>NC_055986.1:53278163-58078163 GCF_018446385.1 Zingiber officinale
TTGTTGTGCTTCGTTCAGTTGCATGTTAACATCTCATCGATCCGAGCGAGGGTGGGGCGAATGGGGAGCTAAACCCCTACAACCGTAAGGCTTACTAGAGAATTTCGTTAACATTATATAACGGATAAAAGTTGTAGTCACGTCAGCACTCTTACACGAGACCAAGACGACTATATGTGATCGGAGAAGAGCTATAAAAAGACCTTCGAGGAAGAGCTTGAAAATCACTCATCTACACAGAATTCACTCTTATTCTCCTGCTCTAAATGCTCTCGTCTTCTGTGCTGCAACATGCGTTTTATTTAATCGGCAACACTCGAGTAACATTTTTCATTTGTTTATGTTGTCATATTGATTATATTTGTGTTTACTTTTTAGATTTTTTTCTATAAGGTTTTCCCATACCCAAAAGTTTTATCAAAAGGGTAAATTAGAAATAAGAATCATATTTTATAATTGTACTACATTTCTGTTTTGGTTGATGAATTGCTTGCATGCTTAATTAGTAGCTAAATCATTTACATATATTGCTCTATCTAACTTGATTGAATTAGTCTATAATTTTTATTTTCATTGTGCTACTCTACTTGATTTAATTATTTTTATTTACTATCCCCCCTCCCCCAGCATCGAGTTCAAACCCACACACTAAACGACAAGGATAGAGCGATTGGGATTTCACATGGAGAGAATAATACAAGAGAATCCAAAAAGATAAACAAAGAACGTAGCTCCACAATCTCGGTGAGAACTTATACACCATGGTACGGTTCCCTCAACAAGTGGCCAAGGCAAAGTTAGATGAGCAATTTTGAAGATTCTTGGAGATACTCAAAAAGAATGTTAACATACCCCTCCTTGATACTATGCAACAAATGCCGACATATTCAAAGTTCATACAAAAGGAAGGTTGAGGACTTTGAAACAATCGCTTTGATGGAGTGCAGTGCATTGATCCAAAACAAATTATCTCGGAAACTCAAGAATCCAGGTAACTTTTTGATTCCTTGCATGATTGGTAAGACCAACAGAAACAAATCATTCTATGATCTGGGTGCAAGTGTAAGTCTCATGTCCTTTTCGATTTGCGAGAAACTAGGGTTAAGCGATTTGAAGCTAACGACAATAACTTTGCAACTTGCGGGTCATTCTGTTAGATACCCATTGATTTCTAGAGGATGTCCATGTAAAAGTAGGTAATTTTGTGGTGTCTGCTGACTTTGTCATACTAGATATGGATGAAGACCCTAGAATCTCTATCATTTTAGGGAGGTCTTTCTTAGCCACTATCAAAGCAATAATTGAGGTCAAAATCACACTCTCCTTTGTCATTGGTGAAGACAAGATTGAATTTAATTTATCTAAGATCAATTGTTGTTAATTGATGTATATTTAATGGGAGAACTATATTACTAGATAATTCATTGGAATCAAGTGACCGTGAAAGGGAGTCAAAAGAAAAGGTTGGCAAATACATCGTACCGGCATGAGCAAGGATGAACCCTGAGATTCTAGACAAGGTTGTTAAAAGAGGTGGGGAAACGCACCCCTAAGCCAAAAGCTCAACGGTAAAGATTGCAAGGTCGAGCTTATAACCTAAAACAAGCTCTTCTTGAAAGGCAACCCATGTTTTTTTAACATATTTCGTTTCAATTTTTTCATTCCTTGTCGTTCGTTTATGGTTTTTATTTTTTCAGAACTAGGAATTCCACGAGCATGGTGGGTGTTCCAGCGGGAAACACAGTCAGGTCGTGTGATCTAACACAGCTGTGGTCTCTTCGATATCCTGATCTGTCTATAAAAAAGAGGTTGGGACAAAGCTCCCCATGGCTAAGTCGTGGAGATTGCCCGCCCATGTCAGCTCTGGTGCCCAGCCATGCAAAACTCCCGAGAGCTCCATAAGCAGGCTATGTCCATTGACATGGCCGTGTCGCACCAGAAGGTTTTAAATCCCCTCGATTTGTGCCTTCTCCTCCTCCATTGTGCCCTAACTTCCTTCTTCTCTCCCGTATCGAAACTCCCTCTCTCTCTCAAAAACCCTAGTCTTGAGCCTTAACCTCTTAAGCTCTCAACCCTCCTTGTCCTCCACAAAAAAAACCCCCCTAGTTTCCCCTATTTTCCTTCCTTTTCCACTTCAAAATAAACGCTAATTCAAGCAACCTTCTTCTCTTCCACCTAGAGAAGAACAATCTTCAACGTCTTCTGTTCCCTCCTCCCAACTCAAGAGCTCTTCTTTCTTCTCCAAGCCCTAAGAGAAGAAACATTCTTCTCCCCACAACTCTTTCCCTTCTTCCACGTCAAGAGAGCTAATCTCACAATTTCTTGTGTTTTCCTTGTGTGAAGGTGAACGATGTTCTCAAAGCATCCACACGAGGAGGGCTCAAGTTCGAAGGCGAAGGGAAAAGGCAAAGCTTTCAATAGGGGTAATAATGCTAACCCTTACAGTATTATTTTTCAAGATGATAACCATAAAACTCGTTATGAAATGCTTGTCAAAAGAAAGATTGTGAACATTTGATATATGGACAAACATGTTTTAACAACATCAGATATTAGGGATGATATTTACTAGTGGTTAGATTGAGTCGGATGGGTAGCATTCATGAACATGAAGTACTATGTTTACATTAGAACTACCCTTGAATTCCGAAGCTCTGTCGAGGTTTCGGACTTATACGGGGCAGGGTGCGATGAAGGTCGCATTGAGTTCCGTTTGTTTAACATCGAGCATCACCTGGACCTCAAATAGTTCAATTCAATTTTTGAATTTCCTTATGGTGGGAAAAGGAGAGCTCATCCACTGATTTGTAATCTACTTTTGGGTCGAGCTCACAAATTAATTCAATTTTGATTTTTCCAAAGCGAAGGTCACTACTCTCCGAACCCTAAACCCCTGCTTTCAATATCTCAATCATGTTATGACATATATCATTTTAGCGATGATGCAATTTGCCTAAAAGAGATGACATTTTTATGAGCAATGTTGGAGAATGTTCATTTAGATACCGAGTTCACACTTTGCGAGACACCTCGTCAAGGTCGACAAGGCCATGACGAGGAATATCATCATAGGTAGACTTATTATACTGATTGTCGAAGCCCTAGGCAACCAGTTGAGCAGACTAGAGGAAGCCATGGGTAACACCAAGATCGACACGGAGTCGTGTCACTATCCGCATGATTGTGAGCAACGGGGACTGTTATAGCCTTTTGTTCTTAAGAACTGTCAATAAATTAGGCATGATTAGATTAAATATGTCATGATTTTATTTGATTGAAATAAATTTAGGAAGGTAATTATTGGTAATTATTAGGATTATAATATTTCCTTATTCTATTTCCTTATTTTAGAATATTGTCTTGTACTCTTTCTTCTATTTAACTATGTATTGAGATCTGAATTATGAATGAATAAAAAATAAATTTGTCTTCCTCCTTCATTCTCTTTTGGTGTATTATTTACATGGCATCAGAGTCTAATTCTCGGTCATGAATTTCAAAGCTGCTGGATCAGCCACTGGCAACGGCACACCATCCTTGGAAGTAGGAAACAAATTCAAATATCTGCTTGTTCGATTTCCTCCAAATCACCATACATAGATTCAATAGAAAAAATTACCTTGAATGGGCTCAATCCGTGCGCTTAGTGATCGATGGTAAAGGTAAACTCAGACATTTGAATGAAGAAATAAAGCCACCAGCTTTGAATGATCTGAGATACAAACAATGGCACTCGAAGAATTCTTTAGTGACTGCCTGGCTTATTAACTCGATGGATCCGATCATTGGCAAGTATTTCATGTTCTTACTAACAGCTTGTGATGTATGAAAAGCGGTACGTGAAACCTACTCTGATATGGAGAATCATTCTCAACTGTTCGAATTAAATATTCAAATGTAGAGAATGCAACAAGGAAACCGAGATGTTACTACATATTACAATGAAATGATGATTGTATGGCAGGAACTAGATTTATTTAAAGAAGAAGAATGAGAAAACACCAATAATAGTATTCGATATAAAAAGAAGCTAGAGAGAAGTAGAGTATTTGTGTTTTTGGCAGGTTTAAATAAGGAGCTTAATGAAGTTCGGAGACGAATACTTAGAGAAACCCTCTTGCTGCCATTAGAGAAGTTTTCTCATAGGTTCGTCGAGAAGAGGCTCGATGCCAAGTGATGCTGAAAGGAATTGAAGAACCAAAGATAGTGGAGAGTGAGGGATCTGCCCATGTCACCAAAGGAACCCGTTTTGAAGACGATAAGCCAAAACTCTGGTGTGAAAGGTGCCATAAGTCGTGGCACATTGTGGAGACATGCTAGAAAATCCATAGAAAACTAGCAAATTATAAAAGGAAGTCAACAGCAGTTTTAAAGCTATAATGGTGGTGTTCGGGCCCTTCAAACAAGTGGCATTGATTCTGGACAGCAATCATCGGCCTCTGAATCTCTTCCTTTCACAAAGGATCAAATAGAGCACCTATACTTCAATCTCACACTATTGGAAATTCTAACTCTTCTTGCTCTCTAGCTCAGGTATATTCCCTATAGCTTCTATTGCCAACACAAACTCAAATGGTTCTTGGATATTATATTCAAGTGTCATCGACCATATGACAAGCATATCACAATTTTTCTCTTCATATACACCATGCGCAGGGAATAAAAAGGTTAAAATTTTTAATGGATCCTTTGCTACTATCGCAGGGAAAGAAACTGTTGTTGTTTCTCCTTTCCTCGTCCCTAGAAATGTTTTGCATGTACCACATTTATCATATAATATGTTATCCATCAGCAAACTTACCTTTGATCTTATTGTTTTTTTTTGTCCTCTCATTGTGAATTTTAGGATTTAGCCTTGAAGAAGATGATTAACAATACTAGACAGGAGAATGGCCTCTACATCTTCAATGCTGGATCAACCTTCATCAAACAAGACCTCAAGACCTATTTCAACTCAATTTTTGTTTCTCGTGACAATGAGATTATGTTATGGCATTATCGTTTAGGGCATCCAAACTTTCAATATTTAAGACAATTGTTACCTAAATTATTTTTAAATAAAAGTCCTTCATCGTTTAGATATGAATCTTGTGAATTAGCCAAACATCACTGCTCGGTGTTTCCATTACAACCATATAAAAAAATCAACACCATTTACTTTGATATATAGTGATGTTTGGGTCCCTCTAGGATAGTAACATTATTTGAAAAATAGTAGTTTATCACATTTATAGATGATCATACTAGAATGACTTGGGTATTTCTTTGAAAAATAAATCTGATGTTGGAAATGTATTCATAATTTTTTATAATATGGTTTAAACACAATTTCAAACATAGATTAAAATTTTTCATAGTGATAATGGGAAAGAATATTTCAATCAATTACTAAGGAATTTTTTTGCTAAGAAGGGAATTGTTCATCAAAGTTCTTGTATTCACATTCCTCAACAAAATGGAGTGTCTAAGAGAAAAACTAAGCATCTCCTCAAAGTTATAAGGGCTCTAAGTTTTCATCTAAAGTTCCAAAGTATCTTTGGGGAGACGCGATTCTAACAGCTACTTATTTAATAAATAGATTACCAACAAGAATACTGAATTTTCAAACTCCGATAAAAACATTTCAAAATTGTTTCCCTAACTCTCAGCTCTTCACATATATTTCCCTAAAAAGTTTTGGTAGCATTGTCTTCATTCACAATCATGACCCAGGAAGTTCTAAACTTGATCCAAAATCTTATAAATGCATCTTTGTTGGGCATCCTACAATCAAAGAGGTTACAAGTGTTTTGATCCAATTTCAAAAAAAAAAATGGTATCCATGGGTGTTACATCTTTTTAGGGGCAATCTTACTATGATTCTCATCTTCAAGGGGAGCATAATGGGAAAGATGAATGTTTAAACGAGTCAGACTTAACCTATTATTTTAAGGAAGAACCTAAACCTATGCCATTTCAAAGCAATGGCATGACAAAAAAGAGTAACAATCGATTCAAATGTCTTGTTCATCTACAAATCTAAGAATTTGATCAGAGGCAAAATCATGAGACTATCAATGATTACTCAAAGATCCTGACAATAGAACCTCAAGTATGTCTGAGTTAAATTCCTCAAGTCAAGTTGATCTTCCTATTACCCTAAGGAAAGGAGTTTGGTCATGCACACAGCAGCCACTTTCGAATTTTATATCTTATAAATATTTGTCTTCTTCCTATTGTGCTTTTGTTTTACAATTTGACAGTGTTAGTCTTCCAAATAATATTCAAGAAGCTCTAAAGATACCTGAGTGGAAAGAAGCAATTTTTGAGAAAATGAGAGCCCTACAGAAGAATTCTACCTAAGAGAAAGTTGATCTACCTCACAATAAATTGATTGTCGGTGTAAGTGGGTATTCGCCATAAAGTACAACTCAGACGGTTCGCTAGAACAGTATAAGGCTCGTTTAATTGCTAAAGACTTTACGCAAACTTATGGAGTAGACTATTCTGAAACATTCTCTCTAGTGGCTAAATTGAACATTATTCGAGTCATATTATCAGGTGCTACAAATCTCAATAGGCCACTAAATCAATTAGATGTGAGGAATGTGTTTCTAAATGGTGATTTAGAAGAAGAGGTCTACATGGAGGCACCCCCAGGAATTTCTGATCAGTTTGGGTCAAAAGTGTGTAAGCTGAAAAAATCTCAATAGACTGAAGCAATCACCCAGAGCATGATTCGAAAGGTTCACAAAGTTTGTAAAAAATCAAGGCTACACCCAAGGACAATCTGATCATACTTTATTCACAAAGACATCTAAGAAAGACAAGATCTCTGTGTTGATCGTGTATATCGATGATATAATCTTGACTGGAGATGATATAGAAGAGATGAGCAAATTGAAAGCAAACCTAACCAAGGAATTTGAGATTAAAGACTTGGGTCAGCTAAGGTACTTTCTCAGAATGGAGATAGCAAGATCAAGGAAAGGTATTATGGTGTCTCAGAGAAAGTATATTCTTGATCTCTTAAAGGAAACTGGGATGAGTGGGTGCAAGACAGTAAATACTCCAATTGAAGTGAACGCAAAGTTAGGAGATATAAAAAATGGCACTCCAATAGACTCAAGTAAGATATCAAAGACTTATCGGGAGACTAATTTGCTTGTCTCATACTCACCCACATGTATTCTCCATACGAAGAACATCTGGATGCAGTGTATCGAATCCTAAGGTATTTAAAAGGAACACCTGGAGAGGGACTTTTCTTCAGAAAGAATGAGAAAAGAGATATTAAAGTATATACAGATGCAGACTAGGCAGGCTCTATTACTAATCGAAGGTCAACTTCAGGATACTGCACATTTGTGTGGGGTAACGTGGTAACTTGGAGAAGTAAGAAGCAAAATGTTGTAGCCAGAAGTAATGCAGAGATTGAGTTTAGAGCAATGGCTTAAGGAGTATGTGAGATTCTTTGGCTAAAGAGAGTTTTTGATGAACTAAAGAGACCAATAAACCTTCCTATGAAGCTATACTATGATAACAAAGCAGCAATAAGTATTGTTCATAATCCAGTTCTACATGATAGAACAAAACACATTGAAATTGATAAACACTTTATAAAAGAGAAGCTGGAAGACGAAATAATTTGCACTCTATTTGTTCCAACCACACTACAAGTTGCAGATGTTTTGACCAAGGGTCTTTCAAGATAACTCTTTGAAACACAAATTAGCAAGTTGTGCATGATAAACATTTTTACACCAACTTGAGGAGGAGTGTCAATAAATTAGGCATGATTTGATTAGATTAAATATGTCATGATTTTATTTGATTGAAATAAGTTTAGGAAGGTAATTATTGGTAATTATTAGGATTAGAATATTTCCTTATTTTATTTCTTTATTTTAGAATATTGTCTTATACTCTTTCTTCTATTTAACTATGAATTGAGATCTGAATTATGAATGAATAATAAGTATATTTTAGTCTACCTCCTTTATTCTCTTTTGGTGCATTATTTACAAGAACCAACTACAACACCCCCTCCCGACCCTGAGCATACCACCATCCAAATTTGTGCCAACTAGCATTCCCTTCAACTCCTCCTCCTGAACCCATTAATATGGACTACCCCCCTCGCCTATCTACGCAAGTCGGCTCCTATGTGAGACAATCTTCTACAAGGCATTCTGGCTACGATTTTTCTGACATCCACACGTCCCTTGACACCATCGGAGCCGAGTAGGCTACGCAGCTACGCATATCAGATAAGCATGATTACAAGGCTGAGCAGTACTACCAGAGGGCGGATGATCATTATCGCGAGAAAGAGGAGCACCAACGCAGGGCAGAGCACTTTCAGAGAGGAGAGGACTATTACCACCAGATGGAGGTATACCGCCATCAGATTAATGAGACGGCACACATCGCTAAGTAACCTCCTCACTTCCCTCCTTTTCCACCTCCTCCTCAGTAAACTTTATTTCCATTGAGGGCTATATTTAATTCAAGTCTAGGGATTTAGCCATTTTAGTTAGTTAGTTTATTTCCTTAATTAATTTTAGTTTTGCTTTTAATCATCATTTTTTTGTTTGTTTTTCATGATTATCATGGTTATCATGCTCATATCCATCAAACATTTACTTGTTTGTTTCTTATAACACGACATTAGCATGATAAACTTTATGTTTACTTGAAAAGTATGCTCATATCTTTAGTGATCCATTTTTTTCTATTTGTAGTAGTATGACATGAGCATTATTGATTTGGAGAGTTTCAGTATTGGCCTACTAGTTTAGTATCTCCTTTTCACATTAAACTTGATTTCAAGTGTTGATATATCTAAAAATAGTTATTATGACATAACACTGGACTAGTACCTTGATTTCGTAGAGGACTCCCACTACATTTTGATTACTGGAGAAATATTCGAGTAAGGATCTCATAGAAAAAGAAGAAAAAAATTGTTTTTGGAAATGTGAAAAAAAAATATGTTTTGATAATGAGTACAAGCGATATGGTATCCTTTTGAAACCACAGTGATTATTGGGGAAATATCGACTAGGTACCCCTTTGAGATCCTGAGGCTACTGGGAAATACCTATTAGCTTCCCTCGACATTGAGTGCTTCTTTGAAACCTTATGTCGACAATGCAAAGCATTAGGGGAACGAGCTTTGCATGTGGTAGATAAGTGTCTCATGCGCTAAAGACTTAGGAACACAGTGGGATGATGAAATAACTAGGATTGGTAATTGACATTTTAGAGTAAGTCACTTTGCACTACGCCAGAGAATTTTCAGGTTAGGTTAGACTACATTGAAATGATTCGTATGTCTTTGCTCATTAATGAACTACTAGATCGGATTAGATTAATTTATCAGGAATTATGATGTTTCAATCACACACGAGTTTTGATTGCAAATTTTGCTTAGGAACAAACAAAGGTTCAAGTCTAGAGATATTTGATCATGCATATGTTTTTGGTATTATTTAGCATGCATCTACTACATTATAATTTTGCAGTCTTTTTATCATTTTAGATTGGAGAACTACTCATGTGTTTTATTGACAAGACGTGAAGTTGGAGCATGATTAGAGACGAAAAGCCTAAGGACAGCACGATGCAGTATGATACACGACCTACTTGTGTCCCTTGACACGGTCATATACTCCAGAAGGAAGAACGAGCATCGGAGAGTCAACCGAAATTTCCAACATGGCACACGGTTGGTTGTCCCGTAACAAGGTCATGTTATGATCTCACGCTCAATGAGAAAACATCCAGCACGCCGCCGTGCTTCCCAACACGACCATGGCACCGCGGCGGCGCCCCTTATTTTTAGGAAAATCATACCATATTTGAAAATCTTTTGAGGCTATAAAAGAACCAAGGAGGCATCTGTTTGAAGCATCAAGGGTTTCCCCGTGATAGGGAACCCTAGGAGACAACCGTCTTCCAAAGGCCATGAGGATTCCGTCCACCAAGGAGATCTTCCGAAGGCGACATGGTCATCTACGACTGAGTTCCTTCTGCACTTTTCTCTTATTTTGAGTCGTAGAATATTGTACTCCATTTCTTTGGCTTGTATCTCCATTTCCATGAAATAGTTCCCTTAATTCTAAGATTAGGGAGTAACCCGACATTAAATTGGCAATAGTATCTTGATATTTATCTCTTTTATCACATGATGTGTTGATCCTTGATTTAGTTATTAACATACATAACGTGTTAATATGTCTTAATGGACGTTAGCACAAACCTTGGGGTGAAGAGGAAAACCGAAAGGCGAAGATCTCGGACCTATAATAACTAGACTGAAGGGGTTGTTTACGAAAGTAGTTCAAACCCTCCCGAGGATACCATTGGATATCATAGAGCGTAAGGGGTTTACCTCGATTTGACGTCACGAAGTAATAGTAGCGATCTAAGGGATTGCGGGGTTCTCGTGGCAGGTGCCTCCATTAGAAAGCGATCACCCCAGTATAGCTACCATGAAAGTAGGTCATTGGTTACCTTAGTATAGCTTGATCGACATTGAGGTAAAATAGAGATTCGCAACTAATTTAACAAGGATAGTCAAGGTGAAAGCAAAGTCCTGGAATTGCCTTTAAAATTGATTTTCTCACAACTTCTCACTTTTGCTTTCCTAATTTGTCTTCTTTCAAAACAATTCTCTCGATTTCGATTAGTCTAGATAGCCTACTTTTGCACTCAGACTGGGATTCGACTCTATGGTCCCAAAGGATGATATTTTATTACTTGGCGATGACTGTGCACCTACCGAAATTGCACATCACTAGCATCCACTTGTTTGTTCCTTGCTAAACCTATAATTAAAAATATATATGTTGTTTTGGTACCCAATAGCTACTTAGAAAGTGAAGTTGATTTTCCTAGTAACAAATGACATGACTGATATTTCTTGTGCACTTAACTGATATCCATGGCTGGCATTATTATAAACTTCATGTTGAGTTCCAAATATCATGTCTTGATAATTGGAGCCTAAATGTGAACCATTCTAGTGTTTTTCTCAAATCTTCAATTTTATTTCAAAGAGGAATTTTCTTCCATAAGCCTTTCCACTTGCGTTGAGGTTGGTTCCTTCTTAAACCTTACTAATTAAAGAAGAAGAGGTGGTCTCCCATTTAAGGTCTTTTACCTCCTCAAAGAGTGGCCTAACTTTGTCCTTCGATTTAGTCAATGCATTATTGAAGCATGTTATTTAATACAATTTTTCAATTTGAAGGTCACATACCTCATTAGTGTTGTACTCTTCTGAGCCACTAAGCAAATCATCATCCTTAAATACATCTTCTGAGCCTCTTATTAATTCGTACTTGCTGGCTTCATCTTGGGACATAAATGTTATATACGGAATGATTTGGTTCATCTTTCTCTTATTCTTCTGAAGATGGCCCATCCTAAGTAGTCTTTTTCTTCGTTCTCATTTTTTTGGGCTTTTCTAAATCTTTTTCCTTAAGTTGAGGGGCATTGTGACTTGTAGTGTTCCTTCTTATTACACCCATAACATATGACACTTTCTTTGACCTTTTACTCTTAGTTATCTGTTTGTTTTTGTTTTGGAGCACCTTGTTAACATCTTTCTGTTCCTCTTCATCATCTTCCAAATTAGATTGGCTATTTCAAGTTAAGGTTCTCCTCGCCCTCTTTATCATAAACTCGAGTTCACGTTTAGACTTAAACTTCTTAGTCTTGGTTTTTCCTACAAGAAAAGGCATACCTTTCTCTTTGGTTTCAAGATTAGTTTGCTCATGAAATTCAAATTCATAAAATAATTTATCTAATTTGATTAGTGATAAATTCCGAGAAACTTTGCGAACATCTACCATAAATGCCCACAAATTCGATCAAGGGAGGCTTTTAAGTCATAGGTGATGAGATAGCAATTTTCAATCCACTCTCTAATTGCATGGAGATTTTCAAAATTTCTTTGAATGTTTGTGTAGTGGGCTCACAATTTCGCTTCCTTTATTTAGTAGTTCTAGAGCTGACTCATGAGTAGATCCCGTTTGGCTGTTCTTGAGTCAAGGGTTCCTTTATGCAGCTCAATCAACTTATCTCAAAGCTCCTTTATGGTATTAAAGGCCCCACTTTGCTAAGTTACTCCTAAGTTAAACCACATTGAAGGGGGTCCATATGGCTTAAGAGTTAGCTTGGGCTTTACTTGTCATATCATTTAATTACTTGACAAATTCCAGTGGTTCTCCAAGGTCATATTTTGGCATTTCAATCAATCTTTAATGATAAACCATATTTAATGTCTGTTATGACATAGTATTCCATCAATCTTTTCTAATAGGAAAAATTATTGTCATTAAAGAAAGGAGGACGGATGGTACTATTGTTGCCATTAAAGAAAGGAGGATGGGCTGTATCTTGCAAGATCATCTAGCTGTTTAAGGATATAGAAAGCAAAAAAAGAAATGTCAACACTTTGAAAGGTGGAGTATTTCATTGTTCTTGGGAAAGTGGTATACACAAATGAAAAAAAAAAAAATTAGATTGTCACGTTTTGAAGACAGAAAACTATTTAAATAGGTTAATTAAAACCATGACAACATTTGAAAAAACCACGCGCCTGACTCTTAGTGATTGGTTGAAAGATTGTGAGATCTTGTTTTGATTTGGATTAGGTAATGGAAGTCCTTTCAAGGTTGCACGAATAATGCACCAAGTAAATTCCCAGGTAAGTGGTGAGTCATAATGAACTACTTTGGCAAAAAATTTCAAAACATATAATACCTCGAAAGTCGACCGCATTTAGTGGGAGAAGGCTTGGTTGCTGTTGTTATAAAAATATCTTGAAACTTCCTTGTCTAAACCAACCAAATCCTTGTAGGATCAAGATAAGCACTAGAAGGGGGTGAATAATACTTTTAAAATATCTAAATATTTTAAAAGTTTATCAAATATATAGCAGCATATAATTGTAGTTTTTCAAGATCAAGCTTAATTTTGAAATCAATCAAAATTTTATAAATAATGAACTAAGGTTAAAAGTAATAAAGGAAATGGCACAATGACTTAACGTGGTCCCGACTCCACAACCTATAATTTAGTCGAATCACTCCTCGTCAACATTCCACTGTACTTTCTTCTTTCTTAAAAACAAAAGTGTCAGGCAAGTAATAAGACAACTAAAAAGAATAATCCCGAGTTCTCTAAATGTTGTGCCACAATGCAAGCCTTTTTTTGCTTGACCAACCCGGATAAACTTCTTTGGTCAAATTTTATCTACTTGCTTTGTTGGCTGTTGCATGGGCACGTAGTCGACCATCACTGTTCATGTGGTCGACCAACTCGGATAAACTTCAATTGTGATCCTTATCATTGATGTGCTATATCATATGTTGATTGAGCATGTGGACAACTAGTATTGTTCATGTGACCGACCAAGTCGTCTTCTACTCTCAATAAGTCAAAATTACTTGATGTCTTCTAGAGACTGAATAGACTTTCACTATGGTCGACTAAGTCCTATAGTTTGGTCTACCAATATTCTATTTTTGGAAATATTAATAAGTAAATATAGAATATATAAAGTAAATAAAATAGCAGTGAATAGTAAGTAAAAAGTGACAATGTTGATCAATCATGATTATAGCTTGAGAAGCGAAATCCAATGGAGCAACTATTCACAGCTAGTCAACTGTCTTTTTGACTTTGACTTTAAAACTTGTATTAGTTTCTTGGTCAAGTCAACCGCATAGGTTGCAAGAGACTATCCTCCTCCCAAGATTAAGAGACCCCCTCATAGCTTTCTTTGTCAAAAGGTCCTCTCTTGGACTTCCTGTGCCAAGTATCTAATCATGTTCGAGAGACCGAGACTTTTTACCTACTTGTAGTAGGGATAATTTTCATATATAAGCTCAATTTCTACCTCTATTTGGGTTGTAATAGTGCCTTAAGCCCAAATTATCTATGTAGTCTACATAGGCAGTTAAACTTCCTTTTAGCCTTTTAGGGTTATTAGGTCACCCTATTGCTATAAATAAAGGAGGGAAGGGCCACACATATAAGTTTTGGCTTGTTTCGAT
Organism: Zingiber officinale; assembly: GCF_018446385.1. Classification (NCBI taxonomy): domain Eukaryota; kingdom Viridiplantae; phylum Streptophyta; class Magnoliopsida; order Zingiberales; family Zingiberaceae; genus Zingiber; species Zingiber officinale. Next base: position 53,292,209 of record NC_055986.1, read on the forward strand.
CTAAAGCATGCTGAGGCTCTTACTTATTGGTTCTTCATTAAACTAGAACTTATCAAGATAATCCCTTGTGACGTTCAAAGACTTATCAACATAAATCTCAAGGTTGTGGCATCTTCTATTTTCTATACCAAGGTTCGTGCTTGCTTAAGCATTAGGTTGAGGTTCTGTTTATTCATCTTATCAATTTAGACTTCCTTATTTCTTCCTTCAATTTGTTGTTGCTTCACGAGACATCCTTCTCCTTGGGTTCACATCACCCATTTAGTTTTTTCCCTTGCCAACTCCTGTTGATCTTTCCCATTGCTCCTGCAATGTACCTATCAAGTTTTCTTGCACCTAGACACTTGACACCCATATTAATTTTAAACTCTTTGTCATACATCAAAACATTGCTTTGATCACCTGATGTCTGTTTGCACCAATAAAATCAAATGACCATATAAACTTTTCTAACAGTCAAACTTCCAAAAATCGAAAGTAAACAATCAAGATTTAGCACACCCTCATCAATTTTTTTCTTGGTCATGAAATCTCATTTTGAGTTAAAGAAAACAAGATTGATGGATAATTCTTGAATGTACAGCTCTTAGTATCAACTCAAATGGTCAATAGATGACATTAAGTTACAATTTTTTGTTATAAATTGACGAGGACAATGAATCCACCAAATAACAAAAATGGTAATCATAGACCAGCTTTATTATGTATTACACTATCAAGACAAAGTAGAAAATGAGCATCAATTTTATACTTTTTTCACAAATCAGAATACAAAATGAAATCTCATATTAAAATTCAACTAGATGCTGAAATTAATTCTTCCTGGAGGTTCTCTTATTAACTACCAAGCCTATATTGGATAGCCACGTAATGTAAATTGATGTGCAGTACTTTGCATCTGCAGGCCTGAAGTTCATGCTGTAAAATAATTATATTTATCTTAAAGTCACCATTGTAATGAGGTAAAGATGCAATAGTAAATTGCAGTAGTGAGGTATATCCAATTATTAAGAAACTATGTGCACGGTGAGGTATATATGCAGTGAAATGAAAGACTTGCAGTTAATGAAAGTTGACAAATAATAACTGACATAAGTGAGGTAGTCCGGGAGAGAATGCCACTTTAAAATAAATAAATAAATAAAATCTAGAAGATACAACTCTAAAGAGTAATGAGTATCAATGTACCTCTCCAAATTATCTTGCAGCCCTTCCCAAGGCCTAATAAAATCTACTTCTTCAAAAGCAAAACCAGAGGTGAATATTCCCACAGCAAGGCGCTGATAAGAAGGGACTGATTATTATTCAATATGTCATTGTATAGGATTTGCAATTTGTTGAGCAAGGCCTAGTAGAGATGTCTTTTGGGCTCAATATTATGAAGTGTCATAAAATATTATGATTTTTTAATATGCAAAAAGTTATAAACTGTAATAGGTAGAGCACTTACGCCCTGATTATGATTTTCTCCAACATTCTTAAATTCAAATTCTTCAATACCCCCAATTCTTCTTGCCATTTTGCTTCCAGTCAATCCAGCTCCAGCAGCTGTCGCATCCAAAATGAGCATAGATATGTGTGTGTGTATGTATAAGATAGCATTAATAACTACGGACATGCATTTCAGAAAGCATTTGATAGCATTATTATCTTAGCAGAGAAAGTTCAAAGATGTAAAGACATGCATTTCAGAGAGCATCTGAAAATTTAGAGAGAATACATGGAAAGAATGAAAAGAATTAGTGGGATATTCTGTTTAATTTTAAGTTTGATAACTTCTGAAATATCTGCTGCTGTTAGATTTATTAAGCATGGCTGCTCGAACAAACTAAAATCCTCAAAGTCTCCAACTTCAAGTTTGATGTCCCATACAAACCCACCAATAGCCCATTATTGTAACCCATAGTAACTGACTCCAGTACTATAGATATCTACACTAACCAGGGAGGCAATTTCTCAAGCGGTCATCACTTTCCCACCAGCTTGCAACTCTCCACCTGCAGAAGCTAAAATATCTGCTGATTTCCACCAGCAAACAAAGAAGAGAATATTAGTTATTTTCCTCCAGTGGCATCAATCTATTACTCAAAATCCAGAAACTACTGCTTCCACTAGGCTTTCATGTATCCCCTTTCCAATAAGGGAAGGGTAAAGAGGTGAACCATCTCTTTTTCATCAATTGTGGAGGTAGAACAAAGACTCTGCCCACAAGTTCTAACATTGTAGAATCACAAGGCATTGACAATTTTCTAGCAATAAGTGAATCCTTCACCTATTTTGTTGGTTGATCGAATCCCTCATCACTTAAGATCTTCCTTTCGTAGATATCTACTTAAGTTCAATTGTGAACAGCATAGAAATCAAGTCTGTGTAACGTTGTCAAGTTTCTTAGACACTACTAGGCAATTAATAAATAGAACTTTTGGTATTTTACCAAAGGGCGTACTTGAAGTTTGATAATTACGAAATTACGCACATAGTTCCAAATTTACCAAAGGGCACATCCTATTTTCAAAATAGCTCTGCGGATGTCTAAATGCCTCCCAAGACTTCTAAAAACATTTTGATATTCTTCGAGTAGTTAAAATATCAATAAGGAAAGCAATTTATGAGACCATGACTCCAATGGTGGTCTTATTTTCGACATATTTTCCAATAGAGGGTTTCTAAAGCGTTTTGGACACAAAATCAAAAAATAATGGCATTGACAGTCACCTAAGAGGAATGTGAATGTGATAGTGGTCTTATATTATCATCTTAACCACTTAAGGTCATCATGATGTTTTTTAAAAAAAAACATTAATTAGCTAGAAGGTTTTCTAGTGGTCTAAATCAAAAAACATAATTGTGTGAATGAATTTCTAGACCATTATAAACGCAATGATGGTATCATATTATCATTTTGACTACTTCAAGGGTCATTAAGCTGTTTTGAAACACCGTGATAATACCAAAATCATCTTGATGACTTTCTGTACAAGAATATATATTAATGGTTTTCTAGTAATCAAAATGGCAATATAAGATCATATTTGCATTCATTGTGTTCCCATAAGTCCATTTATATCCTTAGATTTTGATTTTGACTAATTTTAATGGTCAAATAATGGTCATAATGGAAATATGACACCAAAATTACATTCATGATGCTTTTGTCTATCATGTCCTCACATTTTAATTTTAACAACTAGGTCTTTTGATCAAGACACCTTATCCTTTCTAGTGGTCAAAATAGTAATATAAGACTTTGGCTGTGCTTATGGTACTCCCAAAAATACACTTATACCCTTTAATTTGGAACCTTAAAAGCCCATTAAAATGGTTACTCAACTTGATTGTCTTTCTAATGGTCAAATAGAATAGAAGATCATTCCCATGGTGCTCTCCAAGTTCGTTCGTACCCTACTTTTTAATTTTGACCATTATATTCATGGTAGTTCAGTCCATTCATGCCCTTACTTTTCAATTCTGACCATTAAGGTGCTTTTACCAAAATACTTTAATAGCGTTTTAGGTCAAATGATTTCTTAGTCAAGCTCCCTAAAATCAATTTGTGCTCTTCTTATTTTGACCATTAGAAAGTTATCAAAATATTTTTAAAAAATTTAGAGGTATTTAGACAACTACATGGCGGTTTTAGGAATGAAGTGCACTCTGATATATTCCAATGTGTGATATGCCCTTTACTCAATATCAAACTTTAGGTGCATCTTTAGATAATATGTCATTGATTTTCATGACTAACACTGATATTTGTGTTCATTTAATTAAAATATATATAAATAAATAAATATGAAGACTAATTTATTTGAAAATTTAAGACTCAAATATGATAATTCCTTTAGCATTTTAGTCAAATATATAAAGAATATAATATTTACATATCTTTGTAATAGAATTTATGTTTGTTATATTGATGTCATGCAATTTTTATAGTCTCAATTTACCTATAATATGTTATAAGGTCCATTTATTAGTTCGACATTTTAATTAAATTATAAGAACAAGTTTATCTTTAGTTGAAATTGAGAAAATCAAAGTTCAAGCGTTGATAAACAAGCTAAAACATTTTTTTACTCAGAAAGATAAACAAACTAACATAACCTAGTCAAACTCAATTGGGCGGAAGGAACTTGACGAGGTACATGAACAGATTCTAAGTCAACCTCTTCCCTCAATTGGTGAAGCCTTTGCAAGAGTGCGACATGAAGCAAGCATACCAACTCATACTTGGAGTTAAAAAGGACTCCCACGAAAACTCTAGGAATGAGAGACCTATAGATAACATTGCATTTGTCACAAAAATAATGCAACCTATTGAAGATCAGAAATTCAATTTCCATCTATGATGCTCTCACTGCAATAATCTCTGTCACACCTAATAAAGACGTTGGGACCTCGACGGAGACATACAGATGTAAAATAATGGAAACAAAGACAATCCAAGGTTTTTCAAACATTATAGAGGAGAAGTATGATGAATCAAACAACAACGGAGTGTTTTGAAATAAGGATTGGTTCTATGTAAACTATTGAATAAATAAAATATGAAACAATTACAACAATGCAATGATTTACTCGTTAAGGGCTCTCCATGTAAAAACAAACTTCTTGGATATTTGATTTTGATGCATCAAATCATCATGTGATTATATAACAAATAATTCATTTCTTTTTTACGCAAATTCACCATGTGATAAGATCTTTAAGGTAAAAATGGCATAAGGAAACGTCTTTTTTATTACTTAAAAGGGCTATGCCCATTTGTCAAACTCTCTTATTCTACATTTTGTACTTCACGTTCCCAAATTAGCTTACAACTTGGTGTTGACTTATGATATTGATTGCACAGTTAATTTTTCAATCACTTCTTGTCAAATATAGGAGCAAGTATCAAGGAATAGGGAAGAGGGAGGATGATTGGCATTGCTAAGAAGGATTGGTTGACTACTATTTTGAGAATGGTGATCATGTGGAGAGGCAGGCTACTATGGCTGAATAGTCTTCCTTTTGCTTTTAATAAGGATGCAATGATGTGGCATCGTAGGTTAGGCCACCCTAATTTTCCTTATCTTAAAGGCTTATTTCTGCATTTGTTTATCAATAAAAATCTCAATTCCATATTAGATTTGTCAATTAGCTAAGCACACACAAACATCATTTCTAACTAAACCATACAAAGAGTAGTATCAATTTTCTACTATTTATAGTGATATTTGGGGACCTTCCCGAGTACAAATTATCATAGATGCTAAATGGTTCATTACATTTATTGATGACCACACTAGAGTAAATTAGGTTTATCTCTGTAAGGAAAAATTAGCTATTGTAATTTTTTTCCAAAATTTTTAGTTTTTGGTAAAAAAAAAACAATTTCAGACCTCCATTAAAGTTGACAATGGAAATATTCTAAATCCATCTTAGGAGAGTACCTAGCAACCAATAGGATCATTCACCAGAGTTCTTGCACTGACACACCATAACAAAAAGGTATAGTCAATAGAAAAAGTTGTTACCTACTTGAGGTTGCTAGTCCCTTCACTATGTATGTATATTCCTAAACATCTTTGAGGTGAAACTATCTTGATTGCCTCACATCTTATATATCATGTGCCTTCAAAATTTTCAAATTCAAAACTCCTATGCATATTCTCGTTCAAACCTATCCATTGTTCCACTCTTTCTCCTCTATTCCCCTTAAAAACTTTAGTTGTACAACAATTGTTCACGTCCATTCCCAAAATCATTCAAAATCAACCAAATGTAACTCCGCCCATGATGACCGGTCATGGTCGATCCCAAGCCCGGATAAAGGAGGAGGGTTGCGTTAGGTTGCCAGCCAGCGTCAAACTATGGCAAATATTCAATGAATGAATCCATTAAACTATTGTGCTAATGCTAGGTTGTTCCCCGGAAGGAATGCGTTGCAGGGTCCGACTGTAACGTCTCGGCAAGGACCGCTACATCTCCAGAACTCGGGTGTAGTGATAAATATGCAAGAGTTCGCGTTACAGGGTCCGACTGTAACGTCTCAGCAAGGACCGCTACATCTCCATGAGAACTTAGGTGTAGTGTTAAATAGGCAAAAGTTCTCACACCATAGGTTAAAATAAGAACAAATATGATAGGAAAACTAATAATCTAAGATTTGGAACATGGAATATAGAAACTCTCACGGGTAAATCAATGGAGGTAGTAGATATGATAATTAGGAGAAAAATTAGTATTTTGTGTGTACAAGAGACAAAAGCAAAGATAGTAGAGAACTCGGGTTTTAAGTTATGGTACACTGGAAAGAGTAAAAAATGGTATCGTTGTAGATAATTCTAATAAGAGTAATTAGGAAGAGAAACAACATTATAGCTCTCAAGATAGTAGTAGCAAAATAAATTATTAATGTAGTTAGCATATATAGACCTCCAAGTAGGATTAGGTGAAGACACCAATTATAAGTTTTGGAAGAGCTAGATGAGGTAGTACAAAAATTTATTTCAATAGGAGACATAAATGAGCATGTAAAGTAAGAAATGGAAAATATGATAGGGTGCATGGAGGTCATAATTTTAGACAAAGAAATAAATTAGGAAAAACTATATTGTATTTCGTAATAGCTATCAACTTATAATAGCTAATATGTTTTTCCAGAAGAGAGAAAAATATCCAATTACATTCAAAAGTAGAAATAATAAGTTGTAAATTGACTTTCTTATGGTCAGGAAGAGATTATAAAATTTGTAAAGATTAGAAAACTTAATCATCCAACATAAGTTAACGGTGTTAGATACGCATCTCATACATAATATTGGTAGTATGAAAACATTCATGGTTGAAGTGGTGAAAATTAAAGGATGAGAAATAAAATATCTTTAAAAGTTAAAGGATGGGAAATAAAATATCTTTAAAAATAACATAAAACATAAGTATTAGAGAAATTCACGATGACTCGATTATGACATGTGATAAGATGGTATCAAATTGAAAATAGTGGTTAAGAGTGTACTCGATGAGTCAAGAGGAAACGAATCAGCTTATAAGAAATATGTTGTAGGGACTTAGCAAAAACTAAATATACCTGAGAAAAAAGCTAAGAAAGTAGTGAGTGAAGCAAAAAATGAAACTTTTGAACGGTTATATCAAAAATTGGATACAAAAGAAGGGGAAAGAGACATTTATAGAATAGTTAAAGTGAGAGAAAGGAAAACAAGATATCTTAGCCAAATAAAATGTATTAAAGATGAATGTAATAGGGTATTAGTAAATGATGAGGAAATAAAAGAGTGGTGGAAAAGGTATTTTCATCAACTTTTTAATGAAGGTTTAGGTGACCAACTTAATTTAGGTAATTTAATTAGGTCAAATGAGCATAAGAATTTTAATTTTTATCGTAAAATTCAAACTTTAAAACAAACTTTAAATGAGATGCACAATGGAAAAGTCGTTGGGCCAGATGATATTCCGATAGAGATATGGAAGTGCTTAGGGAAACAAGGTATTGAATGACTTACAAAATTATTTAACATGATATTGAAAACGAAAAGAATGTTTGATCAATGGAGGATAAGTACTCTAATTCCCTTATATAAGAACAAGGGAGACATACAAAATTGTGCAAACTATAGAGGTATTAAACTAATCAGTCATACTATGAAACTTTGGGAAAAAGTAATAGAAAAAAGATTAAGAAAGGAGACCACGGTGACAGAAAATCAATTTGGATTCATGCCTGGAAGGTCGACAATAGAAGCTATACATCTCCTTAGACAATTAATTGAAAAATATCGGGAGTAAAAACAAGATCTACACATGGTATTCATTGACTTAGAAAAAGTTTATGATAGAGTCCCAAGAGAACTTATATGGAGAATTTTAGAAAAGAGAGGTGTTAGCATAACATATATTGAACTAATTAAGGATACGTATGAGGATGTAACGACCAGAGTAACTGAAGCATTTCCAATAAAGATAGGGTTACATCAAGGATCAGCCCTAAGTCCCTATCTTTTTACACTAATTATGGACGAACTCACTGCGCACATTCAAGACACAGTACCGTGGTGCATGTTTTTTGCAGATGATATTATTTTGGTAGATGAGACACGTGAAGGAATAAATGCTAAGCTTGAATCTTAGAGGGAAACGCTAGAAGGAAAAGGTTTTAAGCTTAGTAGATTAAAGACAGAATATATGGAATTTAAGTTTAGCAATATTAGAAGTAATGAAACAATTGTTAAGATAGGAGAGGACGAGTTGCTCGGAATCGAGAGATTTAAATATTTAGGATCATTTTTACAAAATGATGGAGGGATTGAGAGAGATGTCTTACATAGAATACAAGCAGGATGGGTGAAATGAAGGGGAGCGTCGGGTGTTTTATGTAACCGTAAAGTACCTCTTAAACTTAAAGGTAAGTTACATAAAGCAATGATTAGACCTTTATGTTATATGGAGTGAATGTTGGTATGACTCGGCGCGTGGCGTAAGATGAGAGTTGCAGAGATGAGGATGTTAAGGTGGATGTGTGGACATACGAAGATGGACAAAATAAGGAATGAGAGCATTAGAGAGAAAGTCGAAGTTGCATCTATTGAGGACAAACTCCAAGAGACACGTTTAAGATGGTACAGACATGTACTTAGACGACCAATAAATGCTCGAGTTAGGCGATGTGAAACCATGATAAACATGCATATCAAACGAGGAAGAGGACGACCAAAAAAGACTTGGTTAACAACAATAAAACAAGATAAAATTTATTTGAATAGAGATGATAATATAATAGGAGATAGGGCTCAATGGCGTAAAAGAATTCATACAGCCGACCCCACCTAGTGGGAAAAAGCTTGGTTGTTGTTGTTGTTGTATTCTCCCACATAGAGGGGTTATATAGATGTCACCTTTCATGAATATGAACCATTTTTTCCCAAGCTCCACCTTCAGAGGGAGATTCTAAAGAAAGTTGAGTCTGGGAATGAACTTAGCCCTCAACCGTTAAACCTTATCACTACCCTCCTTACTCAATGTAGATGAGCCTATAATGTCACAATTAGAACAACAACAATCAAGCTTTTATCTTACAAGTGGGGTCGATTATATAGATCCTCATATAACATTGGGTTCAATCATCTTCTATATCTTCATCTATATTTAATGAATTTTAACCAAGTCTCTTATAATCTCTATCTTCTTCGATTAATGTATGCATTTATTATGTTCTCACATTGTCTAACTAGAGTATTTATTGGATGTCTATATCAAAGTTTAAAATTTAGACCCATGCAGAGATTTCGGTCCCAGATCGAAATGATACAGTTTCGATATCGTATCATGCCGTGCCGATATGGTTTCGGTATTTTTTATTTAAACTTGAAATAATCTTCTAATAATAATAATTCAACTATCACAATTTAGAATGATCAGAGGTGTACAAGATTATAAGTGTTCTATAGGAATTCTTGACAGACCTTTATTAAAATTTCTTAAATAAAAGACAAATAATATTCCTAAGCATATTAGTAGAGACATTCTAAGATAAAAATATATGTTTCATATGTTCAGGAAATAAAAATTCTAAAAGTAAAAAAAGCAAAATATCTTAATAGTCATAGCTCTAAATTTAAATTAATTCTATATAATAAGTATATAAATTAATTAAAAAATGCTATGTTATGTATAATAATTATATAAATTAACTATTTATTTATTTAAATTAATTATTATTTTAAATAATATATATTTAAAATGATAAAAAAATCAGATTATTAATTAAATAGTAAAACAGAAAAGTATAAAATAATTAAAAATATATTAAAATATTAATCTGATTTATTAGATTTTTTAAAAAATTTTAGCATTTTTAAATAAAATTTAAATTAGTAAAATTAATTTTCAAAATATTAATTAATAAAATTTATTATTTTTTAAATTTTAAATATATTATATTTTATTGGAATAATTTAATTAGGTTTTATAATAACCTCTTCAAAATATCACACTTAGGAAATGTTTGAATTAATTAAATTAAAATATTTAATTTTTAACCCTAAATTCATGATCTTCGTGGCATGCTCCTCCGGTGGCGCCGGAGGCGTCCCGCGACTCCTCCGGCGCCGCCTGCCGCGATGGAATCGCGACACACCTTCTGCCACGCGACTACGAGCACACGCGATGTCGTGTACGCAATTCCTCTGTTGCATGCACGCGATGACATCACGACGAAATTGTCACTAGACTGGTGTCGATTTCGATGGTCAGGCAGAATGGTAAATTTTGCCCGTTCCGCCCGGCATAGAACAAAATTTTCAACCATGGTATATATTATTTTAAGCGCATCTCTTTAAGTTTTTACTTTATGTACAACCCCAACTCTCTCTAATATTATCATTTCTTATCTATCCATCCTCATATGTTTATATATCCACTTTAAAATACTCATCTCTCTACAACTCTGATCTTCTACTTGTGTGCCCGATTTATAATCTGACATTTAGTTTCATATAATATAGCATGTCTAACTGTGATTTTATACAACTTTCCTTTAAGTTTTAGAAGCATCTTACGATCACAAAGAACATGTCACACATTTATTTCAACCATCCTATTTGTATCCTATATAAAACTGTCTCTATCAACCCTTTCCATCCTTTTGCACAAAGGATCATATATACTTAAATCTCTTAGGTATAGATAATTCGTCATCTCCTATCTTACTAATTGTCTTGTTATGTCTACTACTATTAAACTTATATTCCGTATATTCTTTCTTCACTAAGTCTAAAATTCGAACTTAGCATTCACTATTCACATGTCTCATCAACCAAAACAATGTCATCTACTGACAACATGTACCATAGTAATGTGTCTTCGATGTACAAGTAAGTTCATCCAAGGCTAGTGTAAAAAAATATAGACTTAGAGCAAATTCTTATGTAATCTCTATCTATATAGGAAATGCTTTATTTATTCGCTTAGAGTCTTTTACTTTTATCGTTATATCCTATACATAGCTTAATTGTTTCAATATATGTTACATTAATGTCTTTCTTTTCTAAAATTCTCTACATAATTTTCCTTAGACTCTATTAAAAGTTTCTTTCTAAATTAATAGATACCATGTGTAAGTGTTGTTGGTTTTTCGATAATTTTCAATCAGTTGTTTAAGAAGATGTATAATTTCTATTATCGACTTTTTAGGCCAGAATCCATATTGCTTTTGTCATTTTGGTCTTAATCTTCTCTATGACTCTTTTTTCAAGTTTCATGATATGACCCATTAGTTTAAAGTGCTAATAATTCATACAATTTTGTGTCTCATTTGTTTTTATACATAGGAATAAAGTACTTACCTCAACTGATAACATTTTTGCATTTTCAATACTAGATTGAATGATTTCATAAACCATTCAATACCCTACTTCCCTAAGTACTTTCATACCTCTATTGGAATATCATCCGTTCCGATCATTTTTCCATTTTGCATATCACTTAACATCTATTCTAATTCTAAAATTTATATTCTCAAATAAAAATTTCAATTTGTATACATCTCTAATTTACTTAATTTCCTAAGCTAAGTTGCATCTAAATCTTCATAAAAAAGTTAATGAAAATATCTATATAATCACTCTTTATTTCCCCATCCTTCATTAGTACCCTTTTGGACTCATCTTCAATGCATCTTATTTGGATAAGATCATTTGTTTTCTTCTCTCTCGCTTTAGCATATGGTTGTAAACAAGCCAAATCGAGTCAAGCTTTATGATATTCAAGCTTGTTTGATAAGATAACAGCCTAAAATGAACCAAGTCATTGAAATGATGGTTTCTTTTTTTATGAGTTTGAGCTAGATTTGTTTAGATGTTATCGAGCTCTCAATTCTAGCTTATTTGATTATTTAAAAATTTTACATTTTAAGCTTATTTAATTAGTTATTGAGTTTGATAATACAAACTTATTTATTTATTTTAAAACTTTTTTTGTTTATTTGGCATATTAATAAGAGTTTTATTGATCAATATGGTTCTTGAACATTATTCACAAACGTTGTTCACAAACGTTAAAGAGCTGAACACATATGTTAGAGATTATTCGTTTAATTTAACAAGTTGTTCAAGCTTATTCATTTAATTGATCTTGTATGTATTAAATGAACATAAATAAATTCTTACCAAACTGAACACTAGGCTTAAGCTTATTCACAAACATTCGATTCATTTCCAAGCCTATATTAGTTATTTTATAGACATCTCTTTTCTCTTCTTTTGCATCAAGCTGTCAATATAAGCATTCAAAAGCTTCACTCTTAGCTTCACTCGCTACTTTGTCAGTCTCTTTCTCGATGACCGCATATTTTTTTAAAAAAAAAATTTCATTCTCACAAGTGTATAGTTAGTATGATATTCTTTTTCCATCATTTTCTTTGTATTTCCTCATTCCACCATCAAAATTCTTTATTTGGTGATGTTCATCCCTTGACTCACGGACTACACTCTTGGCGATCATTTTCAAATTTAATGTCATTTTATCCCATGTTGTAGTCTAATAAACATGTATTTCACTTAATATTTGTGCACCTATCCTCTCTGTTAAGATGCATTACTTCCCATCTTTTAATCTCCACCATTTGATCCTAAGAGTGCACATCCTTGTACCATACTTGAAGTGTGTATCTAACACTATATTGGGTGGTTAAATCAAGGATTAAAATCTCCACTCATGCCAAGATTTTTATCCTGGACTAAAACAATACAGTTTCGGCATCATATCATGTTGATATAATTTCGGTATTTTTTAAAATTTTAAATATAAATATATATTAAGATTTGATTATTAATTATATTTTATATTTGAAATGTTGAATTTATAATTCAATATTTTTTATAAGAAAATGCCTATTAAATTTTTATAAAAAATATTTTAAAAAATAATTCTTAAAATTCAAAACTTAATTAAAAATTATAAAATTATTTGAAAGGCTAAAAATAATTATAAATATTTTGAAAATCTTAAATTATTTTTTTGAATGCATTTGTAAATTTTTAATTTAAAAAAATTTAGTTGAAATGTTTAAGAAATATATTTTTTAGATTATTTTAAATTTATATTTACTTTAAAAATTATTTTAAAAAATATTTATTAAATTTTAAAATTATTTAAAAATTTTGAAATAATTTTAATATTTAATAACTATTATTAATAATAGTTTATTTATAAAAAATACATATTTAAAAAATAAAAAAATCGCAATTACAATGACCTGCGGAAACCATCGCGACAACACGGCCCCTGCCCCTGCGGAGGGTTTTAGTAATATATAATATGTTATTAGGATTTTTTAAAATTTTAAATAAATTTTTATATATTTTAATGGGATAATTCAATTAGAATTTTAAAAAATGTTTGGTTATTTATTTAAGTTAGGGATCTTAGATTCATCAAAAAAAATATATTAATAACATAGCTAGGAGATAAATAAATAAATAATTTATTATATATTTTTAGAATTAAAATAAATCAAATATCTAATTAATTAGATAATTTTATTAGGGTTTAATTAAGTCTCTTTGGATTATCCCTATCATACCTAGGAATTGTTCAGTTTTAATTAAAAAAAACCCTCAAATTTAATTTAAAAACCCTCACTTGCTCCGCCGAGTTGCAACCCCTCGGGCACGACGAGGGGTCACGCAAGCCTTCCACGGCGACAGCTTGGCCCCTCCGACTAGCCACAAGGATGGCGCGACCCCTCTACATGGTTGCACGGGTCGCACCTCCTTCACGGCTGCCACTAGGCCTGGTGCTGAATCGTGCCAATGTCGGTCGATGAGTAGGAGATTTCAATCCTTGGGTCAAATTTTTAATGACCTTGCAATCTTTATAAATGTTTTTATTCTTCTTCCTGATTAGAAAGTAAAATTATAATTTATTGTTCCCACTTTTGAACACAAATAGGTATTCTTCTTTCTTCTTCAAATAAATATATTAGCTATTATAAGTTTATATACCATCACAAAATTCAATATAACATTTTCTTCTTCATTTCTTGTTTCAAAATCATAGCCCCCATACACCCTATTATATTCCGCATTTCTAACATTTACATGCTCATTTAAATCTCCTCCTATTAAAATCATCTCATTTATTAGAACTTTTTGTATTACCGCATCTATATCTTCTCAAAATACGTGTTTGATGTCTTTATCTAATCTATCAGCCTTTCTGACTATTCATATTACTTTGTCCCTTAAGAAATTATTTACAATAATATTTACTTTATTTTTATTTATTTTTTTACTCTTTCCCATATACCATACTTAAAATCTACGTTCTTTATCATCTTTGTTTTCTCCCCTACCTATTTTATCTTTTATAAATATAAAATATTAATTCTTTTTATAATTATAGTATCTACTACCTGTATTTTTTTTTACTAGTAAGCACTCATACATTTTATATTTAAAATCTATAGAATTCTATGTAGTCCTATAATATTTGTTCTTATCAAACCTATAATGTGAGAATCTTTACATATTTAACACTACGCCTAAATTCTCAAAGAAATGTAGTGGTCCTTGCCGAGACATTCCTCTTGGGGAAATACCTAACATTAGTGCAATAGCTTGATGAATATATATATACAATAGCTAAGTTTTACGCTAACTGGCAACCTAATGCAACCCTTTATTCGAGCTTAGGACTAGTCATGGCAAAATTTATTCACCATGAGTGGAGTGATAATGCCACAATTATAACAAGAAAAAATATTAAAGACAGAGGAGATAATCCTTAACTCCCTTGGTTGCTTGCTCATTCATGCAGAAATCATTCTCAAGATAGTGACAAGCCTAATGCAAAACAAAGATAAGAATGTGATTTCATTCCTCTATTAAGTTTTGAACCATCAAGGTAAAGTGAACAAGAACTTGGGTGAATTTAGACATACCCATCACTTTAGCAAAGGTATAAGATCATGTACACAATATCCCATTTTAAAATTTATTTCGTATAAGAAACTATCACTTAATTTTTAACTTTCACCACTACTTTAAACAAAAAATGAGATACTAAAAGATATTAAAAAGGCTCTTGCGAACCCAAAGTGGAGATTGGTTGTTTAGGAAGAAGTGAAAGCCTTAGAGAAGAATAGTACATGGGAGATTCAAGAATTGCCTAATGGTAAGAAGATAACCGGATGCAAGTGGGTATTCACAATCAAATTCAATATTGATGGTAGTATCAAATGATACAAAACAAGGTTTGTTGTTAAAGGCTTTACTCAAACATATGATTTAGACTACAAGGAAATGTTTTCTCCTGTAGCTAACCTCAATTCAGTTAAAGTCCTCTTATCTCTAGCAATAAATCTTGATTAGAACCTTTAATAGTTAGATATAAAAAATATCTTTTTAAATGGAAATATACATAAAGAGTGTATATAGCCTCCTCCAAGGTTTAAAAGGGGATCAATTGGTGTGTAAATTGAAAAAATCATTTTATGGCTTGAAGGAGTCTCTAAAGGAGTGTTTGAGAATTTTACTCAAGCAATAAAAAGTCGAGGATTTCTACAAGTACAATCAGATCCTACTTTATTCTACAAACATTCTTAGAATGGTAGAAGGGGTCATTTGTATTATATATGTGAATGATATAATTATTACTAGTAATGATCACACGCAGTTAGAATCTATCTAGTTGGTGCATTGGAATTAAAAAGTTTGGGTGCTCTTAAACACTTCCTAGGTATGGAAGTGGCTAGAAGTAGTGTAGGAATTCTTGTTTCTCAAAGAAAATATATACTTTAAGAGAGACATATGTTGGGGTGCAAGCCAATTGAGATATCCATAGAGCCAATGTTAAATTTGGATTGAGGGTGGAAAGGAGGTTAATCAAGAGCATTATCAAAAGATTCATAGGTAAACTTATTTCCCGATCACAAACTCGTCCTAATATGACCTTTATAGTAAACGTTGTTAGCCAATTTATGACAGATACTCCGCGAATGGACATATTTTTCAAGAAAGGAGGTCACAAAATGGTAGAAGTCTATGCTAATATTGATTGGGTAGTTCCTTTGTGGATAGGAGATAATTTCATGATAGTGCGCATATATTTGGGGCAACTTAGTGACATGGAGAACTAAGAAACAACCAGCAATGGCTCAAAGCAATGCATAGGCAGAATTTTGAACACTTGCACACCGGAAATGTGAGGGGATATGGCTCAGAGGTTACTAGGATAATTGAAGATATTTAATGACTCTCCAATAATGCTTTATTGTGATAATCAAATAGTTATTAGTATTCCTCACAATTCAGTTCATCACGATTGAACAAAGCACATACATGTGGATCGTCATTTCCTCACAGAAAAAATTGATAAAGGGAATATCCACATGATATACATTCCAACTAAGAAACAAACCGTTGAAGTCTTAATAAAGACTTTTCAAGTCAATACATGGTAAACAAGTTAGGAAAGATAAACGTTTCCATTCGGGGGAGCATTGGAATATTCTAAGAGTGATTTAGCAAATCATTTTATTAGAAGATTGATTTATTTGTTTTTTATTTTTTTTATTTTTAGTTGATTCTTTTCTGAGAGGAGCTTTGTCGCAATAGTAAAGTTGTTGTGTGCAAGTCACAAGTTCGAGTCGCGAAAACAACCTCTTACAATGCAAGTAAGGTTGCATATAATAAATCCTTCGTCAGGACCCTGCATTAACAGGAGCTTCGTGCACAGTGGTCCTTTAGTTGATTCTTTTCTAGGAAATTCTTTCCTTTATTTTCTTTTTGTTTTTTTTCCTTATAGTTGAAAGATTATGACCTATATGCCTTATTTCATTTCGTAGACAAAGTTGTATATATATGAGCTAAATTATTATAATAAAAAAGTATGACGATTTGTTATAATAATTTTAATTTTCATTCTCAATTCTTTCACAGCATTTTTCGTATATCATAAAGGATAATGTAGCTACAAACAAATCATGCTCGGCAAGTAAGCTTGGTCAATAAAAAGGACCATGGCCAATATGGTCATTTATTTAATGAACTATACAACATAAGAACATATAAAGGGATACGAAGAATCCAATCTTTTTTTTCCTTTTTTTTTTTTTTTTTGAGTAAAGCGCTTAAAGGAGCCAAATAGAGGACTAGGGTTCAAATCTCAAATTGGATGAATATCTTGAAGATTGAATTCTGAGTGTGCATAAGTTGTGCTCCGGATTTACCCTATAGACGAACCAAGGGGAAAGGTCATCTACCTCCAAGATTAGTGGACGAAGCTCGGCACCTAGATTATTAAAAAAAAATAGAATCCATTCGTTTAGAAGTTAAATGTTGAAGTGGTTGAGGCTAGATACTAGATGGCTTGTTTGGGGGTTAATTAGTAAAAATTTTATAACTTTTGTTCTAAATTTCAAATCTAATATAGCGTTCAAACATTTTCAAATTTAAGTTTTAGTTTTAAATATATAATCCATTGTTAAGTTGGTGACATAGAAGAATGCCAAAGCAATCGATTTGTCTATATTATCTACCAAGTGGGTACTAGCCATGCCACGCCAACTTAGGTGGAAAAAATTAACTATAGCAAAGTTCAATACAAGGCCTAGAGATAGTGCCTTAAAAAAATCTAATTTAAACTAGTAACATGTCATAAATTAGTACCTAGTTGACAGATATATCACAAATCACCTAATCTAGCATTTTGCCAACTCACCGCAACATCACCAACTTAACAGTGGATATAGACAAGTGCAACTGACTCATAAATTTAAAACTAAAATCTAAAATTTGTGAAGATTTAAAAAATTTTAAGCATTATGATAATTACATTTTCAAATCTAAATTTTTGTTTTAAATATAGTCCGTTATTAAGTTGGTGATATAGAGGAGTGCTAATGTAGTCGATTTGTCTACATTATCTACCAAGGGAGGCCTAGCCATGCCACATCAACATAGGTGGGAAAAAAACAATAGTGGAGTTGAGTTCATGGTCAACACGGGGACTAGAGATAGTGACTTGAATATTTCTTCTTGTATTTAAACTAGTGACACGTTATTGATAGTACCTAGTTGTAACATAAGTAGGCATCAACTAATCTAACATTTTACCACGTCACCGCCACTTCACCATGCCACCAACTTACTAGTGGATAGACCACCTTACCACCATACCACCAACTTAATAGTGGATGGACCACCACATTACCAACATACCACTAGATGGAATTGGCTTGGATGATAAATTTAAAACTAAAATATATCATTGTGAATATTTAAAAAAAAATAAACATTATGCTAATTTGAAATTTCATAAAGATTGTGATTGACTTATTAATCAAGCCTTTATTTTAACCAACCAATGTTTTGTGTGCTTATGCATGATTTATAATAAAATGATGTGTCTTTAAGTTAAAATTGGAAGGGACTAGAAGGGGTAAGTTAAAGGTGCACCTCCAAAGGAAGCAGCAACTGCTACAGAACCAGCTACAGATCCTGCAGCAGTAGCTATGGCAGCAAATCCACTTGCTCCAATAACAGGGATTAGAGTCCCTAATGTGGGAGCTAAAGCACCAAACCCTGCAGCAATTGCTGGAGCAGCCAAACCTATAGATAGTGGATAAGTAACTTATAAAACTTGCATGAAGGTAAATCAACCAAGGAGTAGAATTTATTATTAATAATTTGGCATATCAAACCTCCAGTTAGAGCCATCAAAGCTCCTCCAGTCAATGCGGCTGCACCTATGACTCCACCACGTTTCCATTTTGACCATTTGCTCTTTTCAGATTCATTTTCTTGGGACTGTACTTCCTCTTTTGCTGCAGCCATTGCAGAGCAAGCAACCATTATCTCCATAGCCTCCTATAACACCAAAGTTCAAAGGTTAAGAGCCCTAAATTAAATGAGTTGCTAAGAGGGGGAAAAAGTTTCATTCCTCAAGTGCAACTATTTTGGCAATAGGTATGCTAATCTTGGGGGGAGACTACCAATTTATTAATAATTGAAAATGAGCAGAATGTACAAATCAATTGAGTTAATTAATCTAGTCTTGTAAATCCTGAAATTCAATATTCATGATGGCAAATTGGTTACTAGTAGTAAAGCAGCACTGCACTTCCAGGTGATTTGAAATATTGACCCTAAAATTGAAAGATCACCTCTTTTTTGTTAGCACGGATAAATAAACACTTAGGCACAATCAAACGTGTGTAGCTCACTAATTGATAGTATTTTGGTTTTTAGCAACATGGATCACAAGTTCTGGAAGATTGGGTAAAAAGCTAGAATTACAAGCTTTTAAAGCCATTAGCAGGAATCCCTATGGAAGATCATACTAGGGCTGAGAAGCTGAAAATTCATACCATGGTAGGGTTGTGCGAGGAAACCTCATACTAAAGAACCCTAGCTTTGTAACATCCTCGTAAGATAAACTCAAATTAATAATTATCTCAGCACATGTAGCACTAATATTGATTTTCCACATCTCCATCAGCATGTCTCAATTAACCACTAGAAATTGGACTTCATCTACCCATTAGAAACTGAATTGATACAAGAATAGGATAAATGCACATATCTCCAAGACCTCTAATATAATGGATCACATATAATGCATAAGAGATATAATAAGAAAGTTCGGAGTAGAATGAATCTCGATTAGAATCAATTGATCCCAACTCTCCTACATATCTTAATAATTAGCTTCATTTTGTTTGTCACTTTTATATTATATTATATTATATAATTAAAACTTGTACATAATTAATCACGATAAAACTCCATAACCACCTTATCTTAGTCTCCTCTAGCAATCTAGACTTCCATGCTAGGTTTAAAATTTTGAGCTATGTCGAAATTTCAATTTATGATATACAGTTTCGATATTGTGCTATGTTGATACAGTTTTAGTACTTTTAAAATATAAATATATTAATTAAAAAATATTTTTACTAATATTTGATTGTTATAAATATTATATGAAAAATTCTAAAAAAAGATGTGTTAGCATAGCATATATTGAACTAATTAAAAATATCAATAAGGAAGTAACAATCAGATTAACTAAAACATTTCGAATAAAGATAAAGTTACATCAAGTATCAGTTCTAAGTCCTTATCTTTTTACACTAATTCGAACTCACTGGACACATTTAAGACAAATTCAAGACATTGTGGTATATGTTGTTTGCAGATAATATTATTTTAGTAGATAAGACGCGTAAAGAGTAAATACTAAAGTAAAATCTTGTCGAGAAATACTTGAAATGAAACGTTTTAGGCTAAGTAAAGCCAAAATATATGAAATTTAAGTTTAGTAATATTAGATATGATGAGACAATTATTAAAATAAGAGATGAAGTTATTTAAAACTGAGAGCTTTAAGTATTTAAAATCATTTTTGCAAAACGAAAGAGGGACTGAGATAGCTCTCTTACATAGAATAAAAGGAGGTTGGTTGAAATGGAAGAGAGTGTAAGGTGTTTTATGTGATTATAAAGTACCTCTAAAAATTAAAAGGAAGTTCTACAAAACAGTGGTTAGACCTGGCATTGAATATTGGGCTATGACTCGAGCACATAAACAGAAGATGAGAGAGATGAGGATGTAAAGGTGGATGTGTGGGCATACGATGATGGACAGAATAAAAAATAAGAGTATTAGAGAGTCAGAGTTGTATCTATTGAGAGAAAACTATGGGAGACATTTAAGATAGTACGGACATGTACTATGACAGATATGCACATTAAACGAGGAAGAGAGATCAAAAAAGACTTGGTTAGTAACAATAAAATAAGATATTTTATGATTCATTATTCCAACAAAACTATTAATACTAATACTTCTAACATGTGAAAACTTCATGTCTAAAGGATTTTACGATATGATGCTTTGGTAAAATAAGTTAATTAAAAAACCATAATAGTGCATATTATTGAAATTGGGGCATTTTTTCATTTAATTGACTGAAAAATCAGTTGAAAAAGTATGTCTATCAATAAAAAACATACCACTGTGATCCACTTAACATCAAGCCAAGTTGCTAACAACCGTATGGCAACACGATGTCTAGCATCATAGCCATTTCGAAACTTAGATATTTTGTCATCTTGAGGTATATCGGCCACACATGCAGAAAGGAGTTCATACAACACTACCAGTCTCCTCTTTTGATAAAAAGGAGAGTCTGTTATTATTGGTCCTTCACTGCATTGGCTGTCAAACTGATTTTGTAAGTCCTCCATTTTAAGAGACACCTTCAAATTTCTGTTTTCCAAAGTTGGACATGTTTCTGATGTCTTCTCTAAGCTCTTATGGGATGCCAATAAGGTAGGTTTGTCAAAATCTTCCTGATCCTGATTCTGATGCTTCTCACAGGATACCTTGCCAGAAGAAGTTTCTAAGCTCATTGACATGGCATCAACTCCCTTTTTTAAAGCGAATTCTAGCTCATCCTTCTCTGAAGAAATTTCACCGTCTTCTTCAAAAATCATTCTCATATACTGTGACAGAAGGAATAAAACCAGAAGTCATTGAGCAACATTCATAACATTGGCAGTTTGCACCTGCATAGACCTTCATAATGACATCAAAATGACAGCTCAGTGTTAATGTTTACTGAATCATTTCTTCAAAGTAATATAAAATTATCAATATTGCACTTATGAAGTTATTGTCCAAGAACAGAAACTTTGACTAGAAAGATCAAAAATACTTCTTTCATACAAAAGCAGCTTTTATTAGAATATATCTGATTATTAAAAAAGTATGTTTCAAGCAACACTTTTTACAATTTTATTATTAACAAACACAAAGCTGTTGTATAAAGTGATTGCTTCAGAAGACTTGGAGCAAATAATCTTCAAACTATTAAACTGATTTTGTTTCCACTGTCAATTATAATCTTACACAGAAATTGTTCAAGCATCGAGGCCTCAGACTTGTGAGTTGGATGTCTCAAATCATCTTAAGGCAGACCCTATTAATTATTGAAGCACAAATTAAGACAATCATTGCACAGGCCTGCCAGAAGTCAAAATGAAATTTTTTTTAATGAAACAATGAAGAAACAGTTTGTGGATATAAGTAAAAAATTTCTCTGATGTATGATCTATAGAAACCAACAAAATCTGAAGGAAAAATCCAAGCATTCCTCAAGGGATAGTGTCATAGATATGCCCTTGAACAAAAATCCTATCAGTGAAAAGTATATGCATAGTTGTAACCATAACATAAAATGTTAAAACAATTTAATGATAGTAATTTTCTCAAACATCGAATAAAAATTCATACATCATCATCATAAAAGGAAATTTTCCCTCAATTGTGAGCCATGAAGCACTCAAACTTTTGGAACCTTTAACAAGAGTTGGTGTATTAGGAAATTCATATTGTTTATGCTACAACCATTGATCAATCTTCATTGAAGATTTAATGCCATATTAGGAAGACTTGTTGGGCCAACTACAAGAAAAACAAGTGCATTGCTCGATCAAATAAGAAAGATTGTGTTCCACTATGGAAAGACAAAGCTTGGGCATCATAGATAATTTGTCATACGCTCCCATCAATTAGAGTTTAGGATGTGAGTAGAAGGAAACCAAAGAAAAATGCATGTAACATATTAAAAGTGACTTAAAATATCTAAACATTATATCTACAACAGTCTTACATATAGTTCAATGTGAAAGAATAACCATACAGCAAACCACATATTATTAGAACTCTTGCATGCTGAATATGCTAAAAAGCAGTCATCATCTTGGTCCTGTCATGGCAAGGTTTGTAAAGTCAAGTAGTACTTTAGAACTTTGCAACTCATAGTTATATCCCAATATGTAGCTTAATATTTTTAGCACAACATCTGTACTAGTGGTTGGTTGATTGGACAGGCCTAGAAATGGACTAGATGGAGAACATTTTTGTAATTATAGGATTCAAAAACAAGCCAATAGCAAGTTAAACTTAATTAATTGGCTATTCGTCCAATATTAAGCTATTATGAATGAACCAAATTTAAACGTTCATATAGTTAGCATTTATTTTCTAGACAAGGAATTTTGCAGTTCATAGTATTTTAAAAGATCATGAGATCCACACTTCCTCTTCCACATGTATTAATAACACAACCTCCTAGATTGACTCATCTAATCATTAATGATCATCAAGGTTGGAATTTTGCATTGTCAAAACTAATTTTTTGAAAAAAAAAAAATCCATTAGACATGTCAAAGCATAAGATAAGTAGGAATTTCAATCAAAAGCAACACCATGAACAGATCATGTGATTTTTCATAATTATGAACATGGTGAATCATGGTTGGGTGCTGATCCCAACCCAAAATAGTTGGACATGATTTGTTGTTCTTGTTGCATTCAACAATGACGAACTATAAAATTATCACATTCCTTTCAAAATCATAAGCATTTTCGATAGAAGCTCTGATAGTCCATCAACTGGTTCATGGAATTATTAATGAGTAACATAGAAGCCAAAAAAATCATCAAAAGATGGGGATAAATTAATGGTTTTGATGATACTTTGCAAACATTGTTGAGTCTTGCTATTAAATATATTTGATTAGATCTACATTGTCATTGACTCATCAATATGAGAAACTAAGGATGCTTGGCATGTATCCTTTCCATTATTTAAATAGTTATGTCCCATAATCATTGTAATGTTGATGCTACTGTCCAAGATGACACAAAACATCTTCAACACTGAAGACCCACTGACATTCCAAAACATGGTTGAGCCAATTATGGATTTGCCATAAGGTACATAAATAATAAAACCCTAAGCAGCAAAACCTCGATACAGGTTTCATCCATTTCATTTTTGAAGTCATTATCGAGAAGACATGATGAGATTAAGGTCATGCTTGATGATTATATTGCCACAAAATGGATATTCCTAATCAAATGGATGAGCAAAACTAATCATAATTTACATTTGGATATGAAAGAATGAACAAAAGGATCTTGACATTTACCTACACAGATACACAACCAAAGAGGGTCCCTATCAACGCGCCAATATGACTTTCCATATTAGCTCTGTTTTGGCACTAGGATTATTTGTCTTTAGTTTGGAATCTTAGTT
This sequence comes from Zingiber officinale, assembly GCF_018446385.1. NCBI lineage: Eukaryota > Viridiplantae > Streptophyta > Magnoliopsida > Zingiberales > Zingiberaceae > Zingiber > Zingiber officinale. The sequence continues at coordinate 53,316,317 of NC_055986.1, forward strand.
ATACTTGTTTTAAAGAAATACATGAGCAGAAAAATGATGTTTCAATAGTTCCATGTGTCCTTATTCATACGTTTGCCTCCTCACTCTCCCCTTCCACCATAGAATCTAGCTTCTTCACCACATCAATATCAAGGTAACAGAAAGTTTTCAAAAATGTCACCTTGATTTCCTAGATTTCAATTGCAACATCTATAAACGCCCATACAATCCCAGATCAGTGTGAAAAACTTGGAAAAGATAAGGACAGCATCGTTCCACTGTCCCCACAACCGCCTAGAAAGAAAGCGACTCGTAACTATCAAAACTCGCACAGACAAGTGATCGGGCAAACTAACAAACAGGTTCTTCAATTACAATAACAACCACCGATTAACAACCCAAACACACAAAAAGTATGAAGGATGGTGTGTGCGAAAATCAGTGTACCGCTCCTATGTGATGTGTGACTTCCGATGACCCAGCAGTCTCCTCCAATCCTAGCCAGGCCTTGGAATCAATGTTCAAAAACCTATTCCGTCCAATAGGAAAAGACTCAGGCACATGCATCTTGGAACGAGTTCGTGAAGGAAAGGAGAAAGCAAAGACCAAATGAGGGAACCTGAAAACAGGGCGGAGAAGACCTCGGGACTGATGTGTCCAGAGTTCGGGATCGTCGCCGTCACTCTCACTGCTAGTGGCGCTAGCGGAGCTGCACCTGTCCCTTGCGTTGGGATCAACTTCGGAGACGTCGGAGCCAAGGGGGTGAATCTGATGGATCTGAGCCTGGCGGAGGGCGAGTGCCAGAAGCGCTCCTGCCGCGTATCTCTGCGTCGCACTTAGCATCGAGGAGGCCATTGTCACCGGACCAGTTACTTCTCAGGAGGGTAGCGATGAACACCACCGTAGGATCAGCAGATACTGGAAGCGGTCTTCGGCTCCTTCGCGATGCACAAGGTATCGTTTGGTTTCGTTTATTGAAGTAGACGACCCGTCAATCACGACACAAATGATTTTTTTTTTTTTTCAATTTACTAAACCATGTATTTAAATTTTGGTAAAGTGGAGAAAAATCCCCAATCTCATCTTTAATGTTGCATGCAGTCCCCCTATTTAAAAAATTTTATTTCCATTCCCTACATGCAAAGTTTCCTTTGCTTCAACTCCCCTCATGTAAATATCATGACCAAATTGTCCTTAGATGTTTTAGGTATAAAAAATTTTAAAACGAGTATAATTCTGATTAAATTCAGTACTTTATAACTAGAATTCAGTACTTTATACTAGAATTGAGTATATTTTCTATCAAAATTAACCCTCATATTTTTCGGTACAAATACTCTAAAAATGAGTATAATTCCTATTAAATTCAGTACATTAAACTAGAATTGAGTATATTTTTTATTAAATTGAGTACGACATTTTTCCTGCTTAATATAATTACTCAAAAATTCAGCATTATTTACCATTTAAAGAAAATCTAGTAAATTTTTCATCCAATTGAGTCATTTAAAGAAAATCTAGTATAGTTTTCATCTAATTAAAGTGAAAAAAGAATCGTACTCAATTTGATAGAAAATATACTGGATTCAAATTTTAATGTACTGAATTTAAGAGAAATGATATTGATTTTTAGACTTGTTATACCCAAAAGTATCATAGGCAATTAGGTAAACATATTTGACTAGGGAGTGGAAATAAAGTTTTTCACCACTAGGGACTGCATGCAAAGTTTTGTTTATCAATGGGGAGTACATGCAAAATTATCCTTTAAATTTTCTTAAATTTATATTAAAAAAATGATAATCCTAATTAATCTCATTGACTATATCTAGGGATGCTTGATCCAGTCTTACGAAAATTTTCATCGATCATCAGGATAAATCGAAAAGTACACGCGATGATAACTTAAATGTCATATCGCGACACCATGTCTTGCAAATACACCATTTTTTCCTTAATTAAATTACACATTAAATCCCTGAAATACTTACATTTCTTTATGCATGTTGTCTTAAGGTGTTACCACATGAAGTCTTGGGGTCGAAACTTGACGTGTCTGAGTATGTCTTCCCTTATGTCTCGCCACATGTACTAATAGATAGTAGTCATCCATGATTTACCTCTTGAGAACGAGCGAATCATTTTTTACCACATTTTGTCAAAGTAGTATTATGAGCCCCGGGCACAGTGTACTAGTAAGGCGCTCAATGTATTTATTAAATAGCACGGTTCGAAATGGGCTTTATAGTGAATTTTCAACTATAAAGGTCAACTGTTGTGGCAAATTATAGTGAGCACTTTCAGATTTATTCGATGGACGAACCAAGAGAGGGTCGCCTGTCTACAAGATTAGTCGGGTTTGTAAAAGTTTAGATATATGGATTAAAAAAAATAATATCATATGTTTGAAATTCATCGCCGCATTAGATGTTAAAGCAAAAAAAATCATGATCAAAAGTAAGATTGCCCTATACAAAATAGCACATGTTAGAGAATATTTATCCAACAAAACTCATTTGATTCTTAAGTCACTATAATATTGTTGTAAGGTCCGATGTTTTTTTTTTTATTATTCCCTTTCTTTAAAAAAAAAAAAAAAAAGAAATCCAAGGGGGAACATAGAAATAAACTCTTTATTTTACTTAAGAGGGGCTAAATTGCTAATGACCAATTAATGGACACTTGGGCTTAGCCCAATTGATAAAGAATGGGCCAAACCCTAAGGATTTGGTTCTTATAAGGAGTGGGTAGTGAAGAGAAAAAAAAAAAAGAAGAAGAAAGGGTTTCGGCGGAAGAAAAGGAAGAGGAGGGGGGCTGGTCTCGACGGGAGGAAAGAAAAGGGGACGCCTCACCATTGTTCGTCGTCGCCAACACCGGGTCTCCGAAAACAAGGCACCTCTAGAACCCTTTCTCTTCCCCTTGATTAAGTCTGTTTTCCTTTTTGTTATCCCAGTATTTGCAGAAGTTTATTTTTCCAGCACCTCTTTCGGCTCCTTGAACCCATATACGTAGCAAGTTTGGAGGGAACTTTAGGCTTTCTACAGCAGGTATGAGGGAGGGCTTTATTCGGTTGGCTGGCTGGGGTCTCTGATGGTTGTGTTTGTAAAATAAGCAAGGGTTTGATTGATTGTAGCCTGCTTTGAGTTGAGCGTTGGAGTTGATTTTGATGTTTATATTGCTTCCTTGCAATAAATCTGCTTCGACGAAGGGGATTTCAGCAACAGGGCAACGGAATCGTTTTTTCTTGCTTTGCACTGCAAGTGGATTTTTTTTAGTGATCGGCTTGGAAGTGTGAGGTTCAGTTTATGGGGTTTTGGGTTTCCTCAAGACAAATTCTAGGTATAGTGTTTTGGACTTGGTTGGATGATATTGTGTTGAGATGATTTCTGTCTACGGTGGCAGAGTTGGCTGGTGGGTATCAGTGTTGTGTTCTAGAAGGGTAGTGAATTCGACTATTGGTTAGAATGGGTGGGGAGTAGTGGATTTGGGTTGACCTCTGGTGAAGCTTTTGTTTCCTCGAGCAGTGTGGAGGAAAAAAAAAGAAAGGGAGTTGGCGTTGTGTTAAGTGATTATTTTTCCTTTTGTTCTCTTCTAGAATTTTTGCATGACCATGGCATAATTTAATCTTTATTCTGCTCTTTACTAAAAATTTCATGTCCATGGTATTAAGTGAACATTGCTTGTTTTCTTCCATATTCATAAAACTGTTAAGTGATTCCTAGTTTTTTTTTAATATAGACATGGTATTAATACTGCATGACCGTGTTAGTATTTAAGTGGTATGAATTTCCTTAAGTTGCATGAACTGCTTTCCTTAGACCCAAATAGGATTTCGGTAGTGGTGCAGGTTGCTTCACCCAATAGATTCAACCATGGAAATTGATAAGAGAGTAGGAAGTTTGGTATTGAAGGAGCTATGAGGGTGGGACTGCAGTTCAGTTTCTTTTGTTGACTTTTAGAACAGAACTTTTGCTATGCCTCGGATCATACTTTTGTTAGTGTTTGTTACTCCTTTCTGTCTCATAATGTCCAAGTTGTTCATGAAATGTTTGGAGTTTAAGTAGGCCTTCTTATGGGAATAGGCTTAACTGCTATGGATGTAAATTGCGAAGTCTGGTATTGATAAACCATGATCACATGTAGTTACTGGTATGATTTCTTAAATAGTTTAGTATAGAAAATGGTAATTTCTGTTTATTTAATGATGGAAAAAAAGACTATAATTAATGGGAATTCCGGAAGGGTCAAGGCCCCAGAGGGACCCCGTTTACGGGACAAGGCCCCAGAGGGACCCCAATACCGGATTTCCATATTTGGCCACGGCCCAGTGACGAGAGTTGCTGACGCCCCGCCACCTGGTACCATGGTTAAACAGATTGATCAATCGAACAAAGGATAAAAGATGACTAATGCGCCTCTACCTAAGAATGATATATGATGAATGCTAAAGGAAAAATGTTTATAATGTAACACACAATGGATACTCAAAGTAATGTTAATGATACTTATAGTATAATGTTTTTTTTGTTAAAAAAAAACTTATATGCTTGTTTGCTTGCATGTTAGACAATAAATCCAAATAAAGGTAGATTTGATGATGCATGCGACTAGATAAGAAGATTTTGCTACACTGGTTTGGAGGTGCTGAGTTAATCTCACCGGGTGTTGGTTTTGTGTGGCAGGTGAAGAAATGGGCGACGTTGGAGGCTTGGACCTTGACCAGACTAGGCTGGATAGTACACTCCCGAGGACTCACTGATTCCGCATAAGGAATAAATAAATAGCATTTATAATTTAGAGAGAATAAATTTGCTTTCAGTTTAAATTCTGAGAATGTATGACGGGTTTTATCAATAACAAACAATTTCCTTATTCGTTGGAACGTTATACGATGCAAAAAAAAAAAAAAAAAAAACTTAGGGTGTTTTAGTTGGTATCAGAGCAAAGATCTTCTATGGGATGTGTACTACCAGTTCTAGTAAGTTCAAGAACTGAGCCCCAAGTCTGTGAGTTATTACTGCTTTGAATTAAATATGCTGAATTTAAATGCTTATATGTTATAAAAGTTAGGTAGTTAAATGTTCGAAAGAGTGTAAGATGGTTACGAGTGAGATGTTATGTGCAGGCATGCCCCCAAGACGAGTTTATCAAAGGCGTAAGACAAATGGCCGTGCTGGAGGAGAACGTGAGGTGGAGAGACATGCTGCGCCTCCCTCACCTCCACTACCAGATGCTGCTACCCGAATACTGGAAGGAATGGCTCAGCTCCTGGAACAACATACTGGTAACGCCCATAGGGGACGACAGGAGGACGTGTATATGCAGTTCAGGAGGATGGACCCTAAGGATTTTGCTGGCACTACTGACCCCTTTGTTGCTGAGGGGTGGATCCGATCCTTGGAGGTGATATTCCGATACATGGACATGGCTGACGCTGACAAAGTTCGATGTGCCATATATCTGCTGAAGGATGATGCTTTGCTATGGTGGGAGGGAGCTGAAAAGGGGGTTAATCAGAATACCCTGACCTGGGAGGAGTTCAAGGGGATCTTCTACGACAAGTATTTTACCGCTGATGTGAGATCGAGGTTGAAGAGGGAGTTTATGAGTCTTCGTCAAGGAGACTTGTCTGTTGCTGAATTTGTTAAGAAATTCGATAGAGGATGTCATTTTGTGCCCCTGATTGCTAATGATGCTACAGAAAAATTAAGGCACTTTCTGGATGGCCTCAGGCCAACTATCCGCCGGGATGTTCTTTTGGCTGATCCGACTGAATACCAAGACGCCGTCACTAGAGCCTTCAGAGCCGAGCAGTCTTTGAAAGATATCGAGTGGGAAGTGCAGAGAAAGAGGCCTCCTCCACAACAGCAACAGCAGCAGAATAAGAAGTCATATACCGGACCACAGAAAGGGCAAGGACAGTCGAAATTTCAAGGGAAAATGAAGCAATCACCGCAGGAAGCAACTGCCGTCAAGACAGAGGAAAAACCATTGTGTAAGGAGTGCAATCGCCAGCACTATGGCCAGTGCCTGTGGGGCACCTACAAGTGCTTCAAATGCGGAGGAGACGGGCACAAAGCTAAAGAATGCCCGAAATTACGAGAACCGGTGACCGGACGAGCATTTGTGATGCATGCCAAGGAAGCAGAGCCAGACACTACGCTTATCACAGGTAATCAAATTAGTTTAATGTATTTATTACCTATCACATAAATGTTAAGTATGGCTAATTTACATGGTCCGAGAAGGGACCTCCAATAACCCAATTATAGACAAGAAAATATAGAGCACTAAACATAAAGAGGACGAAAAATTTGACCGATTTGAAATGTTAAGGGGCTTAACGGGCAATTCTGGTAAATATTATGCTTAAGTGGATATAATGATATTGTTGTTACAGGTAGGATATCCAACGCAGGTGTAGCTACATATGCTTTGCTGGATTCAGGAGCTACACACTCATTTATATCGAAGGCCTTCGTAAAGCGACTAGGAATTTTACCAGAAGACAAGGGGATTGTATTTAGAGTCACTGGACCTTCTGGTGAACAGATGTTATCTACCAGGATGGTGAAGGACATGGAGCTTAGACTGCAAGAGCAGGTGGTTCAAGCAGATCTCATTGTGTTGCCAATGCCAGAGTTCGATATTATTCTGGGAATGGATTGGTTATCACGGAATGGAGCTACGATCGACTTTCGGCGGAGGACAGTGTCCATCCGATCACCCCGCGGGGAGCCGTTTATTTTTGAGGCAACCAGAGACAGACAAAGGCTGCACCTCATTTCTTGTGTCAGTGCAAGGAAACTCATGATGAGGGGATGTCAGGGAGTTCTAGCAAATGTTATTTCCATACCTGATGTAGTCAACCATAAGGTGGAGGATGTCGAAGTTGCCCGAGAATTTCCTAACGTATTCCCTGAGGATGTCTCTGGTATTCCTCCGGAAAGAGAGGTGGAATTTTCCATTGAGCTGATACCCGGTACCGTGCCAATCTCTAAGGCACCGTATCGACTTGCTCCGACAGAAATGAAAGAACTGAAGAATCAGATTCAAGAGTTGTTGGATAAAGGATTCATTCGTCCAAGCTTTTCACCATGGGGCGCGCCGGTGTTGTTTGTGAAGAAAAAAGATGGAAGTATGAGGCTCTGTATCGATTATCGGGAATTGAATAGAGTGACCGTGAAAAACAAGTATCCTCTGCCAAGAATTGAGGATTTATTTGATCAATTGCAAGGGGCGTCGGTATTCTCGAAGATAGATCTCCGATCAGGATACCACCAGTTGAGGGTAAAAGAAACGGACGTGCACAAGACGGCCTTCAGGACGCGATATGGACATTATGAGTTTATGGTAATGCCATTCGGAGTGACAAATGCCCCAGCAATCTTCATGGATCTCATGAATCGCATATTTCAGCCGTACCTCGATCAGTTCATTATTGTATTCATAGATGACATTTTGATCTATTCAAAGAGCAGGGAGGAGCATAGTCAACACTTGAGAATCGCTTTGCAGATATTACAAGACCGAAAGTTGTTTGCAAAGTTCAGCAAGTGCGAGTTCTGGTTAGAGAAAGTAGCATTCTTGGGCCATGTTATTTCAAAGGATGGGGTTGAAGTAGATCCTATTAAAGTTGAGGCAGTCAGAGCATGGCCAAGGCCTAAAAATGCAACCGAGATACGCAGTTTCTTGGGTTTGGCGGGCTACTATCGGAAATTCATCAAGGGTTTTTCTTCCATTGCAGTGCCCTTGACGGCCCTTACGAAGAAGAATGCTAAGTTTATATGGGGGGATGATTGTCAAGACAGTTTTGAGCAGTTGAAGCAAGCGCTTACTACAGCGCCAGTTTTAGCTATGCCATCAAGTCAGGGAGAGTATGTGTTGTATACAGATGCTTCGAAGCTAGGCTTGGGCGCGGTTTTAATGCAGCATGATCGAGTCATTGCGTATGCGTCCCGACAGTTAAAAGTACATGAAAAGAATTGTCCTACCCATGACCTTGAACTGGCAGCGGTTGTGTTTGCCCTCAAGATCTGGAGACATTATTTATATGGGGAGAAGTGCAAAATATTTACTGACCACAAAAGCCTAAAGTACATTTTCACCCAGAAGGAGCTGAACATGAGACAGAGAAGATGGCTAGAGCTTGTGAAGGACTACGATTGCGATATTCACTACCACCCCGGGAAAGCTAATGCGGTTGCTGATGCCTTGAGTAGGAAAACAGCGGTCATCACATAGCTATCGGTACAGAAACCCCTCCAGACGAAAATTCAGGAATTTAACCTCGAGATATATACTAGGGACCAGGCTCCCAACTTAGCCACTCTAATCGTACAGCCTACCCTGAGGGACAAAATTCGGACAGGACAAGCTATTGATGGGCAGCTACAGAAGTGGAAACGGAAGGATGAATCTAAGGGTTTGGGTTTATATTCAGTCGAAGATGGTATTGTTAGATACCGGGATCGACTCTGGGTTCCGGGTGTCGACTCACTTAGAGTTGAGATCCTGACAGAAGCTCACAACACTCCATATTCTGTGCATCCAGGGAGTACAAAGATGTATAAGGACCTACAACTACTTTATTGGTGGCCAGGTATGAAGCGTGACATTGCACGTTTTGTATCGGAATGCTTAACTTGTCAACAAGTCAAAGCAGAACATCAAAGGCCAGCGGGGATGCTTAAGCCACTTCCAATTCCTGAGTGGAAGTGGGAGAATATCACCATGGATTTTGTAGTGGGTCTACCGAAGACGGTGAAGGGCTTTAATGCCATATGGGTGATAGTTGATCGACTCACGAAGTCAGCACATTTTCTACCAGTAAAAACCACCTTCTCCATGACTCAGTACGCAGAGTTGTACGTTCGAGAGATTGTCAGATTGCATGGGATTCCTGTTTCTATAGTGTCGGATAGAGATCCAAGGTTTACGTCGGCTTTCTGGAAAAGTTTGCATTCAGCCATGGGGACTAAACTATTGTTTAGTACAGCATTTCATCCCCAAACAGATGGTCAATCGGAAAGGGTGATACAAATTTTAGAAGACTTGCTGCGAGCATGTGTGATCGATTTCCAAGGGGGTTGGGAATCAAAGCTACCGCTTGTGGAGTTCACTTATAACAACAGTTATCAGTCATCTATAGGCATGGCTCCTTATGAGGCACTTTATGGAAGGAGGTGCAGATCCCCCATCCATTGGGATGAAGTGGGAGAGAGGGAAGAGGTGGGACCAGAAATCGTGAGGCATACAGCAGACCTAGTAGCCAGGATTAGAGAGAGAATGAAGACTGCCCAAAGTCGGCAAAAGAGCTATGCTGATAGAAATAAACTCTTTATTTTACTTAAGGGGGGCTAAATTGCTAATGACCAATTAATGGACACTTGGGCTTAGCCCAATTGATAAAGAATGGGCCAAACCCTAAGGATTTGGTTCTTATAAGGAGTGGGTAGTGAAGAGAAAAAAAAAAAAAAAGAAGAAAGGGTTTCGGCGGAAGAAAAGGAAGAGGAGGGGGGCTGGTCTTGACGGGAGGAAAGAAAAGGGGACGCCTCACCATTGTTCGTCGTCGCCAACACCGGGTCTCCGAAAACAAGGCACCTCTAGAACCCTTTCTCTTCCCCTTGATTAAGTCTGTTTTCCTTTTTGTTATCCCAGTATTTGCAGAAGTTTATTTTTCCAACACCTCTTTTGGCTCCTTGAACCCATATACGTAGCAAGTTTGGAGGGAACTTTAGGCTTTCTACAGCAGGTATGAGGGAGGGCTTTATTCGGTTGGCTGGCTGGGGTCTCTGATGGTTGTGTTTGTAAAATAAGCAAGGGTTTGATTGATTGTAGCCTGCTTTGAGTTGAGCGTTGGAGTTGATTTTGATGTTTATATTGCTTCCTTGCAATAAATCTGCTTCGACGAAGGGGATTTCAGCAACAGGGCAACGGAATCGTTTTTTCTTGCTTTGCACTGCAAGTGGATTTTTTTTAGTGATCGGCTTGGAAGTGTGAGGTTCAGTTTATGGGGTTCTGGGTTTCCTCAAGACAAATTCTAGGTATAGTGTTTTGGACTTGGTTGGATGATATTGTGTTGAGATGATTTCTGTCTACGGTGGCAGAGTTGGCTGGTGGGTATCAGTGTTGTGTTCTAGAAGGGTAGTGAATTCGACTATTGGTTAGAATGGGTGGGGAGTAGTGGATTTGGGTTGACCTCTGGTGAAGCTTTTGTTTCCTCGAGCAGTGTGGAGGAAAAAAAAAGAAAGGGAGTTGGCGTTGTGTTAAGTGATTATTTTTCCTTTTGTTCTCTTCTAGAATTTTTGCATGACCATGGCATAATTTAATCCTTATTATGCTCTTTACTAAAAATTTCATGTCCATGGTATTAAGTGAACATTGCTTGTTTTCTTCCATATTCATAAAACTGTTAAGTGATTCCTAGTTTTTTTTTAATATAGACATGGTATTAATACTGCATGACCGTGTTAGTATTTAAGTGGTATGAATTTCCTTAAGTTGCATGAACTGCTTTCCTTAGACCCAAATAGGATTTCGGTAGTGGTGCAGGTTGCTTCACCCAATAGATTCAACCATGGAAATTGATAAGAGAGTAGGAAGTTTGGTATTGAAGGAGCTATGAGGGTGGGACTGCAGTTCAGTTTCTTTTGTTGACTTTTAGAACAGAACTTTTGCTATGCCTCGGATCATACTTTTGTTAGTGTTTGTTACTCCTTTCTGTCTCATAATGTCCAAGTTGTTCATGAAATGTTTGGAGTTTAAGTAGGCCTTCATATGGGAATAGGCTTAACTGCTATGGATGTAAATTGCGAAGTCTGGTATTGATAAACCATGATCACATGTAGTTACTGGTATGATTTCTTAAATAGTTTAGTATAGAAAATGGTAATTTCTGTTTATTTAATGATGGAAAAAAAGACTATAATTAATGGGAATTCCGGAAGGGTCAAGGCCCTAGAGGGACCCCGTTTACGGGACAAGGCCCCAGAGGGACCCCAATACCGGATTTCCATATTTGGCCACGGCCCAGTGACGAGAGTTGCTGACGCCCCGCCACCTGGTACCATGGTTAAACAGATTGATCAATCGAACAAAGGATAAAAGATGACTAATGCGCCTCTACCTAAGAATGATATATGATGAATGCTAAAGGAAAAATGTTTATAATGTAACACACAATGGATACTCAAAGTAATGTTAATGATACTTATAGTATAATGTTTTTTTTTGTTAAAAAAAAACTTATATGCTTGGTTGCTTGCATGTTAGACAATAAATCCAAATAAAGGTAGATTTGATGATGCATGCGACTAGATAAGAAGATTTTGCTACACTGGTTTGGAGGTGCTGAGTTAATCTCACCGGGTGTTGGTTTTGTGTGGCAGGTGAAGAAATGGGCGACGTTGGAGGCTTAGACCTTGACCAGACTAGGCTGGATAGTACACTCCCGAGGACTCACTGATTCTGCATAAGGAATAAATAAATAGCATTTATAATTTAGAGAGAATAAATTTGCTTTCAGTTTAAATTCTTAGAATGTATGACGGGTTTTATCAATAACAAACAATTTCCTTATTCGTTGGAACGTTATACGATGAAAAAAAAAAACTTAGGGTATTTCAATTGTGGTAGCCGATGAAACAATAGTAGAACAATAATAGAAGAAGAAAAGTGAGATCGAGTTTAGGTCCTCATATTATTATCGTCTTTCATGCTTATAAGGGATCAACATCCTAAATCCTAGGGTTGTTAGGTCCTAGGGATAGTGGGTTATAATTGTGAAAGGGTTATGTCCAATTATGACTCATATGTAAAATTCCTCATGCAATTGAATAGGGCGGTAGAGAGGTCATGCCCTAGAGAAGCCTAATATGCTTAGAGGGGAGAGTTGAATACAGAGCTCAAGAATAGCTCTAAGCAGAGTGCTTCTGGGATTTGGAAATTTAGTAGTGCAGAGTGTTTTAGGGGTCAAGTTGTATGGAGGACCTAGGAGGTTGAGTTGCATGAGGAACACGAGAAATCGAGTTGTACAAGGAACTTAGGATATTGACTAGTATAAGCAACTAGGGATGGCCAATTGTATGAGCAACTTAAGGTGTTAAGTTGATCAAGGAACTACACAGGGCACCTATTCTTTATGCGAGTAGGAGTGATGGCATGGGATAGAGCCACGTAGGTTGGATATATGACTTGGCATGACCATGTAGGTTGGATATGTTGGCTTGGAATTAGATCACTATCCTAGGGTATCTATCACCTGCCACCCCCTTAGGTCAGGCTTAGAAGTGAAAATGAGTGAGATCCAACTCACCTTTTTAGGTTAGCAAACAATCAAAGAAAAGGAACCAAATTGGTGAATTGTGTTGGGATCGTTGACCACATTAGAGGGGATGAATAGTAATTCACAATTTCACAGTTGTTCTCGGTCATTGTACTTATCTACAATATGTTAGTATACAGTAGAAAGAATAAAACCAAAATACAACATAAAACACATTCACATTGCGCCAAATTAAAGTGGTTTGGAATCCTTGAATTCTACTCTATTATCTACCATCCTAGCAAAATCATCACTATCTCTGTCTTTGTCTGATACTTTCTAGTAGCAAAGAAACATTTTACAACATATATTATGTAGGACCGTTGGGCCGGCTAGAAGGGGGGGGGTTGAATAGTCCTGCAGAAATCAAAACACAAACCAACCCTTCTCGAACTCTTAAACTGACACTTGTAAAATAATCAAAGCAATAAACTAATATTAGAACAGAAAACGAGGCACCAGGTTTTGACTTGGTTACAACGGGGGAAGTTGTTAATCCAAGAAAGATGATCGCACTAGAATTTCTCCTTCAGGCGGAGAAGCCTCTTACAAAGTTGAAGCACACAACAGAAGCTAACTACAGAAAGCGTACAAGTGTTTGAAAGAAATGCGTGAGTTCTGAATTCATGAAAAGCTTCTGGACCAATGCTATATTTATAGCCTTGGTCGGGGCGCCTGGAAGGGTTCCGGGCGTCCTGGGGGGGATAAATTTTATCCCCCAACGTTCAGATCGAGTTTTGACTCGATCTGGTGAAAATACTGGGTCCGGGCGCCCGGAAGGGTTCCGGGCGCCCCGGACTGTTCCGGGCGCCCCGGAGCCCAAAGTCAACAGCCGTTGACTTTTTCGTCCGGGACCTCTTCTCTGGTTCAGTCCCGCCTCGGTCCGGTTCTTCTCCTCCGGATCCGCTCACTTGGGTGATCTCTGCCATCCGGAAAAGGGCTCACCCGAACCCAATTTCCGGTCTTCTCGAGCGGGCTTCCCTCCGGCTTCTCGTCCCTCGGAATCGCCGTGTGTTTCCTTCTCGTCCGTCGGCGTACTCATCCGCAGTCTTCGTCCCTCAGACGCCTACGTCTCTTGCTCCCTGAGCAATCTTCCGCTCCGACTTTAGTCCCTCGGAACCACCGCACGCTTCCTTCTCGTCCACCGGGGTACTCTTCCGCAGCACCTCGTCCCTCGGACTGTCGTCCTTCTCGCTAGCTGCGTCTTCCGCTCGACTACCTGTGTTCCTAAGCTCCTGCACACTTAGACACAAGGTTAGAAACACACAGGACCTAACTTAACTTGTTGATCACACCAAAACAACCTTGGGGTTCCAACAATCTCCCCCTTTTTGGTGTGATCAACCCAAGTTAAGATAGGGTAAAATTGACTTTAAATAAAATTAAGTAACTTAACTTAATTTGCAATTTAAGTACAAAAAGATAGAAAAAAAATAACTCTATCTACCTCAATAAAAAAAGATAGACAAAAAATTAAATCTATCTACCTCCCCCTAGACTTATACTTTCCCTTCTCCCCCTTTGATCACAAAAAAAATGGGGTTCCAAGAGAAACAATCTAAGGGTTAGAGTTTTAGTAAATTTGAAAAAATATTTAGAAGAAATTCATAAAAACAAGTTTAAGTTTTTGCAAGAATTATTTTGAGAAATATTTCTAACTTAAAAAAAAAATTCTAAGTAAAGTTTTTTTTTTTAAAAAAAAATCTGACTTAGGAAAAAAATTTCTAAGTAATTTGAGCATAAATTTCTAATTTCAGAAAATCTTTTAACTTAAGAAAGAATGATTTTTGAGAATTTTTAAGCACATAAATGACTTAGTCAATTAAAAATTTCTAAGTAAATTTCTAAATTGAAATAAAATGTTTTGAATAACCCTTTTTAAAGCACTAATTAATTCTTGTATTAATGCTTCATTAGTAAGTTAATTAAACATTTATTTAAATATTTTGGCTTCCAGGTCGTGGCGAGGCATTAGGCCTTCTTGGTTATTAGAACAACAACCACTTCCTTAGACAAAGCCTCATAAAGAAATTCTTTGTTTAATTTTCTCACTTAAAGCGCTAATTTTAATTTTAAATTTAATTTAAGCATGATTTAGGAACCCAATATAGGTTCCAACCTACTGGATTAACTAAAAAGTTTTTAGGAACATATTTTCTTGAAATGTTCCTAATTTGTCCAGGGTGATATTTAAAGTACCAATTTAAATTATTAAATCTTCTAACATTGGTTTTAGATGAACATGCATGGTTTTTCAAGTTATCTACTTGAATTTTCAAATCATCATTTTCAAGTTTCAATTTTTCATTTGCTAGTTTTAATTTATCTAATTCTTCTAAGGGACAAGACTTAGCTAGAATTACTTTTAAATTTTTATTTTCACTTTCTAATTTGCAACAATCTTTTGTTAAAAGTTTAACAAACTTAAACATTTTATCGGGAGGAAGAGATCGTACCTGACTTACCTTGTCGATCTCGTTGTCCGTTTCTCCCCCTGAGCTGCTGCTTTTTCCGACGTGTCTCCCCCTTCATCGATGCTCTCGATACTCATTTCGGAAGAGCTTGAATCACAGTCGTCGTCTTGATGACTTGCCATCAGTGCGAGTCCGGAGAAAGCTTCGACTTCCGATTCGGATGATGTATCGTCCCACGTCGCCTTTAGGGCCTTTCGCTTTTGGATAGGCTTCTTACCCTTCTCCTTGTCCTTGTTCTTCAGCTTGGGGCAGTTGTCCTTGACGTGCCCTTCTTCGTCGCAGTGGTAGCAGCGGATCGTTCTTTTCCTCTTTCCCTGCGGATGGTTAGTAGATCTGGATTTACAAAGTTTCTTGAATCTTCTTACCATCATTACCATTTCCTTGTCATCGAGAGAGGATCCCGATTCTAGTTCGTCTCTCGAGGCTTTGAGGGCGACGTTGTTTTTAGGCTCCTTCATTCCTGCACATCTTGACTCATGCACTTCAAATATTGAAAAGAATTCTTCTAATGAAATCTTTTCTAAATCTTTAGAAATGTAAAATGCATCTACTAATGATGCCCATTTGGTATTTCTAGGAAAGGAATTTAAAGCGTACCTGAGCGAATCTCGGTTGCTTACCTTTTCTCCGAGATTCAAAAGACCGATGATAATTTCTTTTATTCTCGAGTGTAGATGCGCGACTGACTCGTCTTCCCCAAGTCGCAGGCTGGTGAGCTGATTGCGAAGCAGATCTCTTCTGGCGAGCTTAGCTTCGGACGTTCCTTCATGCAGCTCGAGGAACTTCTCCCAAAGTTCCTTTGCAGAGTTGTATTTACCGATCCTGTTGACTTCTTGAGGCGGAAGAACGCTTAGCAAATGGTACTCTGCTTTGTCGTTCGCTACGAAGTCGGCCTACTCCTTTTTTGTCCATTTATCTATTTCCTTGTCCTCTGGAGCTTGAAAGCCAAGTTTCATTGTTAAAAATAATTCAATATCTGTTGTAAGAAATACCTGCATATGTTTTTTTCTAAGTGGCGAAATCCCCTTTGAATTTCGGCGGGTGAATGCTTGGTCCAGCCATCTCGTTGCTTCGTTCGGCGGTTAGTCCTCCTGAAGCACCTTGGCTCTGATACCACTTGTAGGACCGTTGGGCCGGCTAGAAGGGGGGGTTGAATAGCCCTGCAGAAATCAAAACACAAACCAACCCTTCTCGAACTCTTAAACTGACACTTGTAAAATAATCAAAGCAATAAACTAAGATCAGAACAGAAAACGAGGCACCAGGTTTTGACTTGGTTACAACTGGGGAGGTTGTTAATCCAAGAAAGATGATCGCACTAGAATTTCTCCTTCAGGCGGAGAAACCTCTTACAAAGTTGAAGCACACAACAGAAGCTAACTACAGAAAGCGTACAAGTGTTTGAAAGAAATGCGTGAGTTCTGAATTCATGAAAAGCTTCTGGACCAATGTTATATTTATAGCCTTGGTCGGGGCGCCTGGAAGGGTTCCGGGCGTCCTGGGGGGGATAAATTTTATCCCCCAACGTTCAGATCGAGTTTTGACTCGATCTGGTGAAAATACTGGGTCCGGGCGCCCCAGATTGTTCCGGGCGCCCCGGAGTCCAAAGTCAACAGCCGTTGACTTTTTCGTCAGGGACCTCTTCTCTGGTTCAGTCCCGCCTCGGTCCGGTTCTTCTCCTCCGGATCCGCTCACTTGGGTGATCTCTGCTATCCGGAAAAGGGCTCACCCGAACCCAATTTCCGGTCTTCTCGAGCAGGCTTCCCTCCGGCTTCTCGTCCCTCGGAATCGCCGCGTGTTTCCTTCTCGTCAGCCGGCGTACTCATCCGCAGTCTTCGTCCCTCAGACGCCTGCGTCTCTTGCTCCCTGAGCAATCTTCCGCTCCGGCTTTCGTCCCTCGGAACCACCGCACGCTTCCTTCTCGTCCACTGGGGTACTCTTCCGCAGCACCTCGTCCCTCGGACTGTCGTCCTTCTCGCTAGCTGCGTCTTTCGCTCGACTACCTGTGTTCCTAAGCTCCTGCACACTTAGACACAAGGTTAGAAACACACAGGACCTAACTTAACTTGTTGATCACACCAAAACAACTTTGGGGTTCCAACATATTATTTACAAAGAAATACAAAAATAAAACAAAGATAGAAATATGAATTGTTATGTTTAAGAGGTGTCCTAAGACAATCGTCTTATGATTTGTACTATTTATTTTGATAAAGATAAATTCACTATTTGAGTACACTTTACTTATGTGTTTGAATGATCTTAAACTCATTTACTAAATGTCTTCAATACGATTCATAGTATAAGAGTACTTGTAATTGGATCACAACTAGTGAGAGTCTCTGCATGTGTAATTATGAAAGTATTGAAACATTCCTTAGTCAATGAATTGATATGTTCGGGCATCATCAATTCTGTCATACTAGCACGGATTATGCTCCTTGATCTAACCAAATAGTTGTTACTCACTAGCTAGAGACATTAAAATGTTAAGAGTTAAATATGGATGTTGGTTATGATAATTAATTCATTGGAGTGACCTGCTATAAGGTTCATATGGTTTTTTACATATATGAATATGTCTGTGAAGTACTTACTATAACTCGAGTACAAACTTTATTCGACTTGAGATATTCAAGTCACGTTGGTCATATAAGCTTATACTTTGACATCTTAAGCAAAGCATCTCCTTGGAGATATAAACTCATGATGATTGGGTATAAGTCAAAGTGCCCGAATGTTTTTGGATAACCCATAGAGGATTCACGCTCCTTGCGAGGAGACATATACCTTATGGCCACATGTTTGGATTATTACTCAAAATCTTTGTAAAGCGTTATATGTTAAGAGTATGAAACTCTTAGACACATGTAGGAGTAATTTGAATCCACAAGATAAGGAAGTACTGCTTGGGTTAAGTGTGACATAGTCAGTCTAGTAGAGACAGACACATAGACTATGTCCTAAACCAAGTGGGTATAAGACGAGCGAAAGAAATAAGACATATCTCACTATAGCTTCAGAAGGGTTCAGAATTAGTTCTAGAATCATTTGTGATTTTCTGGTTAATTAGGGATCATGATGTACTGCTAGGTGTCATTTATGATTGATCCATAATTAAATATTTAATTATGGTTTGCCAAGATAAATCGAAAATCTATTAAATCACACGCACTATTAGTATCTGAGAGACATAAATCAAGTTTAAGAATTTGATTTTCATATAAAGAGATAAGATGTTTGGTTGGACTAGACGAAGGGAAAATGTGGAAGATATTTTGTCAGAACGGAAGTGCGGATGAGTCACATCTCTTATGAAAGAGTTAGACCCTATTTGGTTTAGTAATGAATAAAATTGGTTTGGTTTAAACCAAGTGGGTTTGTTTGTGAACCAACTTGGAAGGTTATTAGGCCAAATTTTGGTTAAGAAATTTGGGTCGAGTTTAAACTTTTTAATCTAACTTATTAAGAGAGCATATATATTGATATAGAAGGGATAAAATTTAAAAGGCTTACAATTTAGGCTTACAATTTAGGACACCATGGTGATTGGTATTAGGCCAAGTGGGAGTATGTTATATTTGAGAGGTGTCCTAATGGTTTATACTATTTATTTTGATAAATATAAATTCACTATTTGAGTGCACTTTACTTATGTATTTGAATGATCTTAAACTCATTTACTGAATGCCCGTAATATAATTTATAGTATGAAAGTACTTATGATTGGATCAGAACTAGTGAGTGTCTTTATTGGGAATCGTATGACCTGCTAGAAAGGGGGTTGGATAGACGGTGTCCCCAAATCGATGCTTTCCTACGTATTCGTTAGTGTACAGTGAAAAAACAAACTAATATGAATATAAAGAAAGCTAAAGACTAAGAAGGAAATGCAAACCGCTAACACGTTTCCTTTAACGTGGTTCGGAGATTAGGGCTCCTACTCTATGACTATCCGTAAGGTGGATGATCCCTCAATCTTTCAATGGATTAGCCCCCGGCAAACTCCGGCTATCTCAAGTCTCCTTGTAGATGGAGAAACATCACCACAACTCCAACCAAGACCTCTTGGACACAAGGAAAACCTTGAATACTTAGTGACTATTAATAAGGGTTAACTATCTCTAATTTCGTCAACTTTGGCCAACCATTCCAAGCTCCATTATATAGAGCTTGGAAGAAACAATTGTTGGTTGCTACTCGGAATACCGTTCTAGTTCCCCTGTACAAAAATTTGTACAAGCATAGAACTATCGTAGCTGCTCATGTGCTCTACTGAAGTTAAATTTGGATTGCAAACGATGTTTAACATTATTAATCCAAATTATCCTTCAGAAGTTAAACTTGGATTGGAAACGATACTTAATATTTTTACTCCAAGTTTAACCGATGTGTTCTTCATAAGTTAAATCATATTACAGAAGTTAATTAAATATCTATTTCAAAGATTGGCTTCCAGGTTAAACATGGCGAGACACTAGGCCTTCTTGGGTATAGGATCATCCACCACTTCCTAGACAAAATCTTTCAAAGAAATCGGATATTTAACTTCTTACTGTAAACTAGGTTTAACTACAGAGACCTCAATAGAAGCACAATATCGAACACATGAAATCAAAAAATAAAATCGATAACAAAACGATAACCTAAAACCGATAACCTCTTGTGTTTGGTTTTTCAAGATCTATACAAAAGGATGAGCTAATCATGATGCAGAAACAAATAACTAGTTATACCTTTTGTAGCTTATAGACTTCTTGATCTTCTGTTGTATTCCTCTCCTTCTCTTTGTACCAAGACGAAATCCACCCAAGCTTCTTCCTTTGCTTCCAAGTTTCGGCCACATTCCACCACAGGATACTAGGATGCAATACCTCCTTCACTTCTTTCTTCTTCTTCTCCAAGCAACCGGCCACCAATGTCTCTCCAAGGCTTGATGCCGTCGGCCACAAAGAAGAGGAAAGGGAGAAGAGGGAGAGCCGACCACGAGGAATAGATAAGAGGAATAAGAGATGTCTGTTAAACCATAAGGCACCACCTCCTCTTCTTTTATAATCCTCGGTGATTACAAAAAAGTAAAGTTTTATAACAAAAAAAAAATAAAACTTCCTTTTCTATCATGGTATGGCCGACCACAAACTTGTGCTCCAAGTAAGGAAAGATTTTAAACAAAATTAAAATCTCTCTTCTAAAATCTTTTTTGTGGATAGCTATAAAAGGAATGTTTTATAAATTAAAATCTCTCTCTTTTAAATCCTTTTATGGATATCTATAAAAGAAAAGATTTTAAAATAAAACTTTTCTTTTAAAACATGGTTACAAAAAAGGAAAATTTTATTAAAAAATTAAAATCTTTCTTTCACATTATAGATAACTATAAATAAGGAAAGATTTCAAATCTCTCTTTTTAATCCTTTGTAGAAAAGCTATAAAAGGAAAGATTTTAAAATTTAAAATTCTCTTTTAAAACCATGTGGATGACATCATAAAAGAAAAGACTTTATCAAAATTTTATTTTTAATAAAACTTCCTTTTCTCTTATGATAGTGTCGACCCCTTCCTTAGGCACCAAGCAAGGCTTAGCCGACCCTAGCTTGAGCTCCAAGCTTGGCTTGGCCGACCCCGTGCTTGGGCTCCAAGCAAGTATGTGGCCGGCCCTTAAGCTTGGTTAAGAAGCTGGTCTTTGGGTAGATATAAGACTTTATAAATAAGAGTCTACAACAGGGACCGAGAGGAGGAATTGGTTTTGGTCTCCCGATGAGCTTGAGCTTCTCGTGTTCGCCTCGAACACCCAACTCAAGTTCATCAATAATAACTCATACCACTAAAGAGTTATTATTGCACTACCGCACCAATCCCATATTACAATATGTGCTTCTTCTTATCATGATTGCGTTAGTCTCCCTGTGTTTAAGATATCGAATGCCCATTAATTAAATGAGTTACTAACAACTTACTTAATTAATATTTAGCTCCAAGAGTAGTACTACTCAACCTTATTGTCATGTCGGACTAAGTCCACTTGCAGGATTTACATGACAATCCTTATGAGCTCCTCAAGGGGACATCATCAACCTAGATCACTAAGACACAGTTTCATTCTATAATCAACAACACACCATATAAATAATATCATTTCCCAACTTATCGGACCTATTGATTTAACGAACTAAATCTCTCCTTTTGATAAATTAAATAAATAAATATTAAGTATACGTACTTGTTATTATATCATGATTAAGAGTATGTACATCCATAATAATAGAGGTTCTGTTCTTTTTTACAGTCAGTATAAAAAGAACAACCTCAAATGGTCCTACTCAATACACTCAGAGTGTACTAGTATAATTTTATAGTCAAGATAAACTAATACCAAATTATACTACAACCATTCCAATGGTTTGTCCCATTCTATCTTGGTTGTGAGCAACTATTTATAATTTATAAGGAACTAATAACATGATCTTCTGTGTGATACCACACACCATGTTATCTACATTTAACATAAATGCAGACATTTGACCAATGTGATTCTTATTTCAAAATAAATGTTCATACAAAAAACTAAACTTTTAGTATATATCCTAACAACCTCCCACTTATACTAAAAGACTATGCTGCCATATATGCTACCATACATCTGATTCTCATCCCCTCAACATGGCCATCAAAAGCTCTCACCGGAAGGGCCTTAGTGAAAGGATATAGGTTATCTGCTAATGCAATCTTGGCGACAACAACTTCTCCTTGTTTTATGATGTCTTATATCGGGTGGTACTTGCACTCAATGTGTTTACTTGCCTTATGGGCTCGTGGTTCCTTCGAGTTTGCTACTGCACCACTATTATCACGATGATAATTTTGGGCAAACCAGGAATCACATCTAAGTTTATCAATAAGTTTCTGAGTCATACAGCTTCTTTTGCTGCCTCAGAGGCTGCCACATATTCGGCTTCTATGGTGGAGTCCAAAACACATTTCTGCTTAACACTCCTCCATGTTATGGCTTTACCTCCTAAAGTAAACACAAAAACCCTGAGGTTGTCTTACTATTGTCCCTATCAGTCCGAATCCGTGTAACCCACAGGGAGCAAATCATCTGCCTTGTAAAATAGTAGATAATCTCTAGTCCTTCTCAAGTACTTTAATATATGCTTTACAGCGGTCCAATGTCCATGTCCTGGATTACTTTGATATCTGCTAACCATGCCCACGGCAAAACAGATATCCGGTCTCGTGCATAACATTGCATACATTAGGCTTTCTACAGCTGAAGCATAAGGAACTACCTTCATTTCCTCTATCTCTTTTGATGTCTTAGGAGACATCTCTTTAGATAAAGATACTCCATGCTGAAAAGGTAGAAAACCTTTATTGGAGTTTTGCATGCTAAAACGAGATAGGATAGTATCGATATATAAAGCTTGGGATAAGCACAACATTCTTTTCTTGTGATCCCTTATTACTTTGATCCCAAGAATATGTCCGCATTCTCCCAAGTCTTTCATATTGAATTACTTGGACAACCATACCCTTACTTCTGACAACACTTTGACATTGTTGTCAAATAACAAAATGTTATCTACGTATAGTATAAGAAATTCCACCACGTTTTCGTCACACTTCTTGTATACACAAGACTCATCTGGACATTGAATAAATCCATAAGACTGGATTACCTCATTAAACCGGATGTTCCAAGATCTTGAAGCTTGCTTCAATCCATAAATAGATCGATTGAGCTTACATACAAGATGCTCTTTGCCCTTTGCAATGAATCCCTCTAGTTGCTTCATATGGATGTTTTCTTCAAGACTTCCATTAAGGAAAGTTGTCTTGACATCTATTTGCCAAATCTCATAATCCATATGAGCGGCAATAGATAAAAGAATTCGGATAGACTTAAGCATGGCTACCGGCGAAAATGTTTCCTCATAATCGTTTCTCTCTTTCTAAGTATACCCTTTTGCAACAAGCCTTACTTTGAAAGTTTCCACCTTCCCGTCTGTCCCTCTTTTTCTTTTGTAGACCCATTTACATCCAATAGTTTTTACACCATTTGGTAGTTCTACTAGCTCCCAGACTTTGTTAGAATAAATAGATTCTATTTCTGAATTCATTGCTCTTTTCCAAGATGCTGCATCTTTATCTTGGAGTGTTTCGTCATATGTTCGGGGATCAGGTTCATGTTTACCTGGGATCAGGTCCGAAGATTCTCCCAAAAATATGAATCTTTCAGGTTGCCTTACAATCCTCCCACTACGACGAGACATTGCCTGTAGTTATGCATCATTTGTGATACATGTTGCAGTTTCTTGTGATATTTCATCTTGCACTATTGGTACTAAAGTAGACGTGTCCTCTTTCATTTCTTCTAGAATAATTTCACTCATGGGCTTGTGGTTCATTACATAGTCCTCTTCTAAATATCGGGTATTAGTGCTAACAATGATCTTCTGATCTTTAGGACTATAAACCACCTTTTGTTTCTTTAGGATAACCTATAAACAAGCAAACTTCTGTACGAGATTCCAACTTATCAGCATCTCCCTTCATCACATGTGCTGGGCTGCCCCAAATCTGAACATGTCTCAGACTAGGCTTACGCTCATTCCATAATTCTGTGGGAGTAGAGGGTACTGATTTAGAAGGTACCAAGTTCAGAATGTACACTGCCATTTCTAGAGTATATCCCCAGAACGAATTTAGTAATTCAGAATAATTCATCATCGATCTAACCATTTTCATAAGAGTCTTATTCCTTTGTTCTGCGACACCATTCTGTTGGGTTGTACTAGGTGCAGACAATTGAGATTGAATCCTAACCTCTGATAAGTAATTCCTAAACTCTCCTAAGAGATACTCGCCACTATGATTGTTGGTTGCTACTTGGAAAACCTAGAGGTTCCACTGTACAAAAATTTGTACAAAGGTCTGAACTTTTTCCTAGCTACCATGTGTTCTTTTAAATTAAATTTTGGATCGCCTGCAGAACTTAACACGTTTGATCCAAAACTTAATCTATTCGTTCTTTTAGGTTTTGACTTGGGTCTCCTGCGGAACTTAACACGTTCGACCCAAATCGCCTTAAGTTATTAATTCCATTAAATATTAATTTCCATAATTGGTTCCCAGTACTGACGTGGCGAGGCACATGACCTTCTTGGATATGGGAGCAACCACCACCGACTAGACAAAACCTTTTATAGAAAGCTAATATTTAATTTCCTAAAATAACTTTAGGTTAACCGAAAAGAACAATCAAATCACAAGGAAAAAATAAAACAAAAGAACACAACTTCGAAAAACATATTCGAAATACTAGAACGTAAGCCTCTTGTATTTGGTATTATTTCCATAAATAACTAGTATGATGCGGAAAGAAAAATTACTAGTTATACCTTGTAGAAAAACCTCTTGATCTTCTACCGTATTCCTCTTCTAACCTCGGACGTTGTGTGGGCAACGATCTTCCGAGATGAGAAACCACCAACCACCTTCTTCTCCTCCTAGTTAGGTTCGGCCACAAAAGAAGAAGCTTCACCAAGGAAGAAAATCAAAACACTAACCAAGCTCCAAGAGATGCTAGCTTTCTCTCCTTCTTCTTCTTCTTCTCCAAGTAGTATCCGGCCACCACAAGAGCTTCAAGGAAAGAGAGGGGTTCGGCCACCATAAGAGGAAGAGAGGGAAAGGATGGCTGGCCACACCAAGGAACAAAAGAGGGAGAGAAAATAATAGAGGTTGTTCAATGAAGGCACCCTCACCCTTTCTTTTATATTCCTTGGCCTAGGCAAATTAGGAAATTTAATTACAATAAAATTTTCTCAATTTCCTTGACATGATTTAATTGAGAAAAATAAAATAAAATTTCCCAAATTGAAATCTTATGGCCGGCCACATTAATGAAATCAAATTGGACAAGTTTCAATCAACAATTAAAACTTCCTAATTTGTTTCCGGAAATTTTAAAAAATAAAATTTCTCTTCAAAATCTCTTCATGGTTGATAAAAAGGAAATTTCTATAATTTTAATTTTACAACATGTGAATAATTTTTAAAGAGAAAATAAAATATCTCACCAATCTACAAATAAGGAAAGAGATCTAATCTCTTTCTTTAATCTTTTGTAGATCTTTTACAAGAGAGATATTTTAATTTTAATTCTCTTTAATAAATTATATCTTCCACATAATAAAAATTAAAATTAAATTTATTTTTTAATTTAATTTGGCCGGCCCCCACTAGCTTGGGTTCAAGCTAGGGCCGGCCACCCAATCTTATACCTAGGCCGGCCCTAGCTTGGTTCCCAAGCTAGCTTGGTCGGCTCCCATATTGGTGGGTATAGAAGGTGGGTATAGTACTCTATAAATAAGAGGCTACGATAGGGACCGAGAGGAGGAATTGGTTTTGGTCTCCCGATAAAATTTAAGCATCCCGTGTTCGCCCCGAATACACAACTTAATTTTATCAATAATAATTCATTCCACTAGAGAACTATTATTGAACTACCGCACCAATCCCAAATTATATTTTTGGGCTCCTTCTTATTATGAGTGCGTTAGTCTCCCTGTGTTTAAGATATCGAATGTCCACTAATTAAGTGAGTTACTGACAACTCATTTAATTAATATCTTAGTCCAAGAGTAGTACCACTCAACCTTATTATCATGTCGGACTAAGTCCACCTGCAGGGTTTAACATGACAATCCTTTTGAGCTCCTCTTGAGGACATTATCAACCTAGTATCTCTAGGACATAGTTTCTTTTTATAATCAACAACACACACTATAAGTGATATCATTTCCCAACTTATCGGGCTTATTGATTTATCGAACTAAATCTCACCCATTGATAAATTAAAGAAATAAATATCAAATATATGTGCTTGTTATTATATTAGGATTAAGAGCACACACTTCCATAATAACCGAGATCTTTGTTTCTTTATAAAGTCAGTATAAAAGAAACGACCTCAAATGGTCCTACTCAATACACTCTGAGTGTACTAGTGTAATTATATAGTCAAGATAAACTGATACCTAATTACACTACGACCTTCCAATGGTTTGTTCCTTTCCATTATGGTCGTGAGCTACTGTTTATAATTTATAAGGTACTGATAACATGATCCTCTGTGTGTGACACCACACACCATGTTATCTACAATATAAATTAATTGAACAACTACATTTATCATAAATGTAGACATTTGACCAATATGATTCTTATTTCTAGATAAATGTTTATACCAAAAGCTAGGATTTTAGTATACACTCTAACAGATCAGACCATAGTGTCTTGATACTTTTACCATGACGTTTCTCCACATCAGCATTGTACTCTTTGAACTTATCAAAGCACTTAGACTTGTGGTGCATCAAGTAAATGTACCCATATCTTGAATAGTTGTCTATAAAAGAGACAAAATATTCAAATCCACCTCTTGCCTGGATAGTCATAGGTCCACATAAATCAGAATGAACCAATTCCAACACATCTTTTGCTCTATACCCCTTGGCCTTAAAAGGTCTCTTGGTCATTTTTCCTTCCAAGCAAGATTCGCAGGTTGGAAAGTCTTCCACCACTAATGAACCCAAAAGTCCATCGGCTATTAGCCTTTGAATCCTACTCAAGTTAATATGACCAAGCCTTAGATGACAAAGATATGTTTGGTTCATTTCCGAAGGTTCCTTTCTCTTATTAGAATTAGAGGATGTGTTATTTATTTCCATTTGTTGCTTTGTGGAAGTTATTGGATTTAAAGTATACAAATTGCCAACTAATGTACCAGAATAGATAACTACCCTATTCTTCTTGATAACCACTTTGTCATCAAAAGAAACCGAATATCCATCCAAAAATAGTTTAGAAACTGAAATTAAATTCTTTCTTAAACTTGGTACATGAAGACAATTTCTCAAAAACAAAGTTCTATTCCTATCAAATGATAAGTAAACATCTCCTACTGCAACAGCTGCCACTTTCGTAGCATTACCCATGTAGATGGTTATCTCTCCTTCATATAGTTGTCGAGTTTCTTAGAACCCCTGTAATGAATTACAGATATGATCAGTGGCTCCTGTATCTACACACCAGGTACTGGTAGATAACACCGCTAAATATGTTTCAACTACTAGAGAATAAGATATACCTTTATTGTTCTCTTTCCTACGAGAACAGTCCGCCTTCCAATGTCTAGACTGCTTGCAAATGAAGCACTTGCCCTTCGGCTTCTTCACTCTTGCTTTTAGTCCAGTACCTAGAGATCGATTCACTTTCTTTGCCGAGCCAGCTTGTTTCTTCTTCTTCTTCTTGCCTTTCGACTTAGAAGTAGAAATATTTTTAGCAAATTGAATTGAGAACTATGATGAAATATCCCTTCTGTTGCTTGAAGTTCTGTCAGTAGTTCCGCTAATGAATAAATCCTTTTATTCATATTGTAGTTCAGGCGGAACTGCTCAAAACTTTTGGGTAGCATTTACAGAATGATATCGACCTGGGTTTCTCCATCGATTTCAGCTCCAAAGATTTGTATCTCGTTCAAGTAAGTCATCATTTTGAGGATATAATCCCTTATGGGTGCCCCCTCTGACATGGTGGTTATCATTAAGTTTCTCATAGACTCATACCTAGCAGCCCGATTCTGGTGTCCAAAGAGTTCCTTGAGATTGTACATCATGTTATAGGCAGTAGGCATGACCTGATGCTGATGTTGTAGCACATTTGACATAGAAGCCAAAATGTAACACCGCGCCATCTCATTTGCCTTGACCCATTTCTTATGATACCCAATCTCCTCTTCACTAGAATCACTATTAGGCTCATCAGGGCAGACCTCTAACAGTACAAACTTATAGCCTTCAACAGTTAGGACAATGTCCAAGTTTCTTTTCCAATCTATGTAATTGGGACTAGTAATTTTGTTTTCTTTCAGAATAACAACAAGTGGGTTGAAAGCCATTTGAAATCCTAAGAATCACAAAATAAGTTTTGGTCAAAACTTAAGACTTTAGAATAATATTGATTCCTCAAACAATATCATTTAAATTCACCTACACATCAAAACACTTGAATTTTGTATGCCACGATAGTGTAGACGTATACAAATTCAAACATTTGTAAGAGGAGGTTTTACCCATTAATTTTATTCTTGTCAACCTAACTTTATGACAAATAAAATTAATAGTTGGTATTCCTTCGGTCGTACAAATAATAGCAGTGACTCCGATGGGGAGGATACTATTAAATGCGCCTAAGTGTATACCATTACTTGATACTTAGTCCATTAAATAGGATTGTGCCCCTTCAGATAGAGAAGATCACACACTCCTAAATAATTTCCTATAATCATCCATAAAGGAAGTTTGATCTAGTGATCCACAAACAAACTCATCCGATGTGGAGGAAGACACTCAAAGCCAATGTGCAAGTTTATTTGCATCACTTACAAACCAATAATGGAGACCGTGGAATTTATTTAAAATCTCTCTCCAACTTAGTTATTTAAGATGAGGATTTTAACATGCAAGCACACACACAAATCACAATAAATATGGAAAAATAATTTTCCAACTATTATGGCCTCTTCCATCGATGTCCTCCGTGTGCTGCCAGCCCTAGCAGTCGTCAAACCTAGCCGCCAGCCCTAGGGCTCATGTCGTCGCGCTCATCGAGCTTCCTTTTCCGCTGCGCCTCTGGTCCTCAAATAGCACCACGCCTCACAAGGATACAATCCGTGATAAAAATAAAATTTTACATATATCGATCCTATATTCCACAAAGGAATGTACATAAAGTCTAGATCGAACAAAATGTAAAATCCTAAAACTAATACAGCTCCTGCTGTATTTAATAAATATAATCATGCATACACATAAAATGCCCTCGACATGTCCGAGGGTCCAATCACACATAATCACAATATGCCATAATATTTGGAGCCTGCAACCATAGAGTTAATCTATTTGCACATCTTACTATTTTCATGCCTAAAATATGTATGACATGTGCATAATTAAACTAAAAACCAAACACAGAGAGGTAAAACCTAGCTCTGATACCAATTGTTGGTTGCTACTTGGAATACCGTTCTAGTTCCTCTGTACAAAAATTTGTACAAGCATAAAACTATCCTAGCTACCCATGTGCTCTACTAAAGTTGAATTTGGATTGCAAACGATGCTTAACATTATTAATCCAAATTGTCCTTCAGAAGTTAAACTTGGATTGGAAACGATACCTAACATTTTTACTCCAAGTTTAACCGATGTGTTCTTCATAAGTTAAACCATATTACAGAAGTTAATTATGTAGGATCGAAAAGAATTTAGATATCTCCACAATAGCATGATATTGTCCACTTTGGGCCTAGACCCTCATGACTTTGCTCTTGGGCTCTCCCCAAAAGGCCTCATGCCAATGGAGATATCTTTTCTCTTATAAACCCATGATCTTTCCCATGTATTTTCAATATGGGACTATGTTTGTAACCTTACAACCCCAATAATCCCCCCCTCAAACAAAGGACCATAGGCTTCCCACGTCCGATCCTCGACCCACCAGGTCTTCCTACCCCTCGGTCCACCCGACCTACTAGGACTTCATTGCCTAGTCGCAACTAGGACTTCCTGCCTGATGTCTGGTCCTCTTGATCCGAACATAGTAGCCCCCACTTTCCTTGTTCGAGGTCAATATTGTACCCACATGGCTTAATCAGACCATAGCTCTTATGCACAGTCGGCGGTTAAACCTTCTAGCAGTCCAGGCTCTGATACCAATTGATAGATCGAAAGCGCTAGAGGGGGGGGTGAATAGCGCTCGTGGCTATTTTATCGATTTACGAAAATCGTTCGAGTAACTAAAGTAACACAGCGGAAATGAAAATTAAAGTAAATACAAAGACACAATTGATTTACTTCGTTCGGAGCCTATCTCGACTCCTACTCGAAGGCCCGCGATCCTTGACTGCTTTCGGTGGGCAACAACTATATAGCGCAAATCTTTACAAGTGAATAAGTACAAGTAATTGCAGTAAATAAACTATACCAATGAAAAGGAGAATAGAGAACTTTGGATTGATTCGTTGGAGTAGCAGAGCGTTGTTGAGGCGTTTAGCAGCAGCACACGGAAGAGCAGAGTTTTCTATTCGAAGTTGATGTTCTGAGCTGCACCTCGAGGCCTCTTTTTATAGCTCTGTAAGGTCTGATCCAAATCCCCAATCTCGGGATCAGATTTGACCCGAAGCGGATCGGTCGACCGATCAGATGCTCTCCACCACATCTGATCCATCCATCCGTCGCTCCGCTTCGATCTGGTCAAACTTTATCCCTGGGTTCGGTCGACCGATCCCAAGGTTCGGTCGACCGATCGGTCTCCTCTGACCCGCACACTTCGGCTTGATCCAGTCGACACCTATCCCAGGTTCGGTCGACCGATCCCTGGTCGAACCCGATCCAACTTCTGGAGATCTGATCTGGTAGCTTGGAGGTTCGGTCGACCGATCCCAAGGTTCGGTCGACCGATCCCAAGGTTCGGTCGACCGATCCCGGTCAGTACTAACCCTGCACAAAAGTATTAGTTTCCTGCAAAACAAAGTTAGAACACTAAAGATAATATATAAACAAATGAATTGACAGCCTTCGGACTGTCCGGGTCTGACTTCGGATTTCCGACCGGAAACCCTAGGTCGACCCGACGCCTACTGTTCCCTCTACGGGGAACGCGCCCTCACCTACTCTACTCAGGAGATTTACCTGATGCCAATCCGGTCCTCCAGACCGACTGGACTTTCCACCTAGGGTTACCACCCCCTAGGACCTAGGGTTACCGCCCCCTAGGGTTTTTCTCCACCTAGTGTTACCACCCCCTAGGACCTAAGGTTGCCCCCCTTAGGATTTTCCTCCACCTAGGATTACCGCCCCCTAGGACCTAAGGTTACCGCCCCTTAGGATTTTTCTCCTTCACATAGGGTTACCACCTCCTAGGACCTAAGGTTACCGCCCCTTAGGATTTTCCACCTGCCTAACCGCAGTTAGGACTTTCCTGCACACTTGTTTAAGCTCATTAGATAACAAAACAACTTAACTTGAACCCTTTGACATAATCAAAACACCGGTTTGATCATCGGATGCTTCCTGCACCAACAAATTAAATATCTATTTCAAATATTGGCTTCCAGGTTAAACATGGTGAGCCACTATGCCTTCTTGGGTATAGGATCATCCACCACTTCCTAGACAAAGTCTTTCAAAGAAATAAGATATTTAACTTCTTACTGTAAACTAGGTTTAACTACAGAGACCTCAATAGAAGCACAATATCAAAAACATGAAATCGAAAAATAAAATCGATAACAAAACGATAACCTAAAACCGATAACCTCTTGTGTTTGATTTTTCAAGATCTATACAAAAGGATGAGCTAGTCATGATGCAGAAACAAATAACTAGTTATACCTTTTGTAGCTTATAGACTTCTTGATCTTCTGTTGTATTCCTCTCCTTCTCTTGGACGTCGTGTGGGTGACGATCTACCAAGACGAAATCCACCCATGCTTCTTCCTTTGCTTCTAAGTTTCGCCACCTTCCACCAAAGGATACTAGGATGCAATACCTCCTTCACTTCTTTCTTCTTCTTCTCCAAGCAACCGACCACCAATGTCTCTCCAAGGCTTGATGCCGCCGACCACAAAGAAGAGGAAAGGGAGAAGAGGGAGAGCCAACCACAAGGAATAGAGAAGAGGAATAAGAGATGTGTGTTAAACCATAAGGAACCACCTCCTCTTCTTTTATAATCCTTGGTGATTGCAAAAAAGAAAAGTTTTATAACAAAAAGAAAATAAAACTTTCTTTTCTATCATGGCATGGCCGACCATAAGCTTGTGCTCAAAGCAAGAAAAGATTTTAAACAAAATTAAAATCTCTCTTCTAAAATCCTTTTTGCGGATAGCTATAAAAGGAATATTTTATAAATTAAAGTCTCTCTCTTTTAAATCCTTTTATGGATATCTATAAAAGAAAAGATTTTAAAATAAAACTTCTCTTTTAAAATATTGTTACAAAAAGAAAAGTTTTATTAAAAAATTAAAATCTTTCTTTCATATTATAGATAACTATAAATAAGGAAAGATTTCAAATCTCTCTTTTTAATCCTTTGTAGGAAAGTTATAAAAGCAAAGATTTTAAAATTTAAAACTCTCTTTTAAAACCATGTGGATGTCATCATAAAAGGAAAGACTTTATCAAAATTTTATTTTTAATAAAACTTTCTTTTCTCTTATGATATGGCCGACCCCTTACTTGGGCACCAAGCAAGGCTTAGCCGGCCCTAGCTTGTGCTCCAAGCTTAGCTTGGCCGACCCCTTGCTTGGGCTCCAAGCAAGGATGTGGCCGACCCTTAAGCCTGGTTAAGAAGCTGGTCTTTGAGTATATATAAGACTTTATAAATAAGAGGCTACAACTGGGACCGAGAGGAGGAATTAGTTTTAGTCTCCTGATGAGCTTGAGCTTCCCGTGTTCGCCCTGAACACCCAACTCAAGTTCATCAATAATAACACATATCACTTAAGAGTTATTATTGTACTACCACACCAATCCTATATTACAATATGAGCTCCTTCTTATCATGAGTGCATTAATCTCCCTGTGTTTAAGATATCGAATGTCCACTAATTAAATGAGTTACTGACAACTCACTTAATTAATATTTAGCTCCAAGAGTAGTACCACTCAACCTTATTGTCATGTCAGACTAAGTCCACTTGCAGGGTTTACATGACAATCCTTATGAGCTCCTCAAGGGGACATCATCAACCTAGATCACTAGGACACAGTTTCATTCTATAATCAACAACACACCATATAAATAATATCATTTCCCAACTTATCGGACCTATTGATTTAACGAACTAAATCTCACCCTTTGATAAATTAAATAAATAAATATTAAGTATACGTGCTTATTATTATATCATGATTAAGAGTACACACATCCATAATAATAGAAGTTCTGTTCTTTTTTACAGTCAATATAAAAAGAACAACCTCAAATGGTCCTGCTCAATACACTCAGAGTGTACTATTATAATTTTATAGTCAAGATAAACTAATACCAAATTATACTACAACCATTCCAATGGTTTGCCCCATTCCATCTTGGTTGTGAGCAACTATTTATAATTTATAAGGAACTGATAACATGATCTTTTGTATGACACCACACACCATGTTATCTACATTTAACATAAATGCAGACATTTGACCAATGTGATTCTTATTTCAAAATAAATGTTCATACAAAAAGCTAGACTTTTAGTATATATCCTAACAACAACCTTGCTATTTTTACCATTACCAATCGATTGGTCCTTGTACCAGTCGACTAGTGCCTGACCAACGACTCTCCAATGACTCTTTACCTGTCGATTGGTCCTTGCACTAGTCGATTGATCCCTGCCGTTCAGGTACAGAAACTCTTTGTGCTCTGCCATAGTTGACTGATCCCAGCACCAGTCGACTTGTAGAATCCTAAACATAGGGTTTCCCTTTCCGAGTACATTTCTCTCGCACTCGGACCCCACGACTCACTTGACTCTTCTTCACAGCTTTGACCTCTTAACTTTAAGTCTACTTCCCTTGGCTCTCGTCCCTCGGATGCATAGCTCGCGGATCATCCCCAATGTCATTCTTCGCGTATGCCTCAAAGTCGCTTCCCTCGGCCCTTGTCCTTACTACCTTGTCCACGGTCCCTCGGATGCTCCATCCTTCACCGGACCTGAAGCCTTTATGCTGAGTCATCTGTGTATCATGTAAACCTGCACACTCATATACACATATCAAATACAATGGTGAACCTAACTTAAATCCTTTGCCCAAACATTAAAACATATGGTCGCATGGACCATTAAGATTGCTCCAACAATCTCCCCTTTTTTAATATTTGACAATAGATTTAAGTTGGAGAAAACATAATAGCAAAAATAATATGCTAATAAAAAATGGACTTACGTTGCCAAGGTTATACACTTGGACTTATATCGCTGAGAAATGGACTTACGTTGCCAAGACTACACACTTGAACTTACACCGTCGAGAAATGAACTTACATTGCCAAGACTACACACTTGGACTTACACCACCGAGAAATGGACTTATGTTGCTAATGCTGCACACTTAGACTTATGCCGCCAAGAAATGGACTTACGTTGCCAAGGCTACACACTTGGACTTACACCACCGAGAAATGGACTTACGTTACCAGGGCCACACACTTGAATTTACACTGCCGAGAAATAGACTTACGTTGCCAATGCTACACACTTGGACTTACACCATCAAGAAATGGACTTACGTTGACAAGGCTACACACTTAGACTTACACTGCCGAGACAAAAATACAAACATGCATTGGAACCTAT
This sequence comes from Zingiber officinale, assembly GCF_018446385.1. Lineage (NCBI taxonomy): Eukaryota > Viridiplantae > Streptophyta > Magnoliopsida > Zingiberales > Zingiberaceae > Zingiber > Zingiber officinale. The sequence goes on from NC_055986.1 coordinate 53,350,509, forward strand.
TACAAGACTCCCCTTACACCTAAGCTTCCCATTGAGCTAGGAATTTTACCATAGGGATATTTAAGAACCTATTATAAGGCTCCCTCTATTCAAAGACACCTAAGGTTTTCCCAACTAAACCTTATTTCTCCCCCTTTGCCTAATATTAAAAAGCTCCAATAATATCCCAATTATCAAAATTTGATCATCCAAACTGACCCTAAACTTGTGTATCTATCTCCCTAGGGGATTTCATACACCTATGCGAGTTGACTCGGTCAAAATCAGTGCTGAAAAAAAAAGTTTTAGGATGGTATCAGTTGACTGCTCCAAACACCAGTTGACTGACCTCATCGATACAAACTCACAGAGGCATTTTGTGGTCGAAAAATGCTATTACCAGTCGATTGATATATGCACCAGTCGACTGGTATCTTGATTTCAACCTAATTATCATTTTTGACCCGATTTTAGAAATGCACCAATAATTCTATAGATATCAATTTTTTTTTAAATTTTATAGAGAGGTCTGTTCTACCCATGTCTACTTGGAAAAATATATTTAAAAATATATCTATCACCAATCCCAAGATTGAGATAAAACTCAAAACTAGCTAAATGGTTCAATTGAACCTTAACCTAAAGTTCTAGTTTTAGATTCCTCTTGATGTATTTACGCATCTAACCCTTAATGCATCCCTAGCATTGATTTATATGACATCTATAATCCAAAACCAATTATCATGTAATATGACCACAATGCCATATTTCCATGCATGAACTCAACCCAATTGTGTCAATTCCCTAGGTTTGAGACTCAAGTTCATCTCCAAACCACTTGGCACATTCCATGATCCATCTAGAATCCCAAGTAATACCCACTTGAAACTCATTTGCCATAGGTCCCAAATTGACTCTTTGATCTCCCCCTAGAGCTCTTAACCTTAGTCACCTCCCTTGGTGACTTGTCTATTGTGGCTAAACCACAATGATACCCTTTTGAAGATTTCCTTATCTTCTTCACCTTGGACAACTCATCCTTGCCATAATCATATGCAACCCTAGCATATTTCATCTTATTGGCCTTGGATGATTCTCCCTTGCATTATCTTGTTTGCGTGATTATATCTTGCATGCATGTGGTGTGTATGATGTAATAAACTAGTTTATTTATTATTTTTTTATTGTGCATATTTACGAAATATGTTTTAAGCACACACCGCATCGGGCATATCCTAATAGTGATATCATAGCCTAATTGTGTTTCGATATGATTGTAAAATTGGTTTACAATTTATACTTAGTGTTGTAATTAATTTTTGGTATTTTTCTAGAATTATTAAGAATTTTTTATTTTTGAAAGTTTCCTAAATTGTTAGGAAATTTTACTTTTGGAAAGTTTATGGAATAATTTTAAAAAAATTAAATTTAGAAATATTCTATTCATTTAGAAATTATCATTTCTAGAATTTAAAAAAATATTCTATTTTTGAAAAATTTTCTTAATTTCTTAGGTAATACCAAATTTGAAAAGATTTCAAATTTTTTTAAAAATCTAGATTTAAGATATTCAGAATTAAATTATAAAAATTATCTTTTCTAGAGTTTTTAGATTTATTAAAATATTCTATTTTGAAAAGTTTCCTAAATTGTTATGAAATACTAAATTTGGAAAAATTTAGAAAATAACAACAAATCTAGATTTGAATTATTTTGTAATAAATTAAGAAATATTAATTATTTATTTCCTAAATTTTTAAGAAATTAATTTAGAAATTTATTTCCAAAATAATTAAAGATTCTTGATTGATTGAAATATTCTAGATGATAATTAAATTTAAAAATTACTTTCCTAATTTAATTAGATAAATTTTAATTTATTAAAATCATATTTATAACATATTTTTATTTCTAAAATTAAATTATAGCATATTTAAATTTGTCATATTCATGCCATATTGTATACCATGTAGATGCATTAATTATGACATGATTAGATTTTGTCATGAGTGTGATGTGATTAGATCTTGCCGTATGTGTGATGTGTCATGCTATGACATGCGTGCGATATGTCATGTTATCATCTATGACATGCATGTGATGTGTCATATTATCATTTATGTCATGTGTATAATGTCATGTTGATAGAATATATTTGTATGATGTAGATAAGACCAAATCCCTTACACAATATTAAAATATACATCTCCCGTTAATATGGTAAGAACTAGAGTTTAAATTCTTGTTTGAGTTGTTGGCCAAAGTTAAGCTCAACTTGAAATTAAATATGTTCAACTATGGAGATGCAATCTCATGATTAACGGATTGATTTTAAACTTCAAACGTTGATTTGTTGTGCCAAAATCATGATCAATGTGGATAGAGGTGAAGTTGGGTGATATACATTTGATGTATACTTATTAATGTGTTAACAACCTGATGTTTATACGAAAATCAATTAGTTGCTAGCATAATATGATAGTTGTATATAAGTGATATGCAATCGGTAAACTTGTTACCTATTACTATAGCTAAGAATGGCTTGTTGGCCAAAGTTAAGGTTATTCTTATCTATGATGGATATCAACCCACTTGGAGAAAACCTATCATTTCCTAACTTTAAAATAAGGGTATTTGAATTATATAAATAAGAGATCATTTATTACATGTAAATTCTTTACATAAATAAAATCATATTTCTAATACATTCTCATGTTTATATTTTTAGGTTAATCATTTAATTATGACTTCTATTAATTTACGTTCAATTTTGGACTCGAACAAATTGACTGGGCCAAACTTCTTGGAATGGTTTCAAAGTTTAAGAATTGTTCTCAAAGCTGAGAAGCTAGCTTATGCCCTTGATAAGCCTCTTCCCACAAGTCTTGATGTCGATGCAACTGTAGACCAATTGTTGACCCATCAGAAATATAAAGATGATTATGTACTTACAAGTTGCATCATGCTAGCTGCTATGACTCCTAAACTACAAAAATAGCATGAGTATTTAGATACTTATGATATTGTCTATCATCTTCGTGACTTGTTTGATTAGCAAGCTAGATCCGAAAGGTTTGAGGTCTCTAAGCTTCTCTTTTGCTCAAAGATGCACAAGGATTCGTCTCGAGTATAATTTATACGAAAGATGAATGGCTACATAAAGCATTTAGTATCACTCAATTTTACAATGGATTATGAGTTAAGTATTGACTTAATTCTACATAATTTGTCAAAAAGTCATTCACAATTTGTGATGAACTATCAGATGAATAATTTAGAAATGACCATCCCTAAAATGATTAATATTCTCAAGACTATGGAGCCTTCTGTTAAAAGTGAACAGAAAACTGTGATGTTAGTAGACTACTCTAAGCAAGGTTCTAAGACGAAGCCAAAACATCAGGCTAAGGGGAAGAGCAAAAAAGGCAAAGATAGTAGAACCAGCACAAAAGGGTCCATGCCATCATTGTGGCAAGATGGGACACTAGCGAAGAAAATACAAGATTTATCTTGAGCCCGTGAAGAAGAATAAGGCATCTGATGCCCCATCCTCTTCAGGCATATTTGTTATTGATTGCCATTCTATTTCCTTAGACACTTAGATATTAGATGCTAGGTGTGGGTCACATATATATAATGGCATACAGAGGCTAAAGAATAGCAGAAGACTTGTCAAGGGACAATCAAGTCTGCAAGTTGAGAATAGAGCAAAGGTTGTTGCAGTCGCCATCAAAATATAGATGTTATAGCTTTCTAGTGGAATTGTCTTAGAACTAGATAATTGTTATTTTGATCCTACATTAATAAAGAATATTATTTCTATTTCTTATTTAATTAAAAAAGGGTTTCCTTTGCCTTTTAGTAACAATTATTGTTATATAACTTTGAATGACATTCTTTATGGCACTGAAACTTTATGTAATGACATCTATGTATTTTTTTTATGATGTATTCAATATCAAAATGAGCAATAAACTTACTCTAATAGATAATCAATTAACCTTTACGCATGGTATTGTCGTCTTGGCCATATAAGCAAGCAACGCATGTCCAAATTGTAAAAGATTGCAGTTCTCGAATCATTTGAATTAGATACATTTGATACATGTGATTCATATTTAAAAGGCAAGATGACAAAGTTACCTTTTTTGGAAAGGGTGAATAAGTTGATGAGTTACTTGGGCTCATACATACTAATGTATGTAGACTAATGTCAACTCGCGCACTAGGAGGTTATAGCTACTTCATTACTTTCATTGCTAATCACTCTCGTTATGGGTATGTGTATCTAATGAAACATAAGTCTGAAGCCTTTGAAAAGTTTAGAGAATTCAGAAATGAAGCAGAGAAACAACTTGGTAAAAGTATTAAGATACTTTGATCCGATTGAGATGGTGAGTATTTAAGATACGAGTTTCAAGATTTTCTAAGGGACAATGGTATATTATCTCAATGGACTCTTCTTTATATGCCACAATATAATGGTGTATCAAAAGGACGTAATCGAATCCTGTTAGACATGGTTAGATCAATGATGAATCGTGTAAATCTTCCCAAAACCTTTTGGGTTTATGCACTCATGACAACTATTACTTACTAAACAGAATGTCGACGAAGGCAATCTCAACTACTCCATATGAGGTATGGATTAGTAAGAAACCCCTCATATCTTATTTAAAGATATGGGGATGTCCTACTTATGTGAAGAGGACTGTATCAAATAAGTTGGATACTAAATCAGATAAGTGTTTATTTATTGGATAAGTTGGACCCTAAGGAAACTAAGGTTACTAATTCTATCACTTCTTGGAACAAAAGGTGTTTGTTTCAAGACATGCTACATTCCTAGAGAAAGAGTTTCTCTTACAAGAAGCATGTGGGAGTATAGTTGAATTTGATGAAGTTCAAGAGACTCCAATAGACATTTATGAGATGCCTAGTCAAGAACTGCATCCAATTATGACACAACCTCCTTGTATATCAGGTATGACACACAATATTCCTTAGAGATATTGATCTCTTGTAAGAGAATTGAATGACATATTACTCTTTGAGGATGAAGAACCTACTGATTACAAAGAGACTCTGAATAGCTTAGAGAAGAACAAGTGGCTTACATCCATGAAGTTAAAAATAGATTCCATGTATGAAAACCAAGTTTGAAATTTGGTGGACCCACCTGAAGGCATTACTCCTATAAGGGTGTAAGTGGATTTTCAAGAGGGAAATTGACATGGATGGTAACGTAATTACCTATAAGGCAAAGTTGGTGGCGAAAGACAATCGTCAAAGGTAAGCCATTGACTATGACAAAATCTTCTCACCTATAGCCATACTTAAATCTATTCAGATACTCCTGGCCATATCAGATCATCATGATTATGAGATATGACAGATGGATGTGAAAGCAGCTTTCCTTAATGGAAACCTACTCGAGGACATGTATATGATACAACCCGAAGGTTTCATATTTGTTAATAAGAATAAAGTATGCAAGCTTCAATGGTCTATTTATGGACTAAAGTAAGCATGTAAAAGTTGGAATATCTATTTTGATGAGGTTATCAAAGAGTTTGATTTCTCACAAAATCTAAATAAACCTTGTGTATATCAAAAGATTAGTGTGAGTGTGGTCGTATTCCTAATATTATATGTTGATGACATAAAACTTATAGAAAATGATGTGCCGGTTTTATAGTAAGTGAAAGTTTGGTTGCCACGACATTCTCCATGAATGATATAGGAGAAGCAACTTACATCCTAGGGATGAAGATCTATAGAGATAGACCAAAAAGGTTGCTTGATATTTCACAATCGACATATATAGACAGAGTGCTAAAATAGTTTAGCATATCTAAATCCAAGAAAGGTTTCATACCTGTGAGGTATGGAATTCACCTTTCAAAGTCTATGCATCCACGCACAAAAGATGAGAGAATTTGCATGGATAAGATATCTTATGCATCTACAATAGGATCTATTATGTATGTTATGCTATGTACAAGGCCCGATGTATCATTTGCTCTGAGTGTTACAAGCAAATACCAGTCAGATCTAGGAATGGATCATTGGGTGACTGTTAAGAAAATCCTTAAGTACTTGAGAAGAACTAAGAATATATTTTTTTGTATATGGAGATGGTGATATGATCATACCCGAGTATACAGATGTTAGTTTACAACGGACAAGGATGACTCCAAGTTCTAGTATGGATTCATATTCATATTAAATGGAGACACAGTTAGTTGGAAGAGTTCAAGTAAGATATTGTTGCAGATTCTACTTGTGAGGTGGAATACATTGCAGCTTCAGAAGCAACAAAGGAAGCAGTTTAGATCAAGAAGTTCGTTCCCAAACTTGGTGTGGTTCCATCCATTATTTAAGCATTACCTGTTTACTATAACAACACTGGAGCTATTATCCAAGAAAAGGAACCTAGGTCTCATCAGTGATCCAAACACATGCTTCACCGCTATCATCTGAGCAAGGAGGTCATTAATAGGAAAGAAATACAACTTGAGAAAATTTCCACTGAAAGGAACCTAGCAGATCCTTTGACAAAGGCTCTACCACAAAGTAAGTTTGAGAGTCACATCTATGCTTATGGTTTAGGACACTGCAACAATTGGCATTAAGACAAGTGAGAGTGTTAGATTTTAAGGGATAACCTAAGGCAATCACCTTATGATTTTACTATTTATTTAATAAATATAAATTTACTATTTAAGTACATATTATATGTTTGAATAGTCTTAAATTTATTTACTGAATGTCTACAATACAATTCATAGCATGAGAGAATTTGTAATTGGATCACAACTTGTTATTATCTTTACATGTGCAATTATGAGCATTAGATTTTCCCAAATTGTCGAATTTGTGCATTTGAACATCATCGATTCTATAAGTGGAACCGCCACATCAGCGGCCCCCCTAGAGCCGGTCCCACGGATATGGAGGGAGGTAAATGCAGGTACACAGGTGGAAAGTGCATAGCGGAGACGTTAACCCCAGGCAGTGACACCCCGGGGATCGACCCCTGGACCTTCAGCCACAGAACCATGCACTCCCCATCTGTGCTACGCCCTAGGGACATCATCGATTCTATAAGACTAGCATGGGTTATACTCCTTGGTTTGGCCAAGTAGTTGTTTCTCACTAGCTGGAGACATTGGGATGTCGAGAGTTAAATATGGATGCTAGTTATGATAACTAGTTCATTAGAGTGACTTGCTGTAAGACTTCATATGGTTCTCTACATATATGGATATATCTATGAAGTCTTACTATAACTCGAGTGTAAGTTTCCTTCAACTTGAGGTATACAAGTCATTTTTGTCATGAAAACTTATACTTTGACATCTTAAGCAAACATCTTTTGGAGGTGTGGACCCGAGATGATTGGGTATAAGTTAAAATATCCAAAAGTATTTGGATAGCCCATGGAGGATTCATCGCTCCTTGTAATGAGACGTATACCCTATGACCACTCATTAGGATTGTACTCAAAGTCTTTGACCAAAGCATCACATGTTAAGAGTATAGGACTCTTATACACATGTACGAGTAATTTAAATTCACAGAATAAGAAAGTATTACTTGGGGTAGGTGTGACGTAGTCAACCTACTGGGGGTAGATACATTGACCATATCCTGAACCAAGTGGATATAAGATGAGTTAAAGAAATGAGGCACAACTCACTGTAGTTGCCGAGAGGTCCAAAATTAGTTTTGAGATCAACTATGATTTTTTTATTAATTGGGTCTTATGATGTACTAGTAGGTGTCACTTATGATCGTTCCATAATTAAGTAGTTAATTATGGATGACCAAGATAAATTAGGAATCTATTCTCTAAAAGAGGTAAAAATAAGTTAGAGAATGTAATTCTTAGATCAAGGGATAAATGTTTGGTTGGACCATTCATAAGTCAAATATAGAAATATTTGTTGAAATAGAAGTGCGGATATGCCACATCTCTTATGAAAGAATAGAGCCCTATTTGATTTAGTCATGAACTAATTTGGTTTAGCCATGAATCAACTTGATTTAGTTGTGAACCAAACCAAGAGGTTAATGGACTAATTTTTGGTTAAGGCATAATAGGTTAGATTTAGGCTTTCTAATCTAACTCATTAAAGATGACTATATATTGATATGGTTAAGCGAAAATTAACACACAATTCGTTATTGGCTTGATTAGGTTTTGGAAACCTAAACCCAATACCTCTCTCTCTCTCCCTCTCTCTTGTCATCGACCACAACAAGAGGTTCTCCTCTTGTTGTCGTGAGCCACCCAAAGGAAGAAGATCTTCCTTTTGCTCCTTCTTGCTCTTCTTGATCCTTCTCCTTCACTCATGACTAGTACCTTCCAAAGGCGAAGCTTGTTCTCTTGGAGTTGTCTTGAAGGGCTTGGAGTGGATATGAATAGAGGTGAAGTTCAATAACGTCGCAAAAGGTTGATGCCCTTCTCGTTATAGGACAACCAAAATGTGTATTTATGGAACTTCGCATAGAGATGTTCTCATCTAAGCGTCTCTAGAACTATATAAAGATGTTGTTCATGTTCCTCCTCAGACTAAGAATATATCAAAATATTATCAATGAAGACAATGACAAACTGATCCAAAAATATTAGGATACCTGGTTCATCAATTCCATGAACATAGTTGGAGTATTGGTAAGCCCAAATGGCATCACCAAAAACTCATAATGTCTATGCCGAGTTCGAAACACTACTCTAAGCTAATGATAGTTAAGCACAGATCAATCTTAGAGTATACACAAGTATTCTTAAGCTAATCAAATAAACCCTCTAACTAACAACTCCTATACCTATATCTTTTACTCTTTCAGTTCTTTTGATACCATGTGGTATGTTGGGCTCTTTGATACCAGTGTTGTACCCGGAATCATCTCAATCGTAACTTCCACTTGTCTCTTTGGGACAAGCTGGGGAGTTATTATGGAAAAACATCCTGATATTCTCAAACTGTATGAACGTTCGAGAGCTATGACACACTATCCTCATCAACATTTATCAACGATGATAAGTATTCCCAACAATCATAGGATAATAGCCTCTAAGCATGTAGTGCTGAAATGAATAAGATCCCATCATCTTTGGTTCCAATGAATTCTCAAGAGGGTTGGCCCAGGGGTCAAAAACTACTCTCACTCAGCAATCAACAGTAGCATGGTACGTGGACAACCAATCCATACCTAGGATGATGTCAAATTCCACCATTTCCAACACTTGTAGATTCACCATGAGGGTATGACTACCGAAGTCTAAAGGACATCCCTTAACTTCCTAATTAATGGTCAACATCTACTATAAGAGTATCACTACAACTCTTCTATTCTTGCCTATAAATGTTCTCCGATAGGTCTCAAAAAAGGGTCAGATATTTTGGTCAGAATGTAAACTTCAAGACCTTGGATGAATGAATATATGGTTAAGATCTTGAGCTACTTAGTGGAGACAATGTTAGGCAAGTCAACTAACCATCACCTTGCAATCTATTATACTACAGTTGCTCTACTTAAGGTTTAGGAATATCTGACAACGAGCTATATAAAAGGTGGTAAAGAAGTACTATCTCTCAAAACACATCAAAATAATCACCAAGTGATCCTTTGTTTCCTAAATATCATGTTTTGTATTTTCCACCAAGTAATCCTTTGCTCTACTTACTAGGACTTTCCCTTGCCAAGTATCTAATTACCCTTGACCTACTTAGACTTTTATCTAATATTTGGTTCTCACTAACTTGCTAGGTCTTTCCCTTACTAACCATCTGGTCACCCTTAACTTGACTAGACTTCACTCTTAGTAGTCATCTGGTCAACCTTTGACCTGACTAGACTTTACTCTTATCTAAACTGTTGGAGCAATCTGGGTACCCTAGGTTTTGATGTTTGGACAAAGGTTTAAGTTAGGTTTATTGTTGTATTTGATATGCATTGTGAGTGTGCAGGATATATGTACAACAAGGAAAGTCCAAGTGTGATATTGTCAAAGGAGGAAAGTCCAAGGATGAGTCTTGGCGATGTAAGTCTAAGCATGTAGTCTTGGCAACGTAAGTTCAAGTGTGACTTGACAATGGACGAAATCTTGGAGGTGCGACCTCTTGGCAAAGAAAGACCCGACAACAATGACAAGGCCGATGGAAGCTCCAGAAGGCAAGATGTGAAGGATGGGGAGGCATCCGAGGGACGCAAGGCTGATGGAGGAGGCTAGAATGCTAGGTCTAGGTTGGTTGAGCAAGGATGAGTGCTGAGTGAATGCACTCGAGAGTAAAATCCTAGAATTAGAGTTTACTGTAGCGTTACTGTAGCAGTACTGTAGTAGTTGACTGGTGGTTTCATCAGTGGTCTGGTGTAGTCGATTGGGCAATCGATTGGGAGCGAACATAATGTTTCTGTTCGCTCGGCCAATATGGAGCAGTCAACTGGTGCTTTTACCAGTCGACTGGTATTGAGCCATTGGGATGTAACGGTAGAATTTCCACAAAAGGGCAGTTGACTGGTAGGTGGGATTTTCCAACCCATGACCTATATAACCAAGCCTTGGGAGCTTGGTTGAGGTTGACGAAATAGAGGTGATTAACCCCTATTAGTAGTTTACCTATACACTAGCGTTTCAAGTGTTCTTGTGAGAGTTGTGGTGAGGTTTCTCCACCCATAAGAAGCTATGTGAGCTAGCCGAAGTTTGCCGAGGAGTCATCCACCGATGGATCGGGATCACCCACCTTACAGACAGCCGTGGAGTAGGAGCCCTGATCTCCGAACCACGTTAAATGATCGTGTAGCTTGGTTTGCATTTCTTGTTTTGTATTTAGATTAGCTTTCTACTTGTTTATTTATATTTCCACTGCACACTAACCATTGTAGGAAGCGATATTTTGGGTGAGACGCTATTCACCCCCCTCTAACGGACGTAAAGGTCTTAACAAGTGATATCATAGCAAGGTTAGCTCTTGTTGGACTAATATCCAAGGGAGTAAGTGCTAGAGGAAGAAGATGGAGTCTGAAGGTCCGCTAGGATGGGACATCCGAATCCCACCTCTATACGAGCGCGAGGACTTCGACTATTGGAGGAAGCGCATGGAGATGTGGTTGCAAATGAATTGGATCCAATAGATTGCGTTGGAGGAAGCGTTTAAAGCTCCAACGGACAAGAAAGGAAAGCGTCTCTGACCTCGATATTGGACCGAGGAGCAAAGAGAGCAATCGGAGACAGACAAGGAGGTAACTAGAATTTTAATTAATTTATTGCCTCCTAATGCGATATTGAATGTAGGTGAATATGAGAACGCAAGTGACCTTTGGAAAAAGGTAATTGCGCTTCATGAGAATCCTATACAAATCCAAGAAGAGGAGGAGCCCAAAGAGAAGGGCTCATTGGTCCAAGAAGAGAAGAATCAATTGGATGTTGACACGGGTTCAACATCTGAGGAGGAGAAGGAAGATGAGGAGGTATCATCCACATCTTCAAGGGAGGAAGAAGTAGAACCATCCACATCTTCAAGTGAAGAGGAAGAAGAGCAATCCAAGGAAGAGGAGATCTTAGAAGCTCAACCCTCCACCTCGACTACCAAGAAGAGCACAAAGTATCACATCAAATGCATTGAGTGTGGTAAGATGGGACACTACAAGAGTAAGTGTTCAATGCTCCAAAAGATAAGGGACGTAAAGCCTAAACTCAACAAGGTTGATTTAACTAATGTGAGTTGTAGGAAGGAGAAGAAACACATTAGGTATTTCACGTGTGGTGAGTGGGGGGGGGGGGACTACCACACAAAGTGCCCAAGGAGAGGAGAGCTCAAGAAATTGGTGCACTTGAAGAAGCGGGAGAAGAAGAGAGCTTCAAGGGTAAGGGAGGTAAACCCTAATTTGAATTCAAGTTCAAATTTAAATTCTTCCATGCATTCTAGAAATAATTTTTATTATTTACCCAAGCATAATCATGGATTTAGATATAATGATAGGAATAGGGTTAATGTAGGTGATAACCCTAGGAAATCGTTTTCAAATGATAGACCTAAAAGGAAACAACCTATCTTGCCTAATGAGAAGAAGGTGGTTGAAAACCTAGGCATTCATCCCAAGAAGGGGAGACACATGCCTAGGAAGGGTAGGTCTAGTAATGTCCATGATGTACATGTTGATTCTAGGGTTAGAACCCTAGAATTGGAAAATCAAGCCTTGAAGGCAAAGCTTGAGGAAATGGAGAAAGTTCTAGTGTCACGCCCCAGAGGAGTCTCTGTCCGAAGAAATTTCGGCAGCATCTCCCCTGTACGGCGGACAATCTGAAACTTTTCTACAAGCACTATATACCTCAGCCACATGCGGCTGGAATAATAACAATAAAAGAAAACAAACACCACGCAGTTAATATCAAATTCACCACGCAGTTAAAAATAAAGCAGCCTACTCGGCTGTACCAAAACCAAAACACAAAACTGCTAGCCGGCTAGGCTTACACAACCAATAACAAATACAAAATACCACAAAACAACATCAACACTCCCAAAAATAAAACCAGAGTACAAAGCTAAACAAACTGATACATAAAACAAACAAAACATACGTGAAACCGATAAGTCTTCTGATGTGACGTGGGGACCAGCAGACAGGATGCTCCAAGCGACACTGGTACCTGAAAAGATAGTGTCAACGGGGGTGAGTTCAACAACTCAGCGAATACCAATGGACATGAGTAGTAAGATATATCTAACAGCAACAAACATGGAATACAGCTTCCTAATCATATATAGGGAATAGGCAAAAACTGAAAGGTAACTGAGGAAGCTGTACTCACCAGGAACTCCTATCCAGACAAAAGGGTCGTCAAACCGAAAGTGTCAATAATCCTGTATGCAGGTCAAAAGTATGCATCCAACCAAAATGCAGCAACCAAATGCAGCAAACACAATCATAAGAATATAAATGCATCAATGCATATGATACTAATGATGCGTCCTGGTCACCCCTGACGCCAGTCAGTCATCTCACACACAAATGGCGAAACCGAGTGGGTAGGGCTGTGACAACCGTGCACTCTGTCGTCACTACTCCTGATGAGTGACCGAGTGGACGGGATCCTGTCGGAGTACTGCCCCGTGACCCCAAATCATAAATGGGGAGCTCAATGCTCTCAACTCCGGACACGATGACGGGAGGATATCTCTGGCTACCACCGAGTCTCCGACCAACGGAGCCAACAGAGTCCACCTGCGGCTACTCTGTGCTACACTACATGCCAGTGAGCCAGAAGGAATCGGATCACGGCTACCACGCTGGGTCATATGACCAACGGAGCCAAACAGCAGAACCGCCACACACCTGCCTGATATACCACTAAACCATGAGTGGGAGTGTGTGCAGTACATGTAACTGGCGATGAGCTCAACCATAGTGGAGCCGACAATCGCACAGCATGAAATCATGATGCATGTCACTATGCATAACAAAAACTGATCAACATAACCATATCCATATATACAAAATGGGTACTGTAAAAGCGATGGTCACTTACCAAAATCTAGAATACACAGGTCAGATAGAATATCAAAAACCTATGTCCTGAACAAAATAAGTATGGAATATCCTGATCAGCATAGAAAAATCCATATATACATAATATGGGTACCACAGTATCAGTAGGTCAGTCCACGGATCTAGGGTATACAAGTCCTCTAAGGTATAACAACCTAGACCCAAATCATATCCCTCTTCCATAGCATATGTACCAACAATATACACAGATCAAAGAATCAAGGTCTAAACACCCGAATCATATATGATATACAAATAGAGGTACACAAATCTGATATGGCACAAAAACCTAAGTATCAGATAATCTAGATACACAGGGCAGAAACAACAATCCAAATCCTAATCCTAACCTCAGTAAGCATGGTATGTCACTCTAGAAACTAAGATACTCATGGTAACAAGATAATCATGGCAACAAATCACGAGATATAAGCACGGATACATCACAAGTGACAAACCTAACATGCTATGGATATCAAACAGTGACATACCAAAGGCAAACATGTTCATTGCATGTAGTTATAAAATACTATGCATATCCAATGACAATATCATAAAAGATAAGTCAAGAGGTACCCGCCTCCAATAGAAAGGGTCGTATCCGATCCAAATCCAACGTCGAGTTGCTCATCTCGCGTCACAGTCCTGTAGTACATAGTATACAGATTTAGCTAATTAAATACCCATTAATTAGCTAAATCAAATCCTCGAGAAACTAACATAATTTCAAATCCAATTATAAACCCTAATTGGATCATTTAACTCCTCAATCAATTCTAATTAATTCATTCGAATTAGGGCTTGCAATAAAATAACCAATCATAGTATCTTACTTGATTTAGCCCTAATTCAATACATACCTAATTCATCAACAACATGAATCAATTTCCCTACTTCATACCTTAATCCACAGCCCAACAAATCCATAGCAAAGACAACTTGCTGTCGGAACAGAGGTAGCTATTGGAAATCAAGAAACGCCCTGCAATGCACTGTCTAGATCAAAATGAAGCTCAAGAAATCGACATCCAAACAACAACCAAATTCCCAGAACAACCTGAGCACCTTACCTCTTCCTCTAATCGCCTGCGATGACCAAGAACCCGACGAAGCTGCTGCTGGAAACCTTAATACCAGAGACTCAGGTCGATAACAAGCTGGCGGCTGGCACTGGACGGCTGGCAGACCAGTGCTAGGGCAGAGAACGATCGGAGTGGCGCCGAGAAACTAGGGCTCGGCGTGGAGAGGCTGGAACAGCCCGATCCGGCGGTCGGCAGTGGTACACAAGGACAGATCTAGGGCACGGCTCGGCCCTTGGTCGAAGGTTTGCACCGGCGACCGTGAGTCGGAACTAGAGCAGAGGGAAGATGGTTGCCGGCGCTAGGGCACGGGGAAGACAACGCCACACCGGCGTTGTTCTGGAAGGAGACTCCCGAGTGGCGCTCAGGCCGAAGAAGTCGCGGTCGGTGCTAGGGCACAGGCGCCGGTGGCTCGGCTAGGGCACGGCGTCGGCAGGGGTGGCGGCAGCGCGTCGGCCAGATGAGAGGAACCGGCTCTCGTCGCTGGCAGCACAGGGTGCGGGCGTGCGCACGAGGGAGAAGAGAAGAGGATCGGGGCTTGTACTCGGGGATGAGGAGGAACCTTGGCGGCGACGGCGTCGATTTTGGGGAAGAGCAGTTAGGGCATGGTGTCGGGGGAACTCGGGAGAGAAGAAGGCGCGGGGGGAGAAAGAAACGGAGAAAAGAGAAATAAGAATAAAAGAAAATAAAAAGAAAATAAAAAGGAAAAGAAAAAAAAATAACTTTTCCTCACTTAAATGGGTAGCCTAAACAGGCTTTTCCGGGCCCCGTTTTTATCCCCGTAAACTCGTCCATACGGTCTCCGAAAAATTCCCGAAAAATCTCCAAAAATTCCGAAAAATTCTCTTATTAATATTCGCCTATTTTCGGTATTTTACATCTAGAGAGGTTCATTATTGGACCTAAAGGACTTGACATGTATTTGGGTGGTCAAAGATCCAAAATATCAAATTGGGTCCCTCCAAGACCAAAAGGAGGTCAAGTGCTAAGGTGACACACGACATTAGTAAGGGAGGAGTGACCAAGGACAAGAGAAAGTCATCCAAGGCCAATAAAAAGGAATATGCTAGGGTGACATATCCTTGAGGTGTCCAAGGTTAAGGACAAGAAGAAATTAACCAAAGACAAGATGTCTAAGGTTAAGAAGGTGAGTTTTGTAGGCCAAGTGTCACTCGAGGTGCACCGAAATGGCCTAGCCATAGTAGTTGAGTCACCTAGAGAGGTGGCTAAGACTAAGAGCTCTAGGGGAAGCTCAAAGAGTCTTTGGGATATATGGTAAATGAATCTCAAGCGGACCATACTTGGGACTCAAAATGGGTCATCAAATGTGCCAAAGTGGTTTAGAGATAGACTTGAGTCTCAAATCTAAGAAATTGACACAATTGGGTTGAGTATCATGCATGAAAATATGAAAAAGGTTTCATATTGCATGAAAATTAGTTTTGGATGTATATATGTCATATAAACTAATGCTAGGAATGCATTATGGTTTAGTATGGGCAGATACATCAAGAGGAATCCAAAACTAGGACTTTAGGTCAAAGTTCAATTGAACCATTTAGCTAGTTTTAAATTTGTTGTCAATCTTGGGATCTGTGATAAATATATTTTTATATATATTTTTTTCCAGGTATACATGGATAAAATAGACCTCTCCACAAAATTTGAAAATTTTTGGAGGTTTGTAGAATTTTTGGTGCATTTCTGAAGTTGGTCAGAAAAGACTGATTTTTGCTAAATAGTGTGTACCAGTCGACTGGTACAGTTACCAGTCGACTGGTAACACTGTTCACGAGTACAGAATGTCTTTGTAAGCTCATTTTGATGATGGCAGTCGATTGGGACTTATATTAGTCGGCTGATACTGTTGGATCGCGGCGACCGACTAGAAGGGCGGGTTGAATAGCCTGAAAATAAAAAGCACAACCTTTCTTGAATTTTATGAAACTAACACTTGCATAAATTAAGAAAGAAATAAATTAAAACAGAAAAAGAAGAGGCATCAGATGTTTACTTGGTTACAACCGGGGAGGTTGTTAATCCAAGGAAGATGTCGCACTAGAATATCTCCTTCAGGCGGAGAAGCCTCTTACAGCAATGAAAGCACAAAACGAAAGAAGCTAAACTCTAAAAGAAGCACACAAGTGTTAGAATTATAATTTCTGAGTTGATGAAAAGCTTCTGGACCAAGGCTGTATTTATAGCCTTGGTCGGGGCGCCTTGAAGGGGTTTCAGGCGCCTGGGGGGATAAAACTTTATCCCTCAACATTCAGATCGCAATTGACGCGATCTTGTCAAAAAGTCAACTCCGGGCACCCGGAAGGGTTCCGGGCGTCTTGGAGGAGTCCGGGCGCCCCGGACTTTTCCAGGCGCCCCGGCTGGGAAAGTCAACCCCGTTGACTTTTTTCAGCTCGGGTCTTCTGCTCCGGCTCCGTTCGCCTCAGACCGAGTCTTCCGCTCGCTAGGGTGATCTCTGCCATCCGAAACAGGGCTCACCCGAACCCAACTTCTGGTCTTCTCGAGCAGGCTTCCGCTCCGACTTCTCGTCCCTCGGAATCGCCGCGTGCTTCCTTCTCGTCTGCCAACGTACTCATCCGCAGTCTTTGTCCCTCGGTCGCACCCTTTGCCGACCTTCTCGCTAGCTGCATCTCTTGCTCCTCGAGCAGTCTTCCGCTCCGGCTTCTCGTCCCTCGGAACCACCGCACGCTTCCTTCTCGTCCGTCGGTGCACTCTTCCGCAGCACCTTGTCTCTTGGACGCACCGCGTGCCGTCCTTCTCACTAGCTACGTCTTCCGCTCGACTACCTGTGCTCCTAAGCTCCTGCACACTTAGACACAAGGTTAAAAACATACAGGACCTAACTTAACTTGTTGATCACACCAAAACAACCTTGGGGTTCCAACAATCTCCCCCTTTTTGATGTGAGCAACCCAAATTAATCTAGGGTAAAAATAGATAAAAAAAATAAACAAACTAATTTTGCAATAAAGTGCAAAATGATAGAAAATTTAAATTTTGGTCTACCTCCCCCTAGACTTATACTTTTCCTTCTCCCCCTTTGATCACATAAAAAAATGGGGTTTCGAAAAAAATCTAAGGGTTAAATTTTTTTTCTAAGTTTCTTAACAAAAATTCTCTGTTAAATAAATTCTAAGTTAGAGAATTTGCAATAATTTTCAGTAAATAAATGTTCTAAGTTAAAAAATTTCTAAGTAAAACTTTACGTAAAAAAATTTTCTACGGAAAAACTCTAAGTATAAAAAAAATTCTAAGTAAAGCTTTAAGTAAGAGAAATTTTAAAAAATACTGACTTAGGAAATTTTGTAAAAATATTTTTTTAAATTTTTCTAAGTAAAGATTTAAAGCAGAAATTTCTAATTTCAGAAAAACTTTTAACTTCTAAGTAAAAGTTTTACTCACAAAGAAAATTTCTAAGTAAAAAAAAATTTGAATTTTTTTAAAAAAATGTTTAAAATTTTTTTTAAAGAATTATTAAATTTCCACCTTAATGCTTTTATCAGAAAGTTAATTAAACATTTTATTTCAATATTTTGGCTTCCAGGTCGTGGCAAGGACTAGGCCTTCTTGGTTATTGGAGCAACAACCACTTACTTAGACAAAGTCTCATAATGAAATTTTAATGTCTAATTTTCTCGCTGAAAACTCTAAATCTAATTAGTTCAAGTTCAGGTCAGACAGAACTTTGGAACCCAATATAGGTTCCAGCTTACTGGATTGACTAAAAATTTCTTAGGGACATATCTTTTTGAAATGTTCCTAATTTGTCCCTTATGATATCTGAAATACTAATTTAAATTATTAAATTTTCTAACATTGGTCTTAGATGAGCATGCATGACTTTTCAAATTATTTACTTGTACTTTTGAGTTATCATTTTCTACTTTTAATTTTTCATTTTCTAATTTAATTCTGTCGAATTCTTCTATTAGGCAAGATTTAGCTAATATTATTTTTAAATTCTTAATTTCTGTTTCTAATTTACAACAATCCTTAGTTAACAGTTTAACGAACTTAAACAATTTGTCGGGAGGAAGAGATCGTACCTGACTTACCTTGTCGATCTTGTTGTTTGTGTCTCCCCCTGAATTGCTACTATCTTCTAACGTGGCTCCCCCTTCATCAATGCTCTCGATGCTCATTTCAGAAGAGCTTGACTCGCAGTCGTCGTCTTGATGACTTGCCATTAGTGCAAGTCTGGAGAAAGCTTCGACTTTCGATTCAGACGACGTATCGTCCTATTGGTTGCTACTCGAAAAACCTATCGGTTCCACTGTACAAAAATTTTGTACAAAGGTCTGAATCTTTTTCCTAGCTACCATGTGTTCTTTTAAATTAAACTTGGATCGCCTGCGGAACTTAACACGTTTGATCCTAAGTTTAATTTATTTATTCTTTTAGGTTTAGACTTGGATCTCCTGTGAAACTTAACACGTTCGATCCAAATCACCTAGGTTACGAAGAAAATTAAATATCTATTTCCAAAATCGGCTTCTAGTACTACATGGCGAGGCACATGGCCTTCTTGGATATGGGAGCAACCACCACCGACTAGACAAAGCCTTTTAAGGAAATTAAATATTTAACCTTCCCATAGTAACCCTAGGTTAACCACTAAGAACAATCAAATCACAAGGAAAAGAAAAATCAAAAGAACACAACTTCGAAAACTAATTCAAAAAACTAGAATCACATGCTCTTGTATTTGGTATTTTTACAAAGAAACAAAAACTAACATGATGCGGAAAAACTATTATTAGTTATACCTTTCTTTGTGAATAATGACATCTAGATCTTCTATCGTATTCCTCTTCTAATCTCGGACGTTGTGTGGGCAACGATCTTCCGAGACGAGGACCACCTAGCACCTTCTTCTCCTTCCTTCAAGTTTCGGCCAAGCACAAAGCTTCCAAAGGATGAAGATATTTTTCCACCAACCAAGCTCCAAGGGATGCAAGCTTTCTCTCCTTCTTCTCCAAGATAAAATCTGGCCACCACTTGATCTCCAAGGAAGATGATGTTAGTTAGAGCCCTAGAGTCAATCATTTGATGATTGTATGGACTCATTGTATCATATTCTTGTATATTAATAAAGGCATTTGTTTGGTTATTATACTTATTTGTATTAGTGCCAAATAGACTAAGTATAATAGCGTCCTTGAGTAGAAGGTTCATACCTATATCAATCGATTAGTTGAATCGATAGTGAGATGATATAGGGAACACTACTCTAAATCATTCCTAGTCGAGTATTAACATTCAGGGACAATGTTAATACAATAAGACTAGCATGTAGGTCAGCTCGATGACTTGATCTCACAAGTCATGGATATAGAGATATCAAGCTGACACATGGGTATGCATTAGAGAATGTATACTGAATGACCCGCTATGAGAAAGTATCATGGATCGTTATATGAGTGTCATATACTTTCTCATGTGGCTATTAGTATGACTATTAGTCCTCTCACCTGAAGTCACCATGGATCCCTACATAAGGAGTTATGTACTTTGGTTTCGTCAAACGTCACCCGTAACAGGGTGGACTATAAAGGCGATTATTGGGTATATAACGAATTATGCAGAGGGATGTGAGTGATGTAGATGGGATCTATCCCTCCCATATGACGGGAGCGACATCGCTATTCTTGATAGAGTGAGACCACTAAGTGCATGGCCATGCCCAAATGAGTCAACATTAGATGTTGAGCTCATTTGATCGAGTGAGTCTACTTGGAGTTCAAGATTTAGATTGATTAGAGGATGACACGGTCTATGCCTCATATTGATCAATCTAGATGTCTAGGATAGAAGGACAATGTCACATGTTGTGAGGAGTCACAATTAGTAGTCACAAGGTGATGTCGGATCTCGACATTCTTGTAACTTGGGTAGTAATGATGTGTTGCTAGATACCGCTCATTACTTATGCTCCTAAATGGGTTTAGGGACATTGCCAACGTTACAAGAACCTATAGGGTCACACACTAAGGGCAAATAGATGGAGACTAGGTTCATTTGATGAACCTAAATGATTAGGTTCATATGATGAACCAAATTGGATTAAGAGTAATCCAAAGTAGGATAATTGAGTTGGACTCAAGTTGGTTCATGTGTTAAGTGAGTCTAATTTGGACTTAGACTCATTTAATTAATTTAATTCAATGAATAGAGATTCATTAAATTAAAATTGGCTTGAACCAATGGTTAGATTAGATCAACCAAGGGATAAAATTGGAGACATTATCAACCTAGATCACTAGGACACAATTTCCTTCTATAATCAACAACACACACTATAAGTGATATCATTTCCCAGCTTATCGGGCTTATTGATTTATCGAACTAAATCTCACCCATTGATAAATTAAAGAAATATATATCAAATATATGTGCTTGTTATTATATTAGGATTAAGAGCACACACTTCCATAATAACTGAGGTCTTTGTTCCTTTATAAAGTCAGTATAAAAGAAACGACCTCTGATGGTCCTACTCAATACACTCTAAGTGTACTAGTGTAATTATATAGTTAAGATAAACTAATACCTAATTACACTACGACCTTCCAATGGTTTGTTCCTTTCCATCTTGGTCGTGAGCTACTGTTTATAATTTATAAGGTACTGATAACATTATCTTCTGTATGTGACACCACATACTATATTATCTACAATATAAATTAATTGAACAGCTACAAATAAATGTAGATAATTTGACCAAATGTGATTCTTTTATTCAAAATAAATGTCTACAAAAGCTTAGGCTTTTAGTATACACTCTAACAATCTCCCACTTATACTAATGACTAAGCTGCCATATCTGCTACCATACATCTGATTCCCATCCCTTCTATATGCCGATCGAAAGCTTTTGCTGGAAGGGCCTTAGTGAAAGGATCTGCCAGGTTATCTGCTGATGCTATCTTAGCGATGACAACTTCTCCTCGCTTCACGATATCTCGTATCAGGTGGTACTTGCGCTCTATATGTTTACTTGCCTTATGGGCTCATGGTTCCTTCGAGTTTGCAACTACACTGCTATTATCACAATAAATTGTGATCATTTTGGGCAAACCAGGAATCACACCTATGTCCATTAGAAAGTTCCTGAGCCATACTGCTTCTTTAGCTGCCTCAGAGGCTGCCACATACTCAGCTTCCATGGTTGAGTCCGAAACATATTTCTGCTTAACACTCCTCCATGCAATGGCTCCACCTCCTAAAGTAAACACATAGCCTGATGTAGACTTACTGTTGTCCCTATCCGATTGGAAATCCGAATCCGTGTAACCCATAGGGAGCAAATCGTCTGCTTGGTAAACTAGCATATAATCTCTAGTCCTTCTAAAGTACTTTAATATATGCTTTACCGCAGTCTAATGTCCTTGTCCAGGGTTACTCTGATATCTGCTAGCCATGCCCACGACAAAACATATATCAGGTCTTGTACACAGCATTGCATACATAAGGCTTCCTACAGCCGAAGCATAAGGAATTCCTTTCATGTCCTCTATCTCCTTTGATGTCTTCGGAGACATCTCTTTAGATAGAGCTACTCCATGCCTAAAAGGTAAGAAACCTTTCTTGGAATTCTACATGCTAAAATGAGCAAGGATTGCATCTATATATGAAGCTTGGGATAGACACAACATTCTTTTCTTGCGATCCCTTATAACTTTGATCCTAAGAATGTGTGCACAATCTCCTAAGTCCTTCATATCAAATTGTTTGGACAACCATACCCTTACGTCCGATAATACCTTGACATTGTTGTCAATTAACAAAATATCATCTACGTATAATACAAGAAATACCACCACGTTTTCGTTACACTTCTTGTATAAACAAGACTCATCCAGACACTGAATAAATCCATATGATTTGATTACTTCATTAAACTGGATGTTCCAAGATTTTGAAGCTTGCTTCAGTCCATAAATGGACCGATTGAGCTTGCACACTAGATGCTCTTTGCCTTTTTCAATGAACCCTTCTAGTTGCTTCATATGGATGTTTTCTTCAAGACTTCCATTAAGGAAAGCTGTCTTGACATCCATTTTCCAAATCTCATAATCCATATGAGCGACAATGGATAAGAGTATCCGGATAGACTTAAGCATGGCTACCGATGAAAAGGTCTCCTCATAATCGATTCCCTCTTTCTGAGTGTACCCTTTTGCAACAAGCCTTGCTTTGAAGGTTTCTATCTTCCCATCTGTCTCTCTTTTCCTTTTGTAGATCCACTTGCATCCAACGGCTTTTACACCATCAGGTGGTTCTACAAGCTCCCAGACTTTATTAGAGTACATAGACTCTATTTCAGAATTCATTGCCTTTTGTCAAGATACTGCATCTATATCTTGGAGTGCTTCGTCATATGTTTGGGGATCAAGTTCATGTTTACCCGGGATCAAGTCTGAAGACTCTCCTAAAAACATGAATCTTTCAGGTTCCCTCACAACTCTCCCACTACGACGAGGCACTGTCTGTGGTTGTGTATCATGTGTGACACGTGTTGCAGTCTCTTGTGGTACTTCATCTTGTACTGTTGGTACTAAAGTAGACGTGTCCTCTCTAAGTTCTTATAAAATAATTTTGCTACTAGGCTTGTGATCCATTATATAGTATTCTTCTAAAAACTGGGCATTGGTGCTAACAATGACCTTCTGGTCTTTAGGACTATAAAATAAACCACCTTTCGTTCATCTGGGATAACCCACAAACACACAAACACACAAACTTCTGTACGAGATTCTAACTTATCAGCATATGGTTTCAGCACATGTGCTAGACTACCCAAATCCAAATATGTCTTAGACTGGGTTTTCGCTCATTCCACAATTCTGTGGGAGTAGACGATACTGATTTAGAAGGTACTAAGTTCAGAATGTGCGCTGCCGTTTCCAGAGCGTATCCCCAAAACGAATTTGATAATTCCGAATAACTCATCATTGATCTAACCATCTCCATAAGAGTCCTGTTCCTTCGTTCTGCCACACCATTCTGTTGGGGTGTACCAGGTGTGGACAATTGGGATTGAATCCCAGCCTCTGATAAGTAATTCCTAAACTCTCCTAAGAGGTATTGGCCACCACGATCAGACCATAGTGTCTTGATACTTTTGCCTAGTCGTTTCTCCACATCAGCATTGTACTCTTTGAACTTATCAAAGCACTCGGACTTGCGGCGCATTAGGTAAATGTATCCGTATCTTGAATAATCGTCTATAAAAGAGACAAAATATTCAAAACCACCTCTCGCCTGGATAGACATAGGACCACACAAATCAGAATGAACCAATTCTAACGCTTCTTTGGCTTTATACCCCTTGGCCTTAAAAGACCTCTTGGTCATTTTACCTTCCAAGCAAGATTCACAAGTTGAAAAATTTTCCAACTCTAATGAACCCAATAGTCCATCAGCTATAAGCCTTTGAATCCTACTTAAGTTAATATGTCCAAGCCTTAGATGCCAAAGATACGCTTGGTTCATTTCCGAAGGTTGTTTTCTCTTATTAGTGTTAGAAGATCTGTTATAAATTTCTATATTTTGCTTTGTGGGAGAAATTGGATTTAAAGTATATAAATTGCCAACTAATGCACCAGAACAGATAATCACTTTATTTTTCTTTATAACTACATTGTTATTAAAGGAAACAGAATATTCATCCAAATACAGTTTAGAAACTGAAATTAAATTCTTTCGAAAACTAGGTACATAAAGACAATTTCTTAAAACCAATTTTCTATTCCTATCAAAAGATAAGTAGACGTCTCCCACTGCAACAGCCGCCACCTTAGTAGCATTGCCCATGTAGACGGTTATCTCTCCTTCATGCAATCGTCGGGTTTCCTGGAACCCCTGCAAAGAATTACAGACATGATCAGTGGCTCCCGTATCTACACACCAGGTGCTGGTAGATAACACCGCTAAACATGTTTCAACAACCAGAGCATGAGATATACCTTTGTTGTTTTGATTCCTACGAGGACAGTCCGCCTTCCAATGCCCTGACTGCTTGCAGATGAAGCACTTGCCCTTCGGCTTCTTCACTCCAGCTTTAGGTCCTGTACTCTGAGATTTATTCACCTTCTTTGCTGAGCTAACTTATTTCTTCTTCTTCTTTCCTTTCGATTTAGAAGTAGAACCATTTTCAGCATAGTGAATCTGAGAATTGTGACGAAACAAACCTTCTGCTGCCTGAAGTTCTATCAGTAGTTCCGCCAATGAATATACCCTTTTATTCATATTGTAATTCAGGCGGAATTGCTCAAAAATTCTAGGTAGTGTTTGGAGGATCATATCGATCTGGGTTTCCCCATCAATTTCTCCTCCAAGGATTTGTATTTCATTTAGATAAGCCATCATCTTTAGGATATGATCCCTCACGGGAGTACCCTCTTGCATGGTGGCCGTCATTATCTTTCTCATGGCTTCTTGCCTAGAGGCCTGATCCTGGTGACCAAAGAGTTCCTTGAGATTATTCATAATATCATAAGCTGTTGGTAAATCTTGGTGCTGATGTTACAATACATTTGACATTGAAGCCAAAATGTAACACCTCACTATCTCATCTGCTTTTACCCATTTCTTATGATATTCAATCTCCTCTTGGGTAGATTCACCAGTGGGTGCATCAGGGCAAGGCTCAGTCAGTACAAACTTATAGCTTTCAGCAGTAAGAACAATGTCCAGGTTCCTTTTCCAATCTATGTAGTTAGGACCAGTAAGTCTGTTCTCTTTTAGTATGATGGCCAGTGGGTTGAAAGTCATCCTAAGAATCACAAATAACTTTTGGTCAGAACTCTAAATTTAGAATAATATTGATTCCTCAAACAATACTATTTTAAATTAACCAACACCTCAAAACACCGTGAATTTTGTATGCCACAATAGTGTGGACGTATACAAATTCAACATTTGTAAAAGGAGGGTTTAACCCATTAATTTTATTAACTTGTCAACCTAACTTTTTGACAAATAAAATTAATAGTTGGTGTCCTTTGGTCACACGAATAATAGCAGTGACTCCGATGGGGAGGATATTATTAGACGTGCCTAAGTGTATATCATTACTTGACACTAAGTCCATTAATAAGATTGTGCCCCTTCCGATGGGGAAGATCACACGCTCTTAATTAATTTCCTATAGTCATCCAAAATGGAAGTTTGTTCTAGTGATCCACAAACAAACTCATCCGATATGGAGGAAGACACTCAGAGCCAACGCGCAAGTTTGTTTGCATCACTTACAAACCAGTAATGGAGACCGTGGAATTTATTTAAAATACCTCTCCCACTTAGTTATTTAAAGTGAGGAATTTTGACTATGCTAGCCTACTTAACATGCATACTAACAAGCACACACAGCACAATATAAAAGTAATAAATAGAAAAACTAATTTTCAACTATTATGACTTTTATCTATTGTTGTCCTTCGTATGTTGCCATCCCTAGCTCCTGCCATTTTTGGCCACCGCCACCGGGTCTAGTTGTCACATCCATCTTGTTCCTTGTTCCGCTGTGCCTCTGGTCCTTAAAAGGTTCCACGCCTTGCAAGATTCGATCTGCGACACAAATAGAATTTTACATTTTTCGATCCTATATTCCTCGAAGGAATGTACATGTATCTAGATCAAAAAATAAAATCCTAATAAAACTAAATACAGCTCCTACTATATTATATAATACAATCATGCACACATAATAAAATGCCCTTGACATGTCCAAGGGTCCAATCACACACATAATAACTATAAGCCATAATAGTTGGATCCTGCATCCACAAAGTTAGCACATCCGACTATTATCCTGCCTAAATTATGTATGACATGTGCATAATTAAACTAATACCAAATACACAGAGGTAAAACCCTAGCTCTGACACCAATTGTTGGTTGCTACTCAAAAAACCTATCGGTTCCACTGTACAAAAATTTTGTACAAAGGTCTGAACCTTTTTCCTAGCTACCATGTGTTCTTTTAAATTAAACTTGGATCGCCTGCGGAACTTAACACGTTTGATCCTAAGTTTAATTTATTTGTTCTTTTAGGTTTAGACTTGGATCTCCTGCGGAACTTAACACGTTCGATCCAAATCACCTAGGTCACGAAGAAAATTAAATATCTATTTCCAAATTTGGCTTCCAGTACTACATGGCGAGACACATGACCTTCTTGGATATGGGAGCAACCACCACCGACTAGACAAAACCTTTTATGGAAATTAAATATTTAACCTTCCCATAGTAACCCTAGGTTAACCACTAAGAATAATCAAATCACAAGGAAAAGAAAAATCAAAATAACACAACTTCGAAAACTAATTCGAAAAACTAGAATCGCATGCCTCTTGTATTTGGTATTTTTACAAAGAAACAAAAACTAACATGATGCGGAAAAACTATTATTAGTTATACCTTTCTTTGTGAATAATGACCTCTTGATCTTCTACCGTATTCCTCTTCTAATCTCGGACGTTGTATGGGCAACGATCTTCTGAGATGAGGACCACCTAGCACCTTCTTCTCCTTCCTTCAAGTTTCGGCCAAGCACAAAGCTTCCAAAGGATGAAGATCTTTTTCCACCAACCAAGCTCCAAGGGATGCAAGCTTTCTCTCCTTCTTCTCCAAGCTAAAATCTGGCCACCACTTGATCTCCAAGGAAGATGAGAGGTTCGGCCACACCAAGGAGAGGAGAGAACTTGAAGGGGCCAGCCACACCAAGGAAGAAAAGAGGGAGAAAATAGAAAAGAGGTTGTTCACCTTGAAGGCACCCAAACCCCCTCTTTTATAATCCTTAGCTTTGGCAAATAAGGAAATTTAATTACAATAAAATTTTCTTAACTTTTCTTGACATGAATTAATTAAGAAAAATTAAATAAACTTTCCTAATAACCCATGTCATGGCCGGCCACCTCATGGAAGAGCAAATAAGGCAATTTTTGTAACGACCCAATTTTCCCTATTTCAAGTTCTAAATATCTTTAAAAACATTTAGAAATACTTTTAAAATATTCTAGAGATTTTTAAGAATTTTTAGAGTATTTTTACGTAATTTTTGGAGGTCGTTTAGTATGTTACAAAAAGAAAGAAGTTTTGACCAAAAAAAAATGTTGAAGTTGAGACTCGAACCCAAGACCTCCGGCCAAACCGGACTTGACCGAACACAGCCAACCAACTGGGCTACGCGTGTTTTGTTAATCAAGTAAGAAGCAAGATGTATTTAAGTTATAGTAAGGATCAGAAATAAAACCTAGGTTATAAAGGGTTAATTTCTTTCCCCGAACCCTAATTCTCTTCTTCCTCTTCGTGCGTGCGCGATTTCTGCCGAACGAAGGAACCTAAGCCCTAGTTTCCTCCCTCCGATGGCCGGTGAAGGTTTCTCTGTTGGTTGCTACTCGGAAAACCTATAGGTTCCACTGTACAAAAATTTTGTACAAAGGTCTGAACCTTTTCCTAGCTACCATGTGTTCTTTTAAATTAAATTTTGGATCGTCTGCGGAACTTAACACGTTTGATCCAAAACTTAATCTATTTGTTCCTTTAGGTTTTGACTTGCATCTCCTGCGGAACTTAACACGTTCGACCCAAGTCTCCTTAAATTATTTATTCCATTAAATATTAATTTCCATAATTGGTTCCCAGTACTGACGTGGCGAGGCACATGACCTTCTTGGATATGGGAGCAACCACCACCGACTAGACAAAACCTTTTATAGAAAGCTAATATTTAATTTCCTAAAATAACTTTAGGTTAACCAAAGAGAACAATCAAATCACAAGGAAAAGAAAAAACAAAAGAACACAATATCGAAAAACATATTCGAAATTCTAGAACGTAAGCCTCTTGTATTTGGTATTATTTCCATAAATAACTAGCATGATGCGGAAAAGGAAAAACTACTAGTTATACCTTCTAGAAAGACCTCTTGATCTTCTACCGTATTCCTCTTCTAACCTCGGACGTTGTGTGGGCAACGATCTACCAAGATGAGAAACCACCAACCACCTTCTTCTCCTCCAAGCAAGGTTCGGCCACAAAGGAAAAACTTTACCAAGGAGGAAAACCAAAATACTAACCAAGCTCCAAGAGATGCTAGCTTCCTCTCCTTCTTCTTCTTCTTCTCCTAGTAGTATCCGGCCACCACAAGAGCTCCAAGGGAGTAGAGATGTTCGGCCACCACAAGAAGAAGAGAGGGAAAGGGTGTTGGCCGGCCACACCAAAGAATAAGAGAGGGAGAGAAATAATAATGATTATCACATGAAGGCACCCTCACCCCTTCTTTTATATTCCTTGGCCTAGGCAAATTAGGAAATTTAATTACAATAAAATTTCCTCAATTTCCTTGACATGATTTAATTTAGAAAAATAAAATAAATTTTCCCAATCACACTTCAATGGACGGCCACATCATTGGAGAACAAATTGGACAAGTTTTAATCAACAATTAAAACTTCCTAATTTGTTTCCGGAAATTTTAAAAATAAAATTTCTCTTTAAAATCTCTTCATGGTTGATAAAGGAAATTTCTATAATTTTAATTTTATCAACATGTGAATAATTTTAAAGAGAAAATAAAACATCTCTCCAATCTACAAATAAGGAAAGAGATCTAATCTCTTTCTTTAATCTTTGTAGATCTTTTACAAGAGAGATATTTTATTTTAATTCTCTTTAAATTATATCTTCCACATAATAATAAAAATTAAAATTAAATTTCTTTTAATTTAATTTGGTCGGCCCTACTAGCTTGGGTTCAAGCTAGGGCCGGCCACCTTATACCTAGGCCGGCCCTAGCTTGTTCCCAAGCTAGCTTGGCGGCCCCTATTAGGTTGGTATAGAAGGTGGGTATAGGTGGGTATAGAACTCTATAAATAAGAGGCTACGATAGGGACCGAGAGGAGGAATTGGTTTTGGTCTCCCGATAAAATTAAGCATCCCGTGTTTGCCCGAACACACAACTTAATTTTATCAATGATAATTCATTCCACTAGAGAACTATCATTGAACTACCGCACCAATCCCAAATTATATTTTTGGGCTCCTTCTTATTATGAGTGTGTTAGTCTCCCTGTGTTTAAGATATCGAATGTCCACTAATTAAGTGAGTTACTGACAACTCATTTAATTAATATCTAAGTCCAAGAGTAGTACCACTCAACCTTATCGTCATGTCGGACTAAGTCCACCTGCAGGGTTTAACATGACAATCCTTATGAGCTCCTCTTGGGGACATTATCAACCTAGTATCTCTAGGACACAGTTTCCTTCTATAATCAACAACACACACTATAAGTGATACCATTTCCCAACTTATCGGGTTTATTGATTCATCGAACTAAATCTCACCCATTGATAAATTAAAGAAATAAATATCAAACATATGTGCTTGTTATTATATTAGGATTAAGAGCACACTTCCATAATAACTGAGGTCTTTGTTCCTTTATAAAGTCAGTATAAAAGAAACGACCTCTAATGGTCCTACTCAATACACTCTGAGTGTACTAGTGTAATTATATAGTCAAGATAAACTAATACCTAATTACACTACGACCTTCTAATGGTTTGTTCCTTTCCATTTTAGTCGTGAGCTACTGTTTATAATTTATAACTGATAACATCATCTTCTTCATGTGACACCACATACTATGTTATCTACAATATAAATTAAATGAACAACTACAACAAATGTAGACAATTTGACCAAATGTGATTCTTTATTCATAATGAATGTTTACAAAGCTTAGGCTTTCAGTATACACTCCAAAAATCTCCCACTTATACTAATGACTAAGCTGCCATATCTTCTACCATACATCTGATTCCCATTCCCTCCACATGCCGATCGAAAGCTTTCGCCGGAAGGGCCTTAGTGAAAGGATCTGCCAGGTTATCCGCTGATGCAATCTTGGCGATGACAACTTCTCCTCGCTTCACAATATCTCGTATCAGGTGGTACTTGCGCTCTATATGTTTACTTGCCTTATGAGCTCGTGGTTCCTTCGAGTTTGCAACTGCACCGCTATTATCACAATAAATTATGATGATTTTGGGCAAACCAGGAATCACATCTAAGTCCATTAGAAAGTTCCTGAGCTATACTGCTTCTTTAGCTGCCTCAGAGGCTGCTACATACTCAGCTTGAAACGCATTTCTGCTTAACACTCCTCCATGAAATGGCTCCACCTCCTAAAGTAAACACATAGCTTGATGTAGACTTACTGTTATCCCTATCTGATTGGAAATCTGAATCCGTGTAACCCACAGGGAGCAGATCGTCTGCTTGGTAAACTAGCATATAATCTCTAGTCCTTCTCAGGTACTTTAATATATGCTTTACCGCAGTCCAATGTCCTTGTCCAGGGTTACTCTGATATCTGCTGACCATGCCCACGGCAAAACAAATATCAGGTCTTGTACATAGCATTGCATACATTAGGCTTCCTACAGCTGAAGCATAAGAAACTGCTTTCATGTCATCTATCTCTTTTGATGTCTTTGGAGACATCTCTTTAGATAGAGCTACTCCATGTCTAAAAGGTAAGAAACCTTTCTTGGAATTCTACATGCTAAAATGAGCAAGGATTGCATCTATATATGAAGCTTGGGATAGACACAACATTCTTTTCTTGCGATCCCTTATAACTTTGATCCTAAGAATGTGTGCACAATCTCCTAAGTCCTTCATATCAAATTGTTTGGACAACCATACCCTTACGTCCGATAATACCTTGACATTGTTGTCAATTAACAAAATATCATCTACGTATAATACAAGAAATACCACCACGTTTTCGTTACACTTCTTGTATAAACAAGACTCATCCAGACACTGAATAAATCCATATGATTTGATTACTTCATTAAACTGGATGTTCCAAGATTTTGAAGCTTGCTTCAGTCCATAAATGGACCGATTGAGCTTGCACACTAGATGCTCTTTGCCTTTTTCAATGAACCCTTCTAGTTGCTTCATATGGATGTTTTCTTCAAGACTTCCATTAAGGAAAGCTGTCTTGACATCCATTTTCCAAATCTCATAATCCATATGAGCGACAATGGATAAGAGTATCCGGATAGACTTAAGCATGGCTACCGATGAAAAGGTCTCCTCATAATCGATTCCCTCTTTCTGAGTGTATCCTTTTGCAACAAGCCTAGCTTTGAAGGTTTCTACCTTCCCGTCTGTCCCTCTTTTCCTTTTGTAGATCCACTTGCATCCAACGACTTTTATACTATCAGGTGGTTCTACAAGCTCCCAGACCTTATTAGAGTACATAGACTCTATTTCAGAATTCATTGCCTTTTGCCAAGATGCTGCATCTATATCTTGGAGTGTTTCGTCATATGTTCGTGGATCAGGTTCATGTTTACCCGGGATCAAGTCCGAAGATTCTCCCAAAAACATGAATCTTTCAGGCTGCCTTACAACCCTCCCACTACGACGAGGCACTGTCTGTGGTTGTGTATCATGTGTGACACGTGTTGCAGTCTCTTGTGGTACTTCATCTTGTACTGTTGGTACTGAAGTAGACATGTCCTCTCTAAGTTCTTCCAAAACAACTTTGCTACTGGGCTTGTGATCCATTATATAGTCTTCTTCTAAAAACTGGGCATTGGTGCTAACAATGACCTTCTGGTCTTTAGGACTATAAAATAAACCACCTTTCGTTCCTTTGGGATATCCTACAAACACGCGAACTTCTGTACGGGATTCTAACTTATCAGCATCTGTTTTCAGCACATGTGCTGGAGTACCCCAAATCCGAATATGTCTTAGACTGGGTTTTCGCCCATTCCACAATTCTATGGGAGTAGAAGAAACTGATTTAGAAGGTACTAAGTTCGGAATCTTCTGTTTCCAGAGCATATCCCCAAAACGAATTTGGTAATTCTGAATAACTCATCATTGATCTAACCATCTCCATAAGAGTCCTATTCCTTCGTTCTGCTACACCATTCTGTTGGAGTGTTCCAGGTGCAGACAATTGGGATTGAATCCCGGCTTCTGATAAGTAATTCCTAAACTCTCCTAAGAGGTATTCGCCACCACGATCAGACCGTAGTGTCTTGATACTTTTACCTAGTCGTTTCTCCACATCAGCCTTGTATTCTTTGAACTTATCAAAGCACTCGGACTTGCGGCGCATTAGGTAAATGTATCCATATCTTGAATAATCATCTATGAAAGAGACAAAATATTCAAAACCTCCTCTTGCTCGGATGGACATAGGACCACACAAATCAGAGTGAACCAATTCTAACACTTCTTTGGCTCTATACCCCTTGGCCTTGAATGGCCTTTTGGTCATTTTACCTTCTAAGCAGGATTCACAAGTTGGAAAATTTTCCAACTCTAATGAACTCAAAAGTCCATCGGCTATAAGCCTCTGAATCCTACTTAAGTTAATATGACCAAGCCTTAGATGCCAAAGATATGTTTGGTTCATTTGCGAAGGTTCTTTTCTCTTATTAGAATTAGAAGATGAGTTATAAATTTCCATGTTTTGCTTTGTGGAAGAAATTGGATTTAAAGTATACAAATTACCAACTAATGCACCAGAACAGATAATCACTTTATTTCTTTTAATAACTACATCGTTACTGAAAGAAACTGAATATCTATCTAAAAATAGTTTAGAAACTGAAATTAAATTCTTTCTAAAACTGGGTACATAAAGACAATTTCTTAAAACCAAATTCTTATTTCTACTAAAAGATAAGTAGACGTCTCCCACTACAACAGCTGCCACCTTAGTAGCATTGCCCATGTAGACGGTAATCTCCCCTTCAGATAGTCGTCGGGTTTCCTGGAACCCCTGCAAAGAATTGCAGACATGATCAGTGGCTCCCGTATCTACACACCAGGTGCTGGTAGATAACACCGCTAAACATGTTTCAACAACTAGAGCATGAGATATACCTTTGTTTTGGTTCCTACGAGGACAGTCCACCTTCCAATGTCCTGCCTGCTTGCAGATAAAGCACTTGCCCTTCGGCTTCTTCACTCTAGCTTTAAATCCTGTACTCTGAGATTTATTCACTTTCTTTGCTGAGCCAGCTTGTTTCTTCTTCTTCTTTCCTCTCGGTTTAGAAGTAGAACCATTTTCAGCAAAGTGAATTTGAGAATTATGGCGAAATAATCCTTCTGCTGCTTGAAGTTCTATCAGTAGTTCCCCTAATGAATAAATCCTCTTATTCATATTATAGTTCAGGCGGAACTGCTCAAAACTTCTAGGTAGCGTTTGGAGGATCATATCGATCTGGGTTTCCCCATCAATTTCTCCTCCAAGGATCTGTATCTCGTTCAGATAAGCCATCATCTTTAGGATATGATCCCTTACAGGAGTACCCTCTTGCATGGTGGCTGTCATTATCTTTCTCATAGCTTCTTGTCTAGAAGCCCTATCCTGATGACCAAAGAGTTCCTTGAGATTGTTCATAATATCATAAGCTGTTGGTAAATCTTGATGCTGATGTTGCAATACATTTGACATTGAAGCCAAAATGTAACACCGCGCCATCTCATCTGCCTTTACCCATCTCTTATGATATTCAATCTCCTCTTGGGTAGATTCACCAGTAGGTGCTTCAGGGCACTGCTCAGTCAGTACAAATTTATAGCTTTCAGCAGTAAGGACAATGTTTAGGTTCCTTTTCCAATCTATGTAATTAGGTCCAGTAAGTCTATTCTGTTGAAGTATGATGGACAGTGGGTTGAAAGTCATCCTAAGAATCACAAATAACTTTTGGTCAGTACTCTAAATTTAGAATAATATTGATTCCTCAAACAATACTATTTTAAATTAACCAACACCTCATAACACCGTGAATTTTGTATGCCACGTTAGTGTGGACGTATACAAATTCAACATTTGTAAAAGGAGGGTTTTAACCCATTAATTTTATTATCTTGTCAACCTAACTTTTGACAAATAAAATTAATAGTTGGTATTATTTGGTCTCACAAATAATAGCAGTGACTCCGTTGGGGAGGATACTATTAGATGTGTCTAAGTGTATACCATTACTTGACACTGAGTCCATTAATAAGATTATGCCCCTTCCGTTGGGGAAGATCACACGCTCTTAATTAACTTCCTATAGTCATCCAAAAATGGAAGTCTGTTAT
Source organism: Zingiber officinale (assembly GCF_018446385.1). NCBI lineage: Eukaryota > Viridiplantae > Streptophyta > Magnoliopsida > Zingiberales > Zingiberaceae > Zingiber > Zingiber officinale. Next base: position 53,385,289 of record NC_055986.1, read on the forward strand.
AGTGATCCGCAAACAAGCTCATCCGTTATGGAGGAAGGCACTCAAAGCCAACGCGCAAGCTTGTTTGCATCACTTACAAACCAGTAATGGAGACCATGGGATTTACTTAAAAATCCCTCTCCCACTTAGTTATTTATAAATGAGGAATTTTAACTATGCTAGCCTACTTAACTTGTAAACTAACATTCACACATAGCACAATATAAAAGTAATAAATAGAAAATCTAATTTTCAACTATTATGGCTTTTATCTCTATTTGTCCTCCGTGTGTTGTCATCCCAAGCTGCTGCCATATTTGGCCACCGCTACCGGGTCTAGCTGTCGCATCTATCTTGCTCCTAGTTCCGCTGCGCCTCTGGTCCTTAGAAGGTTCCACGCTTTGCAAGATTTGATCCGCGACATAAATAGAATTTTACATTTTTGATCCTATATTCCATAAAAGGAATGTACATGTATCTAGATCAAAAATAAAATCCTAATAAAACTAAATACAACTCCTGCTGTATTTTAATACAATCATGCACATACATATAAATGCCCTTGACATGTCCAAGGGTCCAATCACACACATAATAACTAAAAGCCAAAATAGTTGGATCCTGCATCCACAAAGTTAGCATATCCTACTATTAACCTGCCTAAATTATGTATGACATGTGCATAATTAAACTAAATACCAAATACACAGAGGCAAAACCCTAGCTCTGATACCAATTGTTGGTTGCTACTCGGAAAACCTATAGGTTCCACTGTACAAAAATTTTGTACAAAGGTCTGAACCTTTTCCTAGCTACTATGTGTTCTTTTAAATTAAATTTTGGATCGCCTGCGGAACTTAACACGTTTGATCCAAAACTTAATCTATTTGTTCCTTTAGGTTTTGACTTGGATCTCCTGCGGAACTTAACACGTTCGACCCAAGTCTCCTTAAATTATTTATTCCATTAAATATTAATTTCCATAATTGGTTCCCAGTACTGACGTGGCGAGGCACATGGCCTTCTTGGATATGAGAGCAACCACCACCGACTAGACAAAACCTTTTATAGAAAGCTAATATTTAATTTCCTAAAATAACTTTAGGTTAACCAAAGAGAACAATCAAATCACAAGGAAAAGAAAAAACAAAAGAACATAATATCGAAAAACATATTCGAAATTCTAGAACGTAAGCCTCTTGTATTTGGTATTATTTCCATAAATAACTAGCATGATGCGGAAAAGGAAAAACTACTAGTTATACCTTCTAGAAAGACCTCTTGATCTTCTACCGTATTCCTCTTCTAACCTCGGACGTTGTGTGGGCAATGATCTACCAAGATGAGAAACCACCAACCACCTTCTTCTCCTCCAAGCAAGGTTCGGCCACAAAGGAAAAACTTTACCAAGGAGGAAAACCAAAATACTAACCAAGCTCCAAGAGATGCTAGCTTCCTCTCCTTCTTCTTCTTCTTCTCCTAGTAGTATCCGGCCACCACAAGAGCTTCCAAGGGAATAGAGATGTTCGGCCACCACAAGAAGAAGAGAGGGAAAGGGTGTTGGTCGGCCACACCAAAGAATAAGAGAGGGAGAGAAATAATAATGATTATCACATGAAGGCACCCTCACCCCTTCTTTTATATTCCTTGGCCTAGGCAAATTAGGAAATTTAATTACAATAAAATTTCCTCAATTTCCTTAACATGATTTAATTTAGAAAAATAAAATAAATTTTCCAAATCAAACTTCAATGGTCGGCCACATCATTGGAGAACAAATTGGACAAGTTTTAATCAACAATTAAAACTTCCTAATTTGTTTCCGGAAATTTTTAAAAAATAAAATTTCTCTTTAAAATCTCTTCATGGTTGATAAAAGGAAATTTCTATAATTTTAATTTTATCAACATGTGAATAAATTTTAAAGAGAAAATAAAACATCTCTCCAATCTACAAATAAGGAAAGAGATCTAATCTCTTTCTTTAATCTTTTGTAGATCTTTTACAAGAGAGATATTTTATTTTTAATTCTCTTTAAATTATATCTTCCACATAATAATAAAAATTAAAATTAAATTTCTTTTAAATTTAATTTGGCCGGCCCTACTAGCTTGGGTTCAAGCTAGGGCCGGCCACTTATACCTAGGCCGGCCCTAGCTTGTTCCCAAGCTAGCTTGGCCGGCCCCTATTGGGTGGGTATAGAAGGTGGGTATAGGTGGGTATAGAACTCTATAAATAAGAGGCTACGATAGGGACCGAGAGGAGGAATTGGTTTTGGTCTCCCGATAAAATTAAGCATCCCGTGTTTGCCCCGAACACACAACTTAATTTTATCAATGATAATTCATTCCACTAGAGAACTATCATTGAACTACCGCACCAATCCCAAATTATATTTTTGGGCTCCTTCTTATTATGAGCATGTTAGTCTCACTGTGTTTAAGATATCGAATGTCCACTAATTAAGTGAGTTACTGACAACTCATTTAATTAATATCTAGGTCCAAGAGTAGTACCACTCAACCTTATCGTCATGTCGGACTAAGTCCACCTGCAGGGTTTAACATGACAATCCTTATGAGCTCCTCTTGGGGACATTATCAACCTAGTATCTCTAGGACACAGTTTCCTTCTATAATCAACAACACACACTATAAGTGATACCATTTCCCAACTTATCGGGTTTATTGATTCATCGAACTAAATCTCACCCATTGATAAATTAAAGAAATAAATATCAAACATATGTGCTTGTTATTATATTAGGATTAAGAGCACACACTTCCATAATAACTGAGGTCTTTGTTCCTTTATAAAGTCAGTATAAAAGAAACGACCTCTAATGGTCCTACTCAATACACTCTGAGTGTACTAGTGTAATTATATAGTCAAGATAAACTAATACCTAATTACACTATGACCTTCTAATGGTTTGTTCCTTTCCATTTTAGTCGTGAGCTACTGTTTATAATTTATAAGGTACTGATAACATCATCTTCTGTATGTGACACCACATACTATGTTATCTACAATATAAATTAAATGAACAACTACAACAAATGTAGACAATTTGACCAAATGTGATTCTTTATTCATAATGAATGTTTACAAAGCTTAGGCTTTCAGTATACAATCCAACATTCTCTACGGCGAACCTTGCGGATCCGTGCTTCCCTCGTCAAGGAGGGTTTGTGGGCGCAAGGGAGGTTGAAGATCCAAGCTAACCGAAGCCCTAGAGTTTTTCCCCTTCGGTTGTAAGTTCTAAGAGCAAGGGTAAGTATTACTCACCTGTGGTAGGAGTTGCTCCGATCTTTCGGTTTCGTTTCCTTGTTTCCTAAGTTTCTTGAATCTGAAACATGCTATAAAGATTTTTGGCTTTGGGTGTTCTACCGTTGGTTTCAAAGAGGGACCAAGAACTGGTTTTGTTTAATTGAGCATGTAGGATAGTTTTGCGCCAAATCTAAGCTTGCTAGGGATCAAGTTTTTGTTTCTCCTTGTTTTTTTTATATCTGCCGTGACCTAGGGATGAGTTTAAAGTTCCTGCCGTGGCCTTCAGGAAGGAGAAAGGGCTTAATGGATTTAGCCTTGATTGATGTTGATTTAGCTTTTATTGATTCTATAATTTCTAGACAAATATATTGGCTTGGGTCATTTCCTTTATGCTGCCGTGAGTTGATTAAGAAGAGGAGAAGGGATTTAAATTGTCATAGCAATCACCCCTTTTAATAGCATGTGCATAACAGAAATCTGCCAATGCATTTCTTAATAGAATAGTTGACTTCCTTTGCTACCGTATCAAGCTTTGCATAGGTGTAAACTTCAGCAGATTATAGCCTTGTTATAAGGATTCAGAGTTAGCTTATTTTGCTACCATATCTAGCATTCCAGTGTTTAGTTTCCTTTGCATTTCAACATGCAATTTAGTTTTAGAATTTCATAGCTTTGCTCTATTTTATAGCATGCTTAGAGAATTCAGATTCGTTTTCCTTGATTTATGTTTGGTACAGCATGCTTACAGGATTCAGATTCATTTTCCTTGATTTATGTTTAGTACAGCATGCTTAGAGAGTTCAGACTTGCTTTCCTTGATTTATGTTTATTGTAGCATGCTTAGGGAGTTTAGATTTGTTTTCCTTTAATTAGTTAGAATGGTTTAGCTTTTTCCTAGCTACTTAAAAAGGCAAGAACAACTCTTTAATTAGTTAGAATGGTTTAGCATTTTCCTTGCTACTCAAAAATGCAAGAACAACCCTTTAATTAGTTAGAATAGTTTAGCATTTTCCTTGCAACTCAAAGGGCAAAAACAACCCTTATTTAGTTAGAAGGCAGCCTTTATTTAAAGTATGCAGTATTAGAATAGCATGAGCCGTATTAGATTTTAATTCTGGTTCATTCGCAGATTTTTAATGATTCACGTGTGCAGATTTTTGTTATTCACATGTGCAGATTTTTAGTATTCATATTAACAGATTTTAGCATATAGTAGCATGCTGATTTTTGTTTTCCATTGCTTTAAGATGTGCATGAACAGATTATAACATATAGTAGTATGCTGATTTTGTTTCCCTTTGCTTTAAGATATGCATGAACAGATTTTAGCATATACATGTATATACATAGCATTTGGTTTGGACTTTCCTTGCTATAATGAGCAGCTATAAGTAAGAAAAGACCAAGGTCTAGTTAAAAAGAGATAACAAGTAAATTAAAGTAAGAGGCTAGTACCCGACTTCCGAGGTTGTCGTTAAACAAATCCAAGTGACCGTTTCCGAGGTCTCGGCCATGGTAAGACCAAGGTCTTTACCCTGTGGGACCACAGCAGTCTCTATTAGGGAGCACACATAAGATGGTACTAAGCCTGGGCCCAAAGAAAAAGAAGAAGAAAGAAAAAGAAACTAAAAGATTAATTTCAAGTATAAAGCTATAAGTAAATGAAACAAGTATCACCTATGTTTAGAATCAATAGAAGTTTAGTTTCTTTATTTCTAAGCATACAACATTTGTTTCATTACTTTCTTATCAGTTTAGTGAGCATGTTTAGTATTATTTCCAGTATTTAGCTTTATTCTTGTATATCATGAGTATGCAGTTTATTTGAGTACTTTGCTATTAGATGAGCATGAGTAGCTTTCTTTTAACATTTCAGTTTCAGTATCGTTTGCATTTTTATGCACTTCGAGTTTTTGTGAGATAGTATAGTACTTACTAAGCGTTTCGCTTATAGATCTATTTTTTCCTCCTACTGCAGATAAAGGAAAAGCTAAAGTATGAAAGGAAGGCGACAAGGTGGTGGTGATGAAGGTGTGTGATGACTGGACTATGGAGAGATCCAGAGTTTGCTAGCAAATTTGCAGGACCTACTTGTTTAGAGTTCTTTTAGTTTTCTTTAAATATTATTATGAGTTGAGATTGTAATTAAGTTTATTCCACACTTGTAGTTTGATACGTTCTAATGTTGGAGTGATATAGTTGTTTGCTATTGCTAGGGTAGTTTCTTTTTCTTTTTGTGTTATTATACTGAGTGGTTGTGAAAAAGTATGTTCCAGTCGCCTGTGGCTGTGTATATAGTGTCTGTATGGTTGATTTAGTCACCGGTACAGGGGAGACTCTGCCGAAATTTTTCGGTAGGACTTCCTCTGGGGCCGTGATAAATCTAAGTGTTGCTATAATAACACAAGTAACACTAGTGAGTAGAGTAATAGTTAGGTAACGGTCGCCCTTAGAGAGTAGTAGTAAGAAGGGTGGTCGCTACAGTTGGTATCAGAGCAGTTCCCATTCTCCAGCATCACACACACATCAGCATCAGCCTTGCCGTCTCCAAGTAAGAAAGTATTTAAATTCTTTCTTTATTCTGCTTTTCTTATTATTAACTGCAGTATAGAGTATTTGTTTTTTGAATGCTTAAGTAAGATAGAAGATTTTGTTTCCCTTTTCTATATTCATATATAAGTATGATTAGAAGGGTTAGAGAAGCTATCAAGCCTTTTCCTCTGCATAATTAGATGTCAAGAAGAGGACGTCCCCGTACCGTTCATACTGAGGACCGAGTTCAGGAGAACGAAGAGCCCAGAACCCCTGGGCCTATTCTCTCTGAAGTTGTTACTCAACTTCAGAGACAACTAGCGAGCAGCAGCAAGTGATTGCCAATCTAATGGCAAATCAGAAGCCAGCTCCTCCCACTCCCCCAACCATTAATGTGGAGACTCCAGTGGTGACTGATGTCCTATCAGTTGCCCTGGAAGTCGCCACAACACCTAGAAGACAAGAAGCATACCTCATCCAGTGGCTGAAACTGAAACCAGAAAGTTGAGCCCTGGGGTGCCTAGGTTTGGTTCAAGACACTTGAGAGCACAATGGAGCTTCTTGACTGACTAAAAGTCGAGAAGGGTAAGTGTGCCTCTTTCTGCCTATCTGGAGGTGCTTGTAGGTGGTGGGAGCGAGTTAAGAGTAAGAGAGCAGTCAACCAGATGAGCTGGGTTGACTTCGAGACAGAGTTTTACGAAGAAGTCTTCCGTCAATGGATCACCAATAAACAGTATGAGGAGCTTATGGAATTCAGACAAGGTGACCTACCAGTAGAAAAAGCGGTTAAAAGATTTAACAGGCTAGCTCACATTTGCCTAGAGTTAGTAAGTACAGTGAAAGAACGAGTCAGACTGACGCTCCGAATGCTGAGACCAGAAATATCACCTAATGTGAGTAGTGAAACTCACCGACCATAGATTGGTGAAGAGCTGGTCAGCAGGGTATTAGTGAGCACTATCTGAACAGCATCAGGACACAACAAACGTAACACAAGTCAGTCAAGATCGAAGAGAAGACAGTGGCGAAACAGGGACCCCAGTCAAGTAATCAGAACTGGAAGGACAAAGATAACAAGAAAGACCCAAGCAGAAAGACGTTCGGGTAGTCTGTGAATATCCAGAGGTATTTCTAGAAGAGCTGCCTGGACTACCTCCCAACAGAGAAGCGGAGTTTGAAATTGAATTGGTTCCTGACGCCAGCCCAATTTCAAAAGCTCTGTACCAAATTTCTCTAGCAGAGCTAAAAGAGTTACCAGAACAATTTCAGGAGCTACTTGACAAAGGCTTCATCCGCCCTAGTCACTCACCTTGGGGAGCTCCTGTATTGTTCGTTAAAAAGAAAGACGGATCCAACCTAATGTGCATAGGTTTTAGAGCGCTGAGCAAAGTAGCAGTTAAGGACAAGTACCCTCATTCCAGAATAGATGATCTATATGATCAGCTAAAAAGGGCAATAGTGTTCCCAAAAATAGACCTGCGCTCTGGGTATCATCAGTTGGAAGTGAAAGAAAGTGATACATCCAGAACAGTTTCCAGGACCAGATCTGGACACTACAAATTTGTAGTCATGCCTTTTGGAGTGACTAATGCACCTGCAGTCTTCAGGGACTTAATGAACAGAGTGTTTAGAGAATACCTTGACAAGTTTGTCATTGTGTTCATCGATGACAATCTAGTCTATTCCAGAACCCCAGAGGAGTATGACACGCACTTGAGAATAGTATTGCAGACCCTTCAGCAAAAGCATCTGTATGCTAAATTCTTAAAGTGCGAGTTCTGGTTAGAGCAGGTGGCGTTTCTAGGTCACATAATTTCTAAAGAAGGTATTCAAGTAGATCCAGCCAAGATAGAAGCGGTCAACAACTGGAGTAGACCCAAGAACGCCAGGGAGATCAGAAGTTTCCTTGGTTTAGCTGGGTACTACAGGAAATTCGTGGAGGACTTTACCAGGATAGCTTCTCCACTAACAGCCCTCACCAGAAAGAACAAGAAGTTTGAATGGCCAGATAAATGTGAGCAGAGTTTCCAAGAGTTGAAGAAGAGACTGACTAGTGCTCCCATCCTGACAGTTCCAGAAAGTGACAAGAGTTTTGACATCTACAGTGATGCTTCTAAGATGGGACTAGGAGCTGTACTCATGCAAGAAGGAAAAGTTATAGCTTATGCTTCCAGACAACCCAAAGACTACGAGAAGAACTATCCCACTCACGATCTTGAGTTGGCAGCTGTGGTCTTTGCACTGAAACTCTGGCGACATTATTTGTATGGAGTTCAGTGTAGAATCTTCATAGATCATCAGTCTTAAGTACTTCTTCACTCAGAAGGACTTAAACATGAGACAACGCAGGTGGATGGAGTTGGTCAAAGATTACGACTGTGAAATCCTCTACCACCTAGGCAAAGCTAACAAAGTGGCAGATACACTAAGCAGAAAATCCAGTGTATCCCTGATGTCTTTGTCATCATTAGCCCTGCCATTGCAGAAGGAGTTGTCAGATTTTGGACTTGAAATTATTGAAGGGCAACTCTCTGCATTGACCTTAGAGTCTACACTACTTGAGGATATACAAAGAAAGCAAAGTGAAGATCCAAACATCCAGAAGATCAAGCAAAGGATACAGAAAGAAGATAATTCAGAGTTTCGAGTAACGGACAACGGGATTCTTTATCAGGGGAGTCACATTTGTGTGCCCAATGATGAAGAGCTGAGAAAGAAAATTTTAGAAGAAGCTCATAGTACACCATGCTCCATGCATCCTGGTTCTACTAAGATGTACCAAGATGTGAAACAGAGGTTCTGGTGGTCAGGACTCAAAAGAGACATTGCTAAATATGTCAGTACCTACCTGACATGCTAGAGAGTCAAAGCAGAACACTAGAAACCAGGAGGAGTTCTTCAGCCTCTTCCAATACCAGAATGGAAATGGGAAGACATATCCATGGACTTCATAACAGACCTCCCAAGAACCACCAATGGAAATGATGTGATATGGGTAATAGTAGACCGATTGACCAAGTCTGCTCATTTCCTAGCCATCAAGGTGTCCCACTCTATAGAGCAGTTGGCACAACTATACGTTAAGGAGGTGATCAGACTTCATGGAGTTCCTAAATCTATCATTTCTGATAGAGATGGGCGCTTCACCTCACACTTTTGGGAGTGTGTTCAGAATGCGCTGGGCACCAAGCTCAAGTTCAGCACAACCTTCCGTCCTCAGACTGATGGACAGACAGAGCGAGTAAATCAGATTTTAGAAGATATGCTCAGGGCTTGTGCATTAGATTTCAAGGGAAGTTGGTGCAAGTATCTATGCTTAGTTGAATTTGCCTACAACAATAGCTATCAGGCTACCATCAAGATGGCACCTTATGAGGCATTGTATGGCAGGAAGTGGAGATCACCCATTTGCTGGCAAGAAGCAGGTGAGAGAAAAGAAATGGAAGTAGAGCTGGGCATTCAGACAGAGCTGATAGATGAGACTAATTAGGCGATCCAGAAAATCAGACAGAGAATTGAGATTGCCCAGAGCGGACAGAAGAGTTATGCTGACACACGCCGTAGGCCACTGGAATTTCAAGTAGGAGATTCAGTCTTCCTCAAGGTCGCTCCTATGAAGGGAGTGATGAGATTTGGCAAGAAGGGCAAATTAAGTCCTCGCTACGTAGGACCTTACCTGATCATAGAGAGGATTGGGAAAGTAGCTTATAAGCTAGATTTACCACAAGACATGTCAGCAATACATAATGTATTTCATGTCTCACTGCTAAAGAAGTGTCTCCACGACCCAAGCCAAGTGATTCAGTCTCAGTCAGTGCAGATCCAAGAGGATCTTAGTTATGAGAGTAGACCTACACAGATAGTGGACAGAGCAGTCAAGAGACTAAGAAATAAAGAAGTACCACTAGTGAAGGTCATCTGGTAGAACCAGAAGCACGAGGAAGTCACTTGGTAGCGGGAGGACAGTATGAGACAGAAATATCCAGAGCTATTCTAAGTTCGAGGACGAACTTTTTATAAGATATGGGGGATTGTAACGACTCAGTTTTCCCTATTTCGAGTTCTAAATGTCTTCAAAAATATTTAGAAATACTTTTAAAATATTCTAGAGATTTTTAGGAATTTTTAGAGTATTTTTACGTAATTTTTGGAGGTAGTTTAGTATGTTACAAAAAGAAAGAAGTTTTGACCAAAAAAAATATTGAAGTTGAGACTCGAACCCAAGACCTCCGGCCGAACCAGACTTAACCGAACACAGCCAAGCAACTGGGCTACGCGTATTTTGTTAATCAAGTATGAAGCGAGATGTATTTAAGTTATAGTAAGGATCAGAAATAAAACCTAGGTTATAAAGGCTTAATTTCTTTCCCCGAACCCTAATTCTCTTCTTCCCCTTCATGCGTGCGCGATCTCTGCCGAACGAAGGAACCTAAGCCCTAGTTTCCTCCCTCCGACGGTCGGTGAAGGTTTCTCTTCTGCGAACCTTGCAGATCTGTGCTTCCCTCATTGAGGAGGGTTTGTGGGCGCAAGGGAGGTTGAAGATCCAAGCTAACCGAAGCCCTAGAGTTTTTCCCCTTCGGTTGTAAGTTCTAAAAGCAAGGGTAAGTACTACTCACCTGTGGTAGGAGTTGCTCCGATCTTTCGGTTTCGTTTCCTTGTTTCCTGAGTTTCTTGAATCCGAAAAATGCTATAAAGATTTTTGGCTTTGGGTGTTCTGCCGTGGGTTTCAAAGAGGGACCAAGAACTGGTTTTGTTTAATTGAGCATGTAGGATAGTTTTGCGCCAAATCTAAGCTTGCTAGGGATCAAGTTTTTGTTTCTCCTTGTTTTTTTTGAATCTGCCGTGACCTAGGGATGAGTTTAAAGTTCCTGTCGTGGCCTTCAGGAAGGAGAAAGGGCTTAATGGATTTAGCCTTGATTGGTGTTGCTTTAGCTTTTATTGATTCTGTAATTTCTAGACAAATATATTGGCTTGGGTCATTTCCTTCATGCTGCCGTGAGTTGATTAAGAAGAGGAGAAGGGATTTAAATTGTCATAGCAATCACCCCTTTTAATAGCATGTGCTTAACAGAAATCTGCCAATGCATTTCTTAATAGAATAGTTGACTTCCTTTGCTACCGTATCAAGCTTTGCATAGGTGTAAACTTTAGCAGATTATAGCCTTGTTATAAGGATTCAGAGTTAACTTATTTTGCTACCATATCTAGCATTCCAGTGTTTAGTTTCCTTTGCATTTCAACATGCAATTTAGTTTTAGAATTTCATAGCTTTGCTCTATTTTATAGCATGCTTAGAGAATTCAGATTCGTTTTCCTTGATTTATGTTTGGTACAGCATGGTTAGAGGATTCAGATTCGTTTTCCTTGATTTATGTTTAGTACAGCATGCTTAGAGAGTTCAGACTTGCTTTCCTTGATTTATGTTTATTGTAGCATGCTTAGGGAGTTCAGATTTGTTTTCCTTTAATTAGTTAGAATGGTTTAGCTTTTTCCTAGCTACTTAAAAAGGCAAGAATAACTCTTTAATTAGTTAGAATGGTTTAGCATTTTCCTTGCTACTCAAAAAGGCAAGAACAACCCTTTAATTAGTTAGAATGATTTAGCATTTTCCTTGCAACTCAAAGGGCAAAAACAACCCTTATTTAGTTAGAAGGCAGCCTTTATTTAAAGTATGCAGTATTAGAATAGCATGAGCCGTATTAGTTTTTAATTCTGGTTCATTCGCAGATTTTTAATGATTCACGTGTGCAGATTTTTGTTATTCACATGTGCAGATTTTTATTATTCATATGAACAGACTTTAGCATATAGTAGCATGCTGATTTTTGTTTTCCTTTGCTTTAAGATGTGCATGAACATATTATAACATATAGTAGTATGTTGATTTTGTTTCCCTTTGCTTTAAGATATGCATGAACAGATTTTATCATATACATGTATGCACATAGCATTTGGTTTGGACTTTCCTTGCTATAATGAGCAGCTATAAGTAAGAAAAGACCAAGGTCTAGTTAAAAAGAGATAACAAGTAAATTAAAGTAAGAGGCTAGTACCCGACTTCCGAGGTTGTCGTTAAACAAATCCAGGTGACCGTTTCCGAGGTCTCGGCCCTGGTAAGACCAAGGTCTTTACCCTGTGGGACTACAACAGTCTCTATTAGGGAGCGCACATAAGATGGTACTAAGCTTGGGCCCAAAGAAAAAGAAAAAGAAAGAAAAAGTAAAAGTAAAAGAAATTAAAAGATTAATTTCAAGTATATAGCTATAAGTAAATGAAACAAGTATCACATATGTTTAGAATCAATAGAAGTTTAGTTTCTTTATTTCTAAGCATACAGCATTTGTTTCATTACTTTCTTATCAGTTTAGTGAGCATGTTTAGTATTATTTCCAGTATTCAGCTTTATTCTTGTATATCATGAGTATGCAGTTTATTTGAGTACTTTGCTATTAGATGAGCATGAGTAGCTTTCTTTTAGCATTTCAGTTTCAGTATCGTTTGCATTTTTATGCACTTCGAGTTTTTTTGAGATAGTATAGTACTTACTAAGCGTTTCGCTTATAGATCTATTTTTTCCTCCTACTGCAGATAAAGGAAAAGCTATAGTATGAAAGGAAGGCGACAAGGTGGTGGTGATGAAGGTATGTGATGACTGGACTATGGAGAGATCCAGAGTTTGCTAGCAAATTTGTAGGACCTACTTGTTTAGAGTTCTTTTAGTTTTCTTTAAATATTATTATGAGTTGAGATTATAATTAAGTTTATTCCACACTTGTAGTTTGATACGTCCTAATGTTGGAGTGATATAGTTGTTTGCTATTGCTAGGGTAGTTTCTTTTTCTTTTTGTGTTATTATACTGCGTGGTTGTGAAAAAGTATGTTCCAGCCGCCTATGGCTGTGTATATAGTGTCTATATGGTTGATTTAGTCACCAGTACAGGGGAGACTCTGTCGAAATTTTTCGGTAGGACTTCCTCTGGGGCCGTGATAAATCTAAGTGTTGCTATAATAGCACAAGTAACACTAGTGAGTAGAGTAATAGTTAGGTAACGGTCGCCCTTAGAGAGTAGTAGTAAGAAGGGTGGTCGCTACAATTTTCAATCAACCAATTAAAATTCCTTATTTGTTTCCGAAAATTTAAAAAAATAAAATTTCCCTTTAAAATTCCTTCATGGTTGATAAAAAGAAATTTCTATAATTTTAATTTTTCAACATATGAATAATTTACAAAGAAGAAAAATAAAATATCCTTTCAATCTACAAATAAGGAAAGAGATTTAATCTCTTTCTTTAATCTTTTGTAGAAACTTATAAAAGAGATATTTTAACTTTTAATCTTTCTTTTAAATTATATCTTCCACATAAGAAAAATTTAAATTTAAAATTAAAATTCTTTTCTATTTTAATAGGGTCGGCCACCTAAGCTTGGGTTCAAGCTAGGGCCGGCCACCCATGGATCAAGGCTTGGCCGACCCTAGCTTGGTTCTCAAGCTAGCTTGGCCAGCCCCTACAACATGGGTATGAAGGTGGGTATGTTGGTTGCTACTCGGAAAACCTAATGGTTCCTCTGTACAAAAATTTTGTACAAGATCTGAACCTTTCCTAGCTAACATGTGTTCTTTTAAATTAAACTTGGATCGCCTGCGGAACTTAACACGTTTGATCCCAAGTTTAACTTATATATTCTTTTAAGTTTAGATTTGGATCTCCTATGGAACTTAACACGTTCAATCCAAATCACCTAGGTCACAAAGTTGATTAAATATTAATTTCCAAATTTGGCTTCCAGGACTGCATGACGAGGCACATGACCTTCTTGGATATGGGAGCAACCACCACCGCCTAGACAAAGCCTTTTAAGGAAAGTTAATATTTAATTTCCTTAAATGACTCTAGGTTAACCAAAAAGAATAATCGAAGCACAAGTTTGAAAAGAAAACAAAAGAACACAACATCAAAAACTAATTCAAAATCTAGAATCACATGTCTCTTGTATTTGGTATTTTTACAAAGAAATAAAACTAGTATGATGCGGAAAATAATTACTAGTTATACCTTTCTTTGTGAACTTTCAATGACCTCTTGATCTTCTACCGTATTCCTCTTCTAACCTCGGACATTGTGTGGGCAATGATCTTACGAGATGAGAACCACCAAGGCACCTTCTTCTTCCTTCCTTCAAGTTTCGGTCAAGCAAAAACTTCCAAAGGATGAAGATCTTTTTCCACCAACCAAGCTTCAAGGGATGCAAAAAACAAGCCTCCTTTCTCTCTTTTTCTCCAAGCTAGATCGGGCCACTTCTATGTCTCCAAGAGGTGATGAAGTCTCGGCCACAAGAAGGAGAAGAGAGAAGGGAAAGGGGAAACTCTAGGGGTCGTCTACACCTAGGAAGAAAAGAGAGGAAGAAAAGAATAGAGTCGTTTCAACTGAAGGCACCTCTACCCCCTCTTTTATAATCCTTGGTCTTTGCAAATAAGGAAATTTAAATAAAAATTTTCTTAATTCCTTTTCCATGAAAAAGAAAAATTATTTTAATTAAAACAATTTTCTTTTTTCAATTGCAATGGCCGGCCACCTCTTTCCTCAAAACAAGGAGAGTTTTAATTAAAATAAAAATTAAAACTTCCTAATTTGTTTCCAGAAATTTATAAATACCTCTCCAATAATTTTAATCCCTTCATGATTGGTTAATAAAAAGGAAATTTTATAAATTAAAATCATTCTTTTAAACATGTGGATAATTTTCAAAAAGGAAAGTTATCTCTAAAAATTAAAGTCTCCTTTCAATCTACAAATAAGGAAAGATATTAAATCTTTTCTTAATCTTTTGTAAAAATTAATAAAAAAGAATTTTTAATTTTTTAAACTTTCTTTTAAATCATGAACATGATTAAAAGGAAAGTTTTTACCAAAATTAAAATCAACCTTTTAATCTACAAATAAGGAAAGAAATTTAGCTCTTCTCTTAATCTTTTGTAGAATCTTATAAAAGAAAAGATTTAAATTTTAAACTCTCTTTTAAATCATGTTATCCACATAAGAAAAATTTTAAAATTAAAATTCCTTTTTATTTTAATAGGGCCGACCACCTAAGCTTGAGTTCAAGCTAGGGTCGGCCACATGAATTCACCCATGAACCCTAGCTTGGTCTCCAAGCTAGCTTGGCCGGCCCCTATAGGATGGGTAAGAAGGTGGGTATAGGTGGGTATAGTACTCTATAATTAAGAGGCTATGATAGGGACCAAGAGGAGGAATTGATTTTGGTCTCCCGATAAAATTAAGCATCCCGTGTTCGCCCCGAACACACAACTTAATTTTATCAATAATAATTCATTCCACTAGAGAACTATTATTGAACTACCACACCAATCCCAAATTACATTTTTGGGCTCCTTCTTATTATGAGTGTGTTAGTCTCCCTGTGTTTAAGATGTCGAATGCCCACTAATTAAGTGAGTTACTGACAACTCAATTAATATCTTAGTCCAAGAGTAGTACCACTCAACCTTATTATTATGTCGGACTAAGCCCACCTGCAGGGTTTAACATGATAATCCTTATGAGCTCCTCTTGGGGACATTCTCAACCTAAATTACTAGGACACAGTTTCCTTCTATAATAACAACACACACTATAAGTGATATCATTTCCCAACTTATCGAGCTTATTGATTTATCGAACTAAATCTCACCCATTGATAAATTAAAGAAATAAATATCAAATATATGTGCTTGTTATTATATTAGGATTAAGAGCACACACTTCCATAATAACTGAGGTCTTTGTTCCTTTATAAAGTCAGTATAAAAGAAACGACCTCTGATGGTCCTACTCAATACACTCTAAGTGTACTAGTGTAATTATATAGTTAAGATAAACTAATAACTAATTACACTACGACCTTCCAATGGTTTGTTCCTTTCCATCTTGGTCGTGAGCTACTGTTTATAATTTATAAGGTACTGATAAATGATCCTCTGTGTGTGACACCACACACCATGTTATCTATAATATAAATTAATTGAACAACTACATTTATCATAAATGTAGACATTTGACCAATGTGATTCTTATTTCTAGATAAATGTTTATACCAAAAGCTAGGCTTTTAGTGTACATCCTAACAGGGTATAGGTGGGTATAGTACTCTATAACTAAGAGGCTACGATAGGGACCGAGAGGAGGAATTGATTTTGGTCTCCCGATAAAATTAAGCATCCCGTGTTCGCCCCGAACACACAACTTAATTTTATCAATAATAATTCATTCCACTAGAGAACTATTATTGAACTACCACACCAATTCCAAATTACATTTTTGGGCTCCTTCTTATTATGAGTGTGTTAGTCTCCCTGTGTTTAAGATATCGAATGTCCACTAATTAAGTGAGTTACTGACAACTCATTTAATTAATATCTTAGTCCAAGAGTAGTACCACTCAACCTTATCGTCATGTCGGACTAAGTCCACCTGCAGGGTTTAACATGACAATCCTTATGAGCTCCTCTTGGGGACATTATCAACCTAGATCACTAGGACACAGTTTCCTTCTATAATCAACAACACACACTATAAGTGATATCATTTCCCAACTTATCGGGCTTATTAATTTATCGAACTAAATCTCACCCATTGATAAATTAAAGAAATATATATCAAATATATGTGTTTGTTATTATATTAGGATTAAGAGCACACACTTCCATAATAATTGAGGTCTTTGTTCCTTTATAAAGTCAGTATAAAAGAAACGACCTCTGATGATCCTACTCAATACACTCTAAGTGTACTAGTGTAATTATATAGTTAAGATAAACTAATACCTAATTACACTACGACCTTCTAATGGTTTGTTCCTTTCCACCTTGGTCATGAGCTACTGTTTATAATTTATAAGGTACTGATAACATTATCTTCTGTATGTGACACCACATACTATGTTATCTACAATATAAATTAATTGAACAACTACAATTAAATGTAGATAATTTAACCAAATGTGATTCTTTTATTCAAAATAAATGTCTACAAAAGCTTAGGCTTTCAGTATACACTCTAACACGTCCCACGTCGCTTTTAATGCTTTACGTTTTTGAACATGCTTCTTACCTTTATCTTTATCCTTGTACTTTAGCTTGGGGCAGTTGTCCTTGACGTGCCCTTCTTCGTCGCAGTGGTAGCAGCGGATCATCCTTTTTTTTTACCCTGCGGATGGTTAGAGGTTCTAGATTTACAAAGTTTTTTAAACCATCTTACCATCATTACCATTTCCTCGTCGTTGAGAGAAGACTCCGACTTAGGTTTGTCTCTCGATGCTTTGAGGGAGACGTTGTGTTTGGGCTCCTTCAAACCTGCACATCTTGATTCGTGCACTTCAAATATAGAAAAAAATTATTCTAATGAAATTTTTTCTAAGTCTTTTGAAATATAAAAGGCATCTACTAGTGACACCCATTTTGAATTTCTTGGAAAAGAATTTAGCATGTACCTTAGCGAATCTCGGTTACTTACCTTTTCTCTGAGATTCGATAGTCTGGTGATGATTTCTTTAATTCTTGAGTGCAGATGTGCAACTGTCTCATCTTCTCCAAGTCGCAGGTTAGTGAGCTGATTACGAAGTAGATCCCATTTCAGGAGCTTATCTTCGGACATTCCTTCATGCAGTTCAAGGAACTTCTCCCAAAGTTCCTTCGCAGAGTCGTAGTTGCCGATCCGGTTGACTTCTTGTGGCGGAAGAATGGTTAGTAGATGGTACTCAGCTTTGCCATTTGCCACGTAGTCGGCCTGCTCCTTTTTCGTCTAGTGGTATTTCTCCTTATCTTCTGGTGCTGTAAAGTTGAACTCCATAATTAACATTAAATCAAAATTAGTTTTAAAGAATACCAGCATTCGCTTTTTCAAGCTAGCAAATTCCCCTTCGAACTTCGGCGGGTAGATACTTGGTCCGGCTATTATCTCGTTGCTTCGTTCGGCAGTTAGTCCTCCTAAAGCGCCTTGGCTCTGATACCACTTGTTGTACCGCGATGATCGGCTAGAAGGGGGGTTGAATAGCCTGAAAATAAAAAACACAACCTTTCTCAAACTTTCTTAAACTAACACTTGCATAAATTAAGAAAGCAATAAATTAAAACAGAAAAAGAAGAGGCACCAGATGTTAACTTGGTTACAACCGGGAAGATTGTTAATCCAAGGAAGATATCACACTAGAATATCTCCTTCAAGCGGAGTAGCCTCTTACAGCAATGAAAACGCAAAATAAAAGAAGCAAAACTCTAAAAGAAGCACACAAGTGTTGGAATTCCAATTTCTGAGTTGATGAAAAACTTCTGGAACAAGGCTATATTTATAGCCTTGGTCGGAGTGCCCCGAAGGGGTTCCGAGTGCCCTGGGGGGATAAAACTTTATCCCCCAATGTTCAGATCACGATTGACGCGATCTAGTCAAAAGTCAACTCCGGGCGCCTGGAAGGGTTCCGGGCGCCCCGGACAATTCCGGGCGCTCCAGTTGGGAAAGTCAACCCCGTTGACTTTTTTCAGCTCGGGTCTTCTGCTCCGAATCTGTTTGCCTCAGACCGAGTCTTCCGCTCTCTTGGGTGATATCTGCTATCCGGAATAGGGCTTACCCGAACCCAACTTCCGATCTTCTCGAGCAGGCTTCCGCTCCGGCTTCTCGTCCCTCAAAATCACCGCGTGCTTCCTTTTCATCTGCCAGCGTACTCATCAGTAGTCTTCGTCCCTTGGTCGTACCCCGTGTCGACCTTCTCACTAACTGTGTCTCTTGCTCCTCGAGCAGTCTTCCATTCCGGCTTCTTGTCCCTCGGAACCACCGCACGCTTCCTTCTCGTCCGCCGGTGTACTCTTCTACAGCGCCTCGTCCCTCGGATGCACCGCGTGCCGTCCTTCTCTCTAGCTGCATCTTCCGCTCAACTACCTGTGCTCCTAAGCTCCTGCACACTTAGACATAAGGTTAAAAACACACAGGACCTAACTTAACTTGTTGATCACACCAAAACAACCTTGGGGTTCCAACAGATACGGTCTGAAAATGTTTTCTAGCATTAGAAAATGACCAAAAGAGTGGGGAACATGTATGTAATCTTATAGGGGATTAATACACGATATTGATAGTCATTAGAGGTCAAAGAGTCCAATAATTGAGATATTATTGGAGCTTTTTTTGATGTATGACAAAGGAGGAGAAGTTTAGGTTTAAGTCGGAAACCTACATACCTTTGCAAGAAATCCTAACTCAAGGGGGAGCTTAGGAGAAGGGGGAGTGATTGCTCATTTATTAGCAAAGGGGGAGAAGTTTGCCTTTTGTGGGGGAGCTTAGGTGAAGGGAGAGTCTAGGATTAGGTTCCATGATTTATGCATATGTAGATTGCATATTTATTTACATTATTATTGTTTCCCTAACTTACACGGGTTGTCAAATATCAAAAAGGAGGAGATTGTTGGAGCAATCTGGGTACCCTAGGTTTTGATGTTTGGGCAAAAGTTTAAGTTAGGTTTATTATTGTATTTGATATGCATTGTGAGTGTGCAGGATATAGGTACAACAAGGAAAGTCCAAGTGTGATCTTGGCAAAGGAGGAAAGTCCAAGGATGAGTCTTGGCAGTGTAAGTCCAAGCATGTAGTCTTGGCAACGTAAGTCCAAGTGTGACTTGGCAATGGACGAAATCCCGGAAGTGCGACCTCTTGGCAAAGAAAGACCCGACAATAATGACAAGACCGATGGAAGCTCCAGAAGGCAAGATGTGAAGGATGGGGAGGCATCCGAGGGACGCAAGGCTGATGGAGGAGGCTAGAAGGCTAGGTCTAGGTTGGTCGAGCAAGGACGAGTGCTGAGTGAATGCACTCGAGGATAAAATCCTAGAATTAGGATTTACTGTAACGTTACTATAGCAGTACTGTAGTGTTACTGTAGCAGTACTGTAACAATCGACTGGTGGTTTCATCAGTGGTCTGGTGTAGTCAATTGGGCAGTCGACTGGGAGCGAACAGAATGCTTCTGTTCGCTCGGCCAGTGTGGAGCAGTCAACTGGTACTTTTATCAGTCGATTGGTATCGAGCCGTTGGGATGTAACGGTCAAATTTCCACAAGAGTGCAGTCGACAAATGGTTTTGGGATTTTCCAACCCATGGCCTATATAACCAAGCCTTGGGAGCTTGGTTGAGGTTGACGAAATAGAGGTGGTTAACCCCTATTAGTAGTTTACCTATGCCCTAGCATTTCAAGTGTTCTTGTGAGAGTTGTGGTGAGGTTTCTGTTGGATCGTGAGAATTCGATAGAGGGGGGGGTGAATATCGATTCGAAAAATAATGAGTGTAAGCGCGGCGGAATTAAAAATAATAAATAAATGAACACGGTGTTTTTACTTCGTTCGGAGCCTGTGACGACTCCTACTCGAAGGTTCGTACTCCGTGAGTACTTTCGTTGGGCAATTTACTAGAAATTCGAAATAATAATTACAAAGACAGTACAAGAGATGCTAATAAAAAGTAAAACAAAGCTATACCGACAGACGGAAAACTACAAGGACAAGAGCGTGTTGTCGGAGCTTCGTTAGCGTCGTTGGAGCGTAGAACAGCAGAGCAAGCAATCTAAGAGTTCTGAATTGATGTTGAAGCTCCACCTCTGGGGCTTCTTTTATATGCTGCTCCGGGCGCCTGGATCCCTTCCGGGCGCCCTGGTGCAACGTGGCAAGCCTAATCAGCGAACTCCACGTGGCGACGACTCGGCATGGATAATATTTGCTTCCGGGCGCCTGGACCTCCGGGCGCCCGGACCTCCTATTTCCAGAAACTCCTTCTCCTGCAAAATAGAGTTAATCCGAGGCAAATATATATATCCTGTAAAACGGATTGTTAGCACAATTAAAGTTCAACAAAGTAATATGATTTAATAGAAAAGAGTATGACTTAGATTCTGTCTTTCCGAGACCGGAATCTAGTCACGATCTCGACTTAGATATCCGAAATGGATCTAAGACGGATCGACGCCTAATGTTCCCTTCCCGGGAACGCGTCCTCGCAGTCACTCCCCTCCAGTGACTTACCTTACTTACCTGCCAAACGTCCGGTCAGCCCGTCGACCCGTCTGGACTTCGTGCCAGCTATCCGGTCAGCCCGTCAACCTAGCTGGACTTTGTGTAACGACCCAATTCTCCCTATCCTGAGTTTCAAATGTCCATAAAGATATTTGAAAATGCTTTTAAAATATTCTAGAGATTTTTAGAAATTTTTAGAGTATTTTTATGCAATTTTTGGAGGTCGTTTAGTATGTTTACAAAAAGAAAGAAATTTTGACAAAAAAATCGTTGAAGGCGAGGTTCGAACCTACGACCTCGGGTCGGACTGACCCAACCGAACTTGGCCCGACCAGTTGAGCTATGCTCGTTCTGTTAACTAGGTATGGAGAGAAAAATATTTAAAGTAAAGTTATATGGAAACCCTAGAGATAATAAGAGGGAAAAACTTAAGTGATTTTTCGGAAAAGGATCTTTTCCTCCCGAAATTATTTCTCTCCTCACCTCTCTCGCGCGACAGCGGCGGCTCGGGCGGAAAACACATCGAGGCGACGGCGCTAGGGTTCCTCTCCGGTGCCGGCGAAAGGACTCTTCCGACCAATCTCCAAGCTTTATCGTGCATGGTCATCCCGACGGAAGGAGCTCGGAAGCACAAAGGAGAAGCTTCGGCCGAAACCCTAGAATCTCTTCCTTCTTCTCGGTTGTAAGTGCAAGAAACCCTAAGTAAGTACTACTCACCTGCGGTAGGAGTTGCTCCGAGCTTCGATTTGATTTCTTTGCTTTCGGATTTTGCTGTGTCGAGTGGAATCATATGCTAGGGTTTTCTTTTATGCTATGTTTATCTAGCCGAGTTGCTAAGGTTAAGTTTGTTTTGCCGAATTTATTGTGCTAGGGATATAGTTTCTCTTGTTTGGATCATGTGTGCAGAAATTTAGGGATTAAGGAAAACTTTCGAGATTTGTTTCCTTCCTGTTATCTCTGCCGTAGCATTCTATAGCATGCTTAGAGAGTTCTATATGAGGTTCGCCTATTTCTTTTTAATGTGGCAGTAGCATGCTTTAGGTATTGATTGCTGGAAGTTTAAGAGTAATTCCCAAGAATTGTTTCCTCTGCCTTATTTCTGTTGAAGCATGTTTAAGGAATCCAGATTTTCTGTTCAATGGGTTTTTTTTTAATGCCTGCATGAACCCTAGAAGTTTCTAAGAGTTTGTTAGGAGTTTCCTTAAATCGTTAGGGAAATTTATGGATTGATTCTTTTGTTATAGCTAGAATCGTTCCTTCTCGTTATTGCTGGAGTTGCTTCTTCTTGAATCGGTTCTGTTCCTTACCGTTAGTGTTATGCAAGTGAATGAACATTGATCCTTCTTCATGATCTGAACCCTAGTTTTTAGTTGGGGATTAGTTCCTTCTTATTTAGCTTCAGTTTTAGTTAGCCTTTAGTGCTACTCTAACATGTATTCCAGATCCCTTGATTAGCATTTCAGTTTTCAGCCTGAAATTGTATTCTTTTGCTTTATTTAGGGCATGTTTAGAAAGTTTGAAGTAGCATTCTGTTGCCTATTTTAATAGCAGGTTTAGAAGCCCTTAAAGTAGCATTCCATGCTCTGTTTCTACAGCATGATAGAAAGTGTAGAGTTACATATATTGCTTTTATTACAGCATACTTAGAAAGCCCAAAGTTAGCTTCCTTTTGCTTTATTTATAGCATGATTAGAATCATTCCATACTTGATTTTACAGCATGTTTAGAAGCACTAAAATAGCATCCTTTGCCATGTTTTCACCGTATGATTCAAAGGCTTTAAATTGCTTTCTTTAGTTTAGCTTATAGCATGATCAGTAAGCTTTAAGTTACTTGTTTTATTCTGTTATATAGCATGGTTAGTTGATTATACACCCATACTTGTTAAGTATATTTAAAGGACTCCCACAATCTTTAATAAAAGATAATAAGGAAGATAAAAGAATAAGAAAGATAACAAGTAAGTCAAGCAAGAGGCTAGCACCCGACATCCAAGAGCTTGTCGTTAAACAAATCCAGGTGACCATTTCCGAGGTCTTGGCCCTGGTAGACCGAGGTCTGCTCTTTTAGGATTGGTGGCTCGCAACCCCAACCTATTAGGGAACGCGCATGAGATGGTACTAAGCCTGGGCCCAAAGTAAAGAAAAGTAAAGAAGTAAAGAAAGAAAGAAAAGTAAAGAAGTTAAGTAAAGAAAGAAAGAAAGAAAGAAGAAGAAAGTAAAAGATAGAAATTAAAAGATTAATTTCTATTACAAGGATATAAGAAAATATAATAAGTTTTATGCTTAGAATAAATAAAAAGTTAGTTTCTTTAATTCTAAGCTTACAGTGTTCATTTCTTATTATCCTGTTAGATAGTGAGCATGTTTAGTATTCAGTTTCATTTTCTGTATACCATGAGCACATGCCGATTTGCTTTAGCATTTCAGTTTCAGTATTATTGCATTACATTTATGCATTTCGAGTTTTGTGAGATAGATTAGTACTTACTAAGCGTTTTCGCTTATAGATACTTTTCTTTTTTTTCCTCCTACCGCAGATAAAGGAAAAGCTAAGATATGAAGGGAGGCGACAGGGTGGTGGTGATGATGGATGTGTGTGGTGACTGAACTATGGAGAGGTCCAGAGGGGATTAGCAAGACTTATTTATTTAGAGTTTATGTCTAGTTCATTTTCCTTATTTCTGTTATGAAATTATGAGTTATGATTGAGTTTGATGTGCATTGTAGCTTATTATGCTTCATTCTGGGAGATTGAGTTTAGTTCATGTTGCTAGATTAGTTTTTGATTATGATATGATTTATTACTGCGTGGTTGTGAATAAATTGTGATCCAGTCGCATGTGGCTGTGTATATATATCTTGTGTATTATAGATTTGGTCACCGGTACAGGGGAGATTCTGCCGAAATTTTTCGGTAGGAATTTGTCTGAACCGTGATAAATCTAAGTGTCGCTAATAATAGCATAAGTGACACTAGATAGAAAGTTGTAGTTAGGTAACATTCGCCCTTAGAGAGTAGAAGTAAGAAGGGTGGGTTGTTACAGTTGGTATCAGAGCAGTATTCCATTCTCCAGCATCACACACACATCAGCATCAGCCTCGCCGTCTCCAAGTAAGAAAGTATTTAAATCCTTTCTTTATTCTGCTTTCCTTATTATTAACTGCAGTATAGAATATTTGTTTTTGAATGCTTAAGTAAGATAGAAGTTTTGTTTCTCTTTTATTCATATACATATGTATGTTTAGAAAGGATAGAGAAACGTTTAGAAGTACCTACTTATAGGTGTTGAAAGTCAAGTATCATGTATAAGTAAGATAAAAGATTTAGTTTCCCTTTTCTTTATTCATATTTATGTATGATTAGAAGGGTTAAAGTAAGATATCAAGTTTTTTCTTTGCATAATTAGATGTTAAGAAAAAGGATGTCCCCGTACCGTTCGTACTGAGAACCAAGATCAGGAGAACGAAGGGCTTAGATCAACTGAGCCAAATCTCTCTGAAGTTGTTGCCTAACTCCAGAGACAAGTAGCAGAACAGCAGCAAGTGATTGCCAATCTGATGGCAAACCAGCAAGCAGTTCCTCCCCCTCCTCCAGCCATCGCTACAGAGGTTCCAGTGGTAATTGAGACTCCACCAGCTACTCAGAGAGCCGTCACAGCATCCCAGAGACCAGAAGCATACCTTATACAATGGCTGAAGCTGAAACCAGAGAGCTTCTCAGGCACGACTGAGCCCTGGGATGCCCAGGCTTGGTTTAAACACTGGAGAGCACTATGGAGCTTCTTGACTGGCCAGAAGTCGAGAAGGTCAAGTGCGCTTCTTTCTGCCTGTCTGCAGATGCTCGTATGTAGTGGGAGAGGATAAAGACCAAGAGAGCAGCTGATCAGATGAGCTGAGCAGATTTTCAGTTAGAGTTCTATGAAGAGTTCTATCACCAACAAGCACTACGAGGAGTTTATAGAGTTCAAGCCAGCTAAGATAGAAGACAAGACAGTAGGGAGCCGGAGCCCCAGTCAAGTAAGTGCGGAAGAACAGAAAGAAGGTAAGAAAGAGGGGGTTCGGGTGGTCTGTGAATATCTCGAGGTATTCCCAGCAGGTCTACCTGGACTACCTCCCAATAAATGGGTAGATTTGAGATTGAATTGGTTCCTGAAACCGGTCCAATTTCAAAAGCTCCGTATCGCATGTCTCCAGCAGAGCTGAACGAGTTATAAGAACAACTACAGGAGTTACTTTACAAAGGCTTCATTCGCCCTAGTCACTCACCTTGGGGAGCTCCTGTGTTGTTTGTCAAGAAGAAAGATGGGACAATGCGGATGTGCATAGACTACAGAGCTTTGAATCAAGTGACAATCAAGAACAAGTACTCCCTCCCCAGGATCGATGACTTATTTGATCAGTTAGGAGGAGCGACGGTGTTCTCAAAGATAGACTTGTGCTCTGGGTACCATCAGCTGAAAGTGAAAGAAAGAGATATACCCAGAACGACATTCAGAACTAGATATGGACACTACGAGTTTGTGGTCATGCCTTTTGGAGTGACCAATGCACCTGCGGTCTTCATGGACTTAATGAACAGAGTGTTCAGAGAATATCTTGACAAATTTGTCATTGTATTCATCGATGACATTCTGGTCTATTCAAGGACCCCAGAGGAGCATGACACGCACTTGAGGATAGTACTGCAAACTCTTCAGCAGAAGCAGCTTTATGCTAAATTCTCAAAGTGCGAGTTCTGGTTAAATCAGGTGGCGTTTTTAGGTCACATTATCTCTAAAGAAGGTATTCAAGTGGATCCAGCCAAAGTGGAAGCGGTCAACAACTGGAGTAGACCCAAGAACGTCAGAGAGATCAGAAGCTTCCTTGGTCTAGCAGGGTACTATAGGAAGTTCGTGGAGGATTTTTCCAGGATAGCTTCTCCGCTAACAGCCATCACCAGAAAGAACAAGAGATTCGAATGGTCAGATAAATGTGAGCAGAGCTTCCAAGAGCTAAATAAGAGGTTGATCAGTGCTCCCATTCTGACTGTTCCACAGAGCGACAAGAGTTTCGACATCTACAGTGATGCTTCCAAGATGGGCTTAGGAGCTGTACTCATGCAAGAAGGAAAAGTCATAGCTTATGCTTCCAGACAACTCAAAGATTATGAGAAGAACTACCCTACTCATGATCTTGAGCTGGCAGCTGTGGTTTTTGCACTTAAACTCTGGCGACATTATTTGTATGGAGTTCAGTGTAGAATTTTCACAGATCATCAGAGTCTTAAGTACTTCTTCACTCAGAAGGACTTAAACATGAGACAGCGTAGGTGGCTGGAGTTGGTCAAAGATTACGACTGTGAAATTTTCTACCACCCAGGCAAAGCTAACAAAGTGGCAGATGCACTCAGCAGAAAATCTAGTGCATCACTGATGTCCTTGTCATCACTAGCCCTGCCACTGCAGAAGGAGTTGTCAGATTTTGGACTTGAAATTATCGAATGACAGCTCTCTGCATTGACCTTAGAGTCCACATTGCTTGTGGAGATACAAAGAAAGCAAAGTGAAGATCCGGACATCCAGAAGATCAAGCAGGGGATACAGAAAGAAGACAACTAAGAGTTTAGAGTAACAGATAGCGAAATTCTTTATCAGGGGAGTCGCATTTGCGTGCCCAATGATGAGGAACTGAGGAAGAAGATCCTAGAGGAAGCTCACAGCACACCATACTCCATGCATCCTAGTTCTTCCAAGATGTACCAAGATGTGAAACAGAGGTTTTGGTGGTCAGGACTCAAAAGAGATGTAGCTAAGTATGTCAGTACCTGCTTGACATGTCAGAGAGTCAAAGCAGAACACCAGAGACCAGGAGGAGTTCTTCAGCCTCTTCCAATACCAGAATGGAAATGGGAAGACATTTCCATGGACTTCATAACAGGTTTTCCAAGAACCACCAATGGATATGATGTGATATGGGTAATAGTAGACCGATTGACCAAGTCTGCTCACTTCCTAGCCATCAAGGTGTCCCACTCCATAGAGCAGTTGGCCCAGCTATATGTTAAAGAGGTAGTCAGACTTCATGGAGTTCCTAAATCTATCGTTTCTGATAGAGATGGGCGCTTCACCTCACACTTTTGGGAGTGCGTTAAGAATGCACTAGGCACCAAACTCAAGTTCAGCACAGCTTTCCATCCACAGACTGATGGACAGATAGAGCGAGTGAATCAGATTTTAGAAGACATGCTCAGAGCTTGTGCGCTAGATTTCAAAGGAAGTTGGTGCAAGTATTTGTGCTTAGCTGAATTCGCTTACAACAATAGCTATCAGGTCACCATCAAGATGGCACCTTATGAAGCACTTTATGGCAGGAAATGCAGATCACCCATATGCTGGCAAGAAGCAGGAGAGAGAAAAGAGATGGAAGCAGAGCTAGGCATCCAGACAGAGGTGATAGACGAGACTACTCAAGCAATCCAGAAAATCAGACAGAGAATTGAGACTGCCCAGAACAGACAGAAGAGTTATGCGGACACGCGCCGTAGGCCATTGGAATTCCAAGTAGGAGATTCGGTTTTCCTCAAGGTCGCTCCTATGAAGGGAGTGATGAGATTTGGCAAGAAGGGCAAATTAAGTCCTCGCTATGTAGGACCTTACCTGATCATAGAGAGGATTGGGAAAGTAGCTTACAGGCTGGACTTACCACAAGACATGTCAGCAATACACAATGTATTTCATGTCTCCATGATAAGGAAGTGTCTCCATGACCCGAGCCAAGTGATTCAGCCTCAGTCAGTGCAGATCCAAGAGGATCTTAGTTATGAGAGCAGACCTACACAGATAGTGGACAGAGCAGTCAAGAGATTGAGAAACAAAGAAGTACCACTAGTGAAGGTCGTCTGGCAGAACCAGAAGCACGAGGAAATCACTTGGGAGCGGGAGGACAGTATGAGACAAAAGTATCCAGAGTTATTCTAAGTTCGAGGACGAACTTTTTATAAGGTATGGGGGATTGTAACGACCCAATTCTCCCTATCCTGAGTTTCAAATGTCCATAAAGATATTTGAAAATGCTTTTAAAATATTCTAGAGATTTTTAGAAATTTTTAGAGTATTTTTATGCAATTTTTGGAGGTCGTTTAGTATGTTTACAAAAAGAAAGAAATTTTGACAAAAAAATCGTTGAAGGCGAGGTTCGAACCTACGACCTCGGGTCGGACTGACCCAACCGAACTTGGCCCGACCAGTTGAGCTATGCTCGTTCTGTTAACTAGGTATGGAGAGAAAAATATTTAAAGTAAAGTTATATGGAAACCCTAGAGATAATAAGAGGGAAAAACTTAAGTGATTTTTCGGAAAAGGATCTTTTCCTCTCGAAATTCTTTCTCTCCTCACCTCTCTCGCACGACAGCGGCGGCTCGGGCGGAAAACACATCGAGGCGACGGCGCTAGGGTTCCTCTCCAGTGCCGGCGAAAGGACTCTTCCGACCAATCTCCAAGCTTTATCGTGCGTGGTCATCCCGACGGAAGGAGCTCGGAAGCACAAAGGAGAAGCTTCAGCCGAAACCCTAGAATCTCTTCCTTCTTCTCGGTTGTAAGTGCAAGAAACCCTAAGTAAGTACTACTCACCTGCGGTAGGAGTTGCTCCGAGCTTCGATTTGATTTCTTTGCTTTCGGATTTTGCTGTGTCGAGTGGAATCATATGCTAGGGTTTTCTTTTATGCTATGTTTATCTAGCCGAGTTGCTAAGGTTAAGTTTGTTTTGCCGAATTTATTGTGCTAGGGATATAGTTTCTCTTGTTTGGATCATGTGTGCAGAAATTTAGGGATTAAGGAAAACTTCCGAGATTTGTTTCCTTCCTGTTATCTCTGCCGTAGCATTCTATAGCATGCTTAGAGAGTTCTATATGAGGTTCGCCTATTTCTTTTTAATGTGGCAGTAGCATGCTTTAGGAATTGATTGCTGGAAGTTTAAGAGTAATTCCCAAGAATTGTTTCCTTTGCCTTATTTCTGTTGAAGCATGTTTAAGGAATCCAGATTTCCTGTTCAATGGGGTTTTTTTTTTAATGCCTGCATGAACCCTAGAAGTTTCTAAGAGTTTGTTAGGAGTTTTCCTTAAATCGTTAGGAAAATTTATGGGTTGATTCTTTTGTTATAGCTAGAATCGTTCCTTCTCGTTAGTGCTGGAGTTGCTTCTTCTTGAATCGGTTATGTTCCTTACTGTTAGTGTTATGCAAGTGAATGAACATTGATCCTTCTTCATGATCTGAACCCTAGTTTTTAGTTGGGGATTAGTTCCTTCTTATTTAGCTTCAGTTTTAGTTAGCCTTTAGTGCTACTCTAACATGTATTCCAGATCCCTTGATTAGCATTTCAATTTTCAGCCTGAAATTGTATTCTTTTGCTTTATTTAGGGCATGTTTAGAAAGTTTGAAGTAGCATTCTGTTGCCTATTTTAATAGCAGGTTTAGAAGCCCTTAAAGTAGCATTCCATGCTCTGTTTCTACAGCATGATAGAAAGTGTAGAGTTACATATATTGCTTTTATTACAGCATACTTAGAAAGCCCAAAGTTAGCTTCCTTTTGCTTTATTTATAGCATGATTAGAATCATTCCATACTTGATTTTACAGCATGTTTAGAAGCACTAAAATAGCATCCTTTGCCATGTTTTCACCGTATGATTCAAAGGCTTTAAATTGCTTTCTTTAGTTTAGCTTATAGCATGATCAGTAAGCTTTAAGTTACTTGTTTTATTCTGTTATATAGCATGGTTAGTTGATTATACACCCATACTTGTTAAGTATATTTAAAGGACTCCCACAATCTTTAATAAAAGATAATAAGGAAGATAAAAGAATAAGAAAGATAACAAGTAAGTCAAGCAAGAGGCTAGCACCCGACATCCAAGAGCTTGTCGTTAAACAAATCCAGGTGACCATTTCCGAGGTCTTGGCACTGGTAGACCGAGGTCTGCTCTTTTAGGATTGGTGGCTCGCAACCCCAACCTATTAGGGAACGCGCATGAGATGGTACTAAGCCTGGGCCCAAAGTAAAGAAAAGTAAAGAAGTAAAGAAAGAAAGAAAAGTAAAGAAGTTAAGTAAAGAAAGAAAGAAAGAAAGAAAGAAGAAGAAAGTAAAAGATAGAAATTAAAAGATTAATTTCTATTACAAGGATATAAGAAAATATAATAAGTTTTATGCTTAGAATAAATAAAAAGTTAGTTTCTTTAATTCTAAGCTTACAGTGTTCATTTCTTATTATCCTGTTAGATAGTGAGCATGTTTAGTATTCAGTTTCATTTTCTGTATACCATGAGCACATGCCGATTTGCTTTAGCATTTCAGTTTCAGTATTATTGCATTACATTTATGCATTTCGAGTTTTGTGAGATAGATTAGTACTTACTAAGTGTTTTCGCTTATAGATCTTTTCTTTTTCCTCCTACCGCAGATAAAGGAAAAGCTAAGATATGAAGGGAGGCGACAGGGTGGTGGTGATGATGGATGTGTGTGGTGACTGAACTATGGAGAGGTCCAGAGGGGATTAGCAAGACTTATTTATTTAGAGTTTATGTCTAGTTCATTTTCCTTATTTCTGTTATGAAATTATGAGTTATGATTGAGTTTGATGTGCATTGTAGCTTATTATGCTTCATTCTGGGAGATTGAGTTTAGTTCATGTTGCTAGATTAGTTTTTGATTATGATATGATTTATTACTGCGTGGTTGTGAATAAATTGTGATCTAGCCGCATGTGGCTGTGTATATATATCTTGTGTATTATAGATTTGGTCACCGGTACAGGGGAGATTCTGCCGAAATTTTTCGGTAGGAATTTCTCTGAACCGTGATAAATCTAAGTGTCGCTAATAATAGCATAAGTGACACTAGATAGAAAGTTGTAGTTAGGTAACATTCGCCCTTAGAGAGTAGAAGTAAGAAGGGTGGGTTGTTACACTTTGTGCCTAAGCGTCCGGTCAGCCCGTCGACCCGCTTGGACTTCGTGCCAGCTATCCGGTCAGCCCGTCGACCTAGCTGGGCTTCGTGCCAGACATCCGGTCAACCCGTCGACCTGTCTGGACTTCTCCTGCACACTCGATCAAAGTGTTAGACAACAACAAACTAACTTAACCTGATTTGTCATTCGTCAAAACCTGAGTTAGACCGTTAGTGTTACCCGCACCAACAATCTCTCCCTTTTTGATGGAATGACAACCTGGTTAAGTTAGTGAAACAGATGCAAGAAAAAAACAAGTAAAAACGAGTAAATGGTTTTTAAGTTAAGTTTTGTGTTTTCAAATTGGTTTAGCTAACTTAGCTAACTTAACCACCTAACCCTCCCCCTTTGTCATTCAACATAAGAACTAATGTCAAGTAAGCATAAATACATACTTCAGACAAAGTAGAAAATAATGTCAAGTTAACCTAGGGGAGTTTAGAATTAAAAGATAGTTTTACCTTTATTTCTTAAATCCTTGAAAAAAAACTAAGTCTTGAAAAATAGCTAATTTATAACTTAGTAACTTTGAAAAATTTTTAAGTTTGCAAACATCACTTTTAAAAAAAAAAATTCAACACTAAGTTTTTGCAAATCAAATTATCAAAATTAAGTTAAACCTAATTTTTCAGAACTAGATTCAGGATAATTTTTAAAGTGAAGTTAAACATTAAGAAAAATGATTTTGAACTTTACTTTTAGTTTTCAAAAGAGTTTGGTAAAACTAATTTTGGTAAAATAAGATCACATTTTTAAAATGAAGGAGTTTTGAAAATAATTTTGTAAAATTCTTTTTCCAAAATCAAATTTTCAAAGTTCAAAAGTACTAATTTTAAAACCATGGTTTAAAATACTTGAAAAGTTCAGTTTTCAAAGACTAAGTAAAAAGGATAAAAAGTTTGTGATTTAAAACAAACAATTTTGAGTTGATTTAAAAAAATTTCTACAATTTTAAACAAGTTGATTTTGAAGATTGATTTTTAAACTGTGATTTTCAAAATTAAGTTTAAAATTCAATTTGAAAAACTGAATTAGTTTTATTTCTCCCCCTGAACCTGACATTAAAATTTTGAAAATATTTGCTAAAAATAGTCAAAGTAGAATTTTTTTTTAAAAAAAATTGAGGTAGAATTTTCTAGAGAGATTTTAAAGAGAAGATTAAAAAATAACACTTAAGGAGATAATTAAAAAAATAAACCTCCCCCTGAATTTGATACTCCTTTAATTTATTAATCCTCTTTATTTATTACTCCCCCTTAATATAATGCTAAGGTTTGAGTGTGTTAAATTTCAAGCCCAAACACATTTGTCTACCTAAGTGTTCTAGGGAATTTGGTAACACTTATATTATTTACATATTTATCTCTATATCCTTGATATAATTGTTTATTTGAGTTTGATTAATCAATAATTAATATTAGATTCAGGTGCTTAAGCTTCAGTTTAAGGTTTAATAAGATAAACTTTATTAAATCAAAAACAGTTGACCATTATCAATAATTTATTGATTAATTTTTACTTGATTTAATAAGTTAATACTTAATAAAATAATTTAAATTTCATATTAATTGATTGAGTTGGTCAATGAAAGTGTTAGTTATAATTATTTTTTTTAATTTACTTCCTTTTAAATGGGATTAATTTAGTTTGAAGTTAGCATGAAGTTAAAATTATTAGACACAGTTAAGTAAATTTTAATTCAAGTCAATTTTAGTTCTCAAATGAAGTTAAACTTAAACAGTTAAGTTCTACTTATTAATTACATAATTAAGTTTAAAGTTAAAGTTAACGGAATTTAAGTTTTTAAGTTAGGTGTCTAAGTTTTAAATGAATTTAAAAGAATTATTATTATTATTATTTGTAAGGGATTTCTAATAGGATTTCAAAAACAGTGTTTAAAAGGATTTTAAAATGATTTTTATAATTATTTAATGGAAATTAATATACGTTCAATTTAGTTTTGATTCTAGATTTAAATTAATATCAGTGATTAATTTAGGTTTAAGTTTTAAGTTTAAGTTAAATTTTTAAATTTTAATTGTAATTTCAATATTAAGTTTTAATTTTCAGTTAGGTTAAATTAAGTTTAAAAATAATTTTAAGATTAAAATAATGTTTAAGGTAAAAAAATTTTTAAAATCTAAATAATAATTTTTAAAGTTTAAATAATCAATAATAATAATTTTTTTAAGTTAACAAAATTTTATTAAAGTGAAAAATAATATTAAGAAGAATTTTTCAAAATGATTTATAAAAGATTTAATTTTCAAAAGACTTTTTTTTAAAACTGATTTTTCAAAGAGTTAAAAAATAATTTTTAAATAATTTTTAAAATGGTTTTCAAAAGAATTTTTAAATAGTTTTTAAAATAATTTTTCAAATGGTTTTCAAAAGAATTTTTAAATAGTTTTTAAAATAATTTTTAAATGATTTTTAAAAGAGTTTTTCAAAAAATTTTAAAATAATTTTAAAAAAGATTTTTTTTAAAATAATTTTTAAAATAAGTTTTAAAATAATTTTTAAAATGATTTTTAAAAGAGTTTTTAAATAAATTTTAAAATAATTTTTAAAATAATTTTTAAAAGAGTTTTAAAATAATTTTTTTTAAAAAAATTAAAATAATTTTTATAAGTATTTTTAAATAATTTTTAGAAACAATTTTTAAATGGATTTTTAAAAGAGTTTTTAAATAATTTTTAAGATGATTTTTAAAAGAGTTTTTAAAAAGCTTTTTAAAATAATTTTTAAAAAGATTTTAAAAATAATTTTTAAAAATATTTTTAAAATAATTTTTAAAAAGATTTTTAAAATAATTTATTTTTAAAATAATTTTAGAAAGTATTTTTAATAGTATTTTTTAAAAGGATTTTTCAAATAGTTTTAAAAAAGATTTTTAAAATAATTTTTAAAAGTATTTTTAAAAGGATTTTTAAAATTGTCTTTTTTTAAAAGATTTTTTAAATAATTTTTAAAATAGTTTATAAAAGGATTTTTTAAATAATTTTTTTTTCAAAAATAATTTTTAAAATAGTTTTTTAAAATATTTTTTAAATAATTTTTAAAATAGTTTTTCAAATATTTTTTTAAAAATAATTTTTAAAATGATTTTTTAAATATTTTTTTTAAAAAAAAATAATTTTGAAAAGTATTTTTTAAATAATTTCAAAATTGTTTATAAAAGGATTTCTAAAAGCATTTTAAAATAATTTTTAAAATAATTTTTTAAAGGATTTTTAAAATGATTTTAAAATAGTTTTTTTTTAAATAATTTTTTTGTAATGTTAATTTAATTTTTAAAATAATTTTTTTTAAAGTTAATTTAATTTTTATTATTATAATTTTTAAAATAATTTTTAAAGTTAATTTAGTTTTTAAAATAATTTTTTTAAAGTTAATTTAATTTTTAAAATAATTTTTTAAAGTTAATTTAATTTTTAAAATAATTTTTTAAAGTTAATATATTTTTTTAAAGTTAATTTAATTTTTAAAATAATTTTTTTAAGTTAATTTAATTTTAAAAAAAAAATTTAAAGTTAATTTAATTTTTAAAATAATTTTTAAAGTTAATTTGAAAAATAATTTTCTAAAGTTAATTTAATTTCTAAAATAATTTTTTATAAAGTTTATTTAATTTTTTAAAATAATTTTTTTAAAGTTAATTTAATTTTTAAAATAATTTTTAAAGTTAATTTAAGAAATAATTTTCTAAAGTTAATTTAAAAAATAATTTTCTAAAATTAATTTAATTTTTAATATAATTTTTTTTAAAGTTAATTTAATTTTTTTAAATAATTTTTTTAAAGTTAATTTAATTTTTAAAGTTAAAAATAAATTAATCTTAATTCGTTTTAGTTATTTAATTCGAAATTTGTTTAATTCAAAGTTTAACTTAACTAATTTAATTTGAAATTTAATTTAATTAATTTAATTTGAAAATTAATTTTGATCCTTAGTCATCTCACCCGATCTAAGTTTTTAATCAGGGAATCGTATAATTTTGTCAGATGAATTAAATTTAATTATAGAGTTTGGTTTAACTTGTGTTAGATTCAGGTTTAACTTTGGTCTCAACAAATAGGCATTCTTCGGATAAACTTCTAAGCTTGGTGAGTCACTTGGACGTCATTAGAAGTAACCAACCTTTCGAGGTTTTCTGAATAGTTTTATCCACGAAGCTTAGTACTAAACCTTGGTCTAACTAGTTAGGATCCATTTAAAGGTAGCTTCGGTCGATTCCACTTGGCCAAATGCACTAGATTGAAGCCATATCTTTCTAGACATGCGATGCCCAAGCTTCCCCAACATACTATCATCAAAAAACTTCACCAGTACCATGATTCAAGTTAAACTGGGTCCCTTTTTAACTAATCCTAATTACCCTACCGGGTTAGTTTATTTGGGTTACCCTGTCGGGTAAGTTAGTTTTGGAGGTGCCAGTTATTCTGGAGCCTCCCCCTGAATTATTGGCCTTTAATTTAAATTTTCGTTTTAGGTTTGTGTCTATTTCTTTTATAGTTATAATTAACTTGGTGATAATTTATATTTTGTTGAGTTTTAAAATGTTTAAATTTTGAATTTTTTTATTTAGGTTTGTATTTTGGTTTTTGATTTGGTTTATTCGAGTTTATATAATATATTTTTTCTTTAGGTATATAATATTGATTAAGTCCTACTTGCGTGGTCAAACACGCTTTCGGAACCCAAGCTTGATTAGTTGATTTGTATTGAGTTATTAAAGATTTAAAAGTTTTATTTGAGTTCGACTTGTATCCGAGTCCGGTTTTATTATAACACGCCTTTTGATTATTCAGGATTAAGTCTAGATTTTTTGATCTTGTAGTGAATTTTTCTAGCATTTCTTTTAACTTATTAATTTCTGATTTTAATGATGAATTCTCCTCAAGTGTTAGATCTTGAGTTGGATTTGAATTTTTGATTTATTTCTTGAGGTCTTGATTTTCCTCAAGGAGTGATTTGTTTTCATTTTCTATTTTAACCAATTTACTATTTAAGCAGGAAATAATTTTAAAAAATTTATTGTTTAAATTGAAATATACCTCATCCGGGCCTTCAGAAACGAGTACGGACTCGTGGCTCGATTCGGGTTCGGACCCGTCTTCCGATTCATCTCTCGATTCGTCTTCCGTTTCAGCTTCGCGGGCCATCAGCGCGAGGTGGCTCTGGTGCTTCTGCTCTTCTACCTCCGATTCGTCCGAGGAGGAGTCGTCCCACGTTGCTTTGAGGGCCTTCTTTTTGGTCGGCTTTGGTTTGCCGAGCTTCAGTCTTGGGCATTCGTTCTTGTAGTGCCCCTTTTTGTTGCATCCGAAGCAAGTCACGTTCTTTTGTTCCGTGGGAGAACTGATCTTTTGAAGGTCCTTCTTGCTGAAGCTCCTTTTTCTCCTGGTGAACATTTTTCTTACCAAGTTCACCAGGTATTCTTCGTCTTCGGAATCTTGATCGGAATCTTCTTCAGATTCAGACTTGCTCTTCTTTTCTTTGGAGGAGCCTGCAAATAAAGCAACACCTTTCTCGGCTCCAGCATTAGTTTGTTCATGCAGTTCTAACTCACAAAAAAGCTCGTCTAACTTTAATTTAGATAAATTTTTGGAAATTTTGTAGGCATCTACGATCGATGCCCACAAACTATTACGTGGAAAAGCATTTAGTGTGTACCTTATTAAGTCTCTGTTTTCCATCTGGTGGCCTATCGCGTGGAGTCCGTTGAGGATGTCCTTGATCCTCGCATGCAGTTGACTTGCCGTTTCCCCTTCCTGCATTTTTATATTAAATATTTTATTTAAAAGTAAGTCTCTTTTTGTTACCTTTGCATCGCTCGTTCCTTCGTACAGCTCGATCAGTTTGTCCCATAATTCTTTAGCGTTCTGATGCGGTCCGACCCGGTTCAGCTCTTCTCGTGTTAGACCGTAGTGTAACGTGTTGATTGCTTTGTTTTCCGTCGACGCCTTTTTCCTCATGTCAACGCCTTTGTGTTCCGGGTCTAGTGGATTTCCGGAGTTGTCGACTGGAGCTCGGTAGGCCTTTATGGCGCTGAACCATTGATCGTAGTCCGTCTTTAGGTACACCTCCATTCTTTTCTTCCAGTACGAGAAGTCATCCCCGTTGAATAGGGGAGGACGTACTGTGCTGAAGCCTTCTAGTTGAGACATCCTGCACACAAGTAAACAACGACAAAAAAAATATCCCAAGACTTGGTCTTGGATTAGCAGTGCGGGAAAAAATAATAGAAGTATCTAAATTGGTGTTGCACCAATTTAGATTTAATTGCAACGAAAAAAAATTTCCAAAACAGGTAATAATACCAGATTGGAATTAAGCGTAAAACTGAAAATCGAAAAATAAAAGTTAATATTTCACCCTCTGTCTGATTGGTGGTTGCACCAAATCATAGCGGTACCTGCTCTGATACCACTTGTTGGATCATGAGAATTCGATAGAGGGGGGGGTGAATATCGATTCAAAAAATAACGAGTGTAAGCGCGGCGGAATTAAAAATAATAGACAAATGAACACGGTGTTTTTACTTCGTTCGGAGCCTGTGACGACTCCTACTCGAAGGCCCGTACTCCGTGAGTACTTTCGTTGGGCAATTTACTAAAAATTTGAAATAATAATTACAAAGACAGTACAAGAGATGCTAATAAAAAGTAAAACAAAGCTATACCGACAGACGGAAAACTACAAGGACAAGAGCGCGTTGTCGGAGCTTCGTTAGCGTCGTTGGAGTGCAGAGCAGCAGAGCAAGCAATCTAAGAGTTCTGAATTGATGTTGAAGCTCCACCCCTGGGGCTTCTTTTATATGCTGCTCCGGGTGCCTGGATCCCTTCCGGGCGCCCTGGTGCGACGTGGCAAGTCTAATCAGCGAACTCCACGTGGCGACGACTTGGCATGGATAATATTTGCTTCCGGGCGTCTGGACCTCCGGGCGCCCAGATCCCTTCCGGGCGCCCGGACCTCCTATTTCTAGAAACTCCTTCTCCTGCAAAATAGAGTTAGTCCGACGCAAATATATATATCCTGTAAAACAGATTGTTAGCACAATTAAAGTTCAACAAAGTAATATGATTTAATAGAAAAGAGTATGACTTAGATTCTGTCTTTCCGAGACCGGAATCTAGTCATGATCTCGACTTAGATATCCGAAATGGATCTAAGACGGATCGACGCCTAATGTTCCCTTCCCGGGAACGCATCCTCGCAGTCACTCCCCTCCAGTGACTTACCTTACTTACCTGCCAGACGTTCGGTCAGCTTGTCGACCCGTCTGGACTTCGTGCCAGCTATCCAGTCAGCCCGTCGACCTATCTGGACTTTGTGCCTAAGCGTCCGGTCAGCCCATC
Source organism: Zingiber officinale (assembly GCF_018446385.1). Taxonomy (NCBI): domain Eukaryota; kingdom Viridiplantae; phylum Streptophyta; class Magnoliopsida; order Zingiberales; family Zingiberaceae; genus Zingiber; species Zingiber officinale. The sequence goes on from NC_055986.1 coordinate 53,423,458, forward strand.
GACCCGCTTGGACTTCGTGCCAGCTATCTGGTTAGCCCGTCGACCTAGCTGGGCTTCGTGCCAGACATCCGGTCAGCCCGTCGACCTGTCTGGACTTCTCCTGCACACTCGATCAAAGTGTTAGACAACAATAAACTAACTTAACCTGATTTGTCATTTATCAAAACCTGAGTTAGACCGTTAGTGCTACCCGCACCAACAGTTTCTCCACCCACAAGGAGCCACGTGAGCTAGCCGGAGTTTGCCGGGGAGTCATCCACCGATGGATCGGGATCACCCACTTTACGGACAGCCATGGAGTAGGAGCCCTGATCTTCGAACCACGTTAAATGATCGTGTAGCTTGTGTTAGAGTGTATACTAAAACCCTAGCTTTTTGTAAATATTTATTTTGAAATAAAGAATCACATTGGTCAAATATCTACATTTATATGCTAAGTGTAGTTGTTTAATTAATTTATATTGTAAATAACATGGTGTGTGGTGTCACACATAGAAGATCATGTTATCAGTTCCTTATAAGTTATAAATAGTAGCTCACGACTAAGATGGATAGGAACAAACTATTGGAATAGTTGTAGTGTAATTTAGTATTAGTTTATCTTGACTATAAAATTACACTAGTACACCCTGAGTGTATTGAGCAGGACCATTTGAGTTAGTTTCTTTTTATACTGACTGTATAAAAGAACAAGACCTCTGTTATTATGGAAGTGTGTGCTCTTAATCCCGATATAATAACAAGCACATATATTTAGTATTTATTTCTTTAATTTATCAGTGGGTGAGATTTAGTTCGATAAATCAATAGGCCCGATAAGTTGGGAAATAATATTATTTATAGTGTGTGTTGTTAATTATAAAAGGAAACTGTGTCCTAGTGATTTAGGTTGATGATGTCCCAAAGAGGAGCTCATAAGGATTGTCATGTAAACCCTGCAGGTGGACTTAGTCCGACATGACAATTAGGTTGAGTGATACTACTCTTGGAGCTAGACATTAATTATGTGAGTGTTAGTAACTCATTTAATTAATGGAAATTCAATATCTTAAACACAGGGAGACTAACACACTCATGATAAGAAGAAGCCCAAAATGTAATTTGGGATTGGTGCGGTACTTCAATAATAGCTCTTTAGTGGTATAAGTTATTATTGATGAACTTGAGTTGGGTGTTCGAGGTGAACACAGGAAGCTCAAGTTCATCGGGAGACCATAACCAATTCCTCCTCTCGATCCCTATTGTAGCCTCTTATATAAAGCCTTATATCAACCCAAAGCCTAGCCTCTTAGCCCATGCTAGGGGCCGACCCCTATCCTTGCTTGGAGCCCAAGCAAGGGGCCGACCAAGCCAAGCTTGGATCTAAGGCTAGGGCCGACCAAGCCTTTCTTGGTGCCCAAGCAAGGAGTTAGCCAAGTGTGAAAGGGAAGAGGGATTTTATTAAAAATAAAATTTTGATAAAATCTTTCCTTTTATGTTTTTATCCACATGATTTTAAAAGAGAGTTTTTAATTTTAAGATCTTTCCTTTTATAGATTTTCTACAAAGGATTAAAAGAGAGATTAGATATCTTTCCTTATTTGTAGATATCTATAATATTAAGAGAAAGATTTTAATTTTTAAGAAAACTTTCCTTTTTTGTAACCATGATATAAAAGGAGTTTTATTTTTAAATCTTATCTTTTATAGATATCCATAAAAGGATTTAAAAGAGAGAGATTTTAATTTATAAAACATTCTTTTTATAGCTAACCACAAAAGAGATTTTTAAAAGAGATATTTTAATTTTTGTTTAAAATCTTTCCTTGTTTATTTAAACATGGTGTGGTCAACCATAGAGAGGAATAAAAGGAAGTTTTATTTTTGTTATAAAACTTTCCTTTTTTGGATTCACCAAGGATTATAAAAGAGAGGGAGGGGTGCCTTCATGAGATACACAACCTATTCTATTGTTCCTCTCTTCCATCCTTGGTGGCCGACCCTTCCTTTTCTCTTTATCTTCTTATTTGTGGCCGGTGGCATCATCTCTTGTGGAGCTCTTGGTGGCCGATTGCTTGGAGGTGAAGAAGTAGAGAAAGGAGGCATTGTTTTCTAGCATCCCTTGGAGCATTGTGGTGGTGGCCGAAACTTGGAAGCAAGGAAGACTTTGGTGGATTTCTTCTTGGTAGATCGTCGCCCACACGGCGTCCAAGAGAAGGAGAGGAATACAATAGAAGATTAAGAGGTTTTTGTTAACAAAGAAAGGTATAACTAGTTGTCTTGTTCCGCATCATACTAATTTTCTTTGTACGGATTTTGAATTACCAAACACAAGAGGCTAACAATTCTAGGCAATCGAATCTATGTTTCGATTTTGTGTTTCTTTTGTTTTTTGATCTTGTGATTCAATTGTTCTTAATGGTTAAATCTAGGGTTACTATAAGGAGATTAAATATTGAATTTCGTTGAAAGGCTTTGTCTAGGAAGTAGTGGATGATCCCATACCCAAGAAGGCCTAGTGCCTCACCATGTTTAACCTGGAAGCCGATCTTTGAAACAAATATTTAATCAACTTTGTAACATGGGTGGATTTGGATCAATAATGTTAAGCATCGTTTGCGATCCAAGTCAAAACCTTTAAGAACAGATAAGTTGAATTTGGAATCAATAATGTTAAGTTCTGTTTGCGATTCCAAATTTAATTTCTAAAGAACACAATAGGTTGTTAGGAAAGGTTCGAGACTTGTACAAAATTTTAGGGGAACCAGTACGATATTCCGAGTAGCAACCAACAACTTGGTTTGCATTTCTTGTCTTGTATTTAAACTAATTTTCTACTTGTTTGTTTGTATTTTCACTGCACACTAACCATTATAGGAAGCGACGTTTTGGGTGAGACGCTATTCACCCCCTCCTTTAGCGGACGTAAAGGTCCTAACACAAGCATCTAGTCTTATTTGGATTAACCCTTAGTTGACACTATATTGTCAAACATTAAAACTTGGAGGCCAATTGCACTAATAATACTATCATCTCAACCCTCTCTGATAGAGTTAATCAAGATTAAACTATCTTTTTTCATTATATTTGCCCTATCTATCCATTCTAATTTAAAACATAAAGTAATCATAGAATTAAAGGCATAAAGAAAGCATGTAATTCAAACAAAAAAAACATGCTCCCTCTAAATCAATGATACAAGTATGTTTTCCCCTCCCCCTAGATCACAACTTTGATACTATTTATTCACATAGCAAATTTTATCTTTAGGAATCCAGAATTTGTTATTTCATACTTCGTTGATTAGATATGATATTGGAACCCATGCTTGAACCTTTTTGTTAACATTCCTATTTACTAAGGACATATAGGTTCTATATTGAGTGTTAGACTTGTATCTAAGTTTGAATTTGTTGTACACATCTTTTTGAGTTCAAAGTATCATATTTAGGTATTTGAAGCTCGAAGTACACTTTTTCAACGTAACCTTAAGTTCTTTAGCTTGACCTTTCAAGAGACAATTTTCTTCCTCAAGTTTTTGGACTTAAATTGAGATTCCTTCATAAACTTGGTTAACTAAAGAACTTAGGTTGATCTCTTTCTTAAGGACTTTTACCTCCTTTTGAAGGGATCTAATCTGTTTCTCAGATTTAGCTAACTTTCTAGTCAAGCAAGCAATTATACTATACATTTTATCCACTAGGGGAAAGTTTACTTCTTCTTCTTGATTATCTAAATGGATATGGATTTGTGGCTTGATTCGGACTCAGACTCGAACTTAGATTCGAGTTCAACTACTTTTTCATTCCCCTTTAGAGCCATGAAGCTTTTTTTGTTTGGTTCCTCCATATCCAACTCCTATGCTGATGATTCATTTTTCTATATTTTAATGTTATATAAGTTATTCAAATAGAGTTTGTTCTTTGTTACCATTGAAGCATTGACGCCCTCATGAATTTTGACCAACTTGTCCCAAAGTTTCTTAACATTGTTCAAATCTCTGCCTCGATCAAGTTCTTCATTTGTCAAATCACATTGGAGAGTGTATGTGACTTGAGAGTCAATTTAAGCCTTCTTCTTGATATTGGGAGTCTACCTTTCCATTTCTAGCAGTTCTTCAAATTCGTTGATTAACATGGTAAATCCTTTATTGATGACGATCCATGTCTCAATTTTTGTCTTTAGAAGTTGCTCCATCCACCTCTTCTAAAAGTTGAAATTTTTATCGTCCAAGAGTAATGATCGAGAGGTATTGAACCCTTCTTGTTGAAACATTTTTTTTTACAAAAGTAAACTTTAAAGATTCAAAGACTTTCTAAGATCTTGGGTAAGCAGTGCAAGAAATATAACAAAATAAATAAAGGATTTAAACAACTATATAAAGAAAAGAGAAAGATTATAATAGTCTCAAAAAAGAAATTAAGCCTATTCAGAGAAACCTTGATCTAACACCAATTGTAGGGCCGGATTGAGCGATAGAGGGGGGGGGAGGGGTGAATATCATGCTTAAAAAAATTATTTTATAGAATAAATCAAATAAATAGTGAAAAACTAAAAACAAGAACTTGGTTAGTTACTTGGTTCATAGTCTAGTGACTACTACTCCAAGGCCACAATCCCTTTATTCGTCGATATTTATTGTAAGTACCCTATGGTATTTTTGATATGATCAACCAAGTCAAGTTAGGTCCTGTTATCTTTTGATGCCTTGTGTCTAAGTGTGCATGTACTTAGGAGTAAAGGAAGTCGAGCAAAAAATGCGACAAGCGAGAAGGACGACACGGGAGAGAGTCGACAGACTCGGTGCGTCCGAGGGACGAGGTGCTGCAAAAGAGTATGTTTGTGAATAAGAAGAAAGCGCACGACATTTCTGAGGGATGAGAAGTCAGAGTGGAAGACTACTTGAGAAGGCCGGAATATGGGTTCGGATGAGCCCTATTCCGGATGGCCGAGATCACCCAAGCAAGCGGAACCGGATCGGAGCAGAACCAGATAGTCAATAAAATGTTAACGGTCCTGGCGCCTAGACCAAGTTTAGGCGCTCGGACCCCCTGGGTTAGCCCAATTGTAGGCCCCTTATGGCCGACAAGAGAGGCATAAATTGCCCTGTATAATAAAAAATGGCAATACCTTTCTCAAACAATTAGGCTTAGCACAATTACACTTTAAACAAAATATAATGAAATAAAATAAGTACGAGACAAATAAATTTTTACTTGGTTGGTAATCAGAGGATTGCTACTCCAAGGAATGTAAGTTCACTATCAAGATCTCCTTCTCGAACAAAATGTTGAAGGTGGAGAAGCCTCATACACGAAAATAATGCTAAAAAATGAAAGACAAAAATGATTTCGAAGTACAGAGTGTGTTGTTTGAAAAGGAGAAGACCATAGCTCTATTTATAGCCCACTAGTAAAAAATGACCGTTTGCCGACATGACACAGTTTGGGGGCCCAGAGCCTCTCCGGGACTCCTAGCATGGTAAATCTTATCGTCACGCAAATGGCTATGTTGTAACGACCCAAATTTCCTCATTTTGAGCCCCAAAAATAATTCAAAAATATTTAGAAATGCTATAGAAAAATTCTAGAGATTTTTAGAGTATTTTTATGTAATTTCTGGAGTTCGTTTAGTATTTTTACCAAGGAGAATAAGTTTTAAAAATAAACTAAAATAAAAAAAAAAGGGTTGTAGAAGCTGGGTTTCGAACCCAGCACCCCGGACCCAAGCAAAACCGACCCAACCAACCAAGCTGCGCTCAATTTGTTAATCATATATGGAGCGATTTATATTTAACTAGTAGTTAGGAATAGTAAAATAAATTGGAAATAAAAGTGCGCGGCTGAGGAATCGAAGCCGAGATCTCTGACTTGGTTAAAGCCGGGCTGACCAAGTGTGCTAGCGATCGTTTGTTATTAAAGAAGAAGAAAAATTCTATTTAAGCAGTAGTTAGGAAACAGAGAATAAAAAGGGAATAAAATGGTTGCAGCCGAGACTCGAACCCACGAACCCAGTTTTAAGCGGAACTCAGCCAACGAATCGGTCTGCGAGAGTTTTGTTAATAAAGTATGGAATAAAATGTATATAAGCTATAGTTGGAAACGAAAATAACCTTAAGTATAAGATTTAAATCTTTTTCCTAAAACCTAAAAATTTCTCTCAAAATTCCACCTCTCGCGATGGCACGCGGCGTTTCTGTTCGGGCGAAAACGAAGACGACGAAGCCGCAACTAGGGCTCGTCTCTGGCGGCCGGCCAAGGACCTAATCCGAGAGGGTTCTCTACCATCGTGATCATCTTGTCGAGGAGAACAAGTGGAGGTGAAGGAGTTGCCGAGAGCTTGAGTCCTCTGCAAGCCCTAGAAGTATTGGAAGCCACCTTTTCCGGCTGTAAGTCCAAGAACACGAGGGGTAAGTTGCTACTCACCTGCAGTAGGATAGCTCCGAGGTTTATCCCTTGTTCTTTTCCTTGTTCCCGAAAGTTTTGAACAACGAATTCAGAATTTTAGATTTCAGGTCGAGGTTGCTTGCATCATGTCTCGCATTGCTGCATTTTTGGTGCTTTTGATCGGATTTTATACTACTTAGCTTGATCGGATTTTATACTACTTAGTTTCATGCTTTGTGATAATGCAATGCAGTAAATTTGGATGTGGAGTCTTGATGGCATTGCCGATTAGCATATAATAGATTTACAAGGCCTACATCATTATCATATTTTAGTTGTCAAATATTAGTTAACCTCCATTCTAGTTAAGCATGGGATGCTAGATGTTAAGGTGAGAATTTGTGTTGTGAATTAGCAGATCTAAATTCAAAACAGATTTGGAAATTTTTGATTTTGATTTACGTTTTGGAGCTTGTACTATGGTATTGTTGGATTGAACTTGGATGAGATTTCATTCCTTTGATCAGTTTAAATTACTGAACAGAACTAAGGAAAGATGAATGAATAGGAAGGATGATTTATGGGCATTTGAATGGTTGTAGAAGATGTAACATGTGAGTGTTTGAATGCTATATTACATATGGCTAATAGTGAGGTTCAACAGATGATGAATAGCTACCCTTTTATTGCTTGATGGGGTTGAGGGTCGATGAGGTAAATGCTACCACTATAACCTTGATAAAGAAAAAGCCAAATGTCTGTAGCTTTATGCATTTTAGCCCCTGCCGATATGTATAAGTTTAGAGTGTATACTGATATGTATAAGTGTAGAGATGTTTCCATGGACAGCCTTAGTTCGTATCTAGTTAGATCTTCCAGCAGCTTATTGAGTATACAGATTTGAGGTTCTGAACATGAGGTTTAGATAATTTGCTTATGTTAAATCTGAGCATGAGGTTTAGATAATTTGCTTACATTAAATCTGAGCATGAGGTTTAGATAAATTGCTTATGTTGAATATGAGTTTGAGGTTTAGTATTGCTACTTCCATTCAAGTATATGGATAACATCTGTGCTTGGCTGATTCTGGAATTTTAAATGGATTACGAGTTATAATATCTTTATTGAGTGAATTCCAGATAAGCTGTGTATTAGTCATATTATGGAAAGGAAGTTTGAGAGACGATGAAAATCTGTATTAGCCAGAATATGTTTCTTTTGTTAAGTTTCTTTGCAAAATTTCTGTTAAACAAGTACAGATTTTGTTAAGCTAGTATGCAGATTTCTGTTAAGCTATTATGCAGATTTTTATCAAGCTAGTATGCAGATTTCTGTTAAGCGTTTGTACAAATTTTTGATAAGTATTGTATGTGCAGATTTCTTTTATATTCTATGCATGGTTATGTGTTACATAGTTAGTTTCATTCATAGATGCATATGAAAGATACCCTAACAGTATTTTGGGTTTAAGAAAGGTATAAGAAAGATAAAGAAAAGTATAAGAAAGATAAAGAAAAGAAAGAAAAAGGCCAAGGCTTAAGTAGATCCCAAAGTCAAGACTTTAGGGATTTTGGCACACAAGGTGCTTATTAAAATGCCAAGGCATTATATATTAGAAGTATTAAAAGATAACAAGTATTTTACTTTTATCAGTGGCACTGTACTGGACTCTCAGTTGTCCTTGGGTTAGGCTCTCATAGTCGTCCCTAGGTTCAGATAACCTAGTAGTAACGGCACGGCCGACGGTCGACGGTCGACGACCTGAGGGTCGCCAAATGGGCCGCCAAATGGGTCGGGTCGTTACAAAAGTAAAAGAAGGTACAGTTGCCGGGCCCAAGAAGAAGTTGATTATTATTTTGAAGTATTAAAAGTATAAGCTTTTGAACTAATAAGACAATGTGTTTACAAAAGTTTACAAGTATTAAAGAATAAGGCTTTAAGCAAGTGAAATAAGATATAGAAGGTGTTTAGAATTCAGTAAGTTAAGTTCTTTATGCAAGCATGATAGTATAGACTTGCCTTACATGTTTAGCCTTTCAGTATGTTTCTTTACTAATAGAAGAGCATGAGTTAGTTTACCGTTCTTTGTTATTTATGAGCATGAGTAGCTTTACATGTTAGCATTCAGTTTTAGCATGTTTTTATTTATATACATGCATATCGAGTTTTTGTGAGTTAGATAGCGCTTACTAAGCAAATTTTGCTTATAGACTGCACTTCCTCTTACTGCAGATATAGGAAAGGAAAAGATATAGAAAGGAAGGCGACAAGGAGGTATTTGAAGGATGTGTGATGCCAGGACTATGGAAGCCTTGAGACTAGGAAAGAAATTTTATTTTAGTCTCCATTGTCTTTTGCTATGTTAGGAGTATTTGAGATAACATTTGTTATTTTGATGTGATTAGGACATAGTAGAAGAATTGTGATATGGTGTGATGAGTTGTGGTATTGTTTCCTTTATTTTGGATTTATTATACTGCGTGGTTGATTGATATGTGTTCCAGCCGCTTGTGGCTGTGTATATTATGTCATGTATTAATGATTATGGTCACCGGTACAGGGGAGACTTTGCCGAAATTTTTCGGTAGGGTTTCTTCGAGGATTTTAATTATACCGGTTAAGTAGAGTTAGTAGATAAGTAACGGTCATCCTTAGAGAGTAGTAGTAGTAAGAAGGGTGGTCGTTACATATGTAACGGGCGCAGAATAAAATTTTATCTTGGTCTGGGCGATCGGAGCAGGTCCAGGCACCCGAACACCCTTCCTCGACGAGGCAGACATCGAGGCGCCCCTGGGCTGACCTAGGGGGTCCGGGCGCCTGGAGCATTAGGGCGCTTGAACTTGGTCTAGGTGTCCGGACAGTCAACATCTCGTTGCCTGCCCGATTCTGCTCCGATCCGATTCCACTCGCTTAGGTGATCTCAACCATCCGGAATAGGTCTCATCCAAACTCATTTTCTGGCCTTCTTGAGCAGTCTTCTACTCTGATTTCTCGTCCCTCTGAAACGTCGTACGCTTCTTTCTCATCCACCAGCATACTCTTCCACAACACCTCGTCTCTCGGATGCACCAAGCCCATCAACTCTCTCCTGTGTCGTCCTTTTCGCTAGCTACGTCTTTCACTCGACTTCTTGTGCTTCTAAGTTTCTGCACACTTAAACACAAGGCATCAAAAGACAACATGACCTAACTTGACTTGGTTGATCATATCAAAACTATCACAGGATACTTACAATCTCTCCCTTTTTTATGTGAATGACCCAAATTAAGTTCGGGAATATCAAAACAAATAGCATTAAAATAATAGGTACATAAATTTGTAATTTAAAATGTAGCCTCCCCTACACAAGTACATAATTTTAAAATTTAAAAAATTTTAACTTTTACGATTTAGGAAGCATTTTTGGAGAAATAATTTTAAATTAATTTTAAGGGTTGAAAATTTCTAAAAATTTACATAATAGTTAAACTGATATATCCAAAGCAGTAATAAAATTTTCATAAAAATTTGAAAATGATTTTAACACTAATAAATTATTTTCGATAGAAAGATGTATTTTCGTAAAGAATTACCTAAAACATAGTTTTTAATCTCGAAAAATCTTGAAAAATTTTCTAGTAATGTATTAGAGAAAGTATTTTTACAAAAAAAATTTCAAAAATTAAATTTTCTAGAATTTTTAATATTAAAAGTTAGCATTTGGATAAATAATTCACATAAAATTCAATATCAGAAATTTTTAAAAATATTTTCATGGATTAATATATTTTTACTAAAAAATAAAGTTTGCAAAGTAAACCTGTGAAATAATTTTAAATAGAAAAATATATTTTTTGTTAAAAAATTTATAAAAAATAATTCAATAGTCAAAATATTTTGAAAATTTTTCTACAGAGAAGTAATGAACCCTTTTTTCTTGAAAAAATTAAAACCAAATTAATTTTAACTAGAAATTATACAACATAATTTATTTTGACAATTCTACGTAAAAATAATATTAAATAAAATTAAAAGTAAGATATGTATAAAAATTTAATTTAAGCATAATTTTGAAACCCAATATAAGTTCTTATCTACTAACTAATTAAAAAAAATTTAGAACATATTTTGATAATAATTTTCTAATTTGGCCGTTATTATATCTAAAATTTTAATTAAGTGCTTGAAATAATTTTAAATAGAAAAATATAATTTTTGTTAAAAAATCATAACAAATAATTCAACGATCAAAATATTTTGAAATTTTTTCTACAAAGAAGTAATGAACTCTTTCTTTCTCAAAAAAAATAAAATCAAATCAAATTAATTTCAACTAAAAATTATACAACACAATTTATTTTGACAATTCTAAGCAAAAATAATATTAAATTAAATTAAAAGTAAAACATGCATACAAAATTAATTTAAGTATGATTTTGAAATTCAATATAGGGTCCTACCTACTGAATTAATTAGAAATTTTTTGGAATATATTTTGATAATAATATTCTAATTTAGCCCTTATTATATCTAAAATTTCAATTAAATGTTTGATAATTTCTAAAAGTAGTAAAATTCAAACATGAAAAATTCTTGAAATTTTCTATTTGTTCTTTCAATTTTTCATTTTCTATTTTCAATTTATCTAAATCTTCTAATTGACAAGATGTTCCTAAAGTTATTTTTAATTCTTCATTTTCCTTTTTAAATTGTTCATTTTCAATTTTTAAATGACAAGAATTTTTCGAAAACATTTTTATAAACTTATATAATTTATCAGGAGGAAGAGATCATACCTGACTTACCTTGTCGATCTCGTTGTCTGATGCTCCCCCTATATTGCTACTTCATTTTTAAAGTGGCTCCCCCTTCGTCTGTCACGCCCCCAGGTAGTCCCTGTCCGAAGAAATTTCGGCAGCATCTCCCCTGTACGGCGGACAATATGAAGCTCAGTATACATATATCTCCATACCTCGGCCACACACGGCCGGAATAATACAATACAAATAAGAACAAGCCACGCAGTTTATATCAACAATCCACATAAGTCAACATATAATCAATCCACGCAGTATAATAAGGAAAGACGATATAGAATCTCGAAGATATATGTAAACATCCTACTCCACTACATCGAAGAAAACCAAATCCACGAAGTAACGGAAAATATCTGCAGCGGAAAACAATAGTAGTAAACCCGAATGTCAATGTCTACAATACAACCCACAATACAAGTATATAAGATGCAAAAGCAGGATAAAATCCGACAAAGAAAATCCTCGCTGAATGGGGCTAGCGACTGGAATATCTCCCGACGGCCTCAACCTGAAAAATAGTAACAACGGGGTGAGTCCAAAGAACTCAGCAGGTAATCCAATAGATATGTACAGCAATATATAACTACCAGTAATATCCTAAGGTACAGCCTCCTAAACCATAAAGTCTATAGTACAGTCTCCTATCAGTATAACACATATGCATAACTGAATAAAATGCAGTAACCAACAATAGGCATGTAACACAGTCTACTGCACAAATAATAAGAAATGCGATACTGTAATAAACTGTACTCACCTGCGAGGCTTGGACAAATAACTGTGGACATGCACAGACAAAGATAGTCAGAGCAAAAGCATGTATCCTGTATGCATGTCAATCATATGCAATCACCAAAATGCATCAATCATAACGAATGCAGTCCGTGCATATGATGCAATATGACATGGTCACCCCTGTCAACCAGTCAGCCATCTCACACACAATGGTGAGACCGAGTGGGTAGGGCTGTGACACCGTGCACTCTGCCATCACTACCCCTGACGGGATGCTGTCGGAGTACACCTATCCTCCTACCTCAAACATAGTGAGGGAGCGCAATGCTCTCAACTCCCGGTACGCGATGACGGGGAGGGATCCCTGTCTGCTACCACGCTGCAGTCACACTACCCATGAGCGGACTAGCGGAGCACTACAGAGCTACTGCCATACACACCCTACTGTGCTGTGCCACTACCCATGCAGTGAAACACGTTGTGTGCAGGCCTATGTAGCCGGCCGACGAGCTCAACAATAATGGAGTCGTCAATCGCCCAGCATGCAATCATGCAGGATGGTGCATGATGCTACAGTATGTCATACCTGAACATAGCCACCTCCATATATGTGTGCCAAAAAGGTAAACGCAGATATATGACAGAGATGTAAACAACATGAATCCAACAATATATAACAAGTATCTCCAGCATCTAATCATGGGTAGGTAAGCACTATAAGTAATCATAACCACGGACACATATACACATGGTAAGAGATAAAAGTAAACAGACTAATGTAAAGCATCTAACAGTAGAAGCATGTGATAGGTATCAACTAAGCTAAGACCAGGGAAGAATAAATCTACCATCCATCACTAGTAACTATATATAAACTATACATATCATAAGACAGTATCAAAAGATAAGTTAAAGGGTACCCGCCTCCAATAGAAGGTACAGTATCACGCCAAATCCAACGTCGAGACGCCTGTCTCGAACCAAAGTCCTGTATCAAACAATATATACATTTTATTTAGCTAAATCCAAATGAATAGCTAAATAAAATCCCTAATACTAAATGAGGGCAAAACCCTAATCACACAACCTTAATCTACCCAATTAAATCTATCGGTCAATTAGGGTTAATTATATAATCCCTAATCACCAATTAGATTAGTAATCTTAACCTAAACTAAATCCAATAGTTGATTAGGGTTAATTACCTTAACCTTAATCATTCTATTAGACAAATTCTAAACAAAATAAATCCACATATGATCATGTAAACCAATTATCCCTAATTCAATATGATCTACTACCCAATCAAAAATCCTACACCATACCTTAACCTCACAGCCCCCTGTTGATGTTGGAACAAAATGTTCTGCTCAATGGAGTAGCTGCCGGAACCAAGGAAACTCCACAGCAAGCACAGACCTCACCTCCTGATCGGATCAAGAAGGGTTCAATCAATGGAGATCATGGATCACACAATAAACCTTCAAGCCTTTGCTCGGCAACTCAATTGATCCCATCATCTCCAACCAAAACCTAAACCAACCACAATAAGATGACCAATTCGATCAGAGAAGAATCCAGCACAAGAAGATTCAAATCCAGAAGAAGAACCCTAACCTAGCTAAACCCTTGAATCAACAAGGATCCAGTGATGAATCAAGAGGCAATTTCAGAAGAGGGGCTTTCGGTTAAGGCTGGCTTACCCACGCCGGCGATCGAGTGATACAAATCCGGACTAGGGCACCTCTCCAAGCTTCGGTAGGCGATTGGTTGGGAGTCGACGCAAGATCTGGTCCTTCACCGTGCCCTAGCCGCCGCACCTTCGGCGATCGGCCGCAAGCACCACCGGAGCAGAGACCCTTCGGCCGAAGGCAGCCCGGTCTTCCTTGGCACCGTCGAGATCCAGCGATGAGCTCCTCAGGATCGGCGACGAAGGCTAGAGAGATCGAGGAAGGAGAGGGTCGGGTAGGAGGAGATCGGCTTCCAAATCCGCCGGACAGAACCCCCTGATCAGATCCAGCTCCTCGGCACCGTCAAGCTCCGTTGATCCCACTAGTTTCCGTCGAGGTTGACGATCACCGGAACCCTCGGTTGTGCTTCGTCCGCGAGAAAGAGAGGTCGAGAGGAGTTGGGGAGATCGGGGAAGAAGGTGTTCGGGTTGGGTGAAGAGTCGGCGTTTGGGGGAAGGAAAAGGAATTAAAAGAAAAAGGAATTTATAATTAAAACCTTTCCTCTTTTAAATGGGTATCCCAAACAGGCTTAACTCGTACCCGAAATTAATCCCCTCAAAACTCGTCATACGAGCTCCGAAAAATTCCCAGAAAATTTCTAAAAATTCCGGAAAAATTCTGTAAGGCTATTTCTCAAATAACCCTATTTATTTAAATTTTCCGAGATCTCACATCGTCGATACTCTCGATGCTCATTTCGAATGAGCTTGCTTGGTCGTCTTCTTAGTGACTTGCCATCAGTGTAAGTCCGACATAGGCTACGACTTTCGAATTTGATGACAACATTTCGTACCACATCGCCTTTAGATTTTTTTTACTTCTTCTGGGTTGGTATTTTGTCCTTGTTCTTAAGTTTTGGACAGTTATCTATAACGTGTTGTTCTTCATTGCAATGATAACACCTCACTTTTCTTTTTCTTCTTTTGGCCTAAACTTGATTGAATTTATTAGTTTTAACAAACTTTTTGAACTTACTTACCATAAACATCGTTTCATCATCATTGAGAGATGTTTTGGAATCTGGTTCATCCATTTTTGCATTCAAGGTAATGTTGTACTTCAACTCCTTCTTTAGATATGTGCATCTAGACTCATGAATTTCAAAAGTAGAAAATAGTTCTTCTAAATTACTTACTTCTAAATCTCTAGAGATGTAATATGCATCTACTAGAGTTGACCATTCAGGAGTTTTAGGAAAAGCGTTAAGTGCATACCTTAACGAATCTCGGTTAGTTACATTTTCTCCGAGATTCATGAGTTCTGTGACTAGCTCCTTTAGCTTGGCGTGCAGTTGAGGAACTGTTTCACCTTCCTTTAGTCAGATTTGTTAGTTGGTTCCGAAGTAGATCTCTCTTTGCGAGCTTGGCTTCGGATGATCCTTTATGAAGCTCGAGGAATGTTTCCCAAAGGTCTTTTGTAGACTCGTAGACTCCGATTCGATTTACCTCTTGTGGTGGCAGCATGCTTAGCAAATGGAATTTTACTTTTTTATTTGCCACAAATTCAGCTTGTTCCTTCTTCATCCAATGTTCTTCTTTCTTCAACTCACCATTGTTGTTGATAGGTATTGTAAAATCATTTTTTTAAATTTAAAATATATCAAAATTGATTTTAAAGTATACCTCCATTTTTTCTTCTAGTTTGCAAAGTCTCCTTCGAACTTCGACGGGTGGATGCTTGTTCCGGCCATCGTCTTTGCTTCAGTTGGTGGTTAGTCCTTCTGAGGTGACCTTGCTCTGATACCAATTATAGGTCCCTTGCGATCGACAAGAGGGGATGAATTGCCTTTCGTAATAAAAAATGGCAATACCTTTTTGAAACAATCAGGCTTAGCACAATTACACACTTTAAACAAAATATAATGAAATAAAATAAGTAGGAGACAAATAAATTTTTACTTGGTTGGTAATTAGAGGATTTCTACTCCAAGGAATGTAAGCTCACTATCAAGATCTCCTTCTCGAACAAAACATCAGAGGTGGAGAAGCCTCGTACATGAAAATGATGCTCAGAAATGAAAGACAGAAAAGATTCCGAAGTACAGAGTGTGTTGTTCAAAAAGAAGAAGACCAGGACTCTATTTATAGCCCATTGATTGAAAACGACCATTTATTGACATGGCACGATCCGAGTACCCCCGGCGTGGAAAATCTTATCGTCACACAAATGACTATGCAACAGACATAGGATACAATTTTATCCTTGTCTGAGCGCTTGGAACAGGTACAGGCACCCGGACACCCTTCCTCAATGAGGCAGGCGCCCAGACACCCTTCCTCGATGAGGCGGGCATCGAGGCACCCCTGGGATGACCCAGGGGGTCTGAGTGCCCGTACCCAGTCCAAGCGCACAGAGCATTCGGGCCCTTGGACTTGGTCCAGGTGCCCAGACAATCAACATCTCGTTGACCATCCTGTTCTACTCCTATCTGTTGGAATGTATACTAAAAGCTTAGCTTTTTGTATAAACATTTACTTATAAATAAGAATCATATTGGTCAAATATCTACATTTATAAGCTAAGTGTAGTTGTTCAATTAATTTATATTGTAAATAACATAGTGTGTGGTGTCAC
This sequence comes from Zingiber officinale, assembly GCF_018446385.1. Taxonomy (NCBI): domain Eukaryota; kingdom Viridiplantae; phylum Streptophyta; class Magnoliopsida; order Zingiberales; family Zingiberaceae; genus Zingiber; species Zingiber officinale. Next base: position 53,439,658 of record NC_055986.1, read on the forward strand.
ACACAGAAGATAATGTTATCAATTCCTTATAAATTATAAACTGTAGCTCACGACTGAGATGGAAAGGAACAAACTGTTGGAACCCTAAGGTTGTTTTGGTGTGATCAACAAGTTAAGTTAGGTCCTGTGTGTTTCTAACCTTGTGTCTAAGTGTGCAGAAGCTTAGGAGCACAGGTAGTCGAGTGGAAGACGCAGCTAGTATGAGGACGGCAGTCCGAGGTGCTGCGGAAGAGTACACCGGCGGATGAGAAGGAAGCGTGCGGTGGTTCCGAGGGACAAAAGCCGGAGCGGAAGATTGCTCGGGGAGCAAGAGACGCAGTTAGCGAGAAGGACGGCACGCGGTGCATCCGTGGGACGAAGACTGCGGATGAGTACGTCGGCGGATGAGAAGGAAACACGCAGCGATTCCGAGGGACGAGAAGCCGGAGGAGGGAAGCCCGCTCGAGAAGACCGGAACTTGGGTTCGGGTGAGCCCTATTCCGGATAGCAGAGATCACCCAATCAAGCGGATCCGGAGCAGAGCACCCGAACGAAAGTCAACCAGAGTTGACTCAGCATCCGGGGCACCCGGAACTGTTTGGGGCGCCCGGACCAGCCCGGGGCGCCCGGACAGGCCCGGGGCGCCCGGGAGTCAGTTTTTGACCAGATCGAGCTTTGACTCCATCTAAACATTGGGGGATAAAATTTATCCCCCCCCCCCCAGGGCGCCCGGAACCCTTCCAAGCGCCCCGACCAAGGCTATAAATATAGCCTTGGTCCAGAAGCTTTGAATTAACTCAGAAATTTACATTCCAGACACTTGTGCGCTTCTTTTCTAGTTTAGCTTCTGTCTTTCATGCTTTCACTGCTGTAAAAGGCTTCTCCGCCTGAAGGAGATATTTTAGTGCACGTTCATTCCTTGGATTAACAACCTCCTTGGTTGTAACCAAGTCAAGTTGTGAGCCTCTTCTTTCTGCTTTTTATTTACTGCTAATTTACTTTATGCAAGTGTTCTATTGAAAGTTCGAGAAGGGTCTTTGTTGTTTTTTTTCAGGCTATTCAACCCTCCCTTCTAGCCGACCCAACGATCCTACAAGTGGTATCAAAGCCGAGGCGCTTCAGGAGGACTAATCGCCGAACGAAGCAATGAGATGGCCGGACCAAGCATCCACCCGCTGAAATACGAAGGGGACTTCGCTACCTAGAAGAAGAAGATGCAGGTATTTTTTACTACAGACTTTGAATTAACTTTAACAATGGAATCTGGCTATGTAGCTCCAGAAGGTAAGGAAAAATGTCAATGGACAAAAAAGGAGCAAGCTGAATTTGTGGCAAACGGCAAAGCAGAATACCATCTGCTAAACGTTCTCCCACCTCAAGAAGTCAACAGGATCGGGCGCTACGACTCGACAAAGGAACTTTGGGAGAAGTTCCTCGAGCTGCATGAAGGTACGTCCGAAGCCAAGCTCGCTAGACGAGATCTGCTTCGCAATCAGCTCACCAGCCTGCGACTTGGGGAAGACGAGACAGTCGCATATCTGCACTCCAGAATAAAAGAAATAATCACCGGACTCACGAATCTCAGAGAAAATGTAAGTAACCGAGATTCGCTCAGGTACGCGTTAAATTCATTTCCAAGAAATTCGAAATGAGCATCACTAGTAGATGCCTTTTACATTTCAAAAGATTTAGAAAAAATTTCATTAGAAGAATTTTTCTCGACTTTTGAAGTGCACGAATCAAGATGTGCAGGTACGAAGGAGCCCAAGAACAATGTCGCCCTCAAAGCCTCGAGAGACGAACCCGAGTCGGAATCTTCTCTCAACGACGAGGAAATGGTAATGATGGTAAGAAGATTTAAGAAACTTTGTAAATCCAGATCTACTAACCATTCGCAGGGAAAGAAGAAAAGGACAATCCGATGCTACCACTGTGACGAAGAAGGACACGTCAAGGACAATTGCCCCAAGATGAAGAACAAGGACAAGCAGAAGGGTAAGAAGTCTATCCAAAAGCGAAAGGCCCTAAAGACGATGTGGTACGATACGTCGTCCGAATCGGAAGTCGAGGCATTCTTCGGACTCGCATTGATGGTGAGTCATCAAGATGGCGACTGCGATTCAAGCTCTTCCGAGATGAGCATCGAGAGCATCGATGAAGGGAGAGCTTCGTCAGAAGAAAGCAGCAATTCAGGGGGAGACACGGACAACGAACTCGACAAGGTAAGTCAGGTACGTTCTCTTCCTCCCGACAAACTTTTTAAGTTTGTTAAGTTATTAACCAAAGACTGCTGTAAATTAGAAAAACAAATAAAAAATTTAAAAATAATTTTAACTAGATCCTACCCATTAGAAGAATTAGATAAATCAAAAATAGAAAATGAGAAATTGAAATCAGAAAATAAAGATCTGAAAATTTAAGTAGATAATTTGAAAAACTATGCATGCTCATCTAATTCTAGAAAATTTAAAAATTTAAATTGGTATTATAGATATCACCCGGGACAAATTAAGAATATCTCTAGAAAATATGTCCCTAAGAAATTTTTAATCAATCCAGTAGGCTGGAACCTTTATTGGGTTCCGAAATTTTGTTTAGTCTAAGTTTTAAAATTAAAATTAGCACTTTTCAGTGAGAAAATTAAACAATAAATTTCTCTATGAGGCTTTGTCTAAGGAAGTGGTTGTTGCTCCAATAACCAAGAAGGCCTAGTGCCTCGCCACGACTTGGAAGCCAAAATATTGAAATAAATGTTTAATTAACTTTCTGTCAAAGCATTAAAATTAGAATTACTTAATGCTTTCAAAGTTTTTTCAAACATTTTTTTCAAAATATTTTTATGCTTAGAAAAATACTTTTACCTGAAATTCTTACTCATAAAACCTTAAGTTAGGAATTTTTTAAATAATTTTTTAAAGACTTAAATCTTTTTTTCTCAAAAATAATTTTTTTTTTTTAACTTAGAAAAAAATTTTCTAAGTCTTCAACCCTTAGATTTTTTTTGGAACCGCATTTTTTTGTGATCAAAGGGGGAGAATGATTAGTATAAGTCTAGGGGAATATTAACTTTTTTTTTTTTTTTTTGCACTTAAATTACAAATTAAGTTAATTTACTTAATTTTATTTAATGTCTATTTTAACCCTAGCTTAACTTGGGTTGATCACACCAAAAAGGGGAGATTGTTGGAACCCCAAGGTTGTTTTGGTGTGATCAACAAGTTAAGTTAGGTCATGTGTGTTTCTAACCTTGTGTCTAAGTGTGCAAGAGCTTAGGAGAACAGGTAGTCGAGTGGAAGACGCAGCTAGCGTGAAGGACGGCAGTCCGAGGGACGAGGTGCTGCAGAAGAGTACACCGGCGGACGAGAAGGAAGCGTGCGGTGGTTCCGAGGGACGAAAGCCGGAGCGGAAGATTGCTCGGGGAGCAAGAGACACAGCTAGCGAGAAGGACGGCATGCGGTGCGTCTGAGGGATGAAGACTGCGGATGAGTACGTCGGCAGATGAGAAGGAAACACGCAGTGATTCCGAAGGACGAGAAGCCGGAGGGAAGCCTGCTCGAGAAGACCGGAACTTGGGTTCGGGTGAGCCCTATTCCGGATTGCAGAGATCACCCAATCAAGCGGATCTGGAGCAGAGTACCCGGACGAAAGTCAACCAGAGTTGACTCAGCATCCGGGGTGCCCGGAACTGTTCGGGGCTCCCGGACTAGCCCGGGGCGCCCGGACCAGTCCGGGGCGCCCGGGAGTCAGTTTTTTACCAGATCGAGCTTTGACTCGATCTGAATATTGGGGGATAAAATTTAACCCCCCCCCCCCCCCCCCAAGGGCGCCCGGAACCCTTCTAGGCGTCCCGACCAAGGCTATAAATATAACCTTGGTCCAAAAGCTTTAAATTAACTCAGAAATTTACATTCCAAACACTTGTGCGTTTCTTTTCTAGTTTAGCTTCTGTCTTTCGTGCTTTCACTGCTGTAAGAGGCTTCTTCGCCTGAAGGAGATATTTTAGTGCACGTTCATTCCTTAGATTAACAACCTCCTTGGTTGTAACCAAGTCAAGTTGTGAGCCTCTTCTTTCTGCTTTTTATTTACAGCTAATTTACTTTATGCAAGTGTTCTGTTGAAAGTTTGAGAAGGGTCTTTGTTGTTTTTTTTCAGGCTATTCAACCCCCCTTCTAGTCGGCCCAACGGTCCTACACAAACTATTGGAATAGTCATAATGTAATTAGGTATTAGTTTATCTTGACTGATAAATTACACTAGTACACTCTGAGTGTATAGAGCAGGATCATTTAAGGTAAGTTCTTTTTATACTGACTTAATAAAAGAACAAGGCCTTAGTTATTATGAAAGTGTATGCTCTTAATCCTAATATAATAACAAACACATATATTTAGTATTTATTTTTTTAACTTATCAAAGGTGGAGATTTAGCTCGATAAATCAATAGGCTCGATAAGCTGGGAAATGATATTACTTATAGTGTGTGTTGTTGATTATAGAAGGAAACTGTGTCCTAGTAATTTAGGTTGATAATGCCCCCAAGAGGACTCATAAGGATTGTCATGTTAAACCCTACAGGTGGACTTAGTCCGACACGACAATAAGGTTGAGTGGTACTACTCTTGGACTAAGATATTAATTAAAATGAGTTGTCAATAACTCAATTAATTAGTGGACATCTAAGATCTTAAACATAGGGAGATTAACACACTCATGATAAGAAGGAGTCCAAAATGTAATTTGAGATTGGTGCGGTAGTTCAATAATAATTCTTTAGTGGAATGAATCATTATTGATGAAATTAAGTTGGATGTTCGGGGCGAACATGGGAAGCTTAATTTCATCGGGAGACCAAAACCAATTCCTCCTCTCGGTCCCTATCGTAGCCTCTTATTTATAAAGTGTGATACCCACCTATACCCACTTTCCTACCCAACCTTAGGTGGCCGGCCAAGCAAGCTTGGAGTCCAAGCTTGGGTCGGCCAAGCCAAAGGTTGAGTCAAGTCAAGGTGGCTAGCCCTAGCTTGGAGTCCAAGCTTGGTGTGGCTGGCCATGTAAAGAATAAAAGGAATTTTATTTAAAATTTTTCCATATGTGGAAGCCATGGTTTTAAAAGAGAGTTTAAAATTAAATCTTTCCTTTTATAGTTTTCTACAAGAGATTAAGTGAAAGGTTTGATATCTTCCTTATTTGTAGTTAAAAGGAAGATTTTAATTTTTGAGAAAACTTTCCTTTTTTGTAACCATCCTCATGGTTTTAAAAGAGAGTTTTAAAAATTATAAATCTTTTCTTTTATAACTTTCTACAGAATATTAAGTGAAAGATTTGATATCTTTACTTATTTGTAGTTCAAAGGAAGATTTTAATTTTTGATAAAACTTTCCTTTTATGAAACCATCCTCATGATTTTAAAAGAGAGTTTTAAAATTAAATCTTTCCTTTTATAGTTTCTACAAAAAATTAAGAAAAGATTGGATGTCTTTCCTTATTTGTAGATTGAAAGGAAGATTTTAATTTTAGAGAAAACTTTCATTTTTGTAAATCATCCACATGTTTTAATAGAGAGATTTTAATTTATAAAAGTTTCCTTTTATAACCAATAAGGGAAAATTATTAGAGAAATTTTTATTTTAAAAATTTCCGGAAGCAAATAAGGAAGTTTAATTTTGTGTACAAAATTTTCCTTATTTGGAGCTCTTGAAGGTGACCGACCATATAAAGGGTTAAAGGAAATTTTAATTAAAATTTTCTTATTAACCAAAGGCAAAGAATATAAGGGATTTTTAATATAATTAAATTTCCTTATTTGCCAAGACCAAGGAATATAAAAGAGGGGGTAGAGGTGTCTTCACCGGACAACAACTCTCTTCTATTTTCCTCTCCTCTCTTCCTTAGTGGTGGCCGGCCATATCATCTCCTCATCTCCTCCTTTTCTTCCTCCTTAGTGGCCGAACCTCTTCAACCTCTAGGAGCTTGTTTTGGTGGTTGGATCTAGCTTGGAGAAGAAGAAGAAGGAGGAGGTTTTGTTTCCTAGTTTTTCCTTGGAGTTTGGTTGGTGGCCGAGACTTATAATCTCTTCGAGAAGGTTGCTTGGCCGAAACTTGGAAGAAGGAAGAAGAAGGGCTTGGGTGGTTCTCATCTCGGTAGATCGTCGCTCACACGACGTCCGAGATAAGAAGAGGAATACGGTAGAAGATCAAGAGGTTGTTGCTTACAAAGAAAGGTATAACTAGTAATTATTTTCCGCATCATACTAGTTTTTCTTTGTATGAATTCCAAACACAAGAGGCATATAATTCTAGGTTTTGAATTTATAATTCTAGTTTGTGTTTTTTTTTTGTTTTTCGAATTTGTGATTCGATTGTTCCTTTTGGTTAAACCTAGGGTTATATAAGGAGATTAAATATTAGATTTCATTGAAAGACTTTGTCTAGGAAGTGATGGTTGCTCCCATATCCAAAAAGGTCTAGTGCCTCGCCATGTTTAACCTGGAAGCTGATTTCATAAATTAATATTTAATTGAATTTGTAACATGGGTGAATTTGGATCAATAATTTTAAGCATCGTTTGCGATCCAAGTCTAAACCACTAAAAACAGATAAGTTAAATTTGAAATCAATAATGTTAAGTTCCGTTTGCGATTTCGAATTTAATTTCTAAAAAACACAATAGGTTGTTAGGAAAGGTTCGACACTTGTACAAAATTTTTGTATAGTGGAACCGATACGATATTCCTAGGATCAACCAACACGATCTGGCTCCACTTGCTTGTGTGATCTCGACCATCTGAAATAGGGCTTACCTAAACTCATTTTCCAGCCTTCTCGAGTAGTCTTCCGCTCCGGCTTCTTGTCCCTCAGAAATGCTGCGCGCTTCCTTCTCGTTCGACAGTATACTCTTCCACCCGCAACACCTCATCCTTCGGAAACACCGAGCCCATCGACTCTCTCTTGTGCAGTCCTTGCTAGCTACGTCTTTTGCTCTACTTCCTGTGCTCCTAAGTTCCTGTACACTTAGACACAAGGCATCAAAAGATAATAGGACCTAACTTGACTTGGTTGATCACATCAAAAGTACCACGGGGTACTTACATAATATTCTCCTTTCCAAAAACTTCTAGGGGAATCATACAAGGATGAAGAGAATAGTTACATAGGTACTATCTCTTTCCTTCCTTGCTTTAATCCAATCAAATCAATCCCGCGAAATTAGCTTATTCGATTGGCTAAATGCTTGTCTAGGAAATTGGACCACAAAATTTTCTTTTACTATTTTGATCCAATGATATTTGATATGTTCTTTCCATGTGTGTTCAGTCAACTAATTCACTTGATTAGTCGATTGAACTCTTATTTCCTTCTTTGTTTAGATACAGATCGAGTTTGTGCTTATTTTCTTGGTTTGATAGCCGAACCACACTGTTCGATCAATCAAACCCTTTGGTCAACCAAAGACTGATTTTCTATAAAACAAACTCAACACAATAACGACAATAATAATCTTGAAAAAATGAGTTAAAAAATATCATTATACATTAGTTAATCTGACAGTTAGGACTGTCAGATCTCAACTTAGAAATTTCTATTGGTTTCTTTATTTAGATCAACGCTTAAGGTTGTACCAACTAGGATGCATCCTCATTGTCTTCTAGAATGAAAGGCCTCTCTAAGACTTACCTTACTTACCTGCCAAACATTTGATCCAACTGACCTATTTGTACTTCTTTTGCTTAGTATCCGATCAACCCACCAGGACTTTCTTTACTTAAGTCTAGTCCATCTAACCCATCAAGTATACCACCAAATTAACTAATCTGGTCTTCTGCCCAGTGTTTGATTCTTCTAGTCCACTAAGACTTCCTTACTTAATGTCCAGTCCTCCTGAGCCACTAGGTCTTTTGATGCCTGATGTCAAGTTTTCCTGACTCATTAGGACTTTCCAATATTAAATGACCTACACACTTAACTCACATATTAAACACATAATGTCTAACTTTAAACTCTTTGTTAGATATGACAAAATATAAGTTTGATTATCGATGCTGACTACACCAATAGAAAATAGATTAAAAATCACATGAAAACCCTACCGAAAAATTTCGGCAAAATCTCCCCTGTACCGGTGACCATAATCATTAATACATAACATAATATACACAGTCACAGGCGGCTGGAACACATATCAAACACACAAAAGGAATAACATCACCACGCAGTTTAATGAAATCAAATCATGCAAGTAATGAATAGCGGAAACAAAATGAAATCATACAATTAACTAACAGCGGAAGACTAAATGACTCATCTAATACATTCTTAATAAATGACAATCTTAATAAATTCTTAAACTAAGTCCCAAGACTTCCATAGTCCTGGCATCACACACCATTCGCGCCACCTTGTCGCCTTCCTTGCTAAATCTTTTCTTTTCCTTTATCTGCAGTAAGAGGAAGTGTAGTCTATAAGCAAAATTTGCTTAGTAAGCGCTATCTAACTCACAAAATCACGAATGTGCATGTATACGAAAAGAACTAGAAACTATATGCTCTAAAAAGAAATAAAGCATAAACATAACTGCTCATGTCAAACTAATAGCAAAGAAAAGCTAAGGAATCTACTCATGTAGTTCTAATAGTTAATCATGCTGCTCATCTAATAGGTAAACATGAAAGCTACTCATCTACTAGATAAACATGGTAGAAAAAGGAACTAAACTTACTGATTTTTAGAACCATATGAAACTTATTTCATTTGTTCTAACTTAATCTTTAATACTTTATGTTTATGTAAAACTCGTTTTACTTGTTCAAAAACTTATACTTATAATACTTCAAAATAATAATCAACTTCTTCTTGGGCCCAGGCATAGTACCATCTTATGCGCGTTCCCTAATAGGTTGGGGTAGCGAGCCACCAATCCTAAAAGAGCAGACCTCGGTCTACCAGGGCCAAGACCTCGGAATTGGACACCTGGATTTGTTTAACGACAACCTCGAAAGTCGGGTACTAGCCTCTTCTTAAAAGTAAAATACTTATAATCTTAATTACTTCTTCTTTAAATGCCTTGGCATTTTAATAGGCACCTTGTGTGCCAAAAATCCCTAAAGTCTTGACTTTGGGATCTACTTAAGGCCTCGGCCTTTTCTTTCTTTTCTTTATCTTTCTTATACTTTTCTTTATCTTTCTTATACTTTTTTTAAACCCAAAATACTGTTAGGGTATCTTTCGTGTCTATGAATGAAACTAACTATGTAACACACAATCATGCATAGAATACAAAGAAATCCGCACATACAATACTTATCAAAAATATGCACTAATGCTTAACAGAAATCTGCATACTAGCTTAATAAAAATCTGCATAATAGCTTAACAGAAATCTGCATACTAGCTCAATAAAAATCTGCATACTAACTTAACAGAAATCTGTATTCTAGCTTAATAAAAATCTGCATACTAAGCTTAACAAAAATCTGCACTAAGGCTTAACAGAAATCTGTACTAAATTACTAATCTACACCACTAAACAACCTAACATGGCATGTTAAGGAATTAATAACAAAATGGGTCTAACAGTAGGTTGATCAATTAATAACGCAAGGTCTAGATAAGCTCATTTCTTCTTCTCAAGTAGATGCCAAATCATCCCTCAATCTAACGCATGATATCTTCTCATTGTCTGTAGCGTAATTTTAGATATTGAATCTCTCTTCTAATTAATTGCTTGTCCAAATATGAATATTGGAATCCAATTCTATCCATTTTCTCAATTGTCCAGTTTGAAAGAGGATTAAGGATGAAGATATTAATCAAGAAGAATGTCATCCTTTGAAGAACAAACCAACTTGAATCTTCATCAAATGTAATTGTCTATTCTTTTGAAGATCAATCCAGAATGCATGCCTAAAGACTTCCTCAATTCTAAACTGCAAGACTTCCTCAATTCTGTACAAACACAATCTGACAACATATCATGTAAAGAACATATCTATACAAACTGCAAGGCTAAAGAGCATATCTAATACCCTACGGCAGAACAAAGCAACTTTGGTCAGAAACAATCAGAAACCTCCCAAATCTGGAATCAAAAGACAAATTGAAACCCCATGAAAACTAAAGGACTTCTTCAAAATCGCTTTGCACACCTACTCCTATTCCTTTCCCTGGAAATCCATGGCTACTGGAAGAATTAGGCTTGCAACATAATGCATAATAATTGACCATGTATTTACAAAACATTTCACAGTCCTCCTAATTCTATTCAAAATTCACAGCTATCATACTAAAAAGGAAATCACTTTGAGGACAATTTAAAGTCTCTGAATATGCTCTGAATTCAAGTATAGTTTCAATAAGCAAGACATCATCCGAACTCAATTCACCAATTCAGAGCCAACTCAAAACCCATGAACCCTCTCAAATCAGCTTCCATTCATACACAAGTGATCATGGTGAATTTTCCAGTACTACCTAAAGTTGTTTACAAAAAATTCTAGCAGACATAAATCTGAACACGAGATTTCAGCATTTATAAATCTGTCACAAGTTTCCAGCAAGCATAAACTCGGCACAAAACAAGATCATGCACTAACACACGAAAATCCAGGAAACATCACAGGATGAAATCTCGGAACACCTACAATCTGACCCAAAGCTTTCGGGAAAAAGGAAAAGAACAATCGGAGCTATCCTACTGCAGGTGAGTAGCGACTTACCTCTTGTTCTAGGACTTACAGCCAAAGAAGGTGGCTTCTAATACTTCTAGGGCTTGCGGAGGACTCAAGCTCTCGGCAACTCCTTCACCTCCACTTGTTCTCCTCGACAAGGTGATCACGATGGTAGAGAACCCTCTCGGATTTGGTCCTTGGCCGGCCGCCGGAGACGAGCCCTAGCTGCGGCTTCGTTGTCTTCGTTTTCGCCCGAACAGAAACTGCCGACGCCGTCGCGAGAGAAGAGGAAGGGTGAGGAAAGAATTTAGGTTTTGTAATTAACCCCTAAGTTCTTCCTTTTAATACTTTAAGGTTTCTGTTAACTAGTACTACTTAAATATATTTCGATATAAATTTAGTTAGGAAAAGTTCGGCTGGTCTGTTGGTGGGCTGCGTTCTGCTTAAAACTCAACTCGTGGGTTCGAATCCCAGCTGCAATCATTTTATTTCCCATTATTTTACTGTTCCTAACTATTCTTTAAATACCATTTGTTCCATGTATATTTAACAAAACTTGCTTAGCTTAGTTGGTTGGCTGACTTTAGTTAGGGTCTAGTTCGGTCCAAGATCTTGGGTTCAAAATCAGATCTTAACTCTTTTTATTTTATTCTATTATTTTTTTTTTAAACTTCTTCCTCTTGGTAAAAATATCAAACGAACTCCAAAAAATTACGTAAAAATATTCTAAAAATTCCTAAAAATCTCTAGAATATTTTAAAGGTATTTCTAAATATTTTTGAATTATTTTTGGGGCTCAAAAATGAGAAAATTTGGGTCGTTACAATTCCCCATACCTTATAAAAAGTTCGTCCTCGAACTTAGAATAATTTCGGATATTTCTATCTCATACTGTCCTCACACTCCTAGGTAATTTCCTCATACTTCTGATTCCAAATGACTTTCACTAACGGTACTCTTTGTTCCTTAATCTCTTAACTTCTCGGTCCTCTATCATTCATATCAATTCATACCCATTAGTGGTCCTTGGAAGGCCTATTATAAGGTCTCTAGAGACCATAGGTGCATTAGTCACCAAATGGCTTGACTACAACTTCGTAGTGTCCATATCGGATACTAGAAACTGTTCTGGACTCTTCCTTCTCCTTTCACTTTCAACTGATGGTTATGCCAATAATAATACCTGATATCTTCTCCATCCTTTCTAAACATACTTATGTATATATGAATATAAGAGAAACAAAACTAAAATTGTCTCTATTCTTTCTAAGCATATGTATCAAAACATAGAAAATTAAAACATGAATTTTCTTCTTTCCTAAGCACATATAAACAGATACTCTATACTGTAATTAATAAAGAAAGCATAAAAGAAAATTAAATACTTTCTTACTTGAAGACGGCAAGGATGGTGCTGATGTGTGATGTTGGAGAATGGGAACTGCTCTGATACCAACTGTATAGAGGTTTTTTATTGTAATCTAATCTCTTGTTTGATCTTATTCATACTATAAGAGGTTTTTCTATTTTCTTCAAGAAGATAGCGAGTTTCCTAAGAGTGACTTGTTGATGAGTATATGCCATCAAGTGTACCACCAAATCAACTCATCTGGCCTTCTGCCCGGTGTTTAATTCTTCTTACCCACTAAGACTTTCTTACTTAATGTCTGGTCCTCCTGACCCACTAGGTCTTTTCAATGCCTGATGTCTAATCTTCCTGACTCATTAGGACTTTCTAATATTAAACGACCTACACAGTTAACTCACATATTTAACATATAATATCTAACTTTAAACTCTTTTTCAGATATCACAAAATACAAGTTTGATTATTGGTGTTGACTACACCAATAGAAAATAGATTAGATACATCTTGTTGAACCTTTTTATTGTAATCTAATCTCTTGTTTGGTAGATCTTATTCATGCTATAAGAGGTTTTTCTATTTTTAGTAGTTCATCGAGAAGATATTGAGTTTTCTAAGAGTGACTTATTGATGAGTATAGGCCATGAAAGCAGAAATGAGGTTCCAAATCATGTAACTCCTTATTAACTATTGATATACAATTTGTTTATGTTTCTTTCATTCTACTGCATTGACTATTGTATTACCATGCTAAAGCAACAAGAGAATTGGAACTTATTTTTTTAGTTGACATCAGGTATTTAGCTCTTCGAATCAATTAATCCTAAGGTGATCGACTCGACCCCATAAAAATTTTCTACCAAAGCACCGAGTCAATAGGGAAGCACTTATGTAGACCCATCTAGATAGCTAGCATTGTATCGTTAGAGGATCCTATAGTACGCTGTAGTTGAAATTCAAACCCCTTAATCTGTTGGAGGGTCTAACCATTATAATATTACCCCAAGAGCAAGAGAATTGGAACTTATAATTATATATATTATCGTTATTCACCCTCTCTAACTCATCAACCAGTTGATTGATCCCAACATGAATGATCTCATGTTTTCCTACTATTCGAACATGAAATGCAAATATCAAAATATGGCGAAAAAAATTTAGATGGACTTAGGGCATTTGCAGTGGGAGGTTTATAGCATGCAGTTTATAGTTTTTTTTTATAAACCTGTATCAAAATCTTGGGACCGGGTTTATAAAATAAATAGTGGAAAGAGGATAGAGAGAGAATTTTAAAAGAAGTGGAGTTTTTAAAAGAGAGAGATTTTATGATAATAGAGAGTGATTTTTAAAAGAAGTAAGGTTTTTAATTTTTGATATGATAATAATGTGACAGAGCATAAACCTCTTTAATAGATTTACGACTACGGATGCCCTTATCATCAAATCATAAAAATATGCAAATATCAAAAATATAAAGCATCTAATCATAAAAATATAAAAATGATATTTTACTTGGAAAAATATAAATCATAAAAAAATTCTAAATTTAGATGGACTTCTTAAAGATGATATTCTTTTATTTATTATCAAGCACCTAATCATATCATTAATTATTGAAAATATTAATTTATAATTTTTTGCATTTTCTTCCCATGTTGGAAATGTAGAGGCATTCCTGGAGGCAAAGGTGTGGTTCTTATCACAACAATTTGTGGTCTCTTTTATTACAATTATATCTCATGTCAATCTTAAAGAATGATCCAACTATTACTTTTTTACTTGAGCCTTGTTTTAAACAGAATAGTTAACTTTGTTCTAGATAAGAACAGAGAGATGGACTAATATAATACATAAAGAATTGTTATTGTACACTTGGGAACAGAGAAAATAACTAATAATACTTGACAAGCTGGATATTCACTTTCAACAAAGAATGGACCGAGCTTCAATCACTGAACGAGGTGGATCCAAGTCTTTATCTTGCAATGATTTCCCAAGCAATTTCTGCATTTCCGATGCGAAGAGATCATCCAAGATCTGCATATAATTTAATCAATTCAAAAATAAATGGATAAGTTGACGGAAAATAAATTTGCATAAGAATTCGACAAAACTCCAGGTACTTCAGATTGATGAAGGTGAATTATATAAATAATTTATGACAAATTCAATGGCTAGGAGATATTGTATGCACCTTCCGGAAGGATGACATAAAAGTTCATACGAACTTTGCACTTTAAGAAAAATGGCTGTCATATACAAGAAACGACTCTAACTGATCTGGATAGATGACACTTTATGGTACTACTATTAATGCCTATTGAAAATGACAACAATCTATTAACATGAACTCAAGAATAGTGCTGATCATGGTCACAAAAATAAAATAGGTTCATACTAGTATCGTCAAGAGGACCTCACTTAACCATGTGCTACTTAGAATAGGTTCATACTTTTCTCTCAACGAGGAAACCCCTTGACATTTGTGCCTAAAGAAGACCGCATTTAACCTGTGTAACTAACAAAGAGATACTTTGCTCTCAAGGAGGGTGGAGCGAGGCGTCAGAGTCTTGCACTCTTGATTTTCACCCCTATAACAACCCGAACAATGGTCTGATTACTCAATCTTCGTGCCATTATGTTACTGTCCATTGATTGGATGTTAATTTTAAAAGTGCCACAATATAGAGAGGAATTTGAGAGTCACAAATGTAGATTTTAATAAATTTGAAAGAGATAAAGAAGTTTTTTGCTTACCCCTAAAGCATAATCAGATCCTCGATACCATATACGGTTCTCCTTGCGGCTTTCGAGAAATGTCAGGATAATCTGATGGGCAACAAGTTAGAAATATACTAAAGTAATTGTGAATTGTATAGGGCCTTTTTGTACCTGTCCCATTTTATCCCAGAAACCACGACAAATTGTAACAAAAATCCTGCTTGTGAAGATACAATGAAGATTATGGATTGAATCTGTTAGTTGCAAACATAATGTCTGCATTCTGTCACGAATCTCAGATTCACCTGCTGCTTCTTTTGCTTCTTCAAGAATTCTTTTCAGTCTGGTGGTTCGGTTAGATTGTGCCTGCATGAAATCATTAATGAGAAGAAAAATTTGTATTTATCTGAAACCATTCATTTGCAGACAAAAATATCTCACATTGCAGACAAGCTTTTCTACAATTGCTTGCATATACTTCTTATACTTTTTCCTTAATGTGACAGTGAATCCATTCATTTGTTCACCAAATATATTATTTCCGCCCTCAATTGTTAAGCACGATGCCCAACATTTTAAAATATGCTCAATTCCTGGATGTAGCACATCAAGGATTCTTTTGAGTGTGTTCAAAAAGATTCCTAGCTGCAAGGAATCCAATACAACAATAAATTTAGCTTTCTTTCCATTATTACAAAGGATTCCAGCCTAGACATAAGACACTTACCTGATTGGGTACAACATAAAAGGATATGGATTGTCTCCTTGTAAGCCTTTGCACCTGCTTCTCAATTATCTTTGGGATCCCATCTCTTAGAGGTATTAAAATCTCATTATATTGTTTTTCTAGTGCCTTAAGTGCCGCTCTTTCTACTTCAGCAACAGCCTATAAGTAACATGATAAAAAAATATGGTAACTAGGTTGAGAATAATCTTCAAGAAATGGAGCAAGCTAGTGCTTTCTTTTAAGAAAATGAAAACAGCTACTACAGATAAGCATTCCAAAAGATATGACTAACATTTTCTAAAGCCATTAAGTACTGAGGCCATCTGCTGATAACCACTTCATAGTCATTTATGCTTTTAGCAATCTGTTCATACATATGCTCAACAAATGTTGAGGTTGAAAAACTTGGGGATACATCTGAGCATAACATCTGCAAAAGCTAGCATAAGTTAGTAATTACTTCCCAAGTCTAGCACCAGAGATACTGATAGCAAGCTCAGATTTGAAATGATGTCCATGGAGACATGACTCTGTTATCTTAGTTGCTACATATCAAATGTTTAGTATGCATAGAGAAAATTAATGTGGGAAGGAACCTTCTCTGACTTGCACAGATCAAGTAACTGAAGTTGAGTATCTTGGATCCAAACCAATATATAGTGGTGGAACAAGTCTTTTGAAACAAAACCTCCATGGACTGACCTGAAGAAGACAGACACCAGACTTTTCTATTAATCAAACTAGAAACGAAATAACAAAGCCATAAGTGCAACATGCAGTTTCTTTGCCTATCAAGGAACCACTATTTTTTTTTCCTACTAACAAGAATGTGTATCTGAGTTTGACTTGTTTGCGACCAAAGTAGCATTCAACTTGTTTTTGGAAATGATGCAATATATTAAATAGATCAAACTTCGTAGTCATGAGACAAAATAATTACATACCTGATGTTCCATGAGTCAAGATCTCTTTCAAAATCAGCACTTTGAATCAGTAGCTCTGCTACATGCTGTGCAGGGTTAGATGGAGGACAAGCTGCAAGAAACCCTTTGAGCCTTTTGTAGAGCTCAGTGCTATATATTGAAGCAGTAATACTTGGTAAATCTATGGAACTGGAGAAAGAAAAACAAATATTTATATTTATCAAGTGAGTATTTCTATTGCCTTATAGATGACATTAGGTGATCAAATACCTAGGGAATATATGCTGATTGTGAATCTTGATATCTGCTTGAATCTCGTTGCTTATGTTCAAGCATAGCATTTTCATCTTGAGGTATGTTGTTGAGACAGTCATAGGGTCTGTGTACAGTGTATCACAATTTCCTGAGATAAACTCATCAGTCTCCACCATATGTCGCCTACACCGCTTTGCTGCAGCAATCTGTAAAATGAAATCTTGGTAAGATGTGCATCTCATATATTTCAAAGAGGACCACAAGTATTTGGTATGGAATTCAAGAAAAATGGTAATGAATAGTGAATAATAATATAACCATGAAAGAGTCTTGGCAATTATAACAATGAAGGAAACGATATTGGCAATATACTATGCAGAACCTTCAAAATATTCAAGCATCTAGCTTGCTTGGAGAAAAAAATTGTATTGGCTGCTTGAAAGAACTCAATGTATGGTTCAAGTTTTGTCATGAATGCCTTCGGATTGTATGAATTCTTTGAAGAGACTAACAAAAAATTTAAATAGTTTGCAAAATCTACAAGGTTGTTTGAGAAATGGTCAATTTTGTTACACAAGTAAAATAACAAGGAGACAATCGAGACATCAAAAATATATTTTGATGACCTACCTGCAAATAATTTCTCAAAATATTTTGAGCTTCCTGGGAGAGTATATCATGCAAAAGGGTGAATATCTGTACAGCAGGTAGTAAAGCTGGTGCAGCAGACACCAGAATTATGCCAAAAGTATCAGATAGTCCTGTTGGTGAGAGTTCATCTAATGATTTGTAGTTCTCAAAAGTAGTAGTTAACAAATTGTTAATTTGATCTTCACAATCCAGTAGTATGCTTCTCTGTGATGGACAAAAAAAATAGATGAGTATCCACAAGACTCGAAGATTATAATCAATTTGAGAACACAATCTAGTGATCATTCGGAAACAAAATCAGTGATTCCTGTCTAATCAAGAATCTTATTCTCTGAAAATGCTTTTTTTATTTAACTTAAAGCAACATCCATTTAAATTCAACAATTGACAGTTTCTAATTTCTAAGCTGCTCGCACACAATGCTGACCAATACCTCTTGTCTAGTTAGACTTTTTTCTCCTCGAGCTTTGATGATGGGTAAAAGAACTTCATGTATAAGCTCTAAACATTCCTTTATGGGTGTTGCAATACTCATGATGGATGAAAGAAACCTATAAGGTTTTGAAACTAGAATTATGATTAAAAAAAATTAAGTATCTGTCATGTCTGTTACATTATGTTCAATTACCTTAGCTTGGTATATGCATTAGATACTCCATAATAATCAGCAAACTCATTTAAAAGCCACTTCCAATGACCATTTATATGTAAATTCCTTGAATGAATATTTTGAGCTCTCATTGCTGCCTCTAGTACCAAATCATATATCATTGTTTCAACAACTGGACCACCCTGCAACATCTACACCAAAAAAATATGGCCATATTATGATCTTAACATAGCACAACATGAAAATCATTAACACTTGTAATCTCAACATTCGTACTGAAACTAAAGGAATGTTTATACTCAAAAGGCCAATAAGAAACACCTTTGTAGAAGCCAACTTATCAGAAGAGTGAAAGATAGTGAATGAGAGCTGAAGCTTTCCTACACAACCATGTTCTTCTAAATATAGAGGGAACCATTTGGTTACTTCTCCCTGCTTTATAGAATAAAAGAATTAGTATGTTTTACATTACTCTATTGAAGAATCCATAAAAGAAGGTTGAACAGAAGCATACATGACTTTCAATGAGAGATGAAATTGGTATTGTAGCATGACCATGGTTGACCTGATTTATATCTTGGACTTCAATCAAAATAGAATCTCCTTGATTCTCTGGATAACTGAAAAGTAACTTTCAGATGAGCGCTGCATGCCCATAAAATGAAAATCTAAGACTAAATCAGGATTTGGAGTTAGAAAGACAAGGATTAGAACTTACAAAATATGAGAATCACCGGTGCCAAGTTTCAAGCACACACTACAACCTGATTCACTAGGTGCATCTTTACTGGAGTTCTTCAATTGTAGAAAACAATGCATAAATTCTTCAAAAAGTATAAGATTATTATTAAGCACATGTTTGCAAAATGATTGCGAATAGGTGCAAACTTTTTGTTTAATAACCTTCAGAAGCAATTGGTTCATAGGTTGCTCTTAGTAAATTAATTTGACTCTTCAAAATCTCTGACATTTTCTTAACATAATCCGCACCCATTTGCATATACAATGTTCTATGAGAAGAAATAGATCGCAGCTTTCTTCTTTTAGCTAGAAGACGAATCCTTTTCACTGTAATAAATAAGGAGATTCATGGTTTATATATTGCATGAACGAATAATAATGAAGAATTTAACTCTCGAAGATTGACCAATATAGACTTTGTTTTTTTTTTAAAAAAAATGGGTAAAACATGCAGAATTAAGCAATATACAACTAGGCAGTGCTTCTTGAAGCGAAAAAGAGAGACAGTATATATAATCTGTTTCTTGTCCGATAAAAAGTTCTTCAGTCCAGTCACTGATTTTAATGAACAAATTAGTGGTAATGCAAACTTCAAACGGAGCTGTCCAGATTGTTTTACAGTGAAAGTATATTGAAAAAAGATTACCTTCTACCTCCAGCTGTCCAATGATTTTCCTACCTTTAGCAACATTTGTTCCTTCTTTTCTCTCATCATGAATTCTGTCTCCTAGTATTTGGCCTCTGGGATGCAGCAAGAAAGTCTGCAATCTGTTTGATTAAGAGTATGTTACTCCTACAAAAAAGCTACAAATATTGAACAATAAACATTCAAGATTATCAAACTTATTATAAATTATTGAACAAATACCCAAATGCATTTCGTAGAGTCATGCACTCATCTTGAAGGAACTCTGGGGCCTCTATGCAGTTTCTTGCCCATGCATTCAAGCACAGACGGAAACATGCATCGTAAGCGATAAATGTTTGCCATGCACTCTGGACACTGCAACAACATATTGACAACAGAAAATGTCTAAAGGTTTGACTATGGAATAAAACACTCATCACCCTTGAGATATTAAAAATTTGTAGAAACCTGGTATTGTAGCTTGATATATGGGAAGCCAAATTTGTTTCAGACATAGGAGCATGCACATTTTGTTCCACGAGTAGGTTTCTACATACACAATAAGTTTAGATTCTGATTTATGATTAATATATGAAACAAGAATACCTGATCAAAATAAAGTTTGTTAAGCTGAAAATCTCACCCTGCTGAAGTCTCTCCAACTTCTTGTGGTTGTATTGGATTGTCAGATGAAACGTCGGTGTTTAATCTAACCTTGTTTTCACCTAATGGGTATATGCAACAATTAGCTATCTCTAAATTCAATTGGTGTTATATGAATGTTACACCCATTCCTTACCATCTAAATTTGAGGTGCTACACTCTTTTCTGTTTGCCAAAATGGGAGGAGCACTGGGTGTTCCAAGTTCTTGAAAATTCGCAGCCATGAATTCATCTAAACTATGAACCTGAAATGTAAACCAAAACAATTGCTTGTAACCATAATATACAAAGTTTGTTCAAATACATATAAATCAGAAGAAGAATCATTAAATAATTGTCAAAATCTTATTTCAAGCAGTGATGGATAAGGAGTAAATTTATACATGAGAATTGGGGAAGCCATTTCGTTCATCGTCCAGGGAAAATGCATCTGAGACTGTGTTAGCATTCAAACTTTTTTTCACCTTTTCATCATCCGATGAATTTTTTTCTTCTATTAGTACCCGTAGATTCTCTTTTGAAATCCCACGAATCAAAGTTGGCCTCTGTTCCCTACCTGTTTCTCCTTCTGGCTCGCAGCTCAAATATTCACCAGACATGATTTCTTCCTCAAAATTTCCCTGACCTGGTTTCTCAAAGAGATCAGAATCACCGCTAGAACGTAAACGTCCCTCAAAGGTGTCAGAGTAATTGGCGTAGTAGCCTTCCGGAACCGAACAAACACTCTCTTCTTCCTCAGAGTCTACCAACAAGTGAGAGTGCGGACTAAGCAAGACTGATTGGAATTTTACAGGCGGCAAGACTTTTGAAGATAAGAACGACGTATTGCATTTGGATGGAAATTGTTGGTAGACAGTTGAATCCAGAGAATATTTCTCCGTCAGAGGAGAACGAGACTTGTTGGCAACATTTGATCCCTGCTACATTCAGACGTAGATAAATAATTACGAACCAGATAGAACCGCTTGAATCATGACAGTAAGTAAGATGCATTGAAGTATATAAGCCAAAAGGAATAAATGTGGAGCCGAGAAGACTCGGATGTAAAAAAATATATATATTAAAAAAAATCAGAAAAGGTAAAAATGGAAGGTGCTTACAATTGTGAAAATTCTCCAAGAAAATCCATGTTAAGAAAGGTAATCTTCAACAAAGGAAAGAATTTTACACCGGCTATATCAACCAAAGAAGTGCAGCAGTATTACAAAAGTCAACACGCAAAAAAGAACGTGAACATACATAATTATAAAACCAAAAGGCAGACAACGAAACCAGTGCAGGGCAAAAAGAAAGGCAGGAAAAGACTAGGAAACAGCAAGAAAAACCAAAATAAACGATTACGAACTCCATCGAAAAAGTTCCTCTCCCGAAACAAAAGAATCCAAACTCACCAGAGAGATGAGAAAATCGAAGTATCAAACAAACTGATGCAATAAAATCACAACTATCAACTTCTCGCAACGGTACTTTCAGTTCTTGAACCAAGATTGAAAATGTGAAAAAGGAAGCATCTTCATTCAAGGTCACTGCTACAAGGAAGTGCGAGAAACAGGATGGGCTAATGATGTGCGTAGGAGGGATGAGAGAGAATTAAGCATGCCTGATTAATCCAGCTGATGGCCGTCTCGTCTAGCCCTTCGGTGAACATTCTGAGGTTGAATCTTAGAGACAGAGGGAGAAAGGAGAAGAATTTGCAGGGATAACCGATTAGGGTTTAAAACTCAGCTAACAAGCAGCGGAGAGCGAGACAGAGAGAGTGGGGGACGTGGTGGGGGATTGACTAGCTAGTGTGGATATAGCAGGGTCGTGGAGCGGAGAGTAACGGCTAGTTCGGAAAGTAAAATAAATAAAATAATGAGAGAGAGAGAGATATTTCAAATGGTCGTTCCAGACACGTTGCCACAACGACGATCTCATCAAATGCGAAATTTGAGCAGGTCAGATCGGTTGAATAACCAGTTTCCTTCCTAGTTCAACGGCCGGTTCGGTTCAATTCCACTTCCATAATTTTAATAAAATCACATCTCATATTTCTTCCTTATTTTTCAAGTTCAAATTCTTATTCTATCTAGAAAAAAAATTACTATTCTAAATTTACGCGACTGAATTCAAATTTGAGGGCAAAGGAAGCTTTTAGAAAAATTTTCATTTTAATTTTCAGTTGAAGACAAAATTAACTAATCAACTTAAAAAATTTTGAATAGCTCTAAATCAAAACTGATCTATTTTTGGAAGTCTCATTAATCTACAAGGTATAAGATAATGATACTAATAACACCATCAATAAATTCTTAGAATTCTTTTAGTTTAAAAAATATTAATCTTTTAAATTTTTAAATGGTGTAGATCTACTAGTCAATTTTGTTCGAAACTGATGAACGTAGAAACCTCCAAATCACTCCAAATCAAAACTAATATATTTTTACAAGCCTCCTTGATATATCCATAGTCTCAAATTTAAATTTGACAATGTAAATTAAGAATAATAAATTTGTGAACTAATTGATAAAAACTTAACATTAAGAGAAGGGAAGGATACAATGAGAATATAATGTGAGTTTGTGGAATTATAAAACTTAAATACGTGAAATGGATAATACTGGATTTTTCTCGCACGGTCCAATAAGATACTGATTCTAATTTGATCGATTATCAAAATCATATTTTTTTCAATTCCACCTTGATCATAAAATTTAGATTTAGAAGACATTTTTAAATTATCTATAAAAATATAATAGTGAAAATTATAATTTTCTTTTAATCCATAATTATTATAATTTATTGACAATTTGTAATCTACCTATATATATATATATATATATATATATATATATATATATATATATATATATATATATATATATATATATATAATTAATAACTCTAATAGACAATTATTTATCACTAAAAATTAATTAACTATTTATTTTTAAAATTTATAAACATAATTATCCTCCTTTTACGTGATATTTCTAGTGTCTATATTATCAATCTAAGAAATATAAATCTTTATCATTTTTTAGATTTATGAAGAAACTAAAAAAACAAAAAGTGTGTTTATTACCTTATTTTGAAAGTTGACATATGTGATTTCACTTGCTTGACTAAACAAGTACTATCATGACTAAAATATAGATCTGCTATATTAACGATTTTCTTAGTGTCGATCTCATAGATATGGAGGGAGGTACATGTAGGTACATAGAGATCCGACTTGATCAATTGAAAAATAATTTTAAAAGACTGGTAAATGGATCTGAGTCCAAAAAGGAACACACTGTGTAAGGATAAAAAGGATTAGGGCACAAATTAAAGTTTAAGGAAAGTGTGCTAATTTATTCTAATATTTCATTTGACTATAAAACTAACCATAGGTCTAGACATACCGTTAAGGTAATAAAGAAAGATAACTTTGATGAAACTATTAAGGTCAAGGCTAAGAGGGCCTTTAGGAAGATATCAAGAAGTCATCTCTAATGAATACATTATAAACCCAAGGAACTCCAAAATGTATAGAATTCTTAAGAGTGTGATTCCATTCCACTAAATTGGGTATAAGATGTATCAACCACCTTTGGGAGAGTAGTTATCAACCACCTTTGGAAGAGTGATTAGTTCAATCATTACAATGTTGACACTTTGAGGTATTTTCGAGGTATAAGGTTGGCTTGAAAATGAATATTTAAATCTGATTCTAGAAGGTTATAGACTGTGCCAATATAGTTGAAACAAAATAATTTAAGAAAATTAGCAGGTAAAGATAAGCGTATGCTTTTGGATGGATTATAAGCTAGAGTATTCTAGTCTTATTTTCAAAATATAAGAAGAAAGACTCTAGGTTAGAGTTTTATAGGTTGTGCAAAATTTAGGAATTTTGGCACATTTGAGGCAGTTAATCATGAATGTGTTAAATTTGTTATTTAATATATTAGTAGAGAATGATGTATAGTTAGGACTAATTGTACATATGTTTCTATGTTTTAACTCTTGCTATGATGCTTTGCCGGACTAATTATTTTTAATATATTAGTAGAGAATGATGTATTGCACATTTGATGCTAGTTAGTCTTTTAATTTTTATTATTTTTCATATGTTTGGAGCATTTGATATATGAATTTTTCATTATATGACTTGTATATTTTCTGATTTTTACTATATAATACGGATTGTAACGAGTAGACTCAGAAGATGATGTAGTGATTGTAACGACCCAATTTTCCCTATTTCAAGTTCTAAAAGTCCATAAAAATATTTGGAAATACCTTTAAAATATTCTAGAGATTTTTAAAAATTTTTAGAGTATTTTTACATAATTTTTGGAGTTCGTTTGGTATTTTTACCCAGAGAAAGAAGTTAAAAAAAAAAAAAAAATGTTGAAGGCAAGTTTTGAATCCACAACCTCGACCCGAGCCGAAACCAGCCCAACCAGCTGAGCTACACGATTTTTGTTAACCTTATATGGAGCGAAATATATATATGCAGTAGCTGGAACGTTTGAAATAAATTGAAGAAAAAGGGGCGCGACTGAGAATCGAAGCACAGACCGCTGGCTTCGAGCAAAGCCTAACGGACCAACTGGGCTAGCGATCGTTGCTAATTAAATAGGCAGCGGAAAATATATAAGCTATAGTTGGAACCAAAAATAACTCAAGTTATAAGGAGAGGACTTAAGTTATTTCCCGTGACCTAATTCCTTCTCATCTCTTCTCCTCTCACGCACGCGCGGCGTGGCGAGGCGATGTTCTGCTCTCGGCGGAAGAAAGGGCGACGGAGCTAGGTTTCCTCCCTCCGGCGCCGGCTAAGGGTTTTTCCGGCCGGTCTTCACCGTGCGTGATCACCTCGACGAGGAGAACTCGAAGACGCGAAGAAGAGGCCGAGATCATGAGTTTCTCCGAAGCCCTAGAAGCTGTCTCTTACGGTTGTAAGTGCAAGAACAAGAGGTGAGTTGCTTCTCACCTGCAGTAGGAGTAGTTCCGAGCTTTGATTTGTTTTCCTTGCTTTCGGATTTGTTTGAAGTTTCCTTGTGTTTACTGCCGTGTACTTCAAAGAGGGGAAACTAATGGTATGAATTAGGCATGTTTGTTCTTTTTGATATAGGGCAACTGATCTGGAACAAGGGAAGAGCTGTGGTTTCGGGTTGCTTGTAGTGGTTGCTGCCATGACCATTAAATCCGAATTTGTTAGGTTGATTATGGTATCATCTTATTGTTGAGTAATTTGGATTTAGGTTTGTGCCATGCAATGGGTGTGGATAACTCTAATTTGGGAGTTCTGTTGGATTTTTAATGGCTTGGTTTCCTTGCTTTAGTTTTGTACAACATTAGGATGAATAGAAAGGTAAAAGAAGTAAGTGTTTCTTGTTTTCTGTTGCTGTTGCTGGACATCAGATCTGTTTTAGAAGGGAATCACGATTCTTGCTGGGTTTTAGGAATTTGGAAGGATAGTAAGGTTGTTAAGAGTTTAATAGGAGTCTTTCTTTTAATCGCTAGAGAAATTATAGGTTTCACTTGCTATTGGTATTGCTGGATTTAATTTAGTTGCCTTTCCTATTAGCAAGTGCAGAACCAGCAGTTTTCCTGGCCAAAACGGGGCACGAACAGCTATATATAAAGTGTATTTTGTGACATGATTAGTAAGATTAGATGTGCTTTCTTTTCCTTTGTTTTACAGCATGTATAGGAAGCTCAAAGTTACATTCTTTTGCTCTATTTTACAGCATGTTTAGAAAGTCCAAGTTAGCTTTCTTTTGCTCTATTTTACAGCATGTTTAGAAAGTCCAAGTTGCTTTCTTTTGCTCTATTTTATAGCATGATTAGTAAGTTCAAAGTTGCTTTCTTTTGTTCTATTTTATAGCATGATTAGTAAGTTCAAAGTTGTTTCATTTGCTATTTTAAGAAGCATGAACAGCCATGCATTCCAGTGGAAAAATAAGAATCCTATTAAATACTTTTAGGAGTATTAACAAGTAAAAGAAAGAAAAAGAAAAGAAAGAGAAAGGCCAAGGCCTTAAGTAAATTCCAAAGTCCAGACTTTAGGGATTTTGCACACAAGGTGTCTATTAAAATGCCAAGGCATTTAAAGAAGAAGTAATTAAGATTATAAGTACTTTACTTTTAAAGGGCATGTACCGGACACAAGGTCCAAGGGATGGGCTCCAAGTTGCCCCTAGGCACAAGGCCTAGAAGTATCTTAGTAGTTTCGGGATTAGCTACCTCGATTCTTACTAAGAATGCGCGCAAAGTGGTACAATGCCGGGCCCAAGAGAAGTTGATTATTATTTTAAAGTATTAAAGTATAAGTTTTTGAAACAAATGAAACGAGCTTCAAATATGTTTAGAATTAGAAAGTTTAGTTTCTTGTTATTTGAAGCATGCAGTAGTAATTTTATTTGTTTCTTGCTATTTGATTATTCAGCATGTTTAGCTTTATTTGCTTTCAGCATGCAGTTATAGTTTTATTCCTTTATTGGTTTATGAGCATGATCAGCTATACATGTTTAGTATTTCAGATAGTATGATTCCTTTGCTATTTATGAGCATGAGTAGTTTTACATGTTAGCATTCAGTTTTAGCATGTTTTTATTTATATACATGCATATCGAGTTTTTGTGAGTAGATAGCGCTCACTAAGCTTTATGCTTATAGACTGCACTTCCTCCTACTGCAGATAAAGGAAAGGAAAAGATTTAGCAAGGAAGGCGACAAGGTGATGGTGATGAAGGTGTGTGATGGCTGGACTATGGAGAGATCAAGAGTTTGCTATGGAGTGTTAAAACTTACCTGATTAGAGTTTCCTTTTTCTTTTCTCCTTAATGCTATGACGAAGTTGAGATTGTAATTGAGTCTATTCCGCACTTTGTTATGTTTTATTGTTGGAGTATTATCTGTTTACTATTGCTAGAGTAGTTTCATTCTTCTTTTTGAGTTATTATACTGCGTGGTTGAGTGATTATATGTTCCAGCCGCCTGTGGCTGAGTATACACTGTTTGTATTGTTGATTTGGTCACCGGTACAGGGGAGATTATGTCGAAATTTTTCGGTAGGATTTTCCATGTGATTTTTAATAAACCGGTTAAGTAGAGTTAGTAGTTAAGTAACGGTCATTCTTAGAGAGTAGTAGTATTAGTAAGAAGGGTGGTCGTTACAGTGATTAAGATCAACGTGATGTGGCGATCAAAGTTAAGGGAAGAGAGTATTCCTCACTTGTCTTCGTTGCTTGCCCAGCGCTAAGGCTCTCAAGTCCAGCTCGACTGAATTACAAGTCGTTCGGGAGAGAGTCGATCGGCCGAATATAAGGGGTTTAGTGTTTTAGTCTTGAACTGAAAAGATAACATGTCCGGTCATTCAATATCCAACCAGGTTTAAAGACAGCCGACCTTATAGGTCGGCCAAAATATCTGACCCACCTCACACTTGACCAACCATAGGTATGGTCAGAATAAGGGTCGGCCTCCCCGATACTCATAAATCTCTTTATGCATGTCCGACCAGATAAAAAGACGGTTGAGCTTAAGGCACTTAGCTTTATATTGACTCCCAAATAGATTTCCAGCACACACAGTTTATCATATGGCTTCTTGAACGGATTTCTAGTACACCCAATGTATCATATTATTCTCTGAACGGATCTCTAATAGAATTCAATACAAAACAAAGAAGCTTAATCTAAGGACAGGCATAAAGACGGTCGGCCTTATAGGTCGGCTGGGATATACTCAACCAACAACATGAGTAGAGAATCCTAACTGTTAGAATGTATATTAAAAGTCTAGCTTTTTGTATAAATATTTATTTTGAAATAAGAATCACATTGGTCAAATGTCTACATTTATATGCTAAATGTAGTTGTTCATTTAATTTATATTGAAGATAACATGGTGTGTGGTGTCACACAGAAGATCATGTTATCAGTTCCTTATAAATTATAAATAGTTGCTCACAACCAAGATGGAATGAGGCAAACCATTGGAATGGTTGTAGTATAATTTGATATTAGTTTATTTTGACTATAAAATTATACTAGTACACTCTGAGTGTATTGAGCAGGATCATTTGAGGTTGTTCTTTTTATATTGGCTGTAAAAAAGAATAGGACCTCTGTTATTATAGATGTGTGTACTCTTAATCATGATATAATAACAAACACATATACTTAATATTTATTTCTTTAATTTATCAAAGAGTGAGATTTAGTTCGTTAAATCAATAGGGCCGATAAATTGGGAAATGATATTATATATATGGTGTGTTGTTGATTATAGAATGAAACTGTGTCCTAGTGATCTAGTTTGATGATGCCCCCTTGAGGAGCTCATAAGGATTGTCATGTAAATCCTGCAGGTGGACTTAGTCCGACATGACAATAAGGTTGAGTGGTACTACTCTTGGAGCTAAATATTAATTGAGTTGTCAATAACTCATTTAATTAGTGGACATTCGATATCTTAAACACAGGGAGACTAACACACTCATAATAAGAAGGAGCCCATATTATAATATGGGATTGGTGCAGTAGTGCAATAATAACTCTTTAGTGGTATGAGTTATTATTGATGAACTTGAGTTAGATGTTCGGGGCGAACATGGGAAGCTCAAGCTTATCGGGAGACCAAAACCAATTCCTCCTCTCGGTCCCTGTTATAGCCTCTTATTTATGAAGCCTTATATCTACCCAAAGCCCAGCTTCTTAACCAAGCTTAAGGGGTCATCCAAGCCTTGCTTGGTGCTCATGCAAGGGGTTGGGCATATAAGAAGAGAAAAGGAAATAAAAGGGAGTTTTTATTTTGTTAAAAACTTTCCTTTTATGATGCTTTCCACATGGTTTTAAAAGAGAGTTTTAAATTTTAAAATCTTTCCTTTTATATCTTTCTATAAAGGATTAAAAGAGAGATTTGACATATTTCTTTATTTGTAGTTATCTATAATGTTTAAAAAAAAATTTAATTTTAAACTTTCCTTTTTGTAACCATGATATAAAAGGAGTTTTATTTTAAAATTTTTCTTTTATAGATATCCACAAAAGGATTTAAAAGAGAAGGTTTTAATTTTATAAAACATGTCTTTTATAGCTAACCACAAAAGGAATTTTAAAAGAAAGATTTTAATTTTTTGTTTAAAATCTTTCCTTGTTTGCACAAGTGGTGGCCGACCATGTAAAGGAATAAAAGAAAGTTTTAATTTTTTGTTTTAAAACTTTTCTTTTTTGGATTCACCAAGGATTATTAAAGAGAGAGAGAGAGGGTGTCTCATAGAGAGCACCCTAAGCCTTGCATCCTCTCTATTGTGGTTGAAACTCCTCTCTTCTATTCCCTTGGTGGTCGGTCCTCTTCTTTCTCTCTTCTCCTTTTGTTTTCTCTCTTGAAGGCCGGCGACATCAAGTTTGGTTTTCTCTTGGTGGCCGGTTTCTTGAAGGAGAAGAAGAAGAGAAGGAAGCTCTCTTGTCTAGCATCCCTTGGAGGTTAGTTGGTGGCCAAAACTTGGAAGCAAAGGAAGAGGCTTGGGTGGATTTCATCTTGATAGATCGTCACCCACACGACGTCCAAGAGAAGGAGAGGAATACAACAGAAGATCAAGAGGTCTAGAAGCTACTAAAAAAGGTATAACTAGTTATTTGTTTCCGCATCATAACTAGTTCATCTTCTTTGTATAGATCTTGAAAAACCAAACACAAGAGGCTATCAATTTTAGACTATCATTTTTGTTATTGATTTTGTATTTTGATTTCATGTTTCAATATTGTGCTTCTATTGAGGTCTCTGTAGTTAAACCTAGTTTACTACAAGAAGTTAAATATCTGTTTTCTTTGAAAGGCTTTGTCTAGGAAGTGGTGGATGATTCCATACTCAAGAAGGCCTAGTGCCTCACCATGTTTAACTTGGAAGCCGATCTTTGAAATAGATATTTAATTAACTTCTGTAATATGGTTTAACTTATGAAGAAGACATCGGTTAAACTTGGAATAAAAATGTTAAGTATCGTTTCCAATCCAAGTTTAACTTCTAAAGGACAATTTGGATTAATAATATTAAGCATCATTAGCAATCCAAATTGAACTTCAGTAGAGCACATGGGTAGTTAGGATAGTTCTATGCTTGCACAAATTTTTGTACAGGGGAACTAGAACGGTATTTCGAGTAGCAACCAACACTAACAACCTGTCAGAAAAATAACCACATGTAAGAGAATATTCTGCTGGAACCTTCTTCAAGGATTATTGTGTCTCTCAGCAGTCGACCACTTATAAAGCATATTCCTTCAACGATTTGTTAATGACATAAGCTATAAACGATAAAAGAGGTATAAATATGGGTAAATAGAAGATTCTTCAGACAATTATTGCACATTGCCTAGATTGTACACTTTTCATTACCCAACAACCTTTGACATTATAAACCACCTCATGATTACGAAGGTTATGAGAGGTGGCATATAAAAGGGGGTCCTCTCCATTGATGCGGTTCGTTCTCTAAACATCTGAAGCTTACTCTCGTGCTCACGTTCTCTACTATTCTTCTATCATTCACCCAGCTAGAATTGTACTAATTTGAGTGTCAGAGGGCCTTTACCAGCCCCCTAATTTTTGGGTACTGACATTTTATTTACTCGTCTGAGTATGCGCGGATTGAAAGGAAACCTCTCTGTGGAGTAAAAAGTCTTCCTTAGTCAACAACTAAGCCACAGTTCCCAAGATCATATTTGATGTCGTTTGTGGAAATTTCTTCACCTGAATCTGAAGATTAGATATGGAAAAGGTTGGACGACTCACCATCGTCACATTAACTTAAGAGGATTTAGAAATACTGATTAGCGCTCGAGCACAAAAACTATTGTAGCAACAATAATAAGTAGCTACTGGTGACACTCTGCCACCGCCCAATCCTGTAGTGTCGACAACAGCACATCAAAGGAAAAGAGGAGCTCGGGAGGAAGGCCTCGCCCATCTACCTCCTGCATCTCATTCACCAATCCTGTGTCATCGAGCGCTCTTCCATACACCGTCCGAGTACATGGGCCAAGAAGGACTACACCAAAAATCTCCTGGAGAAGCACCTATTTGAGACAGGCGCAAGGGAAAAACCCCTGCAACTTGTAGCTCTCTCAAGCAGATTAACATCTCGTTCTCTCAAGAGATGCTAAAAGATAAGCTGTCAAAGCATTATCAACCCCTAATGATAGGGGAACACTCAGGGTCAACCAACCCTAAGGACTACCTTCTCAAATTTGAGAATGTCGCTCTCTTTCATCAATATATGGACGGTGTAAAATGTCGAGTGTTCCTCACTACACTCACCGATTCAATGCAAAGATAGTTCAAGCGATTGCTAGCTGAATCTATCTGTAGTTTTAAGGATATTCGCAAGACTTTTTTTCATCATTTGCCAGCAGTCGCCGGTACCAGAAGACCCACTTGAGCTTTTTTTTTTAAGTCAAACAAAGGTCCAAGGAGACACTTAGAGCCTATATTAAAAAATTTAATCAAGTGCTCATGGATGTCCCTACAGCCACCACTGAAATTCTGGTGAGTGCCTTCTCCCAAGGCCTCGTCGATAATGATTTCTTTCACTCCCTAATCAGAAAACCTCCAAGAAACTTTGACCACTACTTGACTGGGCGATCGAGTTTATTAATGTCGAGGAGGCGCAGGCCACCTGAAAGAAGAAAGTCACTACACCGGTTGCGACTTCAGCACCCGAGCACATAACATTACTTGCTCCGCTACATAAAGGACCACGGACGGGTCCTCAACTTCATCATCAAGAACCACTGCCCCAAGCCATACAACATGTGGAGGTTGAGCGAAAAAGATATCCCTAGCCTCCTCGGGGAACCTCGCGATGGTGATGAACAAATCACCTGTCAACCACTCACGACACCAGGGATTGTTATAATCTGGCAAATCACTAGAATAGTAATTAAAGATATTGCCAACACACCTTGTCACCCTTATCAACAGTTGAATGGCTCACCCAGAAAAGACCAATGAGAGGCCGAGCGACGTCAAAGGACACCCTAACCTCTAGTAGATCGGGCATAAGCTCCCCGCCTAGGTCCAACAAGAACTCCCAACATGGAAAGAAGAGAATCGTAATATCACCACCTAAGGCAATATCTACAAGCTTCTATGTGTCCGTTTGAGGTTCCAACTATTCCAGCTTTGTGCTGCTTCTCTGCTATGACACTACTATGCCCGACTGCTACTGAGAAGCCAACCAATACCGAATCTAATCCGATCATCTACGAGTGTTGGGTAATGAAAGTAAATTTTGTACTTAATTTCTGTAGAAAAGGAAAGTGTAGTGTGTTACACTTATCCTAACTTTTATTTGTACTCGATCCTCTCTTTCAACTATTCCAGAAGAGGTATTTAGTGGATTGCCCATTAATAGGTCCACGGGACCTAAGTCTTGGAATAGGAATCACCGAAGGTTCTGAACCAAGTAAAAATGACCAAGTTCAAGTTTTATGTTTTGCTTTCATATTTAGTTTTTTCCATTGCGTACTTATTTCAAAATAGAAAAAATAATTTTTTTTTAAACCATGTGATTCACCCCCTCCCCTCTCATGTACGTCTCAATCCAACATATATTAGTTTGTTCTATTCTCTTCATCCTTGTACGATTTACTCCTCCAAAAATTTTTAGAAAGTGGATTGCTTGTTTAAAAATAGTCCAAGGGATTATGGATCTTAGAGTAGTAGTCGAACCAAGTAACAGACCAAGTTCTTATTTTTAGTTTTCCACTACTTAACTAATTTGTTTTGTAAAAGCAAAGAAAGTTTTTAAGCGTGATATTCACCCCCCCCCCCCTCCTCTATCACTCAATCCGGTGCTACATTTTCACCAACCTTTAATCCTTCAACTTGGTTCCCTTGTAAAGTCTTCAATCCCATTTATTCTTCACTTATTCTTCAATTGATCTATTGTTGGTTAGGAGATTGGATCCACTGATTAGTCGACTTTTTCCTTTAATCATTTTTCTTAAGTTTGCCAACGACTATTTGAGTCAATTGGAATCAATCATCAATTACTCATTTATTGTAAGACCGGATCGTGAGACAAAGGGAAGAGGGCTGAATATCTCTCATTTGAAAATTTTTCTTTTCTTTTACAACAATAATTTAGAGACGCAACGGGAAAACTAAAAGCAAGAGAACTTGATTTTCATAGTCTAGCAACTGTTACTCCAAGCCCACAATCCCTTGGATTGGTCTTGAATGGGCAATCCATTAAAGTTTTTCCTTCCAAAAACTTTTGAAGGAGGAGAAAAACTCATTACAAATATGGATGTTAGTAACAAGTTTACTATACCTCTACTAAATGAAATGCAAGATCAAAGTTTACTGACAACAAAAAGAAGCAGAACTTGAGTGTGGTGTTGGTTGTCAGAGAGATTCGGTATGTCAACAATACTTACTTGCACAAATAGAACGAAGACATATTTGAATTATTGAGAGGAAAATTGATTGCTAAGCCTTGAATCCCAAGGCTTCTTTTACAAACTTTTTATCCAGTCGATTAAACCTGCTATTCTATCAATCGAACCTCAGAAATGCCCAAGTTCGCGTCAGGTTCACGATCTGCCCAGATCATATCTTCTACAAAATCTACTTGATCGATCAACTAATCTTCTTAATCAGTTGACTGGACATCCGAATAAGACAATTTATTTTAACTTGGTTTGGCTTCCCTTCTAGGTTTTTAGTCCATAGTGTATACAATCTATCAAGTGGATCACTCCCGAAAGCCCTCTAATAATTCTCTTTTCCAAATATTAAGATGGAGGTGAAGAAACCTCTTATTAGATAAAGTAGTTAATAGAGCAAATAACAATAAACAAGAATTAGGCAACAAATAAGAATATCAAATGAGGAACGATGTTTCCTATGAGACATGAGAAATTAGTGCACATGCAAGTAGCATAATAGTAGGAAGATTTTGAGTTTGTATATGGATTTGTGTAGGTGAAACAAGTGTTGGTGCAACCTTAGGTCAAGGTTGACCTGGTTGACCAGACTCGAGTTGACTTGACTCGAGTTGTGTTTTGATGTTTGACGAGTTATGTTTGACAATGTTTGACGTGAACAGAAAAGTTGTACCTTGATGTTTTACAAGGATACAAGCTTGGGAGATTGTGGGTGCAACCCGTGGTCAAGGTTGACCTGGTTGACCCGAGGTGAGTTGACCTGACTCGGAAAAGTCCAAGCAGGGAGCTTGGCACGGGAAAAGTCCAAGAAGGAAGCTTGGCATGGGAAAAGTCCAAGCAGGGAGTTTGGCATGGTGAAAAGTCCAAGCAGGGAGCTTGACACGGGAAAAGTCCAAGTATGGAGACTTGGCACGGAGAAGTCCAAGTATGGAAGCTTGGCACATGGGAAGTCGGAGATGGCTCGGTAGCTCGTTCTCCGGACTGTGGTCAGAGAGGGCTCGGGAGATCGTTCTCTGGACCGGATGGAAGTCGGAGAGGGCTCGGTAGCTCGTTCTCCGAACTGTGGTCAGAGAGGGCTCGGTAGCTCGTTCTCTGGACCGGATGTGGAAAGTCCTGGTGAGTGAAGCCAGGTAGACGGATAAGTCCTGGTGAGTGAAGCCAGGCAGTGGGAAAGTCCTGGTGAGTGAAGCCAGGCAGTTGGAAAGTCCTGGTGAGTGAAGCTAGGTGAAAGTCCTGGTGAGTGAAGCCGGGCCAGGGAAAATCCAGATGGATCAAGGGTGATCGGACATCTGGTGTTGAGAAGGTCAAGTAGGTCAAGGGAGTGACCGGATACTTGACACGAAGAGAAAAGTCCAAGTGGGTCAAAGGGATTGACCGGACACTTGGTGGGGAGTCTTAGCAGGTCAAGGGAGTGACCGGATGCTAAGCATGATGTACCAACAGGTCAAGGTTGGCCGGATGTTGGTATGGGAGACTTGGGAAAAACCAAGCTCTGGATCGATCTGGGGACCGATCCAGTGATACGGCTGATCGGTCTAGTGACCGATCAGTAATCAAACAGAATGCTTCTGTGGATTATCTGATCGGTCTGAAGACCGATCAGGAGGCAAACAGAAGAGAAGAAGGAGAAAGGCTGATCGATCCAAGGGACCGATCAGACTCCTCCTGGACCGATCAGGACATAGCCTGATCGGTCCAGGCTTAGCCTGATCGGTCCCCAAGACCGATCAGGGACAGTGTGGACCGATCAGGTTGGAGCCTGATCGGTCCAGGACTAGCCGTTGTGAGTGACAACGGCTAGATCTCAGTCTTCTGTGTTTCTTCTGCCTTCACAGGTTTGCAGGTTCAGCTATATAAAGAGTCGAGCGACTCTACAGGACCTTCTTCTTGCTTCTGCAAGTTCTTCCTGGTTTCTTCTCTAGAGCTTTGTTGAGCTCTCGTCTAAGCTTCGCGTGAGCTTCCTTTCGGCTGGGTTCCTGTTGTTGTAGGCGTCGCTTGAAGCTGCTGCTTCATCCAGTCGAACAGAAGGCAAGTAAGCGAAGGTGTTTCATACATTTGTATTGTATTTTGCTTCTTGCTGCTTTCTACTCCTATATTGCTTTTGCAAAACATTGTGGCGAGGTTTCTCCACCCATAAGGAGTTTATATTAGCCGGTTCTCCGGGGATTCATCCACCGACGGATTGATAGGCTTCGTCCACCTTACGGACACGCCGAGGAGTAGGAGTTTCTTCTCCGAACCTCGTTACATCGTCGAGTTCGAGTTTGAGGTTTGATCTTTCCTTTTTGCGTTTCTATTTAGTTATTTCCGCTGCGCTAACCCTAATTGTAGAAAGAAACGCGAAGATTTGGGGCGGCTATTCACACCCCCCTCTCTAGCGCGATCATCGATCCTAACAAGTGGTATCAGAGCGAGGTCGCTCTTCGCCGGATTGACACCCGAGGGAGCACAAGCTAGAGATGGATCAACTCGGAGAAGACATCACCATTCCACCTTTCTATGACCGCGACGACTTCGCGTATTGGAAGGTAAGAATGAGATATTTTCTTATTACTAACCTTGAAAATTGGAGTTGTGTTCAATTAGGTTTCAAGCCTCCAATGGATAAGGACGGAGAAACCCTAGAGAAGAAAAAGTGGACGAAGGAGCAAATCCACCAATCCACAATCAACGATGAGGTAATGAAAGTATTTGAATTCTCATTACCTAATGACATTCTATGTAAGATAGGTGGATACAACAATGCCAAGGAGTTGTGGAACAACTTGGCTAAGTTCCATGAGGGGAACTCCACTTCAAGCCATGAAGAGGAGTCAAGTGAGCCAAGTAGCTCACATCATGGAGGAGAGGAATTAGAAGTTGAGGGCTACTCAACATCTAAGGAAGAAGAGGAGGAGAGTTCTTCTTCAAGAATGGAGCAAGAGGAAGAAGCGTCTACCTCCGGAAGGGATGAAGAAGAAAGTCTTCATCCATCCTCAACCCTAGGTAACTCAAGCATTTCAATTTCAAATAAATTGCATATATTATGCTTTGAGTGTAGGGAATTTGGACATTACAAGAGTAAATGTCCAAAGAGGGTTATAAAGACTCCATCGGCGCCAAAGGTCAAGGAAGCCGGAGTCCCAACACGCAAGGGCAAGGAGCACGTGGTGTGCTTCCAATGCAAGCGAAGGGGACACTATAGGAGTCAATGTCCGAGGGGGAGGCAACCTCACAAGGACAAGAAACCAAGCACATCGATAGGGGGAGCTAAGGCAAACCCTAAGGTAACCTCTAAGGCTCATCATTGCAATTCTAATAAGACACATGCTAGTAGTTTTATTGCAATTGCTAATAATGATAAGCATGTTAATTATAGGAATCAATATATGTGCTTAGGTGCTAAACATGTTAGCTTGAATAAGGACAACTCTAGAAATGTCAACCCTAGGATTAACTCATCTAAGGTTAAGGGAAACCTAGATAGAAATCCCAAATCATCTAGACATATGCCTAGGAATACCTCAAAGAAAAATGATAAATTAAAGCTTGAGGTATTAGAGAAAGAAAATCAAGTCTTGAGGTCAAGACTTGACTCTCTAGAAAAGGCTCTTGAGGATTTGACTCTAGGGTCTAGGGGTCAAAAACCCAAGTCCAAGGACAAGAAAGGTTTGGGTCACAAACCTAAGTCCCAAATGGTCAAGCCCACTTATCACAATGTTCCATTCGATTATGGAACAAAACCTAGGGCTAGGAAGAACAACACCAAGGTCACAAGGGGAGTCACCCCTAGAGTTGATCTTGATGAGTCCCAAATGACCAAGGCTTCAAAGCCTAGGAGGGTCATTAGGTGGATTGCTAGGGAAGTCATCCCTAGTGAATATTTAGTGAACCCAATGAGCTCAAATAGGTATTGGGTTCCTAAGAGCGTGATTCCATCACGCTAGATGGTTTAGGGTGCCAACCTTACTTGAATAGGTAGTTGACCTAATCATGGCAAAAGGTGGCACCTTAGGAATTTTCAAGGTCTAATCAAGCCTTGAAAATGAAAGTGAAAATTATTCCTAAGGTGACTAGGATGTGCCAATCTCATTTGAGGAGTTTTCTAGAGTCAATCTAATTGGCACATAGTGATCTAAAAATCTTTTGTATTTGATTTTAGGTCTATTACACTTAGGAATATAGAATTTATGGCAAAATGATCATAATTATCAAAAATGACAACTAAGGCTAGAATTAGGTATTTTCTATACATTTATGTGCTATTTTCCATATATTGTTTGCCATATGCCATGTCATGACATCATATTTATTTTATGATCATTTAAAATGTCATGATAATGCTTAGGTTAGTTAAATGTCATGCTTTATTTAAGTTTCACACTTTATGCCATGACATCATGACATTGGCACATGTTTTCATTTATGATACAATTATATGTCGTGTCATCATCTTGTGCATTAATGATCAATGAAATTGATTTAAAACACAATTTGATATGGAGATCAAATTGTTATTTAGAAAAATGCATGAGAACTTAGATTAAGCTAACCTAAACCCATATCTCACATCAAGATTGACTTGGATGTGTTTGATACACCTTAGATGTGTGTGAGATATTAGGATCATGAGTTAGGATCAAGGTGCATAGTTCTTGTACCTAGATGAGCCTAATTCAAAATTGGGGATCATAGGGAAAGCTTATGTACAAGTCATGTACATTTAGCCCAAAGATTGTGGTCCTAAATTAAATGGTTTAAAATCATTTCAAAATTGATTTGAAAAACCTTGATGAAGCTTTTCTAGTGATAGCATTCATCATTGAGCAAAGTGATACAAAGATGAGTTAACTTTGAGTTATTTCAAAGACTTTTGAACTTTGTATCAAGATTTGAAAATGGAACTTATTTTCATAGAAAACTATTTTTCCATGATAGTATATGTTATGAGGAATGTATCCTCAAAATTTCACAATTTTTCGAATTTTCTGTGATTTTCTGGAGGTTTCTGAATTTCGGGAAGGAAAAATTCAGAAATCTGTCCATCAGTGTCTGGATCGGTCACTGGACCGATCCAGGGCTTTCCTGATCGGTCACTGTGACCGATCCAGAGGGAGCCTGATCGGTCTGGTGACCGATCAGCGCGTGCCAACTTGTTGATTTTTGACTATTTTGTCTGAAATTTCAGCTGAGAGTTGGTGTTTTGGATTTCTAAAGGTTTGGAACTCTCCAAGACATTGTTGGTGCAATGGTCAAGGGGGAGTTGACCTTTAGGGGGAATTTTACCTATTAGTCAAGGGGGAGTTGACTTTTAGGGAGAGTTTTTACTCCTAAAGACTTGAGTGATATGGGATTATCACTAAGTTAATTGTTCGACCTTAGTATCAAGGGGGAAATTAAGAGTTTCAATGAAAGGTATGGGACTTTCATTAGGAAGAAACTTTTGACCTTGATTCACTCTTTTTGATGTGTGTCAAAAAGGGGGAGAGTGTAGGTTTGAGGAGAATAGAGAATGTTCAAGGAAGAACATTGGAAAACCTAAGTTAGGTTATCGGGTTAACCTAACTTGATTATGGGTTTGATTATGGGTTTTGTCAAACATCAAAAAGGGGGAGATTGTTGGTGCAACCTTAGGTCAAGGTTGACCTGGTTGACCAGACTCGAGTTGACTTGACTCGAGTTGTGTTTTGATGTTTGACGAGTTATGTTTGACAATTTTTGACGTGAACAGAAAAGTTGTACCTTGATGTTTTACAAGGATACAAGCTTGGGAGATTGTGGGTGCAACCCGTGGTCAAGGTTGACCTGGTTGACCCGAGGTGAGTTGACCTGACTCGGAAAAGTCCAAGCAGGGAGCTTGGCATGGGAAAAGTCCAAGCAGGGAGTTTGGCATGGGAAAAGTCCAACCAGGGAGTTTGGTATGGTGAAAAGTCCAAGCAGGGAGCTTGGCACGGGAAAAGTCCAAGTATGGAGACTTGGCACGGAGAAGTCCAAGTATGGAAGCTTGGCACATGGGAAGTCGGAGAGGGCTCGGTAGCTCGTTCTCCGGACTGTGGTCAGAGAGGGCTCGGGAGCTCGTTCTCTGGACCGGATGGAAGTCGGAGAGGGCTCGGTAGCTCGTTCTCCGAACTGTGGTCAGAGAGGGCTCGGTAGCTCGTTCTCCGAACTGTGGTCAGAGAGGGCTCGATAGCTCGTTCTCTGGACCGGATGTGGAAAGTCCTGGTGAGTGAAGCCAGGTAGACGGATAAGTCCTGGTGAGTGAAGCCAGGCAGTGGGAAAGTCCTGGTGAGTGAAGCCAGGCAGTTGGAAAGTCTTGGTGAGTGAAGCCGGGCAGATTGGAAATCCTGGTGAGTGAAGCCAGGTGAAAACCCTAGAGAAGCTAGGTGTGAGTTCAGTCTAACAGGAAAAATCCAGATG
Source organism: Zingiber officinale (assembly GCF_018446385.1). Classification (NCBI taxonomy): domain Eukaryota; kingdom Viridiplantae; phylum Streptophyta; class Magnoliopsida; order Zingiberales; family Zingiberaceae; genus Zingiber; species Zingiber officinale. The sequence continues at coordinate 53,479,404 of NC_055986.1, forward strand.
GATCAAGGGTGATCGGACATCTGGTGTTGAGAAGGTCAAGTAGGTCAAGGGAGTGACCGGATACTTGACACGAAGAGAAAAGTCCAAGTGGGTCAAAGGGATTGACCGGACACTTGGTGGGGAGTCTTAGCAGGTCAAGGGAGTGACCGGATGCTAAGCATGATGTACCAACAGGTCAAGGTTGACCGGATGTTGGTGTGGGAGACTTGGGAAAAACCAAGCTCTGGATCGATCTGGGGACCGATCCAGTGATACGGCTGATCGGTCTGGTGACCGATCAGTAATCAAACAGAATGCTTCTGTGGATTATCTGATCGGTCTGAAGACCGATCAGGAGGCAAACAGAAGAGAAGAAGGAGAAAGGCTGATCGGTCCAAGGGACCGATCAGACTCCTCCTGGACCGATCAGGACATAGCCTGATCGGTCCAGGCTTAGCCTGATCGGTCCCCAAGACCGATCAGGGACAGTGTGGACCGATCAGGTTGGAGCCTGATCGGTCCAGGACTAGCCGTTGTGAGTGACAACGGCTAGATCTCGGTCTTCTGTGTTTCTTCTGCCTTCACAGGTTTGCAGGTTCAGCTATATAAAGAGTCGAGCGACTCTACAGGACCCTCTTCTTGCTTCTGCAAGTTCTTCCTGGTTTCTTCTCTAGAGCTTTGCTGAGCTCTCGTCTAAGCTTCACGTGAGCTTCCTTTCGGTTGGGTTCCTGCTGCTTCATCCAGTCGAACAGAAGGCAAGTAAGCGAAGGTGTTTCATACATTTGTATTGTATTTTGCTTCTTGCTGCTTTCTACTCCTGTATTGCTTTTGCAAAACATTGTGGCGAGGTTTCTCCACCCATAAGGAGTTTATATTAGCCGGTTCTCCGGGGACTCATCCACCGACGGATTGATAGGCTTCGTCCACCTTACGGACACGCCGAGGAGTAGGAGTTTCATCTCCGAACCTCGTTACATCGTCGAGTTCGAGTTTGAGGTTTGATCTTTTCTTTTTGCGTTTCTATTTAGTTATTTCCGCTGCGCTAACCCTAATTGTAGAAAGAAACGCGAAGATTTGGGGCGGCTATTCACACCCCCCCTCTCTAGTCACGATCATCGATCCTAACAACAAGTGCCCTGCCCTTCCTTTTATAAAAGTTTGTCGACTATTGGTATGGTACTTTTTTAGATCGCTTGAAAACTATTTTGATCGCCATGCTAATTCAGCTGCTAATTCGATCCACACACAATTTTGATCAGGTGGTGACTTCCAATCACTGGACACCTTTCATGTACTTGGAGTGAGGTCAACCTTATCTCTTAACTATCTCCATTGAATTTCTTGAATTTGAACTTTAAGTCACCTAGAAACCTTTCTGTCGCCCTGACATTAAGTTTAGTCGAACCTTTTTCAGTGGCCTCGAAGTCTGGTCAAATCGGATCTTCATATGCAACTTGGTCTGGTTAAACTGATTGTTGTTTGAGGTTGCCCAAACCACTTCTGGTACCTTAGAACACCAATTTACTCAAACCTACTTCCCGCATAACAAGATTAGTCCACAAGTTTATTCTAACATTTGAATAATAACTATTGTCCACCTTGACTTCAAAACACAAGGTGGGTTCTCTATCAAGTTTATGCCTAACTATAAAGACTAACCTCAAACCCAAAAAACTAAAGCACTCCTCACCACTTTCTCGGTCAGAAAGTTTCTTATAACTTACCTACCTAGTACATCTATCAAGTGTTACGTCTAGCTGCTTGTTGATCCACTAAGAATTTTATTGCTTAATATTTGGTCACTTAACCTACTAAATCCTTTGCTACTTACCAGGTGTATGAACCAACTGCATGTTGACCCATAAAACTTCTGTTACTTCTAATGTCTAGTCACCTGACCCATTAGAGTTTGACCATCTAACATGATTGCCAGACGTCTAATCTCCTTGAATCATCTGGACTTCTTCTACCTAATGTTTGGTCATCTAATCTACTAGAGCTTTCCTTCTACTTGTTTTTTAATCACCTAACCTTCCAAATCCTCTTGTCAAGTTTTCTACATTTGCATGCATAGCAAGCATATTAAATACACAAAATAGTCAAATTTTAAACTTCCTTACTATACAAGTTTGAAGTGGTACTCCATGCAATAATAATTTCTCCTTTTTATGTGTAAAAATCATATTTAGAGATACAAAATAATACGTGATGTTTCTCTCTCGATCGCTTGAGTAAAACGAATCTCCCCCTAAATATAATAGGTTTCTTTTCTTTGACTATTCAAAATCAGATTAACTTTTGAAACTACCTTTTAAAAATTATATTTTCCCCTTATGCATGCAATGAATATAAAGTGAAATGAAGTCAACGTAGTTAAGTCATAAAAGAGCATTTATAACTAAATAGTAGTGAAGTTAATCATAGTTAAGCAAGCATTAACATAACTAAAGTCAAATAATAGTTAATCAAAGTCAACATGTCAAAATGGAATAATTTCGAAGCAATAAAGTTGACCTAGTTAAATAGAATTGAGATAGTAAAATAAGATTAAGTCAAAATCAGCAGTCAAAATATAATATGTCTACTAAAGTAAACCTAGACACATAGCTAGTAGCAAAATAAAGCCTAGTCTAAAGGAGGGGGTGTTGGCTCATATGCCAAGAGTGAAAGAAGTCCATCATCTATATATATCTTGTAAAATATCGAATAAAATAATAATTAAATAAAAAAATTATTTTAGAAATAATCTTATTGGAATTTTTAGGAATTTTTAGATTTTTTTTAGAAATTTTTCGAAACTCATATGACGTATTTTGAGGGGATGCATTTATAGGCTTGGGAAAAATCTGATTGAAATACCCATTTAATAGGGAGTTGATTATTTTAATTAACCTAAGGTTTAGATTAATTATCGTAAGTTTTATTTACCAAGCCCTAATCCTTTCTTCTTCCTCACCCGATTTTTCTTCCCCTTGCACCAACTTCCTCCCCCGATCCTCACCCATCTCCTCTCTTCTCATCGTCCTCGCATCACCGCCGACAACTTCTCCTCTCCTCTTCTTTTCATCGAATCTTCCTCCTCTGATCTCACCAGCGTCAAGCTCCTCTTTATTCGGCCGTCGATTTCCCCTTCCTTCCTTCCTTCCTTCCTTCCTTCCTTCCTCGGCCATCTCCGCACGGATGCACCCCGACGTCACCGCCGACCAAGTTTCGTCTTTCCTCTTCTCTCAAGTTGATCTCGTCACCAACTGATCACTAGGTGTCGTCGGTGCAAGAAAGGGGAATTGATGCACAAAGGTGAGCAATCTGTCCCCTACCCGATCTCACCCCAGCAATTGACGCTGCCCTGTGCCGTGAACAGCTAACACCGATGCCTTAACTCCTTCCTCTGTTCATGTGAGTAACCAGATTTCGGTAAGTATGTTTGAGGATTAGTTTGTGTTTTAGTGATGACTTGGTTGACTATGGATAATGGTGTTAAATGGAATCGTTAATTGATTGTGATTCAGGGTGTTGATTTGGAGTTGACAAAGGAACAGTGAGCTTCGGCAGGAACAAGCAAGGTAAGGGTCGGAGGAATTTAGAATTTAGGTTACTATTTTTTATTATGGTTAATGTAAATTGAGGTTTATGATGCTTAATGTATTTGGTTATAGATTAGAGATTCATTATGAATTTAATTCTCTAATTAAGTTAATTTGGATGATAGCATGATCATTATCAGGATATTAGAAGGATTCAACCTAATCTAGTGAAGGTTATGTATTGAGTTAAATCTCACAGGATTAATGAGATTGGTTAACTATCAGATTTGGAGTTAATAATTGAAATGGAATTAATGTATAGATTCCCAATCAGATTAGGGTTCAGTTAGCTATTTGGTTCATGATGAATTTAGCTAACTAGTTCATACTTGATTAGTTATATCATACATTATGTGATCGCGGGATTTTGGTTTGGAGACGAGCCGCTTGACATGGAGATTGTTTGATACGACTTTCATTTTGAGACGGGTACCTTTGACTTATCTCTTTAGATATTATCATTCTGATATGGTTAGTTGGTTATAACTAGTAGTAATGGTTATGTTTATATCTGCTTGGTATGTCACTACTTGATACCCGTAGTTTGCCCTTATTATTATCTATTGTGCATTCATGCTTATGTTCTCTTGTTTCTTGTCATGTGTACTTATGTAGTGACATTCAATGTATTATCGGAAACAGGTCTAGATACTAGTTATTACCTGGCATGTGTACCGAGGTTTATTACTTGGCATGTGTACCTAGCTTTATTACATGTCATGTGTACCTAGGTTTATTTTTTGGCATGTGTACCTAGATCATTGTTATGGACTTGGTCACTCAGGAGTAGGTTTATTACTTGTTATTCATGCTTATGTTCTCTTTTTTCCTTTTGGTACACATTATGAAGAGGTTGGTATTTTTAGGATTTACATGCTTAGTGTCATGCACCATTTTGCATGATTATATGCTGAGTGATTGTCAGCTCCATTATTGTTGAGCACATCGCCAATTACATGGGTCTGCACACATAACCACTCATGGGTTAGTGGTATATCGGGCAGGGTGTGGTGCAGCAGGTTGCTCTATCAAGGGCTCCATTGGCCCGCTCATGGGTAATGGTGATGCAGCGTGGTAGTAGGACAGGGATCCCTCCTCTGGACCGTCTCAGAGAGATGAGAGCATTGAGCTCCCTCACTTATGATTTGGGGTAGGAAGATAGGTGTACTCCGACAGCATCATGTCCACTCGGTCACTCAGGAGTAGTGATGGCAGAGTGCACAGTTGTCATAACCCTACCCACTCAGTCTCACCATCGTGTGTGAGATGACTGATTGGCATCAAGGGTGACCATGTTATTTTTGCATCATATGCATGGATTGCATTTATTGTTTGTGCTTGCTGCATTATGTATGTTACATTTTGATGGTTGCATATGATTGACATGCATACAAGATACATGATGTATTTGGTTTGATGATCCTGCATCTATTGATGTGGTTCCCACCATTATGTCAGGATAGGAGACCCTGGTGAGTACAGTTCTTCTTCCCTTGTTTCAGTTTTGCATTTCCTGTTATTAATCAGGAGACTGTACTCTATGATTATTACGGGTAACTATTTCGTACTATGCATGTTAGATTGATATCCGCTGAGTTGTTGAACTCACCCCATTACATTATTCTCCTATTATATGTAGATAATTAAGCAGTTGCTTGGAGGTATCCTGTCTATCGGTCCCTCGTCGCATCAGAAGATGGTTTTACTTCGCCTTTGATTTCTTTTATATATATTCTTTAATGTTTTAGCATTGTATTGGCGTTGAGCTATGTAGTTATTTTCTTTGAGTTTGGTGTTGTATTTGTGTTTAAGTCGTGCTAGCACGCATTGTGTTGATTTGGTTTTATGGGCTTCCCGTTTGTTTTTCTGCTGTTTTTTTTAGTGCAACCGTATGGGCTGTTTTATATATATAATTGCGTGGTTGTATTTTTAGTATAGTCGTGTGGGTTGTTTAATATATATATAACTGCATGGTTGTGTGTATTCCAGCATATGGGCTGAGATATTTTGTGTGTTGATGTATTCATGCTTCAAATTGTCACCGGTACAGGGAAGATGTTGCCGGATTTTCCTCTAGCAGGGACTCCTTTGGGGCATAACATGTCTAGCCTATTGTTACCCCTCCATGCATTGGAATCCTTAAGCAAGGATCTTCTCAAGTAGAGTTACTCTGTCGTTTAAAAAGAGAGAAAGTGGAGGTGGTGGCAGCTGTGGCAAATCTACAATATCAAACTATGTGTCGCCCTCTTGAGTCTCAGACATTCTCCCATGTTTCCATACTAAGACTCTATTTACTATTTCCATTTAGCTAAGAAAATTATCTAAATCCTATCTTGTCAAAATAGGTTTAATATTACCACTAGTAATATCAACCCCGAATGAAACAAACAGGAAATTAAGGATATGATAGTAAGGTATGTGGACCTTATTGTTGGTAGTAATACTAGAGTGATAAATGATGGAATGAAACATATGTGGACTAAGGTTAATATCTAACCTATAATGTAAAGTATACAAAAATGAAAAGGTCTCATAACAACTAAGTCTTTAGTGTTTATTGGTAAGATGAATGCAACTAAGACTTTGTACAACACATAATCTTCAATTCTAAGATGAATAGAGTTGATGTTAGTGACGGTAGAAATACATTCACCTCAAAAAAATAGTGTAAATAGTGTCTAATAAAATGTGAGAGTAAGGATCTAGAAATGATAAGGACATAAATGAAAAAAAATATATAGAGATAGAGCGACTCAACCCAAGAAGGTTCCTAAGTATGTCAAGAGTAAAAATGATATCCTAACCTCCAGATCGAGTAGTGTAAGTGAGATCATTGAGTTAACTAAGTTATTATAGAACTTAGAACAACGATCAATGTTTACTGACTATGCAATAAACAAGACTACTTAGATTGTAATAGTCAATTTCTACAATGTCACAGTAGTGGTTTAAAAGAACTCCCTACTGAGTTATCTAGTGTGCATGAGTATAAACATCTGATCATAAAATCTAGTCCTAAGTTCTTTAAACAGAAGTCTAGGATCTATACTATAAAGCCTAGAGGAACTAGCCTCAGTCACTCTATGTTTTAGTCTAAACTATTAAATTAAACTTATGTAAGCTTTAAAACTTTAGAAGATAATGTTTTAGAGGTTGTTATGGAGGCATGATGTCATTGAAGAGATTGAGAATACAAAACTTGGGTTTTAGTAGGAAGCAAGAGCTTAAAGGTGTGAGGTCACCTGGAGCTCTCTGTCCATTTTTATAAACCTTATCCGGGTGATCAAAGAGAGTTTAGGCACCTGAAGGTGTTTAATCTATAGGCACCCATGACTTGCACTACGGACGCCTAAAGTCTGACTCTGAATGACCTGAACCCTAATTTTCACTACTCGTATTAAATAGGATTTTAATTTTTACCATTGGATATCTGAGTGCTTGGGAGTTTCCAAACAATCGTATTTCAACTTTTTACCAACCAAAATTTATCATTTTATCTATTTGTGTTCGAGCGCAGAAAGAGTTCCATATGACCCTAAAGTCAAATTTTTTATTAATTTCAATTTAAATTCTAACTCAAGTTGTCAAGTCTTAACTTAAATTTATAGGTCAATGGTGTTGGTTTTGGTTAATGAACATCTTAATTTCAACAAGTTAACAAAGTTAATCAACCAAAAGTAATATTTTAGATAAAAATATAAAATTTTGAAAATAATTTTAAAATCCTTTTGACATGTCCAATAATTATTTCCAACTTAAATATTTATGAGACATAAGTCTTCAACGAGTTGATCACCTAAATGATTGATTTGGGTTTATTAAACTTGGTTCATATGAATGCACATACATGAGCATCTAGAACCAAAGTCTAGTCTTAGCAACTCACGCCTATCTACGTGGCTCAATATATAAATAGTTAACCTTAAGTGTTTATGAAATGCGAAGGTTGCCTAGATTTATAGGTTGATTCAATCTATAGTAGATCCTAGGTTAAGTCCATTTCTTAAAAAAATAAACGAGTATATATATATGATATATGAAAATCCTAGTCTAATTTCAAACTTCAAACTAATTGGAACTCCCCCTAAGCTGAAGGTTTGTTTCTTTTTGTTTTCTAAATTTTTCTAATTCCCCTTACATTTGAGATTTCTACAATTCTAAAGTTAACATGAGCTTCATTCACATAATGAATACGTTATTTTTGTTAGGATCGATGGTCGCGGCTAGAGAGGGGGGGGGTGTGAATAGCCGCCCCAAATTCTTCGTTTCTTTCTACAAATCAAGGTTAGCGCAGCGGAAATAAACAATAGAAACGACAACGGATAATAGCAAACCTCAAACTCGTCGATGTAACGAGGTTCGGAGATGAAACTCCTACTCCTCGGCGTGTCCGTAAGGTGGACGAAGCCTATCAATCCGTCGGTGGATGAGTCCCCGGAAAATCGGCTAATAAGAACACTCCTTCTGGGTGGAGAAACCTCGCCACAGAAACTTCTTGCAACAGCAAGAAAGGTGTACAAAAATACAGCACAAAACAGAAGGCAATATGAATGTACAAAACAAAGCTTGTCTACTGTTCTTGTCGACTGGAATCCGAAGCAGCAACTTCAGGAAACTCACAGCAGCAGCTGATCAGTCGAGGAAAGCTCACCCGAAGCTTCAAGAAGGAGCTCACACGAAGCTCAATAAGCTAAGAGCTCAGCAAAGCTCGATCACAGTCAGGAGTAGGAAGAAGAAGAGAAGTGAGAGCGTCCACTGTAGAAGCCCTCGAACTCCTTTTATAACCTGCACTCAACCTGCACTGTACCTGCGAAGAACAGAAGACAGAAGACTAGCCGTTGTGAGCCAACGGCTAGGGCTAGACCGATCAGAACATCTCCTGATCGGTCCAGGAAGACCCTGATCGGTCCTGGGGACCGATCAGCATGCATGCCCCTTCCTTTTCTCCCGTACTTCTTGCCTTCTGATCATTGTTTCCTAATCGGTCTGCAGACCGATCAGATAACACTCAGTAGGCTACTGTTTGGTTATTGATCGGTCACCAGACCGATCCAGATACCCAGTGTATCACTGGATTCATCCACTGATCGATCCAGAGCTTGGTTTTTGCCCAAACCAAGTCTCAAACCTTCCAAACCAACATCCGGTCAACCTTGACCTGTTGGTACATCATGCTTAGCATCCGGTCACTCCCTTGACCTGCTAAGACTCCCCACCAAGTGTCCGGTCAATCCCTTTGACCCACTTGGACTTTTCTCTTCGTGTCAAGTATCCGGTCACTCCCTTGACCTACTTGACCTTCTCAACACCAGATGTCCGATCACCCTTGATCCATCTGGATTTTCCCTTGCCCGGCTTCACTCACCAGGACTTTCACCTAGCTTCACTCACTAGGGTTTTCACCTGGCTTCACTCACCTTTTCACCTGGTTTCACTCACTAGGGTTTTCACCTGGCTTCACTCACCAGGATTTCCAATCTGCCCGGCTTCACTCACCAGGACTTTCCAACTGTCTGGCTTCACTCACCAGGACTTTCCCACTGCCTGGCTTCACTCACCAGGACTTTCACCTAGCTTCACTCACTAGGGTTTTCACAACTGCCTGGCTTCACTCACCAGGACTTTCCCACTGCCTGGCTTCACTCACCAGGACTTATCCGTCTGCCTGGCTTCACTCACCAGGACTTTCCACATCCGGTCCAGAGAACGAGCTACCGAGCCCTCTCTGACCACAGTTCGGAGAACGAGCTACCGAGCCCTCTCCGACTTCCATCCGGTCCAGAGAACGAGCTCCCGAGCCCTCTCTGACCACAGTCCGGAGAACGAGCTACCGAGCCCTCTCCGACTTCCCATGTGCCAAGCTTCCATACTTGGACTTCTCCGTGCCAAGTCTCCATACTTGGACTTTTCCCGTGCCAAGCTCCCTGCTTGGACTTTTCACCATGCCAAACTCCCTGCTTGGACTTTTCCCGTGCCAAGCTCCCTGCTTGGACTTTTCCGAGTCAGGTCAACTCACCTTGGGTTAACCAGGTCAACCTTGACCACGGGTTGCACCCACAATCTCCCAAGCTTGTATCCTTGTAAAACATCAAGATACAACTTTTCTGTTCACGTCAAACATTGTCAAACATAACTCGTCAAACATCAAAACACAACTCGAGTCAAGTCAACTCGAGTCTGGTCAACCAAGTCAACCTTGACCTAAGGTTGCACCAACAATCTCCCCCTTTTTGATGTTTGACAAAACCCATATTCAAACCCATAATCAAGTTAGGTTAACCCGATAACCTAAGTTAGGTTTTCCAATGTTTTTCCCTGAACATTCTCTAGACATTCTCCATTCTCCTTTCTACTCTCCCCCTTTTTGACACACATCAAAAAGAGTGAATCAAGGTCAAGAGTTTCTTCCTAATGAAAGTCCCATACCTTTCATTGAAACCCTTAATTTCCCCCTTGATACTAAGGTCAACAATTAACTTAGTGATAATCCCATATCACTCAAGTCTTTAGGAGTAAAAACTCCCCCTAAAAGTCAACTCCCCTTAACTAATAGGTAAAACTCCCCCTAAAGGTTAACTCCCCCTTGACCATTGCACCAACAATGTCTTGGAGAGTTTCAAGCCTTTAGAAATCCAAAACACCAACTCCCAGCTGAAATTTCAGACAAAACAGTCGAAAATCAGCATTTGGCACGTCCTGATCGGTCACCAGACCGATCAGGCTCCCTCTGGATCGGTCACAATGACCGATCCAGGCTCCCCTGGACCGATCAGAAACCCCTCTGATCGGTCCACAAACCTGATAAAGGTCTGATAAGTTCTGATTTCTCTCCATGAAATTCAGAAACCTCTAGAAAATTACAGAAAATTCCAAAAATTATGAAATTTTGAGGATACATTCCTCATAACATATACTATCATGGAAAAATAGTTTTCTATGAAAATAACTTCCATTTTTCAATCTTGATACAAAGTTCAAAAGTCTTTGAAATAGCTCAAAGTTAACTCATCTTTGTATCACTTTGCTCAATGATGAATGCTATCACTAGAAAAGCTTCATCAAGGTTTTTCAAATCAATTTTGAAATGATTTTAAACCATTTAATTTGGGACCACAATCTTTGGGCTAAATGTACATGACTTGTACATAAGCTTTCCCTATGATCCCCAATTTTGAATTAGACTCATCTAGGTACAAGAACCATGCACCTTGATCCTAACTCATCATCCTAATATCTCACACACATCTAAGGTGTATCAAACACATTCAAGTCAATTTTGATGTGAGATATGGGTTTAGGTCATCTTAGGCTAAGTTCTCATGCATTTTCTAGAACATCAACTTGATCTCCATATCAAATTGTGTGGTTTATCCTTAAGTCAATTTAATTGATCCTAAATGCAAGAGAAGAGATGATGACATGGCATATAATGATATCATAAATGAAACATGTGCCAATGTCATGACGTCATGGCATAAAGTGTGAAACTTAAATAAAACATGACATTTAAACTAACCTAAGCATTATCATGACATTTCAAATGATCATAGATTAAATATGATGTCATGACATGGCATATGACAAACAATATATGGCAAATAACATGTCAAGGTATAGAAAATACCTAATTCTAGCCTTAGTTGCCATTTTTGATAATTTTGATCATTTTGCCATAAATTCTATATTCCTAAGTGTAATAGACCTAGCATCTTATACCAAAGATTTTTAGATCACTATGTGCCAATTAGATTGACTCTAGACAACTCCTCAAATTTGATTGGCACATTCTAATCACCTTAGGAATAATTCTTAATTTCATTTTCAAGGCTTGATTATACTTTGAAAAATCCTAAAGTGCCACCTTTTGCCATGATTAGGTTAACTACCTATTCAAGTAAGGTTGGCACACCCTAACTAATCTAGCGTGATGAAATCACGCTCCTAGGAACCCAATACCTATTGGAGCTCATTGGGTTCACTAAATATTCACTAGGGATGACTTCCCTAGCAACCCTCCTAATGACCCTCCTAGGCTTTGAAGCCTTGGTCATTTGGGACTCATCAAGATCAACTCTAGGGGTGACTCCCCTTGTGACCTTGGTGATGGTCTTCCTTACCCTAGATTTTGTTCCATAATCTAATGGAACATTGTGATAAGTGGGCTTGACCACTTGGGACTTAGGTTTGTGACCCAAACCTTTCTTGTCCTTGGGCTTTGGTTTTTACCCCTTAGACCCTATATTTGACTTTTCTAAAATTTTAAGGGTCTTTTCTAAAGAGTCAAGTCTTGACCTCAAGACTTGATTTTCCTTCTTTAATACCTCAAGACTTGATTTGTCATTTTTCTTTGAGGCATTCCTAGGCATGTGTCTAGTTGATTTGGGATTCCTACCTAGGTTTTCCTTAGCCTTAGATGGGTTAATTCTAGGGTTGGTTTTCCTAGTGTTATCCTTATCTAGGCTCACATGTTTGGCACCTAAGCATGTGTATTGATTTCTAATGTTATCATGCTTACCATTATTAACAATAGCAATAAGGCTACTAGCATGTGTCTTACTAGTATTGCAATAATGTGCCTTAGAGATTACCTTAGGGTTTGCCTTAGCTCCCCCTATCGATGTGCTCGGTCTCTTCTCCTTGTGAGATTGCCTCCCCCTCGGACATTGGCTCCGATAATGTCCCCTTCGCTTTCATTGGAAGCACACCATGTGCTCCTTGCCCTTGCGTGTTGGGACTTCGGCTTCCTTGATCTTTGGCGCCGGTGGAGTCTTCCTAACCCTCTTTGGACATTTACTTTTGTAATGTCCAAATTCCCTACACTCAAAGCATAATATATGCAATTTACTAGAACTTAAATTGCTTGAGTTACCTAGGGTTGAGGTGGGATGTAAGCTCTCTCTTTCATCCCTTCCGGCGGTAGAAGCTTCTTCTCCTTGCTCCGAACTTGAAGAGGAACTCTCCTCCTCTTCTTCTTTAGATGTTGAGTAGCCCTCAACTTCTAAATCCATCCCTCCATGATGTGAACTCCTTGGCTCACTTGACTCCTCTTCATGGCTTGAAGTGGAGTTCCCCTCATGGAACTTAGCCAAGTTGTTCCACAACTCCTTGGCATTGTTGTATCCACCTATCTTACATAGAATGTCATTAGGTAATGAGAATTCAAATACTTTCATTACCTCATCGTTGATTGTGGAATGGTGGATTTGTTCCCTTGTCCACTTCTTATTCTCGAGTGGTTTTCCTTCCTTATCCATTGGAGGCTTGAAACCTAATTGAACACAACTCCAATTTTCAAGGTTAGTCATAAGAAAATACCTCATTCTTACCTTCCAATACGCGAAGTCGTCGCGGTCATAGAAAGGTGGAATGGTGATGTCCTCCCCAAGCCGATCCATCTCTAGCTTATGCTCCCTCGGATGTTAATCCAACGAAGAGCGACCTCGCTCTGATACCACTTGTTAGGATCGATGGTCGCGGCTAGAGAGGGGGGGTGTGAATAGCCGCCCCAAATTCTTCGTTTCTTTCTACAAATCAAGGTTAACGCAGCGGAAATAAACAATAGAAACGACAACGGATAATAGCAAACCTCAAACTCGTCGATGTAACGAGGTACGGAGATGAAACTCCTACTCCTCGGCGTGTCCGTAAGGTGGAAGAAGCCTATCAATCCGTCGGTGGATTAGTCCCCAGAAAACTGGCTAATAAGAACACTCCTTCTAGGTGGAGAAACCTCGCCACAGAAACTTCTTGCAACAGCAAGAAAGGTGTACAAAAATACAGCACAAAACAGAAGATAATATGAATGTACAAAACAAAGCTTGCCTACTGTTCTTGTCGACTGGAATCCGAAGTAGCAACTTCAGGAAACTCACAGCAACAGCTGATCAGTCGAGGAAAGCTCACCCGAAGCTTCAAGAAGGAGCTCACACGAAGCTCAGTAAGCTAAGAGCTCAGCAAAGCTTGATCACAGTCAGGAGTAGGAAGAAGAAGAGAAGCGAGAGCGTCCACTGTAGAAGCCCTCAAACTCCTTTTATAACCTGCACTCAACCTGCACTGTACCTGCGAAGAACAGAAGATAGAAGACTAGCCGTTGTGAGCCAACGGCTAGGGCTGGACCGATCAGAACATCTCCTGATCGGTCCAGGAAGACCTGATCGGTCCTGGGGACCGATCAGAGCTTCCTCTGATCGGTCCAGGGACCGATCAGCATGCATGTCCCTTCCTTTTCTCCCGAACTTCTTGCCTTCTGATCGTTGTTTCCTGATCGGTCTACAGACCGATCAGATAACACTCAGTAGGCTACTGTTTGGTTACTGATCGGTCACCAGACCGATCCAGATACCCAGTGTATCACTGGATCGATCCAGAGCTTGGTTTTTGCCCAAACCAAGTCCCAAACCTTCCAAACCAACATCCGGTCAACCTTGACCTGTTGGTACATCATGCTTAGCATCCGGTCACTCCCTTGACCTGCTAAGACTCCCCACCAAGTGTCCGGTCAATCCCTTTGACCCACTTGGACTTTTCTCTTCGTGTCAAGTATCCGGTCACTCCCTTGACCTACTTGACCTTCTCAACACCAGATGTCCGATCACCCTTGATCCATCTGGATTTTCCCTTGCCCGGCTTCACTCACCAGGACTTTCACCTAGCTTCACTCACTAGGGTTTTCACCTGGCTTCACTCACCAGGATTTCCAATCTGCCCGGCTTCACTCACCAGGACTTTCCAACTGTCTGGCTTCACTCACCAGGACTTTCACACTGCCTGGCTTCACTCACCAGGACTTTCCAACTGCCTGTCTTCACTCACCAGGACTTTCCCACTGCCTGGCTTCATTCACCAGGACTTTCACCTAGCTTCACTCACTAGGGTTTTCACAACTGCCTGGCTTCACTCACCAGGACTTTCCCACTGCCTGGCTTCACTCACCAGGACTTATCCGTCTGCCTGGCTTCACTCACCAGGACTTTCCACATCCGGTCCAGAGAACGAGCTACCGAACCCTCTCTGACCACAGTTCGGAGAACGAGCTACCGAGCCCTCTCCGACTTCCATCCGGTCCAGAGAACGAGCTCCCGAGCCCTCTCTGACCACAGTCCGGAGAACGAGCTACCGAGCTCTTTCCGACTTCCCATGTGCCAAGCTTCCATACTTGGACTTCTCCGTGCCAAGTCTCCATACTTGGACTTTTCCCGTGCCAAGCTCTCTGCTTGGACTTTTCACCATGCCAAACTCCCTGCTTGGACTTTTCCCATGCCAAGCTCCCTGCTTGGACTTTTCCCGTGTCAAGCTCCCTGCTTGGACTTTTTCGAGTCAGGTCAACTCACCTTGGGTCAACCAGGTGAACCTTGACCACGGGTTGCACCCACAATCTCCCAAGCTTGTATCCTTGTAAAACATCAAGATACAACTTTTCTGTTCACGTCAAACATTGTCAAACATAACTCGTCAAACATCAAAACACAACTCGAGTCAAGTCAACTCGAGTCTGGTCAACCAGGTCAACCTTGACCTAAGGTTGCACCAACAATTTTAGAATAGAAAAGAGTTATGTCCTACTAGGTTGACTAAATATGACTTGAAAACGAAGCCCTCCTATATTTATCACAATTAAATTTATTTCTATTTAAAAGAGACATATATGAAACATATTATTGACTTGAGTTTTAACCAAGTTAAGTCTTGTTGTAGACAACATGTTGAGACCCAAGTATCATTTCTAGATATTTAGATCCTAATGTGCACTTTTTCAGCATAAACTTTAACTTGTCAATTTGAATTTTCAAGATCGAGTTCTGATGTGTGTGATTCATACAAATATTTTTGGTATTATTTTTCATGCATTTAATTCATTGCATGACCATATCTTGTAGGTTTCATTAGCTTTTGTATTATTTTTATCTTTTTAGTTCAGGATGTTGCTTTTTGTGTTTTTTCATTGATAGGATATAAATTCGAAACTTAATCAGAGTCAAAGAGCCTTTAAAATGTGCA
Source organism: Zingiber officinale (assembly GCF_018446385.1). Classification (NCBI taxonomy): domain Eukaryota; kingdom Viridiplantae; phylum Streptophyta; class Magnoliopsida; order Zingiberales; family Zingiberaceae; genus Zingiber; species Zingiber officinale. The sequence goes on from NC_055986.1 coordinate 53,494,964, forward strand.
TTCCAGCATGATGCATGGTTTGGCCATATTTCCTGGCACGACCGTGCACCATCTTTGGAGATTCACAATGAAGAGATTAGAGGACTTTCAGCACTAAACATGGGATGGTCATGCCCTTTGCTGCCAGCCAACAAAATACACTAGATCAAAACATGGCATAGTTGTGCTTGTGAGCATAGCCATATTTCTCCCTCTAATAGGCCACACGGCCTGGTCGTGCTTCCCAACACGGTTGTCGTCTGGTGGCCACCTTGACAATTTTGGAAAGTTGTGATGAACTTGGAAGGCTTGGGAGGCTTTGGAGGTTATAAAAGGACATATGGGGCTCATAATTGAGGCATCAAGGGGTTTTCTTGTGACAAGGAACTCAAGAAGAGATTCGTTCCTATGGAGCCGCGAGGACTCCGTCCACTAAGGAGGCAAGGAGATCATCCGGAGACAACATCAACATCTACAACCAAGTTTTCTCGCTTTTCTCTCTTTGTTTTGAGTTGTAGAATGCTTAATTTCATGTCTCCAGCTTGTACCTCATCTCCAGGGAGTAGTTTCCTTAATTCTAGGAATAAGGAGTAACCCTACTTGATTTTATATTTGTGTGTTGAAAATTATCTCTTTTATCACATTATTTGTTTATCCTTGATTTAGTTGTTAGTGCATTAACATGTTAGAGATCTTAATGTACATAACACATACCATAGGGTGAGGAGGAAGAACTTAACGGTAAACTCCGATCTTCGACATAACACAACTAGACTTGAGTTGTTCATAAAAGTAGTTCAAATCTTCTCAAGGATACCATTGGTCATCATAAGGCTTAAGTGGTGACTGAAATCCTAGAATTGCTCCCCGAGATTGATTTTCTCCCAGATTCACTTTTGGTTTCTTAGCTTGTTGTCCTTCTCATAGAAACTTTTCTTGTCTTTGATCCATTTAGATAGCCTGCTTCGCACTTGAGCCAAACCATCACTTCACAATCCTAGAGGATGATATTTTTACTACTTGACGATATCATTCACTTGTGATTTACACAAATCAAGTTTTTGACATTGTTGCCAAGGATTGTGTCAAGTTAATATTAGTTTCATTACGATTTAGCTAATCTAGATTTTATTTCTTGTTATGTTCCTTTCCTTCTTTGTCTTATATTTCTCTTTCTAACCTTTCCTTTTTCAAGTGAACAAATTTCCTTTTATGCGCAAGTCTGATAAGGTGGGAACTCTTCTTCCAACAAATTCTGAAATTGAGAGAACTTTCCATAAAAGAAATCTACAAAAGAAAATAGAGGCAAAGTAAGACCCACCAACCACAATCATGGCCAACGATGAGAACATGTTGTTGCAGGACTATGCCACACCTAACATAAGAGAATTAAGATCTATCATCACCAGACTTCTGGTCAATGTCCACAACTTCAAGTTGAAGCTTGTATTGCTCCACATTATCCAGTAGCACCAATTTGGAGGTGCACCTATGGACAACCCTAATTTGAACTTAGAGGATTTTTGGAAATTTACAAAACTCCAAAATATAATGGTATCTTTGCAAATGTTATTAGATTGCGCCTACTCCCTTTCTCCTTGAGAGATAAAGCAAGAACCTGGCTACATTCACTCCCAATTGGAAACATCATGACGTGGGAGTAACTTGAACAACGATTCCTTGACAAATATTTTCCTCCAAGTAAGACAACACATCTCCAACATCTTATCACAAGCTTCACACAAAAGGGACTGGTTCAAGAGACTTCTCCATTAGTGCCCGGATTATGAACTCGAAAATCATCCACGCCTTTTACAATAGAATCAATTATGCAACAAAGGTTGAGGTCGATGATAATGGCCGCCTGGGGTAAGCATTATCACCTTATACTCCAACTATGCAACAAAGGTCGCCCTCATAAGTTGACAAGTTAGTACTTATATGGGTATTTTCTCCAATAGCTCTTGGGGTTAATTTTCAGCGAATGCAAAATGTCTCATTAGGTGTCTAACCTCCCTCATGCAAAGGGTCATTTTGCTAAGGAAAATGTCCCCTCCCATGATTTACTTGCCTATATATTATCGTGGGACCGATAATATTAGCCCACTTGGGGTGAGTGATATCATATTTTGCTCCAACTATGCAACAAAGGTCTCCTCAAACTCCGTAGCTAGTGGAGCACTAATGAACAAAAGATTAGATGATGCCTATAACATCATAAAAAATGTAGTGCTCAATCACCACTAATGGGAGACCGAGAAAGATGATCCTGTGAAAGCTATAGGTAAGTACAATGTAAACACTCTTGACCTAATTACTGCAAAGATGGATGTGCTAACAATAAGATTTGATTCTTTCAATGTCAATGTGATGAACGTAACTAGTGTTTCCTATGAGATATGTGGTAATAGGACATGTGTCAACAAATGGTCAGTTGGGGTTGCACTATTAGTGAGACCAAATTGAGTAAGTATATGTCATCGATAACTTCAACAAAAGGAAAAATAACCCTTAGTCGAACACATACAATCCCAGTTGGAGGAACCACCCAAACTTCTCTTATAGGAACAACCAAGATCAAGGATGGCAAAATAATTTGGAGAATCATCGGGATTTCAAGAAGCACTGCAGAAGTGCAAGCTAGAGAGTTTGGTCAAGAACTTCATCGCGATGCAAACTCAAAAAAATGAAGAGTTCATGCAACAACACCTAGCCACTGGAGAGGCAATCAAACAAATAACATGGAAAATTGACAACCTCACCAACCATACCAAGATTCTTGAAATTTAGATTATGCAAATTGAAAATTCATCTTTGAGAGCTTTTAGCTAATTTTCAAGCAACCCGAGATGAACCCTGTAGAACATTGCAACGCTATCTCCTTGACAAGTGGTCGAACCATGGTGGAACCCCATGTGCATATGGAGGATGAAGATGGTGTACCAAATGACAAGGATAGGGCAATCTATGTGGCAAAAGGCGATTCGCTCGCCCCCAGCGCCCCCGCCAACCCGTCCCTAGGCCAACACGGAGGAGGTAAATCACGGGTGGCTACTAGCCATTAGTGCAAATGGCCAAGACATGGGGGAGGTTATGCTCGGTCACGCCGAGTTTCGACCCCAAGACCTCATGTGGCAACACCCCATGTCTTAACCATCGCACCGCCCCAAGGGGACTAGGATGGGGCAATCTAGATTCTACAATGAGGGGAGAATATCACAAAATAATCCAAGAAAAAGAATGAAGAACCTAGATCCACAACTCCAGTGGGATTTACACGCTATCGGTACTTTTTCCTCATAGATTGGCTAAAGCAAAGTTGGATGAGCAATTTAGGAAATTTTTGGAGATGCTTAAGGAGCTGTGTGTGAAAATGCCCCTACTTGATGCTTTACAACAAATGCCAACATGCTCCAAGTTCATGCAAGACATTTTTTTGTACAAAAAGAAGGCTAAGACTTCAAGATTATTGCTTTGATGGAAGAGTACAGTGTGTTTATTCAAAACAAACCTCCCTAAAGCTAGAAGATCTAGGTAGTTTTTTTATTCCTTGTCTTATTGACTGCACTAAGATTAACAAGGCTTTTTATGATCTCAAGGAAAGTGTGAGTCTCATGCCCTTTTCAATTTGCAAGAAATTAGGGTTATGTGACTGAAGCTAACGACCATGACTTTGCAACTAGCCGACCACTCTCTTAGGTACCCATTGGGTATTCTAGATGATGTTCCAGTCAAAGTAAGTGATTTTGTAGTGCCTACATATTTTGTCATACTTGATATAGATGAGGACCTTAAGGTTTCTATCCTCTTAGGGAGGCCTTTCTTAGCCACCTTCAGAGTTGTAATCAACATCAAAAATCATAGGCTCTCTTTGATGGTTGGCGAAGACAAAAATTGACTTCGATTTATCTAAGGTCACTAATAAATTGCATGTGGATAGTGTTGGATGGCTTGAAAATGATGAAGAAAGAAGCCCTATGATATGATTCGTAGATGATCCATCAAGATGAAACCATGATAGGGGGATGAGTAAAATTGGAAAGTACGTCATTCCGGCATGAGAAAGGATGAACCAAGAGCTTCCTGATGAAGTTGGAAAAAGAGGGGAACATGCACCACTTAAGCTGAAAACTCCAAGCTAAAATTGACAAGGGTCAAGTTTTTGATAAAAACAAACGCTTCTTGGGAGAAAACCCAAATTCTTTTTCATTTTATTTTGAGTTTTTTAATTTGTTTGGTCGTTGCAACTGCCACATGCGTGGGGAGGATTTCCACAAGGAACACGACCAATGAACCTTAAAAAAAGAGAGAAATATAATGTTTTTAATTACAAATATATTATTCACCCCTCCCCTCTAGCAACCCAAACTGCTTCTGTAACACCAATAGTTTGCGATATATCAAATGATTGTTGAGTATGAGCAATCAACTGATGACACTATTGAGTGACTAGAGAATTTTTGAGTCGATTCGAAAACTCTATTGTTGATCCAACAGTCGACTAATAAAGTACAATAGTCAACTATTGTGGTCAATGTTTCACTGAAAAAGTTATTTTGCAGGTGCAATATTTGAAATCTAGAAGAACAATCGACTAATGGTGACAAATAACCTTCAAAAATCTATCTAAAGCAATTAATAGAAAGTAAATAAAAGATCACTTATGTAAATTATTGCTACAACTAATGTAAATTATTATTTATATTGAATTTCATTTTTCATTTTTATATTTGTATGTGTTTATAGAATAGGCTTGTAAGAAGTTTTCTGTCTGCGAAAAGTGTCTGAGAAGGAGAAAGTATAGTCGTAATACCGCTAGAACGCTAAGTCATGAAATAGGAATCGAGAGTTCTACATAAAAATGATTTGTAGTGTTTGTGTTGTTTTATTTCTTGAGTTTATTTCCACTATGCATTATTTTATAGACAAGCACGAAAAATGAAAACCGAAGCGAATCGTTATTCACTTCCCCCTCTAACGATGTCACCAATTTTAACATAATAATCTTTAAATGGAATTAAAGCATCATAATACATAACTAACATTTCATGTAAAACATCTAATTTACTTTAAGTTTAGGATATAAAACAAATACAACTAAATAAATATTCTTATAAACAAATATTTTTCTATTTTACCTTCATTGCTAACATGAATGAGTTTAAAATTCATTTGTAATATATTCATTTAAAATTAAAATTATGTTATGAAAATTTATTATAACTAAATGAGAAATAGGATAATAAACACAAAATAATTTATTGAGTTGCATCATTAAATATTTTTAGAATTTCACAAATATTACTATATATATTTCATTGATGCAAAAATAAATATGCATTGATATATTGAAATAAATAATTTATACTTTAATTATAGCGTGTTAGAACATCATGTAAAAAAGTTTTAACCTCATTCTATTAATTTTATAAAATCTATTTTATTATTTCATTATAATAAGATATAACCATAAATAAGAGACAAAAATTTTTATTGATTTAATTTGATTTTCTAAAAATTTTAGTATGTCTTGAACGGGTAAATTTAAAATATAACATACATAATGAATATAACAAAATAAATCATCCATAACAAATTAACATATAAATTTAAATTCGTCAATACTTCTACTATTAGAACTAACATTATAAAATAATATTAAAAATATTTTAAAAATTAATCTATATTCTTTTAAAATTAATTATAATAATTGAAATATATTATGAGCAGTATGCTTCATCAATGATTCAATTTGCTAATAAACATTTTTGAATCATTCAAAAGTTATTAACCCAATGATAAATCATAATCATATAATTAATAAGTGTAGCTCACAACCATATTAATCCAAAAGTTATAAAAAAATTCTTCTCATTAATTTTTTAATTGTATAAGTGTAGTTGAAAGAACATATTTAGTAGATGAATTAAATGATTGTTAATAAAAATCTTCAAATTGTATTTAAATTTAAAATTAAAAGAAAATATTTTTTTAAAAATAAATCTAATTAATGATTTTTTTAAAATCTAATACTAATATTTAAATAACTTTGAATTAATACCTTCACTAATCAGTTATGTTTACGATCATTCAACTCCAAATTCAATCAAGTGCTTTGTTTTTATATGTTTGAAATTTATAAAAGACTTTACAATATTTATATTTTGCACAAATTTTTCTAAACGAAAGAGTAATTTTTCATAAAATATTTAATAAAATAAAGTATCCAAAACCTAGAAGTTCAATACTTTCTTAATTTCGACGATCAAAAATTACTCTAGTTCATCTTCAACAATCCACATTCTGAGTAATTATTTCTTTTTCCTTCAAAGTTCATGAACTTCCTTCCATTAGAATTAAAGAATCAAAATTGAAAACTAACTAAATTTCAAAATTCAAAAATAATAAAAAAATAATAATAATAAAATAAACAGCCTATTTATAAAATTTTAAAAAACAATCAATTAATCATAATCATTATAAAAAAATGTCAAAAAAATAAAAAACCTTAAACAGTTGACATAAACAAAAAAAAAATATTTGAACTAGTTAAAAATGAGCTAGATTTGTAACCAGCTCGTGGTTACCCGTTAACCCGAGTACATATTCAGGCCAGATCCGAACCGGACCTGACTCATGGTCAAGTCTACTAACAACCAAATTGAATATTCAGACACTGAATGAGCAAATATTTAGACTTACACTTGCCTAACAGGCTCACCTGTGCCCGAAACAATCATACATGAGCAACAAGAGTATCACTAACACCCAATGAAAAATGATCAACGAACTTAACGTGTACAACACTACCTCACTTCGTGAAGAATCTTCTGTACTTGCTGGCTCAAATGACCATTCTAACCAGCAAGCTCGAGATGACATGATTTAAGACCCTTCTACGGACTAATCTTGATTAATTGATCATAACCCCTTGATTTTCACAATACATCATGCAACCAAAGTGAAATGACACTAGCTTAGGACCTTCGGATTTGGTATACGAGAAGTTATAGTCATCAATAGCTCTTAGGAAGAGGAGTTCGTAAAATGGGATTGCAACGGTCAAAAATAACCCGTCCTCCACGTCCAACCCTGCTGTGGAAGCGAAAAGCTGGTACAATCAAGCCATCCTCTGAAGGAGGACAAGGCGGAAGCTTTATGCCTACAGCTGCAAGCCTGGTTGGATCCAGAGGCCTAGTGAACAACAACATAGGTTCATCATGATCCTGCATCAGCATAAATTATTCTGAGTTTTATGGGAATATCTATTACTTTTCCACCACCAAATCTGGCATTCTCAAGGGACTACAAGGACTTTGAGCTAGACCATCATAATTTAATTAAGAATGAGACTTAGACAACATATTTGGGTAAGCCCACAAGTTAATCAAAATATATCGCAAAAGAAAGGATACCTGCATCTGCAGCCATCTGTTTGATACATGTCTTATCTTTAACTCCGGCTTTATTTGGGCACTGGGGACCATTAAATGCTTGGAGTCCACTTTTTTACAATGGAAATAGGCAGGACCAGCATGTGGGTTGTCATTCTCTGTATCATCTGAATAACTATAATCATCTCCACTTGATGCAAACTTGCATGAACCTTGTTGCAAGACTGACAACATTATTCGTTCTTCAATAAGCTTTGCCTCATGCTAAAAATAGCCTCATGTTATTGGACATTCAATTTTATAGAACATCGGAAGTAAAGAAGTAGCCAATATAGTAATAAATCACAAATAATCTTTTCTTTTTTTTCATTTTGATGATTCCCATTTCCCCTTGCAATTGCTCAATTTCAATCGTTCCTAGCCTACCGTATCATTTCAACTGTAATGCTAGGATTAATGTCTCAAGTTTCTCATACAAAGATTTCAGGCTGACTTCATTCTGAAGTCATGAGTTTGCCATCCAAAAAACATTGGAATAAGTTGTGCAATCAACCAATTAAGGGTACAGACGTACAGTAGCAAGAAATCAGGCAGCACAAACGCATGTACCTTGTATTTCAGCTGGAGACGTTGAAGGTTGATTTCGCACTCAATGAGATCATGCTTCTTCTCTTCCCTCTGCATGTACATGTATGCTCAAAATCACAATTTAATGTAACTAAAAACAAATTAATGAATCAGCAAAGACACTGAACTTGCAAACAGATACCTGAATCAGAGCTCCCACTACTCTCTTAGCATGGTTCAAGCTACGTCTAACCTGAAGAAATAAATTTGAAAGGGCAATAACATTAAAAAATAGACTGAACCACCTTTTCTTGCCTTATTAGTAAATAGTCAACAGCAGTGCCACAGATGAGTTAGCTACACGGTATTGGACAGTGATTTTTCACCTATAACCTATATAGGGGACTCCATCTGTCCCCTCCAAACCCATGTTCAACACTCAGCTGGAGACCAGCACTCCAAGAAACACCTTACGTTCCTATTGATCACATAAAAATTTATAAAAATTCCCATATTGAACACTTGCGTCCACACTCATATTTGAATCTGAATAACATAGCTTACAACTACTACTAGATTTAATCCTTTTATGCTGTCACTGTTGAAAATTTGAAAAGGGGTTCAATCATTAAAAGCAATGTTATTAAACCCAGACAAACAAGATCAGCCAGTCTGACTAGAAAAACCTGGGCCCAGTCCATATTCGTTCTGCTTGGTTAATTGGATTAGACAAGCAATCAAACCAGTCAAAAACTAGTTCAGTCCACTAGTTTGATCAAACGCAGCCCAATTTGTTAGTAGCCCCAAAACCTTAATTTTTAAACCCAACATGACATTCTCTGTTATTCCCTCAACCTCTTTTGCACAGTCGTTTATGCTGAGTAGTGAGGATCGTACTAGCGATTCCTCTATCAAGTTGTCTTCACCAGTATCAATACTTGAATTTTTATATCTAATTGTTAGTCATGATCTTTTTTATATAGATATAGTTACATTTTTAGTGTTTCTGTCAATATTTATTTTATTCTAGAAATAAGATATTTTATATTAGTTAGGTTGACAATTGATTTCTTGTTCGATATTCAATTAAACCAATTAAGCCACTTGGTCTAGTGAACCAGCCACCTAAAACTTGTCCAATGCAATTAGGCCAATGGACCACAGTGAACCAGTGACCAAAACTTTTCCGATTCAATTTTAGGTCTGGTTCTGATAACTATGAGTATATGGGCCTAATTAATAACTATTATTAATCTATAGTGCACAAGCCACAAATAAAATGCTAGGCTTTTGAATTTTGCAAAGATATCTTGCAGGTGATAAAATTGGTTACCATGGATGAATAGATCCAATGTATGATCACTACAATCATAGAGAACAAAAAGTACAATGATTAGTGGTAAAAAAAATAAAACATAATAAAGGAAAACTTTTCAATTGCTGTCTTTTCTCAACCTCAGCGAACCATTAAAATTGATGAAGTTTGACAGATGTCTAATTCATCCCTAACAAATTGATTTGACCATCATGTCATAGTAGCTTTCCTTCATATCTATCTACTAAATTTGGTGCTATTCCAGTGTGTTTATATTAATGTTACCAATACATACATTATACATATATCAATTAACATGTCTTGGTGTATTACCCAAATTATCATGTTTCAATAGTTACATTGCATATCCTAGTTAGTAAAATTTTGTGGTGTAAACAAACTTTTACTGTCATCTCCCTTATGTATGTATACATATAAAAGAACAATATGCTTAGTAAATTGAAGAAAGCCCTTGCTGAATTTAACTTAGCTAAACACAACATAGTTCACTCATGATTATGCTGCTCGTTTATTACATGGACTCTTGACTTAAGTCCTTAGGGATCTCATATCATTGGTAGATTAGGTACGAATTTAAAATGGTAATTGTTATTCACATTCCCTAGCATGGTACACTATACCTATATTTTTATTTAATTTAATCTTATGTATAATATGAAATTTTTACTAATTTGAGATCTTAAAGTGTATTGTGGTTGGCGTGTGTAATGAGTTAGATTTGGGTTAATCTAGGTTAGGTGGATTTTGAGCTCAAGCCAGGTTTAAATTGAAACTAATGTGTTCAAATTAAGGTCGAACTAGTTAGAGCTTGGTAAATTGGTCAAGTTAAGCAAGTCAACTAGTATAGGTTGGTCACAAGAGTAATTTCATTTAATTAGTCATCGTGGATAGACCCAATGCTAGTGGTGATCTAGTGATTGATTCCAGTATAGATGGATGATGAAGTTGGGATGCCAATGTGGTGGGGGCAGGACAGGATGGGTTGTGGGAGGGAATTATTTTTCCTCATCCTAACTTTGCTTCTCATGCGGATTGGCTTGGGATGAGGCAACAAATATAAAATAAACATATATGGTTATTATCATAATTTATGTGTGGCATGCAAGAGTAAGTCCCAAGAGCAAGTGCTTTCATCCTTTGCATGAATATGTCAATCAAAGGGTTGAAGGTAAAGTGATGTAGCATGAGAGTGAACTGCCTATGCTTCTAGCCAACTCAAGAAGTAATGAGTAGAATACTCTATTCGTAATCTAGGGTTTGCGATCATTGACCTTGCTATAAAAGATCTACGGTCAATATCTCAAATTCACCTTGAAGTTCACTGACCAGAAAAGGTTAAAGTCTATCATCACTTAGAAAAGTTAATAATGAATTAGAGAAGGGAATTGAGCTCTCGGAGGACTACAACTGCCCATTAGCTACCATTTGGAAAATATCATTGTAGACTGAGTAGGATATCAAGATGAATGGTAGCACACATCAAAGTAGTAGTCACTAAGTCAGCTCATTAGTTTTCGAACTGGATTTAGTTGAGGTTGAGCAAACTCTATTCAACATGTTGACTTTATTTATGGCTTAGTCTCAACGAGAGGATGCTAGATAGAGAACAACTACTTCTAGATAATTGCTAAAGGGTATGCCAAGGTTCAAAACTAGAATCTCTCATAATGTTTACGATATTTTAAGGTTCAAAGCCAAGTTGGGTATTCAGGAGTTTCACCTTGTTAAGGATGGACTTATGATGTAAGCATCTCGTTCACATTTAATAGTGTGCACTTAAACAGTAGATGCAAACAATCTCAATGGATCATGTTGAGGCATAACATGAGGGAGATTGCTAATTTTATAGAGTGATGCCTAATGTGTCAGCATAACATGATGCACTTTACTAATAAAAAAAAGGATACAATCGCCCTTGAGGCTTTGGTGCGATAGTAAGAGGTGGGACAGGCTCCAAGGCAACAAGTGTTCGAATCTCACCCGGAACACATTACACCTGGGGGGTTTGAAAAACTTACAATGCTGGGTTGTTCGCCAAGACTCTCATCAGTGCTTCCCGATTTACAATGGTGGCCAGTGGTAAACTTCCGTGGGGCTAACCTCCAAGATTAGTCAGATCGTAAGAGATGGATGAATTACCCAGAAAAAGGGTATAATTCAACTTGAGTTGTGGTCGATCGCCAGACCAAGCTGACTCATCTTTTCTCATCAGCAAAATTGATCCACTGATCAACTAGTAAAGACTTTCTATTGAGAGGTCATCAAACCCTACAATATTTCCCTTATCATTTTCACATGCAGTTCATCCATTTCATTTTTTGAATAGTTGGCTATAGGTTTTGGTACAAATCCTAGATTCAGTATTGCCTTCAACCCATAGAAATCAGTCAACTAGAAGACATTATTCAGACGATTGAGAACCTATTCTTGTGGATTTTGGTGGTGGTGGAAGAAGTTGTTGTATTTAGTGGAGTTTGTATATAATAATAATTTATCACTCACCAATTCAGATGACACTATTGGAGACATAATAGAGGATAGCTTGCTGACCTCTTATGCTTTGGGATGAAATTAATGGAAATGTTAGGTCCTCAATCAGTTCAAACTACCCAGAGTTAGTGCAGATGCTTGGATAGAGATTATTAGTTGCCCAAAGTTGCCAGAAGAATTTTACAGATCAAAGAAACCATGCATTAGAATTCAAGCGATTAGGGAAATTCAATCTCAGAAAAGTTGACTCTTAGATTTATTTGTTGAAAGAGTTTCTTGAGACGGTTTATCTAGTGGCCTGCTGGCCTGCATTTCCACATTCTGTAAATGAATTCATAATGTCTTCCATGAATTTATGTTGCAGAAGTATATACAAAATCTGACTCATATCTAGGAGGGATTACTAGTGTTGCTTCACTCACGTGCATTTTTAAGGAACCTCAAATATGCATTATGGATTGCAAAGAGCATGGCTTACAAAACAAAAATGTGTGGCTTAAGGTTGGGTGAAATGAGTATTCAAATCAAAAGGCTATTTAGGAGCATTAGGATGGCATGCAAGACTGGATAGATATCACTAGTCATGCCTTAATTGTAGAAAATGATTGAAAGGTACACTTTAGATGAGCTAACAGATTTACTTGATGCAGTTTTTCAAAGGATTGGACATTATTTTCCCTCCTCTGCATCTGAGAAAGAAAGAATTCATTAGTTCAAGAAAATAATAGCCAATTTAAATGATGTGTCAATCCTCTTGACACGTTTGAAAGTAAACATCCACTAAAGTATGCACCTTGGTATCAGACTTACTCTTCTTGGGTGAAGACGATGTGCCTTTTCCCTGGGTCTGAACACATTGTACGGATTTGTATCATTAATTGGGGGAGGAGGCTACACAAGCATCAACAGGTCCAGTTTAGGATGTGAAATCCATAGGGTTCTAGATATACTAAGAAACAATAATATAAAAAGGAATCATTTGACAAGTTTAGCTGTGTCAAAGATCTAAAAGCAGACCAAGGAAGCCAATCACCAAAGAGACCAAACTACTATCCACAAATTTGCTAATGAAATGAAAAATCAGGAAACAAAATGGAGGTTTATCTCAAAAACATTAGAATATAAAAGTAATAAGTTCAAGACAATCTAGAATGTTGAGAAAGCAAACTTAGCATTGTACCCTAGAATGAGAAAGCAATGAGTTCCAAATAAGCTAAAACAATGAGAACGTTAATTAGCATACTACCCTAGAAACAGTGAAAGCATTTATCCTCATGAATAAGTTCACAAGAAGAATAATTAATGGTGTCAATGGCAGCGGGCCATGGCCAGTAGGTGGCCTAGGCCCGCCGGGATCAATTGGACTTTTTAGATATTTAAATTTTTAATTAATATTTTAAAAAGCAGAGTAAAGTTGCATACAATGGATCCTTCTCCGGAACCCCTGTGATATGGTAGGCATGGCAAAAACCATCCAAAGATGAGTCGTGCCAAGCACGACCAATTTCATACAAGGCCGAGCTAGACTAGGCCATGGGAAACCCAACCCAGTTGGCACATTGGACACCTCTAAGAATAATAGATAAAATTACATCAAAACGTCCACCTTGGAATTGATGTGGGTACAATTACTCAACCAATAGGATGATGACACATTTCCTAGGTGAGTAATTAGATTGATAAACAAGGATTACGTATGTCAAAGAAACTAATATACTTGCTCCCACAAGGAAGCCACTCATCCTACTTTCAATGGACTTATAAAAAGAGACCAAGTTCAAGATTGCGAGAATTCATAGATTAGCTACTACAGTAGTTTCAAAAGAGGAGACTCTGGAACGAATTGCTCTTCACAAATCAGCAATCCTGCTCAGCTCCACTTTTCTCCACTTCAGTCTTCTTCACCAAATTTAGTCCACAGTGAGACCCCGATTCGTCCAAATCACTCCCTCTTTATTTAACTAGAAATATTTTTCTAAATAACAGTTGAGATGATTTACTAAAAATTAAACAGAAAGTTTTTTAGAAAATAAGAAAGAAAATAAATTATTTCATGAATCAGAATAAAAATAACTTAGTTCCATAGATCTATTGTAGTTTGATCAGGAATATTGTAATAAACCAGTAATTATCCTTCTAATAACTCAAAATTAGATGAGCACGATAGCAATCTTGCATTCGCATTACTAGAAAATTAGGTGATGCCACATTCCAATACAGGAAGACAACGCAGGTAGAGCTGGAAATTTAAATACATAAATATGCACAATCCTATAGGTGATACAAGCAGTGATGTACTGATGTGTTTCTTTCATCATTGTGCCTAGCAGTTGTTTCGAACAGTACTGACCTTAATGTAATGATATGTTTCATTGGAAAACGTGGGATGTCAACTTGTTGTCTAATTGTTGTACTTTATACAAAGAATAAAGAAAAGAAGCTCTTATCTTGTATTACGAGTGTTCATTTATTTTCATGAATAATTTGATTTTTATAAACAAGAAAATGTATTGAGTACAAGAAATTGGTATTGAAACAGCAAAGAGAGGTGATTGCTTTTATTTTGACTAGCAATGTCCTTAAAGGTAGCAAGTCACTGGATCCATGCAGTCCTATTATACATAACAGGAACATAAAACATCTGCTAGTTGTTGTGGAGTAATAGATATTTCCATCTTCGAACAAGTGAACCATCAAAAATTGTACACGAGTTCACTCCAAAATGAAAGTGAGTTTTTCTATACTTCAATTAGAAGCATTTCTTTGAATACAATGCCAACTAATTCTTAGACATATATTGTTTTGAGATTAACCTAAATTGTGTTATTTTGGACATCAGCATGCAAAATTCATCAAAAGAGAAAGATATTCCACCAATCTAACAAGAAGTGCTAACCTGCAACCTGCGTAGAATAGGTTTTTGCCACCTTTCTCGCTGTTAAAATAAATATAGAAAATCATAAGAATTAAGGTTTATGTTTCTGGAATTAGAGACAAGGAGTGATATTCCAAATGCACATGAAACACAGTTAATGAATTCATACATTGTGGGAGACTATAATTAGACAAGAATTAACAGAAAATACATTAAATTGCTGATTAGTGTATATATATATATATATATATATGTTGCTGATGCAGTGAGAAGTATACCTTTTCTTTCCAATAATTATATAGTAATTGCAAAACTGCAGGCTGCACAGATGGAGAATTAAAAGCCTGCAATGACCACACTATTTAGTAACCATTAAGCTTTTCATGATGTTTAAAGGAAAATAATATACATTTTATTCAGATGGGAGATTCAGCGCATTTATAGTGATGAGATAAAGAACATTACAGATTGAGGCTAGCAGAAAATACCAAAAAAAAAGTTTACTTCCATATGGTAATCCAGAAAATCTTGTAGTTAGAAAATAACTTTTTTTAAAACATAAATTGATTAAGAATGGGATACACCAAATTTGTGTTAATATTCATTGCAATAAGGTTTTCTATGTTCCGCATTGGTAAATGGCTGATAATATCAAAAGAACAAGGTAGATAGTTCATCAAGATATGTGTTTTGATCAGCTTATGAATCCAATAACTTGGAAAATGTATTTTTAACCATGTAACCTCTAGTAGACTTAAATGTTTACCACTTTTACCTTCTGATATGGGATTTACAGATATATCATAATCTCATTTGTTCCAAGATGGTATACCATTAGTCATAATTCATCAAGGTCCACACATACTCCAAAATGGACGTCTATGACTTTATGGGTGCATTTGGTTGGGGTTATCCTTGATAACCTCAGTTATCCATCCAAGATTATCAACAAAAATCTTGTTTAATTTAGGTAATTGATAAAATAATGATTCATACCCGACACGTCAGCAAAAGGGATATACAATCCGAAATCGGAAAACCTCATAAAAGTGTGGATTTTTTTGATTTTGGGGTAAACGAAATTTTTTGACCAAAAAAAATCCTTCGATATTTATACTTCGACACAAAAATACCCCTAAAATTTTTATAACAAAAATTTCATTTTAAATTATAAAAACTAAATAAAAAAATAAAAAATATGTGATATTTTATTTTAAAAAAAATGTATTTTTGAAAATATTATATATATATATATATATAAACTAAAAAAACATAAAAAAAGTTCAAAACAAAATTTTTTAAAAAAAAACATAATGCGTAAAGAAAAAAAAGAGAAAAAACGTAAAGTAAAAAAAAGAGAAAAAAAATGTAAAGTTAAATAAAAAGAGAGAGAAAAACGTAATGTTCAAAAAGAGGAAAAAAAAACGTAAAGTAAAAAAATGTAATGTTCAAAAAGAGAAAAAAACGTAAAGTTCAAAAAATAATAATAATAATATTTAGTTTTGTAACGAAGGGTAATACAGTAAAAATATTAAACTAGATTATACATTAAAATCTCCAAACAAACAAGTTTTTATTGCATTACCTAGATTGAACCAAATAACATCAGGTTATGTTTTATTCCCCATAACATTGGTTATGTGATTACCAGGTAATGGATAGCGAAAGTTTCATGGTATGTGACCCGTTATCATCACTATACCCTTATACATCCTCACCTGTCACAACTATCTATTTTGCACCTGTACCCAGCCCATATCATGAACCCATGTACTCAAAAACTGATATAACAAGTCAGATAATCATGGATATCCACAAAATATCTATCTCATTGACATCCCATATTCAAGTGTAGCATTAAAAACCCTCTAG
The DNA here is from genome assembly GCF_018446385.1 of Zingiber officinale. Taxonomy (NCBI): domain Eukaryota; kingdom Viridiplantae; phylum Streptophyta; class Magnoliopsida; order Zingiberales; family Zingiberaceae; genus Zingiber; species Zingiber officinale. The sequence continues at coordinate 53,511,477 of NC_055986.1, forward strand.
CTCAGTGTTCATAAAGTGAACACGTGTGCCTACAAGGTAATTGAAAATGATAGAAGCATTTTAGGAGTTCCAAGTGAAAAACTCACTAAAGCATTAAGTTAAAATTTCATCAAGGTCATCAACAAAGTAACTGAGTGAATGGATACTGAAATATTTAAATAACCTAATCTGCAAATCATAGTGAACAAAAAATTAGCAGTCATTGACCTCAGCTGCAGCATCAAGCTGCAAATAAACAGGAACAGGAGAACTAAACGTGGGTGTTATAATCCCTGCTCTTTCTCTGGCTTTATGATCCAAAATCTCCAGTTTGAAGAGAAGGGTCTCAACCCTGAAAGAAATTAACAAGTGCACAAGAAAATAACTATACACAGGTAATAGACAATATAACTATAATCTTTCACAGTTGTCTGTAAGGAAGAAAGAATGCAAAGATTTTAAATTTTAAGCAGCATAATCTTTCAAAAAACAAAGAGACAAAATGAAAATAAAGGTTTACCAAAGAATGGAAACAGACCATCATATAAATTTGATTCTGTAGTTAGAACAGCAATGTGCAATTCACAAGTGACCTGTGAAGTCAAATACATGTTTGAAGAAACTGATGAATGCAGATTTGCCTGAGTACTATGCATGAGGAAGCATTAACATGATAAGTGAAATGGAAACATCTTTGCGCAAGCATAAGAAATAACTCATTATTTTCTCATAAAAAGTTTATCTTTGTTTCTCTACACAACTTTTTCCATTGGTTTATAACTGTAATAATGTGATTTTCAATTAAACAAAGCTAGGTATAGTTGAAATTGTTACAATTTAGTTTAAATTTGACACATTTTTAGCAATTTGAGTTCGTAAATTGAATTCATAGTGCAGAAATTAGGTTCTTGTGTTTGGGATCGAATGGGCTTTGAATAAGGGCTGAATTGGATTAATTTAGGAGGACCGAGTAATTCAGTCAAACCAAATTAGACTCAAATTAGACTAAGTTCAGTTATAGTAGGAGATTAGATAGAATAGATTATTTTCCCTTTCTCTTCTTCTCCCTGCTTGAGCATGAGGCCCTGTTTGCGAGTTCTTCCCAGCGCCTAGAAGGAATCCTGCCGGTGCCACTTTACTCTTGATTTGGAACAAAATTTGGTTATCTCATTCCCAATTTGGAAAACTCTTTGGTGATCTAATTTTTCCTTCCTGATTTGATAAGTTGCTAATGATTTGAAAAAACAGCAGTAGTGATGCCCCTCGATTTGAAATTTTGGCGATGGATGTGATCGTGGAGAAGATGGAATTTGACAATGAACCGTTCCTCCTCCCTCTACCTTGATCTGCTCTAGGAGCCTTAAGATTCTTGCTTGCTGTGTAATCTTTTCTCCTCCGCTAGGTTGCAAGCAACATCAGAGGCCAGCTTGTGGCACCAGGATTTCCTTCTCTTTCTCAGATCAGTGCAGCAAACCTCATCCTCCCATGTAAACAACAAATGAATACTCTTCTTCCCATAAGCACGTCAAGGACATCAAAAATCCTACATTCCCGTCCTCTGTAAGATTGGTGTTGATTGATAGTTGTAACAAACTTGGTTATAAAGAGAATACAATGAGGTTGGGTTGCCTCAGTAACAAGAATCATCTTCAATAAGCAATTTAGGAGGTAAGCTTCCCTTTAGACTGCTTAGGAAGTCAAGAAGTCGATGGCTCAACTGATCAAGTTGGCTGGTCGGTGACTCGACTGATCGAGTCAGCTCGACAGATCTTAGGAAGTTGAGAGGTCGGTGACTAGTCAAGTCGTCTCTGTAGGTCAGACTACTCAAGAAGTCGCGAGGTTGGCGACTCGGCAATTGACATGTCACGTGGAATTTATGTTGACCAAGTCTCAAGTCGTGTCATATGGCTCCTGTGTTGACCGACTTAAAGGCCCATCACGTGGCCCCAACTTACCTCCACATCACAAGCTTCCCCTCAAATCTAGTCGAAGGAAGCAGGAGTTCGACTGACTGGGCAAATATTGTGTCAACAACTTCGAAGTTCGGGACATCAGTCCATGTGGTGGCCGAGACGTTAGGGTCCATGAGAAACTAGCGAATACCTCCGGGTATAGCTGATAGGAAGAGCCACAACTCATATTAAAAATGCAACACATACGATCGAACCTAGTGTGAATACAAGGAGTTGATACAGAGGAAATATCGAGGGGCGCCTTTGTCCAAGACAAGGGGAATAGATGCTCGATCCGCGACTATGCCCGAGTCAGGAGAGAAGATAGCTCAATCCGAGACTATGTCCAAATCGGAAGAGAAATAGGTTGATTTGTGACTATGTCCAAATCGGGAGAAAATAGGAAACTTGATCTCAGAACTCCCAAATACCCATGGAGTCAATGATAGAATAGCTCGACCGACGACTATATCCTAGTCAGGAGAGAAATAGGTTGATCCACGACTATGTCCAAGTCGAGAGAGAATAGGAAACTCGATATCACGACTCTAAAGTACTTGTGGAGTCAAAGAGAGAATAGCTCGATCCATGACTATGCTTGAGTCGAGAGAGGATAATAAGGTTTGATCTCATGACTCCCGAGTTCCCGTGGAATCAGAGAGAGAATAGCTTAATCCGCGATTATATCCAAGTTAAGAGAAAAATAGGTTGATCTGCGACTATGTCGGAGTCGGAAGAAAATAGGAGGCTCAAAATCACGACTCCCAAGTACCCATGGAGTCGGAGAAAGAATAGCTCGATCCGCGACTATGTCCAAGTTGGGAGAGAAATAGGTCGATCTATGACTATGTTTGAGTCAATAGAGAATATGAGGCTTGATCTCACGACTCGCAAGTACTCGTGGAGTCGGAGAGAAAATAGTTTAATCCGCGACTATGCCCAAGTCAAAAGAGGATAATAAGGTTGATCTCACAACTCCCAAGTACCCGTGAAGTCATAGAGAGAATAGTTGCGACAATATATGAGTCGGGAGAGAATAATAGAGTCGATATCATGACTCCCGAGTGCCCATTGAGTCGGAAAGAGAATAACTCGATCTACGACTATGTCAGAGTCAGCAGAGAATAGTAAGGTCAATCTTACGACTCTGGGTGTCTGTGGAGTCGAAAAGAGAGTAGCTCAATCTGCAGCCATGTCCGAGTCAGGAGAGAATGGACCCTGAAAAGGAAATTTAATGATGGACATCGTTGGTTCAAAACCAAATACTCAATTCGCCACTATGCTCGATCCGTGACTGCCCGAGTTGGGAGAAATTGGACCTTCAAAAAGGTAATTGCTGATGGGCATCGTAGGTCCAAGACTAAGGGAATAGATGCTCGATCCGCAACTATGTCCGAGTCAAGAGAGATTGGATCCTGAAAAGGCAGTTGCTGATGGACGTCATTAGTTCGAAACCAGAGGAATAGATGCTCGATCTGCGATTATGTCCAAGTCAGAAAAGATTGGAGCTAGTCCAAAACTAGGGAAATAGATGCTCAATCCACAACTATATTCAAGTCGAGTGAAAAGGGCAATTGCTGATGGACACCTAGGTCTGAGACCGAGTGAAATAGTCGATGGTCACCATGAAGTACCTTCAGGTAAAGCTACGATGAAGAGCTACAATTCCTATTTAAAATATAGAACTAAATGCATTAGAACATGATGAGAAGTTTTGAGGTGACCTCGCCACTACCCAGGAGATAATAGCTCAATCCATCAACTCCCGAGTACCAGTGGAGTCAAGGGGGAATATAGCTTGATTTACGACCATGTTTGGAGGATAATAAACTCGATCTTACAATTCCCAAGTACTTGTGGAGTCGGAAAGAGAATGGCTCAATCCGCGACTGTCTGAGTCGGGAGAGAAATAGGAGGCTCGATCTCATGACTCCCAAGTACTCGTGGAGTCGAAGAAAGAACCTGTCGATTCGTGACTGTTCCAGTCGGGAGAAAAATTGATCGATCCACGACTATGTCCGAGTTGAGAGAGGATAATAAGTCAATCTCACGGCTCCCAACTACCCGTGGAGTCAAAGAGAGAATAACTCAATCTGCGACTATGTCCAAGTTGGGAGAAGATAATGAGCTTAATCTCACAACTCGTAAGTACCCTTGGAGTCGAAGAGAGAATAACTCGATCCGCGACTATATCTCAGGAGAGGATAATAATAAGCTCGATCTAATGACTCCCAAGTACCTGTGGAGTCAGAGAGAGTGGAATAAAGTTGATCTCACAACTCTCAAATGCCTATGGAGTCAGGGAGAGAAATAGAAAACTTATCTTATTATTATTATTGAGTAAGAAAAAAAGGATGCAACTATAAAAGATAAATATGACAATGAGTATTAGGAGACTTATCTTGCTAGTGAGAGTAAAGATCATATTGATGTGAGAGCCGAGGCCGTAGAGGCAATATAAAAATCTTTATGAATGATAAGAGCTACTGTTTGTAAAAGAAGTGTCCCCACCAATATGTTTCCTCCGACAAAATAAATGAAAAGTAGCTTCCTTTGTTCATAGTCCTTTCACAAGAATCTGGCAAGTAATATATTGCAGCACGATCCCTCTTTTGATCATACTCTCAAATTCCAAAGGGACCTCCTCAAGCCTACGCATTCTACATAGCAAATGCCCCAACATGATACTCAAATCTAAGTCTTGATCAAAACCATCTTTATTCATCTTTTTTATCGGCTATATAGCCAGCTCTAGTCTCTCTCTCTCTCTCTCATAGCATTTTAATCAATAGTTGGTATGTGAGTCGCTCTGGAGAGTATCCCAAATGAATCATGTTGGTGTAGAGGTTCATGCCTTCTTCAATTTTTTCAAACGTGGAGACAAACCTAAAAAAATAATTGTAAGTGTAAGGGGTTGGAGATGGAATAATGCCCTTTTATATCATCATCTTTATAACTTTGCTGGCGCCAGCAAGGTCCCACTTCTATAGAAACCCTTCACCAGGGAATTAACTGTGGAGATGTTGGGAGAAACACCATAGAGAGGGAACTTTTCAAGCATCCCACGGGCCTCTTTGAATCTACTTCCTCGAATAATGCATCAACGATCAGATTGTACATAAGAGGGTTGGCCTAAATCTCAGTAGTCTTAATCTCTTCTAGTAGGGTGAGGGATTATTTTGAGTGGTGCATGCAGCACAATCCCTCTATGAGTGTTCCGTAGATGACAACCATGGGAGTAACTCCCTCTTGTCTCATCTGATTCCACAACTTCTTGGCTTTAAGTGATTTCTTTGTGTGACCTTCCTTGCAAAGGGCGTCGACGAGGAGCTCAAAGGGATCAAAAGCACCATCTTCCATAGAAATGGCTTATGGGTGTCGTCGGATGTAATACAAGGTGCGAATGGTAGCGGAGGGCGTGCCGGATCAACCGTAGCATAAAAAGAGGGAGAGGAGCGTGTAGGAAAGGATGGGTGCCAAAGGGGCAACGCTAGAGTGGAGCAAAAGAGAATCTAGTTGGGAGGAATTGGTGGTCATCCGGAGGAGTCAGCCAGCGGTGGCGATGTCATCTCGGTGACGGGTCGGCAGTAGATCCATCCATGCGAGATCAAGGACGGCACGTGAGGTGTACAGATGGCGCAAAGCAGCGAGGTTCAGTTTTGGGACAGTAAATCTCAAGCGTCATCGGGTGCTTAGACATGACTATCCTCGCCTGTCCCTTTTCCATTTCCTTCTTTCAGTCTTTATCCAGTGATGATTTTGGCCCTCGCAACCACAAACGGTTATAAATTGAATGAAAAATTGACCGACTGCCATGGCAAATACTTGCAAGAAAAACACGGCATAATGAAAATTTGATAGATTTGCACCGATAATGTTTCAATTGACCGATTTAAGAAGAACATCGAGGTAGTCGCTCAACGTATTTCGCTCACGTTCCCCACAAATGGTGCCAAAATATTCAAAAATCTCACCATGATTGACGTGATGGTAGAAGTCCACCTCGGCACAAAGAACAATGACGTTGAGGTTTTCTCCTAGATTTCTTCCCGTAGTGCGGTGATTCCTATGGACAGTAACAAACATCAAAGTGCACGATGGGAGTTACCCGGCAAAACCACTCCAATGCCTAAGTATGCTCTGAATAGCTTGTACAAAAATAAATAGTTGTTCATTGGAATAAACAATGTGAGTACATAGTAGGAGTTTTCTATTCTCTCTTCTATTGTAATTTTCTATATAATAATGGGTATTCCCACTCCGTCGGAAGTGAACTTTTCCACATCAATTCTTTCCACATGGTATTAGAGCTTTAGCCTCCATTGCTAATTCTCTCTTTTTTTCCTTTTTGCTTCTGCATTTCTTCATCATCATGGTCGATTCTCAAACAACCATCCTAACCAAACTATTGTGTCTGATGACTATAATTCAGTCAAAAAAAATTGGTGATATGTAAAATATTCAGACTTCCAATAGACTCAATAGGAAGAATTACTTAAAATGGTCTCAAATTAGGGATGTAATCGAGCCGAGCCGAGCCGAACTCTTGAATGTTTGAGCTTGGCTCATTTATAATCGAGCCGAGCTCGAGCTTTATTTAACGAATATATTCATGGCTCACGAGCTTATTCGAGCTTTTATCGAGCCTAAACGAGCTGAATAAGTATAAATTATAAATTTAAATATTCATTAAAAATTAAATTATATATTTAGAGAAAATTATAATATTCTTATCAAAATTTATAATTTTATTCTAATAAATAAATTTAATATATTTGTCTATATTTTTCATAAATAGAGTGTAAAATCTATAAATTTAATATCAAAACTATTATTTTTTTAATTTAAAAGTTGATTCATGAGCTTAACGAACATATTCACAAGCTAACGAGCCGAGTATTGCGAAGCTTGAACTTGGTTTGTTTATCTTAACGAGTCTCATTAAATGAGCTCAAACGAGCTTTTATCGAATAGAGCTTCGAATAGCTCACGAGCGGCTTGGTTCATTTACATCCCTATCTCAAATTGTTCGTACATACCTCAAAGGCAAAGGAAAACTTATCCATATCCTTGAGATAAGACCTGCCACAACTGATCCAATTTTTGAGGCATGGAATAAAGAAGACTCTATGATTATGTCTTAGTTATGGGATTACATGGAACCATCCATCAATGGTACATGTATGTTTATTTCTATTACTAATGAAATTTGAGACTGTATTACCTCACTTACTCAAAAGCCTGTAATGTTGCACAAATTTGTGAACCCAAAGTCAAAACGGGTACTACTAAATAGGGAGATAAATCAAATATGCCATAGTTTTGCAAAATGTGGCACGAACTAGATTACTACCAAGTAATTGAGATGCAATGTGCTGCATATGTTGTTGTTTTAAAGAATTTTATTGAAAAGGATTTTTTGGATGGCTTAAATCTTGAATTTAATCGGGTTCGAATCTAAATCATTGCCTCATTGGCAGACAACATATCGTCTCTAACAGAAAAGTGTAATGCTAGGAAAATTGACGAAGTGTGATGCTTGAGCCCCAACCCATGGCTTGATCAACCCTTGCTGCCAAAATTGATTCGCAGGAGAAAGATAAATGTGGTGTGACTCCAATTAAAGACAATAAAGTCCATCTTTGATGCAACTACAGTAAGAAATCGTGTCACACCAAAGAGACATGTTGAAAACTACTTGATAAAAAACCAAGTCGAGAATGGGGAATTCGTGGGGGCAACACAAACCTCAGGCACACCTGATTAAGCAGTCCCATATTCATGATAGCTCGATCCTAAGTGGATTCAACATTGTAGAAATTGGGAAACTTCAAGGATTGTTGGGTTCTCTTGATACTCTCTTAGGTATCCCCTCACTCCCTATTTGTATGAATACCTCAAACAATTTTTTTTGATAGCTTATGGATAATAGATTTCAGTGCCACAAACCACATGACTCCTAATTCTCGAATTTCCCATGCTTATAACCTCATTCCAAGTAACAGAAAAATTATAATAACCAATGGATATTTAACTACTATTGCTGGTTTTAAAAATGTTCACTTTACCCCCGATTTTATCCTTAAAACGTCTTCCATGTACCAAATTTGTACAAGTGATACCACCCTTCATCTCAAAAGTTTTACATCTCGACTGATATTATCTTCTTTGAGCATACTCCGTTCTTCTCTGAGTCCTATCTCAGGGGAGATTTCAGTGACAAAAGATAGCACTTGTTAGTCATTTGAACCTATTAACGCTCTTAATCTTCCTCCTACTCAAGTCCATATCAAATTCCCTTCTATTCCTATTCCATCTAGTGAGTCTCCTCCAAGTGTTTCTTTTGATACTCCAAGTACCCCTCAAGTGTATTCAAGTAGAAAGCCCGCTCTAAAAGCGATACAAGTCCAAGAAATCTCCGACCCTAATACTGGGATCATGGTAAGATCTGACTCACCTTTACAATCTATTGAATCATCCACTGACCTAATAGATAGTCTTGACCTTCCCATTGCAGTTAGAAAAGGTACCAGAGAATGCACTAAACACCATCTCTACCCTTTATCTCACTATGTTTCTCTTAAACATCTATCACTAGCCCACAAAAGATTTATTGTGAGTGTAAATATCATGATTATTCCCAATACTATTTATGAGGCATTGTCAAAAAAAGGGAATGGAGAGATGTCATGAGTGAGGAAATGGATGCATTAGAAAAGAATAATCCATGGGAGGTTTTTCAGAAGCTGAAAGGGAAGAACATTGTTGATTGTAAGTGGATTTTCACACTAAAATACAAAGCAAATGACTATCTTGAGAGATATAAGCTAAGTTGGTGGCAAAAGGTTATACTCAGACTTATGGGGTAGATTATCCGGAGACTTTTGCTCCAGTTGCAAAAATAAATATGGTCAGAGTGACACTATCTTTAGTTGTACATTTCAACGGGCAACTCCTATAGTATGATGTGAAAAATGCATTTCTCTATGGAGATTTAGAACCTCCCACCAGGGAGATATTGGTAACAGGGAGATATTGGTAACAGAGTATGTAAACTAATGAACACTTTTTTTTTTGTGTAAAACAATCTCCTAAGACATGGTTTGGAAGATTTGCGAAAGTCATGAAGAAGTTTTGATGACATCGTTGTAACGGGAAATGATAAAAAGGAAAAACATGATCTAAAGCAGAAATTGATAGAGGAGTTTGAAATAAAGGAAATGGGCAAACTAAAGTACGGGGTTGAAGTAGCATACTCTAGCAAAGGAATTTTTATTTCTCAACAAAAATATGTGACTGATCAGGGAAGATTGGGTGTAAGCTGATTTCATCCAAATCACAAGATAGGAGAAGCTAAGGAAGAACAAGTGTTGACAGAAGAATGTATCAAAGGTTGGTTAGTAGACTCATATACCTTGCTGACATTCGTCCAAACATAGCATATGTTGTTAGTGTAATCAGTCAATTCATGCACGATCCAAGAGAACATTAGCTTCAAGCTACTTATAGAGTATTACATTACTTGAAAGGCACTCTAAGAAAGAAAATTTTGTTTAAGAGAAATGAGACATTAGCTTTAGAAACTTATACAGATGCAGACTGTGATCAACTACAGGATATTGTACTTTCCTTAGTGGTAATATGATGAGATGCAGGAGCAAGAAATAAAATATAGTGGCAAGATCATATGTAGAATTAGAATTTAGGGCTATTGCTCAAGGATTATGTCAACTATGGTTGAAGATTATTCTGGATGATTTGAAAATCAAATAGGAATGCCCCATGAAACTCTATTGTGACAATAAGTCAACTAGCTATCAATATTGCTCATAATCCTATTCAACATGATAAGACTAAGCATATTGAAATTGATAGACATTTCATAAGGAAAAATTGAAGGAAGGATTAGTGTGTATATCATGTGTCCCTTTAGAATTACAATTGGTTGATGTGTTAATAAAGGGACTGAACAGTTCTAGATTTCATGATCTTATAGTCAAGCTGGAAATGGAAAGTATCTATTCCTTAGCTTGAGGAAAGTGATGAATAGCTTGTACAGAAATAAATTCACAAGAATAAACAGTTGTGAGCACAGAGTAGGAAGACCCTTAAATTAAGAGATTTAGTTAGAAAGATATCTTTAGGAATAATTAGTTTTCTATTCTCTCTTCTCTAGTAATTTTGTATATAATACTAGCTACTCCCATTGTGTATGAAGTGAATTTTTCCACATCAATTCTTTTCACACTAAGTCATCATGATATTTCGATGAAAAAGAGGACAAAGTAAATGAGAGAGGTTGAGTTAGCGAGAGAGAAACCCCTTCTGCGGAGCATGAACCTAACCTTTTATAAATGTGAGGTACCCTACTAGATCATGGAGAGGTGGGGAGGAGATTATGGGAGGAGTGGGCAAGAGATTATGGGCGAGAGGGGATCATAGCCCTGTCTGCCTCGATGATGTGGTAGATGCAGATCAAGAAGTAGGGAGGTCGGTGGCTCGGCTAATTGAGTTGGCTCGGGAGGTCAGACTGCTCAGGAAATTGAGAGGTCAATGAATCGGCTGATTAGCTGGTTAGCAACTCGGCTAATCAAGTTGGCTCAGCATTCAGGAAGTTGGGAGGTTGGTGACTCGGCTAATCGAGTCGGCTTGGTAGGCCAACTGCTTAAGAAGTCAAGAGGTCGACAACTCGAATCGAGTCGGCTCGGCAATTGACACGTCACATGGAGTTTATGTTGACTAAATCTCGGGTCATGCCACATGGCTCCTGTGTTGATTGAGTTAAAGGCTTGACATGTGGACTCTTACTTACATGTGGTAGGAAGTAGGAGTGGTTCGCGTCAAGAGGGAAGAAAGGAGCACAAGCATGCTAAAGGGATTAGGGATAGTGATAAATTATAATATCTAACTTATAAACTTTAACTTGTCCCTTATAAACTTATTACTCGTACATAAAATTTATAAATAATAAGTTATCTAACTGTTAAAAAATTTATAACATGTATTATGCATCATATTATCTTATAATATAAGTTAGGTTATATTATGATATAATTGTCATCAGTTGTACAATCAATTATAATTTATACGTTAGTAAGTTAGTTATATATTATTATGTATATATTGATTTTAGTTTATATTGATCAAATATTAGTATTTAAATTTTTTGAGTTACTCATGTCTATTTACTTATATCCTAAAATTTGAAACTTTTTTTAAAGTGTCTTCATTTATAAAAATCATGTATCCAATCAATGTAAAAGTGGATGTGACTTTGTCTGTAAGAGTTAAAAGGAATCTTATATAACTTTAAAAAAAATCAAATGATATGACTTGAAAATTTGATGTCCATCTTTAAAATTCTAATTTAATGTAAATATATAATATCTAGTCAAGATTGTTGGAACTAAGATTAAAAAACAATAAGCATAGAATTAAATCCTAATTTGTTAGATCATATCCTAATTCAGATCCTACTTGAGATTTGGATCATTTAAAACAATTTGGATCATAAGATCTCATAGTTATCGTAATCTTGACTACCATGTACATAGTCTAAGACTAAGATATAAGCATGTTCCAACACTTTATACAGACTTAGGCCCGCTAGTCCTCTATCAGACTCAAATTTGCCTCGAATTTAAATCTTTTATTTCTTTCTATCTACTTTTCATTCACTCTTTTATCCTATATGTTATGGTCCTGAGTGCAAGATCAAGTCACATGTCAAGATCCGGATCCATACATAGTCATGCAACACATAAGGGGGAAGGAAAGGGAAGGGAAAGACTCATCCTAGACAGAGTTCAAATTACTCAATTTTTCTTTTCCCCTTTATTAATAATAACACTCCTTATATAAGGAGTCAAACATGACACGATTCAGAAAAAACCAACCCATAAAGGAAACAAGGAATCAAAAAAGAAATAAGGAATCAAAAATAGAAAAACTAATTAGGTCATTATTTGTTTCTACTATAGTAGTAGTTAAATTAAGCCATTATTTGTTTTTCTACTAATTAGGCAGTTAATTTATTTCTATTATAGCAATAACTAATTTGCTTCCAACTATTACGGCGTCCACATCATCACTCCCCCCCCCCCCCTCAATGTTGAGCTTATCCTCAAGTTTGAAAGCAAGGTATAACGCCAAGGGAAATTTCCGAATCCACTTCCTCCTCTTCCTCACCTTTCCTGCCATCATTAAACATTTCAATCCAAAATAGACACTTACACTTGTGGCCCATGGAATAGGACTCATCACAGTTAAAACAGAGATTCTTGGCTCTCCGTTCTACCATCTTAGCGCGGGTCAGACGCCTGAAGAATGAACCAAGTGGTCATATAACCAAATATTTCGTTGAATCTTCATCGGTTTCCTTAAGGTTGATCGCTTTCTCCTCTTCATCAGTAAGTTGACTTGTAGAATATCTTCTCCTAGTTCCTTTTGATGTAGTTGCCCTTACTTCTTTTGAAGACGATGAAACTTAAGATCTAAAACTGTAAGCATTTTCACCAACTTCAAAAGCTTATGTATCTTCACTCGAAGTCAAATTATCATCATCAAATACTAAATCATTTTCTTCATTAGTGTTATATTTCAATCCCACATCAACTATTCATTGCTATCGTCTATCTCATCTAAAAAAAAAAAATCGGATCAATAGTGTCACACATATCATATCGACGCCTCAAAGCCCTATTATACGTAATAAAAATTAAATCATTTAAATTTTTTTGCATCGGCTTGTTTCTTCTTTTAGAATGAAGCTTCACACAAAATAAAAAATTATTTTTATTTTTATTTTATAATAAATTTATTTAATATTTTCTTAAATATTTATACTTGTTCAAAATCGTTCTAGTTTCATTCACAAATAGAGAAATTAGTGTTACATGCATGCTACGTAATTAATTAAAAGGATAATTACAGGTATGGAATGAACTTTAAAAAGTTTAATTTGGGCATGATTACATTTGTACGTCTCGCTTCAATGATGCGAGAAAAATTGTGTCGCAAGCGCGCTTGTCGCCTCTTACAAGACGCACACTTAGGGCGACTAGGCACAAGAAGCTCATCAGACAGCACCTTGGCCAAGCAAGCACCTTTAATAACTATGTTAGGAAGTCAGAGAAACTAAACTACCTTACAATTGTAAAGAACTAGCATCACATTTACAATTATTGAGCTAGTTTCTAGAGATGTCATATTATATTGTGATCATTGCTGCCTTAGGAATTTTACCACGAGAATACTAAAAATATATATATTTATTATCTTAAGATTAAAATCAATTCAAATTAAAGGGTACACTAATGCACATTAGATAGGTTCTCTTATACATAAGCAATCCACAGGCTATTGCCTTCTCCTAGGAGGTAATGTGGATTGTTCTAGTCAATAAACAAACTGTAATGGCAGAGCATAAGGTAATGGTCCTAGCAACAAGTGAATTTAGTAGTGTTGAACACTTGACCATCTAGTTACTTTAGGAGCCTATAGAACCTATGTACTTCTATTATGACAAACAAGTGTCCATATCCAACCTCAAATCCATTAAAAAACCAGAACAAAACACATAGAGATCAATTGTCACCTTTATCAATGATAAAGTGTAATCCAATCAAATTGTCACCTTATTTAGCAGCTCCAATGACAACTAACAAACTTGCAAACTAAATCCCAAAAAACTTAGAATTGAGTATATATTTACGGTTCCACAATACATCAACTAGCTTGGGGGAGAGTACTTGAGAGAGAGTATTGCGAGCTTAGGACTCAAAATGCAAATGACATTACTACTAGGGACCTATTTGTAATGTTTACATTAAATAATAATATAAATAGGTAAAAGGGGGCCACCTAAGGTAATTAATCGTATTTTCCTATTAAACACTTGAGGAAAGTGGTTGGTGTCAATTGGTATGCACATTTACATTTGGTCATCTAGACAATACTAGTATTGGATTTGAAGTTTTCGCACAACTGGTGAAATATTTCATTATTTCAGTGTTATTTTATTCCCTCACTTCTCTTTAGCACTTATGAGACGTGATTTATTTTAGTGCTTTTAGACTCCATGCTAAGTGGAACAAAGGCTTAGTTGTTTCCTTTATTATAAATTATCCTACTTCATTGATATTGTTGTACTTCTGCTTTTTAATCTTGTGTATTATGCTATTTTATGCTCTGTTCAAATTGGTCACAAGGCAGGAAATGTTTCTCATATCAACAATAACTTGGTTAAAGAGTAATTAGAGTTCAATCATTACTTTTCTGATGAAAGAATCTTCCTCTCCCGGTTAATCTCTTCAAGCCAATCCTCATCCTCATTATCAAGGTCATACTCAACAGATTCACAAATCTCAGCCCTAGCTGAAAAGGGTAAACAGACATTTAGTCAACATTATCATGTACAAGATATGCAGAATATATTAATTTGTGTTAACTTGGATTAAAATCATGGTGGCAAACCTCCTCTTCCACGTATATAAGAGGCGGTCTGTGCAAACGTGCGAGAATAATCTATTTCATATGTATCCACAATGTTGAATTGTGGAGTAGGAATTTCTTGTGAAATCTTCTTGCCAGGAGTTGGAATTGTCTAAAAAAAGATGCATGATATCCATTAAGTTACTGCCTCAAAAATGAGTTTACTTTCACTGTTATGTAACCACAAAAATCACTAGAGAAAAGTGCAATCTATCAAAAAGAACAAACACTTTTCTAAGAGAAGCAAAACTAGCTTGTGCAGTTTCAAAAGAAAAAGGACGGTTTCTTTAGTTTTTCCCTTTATGTCTTTAGATATGGTTCAATAATAAAAAAAAATGCAATGGTATTTATAATATGCCTTCGGAACATACATGTGGAGTAAACTAGTGTAGAAAGGTGAACAAAAATAATTTTGTAATGCATACAGAAAGTTCAAGTTGCTTTAAAACCGTAGAAAGATCAAAATACAATTTAACAACATGAAAACAAGAACTCAAGCACTGAGAATCCTCCAAAATTGTTCTTCCATAGAAAGCACATGAGCATACTTGTCAAAAATTCACTTGTGCAATTCAATAACTTGAAAGCATCTCTTTAGATAAATAGGTCATTATACTTAACTGGCTTGATCTTTTACATATTCTTTGTTAAATGTTCAATTGATTTCATTATAATTAGATTAGCAACAATGATAAATCATTGTGATACAGGAGAACATGAAGCAACAAATTCAATTTGTCCAAAAAGAGATGAGAATCACGGCTATGGCACTAGAAGAATATGAAGCAACAAACACAATTCATCTAGAAAGGGCTCCAAATCACCTCACTGTCATTCTCATTAGCAGCACGATGCAATGGTGAGTTTCGAGTGGAAGGGGCGATAGTGAGTGCTTCATCATCCTCAAATTCCTTAGCAGATTTTATGACGGGAAGCTTCTTATGAATGTCAAGAGGACGGGGCCGGATTGACAACCTACTCATGTCCACTTCATCTCTCTTCCAGTCCTTAATTTCTCTGCTCACTCCAGCCGCTCCACAGAAGCTCACTCTGCAGGCCAAGACTATGTTCACCAATAACAGACAAGCAGCGGATAGTCAAGTCCAACTCGCTCAGAAGCCAACAAGATTATTTTTACCTCACAAGCACTAGGGCTCGCCAATCATAACAGTAGTTGCAACCAAAAAATTACCAACAGCTAAACTTGAAGAACGAGCTTAAACCGAAGAAGCTCCACATCCAAGAGTTTCGAATCCTAATCGAGCAAAAACGTCAATTCCAATGTAAGCCACGAAGCTTCTCTAACCCGACTAACGACCTAGATTTTATCCAGCACAGAAGGCACAGCAAGGAGCCTCCTCGTTGGCGAACCCATCCAATGCTGGCGTCCTCAGACAACCTGAAAAGCTGTGGCAACCGCAATACGACGTCAATTCAGGGTCGAAACGGGCCCAGAATAGAGCAGACGCGCATCCTCCGAAGCATGAAGATTCACAAAGTTGGGAGCAGAAGTGGAAAAGAGGATCCTCAGTTATTTTCTAGGGTTCGAAAGAGGCGAGAGAACAAAAGGGAGGGAAGTGAGGGAATCGAAGAGCTTCCGCCTCGTTCACTCCCCGCACGTAAAGCTCCCACTCGATGCTCCAAAGCGGTTGAACACTGCACTGTGGTGTGGTCTCTCGCTCTCTTCACATCGATAAAACACCGGCCTTGTATTTTAGCTTTGGGACGAGACCAGCCACGCTACTACGAGATCCTGGCGTAAAAGTTTGCTTCCTCTTCTGAACTGTAATTAAAATTAGCTCGAGCTCAATAATTAACTATAATAATTAATAACATATTATTATAATATATATATATATATATATATATATATATATATATATATATATATATATATATATAAAAGCCTCTCAAGAAACATATACGTAAGTTTCTAACGTAAGTTTCTAGGAAACATATTCGTGAGCTAAACGAATATATTGATGAACTCACAAACTAAATACTCTTAAGTTTGAGCTTGAGCTCCGTTTGATAATATTTTCGAGCTCAAAATCAGGCTCGAGCTCGACTCATTAATTTAATCGAACGAATTTTTTTTTCGAGCCGATACTTGAATAACTCACGAGCGATTTAGCTCGTTTACACTCCTAACTATAATAGTTGGGTAGAGTTTCAACATCAACCCAAATAATAATAATAATAATAATTACTGTTGTTTTTTTATCCTATACTAAAAACGTGCATAGCAAGATTTAAGATTTATTAATGGCTTATGAGCCTATCTAGAACCGTTAATTTACATAAAATTTATCGAGTTGATCTATCTCATCAGATAATTTAAATGAGTTAAGTTAAAATTTTATCAATATATTTAAAAATTGATCTAGGTAGAGCGGTCCGCACAAATTGGTATGTGATGGACTTGGGTTGGCTCACAGATTGAAGAAAAAAATATAGACGAGTTACTCTAAAATTGTGATTTAGGAGGCATCAAAAAAAATTAAATAGTACATGAATTAGAGAAAATCTGTTATATTTGAGAGATACCTAAGGTGATTGCCTTATGAAAAGTACTATTATTAGATAAATAAAGAGTCACTATTTGAGTATATAAGATTAGATCTTAAACTTATTTATTAAATATCTGTAATACGATTCATAGCATGAAAGAACTTGTGATTGGATCACAATTAGTAAGCATCTCTACATGTAGAATTATAAATGTATTAAAATACTCCTTAATCGATAAATTGATGAGTTCAGATGTCATCAATTCTAAGAGACTATCACATGTTATATTCTTTGGTTTTACCAAATAGTTGTTTCTCACTGAATGGAGACATTGGGATGTAGAGAGTTAAACATATATATTAGTTAAAAGTACTAGTTCATTTGAATGACTTGTCATAAGATTTCATATGGTTCTATATATATAGATATATCAATGAAAATATCATTGCAACTTAAATGTGAGTTTCTTTAGACTTGTGGTAGTCAATTTACCTTGGTTGTAGAGACTTATATTTTGACATCTTAGTCAATACATTTCCATGAAGATGTGGGTACGGGATGATTCGGTATAAGTTGAAATGTCTTAAGGTGTTTAGGTAGTCCACAAAGAATTCATTGCTCCTTACAAAAGGAGATGTATATCCTATGCTCACTTGTCAAGATTATTACTCGAAATCTTTAGCCAAAGCAACATATGTTAAGAATATGGTACTTTTGGACATATGTCTAAGTAATTTGAATCTACAGGATGAGGTGACTTAGGCTAGGTGTGACATAGTTAGTCTAGTGGGGACTAACAAATAAACCATGTCATAAATCAAGTAGGTATAAGACGAGTGAAATGAAAGAGACACGACTCACCGTAGCTAATAAAGGGTTTATAAGTGGTTCTGAGATCAATTGTTGATTTTCTGATCAATTAGGGATCATAATGTATTACTATTAGGTGTCACTCACGATCTATTCGTAATTAATGATTAATTATGAATAACCAATATAATTAAAAACTTATTGGGTCACATGCACTACGAGTTTATCCGAAAGACTTTACTGGGTCTGCTGGACCTGACAGCTGGCCGGAGTCTAGTTGGGTCTGCGGACCTTACAATTGGCATGAAGACCTGGTGGGTCAAGAGGATAGTTAACTGACTGCAAGTCTTGGTGAGAACTTCCTACTAGATATCAGGTCGGCCCTTTGACCTATATGGGCTTCGCACCAACTATCGAGTCTAGCATAACTAGCTAGATTTCAGTCCGATGTCAGGTCCTTCAGACCTATCAACTCATGCACACTTGGTAAAGAGGTTAGACAAACACCACATTTAACTTTAACTTATTTGTCATACATTAAAACCTGATTATTAGTACAACCTGTACAAACAATCTCTCCCTTTTTGATGTAATGACAATCTGGGTTAAAGTTAGAAAAAAAATATGCAAATAAGAATTAAACATGTAATGTAAATTTAAGTGAGTTGGATTTTTCTAACCTAACTTACTATCCTCCTCCTTTGGCATACATCAAAAATTATAGCAATCTTCTGGAGCCAATAACTTTTGACTTCGAACTCGGAATCAAGCTCTGTTAGTTGCCACCCTTGCAGAATTCGAAGGTCTACATTTGTCTCTACAATATAGAGATAGAAAAATATATGCATAAATAGTTTATATAGATTTATGACTTAGATTCTATCTTCTCGAGACCAGAATTTAGTCAGGATCTCAATTTAAGTTTTTAAAATGGATCTAAATTAGACTGACGCCTACTGTCCCCTCAACCAAGACGCGTCCTTACTGAGTCACTCTCCTCTAGTGACTTACCTTCAATTACCAACTTGCAGTGGATTAACAGTCTCTTGACCTACCAGATTTTCATGCCAGTTGTCAGGTCCGCAAACCCAACTGAACTTCTGTCGGTTGTCAAGTCCCGTAGACCCAACCGAACTTCCCGCCAGATATCAAGTCAACCTTTTGACCTATCTGGGCTTTGCACTAACTATCGGGTCCTCAGACCTAGCTGGATTTCAGCCTGGTATCAGGTCCTTAAGACCCATCAACTCCTGCACACTTGTTAAAGAGGTTAGATAAACACCACATCTAACTTTAACCCAAGTTATCATTACATCAAAAAGGAAGTGATTGTTGGTGCATATTGTACTGATAATCAAGTTTTGATGTATGATAAATAGGTTAAAGTTAGATGTGATGTTTGTCTAACCTCTTTACCAAGTGTGCAGTAGTTAACGGATCCGAAGGACCTGCCACCATGCTCAAATCCAACTAGGGGGGAGGAGAGACTACCTACTGTGATTGATTTTAGGTCACTCTCCCTTAGGATCTAGGACTATGTTCTATATCGAGCCCTGACCACATGTATTTTACCGATCACATCTTGCGATGTTGCGATAATATGACCCTCTCACTCATTCTTCCTATATGTACTCTATCAGCGTCTTGACATCAACATTGCATTACACATATTTCATAATGTCATTTATGCATCCAGTCTCGTCACCAGACGTCAGTTTTATATGCCTTATTATCATATTTTGACATACATATTCTCGACCATAGGGGTAGATATGCCACAAGGTATATCTACTCCACTTAGCACATATGTGAGATTGGTTAGCAACAGCTTGCACTAGTGTGTATAGAGGTTACTACTAGGGGGGACTAGCATGGAGAGTGGGATTACAGCCAAAGATACCAGGCGAGGCTAAAGATGATTTCCCACTTATCATTATAATATATGATAAATAAATAGTAAGTGTTATTGGAGAAATGATCTTATTAGAATTTTAAAGATTTTTTAGAAATTTTTCGAGGTTTAAACAGAATCCGTATGACTCGTTTAAAGGGATGAATCGATTAGGCTTATATATATATATATATATATATATATATATATATATATATATATATATATATATATATATATATATATATATATATGATCCTGTCCGAACGCTGAATCGATGGACGCTGGGCACGTGGCGCTCTTCCAACTGGTGACGTGGACCTCCGACCGGCCGTATGGATCTCCGGCGAACCTGCAAGGAAGTCGGGCCGGGAAGGGGCTCCCGGCGACGACCCTCCGACGCTCAAGTCAGACAAGAGGAAAATGATAGTGACTCCGAAGATGTGAGATCGCGTGATTGCGTACCTTTGGCGAAGTCTGAAGGCTCTTATATAGAGCTGTGGGAAGGTTTGTGCACACCTACCGAGGCGTACACGTGTCCTGTGCCATACCTCAGTATGGGCTTGCCAGAGGGGCATGCCTGACACCATACTGCTATAGTCTGAGCACCTCTCTGATGGGACAGCAGAACCTTCAGTCGTACGATTCTGCGTATGGCCTGGTCGTCAGACGTGCCTATTGTTAGAAGATGTTTCCTCATGTCCCCTTGTCCTTGTCTCTTTTCTCCCTGAGCCGAGCGTCCATCCGCTCGGCAGGCATTAGCCCGACCGGACGAAGGTCCGACCGGGTGATCGGCTGAGAGTGCTCCACAGCTTGATGCTTTACGCCTCGGCCGAGCGGGCCACCCGCTCGGCCCGGCGACCCTATTCACCATGAGCGTCGGAAACCCGACTCCCCGTCGGGTTGTCTTTGATTCCGCTCGGACCCGTTCGGCCGGTCGACCCACCCCATCTCCGATCGGCCGAACCTCCTGCTGACCCTTTTGACTTTTGACCACCATGTGGCATTGACTTCCCTCTAGAGGGTCCTCCGTCCGAACGGCCGGATCAATATATATATATATATATATATATATATATACCCGATTCCATCCCCAATTTCCTCGCTGTCTCTCCCTCTCCCCCTCCCACCTACTCTTCGTCACCGACCATTAGCGTAGCTCCGATTGCAACCAGAGGCACCTCCTGTTGGAGGATCGGTGGCCGGCTTGAAAGGGGGTTGGATAGCTAGGTCACCCCAAAATCGATTTCTTCTCTACAAAAGGTTAGTGCGTAGCGGAAATACCAAAACTAAAGCAATTAGAAACAAATAAGAATACAAACGCTAACACGCTCGATGTAACGTGGTTCGGAGATGATGCTCCTACTCCACGATGTGTCCTTCAGGTGGACGAGCCCTTGATCCTTCGGTGGATCAGTCCCCGACAATCTCCGGCTAGAGCTTCTCCTTCTCGGTGGAGCAAACCTCTCACAAAATGATCTCTTCCTCTTTACAAGATGGAGTTTAGATTGGGAGGAAGAGAATTGAGCTTGGAAGCTTTGGGCAAGACTAAGAAGGTTTACAATTAGCACCAGTAACCCTCTTCAAGCCCCAAAGCATTCTTAAATAAGAGGAGAGAGTTGATCAACAATCAACTCAACCCTGACATCAGTCGACTGGCCCAAGCACCAGTCGACTGGTGTGCCGTTAGACCCAGTCAACGACTCTCTGCAGAAAGCTAAATTCTGCCAAGGCTATGTACCAGTCGACTAGTCCCAGTACCAATCGACTAATCCCCGTAGTCGACGAGCACAAAACCATTCTGTGCATTATGTGAATTTGGATCAGTCGACTGGTCCCAGTACATTCACTCCTCTCATCCTTTCCGGAGTCGCCTTTGAAGCCCTCTTCCTCAGCCTTCGTCCCTCAGATGCACCCGAGCCCGCGGCTCCTCTCCGTGCCATCCTTCACGTTGCCTTGAAGTCCGCTTTCCTCGGCTCCACTCCATTGCTCCTTGTCCGACAGTCCCTCGGATGCCTTTCCACATCATCCTTCACCGACTCAAGGATCCGAGCCCTTGGATGAGTTTCCTACACTTGGCCGCACCAAGTTCTCATGTGTTTCACCAAGTCCTGCAAGACTCAAACACATATCAAATATATATGAAAGTCTAACTTAAACTCTTTGACACACACATCAAAACCTAGGTCGATTGCTCCAACAATCTCCCCCTTTTTGATGTGTGGCAATATGTTTAAGTTAGGCATAAATAACAACTTTCAAAATTTGAAGCAATATGTAAACATGAAACATAAAACCCAAGCTCCCCCTTAACACATGCTCTCAACCTTAATTTTCAAAGATTTGCACACAAGTAAACCAAGTAGGTTACTAACTTAACCTTCCCTTTTTCTCCCTCTTTGACACCATCAAAAATATTGTACCAGACACGTACACATACTATGATATCAATTCCAACCAATTTTGGACCAAAAACTTGATTTCAGAAACCCTCAGAGTGTTGAAAGGCTGGGACCAGTCGACTGGTACCTGTCACAGTCGACTGGTACCTGTCACAGTCTACGAAGTTATATACACTCTTGATCGGCATGAGCATATGCTTTGTATTCTGCTTCAGTCGTGGATAGAGATACCGAGCCTTGCTTTTTGCTACACCATGATATACTTGTAGTTCCACACATAAATACAAAACCAGAAGTTGATCTCCAATCATCCAAGTCTCCACCAAAATCAACATATACAAATCCTTGCAAGGAAAACTCTACACCCTTCTTATAAAATAAACCCAGGTTAAGAGTAGAGTTAACATACTTTAGGATCTTCTTTGCCTTTTCAAAGTGTGGCTTCCGTGGCTCTTGCATATATCGGCTAACCATACCGACGAAGAAGCAATATCTGGCTTTGTTATTGTCAAATAAATAAGACTTCCCATAAATGCACGAAAGAGACGAGGGCCCGATAAACATGTTCCTTCATCACGACGAAATCTTGCACTCACATCAAGTGGTGTAGACCGTTTCTTTCCATCAATCAATCCAAATTTCTCAATGAGCCATTTAGCATAGTTGAACTGAGTCACACAAATTCCTTGTTCCAGATTTTCAATTTGCAGCCCAAGAAACTTTTTGAGCTCCCCAAGTTTTTTCATATCAAACTGCAACGAAAGTTCTTCTTGAAGAGGAGTGACCTCTGCATAATTGCTACCTGTTAGAATTATGTCATCCACATACAACAGAATAATCACTATAAGTCCTTGACGTTTCTTGATAAAGAGACTTGAATCTACTTCAGAAGCTGCGTATCCGCAGAATCTTAAATATTTTGCAATTTTTTCATACCATGCACGTGGAGCTTGCTTTAATCCGTAGAGGGCCTTCTTCAACTTACACACAAAATCCGGATGATATTCAGACACAAATCCAAGCGATTGATCCATATAAATATTTCTATCAAGCTCTCCATATAAGAAAGCATTTTTAACATCAAACTACCACAATTTCCAACCCAGGCTGGCTGCTAATGCTAGAACAATACGTACCAGAATCATTTTTGCCATGGGGCTAAATGTTTCTTCATAATCTTCCCCGTAATTTTGAGAGAAACCTCGAGCTACTAGCCTTGCTTTGAATTGATCTATGCTCCCATAATCCTTCCTCTTTATTCGAAAGACCCATTTACATGAAACTGGTTGCACTTCAAGGGGTTTAGGAACCAAGTCCTACGTCTGATTTTTCTACAAAACATCCATTTCTTCTTTCATGGCAGCTTCCCATTCTTTTACTCCTTTAGCTTCATCATAAGAAAAAGGTTCGTCATCGTCAATAGGATTAGCAAAGAAGCAAGAAAAATTTGTGACAAAATTATCATCTCTATAGCGAGACGGTTGATGTGCGTAGATTGTATACACTTGTTTAGCATGTTTTGACGCACATTCACATATTTTGCGCATGTTTTATCTATGTATTTTCGTACTTCCATCTTTGCTTTTAGCATATTTACTCTTTTTGTTCGGAGATATGCTTTTGTGCATTTTTTGTATGTAGGAGTCGATTTTGAAGAAGAATTGATGTTCGAGACAAATTCTACAATTGAACGAAGGAGGAAGGCACCATCCATGTGTGCCACATGACCCCGTCATGGGGAGTTGCCCAGGCCGTGTGGTGATCCTCACCCCTGCAGCACTAGCAGAATGAGGGAGTGTCCAGGCCGTGTGAGTATCACACGGCCGTGCAAGCCTTCCCGAGCCAAAGCAGTGCATGGTCGTGTGTGTCACACGGCCGTGCAACGTTGCCACAAGCCAAGAATGCCCTGGCCGTGTCCCAGACATGGCCGTGCAGGAGTTCCAAAGCCAGAGGCAGAGCAGGTCGTGTAGATCTACACGACCGTGCAAGGGGGCAGTGGCAGAGCATGCCATGGCCATGGCCATGTGAAGATCACACGGTCGTGTCACCTGGGTAGTGAAGGGAATGGACCAGGCCATGTGAGCTTCACACAATCGTATCTTGGGGTCGTGTGGTGCCCAAACCCAAGCTCTATATAAGGGTTTCTTCCTCATTTGAAGGGGGAACTCTCCCTTTTGGGAGAAATCAAGATTTGGGGTGTTCCTCCACCTTCTTGGAGGGATTTTCAGGCGATCTAAGGGCAGATCTTCAACGAATCAACTCTGGGTAACAAGGATTGGATCCGAAGATGGTTATTTATCGTAGATAAGTTTTTTTTCCTTTATCTTCTTGGATTTGGGATCAAGATGCTTGTATTCTTCTTGTCTTTGGATTTCTTTTCTTATTCTATGGATTAGATCTCTATGTTCTAGGATGGAGGGAGTATTTGTAATGTGAATTTGATGTAAACTCTTGTGGATTTGTCAATTTCCTATTTCTATGATTTTGTCCTGTTTGTATCTATTTGATCTTGTGTGAAATGTTGTAATTGGACTTGATTACCATACTTGATTGAATGTTTGAGTATCTAGTGGATCTTGTAAAGGTGATTCCTCACTCGATTATCCGAGGGACGTCCGTGACAGACAAGCCCGTGTAAGGACGTTTGAAGGATGATCTTGAGGGTGAAACAAGGGCATTCAAGGGGGTAGGATAGATGGGATGCATTAATCTTTCATATCTTGATGAGATTGAGAAGAAATGAATTTCTATGTTGATTTTCTGAGGCACACACGTGACAGGTAAGCCCGTGTAAGGACAACATAGGAATCATTCCTAATTGATCACATTTAGGTATATATTTCAGTCCTAGGTCGTTTGTCTATTGCAAGAGAGAACTGACAACCTTCTACAAATGATGGACAATTGAGGGATATGATTTGGTAGATCACCTACATTGAATAACATTACAAAGAAACCGAAACTCCTAGAACAACCATTTTATCATAGCCTTTATTCTTGTTTCTATTCTTCTATCTCTATTCTTTACTTTTCATAGTTGCACTAGTTTTCATAAATCAATTGATTAGTTGTTTAGCTAATTCGTGTTGAGATATCTTTAGTGCTTATACCAGTCCCTATGGATATGATATCTTTCTTTACTATTGACGACGTATCCGTACACTTGTGGATCGTTAACAGCGGTCGAACAATATTTCATCTCGGGCGTTGGTTGATTGTCTCCTCCTGAGAACCATCGTTTTGAATAGAACGTAAGTTCTCCCTTTCTCCTTGATTTTCTTCAGATACATTTTCTGAGCTATGGGATAATGTATCATTTTCTTCCTTATAGACATCTGTAGAGTCATGGATAGCAATCTCATCAAAGATAACATCGCGAGAAATGACACATTTGTTAGTCGTAGGATCCATACACCGCCAGCCTTTTCTTTGTTCATCATAACCGATGAAAATGCATTTAATTGCTTTGGCATCCAACTTACTCCTTTGAGACTTAGACACATAAACGTAGTAGATTGAACCAAAGACTCGAAAATACTTCACGTTTGGTTTAACACCGAAGAGAAATTCATAAGGTGCCTTATTATTGGTTGGACTGAGTGGCACCTAGTTAATAACATAAGCTGCACACTTCATACCTTATGCTCATAACTCCTTGGATAAATTCTTCGCATGCAACCAACATTTGCAGGTCTCCACAAGATGTCTAATTTTTCTTCCAGTCACGCCATTTTGTTGTGGCATCCTCGGACAAGACATTTCTCTTTTAATGCCATTATTTGGACAAAATGAGAAGAATTCATTTGAACAGAATTCTCCTCCATCATCTGTCTGCAAAATTTTGATTTTTCTACACAATTCCCTTTCCACAGTTTCTTTGAATTCTAGAAATCTTGAAAATACCTCTAATTTGTGTTTCACAAAATAAACCCATGTGAACCGCGTATAGTCATCCACAAACAACAACATATAGTGAGATCCAGAATAAGAAGCAGTTCGAGTAGGACCCATCAAATCACTATGGATTCGTTCCAGGGGAATTGTGAACTGTGAATTTGAGCTCTCAAAAGGAAGTCTATGTGCCTTTCCAAACAAATAGTCTTCACAAATTTTGCCATCCTCAACCTTTGATAGATCAGGCAAACCATCAACTAATTTCCTCTGAATCATTACCTTCAACATAGTCATGTTTAGATGACCAAGTCTTGCATGCCACAAGGAGGAATTATCATTGCTACTCATCTTTTCAATGTATGAATTTGATGCAGATAGAACAAATAAATCATTTACACGTGTACCAGTGTGAACAACGTCTGCTTTAATTTCTTTGACGTTCCGAAGAAACTTCACATCTCGCGGTCCGAAGAGCACGAAGTTTCTAGCATCCACTGCATTTGCAACAGAAAAAAGATTCTTTTGTATCCCCAGCACATGATATACACTTTTTAGTATGATTGATTCTCCACGATTGTTGTCAATAACAACGGTGCCTTCTTTCTGAATTTTATGAATTGTATTATCAGCGGTGATAATACCCCTGCCACTATCATGTAATTGAGAACATGAAAAAGTTGATTTGTCTCCGATAAGATGATGACCACAACCAGAATCTACAATCCATTCATTTTTGAGTGGATGCTTTATGTGAGAAGTTCCTTCTGCTATTAAGCATGTTTTCCGTTGAATATCAACAATATCAGTAAGAAAATAATTCTTCCAATCATCTTTTTTTTCAGATTCTTTGGCCACATCGGCCAAATTTGCACAATTTTCTAATTTCAATTTAACTCGACAATCCTTTCAAATATGACCAAGCTTGCCGCACCTGTAACATTTGAACGTCTTCTTAGGTGCATTTGAATGACCTGGAGTACCTTCTTCTATCTTACTTTTTCCTTTATAAAAATTCCCTTTTTTTAACAAACAAGGCACTCTTTGACTCCTCCTTGATATTCATTGTAGCCATTTGTTTGGCCAACGATTCCTGTGATGAGAGAAGATTTTCAAGTTCTTCTAGTGATGGTTGTTAAGCCCATCCTTGAATTGAAGTGATAAATGGAGTATACTTAGGCTGAAGATCACGAATAATATATCGTTTCTTTCTTACTTCCGAGATTCGTTCTTCAGGATTTAGAAGAGAAATTTTTGAACATAAATTTTTTACTTTGAGAAAATATTCAGAAATAGAGATACCATCTTGCTTTGCAGCTGCCAACTCGTTTTCAAGCATTTGCAATCAAGCCTCATTCCTTTTATTGAACAACCGATCGAGAGTTTACCAAATTTCATGGGCAGACTCACATCCGATTACATGCTCAAATATTCCATGAGAAATGGTTCTCTTCAAAACAAATTCTGCCTTAGCATTTTGTTGCTTCCATTTCTTAAACGCTTCTGCGTTCTCGGTGATATTTGCCGGAGCGGCAACTCCATTAGTGGAAACGACATCCCACAAATCTTCACTGACCAGATATGACTCCATACATGTCTTCCAGATTCGATAGTTGGACTGATTCAATAATTTTAAACCAAGTCCTGCTACACGATCAATGCCTTCCATATCGAAAGAGCAATAACCTTCTTCACGAAAATAACTAGGCTATGATATCATGTAAAGAAAAAAAATAGAACCGACAAGATAAAAACCTTGTCATTCCAAGCGAATCGAAATGACTAACCGTGAAGAAAACTCTTGATATGAAGAATAACGTAAAGAAATTATCAACAATAATTATTTGAAAGATGGAATACAGGAAAACTCTCTCACACCCTAACGAGAAGGAAAAAAGTCTATATAAGTCTATATATAGGCTTTACATCAAAATTCTTCAACCTATCACAGATCCTATAAAATAGGATTAGGATCACACCATATCCTATAAAAATAGGATCACACACAACACGTTCTAAACGCCTAAAGACTCGGACAAAACTATCAATGATTAGACTTCCAAATTATAAAATAAACCATTTAACACGCAATAGACCAGATTAACTTAGTCTTCTAAGAACATCACTTTATAATTAAACACTCCAGAGGTGCTCCTCCGCTATCGTAGTTTTTGACTAGGTTAGTTGCTCCCAGGTAAGGAACCCCCGCAGCTACCTCCACATTATCATGTGGAGGTTGATTGCATTGGCCAATGGAGGATTCAAGGGCTTCAGGATTTTCTCTTCTCATTGTCATCATCTCAATGTCTTACTCAATTTAATCTCCTTTCTCATAGATGACACTAAAAAATAGTGTGGCTGAAAATTGCTACTATGCTAGATGGTTTAGCAGACATCTTAGTGAGGGATGAAGGTTGCCCTACACACATTGAAACGCACATCAGAAGGTATTGAAGTAGTCCAACAATATCCCTCCGATATTCAAGTCATGATAATACAAGTAATGGAACAATAATGGGGAAGAAGTAGTAGTATTAGGCTAAGATTAGAATGAGTTACCCATACCGCTACAAGCTCTAGTATTTTTAAGGGATCAACATCCAACCTCTAGCCTTAAAGATGTTACGCTCTATATGAATCATGGGTTGTAGAAATACAAATCATGGAGGGTCATGCCAAGTATCAGCCTATAACTGCCAAAGCCGCCATGACTGGGCTGCAAGCAATGTAGGGAGCATTAGAGATCAGAGCACAAGGAGCTCAAAGCATCGAAGGAGAGAACTCAAAGTGGAGAGCTCAGAATAGAAAACTCAGGGAGCTCGGAATTAAGTGATGTGTATCCTGCGATATTTTATTATTTTGAATTATATAGTTTAAAAATTCTAAAATTTGTGAATATGTTTAATTCATGTATAAATTCTACAAATTGTAGATGTGTTAAATACTGGGTTTTGTAAAGATGTCATATCCGTACATATTTATCGGATAATTACCTCTTCCCATATCTAATTATAATGGATTAAGTATTTCGTTTATGATTCATTTTTAATACATTCCATTTTCTTTTTCATTTTCCATTCAAACAACATAAGTCTTTTCTATTCACGCACACCAAAGAACGTAAGTCTTTAAGATTAGTCCTAGTTCAGATAAAAATGCCCCTTTGATTTTTGATAACCATAGTTGACCTGATATACCCACTAGAGTATAATCTTATAATCAAACATTAAATAAAGATCTAACACCGAACGTTGCATTTTCTCAATGGAGCAACTTGATTAACTTTAAAGTATCATATCTTGAAAACATTTTAAGCAATGATATTCACTGAAATAGTCCTCTTATAAAATTAAAAAAAAAACATATTGCAATTAGAAAAGTTCTACAAGATAGAAAACATATTTTTCGATAAGAATTTACTATATAACATTTCTTTTACTTTGTTGCATCACAGAGTCCGGTAGATTCATCACAGAATCCATCACGATCTAGTAATTTCGGAGGTGGAGCACTCAAGAGTGGTGAAGAAGGGCTACCATACGCGTTTCTGCGAGTGTTTCCACATCCTAAACTTTTCCTTGTGCTCACTCCAGTTATAGGATTGGTTCCATTTGCATACTTGCACAATGCCTTCAAACGAAATAAGTTAGAAACGTTGTATAGAAGAAAGACATCTAATCCAACTATACCATTGAGATACTAAGCAAAATTATGAGCTGCTGATAGTGTGGGAGTAGGTACTAATCGTTTTTTTACTGTAGGTATTAATTGTTCTATTTCTTATCTATCACCCGTCGTTGTCAGTTCTTTCTCAGTCAATGCTGGATTATACGTCCGTGGAGAAACAATAAAACTGTGTATCATGACCTCAACATACATACAAATTCTAAAAGATTTTGTAGAAGTTTTGACATAGCTTAGGGGAATACAAAAGGCAACTTAAAACCATTTATGGAAAGGAAATTAATGTTACTCTACAGTTGAGATTAAGTTGCATTATCTATATCAACTCTATAATGCATTAGTACTCAACAGGATGATGAAAAGGTATAAATAGCACTTTTATCGTCCACTATAAAAAAAGAAAACATTCCACCTGAGTAATGACTAGAATGCAAATAATATTCCAATGGAGGAAACAAAAAGGTAATGAGAAATAAAAATAATCTACTATAGTAAGTAAACTAAATGTACAATATTCAAGAAATTATTTATCCAAATATTTCACAATATACATCACCTGTTTTTGTGGTAAGTCTAGCACAGCATCACTAAAGTCAGCACCATTAATGGCTGCACCACCAAGATCACTACGTGTGAGAACTGCTCTTACGAGCACAGCATTTGTGAGATTCGCTTCATTAAGAACCTGTTTGATATCGATTACCAATTTACAACAAGAATACGGCAGGATAGCACATTCATATTTGAGTATTCTCAAACTGTAAAATAAATTTTTTTCTAGATAACCAATGATTCATATAAAATGCTATTAATTTAGTATATTAAGGTTTCCAAAATTATTAACAAGGGTAAAAATTATCACTAATTGGGTGATTGCAAACTAGGATATTCAAGATCATGGCTTGAATTTGTTTCCTCTTGTGCATGTCTGATAAATATAGAAACCTGGAGTAAATCAGAATTACATTTGATCCATATTTCAAATTATTTGAGAGTATCTGTAAAATATAAAATAATAGGAAAAAATATCAACTCTCAAAATTAATTAAAAAGCTTAAATGCTCAAAGTCCAAACTTAAAATTTGTTAACATAACAATAGCTTATACATATTCAGAATTCCCCCACATTCAAGATCTAGCGCATTAACATCCGGCAAATCAATTGATCCCACAAGATTATATTTTCTTGACATGGTAGTTGCAAATTGATTTTGTAGATAAAAAGTTACCTATTTGAAGACATACTTACTCTAAATATCATATAAAATTAGCTTGTTAGATGCTATAAATACATTGGTAGTCACTCTACTAATAATGATAGCAATGCTTCCAATTGTTGGTTCAATCGAGTCATAAGTGGTTAGGTTCAACTATGAGTTTTAGATTTGTGTAAAGGGTTTAAGTTAGGTGTAGCATGTTGTATTTAATGTGTGTTTGAGTTATGTAGGGATTTAGGACACATAAATATCAGAGAGCTCGTAACTGGATGAGGTTGAATGATGATGTGGACTTTGCAAAGCCAAGACAACATGCTTAGTAGCTTAGAGGTGAGATCAAAAAGTCACATAAGACAATCAAGGGATCACAGGACGAGAAGTACCAAGGTGTTAGAGCAGCTTATGGAGCATTACTTGGGGTTGCCAAGTTGGTTAGTTCAATGGTTTGAGCCCCACCGAGAAATATAAGGATGAGATAGGGCATCCGATGTACCATAGGACATGGAGCATCGGAATATAGCATTGATGATAGTTGAAAAAAGGTGGACTATGTAAGTGAAGCCTAAAAGATGGCACATGGAACGAACCGTGGATTAGTGCATCTAAGTAACGAGTAAGGACAAGAGACAAACTTGCTGGTGAAGTTAAACAACAAAAGGAAAGCGTGAGTATGTCAGCTATGAGTTTTGAGAGAATGTATTCTTGGGAGAGGGATAGATCTCAACTTAGACAAGACTCGACCTTTAGAATGATCGTAGTTGGACTTCCAATAAACTAAAATGAATCCTATTGACTTATAAGTTGAGTCAACTAACGAGTTGACTTAGGTTAATCAGCCAATGAACAAAATGTTCTTGTTCGTGATTAAGTCGATTGGAATGTCGAATGACCTATGTAATTAGCCAATTGATGAATACATCTAATTGAATAATGCTAAAATAGAAAATGCTCATTGGAGCATTTAATTTAATAAAGGTGCATTTGTAACAGTCAGATGACTTAAGAGCTAGAGTATGGCTGATGGTGGAATCCAATCAACTCAAGTAGCCATTAACAAACTCAAGTTGAAGCGATCAAGAAGCTAACAACTGATGGTGGATTCAAACTCATGTATTACTTTAAGCTCCTTTTTAATCTTGTTTTATTGTTCATATTGTAAGACGTTCTCCACCCTCGCAGATTATTTGTGAAAGATAAAGATAGTAGGCTTTTCTAGATTGACTCACCAACAAGTCATACATTGTAAAGTAAGAAGTAAGAAAAAGGATTCCAAGCCACATTACATGAGCTTGTTAGTGATTGGCATGCAATTGTGTTTATATTTTTATTTTGGTTGCACTATCCTTAATTACTTTGTTAAGTTTGTAGCAAGAGTAGTATTAGTTTGTATTTGTAGGAACAATCAGTATTCATTCCCCTCTAGCTATCTGACCATTCGTACACAATAGTCCCAACAAGTGGTATTATAACCCAATCACACAAATGGGCTAACCATCACTCAAGAACAAATAGATGGCTAGAATAATGTCCCTATTATATGATGAAGATTTCAATTTTTGAAAAAAAAAAGGAATAGAGACTTGTTCAAAATTTATTTTGGAATGGTTCTTGCTATGGAATCAGATTTAAAAGACCCAAAGACAGGAAAGCAAGAAATCTCAAGGAAAGTAAATGGAAATTGAGATTTTTAAAGGTAACTCTAAAGCTATAGATTCAATTATTGCAATTTCCCCAACTTTATTTTAAACAAGGCTATGGGATATGAGAACGCAAAGGATATTTAGAAAAAAATGGTTTATTATCATAAAATCCCATACAAGAGGAGAAAGCTCAATTATAAGAGAAAATTAAAGAGGTAATGAAAGAAAGTAATGAAGAATCTGAAATTCCACATGACGAAGAGAAGGAAAATTTAAAGCCTGCTCATTGAGTAAGTCAATGAGAACATTAGACCTGCTTCATTAGATCAGTCAAATGGGAAACTATCCACCTCTTTAAACAATGAGGAAGAATCCAAGACAATCGAAGAAGAAGAAATCTTAAAAGGAAAATTCTCAAGTGCCACGATTCGAGTAAAGAGTAAAGATCAAGTCTATGATTATTTTTAGAGGCTAACCAACAACCTTACCACCCCGATAAGTGACTGACCTACTAGAAGCCGACCCTACAATCTTACGGACCTAATAAGACAACTATGCTGACCCAACACCAGATCTCAGCCGGATCAAGTCTATTGTTATTTTTAGAGGCAGCAAATGCAAATTCAGTAATTTACCAAAGCATCTTACAATCTGTATATGTTTATGTATGTAAAAACAGGGAGAGTAAATAAAGTAACAATGAATCTAAATAAAAGAGTCATAGTTAATTGGTCTTTTATAATGTTGAATCATTTGCTCGGGATAATTTGAAACGGCATAATCTAGTTAAATTTTTTTATTAATAAATAGACAATAATTCTTGATAAATGTAATCTGAGTCAACTATAGCTGTCAGTGTAAATATTGTCAATGCCTAGAAACATCTTAGTAGAGCTTCTTCAACCAATTATCATGCATGCACAGAATATCAACCGTATGTCTCTTACTCGTTAGAGAAACTGAGAATTAATGTATTAATGTTCATACCATGCGGTCCATTAGAGTATCACTGAGATCAGCACCTGCATGATGCGACGGCACACAAGACATCGTGGATTAAAATGCTACTGTGAGAGCATTATATTTGAGATATTAAATGCTTCTCTACAACCATAAAGATAAGGGTCTTAATAAAACAAATGTATAAAATTTGATCACATCCACAACCATCCGATTAACAACATTAATGTCTGATAAATATACTGCATAATAAGCAATATTTTTCTGAAGTTACAATATTATGCAATTTTGCATATCCAAATGTAACCAACGAAAAAAATACCCACAAAATTTTTTGAAAGATTCACCATTATACTCATAACTAGTAGGCACTTCATATTTTTAGTAGGATTTAAATTTCTTGCTTCCAACCTTTTATTGGAGAGGAATGAAACAAGAAAGTAAAGGATAAAAATAAGAGAAAATAGGATAAGGTCATAGAACAACCACAAATCCATCTTCACTGATTGTTTACTGATGTGAGGTGTTAGGGGATGGGAATCTTAATGAATTTCAGTAGAGAAAGTAGTCAAAAGAAGGAAAACAAAAAGCTCAAAGCAGAAGAGGTTGTTTTATATTTTCCTTAAACTAAAACATTCAAGCCTTTACAGGGAAATAACAGTTGAGGCCCAATAAACATCATAAGAAATTGTAGAATCATCTTAAACTGTCAAAAATTCTCATGATTGGTGCTATTAAACTAAGTTAGTTGAGTTTCAACTAAATGAATGGAAATAGATTTATCACTACATTTTAGCAACTAGCTACCATCACCTATGATTAAGGAATGCAATTTCAAATAAGCAAATTATACACAAATAATAATGATAATGCATAAAGGTGTGGCAATTAATTACCTGTAAAATTTGTTCGATAAGCAACTGCCTTTTCAAGGTAAGCACCATTGAATGTAGAGCCACTGAAATTAGATTCTCTCATATCTGCAGCTGTGAAGTTGGCACGTCTGTATCATAACCAAATTCCTAAATTAATAATATACTCATAGTCTAATTTATGAGTATATATTTTATGTTCTTAGTTTGGTATGATTGTGGTATGATGTCGTTATAGGGTATGCATGGTAAAATGATGCCAAATTTCACCTCAGTTTACCTAGCGTTTCAGTTTAGTCTAGAGACTAGCTGTAGTTTGAGTCAAATAATGGCATTAATTGTTTAGTTGCATCACCAAATTAGGTGGCATTGAATTAAATAAGGACTATTTTCCAGGAACGGTTCATATACTATGGTAGTACAAAAAGAATAAAAAAAGGCATTACCTGAAATTTTCATTGACATGGACAGACCTCCTACACATCGAGACCAAAATCAACTGTGAAGAAGAATCAAAACCATAAACATATAGATATGCACAACGAAGAACCAACAGACGCACTTACTTGAGATCTGCTGAGCCGAATTGAGCGGCGGAGCCTATCCCAAACTCCCCTCTGAGCTCTGCTTCGAACTTGTTGAGGTCGGCCAACGCTACGCCGCCAAAGCTAACGATGACCGCTGCTAGCGCTGTCGATGTGATTGATCTCCAATTCTTAGAATGTGCTGAAGGATAGGTATGCCTCAAATAACGCGAAAGCCAAAATGTTTGACCAAAGACCATGGAGAAGGAAGCGCAGGACTCACCAGAAACCCGGCAGATGATGGGAGAAGCTCTAGGGGGAGTGCGAGGTGGAGCAGGAGAGGGAGGCTTGAGAAGGTAGATGGAGAGCGGTGAGATGGAAGTGAATGCCATTGCGTTGGCGGATGAGAAGAAGCAAAGCGAGTTAGGAAAGAAAGCTGAGACGAGATAAGTATGCGGTGAACTGCCTGCGAACACGTATGCGCTTGGAATTGGTCCGGATCGACAGCTTATCCAAATTAAAATGGGGCAAGTTAATGTTCGCCCTTTTAACATATTTTATGTTGTTTAACGTTTATATATATATCTCTAATATATATTATTAGATTGAATTATTGATACTTAGATTCAAAGAATTTAGTTAAAATATTACTTTAGAATAGTTTATAATATTCTTACGATAATTTAACAATTATTCAGATGACGTTGGGTTCTTTTCTAGAAATTAGAATGAGAATGAGTATCATAGTATTATAAAATGGGAATGAATATGAGCTTAGATATCATTCCTAAAAGTAATGTTTGATTAGTTGAATATTTTCAATCGGAATGAACTTAAATTTTCTTTTTTACCCTTAAAAAAAATAAGAGAAAAAATTAGATGGAATATAAAGTTGAATGTTAGAGAAACATATGATGAGAGAGAAAGTGTGATGGGAAAAAATAAAGAGAGGGAAAGTGTGATGAGAGAAAATGAGGAGAGAGAGTATGATGGAAGAGGATGAAGAGAGAAAAAGTGTAATGAAAGAAAATATGGAGAGAGAGTATGGTAAGAGAGATTGAGGAGAGAGAAAATATGATGAGAGAGAAAGTATGATGAAAAAATGAGGAGAGAATGAAGAGAGATAAAATAACTAGAGAGATAGTGACGAGAGAGAAAATAATGAGAGAGAATACAGAGAAAAATGGTAAAGAATGTGTGATGAGAGAGAATAAGGAGAGAGAATGTGATGAAAGAGAATGAAGAGAGAGAAAGTGTGATGAGATAAAATATGGAGAGAGAGAGTATGATAAGAGAGATTGAGGAGAGAGAAAGTATGATGAAAAAATGAGGAGAGAATGAAGAGAGAGAAAATAATGAGAGAGAATGTGTGATGAGAGAAAATTGTAGAGAATGTGTGATAAGAAAAAATAAGGAGAGAGAAAGTATATTGAGAGAGAAAATGTGATGATAGAATGAGCAGAGAGAAAGTATGATGAGAGAGAACAAGGTGAGAGAATGAAATGAAAGAAAAATTGAACAAATATACTAAGGGTATTTTTTTCTAAAACTTAATTCTTATTCTCATTCCATCAAAACCCAAGTGAGGAGATGAGTTTTATCCATACCCAAATTTTTGGGTTTCATTCCAAAATCTTAATTCCATTTCCATCAACCGAACACAAGGTTTGGGAATGAACCATTCCCTTATTCCCAAACCTCTAAACCAAAAGCCATCTTAAATTTTTTTTATTTCTCTTTCTTCTCCGTCTCCTATTTGGTTGCATTTATTATTATTATTTTCTTGTTAAATGTTATTGTAAAATATATAAATATAATATATATATATATATATATATATATATAATTTTACATGATCACAGGATATAATATATATTTAAAAATATTTTTTTAAAAATAATTTTAAATTTTTTTTAAAAAAAAATAGAGTCCGTGCCTGGATTTAATTAAGGCGTCTCGACCAAAAATTAAAATAAAAAAAAAATTGAGATGCCTTAATTAATTCTAGATGTCCCGACAAATTTATCACGGACTCTTCCGCATAGAACGGTGTCTATATATATATATAGATAATTTTGATATCCTGTGTGTCGCACAGTGCACGACTGTGCGCGCAAGATATTAGCGTCTTCTTATTTTTTTATTTTTAAAAAATATTATTTCTTTAAATATAAATCTTAAATATATTATTATATTCTATAAACATATTATTATACCTGTAAATGTCTAATTTTTTTTTATTGAAAGTCAAAGGAGGTTAAAGGGGGTCGAAGTCAAGACAGTCAATAGGTAAATAACATCGATCGATCGGGCGAAGTATGTCCTGACCGAGGGAGAAGGCTTCGACCCGTCGTCACCTTCGCCATGGGGAGCAATCAAACAATCGACACTCAAGGGAGATAATGTGCAAAAGCTGAGCCGAGCTGCTACACCGCTCGGCCAGATAGCAGAGTTGAAAATTTTAAAAAATTAAAAATAAAAAATAAAAAAAAATAGACATTTACATGTATAATAATATGTTTATAGAATATAATAATATATTTAAGATTTATATTTAAAGAAATAATACTTTTAAAAAATAAAAAAATAAGAAGACGTTGATATCCTCTGCGCGCACAGTCGTATACTATGCGACGCGCATGATATCAGAATTATATATATATATATATATATATATATATATATATATATATATATTCTCAAATTGATAACCATGTCTTTTACTTTGTAAAATTTGTTAACTTTGAAATTTTGTTACATTATAAAGTATAATTTCATCCTAAAAGAGTTAATTCATTGCAATATTGATTATTGTTCAAATAAAATTATTATTATCGTGGATACTGAAAGTTTGAGAGTGCCAGATTATTATGATTGTGGATACTCGAAGCATGGAAGTTCTACACCATGCCTAAGGACAACAATTATTAAGACAATCCTAAAAATTAAATATAGTAAAGATTGATTGGATTGAATCCAATTAAAAAATATTAGCTACCCTAGTCGTTTAGTCACATAGTAACTTGAATAATGATCCCCTTTCACATAGGGCTGTCAAAAATTAACCTAATCTGTCAATCCGATCCATAAAATATCATATTCATGTTGGGAGTTTTCGAATTTGGGTTATATTCAGGTTATAAATTTTCGGGTTAGATTTAAGTTGATCCCGATTGACCTGAATTTAGAATTTAATAGATTTTTTTAGATTAGATTAAATTTTATTTTAAAAATTAATATATTTTCTTATATATCAATATCAATGTTAGTATGATAATGATAGAATATTAAGTTAAAAATACAAAATTATAGAAAAAATAGTCAAGTCATTTTTAATCTAATTATTTAAGTTATTCGGTGATACGATGTATAATGAACAGACTCAGGAAATGACCTAACAGTCAAAGTCAAGACGATGTGACAGTCAAAGTCAAGATCGGAGTATGCTTCCTAGTTAGCTTCGTGATTTGCCCGACATCAAGGCTCTCAGGTATAGCTCGATCGAATAACAAGTCGTGCCGGAGAGGGCCGATCGATTAGAATAAAGGTCGGCCGAGCCTAAAGCGCTTAGCCCCATAACTCTCTATGTGCGCCCGACCGGATTACATACCGGTCGGTCTAAAGTACTTAGCATCATAAAGCCCTATGTGTGCCTGGTCGGATGAAAGACTAGTCAGGCCTAAAACACTTAGCCTCATAACTCTTTATGTGTGCTCGACTGGATTACATACGGCCGGATCTAAAGAACTTAGCATCATAAAGTCCTATGTGTGCACGCCAGGATAAAAGACCAGTCACGTCTAAAATACTTAACATCATAAATCTCTATGTGCACCCAATCGATTGAAATCCCACCCGGGCCTAAAGCACTTAACCTCATAAAACTATATGTGTGCCAGATTGGATAAAATACCAACTAGGCCTAACCCACTTGACCTTATGCATCTATATGTGTGCCCGGCTGAATGAAATACCGACCAAGCCTAAAGCACTTGTCCTCATAAATCTCTCCATGTACGTTCGACCAAATGACAAGTTGGCTGGACTCTGTTGGTTGCTACTCGGAATATCATTCTAGTTCCCCTGTACAAAAATTTTGTACGAGCATAGAACTATCCTAGCTACCCATGTGCTCTACTGAAGTTAAATTTGGATTGCAAACGATGCTTAATATTATTAATCCAAATTGTCCTTTAGAAGTTAAACTTGGATTAGAAATAATACTTAACATTTTTACTCCAAGTTTAACCGATGTGATCTTCCTAAGTTAAACCATATTACAGAAGTCAATCAAATATCTATTTCAAAGATTGGCTTCCAGGTTAAACATGGAGAGACACTAAACCTTCTTGGGTATGAGATCATCCACCACTTCCTAGACAAAGCCTTTCAAAGAAATCAGATATTTAACTTCTTATAGTAAACTAGCTTTAACTGCAGAGACCTCAATAAAAACACAATATCGAAACATGAAATCAAAAAATAAAATCGATAACAAAATGATAACCTAAAATCGATAACCTCTTGTGTTTGATTTTTCAAGATTTATACAAAAGATGAACTAGTTATGATGCGGAAACTAATAACTAGTTATACCTTTTGTAGCTTATAGACCTCTTGATCTTCTGCTGTATTCCTCTCCTTCTCTTGGACGTCGTGTGGACGACGATCTTCCAAGATAAAATCCACCCAAACTTCTTCCTTTGCTTCCAAGATTCGACCACCAACTAACCTCCAAGAGATGCTAGACAAGAGAGCTTCCTTCTCTCCTTCTTCTCCTTCAAGCAACCGGCCACCAAGAGAAAGCAATGCTTGATGTCGTCGACCTCCAAGAGAGAAAACAAAAGGAGAAGAGAAAAGGATAAGGGCCGGCTACCAAAGGATTGGAAGAGAGGAATAAAAGATGTGTTATCTCATGAGGCACCCCTCCATCTCTTTTATAATCGTTGGTCTTGGCAAAAAAAGAAAGTTTTAAATATAATTAAAAATTCCTTATTTTCCTTGCCAATGACTAAAAAGGAAAGTTTTAAAATAAAAATTAAAACTTCCTTTTAATGCTTGTCATGACCGGCCCTACACATGTGCTCCAAACAAGGAAAGTTCTAAACATAAAATTAAAACTTCCTTATTTATTTCCGGTAAGAAATTTTTAATAAAAAATTTCTCTTTTAAATCCCTTTTTGGTTATAAAAGGAAAATTTTATAAATTAAAATTTCTCTTTTAAAACATGTGGATGGTTACAAAAAAGAAAGTTTTATCAACAAATTAAAAGCTTTCTTTTAACTACAAATAAGGAAAGATATCAAACCTCTCTCTTAATCCTTTGTAGAAAGCTATAAAAGGAAAGATTTTAAATTTAAAAACTCTCTTTTAAAACCATGACTTTCACAAAAGAAAAGATTTTAAAATTTAAAATACCCTTTTATATTTTATGTGGTCGGCCACCTAGCTTGGGCTTCAAGCTTGGCTGGCCACAACTTGGCTCCAATCTTTGGCTTGGTCAGCCATAGCTTGGGCTCCAAGCTTGGTTTGGCCGGCCACAACAAGATGGGTAAGAAGCTTGACTTTAAGTGGATATAAGGCTTTATAAATAAGAGGCTACAATAGGGACCGAGAGGAGGAATTGATTTTGGTATCCCGATGAGCTTGAGCTTCCTGTGTTTGCCCCGAACACCAAACTCAAGTTCATCAATAATAACTCATACCACTAAAGAGTTATTATTGCACTACCACACCAATCCCATATTACAATATGAGCTTCTTCTTACCATGAGTGCGTTAGTCTCCATGTGTTTAAGATATTAAATGTCCACTAATTAAATGAGTTATTGACAACTCACTTAATTAATATCTAGCTCCAAAAGTATTACCACTCAACCTTATTGTCATGTCGGACTAAGTCCACCTGCAGGGTTTACATGACAATCCTTATGACACTACAAGAAAAACCCTCATAGATATCGGTGGAACAACAGCAGTTTTAAGCAAAAACCGATGTCTTTGAGTATTTTACACCGATTTTTCCAAAAATCGGTGTCTATAAGCGCAGATTTTCGCTCATAGACATCGGTTTTTAAGCCGATGTCTATGAGCGCCTTTTTTCATTAATAGACACCGATTTTAACAGCGTGTTTTAAAACCCGGTGTCTATGATAAAATAAAATAATATAATTTTCCTACCAATACTTAGCCGAAATTTGCAACACTTCACTCTTCCCTCTAAACCTAAACCTATATCGCGCCATCCACCGTATACCGTCGCCTCATCTCCCTCTTCCCCTTCCTAGATCGACGCCCCTTCCTCTCCCGATCAGGATCAACATAGGATGTCCTTGCTTCTCCGTCCAACCACACCGCATCTCCTCAAACTCCTCCCTTTGGGTGAGAAGAGGCTGCCTATGTGGCTTGGAGTCGTCGCCGGGTCGCTAGAAGTCGCCCTCCTCCACTCTTTCTCGATCCCATATTTGGTAACCTCGATTCCTCATCTCCTTCTTCTGATTTGATCCCTCCTTGTCGATCCTCACGTGGCCAGGACTGATTGAAGCTCCTTGCTCGCTGATTTTGCTACTCGCGGTAGGATTCAGCACTGCCTCCAGGTGTGTTATCAACTAATCGGTCGACATGGTGAGGGGGAAGACGCAGATGAGGAGGATAGAGAACCTGGCCAGCCGACAGGTGACCTTTTCCAAGCACCGGAGAGGCCTTCTGAAGAAGGCATTTGAGATCTCCATGCTCTGCGATGCCAAGCACCAAATGTCAAGTATTCCCCAAGTACTCCTTATGATTATCGATTTGTGAACTGGATAACAAATGTCAAGTATTTTTTGTCTTTCATCTGAAATAAAAGTACCAGTGCTTCCATACTTGACCAATTTGAGCTTGATCAGGAGTTAAATGCATATTTTGCATTTTTGTTCAACTTATTGCTGAGAGGAGACCTTCTGTGGGTTTGAATGTTAACCTTAGCTGATATGATCTATTTCATGACCATCTCTTCATTGTCGACTCTGGAAGACTTGGCATTTTGCAAGTATTAGGGGGCAAGGAAGGGCGTGTTGTGAAGCAAGAGAGTAAGGAGGTATCTATCCCTCAAGAACTGATGATTGGTAGTTCAGATGTAAGTCTAGTAGTGTTTGTTCTGTTCTTTCTTCCTCAAAGATCATGTTTGGGTTCCAATCCGATTCGACTGCTTGATCTTGTCTTTATTATGTTTACAGGAACTTTTTGATTTCATTGCTTCAGCTTTAGCACAGTTTGTTGCTTCTGAAGGTGTGGATTTTCACCTTCCTGAAGGAAAGCAGAGAGAACTTGGCTTTACCTTTTCATTTCCAGTCAAGCAAACCTCAATTGCTCCCGGCACTCTCATTAAGTGGACAAAGTGCTTCAATATAAAGAGCACGGTCTGTTTGCCTTTCTCTTTATTATAATTATGAAAATATGATGAATTAGTTGTGTTAATCTCAATTGTTGATGTGTTGACAAGGAACAGTTGCTTGGGGAAAATTTTTTTTAAAAAAAATTTAATTGAGACCTTCATTCCATTGTTTGAGAAGATGAATACTTATGAACCATGTAGAAGGGAAAGATTAAGGTAAAGGATAATTTTCTTCCTGGGTAGTACTTTCAATCTTATTTATTATTCGTAGAAGATAAATTGTCTGAGGAGAAAAATGAATCTAGTCAATAGTTGTGTAGCACCTTATCTAGGAAACATCTTATGACAAGTCTAGGTATTTTGTTTAGCATGATATAGCAGTCACATGATATGATACTTACATCTCTTGGTAAATGATCACAGGCTACTGAAGTCCTTCCTCATCTTCGATAGTTTCATCTTCTTCTCTTGATTGCAAGTATTAATTGATTGATGCATGCAATGTGTTTGATGAATTTCCTCAAACACTATCCTGACTTGATTTTATCATTTTTGTTTGCATGATTCTCTTGAGTGGTAAATGCTAGTTACTGTCACTTGTGGTATCAATTCTAGTTTGCCCCTAACACAATTTCATATGCCAATAGTAGTTTTTGTGGTACAAAGGCCTATCCATTTACTGTCGAAAAGATCAGTAAATTGAGAGAGGAAGTGGAGAATGCTAAGAAGGATCAAACTCTTCGAAGTATCTTAGTTTCATCTTCCTGTGACTACTTGATCACAAATAATAGATCTAAGGTGATTAAAATGTACCAGTAGTTGTTCGAGATGTTTAAAGTTTCTGTTAATTGATACACTAAATGCCTCAACATATACTAAATGCTTAATCACTTGTGTCTATAATTATTATGCATTAGTTAATTTTTTTTTACTGATATATGCTGCTTTTGATACAGGTTTCTGTTTCAAATCTCGAAGGAAAAATAGTGGCTTTGTACATCTCATGCAATAAGAATTGTTGCACTGAGTTCTCTCCAATACTCGCACAAATCTATAAGAAGCTCAAGGAAATTGGAGAGAGTTTTGAGGTTGTGCTAGTGTCCTTGGAAGACGACGAATCCTATTACGATGAAGCCATAAAAAACATGCCCTGGCTTGCATTTCCTTTCAATGACAAAAGCTGTGATAAGCTTTTTTGCTATTTTGGTCTCCAGGAATATAAATGCTCTACTGTCATCTTGATTGGATCGGATGGGAAAACTATGAATGTAGATTTAATGAACTTATTAAAGAGTATGAATTTGAGGCATGGGAAGCATTCCCGTTTTCTCAGGAGAAGTTGCATGAGTTGTCAGAAAAAATAAAGGCCAGACTTGAGTCACAGACACTCGAGTCACTTCTTGTTTCGGATGATCTTGATTATGTTATTGGAAAAAATGGATTGAAGGTATTCAATTTTTTGCTTAACATTTAAACAGCTTCCGCATTTTCCATATTTTTTTGTTGGAGTACATTTTTCCTTATATTTAATTAATTAGATAGTTGAAACTGGAAGGGTTTAAAGAAAGCTTATTGGTGTGTTATGGAAGAGTCTTGACAAAATGAAATTTCTCAAGTTAATGGGATATTTTACCAGCTCACTGTTGACTCAGTTAGTACCCTCAGTAACACCATGTCAACCTCATGCCAAAGAATTTTGTCCATGGTTCCAATTCCATGTAGAAAATTAAATCATGGGTCATCTCAAAAGGGAATGTGAAGACTATTATAGCTAAGCAAATCATAAGAGAAGAACATATTTTCTGACTATAATAAAAAAAATACTAAAACTAATGTTTGTCGTTGCACCATATGCGTGAAGTTTATTATCCTGCTGTTCTTTTATGAGTGTGTGATCATATTTTCAGTTTGGTATATGAAAAACCTACATGGTTGCATTGCCTATTTTCATATGATTGAATGCATGCCATAAGTTTTTACTTTAAAACTGGAATAATAACTTTTTGCTTACATATGTTTATGGTATTTCCTTTGCATTCATTGTTTATGGTTAAGTTATTTTCTCCTCTATTTCCCAATTAGTCTATGAATTTTGGTTTTTGTCATTTCTCAGTTTTATGTATGAATTAAGCATGTTTAATTGTGAAAAAAAAAAAAATCCTCTTTTCTTTAGTGTGTTTCTGTTATTCAAGAGCCATGTATATATTGTCTTTATTAGTGATGTGAGGGTATGCAAACCAGAGGAACATGTATTCTTCAAT
Organism: Zingiber officinale; assembly: GCF_018446385.1. NCBI lineage: Eukaryota > Viridiplantae > Streptophyta > Magnoliopsida > Zingiberales > Zingiberaceae > Zingiber > Zingiber officinale. The sequence goes on from NC_055986.1 coordinate 53,555,939, forward strand.
TTTATTTTAGCATGCATTTGGTCGAAAAGTATTGTGACATTGTTAAATTATTACATAATTTATTGCAGAATGTTCACCATGCTAGTCAACCAATGCCTGGTGAGGAGCAAGAAGATATAGTCATAACCAGTACCCAGAATAACCTATTAAATATGAAGTTCCATTTGACAGGAAAGTCTGTTACAGAATTGCAAAATCCTGTCCGCTGGTAAAGTAGTGCTTCACTCTTTACCAAAGTTTTGTAGTTATGTTTTTATCCAATATAAATTAAAATTCCCTAATTTTTTGTTTGTTAGTAATGAAAGATGAAAACATAACGATCAAGTGAGATTGTTTCATATGTACGAAGCCATTTTTTTCTTTGTGAATGAACAAATATTAAACGGTTCACAAGTTAACTAAAAACAACTATTTTAAGTGAACTTCTTTCTTAAAATGCAGAGCTTGGTTTCCTTGGAAATCATGTTCCTTCTTGAACCATATTCAATTTGGCATGAGTCCTTATTTGATTAGTTGCGAACTATGAATTTGTGTGCTTTGTAGAATGCAATGTGAGATATGTTAATGTTGTAGACAACTTTCCATAGCTTTCTACTTATATTTCATTCTAACAACTTAAAAAAACCTTTTAACAGATTCTGTTGATTCAATTGTTCATGTTCCTTGAACAATGCTTAATGTATATTTATTTATCAAGTGATGAAGAAGCTTATGACTAGTCTGTTTCACATTTTTTTTTATTTCCCAAGCAAAAGGTATGTTATTATTATTATTAAAGTCATAAACCGTGTTCTTTCTATCTGTTGTTCTTCATCAAGTAGGATGGGCTGCAAGCATATTTATGAGAAGGAACCAGTAATCCACTACATAAGCACAAAGAAACCACATCCTCGATGCCCAGTTGCAGGTAATTAAGTGCCCTATCTATTGCAGTTGAATTTTCGTTGTTGATCTTTTTGCTCATTACAGCTACATCCTATCAGGTTGCCCAAAAATTCTCCAAGTTGGACGGGTTGTATGCGACACCTTGCTTACAATATAAATTGATGAAATGCATTTGGCATCAGCTACAAACATAAATTCAACAATGGTAGAAGATTTTTACAGAAGTTGACTGAAAATGACAACACTGCTCCCTGCAACTGTAAGCTTGATATAATTTTTCAAGGTGATTTAGCCCCTGTCGGTGATTTGTCATTAGCCAATGAGATTTAGGCATCATAGTTAATTATCTTTTGATGTTGTAAGAGGAATATTTTGTAATTTGTGGATACGGACTTGATGTATACAATATATATTATCTTTTTATATTGTAAGAATAATATTATGTATTGGTAACATGGATATTTACTTGGTGTGTTTAGATACACCGATGTATAATAATATTAACTAAATTTTGTACTATTAAAATGTTGTATAATATCAGTTTTTCACTATTTCGGAAATCGAATCGGCGTAGTTAAACAATATTGATATTACATCAGTTTTCCACCGCTGCCAAAACTGGTGTTATTAACATATAATATTACATCAGTTTTACACCGTTGATGAAACGATGTCGTTAAGTGATACTACACTGGTTAATAACTGATTCGAACACCGGTGTTGTTAAGTGATACTACACCGGTTTTAACCTGATGTCTAAAATGACAGACCTTTTACATCGCCTTCATAGACATCGGTCGAAAATGTAATAGACACCGGTGGAAAACCGATGTCTATGAGGATTTTTGTTGTAGTGTGAGCTCCTCAAGGGGGCATCACCAACCTAGATTACTAGGACACAGTTTCATTCTATAATCAACAACATAGCATATAAATAATATCACTTTCCAACTTATCGGGCCTATTGATTTAACGAACTAAATCTCACCCTTTGATAAATTAAAGAAATAAATATTAAGTATACGTGCTTGTTATTATATCATGATTAAGAGTACGCCTTCCATAATAATAGAGGTTTTGTTCTTTTATGTAATCAGTATAAAAAGAAACTACCTCAAATGGTCCTGCTCAACACACTCATAGTGTACTAGTGTAATTTTATAGTCAAGATAAACTAATACTAAATTACACTACAACCACTCCAATGGTTTGCCCCATTCCATTTTAGTTGTGAGCTACTATTTATAATTTATAAGGAACTAATAACATGATCTTCTGTGTGACACCACACACCATGTTATCTTCAATATAAATTAAATGAACAACTACACTTAGCATATAAATGTAGACATTTGACCAATGTGATTCGTATTTCAAAATAAATATTTATACAAAAGCTAGACTTTTAGTATATATTCTAACAATCTCCCACTTATACTAAAAGACTATGCTGCCATAAACACTGTCATACATCTGATTCTCATCCCCTCAACATGCCGATCAAAAGTTTTCGTCGGAAGGGCCTTAGTGAAAGGATTTGCCAGGTTATCTGCTGATGCAATATTGGCGACAACAACTTCTCCTCATTTTATGATGTCTCGTATTAGGTGGTACTTGCGCTCAATGTGTTTACTCGCTTTATGGGCTCGTGGTTCCTTCGAGTTTGCTACTTCACCGCTATTATCACAATAAATTGTGATGATTTTGAGCAAACCAAGAATCACATCTAAATCTATCAAAAAGTTCCTGAGCCATATAGCTTCTTTTGCTGCCTCAGAGGCTGCTACATACTCAGCTTCCATGGTTGAGTCTGAAACGCATTTCTGCTTAACACTCTTCCATGCTATGGCTCCACCTCCTAAAGTAAACATATAACCTGAGGTAGACTTACTATTGTTCCTATCTGATTAGAAGTCAGAATCCGTGTAACCCACAGGGAGCAAATCATCTGCTTGGTAAACCAGCATATAATCTCTAGTCCTTCTCAGGTACTTTAATATATACTTTACGACAGCTCAATGTCTCTGTCCTAGATTAGTTTGATATCTGCTAACCATGCCCACGACAAAATAGATATCCGGTCTTATGCATAACATTGCATACATTAGGCTTCCTACAGCTAAAGCATAAGGAATTGCCTTCATTTCCTCTATCTTTTGTGATGTCTTAGGAGACATCTCTTTAGATAAAGATACTCCATGCCGAAAAGGTAGAAAACCTTTCTTGGAGTTTTGCATGCTAAAACGAGCTAGGATAGTATCGATATATGAAGCTTGGGAGAAGCACAACATTCTTTTCTTGCGATCCCTTATTACTTTAATCCCAAGAATATGTCCACATGCTCCCAAGTTCTTCATATCGAATTGCTTGGACAACCATACTCTTACTTCTAACAACACTTTGATATTGTTGTCAACTATTAAAATGTTATCTACGTATAGTACAAGTAATACCTCCACGTTTCTGTCACACTTCTTGTATATACAAGACTTATCCAGACACTGAATAAATCCATAAGACTGGATTACTTCATTAAACCGGATGTTCCAAGATCTTGAAGCTTGCTTCAGTCCATAAATAGACCGATTGAGCTTACATATAAGATGCTCTTTGTCTTGCAATAAACCCCTCTGGTTGCTTCATATAGATATTTTCTTCAAAACTCTCGTTAAGGAAAGCTGTCTTGACATCCATTTGCCAAACCTCATAATCCATACGAGTAGCAATAGATAAGAGTATCTGGATAGACTTAAGCATAACTACTGGTGAAAAAGTTTTCTCATAATTGATTGTCTTTCTGAGTATACCCCTTCGCAACAAGCCTTGCTTTGAAGGTTTCCACTTTCCCATCTGTCCCTCTTTTTCTTTTGTAGATCCATTTACATCCAATAGCTTTTACACCATTTGATGGTTCTACTAGCTCCCAGACTTTGTTAGAATACATAGATTCTATTTCATAATTCATTGCTCTTTGCCAAGATGCTGCATCTTTATCTTGAAGTGCTTCGTCATATGTTCGGGGATCAGGTTCATGTTTACCTGGGATCAAGTCCGAAGACTCTCCCAAAAATATGAATCTTTCAAGTTGCCTAACAACCCTCCCACTACGACGAGGCACTGTCTATAGTTATGTATCATTTATGATACGTGTTGCAGTTTCTTGTGATATTTTATCTTGCACTGTTGGTACTAAAGTAGACGTGTCCTCTCTCATTTCTTCTAGAACAATTTCACTCATGGGCTTGTGGTTCATTTTATAGTCCTCTTCTAAAAATCGGGCATTAGTGCTAACGATGACCTTATGATCTTTAGGACTATAAAACAAACCATCTTTCGTTCCTTTAGGATAACCTATAAACAGGTGAACTTCTGTATGAGATTCCAACTTATCAGTATCTCCCTTCAGCACATGTGCTAGACTACCCCAAATCCGAACATGACTCAGACTAGACTTACGCCCATTCCATAATTCCGTGGGAGTAGAGGGTACTGATTTAGAAAGTACCAAGTTCAGAATGTATACTGTCGTTTCTGAAGCATATCCCTAGAACGAATTTGGTAATTCTAAATAACTCATCATCAATCTAACCATTTCCATAAGAGTCCTATTTCGTTCTGCCACACCATTCTGTTGGGGTGTACTAGATGCAGACAATTTGGATTGAATCCCAACCTCTGATAAGTAATTCCTAAACTCTCCTGAGAGGTACTCGCCACCACGATCAGGCCATAGCGTCTTGATACTTTTACCATGACGTTTTTCAACATCAGCCTTGTACTCTTTGAACTTATCAAAACACTCAGACTTGTAACACATCAAGTAAATGTACCCATATCTCTAATAGTCATCTATAAAAGAGACAAAATATTCGAAACCACCTCTCGCCTGGATAGTCATAGGTCTACACAAATCAGAATGAACCAATTCCAACACATCTTTTGCTCTATACCCCGTGACCTTAAAAGGTCTCTTGGTCATTTTTCCTTCCAAGCAAGATTCGCAGGTTGGAAAGTTTTCCAACACTAATGAACCCAAGAGTCCATCGTCTATTAGCCTTTGAATCCTACTTAAGTTAATATGACCAAGTCTTAGATGACAAAAATATGTTTGGTTAATTTCCAAAGGTTCCTTTCTCGTATTAGAATTAGAGGATGTGTTATTAATTTCCATTTGTTGTTTTATGGGAGTTATTGGATTTAGAGTATACAAATTACCAACTAATGTACTAGAACAGATAACTACCCTATTTTTCTTGATAACCACTTTATCATCAAAAGAAACAGTATATCCATCCAAAAACAGTTTAGAAACTGAAATTAAATTCTTTCTAAAACTTGGTACATAAAGACAATTTCTCAAAATCAAAGTTCTATTCCTATCAAATGATAAGTAAACATCTCCCATTGCAATAGCCACCACTTTCATAGCATTGCCCATGTAGACGGTTATCTCTCCTTCATATAGTTGTCAGATTTCCTGGAACCCCTGCAATGTATTGCAGACATGATCAGTGACTCCTATATATACGCACCAGGTACTGGTAGATAACACCGCTAAACATGTTTCAACTACTAGAGAATAAGATATACCTTTATTGTTCTCTTTCCTACGAGGACAGTCCGTCTTTCAATGTCCAGACTACTTGCAAATGAAGCACTTGCCCTTCGGCTTCTTCACTCCCACTTTTAGTCCAGTACCTAGAGATCGATTTACTTTCTTTGCCACGCCAGCTTGTTTCTTCTTCTTCTTCTTGCCTTTCGACTTAGAAGTAGAAACATTTTCTGCAAAGTGGATTTGAGAACTATGATAAAATAGCCCTTTTGCTGCCTGAAGTTCTGTCAGTAGTTCCGCCAATGAATAAATCCTTTTATTCATATTGTAGTTCAGGCCGAACTGCTCAAAACTTTTGGATAATGTTTGGAGAATAATATCAATCTGGGTTTCCCCATCGATTTCAGCTCCAAGAATTTATATCTCGTTCAAGTAAGTCATCATTTTGAGGATATGATCCCTTACGGGTGTTCCCTCTGACATAGTGGCTGTCATTAAGTTTCTCATAGCCTCTTGCCTCACAGCCCAATTCTGATGTCCGAAGAGTTCCTTGAGATTGTACATCATGTTATAGGCAGTAGGCATGGACTGATGCTGATGTTGCAGCACATTTGACATAGAAGACAAAATGTAACACCGCGTCATCTCATCTGTCTTGACCCATTTCTTATGATACTCAATCTCCTCTTCACAAGAATCACTATTAGGCTCATTATGGCAGACCTCTAATAGTACAAACTTATAGCCTTCATGTAACGCCCGAAAATTCTCAAAACTATTTTAGAATTATTCTATGATTTTTCTGGAATTTTTAGATATTTTTCCGGAAAAATCCGAGTATCGGAAGTAGCAAAAATAATTAGAACCGTAAAATAGCTTAGGCGGGAATCGAACCCGAGACCTATGGTTTACGGATAAGATTAGTAACCGGTGAACCCAGCAGGGCCGTGCTGAAAGAAAGGAGAACCAAATATATTTATATTAGAGTTGGGTTCATTAAACCACTTAATATAAATAATAAACTTAAGTTGGAGTTGGGTTATTTTTTTATTTTGGTTCGGCACCTTCTCCTCTCAAACCCTCACGCCGGCGCCCCTCTTCTTCTCCTCTTCCTCACGCACGGCACACCAAGCCCAAGGTCCATCGGTTCACCTTCCGGCGACGACTCCAACACGAAAGAGGTTCTTCTCCGCGAGAGGAACGCGAAGACGTGATTGGATCGTTGAGAGGATCACCTCCACCGGAACTCTAGCGAATAGAATCGTAAGAAATTACGATCAAGAGGTAAGAAACCCCTCACCTGCGGTATAATAGCTCCGTTTGGATTTTCTATGCATTAGATTTGTAATATGCAGATTTTGTTGACATGTAGGGTGTTTTAACCCTCCTATTAGATTTAGGGATTTTAGTTGAGCACCTTTAGATGGGCCGGACATGCTTACCCTCGTCAGTTGGGGTTGTAGACGTTGTCGGGTGCCTAAAGGTGATCTCCCTAATAAAGAGGAGAGTTGGGGCACACTAAGTGTTCGACAAAATAACTAGATCAGTAAAAATGTAACTTAGGCATTTTAATAGTACAGTTAAATGCATTAGAAGCGTTTAAAACAGTAAATCAGTTTATTTTAGCTATATGGGACTACGGTCCAATGGGTGGGCTCCCACAGTCGCCTCTAGGTTCAGATAACCTAGCTCTAGGTTCAGATAACCTAGAAACATCATGTTATATCAGTTAGCTATAGATATCAGTATTTTATTTTCAGTGGCACTGTACTGGATTAGATATCCATTGGGTTGGACTCCCACAGTCGTCCCTAGGTTCAGATAGCCTAGACAACCCTGCTAAATTCGGGACTTGCAACCCCGGGTCTAGTAGGGATGCGCGCTTGCCGGGCCCAAACAACATGATTATGTATTTTCACTTATTATGTATTAGATTTCAAAACTCAAAATCAATTATGCTAGTTGAGTTTGTTTCCAGTTACAGATTTAGTTTCAGTTAGTTTAGCCTATATTCAGTTCAGTGTTTATTTGGTTGCTTTGTCATGATTCAGTGTTTATGCCATGCTTATATGTTATGCCTTACGATTTCAGTATACCATGTCTTAGCAAGTTCAGTGCATATTTTCAAATAACATGATTTAAAAGCATATTGCATCGAATACATGATTTTGTGAGGTAGATGGTTTCTTACTAAGCTTTAAGCTTACAGATTCTACTTTTCCTTATACTGCAGATAAAGGTAAAGAAAAGATGGACTAACAGAGGAAGCTGGAGGGCAATGCAAGGATGGTGTATGTGGCAGGAACCGGAATCAAAGGTCCTTAGGGGACTTAGCAAGTTTAACCAATTAGAACTCTAGCAATTTTTACTTTCATACACTTCCAATTGTTAAATGTGTTTAGTGACTTAAAATGCCATGAACCAGTGAACCTTACTCTAGCTTAAGTCTAAAATTGTTATTACATGTTGTTAGAATAGTTATCATGCATGGGATAGTTGATAGGTGGAGTCTTGGCACAACCTGTGGAAATCGAGTTCATATTCGAAGAACTCGATCGGTCTCGCACCGATCAGATCCGGCAGTCCGATCGGCCACCGACCGATCCGCATAGACATAGCAGTTATCAGATGTGCTCGCATGGATCGTCACCGACCGATCCGAGGCAGAGACATGGAGGTGAACTGATCGGTCTCACCGACCGATCGAGTGCTCTGGATCGGCCGCAGACCGATCCACCGCGCCAACGCAGCAGACGACGGAGCTCACCGATCGGTCCGACCGATCAAGAAGGTCCTGGATCGGTCGACAGATCGATCCAGGTGCGTACAGAAGCGAAAGAAGAGGAGAAAGCTTTTGGATCGGTCCGCCGACCGATCCAGAGACTTCTACCGTGCCAGTATCAAGCTGGATCGATCCCGTGATCGATCCGACAGCCAAATCGATCTGTAGATCGATTGAAATGCCTGATTACAGCTAGCAGGTCATTCGGGAGGCATAGGTTGTCTCCCCTAGCAAGTGTACAACTCCTAGGTACACCCAGAGCATTAAGTTTTGATCAGTTTAGTAGAAAATATTTAATTAGCCCAGCTTTCCGCACAGTATAGTTTAGCAATAACGGTAGCGATTCGCCTTACAGCCTAGTAGTAGAAGGCGAGTCGTTACAGAGTGGTATCAGAGCAGTGTTCCATACTTCCTACACACATCAGCATTGTACCTGCAGTTTCCAAGTAAGAACACCTCTACTTTATTTATGCTTCTTGTTTATTATTACAGTTCATGTTTATATGCCTACTTCCTGCTAGTATGAGATAGTCTTTGAACATGATATCAGTGATTATAGAACTGTGATAGTATTAGTTATACCTATGTTCTCTATGTCTTTAGAAATGGCACGAGGACGCCCAGCTAGAAGGGCACTAGCTACTGAGCCCCAGAAGAGGCACGAGGACGCACTATTTGCTCAGTTACAGCAGCAGCTAGCTGAACAGCAACATGAAATAGCCACCTTAAAGGCTAATCAGAAGAATACCGGAACCGAATCTGACGACTCCGGTAGTCTTAGAGGTTCCACCACCACCACAAAGCACCAGCACCAGCCCCAGCAGCTGAGCCAAGAAAGGAAGCCTATCTCGATCGGCAGCGAGTCAAGCCGGAGAACTTCTCGGGCGCTAGTGAACCATGGGATGCACAAGCCTTGTTCAAAACACTTTGGAGAGCACGATGGAGCTTCTGGACTGCCGGAACACGAGATGGTGAAGTGTGCCTCCTTACTGACAGAGACGACGCATGTGGTGGGAAAGAATCGAGCAGGCGCCCAAAGGAACCGGATGACATGGGCTGACTTCGAGAAGGAATTCTTCGAGGAGTTCTTTCACATACGGGTTACAAACCGCCACTACGACGAGTTCACTGAGTTTCGTCAGGGCAACCTATTAGTTGAGGAAGCCGTGAAGAAATTCAACAGGTTGGCTCGTCTATGCCCAGAGCTAGTCAGCACAGAAAAGGAACGAATTCGGTTGATGCTCAAGATGCTGAGGCCAGAGATAGCAGTGAACGTGGCTGGTGGCATACATAGGCCACAAACCACAGAGGAGTTAGTGAGCAGTGCCTTGACCACAAAGCATTACCAGAACAGCATAAAGCAGCAGAAGCAAGTCTCCTCAGAGTCCAAAGGCCAAGGAAACTCTCACACTCAAAAACAGCAAGGCCACAGCTCTAACTGGAAAGGGAACTCCAACAGCAAGCGCAAATCAGGGAGTGACCCAAAAGGAGGACCATCTAGCAAGCGACCTAGTTATCCAAAGTGTGCCACTTGTGGGAGATTCCACCCAGGGGTTTGTCGCAAGGGCACACGAGGATGCTTTGAATGTGGACAAGAAGGGCACATGGCCAAGTAGTGCCCGAACAAGACCGGTCTTCCTCACCACAGATCCAATATGCAGCCACCGGCCACATCGGACGCAGCGCCTAGAAGGTCCACTCATCGGCCAGGACGATTAGAAGCCCCTCCGCTATGGCGAATGCGAGGATCTACTCACTCACCGAGAGGACGTAGCAAATGCCTCGGCAGTCGTACAGGTCGATTAGTATTTTATAGTATAGTGCTATTTGATATTGGGGCAACCCATTCATATATAGCCGGATGTTCTCCGAGAAATTAGAAATACCCCAAGTACTCGGTTTTTAACGGCACTACCTTCAGGAGAGGTCATGGCATCGACGCACTGGCTCAGAGCAGTCATTATAGCAGACATGGAACTCTTTTGTGATCTGATCCTGATGAAATGACCGACTACGACGTCATCTTGGAATGGACTTCCCGATCGATACGGTGCTTCCATAGAGTGCCGTAAACAGAAAGTCGTATTCCAACCGAAGCGAAGCACAGTTCGAGTACATCGGAGAACCAAAGAGCAAAGCTATGAAGGCACAGAAGTTGATGGATTCGGGATGTACGGGGTACCTAGCACATGTAGTCAATACCAGCCATGATGAGGACCAACAGCTAGCAGAGGTCCGAGTTGTATGTGACTACCCAGCAGTCTTCCCTGAAGAGTTACCAGGCCTAGCACCAGTCAGGGAGATTGAATTTGAGATAGAGCTCTTCCCCGGCACCAATCCTATTTCCAAAGCGCCCTACCGCATGACTCCAGCAGAACTGAAGGAACTTCATGAGCAGCTACAGGAGCTACTTGACAAGGACTTCATACGCCCTAGTCACTCACCATGGGGAGCGCCTGTGCTATTCGTGAAGAAGAAGGATGGAAGCATGCGGCTATGTATAGACTACAGAGCACTGAATCAGGTCACGATCAAGAACAGGTATCCTCTTCCCAGAATAGATGACCTGTTCGACCAGTTAAAGGGAGCAGCAGTGTTCTCAAAAATTGACCTCAGATCAGGATATCACCAAGTCAGAGTCAAGGAGGGTGATATACCGAAGACAGCGTTCAGGACCAGATACGGACATTACGAGTTCGTAGTCATGCCTTTTGGCGTGACAAATGCTCCAGCTACATTCATGGATCTCATGAACAGGGTATTCAGGGAGTATTTAGATAAGTTTGTTATTGTGTTTATCGATGACATTCTTATCTACTCAGGATCTCAGGAAGAACACTCAGAGCACCTGAAACTAGTATTGCAGACCCTTCAGCAGAACCAGCTATACGCCAAGTTCACGAAATGTGAGTTTTGGCTAAATCAGGTGTCCTTCCTGGGTCACGTCATCTCAAAGGATGGTATTATGGTAGATCCCAGCAAGATAGAAGCAGTAAGTAACTGGAGGAGACCTAAGAACGCCAGCGAGATCAGGAGCTTTCTGGGTGACAGCTCTCACCAGGAAGAACAAGAAATTTCAGTGGACAGAGGACTGCGAGAACAGCTTCAGCGAACTCAAGAGGAGATTGACTAGTGCACCTATTCTGACACTGCCAGAAAATACAGACAGCTTCGATATATATAGTGACGGCTCTAAATTGGGATTAGGAGCAGTGCTGATGCAAGATGGCAAGGTAATCGCCTATGCCTCCAGACAGCTCAAGGATTATGAGAAGAACTACCCTACTCATGATCTCGAGCTTGCAGCAGTAGTGTTCGCTCTCAAAATTTGGAGACATTACTTGTATGGAGCTCAGTGCAGAGTGTATACAGATCATCAGAGTCTGAAGTACTTCTTCACTCAGAAGGATCTGAATATGCGACAGCGCAGGTGGCTAGAGCTGGTCAAAGATTATGACATAGACATCCTCTACCACCCAGGGAAAGCCAATAGGGTAGCAGATGCACTTAGCAGAAAATTCAGCGCTACCTTATTATCTCTAGCAGCCATGTCACCACCCCTACAGAAGGAGATCGCGGATTTTGGTCTCGAACTCATTGTCGGACAGCTCTCTACTATGACCTTAGAGTCTACCTTGCTTGGTGATATTCAGTCAGCTCAGGAGCAGGACCCTGAAATTCAGAAAATCAAGCAAGGGCTAGCAGAATCAGAAAGTAGAGAATTCAGAGTGTCCGATAGCGGGGTGTTGTATTTTGGTGATAGACTCTGTGTTCCAGATCAGGAGGAGCTACGGAGACAGATTTTAGATGAGGCTCACAAGACTCCCTATGCGATGCATCCAGGTTCCACCAAAATGTATCAAGACCTGAAGAACCGTTTTTGGTGGCCCGGGATGAAGCGAGACATCGCCAGATATGTTAGCATCTGCCTCACCTGTCAGAGGGTCAAGGCAGAACATCAGCGACCAGGAGGAGTTCTGCAGCCTATACAGATTCCAGAATGGAAGTGGGAGGATATCTCTATGGACTTCATAGTGGGACTACCCAGAACCACGAATGGTTTTGATGCCATCTGGGTAATAGTCGACAGGTTGACTAAATCAGCCCACTTTTTAGCTATCAAGATATCCTACTCCATGGAGAAGCTAGCTCAGTTGTATCTCCAGGAGATCGTCAGACTACATGGAGTCCCACGAACCATCATTTCAGACAGAGACAGCAGATTCACATCACACTTCTGGGAGTGTGTACAGTCAGCATTGGGCACCAAATTGAAATTCAGCACAGCCTTCCATCCTCAGACAGATGGTCAGACGGAGCGAGTAAATCAGGTACTCGAAGATATGCTCCGAGCGTGTGCCCTAGACTTCAAGGGAAGTTGGTGCAAATATCTGAGCTTAGCAGAATTTGCATACAACAACAGTTATCAGGCCACTATCGGCATGGCACCTTATGAGGCACTCTATGGGCGGAGGTGCAGATCACCAATCTGTTGGTACGAGAGTGGTGAACCGAAGGAACTAGAGCTTCAGACAGATCTAGTGGCAGATACCACAGCAGCCATACAGCAGATTCGCCAGAGGATAGAGACAGCACAGAGCCGCCAGAAAAGCTATGCTGATACACGACGCAGACCCCTAGAGTTTTCAGTTGGGGATACAGTTTTCCTCAGAGTAGCTCCCATGAAGGGGGTCATGTGTTTTGGGAAGAAGGGCAAGCTAGCTCCCAGATATGTGGGACCATACCTTATCATGAAGAGAGTGGGCAAGGTAGCATATGAGCTAGAGCTACCTCAGGAGATGTCAGCCGTCCACTACGTATTTCATGTCTCCATGCTGAAGAAGCATATTCCAGACGCCACCCAGGTGATTGAGCCCCAGTTGGTACAGGTCCGTGATGATCTCAGCTATGACAGTCGGCCTATTCAGATAATAGACCGAGCAGTAAAGAAATTACGGAACAAGGAAGTACCATTAGTCAAAGTCAGCTGGCAAAATTACACAGCAGCAGAGGCGACTTGGGAGACAGAGGTCAGCATGAGACAGAAGTACCCAGAATTGTTTTAAGTTCGAGGACGAACTTTTTATAAGGTATGGGGGATTGTAACGCCCGAAAAATTCTCAAAACTATTTTAGAAATATTCTGTTATTTTTCTGGAATTTTTAGATATTTTTCCGGAAAAATTCCCGAGTAGCAGAAGTAGCAAAAATAAATAGAACCGCAAAATAGCTTAGGCGGGAATCGAACCCGAGACCTATGGTTTACGGATAAGATTAGTAACCGTGAACCCAGCAGGGCTGTCTGAAAGAAAGGAGAACCAAATATATTTATATTAGAGTTGGGTTCATTAAACCACTTAATATAAATAATAAACTTAAGTTGGAGTTGGGTTATTTTTTATTTTGGTTCGGCACCTTCTCCTCTCAAACCCTCACGCCGGCGCCCCTCTTCTTCTCCTCTTCCTCACGCACGGCACACCAAGCCCAAGGTCCATCGGTTCACCTTCCGGCGACGACTCCAACACGAAAGAGGTTCTTCTCCGCGAGAGGAACGCGAAGACGTGATTGGATCGTCGAGAGGATCACCTCCACCGGAACTCTAGCGAATAGAATCGTAAGAAATTACGATCAAGAGGTAAGAAACCCCTCACCTGCGGTATAATAGCTCCGTTTGGATTTTCTATGCATTAGATTTGTAATATGCAGATTTTGTTGACATGTAGGGTGTTTTAACCCTCCTATTAGATTTAGGGATTTTAGTTGAGCACCTTTAGATGGGCCGGACACGCTTACCCTCGTCAGTTGGGGTTGTAGACGTTGTCGGGTGCCTAAAGGTGATCTCCCTAATAAAGAGGAGAGTTGGGGCACACTAAGTGTTCGACAAAATAACTAGATCAGTAAAAATGTAACTTAGGCATTTTAATAGTACAGTTAAATGCATTAGAAGCGTTTAAAACAGTAAATCAGTTTATTTTAGCTATATGGGACTACGGTCCAATGGGTGGGCTCCCACAGTCGCCTCTAGGTTCAGATAACCTAGCTCTATGTTCAAATAACCTAGAAACAGCATGTTATATCAGTTAGCTATAGATATCAGTATTTTATTTTCAGTGGCACTGTACTGGATTAGATATCCATTGGGTTGGACTCCCACAGTCGTCCCTAGGTTCAGATAGCCTAGACAACCCTGCTAAATTCGGGACTTGCAACCCCGGGTCTAGTAGGGATGCGCGCACAGTACCCAAACAGCATGATTATGTATTTTCACTTATTATGTATTAGATTTCAAAACTCAAAATCAATTATGCTAGTTGAGTTTGTTCCCAGTTACAGATTTAGTTTCAGTTAGTTTAGCCTATATTCAGTTCAGTGTTTATTTGGTTGCTTTGCCATGATTCAGTGTTTATGCCATGCTTATATGTTATGCCTTACGATTTCAGTATACCATGTCTTAGCAAGTTCAGTGCATATTTTCAAATAGCATGATTTAAAAGCATATTGCATCGAATGCATGATTTTGTGAGGTAGATGGTTTCTTACTAAGCTTTAAGCTTACAGATTCTACTTTTCCTTATACTGCAGATAAAGGTAAAGAAAAGATGGACTAACAGAGGAAGCTGGAGGGCAATGCAAGGATGGTGTGTGTGGCAGGAACCGGAATCAAAGGTCCTTAGGGGACTTAGCAAGTTTAACCAATTAGAACTCTAGCAATTTTTACTTTCATACACTTCCAATTGTTAAATGTGTTTAGTGACTTAAAATGCCATGAACCAGTGAACCTTACTCTAGCTTAAGTCTAAAATTGTTATTACATGTTGTTAGAATAGTTATCATGCATGGGATAGTTGATAGGTGGAGTCTTGGCACAACCAGTGGTCCAAATCGAGTTGATTCAGAACTCGATCGGTCTCCGATCGGGATCCATCGGATCGGCCACCGACCGATCCGACAGATCTGATGGTTATCAGATCCTCGTGGATCGGCCACCGACCGATCCGAGGCTAACAGAGACATGGAGGTGAACCGATCGACCATCGACCGATCAGGTGCTCTGGATCGGTCAGACCGATCCACCGGAACAGCGAGCACAGAAGCTCACCGATCGGTCATCCGACCGATCAGTGAGCACTGATCGGTCGCGGCGGTGCCGGATTTTAGAAGAAGAGGAGAAAGCTTTTGGATCGGTCCGCCGACCGATCCAAAGACTTCTACCGTGCCAGTATCAAGCTGGATCGATCCCGTGATCGATCCGACAGCCCAATCGATCTGTAGATCGATTGAAATGCCTGATTACAGCTAGCAGGTCATTCGGGAGGCATAGGTTGTCTCCCCTAGCAAGTGTACAACTCCTAGGTACACCCAGAGCATTAAGTTTTGATCAGTTTAGTAGAAAATATTTAATTAGCCTAGCTTTCCGCACAGTATAGTTTAGCAATAACTGTAGCGATTCGCCTTACAGCCTAGTAGTAGAAGGCGGGTCGTTACACTTCAGCAGTTAGGACAATGTACAGGTTTCTTTTCCAATCTTTGTAATTTGGACCAGTAAGTTTGTTCTCTTTTAGAATAATAGCAAGTGGGTTGAAAGTCATCCTAAGAATCACAAAATAAGTTTTGGTCAAAACTTAAGAATTTAGAATAATATTGATTTCTCAAACAATATCATTTAAATTCACCAACACCTCAAAATACCGTGAATTTTGTATGCCACGATAGTGTGGACGTATACAAATTCAAATATTTGTAAGAGGAGGTTTTACCCATTAATTTTATTCTTGTCAACCTAACTTTATGACAAATAAAATTAATAATTGGTATTCCTTCAGTCACACAAATAATAGCAGTGACTCCGATAGGGAGGATACTATTAAATGCACTTAAGTGTATACCATTACTTGATACTTAGTCCATTAAATAGGATTGTGCCCCTTCAGATAGAGAAGATCACACGCTCCTAAATAATTTTCTATAATCATCCATAAAGGAAGTTTGATCTAGTGATTCGCAAACAAACTCATCCGATGTGGAGGAAGACACTCAGAGCCAACGCACAAGTTTGTTTGCATCACTTACAAACCAGTAATGGAGACCGTGGAATTTATTTATAAATCCCTCTCCCACTTAGTTATTTAAGATGAGGATTTTAACTTACACACACACACATCACAGCAAATAAAATCAATAAATATAAAAAATAATTTTCCAACTATTATGACCTCTTCCATCACAGTCCTCCGTGTGCTGCCAGCCCTAGCAGTCGTCAAAACTAGCCGCCAGCACTAGGGCTTATGTCGTCGCGTCCATCGAGCTTCCTTTTCTACTGCGCCTCTAGTCCTCAAATAGAACCACGCCTCGCAAGGATACGATCCGTGACAAAAATAAAATTTTACATATATCGATCCTATATTCCACAAAGGAATGTACATAAAGTCTAGATCGAACAAAATGTAAAATCCTAAAACTAATACAGCTCCTGCTATATTTAATAAATACAATCATGTACACACATAAAATGTCCTCGACATATCCGAGGGTCCAATCACACACAATCACAATAGGCCATAATAGTTGGAGTCTGCAACCACAGAGTTAATCTATTTGCATATCCTACTATTATCCTGCCTAAAATATGTATGACATGTGCATAATTAAACTAAAAATCAAACACACAGAGGTATAAACCTAGCTCTGATACCAATTGTTGGTTGCTACTCGGAATACCGTTCTAGTTCCTCTGTACAAAAATTTTGTACAAGCATAGAACTATCCTAGCTACCCATGTGCTCTACTGAAGTTAAATTTGGATTGCAAATGATGCTTAACATTATTAATCTAAATTGTCCTTCTGAACTTAAACTTGGATTGGAAACGATACTTAACATTTTTACTCCAAGTTTAACCGATGTGATCTTCCTAAGTTAAACCATATTACAAAGTCAATCAAATATCTATTTCAAAGATCCGCTTCAAGGTTAAACATGGCGAGACACTAGCCTTTCTTGGGTATGGGATCATCCACCACTTCCTGTAGGACCGTTGCGGCCGGCTAGAAGGGGGGAAGGTTGAATAGCCCTGTAAAACAAAAACAAAAATACCCTTCTCGAACTTTTAACAAAACACTTGCATAAAATAAATTGAACAGAAACTAAAGAAAGGAAGAGGCAAAAGGATTTACTTGGTTATAACCAAGGAGGTTGTTAATCCAAGGAATGTCGCACTAGTATCTCCTTCGGGCGGAGAAGCCTCTTACAGTAGTGAAAGCGCAAAACAAAGAAGCTAATCTAAAATTGAAGGGTATAAGCGTTGGAAATGAATTACTCTGAGTTGTTAAAAGCTTATGGACCAAGGCTATATTTATAGTCTTGGTCGGGGTACCTGGAAGGGTTCCGGGCGCCCTGGGGGATAAAACTTTATCCCCTAACGTTCAGATCGCGAAAGACTCGATTTGGTCAAAGATGGACTTCCGGGCGCCCCGGTCAGCTCCGGGCACCCCGGACCCAAAAGTCAACTCTGGTTGACTTTTTTGGTCTTCTCGAGTGGGCTTCCGCTCCGGCTTCTCATCCCTCGAAATCGTCGCGTGTTTCCTTCTCGTCCGCCAGCGTACTCATCCGCAGTCTTTGTCCCTCGGACGCACCGCGTGCTGTCCTTTTCGCTAGCTGGGTCTTCCACTCGACTACCTGTGCTCCTAGCTCCTGCACACTTAGACACGAGGTTAGAAACACACAGGACCTAACTTAACTTGTTGATCACACCAAAACAACCTTGGGGTTCCAACAATCTCCCCTTTTTTGGTGTGAGCAACCCAAGTTAAGTCAGGGTAAAAATAGACATAAAATAAACTTAACTAAATTTACAATTAAGTGCAAAAATAAAACAAGTTATTTGGTCTACCTTCCCCTAGACTTATACATTTCCTTCTCCCGCTTTGATCACAAAAAAATGGGGTTCTTAGAAAAAATCTAAGGGTAAAAACTTAGAAAATTTTGAGATCCTTAAAATTTTGCAATAATTTTCACATAAACAATCTCTGGAAAAAAAATTTTAAGTAAAATTTTAAGAAAAATTTTCAATTTCAGAACAACTTTTAACTTAGGCAAAAATATCTTATGAGAATTTTTCCAAGTATAAAAGAGAATTTTTCTAAGGAAAAAAATACTCAAAAAATTTTTCTAAAAAAAATTTAAGTCTTTATAAAAATTATAAAAAGATCCTAACTTAAGATTTTTCTAAGTAAAATTTTCTAACTAAAAATTTCACGTAAAAGTATTTTTCTAAGTATAATACTATTTTGAAAAAAATGTTTGAAAAACTTTAAAAGCATTAATTAATTCTAATTTTAATGCTTTGATAGAAAATTAATTAAACATTTATTTCAATATTTTGGCTTCCAGGTCGTGGCGAGGCACTATGCCTTCTTGGTTATTGGAGCAACAACCACTTCCTTAGACAAAGCCTCATAAAGAATTTCAATGTTTAATTTTCTCACTGAAAAGCTCTAAGTCTAATCAATAGTTTAATTTAAACATGACTTAGGAACCCAATATAGGTTCCAACTTACTGGATTGATTAAAAATTTCTTAGGGACATATTTTCTAGAAATATTCCTAATTTGTCCCTGGTGATATCTATAATACCAATTTTTAAATTTTCTAAAATTAGATGAGCATGCATGGTTTTTCAAATTATCTATTTGAATTTTCAGATCTTTATTTTCTGATTTCAATTTCTCATTTTCTAATTTTGATTTGTCTAATTCTTCTAAGGGACAAGACTTAGCTTAGTAGATGAACATCAACTAAGCTGCTTTCCTCCGACGTGGCTCCCCCTTCATCGATGCTCTTGATGCTCATTTCGGAAGAGCTTGACTCGCAATCGTCGTCTTGATGACTTGCCATTAGTGCAAGTCCGAAGAATGCCTTGACTTCCGACTCCGATGACGTATCGTCCCACGTCGCTTTTAGGGCCTTTCACTTTTGGATAGGCTTCTTACCCTTCTCCTTGTCCTTGTTCTTCAGCTTGGGGCAGTTATCCTTGACGTGCACTTCTTCGTCGCAGTGGTAGCAGCGGATCATCCTTTTCTTTTTCCCCTGCGGATGGTTAGTAGATCTAGATTTACAAAGTTTCTTGAATCTTCTTACCATCATTATCATTTCCTCGTCATCGAGAGAAGATTCCGACTCATGTTCATCTCTCGAAGCTTTGAGGGCGACGTTTTTCTTGGGCTCCTTCGGACCTGCACATCTCGATTCGTGCACTTCAAAAGTCGAGAAAAATTCTTCTAATGAAATTTTTTCTAAATCTTTTGAAATGTAAAAGGCATCTACTAGTGATACCCATTTTGTATTTCTAGGAAAAGAATTCAGTGCGTACCTGAGAGAATCTCGATTATTTACCTTTTTTCTCTGAGATTCGAAAGTCCGGTAATGATTTCTTTTATTCTCGAATGCAGATGCACAACTATCTCGTCTTCCCCAAGTCGCAGGCTGGTGAGCTGATTACGAAGCAGATCTCGTCTAGCCAGCTTGGCTTTGGAAGTTCCTTCGCGCAGCTCGAGGAACTTCTCCCAAAGTTCCTTCACGGAGTTGTAGTTGCCGATTTGATTGACTTCTCACTACAACAAAAACCCTCATAGACATCGATTTTCCACTAGTGTCTATTATATTTTCGACCGATGTCTATGAAGGCGATGTAAAAGGTCTATCATTTTAGACATCGAGTTAAAACTGGTGTAGTATCACTTAACGACACCGATTTTCGAATCGGTTATTAACCGGTGTAGTATCACTTAACGACACCGTTTCATCAACGGCGTAAAACCGATGTAATATTATATGGTAATAACACCAGTTTTGGCAACGGTATACTACCGATGTAATATTAGTTAATGACACCGGTTTTGCAGCGGTGGAAAACCGATGTAATATCAGTATTTTTTACCAACACAAATTTGATTTTTGAAACAGTGAAAAACTAACAGTAACTAAGAAAATACATAAATATTCATAAATTACACAAATATTCTTCATTCAACAGTATCCATAAAATACACAAATATTCACAAATTACATAAATATTCTTCTTACAACAGTATCCATAAAATACACAAACATTCTTTTTACATCAAAAGCTAATAGATATCAAAATCAAGGTAGAACATTCTTTTAACAACACATCAAGGTAGAATATCGTGAGTCAAAAATCAAGCTGAGGCTACATTAAATTTTGAGAATCAGAATCTGTTCAACTTGCTATACTGCTCCACTCTTCTTGTGCCTTTCATTTCCCTAATCTCACCACTTTTCATCTTCAAATGCCTAGTTTTCTGAGTTAAAATATCCACTGTTCTAATCTGTCAAACAAAAGTATCATTTGGTCTACTTAACTATAGCAAAGAACAAAAATAGAAGAATTATACATGTTGCAGAAGTCCTAGAATATCACCATCAGAAAGAAATTGACATGGGACAATATACGCAATTTACATTCCATGCAAATGCATGCATCATCCAAAGTTTTCAAAAATCAAATACCTTTCCTACTCAAATGTAATCTAGCATGCATTTAGCCCACTCGAACCACACTTCATCAATTTTAACTCTGGAGTACTTGAGATTTGTAAACTGTAAAAACACATAAATAATATATTAGTAAACCAAGACCAAAAATCATAGTTGAAAAAGTAGTAAGAGCACCAGGTAACAAGATGACTAATTTGAATGCTTAAAAAGAGACACATTCATCATTTATCTCAACCACATCATATAGTAATAGATCTATCATTCCTGGGAACTTAATATATTCCAAATCAGAAATTATTGCAACAAAGGTTTCTCATAGTTGCAATTTAATTAATCAGTACTTGATGGAGGTTCAATCTTTTCATATTCAGAATATCATTCAAACGTCCTGATGTAGCAACAATGATTGAACACTGCGTATAAAAATTAATCAGTACTTTAGAGCCTTCAAAAATTCCCACTGCGTTCTTCATAGACTCAACATCAATGTCTATTAGCTTTCCTGTGCTTGATGCAATGACTGAACACCTCTTTTCTTGGGCATTAGGAACAAAGGTGTTTGCTTTTTCTTCAGAAGAAAACAATGCAATACTGAAAAAAAAACATCTCAACTATCACAAACAAAAGAATGATATGTTTGTTATTAACCACTTACGAATCAAATAAAGTTGAGCTAGAATATTGAGGGTGATGGGAATTTAGATAAAGACTTTTTTTTTGACTGTACAAGGTTTATTAGTAAAGAGATTATTTTGCTGATCTCTTTCATCCTATATCTTTTCCAATCCATCATGGTATCTTACTGGACATAAACTTCAAACGATGCCTAACAAAATATCAAAAATAGTACCAGAGCCAAAATTCTCAAACACATCAATCTTCTTCTTCCTTTGGTTTATCTTACGGCAAACATTTTCGTATATTTCCTTTACGACACCCTCTTCTTCCCTAGTACTTTCTATACCAAACACATCAACCCTCCCATGGAGCCTCTATATAAAACAATGTCTATACGCTATAACTCATGATATATGTCATGCAAACTTTATATGCATTCAGTATCATCAGTTTATGGAGGTATTAAGGAAAGATTAAAGTGATTGTTGTCTAATTCATAACCAATTCTGCCTTGATCCTTTCCAGCTTGATGTATTACCATATTAAAATTCCTAATTACTTTCGCATGATGTGATTTTTCTCTATTCTTGTCCATTATTTTTATGTAACTGCTAAAGTACTGCTTGTGTTAACTATGAACTCTGAACAATGCTGAACAAATCATCAAGAATATTATTGTTTCCACAAGTTCTCACAAAATTGTGTATAATTGATCTAAATAGTTAGCAAATGCAATTTTGTGATTGTTTTTTCAGAAAGATATATAAAGGAAGCCCTTGAATCCTCCATCCCCCAATAACTTATAATTGTTGTAAGACATTGACATTGTTGTAATACAATTTCAAAGTATGTTGTATCCCAAAGGTTCAACTAACTGGGGCTCTGACAATATTAATCTTAACTCACCAAGAATTCATGATGCTAAACTAATCATGTCTGGCCAGTTGCTAAGACAAAAATAAAGCACTGACCTGTAACACATTTAACCAATATGTAAGGCACACACCGTGTTGTGTTGTCCCAAGAAAGTTCCAAGCACTCCATGCCGCTGGGTTTTGTGGCATGAAACTTTTGTCATGATGAAGATAAATGTCACTGTGCATTGAGAAATCGAAGACTCCAATTCGAGAGGGTGAGAAAACTAAAATTTTGCAAGGACGTGTATGTGATTGAGTTTGAGCAAGAAGAAATGTGAAGTTCCCCTCAAGTTTGCAATATATGAGTCTTATTTTGTGATTTAAAGTTCCTTTAGTTCCTTAAAAAATTTTTTGAATCAGTATTGCTTGTTGGGCTATTTTTGGAAGAAAGAACTGGAGGTGAGAAAAGGTATGCCGTTTGTTCGAAAACATATCACCGAACACTGTGAGAAAAATTGAGATCTTAGGGCACCATTTGAAAAAACAAATCACCTAGATTCGAAGTTATCAGTTGTCCTAGAACTAAGATCCTAGACATTCAGCTAATAGTTATCACATGAACACCCAATTCTTAAAATTTATGGGCTTCTATGATTCGAATGGCTTTCTTGCACTTCTTAAAAAAATATATATATGTGCATATATATCAACATACCTATATACACACTACAACAAAAAAAATTCATGGGCTTCTTTGACTTTGTAGTTCACTTTTTTTCTACAAAGTGATAGATGAATTATAACCACATATATCAACTAGAGTTAAAAAAAGACCACCTTAAATAACTTACTATAAAGTCTTCAGACATCCGATTAATCACAAAACTACTCCAATCTCCAGGTGAAATGCAATGTCCTTGAGGTACCTTGTTGAGAAGCTTCAGATTATTTCTATTTGGTTGGATGAATGTCTTGGTGAGGTGAGTTTTGTACTGACGCCACTTTGAATTTGCAAAGCTCAAACACTCATTCCTCCATTTTGGGTCCAATTGGTATGTCAACTATACAAACAAATATCTTAAGTAAATAAATAAAAGAAAAGAAAAAAATGTGGAAGGTACAAAGGCCAAGTGTTACTAGAAAAATTACAAAGAAAATTTTCTAATATACATCAATAAGGCAGAGAGACTAAATGGAAATGCTCTAGAATTACATATTATGCATAGCTCTAGTTTCTAAAGTTCCATTAGGATAACTACAAGAGCAATTAGGGTACATGAGTTGGCTTCCTTTGATAGAAAACTTGCTAGAGGTGCTAAAAATAATTCTCTGAAATGTGTATTTCTATAAAATCTATGCATCTAGGAGAATTATAAAATAATGTGTTCCACAAGTGCTAAAACATTTGGACTTGGATAAAATGTTACCCATCAGTAATAAAATTGTGAATAATGAAACAGGTATAAACATCTGTAAGCTATGAAACATCAACTGAAAAGAAGATTACCAGCATATAAGTCAGTTGTTTGTTCTCCTCTAGAAATTTTTCCTATTCGAGAGATGAAAACCATTAAGAGCAGAAACAAAATTAAGAGAGAAAAAACATTCAACAAATTAAAACTCGAGGGAATATGTATGCCAACATTCTTCTTGTGCATCTTCCATATTTCCATCTAGAATTGGCAAGAAATGAGAATCAATTCAACAGCATAAAGGTAATCTCAATTGAAATGACAAGCAAATACCATTAAACAAATTTCTCACTTGCTTTTCCCTTACGCTGGTGAGCCCAATCTGGAGTGCCTCCTCAATAGGAATCAATTCCTTTGGGTAAAGGGAGTTGAGATCCTCACCCTTAAGATGCCTAATTCGCACAGAACAAAGCCATCATAAGAGAGCACAAACTTCACTAGATGAGTGATATATACATATGAACCATATGAATCAAACAATATATTAGCACACCAAACCTTAGTTCAATATGCATGTTGTCGTTTTCTTTCTTAAGTCGCTCAATTTCAACGCTCAGACTCTGCAAAAAGACAGCAATTTGCTTCACGGAAAATTGAAAATGATTCATTTGGTGTAGAGAAAAAAATTGATTTAAAAATGAGATGAATGGAATAAAAAAAAATAGAATCTCCATGATTTTGCAGAAGATATCAGAAATTTTCTTATTCACCATTTAGATTCATGGACGAAACTAGAGTCATCTAAAACAAAGGAAGAGAGAGAGAGAGAGAAAAGAGCATTTTTAATTTAGCAACGATACCTCATGCTTGGCATCCCAGAGCTTTTCGCCGGAGTTCGTCTGGTACGTCATGCTACTTTTTTTTCCTAATTTTGCGCCAAGGCAAAATGTTTTTATCTGAGATTATTATTCGTAGAGTTCGCATTAAGTGAGCAAACTAAAACGTAAAACGTGTAATATTTGAGAAATCTAAAATTAGGAAATAAGATCAAGAAGGAAGGGAAAGGGAGAACGGAGGTGAAGACAAAGAAGCAAAGATAAGCAACAAGAGAGTTGGGGATATTAAAAGCAAGAAGGGAAAAAGGGGGGAAAGAGAGCTTCAACTTGGGAGCCCAAAGGAATCGGGTTCTCAAATAAAGCACCGAAAAAGAAGAGGAAAGGAAGAAATTTTGGATCCAACATTTATGGGATCATTCAAAAATAATACGAAGCAGGAAGATGAACACAAAACAAACCAAAAAACCACCGAACTCAGACCTAAACCTCGATCATTGTCCCCGTAGCCGTACGTTCACAGAGCTCCTAACCAAGTTCCCCTGAAGATTGCTCAAACCAAAATCAACTCCACCTCCGAAGAAAGAAACAATAAAAAAGAAGACAGATGGATATTAGAAAGAATAAGAAAACCTCGAACACGCCTACCGAGACTCATTAGTCAAGATTCAGTCTCTCCATCCTCTCCACGCAGCAAAACTGGGACAAAAGAGGTGGAGAAAACGCAAGAAAACTGAGAGAGGAGAGTACTGAACACGCTGTCTCGAATCCAACGCCGACCACAGGAGACGAAGACTCTCGCTCGATTTCTCAATTTCGCTCTTCAATCGGATTCCATTGATCCTGGACGAAACTAGAGTCATCTTCATTTGGTGGAGAATGAAGTGTTACAAATTTTGACTAAGTATTAGTGGGAAAATTAAATTATTTTATTTTACATAGACAGCGGGTTTTAAAAATTGCTGTTAAAATCGATATCTATTAAAAAAAAAAAATGCGCTCATAGACATCGGCTTAAAAATCGATGTCTATGAGCGAAAATATGTACTTATAGACACTTATTTTTAGAAAAACTAGTGTAAAATACTTAACGCCATCGTTTTTAACTTAAAACCGTTGTTGTTCCACCGATGTCTATGAGGATTTTTCTTATAGTGACATAAAATAAATTGAACAGAAACTAAAGAAAGAAAGAGGCAAAAGGATTTACTTGGTTACAACCAAGGAGGTTGTTAATTCAAGAAATGTCACACTAGTATCTCCTTCGGGCGGAAAAGCCTCTTATAGTAGTGAAAGTGCAAAACAAAGAAGCTAATCTAAAACTTAAACGTACAAGCGTTGGAAATGAATTGCTCTGAGTGGTTAAAAGTTTCTGGACCAAGGCTATATTTATAGCCTTGGTCGGGGTGCCTGGAAGGGTTCCGGGTGCCCTGGGGGGATAAAACTTTATCCCCCAACGTTAAGATTGTGAAAGACTCGATCTAGTCAAAGATGGACTTCCGGGCGCCCCAGTACGTTCCGGGCGCCCCGGAGGGGTCCGGGCGCCCCAGTCAGCTCCGGGCGCCCCGGACCCAAAATTCAACTCTGGTTGACTTTTTCGGTCTTCTCGAGTGGGCTTCCGCTCCGGCTTTTCGTCCCTCAGAATCGTCGCGTGTTTCCTTCTCATCCGCCAGCGTACTCATCCGCAGTCTTCGTCCCTCAGACGCACCGCGTGCCGTCCTTCTCGCTCCGGCTTTCGTCCCTCGGAACCACCGCACGCTTCCTTCTCGTCTGCCGGTGTACTCTTCCACAGTGCCTCGTCCCTCGGGCGCACCGCGTGCCGTCCTTCTTGTTAGCTGCGTCTTCCACTCGACTACCTGTACTCCTAAGCTCCTGCACACTTAGACACGAGGTTAGAAACACATAGGACCTAGCTTAACTTGTTGATCACACCAAAACAACCTTGGGGTTCCAACACTTCCTAGACAAAGTCTTTCAAAGAAATCGAATATTTAACTTCTTACAGTAACTAGGTTTAACTACAGAGACCTCAATAGAAACACAATATTGAAACATGAAATCAAAAAATAAAATCGATAACAAAATGATAACCTAAAACTGATAACCTCTTGTGTTTGATTTTTCAAGATCTATACAAAAGATGAACTAGTTATGATGCGAAAACTAATAACTAGTTATACCTTTTGTAGCTTATAGACTTCTTGATCTTCTGCTATATTCCTCTCCTTCTCTTGGACGTCGTGTGGGCGACGATCTTCCAAGATGAAATCCACCCAAGCTTCTTCCTTTGCTTCCAAGATTCACCCACCAACTAACTTCCAAGAGATGCTAGACAAGAGAGCTTCCTTCTCTCCTTCTTCTCCTTCAAGCAACCAGCCACAAAGAGAAAGCAATGCTTGATGCCACCGACCTCCAAGAGAGAAAACAAAAGGAGAAGACAAAAAGATAAGGGCCGGCCACCAAAGGATTGGAAGAGAGGAATAGAAGATGTGTTATCTCATGAGGCAACCCCTCCATCTCTTTTATAATCCTTGGTCTTGGCAAAAAAAGGAAAGTTTTAAACATAATTAAAACTTCCTTATTTTCCTTGTCAATGACTAAAAAGGAAAGTTTTAAAATAAAAATTAAAACTTCCTTTTAATGCTTATCATGGTCGGCCCTACACATGTGCTCCAAACAAGGAAAGTTTTAAACATAAATTTAAAACTTTCTTATTTGTTTCCGGTAAGAAATTTTTAATAAAAAATTTCTCTTTTAAATCCCTTGTTAGTTATAAAAGGAAAATTTTATAAATTAAAATCTCTCTTTTAAAACATGTGGATGGTTACAAAAAAGGAAAATTTTATCAAAAAATTAAAATCTTTCTTTTAACTACAAATAAGGAAAGATATCAAACCTCTCTCTTAATCCTTTGTAGAAAACTATAAAAGGAAAGATTTTAAAGTTTAAAAACTCTCTTTTAAAA
Source organism: Zingiber officinale (assembly GCF_018446385.1). Classification (NCBI taxonomy): domain Eukaryota; kingdom Viridiplantae; phylum Streptophyta; class Magnoliopsida; order Zingiberales; family Zingiberaceae; genus Zingiber; species Zingiber officinale. The sequence goes on from NC_055986.1 coordinate 53,583,357, forward strand.
TCATGGATTCCATAAAAGGAAAGATTTTAAAATTTAAAATACCCTTTTATATTTTATATGGCCGGCCACCTAGCTTGGGCTCCAAGCTTGGCCGACCACAACTTGGCTCCAATCTTTGGCTTGGCCGACCCTAGCTTGGGCTCCAAGCTTGGCTTGGCCGGCTACAACAAGATGGGTAAGAAGCTTGGCTTTAAGTGGATATAAGGCTTTATAAATAAGAGGCTACAACAGGGACCGAGAGGAGGAATTGGTCTCCCGATGAGCTTGAGCTTCCCATGTTTGCCCCGAACACCCAACTCAAGTTCATCAATAATAACTCATACCACTAAAGAGTTATTATTGCACTACCGCACCAATCCCATATTACAATATGGTCTCCTTCTTATCATGAGTGCGTTAGTATCCCTGTGTTTAAGATATTGAATGCCCACTAATTAAATGAGTTACTGACAACTCACTTAATTAATATCTAGCTCTAAGAGTAGTACCACTCAACCTTATTGTATTGTCATACTAAGTCCACCTACAGGGTTTACATGACAATGCTTCTGAGCTCCTCAAGGGGGCACACCAACCTAGATTACTAAGACACAGTTTCATTCTATAATCAACAACACACCATATAAATCATATCATTTCCCAACTTATCGGGCCTATTGATTTAACGAACTAAATCTCACCCTTTGATAAATTAAAGAAATAAATATTAAGTATACGTGCTTGTTATTATATCATGATTAAGAGTACACACTTCCATAATAATAGAGGTTTTGTTCTTTTATGTAGTCAGTAAAAAAAGAAACTACCTCAAATGGTCTTGCTCAATACACTCATTGTGTACTAGTGTAATTTTATAGTCAAGATAAACTAATACCAAATTACACTACAACCACTCCAATGGTTTGTCCCATTCCATCTTGGTTGTGAGCTACTATTTATAATTTATAAGGAACTGATAACATGATCTTCTGTGTGACACCACACACCATGTTATCTTCAATATAAATTAAATGAACAACTACACTTAGCATATAAATGTAGACATTTGACCAATGTGATTCTTATTTCAAAATAAATGTTTATACAAAAAGCTAGACTTTTAGTATTATACACTCTAATAGGCTCAAGGCCTGTAGCCTTATAAATCTCTCCATATATATCGGGCTAGATTAAAGGTCAGTCAGGTTCGAGGCAGTTAACTTCATAAAGCTCTTCATATACGATAGACCATAAAGTCAGCCGAAATTAAGAAACTTAGTTGCATACTTACTTCCGAATGGATCTTCAGTACACACATTTATCAGATGGTTGCCTAAGCAGATTTCTAGCATGTTGAACGTATCATATGAATCTCTGACAGGATTTATGACAACATTCAATACATAACAAAGCATTTCAATGCATGGATAGCATAAGGACAGTTAGCCGTGCTAGCCGGCCAAGATATATTTAGCAAACAAACAACAGATAATATTTTAACAAACTGTCAGAATTATCGAAGAATATTCCTTTGGAACCTCCTTCGGAGGTTATCTTGTTTCCCATTGGGCGATTATTTATAACAGCATATTCTTGTAACAACTTCATCAAAGGCCTAAGCTATAAACGACAAAAGAAGTACATCTGTGGATAGATAAAAGATTCCTTGAATACTTTTACACAATAAATTAACAAACTCCTACACACGATGCCACCTTATGATCATGGAGGTTATGAGAGGAGGTATATAAAGGGGGTCCTCTCCATTGGCAAGGTACACAATTTATATCACCTGAACCTCATTCTCGTGCAAACATCTTTTTTCTATTGTTCCTCATTCTTTCATCCAAAAAAGTACTAACTTGAGCATCAGAGGGCCTTGCTAGGGATCCCCTTCCCTGATTTTTTGTCACTAACCCTCTGTTAGATCGTTGGTGTGTGTGCAGAATCACAAGGAGGCCTCACTAAGAAGAAAAAAAGTCTTGCTCCAGTCAAGCATCCCTCATCATCACCAGCGGGCCATCTCTTCAACTTTTAAACAGGATCAAATTTGGCGCTGTCTATGGGAATCTTCGCCTAAATCTGAGGCTTAGAGATGGAGGAGGCTGGAAAACTTACCACGCTTACTTTAACACAAGAGGAGCTAGAGATGATCATCAACACTCAAGTGTAAAAGGCACTACAGCAGCAACAACAAGCAGCTATTGGTGGTACGCTACCACCACCAAATCCTGTGACATCAATAACATCCCACCAGAGAGAGAGGAGCTCAAGAGGAAGTCCCCCATTTTCTCCGTGCACCTCCCTCACCAATCCAACATCCTCGAACACTTTTTCATACACCGCTAGACCATGTGGATCCAAAGGAACTAAGCTAAGAATCCTCTGGAGAAGTACTTGTCCGAGAAGGGCACAAAGGAAAAGCTCCACTGACTAATAGCTCTCCTGAGCGAATTAGTGCCCCATTCTCTCAATAGGTGCTAGATGATAAATTGTCAAAACATTATCAGGCCTTAAACATAGGAGATTACTTAGGATTCACTGATTCAAAAGATTATCTCCTTAAATTTGAAAATGTTGCTCTTCTTCAACAATTTATGATTGGTGTAAAGTGCTGAATGTTCCTCACTATATTTGGCGGTTTGGCCCAACGATGGTTTAAGCGACTACTGGACAACTTCAATTGTCGTTTCAAGGATTTTTGTAAAGTCTTTCTTCATCATTTTTCCAGAAATCGACATTACCATAAGACACCCTAGAGCCTCTTTTCGCTCAAGAAAGGGCCCAAGGAGACGCTTAGAGCTTATATTAAAAGATTCAATCAGGTGGCTATGGAAGTTCCCACAACCACCACAGAAATTTTGGTGAGCGCTTTTTCTCAAGGGCTTGTTCATAATGACTTCTTTGACGATTTGGCAAGAAGACCTCCAAAGAACTTTGATCTGATACTCGACCGAGTAACTGAATTCATTAATGTGGAAGAAGCACAAACAATCCAAAAAAAGGAGGTTGCCACACCTACATCAACTCTAACCTTCGAGTGCCCGACGCTGCCTGCTCCTCCACCTAAAGTACCTTGGGCAGGTCCTCAATTTCATCATCAAGAACCACGACCTTAGGCCATGTAACATGTGGAGGCACCTTGAGAAGTAACGCGTCGGTGGTGTACATATCATTGGTCAGCCACTCATGACATGTAGGAGTGTTACTCTATGATAAATCGCCTGAACACCAATTAGAGATTTCACCGGCACACCCCATCGCCCAACCGCGGCCCTTATCGACAACCAAATGGTTCACCAAAAAAAAATCAAATAAGATGAAGTGAGAAGTACTGGGAATGTCGACTGCTTAGGGTTTTTATAAAGAATAGTTTAATTACAGCCGTTTGATCAAAACGACATGTGCTTGAAGAGCCATGATTGTAGGGAACGGTGTGTCGTTGAGTCACATGTAGTGTGCATCAATGGCTGCTTCGAGAAACAAGGAGTGATGCTATGTGGTGTCCACCCATAAATAGACATTTAAATGGACATGATAATCAAATCATTTCACTACTAGAGTGTCTTTCAGCGCACCCTTTGTACTTTTTCCTTCTGAATGGTCAGCTACCAACATGTAGTATTTAAAAAAATCACTAAGTGATTGGGTCGCAAAGAAGAGCATGAATAGTTGGATGGCCCTGATAAAAAGGGTGTGTGAGTGAAAATAGGACTTAGGTCTAGTCAGTCGGTTACACGTCCATCGACTAGACTTGAAGGGAAGGCTAGTGATACGATGTGTAATGAGTGGACCCAGGAAATGAACTGGTAGTCAAAGACAAGGTGACATGACAGTTAAAGTCAAGGCAATGTGGCAATCAAAGTCAGAATAGGAGTATACTTCTCAGTTAGCTTTATCATTTGCCCGGCATCAAGGCTCTCGGGTCTAGCTCAATCAAATAACAAGTCGTACAAGAGAGGGCCGATCGGTTAGAATAAAGGCCAGCCGATCCTAAAACACTTAACCTCATAAATCTCTATGTGTGCCCGACTGGATAAAATACTAGCTGGGCCTAAAGTACATAGCATCATAAATCTCTATGTGCCCCCGACTGAATGAAAGACCAGTCGAGCTTAAAGCACTTAGCCTCATAAATCTCTATGTGCACCCAGCTAGATGAAATACTAGCCGAGCCTAAAGCACTTAACCTCATAAATCTCTATATGCACCCGGTTGGATAAATACTGACCGGGCCTAAAGCACTTAGCATCATAAATCTCTATGTGTGCCTGGCCAAATGAAAGGCTAGCTAAACCTAAATCACATAACCTCATAAATCTCTATGTGTGCTCGGCTAGATGAAATACCGGCCAGGCCTAAAGTACTTAGCAACATAAATCTCTATATGCGCTTGGCCGGATGAAAGACCAGCTGGGCCCAAAATACTTAACCTCATAAATCTCTATTTGCACTAGGCCGGATGATATACCGGTCGGGCCTAAAGCACTTAACCTCATAAATCTCTATGTGTGCTTAGCTGGATGAAATACCGACTAGGCCTAAAGTATATAGTATCATAAATCTCTATGTGCACTTGACCGGATGAAAGGCTAGTCGGGCCTATAGCACTTAACCTCATAAATCTCTATGTGCGCTCAGCTGGATGAAATACTAGCCATGCCTAAAGCACTTAACCTCATAAATTCATATGTGTGCTAGGTTGGATGAAATACTGACTGAGCCTCTATATGCGCCCGACCGGATGAAATATCAGTTGGCCTAAAGCACTTGTCCTCATAAATCTCTCCGTGTACATCCGACCAAATGATGGTCGGTCGGGCTCAAGGCCTGTAGCCTTATAAATCTTTCCATATATACCAGGCTAGATTAAAGGTCAGTCGGGTTAGAGGCAGTTAACTTCATAAAACTCTTCATACACGATCGACCATGAAGTTGGTCGAAATTAAGAAACTTAGTTGCATACTTACTTCCGAATGGATCTTCAGTACACACAGTTTATCGGATAGTTTCCTAAGTAGATTTCTAGCATGCTGAATGTATCATATGAATCTTTGACCGAATTTATGACATCATTCAATACATAACAAAACATCTCAATGCAAGGACAGACATAAGGATGGTCAGCCTTGCTAACCGGCTGAGATATATTCAGCAGATAAACAATAGATAATATTTTAATAATCTTCTAGAATTGTTGGGGAATATTCCTTTGGAACCTCCTTTGGAGGTTATCATGTTTCCCATTAGGTGACTATTTATGACAGCATATTCTTGTAACTGCTTCATCAAAGACCTAAGCTATAAATGATAAAAGAGATATATCTGTGGGTAGATAAAGATTCCTTGGATACTTTTACACAATAAACTAACAAACTCCTACATATGATGCCACCTTATGATCATGGAGATTATGAGAGGAGGTATATAAATGGGGTCCTCTCCGTTGGTAAGGTACGCAATTTACATCACCTAAACCTCATTCTCATGTGAACGCCTTTTTTTCACTGTTCCTTATTCCTTCATCCAAAACCATACTAACTTGAGCGTCAAAGGGACTTGCCAAGGATCCTCTTCCCTAGTTTTTGGTCACTAACCTTCTATTGGATCATCGGTGTGTGCGCAGGATCACAAGGAGGCCTCACCAAGAAGAAAAAAATCTTGCTCTGGTCAACCATCTAGTCATCGTCATCAGCGCGTCATCTCTTCAGTTTTCAGACAGGATCATTTGGATTGGTTGGGTTCAGGTTCAGGTTCTGGTTTAAGGGTTTTGGGTTGTATGTGGTTTCAGGTTGAGTTTGAGTTGAGATTTTTTATAATTTTTTTTTCTAATCTGACCCGAATCTAATTTGATCCATTTGAATTGACAACCCTACCTTCACATCAACAAAATTAACACATGTGACATCAATCATCTTATTGGCTCTACTAGATCCTCAAGTCGTAGCAACATGAATTAAAGGCTCAATGTTTCCAATTTCTCATCAACCCGAGCATCCTCAACAACCTCCAAAGTGCTTGGCAACCTAAGGATCCTAGCTCCTCAACTTTTAGAATGTTCGACAAACCAAGAGCTTAGAACACAAGCACCCTCCTCAGCATCTCTAGAGTGCACGACAGAGAGTGCTAAACAACAAGAACAATGTCCTCCTCAACCTCTAGAGTGCTCAGCAGCCCAAACACCCTCCTCAACTTTTAGAATGTTTGACAAGCTACGAGCTTAGAGTGCAAGAACCCTCCTCAGCATCTCTAGAGTGCCTGAAAATAAGAACACCCTCCTTAACCTCTAGAGTGCTCAATAGCCCAACCACCCTCCTCAACCTCTAGAGTGCTCAATAGCCATCATCATCGTTGTCGTGAAGAACCATCATCACTAGAACGGGGAAGAATCTGACTTAGAGTGGAGCTCAACTGAAGATGTAGCATTATGAAGCTTTGTTGTTAGTTTAATTCGCTAATTTCTTGATTCTATTGCAAAATTTGATGATCCCTTTACAACATTTATTAATCCCTTTGTGTCATTTCTTGATCCCTTTACAATATTATCCCCTTCAAATGGGTAACCTCTTTAGTCAAACTATTTATTTGGGCCCTTACTAATGGTGGGATGGAAGATATACCAAACAACTCTATGGGTTTTGCATAAGGAACTCATTCCCAATATGCTTTCCCCTTTGCCTCCCCACCCACCTCTAGTCATAAACTCATATTATTACCAACAGAGGGCTTAGATCCTTCAGTGACATCACTAGATTATGAGCACCTCTGTGCTAGATCTAGCTCATTATATTTATTTGTATTGTCATTAAAAAAATAGAAACACATATAATCTTGATTAGATATAATAGAAACACATATAATATAAAGAGAAACCATGTACATAACTAATAGAATTTAAATTATAAATTAAGATCAAATAAAGATTAATCAAAACCTTTGTTTCTTTAGTTCTACTCCCACTCCAAGTCTTATTATTTTTTTTTTATAAATGCATGGGTGAAAGTATCTAAGAATACATGCTCATTCCCTATTTCCTTGTTAGTAAAAAACCACTATTAGAAATAATGAAATAGATTAAAAATTTTGTGAGAAAGTTAAAAAAATTATTGGTGGAGGGAGCATCCGATAATTGAACCTATGTTTTGATAATGAAAAAGAATTCAAAGTTAAGGCTTCTTGTTATTCTAACAAGTTGAACTAAGTGTGCAAGAAAGTCTTAAGTGATCTTAGGTAAAGGAACGTCCTAGTTGAGGCTTGGCAAGTGGAAAGTCCTCGGAACAAAGTCCTGGTCCGGGGAACTAGGCAAAGTCTTGGTGGGTTGAGGATGTTGGGCGAAATCCTAGGGTCAAGGACAAAGGTAAAAGTCCTGGGGGTTGTGGACACCAGGTGGAAGACTGGACAGGTTGGGATCAAACGTCTAGCAGAAAGTCTTGATGCCTCAGATGTTGATCAATAGTCTAACCGGTCTGGAATATCGGGTTGGCAAAAGGTAAACTCTCTTAAGAGGATTAGGTGAGAATATGTTCCCTATAGAGGGAATAGTAGCATCAATTCAACCTATTATTTTTGAGGAATTTGAAAGTTAAAATCGGACAGTGCGGAGACTGTCAAATAGTTTATTAATCATATTTTATTATGTTAAACTTTGTTTTACAGGGTATCTTTTGTATTTAGACTAATGTGCCTTACCACAACGAAATGTACAAAGGATTACCTTGGGTGAACTGTGCTTGAGGTGCCTTCCATCGTGCTGAAGGTACCTCAGATACCTTGGCCAAAGTCCCACACAGAAAGGGGTGGAGGTGCTTTCCATGTGGTAGAAGGTGCCCTGGAGACTAGCTTGAAGGTGCCTTCGAGTGCCTTGAAGGCGCCTTCAGATGGATAAACAACGCAGGCTATGGAGGTTATCGAGTCCGAGGATGAGGGGATAACTTCTACAACTGGAGGTGCCTTTCATAGTGTTTAAGGTGGACTCCAATAGTCTATAAAAGGCTGGTTCAAGTAGATCTTTAATTGTAACTCATTCTTGCGATCCTTCACTTCTACGCTGTTTTAAAGATGATCTTAGGACTCTACAACGCGACTCCGATGAGTGAAACCTGGAACTTTTAATCCTTAGTTGTCGGTATAATTTTAATTATTGTAGTTAAATTATTATACTTGTAATTCTCTAATTTATTAGTAAATTGCCCAAAGTAAATATTCAACGAGTGTGAGCCTTGGAGTAAGAGTCATCACAGGCTCCGAACCAAGTAAAACCAAAGGTATTAGCTTGACTTTCTGTTTTCCTTTCTTTATTTCTTTATTTTCGCTATTCAGCCCCCCCTCTAGCGCTTCTCGATCCAACAAAGGATACTTAGATAGGTAATCGAGGTATATTTTATTTATACTAATTTACCATAATTGTTTGCCCATTATATGCCATGACATCATGTTTAGCATTCACTTTTATTATGAAAAACACAAAAATACCATGACATGACATACATACATCATGTAGCAATAATGTAATTTCTTTTGAAAATTATTTTATTTTGATATATATCATAACCCATCATGCATTATTTTTAATTTCCTTAAAATTAAGGACAATGATATTTACTAACAAGTGACATCCAAGGTGAATGTTCATAATCTCTAAAATGTCTAGATAGAGGTGCATGATCTCTAGTTTAGGGCAAGACCAAATCTACATCTCACAAAGGATCATAAGGTGACTTGTATGTGTTTTAGTACACATTAGACATAAGTGAGATGTTAAGATGATAAAAAAGACTCAAGATGTTGATTTAGTACATCTATTTGAGTTTTAATTTCATCAAAACACATAGTTATGTGTACTCCAATCATTGGAAAAGCTAATGTACAAGTCATGTGCATTGAGCCCAAAGAACATGGTTGGAAATTAGTTTTGAAAAATACTTTAAATATACTTTGGAAAACCTTGGTGAAGACTATCTTTTGATAGTAATCATCGTTGAAAAGTTAGACACAAACTTGGAAGAAACATTGAAGTTTTTACAAGTTTCAAATTTTGTGTCAATCTTTGAAAATAAGATGTATTTTTTAGAAAACTATTTTTTCATGATAGTATATATCTTAAAATAGTGTCTACAAGAGTTTTCATGATTTTTAGAATTTTTAGGGCATTTCTAAAATTCAGATGAAATTGGACTTCAGAATTTCAGAAACCCAATCGATCAACCGATCGATTGGGAAGCCTCAATCGATCAGCCGATCGATTGAGATGTATTTTTTCGTGAGAAGAGCCTCGCTAGATCGATCAGCCAATCGATTCAACCTGCCTCGATCGATCAGTGGATTGATTCAGAGGCAATTTCTATGAACAGAAGCTCGCGGAATTGATCAGGCGATCGATTGAAATGGTTTCAATTGATTGAAACCCAACTTCAATTGATTGGGAATGCTGATTTTGGCTAGGAAAGCCTAATTTCAGCATTTTGAACCATTTTTAGTCTAGATAACCATTCCTAACCCCTTGGAATCCTTTTGTACACATTTAGGGGGAGTTTTCATGTTGAAAGAAAAAATGAATTGGTTTGGGAAGACTAAGTTAAAGTTTAGGTTGAGGTTTGGTTTCAATATTGAATTTTAAACCTCAAAACTTCTAATTTTGGATTTCCTAACTCATTAAGGACATGAAAATTAATTTTTCATACACCTTGGAAGGTAGTTAACCTTCCTTAGTGTAAATGCTTAAGGTTGAACATTTAAAATACAATAGAGAGTGGATATCTTCATTGTTTAGTTGTGTATGCTCAAAGGTGAGCATTGGATACAATGAAGGGTATGGGACCTTCATTGTGGTTGAGAATATGTTAATGCTCACGAATGAGCATTGGATACAATGAATATGGGACCTTCATTGTGGTATTGTGAACAACATGTAAGGTTGTGAGCAACGTTCGATAACTCTTTAAGGGGAGAGTTTTTGATGTGTGCCAATATGGGGAGAATGTAGTGTTTAAGTTAGTCCTTTGCCCCTCTAGGAAAGTTAGGGGGAGAATGCAGGGTCTGTACTATACCTTCATTACCTTAAGAGGGAGTTTGCCCTCTAGGAAAGGGAGAGAATGAAGGAAATCCTCATTTATGATTTGGCGTGAGGAAGAAGTTGAGGCTATGGATAAGCCTAACTTAAAAGTATTATCAAATATTTAAAAGGGAGAGACTGTTGGTACAATATCCCCTGGATCAAGGTTGACCAGGTTGACTAGGCTTCAGTTGGCTCAAGCTTGAGTCTTGATATTTAGGTTTCGATATTTGACAATACATGGAGATTGCAGATGAAATCGTCCGTTTGGGGAGATTGTTGATACAATTCCCCTTTGATCAAGGTTGACCAGTAAGATGTGAAGAAGAGTCAATTAGGTCAAGACTGACCAAATACTTGACTGGGAAAGTCCTGGTGAGTGAAGCCACGCAGAGGAAAATCCTGGTGAGTGAAGCTAGGTAAAAATCATAGTAAGTGAAGTTAGGTAAAAGTCCTGGTGAGTGAAGCCAAACATGTGAAAATTCAGGTGGGTTAAGGTTGACCGAACACCTGGTGTTGGGAAGTCTAAGTAGGTCAAAGGATTGACTAGATACTTAGCACATGGAAATCCATGTGGGTCAAAGTTGACCGGACACCTGGTGTTGGGAAGTCCAAGTAGGTCAAAGAATTGATCGGATACTTGGCATGAGGAAATCCAGATGGGTCAAGGGTGATCGGACATCTAGTGGAAGTCCAAGTGGGTCATGGAGGACCGGACACTTGGCATGAGACGGTAAGTCCAAGTGGGTCAAGGTTGATCGGACACTTGGTACGAGGAGAAAAGTCCAAGTGGGTCAAAGGGATTGACTGGACACTTGGTGAATGAGTCCTAGCAGGTTAAGGTTGACCGGATGCTAGGCATGAGGTTCCAACAGGTCACGATTGCTTGGATGTTAGATTTGGAGACCCTAGACTTTGTTTAAGCAAGTCAAGGGGAGGCCAATCGATGAACTGATCGATTGAATAATGGTTCAATCGATCAACAGATCGATTAGCACTGTACTGCGACAAGCAGTGGCTCACTCGATCGGTCGATCGATTGGGAGCCTTTGTCACAGGCAAAGAACACTTCCCAATCGATCAGCCGATCGATTCGGCACCTCCAATCGATTGACCGATCGATTGGGGGCTGGTTTTTCTCGCGCGATCGCGAAAAATCCTGAATCTATTGGTTGATCGATTCAGGCTAGTTCCAGAGAGCACAGAGTCGCTCTGAATTAATCGATCGATCGATTTAAGTCTCCCCAATCGATTAGTCGATCAATTGGGATTCAACCGTTGCATAGGAAGCGAGCGATGGACGGCTGGGATGGCGCAGATCTGACGTGGCAATCGATTGGGAGCATGCCCAATCTATTGGGAGCCATAGGAGCGTGAGGTATATAACCGTTGGCGAGCTTTTTCTCCGCAACACTTCTCCCTATCTTCACAGGCTCTTCCTCAACACTCATAGCCAGTTCTTGGAGGTGTTGATGCGGTTAGCACTAACGGTCTAACTCAGGTTTTGATGAATGATAAATCAGGTTAGGTTAGGTTTGTCGTGATCTAACACTCTGACCGAGTGTGCAGGCTAAGTCCAGACAAGTCGACGGGCTGATCGGATGTCTGGCACGAAGTCCAAGCAGGTCGACGGGCTGACCGGACGCTTGGCGAGAAGTCCAGCTGAGTCGACGGGCTGACCGGATAGCTGGCGAGAAGTCCAAATGGGTCGACGGGCTGACCGAACGCTTGGCGAGAAGTCCAGCTAGGTCGACGGGCTGACCGGATAGATGGCGAGAAGTCCAGACGGGTCGAAGGGCTGACCGGACGTCTGGCAGGTGAGTAAAGGTAAGTCACTGGAAGGGAGTGACTGTGAGGACGCGTTCCCGAGAAGGGAACATTAGGCGTTGATCCGGCTTAGATCCATTTCAGATATCTAAGTCGAGATTGTGACTAGATTCCGGTCTCGGAAAGACGGAATCTAAGTCATACTCTTTTTGTTAAACTATAAACTGAACTAACACTCTGTTTTGCAGGTTATAAATTATATATTTGCCTCGGACTAACCTTGTCTTGCAGGAGAATGACTTGTTCTGGAGAAAGGTGGTCCGGGCGCCCGGGAAGCAACTTTTATCCTATCACGTCGTCGCCACGTGGAGCTCGCTGGTTGGACCTGCCACGTCTCACCAGGGCGCCCGGAAGGGATCCGAGGCGCCCCGAGCCTCATATAAAAGGAGGGTTAGGGGTGGAATTCTAAACAACAACTGAAAAAGAAGATCTTCTACTGCTTGCTCTGCTGCTCTGCGCTCCTGCGACGCTAACGAAGTTCCGACAACACAATTCTCCTTTTCGATTTATTTCTTTGTCGGTATTTCTTTTAGTTTCATTAGAATTTCCTGTATGTAGTTTATAATAAATTTCGAATTGCTAATGATTGCCCACCGAAAGCACTCAAAGAGTGCGGGCCTTAGAGTAGGAGTCGACACAGGCTCCGAACCAAGTAAAATTGGTCTGTGTTAGCATTGCTTAATTTTTCCGCTGCATTTAACTCTTATCGAAGAATTTTTCGTATTCGATATTCACCCCCCCTCTATCGAAATATCACGATCCAACAAGTAGTATCAGAGCAGGTACCGCTCTGATTTGGTGCAACCACCAATCAGGCAAGGGGGTGATTTGCTTTAAAAAAAAAATTATTTTCGGCTTTCAGCTTTTCGCATATCTCGAAACTGGTATTATTACCCTTTTGGAATTTTTTCCATTGTAATTAAATATAAATTAGTGCAACACCAATTTAGTTATTTTTATTTAATTCTTCCCACACTACTAAATCCAAGACCAAGTCTTGGAACATTTCCATTTATTTTTTTGTGTAGATTAAAAATATCGCAGATCGAGGGCTTCAGCACAGTGTGACCTCCCCTTTTCAACGGGGATGATTTCTCGTACTGGAAGAAGCGGATGGAAGTATATCTAAAGATAGACTTCGATCAATGGCTGAGCGTCACAAGAGCCTACAAAATACCAGTAGACAGCTCAGGGAATCTACTGGATCCTGAAGAATAGACAACAGACTTAAAGAAGAAGGCATCAACAGAGAACAAGGCAATCAACAGATTACAGTGCGGATTAACTAGAGAAGAACTGAACCGGGTCGGACCACATAAAAAAGCTAAAGAGCGTGGGACAAACTGATCGAGTTGCACGAAGGAACGAGCGATGCCAAGGTAACAAAATGAGACTTGCTTTTAAATAGAATATTTAACATAAAAATGCAGGAAGGAGAAATGACGCAAGAATCAAAGACATTCTCAACGGACTCCACGCAATAGGGCACCAAATGGAGAACCGGGACTTAATAAGGTATGCCTTAAACGCTTTTCCACGCAACAACTTATGGGCATCTATCGTAGATGCCTACAAGATCTCAAAAAATTTATCAAAATTAAAACTAGATAAGTTTTTTTATGAATTAGAACTGCATGAGCAAACTAACGCCGGGGTCGAGAAAGGTGTAGCTTTATTTGTAGGTTCCTCAAATGAAAAGAAGAACAAGTCTGAACCGGAAGAAGATTCTGACCAGAACTCTGAAGATGAAGAACACCTGGTGAACCTGGTAAAGAAGATATTCACCAGGAGGAAAAGAAGCTTCATCAAGAAGGACATTCAAAAGATCAATTCTCCAACCGATTCGAGGAGTGTGACGTGCTTCGGATGCAACAAGAAGGGCCACTACAAGAACGAGTGCCCGAGATTGAAGATCGACAAACCGAAGCCGACCAAAAAGAAGGCCCTCAAAGCGACGTGGGATGACTCCTCCTTGGAAGAATCGGAATCAGAAGATCAGAAGCACCAGAGCCACCTCGCGTTGATGGCCCGCGAAGCAGAGTCGGAAGACGAATCGGAAGACGAGTCCGAACCTGAATCGAGCCACGAGTCCGTACTCGTTTCTGAAGGTTCCGAAGAGGTATTCCTAACCTTAAATCGAAAGTTTTTTAAAATCATTTCTTGCTTAAATAATAAATTAGTTAAATTAGAAAATGAAAACAAATTGCTCCTTGAGGAAAATCAAATCCTCAAGGAACAAGTTGTAAATAATAAGCCAACTCAAGATCTAATACTTGAGGAGGAGAATTCATCATTAAAATTAGAAATTAATAATTTAAAAAATATGTTAGAAAAATTTACTACCAGATCCAAAAATTTAGACTTAATTCTAAATAATCAAAAAACATGTTATAATAAAATCGGACTCGGATATAAGTCGAACTCGAATAAAACTTTTTCATTAGTAACCCAATACAAATCAACAAATAAAGTCTGAGTTCCGAAAGCGTGTTTAACCATGCAAATAGGACCAAACCAATATTATATCCCTAAAGATAAAATATATTATGTAAAGTCAAATAAACCAAATCAAAAACCAGAACACAAACCTAAACCAAAAAATTTAAAATCTAAACATATTAGAACTCAACAAAATTTAAACTATGACCAAGTAAAATATAATTATAAAAGAAATAGACATAAACCAAGAACTAAAAATTAAATTAATGACCATTAATTCAGGGGGAGGCTCCAGAATAGCTGGCACCTCCAAAACTAACCTACACGGCAGGGTAACCCTAACCAACTTACCCGACAGGGTAATTAGGATTAGTTAAAAAGGGTTCAAGTTTAACTTGAAAAATGGTACTGGTGAAATATTGGATGATAGTACGTTAGGGAAGCTTAGTCTATACATGTCTAGGAAGTTATGGCTTCGACCTGGTGCATTTGGCTAAGTGGAACTGACCGAAGCTACCCTTTATGGATCCTAACCAGTTAGACCAAGGTTTTGTACTAAGTCTAGTGGATAGGACTATTTGGAAAACCTCGAAAGCATGGTTACTTTAATGATGTCCAAGTGACTCACCATAGCCCAGAAGTTTATCCAGAGAATGCCTATTTGTTGAGCCCATGCTAAACCTGAATCTAACACAAGTTAAAAACAAACCCTAAAATTAACATAATTCATCTCACAAAATTATAGGATTCACATAAATTGGGTGAGATGACTAAAGACTGAAATTAAATTAAATTAAATTAAAATCAAACGAAAATTAAATTAAAATTAAAAAAAATTAAACCTAAATTAAATTAATTTAAAATTAAATTAAAATAAAATTAAAACTAAAATGAAAATAAAATTAAAATAAAATTAAAATTAAATTAAATTAAAACTTAAATTTTTTTTCACTTAAAAATTTTAAAATTAAAACTTAAATTTTTTTTCTTAATTTATTCTAAAAAATTAAAACCTAAATTTTTTAACTTAAAAATTTATTTCAAAAATTTAAAACTTAAATTTTTTTAAAAATTTATTTTAAAAATTTATTTTAAAAATTAAACTTAAATTTTTAACTTAAAAATTATTTTGAAAATTAAACTTAAATTTTTAACTTAAAAATTATTTTTAAATTAAATTTAATTTTTATCAAACCTAATTTTTTTAAATTAAAGATTATTTTAAAAATTAAACTTAAATTTTTAACTTAAAATTTATTTTAAAAATTAAACTTAATTTTTAAAAAAAATTATTTTTAAAAATAAAAAATTAAACTTAAATTTTATTTTAAAAGCTTAAATTTTTAACTTAAAAATTATTTTAAAAATTATTTTTAAATTAAACTTAATTTTTTTCTTAAAAATAATTTTAAAAATCAAACTTAATTTTTTTTAATTTAAAATTTATTTTAAAAATTAAACTCAATTTTTTAACTTAAAAAAATTATTTTGAAAATTATTTTAAAAATTAAATTTAAATTTTTTTAATTTAAAAATTATTTTAAAAAAAATTAAACTTAGTTTTTTTAATTAAACTTAACTTTTATTTTAAAAAATAATTTTTTAACATAAAAATTATCTTAAAAATTAAACTTAAATTGTTTTTAACTTAGAAATTATTTTAAAACTTAAACTTAAATTTTTTTAACTTAGAAATTATTTTAAAAATTTAAAATTAATTTTTTTTAACTTAAAAATTAAACCTTTTTTTTAACTTAAAAATTGTTTTAAAAATTAAACTTAAATTGTTTTAAATTTAAAAATTATTTTAAAACTTAAACTTAAATTTTTTAACTTAGAAATTATTTTTAAAATTTAAACTTAATTTTTTTTAACTTAAAAATTATTTTAAAAATTAAACCTATTTTTTTGTTTTAACTTAAAAATATATTTTAAAAACCAAAACTTATATCTTTTTTACTTAAAAATTTATTATAAAAATTAAAACTTAAATTTTTTAAAAACTTAAGATTTTATTTTAAAAAAAAAAGTTAATTTTTTTGAAAATTAATCTAAGTTTATTTTACTTAAAAAAACAAACATCTTAAAAATTAAATTTAAATTTTTTTTTCTAACTTTAAAATTGTTATCCAAAAAGAAAAAAAAAAAAATACAAAATCGGAGTTAAAAACCAGGGGTGGGCACCCCTGGTATACGGACCCGGGGCGCCCGGAAGGGATCCGGGCGCCCCGCCCCACTTGACCCCTAGCGCCCGGGACAGATCCGGGCGCCCGGAGTCCCCTATATATAGGGGGCAGGGGCGGCCCCTCCACTTGCACCTCCTCCTTTCGCTTTCGTTCAAAGCTTCTTCTAAGCTTTATTGCGAAAACGTTCAAAAGTAAATTTTTCTTCGTTCTCTGGGTTCCAGACCACCTTCCTCATCATCTCAGTAGTTATGTTTGTTATATAACTATGTTATGACACTATTACAGATCTTGTAGTATATCTTGATCTATTGACTATCACTTCAGATTTGATTGGTTCTGCTTTAATTTAATAGACTAGAATTTTCAAAATTCAAAAATTGTTTTAAAAATAATTGTTTTAAATTCTAGGTTAATTTTTTTTTTTTCAAAACTTTCCTACTTTTAGAAATTCAAAACAGTTTTAGCCTTAGACTAGAAAAATCTCTTTAGAAATCATGTTCCCCTAGACCAGTATTTGAGCATCTCACCAACACCCTAGGTTTACCTTGCTTGTGATTGACATACATAGAAAGGAGTGAGATGTATAGACCAATTGCCTAGACTTAAGATGCTTATGTCAGTGCATCAAGATAAGTCCGGGCGTTAAATATAAAACATACATTAATAAAGCTAAGTCATTCAGTTTAGTCAAATACTAACTGATTGTAATGAAATTAACTTGACTAACCGAGCAAAAGTTACTATCTTCTGATAGTTAGTAAGTACCTAATTGGTTAGACAACTATTTTAGATGTCAGGTTTAGGGGGAGGATTAAATCAACACCTAGCACCTAAATTATTTTCTCCACCTTAAACATATTTTTTTAGTTTTGAGATTGAATTTCGATTTTCAAATTTAAAGCTTTTACAAAGTTAGTCTTGAAAAGTAAATTTTTCAAACTAAGTTTTGAAACTTTGATTTTAAAAACTCATGTTTGAAAAGTGTTTTAAAGTTGAAACTTACCTTGAAAATTTGATCTTAAAATTTGTAACATATAATCTTATGTTTGGAAATTAGAATATCTAAACTTAGCTTTCCTAAACTTAAGCTTGAAAATTAGCTTTTAAAAATTGTTCTTAAGTTTGCAAAGTCAATTTATTTTGCAAAAATTATCTTTCAAAATTACTCAAAATGTACTAAATACTAAGTTATGTTGCTAAATTAGCTATTTTCAAAACTTAGTTATTTTACAAAAGTTAAGAAACAAAAGCCAAATTACTATTTAAACTCCCCCAAGTTAACTAGACATCATTTCTTACATTTTAACTCTGTATGTATTCTATATTTTTGAGTGTTTGACTTATGTCCTTGTTTGATGAATGTCAAAGGGGGAGGGATAGGTGGTTAAGTTAGAGAAACAAAATGTCAAATTTAAAAACTAACTTAAACCTTAAAAATCGTGCTGGTTTTTTTACTCGCATATTTTTCACTAACTTAACCAGGTTGTCATTCCATCAAAAAGGGGGAGATTGTTAGTGTGGTTAGCACTAACAGTCTAACTCAGGTTTTGATGAATGAAAAATCAGGTTAAGTTAGGTTTGTCATGATCTAACACTCTGACCGAGTGTGCAGGCTAAGTCCAGACACGTCGACGGGCTGACCAGATGTCTGGCACGAAGTCTAAGCGGGTCGACGGGCTGACCGGACTCTTGGCGAGAAGTCCAGCTAGGTTGACGGGCTGACCGGATAGCTGGCGAGAAGTCCAAGCGGGTCGACGGGCTGACCGGACGCTTGGCGAGAAGTTTAGCTAGGTCGACGGGATGACCGGATAGATGGCGAGAAGTCCAGACGGGTCGAAGGGCTGACCGGACGTCTGGCAGGTGAGTAAAGGTAAGTCACTGGAAGGGAGTGACTGTGAGGACGCGTTCTCGGGAAGGGAACATTAGGCGTTGATCCGGCTTAGATCCATTTCGGATATCTAAGTCGAGATCGTGACTAGATTCCGGTCTCGGAAAGACGAAATCTAAGTCATACTCTTTTTGTTAAACTATAAACTGAACTAACACTCTGTTTTGCAGGTTATAAATTATATATTTGCCTCGGACTAACCTTGTCTTGCAGGAGAACGACCTGTTCTGGAGAAAGGTGGTTCGGCCGCCCGGAAGGGATCCGGGCGCCCGGGAGGTAACTTTTAGCCTATCACGTCGTCGCCACGTGGAGCTCGCTGGTTGGACCTGCCACGTCTCACCAGGGCGCCCGGAAGGGATCAGGGGCGCCCTGAGCCTCATATAAAAGGAGGGTCAGGGGTGGAGCTCAAAACAACAACTGAAAAAGAAGATCTTCTACTGCTTGCTCTGCTGCTCTGCGCTCCTGCGATGCTAACGAAGTTCCGACAACACAATTATCCTTTTTGATTTATTTCTTTGTCGATATTTCTTTTAGTTTCATTAGCATTTCCTGTACGTAGTTTGTAATAAATTTTGAATTGCCAGTGATTGCTCACTAAAGGCACTCAAAGAGTGCGGGCCTTGGAGTAGGAGTCGACACAGACTTCGAACCAAGTAAAATTGGTCTGTGTTAGCATTGCTTAATTTTTCTGCTGCGTTTAACTCTCATCGAAGAAATTTTCGTATTTGATATTCACCCCCCCCCCCTCTATTGAAACATCACGATCCAACAGGAGGCTCTTGGGGACAAGTGCTGGTGCACTTCCAAGATTCAAGAGGCAACAACAAGCAACACGTAAGCAAGAAGAGAGAGTTTTACACTTGTATTCATTGTATTTTTCTTCTTGTGTTGAGTGTTGTATGTGTGAGTATTGTACGAGATTTCTCCACCTCCAGTTGTTACCGAGAAGGAGTATTTTATTAGTGGAGGGTGCTCGTATGTGTGGATCCTTGGATTAGTCACCTCATTTTGAGGTGGATACCAAGTAAATCCTTGTGTTAGCGGTGTAAGTTTTTTTCTTGTTCATTTCGTTGCATATCATCACAAAGCAAGCAACAACGAGCATGTGACGATCTATTCACCCCCCTCTAGCACCAAACAACCCTAGCACAGCCGTCGGGCACAGAAAAATTTTGTGCCTTGTCCTAGTTAACTACTCTCACAACCAATCGACTGGTACAACCCTAAACCTAAGGTTTCCCTTTTTTAGTACATTTCTCTCGAACTCAGACCCTTACGACTCACTTGACTCATCTTTTCCAGTCTTGACCTCTTGCCTTCAAGACTCCCTTCCTTTATCTCTCATCCCTCAGATGCATTCAAGCCCACAATTTGTCCTAATGCCATCCTCCGTGTATGCCTCGAAGTGTGCTTCCCTCAGCTTGTCCTTGCTGCCTTGTCCAAGGTCCCTTGGATGCTCCATCCTTCACTGGATCCAAAGCTATCAAGCTAAGTTATATGTGTATCCTGCAAATATTAAAAACTCAAATACACATATCAAATACAAGGGTAAACATAACTTTAAACTCTTTTCCTAAATATCAAAACTCATAATCACACCGGACACTTAAGATTACTTTCAACATATATCATACACTGCAAATGGTCTTAACTACAACATGTAGTGTGCACTGTGAATACTCATAACCTTAGCACGCACTGCGAATGCTCTTAACTGCAACATGTGGCATGTGTTGTTGATGCCTTATGACTTTTAACAGTTGTATTTGTGTAACATGTGGATGCGCATTGTGGATAGGATAATTACGTGCTGTAGAAAGTTAAATTTAGTGTAGTGAATAAAAACTATCAATTGTTTAAAATTTGATACTTTTGAAATATCTCTCGATGTATTGTACATCTTGACTCCACTACATTATAAAAAATAAAATTATTTTTCATCTACTACCTTCTTGGTTACAATAGTTTTCCATGTATCAACTCGGTTCTTGTTACCCATAGAGCCCAATAAATATATCATATTTTTTTTCTTCATTTGTGATAGTTAGGATCCAATGGTACCGGTACAAATGAGAATATAGCATTGATTAGTATGTAGTAGGAATTGATAAATAATTAAAATCTTATCCAGTGTTGTATGGGATGAACTAGATGTTATCTCTATTTGATGCTTCCAACTGAGCAGTAATATGTTGTGATAATTTACTACCATCTTAGTGCACACCTCATGCAGGTATGTCATCGGGATTCACAAATGAGACACACTCCACCTTATTTTCTTCCTTCAAATATTTATAGAGGTAACTGTTGGAGCAATATAACTCTAGGTTTTGATGTTTGAGTAAAAGTTTATATTAGATTTATTATTGTATTTGATATGAATTATGAGTATGCAGGATGCAGGTACAATAAGGAAAAGTCCAAGTGTGATCTTGGCAATGGTGAAAGTCCAAGTGGAGTCTTGGTGGTGTAAGTCTAAGTATATAGTCTTGGTAATGTAAGTCCAAGTGTGACTTAGCAAGGTTGAAGTCCCAGAGCGAGGAGCACTTGGCAAAGGATGAAGTCCCAGAGGTGAGGAGTCTCTTAGCAATGGAAGACTTGACAATAAAGAACAAGGTTAAAGGAAGCTCTTGAAGGCAAGGCATGAAGGATGGGGAAGCATCTAAGGGGCACAAAGCTGATGGAGGAGGCTAGAAGGCAAGGTTGAGGTTGTGTGAGCAAGGACGAGTGCATGAGAGATTGTACTCAATATAAAATCCTATGTTTAGGATCTTACCAGTCGACTGGCAACTGGACCAGTCGACTGGCACAGGGTACAAAGTATTTTTTTGCCTAACGATTGTGAAAACCAGTCTACTGACACTGTAGATAGACAGTTGACACTGTAGTAGTCAATTGGTACTGTAGAAGTCAATAATTACTGTAGCAGTCAACTGGTACTATAGCAGTTAATATAGCAGTCAACTGGTAAGTTTGTTAGTTGACTGGTATCAAGCTATTGGAGTGTAATGGTAAATTTTTTCATAGTGCTCAGTCGACTGGTGACTTTACAAATTGATTGGTGGCGGAAAACACAGCTTGTGTTTTCTCCCGAGCTCTATTTAATAGAGCTTGAGGTGGTCGATCATGGTTGACAAAATAGATCTGGTTAAAGTCTATTATTAGAAGTCTCCTAAGTACTCCAAGATCTTCTTGTCATGTAAGGGTTTTGGATCAAGGTTATTATGAGGTTTCTCCACCGAGAAGGAGAGTTGGGCTAGCCAAATTTTTCCAAGGAGTCATCCACCGATGGATCGAGATCGTCCACCTTACGGACAAGACGTAAAGTAGGAGTAAGTTATATCTGAACCACGTTATATAACCGTGTTAGGTTTGTTTGTTTTCTTCTTATTCATTCTCTTATATATTAGCTTTCTTCTTGTTAGTGTTGTTTGTATTTCTGTTGTGTACTAACAAGTTGTAGGAAGCGATCAAAGTGAGTGATCGGCTATTCACCCCCTCTAGTCGGGCATAAAGGTCCCAACAGTAATTGCACTCAAATAATAAATAACTTGGTTAGAAATGCTTCATAACATGGATTTTAAGTGTGGAAAGAAACAATAAGTTAGGTATATTGCCTGCTTATATACAACAAGATTTGTAAGAATTTCTTCCCTAATTACATGTATAATGATATTTTATGTGTGTACTAGTATTTATAAATAATAATAATAATAATAATAAGGGAAGCACCACTACTTTAAATAAGATCAACATCTCACACAAATGCACAATCGGTGAATATTAAAGACATTATCCATGACTGTTTCTTTAAATAAGATCAACACCTCACACAAATATCACTAGTCTCTAGTATACACTGCCACAAATTTTGTACACATATAGCTCAATCCATCAAAATCTCTATAATTATTTATCTCATACAACAACTTTTAAATGTTTAACAAAACCAAGTAAAAGTATGCAAAAAAAACATTGTATTTAAAATATAACATACCCCATGCAAATCAAAATTTGCTTGGCACCTATCTCTTCCATCTCCATAAAGTGCAAGATATCATCTCTTAGAAACCATATACTTTTAGAATGTCCAGACATAGTTTCATCAAATTCTACGTGTATTCTCTCATCTTTAGGCATCAATCTAATAACATACAAGTAGTAGATATACTTGCATGAATCGGTAATATTTTTTTAACTTCCATGAACTTGTCCTGATGATTAAGAACATCCAAAAGAGAAAACAGTTGAGGTTTCACATTCTTCTACAATATTTTAAAATATCTATATGAGTATTCAAAACTAAACCATTGTTCAAGCAACATATATGACCATTACAAAAGCAAAAATCAAGTGAAAACTGAAAGTACATTTTATGTTGGTAAAATTATCAACTCATTACGCCAAGCAACAATTGTTCAAACTTTATCACTATGATTGTTGGTCTAGACTTAATTGGGATTGGAAGTTCTACTCCATCTAAGACAATATAAATAGATACCTTGAAGTTCTCTTTCCCAAGTGGAACATGATGAATAATAAAATGTGGGTCTCTTTCTAATACTATTGTGTCGTACGCCATCACGTTTTCATGTTGTTTCATAGCCAAGTGACATTTTTTCCCTTTTAATAAAAAAAACAAATTGTATATTAATATATAAATCTGAAAAAAAAGAGAATCAATTTGACATAAAATTGAAAAATATAGAAGCTTCATGTTTAAAGTGTCGCATTCATAAACTTCAACATCATCTACCCATTTTGGGTCTTTCATATTTGAGGACTTGTTTGATGCCACAACCTCATAAATTTGATTATAAATGATTGGCATAACCTAAGCAAGTTTAACCTTCAATTCTCCATTTCAGCCTTTAAACTCTTATCTCCTCCAATTGTTCTTTGAAGTTGTCAGCCAAAGCCTTTGGGATTGATTCCTTATTCTTTCTTGGACTTTTAAAGTAGGCTTGAGGTTTTACAAACCTTCCCACACCTCTAACCCTTCCATAGTGTTCCTAGCTTCCTAAGACAGTGGTTAACACATCATTCATTCCAGAAGATTTGAACTCTCCGTTGACCTTCTTTTCCAACAAGTCATCCTACAATTATGGATATAATAAATCAATCCAAAAAACTCTAATTTTATTTATCTAGGGAATATGGAAATTAGATAAAATTAAATATTTACAAATTTTTTAGTGACTTCTGCTATCTCCATATTTGTTATGTTGTTAAATTTTTCCTCACAAGCTTTATGCCAAATCACTGATCAGTTTACAATTTTATCAACTTCCTCATTTTCAACTATTTTATTTCTCCCTCTACAATTTCAATATGATCAATTTAATAACATGATGTACTTGTTGAAAATGGCAAATAAAATGCTCCATAGCTTACCAGTTCAGCCTATAAGTTGATGTAACCCTTGTGAGATAGTATGTGATGATATTTATAATGCATCGTCCATTCTTTTTGCTTTTCATGAGTAACCACATCATTATATTCTTGAGTTAAGTATGGAAATTGATAATTATTAAAGGAAACATGACAGTGTCATGAAGAACCTCCTATGATAGATGAAGTATCTCATTTACAAATGATTTCCAAACTACTTTTGGGGTCTAATATTGACATAGTGAAGAACCCAATTTTTTAGGATTACCTTTATTTAGCCAAACAAATCTGCTAGTGAGTTTGTTTTTGAAATTTTGCCAATTCTAAGTTGCTAAACTCATCACAACAATCTCACTTTGTGGTGCTAATTCAAACACATCCTACAACACAAAATATTAGTTTATATGAAGTTCAATAGGAATAAGAAAATAATAAGAATACAGGCTAGTAATTATACAACTAATATGACAAGAATGGATTAAAGAAGACAGTGACAACATAGAATTGGAAAGCTAACTGGATTTGGATTGTATGTATATATTAATGGCTAATAGATTTGGAAAAGGTTACATAAGGGATTTTACCCAGCAATTAAGAGAACAAGAGTGTACTAGTTAAAGAATTTTATAAGGTGACATAATGAAAAAAGTATCTAAAATAGGAATTTATGAATCGTATGTATAATCTTACTTAGATCTCTTTCCATAAATTTTTGTTTAATATTTTTTAGAACATTAAGTCAAGATTTTATGTTGATTGGCACCATGGATCTAGCAACAGAGCCATAGAAAATCAAAGAAATTTTCCAAGTCATGATCATTAAAATTCAAAACTAATAATTGAAACAAGAATTTAAACAACTTGAAATTTTCCTCTTATATTTCCAACCCTTGCTATGATGCAAAAATTCAAGAAATTCATTGCACGTTTGCACAAGGCACCACATCACTCAATATTCCACAAACTCGAAATGACTACTAGAAAATGGGACTAAAATTAAAGATTAAAGTCACCTTCCGAAATAAACTATAAAATCACTTCTTAATTTGGTTGGATCAAACTACAAATAACCTAGAATGAATATTTTGTTGGTGCGGAAAGCATCCAATGATCGAACCCAAGTTTTGATAATGGCAAAGGGATTCAAAGTTAGGATTCCTTGTTATCTAACGTGCTTAAATGATGTGATAACCCTAGGTGGAGGAAAATCCTAAGGGGGTAACCTTAGGTCCTAGGGGGCGGTAACCCTAGGTGGAGGAAAATCCTAAGGGGGGGTAACCTTAGGTCCTAGGGGGTGGTAACCCTAGGTGGAGAAAAACCCTAGGGGGCAGTAACCCTAAGTCCTAGGGGGTGGTAACCCTAGGCAGAAAGTCCAGTTGGTCTGGAGGACCGGACTGGCATCAAGTAATCTCTCATGAGGGGAGTAGGTGAGGACGCGTTCCCCGTAGAGAGAACAGTAGGCATTGGGTCGACCTAGGGTTTCAGGTCGGAGATCCGAAGTCAGACTCGGACAGTCCGACAACTGTCAAATACTGCTTTTACTATATTTTATGTGTGCTAACTTTGTCTTGCAGGGTATGTGTGTGTTTTGTGAACTAACATGCTTTGCAGGGACAAATGAGCAAGTCCAGCCTTGGATGAACAGTGTCTGAGGCGCCTCCATGGAGCTTGGAGGCGCCTCGGGTGCAAAGGAGCTAAAGTCTGCGCGGCAGAGATGGAGGCACCTTGGACTGAGCTGGAGGCGCCTTGGACTACATCTTGGAGGCGCCTTGGACCAGCTTGGAGGCGCCTTCAAGTGGATCAGAGGAGAAGATTTCAGCGCTGATCCACGCGGCTGACTCGGCTACTTTGAGGCGCCTCGGAAGGGCTTTGAGGCGCCTTCAGCACTGTTTAAAATGGCTATTCGAGCAGCAGGTTGATACAACGAATTAAAAGGTAATCTTCTCCTGTGTGTTGCAAACAAGACGACCCAGAAGTGCTGCTACAAGTGCCCGACAACCCAGAGCTTCAAATCTTCAATTTTAGTTGTCGGTAAAATGTTTAATACTGTTAAACTGTAATACTTTTGTAACTGAATTTGCGCGATATAGTTGTTACCCACAGAAAGCAATCAACGATCGTGGGCCTTGGAGTAGGAGTTGCCCTAGGCTTTGAACCAAGTAAATAGCTTGTGTTCGTGTGTTGTTTTTCTTTCTATTTTCGCTGCATTTACTCGAACGATTTCCGAATCTGAATCGTGTGAAAGCCACGAGCGCTATTCACCCCCCCTCTAGCACATCTCAATCCAACAATTGGTATCAGAGCGGGGTTGCTCTGAATTTGAACAACTACCGTTCGAGCATTTTTTTCGTCGCTTTCTCGTTCATTTAGGGTAAAAACTGTTTTCGGAAAACTCATTTCCATCTCTTCACCACTTATTAGTATTGATAAAATATCACATTTAGAAAAATTTGAAATAATATTTTTTAAAATAATATTTTATTTTATTATTATTTTTTTCGAAAATTCGTGAATACCTATTTTTATATTTTTCCCGCACTACTAATCCAAGACTAAGTCTTGAACAAGTTTTATTATTTTTATTTTGCGAGATTCCTTCTTAATGGCCTACGAAGATGGGTACAGCTCCACATGCTTACCACTTCTGTCCGGCGAGAATTGCAGATACTAGAAAGACCAGATGGACCATCAACTGAAGACCGAAGCTGATATATGGACCATAGTCCATATTGGATTTATTCTCCCCACCGAAGAAGGTGTACCCATTGCCTGTGACGAGTGGGATGCACAAACAATAAGAAATTTGAGGTAAATGCAAAAGCAACATGGACTCTCCTATGCAGACTAACAAATTCAGATCTTGATTGAGTTAGAAAGTTCAACAATGCTAAGGAGCTTTGGGAGAATGTAACGCACGAAAATTTCCAAATAAATTATTAGAAATATTCTACTATTTTTCTGGAATTTTAGGATATTTTTATAGAATTTTTAGAGTAGCAGAAGTAGTAAAAATAAATAGAAACGTAAAATAGCCTAAGCAGGAATTGAACCTGTAACCTATGGACCAAGTGTCTTATAGAGAACTCTAGTAACCAGGAGGCCCCGGCAGGGGTGTGCTGAAAGAAGAGGGAAGCAATTATATTTAAGTTTAAGTTGGCCGAATAAACCACTTAATATAAATAGGGAAATAATTAAGTGAGGGTTTATTTTAGATCGGGATTTCTTCCTCTCCTCACCCTCACGCCACCTCTCCCTCTCTCTCTCTCTCTTCCGCACCCTCTCGGCCACCAAAACCCCAAGAGACCTAGGGTTCCATCCCTAGGGTCGTAGGATCACCTTCCGACGATAACTTCGGCACGAGGACACTCCTCTCCGCGAGAAGAGCACGTAGACGTAGGAGGATCGTCGAGAAGATCGCCCTCCCGGAAAACCTAGCGAACAGATCGTAAGGAAATCTAGCGCAGGATGTAAGAAACCCCTCACCGACAGTATAAGTAGCTATTCGCATGTTTTTATGCATTAGTTTAGTTGTGTGCAGATTTTCAGTACGTAGGGTGTGTTCTAGTGCACACCAAGTGTTTGATAAAATGTTTAGCTCAATAAAATGCTACAGTAGGCATTTTAATAGCTCAGTAAATGCAGTAGAAGCATTTAAAATAGTATATTTAGTCTTGCTTCAGCTTATATGGGACTACGGTCCAATGGGTGGGCTCCCATAGTCACCTCTAGGTTCAGATAACCTAACTCTAGGTTCAGATAACCTAGTAAGAGCAAGATAAATTAATTAGCTTATGATCCAGTATTTTACTTTTATCAGTGGCACTGTACTGGACTAGATGTCCTTGGGTTGGGCTCCCATAGTCGTCCCTAGGTTTAGATAACCTAGTAAACCCTACTAGATTCAGGATTTGCTACCTTGAGTCTAGTTAGGGATGCGCGCATAGCAAGTACAGTTACCGGGTCCATCAGCAGCATGATTAGTATTTTCATCTATTTATGATAAATAGCTTTCAAAGAACTCACAATCAGTTATGTGAACATGATTTAAATTCAGTATTAGCTTAGTTCAGTTCAGCTCAGTTTATGTTCCAGTTTAGCTCTTTCTTAATGATATTCCAGGATTAGTTTTGATGACATGTTTTAGTATTCATGTTAGTAATTTCAGTATGCCATGCTTTAACATGTTCAGCATATGTTTTAGATAGCATTCTTTAAAAAAGCATGTTGTCATCGTGTGCATGTTTTTGTGAGGTAAATGGTTTCTTACTAAGCTCCCAAGCTTACAGACACTTCTTTTCCTTATACTGCAGATAAAGGTAAAGGAAAGATGGATTAGCGGAGGCTGGAGGACAATGCTGTTGGAACCCCAAGGTTGTTTTGGTGTGATCAACAAGTTAAGTTAGGTCTTGTGTGTATTTAACCTTGTGTCTAAGTGTGCAGGAGCTTAGGAACACAGGTACTCGAGCGGAAGACGCAGCTAGCGAGAAGGACGGCACGTTGTGCGTCTGAGGGACGAGGTGCTGCGGAAGAGTACACCGGCGGACGAGAAGGAAGTGCGCGCGGTGGTTCCGAGGTACGAAAGCCGGAGCGGAAGATTGCTCGGGGAGCAAGAGACGCAGCTAGCGCGAAGGTCGGCACGGGGTGCGACCGAGGGACGAAGTCTGCGGATGAGTACGCTGGTGGACGAGAAGGGACACGCGGCAATTCCGAAGGGGAGGGAAGCACGCTCGAGAAGACCGGAAGATGGGTTCGGGTGAGCCCTATTCCGGATGTCAGAGATCACCCAAGCAAGCGGAGCCGGAGCAGAAAGACCCGGACCAGAGGCGAGCTGAACTGGAGAAGAGAGCACGAACCAAAAGTCAACATGGTTGACTTTTGGCTCCGGGGCGCCCGGAACTGTCCGGGGCGCCCGGAAGTGACTTTTTCCCAGGATCGAGCTTTGACTCGATCCAACCGTTGGGGGATAAATTTTATCCCCCCAGGGCGCCCGGAACCCTTCCAGGCGCCCCGACCAAGGCTATAAATATAGCCTTGGTCCAGAAGCTTTTCAACAATCACGATCATTCTATTTCCAAACACTTGTATGCTTTAGTTGTAGTTAAGCTTCTGCTTTCTGTGCCTCCTGAAGGAGTTTTTGAGCTTAATCTTCCTTGGATTAACAACCACATCAGTTGTAACCAAGTAAACATCTGGTGCCTCGTCTTTTCTTTTATGCTTTTATTTATCTGCTTAATTCATTTTACAAGTGTTAGCTTAATCGTTCGAGGAAGGGTTGGTTTGTATTTTGATTTCTGCAGGGTTATTTACCAACCCTTCTAGCTGGCCCAACGGTCCTACAAGTGGTATCAGAGCCGAGACGCCTCAAAAGGACTAACCGCTGTCTGAAGCAACAATGGCCGGAGCTAGCGACTACCCACCAGCATTCGAGGGGGAGTTTTCTTCATGGAAGCAACAAATGAAGGTATTCCTTAACTCTGATATTGGTATTTCTCTAATAATGAAAATAGGTTATGAAGCACCGAAAGACACGAACGGAGAGAAAATCAGCATACGCCTCTGGAACGAGAAGCAACGTGAAGAGTCCATGGCAAATGCTCGGGCAGAGTTTCACATTCTAAGCGCAATACCAACTAAAGATTTCGACAGAGTCGGAGAGTACAAAAGCGCGAAAGAACTTTGGGAAAAGTTCTTAATGCTCTATGAAGAACCGGTTGAAGTCGTCTCCTCAATAGACATCGAGTCGTCATCAGAAGAATCCGAGATGGAAGAAATTACCAAGACAGCCCCAACAACCGAAGTACATCCCGAGATCAATAAAGGGGGAGAATCTTTGGAAGAAATTAAGTCAACAGGGGGAGAACCAACGGCCGACGAGGTAAGTAAGGTATGACCTCTACCCTCTGAACAACTGATTCAATTAATCAAATTACCTGAAGATTTTTGCGAACCAAAATTTGAATTATCGAAAGAACTTTTCGGATTAGAAAATCTTCGGTCGAATAATTGTTGCAAATTACAAAATATTTTTATGAAAGAATTATGCAACTTAGAAATATTATCGAAAACTTTTCCCGGATCTAAAAATTTCGAATTACAAATTACTTTACTGAAAAAGTTTTGTGAATTAGAAATTGATTCATCAAACAAAATTTTTAGATTAAGAAATCTATTATTAATAGATTCCTGCAAACTCTTATTGTTAAAAAATTATTACAAATTACAAAATATTCCTTCAAACGAATTTTGCACATTGCTGAAAGAATTGTTTATATTGTCAAAAAATTTTATCAAATCTATGCCATCTGAATATTTCTGTGAAATTGAAATTCAAATAGAAATTAACATGATACAAATTTCTGCATGTATAATCTTTGTGGCATTAAATCTAAAAAAGATTGATTTAAGAAATTATGATAAGTTAAAATGGAAATTTAAAACTTTCTGATAAATAGAATTGAGAACTAAATAAATAAATAAATGCATAAAATTTTTTTTAAAAATGTTTAAATTTTCTTGCATAAAAGTCTTTTGGGCTTAGAAAGATTTTTTTTAACTTAGAAACTTTTCATAAAGCTATTGTTGACTTAGAAATATTTTAACAGATAACTTTTCAAAATTTTCTAAGTCTTTAAACCCTTAGAATTTTAAACCCCATTTTATTGTGATCAAAGGGGGAGAAGAAGAAGTATAAGTCTAGGGGGAGATAGAGAAAATTGGAAGAGATAGAGAAAAAAATTGAAAATTAAAATTTTCTGTTGGAATTTAATTTTTTCTATCTTATTGCACTTAATTGCAATATAAGTTAGTTTATGTTTTATGTCTATTTTTTCCCTAGCTTAACTTGGGTTGATCACACCAAAAAGGGGGAGATTGTTGAAACCCCAAGGTTGTTTTGGTGTGATCAACAAGTTAAGTTTGGTCCTGTGTGTATTTAACCTTGTGTCTAAGTGTGCAGGAGCTTAGGAACACAGGTACTTGAGCGGAAGACGCAGCTAGCGAGAAGGACGGCATGTTGTGAGTCTGAGGGACGAGGTGCTGCGGAAGAGTACACCGACGGACGAGAAGGAAGTGCACGCAGTGGTTCCGAGGTACGAAAGCCGGAGTGGAAGATTGCTCGGGGAGCAAGAGACGCAGCTAGCGCGAAGGTCGGCACGGGGTGCGACCGAGGGACGAAGTCTGCGGATGAGTACGCTGGTGGACGAGAAGGGACACGCGGTAATTTCGAGGGACGAGAAGCCGGAGGGAAGCACGCTCGAGAAGACCGGAAGATGAGTTCGGGTGAGCCCTATTCCGGATGTCAGAGATCACCCAAGCAAGCGGAGCCGGAGCAGAAAGACCCGGACCAGAGGCGAGCTGAACTGGAGAAGAGAGCACGGACCAAAAGTCAACAGGGTTGACTTTTGGCTCCGGGGCGCCCGGAACTGTCCGGGGCGCCCGGAGCTATCCGGGGAGCTCGAAACTGTCCGGGGCGCCCGGAAGTGACTTTTTCCCAGGATCGAGCTTTGACTCGATCCAACCGTTGGGGGATAAATTTTATCCCCCCCAGGGCACCCGCAAGGCTATAAATATAGCCTTGGTCCAGAAGCTTTTCAACAATCATGATCATTCTATTTCCAAACACTTGTATGCTTTAGTTGTAGTTAAGCTTCTGTTTTCTGTGCCTAAACGCTGTAAGAGGCTTCTCCGCCTGAAGGAGTTTTTGAGCTTAATCTTCCTTGGATTAACAACTACATCGGTTGTAACCAAGTAAACATCTGGTGCCTCGTCTTTTCTTTTATGCTTTTATTTATCTGCTTAATTCATTTTACAAGTGTTAGCTTAATCGTTCGAGGAAGGGTTGGTTTGTGTTTTGATTTCTGCAGGGTTATTTACCAACCCTTCTAGCGGGCCCAACGGTCCTACAAATGCTACCAGATGTGTGTGAAAGAGGAACTTGGAATGAATATTTTTGGGAACTAGCCCACCTTAAAATTTAGCTTTTCTTTTATGTTATTCCTTTTTGCACTTTAGTTATTTAAGTGTCTTGACTTATGAAAGTTAGGCATAGATTGTTAGTTGACGTGACATTAGATAGCTAATCATGAGTAATAACATGCCTAATAGTAGTGTGGTGGTTGTAGTTGAGTTACTGAAGATGCTGTACGAGGTCGGGACTGATTTCTGCAGAAATCAGAGACCCAATCGATCAGCCTATCGATTGAGCAGTCCTCAATCGATTAGCCGATCGATTGGAAGAAGTCCCTATGTACAGAAGGCTAGTGAGTCGATTAGCTGATCGATTGAGAAGCCCCGATCGATCAGCCGATCGATCAAAACGCGATCTGCCGCGTACAGAGAGCTGATGAGTCGATCAGCTGATCGATCGACCATGGATTGATCAGCCGATCGATCGGGATTTTAATTCTTGCAAATAGAGAGCCTCTGAATCGATCATCGGATCGATTGGCATGACCGGATTGATCAGCTGATCGATCCAGACTTGACTCCGCATACAGTTGCAAGTTGAGTCGATCAGTGGATCGATCAGCCAGCTCCAATCGATCAGTCGATCAATTGGAATATCTGATTTCAGCCAGAAGTGCCAAAAAAATTCAGATTTTGACCAAATAGGAAGTTAAGTTCCCTTCTTTGGCATATGTATGACTTCAGCAATGTATCTTGAATGTAAATCTCAGAAGTTATGGTAGGCAGCATAGAGTTTGTTGGGTTTTTCGGGCCGCGAAAATCGCTTTTCGCGTCGCGGAAACCCCGAATCACCCAAAGCCGTAGATCCGTGCAAGGAAAAATTTCGAAACCACAAATACGAGTTTTATACTACGATCTACAGTAGATCTACAAAGGAAAAACCATTTTACCTTCGATGCGTGCCCTTGCAAAATCCCGCTCGTCCAAGGTACTTGTCGGATCTCCAAAGTATCAAGGTAGATACTTCTCTAGTGATATCCACACGAACAAGGAGTGTCTCTCACACTCAAAGGATGGAGAAGAAAGCCCCAAGTGTGCTAGCACTTTCTAGAGCTTTCGAATGGGATTGGAAAGGAAGAAAAAGAAGAAGGTACAAAAGAAATCTTATACACTCACTAGTAGTATCCTTCCTTTGTGACCTTCACTCTACCTTTGCTCTTGGATTCACTCAACCACCTTCTCCTCACCAAGGAAGTCACGGCAACCACCAGCCAAGAGAGGGAAGAAGCAAGGAAGAAGATAATAGAATGAATGCCCACATCAATACCAAAATCAAAACTCCTCTCAACATTTGTGTGGCCGGCCACACAATGTAACCCCCTTCATTAATGTGGCCGGCCACATTAAAACCCAAGGGAAGAGTGTAACCCCCATGAGGTGGCATACCTCATGAGGTGGAGGTGATGTGGCAAGGATGAGTCATCCTTATGATGTGGCAATACATCAAGTCAAACTTGATGTTTCAAATTCCATTTGGTCAAGTCAAAATTGACCAATTTCTTCCTTGTTGAGTTAAATCCAACCTTTGATTCAAGTCAATTTCAATTTAATGAATCTCAATTCATTAATATAAATTGACTCAATGAATCAAATTTAAATTAGACTCATTCAACAATTGAATCTAATTGAGTCTAACTCAATAAGTCTAATTTGAATCCAATCTTTGGTGCATCATATGAACCTAATCCAATTGGTTCATCATATGAACCTAATCTCCATCCACTTGTTCTTTGTGTGTGACCCAATAGGTTCTTGTAACGTTGGCAATGTTTCTAAACTCCTTTAGAAACATAAGCAATGAGTGACATCTAGCAATACATCATTGCTACCCAAGTTACAAGAAATGTCGAGATCCAACATCACCTTGTGACTACTAATTGTGACTCCTCACAATATGTGACATTGTCCTTCTATCCTAGACATCTAGATTGATCAATATGAGGCATAGACCGTGTCATCCTCTAATCAATCTAAATCTTGAACTCCAAGTAGACTCACTCGATCAAATGAGCTCAACATCTAATGTTGACTCATTTGGGCATGGCCATGCACTTCGTGGTCTAACTCTATCAAGAATATTGATGTCGCTCCCGTCATATGGGAGGGATAGATCCCATCTACATCACTCACATCCCTCTGCATAATTTGTTACATACCCAGTAATCGCCTTTATAGTCCACCCTATTACGGGTGACGTTTGATGAAACCAAAGTACATAACTCCTTATGTAGGGATCCATGGTGACTTCAGGTCTAAGGACTAATAGTCATACTAATAGCCACATGAGAAAGTATATGACACTCATATAACGATCCATGATACTTTCTCATGGCGGGTCATTCAGTATACATTCTCTAATGCATACCCATGTGTCAGCTTGATATCTCTATATCCATGACTTGTGAGATCAAGTCATCGAGCTGACCTACATGCTAGTCTTATTGTATTAACATTGTCCCTGAATGTTAATACTCGACTAGGAATAAATTAGAGTAGTGTTCCCTATATCATCTCACTATCGATTCAACTAATCGATTGATATAGGTATGAACCTTCTACTCAAGGACGCTACTATACTTATTTTATCTGGCACTAATACAAATAAGCATAATAACCAAAAAACCAAATGCCTTAATATATATATAAGAATATGATATACATGAGTCCATACAATCATCAAATGATTGGCTCTAGGGCTCTAACTAACAGAGTTTTAATTAGTTCAGCCTTTTTCTTTTCCGCATAAGAATAGTTAGCATAATGTAACCCCCGGCCTCGCAGCCTAGCCAGTAGGAGGTGGGGCGTTACAGAGTGGTATCAGAGCGAGTTCCATACTTCCTTCACACACACATCAGCATTGGACCTGCAGCTTCCAAGTAAGAATACCTTTCACTGTATTATGTTCTTACTTTCATGTTTATGGATAACCGTAGCATGTTTATATATGATAGCATCTAACCTGATAGTAGTAATTATATAAACATGATTGTATTAGTTATGTATGTCCTCTATCTCTCTAGAAAATGGTACGAGGACGCCCAGCTAGAAAGACACCAGCTACTAAGCCCCAGCATGAGGTAGGCAGCTCAGTGCCTCCTCCAGACCTTACAGCAATAGTGACTCAGTTACAGAAACAACTAGCTGAACAGCAACAGGAGATAGCCACCCAAGGGCTAACCAGCAGAACACTTCCACTGTCACCCCAGAACCTAACTTAGCAACCCCAGTGGTGATAGAGGTTCCACCAGTCCAGCCTGCAGCACCAGTAGCTCTAGCAGTAGGGGCAAGAAGAGAAGCCTATCTGATCCAGTGGCAGAAAATCAAGCCAGAGAATTTCTCAGGCACTAGTGAACCATGGGATGCTCAAGCCTGGTTCAAAACACTGGAGAGTACGATGGAGCTTCTGGACTGGCCAGAGTTTGAAAAGGTGAAAAGCGCCTCATTCTGCCTGACAGGAGACGCACGTATGTGGTGGGAGAGAATTAAAGCGAAGCGCCCAGTGAACCAGATGACATGGGCCGACTTCGAGAGAGAATTCTTTGAAGAGTTCTTCCACATGTGGGTCACAAACCGCCACTACGACGAGTTCACTGAATTTCGCCAGGGCAACCTTTCCGTTGAGGAAGCCGTGAAGAAATTCAACAGACTGGCTCATTTATGCCCTAAACTAGTCAGCACTTAAAAAGAACGAGTCCGGTTGATGCTCAAAATGCTAAGGCCGGAGATAGCAATGAACGTAGCCAGCGGCGTTCATAGGCCGCAAACCACAGAAGAACTAGTAAGCAGTGCTCTGACCACCGAACATTATCAGAACAGCATCAAGCAGCAGAAGCAGGCCTTTTCAGAGCCTAAGGGCCAAGGAGGCTCAGGTACTCAGAAACACCAGGGCCACAGCTCTAACTGGAAAGGGAACCCCATCCATAAACGTAAGCCAGGAAGCTACCCAAAAGGAGGACCAGCTAGTAAACAACCTAGTTATCCCAAATATTCCACTTGTGGGAAATTCCACCCCGAAGTTTGTCGCAAGGGCACACGGGGATGTTTCGAATGTGGCCAGGAAGGGCATATGGCTAAGCAATGCCCGAACAAAATCAGCAATCCTCCACCACAGCCGATTCAGTATGGAGATAAACCAGCACAGCTACACTGGATGCAGGCTGCTATAGACGGTCCACACATCAGTCAAGGCAGACTAGAAGCCCCCTCAGCCACAACGAACACGAGGATCTACTCACTCACCAGGGAGGATGTAGCGAATGCCTCGACAATTGTTACAGGTCATATTAGTATTTTACAGCAAAGTGCAACTGTCTTGTTCGATACTGGGGCAACCCATTCTTATATATCCAGGGCATTTGCCGAAAAGTTAGCACTAACTCCAGATGCCCTTAGTAGTCAGTTTTTGACAACATTGCCTTCAGGAGAGATCATGGCATCCACGCACTGGCTCCAAGCAGTGCCAGTCATTATAGCAGGCAGAGAGATTTTTGGTGATCTGATAGTGCTGGATATGACTGACTATGATGTCATTTTGGGAATGGATTTTCTGATTAAGTATGGTGCCTCCATAGAGTGTCGTAAACAGAAAGTTGTATTCCAACCTGAAGCAGGAGTGCAATTTGGTTACATCGGAGAATCAAAGAGAAAAGCCAAGAAGTTTCTCTCAGCTTTGAAAATACAGAAATTGTTGGATTCAGGATGTACGGGATTCTTAGCGCATGTAGTCAGTACCAGTCAGAACAATGACCAAAAGCTAGAAGAGGTCCGAGTTGTATGTGACTACCCAGCAGTCTTCCCTGAGGAGTTACCAGGTCTAGCACCAGACAGGGAGATTGAATTTGAGATATAGCTCATCCCCGGTACGAATCCCATCTCCAAAGCACCCTACCGCATGGCTCCAGCAAAACTGAAGGAACTTCAGGAGCAACTACAGGAGCTACTCTACAAGGGCTTCATACGCTCTAGTCACTCACCATGGGGAGCGCCTGTATTGTTCGTGAAGAAGAAGGACGGGAGCATGCACCTATGTATAGATTACCGAGCATTAAACCAGGTCATGATTAAGAATAGGTATCCTCTTCCCAGGATAGATGACCTATTCGATCTGCTAAAGGGAGCAGCAGTGTTCTCTAAGATAGATCTCAGATCGGGATATCACCAGGTTAGAGTTAAAGAAGGTGATATACCCAAGAAGGTTTTCAGGACTAGATACGGACATTATGAGTTCGTAGTCATGCCCTTTGGTGTGACAAATGCTCCAGCTACTTTCATGGATCTCATGAATAGGGTATTTAGATAATACTTAGATAAGTTTGTCATCGTGTTCATCGACGACATTCTTATCTATTTCAAGACTCAGGAAGAACATACAGAGCACCTGAAGATAGTACTGCAGACCCTACAGCAGAACCAGTTGTACGCCAAGTTCACGAAATGTGAATTCTGGCTCGATCAGGTATCCTTTCTGGGTCACATCATCTCCAGAGATGGCATCATGGTAGACCCCAGTAAGATAGAGACTGTGAGTAACTGGAAAAGACCTAAGAACGCCAGTGAAATCAGAAGTTTTCTGGGACTAGCAGGCTATTACAGAAAATTTGTAGAGGATTTCTCCAGGATAGCCTCCCCACTGACAGCTCTCACCAGGAAGAACAGAAAATTTCAGTGGACAAAGGACTGTGAGAACAGCTTCATCTAACTAAAAAGAAGATTGACCAGTGCTCCCATTCTGACTCTGCCAGAAAACACAGACAGCTTTGATATTTACAGTGACGCCTCTAAATTGGGACTAGGAGCAGTACTGATGCAAGAAGGTAAGGTGATCGCCTATGCCTCCAGACAACTCAAGGACTATGAGAGGAACTATCCTACTCATGACCTTGAGCTTGCAGCAGTTGTGTTCGCCCTCAAAATTTAGAGACATTACTTGTATGGAGCTCAGTGTAGAGTATATACAGATCATCAGAGTTTGAAGTACTTCTTCACTTAGAAGGATCTGAACATGCGACAGCGCAGATGGCTAGAGCTGGTCAAAGACTATGACATAGACATCCTCTACCATCCAGGAAAAGCCAATAAGGTGGCAGACGCACTTAGCAGGAAGTCCAGCGCCACCTTACTATCCCTAGCAACCATGTCACCGCCCCTACAGAAGGAGATCACAGATTTCAGTCTCGAACTTATAGTGGCGCAGCTCTCTACTATCCACCTTGCTTGGTGACATCCAGACAGCTCAGGATCAGGATCCTGAAATTCAGAAAATCAAGCAAGGGTTAGCAGAATCAGAAAGTGGAGAGTTCAGAATATCTGATAGTGGGGTACTGTATTTTGGTGACAGACTATGCATTCCGAATCAGGAGGAATTAAAGAGAAAGATTTTAGACGAGGCTCACAGGACTCCCTATGCGATGCATTCGGATTCCACCAAGATGTACCAAGACCTAAAGAGACGTTTTTAGTGGCCTGGGATGAAAAGAGACATCGCTAGATATGTTAGTACCTGTCTAACCTGCCATAGGGTCAAGGCAGAACACCAGAGACCAGAAGGAGTTTTGCAGCCTATTCAGATTCCATAATGGAAGTGGGAAGATATTTCCATGGACTTCATAGTGGGACTACCCAGTGTTGGATCGAGACCGCGCTAGAGGGGGGGTGAATAGCGCTCGTGGCTATTTCGTTCGATTCGTAAAACTATCGGAGTAAAATACGCAGCGGAAAATGTAAATGAACACAAACACAGAGACACGGTCGTTTACTTCGTTCGGAGCCTAAGGTGACTCCTACTCGAAGGCCCGCGATCCTTGATCGCTTCCGGTGGGCAACAACTATAAGCTCGATAAAAGATTACAAGTTGAAGTACAATAAACGACAGTAAATAATTATACCAACGACAAAGAAATGAAGATTCGGAGCTCTTGGTCGTCGGGCACAAGTAGCAGCACTTCGGAACGTCGTTTGGAGCAACACGTAGCACTTGAATCACTTCAGACTTGATTTCTTGAAGTGCTGGTCGAAACCCCCTTATAAAGGGTGTTCAAGGCGCCTTGAAGGCTGTTCAAGGCGCCTCCATGCTGTCGATTCTTCCGCACGGATCAAACTTGATCTGGTCGAACTTCATCTTCTTAAGGCGCCTCAAACCCTGCTCAAGGCGCCTTCCAAGGCGCCTTAAACCCCCTTCAAGGCGCCTCCATTGAAGCTTCGCAGCCAGGTCAGCTTTTGCACCCGAGGCGCCTCCAAGCTCCATGGAGGCGCCTCGGACACTGTTCATCCGAGGTTAACCTTTGCACTTTGGTCCCTGCAAGATACATTAATCCCAAATATACCCTGCAGCACAAAGTTAGCACATAACGCATAATAGAAGTGATATTGATAGTCTCCGGACTATCCGAGCCTGACTTCGGGTTTCCCCCCGGAAACCCTAGGTCGACCCGACGCCTACTGTTCCCTCTACGGGGAACGCGTCCTCACCTACTCCACTCAGGAGATTTACCTGTTGCCATTGCGATCCTCCAGATTGACTGGACTTTTGCTCAGCACTCGATGCTTCCGGACTTTCTGCTGGACATCTGCTTCCCGGCTAGTCCAGACTTTCACCTGGTTCGCGACACCAGGACTTTCCACCTAGGGTTACCACCCCCTAGGACTTTTCCCTGAAGCCATCGACCTGCCATGACTTTCCGCATAGGGTTACCACCCCCTATGACCTAGGGTTACCACCCCCTAGGGTTTTCCCTTTTGCCTAACCGCAGCTAGGACTTTCCTGACATTCTCAAGTAGACTTGTTAGATTACAAAACATCTTAACTTTGAATTCTTTGCCATTATCAAAACACGAGTTCGATCGTCGGATGCTTCCCGCACCAACAATCTCCCCCTTTTTTATTATGGCAACACAAATTTGAAGTTAAGTAAACAAGCGAATAGATAGTCATTTTAAACACAGGCAAAATTTGCTAAGTATAGATGAATAAGGTAACTAAAGTAAATTTTGCCCTATATACTCCCCCTTAAATTTGGCTCCCCCTTAACTTTTGCTCCCCCTTAATTTTTAACTTGAATTTTATGTTTGCATTTTTGCTACTCTCCCCCTTTGCCATAACTCAAAAAAATGGGCAATGCATAAAGAGTTGTACATGATTAAAGTTAGCAATATTCAACAAAGTTTGGAA
The DNA here is from genome assembly GCF_018446385.1 of Zingiber officinale. Classification (NCBI taxonomy): domain Eukaryota; kingdom Viridiplantae; phylum Streptophyta; class Magnoliopsida; order Zingiberales; family Zingiberaceae; genus Zingiber; species Zingiber officinale. The sequence continues at coordinate 53,623,250 of NC_055986.1, forward strand.
GTTAAGGTCAATTGGAATTTAAGTTTTTAGGACAAGATTATTCATTTAAGTTTAGTTGGTCCTTAAGTCCAAGCACAAGTCATGTTTATATATTAGGTATCAGAGCCATAGAGAACAAAACGTTCTTGAAAAAAGAAATCGAGTATCTTTTGCCAACTGTCTAACCTTTAGTTACTTGCTGATTGTCTATAGGACAATAGCTTTTACTAGGTTAGTCAATTTAGGTCCAGATAGACTTGACTAGAGCTGGAGAACTTTAACTTGATTAATGTTTATTGCATATTTAACGCCCAGACTCATATTGATGCACAGATATAAGCATTCTTGAGTCCAGGCTATACCCTATGCATCTCACGCCATTCTATGTTTTTCAATCACAATCAAGGTGAACCTAGGTACTTTGTGAGATGCTCTGGCTTAATTCTAGGGGAACATGATATCTAGGGGGAAGTCCTAGACTAAACCCAACTTTTGAAAGTCTAGCAAAATTGGAGTTTTGAAAATTGTTTTTCCTAGAATTTGAAAAATAATAATAGTAAGATATCTATTCTACCCAACACATTCCTATTTGCCTTCTAAGTCCACTGAACTCAAGTTCAGGTAAGGGTTTTGTAAAAATGTCAGCTAGGTTTGATTTGGACTCAACGTGGTTGAGTGCAATTTCACCTTTAGCTGCATGATCCCTTACAAAGTGGTGTTTTACCTCTATGTATTTGGTCCTAGAGTGGTGTATAGGATTTTTGGTCAGATTAATTGAGCTGATATTATCAATAAAAATTTTAGTATTTTTATAGTCTAGTTGATAGTCTTTTAGTGTATGCATCATCCATAACAATTGAGATGCACATTCTCCTAGAGCTATGTATTCAGCTTCTGTAGTGGATAGAGCAACACAATGTTGCTTTCTGCTTGACCAACTTACTAGGCACTGACCTAGAATCTGGCAGCCACCACTTGTACTTTTTCTGTCTAGCTTGCACCCGGCATAGTCTGAATCAGAATAGCCATAAAGGTCAAAAGTGCAAGTTCTTGGATACCAAAGTCCTACATTTAGAGTTCCTTTAATATACCTAAGTATTCTTTTGACATAAGATAGGTGTGACTCTTTTGCACATGATTGATATCTAGCGCACATACCTACTGCAAACAATATGTCGGGTCGACTTGCAGTTAGATAGAGTAAGCTACCTATGGCGCTTCTATAGTATTTTGAGTCAACTGGTTTTCCTTCAGGGTCAGAGTCAATGTTTATGTTGGTTGCCATTGGAGTATTTATTATTTTTGAATTTTCCATACAGAATTTTTTAATCAACTCTTTAGCATATTTAGTTTGATAAATGTAGATTCCATCTTTAGTTTGTTTAATTTGTAAACCTAAGAAGAAATTAAGTTCTCCAACCATACTCATTTCAAATTCACTTTCCATTAATTTGACGAATTCTTTTAAGAATTTTGAATTGGTAGAACCAAAGATTATGTCGTCAACATAAATTTGGGCTATAAAGATGTCTTTTCCTATAGTTTTTACGAACAAAGTAGGATCGATTTGTCCTTGGTTAAATTTTTTGGATATTAAGTAATTAGATAATCTTTCATACCATGCTCTAGGGGCTTGTTTTAGTCCATATAGTGCCTTTTTTAATTTAAATACGTGATTAGGGTAGTCTATGTCTTCAAACCTTGGAGGTTGGCTTACGTAGACCTCTTCCTTGATAAAACCATTTAAAAAGGATGACTTAACGTCCATTTGGTACAATTTGAATCCTTTATTGGCTGCATAGGCTAATAACATCCTAATGGACTCGAGTCTAGCTACTGGAGCATAAGTTTCATCATAGTCTAAGCCTTCGACTTGACTAAACCCTTTGGCTACTAATCGTGCTTTGTTTCTTACTATATCACCGTGATCATCCAACTTGTTCCTAAAAACCCATTTAGTGTCTATTATTGATTTATCTATGGGTTTAGGTACAAGGTCCCAGACCTAGTTTCTCTCAAATTGGGCTAATTCTTCCTACATCACAATGATCCAGTCTGGATCAGGCAGGGCTTCTTCTATAGTTTTAGGTTCAATTTTAGAAATTAGAGCAATCTGACTAAGGTTTCTATAGGACGATCTAGTTCTGACTCCTAGGTTTGGGTTACCCAAAATTTGGTCAGGTGGGTGAGAGGAGCTTATTCTAGTTGGTCTTATTTGTGAGTCAGAAACTGGTTCTTCTGACTCATTAAGATTAGGTTGGATTTCATCATCGTCTGCTGCTCTAGGATTAGTGTCAATATTTTCATTTATATTAGGTAAATTGTTTTCTTCATCAAATATTACATTAGTTGTTTCTTCAACTTTCAAGGTATTTTGATTAAATACTCTAAAGGCTCTACTGGTTGAGGAGTATCCTAAGAATATTCCTTGGTTAGATTTGGGTGTAAATTTTCCTAAGTAATCTTTAGTATTTAAAATGTGAACTTTACACCCAAATACTTTTAGATAGTTTAGATTGGGAATTTTATTATAGTAGAGTTCATATGCTGTTTTATTATGAAATTTATTAATTAAAATTCTATTTTAAATGTAATTTGCAGTATTTATTGCTTCAGCCCAAAATTGATGATTTAAGTGATATTCATTTAACATAGTTCTAGCTGCTTCTTGTAAAGTTCTATTTTTACGTTCCACTAGGCCATTTTGTTGGGGGGTTCTAGGACATGAAAATTCATGTTGGTATCCATTTATTCTACAAAATTGGGTGAACTTATGATTTTCAAATCCCCCTCCGTGATCGCTTCTTATTCTTTTAATTTTAGTATCTTTTTCATTTTCCGTTAAGTTGCAAAAATTACTAAATATTTCATAGGTTTCATCTTTTGTTTTTAGAAATTTCACCCAAGTGTACCTAGAGTAGTCATCAATTATTACTAAGCAATATTGGTTCTTGTTTAGTGATTTGGCTCCATGTGAATCAAATAGATCAAGGTGAAGAAGCTCAAGTATGGTGTTGGATCTTTCTAGGTTAGTTGACTTGTGGGTTGACCTGGTTTGTTTTCCTTTTTGACATGTATCACAGATTGAATTTTCAATAAATTTTAATTTGGGCAAACCTCTAACTAGACCATTTTGACTCATTTTTGAAATAAGTCTTTTGTGTGTGTGACCCAGCCTTCTGTGCCACAGTTTGGTTTCCTCTTGCTGAATCAATTGTGTAGATGTTATTTTTTCTAAGTCCCTTAAGTTTAATTTCTGGATGTTCAATATTTTTAACTAGACATCCAGATTTATCGAAATTAACTAGGTATCCGCTGTCACACAATTGACTTATACTTAGTAAATTAAAGTTAAAATTTTCAACCAATAAAACATTTCGAATAATGAAATCGGAACTAAGTTCAATATTACCTTTTCCGATTACTTTAAGTTTACCGTTGTTGCCGAATGCAACTGATCCTAGACTCTTGTACTTGAGTTTGGTAAACTTCAATTTATCTCCAGTCATATGTCTGGAGCATCCACTATCCAACATCCATTTATCCAATTCCTACACATGAAGTAGTTGAATTGGTTTCTTTTTAATGGAGATAGCGTGATTGAAGCAGACACTGTGTTTATTGAGTTTGAGATTTCAAATAATTTTGAATTTTAAGTTTTTCAAATAATTTTATGTTTTAAAATAATTTTAACTTTTAAAAGATTTTTTAAATGATTTTGAAATTAATTTTGAAAAGATTTTTAAAATAATTTTGAAATTAATATTGAAAAGATTTTTAAATAATTTTGAAATTAATATTGAAAAGATTTTTAAATAATTTTGAAATTAACTTTGAAAAGATTTTTAAATAATTTTGAAATTAATTTTGAAAATATTTTTAAATAATTTTGAAATTAATTTTGAAAAGATTTTTTAAATAAATTTGAAATTAATATTGAAAAGATTTTTAAATAATTTTGAAATTAACTTTGAAAAGATTTTTAAATAATTTTGAAATTAATATTGAAAATATTTTTAAATAATTTTGAAATTAACTTTGAAAAGATTTTTAAATAATTTTGAAATTAATTTTGAAAAGTTTTTTAAGTAATTTTGAAATTAATTTTGAAAAGGTTTTTAAATAATTTTGAAATTAATTTTGAAAAGGTTTTTGAATGATTTTGAAAAGATTTTGAAAGTAATTTTGAAATTAATTTTGAAAAGATTTTTAAATAATTTTGAAATTAATTTTGAAAAGATTTTTAAATAATTTTGAAAAGTTTTTAAATGATTTTATTTCTTAGTCATCTCACCCGATCTAAGTTGTCAATCAGGGAATCCTATAATTGATGTGAGATGATTTATTGTTGAATTCAAGGGTCTGGTTTAACTTTGTGTTAGATTCAGGTTTAGCTTTGGGTTCAACAAGTAAGCATTCTTTGGATAAACTTCTGGGCTTTGGTGAGTCACAAGGAGCTCATTAAAGTAACCATGCCTTCGAGGTTTCCCAAATAGTTCTACCCACTGAACTTAGTACGAAACCTTGGTCTAACTAGTTAGGATCCATTTAAGGGTAGCTTCGGTCAGTTCCACTTGGCCAAATGCACCAGGTCGAAGCCATATCTTCCTAGTCATGCGATGCCCAAGCTTCCCTAACGTACTATCATCCAAAAACTTCACCAGTACTGTGGTTCAAGTTAAACTTATCCCGTTTTAATCTAATCTTAATTGCCCTGCCGGGTAATCTATTCTTGTTTTACCCATTCCGGGTAAATTAGGTTCAGTTACCCTGTCGGGTAGTTCAGTTGGAGGTGCCAGCTAGTTTGGATCCTCCATCTACTTTTCATAATTTCAATTTGTTGAATTTTGAATTTTAATTTTGAATCTGATTTTAGATTTTTAATTTAATTTCAAATTTTAAATTTTGAATTTGATTTTTAATTTTAGATTTCGAATTTTAATTTAATTTTGAATAAGTTTTGAATCTGATTTTTAATTTTAGATTTTTAATTTAATTTCGAATTTTAATTTTGAATTTGATTTTTAATTTTTGATTTTTAATTTAATTTCGAATTTTAATTTAATTTCGAATAAGTTTTGAATCTGATTTAATTTTAGATTTTTAATTTAGTTTCGAATTTTGAATTTTGATCGTTTTCATTTTAGCTTTCCCTGGATCACGGCCTCGATATGGTCTGTCGATGTAGTATATTTGATCCTTCGGAACCCAGTATTGGACAAGTCCAATTTGATTGATCAATTTGGACTTGGGGACCCATGCTTGGACTGATTTACTACTTTGTTTGTTTATTAAGGATAAATAGGATTTATATTTCTTTTTACTTTTATATCCTAGTCCAGTTCTATTGTATACGGCTCTTTGTGTTCCAAGAATTAGATCCAAATTCTTGGATCCCAGAGAGAACTTTTCTAAAGTAATTTTTAAATCATTTAACTGATTTTTCAGATTTGAATTTTCTTTCTCAAGTTGTTGTACTTGAGTTGAATCTTCAGTTAAAGATTTTGAGTTAGTTACTCTTTTAAGAATGGTTATTTCTTTTAAAAGTGACTTAATTTTCAAATTTGACTTGGCTAATTTGCGAAGTAAATAATTGACTAAATTATTAAGCCTAGGAATACTTACAGCGGAGTCTGGCCCTTCGGAAACGGATGCGGATCCGTGGCCGGAGTCGGCTCGACTCGCTCTCGGATTCGCTGATCTGGTCCCGGGCCATCAATGCGAGTAGACTCGTTTGGTCGAGTTCGTCGTCTTCGTCCTCCGAAGAGGATTCGTCCCAGGTTGCCTTTAGGACTTCCCTTCTTCTTTGCTTCTTGGCTTCCTTTTGATTTGGGCAGTTGGCTTTTATATGCCCCTTTTGGTTGCACCCGTAGCAAGTGACTTCGAACTTTGTCTTTGAGTTCTGTTGAGCCTCCTTGGATTGAACTGCCTTCTTCAGATCTTTCTTGTTGAAGCCCTTCTTCTTCTTGTAGAGTTTCTTTACAAGATTCACAAATTCGCTGGCCAGTTCATCTTCTGAATCGGGTTCGTCTTCTGATTCCGATTCAACTTTTCGCCGTCCTCTTGATTCCCGTGTTCGACTCGTTCCTGCAACCAAAGTAATCCCTTTCTCGGATGGCTGTGCATTAGTTTGTTCATGGAGTTCAAACTCACTAAATAATTCGTCTAATTTTAAGGAGGGCAAATCCTTAGAGATTTTATAGGCATCTACCACGATGCCCATAGTGTACTTCTAGGGAATGAGTTAAGGGCATACCTTATTATGTCTCTGTTTTCTACCTTCTGCCCGATTCCATGTAGAGAATTCAGGATATCTTGAATTCGGGCGTGCAAAGAGCTTGCCGTCTCGCCTTCCTGCATTTTCAAATTGTACAGTTTATTTAGTAACAAATCACGCTTACTTACCTTGGTTTCCGAGGTGCCTTCGTGAAGTTCGATCAGTTTCTCCCATAGTTCCTTTGCGGAGGAGAATGGACCGACTCTGTTGAGCTCTTCTTTGGTAAGACCGCATTGGATGGTGCAGGTGGCTTTTGCGTCGGCTTCCACCTTTTTGATAAATGCTGGCTCCCAATTTTCACATGATGTGGGCTTACCGTCGGTACCAGTTGGCAGTTCCAGTCCTGTTTTGACGATCATCCAGGTGTCGAACTGGATCTTCAGATATATCTCCATTCGCCCCTTCCAATATCCGAAGTCTTCTCCGGAAAATAGTGGGGGACGAACGGTGCTATATCCTTCTTGTTGGGCCATTCAGATCTATAAGAACAAAAACAACAAGATCTATTCCAAGACTGAGTCTTGGATTAGTAGTGTGGGAAGAGAAAAAAGAATAACAGGCTCAAGTGGTATTGACCAACTTTGAGCAGAAAATCGATTCGTGAAAAGAAATTAGAATATAGCTATGAGGCTAAATTCTAATCGACTCCGAACAAAACCACAAAAAATTGTCTCGAATAGTGGTTACACTGATTTAAGACGACCCCGCTCTGATACCAATTGTTGGATCGAGACCGCGCTAGAGGGGGGGTGAATAGCGCTCGTGGCTATTTCGTTCGATTCGTAAAACTATCGGAGTAAAATACGCAACGGAAAATGTAAATGAACACAAACACAGAGACACGGTCGTTTACTTCGTTCGGAGCCTAAGGCGACTCCTACTCGAAGGCCCGCGATCCTTGATCGCTTCCGGTGGGCAACAACTATAAGCTCGATAAAAGATTACAAGTTGAAGTACAATAAACGACAGTAAATAATTATACCAACGACAAAGAAATGAAGATTCGGAGCTCTTGGTCGTCGGGCACAAGTAGCAGCACTTCGGAACGTCGTTTGGAGCAACACGTAGCACTTGAATCACTTAAGACTTGATCTCCTGAAGTGCTGGTCGAAACCCCCTTATAAAGGGTGTTCAAGGCGCCTTGAAGGCTGTTCAAGGCGCCTCCATGCTGCCGATTCTTCCGCACGGATCAAACTTGATCTGGTCGAACTTCATCTGCTTAAGGCGCCTCAAACCCTGCTCAAGGCGCCTTCCAAGGCGCCTTAAACCCCCTTCAAGGCGCCTCCATTGAAGCTTCGCAGCCAGGTCAGCTTTTGCACCTGAGACGCCTCCAAGCTCCATGGAGGCGCCTCGGACACTGTTCATCCGAGGTTAACCTTTGCACTTTGGTCCCTGCAAGATACATTAATCCCAAATATACTCTGCAGCACAAAGTTAGCACATAACGCATAATAGAAGTGATATTGATAGTCTCCGGACTATCCGAGCCTAACTTCGCTTTCCTGAAACCCTAGGTCGACCGACGCCACTGTTCCCTCTACGGGAACGCGCCTCACCTACTCCACTCGGAGATTTACATTGCCGGTCGATCCTCCGGATCGTTGGACTTTTGCTCAAGACTCGATGCTTCCGGACTTTCTTGCTGGACATTCGCTTCCCGGCTCAGACTTTCACCTGGTTCGCGACACCGGGACTTTCCACCTAGGGTTACCACCCCTAGGACTTTTCCCTGAAGCCATCGACCTGCCAAGACTTTCCGCATAGGGTTACCACCCCCTATGACCTAGGGTTACCACCCCCTAGGGTTTTCCCTTTTGCCTAACCGCAGCTAGGACTTTCCTGACATTCTCAAGTAGACTTGTTAGATTACAAAACATCTTAACTTTGAATTCTTTGCCATTATCAAAACACGAGTTCGATCGTCGGATACTTCCCGCACCAACACCCAGAACCACGAATGGTTTTGATGCCATCTGGGTAATAGTCGACAGATTGACTAAATCAGCCCACTTCTTAGCTATCAGGCTATCCTACTCCATGGAGCAGCTAGCTCAGTTGTATCTCAAGGGGATCGTTAGACTACATGGAGTCCCACGGACCATTTTATCAGACAGAGACAGTAGGTTCACATCACACTTCTAGGAGTGTGTACAGTCAGCATTGGGCACTAAGTTAAGATTCAGCACAACTTTCCATCCTCAGACAAATGGTCAGATGGAGTGAGTAAATCAGGTACTCGAAGATATGCTCCGAGTATGTGCCCTAGACTTCAAGGGAAGTTGGTGCAAATATCTGAGTTTAGCAGAATTTACATACAACAATAGCTATCAGGCCACTATCGGTATGGCACCCTATGAGGCTCTCTACGGGCGGAGGTGTAGATCTCCAATCTGCTGGTATGAAAGTGGTGAACAGAAAGAACTGGAACTTCAGACAGATCTAGTAGTAGATACCACAGCAGCTATACAGCAGATCCGCTAGAGGATAGAGACAGCTCAGAGCCGCCAAAAAAGCTATGCTGATACACGATGCAAACCCTTAGGGTACGTTTGGTTCAAGTCATCATGTATAACCTTGGTTATGTGATTACCAGGTAATCATATAACCAAGGTTATAGGAAATAAAACATAACCAAATGTTGTTTGGTTCAACTTAGGTAATGCAACCAAAACTTGTTTGTTTGAAGGTTTTAATGAATACCCTACTTTAATATTTTACCGTATTACCCTCAGTTACAAAACTAACTATACATATTATTATTATTATTATTATTATTATTATTATTATTATTTATTTTTTAATGTTTTTTTACTTTTCTTTTTCTTGTATATTTTTTTACTTTTTTATGTGTTTTTTTATTTTTAAATGTTTTTATATTTTTATATTATTTATATTTATATTTATTATTTTTTTACATTTTTTTAATTTTAATTTTTATTTATTTATTTTATTTTTAAAATTTTTAAATTTTTTAAAAAATTTTAAATTTTTAAATTTTTTAAAAATTTTTATATATATAATTTTTAAATTTTTAAAAAATTTTAAATTTTTTTAACATTTTTAAAATTTTTATTTTTTAAATTTTTATTTTTTTTAAAATTATTTATTTAAAAAAAAAATAAAATTTTTAAAACATTTTTTAAATTTTTTTTTACATATTTTCTCTTTTTTTCATGTTTTTTCTTATCGGAGGGTATTTTTGGTAAAAAAAATTCGTTAACCCCAGAATTAAGAAAAACCTTAGTTTTCTGAGGTTTTCCGATTCCGGGCTGCATGATCCTTTTGCAGACGTGTCGGGCATGGAACATTACTTGGGAATCATCGAATACCTAAACCAAATAAGGTTTTTGTTGATAACCTTATATGGATAACCAAGGTTATCAAGAATAACCCCGAACCAAACGCACCCTTAGAGTTTTCAGTTGGGGATACAGTATTTCTCCGAGTTGCTCCAATGAAGGGAGTAATGCGTTTTGGGAAGAAGGGCAAATTAAGTCCTAGATATGTGGGACCATACCTTATTACCAGAGAGTTGGCAAGGTAGCATATGAACTAGAACTACCCCAGGAGATGTCAGCTATCCATAACGTATTTCATGTCTCTATGCTGAAGAAACATATCCCAGATGCCACCCAGGTGATTGAGCCCCAGTCGATACAAGTCTACGAAGACCTCAGCTATGACAGTCGGCATATTCAGATAATAGACCGAGCAGTTAAGAAATTACGGAACAAGGAAGTACCATTAGTAAAAGTTGTTTGGCAAAGTCACACAGCAGAAGAGGCAACTTGGGAGACAGAAGCCAGTATGAGACAGAAGTACCCAGAGTTATTCTAAGTTCGAGGATGAAATTTTTATAAGGTATGGGGGATTGTAATGTCCGAAAATTTCTAAATAAATTATTAGAAATATTCTACTATTTTTCTAGAATTTTAGGATATTTTTATAGAATTTTTAGAGTAGCGGAAGTAGCAAAAATAAATAGAAACGTAAAATAGCCTAAGCGGGAATTGAACCCGCAACCTATGGACCCAGTGTCTTATAGAGAACTCTAGTAACCAAGAGGCCCCAGTAGGGGTGTGCTGAAAGAAGAGGGAAGCAATTATATTTAAGTTTAAGTTGGCCGAATAAACCACTTAATATAAATAGGGAAATAATTAAGTGAGGGTTTATTTTAGATCGGGATTTCTTCCTCTCCTCACCCTCACGCCGCCTCTCCCTCTCTCTCTCTTCGGCACCCTCTCGGCCACCAAAACCCCAAGAGACCTAGGGTTCCATCCCTGGGGTCGTAGGATCACCTTCCGGCGACAACTCCGGCACGAGGACGCTCCTCTCCGCGAGAAGAGCACGTAGACGTAGGAGGATCGTCGAGAAGATCGCCCTCCCGGAAAACCTAGCGAACAGATCGTAAGGAAATCTAGCGCAGGAAGTAAGAAACCCCTCACCTGCAGTATAAGTAGCTATTCGTATGTTTTTATGCATTAGTTTAGTCGTGTGCAGATTTTCAGTACGTAGGGTGTGTTCTAGTGCACACCAAGTGTTTGATAAAATGTTTATCTCAGTAAAATGCTACAGTAGACATTTTAATAGCTCAGTAAATGCAGTAGAAGCATTTAAAACAGCATATTTAGTCTTGCTTCAGCTTATATGGGACTACGGTCCAATGGGTGGGCTCCCATAGTCGCCTCTAGGTTCAGATAACCTAGCTCTAGGTTCAGATAACCTAGTAAGAGCAAGATAAATTAATTATCTTATGATCCAGTATTTTACTTTTATCAGTGGCACTGTACTGGACTAGATGTCCTTGGGTTGGGTTCCCATAGTCGTCCCTAGGTTTAGATAACCTAGTAAACCCTACTAGATTCAGGATTTGCTACCTTGAGTCTAGTTAGGGATGCGCACATAACAAGTACAGTTGCCGGGCCCATCAGCAGCATGATTAGTATTTTCATCTATTTATGATAAATAGCTTTCAAAGAACTCACAATCAGTTATGTGAACATGATTTAAATTCAGTATTAGCTTAGTTCAGTTCAGCTCAGTTTATGTTCCAGTTTAGCTCTTTCTTAATGATATTCTAGGATTAGTTTTGATGATATGTTTTAGTATTCATGTTAGTAATTTCAGTATGACATGCTTTAACATGTTCAGCATATGTTTTAGATAGCATTCTTTAAAAAAGCATGTTTTCATCGTGTGCATGTTTTTGTGAGGTAGATGGTTTCTTACTAAGCTCCCAAGCTTACAGACACTTCTTTTCCTTATACTGCAGATAAAGGTAAAGGAAAGATGGATTAGCGGAGGCTGGAGGACAATGCTACCAGATGTGTGTGAAAGAGGAACTTGGAATGAAGATTTTTGGGAACTAGTCCACCTTAAAACTTAGCTTTTCTGTTATGTTATTCCTTTTTGCACTTTAGTTATTTAAGTGTCTTGACTTACGAAAGTTAGGCATAGATTGTTAGTTGACGTGACATTAGATAGCTAATCATGAGTAATAACATGCCTAATAGTAGTGTGGTGGTTGTAGTTGAGTTACTGAAGATGTTGTACGAGGTCGGGACTGATTTCTGCAGAAATCAGAGACCCAATCGATCAGCCGATCGATTGAGCAGTCCTCAATTGATCAGCCGATCGATTGGAAGAAGTCCTTGTGTACAGAAGGCTAGTGAGTCGATTAGCTGATCGATTGAAAAGCCCCGATCGATCAGCCGATCGATCAAAACGCGATCTGCCGCGTACAGAGAGCTGATGAGTCGATCAGCTGATCGATCGACCATGGATCGATCAGCCGATCGATCGAGATTTTAATTCCTGCAAACAGAGAGCCTCTGAATCGATCATCGGATCGATTGGCCTGACCGGATCGATCAGCCGATCGATCCAGACTTGACTCCGCGTACAGTAGCAAGTTGAGTCGATCAGTGGATCGATCAGCCAGCTCCAATTGATCAGCCGATCGATTGGAATATCTGATTTCAACCAGAAGTGCCAAAAAAATTCAGATTTTAACCAAATAGGAAGTTAAGTTCCCTTCTTTGGCATATGTATGACTTCAGCAATGTATCTTGAATGTAAATCTCAGAAGTTATGGTACGCAGCATAGAGTTTTAATTAGTTCAGCCTTTTTCTTTTCCGCATAAGAATAGTTAGCATAATGTAACCCCTGGCCTCGCAGCCTAACCAGTAGGAGGTGGGGCATTACAGAGAAATTGCTCAAGCTTTATGAGATCCCTTTAGAGCCAGAAGATCAAATAGAAGTTGAGTCCGAATCTAAATTTGAATCCCCAGAGTCAACCTCCGAACCAGACTTAGAAGAATCATAGCATACCGATTTCATAGCACTGATGGCCAAAGATGAGATATCTGAATTTGAGTCAGAATTTTGAAATGGCAACAGTCAAGGGGAGAATCCTATCATGGATCCTAAAGGTAAACTTATAAATTCAAATTGTAAATTTCACATAACTTGTTTTAAGTGTAGGGAGAGAGGGCACTATAGAAACGAGTGCCCTACTCATAAGATTTGGTTGGTACAATCGGAGGAAAAGGAGAAAACGATCAAGAAAGGGAAGAAGCACATTGAATGCTCTAAATGCAAACGAATGGGTCACTGCAAAAGACAATGCCCAAAAAGAAGACCCAATAATCCAAAGAGAGAAATCAAGGTAAATAAATTTACATTATATGAAAATCCAATATTTTCAACACATGTCGGTACTCTAAATAACCCTGCTTGCTCTAATATAGATTTTTCTTCAAAATTGGATATGCATGCTAACAATACAATAAATAGAGTTAATTCAAATCTAAATAAGAATAACTTAAAATTATTTAATAAACATAAGAAATTAACATTGAGAAAATTAGAGAAACAAAGTAATATCTTAAAAGATAAAATAGATAAGTTAGAAAAGATTATTAATAATTTAACTAATCAACAAAATCTAGACTTGGCTTATAACTCTAAAGTAAAACTTAAACACTACAAACCAAGCTATAATCAAGTACCTTTTATTTACTAAACTTAATTTAAATCTAACCTAAACCTAAACTAAAATTGAATCTAACTTTAATCTAACCTTAAATTGAATTAAATTAGATCTAAACTAAATCAAACTAAAAGTCAACCTAAAAGTCAACCTAAAAGTTAACTTAAACTTGTTAACTTAACTAATGAATTGTTTGACTTAGTCAATATTGGCTCCCCAAGGATTAAGTCCATTACCTTGATAGATCATATCGAGGCTATGATCCAGGGGGAGCAAATAGGAAAAATATCCAAATAAAAAGATAAACCATCAAAGGAATATAACTCAAATCTAATTTGTAAATTTAAATAAAATTATCAATAATATAGGGGGAGGCTCCAGAATAGCTAGCACCTCCAAAACCAAGCTACCCGGCAGGGTAATTAGAACTAATTAGAAAGGGAACAAGTTTAACTTGACCTATGGTACTGGTAAAATTTTGGATGATAGTACATTAGGAAAATTTAGTCTATGCATGTCTAGGTAGATATGGCTTCGACCTGGTGCATTTGGCTAAGTGAAACTAACCGAAGCTACCCTTTATGGATCCTAACCAGTTAGACCAAGGTTTTGTATTAAGTTCAGTGGATAGGACTATTTGGAAAACCTCGAAGGCATGGTTACTTTAATAATATTCAAGTGACTCACCATAGCTCAGAAGTTTATCCAGAGAATGTCTATTTGTTGAGCCCAAAGCTAAACCTAAATCTAACAAAAAGTTAAACTAAACCTTATAATTAAACTCAATTCATCTCACAAAATTATAGGATTCCCTGATTTAAAATTTAGATCGGGTGAGATAACTAAGGTTCAAAATCAAATTAAATTAAATTAATAAATCAAATTAAATTAAATTAATAATTCAAAATCAAATTAAATTAATAATTAAAAATCAAATTCCTTTAAAAACTTAGTTAAAAATTCTTTTAAAAACTTATTTAAAAATTCTTTTAAAAATTAGTTAAAAATTATTTTTAAAAATCCCTTTGAAAATCATTTAAAAATTATTTTAAAAATCCCTTTGAAAATCATTTAAAAATTATTTTAAAAATCCTTTGAAAATCATTTAAAAGTTATTTTAAAAATCCTTTTGAAAATCATTTAAAAATTATTTAAATATCCTTTTGAAAATCATTTAAAAATTATTTAAAAAAAATCCCTTTGAAAAATCCTTTAAAAATTATTTGAATTTTTTTTTGAAAAATCCTTTAAAAATGATTTGAATTTTTTTTTGAAAAATCCTTTAAAAAATTATTTGAAAAATTATTGAAAAATCCTTTAAAAAAGATTTGAAAAATTATTGAAAAATCCTTTAAAAATTATTTGAAAAATTATTTGAACATTCCTTAAAAAACAACATTTTAAAAATTATTTGAAATTCAAAACTTATTTTTAATATTAAATACAAAGACAATTCCATCTGACGCTTACTCATAAGCTGAACATACTTGTTAACTTAGAATGGGTGAGATGGAAAGTTAGGAAAATAAATATTTTTTTTACCTCTCATTCTTGGACTCTTGAGCCTAAAGAATTTATTAAAGCATTAATTAAGGGGGATTGATTTTGAGTTGGTTTTAAAACTAGTTTCCTTTAAAATAAAAATTAAATTTGACTTGACTTCAAAATTAAAAATTATTTTTGACTGGTCTTCAAAAATTAGCTTTAAAATTAAAATTATTTATGACCTGGCTTTTAAATTACAAATCTTCTAGAATGTTTTCAAAGCTAAGCCTTTAAGCTAAGTACTTAATCAAGTCTTCTTTAACTAAACATAGATAAATTATTTTCTAAACTTAGCAATTTGGCAAGATGTTTTCTCAAGGCAATCATTTTTAAGCTGAAAATATAGCTAAGTATTTTCCAAATCATTTTCAAAATTTTAGCTAAATGTTTTCAAAACAATTCTTTTTTGAAAAACTAAGTCTTTTTAAGGTTAAATACGTGATAAAATTATTATCTTCAAAAGTTTAGCTAAAGTCTAGGCTAAGTGTTTATCAAAGTATGTTTAACCTTATGTTTTTCTATCCTTTTAAAAGATAAAAAAAAACAAATTATTTCTTAAAAGTTAAGGTTTCTCAAAACAAGCTAAGGCCTATACTCACCTTTTCCTTTGCTCTCTTGGTTATTTTGATATATGGCAAAGGGGGAGAGTATAAGAAAATTCAAAGAAAGTTAAAGAAATTTAAGAAAATTTAAGAATAGAAATCCTTGAAATTTTAAAATTCAAGGGAACTTTTATTAAGGGGGAGTTTTTGTAAAGCTTCTATTAAGGGGGAGCTTTATATCAAATTGATACTTGTATGTTTGTGCTAAATTTATACTTATCAAATTTATGCTTGTGCTAAATTTATGCTTATGCCAATAATGCTTTATAACATTTCTTTATTGTCTTTTTACTTAACTTTGAATTTTGATTGCCATAATCAAAAAGGGGGAGATTGTTGGTGCGGGAAGCATCCGACCATCGAACCCAAGTTTTGATAATGGCAAAGGGATTTAAAGTTACGATTCCTTGTTATCTAACGTGCTTAAATAAGGTTTCAGGAAAGTCCTAATTGTGGTTAGGTAGGAGAAAAACTCTAGGGGGTGGTAACCCTAAGCCCTAGGGGGTGGTAACCCTAGGTGGAGAAAAACCCTAGGGGGTGGTAACCCTAGGTCCTAGGGGGTGGTAACCCTAGGTCCTAGGGGGTGGTAACCCTAGGTGGAGGAAAATCCTAAGGGGGAGTAACCTTAGGTCCTAGGGGCGGTAACCCTAGGTGGAGGAAAATCCTAAGGGGGGTAACCTTAGGTCCTAGAGGGCGGTAACCCTAGGTGGAGGAAAATCCTAAGGGGGGTAACCTTAGGTTCTAGGGGGTGGTAACCCTAGGTGGAGAAAAACCCTAGGGGGCGGTAACCCTAGGTCCTAGGGGGTGGTAATCCTAGGCAGAAAGTCCAGTCGGTCTGGAGGACCGGACTGGCATCAAGTAATCTCTCATGAGGGGAGTAGGTGAGGATGCGTTCCTCGTAGAGAGAACAGTAGGCGTCGGGTCGACCTAGGGTTTCAGGTCGGAGATCCGAAGTCAGACTCGGACAGTCCGACAACTGTCAAATACTGCTTTTAATATATTTTATGTGTGCTAACTTTGTCTTGCAGGGTATGTGTGTGTTTTGTGAACTAACATGCTTTGCAGGGACAAATAAGCAAGGCCAGCCTCGGATGAACAGTGTCTGAGGCGCCTCCATGGAGCTTGGAGGCGCCTCGAGTGCAAAGGAGATGAAGTCTACGCGGCAGAGCTGGAGGCGCCTTGGACTGAGCTGGAGGCACCTTGCACCGTAGCTTGGAGGCGCCTTGAACCAGCTTGGAGGCGCCTTCAAGTGGATCAGAGGAGAAGATTTCAGCGTTGATCCACACGGTTGACTCGGCTACTTTGAGGCGCCCCGGAAGGGCTTTGAGGTGCCTCCAACACTGTTTAAAAGGGGTATTCGAGCAGCAAGTTGATAAAACGAATTAAAAGGCAATCTTCTCCTGTGTGCTACAAACAAGACGACCCAGAAGTACTGCTACAAGTTCCCAACGACCCAGAGCTTCAAATCTTCAATTTTAGTTCTCAGTACAATGTTTAATATTGTTAAACTATAATACTTTTGTAACTGAATTTGTGCGATATAGTTGTTACCCATAGAAAGCAATCAACGATCGCGGGCCTTGGAGTAAGAGTCGCCCTAGGCTCCGAACCAAGTAAATAGCTTATGTTCGTGTGTTGTTTTTCTTTCTATTTCTGTTGCATTTACACGAACAATTTCCGAATCTGAATCGTGTGAAAGCCACGAGCGCTATTCCCCCCCCCCCCCCTCCCCCTTCTAGCACATCTCGATCCAACATATTTCTGCTAACAAGGATGCACGAAGGAGACGATGAGATTATAACAACGATGGAATCTCAGAGGCAAAAAAACAGCCTAGGGTTTTAACAAAATGGGTATTCGTTGTTTCATTTTTACTAAGTGAAAAATATTAAACATTAAAAGGAAAAGTGTTTTAATTGATTCACCTTATTACTTAAGTATTTAGAAATTATAAATTTTATTTTGTGACTTAGTACTTTATTAAATAAATAATATAATGTAAAATATCACTTAAACATAGAAATGAATTTTTTAATGTATGAAATCTAAAATAATATTTTAATACATATGTTTTATAACCAAAATTGATTATTGTATATTAGTTTATAATTAATAATCCCTGAAGCAATCAGTGATCAACAAAATTCTACTAGGATAAAATTAAAAATATATTAATATTAAGATCATTCTCCCTTCCTTTTTTTTTCTCTATTTAAAATTGAATTTGTGACTGTTTTACTTACGGATCCCTCCCTTATCCCCTCTCTAGGTATTGTCCTTTCTCCTTATCTTTGGCTTGTTGAGTTTGTTAGTAGCTCCATTTGTAACACCCCACCCTCCTCACTACTAGACTGTGAGGGCGGAGCGCTACTGGACTACTAATTTTTTCTTAACTAGGGATGTTCACATGTAAAGATCAATACATAAACTCTCTAATCATGCAATTAACTAGCAGCGGAAAACTAAATGACTAATCTACACATACTACCCAAGTACATGTTCATATCTAAAACTACATATCAATCTAATCATGCTGAAATATATGTATTAGTCTAAACATGCATGCAACATTGGTACAACTCAAATAGTGAGACTATATGCATAACAATTCTAATGAGAAAATTCTAAGTACATAAAGTCATCTTATGAATTAAATTATCTACATGAATAAACAATCCCAATAGTCTAAATGCAAAATATCTCAATAAATTCTTATGCTAAATCCCAAGGCTTCTATAGTCCAGGCATCACACATCCATCCGCACCTCCTTGTCGCCTTCTTTTGCTATAACTTTTCCTTTCCTTTATCTGCAGTAAGAGGAAATGCAACTATAAGCGAAATTGCTTAGTAAGCGCTATCTAACTCACAAAACTCGAATATGCATGTGAATTAAATAAATCTAAAACTGAATGCTTTAAAGGAAATACTACACATGCTCATCTAATAGCAAAAGAACAAGGCATGCTGAAATGCTAAACATGTAAAGCTTATTTCACTTGTTCAAAACTTATACTTTTATACTTCAGAATAATAAGTTTAACTGAACTAATACATAAGCTGAGCTAAACTGATGTTAGGCTAATGCTAAATCTGAACAGTATTCACGTAACTGATTTGTGAAGTTTTGAAAACTATTTTCATAATAGATAAAAATAATAATCAAGCTGCTGATGGGTCTGGCAACTGTACTTGCTATGCGCGCATCCCTAACTAGACCCGAGGTAGCTAGTCCCGAATTTAGTAGGGTTTACTAGGTTATCTAAACCTAGGGACGACTATGGGAGCCCAACCCAAGGACAACTAAGAGTCCAGCACAGTGCCACTGATAAAAGTAAAATACTGATTCATAAGCTGATTTATCTTAATTACTTCTTCTTTAAATGCTTTGGCATTTTAACGAACACCTTGTGTGCCAAAATCCCTAAAGTCTTGACTTTGGGATCTACTTAAGGCCTTGGCCTTTTTCTTTCTTATACTTTATCTTTCTTATACTTGTTAATACCTCTATTAAAAGGATGTCTCATATAAAACTCCACTAAAATGCTTATTAACGTTGCACTGAAATGCTTAACAGAATTGCATGGAAATACTTAATACAACTGTACTGAAGTACTTATTAAAATTGCACTAAAACTAAATCTGCATACAAGCTTAATCAAATCTACCTACAAACTTAATCAAAATTCTGCACTATAAGCTTAATCAAATTTGCACTATAAATCCCACCAAAAATCTGCACTACTCGAAATCCACTGAACTTCAAAAAGGAGCTGCTTCTACTTAACCTCGATGCTCACTAGGGCAAGTCTAAGTAATGTTAAGAGCATGTAGCATTACATGCGGTCATGTGATATAAAAACTTCACCTCCTCGTACATGATTTATCATGAAGGAATTCACAAGCAGAACCTCATCATAATAAGCAAAACACATTTTCACTATAGGGCTACAACCTAGCATATTGGGAGGTAAGAACAGAACTTAACGTAGTAATTCCTGCAGCATTTCATAACCGAATTCAGCATGGTAGGCATGAATAAATTCCCAATAGTACTTCAACTTAGCTTGATGGACAATTACATAAAGCAATTTGTATGACAAGGCTTTAACGTAGTAAGCATGAAATAGAAAACACATCTAAACAATTATTGCACACATGAAAACAGGCATGGTTATTATATTAACTTTCATACATGATCTTTTGGGAATTTATGAAGAACATATGAAATCTAAGGACCCTAAGGAAGTAATGAAAGAACCACTACTTTCACACCTGATCTATTGGGAAGTTTCATACAGGACACATACAATTTAAGGATCATAAGAAAGAAATAAAAGCACAACTACTTAAATAACATGACTTTCAAATATAACAAATCCAACCAAAGGAGATCTTATATCATCTCAAGGACCTCATACACAATGGACCAAAACATCGCCTCTAAATTGTTCTTGCCCAATGCAAAGTATAACCGAACCCAAGCATCCCTCTGTTCAGTGCTACGATAAGGAAACAAAAGCATAACCAAAGCTAAAAACCTGCTGAAGCTAAAAAGAAATCCATTTAAACCTGTTCAAAACTCAACTTTTGCCAAGCAATAGAAATCACAATTCGGTTGGAGCTATATGCAGTAGTACCACGGCAAGAAAGCAGAACAAGAAACATAATGTTACGCATAGCTATTCAACTAAAAATCTGTTGAAGTTTGAAACCCATGTAAAACCTAAGCAAAGCTTACACTTTTATAGAGTAGAAGAGATCTCTAAGCATGTTACTACATGTTCTAAACTAGATTACCACCATAAGCTCAAACCGAAAACTAAGGTTTGAAATCTAACTATGAACCATAGCAGAACCACAGAAAACTACACCACATGCTTGAAATCTAACTCATCTCCTACCCATTGCTTGCCCACAAAACCAAAACCTAATCCAATCAAAACCCCTTCTATCTTCTTTATGAGATTCACGACAGCAGACTCAAGAAACAACCTCCTTGCGGCATACATCAAAGAAAACAACAAGAAGAAGCAAGAATTCGAGAGCTACTCTTACTGCAGGTGAGGAAGCAACTTACCGAGATGTTCTTGGACTTACAACCGAAGCAAAGGAGCTGTTAGGGTTCGGATAGCTCAGATCTTCAACCCCTCCTTGCGCCCACAGCCTCTCCTCGACGAGAGGATCACCACCCCGTGAAGAACCCCTCGGAGAACACCCTCGCCGGCCGCCGGAGACGTGCCCTGGGTTGTCTTCTTCATCGCCTGAGTCATGCTGTCGCGCGCACGAGAGGGAGAAGGAAAGGTTTTAGGTTTCGGGGAGAGAAAATGATTCCCTTTTTATAACTTAGGTTATTTCTGTTATCAACTATTGCTTAAGAATATTTCGCGCCTTACTCTTTCATAAAATACCTGCGGACCACTTGGTCAGCCGGATCCGCTTAGGAGTTGGCTCGGCTGGAGGTAGCGGGTTCGAATCTCAGCTTGTACATTTTTTTGTCGAAACTTCTTTCGTTTAGTAAAAATACCAAACGACCTCCAAAAATTATATAAAAATATTCTAAAAATTTCTAAAAAATCTCTAGAATATTTCTATAGCATTTCTAAATATTTTTAAATTACTTTTAGGACTCGAAATGAGGAAATTTTGATTGTTACAATTCCCCATACCTTATAAAAAGTTCGTCCTTGAACTTAGAATAACTCTGGATATTTTTGTCTCATACTGTCCTCACGCTCCCAAGTGACCTCCTCGTGCTTCTGGTTCTGCCAGATGACCTTCACTAGTGGCACTTCTTTGTTCCTTAGTCTCTTAACTTCTATGTCCACTATCCGTGTAGGTCTACTCTCATAGCTAAGATCCCCCTGGATCTGTACTGACTGAGGCTGAATCACTTGGCTAGGGTCGTGAATACACTTCTTTAGCATAGAGACATGAAATACATTGTGTATTGCTGACATGTCTTGTGGTAAATCCAGCTTGTAAGCTTCCTTCTCAATCCTCTCTGTAATCGGGTAGGGTTCTACATAGCGAGGACTTAACTTGCCCTTCTTGCCAAATCTAATCACCCCCTTCATCGGAGCAACCTTGAGAAAAACTGAATCCCCTACTTGGAACTCAAGTGGCCTACGGCGTGTGTCAGCATAACTTTTCTGTCTACTCTGGGCAGTCTCAATCCTCTGTCTGATCTTCTGGATAGCCTGAGTGGTCTCATCTATCATCTCAGTCTGAATACCCAGCTCTACTTCCATTTCTTTTCTTTCACTTGCTTCTTGCCAACAAATGGGTGATCTGCACTTCCTGCCATACAACGCCTCATAAGGTGCCATCTTGATGGTGGCCTGATAGCTATTGTTGTAGGCAAACTCAGCTAAGCACAGATACTTGCACCAACTTCCCTTGAAATCTAGTGCACAAGCTCTGAGCATATCTTCTAAAATCTGATTTACTCATTCTGTCTGTCCATCAGTCTAAGGATGGAAGGTTGTACTAAACTTGAGTTTGGTGCCTAGTGCATTCTGAACACACTCCCAAAAGTGAGAGGTGAAGCACCCATCTCTATCAGACACAATAGATTTTGGAACTCCATGAAGTCTGATCACTTCCTTAACATATAGCTGTGTCAACTGCTCTATAAAGTGGGACACCTTAATGGCTAGAAAATGAGGAGACTTGGTCAATCGGTCCACTATTACCCATATAGCATCATATCCATTCGTGGTTCTTGGGAGACTTGTTATGAAGTCCATGGATATTTCTTCCCACTTCCACTCTGGTATTGGGAGAGGCAGTAAAACTCCTCCTGGTCTCTGGTGCTCTGCTTTGACCCTCTGATATGTCAGGCAGGTACTGACATATTTAGCAACATCTCTTTTGAGTCCAGACCACCAGAACCTCTATTTCACGTCTTGGTACATCTTGGTAGAACCAGGATGCATGGAGTATGGTGTGCTATGAGCTTCCTCTAAAATCTTCCTTCTTAATTCCTCATCATTGGGAACACAAAGACGATTCTCCTGATAAAGAACTCCACTGTCTAATTCTCGAAACTCTGTATTGTCTTCTTCTTGTATCCCTTGCTTGATCCTTTGGATATTTGGATCTTCCCTTTGATTTCTCTGTATATCCTCAAGCAGGGTTGACTCTAAGGTCAATGCAGAGAGTTGCCCATAAATAATTTTCATTCCAAAATCTGACAACTCCTTCTGCAGTGGCAGGGCTAATGATGACAAAGACATCAGAGATGCACTAGATTTTCTGCTTAGTGCATCTACCACTTTGTTAGCTTTGCCTGGGTGGTAGAGGATTTCACAGTCATAGTCTTTGACCAACTCCAGCCACCTGCGCTTTCTCATGTTATAGTCTTTCTGGGTGAGGAAATACTTTAAACTCTGATGGTCTGTGAAGCTTCTGCACTGGACTCCATACAAGTAGTGTCGCCAGAGTTTTAGTGCAAAGACCACAACTGCCAGCTCAAGATCATGAGTGAGGTAGTTCTTCTCATAGTCTTTGAGTTGTCTGGAAGAATAAGCTATAACTTTTCCTTCTTGCATGAGTACAGCTCTTAGGCCCATCTTGGAAGCATCATTGTAGATGTCAAAATTCTTGTCACTCTCTGGAACAGTCAGAATAGGAGCACTAGTCAATCTCTTCTTCAATGCTTGGAAACTTTGCTCACATTTGTCTGACCATTCAAACTTCTTGTTCTTCTTGGTTAAGACCGTTAGTGGAGAAGCTATCCTGGAAAAGTCCTCCACGAATTTTCTGTAGTACCCAGCTAAACCAAGGAAGCTTCTGATCTCCCTGACGTTCTTAGGTATACTCCAGTTGTTTGACCGCTTCTATTTTGGCTGGATCCACCTAGATACCTTCTTTAGAAATAATGTGACCTAGAAACGCCACCTGCTCAAACCAAAACTCGCACTTCGAGAATTTAGCATAAAGATGCTTTTGCTGAAGGGTCTGCAGTACTATCCTCAAGTGCGTGTCATGCTCCTCTGGGGTTCTTGAATAGATCAGAATGTCATCGATGAACACGATGACAAATTTGTCAAGGTATTCTCTGAACACTCTGTTCATTAAGTCCATGAAGACTGCAGGTGCATTAGTCACACCAAATGGCATGACTACAAATTTGTAGTGTCCATATCTGGTCCTGGAAACTGTTCTGGGTATAACACTTTCTTTCACTTTCAGCTAATGGTACCCAGAGCGCAGGTCTATTTTAGAGAACACTATTGCCCTCTTTAGCTGATCAAATAGATCATCTATTCTGGGAAGAGGGTACTTGTCCTTAACTGTTTCTCTGTTCAGCGTTCTAAAATCCATGCACATCCGCATAGATCTGTCTTTCTCCTTAACGAACAACACTGGAGCTCCCCTGGGTGAATGACTAGGGCGGATGAAACCCTTGTCAAGAAGCTCCTGAAGTTGTTCTTGTAACTCTTTTAGCTTTGCTGGAGAAATTCGGTACGGAGCTTTTGAAATTGGACCGGTGCCAGGGACCAACTCAATTTCAAACTCCGCTTCTTTATTGGGAGGTAGTCCAGGTAGCTCTTCTGGGAATACCTCTGGATACTCACAGACTACCCGATCATCTTTCTTCTTGGGTCTTTCTTGTTCTTCTGTATTCACAATATACGCAAGAAAACTAGTACATCCTTTAGTTAACATCTGGTGAGCTGTTAGGGAGGAGAGGAATTTCTGGGTCTTCCTCTTTAGTACTCCCGTGAACTTAAAGGATGGTTCACCTTCTGAATTCTATAAACTCTTCATAATGTTTATTGGTGATCCGTTGGCGGCAGAATTCTTCGTGAAACTCTGTCTTGGAGTCAGTCCAGCTCATCTGATTGACTACTCTCTTGCTCTCAACTCTCTCTCCCACCACATACGAGCATTTCCTGATAGGCAGAAAGAGGCACACTTGACCTTCTCGACTTCTGGCCAGTCAAGAAGCTCCGTGGTGCTCTCCAGTGTCTTGAACCAAGCTTGAGCATCCCAGGGCTTAGTCGTGCCTGAGAAACTTTCTGGCTTCAACTTCAGCCACTGTATCAGGTATGCTTCTTGTCTCCTAGGTGTTGTGACGATTTCCAGGGCGGCTGATGGGACCTCAGTCACCACTGGAGTCTCCACGTTTACAATTGGGGGAGTGGTAGGAACTGACTGCTGATTAGCCATCATATTGACAATCACTTATTGCTGCTCTGCTACTTATCTCTGGAGTTGAGCAACAACTTCAAAAAGATTGGTCTTAGTTGTTCTGGGCTCCTCGTTCTCCTGAGCACGGTTCTCAGTACGAGTGGTACGGGGACGCCCTCTTCTTGACATCTCGTCATGCAGAGGGAAAACTTGAAATCATCACTATACTTTCTAGATATATCTTACTTAAGCATGATTCTTGACTTTAAATACATATGAGCAGGTACTTCTAAACATTTCTCTATACTGCAAGCACTAAAGGAAAAGCATAAAAGAAAGTATAAATACATTCTTACTTGAAGACGGCAAGGTTGGTGCTGATGTGTGATGCAGGAGAATAGGAACTGCTCTGATACCAACTTGTAACACTCCACCCTCCTCACTACTAGATTGTAAGGGCGGAGCGCTACTGGACTACTAATTTTTTCTTAACTAGGGTTGTTCACATGTAAAGATCAATACATAAACTCTCTAATCATACAATTAACTAGCAGCGGAAAACTAAATGACTAATCTACACATACTACCCAAGTACATGTTCATATCTAAAACTACATATCAATCTAATCATGTTGAAATATATGTATTAATCTAAACATGCATGCAACATTAGTACAACTCAAATAGAGAGACTATATGCATAACAATTCTAATGAGAAAATTCTAAGTACATAAAGTCATCTTTTGAATTAAATTATCCACATGAATAAACAATCCCAATAGTCTACATGCAAAATATCTCAATAAATTCTTATGCTAAATCCCAAGGCTTCTGTAGTCCAAGCATCACACATCCATCCGCACCTCCTTGTCGCCTTCCTTTGTTATAACTTTTCCTTTCCTTTATCTGCAGTAAGAGGAAATGCAACTATAAGTAAAATTGCTTAGTAAGCGCTATCTAACTCACAAAACTCGAATATGCATGTGAATTAAATAAATCTAAAACTGAATGCTTTAAAGGAAATACTACACATGCTCATCTAATAACAAAAGAACAAGGCATGCTGAAATGATAAACATGTAAAGCTTATTTCACTTGTTCAAAACTTATACTTTTATACTTCAGAATAATAAGTTTAACTGAACTGATACATAAGCTGAGCTAAACTGATGCTAGGATAATGCTGAATCTGAACTGTATTCACGTAACTGATTTGTGAAGTTTTGAAAACTATTTTCATAATAGATAAAAATAATAATCAAGCTGCTGATGGGCCCGGCAACTGTACTTGCTATGCGCGCATCCCTAACTAGACCCGAGGTAGCTAGTCCCGAATCTAGTAGGGTTTACTAGGTTATCTAAACCTAGGGACGACTATGGGAGCCCAACCCAAGGACAACTAAGAGTCCAGCACAGTGCCACTGATAAAAGTAAAATACTGATTCATAAGCTGATTTATCTTAATTACTTCTTCTTTAAATGCCTTGGCATTTTAACGAGCACCTTGTGTGCCAAAATCCCTAAAATCTTGACTTTGTGATCTACTTAAGGCCTTGGCCTTTTTCTTTCTTATACTTTATCTTTCTTATACTTATTAATACCTCTATTAAAAGGATGTCTCATACAAAACTGCACTAAAATGCTTATTAACGTTGCACTGAAATGCTTAACAGAATTGCATGGAAATACTTAATAAAACTGTACTGAAGTACTTATTAAAACTGCACTAAAACTAAATCTGCATACAAGCTTAATCAAATCTACCTACAAACTTAATCAAAATTCTGCACTATAAACTTAATCAAAATTCTGCACTATAAGCTTAATCAAAATTCTGCACTATAAGCTTAATCAAATCTGCACTATAAATCCCACTAAAAATATGCACTACCCGAAATCCACTGAACTTCAAAAAGGAGTTGCTTCTACTTAACCTCGATGCTTACTAGGGCAAGTCTAAGTAATGTTAAGAGCATGTTACATGCGGTCATGTGATATAAAAACTTCACCTCCTCGTACATGATTTATCATGAAGGAATTCACAAGCAAAACCTCATCATAATAAACAAAACACATTTTCACTATAGGGCTACAACCTAGCATATTGGGAGGTAAGAACATAACTTAACGTAGTAATTCCTGCAGCATTTCATAACCGAATTCAGCATGGCAGGCATGAAGAAATTCCCAATAGTACTTCAACTTAGCTTGATGGACAATTACATAACGCAATTTGTATGGCAAGGCTTTAACGTAGTAAGCATGAAATAGAAAACACATCTAAACATATTATTGCACACATGAAAACATGCATGGTTATTATATTGACTTTCATACATGATCTTTTGGGAATTTATGGAGAACATATGAAATCTAAGGACCCTAAGGAAGTAATGAAAGAACCACTACTTTCACACCTGATCTATTGGGAAGTTTCATACAGGACACATACAATCTAAGGATCATAAGAAAGAAATAAAAGCACAACTACTTAAATAACATGACTTTCCAATATAACAAATCCTACCAAAGGGGATCTTATATCATCTCAAGGACCTCATACACAATGGACCAAAACATCGCCTCTAAATTGTTCTTGCCCAATGCAAAGTATAACCGAACCCAAGCATCCCTCTGTTCAGTGCTACGGTAAGGAAACAAAAGCATAACCAAAGCTAAAAACCTGCTGAAGCTAAAAAGAAATCCATTTAAACCTGTTCAAAACTCAACTTTTGCCAAGCAATAGAAATCACAATTCGGTTGGAGCTATATGCAGTACCACGACAAGAAAGCAGAACAAGAAACATAATGTTACGCATAGCTATTCAACTAAAAATCTGTTGAAGTTTGAAACCCATGTAAAACCTAAGCAAAGCTTACACTTTTATAGAGTAGAAGAGATCTCTAAGCATGTTACTACATGTTCTAAACTGGATTACCACCATAAGCTCAAACCGAAAACTAAGGTTTGAAATCTAACTCTGAACCATAGCAGAACCACAGAAAACTACACCACATGCTTGAAATCTAACTCATCTCCTACCCATTGCTTGCCCACAAAACCGAAACCTAATCCAATCAAAACCCCTTCTATCTTCTTTATGAGATTCACGGCAGCAGACTCAAGAAACAATCTCCTTGTGGCATACATCAAAGAAAACAACAAGAAGAAACAAGAATTTGAGAGCTACTCTTACTACAGGTGAGGAAGCAACTTACCGAGATGTTCTTGGACTTACAACAGAAGCAAAGGAGCTGTTAGGGTTCGGATAGCTCAGATCTTCAACCCCTCCTTGCGCCCACAGCCTCTCCTCGACGAGAGGATCGCCACCCCGTGAAGAACCCCTCGGAGAACACCCTCGCCGGCCGTCGGAGACGTGCCCTGGGTTGTCTTCTTCGTCGCCCGAGTCATGCTGCTGCGCGCACGAGAGGGAGAAGGAAAGGTTTTAGGGTTCGGGGAGAGAAAATGATTCCCTTTTTATAACTTAGGTTATTTCTGTTATCAACTATTGCTTAAGAATATTTCGTGCCTCACTCTTTTACGAAATACCTGCGGAACACTTGGTCAGTCGGATCCGCTTAGGAGTTGGCTCGGCCGGAGGTCGCGGGTTCGAATCTCGGCTTGGACATTTTTTTATCAAAACTTCTTTCGTTTAGTAAAAATACCAAACGACCTCCAAAAATTCATTAAAATACTCTAAAAATCTCTAGAATATTTCTATAGCATTTCTAAATATTTTTAAATTACTTTTAGGACTCGAAATGAGAAAATTTGGGTTGTTACACCATTCCTCCCTCTTCCAATAACCCATCTATTGCCACCTCCCTCTAATTTTATATGTACAATGGAAAGTTTATTTGTACTACCTTTGTAGTAACTCTACGTCGTTAGCATGAGTAGACTTACGAGTCCAATTCTAGAATCATAATCAGGCCAATGAGTTACACTTATAATAGGCTCATCTCTAGATGGATCAATTACTGACACAAAGTGAAGTAGGATTAAAATACTACGGCCGGAGGTCGTGGGTTCGAATCTCGGCTTGGACATTTTTTTATCGAAACTTCTTTCGTTTAGTAAAAATACCAAATGACCTCCAAAAATTACATTAAAATACTCTAAAAATTTCTAAAAATCTCTAGAATATTTCTATAGCATTTCTAAATATTTTTAAATTACTTTTAGGACTCGAAATGAGAAAATTTGGGTTGTTACACCATTCCTCCCTCTTCCAATAACCCATCTATTGCCACCTCCCTCTAATTTTATATGTACAATGGAAAGTTTATTTGTACTACCTTTGTAGTAACTCTACGTCGTTAGCATGAGTAGACTTACGAGTCCAATTCTAGAATCATAATCAGGCCAATGAGTTACACTTATAATAGGCTCGTCTCTAGATGGATCAATTACTGACACAAAGTGAAGTAGGATTAAAATACTACGGCCGGAGGTCGCGGGTTCGAATCTCGGCTTGGACATTTTTTTATCGAAACTTCTTTCGTTTAGTAAAAATATCAAACGACCTCCAAAAATTATATAAAAATACTCTAAAAATCTCTAGAATATATCTATAGCATTTCTAAATATTTTTAAATTATTTTTATGACTCGAAATGAGAAAATTTAGGTTGTTACACCATTCCTCCTTCTTCCAATAACCCATCTATTGCCACCTCCCTCTAATTTTATATGTACAATGGAAAGTTTATTTGTACTACCTTTGTAGTAACTCTATGCCATTAGCATGAGTAGACTTACGGGTCCAATTCTAGAATCATAATCAAGCCAATGAGTTACACTTATAATAGGCTCGTCTCTAGATGGATCAATTACTGACACAAAGTAAAGTAGGATTAATTTGACGGTTTGAATCGAGGATTTCACGTTTTATTTTAAGAGGTAATATTTTAGATGAAAGACAATACATTTTGGCTCAGGCTTTAGAAACTCTAGCGCTATTGATCATTTAACCAAATATATATATATATATATATATATATATATATATATATATATATATATATATATATATATATATAAAGAATATAAGAAATGCTACTTTTAAAAGATGAATTAGAAATTTTAATATGGTGTAACCGCTAGATAAATGAAAAATGAAAGTGAGTAAATAATATCATTTCTTAAAATAATAATGTTACAAAAGCAAACAAAATACCTGCATTTTAATTCTGTTATATTTTAAGGGAATATATATAGACAATTTAAATAATTTCATAATTTTTTTATTTTTTCATATTTATAATTTTTTTAAAAAAAAATCTAAAAATAAAATAAATAATAATCTTGAATTGTAATTATAAATCGAACGGTAACTGATAGTTCTTAACTGTGAATCATAAATATGTCTGTGAAGTATTAAATCGATGATTTTAAATCGCTTAACCTTCCATTCAAAAAAAAAATCATCTAAATAATTCATGGAAAAAAATATTATCATAGGGTTTTAAATGAAGAAAAAGAAATCATTTTTAAAAAGGGAAAAAAAAACCCCAGTTATTGTTGGCTGATATACTCTCCGAGTCATCACTTACGAAATGACACAATAATGTAAATGATTATTAATATTTTTTTAGTTTTAAAAATCTAAAATTCCCTGGAAAGAGCAAGAGGGGCGGAAAAAAAAAAAAAAAAACTATTGGAATCATACGTAACGCCTTGTCATCAACAGCTAATTATAAAATAAACGCCACATTTTTTCCTTAAATCCGCAACATCCCACCTATTAAAGGTGCCAAATAATTAGCTCGTCCTTGGCCAATTAGAGATTGCTTAATTGCTTCCACCTTTAATTATTTTGTCATGCAAACATCGCCCTTTATTTAATTCATTATTTTAATTTAACTACCACCAATTTGGATTCCTATTTGGCACCAAGGGTCGGTTTCTACTTTCCACGAATTCATAAGAAAAGAACAAAAATATATATTAATTTAATTACGATTTTGTGTGTGTGACTGTGTGTTTCCTTTCAAGGTTTTTCGGATCACAATAATTTTATTTATTTTTCCTTTCTTTGTACGACAGTTCACATTAATCCCTCATCTCCTTTTAAAAATTAACGGACCTCCGAACGGAACTGAGCCTTCCGTTACCGTCATTTTCACCGGTCCCCAAAATGTAGGACCCAGATGATGGGCTATAAAGTTAAACATTTGGGCCCAAATTGTTTCCTTCTCTCTGGCTTTTAATTTGATATTTTTGCGATTTCAATTTTTCTTAAATTTATCTTGCTATAAAATTCAATAAATCCAATAATGAACATGCCAAATGGAGATCACTTTGTTTGGGTTCATTTTCAAGTTTTATTGGTCGATCTGATCCATAGTTAAGATTTGGGGGTTTCAATGAAAGGCGACGAGGCATGGTCGTTTAAGCCACTCGAGATGGTCCCCTCCCACTAAGCTTAAGCTGGAAAACATAATTAATTATACAGTGCTCAAACATAAAAGAGACGTTGCTTTTCAAATTGGGGACCAAATGCCATCTAAAGCACATTAATTAACAGCGATAGTTTTGGGGTTTTAATTAATTCTCACGTTTATAGTTATCGCAGAATATATATTGTTCTCTCGATATGCTTTCCAAATTCATATTGATCCAATTCTTTGTAGAAGAAACACAATGAGCTACTGCGTCAGTTAACCAAATATTACCCATGCCGGCAAAGGACCAATTTATATTATATATATATGCAGTAATTTAAAGAGACGTGTGTGGGTTTTTAAGAAGAAAATAAAAGCAGAATAAAAACACGTCGAAGCATTGGAAGTTAGTAGCGCATTAACATCCAAAGGAATCAAACAAAACTGCTTCTGTGTAATTTAAATGCTGTATGCAACCCATGCAGAGTATAAAGATATAAATTGACAAGAAACAGCATAAATTATTGTCTCATACTATCGTTTAATTAGAAAAAAAAGTAAACATTGAAAATTAACTGTGTGATGAAGGTACTAGAGAGATCTATGTCGCAAAATTAAAGGATGAATGATTCAGAAAATTGTTGCTGCAGTTTTGGAGGTCAAGTAGAAAAAGAAAAAAAAATAAAATAAAAGAATATTGGTGGCTCGAGGGGCCTAGGGATCATTTTCTTGCTAGTGCAAAGAAATTGTTGCATGAGGACAGGAGATTACCTTACCTGGGACTTCAGCCATAAATCGCCGTGAGCTCCTTTTGTCAGAGAACTGCAGTAAATGAAGTTAGAATTGGATTTCTCAGCTCCCAGATCCCAATCCATCCTCAGCAAATATTCCTTACAGATTTTCCTTCATAGAGATGTCTGAAAGTCCTTCCTCAATTGCCCCACCACCATCACAGCAGCAGAACTTCAACTTTAATGAGTCAGAGGCGGCCATGGATGGAAATGAAATGAAGTAAAAGGACATAAATCCAATCGAAACCACTATGACAGCGACTTCCTCTTCTTCCACCTTTAAGCTTGACCCCTTCGCCTTCATTCAACTTCCTCCACATCTTTAACTCACAGTGAATGGGGAAGCACTCCTGTTTCTACAAGCAGAAGCTGAGGAAGGGCTTGTGGTCTCCTGAAGAGGATGAGAAGCTCGTGGAGCACATCAACAAGTATGGTCATGGCAGCTGGAGCTCTGTACCCAAATTAGCAGGTTATTATTTCGTTGGCTTATGCATTGAGAAATGTACCTTCAATTCATGAAAAATTGAGTCATTTCAGGTCTGCAAAGGTGTGGAAAGAGTTGCAGATTGAGGTGGATTAACTATCTGAGGCCTGATCTGAAGAGGGGCACATTCTCTCAGCAAGAGGAGGACCTCATCATTCGACTCCATGAGGCCATGGGCAACAAGTAAAGATGATTTGTTTGCCTAGTTGACCAGTTGATTTACTTATCTTCTTTTTTTTCACACGATTTTTCTTTTCTCGCCATCATCAGGTGGTCTCAAATTGCAGCCCAGTTGCCAGGGAGAACAGATAATGAGATCAAGAACTACTGGAACTCATGCATCAAGAAGAAGCTGATGCAGAGTGGAATCAATTCCAGAAAACACGCTGTTGAAGCGCATCAGGTTGCAGAAACCATGTGCAGTGACTCCTTGGCCCCAAGTTCGTCGAATCTATTACAGGAGAATTCTGAGCCAAATCCATCAACACTGTCCGTGGAGCCACCTGTTGTTTCATCAATCTCGAACATGATTCTCCCGACCAGCTTCCATGACTTGGGGGCTAGCAATTCCTGCGGAAGTGAGTTTGAGTTGCAGAGCTCTGGTGTTCTTTTTGACGGTGGCATCCTCCAATGGCTGGAGTTGCTGCCCAACAAAGGTGTTCCGATCCACATCAATGTCGAGCCAGAGGAATTGAAATGGTCAGAATATCTTAATGGCACCACTTTGTCCAAAAACGACTGTGAGAGCCAAACCCATGGCTTGCATGGATCATCAAGCAAAGAAGAAAGCCATGTATTCTCAGCCAGCGGCTTTGGCTCTTGGCATGAGATACAACCTCCTCCTCCTCAGCTTTAAATATGCAGATATTGGAACCAAAAAGAAAGAAAGAAAGAAAAAAAAAAAAGAGTTGCCATAACAGGTGTGCGTCGTAGATTTTTGCATGTATATATAAATCGTTTGATATAGAGAGAGAGGTATCTGAATTCCATTGAAGCGAATAAAGCTTGCTTCAGTTTGTTTATGTGCTGTAAGTTTTTGTAACCTAATAAATCATCAAATCTCTGTTTCAATTGATATTATCAGATAATAAGTACATAATTTGAGATTCATACTAATGGTTTAAGATTTCAAATAATAACTCAATCATGTCTTTATAAAGCTAGAACTAGCAGATTAGCACGCAAGAACTCGAAGTTAGTGTTGTTACATCAGTGATTTCACAATCAATGCCACTGTATCACTTGCTTTAATTAATTCTTGCAAACTTTGTCAAGGGGGCAAAGCATCTTTTTTGAAATAGTATAATCTCATTCTATAGAAGCATCCTTCTCCTCAAGGTGCTATTCAAATTTAGCGTTGTCTTGAGACTGGGTTGAGTTAATTAATGCAGGATAAAGTTACTATCATAGGCAAGAATCCGAATCTAAGTAAAATCGAGAAAAAAAAACTCTCCCTATAATGGACAACTATAACTTCTTTATTTACCTACTCACATATAATTATGGGACGGATCATATGAAACAGCTGGATGAAAGATTTCATTTTTTTTAAGTACCATATTCAAATTTAGCATCATTATTCTAGCTAAAAAAATTCCACATCATCAATTAACTACTTATTATTATTATTATTATTATTATTATTATTATTATTATTATTATTATTAATAATATGACATCATGTTTCCATCATGGATTGCTTTACTTCAATTTACACCTCTTTTAGCTTTCCTTTACATAACTACTACAAAGAGTTTCTAAATTTAAAACCACAAGCACATTTATAGATGATGATGGACAAATTTTATATTTAATTTGATAAACACTCGTTTATGTTAATTCAATAGTATAAAATATATGTCTCTAGGAGTTAGTGTAGTTGGTACTTGTATAGATATTTACTCCAATAAATTTTAAGATCATGAAATTAACTTATTTGTTAGTGCAATCGTACCCTAAATGATTGGGTTCAACATATTTTCTTAAGTAACTAGCATACAAATAGAGCTTGCAAAAATTTAGTTAGATGCACACAAAGCTCATTGAGTTTGTGACTCGATAAGGTTAAGTTGTGGTTGATGACTTGATACGGTTAAGATGATTTAACTCAACTGTCTATTAGGGATTGGTTCAAGGAGCCATATAAGGAGGACAGGTGATAACATTCACTCTAAATGATCAAGTATTGTCGGCATCTCGACTACAATCAAGTATATATCATCAGCATCTTGACTAGATATAGATAAATCTATAATAATATTATTATATTAACCATCTATTTCAGAGCCCATGGGAATTACAAGATAACTTATAATCTTAATGCCTGGGTACGTAGACGTGTACCTAGGAGTAAATAGATTTTTTTTAACAGGATGTTTCATGGTAGAGTCAAAGCTTTAATTGACTGGACCTTAAATTCAATCGACTAACCAAACTATTCAATTGGGTAGTCGACTCATGACACTCTATTTGAGGATAAAAATATTTTTATTTTGAATTGAGTAAATTGAAAGGGAATTTAGTCAATTAAACATGTTGGAGTCAATTACCATTCAATGGATTTTATCTAGTTGAGTTGACTTATGGAATTGAGTCGATTGGACTAGAATAAACTAGAAGAGTGTTGAGTTGATGAAAGATTACAGCTGGTTAACAATGATCACATGATTAAAATTTTGATTGATAAGTGATAATTTGAGCCAAGTAGATTTCAACAAAACAATCGGGTGATGCTTATTCAAATTAGGTTTGAAATATATAAATAGATGACTAGGTAGAATTTAATCAATAATGATCAAGTTATTATTTTGTAGCAATTCCAAAGCTCCACCTTGTTGGTTTGGCATGGACAAGATGGCGGCCTAGTAGCTACGAAGCCCAATGAGAATAGAAAAGAATTGTATGGGATATTTAAGGAATTGTAAGATGAAAAACACTACAGTGGTGCCAAAGCAACTTTAGAGTGATGACCAAGCGTGTGCAATTTGGTAGCTTGATAGCTTAAGATCCATAGAGATCAAAGAATATTACATGAGGAAGATGACCATAAGATAAGGAGCATCAAGGCAACAAAGATGATAGTCTATGGATGTAGACTAAAAAAGCAAGAGGTATGAACAATGACATGTGAAAGAGCTAAAAACTCAAGTACATCTGAGAGATGTATGATGGCAAAAGACGAATACGTTCGTCCCTAGCGACATCTGAGAGATGTATGACCTAACAAGAGATGGTTAAGGGGTTGTCAAGTTATAAAGGGTAAAACTTCGACAAGTTGTGTTGGATGACCTATATTCATGGAAATAAGGATAGAACTCAACATAGACAAACTTTGTAGGGCTGTACACATGTTAGAACGAGGTGGGTGAATAATATGTTTACTAATTTTAAAAGTTGATGGTAGCTAAAATAGATAAAGCAATTATCAATCAGAGTTTGCAATAGTAGAATTAAAGATTAAATAATTTTGTAGTAAAACAAAAACTAACTTAAATTTGCAATTGAAAGATTAACTAAACTTATAGTTGTCGCTTTAACTCCCTTTGGCTGCTTGGAGTATGGTCAACTTCTATCCTTGACTGTTTCCTCTGGATCGCGGATCTTGCCTTCGGATCATCTGAAAACTCCTCCCATTGCCCAGATACTAAGGTTGCTCAAATCTTACTCTAGTCTCCTAGAGGATCAAGACTAGGTCTTATAACTTTATCTGATTTAGGTCACTCGGATTCATTCCAATCACTTGGAATATCGAATTTGCTTCCTTTTACAAGTGTCTAGTCTATCTCTTGCTAAACCACTGGCACTTTCACTATTTAGTGTTTGGTCATCTAACCTATTAGGGCTTTCTAATACTTAGTACCTGAATACCCAACCTATCAAGACTTTTTTTTGTCAAATTATCTAACCTACACACTTGACACATATTAAATCCATAAACAACCTAACTTTAAAGTTGCCATACACCAAAAAATAGGTTCGATATTATTACGATGCTCGCTATACTAACAATCTTTTCTTGTTTATGTGTGAAAATCAAGTTTAAAGTTAGTAAACAAATATTTAAAGTTAGAAAATATGTATTTATGCATAATAAAAATAGAAATTAAATATAGTCATGCACTTATGCACAAAAGTTTAAAAAAATTAAAAAATTTCTTTCTTCTGGAATAGAATATGTAAAACTTAATTCTTTTTCTCCCCAAATAAAACTCAGTTTTAAAACTTTTACTAAAAACTTTAAATCTTTCTCTTTCTCTCTTTTCATATATAAAAAAAGGGGTTCAAAAATAAAATTTAAGTTTTCTAAAACTGAGTTTTCATAGATCAAAATTTTAGGTTAAAGTTATGCATGCATTGAACATAAAATGAGATCATGTAGAGTAGTTAAGCATAATAGAGCATGCATTAATTAAAAAAATTAAAAGTCAAATAGAGTAAACAATTGAAGTGAAAGCTAAGTAAGGTCAAATAACGTCAATTAGTAATTATGGTCAAATAAGGTAAACAAGTAGATATTAATTAGAGTTAATTAAGCTTTAATTTTAATTAACAAGTAAACATAAATAAATAGGCAAATTTGATTTAACAAGTAAGTAATAAGTTAGCATCAATTATAGTCAACTAATCAGTAAATATTAAGTATTGACAAGTAAATATCAGCTTAAGTTAAAAGGAAGTCATCATAAATTAAACTTAAAATAGTTGTCTACATAGCGAAGAAAATGTCAAACTAAAGCTAGTCCACTAAAAGTAACTCTAAACATAAAAAATCAAATTAATGTCTAAATTTCATTCAACTATACATAATCCAAATTTTCACCTAAGTGTACTAAATTCAAATTCTATTAGAGATTGGTAAAGATATCAATTATAATGGATTTAGATTCAATATACTAAGTTCAATATAACCATTTGTTATATGATATTTAACAAAATGATGTTAGAATCGGTTGTTCTCTCAGAGCGGTGCAATGGTTAAGACATGAGGTATTGTCACATTAGGTCATGTGGTAGAAACTTGGCATGTTCAAGTATGTTTTTCCCCATGCCTTAACCATTGCACTAATGGCTAGTAGCCACCCTTGATTTACCTTTTCCATGTTGACCTAGAGACGAGTTGGTGAGGGTGTTGGGCGAGCAAATCATCTTTTTTCACGCCCGGGGGGTATATTTGTCCACCAAACCGAACGGTACCCCCTAGTGACAATATAGGAAATATGATATCAAACCAATTCAAGCCAACACAAACTCCCATGCAATATAAAATCAACAAACACATTAAAGATGATGCGTATATGTATGCATGAGCATGTGATCATATTAAACTAACCAACAACATAGATATTCGATACAAAAATGGAACTAAAATTTCAAACAACGGAAAGTACACTAACAACTCAAACAGAAATTCAAACTCGAGTGGGACTAGCAACCAGGACCTTTGAGCGACACAACACCTCCTCTATCTGCTAACCTGAAAGTCAAAGGAAAAAAACAAAGGGTAGTGAGTACAACCACTCAGTGATTAGAAGAAGATAGTGCATGAATAATATACTGGCAGGAGATCAAAGGATGCAGTCTCAGGTAAAATACTTACTAACCAACGCAGGTATCCCAACATAATCACCAGCTAACCAAAAGTATAATTAATAATATAGCACTTCACTAACCTGCTCAACCAAGAATAACCAACAAATTGGGAGTACATACAGTACATCCAAACTTACAAGAACAAATACATAACTGACATATAGCAAGTATATAACAAACACTGACTACAGGAGAACGTTCTACCACAGATGGTCCCGTGGGCAGTCAGGTTATACAAATGGTCACTATCTGCAGGCGAACTCACTACTACAAATGATCTCATGGACAGACAGTATAAGTAAACGGTTACTATCTGAGGGTGAACTCGCTACCACGAATGGTCTCGTGGACAGACAAGGTATATACTTAGCTATCTAGTTACGGACTACACGCGAACTCGCTACCACGAATGGTCTTGTGGGTAGTCATATATATATCATTATCGCTGACGACTCTCTCTACCATGAATGAGAGACAATGGTCAACAGGATATACTAACGGTCGCTGCCGACTCTCTCAACCATGAATGGAGTGTTGGAGGATCGGTGGCCGGCTTGAAGGGGGGTTGGATAGACGGCACCCCCAAATACTCGCTTTCACCCTACACTTGTTAGTGCGCAACGGAAATACAAACTAATACAAACAAGTAGAAAGCTAAACACTATAAGAAAGAGCAAGCAAACCGCTAACACGTTCGTTTAACGTGGTTCGGAGATTAGGGCTCCTACTCCACGGCTTGTCCTTGAGGTGGACGATCCCTATCCGTCGGTGGATTAGCCCCCGGCAAACTCCGGCTATCTCAAGTCGCTCCTTGTGGGTGGAGAAAACCTCACCACAACACCAACCAAGAACACTTGGACACAAGTGACCTTGAGCACTTTGGTGACTACTAATTAGGCTTTAACCAAGTCTAATTTCGTCGCCTTGGCCGGCCATACCAAGCTCCTTCTTATAGAGCTTGGAACAAATCAGAACCTGATTTGTCCGTTACCAGTCGACTGGTCCATGCACCAGTCGACTGGTGCCAGCCCAACGACACTCCAACGGCTATCTATCAGTCGACTGATCCATTGACCAGTCGACTGATCCCAGCCATTTCGGGCACAGAATGCTTCTGTACTCACCACCAGTCGACTGGTCCCAGTACCAGTCGACTGGTACAACCCTAAACTTAGGGTTTCCTATCCCGAGTACATTTCACTCGCACTCGGACCCTCACGACTCACTTGACTCTTCTTTGCAGCCTTGACCTCTTGCCTTCAAGCCTACTTCCTTTGGCTCTCGTCCCTCGGATGCATCCAAGCCTGCGGCTTGTCTCCAATGTCATCCTTCGCGTATGCCTCGAAGTCGCTTCCCTCGGCCCTTGTCTTTGTTGCCTTGTCCACGATCCCTCAGATGCATTCAAGCCCGTGGCTTGTCCTCAATGCCATCCTTCATCGGACCCGAAGCTGTCAACCTGAGTCTCATGTGTCACCTGCAGTCCTGCACAACTCAAGTACACATATCAAATAACGAGGGTAAACCTAACTTAAACCCTTTGCCCAAACACTAAAACACATGGTCCCGCGGACCATTGGGATTGCTCCAACAATCTCCCCCTTTTTGGTGTTTGGCAATACGTTTAAGTTAGGGAAAACAAATAGCAAAACAATATGCTAAAACGATGGACTTACGATGTCAAGGCTACACACTTGGACTTACTCCGCCGAATGGACTTACATTGCCAAGGCTACACACTTGGCAACCGCCGAATGGACTTATGTTGCCAAGGCTACACACTTGGCAACCGCCGAACGGACTTATGTTGCCAAGGCTACACACTTGGCAACCGCCGAATGGACTTATGTTGCCAAGGCTACACACTTGGCAACCGCCGAATGGACTTACGTTGCCAAGGCTACACACTTGACAACCGCCGAAACAAAATGCAAACATGCATTGGAACCTATCACAAGGCTCCCCCTACACCTAAGCTCCCCGTTGAGCTAGGATTTTATCACAAGGCTTTTTAAGAACCTATCACAAGGCTCCCCCTATGCAAAGGCACCAAAGGTTTTCCCAACTAAACCTTACTTCTCCCCCTTTGCCTAACATCCAAAAAGTTCTCCAACAATATCTCAATTTTTGAAAACTTATCATCCAAACTGACCCTAAACTCATGTATCTATCCCCCATGGATCCCATACATCTAAACAAGTTGACATGGTCAAGAACAGTGCTGAAAAACACTTTCAAGCTGGTATTAGTCGACTGCCCCAAGTGCCAGTCGACTGCCCCCTTCGACAGAACCTTACAGAAGCATTCTGTGGTCGAAATCTACTGTTACCAGTCGACTGGTGTAGGTACCAGTCGACTGCCCTCGTCAAAATGAGCTTACAGAACCATTCTGTGCTCAAAAACATTGTTATCAGTCGACTGGTATCTGTACCAGTCGACTGGTACCCTATTTCTGAAAAAATCAGCCTTTTCAGGCCACCTTCAGAAATGCACCAGAAATTCGCTAGACCTCCAAAAATTCCCAAATTTTGTGGAGAGGTCTATTGTACCCTTGTCTACTTGGGAAAAATATATTAAAAAATATATCTATCACCAATCCCAAGATTGAAACAAAATCCAAAACTAGCTAAATGGTTCAATTGAACCTTGACCTAAAGTCCTAGTTTTGGCTTCCTCTTGATGTATTTGCCCATACCAACCCACAATGCATCCCTAGCATTGGTTTATATGGCATCTATACATCCATAACCAATTATCATGCAATATGACCCTCAATGTCATATTTCTTGCATGAAACACAATCCATGTGTGCCAAATCCCCAGGTTTGAGACTCAAGTCCGTCTCTAAACCATTTGACACACTCCATGGCTCCTCTAGACTCCCAAGTAAAAGCCACCTGAGATCCGTTGGCCATGGGTCCCAAATTGACTCTTGGAGCTCCCCCTAGAGCTCTCTACCTTAGTCACCTCCCTAGGTGACTCATCTATTGTGACCAAACCACAATGATGTCCCTTAGAAGATCTCCTTATCTTCTTGACCTTGGACACATCATCCTTGCCATAATCATATGCAACCCTAGCATATTTCTTTTTATTGGCCTTGGATGACTCTCCCTTGCCCTTATCATGTGTCACCCTAGCACATGGTCTCCTTTTGACCTTGGAGGGACTAGATCGGTATCCCAAGCCCGATCTATCATTGCTGGATTTTTGGCTACCTAACACCATACTTAATCCCTTAGATCCAATAGTCAATCTCTTAAGGAATTTCTCTAAACCATCAAGCTTTGCCTTCAAAGCTTGATTCTCCCTTTCTAGGTTCCTAACCCTAGAGTCAATTTGTCCACCTTGGACATTCCTAGACCTACCCTTCCTAGGCATGTGTCTCCCCTTCTTGGGATTAATGCCTTGGTTCTCCATTACCTTCTTCTCCTTAGGTAATGAGAATTTAACTTGCCTAGGTCTATCATGCATAGGTCTCCTAGGGTTATCTCTAACATTTACCCTATTCCTATCATGATATTTAAATCCAAGGTTTTTCATGGGTAAATAATAAGAATTATTCCTAGCATGCATGGAGGAATTTAAATTTGACTTCAAATTTAAATTAGGGTTTACCTTACCCTTTACCTTTGGAGCTCTCCCTTGACATGAGCCTCCATTCTTCCTCCACTTCTTTTCCCACATCTTCAAATGCGCCAACTTCTTGAGCTCTTTCTTCTTTGGGCATTTGGTGTGGTAGTGTCCCATGTCTCCACACGTGAAGCATCTAATGTGCTTCTTCTCTTTCTTCTTCCTACAACTCAAATTAGATTCAAAATGAATTGGATTGAGTTTAGGATATACTTCTTTCTTACCCAAAGGACACCTACTCTTGTAGTGTCCCTTTTCATTGCACCCGAAGCACACGATGTGATCTTTTGACTTTGCTTCAGTGGAGGTACTCACTAGGTTGACTTCCAAGACTTCTTCTTCACTTGTCTTAGATTCTTCCTCAACCTTTGAGGATGTCTCCTCATCCACACTAATGGATGGTATTTCTTCATCCTTCTCCTCCTCCTCGGAAGTTGAGTGTTCATCACTTTCCGGTTGCTCCTCCTCCTCTTCTTGAGCTACTAAGCCCATCTCCTTGGGCTCTATCTCATCATGTGTAGGCAAAAGTTCTTCTCCTAGAACTTTCTTTACCTTGCTCCACAACTCGTGGGCATTCTCGTATTCACCTACACAATTTATCACGTTAGAAGGCAAAATTTCAATCAATATTGATATTACCTTTGAATTTGCCTCCGATCGTGTGGTTTGCTCCTCGGTCCAATGTCGTGGTCGGAGCTTCTTCCCTTTCTTGTCTTTAGGGACTTCGAATGGTTCCTCCACCACTATCATTGTGTCCCAATCCGTTTCGAAAAAGTTCTTCATCTTCACCATCCAAAAGGTGATGTCCCATAAGCTTCCTCCTTCGAACTTCGGTGGTTCTATCAAGTAGGCCATCTTCTTGCTTCCTTGGCGGTTAGTCCAATGGAGAGCATCCTCGCTCTGATACCACTTGTTGGAGGATCGGTGGCCGGCTTGAAGGGGGGTTGGATAGACGACACCCCCAAATACTCGCTTTCACCCTACACTTGTTAGTGCGCAACGGAAATACAAACTAATACAAACAAGTAGAAAGCTAAACACTATAAGAAAGAGCAAGCAAACCGCTAACACGTTCGTTTAACGTGGTTCGGAGATTAGGGCTCCTACTCCACGGCTTGTCCTTGAGGTGGACGATCCCTATCCGTCGGTGGATTAGCCCCCGGCAAACTCCGGCTATCTCAAGTCGCTCCTTGTGGGTGGAGAAAACCTCACCACTACACCAACCAAGAACACTTGGACACAAGAGACCTTGAGCACTTTGGTGACTACTAATTAGGCTTTAACCAAGTCTAATTTCGTCGCCTTGGCCGGCCATACCAAGCTCCTTCTTATAGAGCTTGGAACAAATCAGAACCTGATTTGTCCGTTACCAGTCGACTGGTCCATGCACCAGTCGACTGGTGCCAGCCCAACGGCACTCCAACGGCTATCTATCAGTCGACTGGTCCATTGACCAGTCGACTGATCCTAGCCATTTCGGGCACAGAATGCTTCTGTACTCACCACCAGTATACTGGTCCCAGTACCAGTCGACTGGTACAACCCTAAACTTAGGGTTTCCCATCCCGAATACATTTCACTCGCACTCGGACCCTCACGACTCACTTGACTCTTCTTTGCAGCCTTGACCTCTTGCCTTCAAGCCTACTTCCTTTGGCTCTCGTCCCTCGGATGCATCCAAGCCTGCGGCTTGTCTCCAATGCCATCCTTCGCGTATGCCTCGAAGTCGCTTCCCTCGGCCCTCGGCCCTTGTCCTTGTTGCCTTGTCCACGATCCCTCAGATGCATTCAAGCCCGCGGCTTGTCCTCAATGCCATCCTTCATCGGACCCGAAGCCGTCAACCTGAGGCTCATGTGTCACCTGCAGTCCTGCACAACTCAAGTACACATATCAAATAACGAGGGTAAACCTAACTTAAACCCTTTGCCCAAACACCAACACACATGGTCCCGCGGACCATTGGGATTGCTCCAACATGGAGGGCATTGGTCGACAGGATAAACTAACGATCGCTGACGACTCTCTCAACCACGAATGAGAGACAATGATCGACAGAATATAGCAACCAAGGGTCCAGTAGGGTATTCGAAATACTACACTATGGTATAATCTTGCCAATGTATAGACACGAGACTATATAACAAGTAAGGGTGTACTAGGATACTCGGTATCATATACCACGATATAATCCTGCTAATATATAGATAAAAAAATAAACAATCAGGTCCCCAAATTATTAGTCATCTAGTGTTAATATCTCAACTAATTCCCTGTATCATCACACATATAATAAACAATAAGGTCAAAATCAAGAAATCCTTGGGGTTGATCTAAAAGGAAAAGTCTAGTGGAATATGCTATCTCGCTGCTAGAGAGTGATTTTCATCAAGTATAAGTTAGTATAATCTCACTAACATATATGCCCTCACACCAGTATACAACTATACTATATGTAATGTCAGTGATCTATAGGCACGAGCCTAAGTATATAACCATACTATACTATAAATTTATGAACATAAGATGTAGACCTAAATAACCACAAGGGTCTATTAGGATATTCAATATCCTATACTACAACATGAAATAATAAATGAAAGTTTAGCAAAATGCTTGATATCCAATACTACGATATAATCATCCTAATACTAAACACAGAGTCAAATCATCTACATCATCCTAATTAATCCCTCAATTAATCAATACATCAAACTTAATTGATATTATTATGATGCTCCCTATACTAACAATCTTTTCTTGTTTAGGTATGAAAATCAAGTTTAAAGTTAGTAAACAAATATTTAAAGTTAGAAAATATGTGTTTATGCATAATAAAAATAGAAATTAAATGTAGTCATGCAATTATGCACAAAAGTTAAAAAAAATAAAAAATTCCTTTCTTCTGGAATAGAATA
The DNA here is from genome assembly GCF_018446385.1 of Zingiber officinale. NCBI lineage: Eukaryota > Viridiplantae > Streptophyta > Magnoliopsida > Zingiberales > Zingiberaceae > Zingiber > Zingiber officinale. The sequence goes on from NC_055986.1 coordinate 53,667,577, forward strand.
TGTAAAACTTAATTCTTTTTCTCCCCAAATAAAACTTAGTTTTAAAATTCTTACTAAAAACTTTAAATCTTTCTCTTTCTCTCTTTTCATATATAAAATAAGGGTAATTTTGCATACACTCCCCATTGGTAAACAAAACTTTACATGCAGTCCCTAGTGATGAAAAACTTTGTTTCCACTCCCTAGTCAAATATGTTTACCTAATTGCCCATGATATTTTTGGGTATACAAAGTCCAAAAATCAGTATCATTTCTCTTAAATTCAGTACATTAAAATTAGAATCCAGTATATTTTCTATCAAATTGAGTACGATTTTTTTTTCACTTCAATTAGGTGGAAATTATACTAGATTTTCTTTAAATGACTCAATTGGATGAAAAATTTACTAGATTTTCTTTAAATGGTAAATAATGTTGAATTTTTGAGTAATTATATTAAGCAGAAAAAATATCGTACTCAATTTAATAGAAAATATACTCAATTCTAATTTAATGTGCTGAATTTAATAGGAATTATACTCATTTTTAGAGTATTTGTACCGAAAAATATGAAGGTTAATTTTGATAGAAAATATACTCAATTCTAGTATAAAGTACTGAATTCTAGTTATAAAGTACTGAATTTAATCAGAATGATACTCGTTTTTAAACTTTTTATACCTAAAACATCTAAGGGCAATTTGGTCATGATATTTACATGAGGGGAGTTGAAGCAAAGGAAACTTTACATGTAGGGAGTGAAAATAAACTTTTTTAGATAGGGGGACTGCATGCAAAATTAAGAATGGAATTGGGGATTTTTCTCCACTTTACCGATAAAACAAGGTGCTCAAAAATAAAATTTAAGTTTTCTAAAACTGAGTTTCCATAAATCAAAATTTTAGGTTAAAGTTATGCATGCATTGAACATAAAATGAGATCATGTAGAGTAGTTAAGCATAATAGAGCATGCATTAATTAAAAAAAAATTAAAAGTCAAATAGAGTAAACAATTGAAGTCAAAGCTAAGTAAGGTCAAATAACGTCAATTAGTAATTATGTCAAATAAGGTAAACAAGTAGATATTAATTAGAGTTAATTAAGCTTCAATTTTAATTAACAAGTAAACATAAATAAATAGGCAAATTTGATTTAACAAGTAAGCAATAAGTTCGCATCAATTATGGTCAACTAATCAGTAAATATTAAGTATTGACAAGTAAATATCAGCTTAAGTTAAAAGGAAGTCATCATAAATTAAACTTAAAATAGTTGTCTACATAGCGAAGAAAATGTCAAACTAACTAGTCTACTAAAAGTAACTCTAAACATAAAAAATCAAATTAATGTCTAAATTTCATTCAACTATACATAATCCAAATTTTCACGTAAGTGTACTAAATTCAAATTCTATTAGAGATTTGGTAAAGATATCAATTATAATGGATTTAGATTCAATATACTAAGTTCAATATAACCATTTGTTATATGATATTTAACAAAATGATGTTAGAATCGGTTGTTCTCTCAGAGCGGTGTAATGGTTAAGACATGAGGTATTGTCACATTAGGTCATGTGGAAGAAACTTGGCACGTTCAAGTATGTCTTTCCCCATGTCTTAACCATTGCACAAATGGCTAGTAGCCACCCTTGATTTACCTCTTCCATGTTGACCTAGAGACGAGTTGGTGAGGGTGTTGGGCGAGCAAATTATCTTTTTTCATGCCCTGGTGGTATATTTGTCCACCAAACCGAACGGTACCCCCTAATGACAATATAGAAAATACGATATCAAACCAATTCAAGCCAACACAAACTCCCATGCAATATAAAATCAACAAACACATTAAAGATGATGCGTATATGTATGCATGAACATGTGATCATATTAAGCTAACCAAAAACATAACCAACGACATAAATATTCGATACAAAAAGGAAACTAAAATTTCAACATCTCCTCTATCCTCTAACCTAAAAGTCAAAGGAAAAAAAGTAAAAGGTAGTGAGTACTATTGGAACCCCAAGGTTATTTTGGTGTGATCAACAAGTTAAGTTAGGTCTTGTGTGTTTCTAACCTTGTGTCTAAGTGTACAGGAGCTTAGGAGCACAGGTACTCGAGCGGAAGACGCGGCTAGCGAGAAGGACGACACGAGGATAGAGCCGACGGGCTCGGTGCGTCCGAAGGGCGAGGTGCTGCGGAAGAGTACCCCGGTGGACGAGAAGGAAGCATGCGCTGGTTCTGAGGGACGAGAAGCCGGAGCGGAAGATTGCTCGGGGAGCAAGAGACGCAGCTAGCGAGAAGGTCGGCACGGGAGAGAGCCGATGGGCTCGGTGCTACCGAGGGATGAAGACTACGGACGAGTACGCTGGCGGACGAGAAGGAATAATGCGACTACTCCGAGAGACGAGGAGTCGGAGCGGAAGCCTGCTCGAGAAGACAGGAAGTTGGGTTCGGGTGAGCTCTTTTCCGGATGGCAAAGATTACCCAAGCGAGCGGATCTGGAGCAGAAGACCCGGACCGAGGAGGGACTGAACCAAAGAAGAGGTCCCAGACAAAAGTCAACAACTGTTGACGTTTTGCTCCAGGGCGCCCGGAACCATTCTGGGCGCCCAGAGTAGTCCGGGGCGCCCGGAATGGCTCCAGGCGCCCGGACCTGGAATTTGACCAGATCGAGTCAAAACTCGATCTGAACGTTGGGGATAAAGTTTTATCCCCCCAGGGCGCCCGGAACCCCTTTGGGGTGCCCCGACCAAGGCTATAAGTATAGCCTTGGTTCACATCGGTTGTAACCAAGTAAATACTCGTGCCTCTTCCTTTAATGTTTTATTTATCTGCTTTGTTTATTTTACAAGTGTTAGCTTAAAGAGTTTGAGGAAGGGTTGTTTGCTTTTGATTTTGCAGGACTATCCAACAAACCCCCTCCCAGCCAACTGCAACGGTCCAACAAGTACAACCACTCAGTGATTAGAAGACGATAGTGCATGAATAATATACTAGCAAGAGATCAAAGGATGCAGTCTCAGGTAAAATACTTACTAACCAACGCAGGTATCCCAACATAATCACCAGCTAACCAAAAGTAAAATTAATAATATAACACTTCACTAACCTGCTCAACCAAGAATAACCAATAAATCGGGAGTACATACAGTACATCCAAACCTGCACGAACAAATATATGGTCGACATATAGTAAGTATATAACAAGCATTGATTGCAGGAGAACGCTCTACCACAGATATTCCCGTGGGTAGTCAGGGTAAACAAATGGTCACTATCTGCAGGCGAACTCACTACCACGAATGATCTCATGGGCAGACAGTATAAGTAAACGATTATTATCTGAGGGTAAACTCGCTACCACGAATGGTCTCGTGGGCAGACAGGGTATACACTTAGCTATCTAGTTAAGAACTACACGCGAACTCGCTACCATGAATGGTCTCGTGGGTAGTCATATATCATTATCGCTGACGACTTTCTCTACCATGAATGGGAGACAATGGTCGACAGGGTATACTAACGGTCAATGCCTACTCTCTCAACCACGAATAGAGGACATTGGTTGATAGGATAAACTAACGATCGCTGACGACTCTCTCAACCACGAATGAGAGACAATGATTGACAGGATATAGCAACCAAGGGTCCAGTAGGGTATTCCAAATAGTACACTATGGTATAAGCTTGCCAATGTATATGTTGGAGGATCGGTGGCCGGCTTGAAGGGAGGTTGGATAGACGACACCCCCAAATCGTTAGCTTCCTACACTATTGTTAGCTTGCGCAGCGGAAATACAAATACTAAAGCAATGAATACGAAAGCTAAAGAAGGAAAAGAACTAGCAAACCAATACACGTTCGTTTAACGTGGTTCGGAGATGATGCTCCTACTCCACGGCTGTCCGTAAGGTGGACGATCCCGATCCTTCGGTGGATTAGCCCCCGGAAACTCCGGCTACCTCAAGTCGCTCCTTGTGGGTGGAGAAACCTCACCACAACACACCAAGACCTCTTGGATTCCACAAACACTTGAGCACTTGTAGACTACTAATTAGACCTTAACCAAGTCTAATTTTTTCGTCGCCTTGGCCGGCCATACCAAGCTCCTTCTTATAGAGCTTGGGGAAATCATCCTTGCTGATTTGCCCGTTACCAGTCGACTGGTCCATGCACCAGTCGACTGGTGCCAGCCACAACGGCACTCCAACGGCTATCTATCAGTCGACTGGTCCCATGACCAGTCGACTGATCCCAGCCATTTCTGTGCTCACCACCAGTCGACTGGTCCCAGTACCAGTCGACTGGTACAACCCTAAACTTAGGGTTTCCCATCCCGAGTACATTTCACTCGCACTCGGACCCTCACGACTCACTTGACTCTTCTTTGCAGCCTTGACTTCTTGCCTTCAAGTCTACTTCCTTTGGCTCTCGTCCCACGGATGCATCCAAGCCCGCGGCTTGTCTCCAATGCCATCCTTCGCGTATGCCTCGAAGTCGCTTCCCTCGGCCCTTGTCCTTGCTACCTTGTCCACGATCCCTCAGATGCATTCAAGCCCGCGGCTTGTCCTCAATGCCATCCTTCATCGGACCCGAAGCCGTCAACCTGAGTCACATGTGTCACCTGCAGTCCTGCACAACTCAAGTACACATATCAAATAACGAGGGTAAACCTAACTTAAACCCTTTGCCCAAACACCAAAACACATGGTCCCGGGGACCATTGGGATTGCTCCAATAATCTCCCCCTTTTTGGTGTTTGGCAATACGTTTAAGTTAGGGAAAACATATAGCAAATAAACATGCTAATACAATGGACTTACGATGCCAAGGCTACACACTTGGACTTACTCCGCCGAATGGACTTACGTTGCCAAGGCTACACACTTGGCAACCGCCGAATGGACTTACGATGCCAAGGCTACACACTTGGACTTACAACGCCGAATGGACTTACGTTGCCAAGGCTACACACTTGGCAACCGCCGAAACAATGCACCAAGAATTGGAACCTATCACAAGGCTCCCCCTACACCTAAGCTCCCCATTGAGCTAGGATTTTCCCACAGGGCTTTTTAAGAACCTATCCCAAGGCTCCCCCTACTCAAAGGCACTTTCAGGTTTTCCCAACTAAACCTTACTTCTCCCCCTTTGCCTAACATCCAAAAAGTTCTCCAACAATATCCCAATTGTTGAAAACTTGTCATTTAAATTGACCCTAAACTCATGTATTAATCCCCCTTGGATCCCATACATCTAAGCGAGTTGACATGGTCACAAACCAATACTGAAAACAATTTCAGACTGGTATCAGTCGACTGCCCTAAGTGCCAGTCGACTGCCCCCTTCGACACAACCTTACAGAACCATTATGTGGTCGAAAAACACTGTTACCAGTCGACTGGTATCGGCACCAGTCGACTGGTATCGACAAAATGAGCTTACAGAGATATTCTGTGCTCAAAAACATTGTTACCAGTCGACTGGTATCTGTACCAGTCTACTGGTACCCTATTTCTGAAAAAATCAACCTTTTCAGGCCAACTTCAGAAATGCACCAGTAATTCCCTAGACCTCCAAAAATCCCCAAATTTTGTGGAGAGGTCTATTGTACCCTTGTCTACTTGGAAAAAATATATTAAAAAATATATCTATCACCAATCCCAAGATTGACACAAAATCCAAAACTAGCTAAATGGTTCAATTGAACCTTGACCTAAAGTCCTAGTTTTGACTTCCTCTTGATGTATTTGCCCATACCAACCCACAATGCATCCCTAGAATTGGTTTATATGGCATCTATACATCCAAAACCATTTATCATGCTATATGAACCCAAATGTCATATTTCTTGCATGAAACACAAACCATGTGTACCAAATCCCTAGGTTTGAGACTCAAATCCATCTCCAAACCTTTTGGCACACTCCATGGCTCCTCTAGACTCCCAAGTAGTACCCACCTGAGATCCATTTGCCATGGGTCCCAAATTGACTCTTAGAGCTCCCCCTAGAGCTCTTTGCCTTAGCCACCTCCCTAGGTGACTCATCCACAATGGCTAGGCCACAATGGTGCACCTTAGACACATCATCCTTGCCATAATCATATGCAACCCTAGCATATTTCTTCTCATTTGCTTTAGATGATTCTCCCTTGCCCTTATCATGTGCCACCCTAGCACATAGTCTCCTTTTGACCTTGGAGGGACTAGATCGATATCCCAAGCCCGATCTATCATTGTTGGGTCTTTGACTACCCAACACCATACTTAATCCCTTAGATCCAATAGTGAATCTCTTAAGGAATTTCTCTAAACCATCAAGCTTTGCCTTCAAAGCTTGATTCTCCCTTTCTAGGTTCCTAAACCTAGAGTCAACATGTCCACCTTGGACATTTCTAGACCTACCCTTTCTAGGCATATGTCTCTCCTTCTTGGGATTAATGCCTTGGGTCCCCTTAGGTCTACCATTTCTAAATTTATCATGCATAGATTTCCTAAGGTTATGATCGATATTTACCCTACTCCTATCATGATATCTAAATCCAAAATTTTGCATGGGCATATAATGATTAACATTATTTTTCCTAGCATGCATGGAGAAGTTTAAATTTGAATTAACCTTCAAGTTAGGGTATACCTCCCTTACCCTTGAAGCTCCCCCTTGACTCTTGCTTCTCTTCTTCTCCCATTTCTTCAAATGCGCCAACTTCTTGATTTCTTTCTTCTTTGGGCATTTGGTGTGGTAATAACCCCGCTCACCACACGTGAAGCACACTATGTGTCATTTCTTCTCCTTCTTTTGGGCTTCTTCATTCCTACAACCCTTGTTAGTGTCTAAAATAACTTGATTGGGTTTAGGAGTTACCTTCTTCTTACCCATAGGACATCTACTCTTGTAGTGTCCCTTCTCATTGCACCCGAAGCAAGTGATATGGTCCTTTGACTTCACTTCGGTGGAGGTGCTTGCTAGGTTGACCACTTCCAAGACCTCTTCTTCATCCTCTTCACTTGTCTTGGATTCTTCTTCAATTCTTGAGGATGTTGATGATGACTCATCTTCCTTCTCCTCCTCGGATGTTGAGTGTGACTCAACTTCCGTTTGCTCCTCCTCAACTTGAGCAATTAAACCCATCTCCTTGGGTTCTTCTTCTTCTTGTGTAGGCAAAAATTCCTCCCATGGAAATTTCTTCACTTTGCTCCACAATTCATGGGCGTTCTCATATTTACCTACACCACTTATCACATTAGGAGGCAATAAATCAATTAAAATTGCTATTACCTTTGAATTTGCCTCCGATCGTGAGGTTTGCTCCTCCGTCCAATGTCGTGATCGGAGCTTCTTCCCTTTCTTATCTTTTGGGACTTCGAACGGTTTCTTGATCATCATCATGATATCCCAATCCGTGTTGAAGAAAACCTCCATCCTCATCATCCAATACGTGATGTCCCCAAGGCTTCCTCCTTCAAATTTTGGAGGGACAATAAACCCGGCCATCTTGTGCTTCCTTGGCGGTTAGTCCAACGGAGAGCGTCCTTGCTCTGATACCACTTGTTGGAGGATCGGTGGCCGGCTTGAAGGGGGGTTGGATAGACGGCACCCCCAAATCGTTAGCTTCCTACACTATTGTTAGCTTGCGCAGCGGAAATACAAATACTAAAGCAATGAATACGAAAGCTAAAGAAGGAAAAGAACTAGCAAACCAATACACGTTCGTTTAACGTGGTTCGGAGATGATGCTCCTACTCCACGGCTGTCCGTAAGGTGGACGATCCCGATCCTTCGGTGGATTAGCCCCCGGAAACTCCGGCTACCTCAAGTCGCTCCTTGTGGGTGGAGAAACCTCACCACAACACACCAAGACCTCTTGGATTCCACAAACACTTGAGCACTTGTAGACTACTAATTAGACCTTAACCAAGTCTAATTTTTTCGTCGCCTTGGCCGGCCATACCAAGCTCCTTCTTATAGAGCTTGGGGAAATCATCCTTGCTGATTTGCCCGTTACCAGTCGACTGGTCCATGCACCAGTCGACTGGTGCCAGCCCAACGGCTATCTATCAGTCGACTGGTCCCAGACCGTTTTAGGCACAGAAAGCTTCTGTGCTCACCACCATCGACCGGTCCCAGCACCAGTCGACTGGTACAACCCTAAACTTAGGGTTTCCCATCCCGAGTACATTTCACTCGCACTCGGACCCTCACGACTCACTTGACTCTTCTTTGCAGCCTTGACTTCTTGCCTTCAAGTCTACTTCCTTTGGCTCTCGTCCCTCGGATGCATCCAAGCCCGCGGCTTGTCTCCAATGACATCCTTCGCGTATGCCTCGAAGTCGCTTCCCTCGGCTCTTGTCCTTGCTGCCTTGTCCACGATCCCTCAGATGCATTCAAGCCCGCGGCTTGTCCTCAATGCCATCCTTTATCGGACCCGAAGCCGTCAACCTGAGTCACATGTGTCACCTGCAGTCCTGCACAACTCAAGTACACATATCAAATAATGAGGGTAAACCTAACTTAAACCCTTTGCCCAAACACCAAAACACATGGTCCCGCGGACCATTGGGATTGCTCCAACAGTATAGACACGAGCCTATATAACAAGGGTGTACTAAGATACTCGGTATCATATACCACGATATAATCCTACTAATATATAGATAAAAAAAAAACAATCAGGTCCCCAAATTATTAGTCATCTAGTGTTAATATCTCAACTAATTCTCTGGTATCATCATACATATAATAAACAATAAGGTCAAAATCAAGAAATCCTTGGGGTTGATCTAAAAGGAAAAGTCTAGTGGAATACGCTTCCTCGCTGCTAGAGAGTGATTTTCATCAAGTATAGGTCAATATAATCTCACTAACATATATGCCCTCACACCAGTATACAACTATACTATATGTAATGTCAGTGATCTATAGGCACGAGCCTAAGTATATAACCATACTATACTATAAATTTATGAACATAAGATATAGACCTAAATAACCACAAGGGTCTATTAGGATATTCAATATCCTACACTATAGCATGAAATAATAAATGAAGGTTTAGCAAAATGCTCAATATCCAATACTACGGTATAATCATCCTAACACTAAACACAGAGTCAAATCATCTACTAAAGGGTCTAGTAGAATATCCAATATCCTACACTGTGGTATGGTAATATCATGCATATCCAGAAACACAATCATGAATATTAATCATAACTACATAACTATCAATCAATAGATCAACATATAAGGACAACCTATAAGGTATCAACTTCAGGAGTGGCATATGACAAACTTAAGGTAATTGAGTAATTATGATCTTATCAAAACATGACAGTAAATAATCGTGCATTATATTCAAAGCTATCAAGAAGATAAGCAGGATCTACCCACCTCAACCGTAGAGTGTCCAAATCATCTTCAAGTCCAAAGTCTACCTCGAGTTCAAGTCCTACAAGTAAGGTATGCAAAGAAGGCAATCTAAGAGTCTCTAATTATATTAATCAACGTCTTGACTAATTAATCCATATATTGCTTCATTAACTCAACTGATACCTTAAATCAAGCGCATTAATAATTTTAATTAATCATTTAATTCAATTACATAGATTTCATCAATTGAATAATTTTCTTTTATGAATATCTTTAATTAATCAATGATAAAATTAATTAATTCAAATTTAATTATTATTCCCTTTATTAATCAGTAAACCTAATTAATCCCTCAATTAATCAATACATCAAACTTAATTGATTATCGGGTATAATTTAAAACTTGCTATGAACATGTTTTTAACCCATACAACTCTAATTTAATTAACTTGGTTAGCAATTAATCATCCTTAGTTAACAAACCCTTCAAATTAACACTTCCATTTATCCTCCTCCTTCAATTAATCGATTAACTATCACGTTAATATAATCAATCGACTATGCAATCAATAATTCTATCAACTCTTAATTATCTTACCTTATCCAATGGCAGCTGTGGGAATCGGCCGGTGATGGGGGTCGTCGGTGTTGAGGAAACAGAGAGGGCGACAATCAGAGCAAATGAGCGACATACGTATGTTGCTCGAGCTCGGGAAGGAAGGCCAAGGACAGTAACGATTGGAAGTTTGGGTGGGTAGCGACTTCAGTCGCATGTGGAGAGGAGGCAACGCCTTCTTCTCCAGCGGTGACTTGCGACTGCAGGCAATCGGCGCAGAGGGGAGGAAGACTAGAGGTGGGGCACCAGGCCTGGTTGCTCGCGAGGACAAAGGCCAGTGACGGCAGTCGCTGGCTGTTCATCGCGCGTGGCGACGATTAGTGCCTGTGTGCGGGAGAAAACGACGGAGAATCAGCACTCGGCAGTCGGGGAAGGACATGGACACGACACCAACATTCGTCGGCCGCGTGGGCAAGGGAGCAGCACCGGCGGTCGACGCGCAGGCGGTGTCGCTGGCAGACACGACGAGGAGGTCCGTGAGGAGAAAACAACAAAGGATTAAATAAAAACTTAGGGTTTGATTAATAAAAACCTACATTCATTTCAATCAACTCTCATCTTAAATAGGGTTATAAATAGACTTTTCTATTAGCCATGTATCCCCATAAAATCTCAAATAACTTAATTAAAATCTAAAAAAATTCATAAAATTCTATAAATTCACATAAATATATTTTCTGATTAATTATCCATTTTTTATTAATATTTTCCTAAATAAATCCATTTAGTTAAATTTTTTTATTCATTTTAAGTTATTATTGAAAATATAAAATTTATATATTTTAGGTATATTATATTCTTCCTCACTAATAAAAATTTGGTCTCACGAATTTTCTACTTAACTATAATGCTAAGATATCCTCATCTACGGGTAACAAATAGGCAATTCACATTTATACTAGTCCATTCTAATATCTTGAAGAGTCTATAATGATATAGGATCGCTTATACACTATATGATCTACTAGTTACCTACGAAATCCTTTGCGTATGTCCATAGCAGATCCTCCAGTTAGTGAATGGTACGCTCAGTCTACTTGTCTATCTAACATCTTGCACAAATAAAGTTCTGTACACTTGACTCATTGGAAACTCTGCCAAGTGATCCAAAGAGTCATCTAACATGTCAATAGAAAAATGGATGAACTTGGTTAATCGATCAACGATAACCCAAATTGAATCATACATCTTCCAAAGATCATCTTATTATGCTATCTTTTCTATTCAGGTACAAAATTCTTTCGAAGTAAGTTTGCTAGTCTTTGACGTTCCTTGTGGTTTATGGGCCCACCATGCTTCCGTTGCACAACTCTGATATTTTGCCTTCACTTGTTGTCACACCAGACATCGAATTGCAAGATCCCCAATATCTTTAACCTAAGACTGTGCTTCTCGATCTACAATAGGTCGTTGACGAGTCCGACACATGCTTTCCAACTTGGTATTAGTTGGTGTCATAGGAGAATCTACCTTCTCAGCATTAGTTTCAGGTCTCAAAGTGTCAACTGGTCACTTCCATGATCGACCCAAACCACGACTATGAATAAGATTGACTCACTAAGTCATCATGCTAGAAATGAATAACTAAGTAACTAATAGTCAGGTATAGAAATAGCTACACCATCCAATAAAATTGAAGAGAATCTAACCATAACCTAACAAGATAGTGAACATAGAAGATACGATGATCATCAGAGGTATACCTTACTTCCTATAGCTCAGAGATGCCCTTCGATTTGCCTTGTCCCAAACTCGAAAAATCATAAATCGAAAAGAGATCAAAATCCCCAAAACATAAAACTTATCATTTGAACTCGAACCATACTCTGATACCAATAAAATTATCATGCCTCGGGGGTATACTTGTCCGCCAAAATAGATGGTACCCCCTGGTGATAATATAGGAAATACGACATCGAACCAATTCAAGCCAACACAAACTCCCATGTGATATAAAATCAACAAACACATTAAAGATGATACATATATGTATGCATGAACATATGATCATATTAAGCTAACCAAAAACATAACCAACAACATAAATATTCTATACAAAAAGGAAACTAAAATTTCAAACGGTAGAAAGTACATTAACAACTCAAATAGAAATCCAAACTTGAGTGGGACTAGTAGCCAGGACCTTTGAGCGACATAACACTTCCTCTATCTGCTAACCTAAAAGTTAAAGGAAAAAAGTAAAAGGTAGTGAGTACAACCACTTAGTGGGTAGAAGAAGATAGTGCATGAATAATATACTAGCAGGAGATCAAAGGATGCAGTCTCAGGTAAAATACTTACTAATCAACGCAGGTGTCCCAACATAATCACCAACTAACCAAAAGTAAAATTAATAATATAGCACTTCACTAACCTGCTCAACCAAGAATAACCAATAAATCGGGAGTACATATAGTACATCTAAACCTGCACGAACAAATATATGGTCGACAATAGCAAGTATATAACAAGCACCGACTGCAGGAGAACGCTCTACCACATATATTCCCGTGGGCAATCAGGGTAAACAAATGGTCACTATCTGCAGGCGAACTCACTACCACGAATGATCTCATGGGCAAACAGGATAAGTAAATAGTCACTATCTACGGGTGAACTCGCTACCACGAATGGTCTCATGGGCAAACATGGTATATACATAGCTATCTAGCTACGGACTGCACGCGAACTCGCTACCACAAATGGTCTCATGGCCAGTCGTATATATATCATTATCGCTGACGATTCTCTCTATCATGAATGGGAGACAATGGTTGATAGGGTATACTAACAGTCGCTGCCTACTCTCTCAATCACGAATGGGAGACAATGATCGACAGGATAAACTAACGGTCACTGACGACTCTTTCAATCATGAATGGAAGACAATGGTCGACAAGATATAGCAACCAAGGGTCTAGTAGGGTACTCAAAATACTAGATTATGGTATAATCTTACCAATGTATAGGCATGAGCCTATATAACAAGCAAGAGTGTACTAGGATACTCGGTATTGTATACCACGATGTAATCTTACTAATATATAGACAGAAAGTAGATAATCAGTTCCCCAAATTACTAGTTATCTAGTGTTAATCTCTCAACTAGTTCCCTGATATCAACACACATATAATAAACAACAAGGCCAAAATCAAGTAATCCTTGGGGTTGATCTGAAGGGAGCCACCGCCACCGACTCATCCCTTCTTCCCCTCTTCATCTTCCCCAACCCGATTCGAGCCCTGTCTCCTCCCGATGTATCACCATTGCCCTTCCCTTGAGTGTCGGAGCCATCTGATCCACCGTCGGCCGAGAGTCACAGCTCTTGTTCCCCTCACATCTCCTCCTCCCCTCTCCTCTTCGCACTGTCACCGGCGTTGAGAGCCACCTGGTTGTTGCTTGAGGGCCCTCTCGTCAGAGCCCTTCTTCCCGATCCTCCACCCGCAGCCTCTCCCTCACGGTGGCATTGAGTGTTTGCCACCTGATCTTCACGATGTCAGCCATCCCTAGCGAACCAACCACAAGATCCAGCGATCGCCTAGATTCATTCACGGCCGACCTGCTCGCTTGGGCGCCTTTGCCCCTCTGACAGTGCTGTGCCAGCAGATCAAGTAAGTGCCACCCTTCTTGTCGGTTGATCCATGGAAATGAAACCCACGCCGCCGCAAATAGGGTCTCGATCGAGTACCACCACCAGGGGGCGACCGACCAAGGTACTAATCTGGACTTTAAGGGAGCATGGATTTCGCATATTGAGTTCCCTTTGTTGAATTCTTCTTTGATCGGGACAGATACAGAACATTTAAACAGCTTGTTATTCAGATTCTTGGTGAACTGAATGTTGATCTCTTTGGCGTATCCTGCTGTTGGGGTCCAAATTTGGAGAAGGGTCACCTAACTAGGGTTTGCCATCAACAGATATAAGTTATTGCTGAGGTTGTGGCATCTTATCACTGTTCAAATGTCACGGGTGAGTTCCCTTAGTGACTTTGCCTTTGATATCCATTTGTGGATAATCTGTTCTTTCCATATTTCTCATGGGTTATGTAATTGTATGAAAGGGTTGATTAAATGGAGATTTTGTTGGAGCAATCCCAATGGTCCGTGCGACCATATATTTTGGTGTTTGGACAAAGGGTTTAAGTTATGTTCACCCTTGTATTTGATATGTGTATATGAGTGTGCAGGTTTGCAGGATACACATATGACTCACCTTGATGTCTTCGGGTCCAGTGAAGGATGGAGCATCCGAGGGACCGTGGACAAGACAGCAAGGACAAGGGTTGAGGCAAGCGACTTCGAGTCATATGCGAAGGATGGCATTGGGGATGAGCCGCGGGCTTGGATGCATCCGAGGGACGAGAGCCAAAGGAAGTAGGCTTGAAGGTTAGAGGTCAAGACTACAATGAAGGGTCAAGTGAATCATGAGGATACGAGTGCATGAGAGATTGTACTCAGGGTAAAATCCTAGTTTTAGGGTTTACTGTAACAGTTACTGTAGCAGACTGCAACAGTTAATATAGCAGTCGACTGCTAGTTTTGTTAGCTAGAGCCCTATAGCCAATCATTTGATGATTATATTTTTGGACTTGTTGTATCATATTCTATATAAATAAAGGCATTTGGTTTTTGGTTATTATACTTGCTTGTATTGGTGCCAAATAAACTAAGTATAATAACGTCCTTGAGTAGAAGGTTCTTACCTATATCAATCGATTGGTTGAATCGATAGTGAGATGATATAGGGAACACTACTCTTAATCATTCCTAATCGAGTATTAACATTCAGGGACAATATTAATGCAATAAGACTAGCATGTAGGTCAACTCGATGACTTGATCTCACAAGTCATGGATATAGAGATATCAAGTTGACACATGGGTATGCATTGGAGAATGTATACTGAATGACCCGCCATGAGAAAGTATCATGGATCGTTATATGAGTGTCATATACTTTCTCATGTGGCTATTAGTATGACTATCAGTCCTTAGACCTGAAGTCACCATGGTTCCCTACATGAGGAGTTATGTACTTTGGTTTCGTCAAACGTCACCCGTAACTGGGTGGACTATAAAGGCGATTACTGGGTATGTAACAGATTATGCGGAGGGATGTGAGTGATGTAGATGTGATCTATCCCTCCTATATGACGGGAGAGACATCGATATTCTTGATAGAGTGAGACCACGAAGTGCATGGTCATGCCCAAATGAGTCAATATAAGATATTAAGCTCATTTGATTTAGTGAGTCTATTTGGAGTTCAAGATTTAGATTGATCAGAGGATGACACGGTCTATGCCTCACATTGATCAATCTAGATGTCTAGGATAGAAGGACACTTGTCATATTTTGTGAGGAGTAACAATTAGTAGTCACAAGGTGATGTTGGATCTCAACATTCTTGTAACATTGGGTAGTAATGATGTGTTGCTAGATACCGCTCATTACTTATGTTCCTAAATGGGTTTAGGGCCATTGCTAACGTTACAAGAACCTATAGGGTCACACACTAAGGACAATTAGATAGAGATTAGGTTCATATGATAAACCAAGAGGATAAGATTCATTTGATGAATCAAATTGGATTAAGAGTAATCCTAATTGGGCTAGTTGAGTTAGACTCAAGTTGATTCATGTGTTTAATGAGTCTAATTTGGATTATGACTCATTGAATCAATTTAATTAAATGAATTAGATTTATTATATTAAATTAGTTTGAATTAAATGGTTGGATTAGATCAATCATGAGAGAGATTAAGTCAAGTTTGACTTGACTTGAGAGGAAGATGAAGAGTCAAGTTTGACTTGACTTTATGCCACCTCATTGGTGAGTTGGCATTGAGTGGGCCAATGATGATGCTCCACATCATCATGGTTGCTTAAGTGGGATGCCACCTCATGGGAGTTACCAAGAGTTGTGACTCTTGGCATTTCATGGGAGTTACACACCCTCTTAATGTGGCCGGCCATATGAATGGGTTGAAGGTTTTCATTTTGTGAATTAATCTCATTCATTCCTTCATCTTCTTCCTTGCTCCAATTTTGCTCTCCCTCTCCTCTCTTGGCCAAACCATCCAAAGGTGCTAGCACACCTTTTGTGTGGTTTTTCTACACCTACTTGTTTGTGTGGATACATATAGAGAGTTGTCTACGTTGATAACTTTGAGATCCGGCACCATTTGGACGAGCGGGAACACGAAGGGCTTCGCTTCAAAGGTATAACCTTTCTTTTGTAGATCTAAATGTAGATCTAGGTAGAAACTCGTATTCGTATGTTTTTCAAAAATTTTCTTTGCACGGATCCGTTGGCTAGGGGCTTTCGGGGTTTCTGCGATGCGAAAAAGCGGTTTTCGCGGCCCGAAAAATCCAACAAGTTTCAACAGTCGACTGGTGCAGTCGACTGAGAGCGAACAGAATGCTTCTGTTCGCTCGACCAGTGTGGAGCAGTCGACTGCTAGTTTTAGCAGTCGATTGTTATCGAGCCGTTGGGATATAACGGTCGAATTTTCATAAGAGGACAGTCGACTGATGGTTTTGGCAGTTGACTAGTAGGCAGGGTTTCCAACCCGTGGCCTATATAACCAAGCCTTGGGAGCTTGGTTAAGGTTGACGAAATTGGACTTGGTTAAAATCTAATTAGTAGTCTACAAGTGCTCAAGAGTTTTCCTTGTGTCCAAGAGAGCTTGGCGTGTTTGTAGTGAGGTTTCTCTACCCACAAGGAGGTTTGAGCTAGCCGAAGTTTGCCGGGGATTAATCCACCGACGGATTGAGGGATCGTCCACCTTACGGACATCCGTGGAGTAGGAAAAAGCTATCTCTGAACCACGTTACATCGACGTGTCAATTGATTTGCTTGTCTTTCTTATTCTTGTCTTTAGTTTTCATATTCATAGTTAGTAATAGATTTTCGCTGCGCAAACTAACATACGTAGGAAGCGATTATTTGGGGACGCCGTCTATCCAACCCCTCCTTCAAGCCGACCACTGATCTCCCTACAAGTGGTATCAGAGCGAGTCGCACTTCACCAGACTAATCGCCGAGAAGAGCAAATACAAGAAGATGACCGGCTTGATTGTACCGTCGAAGTTTGAAGGCAGAGGCTTATGGGATATCACCTATTGGATGATGAAGATGGAGGTCTTCTTCGACACGGATTGGAATACCATGATGGTGATCAAGAAACCATTCGATGTCCCAAAAGACAAGAAAGGGAAGAAGCTCCGACCACTATATTGGACGGAGGAGCAAACCTCAAGATCGGAGGCAAACAATAAGGTAATATCAATTTTAATTAATATGTTGCCTTCTAATGTGATGAGGTGTGTAGGTGAGTATGAGAATGCTCACAATTTATGGAGCAAGATAAAGAAGGTTCAATGGGAAGAACTCATGCCTACACACGAAGAGGAAAAATCCGAAGAAAAGGATGAAGTGGTCCAAGAGGAGAAGAAGGGCCAATCTAATGTAGAGACCAATTCAACATCAAAAGAAGAAGAGGAAGTGAATTCGGTCACGTCCGAGGATGAGAAGGATGAAGATAGGTCATCCACAAGTGTGGATGAGATAGCATCTACATCCTCAAAGGTTGAAGAAGAATTCAAGACAAGTGAAGAAGAAGAAGAAGTCTTGGAGGTCAACCTAGTGAGCACCTCCACCGAAACAAAGTCAAAAGACAACATCATTTACTTTGGGTGCAATGAGAAGGGACACTACAAGAGTAGATGTCCAATGGGTAAGAATAAGGTAACTCCTAAACCCATTCAAGTTAATTTAAATACTAATAAGGGTTGTAGGAATGAAAAATCCCAAAAGAGGAGAATGTGCATTAGATGCTTCACGTGTGGGGAGAAGGGTCACTACCACACCAAATGCCCCAAGAAGGGGGAGATTAAGAAGCTTGCTCATTTAAAGAAGTGGGAGAAGAAGAAGAGGAGCTCAAATCAAGGGGGAGCTTCAAGGGTAAGGGAGGTATATTCTAACTTGAAGTTTAATTCAAATTTAAACTTCTCCATGCATGATAGGAAAAATAATGATAATCATTATGTAGCAGTGAAAATTTTCAAATTTAGATATTATGATAGAAGTAGGGTTAATGTAGATCAAAATCCTAAGGTATCCATTCATGATAACTCTAGAAACGATAGACCTAAGGAGACCCAAGATATTAATCCCAAGAAGGGGAGACATATGCCTAGAAAAGTGGGTAAGTCTAGGAATGCCCATGGTGGGCATGTTAACTCTAGGTTTAGGAACCTAGAAAGGGAAAATCAAGTTTTGAAAGCAAAGCTTGATCAATTGGAGAAAACCCTAGATAGATTTAATATTGGATCTAGAGAGTTAAGCATGGTGTTGGGTAGTCAAAAACCCAACAATGATAAATCAGGTTTAGGATACCGATCTAATGTCTCCAATGCTAAGGTAAAGTCTTATGCTAGGGTTGCATATGACTATAACAAGGAGAAGTCAAGAAATGGCAAGGGAAAGTCATTTAAAAGTAAGGAGAAATTAACCAAAGATAAGGTATCCAAGGTTAAGAAGGTTAGGTTTATAGGTCAAGTGTCACCGGAGGTGCACCGATGTGACCTAGCTATTGTAGATGAGTCATCTAGGGAGATGACTAAGGTTAAGAGCTCTAGGGGGAGCTCTAAGAGTTAAATTAGGGCCCATGGTCAATGGATCTCAGGTGGATTTTACTTGGGAGTCTAGACAAGCCATGAAATGTGCCAAGTGGTTTGGAGACGAACTTGAGTCTCAAACCTAAGGATTTAGCACAATTGGTTTATGTTTCATGCTTAGAAATATGACATTGGAGTCATATAGGATGAAAATTGGTTTTTGATGTATAGATGTCATATAAAACAATGTTAGGGATGCATTATGGGTTAGTATGGGCAAATAAAACAAGAGGAAGTCAAAACTAGGACTTTAGGTCAAGGTTAAATTGAATCATTTAGCTAATTTTGAGGTTTGTGTAAATCTTGGGATTTATGATACATATATTTTTATATATATATTTTTTCCAAGTAGACATTGATAAAATAGACCTCTCCATAAAATTTGAGAATTTTTAGAGGTCTGTGGAATTTCTAGTGCATTTCTGAAGTTAGCTCAGAAAGGATAATTTTTGCATGAATAGCAGTCAGCTGGTAACAGTGTTTTTGAGCACAGAATATCTCTATAAGCTCATTTCGATAAGGGCAGTCGACTGGTACTTCTTGCAGTCAATTGATACTAGCCTAAAACTATTTTTTAGCACTGTTCTTGACCGTGTCAACTCGTTTAGATGTATGAGATCCATAGGGGATAAATACATGAGTTTAGGGTTAGTTGGATGATAAATTTTCAACAATTAGGATATTGTTCGAAAGCTTTTTGAATGTTAGGCAAAGGGGTAGAAGTAAGGTATAGTTGGGAAAACCTTAGTGCCTTTATGTAGGGGGAGCCTTATGATAGGCTCTTAAATAATCCTGTGATAAAATTCCTAGCTTAATGGGGAGCATAGGTGTAGGGGGAGTCTTGGGATAGGTTCAAATGCATGTTGCATTGTTTTCCATTCGGCGTTGTAAGTCCAAGTGTGTAGCCTTGGCATCGTAAGTCCATTCAGCGATGTAAGTCCAAGTGTGTAGCCTTGGCATCGTAAGTTCATTGTTTTTAGCATGTTTGTTTGCTATTTGTTTTCCCTAACTTAAACGTATTGCCAAACATCAAAAGAGGGAGATTGTTGGAGCAATCCCAATGGTCCGTGCGACCATATGTTTTGGTGTTTGGGTAAAAGGTTTAAGTTAGATTCACCCTTCTATTTGATATGTGTATATGAGTGTGCAGGTTTGCAGGATACACATATGACTCACCTTGATGGCTTCGAGTCCGGTGAAGGATGGAGCATCCGAGGGACCGTGGACAAGGCAGCAAGGACAAGGGCCGAGGAAAGCGACTTCGAGGCATATATGAAGGATGACATTGGGGGCGAGCCGCGGGCTTGGATGCATCCGAGGAACGAGAGCCAAAGGAAGTAGGCTTGAAGGCTAGAGGGCAAGGTTGCAATGAAGGGTCAAGTGAGTCGTGAGGGTATGAGTGCATGAGAGATTATACTCAGGATAAAATCCTAGTTTTAGGGTTTACTGTAGCAGTATTATAGCAACACTGCAGTAGTATTATAGCAATTACTGTAGCAGTCGACTGCTAGTTTCACCAGTTGACTGGTGCAGTCGACTGGGGCAGTCGACTGGGGCAGTCGACTGGGAGCGAATAGAATGCTTCTGTTCGCTCGATCAGTGTAGAGCAGTCGACTGCTAATTTTAGCAGTCGACTGGTATCGAGCCGTTGGGATGTAACAGTCGAATTTCCACAAGAGGACAGTCGACTGGTAGGCGGGGTTTCCAACCCGTGACCTATATAACCAAGCCTTGGAAGTTTGATTAAGGTTGATGAAATTGGACTTGATTAAAATCTAATTAGTAGTTTACAAGTGCTCAAGAGTTTTCCTTGTGTCCAAGAGGGCTTGGTGTGTTTGTGGTGAGGTTTCTCCACCCACAAGGAGGTTTGAGCTAGCCGGAGTTTGTCGGGGACTAATCCACCGACAAATTGAGGGATCGTCCACCTTACGGACAACCATGGAGTAGTAGCAAGCTATCTCCGAACCACGTTACATCGACGTGTCAATTGGTTTGCTTGTCTTTCTTATTCTTGTCTTTAGTTTTCATATTCATAGTTAGTATTAGATTTTCGCTGCGCAAATCAACATACGTAGGAAGCGATTATTTGGGGGTGTCGTCTATCCAACTCCCTTCAAGCCGGCCACCGATCTCCCTATAGATTTTTGATGGGGTAGACTAAGAGAAGTTAAATCATGTTGCAATCTAATCTAATGGTAATTAAGGATCTAATGTGAATTTAGTTCTTGGGTGGTTTAGGTTGAGGTTGGAAAATAGATTGGATTTGTTCATCTGAATGGGAATTAATGACTTGGAGTTAGCTATTTATTTTAAATGAAAATTAGCTATTGATGCCTATGTAATTAGATAAATTACACATGTGACGCAGGACTTTAATTCAAGACGAGTGTCTCGATGTGGGATCTATCGGATACGCCCTTCTTTTTGAGGTGGGTACCTTTGACTTATCTCTTTTGATATTGTCATTATGATATGCGTAGTAATTTATAATTAGTAGTAATGGTTGTGTTTAGCTACTACCATTGGTATGTCACTACTTGATACCTATAACATGCCTTTGTTTGTTATTATCTGTTATGTATTTAGACTTATATTCTTTTGTTCTTGCCATGTGTACTTATGATCATATAAGTAGTGACATACATTGCCTTACTGTGTACAGGATTAGTTACTAGACATACTTGACATGTGTACCTAATTTCATGATACTTAGATCCTTGTTGGATTTCTTTACCTTTTTGGTATATATTACGAAGGTGTCAGGATTTACATGATGTAGTGTCATGCACCATCTTGCATGATTACATGCTGAGCGATTTTCGGCTCCATTGTTGTTGAGCACATCACTAGTTACATGATCTGCACACACAATCACTCATGGGTTAGTGGTACATCAAGCAGGGTGTGTGCAGTTTGCTCTGTCAAGGCTCCGCTGGTCCGCTCATGGGTAGCGATGATTGCAGCGTGTAGTGGGCAGGGATCCCTACCCTTGACCATGATACAGGGAGATGAGAGCTTAGGCTCCCCCACTATGTTTGGGGTAGGAGGATAGGTGTACTCCGACAGCATCCTGTCCACTCGGTCACTCAGGAGTAGTGATGGCAAAGTGCACAGTTGTCATAGCCCTACCCACTCGGTCTCACCATCGCGTGTGAGATGGCTGACTGACGTCAGGGGTGGCCATGTCATTTGCATCATATGAATGGATTACATTTATTGTTTGTGCTTACTGCATTTTAGATGCTGCATTTTAGTGGTTACATATGATTGACATACATATAAGAGACATGATGTATTTGGTTTGATGACCCTGCATCTGTTGGTGTGGCTCTTACCCATATGTCAGGATAGGAGGCCCTGGTGAGTATAGTTCTTCTTTTATTGTTTAGTTTTGCATTACCTGTTATTGTTCAGGAGACTGTACTCCATGATTATTACTGGTAGTTATATTTTATTATGCATGTCCGCTTGATACCCACTGAGTTGTTGAACTCACTACCCCTTATTTTTCCTGTTGTTTTTAGGTTAGTATATAGATATGTCGTGTCACTTGGAGTATCCTGTCTGCCAGTTCCATGTCACATCAGAAGACGGTTTACCTCGCTCTTGCTTCCTTTTTTATATATTCTTTATTGATTTAGCTTTGTATTGGTGTTTAGCCATGTATCTATTTTAGTGTTTTGGTGTTGTATTTATGTTTAAGCCGTGCCGACACGCATTGTGCTGTTTTGGTTGTATGAGCTTCCCGTTTATTTTTCCGTTGTGTTTTTAGCATAGTCGTGTGAGCTATTTAATATATATAACTGTGTGGTTGTGTTTTTAGTACAGCCGTCTGAGCTGTTTAATATATATAACTGCGTGGTTGTTTATATTCCAGCCGTGTGGGCTGATGTATTTTGTTGTTGATGTATTCATGCTTCGGATTGTCACCGGTATATGGGAGATGTTGCCAGATTTTCCTCCGGCAGAGACTCCTCTGGGGCGTGACAGACCAGGTTTTAAACAATTGACGGTATGTATTGTGACTATGTATTTAGACATTAATTAATAATTCTTATTATTTGGATTGTAACTTATTGCATAACATTTTCAATTTCCTTAGGGTAATCTAAAATAAAATGGTGGTATTGAATGTAGATATTATATAATACAGTATATGAAAGAGATAGTCTTGGATGAATATCTACAATTAGAGAGGAAGGTGAATTTCTTCATTGTTAAATATCTTTTTTATGAAATATTGATTCATTTTGTATTGACCTTCAAATTTCTGTTAATGCTTCAGTTTGCAGCATAAAAAATAGTATTACAATCAATCTTAGTATGATGAAGTCAAAAGTGAATGGAGTGAATTCGTCTACTTCTATGTGGGTGCTTAAGTATAGGCTGTGATATAAATTTTGGATTGTATTTAGAGATTTATGAATACAAAAGCATTCGGGTTATGATTAAACATGTTTTTTATAAATACACTTTTTAGTTATATTTGATAGATATTTGTGATATATTTGTATAATTTTGGTGGTAAAAAATATTATATTATAATAAAATATGATGATATATACTTTTGTCAATTAAAATTGTATTATAGTAAAATATGATCAATTACTTTACCACTATAGATAAATGATAGAGTAATAAAACACAAAAGACTTCGATAAATTTAAATAGTGGTGTAGTTAAAGAAACTATTTACTTTATCATTAATCAAATTTGTGAAGTCGTTCCTATATATTACTTCACTAAATTAAATTTTTTGTTGTAGTAAAATATACTCTATTACTTCTATACTACGATCAAGTAATACAATAAAAAAATATTCCAACCAAGCCAAATTATGTAGAAGTAAAATTAAACATTTACTACAACATAATACAAAAATTATGAAGTCGTATATATATTTTACTTTGTCCGATTTTGAACTGATTTTGGACCGATAATAGACTTCGGTAATTATGTGGCGAAGTAATAAATTTACCTTTTTATTTCATGTGTGTCTACTTCGATAATTATCTACCTATTACTTCGGATAATATCCAAAATCTATCACCGATTTTCATATAGTGATGCCGAGCAGACAATCATTTGTAGGCAAGGGATTGACCGGAAGTACGACTCCAACCGCTGAGAGTGTTCCGCTCCTAATTGCCGCCCAAGCCCCCCAGGGCCTCTGATAAGTGCATGATAACCACTGGGATTTTGAATTGGCCACCAGAAGTGTAGTGAAGCATACAGCAGTTGTTTGATATATATTTATTAGCCAGGAGGAGGAATCGCATATTCATGCCCTCAATAACAGGTGTTAACCCTGTCATTGCATCTCCAATGCCCACGCTGGTATAGAGTTTTCCACGATAGGGGTATCGTGAACCCTAAGATCTCCATACCTTTGGTCACCTTGTATGAGCCACCGTAATGGCCTAGATCTTCTCCCATGACACATACTCGAGGATCTCGGTCCATCTCATCTTCCAGTCCCTTTCGTTGGGTCTTAAACAATAGTACTAAGCTTTACAAAGAAAAAAAAACTGCAAAAGTCAGAACAGTTGCCCAAAGGATTATAGTAAAGAATAAAGTCTCAGCATGAAATAACATTAAAATACAATATAAAAGGGCAAGTAAGAAAATTGACATATATATATATATATATATATATATATATATATATATATATATATATATATATCAACTAGAACAGCATTGAATTAATTTTTCTTTTTTATTGTTTCCAGATACATTAGTATTTTTGAAGCTTTTCGCATGTTTGTTGGTCCAAAATTGTAAATATAGCAAGGGCATAAACTCAACGTGTATTATGACGACAATGCCTATGATACATATCGTAGACTAATATCTCTACAGCAATGGCAAACATGTTTACAATAATCTTTAAGTAGTTGTCACAAACTAAGTGAATTAATCAATCAAAATAAATTTTCAATTACAAATAAACAAACGTTAATTAATAAGTAAAGACATAATACAAACAACAAAAGTTATCATATTTCATATTACAATGAAGAATACATAAAACAATTAGATAAACAAATAATACAATGAACAAGAAGGGATGAGGTAGTAAGGATTTTATTCAAGTGAATTAATTGCGTAAATGAATCATTTTTTAATGAACCTGCAAGGGCAAGCTGTCTGGAGTGCCAAGGCTTGCTGCAACCGCCTAAGAAGGCCATGGCCGCCAAAGCAGGACGCCTTGCTTAGGCTGCCAACGCAGGCCGCCTTACTAGAGTTATTCAGGCAGATCATCGAGGTCATCGAAGCATACATTGAGGTAGATCACCGAGGGAGACCATGTTAACTATGTACGAACTAAGCAAAAGGGGCAGATCTTAATCTAATCATAATTAATTATGATCCCTTTCTGAATGAATCGTCCCCTTCAAATTATAATTTAGATCGAGACATATGATCGGAGATTGACTGAAAGTCATTGACAGTGCTTCTAAGTAGCCTCCGGCCATCCGTCTCAACTTAAATTATAATCTAGGAAGGACTATGAACTCAAAGAGAGATCATCACTAATCATAATCAAATTACAATCATTGTGGCAAAAGACGAATACGCTCGCCACCAGTGCCTCCGTCAATCCGTCCCAAGGTCAACATGGAGGAGGTAAATCATAGATGACTACTAGCCTTTGGAATAGTGACTAGCACATAAGAGAGGTATTTACCTCGGCTTTATTGAGATTCGAATCTCAGACCTCATTATGACAACACCTCATGCGCTAACCACTAGACCCATCCGAGAGAACCCATAATCAAATTACAATCATGATCCAATCATAAGTATAACTAATCCATCCCATAATTACAACTAGTCCATCTTCTAATCTAATTTTTTTTTAACCAACAAATTTGGACTCATAGGCAAGCTATAATATGTCTTATAGAATATTAGAATATATTAAGTGGATAAGATCGAAATCAACATCCTTCGAGATTTTTTTTTGAATGTCGGGAGAAGCTCTAATCAAGCACAACCAGCACGTTTGACAAAAAAAAAAAAGTAAGTGAAGGCATTTCCATACTGTGTTAGCATGTTTTCTTTAGTTTCTTTAGGATAAAGCCCAGAAGAAAGAGTCAAGTCTGTGTGCAGGGCTATTAAGGCTAGCTAGTAACCCAAGGTGTTTAGTTAGGTGAAGCTTGTAAAATGATAACCATGAGAATATCTATGATCAAATAAGCTATGAATGAAACAAATTGTTTTTAATATCTCAAAAAAAAGGACCTGCCATTCACGTTCTGAAATTTGATCCTCTCTAAAAATTATAGAGAGAGCGCGCTGAATATGATGACTTGATTATTGATTAAGAGAAGACTTTTACTTCACAGAAAGATTTCCTTTCGATCATTCACATACTTAGACGAGCAAACACAATGTCAGTACCCAAAAATCATGGGGGAGTCTCTGACGAAAACCCTTCGACGCTCAAGTCAGTACAATTCCAAATGGATGAATGAAGAACAGTAGAGAACGTGAACGCGAGAGTAAGTTTTAGATGTTCAGAGAACGCCCCCGGCAATAGAGAGGACCCCCATTATATACCACCTCACGTAACCTCCGTAATCATGAGATGGCTAGTGATGTGAGATATTGTTGGATAATGGAAAGTGTACAACCTAGACAATGTGTAATAATTATCCGAGGAATCTTCCATTTACCCATATGTATACCTTTTTTGTCATTTATAGATTATGTCGTTGCAGAGATCATTGAAGGAATTTGTTGTTAATAGTGGTCGGTTGATGAGAGACAAAATAATCCTTGATGAAGGTTCTAGCAGAATATTCTCTAACATGTGGTTGTTATTCTAACAGAATATTAGGATTCTCTGCTCATGTTATCGACTAAATATGTCTCGGCCGGTCCATAAGGTCGATCGTCTATGTCTGTATTTGCACTAAGCTGCTCAGTTATGTTTTGTATAGTATTAGCGATCCATTCATAAAATAATAGTATGCATTGGGCGTATTGAAAATCCGTTCGAGAATCAATATAAAGATAAGTACCTTAGGCTCAGCTGGCCTTTTATCTGGCCGGACATGTATAGAGAGATTTGTAAGAATAAGTGTCTTAAGCCCGACCAATCTTTTATCTGGCAAGGCATACATAGAGAGATTTATGAGAATAAATGTCTTAAGCTCGACTGGCCTTTTATCTGGCCGAGTATGCAAAGAGAGATTTATGAGCCTCGGGGAGGCTAACCCTTATTCTGACCATACCTATAGCTGGTTGATTGTAAGGTGGGCCAAACATTTCGGCTGACCTATAAGGCTGACCGTCTTTAAACTTGGTCAGCTATTGAATAACCTATTAGGATCGATGGACGCGGCTAGAGAGGGGGGGTGTGAATAGCCGACCTCAAATTCTTTCGTTTCTTCCTACGATTAGGGTTAGTGCAGCGGAAATAACAAATAGAAACGAAAAAGGAGAAGCAAACCTCAACATGAAGATGTAACGAGGTTCGGAGATGATACTCCTACTCCTCGGCGTGTCGGTAAGGTGGACGAAGCCTATCAATCCGTCGGTGGATGAGTCCCCGGAAAACCGGCTAATATAAACTCCTTATGGGTGGAGAAATCTCGCCAAAAAAACTTACAACAGCAAGAAGGAGTACAAGTACAGCAAGAAGCAAAATACAATACAACTGTAAAACCTTCGCTTACTTGCCTTCTCTTCGACTGGATGAAGCAGCAGCTTCAAGCGACGCCTACAGCAGCAGGAACCCAGCCGAAAGGAAGCTCACGCGAAGCTTAGACGAGAGCTCAGCAAAGCTCTAGAGAAATAGTAGCAGCAAGAAGGAACAGAGAGGAAGAAGAAGTGTAAGAGAGAGACTCCACTGTAGAAGCCCTCAGCCCTTTTATAGCCTGCTTCCACCTGCGAGAAGAACAGAGGCCAAAGACAGCAGAAGAATCTAGCCGTTGTCTCTCAACAGCTAGGGCTAGACCGATCAGGCATCACCCTGATCGGTCTGGGGCTGATCTGATCGGTCGTGGGGATCGATCAGGCTCTATGTTGATCGGTCCCCAGACCGATCAGAATGCTTTCACAGAGAGTTGCCCAACTCTCTGTGCGTACCCTGATCGGTCCCGGAGACCGATCAGTAAGCTCACAGAGGCACACTGATCGCTTTCTGATCGGTCTCCAGACTGATCCAGGTCTTGATTTTTGCCCAAACCAAGTCCAAACCAATATCTGGTCAACCTTGACCTCTTGGTACATCATGCTTAGCATCCGGTCACTCCCTTGACCTGCTAAGACTCCCCACCAAGTGTCCGGTCAATCCCTTTGACCCACTTGGACTTTTCTCTTCGTGTCAAGTATCCGGTCACTCCCTTGACCTACTTGACCTTCTCAACACCAGATGTCCGATCACCCTTGATCCATCTGGATTTTCCCTTGCCCGGCTTCACTCACCAGGACTTTCACCTAGCTTCACTCACTAGGGTTTTCACCTGGCTTCACTCACCAGGATTTCCAATCTGCCCGGCTTCACTCACCAGGACTTTCCAACTGCCTGGCTTCACTCACCAGGACTTTCCCACTGCCTGGCTTCACTCACCAGGACTTTCCCACTGCCTGGCTTCACTCACCAGGACTTTAACCTAGCTTCACTCACTAGGGTTTTCACAACTGTCTGGCTTCACTCACCAGGACTTTCCCACTGCCTGGCTTCACTCACCAGGACTTATCCGTCTGCCTGGCTTCACTCACCAGGACTTTCCACATCCGGTCCAGAGAATGAGCTACCGAGCCCTCTCCGATTTCCACTTGCCAAGTTCCCATACTTGGACTTCTCCGTGCCAAGTCTCCATACTTGGACTTTTCCCGTGCCAAGCTCCCTGCTTGGACTTTTCACCAGATGTCTGGTCAACTCACCTCGGGTCAACCAGGTCAACCTTGACCACGGGTTGCGCCCACAATCTCCCAAGCTTGTATCCTTGTCAATCATCAAGATACAACTTTTCTGTTCACGTCAAACATTGTCAAACATAACTCGTCAAACATCAAAACACAACTCGAGTCAAGTCAACTCGAGTCTGGTCAACTAGGTCAACCTTGACCTAAGGTTGCACCAACAATCTCCCCCTTTTTGATGTTTGACAAAACCCATAATCAAACCCATAATCAAGTTAGGTTAACCCGATAACCTAACTTAGGTTTTCCAATGTTCTTCCCTGAACATTCTCTAGACATCTCCATTCTCCTCAAACTCCAATGAGACATTCTCCCCCTTTTTGACACACATCAAAAAGAGTGAATCAAGGTCAAGAGTTTCTTCCTAATGAAAGTCCCATACCTTTCATTGAAACTCTTAATTTCCCCCTTGATACTAAGGTCCAACAATTAACTTAGTGATAATCCCATATCACTCAAGTCTTTAGGAGTAAAAACTCCCCCTAAAAGTCAACTCCCCTTGACTAATAGGTAAAATTTCCCTTAAAGGTCAACTCCCCCTTGACCATTGCACCAACAATGTCTTGGAGAGTTTCAAACCTTCAAAATACCAACTCTCGAGCTGAAATTTCAAACAACCAGTCGAATTTCAGCAATTTGGCACGCCCTGATCGGTCACCAGACCGATCAAGCTCCCTCTGGATCGGTCCAGTGACCGATCACACAGACCTGGACCGATCAGGGAACCTCCTGATCGGTCCACGACCTCTGATTTCTGATTTCTGATTTCTGAATTTTTCTTCTCCTAAAATTCAGAAACCTCTAGAAAATCACAGAAAATTTCAAAAATTGTAAAATTTTTGAGGATACATTCCTCATAACATATACTATCATGGAAAAATAGTTTTCTATGAAAATAGCTTCCATTTTTCAATCTTGATACATAGTTCACAAGTCTTTGAAATAGCTCAAAGTTAACTCATCTTTGTATCACCTTGTTCAATGATGAATGCTATCACTAGAAAAGCTTCATCAATGTTTTTCAAATCAATTTTGAAATAATTTTAAACCCTTCAATTTAGGATCCTAATCTTAGGGCTAAATGTACATGACTTGTACAAAGGCTTTCCCTATGATCCCCAATTAGAATTAGGCTCATCTAGGTACAAGAACTATGCACCTTGATCCTAACTCACAATCCTAATATCTCACACACATCTAAGGTGTATCAAACACATCCAAGTCAATTTTGATGTGAGATATGGGTTTAGGTTAGCTTAATCTAAGTTCTCATGCATTTTTCTAAATAACAATTTGATCTCCATATCAAATTATGTTTTAGTCCTTAAATCAATTTCATCGATCATTAATGCACAAGATGATGACATGACATATAATTGTATCATAAATGGAAACATGTGCCAATGTCATGATGTCATGGCATAAAGTATGAAACTTAAATAAAGCATGACATTTAACTAACCTAAGCATTATCATGACATTTTAAATGATCATAAAATAAATATGATGTCATGACATGGCATATGGCAAACAATATATGGCAAATAGCACATAAAGGTATAGAAAATACCTAATTCCAGCCTTAGTTGCCATTTTTGATAATTTTGATCATTTTGCCATAAATTCTATATTCCTAAGTGTAATAGACCTAAAATCATATGCTCAAGACTTTTAGATCACTATGTGCCAACTAGATTGACTCTAGAAAATTCCTCAAATGTGGTTGGCACATCCTAATTATCTTAGGAATAATTTTCCATTTCATTTTCAAGGCTTGATTACACCTTGAAAATTCCTAAAGTGCCACCTTTTGCCATGATTAGGTTAACTACCTATTCAAGTAAGGTTGGCATACCTTAAACCATCTAGCGTGATGGAATCGTGCTCCTAGGAACCCAATACTTATTGGAGCTCATTGGGTTCACTAAATATTCACTAGGGATGACTTCCCTAGCAACCCTCCTAATGACCCTCCTAGGCTTTAAAACCTTAGTCATTTGGGACTCATCAAGATCAACCCTAGAGGCGACTCCCCTTGTGACCTTGGTGATGGTCTTCCTAGCCCTAAATTTTGTTCCATAATCAAATGGAACATTGTGATAAGTGGGCTTGACCACTTGGGACTTAGGTTTGTGACCCAAACCTTTCATGTCCTTGGACTTGGGTTTTTGACCCTTAGACCCTAGAGTTGACTTCTCTAAATTTTTAAGGGTCTTTTCTAAAGTGTCAAGTCTTGACCTCAAGACTTGATTCTCCTTTTCTAATACCTCAAGTTTTAATTTGTCATTGTTCTTTGAGGTACTCCTAGGCATATGTCTAGTTGTTTTGGGATTTCTACCTAGGTTCTCCCTAACCTTAGATGAGTTAATCCTAGGATTGACATTTCTAGTGTTGTCCTTACCTAGGCTAACATGTTTAGCACCTAAGCACATATATTGGTTCCTAAAGTTAACATGGTTATCATTATTAACAATTGCAACAAAACTACTAGCATGTGTCTTATTGCAAGAGTGAGACTTAAATGTTACCTTAGGGTTTGCCTTCGCTCCCCCTATTGACGTGCTCGGTCTCTTGTCCTTGTGAGGTTGCCTCCCCCTCGGACATTGACTCCTATAGTGTCCCCTTCGCTTGCATTGGAAGCACATCACGTTCTCCTTGCCTTTGCGTGTCGGGACTCCGGCTTCCTTGACCTTTGGCGCCGGTGGAGTCTTCCTAACCCTCTTTGGACACTTACTCTTGTAATGCCCAAATTCCCTACACTCAAAGCACATTATGTGTAATTTATTTGAAATTAAATGGCTTGAGTTACCTAGGGTTGAGGATGGATGTGAGCTCTCTTCTTCATCCCTTCCGGAGATAGAAGCTTCTTCTTCTTGCTCCGATCTTGAAGAGGAACTCTCCTCCTCTTCTTCCTTAGATGTTGAGTAGCCCTCAACCTCTAAATCCATGCCTCCATGATGTGAGCTACTTGGCTCACTTGACTCCTCTTCATGACTTGAAGTGGAGTTCTCCTCATGGAACTTTGCCAAGTTATTCCACAACTCCTTGGCATCGTTATATCCACCTATCCTACACAAAACATCATTAGGTAAAGAAAATTCAATGATTTTCGTTACCTCATCATTGATGGTTGATTGGTGGATTTGCTCCTTCGTCCACTTCTTCTTCTCCAAAAGTTCTCCTTCTTTATCCAATGGAGGAGTAAAACCTAATTGCACACACCTCCAATTTTCTAGGTTAGTCATAAGAAAGTACTTCATTCTTACCTTCCAAAACGCGAAGTCGTCGTGATCGTAGAAAGGTGGAATTGTGACGTCTTCTCCAAATAACTCCATTCTCTAGCTCGTGCTCCCCCGGGTGTTGATCCAACGAAGAGCGACCTTGCTCTGATACCACTTGTTAGGATCGATGGACGCGGCTAGAGAGGAGGGTGTGAATAGCCGACCTCAAATTCTTTCGTTTCTTCCTACGATTAGGGTTAGTGCAGTGGAAATAACAAATAGAAACGAAAAAGGAGAAGCAAACCTCAACACGAAGATGTAACGAGGTTCGGAGATGATACTCCTACTCCTCGGCGTGTCCGTAAGGTGGAAGAAGCCTATCAATCCGTCGGTGGATGAGTCCCCAGAAAACCGGCTAATATAAACTCCTTATGGGTGGAGAAACCTCGCCACAAAAACTTACAACAGCAAGAAGGAGTACAAGTACAGCAAGAAGCAAAATACAATACAATTGTAAAACCTTCGCTTACTTGCCTTCTCTTCGACTGGATGAAGCAGCAGCTTCAAGCGACGCCTAGCCGAAAGGAAGCTCACGCGAAGCTTAGACGAGAGCTCAGCAAAGCTCTAGAGAAATAGTAGCAGCAAGAAGGAACAGAGAGGAAGAAGAAGTGTAAGAGAGAGACTCCACTGTAGAAGCCCTCAGCCCTTTTATAGCCTGCATCCACCTGCGAGAAGAACAGAGGCCAAAGACAGCAGAAGAATCTAGCCGTTGTCTCTCAACGGCTAGGGCCAGACCGATCAGGCATCACCCTGATCGGTCTGGGGCTGATCTGATCGGTCGTGGGGACCGATCAGGCTTCCTGCTGATCGGTCCCCAGACCGATCAGTAAGCTCACAGAGGCACACTGATCGCTTTCTGATCGGTCTCCAGACCGATCAGGAAACCACAGTATCAGTGGATCGGTCACCAGACCGATCCAGGTCTTGGTTTTTGCCCAAACCAAGTCCAAACCAATATCCGGTCAACCTTGACCTCTTGGTACATCATGCTTAGCATCCGGTCACTCCCTTGACCTGCTAAGACTCCCCACCAAGTGTCCGGTCAATCCCTTTGACCCACTTGGACTTTTCTCTTCGTGTCAAGTATCCGGTCACTCCCTTGACCTACTTGACCTTCTCAACACCAGATGTCCGATCACCCTTGATCCATCTGGATTTTCCCTTGCCCGGCTTCACTCACCAGGACTTTCACCTAACTTCACTCACTAGGGTTTTCACCTGGCTTCACTCACCAGGACTTTCCAACTGCCTGGCTTCACTCACCAGGACTTTCCCACTGCCTGACTTCACTCACCAGGACTTTCCCACTGCCTGGCTTCACTCACCAGGACTTTCACCTAGCTTCACTCACTAGGGTTTTCACAACTGCCTGGCTTCACTCACCAGGACTTATCCGTCTGCCTGGCTTCACTCACCAGGACTTTCCACATCCGGTCCAGAGAATGAGCTACCGAGCCCTCTCCGACTTCCACTTGCCAAGTTCTCATACTTGGACTTCTCCGTGCCAAGTCTCCATACTTGGACTTTTCCCGTGCCAAACTCCCTGCTTGGACTTTTCACCAGATGTCTGGTCAACTCACCTCGGGTCAACCAGGTCAACCTTGACCACGGGTTGCACCCACAATCTCCCAAGCTTGTATCCTTGTCAATCATCAAGATACAACTTTTCTGTTCACGTCAAACATTGTCAAACATAACTCGTCAAACATCAAAACACAACTCGAGTCAAGTCAACTCGAGTCTGGTCAACCAGGTCAACCTTGACCTAAGGTTGCACCAACATAACCAGCATGTTATCTTTTTAGTTCAAGAGTAAGACGCCAAACCCCTTATGTTCGACCAACTTAAGGGTCAATTGACTTTCTCCCGCCCGGCTTATAATCTGATAGAACTAGACCTGAGAGCCTTAGCACTGGACGAACAACAAAGTCAGGTGGGGAATCCTCTCTTTTCTTGGCTTTGACCGTTGATGTTAGCCTTATTTCATGTCACGTGACACTTCAAATTAATTAATTATTGAAAACCCATATCAATTCTAGATAAGAGATGTAGTATAGGGTCCCAAGTCATATTTTCCAAGGATAGCTAACAAATGTATGTGAATTCTAGATTAAAAGCAGTTTTTGGGTTTTCTAATGACAATAAGTGCCTTGGTTTTGATCTAACTAAAAGAAGGTGTCCAAAAGTTAAACTAACAATGTGTATCTGATCATGCTAGCTCAATTAGTAAGTATTTTCAATTCGAATTAAGCAACTTTGATCTCTTTCAATAGATCAAATAGATTGACAAAGAAATTCAAATTTGAACTCGACATGGTACACTTATTTGAAATAAGAACTTAACTACAATTGCTTATTCCATTCAAATTGCAAAGAGCCAAGGTAAGATCAAGGATTTAGATACAGTAAAGTAATGGATGAGATGCAACAATCAAATTGCAAAGATTCTTGGCTAGAATGAAAATTACAAATGCAAATAATCAAATCATCAGATCTAAGCAAATGAATGAAAAATCGAAGATAAAGAAAATATTCCTCAACCTAAATCGCAGATCGAGCTCCTTCTTCCTGCTGTCAAACAGAAATGCTCCTGGGAACCACCCTTCAAACAATCGACAAAGGAGATCCAAGCTTCCAGTTAATGCAGACGACGCGCGTAGCTCCTGGGTACTTCCCTTCAAGCTCACGATCAGTTAGCTATCTCAACGTGTAAAGAGTCAGAGGTTGAAATCTGGTAAGCGATTGACCAAAACAATTGATCTAATCGATCCTGGTGTCGCTGATGAAATGGAAGATGGAAATGGATTGGAGACGCTGGGAAAACTCCGCCGGAACCTCTAATGGATGGTGGAAATCGCAGATCGGGGAAATGCCCTCGTTCTGTGACTCAGCAAAGGAATGCAGAAAATAAAGTCGCGACGTGGGAAACTCCTCGCCGTCACGTTCTGCCCCTTTTAATGTTGGTTGCTGGCAGCTCAGAATTCACCGTCGACGAAGGAACTAGCTCTCAGATCTGGAATGATGAATGGAGCTCCGCCAAGTGCACCTTAGGAAGAGACCGACATGATGAACCGTGGTGAAGCCACTATTCATATATGAGAAATTTTGGTTTTGAACTTCTGATTTGAACCAGTTCAATTGAGATTAGGGATTTGGTGTAGAGAATTAATTTGGGCTTGAATTGAGTTGAGCTCCCTTCTTCACTTGGATGATCCCCTTTGTTTGAGTTGGTTGAACCTAATTCTCCAAGTGTGAGTCCACCTTCTCTTGAATCATGTACCAAATTGAACCAACTTCAATATCCTACAAGACCAAGTTCAAAATGTAAGGAATAATAACATAAATTAAGGATTAATATAATGAGCATCAAAATAATCCTCACTTTGTAAACATGATCACAAGATGTAAATTTGAGTATGAAAGTGGATAGAAACTCCAAATATCAACCCAAAATAATGTATCAAATAGTTACTTATCAAATCCCCACACTTATTCTTGCACGTCTCATGCAAGTAAACAAAACTAAAGAAACAACTAAGGTTGTGCCCCCTAACCGTTCTCAATCATGTTTAGAAGATAATAAAAGAAAGTTACCTAGGATTGCAAGTTTCAACAATTCAAGCATTCATGGTTTCAATTCTTACCTTGGTTAACTACATAATGACATCAATCTAATATGAATAAATTGAGAATGATATCATCAAACTAATCCTCACAAGGAAATTCTTGAGTGACTCTCAATCCTAATCTCAAATTCATATAAAGGTGGAGCACACTCAAGCTACTCATGTTTCATGCACTACCATATGCTTGCTTATCTTCTATTCTTCACCACTAACCTAGGCATTATAATACACAATTATGAAGGTCTATAATGATGAAAAAGAAGGCATGAATCAAATGAAATCAAAGTATAAGTATTAAGAAAGAAAAGAAGAAGTTATGATTCAAATGATAGTGGAAGACATGGATACAAAAGAATGTTATATAAATGAATTCCGACCCTACTTCCCTCTTTTATCTTCTTCTGAATTTACTTCCCAATGCACAACAACCATTTCCAAATTTCAGCTTCTTGTTAGTTCATACCAAAATTGACGAATCTTAAAAACTCAAAAAGTAAAGCTGATTTTTCACGTAATGTTTCAAAATTCTGAATGGTGAATGATTTCGGTTTGCATCTTGAAGATTTGAGCCTAAGTGAAGGTTTCATTTAGAACTCAACTGAGTAAACCCTCACTCACTTCATTACCGATTAGATTCACTTGAAAGGTTGGCTCAAAATTTTGCACAGTGACAGATTGGATTGAACAATGTTGCATTTCTTCACTCATTCTGTCACGCCCAAGAGGAGTCCATGGCAGACGAAAATCCGACAACATCTCCCTTGTACCGGTGACAATCTGAATCCTGAAATACATAGCCCTTAGGGCTTATCAATCCTCAGCCAACACGTCCGAAACATATATGATAAAATAAGTAAACATTCCACGTAGTTTAATATAAAACCTACTCCACTACAAAGAGGTAAACACAACCCATAATGGAAAACCATCGCAGTGGAAAAACATGGGCATCATACCAAAAACTCGATATAAAATGCACGAGTGCAAGAACTACACATTAAAAGTCTGTAGATCACACAACAAAGAACCAAAGTCTGAAAATAGAAAACTATCTCGACACGGAGTGGGGACAAGCAACTGGAACCTCCTAACGACTTTAACCTGAAATAGGAATAAATCAACGGGGTGAGTTCAAGAACTCAGCGGGTATCAATTAGACATGCATAGTAAGATATAACTATCAATAATAATCATGCAGTACAGTCTCTTGAACAATAGCAAGTAATGCAAAATTGAACAACAGAAGAAACTGTACTTACCAGGACCTCCTATCCGAACATAAGGGTGTGAACCATACCAACAAGTGTAGGGTCGTCAGACCAAATACATAATGTCTCCTGTATGCATGTCAATCATATGCAACCACCAAAATGCAGCATCTAAAATACAGCAATCACAAGCAATAAATCCAATTCATGCATATGATGCAAATGACATAGTCACCCCTGATGCAGTCAGCCACCTCACACGCGATGATGAGGTTGAGTGGATAGGGCTATGACAACTGTACACTCTGCCATCATTACTCCTGAGTGACCGAATGGACAAGATGCTATCGAAGTACACCTATCCTCCTACCCCAACTAAATGAGGGAGCCAAAGCTCTTATTTCCCTATGTCATAGTCAAGAGGAGAGATCCCTGTCCGCTACCACGCTGTATCAACACTACCCATGGGAGGCCGAGCAGAGCCCTGACAGAGCAACTGTACACACTCTGCTTGATGTACCACTAACCTGTTGGGGAAATTTCCCTAGGTCAATGTTGACCAGTTTGACTAAGCTTGAGTTGAGTCAAGCTTGAGTTAGGATTTGAGTTTTGATGTTTGACAATATAAGGAGATTGCTAGAGCAATTGTCCGGTTGTGGAGATGGTCAAAGGATTGACCAGGTGGATGAGAATACAAATCAAGTAGGTCAAGGTTGATAGGAGACTTGATTGGGTAAGTCCTAACTGGAGGTTAGGCATTTGGAAAGTCCTGGTGAGGAGCCAGGCAACGGGAAAGTCCTAGTGAGGAGCTAGGCAGGAGAAAGTCCTGGTGAGGAGCCAAGCAGTTGGAAAGTCCTAGTGAGAAGCTAGGCAGGAGAAAGTCTTGGTGAGGAGTCAGGCAATCGGAAAGTCCTAGTGAGGAGCTAGGTAGGAGCAAGTCTTGGTGAGGAGCCAGACAATTGGAAAGTCTTGGTGAGGAGCCAGGCAAGTGAAAAGTCTTGGTGAGGAGCTAAGCAGTTGGAAAGTCCAAGCATGTGGTCTTGGCAAGGTAAGTCCTGGTATGACTTGGCAAGGAAGACCCAACAACTAGGATGAGGCCGAAGGAAGCTCCTGAAGGTAAGGCATGAAGGATGGGGAGATATCCGAGGGATGTAAGGCTGATGGAGGAGGCTAGAAGGCTAGTTCGAGGTTGGTCGGGTGTGGCCAAATGCTAGGCATGGAGACCCAAAAGGTCACGGTTGACTAGAAGTTGGGTTTGGGACTTTGGACTTGAGTTTGAGTCAAGTTTAGAGTGTTCAATCAATCAGGCGATCGATTGAACAGGGTCCAAATCGATCGATCGATCGATTTGGACTGTGTTGCGATTGTGGGAAGGCCCAATCGATCGACAGATTGATTGGGATATGAAATCGCGAGCACAGAGGTTTTTCCAATCGATGGGTGATCGATTGGGAGCTGCCAATCGATCGGTCGATCAATTGGGCAACAGAAGTTCTCACGCGGATGCGAGAGCACAGAAAGGTTCTGAATCGATCGGGCGATTGATTCAGGAAGTCCCAATCGATCGGTCGATCGATTGGGAAGTGACCGTTACGCAGGATGTAGGTGATGAACGGCTGCGATGGAGCGGTACTGACGTGGTAATCGATTGGGAATGAATTCGATCGATTGGGAACACTGTTTAAAGCCTGGGCGGAGCGTTTTCTTCGCTATAACTTTGCGTTCTTTACTGCGATTCCTCTCCGATTTTCACAGCGATTCTCCAGATCTTCACAGCTAGTTCTTGAAGGCTCTTGGTGTTAGCAATTCGAGCCGTAAAAACCATTTTTTGCATTGCGGAAACCCCGAAGCTAGCCACGGATCCGTGCGAAGATATATTTAAAAATTAAATCATGTACATGTTTCTACCCTAGATCTACCTAAGATCTACATGAAAAGAGAGTTACCCTTGTAGCGAAGCCTTTGCTTATCCCGCACGTCCAAGAGTTGTTGGATCTCGTAGGGTGTCAAGTGTACACCCCTCTATATGTATCCACACAGACAAAAGGTGAAGAAAAACCACTTAGACTAGCACTCTTGGTGGTCACAGCAATGGAGGATAGGGAGAGAACAAGAGAATGAGAGGAGGAAGAAGAAGACTTCAATGAGCACACAATTGCTTTTCACACCATTAAGTGGTCGACCACCTTATGAGAGGTTATATACCTCCATGTAATACCAAGAGTCATGACTCTTGGTCTCCCTCATGAGGTGGCACACACTTGATGTAGCCTTGATGATGTGGACCATCATCATTGGCCGGCCCTATGCCAAGTCACAATGAGGTGGCAATTGGTCAAGTCAAACTTGACCTTCATCTTCCCTCTTAAGTCAAGTCAAACTTGACCCATTTATTTCTCATAGTTGATCAAATCTAACCACTGATTCAAGTCAATTTAATTTAATAAATCTCTATTCATTGAATTAAATTGATTCAATGAGTCATAATCTAAATTAGACTCATTTAACACATGAATCAAATTGAGTCCAACTCAATTAGTCTAATTTGGATTACTCTTAATCCAATTTGGTTCATCATATGAACCTAATCCTCTTGGTCCATCATATGAACCTAATCTCCATCTAATTGCCCTTTGTGTGTGACCCTATAGGTTCTTGTAACGTTGGCAATGCTCCTAAACCCATTTAGAAGCATAAGTAATGAGCAGTATCTAGCAACACATCATTACTACCCAAGTTATAAGAATATTGAGATCCAACATCACCTTGTGACTACTAATTGTGACTCTCACAATATGTGACAATGTCCTTCTATCCTTGACATCTAGATTGATCAATTGAGGTATAGACCGTGTCATCCTCTAATCAATCTATATCTTGAACTGCAAGTAGACTCACTCTAAACAAATGAGCTCAATATCTCATATTGATTCATTTGGGCATGGTCATGCACTTAGTGGTCTCACTCTATCAAGAATCATGGTGTCACTCCCGTTATATAGGAGGGATAGATCCCATCTACATCACTCACATCCCTCCGCATAATTTATTACATACCCAGTAATCGCCTTTATAGTCCACCCAGTTACGGGTGACGTTTGACGAAGCCAAAGTATGTAACTCCTTATGTATGGAACCATGGTGACTTCAAGTCCAAGGACTGATAGTCATACTAATAGTCACATGAGAAAGTATATGACACTCATATAACGATCCATGATACTTTCTCATGGCGGGTCATTCAGTATACATTCTCCAATGCATACCCATGTGTCAACTTGATATCTCTATACCCATGACTTGTGAGATCAAGTTATCGAGTTGACCTACATGCTAGTCTCAGTGCATTAACATTATCCCTGAATGTTAATACTTGACTAGGAATGATTAAGAGTAGTGTTCTCTATATCATCTCACTATCGATTCAACCAATCGATTGATATAGATAAGAACCTTCCACTCAAGGACACTATTATACTTAGTTATTTGGCACCAATACAAGTAAGTATAATAACCATAAAGAAATGTCTTTATAAATATATAGGAATATGATACATCGAGTCCATACAACAATCATAATATGATTTGCTCTAGGGCTCTAACTAATAATTTTCCACTAGCACTAGTGCCAATCTGTGTAGGCTCTAAGGCCCAATGACCTAGTGTGACCATCATGCTTTCTCTATGCCAAAGCCTTGGTCAAGGGATTAGCGACGTTAGCCTCTTTGAGTACTCTGCAAATCTTCACATCTCCTCTATCGATGATTTCTCGAATGAGATGGAAGCGCCGTAGTATGTGTTTGGTCCGCTGGTGTGTGCGAGGTTCCTTAGCTTGTGCAATTGCTCCATTGTTGTCACAATAGAGCTCTATAGGATCGACTATACTAGGAACCACCCCAAGCTCAGTAATGAACTTGCGGATCCAAACTGCCTCCTTTCTTGCTTCTGATGCAGCAATATACTCGGCCTCTGTTGTAGAATCAGCAACTGTGTCCTGCTTCGAACTCTTCCAGCTCACAGCACCACCATTCAAACAAAACACGAACCCAGACTGCGATCTATAATCATCCTGGTCAGTTTGGAAGCTAGCATCACTGTAACCCTTTACAGCTAGCTTGCCATCACCTCCAAATATCAAGAAATATTCTTTAGTCCTTCTTAAGTACTTAAAAATATTTTTGACCACTATCTAGTGACGCTCACCTGGATCTGACTAGTATCTACTCGTCATGCTCAAAGCATACGAAACATCAGGACAAGTACATAGTATGGCGTACAGATAGATCCTATGGCTGAAGCATAAGGGATCTTATCCATGCGGTCTCTCTCCTCTCTAGAAGAGAGACTTTGAGTCTTCGAAAGACTCACACCATGTGACATCGGCAGAAATCCTTTCTTGGAATTTTGCATGGCAAACCGTAGTAATACCGTGTCAATATATGTACTTTGACTTAGGCCAAGCAATCTCTTAGGTCTATCTCTATAGATCTTTATACCTAAAATACAGGTTGTTTCACCTAAGTCCTTCATTGAGAAACAATTCCCTAGCCAAGTCTTTACAGATTGTAACAAAGGGATGTCATTTCCAATGAGTAGTATGTTATCCACAAACAATACAAGGAAGACAACTGTGTTCCCAACAACCTTCTTGTAGACACAGGGTTCATCTTCATTCTTGATGGAACCAAACTATTTGATCGGATCATCGAATCGAAAATTCCAACTTCGAGAAGCTTGCTTTAGTCCATATATGGACATGCAGCTTGCATACTCTGCCAGTTTGCTGTGGATCTACAAAACCCTCAGGTTGTGTCATGTACACATCCTCGAGCAAGTTTCCATTCAAAAACGCAGTTTTAACATCCATCTGCCAGATCTCATAATCGTGGTATGCTACAATAGCAAGCATGATCCGAATGGACTTAAACATTGCTACTGGAGAAAAAGTTTCATCATAGTCAATACCATGAATTTGCTTGAAACCTTTAGATACCAAGCAACCTTTATAGGTAATAAGTCCATCCATGTCAGTCTTTCTCTTAAAGACCCACTTACACCCAATGGGTTTGACGCCTTCAGGTGGATCAACCAAAGTCCATACTTGGTTGGTGTACATGGATTCCATCTCGGATCTCATGGCCTCTAGCCATGACTCAGAATCTGGTCTCATCACAGCTTCCTGATAGGAGGTAGGCTCATTCTCAACGAGCATAACATCATCATGGTCAGACAAGAGAAATGAGTATCTCTCAGGCTGACGACGTACCCTATCAGACCTGCGAAGAGGTAGGTCTACTTGAACTGGTTGTTGTTCCTCAACTCTTTGTGGAACAATCTCATCATCCACAATATTTTGTGGTTCTAGTTCAACTTCCATCAAGACCTCAGTGCTATGGTCTATATCTTGAACTTCTTCAAGATCAAACGTACTTCCACTAGTTTTTCTAGAAATAAAGTCTCTTTTTAGAAATACCCCAGTCTTAGCCACAAACACTTTGTGTTGACTGGAAATGTAGAAGTAATATCCCTTCGTTTCCTTGGGATATCCAATAAAGTAACACTTATCGGATTTAGGTCCCAGTTTGTCCGAGACTTGACGTCGAACGTAAGCCTCACAACCCCAAATCCTCATAAAAGATATCTGGGCATCTCTCCCAGTTCATATCCTATATGGTGTTTTTATCACAACCTTGGATGGAACACGGTTAAGTGTGAAGGCTGCTGTGTCTAGAGCATATCCCAAAAAAGACATAGGAAGATCTGTGTGACTCATCATAGATCGTACCATATCTAATAGGGTATGATTTCTCCTTTCGGATACACCATTCCACTGTGGTGTTACAGGAGGAGTGAGTTGGGATAAGATCCCACACTCAGCTAGATAGTCACGAAACTCATGGCTAAGGTATTCACCACCTCGATCTGTTCGAAGTATCTTAATACTCTTGCCTAGATGGTTTTGTACTTCATTCTTGAATTCTTTGAACTTTTCAAAGGATTGTGACTTATGTGTCATCAGATACACATAACCATATCTACAGAAGTCATCAGTAAATGTAATGAAGTACCTATAACCACCTCTGGCAATGACATTGAAAGGGCCACATACATCACTATGTATAAGTCCTAACAAGTCAGTTACTCTTTCGCTGTGTCCACTAAAGGGAGTCTTGGTCATCTTGCCCTATAGGCATGACTCGCATGTCTCATATGATTCAAAATCAAATGAGTCCAGCAAACCATCTTTATGGAGCTGGGATAAGCAATTCTCATTTATATGACCTAAGCGACAATGCCAGAGATAGGTTTGGTTCATCTCATTTGACTTGAACCTTTTGGTACTTATGTTATAGATGAGGCTCTCTAAGTCTAGAATATAGAGTCCGTTTTTCAGAGGTGCACTATAATAGAACATATCGTTTAAATAAACGGAACAACATTTGTTCTTTATTATAAACGAAAAGCCTTTCTTGTCTAAACAAGATACTGAAAGATGTTCTTTGTGAGAGCAGACACATAACAACATTCATCTAATTCTAGTACAAGCCCAGAGGGCAGAGATAGATAGTAAGTTCCTACAACAACAGCAGCAACCCATGCTCCATTGCCTACTCGTAGGTCCACCTCACCCTTCGTCAATGCCCTGCTATTTCTCAGCGCTTGCACATTAGTCCAAATGTGACAAGCACATCCGGTACCCAATACCCACGATACAAAAATAGATAGATTAACTTCTATAACATATATACCTGAAGTAGAAGTCTCACTCCTCTTCTTCTTAAGATCTTCCATGTATCCTTTGTAGTTCCTCTTCCAGTACCCGATCTGACCACAGTGGAAGCAAGTATCATCCTTGGCAACCCCTCCTTTCGGTTTCATTACCTTGCCTTTGCCCTTGGCTTGGGACTTTCCCTTACCTTTAGGCTTGCCCTTGTCTTTATGCTTTTGCACCATCAAAAT
This sequence comes from Zingiber officinale, assembly GCF_018446385.1. Lineage (NCBI taxonomy): Eukaryota > Viridiplantae > Streptophyta > Magnoliopsida > Zingiberales > Zingiberaceae > Zingiber > Zingiber officinale. The sequence goes on from NC_055986.1 coordinate 53,711,245, forward strand.
GGAGTTGGGCTTTACCTTCTTAAGGTTGAGCTCAGCAGTTCTCAACATGCTTAGCAGCTCAGGCAGTGGCTTACCAATTTCGTTCATGTTGTAATTAATGATAAATTGACTGTATCTCTCTGGCAAGGATTGCAAGATCAAGTCAGTGGCTAGTTCTTGGCCAAGTGGGAATCCCAACCTCTGTAGGTTTTCTATGTACCTAATCATCTTGAGCACATATGGACCTACGGGAGTCCCATCTTGCATCTTGTACTGAAACAGTGCCTTGGAGATCTCGAATCTCTCATGCCTCGCTTGTCCTTGATAAGTTGACAAAGATGTTCAACTATATCATAAGAAGACATCAACTCGTATTTCTTCTGAAGCTCAGAGTTCATGGTCGCGAGCATGAGGCATGACACATCTAATGCATCATCTTGATGCTTTTTATAAGCATCTCAGTCAGCTCGCGTGGCAGTGGCAGGAGGTGCCTCGGGAATGGACTGCTCCAGGACGTACAGTTTTCTTTCTTATGTGAGAACGATTCTCATATTCCTGTACCAGTCTAGGAAATTAGCTCCATTGAGCTTGTCCTTGTCAAGGACAGAACGCAGAGAGAAAGTGTTCGTGTTTGTCGACATGACAATCTACAACAGAAATAATGCAGAAAGTAAATATCATATTCCATCTATCATTTAATTAGGCCTTTAACTAAATGATGCTCCCACTGAATTATAGAGCTTTTTGTAGAATCAAGTCATGGATGTGGTCAAACCACACTACTAGATTCATACCAATTAGCTATAATTCTCATGGGACAAGATCCACATCATACTATGCCTTGAGTTAGCTTTGGCTAAATCGCCCAAGACTTAGTATGATCGGTAGATAACTAGTTATCAATTACATCTCTATGCAACTCTTGTTTATAGGATCAAAATCCTCATTTATAAAAAACCTTGAGTTAGCTTTGGCTAAATCACCCAAGATTTAGTATAAATGTGATCTTTATCCTATCTTCCCAACCGTTGGAATATGCCTATAGTTATACCCGATCAAATTGAGTTGACTAGTTATACTCAATCTAATTGAGTTTGTTCTCACCCAAGCTTTGATAGGCGGGACCAAGATTATCCCTCCGCACCCTACCAAGATAAAATGTGTTGCTTTGCTTTGGCAGATTCAACAACAACAAATGATCGAGGTAGTGATGGGTATCAAAACTTGGTAGGCATTTCGAGTTGATTTGATTAAGATCTAATCTAATCGTGAATGTGTGTCATATACGCATTAAGACACTAATTACCCTACATTAGCATGCATCACATATACACAAGCAAATAATTTGTGATGTGGTCACGACCCTACTACGATCTTTTCAAGCCAATGAAAAGATCGGACGGTCAACCTAGGGTCAACGACTTCTTCAAGCGCCTCCTTTTGACCGTCATGTGTTGATCGCACCCTCCTCGTAACTCCTTCTTGAGTGGACCTTCCACCGCTTCATTTTGTACATTACAAATATGAAACTTGAGTTACATTCGAGTCTAAAAACTATTTATAACAGTAACATAAAAAGAAGGTACGATGCGCAGGTCGCATATCAATACAACACGCACAACAAAAAAATGGCGCGCATGCTATATTATGAATTACAACACATTTTAACCAATCATATTGGGGTTATTGGGCCATAACCATCACAATATCACACATAATTCTAAATTATGTATTTTACATAAATTTCTATAATTTTACTACTGTTTTTATCAATTTTATGAGTCACAACTTCCCAGCGGTCCCATTTAGTGGTTTTCGGGCGCGATCGCGGGACAATGCCCCTTGCGGGGTTAGGGGCAGCGCTCCTACTCGTGAAATGAATATCACGAGTATCCCATCTTGATCTAACAGCGTCTTAATCCGCTATCCCAAAACAATTTGGGCGAGACCTTGCCGTTTCGGAAGGTTTTTCTCGGTAGTTGAAGCCTACAAGTGTCCAAACACTTGTTGCTTCGCCTCGACGAGAAAAATACTCACAAAATCCATAAAAATAGTAAACTTACATAAACTTATAGATCTAATATTTTTTCATAAAAATAAAATACAAGCAAGTACATGCTTCGCACGTGGCTCTGATACCACTGTTAGCAATTCGAGCCGCAAAAACCGCTTTTTGAGTTGCGGAAACCCCGAAGCTAGCCACGGATCCGTGCAAAGATATATTTAAAAATTAAATCATGTACATGTTTATACCCTAGATCTACCTTAGATCTACATGAAAAGAGAGTTAACCTTATAGCGAAGCCCTTCGCTTATCCCGCTCGTCCAAGAGTTGCCGGATCTCATAGGGTGTCAAGTGTACACCCCTCTATATGTATCCACACGGACAAAAGGTGAAGAAAAACCACTTAGAGTGTGCTAGCACTCTTGGTGGTCATGGCAATGGAGGATAGGGAGAGAACAAGAGAATGAGAGGAGGAAGAAGAAGACTTCAATGAGCACACAATTACTTTTCACACCATTAAATGGCCGCCCACCTTATGAGAGGTTATATACCTCCATGTAATACCAAGAGTCATGACTCTTGGTCTCCCTCATGAGGTGGCACAAACTTGATGTAGCCTTGATGATGTGGACCATCATCATTGGCCGACCCTATGCCAAGTCACAATGAGGTGGCAATTGGTCAAGTCAAACTTGACCCTTCATCTTCCCTCTCAAGTCAAGTCAAACTTGACCCATTTATCTCCCATGGTTGATCAAATCTAACCATTGATTCAAGTCAATTTAATTTAATGAATCTCTATTCATTGAATTAAATTGATTCAATGAGTCATAATCTAAATTAGACTCATTCAACACATGAATCAAATTGAGTCCAACTCAATTAGTCTAATTTGGATTACTCTTAATCCAATTTGGTTCATCATATGAACCTAATCCTCTTGGCCCATCATATGAACCTAATCTCCATCTAATTGCCCTTTGTGTGTGACCCTATAGGTTCTTGTAACGTTGGCAATGCTCCTAAACCCATTTAGAAGCATAAGTAATGAGCGGTATCTAACAACACATCATTACTACCTAAGTTACAAGAATGTTGAGATCCAACATCACCTTGTGACTACTAATTGTGACTCTCACAATATGTGACAATGTCCTTCTATCCTTGACATCTAGATTGATCAATTGAGGCATAGACCGTGTCATCCTCTAATCAATCTATATCTTGAACTCCAAGTAGACTCACTCTAAACAAATGAGCTCGATATCTCATATTGACTCATTTGGGCATGGTCAGGCACTTAGTGGTCTCACTCTATCAAGAATCATGGTGTCACTCCCGCCATATAGGAGGGATAGATCCCATCTGCATCACTCACATCCCTCCGCATAATTTGTTACATACCCAGTAATCGCCTTTATAGTTCACCTAGTTACGGGTGACGTTTGACGAAGCCAAAGTATGTAACTCCTTATGTAGGGAACCATGGTGACTTCAGGTCCAAGGACTGATAGTCATACTAATAGTCACATGAGAAAGTATATGACACTCATATAACGATCCATGATACTTTCTCATGGCGGATCATTCAGTATACATTCTCCAATGCATACACATGTGTCAACTTGATATCTCTATACCCATGACTTGTGAGATCAAGTCATCGAGTTGACCTACATGCTAGTCTCAGCGCATTAACATTATCCCTGAATGTTAATACTTGACTAGGAATGATTAAGAGTAGTGTTCTCTATATCATCTCACTATCGATTCAACCAATCGATTGATATAGATAAGAACCTTCTACTCAAGGATGCTATTATACTTAGTTATTTGGCACCAATACAAGTAAGTATAATAACCATAAAGAAATGCCTTTATAAATATATAGGAATATGATACATCGAGTCCATACAACAATCATCATATGATTGGCTCTAGGGCTCTAACTAGCAATTGGGTTGCATCCCCAAGGTTCAAGAGGCTATTACAAGCAACAAGTAAGCTAAAGGAAGAGTGTATTCATTTGTATTTGTCTTTCTTCTTCTTGTGGAAGTGTTGTGTCGTAGTGTGAGTTTGTACGAGGCTTCTCCGCCTTCGGCTGTGACCGAGAAGGAGTTGTTCTTAGTGGAGATAGCGTGTCGTGTATATATCCTTGGATTAGTCACCTCTTCTTGAGGTGGATACCAAGTAAACCCTAGGTGTTAGCATTGTGAGTGTTTATCTTCGAGTTTTCTGCTGCATAACAACAAGATGAAGCAAACCGACGCAAGCGCGATGAAACGCTATTCACCCCCCCTCTAGCGGGCACATCGGTCCCAACAATTGGTATCAGAGCGAGGTCGCTCTTCTACGGACTAACCGCCAAGAGAGCAAGAAGCTAGAGGAAATAGAAGATGGAGTCCGAAGGACCGCTTGGATGGGACATCCGGATTCCATCCCGTATGACAAAGAGGACTTCAATTTTTGAAGAACTCGGTTGGAGACATGGTTCCAAATGGATTGGAACTAATGGGTTGTTTTGGAGGACCCATTTGAAGCTCCAACGGACAAGAAGGGTAAGCGCCTCCAACCTTGACATTGGACGGAGGAACAAAGGGAGCAAGCGGAGGCGGATAAGGAGGTAACAAAAACTTTGTTAAATCTATTACCCTCTAACATAATTTTGAGTGTAGGTGAATGCACGAGTGCAAGTGATCTTTTGAAAAAGGTCATTGTCTATCATGAGAACCCCACTCAATTTCAAGGAATGGATGAACCTAAGGAGAATGGTTCATTAGTCCAAGAAGAGAAGGACCAATTCGATGTTGATATAAGGTCAACATTCGAGGAGAAGAAGGAAGAGGAGGAGAAGGAAGAAGATGAGAGATCTTCTACATCTTCAAGAGAGGAAGAGGTGGAAGTATCCACATCCTCAAGAGTTGAAGAGGTGGAAGCACCCACACCCTCAAGAGGAGAAGAAGAAGAAGATGATGCAACCTCCATAATGCAAGATAAATCAAATGGAGGATCAAGTGCCACCCTACAAGCAAAGGTATAGAAATTTTGATTGTAAATAATAAAAATCATATCATTTGCTTTGAGTGTAGGGAATATGGATACTATAAGAGTAAGTGTCCAAAATTGACCAAGAAGAAGGGGTCAAGTAGTATCCAAGGGCAAGGAGAAGCCCAAGGAGACAATCCCCACAACAAAGAAGAGCAAGGAACACATTGTGTGTTTCTTGTGCAACCAAAATGAACATTATCGAAGCCAATGTCCAAAGGGGAAGAAAACAACCAAAGTCAAAGGAGGAAGCACAATTTTATAGGGAGCTTCCAAGGTAAAAACCAAGGTATCATTTAATGAATCTATTCCTTTGACACATGATAAAAAATAATTCTTATCATTTTAATGCGAATTATCATGAAAGTAGGAAGCATGATGGCACTAAGGATAAATATATTCCTCCTCATGCTAGATATACCATATCTAAGTTTAGTAAGGTAGATAGCAATTTAGGCAATAATTCTAAGGATTATAGATATATGCTTAAATATAGAAATGCTCATAGGGGTCAATAAAAATCCAAATATATGGATTTAATGACGGAGAACCAAGTCTTGAGGTCAAGACTTGATAATTTAGAAAGGACCCTAGCAAGAATGGAAAACATGCTTAGGGTTCAAAATGAGCATAACCTAGGAAAATCTAGACAAGAGTCATCCAATGGCTATAGAGGTTTGGGATACAAACCTAAAGTCAAGAAGGATGTGACTTCTTTTCATAGGGTTCCATATAGCTATGGGACCAACCTTAGGTGTAAAGGTCAAGTCAAGGATACTAGGGAAGGAATCCCTAAAAGTTCTTTTGGCAAGACCAATGTGACTAAGACTTCCAAGAAGTCTAACAAAGTCATAAAGAATGTCACAAGGGAGGTCATCCCTAAAGTTGATCTAGTAAAGGTGACTAAGGCTCCACAAAGGCCAAATAAAGTCACAAAGAAGGTTACAAGGGAAGTTATCCCTAGGAGTGACCTAGTAGAAGTGACCAAGGCTTCTAAGAAGCCTAGAAAGATCCTTAGGAAGGTGACTAGGGAAGTTATCCCTAGTGAGTACCTAAAGCATCCAAGGAGCACCAATAGGTTTTGGGTTTCTAGGAGCATATTCTCTACACCCTAGATGGGTCTAGAGAGTGTCAACTCTATTTGGAAGGGTAGTGAACCCAACCTTGATGAAGTTGGCACTTGGAGAGCATTTTCAAGGTTTCACTAACCTTTGAAAATGAAAAGGATTATTAGTGTTACTCTTTGAAAGAGTAAAATGTGTCAAAATTTGAGGAATTGAATCTAATTTAAATTGACACACTTGAGAGAAGCAAAAGTAATGCCAAATTTGGAATTCGACATTTTCTTATGGAATTAAGGGAAATGTAAACCTTAATCCAAATTGTCACTCTTGGAAAGAGTAACATGTGCCAAATCTTAAGGAATTATGTTTTAATTAAATTGACACAATTTGGAGAATCATATGAACTACCAAGTTGGGATTTTGGTACGTTCTTAGGGAGCTAAGGGCAAATCCGGGCTTAAAATATAAGGTGATTACTCCTTTGGAAGGATAAATATACCAAAATTTGAGGAATGTGCTTAATTTTAATTGGCATAAATAAATCAAGAGATTAAAGAAATGCTAAGTTGGGGTTTGACACTTTCTTGATGAAATTAGGCAATCTAGGATTTAATTTTAAGATTAGCTAAGGTTTAAGGACACTTAGATAGGTAATCTAGGTATTTTATTTATGCTAATTTGCCATGCTTTGTTTGTCCATCATATATCATGACATCATATGTATTTTTGCATTCATGATTATTATGAAAAATATAAAAAATATCATGTCATGTCATACATACATCATGTAGTTATAGGAAATTTTCTTTTGAAAATTATTTCCTTTTGATGTATGTCATAACATATCATGCATCATGTTTAATTCCTTACAATTAAGGACCAATGACATTCACTAACAAGTAACATCTTTGGCGGATGTTCATAACCATCAAAATGCCTAGGTAGATATGCATGATCCCTTAGTTTAGGGCAAAACCAAATATACATCTCACAAAGAATCATAAGGTGACTTGTATGTATTTTAGTACACATTAGATACAAGTGAGATGTTAGGATGGTGAACAAAATTGAAGATGCTGATTTAGTGTATCTTGTTGAGTTTTAGGTTCATCAAAACACATAGTTATGTGCTTTCTAATCATTGGGAAAGCTAATGTACAAGTCATGTGCATTGAGCCCAAATAACATGGTTAGATATTGGTTTTTAAAATTCTTTTGAAAACCTTGGTGAAGGCTATCTTTTGATAGTATTCATCATTGAAAAGTTAAACACAAACTAGGAGAAAACATTAAAGTTTTTAAGAGTTTTCAAATTTGTGTCAATCTTTGAAAATAGGAAGTATTTTCATATAAAACTATTTTTCCTTGATAGAGTATATCCTAAAGAGTATCTACATGAATTTTCACGATTTTTGTAATTTTGTAGAATTTTTGGGGAGTTTCTAAATTTTGCTGAAACTAAATTTCAAAAAATCAGAACCCCAATCGATTAGCCAATCGATTGGGATGGTTTTAATCGATCAGTCGATCGATTGGGAAGCCAATTCCCGTGAATATAGAGTCAGTGGATCGATCAGCCGATCGATTGACCTAGGCTGGATCGATTAGCCGATCGATTTAGAGGGAATTTCTGCGAGCAGTAGCTTGCGGAATCGATCAATGGATCGATTGAAGTGATATCAATCGATTGAGTCCCAACTTCAATCGATTGGGAAGTCTGATTATGGCTGGAAAAGCCTGATTTCAGCATATTAAGCCACTTCAAGTTCTAATAATCATTCCAAATCCCTTGAAATACATTTGTATACATTTAAGGGGAGTTTTCTTGATGAAAACATGTATGGAATGGTTAAGATAAATCAAAGTGAAGTTTAGGATGGGGTTTAGTTTCAATTTCAAATTTTGGAACCTCAAAACTTCAAGTTTTGGTGTTCAAGGGTCATTAACCATTCCTAACCCTTTGGAATACACTTGTCTACATTTGGTTAAGGTAGACTTAGGTGAAGTTTAGGTTAGGGTTTAGTTTCATTATTGAATTTTGAACCTCAAAACTTTAAGTTTTGGTTTTCCTAACTGTTTAGGAACTCCAAGTTATTGTTGGTGCAATGACAGAAGTTTGACCATGTTTTAGGGGGGTGTTATTCCTTGAATGCATGAAAATTTATCTTCAAGGACCTTGGAAGGGGGTTAAACCTTCGTGATGGATAATACTCAGGGTCGAGTATTGGGGAATAATGGAAGATTGATTATCTTCATTGCTAGGATGATAAATGCTCTTGGATGAGTATTGTGGAGTAGGTTACTGCTCAAGGGGGAGCATTGACTTAATGAAGGGGATCGAACCTTCATTGGTAAAGTGGAAAATACTCTCGGATGAGCATTGTGAAAAAGATTACTGCTCAAGAGGGAGCATTGAATACAATGAATGGGAGTTTCATTGGAACATTGATGCATGCTCTAGGATGAGCATTGTGAAGTGAAGTAGAGCTCAAGGGGGAGCTTAGGCGGCAATGAAGAATATGAGATCTTCATTGTGGGGTTGTTAACAATATATGAGGTTGTAAACAATGTAGAGTTAACTCTTATGGAGAAGAGTTTGTTTTTAGTTTTTGATGTGTGACAAAGGGGGAGAATGGAAGGCTAAGTTAGGCCTTCATCCCAAGCAGGGGGAGTTTGCCCTCTAGGAAAGGGAGAGAATAAAGGAAACCTTCATTCATGCCTTGTCATGAAAGAGGTTAAGGCTATGAGATTTAGCCTTAGTATAAAGAAGAGGTTAAGGCTATGAGATTTAGCCTTGTGATAAAGAAGAGATTAAGGCTATGAGATTTAGCCTTGGTATAAAGAAAAGGTTAAGGCTATGGGATTTAGCCTAACATAGAGGTATTGTTAAACATCAAAAAGGGGGAGATTGTTGGGGCAATTTCCCTAGGTCAAGGTTGACCAGTTTGACTAAGTTTGAGTTGAGTCAAGCTTGAGTCAGGATTTAAGTTTTGATGTTTGACAATATAAGGAGATTGCTGGAGCAATCATCCGGTTGTGAAGATGGTCAAAGGATTGACCAGATTGATGAGAATACAAGTCAAGTAGGTCAAGGTTGATAGGATACTTGACTGGGTAAGTCCTAACTGGAGGTTAGGCATTTAGAAAGTCCTGGTGAGGAGCCAGGCAATGGGAAAGTCCTAGTGAGGAGCTAGGCAGGAGAAAGACCTAGTGAGGAGCCAGACAATTGGAAAGTCCTAGTGAGGAGCTAGGCAGGAGAAAGTCCTGGTGAGGAGCCAGACAATTGGAAAGTCCTGGTAAGGAGCCAGGCAAGTGGAAAGTCCTAGTGAGGAGCCAGGCAGTTGGAAAGTCCAAATGTGATCTTGGCAAAGGAGAAAGTCCTGGTGACGAGCCAGACAATTGGAAAGTCCAATCATGTGGTCTTGGCAAGGTAAGTCCTGGTATGACTTGGTAAGGAAGACCCAATAACTAGGATGAGGCCGAAGGAAGCTCCTGAAGGCAAGGCGTGAAGGATGGGGAGATATCCGAGGGACGCAAGGCTGATGGAGGAGGCTAGAAGGCTAGTTCGAGGTTGGTCGGGTGTGGCCAAATGCTAGGCATGGAGAGCCAACAGGTTATGGTTAACTGGAAGTTAGGTTTGGGACTTTGGACTTGAGTTTGAGTCAAGTTCAGAGTGTTCAATCGATCGGGTGATCGATTGAACAGGGTCCAAATCGATCGGTCGATCAATTTAGACTGTGCTGCGATTGTGGGAAGGCCCAATCAATCAATTAATCGATTAGGATATGAAATCATGAGCACAGAGGTTTTCCCAATAGATCAGGTGATCGATTGGGAGCTACCAATCGATCGGTCGATCGATTGGGCAACAAAAGTTCTCACGCAGATGCGAGAGCACAGAAAGGTTCTGAATCGATCTGGCGATCGATTCAGGAAGTCCCAATCAATCGATCGATTGATTGGGAAGTGACCGTTGCGCAGGATGCAGGTGATGGACGGCTACGATGGAGCGGTGCTGATGTGGCAATCAATTGGGGATGAATTCTATCGTTTGGGAGCACTGTTTAAAGCCTGGGCGGAGCGTTTTCTTCGCTAGAACTTTGTGTTCTTTCCTGCGATTCCTCTCCGATTTTCACAGTGATTTCACCAGATCTTCACAGCTAGTTCTTGAAGGCTCTTGGGTTGCATCCCCAAGGTTCAAGAGGCTACTACAAGCAACAAGTAAGCTAGAGGAAGAGTGTATTCATTTGTATTTATCTTTCTTCTTCTTGTGGAAGTGTTGTGTTGTAGTGTGAGTTTGTACGAGGCTTCTCCACCTTCGGCTGCGACTGAGAAGGAGTTGTTCTTAGTGGAGATAGCGTGTTGTGTGTGGATCCTTGGATTAGTCACCTCTTCTTGAGGTGGATACCAAGTAAACCCTAGGTGTTAGCATTGTGAGTATTTGTCTTCGTGTTTTCCGCTGCACAACAACATGACGAAGCAAACCGACGCAAGCGCGATGAAACGCTATTCACCCCCCTCTAGCGAGCACATCAGTCCCAACAATAACCCATGATTGGTTGTGTGTGCAGATCATTTAACTGGCGATGTGCTCAACTACAAAGGAGTCAACAATTGCTTAGCATGTAATCATGCAAAATGGAGTATGACACTAAGCATATAACACCTGACAATATGCGCCTCTATATAATATGTACCAAAAAGAGCAATGAATCTATAACAATAAACAAGGTATCATAATGTCTAAGTACACATGCCAGGTATAACTAGTAGCTAGTCTTGTGCCTAGGAATGCATCGTATATCACTACTTCTATGAATATAAGTACACAGGGCAAGAATCAGGATGATATAGGCCTAAACGCATATTAGATAAAATAAAGGCATAGCACAAGTATTAGGTAGTGACAAACCAAGGCAGATATAAACCTAACAATTACCACTAGTTATAGCATACTATGCATTTCATAATGACAATATCAAAAGAAGATAAGTCAAAGGTAACCGCCGAAGATCGTATCAGATAGATCCCATGTCGTGATGTCGTCTCAATAGAGTCCTGCATCAAAGTATTTTATTTAGCTAAGTTCTTATGAATTAAATAGCTAAATAAAATCCCCAAAACTAGTTAGAGGAAACCCTAACTGATATGATCATTAACCCTAACTATTGATTAACCCCACTAAATCTAATCCACTGATCCACTAGGGTTAGCTCCATTAACCTAATCATTCCACCATTCGGATTAAACCCAACTATCCTTTAAACAATCCAATGCTAATTAATCAACTTCGATAATTAATTAACCTATCATTCAATCCATTGTATCCACCACTAAACATGATAGGGAAATGAACGAACCAACCTTACCTAAAATTGGAGACTCTGCTGTTATGCCAGGATACTTGCTGCTGAGAAATGGTAAATCACTCTCAACAAGTGATGCCCGACTCTAGATGAAGTCGCTGACCTACAAACTGAAATCAATATATACACTTCTGAGAATTAAACCCTAACATTTAATCATCAATCTTTAAACTAACAACTCACCCTAAATCAGTGACACCTTTGTTGACTCTCAATAGAAGATGGTGTTGCTGAAGGGTACGACCGAAGTTAGGTGAAGCTATTACTCCCTATGTCAAATATCCCCAATCAACACTTACTGGCCGGAATTCTATAGGGTTGTAGTTCCATAGATTGGATTGTAAATCAATATGCACATCGGATGAGTACCATGGTTGAAAACCATATGAGAAAAAGAACAGAGGTAGAGATGCTCACCGTAACCTCTCGTGGATAGAGAAAAGAGCCTGGTGGCTACGATTCAAATCTAGTGAAGGGAAAATGGCGTGACAGTGAATAGATTGTTAGGATTTCATCGTTGATAAGCCTTCAACCACTGCTCTGATTCGATCCTCAAGTCGGAGGGAGGGTAGCTTGATGTGCATAGATTGTATACACTTGTTTAGCATGTTTTAACAAACATTTACATATTTTACGCATGCTTTGTCTATACACTTTCATACTCTTTGACTTACTTTCAGCATAAATACTTTTCTTTGTTCGGAGATCTGCTCTTGTGTATTTTCTGTCTTCAGGAGTTGAATTTAGAGAAGAAATGGTATTCGTGGCTGATCTAGGCAGCAAGCAAAGGAAGACAACATTGACCATGTGAGCCACACGACCATGTCAAAGGAGTAGGAAGGAAAATGACCTTACCCACGTGGAGTAGACAGGCTGTGTAGCTTAACCAAAGGAGGAGAATGAAACAGCCGTGTGTATTGGTACGACCATGTCATCCTAGCAAGCACAACCAGAACCTGGCCATGTAGATCTACATGGTCCAAGCAACCTCTCCACATGGTCGTGCAACATTCCAGAGAAGAGGCAAGCCCAGGTCGTGTGTGCCACACAACCGTGTGAGGTGTCCAGAGGCAAAGATTGGCACAGCCATGTGTGCTACATGGCCGTGTGAGCTAACCAAAGAAAGAATAGTACACGACTATATGAAGGCCACATGACCGTGTGACCTTGCCCGAGAGCAGAGCAGCTGGGGCCGTGTGTGCGACACGGTCATGGAACGGGGCATGTGGTGCCCATGCCCTACACTATATAAAGAGCTTCTTCCTCTTTTCAAAGGGAGGAGGTGTAGGTGCAACGGAGGCCGACAAGAGGGGGAGTAAATTGCTTCTGAAAAATTAACACTATACCCTCCTCGTACTTTCAACTCAAATAGTGCAATAGTAAATAAAATAATGAAGCAATAAAGAAACAAGAAGATAGGAATTTAACCTAGTTACAACCAAGAGGGTTGTTAATCTAGGGTAGGAAGAAAAGCGCAGTAGAAGATCTCCTTTGCTGAAGGCAGAGAAGCCTTTTACACATTAACGGCTCAGAACTATTGCTAGGAAGTTGTTATAGAGTTGAATACTCAATTGATTCTTAATTCCTAGCTCTAGGGGCCTTTAAATAGCCTCTGGAAATCTGATCTCGAGGGTCCAAGGTGCCTCCAACAGGGGTCCAAGGCGCCTCCATCGAGTGGGCGGATAAAACTTTATCCGCAGCGCAAACGGTCACTTTTGACCAGTTGAAGGCGCCTTCATAAAGACTGAAGGAGCCTTCAAGCTTGAGGCACCTCTAAGGCAGATGGAGGCGCCTCCAAGGTGGAGGCACCTCCAGTATTGGCTCGATGGGCCTTAAGCTCTATTTCCAGCATCCTTTCGCCTGGCTTTGACTTCCGTAGCTCCATGCGATTGGGTGATTTCAGCCAACTGAAATAGGGTTCACCCGAACTCAATTTCCGGCCTTCCTCGAGCAACCTTCCTCCCCGACTTAACATCCCTCGAATGTCGCGCACGTTCTTCTCGTCCACCGGTGTACTCTTTCGCAGCTCTCTCGTCCTTCGGACGCACCGAACCCGTCGGCTCCCTTCCCGTGCCGTCCTTCTTGCTAGCTGCGTCTTCTGCTCGACTTCCTACGCTCCTAAGCTCCTGCACAGTCAGACACAGGGATCAAACATAAAACAGGACCTAACCAACTTGGTTGATTACATCAAAACTACCACGGGGTCCAACAATCTCCCCCTTTTTGATGTGCATCAACCCAAGTTCAAGTTAGGGTAAAAAAAGTAATTTTAAAATAAAATTACTAAACTAACATGTTAAGCACAAATTTGCAATAAATAAAATTGCAACTAATTAATTGAAAAAATATTTAAAAATTAAAAAAATTCTCTTCTCTCCCCCTGAACTTGGACTTTTCTCTCCTCCTTTGATCACAGCAAAAACGGGGTAATAATAAGAGAGTATTTTAGAAGGTATTTAGCAAAAACAATTTCTGAGCAATATAAATTTTTGAATTATCCAAAAAAATTCCTAAGTTAAATGACTTTTTAGATTTTTTTTTAAATTTCTAAGTCAAAATGAATTTTCAGTATTTTTCAGAATTTTTTTTTTTAACTAAAATGAATTTCTAATTCAAAATCAATTTTTAGAATTTTCCAAAAAGAATGTTAAAAAAAAATTTCAAAGCATTATTTAATTCTAGTTTTAATGTCTTTATCAGAAAGTTAATTAAACATTTTTATTTCGATATTTTGGCTTCCAGGTCGTGGCGAGGCACTAGGCCTTCTTGGTTATTGGAGCAACAATCACTTCCTTAGACAAAGCTTCCATAAAGAAACTCAAAGTTTAATTTTCTTACTGTAAGCGAAAAAAAATTAATTTAGCACAGATTTCAGAACCCAATAGAGGTTCCTTCCTACAGGGTTGGTCAAAAACTTAGGGGGTACATATCCTTTAGGTATTCTTCTAAGTTGGCCCTGATATCTTCTTATATACCAGTTTAATTTTTCATATAACTTTATTTTTGATTTTGGAAATCTATTTAAGCATGCATCAGTTTTTAAATTTTAAATTACTAATTTTAGATTATCATTTTCTGATTTTAGATTATCGTACATCTCAAGTGGACATGCTTTTTCTAGTTTCAATTTCAATTCAGCATTTTTTTTTCTAATTTGAATAGGTCTTTAGAAAAAGACTTAATAAAGCGAAAAGACTGAGTCGGGGTTAGATTGCGTACCTGACTTACCTGACTCGGTGACGCTCCCCCTTCATCGTCGCTTTCTTCGCCTGAAGTTCCTCCCCCTTCATCTATGGTCATTTCTGAGCTTGACTCTTCTTCCAGCTGATGGCTTGCCACTAGCGCTAACCCCGAGAATTCTTCAAGGTCTGATTCAAAGGATGAGTCTGACCATGTTGCCTTCATGTTCTTGTGCTTAGAGGATTCTGGCTTCTTGTACTTGACTTTGTCCTTTTCTTTCTACTTTCTCTTTAATTTTGGGCAGTCATCCTTGATGTGCCCTTCTTTGTTGCAGTTGTAGCAATGGACTATCCTTGTCTTTTGATGACATTTACTTGACTGAGATCTAAATTTGTTAGAAAAAAAAACTTATTAAAACGTCTTACCATTAATGCAGCTTCGTTTTCGTCAATCGATGCGTCAGAGTCAGAAGCATTTGTTTTTTCCTTTAAGGAAATGTTCTGACTAGTCTTCTCTACTCCATTGGGCTCTGCAACTCGAGATTCGTGAAGTTCAAAAGTAGAAAACAAATTTTCTAAAGTAATTACCTCAAAGTCCTTAGAGATGTAATATGCATCTACTAAGGACGCCTATTCTGGAGTTCTGGGGAAGGCGTTGAGCGCATACCGGATTGAGTCCTGGTTCGTTACTTCTTCTCCAAGATTGGTTAGTTGCGTGATCAACTCTTTGATCCTTGCTTGGAGTTGCTCTACCTTCTCGCCTTGGTTCATCCGGAGGTTCGTAAGTTGAGTCCGGAGGATGTCGCGCCTCGCTAGCTTGGCTTCCGAGGTACCTTCGTGAAGCTCCAGGAATTTTTCCCAGAGGTCTTTCGCGGAGTCATAGCTTCCGATTCGACTTACCTCTTGTGGTGGCAGCATGCTAAGCAGGTGAAATTCTGCCTTTCCATTGGCGACAAAATCGGCTTGCTCCTTCTTGCTCCACGTGTTTTCTTCTTTATCTTTTGGAACTGCATAGCCATATTTCATAATTAAGCAAATGTCAAATTCTATCTTGAAAAATACCTCCATCCAACATTTCCACATCGCGAAGTCTTTGTCGAACTTCGGGGGATGAATATTCGCTCCGGCCATCGTCTTGATCGTCGTGCTTCAGTCGGCGGTTAGTCCTTCTGAGGCGGTCTGACTCTGATACCAATTGTAGGTGCAGCGGAGGCCGACAAGAGGGGGGGTGAATTACTTCTGAAAAATTAAAACTATACCCTCCTCGTACTTTCAACCCAAATAGTGCAATAGTAAATAAAATAATGAAGCAATAAAGAAACAAGAAGACAGGAATTTAACCTGGTTACAACCAAGAGGGTTGTTAATCCAGGGCAGGAAGAAAAGCGCAGTAAAAGATCTCCTTTGCTGAAGGCGGAGAAGCCTTTTACACACTAACGGCTCAGAACTATTGCTAGGAAGTTGTTACAGAGTTGAATACTCAATTGATTCTTAATTCCTAGCTCCAGGGGCCTTTAAATAGCCTCTGGAAATCTGATCTCGAGGGTCCAAGGCGCCTCCAACAGGGGTCCAAGGTGCCTCCATCAAGTGGGCAGATAAAACTTTATCCGCAGCGCATACGGTCACTTTTGACCAATTGAAGGCGCCTTCATAAAGACTGAAGGCACCTTCAAGCTTGAGGCGCCTCCAAGGCAGATGGAGGCGCCTCCAAGGAAGAGGTGCCTCCAGTACTGGCTCAAGGTGCCTTAAGCTCTATTTCCAGCATCCTTTCACCTTGCTTTGACTTCCGTAGCTCCATGCGATTGGGTGATTTCGGCCAACCGAAATAGGGCTCACCCGAACCCAATTTCCGACCTTCCTCGAGCAGCCTTCCTCCCCGGCTTAATATCCCTCAAACGTCGCGCACGTTCTTCTCGGCCACCGGTGTACTCTCGGCAGCTCTCTCGTCCTTCAGACACACCAAACCCGTCGGCTCCCTTCCCGTGTCGTCCTTCTCGCTAGCTGCGTCTTCTGCTCGACTTCCTGCACTCCTAAGCTCCTGCACACTCAGACACAGGGATCAAACATAAAGCAGGACCTAACCAACTTGGTTGATTACATCAAAACTACCACGGGGTCCAACAGGAGGCTCTCCCTTTTTGGGGAGATCAAGTTTGGGGTCAATCTCCAGCCGTGATCCAGTGTTCCTAAGCCATTTCCATCTCAGATTCAACTCCAGAAGCGAGGGATTAGTTCCGAAGATCACTCATCGTCACTAGATAAGCATTTCTATTCACTTATCTCGATTTGGGTTGAAATATTTGTGATCTCTTCGTCTTGGGATCTCTATCTTTACATTATGGAGTAGATTTATTATTCTAGGACCAAGGGAGTATTTGTGGTATGATTTGATGTAAGAATCTCATGGATATGCCAATTTCCTATCAATGATGTTGTTATGTTTTGTATCTATTTAATCTTGTGTGGAATGATTGTGTTTGGATTTGATTTCCATGCTAGATTGGATGTTTGTGCCACTTGTGGATCTCGTAGAGGGATTCCCTAGATCGTATGACTGAGGGACGCTAGTGACAAGATGCCCTGCTAACGGGCATCTAGGGAAACACCTTGAAGGGTGAAGCTAGTCTTATAAGGAGGTGGATTGGTTAAGTGCATTTATTCCTTATGCCTTTATGTGGATTGAATGGTGATGTGCTTCTATGTTGTATGACCGAGAGGCGTTGATGACAGGCTGCCCCGCTAACGAACTTCATGGAGACCATAACTATCAAATTACTAAAGGTGTAGATAAAAGTTCCTTGTCAGTTGACTTCTGCAAGAGGAAACCGACAACTTCCTGTAAATTCATGACAATTGAGGATCGTAATTGGTAGATCACCTTACATTGATAAATATCACAATAAAAACGGACTCCTAGAACTCTCACAAAACCAAGTTCTTACATTTGCTTTTCCATTTTTATTTCTAGTTGCTACTCAGTACGTTTATTACCTTTGTCGATTGTTTATCTAATTTGTTGTGAAACATCTCTAGTCCTTATAACCAGTCCCTGTGGATTCGATATCTTTTTATTACTTACGATGAAATCATGCACTTACGGTTGAGTTAACATAGCTCCAACCCTTTGTGCATCAATTCCCCTTCCTGGCACCGGCGACACCTCGAGATCGACCGACGATGAGATCGGAAGAGGGGTGGTAGTGTTCGACGGATCGGAGCAGCGACGGCGGCAACGCCTAGTTGGCCTCACGCGATCAACTGTGATTGCACTGGAAAAATCACGATAGAGATGATAGGGGTGGCTTCAGGCAGCGATGACCAGTCGTGGGTCCATGGTGGTCGGCAGCGGCGCACAAAGAGATTGGAAAAGAGAAAGGGGGAAGAAAAAGGGTCGGCGTGAGGTGGAGAGGAACCGGGTGAATACATGGGATTAGGTCACTGTAGCGATGTATAAATACTTAGGTTTTGCTTAATCAAACACTAAGTGCACTCCTCAATCAACTCCCACTAAATGGTTATTCCAAACATGCTTTTCCCCAGCCTATAAATTCATCCCCTCAAAATACGTCATACGATCTCCAAAAACTTCCTAGAAAATTCAAAAAAATCCTTTAAGGTTATTTGTCCATTAAACCTTATTATACTATTATTATTTTGTTACGGTATCTTACACATTCAATCATTATTCTTTTCTTCCAAATTCTTTTCCAATTGTTTCCTTTGATCAATGACTCATGGACATGCATTCCCTTCTAATTTTCAACTAATCCTTCTCAAATTGACTTAATTGAATCAAAATCTTCATTTCTGAATTTTGTAACAGCTTCCAGAATACAAATTCTGAAATCCAGAATTTCTGAACATAAATTCAAATTCTGATCTAGAATTTCAGTAACTGATCTTTATCTATATGTAGTTCTTTTCTTTGGTTAACTGAAAGATGATCTTCCAATGAGTTGTATGATAAAGAAACCAATAGCCTTAAAAAATTTTTCAATCATTTCCAGCAGCTTCACAGATTCACATTTTTGGAATTTCAATCATTCATATACCCACAACATCTCAATTTCTTTATCCTTAAATCTAAAAGATCTCCAAAATACCCCCCTCCCACACACACACACACACAGGATTTGTCCATCCTGGACAAACAAACTAGTGCACACAAATTAGAAAGTTTCAGCTAACTTGACATAAAATACATTCTGTAGTGTTTTTGTTTACTGTCAACTTTTACCTATCCAAAACTTTATATCTACACTTGCACTTCATTGATAAGAAGGGTTTAAGCTTAAGTACAGGTGAGAATGTTGGAACATCAAATAGTTGTCTATTGCTTCAAACTCTGCTGAACATTCTGATCAAAATGGTATTTACTTCCCTATTTCCTTTTCAAGGATATCAGAAAGATCAAGTTGGTACATCTTCTAACATTTCAAAAACTGCATACCTCACTGCATTTATGTTTTAACTTGTCTTCAATTACTATTAGTACTCCTCCTTAGGTTGGCTAGACAATGATCATAATCCGTGTGATTCAGAAAACAGACAACTTAAATCCATCACAACCTCCCTTTTCAGCATTTTGCAGTTTTTGTAATTTGGATAGTTTCCATTTCTGAGTTTCACAAATCTGCCTCAAAAATCAAAATTCTAGTCTATTAGCCGCTCGTATCATCCACTCCTCATTTTATTCATCAAGGAGCTCACTTCATTTCTTGTAACAGAATTCCAGAACCTATGATATTCTATCAAGTTCTTTGAGTTGATATCAAAATTTCAGTTTAAGAATTGATTTAAACTTGAATTCCAAGTAACATTATTCAGAAACATCATAAGGATGTGGCATAAAACATCACTTCCATTTCAAAATTCTTAATTCTCAGCTTATTACATAACTGTGAACTTGCTATTATTCCAAAAATTCCTGGATTTCACAGAGTTAAAAAAAATCAATTAGACTCAATCTCAAAACCAAACAAATACTAAAATTTTTTGGAATTTCTGTTGAAGTTTCAAATTATGATCTACTTCGAATCTCAGTCCAAGATTGGAGGTTAAATCTCTATAAACTATCTCAATTAGCATTCAATCAATAAAGACTTAAATTCAATTTCCTCCGGATGGAGAATTCAGTTACAAGTTGGCACATCCTTTTACAAATTTGAGCATTTCTTTTCTTTGTCTGCAGGTTGTAGACTTCCTTCTGCATGTCATATATATCATGAACATTTGTTTCCAATAGGTTCACCATCATAGATTCAAACAAAACAATTAGATTTATAGAAATATTAGAGGGTTTTGGTACTTTCAGCATCAGACTCTGATTTCAGAAATTAGATTACATCATCCAACTTTGCTTAAGCCTTCCATTGAGTAGAGAGTTTTCAAGGAAAACTTGGCACACAGAAATCAAAATACTCCCTTTTCTTTTTTTTTTTTTTCTAAATTCCAGATCATTGAAGCTTCCACAGAATTTCAAAAATGAAGTTGAATTTTTCATTCTATTTTTTTTAAACAGCTTCAGTTCCAGAATTTGAAATCCTAGAAATTTCAAACTTAAGTCATACAGAATTAGGTTCATTATAAGGTATCAATTAGCACCGGAGTGATAGAATTTTTATTTTTATTTTCTGATGTTCAAAGGTAGCATATGGATTTGGCACCAAATTTTTTTTCATTTTTCAGGTTTTCCTTCTGCAGATTTCTCCAAATATGCAGTAATTCAGATCCAGTAACTAGTAAATTCTATTTGCCTTGTAGATGTACTTCAGAATCTATTTAATTTATGTATTGTAGTTCAAATGATAGTTTTAGAAATCCCATTCAATGAGATCTTAGATTTCTTAGACAGGAAAAACATAGGGAAGCAAAAAAACACAAATGATAATGAGGAACCATCCTCTTCACTGATTAGATATTAATCTCAACAAACTTCTAAATTTTGGAAATCTGGAATTCACTTTCAGAAGTTCAAAATGGATGCTGGTTTCTGTAATCTGTTGCTACGGATTTTAGTTACAAAAAGTGTGAGCCAATGAAGATCCTTTAGTACTATAAGGGCCAGTATTATATTTGTGAAGTACTAAATCAATCTCCATGCACTTGTAGCAAGTTGTTTAGATAAAGAAACAATCATTCCTTGCTTTCTTTTTCAAACAACACCTGGTTTCTGCATTTCAGAAATAAGTTTCTTTAGGATTAGTCTCAGAGTTCAGATTCTTGAGTTTGATAGGTCTTGACTCACAAGACTAATGTCTCACAAATTCTGCATCAATTTCCAGAATTCATTAGCATTAGCATTCCACATTTCGCTCCTGGAAATACTACTAAAAACAATGTTTCATATTCAATCAGTTTCAGAAATTCAGCTTCTACACTTGGACATTTTGATACCTTTCGTCCTCTACAATTAGTAGTCTTTCTTGGTTAGCTAACAATGATCCCATTCTATTTTGTTTTGAATCCAAATAGCTTTAAATTTTTTCACAGAATCTGAACCCAATAGTTCTTAGCTTTAATTGTCCAGTGTTTCAACTTTAATCTTACTGCCTTTCGATCAAGTTTTGCTATTAAATATCTATTGACTATTGCATTTAATAACTCAATCACAATTAGCTTGAATTCAATTTATTTCAACTCAGAATTTTAGTTCCACGGATTGACACAAAATTTAGCAGCTTCATTTTGGTTTCAGCATCTTAATATTTTCATAATTTCAACCTTCTTTTCTCTGGTCAACCCTTGATCTTTAATCCCTCTAGATAATCTCATTTAGCATCCAATTAATGCAAGCTTGGATTCCCTTGTTTCCTGATCAGAAAGCTCAAGTTGGAACAACCACCAACACTTCAGAAACTACATTCATCACTACTTTGATAGATGTTAGGCTTGAAATCTTGGTCTTCCTTCAGTTTTCTTTATCTACAATTAAGACTCATCTCTTGATTAGTTGGAAAATAATTCCATTTGTGATTTGAAACTAACAGATTTGGTCCACACAGATTCTTTACCAAACTCTTCACACTGTTCTTTAAATTTCTTTCTTCACTATTTGTAGATTCAAATAGCTAAAATTATCTTCATTTCTTTGAAAATTATGTCCCAATTTGACGGCTTCATTAGTGGAATGGTGCTTCCATCTTTGAATCTCGAATTTTGCCCCATAGTGATCAGATTCCAGTCACCACAACTCCTCATCACTGTTTTCCAACCATCCCTATTGATTTGAATTTTAGTAATTTGATACTTCAAATGTTTCTTCTACTGCCTTTACACTTGTTTCCAAATCAGATAAAAAATATCCGCTGATGTTTAGTGTAGTTAAGGAACCAGCAAATTCGTTCTCCAATAAAAACAACATTTTGCACTAAAACTATTTCTGCACAAAGGGTAACCTAACTTCCATTTCATTCCTGTCTCAAGTATAGTTCTGCATTTCTGCCTACCTTCATCACTATTATCTTTTACTCCCCTCTTTTACAATTACCACTCATTCCCTAATTAGTGGAAAATGGTCTCATTTTGTGTGATTTAGATAACAACCTAAATTCTATCATCATCTTTTCACCAAACAGTTTCAACAACATACTCTTAGACATCATTGAACTTTGTGCTGAATTACTTCTTTGGCCTTCATCACTCTCTCTAAAGGTTAGAATACAATTCTATATGCTTCTTGAATTGAAATTATATTTACCTACTTAAATTCTAGTCCTGATTTCTAATGATCAGTGCCAAACAACTTCACAATTACCTTTCAACAATTCACAGTTTGCATTCCAGCAGCTTCTGTCTTTTCAACTTCAAATGGTTAAAATGTTTAACTGATTCTGATCAAGCTCTAACATTTAGTACCTATAGATCATTCCATTTACATTCAAGCAATACAAGCTTGAATTCCATTAATTCCAAATCAGCAAGATCCATTTGGGCACTTAACATAGTGTGGATTTAAGTTCCAACTTTAGAATTTCCTGAATTCAAAACAGTTTCCCTCCAATTCTACAACTTAAGACTTAAGTTTCAAAACTTGTAATTAAAGGACCCGCAAGTTCAATTCTTGTACATTTAGGCTCATGAGGTAGTATCATTAAACCTGAATTAACAGGAAGCTAAATTCAAATTACTGCTACTAAGAATCAACATCAGGAATCAGGCACAAGAATTGCATTCCAGTCCATAATCAGTATTCAATTTTCAAAATTAGGCTAGTCTCTTAAAATTAATTCCAAATTCAATCTGAATTATATAACACTTATGACTATTCCAAGAACACAAAGAAAAATAGAATTTCCAAACAACACTTCTCATATTGATTCACAGCTGGTCTAAGTTTGGATCATAAACAGCTTTTCTCAACAAGGGCCAAATTCTGCACTCAAATTCTCCAACAATAGAAGATGTATCCAATTACTCAAAAACACTAAACACCTCCCCCACGCTTAATCCTTTGTCAACTTGGCCAAATAATTCATCATATAATAATCCAGGTATCCACATCCAAAGTATTCAATGAGAAAAGATAAATGATATGATGTTTAACAAGAAAATTAGCAAGACATTGTGTGGAAGAAAGAAACAAGTAGATTCACCTTCATAAGTATGATCCCATCCATGGAAATGTAGTTTTGAAAAAAAAATCAAAGCAAATTCTACAGTGATAATCACACAAGTGCATTACACAAATAATGTTTAATCCTCACTAGGTATTCAAATTATCATCTCAATTTATCAATCAAGAATCCATCATTAAGTAGTAACTTCATGCAATTCAAGATTCCATTCATGATAATGAATTTCAAAACTTTACAATCAAATTTAACTAACTTTCAAAATTCTCTAAAATGACATAGAGAAATGTAAGGGGTATATTTATTTCTAAAAACTGACAAGACTATTTACACAACCAACAAGATAACTCAAAAACCATCAAGATCACTAAAGTAGACTAAAAGATTATTCATGCATTAAAGTAAGGACATGGTATCTACAATGACAACTAAAAGGTGGAATGGAACAAACTCCCCTGAATTTCTTATAGGCGAATACAGTTCAGTAATGGGAGCCAACGTGGAAGTGGAATACACTTAATGGTGGTGAGCCTCTTCTTCATGTGATCAATATCGTCAAGTTCAGCTCCCTCCCTCATCAAAACCTCAAATGGATCTATGGCTACTAAATACATATCCTGGTCTCACCTGAAACAATGATGCAAAAAAAATCACTAGACACAGGAAGTTCAAAATATCAAACACATGGATATATAAAGCAAATAAGTATCTAGGCACCAAACAAAATAGTCACACAATCCTAAGATCACCACACACAGCTAACATTCCCCGACAACAACGCCAAAATTTGATGTTGGCCTTATTGCATGTCACGTGGCACTTTAAATTAATTAATTATTGAAAACCCATACCAATTCTAGATAAGAGATGTAGTATAGGGTCCCAAGTCATATTTTCCAAGGATAGCTAACAAATCTGTGTAAATTCTAGATTAAAAGCTATTTTTAGATTTTGCTAATGAAAATAGGTGACTTGGTTTTGATCTAACTAAAAGAAGATGTCCAAAAGTTCAACTAATAATGTGTATCTGATCATGCCAGCTCAATTAAAGAATAGTAAGTATCTTCAATTCGAATTAAGTAATTTTGATCTCTTTCAACAGATCAAATAGATTGACAAAGAAATTCAAATTTGAACTCGACATGGTAAACTTATTTGAAATAAGAACCTAATTGCAATTTCTTATTCCATTCAAATTGCAAAGAGCCAAAGGTAAGATCAAGGATTTTAGATATAGTAAAGTAATGGATGAGATGCAACAATCAAATTGCAAAGATTCTTAGCTAGAATGGAAATTACAAATGCAAATAATCTGATCATCAGATTTGAGCAAATGAATGAAAAAACGAAGATAAAGAAAACGTTCCTCAACCCAAATCGTAGATCGAGCTCCTTCTTCCTGCTGTCAAACAGAAATGCTCCTGGGAACCGTCCTTCAAACAATCGACGAAGAAGATCCAAGCTTCCAGTTAATGCAAACGACGTGCGTAGCTCCTGGGTACCTTCCTTCAAGCTTGTGATCAGCTAGCTATCTCAACGTGTAAAGAGTCATAGGTTGAAATCTAGTAAGTGATTGACCAAAGCGATTGATCTAATCGATCCGGGTGTCACTAATGAAATGGAAGATGGAAATGGATTGGAGATGCCAGGAAAACTCCGCTGGAACCTCCAATAACAGGTGGAAATCGCAAATCGGGGAAACACCCTCGTTCAGTGACTCAGCAGAGGAACGTAGAAAATAAAGTCGCAATGTGAGAAACTCCTTGCCATCACGCTCTGCCCCTTTTATCGCTGGTCGCTGGTAGCTCAAAATTCGCAGTCAACGAAGGAACTAGCTCTCAAATCTAGAATGATGAATGGAGCTCCGCCAAGTGCACCTCAGGAAGAGACTAGCACGATGAATAGTGGCGAATCCACTATTCATCTACGAGAAATTTTGGTTTTAAACTTCTGATTTGAACCAATTCAATTGAGATTCCCTTCTTCACTTGGATGATCCCCTTTGATTGAGTTGGTTGAACCTAATTCTCCAAGTGTGAGTCCACCTTCTCTTGAATCATGTACCAAATTGAACCAACTTCAATATCCTACAAGACCAAGTTCAAAATGTAAGGAATAATAACATAAATCAAGGATTAATATAATGGGCATCAAAATAATCCTCACTTTGTCAACATGATCACAAGATGTAAATTTGAGTATGCAAGTGGATAGAAAACTCCAAATATCAACCCAAAATAATGTATCAAATAGTTCCTTATCAACCATCATATTTACTTGACTTTGACTGTTGCATCACCTTGATCTTGACTACCACGTCATCTTGACCTTGACCTCCAAGTCATCTTCTGGTCTATTCATTACAACTCGTATCACTAGTCTCCTTTTCAAGTCTAGTCAAAAGAGGTATAGCTGACTGACTAGACCCAAGTCTAATTCTCATCTGCCCACCCCTTTTACTAAGGTCGTCTAGAAAATTATATTTTCATCTACACCTGGGGCACTTAGTAATGTTTTTTTTCAAAAACTTGTCTATTAGAGGCGCATGGGTCAGAAGGGAGTACTAAGGATGCACAGAGAGACGCTTTGACAGCAGAATGATTTGGTTGTCACCTCCATCATAAATGTCTATTTATGGGTGACTACCACGTGGTACCACTCTTCGTTCTTTGAAATAGCCTTTAACGCACGCTTCTTCGTACAGGTCAACAACACATCTGCCCCTGCAAATCAACGGTCTTCTGTGTGCCCATTATTTTGATTGAACATCTATAATTAAGTTGCATTCTGTAAAAAACCTTAAATGACTCAAACTCTCACCACTTTGCCTTTGTCTTCCCCGATTTTCTCTCCTGCGAACACTTGATTCAAGACATGATCTATGTGTCTTCCCCCACTAGACTAACTATGTTACACCTAGCCCAAGTAATAATTCCTCATTCTACGGATTCAAATTACTCATACAAGTGTACAATAGTCTCATACTCTTAACATGTGATGTTTTGGCCAAATAATTTGAGTAATTGATGTGAGCCCGGATGTATATGGGTGTCGTCTGTTGGGACTTTCGGGCTGCAAAAACCGCTTTTTGCGTTGCCGGAACCCCGAAGTCTTGTCACCGGATTCGTGTGAAGATTAAAATAAATTCATGTACATGTTTGTTATCCTAGATCTACCTTAGATCTACATGATAAGGGATATACCTTTGAAGCGAAGCCCTTCGCAAATCCCACTAAGGACAACATAGGTTCATGTCTAATTAATCCTATTTAGATACATTTCTCAGTCCTTAGCCGGTTGTCTATTGCAAGAGAGAACCAGCAACTTTCTACATGTTTGGCAATTGAGGGATAAGAATTGATGAACCATTTACATTCGAGAAATCATACAAAGAAACCGAAACTCCTTGAATCTCCTTTTATCATACCCCAAAACACTAAACTCTTGTTAGTTGATCTTTAAGATTAGATTTGTTTACCTTACTTTGCTTTTGAAACGATTGGATAGTTGTTTGGCTAATTCGCATTGAGACATTTCTAGTGCTTATTCCAGTCCCTGTGGATACGATAATCTTTTATATTACTTGCGACATTTCCGTACACTTGCGGAGCGTAACATAGGGTCACACACTAAGGACAATTAGATGGAGATTAGGTTCATATGATGAACCAAGAGGATTAGATTCATTTGATGAATCAAATTGGATTAAGAGTAATCCTAATTGGACTAATTGAGTTGGACTCAAGTTGATTCATGTGTTCAATGAGTATAATTTAGATTATGACTCATTGAATCAATTTAATTAAATGAATTAGATTCATTATATTAAATTGACTTGATTTAAATGGTTGGATTAGATCAACCATGAGAGAGATTAAGTCAAGTTTGACTTGACTTGAGAGGAAGAGGAAAAGTCAAGTTTGACTTGACTTTTTGCCACATCATTAGTGAGTTGGCAAGATGTGGACCAATGATGATGCTCCACATCATCATGGTTACTTAAGTGAGATGTCACCTCATGGAGGTTACAATTCTTCACTTTAATGGCTCCAC
The DNA here is from genome assembly GCF_018446385.1 of Zingiber officinale. Taxonomy (NCBI): domain Eukaryota; kingdom Viridiplantae; phylum Streptophyta; class Magnoliopsida; order Zingiberales; family Zingiberaceae; genus Zingiber; species Zingiber officinale. Next base: position 53,738,509 of record NC_055986.1, read on the forward strand.
ATTAATTGCACTTAATGTGGAAATGAGGGTTACACCTTTTTGAAAGTGGCTGGCCACTATTGTGAGGGGATGGAATGAATTTTTCATTCAAGGCACATTTACTTCATTCTCTTCCTCAAGCTCTCCCTCTCCCTCTCCTCCTCTACCATTGTCGAGCCCCTTTGGAGTGCTAGCACACTCTAAGGCTCTCTCTCCATTGAGTTGTTTGTGTGGATACATATAGAGAGTTGTCTACGTTGACAACTTCGAGATCCGTCACCATTTGGACGAGCGAGAACGCGAAGGGCTTCGCTTCAAAGGTATAACCTTTTTTCCCTTGTAGATCTAAGTGTAGATCTAGGTAAACTCGTACTCGTAGTTTTTCGAAAAAATTTATTCTTCGCACGGATCCGTTGGCTAGGGAGATTCGGGGTTTCCGCGATACGAAAAGCGATTTTTACGGCCCGAAAAACCCAACAATAAGTAGCTGATCTATGTGAAGACTTGATGCAAGGAATTAAACGTAATAATGATACAGTCAAAGATAGTGATAAGAAGTTAACAACATATAATCAAGAATACTTACAGCGACTGCCTGACGACTGTGGTGGTTGGCACGATTTGAAAGACTAATGCCCCTTAGTTGTTCTTGGCCTTGTAGCCAAGATTCAACTAATAGGCCTTGTAATTGTAGAGAGTCATAACTAGGCGGATCAGAGGTTTGTCCCATTTGGGAAGGTAGTGTAGGTTCAGCGGAGACCGGCAAGAGGGGGGTGAATTGCTGAAAACAAAAAATAAAACTACCCTCCCCGGATTTCAACTCAGAAATAAATGCAGTAGTAAAATAATAGAGACAGAAAATAAAAGCAGAAACAGAATTTTAACCTGGTTACAACCAAGAGGGTTGTTAATCCAGGGCAGTGAAAAGCGTACTAAGAAAATTCTCCTTTGCTGAAGGCGGAGAAGCCTTTTACACTCTAATGGCTCATAACTACTGCTAGGAAATGCTTACAGAGTTGAATGTAGAAGTTGTAGTGAATTCCTAGCTCCAGGGGCCTTTAAATAGCCTCTGGAAATCTGATCTCGAGGGTCCAAGGCGCCTCCAATAGGGGTCCAAGGCGCCTCCAAGAGGTGAGTGGATAAAACTTTATCCGCGGCTTGAAACAGTCACTTTGACCTGTTGAAGGCGCCTTTAACAAGCTTGAAGGCGCCTTTAAGCTGGAGGCGCCTCCAAGCTGGCAGCTCCAATTTCAGCTTGGTTTCTTCAGCTTCCGATGCTCCGTTCTTTTAGGTGATTACGGCCAACTGGAATAGGGCTCACCCGAACCCAATTCCCGGCCTTCTCCTCGAGCAACCTTCCGTCCTGGCTTAACGTCCCTCGAACGCCACGCACGCACTTCACGCCCACCGGAGTACTCTTCCGTAACTCTCTCGTCCTTCGGACGCACCGAGCCCGTCGGCTCCCTTCCCGTGTCGTCCTTCTCGCTAGCTGCGTCTTCCGTTCGACTTCCTGTGCTCCTAAGCTCCTGCACACTCAGACACAGGGATCAAACACAGCAGGACCTAACTAACTTGGTTGATCACATCAAAACTACCACGGGGACCAACAATCTCCCCCTTTTTGATGTGCATCAACCCAAGTTCAAGTTAGGGTTAACAAATAGACATAAATAGTAATTTTAAAGGAAATTACTAAACTAACATATTTAAGCATAAATTTGCAATAAATAAAATTGCAACACAGTTTAGAAAAAAAATATAAAAAAATTTAATTTTTTAATTTTCCTAACTCCCCCTCAACTTGTACTTTTCTCTCCCCCTTTGATCACAGCAAAAATGGGGTCCTAATTAGAGGGAACTTTTCAAAAATTCTAAGTAAATGAACTTTTAGAATTTTCCAGAAGAATATTTTGAAAAAAAATTCTAAGGATTTTCCAAAAAAAATTTCAAGTCAAAAAGAAAATTAAGTCTTTAGAATTTTTCCAGGAAAAAATATTTCTAAAAATGAATTTATAAACAAAATTTTTAAAAAATGTTTAATTAAACTTTCAAAGCATTATTTAATTCTAATTTTTAAATGCTTTTTCAGAAAGTTAATTAAACCTTTCATTTCAATATTTCAGCCTCCAGGTCGTGGCGAGGCACTAGGCCTTCTTGGTTATTGGAGCAACAACCACTTCCTTGACAAAGCTTTATAAAGAAATTTACTGTTTAATTTTCTTCTCTGAAAGCGCTAAGTCTAATATTTCAACTAAGATCAAATATTATGATTTTTAAATTTTCATTTTAACTTCTCATAAGTTCTTAATTCATAGTTTTTTAGAATTATCGCAAAAAATATTGAGCATGCAAAAAATTGTACATTTTCTATTGTTAGTTTGTCAAAATATTTTAATTGATAAATTGTGTCTTTTAACTCAATATTCTTTAATAGTTTTTCATTTTTTAAATTAAAATATTCTTTCGACGAAATAATTTGTAATTCACGAAAATCTTTCGGCAATATTTCAATTGAAACAATTAATTTGCCAAGAGGTGGAGACTATACCTGACTTACCTTGTCGGCGGTTGATTCTCCCCTTGTTGAGTTATTTTCGTCTTCTGATGTTTCTCCTCCTTCATCGATGCTCATTTGTGATGAGCATTCTAGGTCTTCAAGTTGGAGTTAGGTTACTGGTTCTGTCTCGGCACTTACCTTAGTTTCAGACTCTTCTAACGTCGGATCAGTGTCCATCGAGGAGTCGGATTCAACTTCAATTTGTTCTTCGTGGAGTTTTAAGAACTTTTCCCAAAGTTCTTTTGCGCTATTGTACTCTCTGACTTTGTCGAGATCTTCATTTGGTATTGTGGTTAGAAGATGAAATTCAGCCTGTGCATTTGCCATAAACTCATCACGTTGCTTCTCATTCCAGAGGTATTTCTCGAGCTCTTCTCCGTTTGCTTTCTTTGGTGCTTCATAACCAGATTTCATTATTAAATAAATAGAAAAATCAGAGTTAAGGTATACCTCCATCTTTTGCTTCCATGAAGCAAACTCCCCCTCGAATGCAGGTGGGTAGTCACTGTCTCCGACCATCGTTTTGATCGTTGTGCGTCAGTTGGCGGTTAGTCCTTCTGAGCGGTCTGGCTCTGATACCAATTGTAGGTGCAGCGGATACCGGCAAGAGGGGAGTGAATTGCTGAAAACAAAATATAAAACTACCCTCCCCGGATTTCAACTCAGAAATAAAATGCAGTAGTAAAATAATAGAAACAGAAGATAAAAGCAGAAACAGAATTTTAACCTGGTTACAACCAAGAGGGTTGTTAATCCAGGACAGTGAAACGCGCACTAAGAAAATTCTCCTTTGTTGAAGGCGGAGAAGCCTTTTACACTCTAATGGCTCAGAACTACTGCTAGGAAATGCTTACAGAGTTGAATGTAGAAGTTGTAGTGAATTCCTAGCTCCAGGGGCCTTTAAATAGCCTCTGGAAATCTGATCTCGGTCCAAGGCGCCTCCAATAGGGGTCCAAGGCGCCTCCAAGAGGTGAGTGGATAAAACTTTATCCGCGGCTTGAAACAGTCACTTTGACCTGTTGAAGACGCCTTCAACAAGCTTGAAGGCGCCTTCAAGCTGGAGGCGCCTCCAAGCCTGATGGAGGCGCCTCCAAGCTGGCAGCTCTAATTTCAACTCGGTTTCTTCAACTTCCGACGTTCCGTCCTTTTAGGTGATTGCGGCCAACTGGAATAGGGCTCACCCGAACCCAATTCTCGGCCTTCTCCTCGAGCAGCCTTCCGTCCCGGCTTAACGTCCCTCGAACGCTGCGCACGCTTTTCACGCCCACCGGAGTACTCTTCCGCAGCTCTCTCATCCTTCGGACGCACCGAGCCCGTCGGCTCCCTTCCCATGCCGTCCTTCTCGCTAGCTGCGTCTTCCGCTCGACTTCCTGTGCTCCTAAGCTCCTGCACACTCAGACACAGGGATCAAACATAGGAGGACCTAACCAACTTGGTTGATCACATCAAAACTACCACGGGGTCCAACAGGTAGACCCACAGCTTGTTTGAATAAAGACGGGGGAACGGAAGAAGAAGGAGGCAGGGAGGAAGAAGACGCAATAGCGGGGAAAGAAGTAGTAGAAACAAGAGCAGCAGAAGAAGAACCAGATGGGATGGAAGGTGGCAAGGCAAAGGATACTGACTCAGTCGTGGAAACACGAATCGTAGAGGGCCCGGTACTAGGAGAAGATCTCCGGCAAGGTGTTCGTTTTGCCCGCGGACTAGAAGCCAAAGGAGGCAAGGCCAATGCAAGAGGTTGAGAAGACATAGAAGGGATAATGGTCATCTCAGAAGCAGAAGCAGAAGGAGCTGAAATAATAGCAGAAGAAGAGGGGATGAGTAGACCAGGTCTCATCATCCTAAGAGTAGGATTAGAGATAATATGGGTAAGAGTCATCGGTGCCTTACCTCTCTCAAGAGAAATAGGTGCCGGAACAAGAGAAGCTTGCACAAAGGTACCAAAAAGATCGCCAAAGGGAGCATCCTCAGTAAGCTTTGGCTTTTTTATTAAGGCAATAAAAGGCTGTTCTTCTTCCTCTTCCATGGTTGCAACAGTTTCTGCTTGTTGTTCTTCTTTAGACAGCAGTCCCAAGGTAGAGGAGTTAGGATTAGCTTGTCGAATTCGCAGCCACTCTTCTCCGAGATTATTCACAAAGGACTTAGTCATAGTAGGGTTCTTATACATGAAAGCCGGGAGAAGAGCATCGGCTGAAACACAGGAATTAAGCACCATTATGAAGAAGATATACCAATCAGTAGACGTAGGGTAAAACATTTATACATACCGAAAGAGCCATCCAAGGGGGTGTCGATATTGCTTATCCCAAAAGGAAACATCAAACCCTCCACAATTAAATGTGGCAAGCTGAATTTTGCTCCCCTCAATTTAGATAAAGCAAAGGCAACAGAGGGATCATTAAGGAGATTATGGGTACTAGGAACCGAGGGTAGATCGCATATCCATTGGATAGGAAAAGGAGGAGGAGAAGGAAGGCGTATACGAAAAAATTTATGGCGTCATTCCCCTTGAGGGGGAATGTGGTTAAACAAAATAGCCTTAGGGCGAGATTGAAACTTGAAAACACCCATATCTATCTGGCGCGGAATGAAGAAGTGATGAAAAAGACGAGGGGATAAAGGAAAGTTTAGCAGCTTAGATACTCCAATGAAACCCATGAGAATAGAAAAAGACTGAGGGATAAGCAGGTTGAGGGGAATGTTGAAGTATACACTAACATAAAAAAAAAAGGGATGAAGAGGGAATCAGAAACCTTGTAGGACTTGGTCCCGGAAGATGAATATACACCCTAAAGGAGGTAGATGTGGACTATCTAGCGGAGTAGGGCGAGCTACATAAGAAGGAAAACCATAAGTCGCCTTCAAATCCACCTCTTCTGTCTCCGTAAGATCGGAAACACATGAAAGGAACCATGCAGGAGGGGAAGTTGCCATGATGAAACAGTAGAAGGAAGATGAATCGAGGGAGATGAAGAGAAAAGTGGGAAAGCGGGAGAGAACTTCTTAAAACCCTTATTTTCCTTTCAGTCCTGTGCTAAAACCCCCAAATAAAGATAGCAGAAGAAACAGGAAAAGAAAAAGTACTCGGAATTCCAATCGTCATAAATGGGTGATGACATTAAAGGATAAAATCAAATCCTAAAAAAGGGGAATGAATCCCAAGAAAGAGAGGTTCAGTTAAGTAATCTTTCTCGAAAAATGTGAAAAGTTTCCATAGATATAATTGTAATTCTTAAGAGAGCCTGACGAATATAAGAAAAATCGGTCAGGTACTATAAGTTCGGATCATTTGTCTAATAAAATAATAAACCCAAATGGACATAATAGACCAGGCAAAAGTTAGGTACGAGGCATTAGTCGATAGACGGGACTTGGTTAAAGGATACCGGACGAGATTCATAAATGTGAATATGAATCGGTCGGTCATAATAGATCGGCTAAGATAAATGCTATTCAAATATGTCGACCAAAGGCTTATCATGGTAAGACAAATGACATGTACTATGATAAAACCATATGAAATTTGGTTAATACATAAGATGACATACATAAATACGAGTGTAAATCAATCGAGTAGAACAAATCGACCGATATTGAGAATATCGCAATAGAACTGTACTAGATCGAACGGGACACAATTAACCTATAAAGTATCGGACGGTATTTGTCAGCCTTGATATATACCGCCCGGTCACGATGAAACAGTCGAAATAAATAAACATAATAATATGTTGGATAAAGTTTTATGATAGTCGGCCAAGTGATATCCGATATATTTAAACAAAACAAACAATCATCATGAAGAAAGGCAGATTTAACAATGAAAAAGAGAGGATCCACTTTACATAAGTTCACTAGATTGTCATCACAAAGTCCCAGTCCCCCTTTACAGGGATTCGAATTTAAGTAAGAAAAGAAAGTCATACTAAGGTCGGCTGAGGGAATAGATCAGGAGGCCTCTCCTCAATAAGTTTGCGACGATTTAGGAAGTTGGGAGGGGGATCACGAGATAAGTAGTTTTCCTCTCGCAATTGTTGAACCGCTCCTTTAGCTCCCGCAGTAAAGGCTGCTAAGATTGACTTCGCGATCGGCTTATTGAATTCAGTGGATTCAATCATGATGGTGGCTCTTTCTTTGTAACGAGTGTCTTCGTTCGCCTTGTAGACCACCAAAGCTGTCTGGGAAGTCTTCAGTTCATCTTCTTTGATAGAGACCTCGGTTTTAGCTGAATTTAGGGAGGTGTTCAAAGAAGTTATTTCATCATCCTTCAGTTGTAAGACTTTAAGTTTTCAGCCAACTCTGATTCATAATCAGCCTTTAATTTGCCAATCTTGGAAGTTAATTCTTGGTTAAGATCCGTGGCTGATTTGAACTGTGTCCGAAGACTTTCAATTTGGGCTTCAAGTTGTTTCTGGGAAGCGGCAGAAAATGGGGCAGAAGATAACTCGGTAACCTGCTATTTCAGCTTGTCATTCTCAAGTGTCAGCTTTTTGTTCTCATTATATAAATTATGCATCAGCCGAGACAAGCCCATATTTTCTATCCATCACTAGAAATATAATAAAGGGTTATAACATAATCACTGGGGAATAAAAGGTAGATGTTAACAAACATGCCTGATTCTCGTTATGGGAAAAATGGTCAATTGTTTCTGGGGTGGTAAGTTCTTCAAAAATAGGATGAACTTTATCCCAAGCATTAACAAAAGAACCTCCTAGCAATATGGGGAGGACGGGAATGGTGGAAGAACCCGCGGAAAAGGAGGAAGTAGGAATAGAAGGAGGAGCAAAAACTAAATAAGAAGAAGGTGAGGAAGGTAAGGATCCGAGTTCGGGAATAGACAATGGAAAGGTAAAAGAAACATCACCAGGGGCGCTAGTGCTGGAAGAGGGTGAGGCAGAGAAAGTGAGAGAAGGATAGAGCGCAGCCAAAGTAGGTTCATGGGAAGGAAGGTCGGTAGGAACAAAACCTTCCGAGATAAGTTCGTCGGCTGGAAGGATAAATCTCCTTTTGGGAGGAGGAGTCCGGGTGAGTTTGCGCCCAGGGCGTTTGCCGATAGCAACTTCAGCTATTGATTTACCATAACTCCCAGGAGACGTGAGTTCAATAACAAGGAGAGGGGCAGCTGATGACGTAGCAGTAGTCACTGGTGAAGCCACAACGAGCAAAGAAACAATAGGGATTTCTGCGGGAAGACCTTCAGGAGCCTCAAGAACTCCCGAAGAGCTGGGTACCTCAGCTAAAGGAGTCGGTTCTTCGATTGGAGGTGGCGGAGTAATAGCATCCAGAAGCTCTTCTTCTTTGGCACGAATTGCATTCTCCGCCAGACACAGTTCTTCGTCGATCAAAGCAGAATAAAAGCTCTCCACTACATAGAAAAGAAAAATAGTTTAATTAGTTAAAATCAATGAGAAAGAAGCAGGGTTTTACCTAAAGAGCCTTGTGTATCAGGCTTGATGGGGCTTAGGCCGAACAAGTATAGAAGATCGACTCTCAGCCACTTGGGAATAGAAAGTCGACGATTTAACAACTTTTCACAATAAATAGGAAAAGAAGGATGGAGATGAAACTCCCTGACATCGGGCAAGGGGGGTAAGGAGGATTTCCAAGCATAAGACCAAGGAATGGATCCTAGAAACTTTATGAAGAAGAAGCGGGATTTCCAAGCTTTAAGAAGAGACGAAGGCATATCCTCAAAAAGAACCATTTTAGTCCGGGACTAGAACAAGAAAACACCAGGTTCCGAACACTTGGGGTAAGAAAATATGAAGAAATTTTGAGGAGTAGGAGGGATATCTAGCAGACGAAACAGCATGTAAGCACCACATAGATAACGAAAGGCGTTAGGGGCAAACTGTTGCAAAGGAATATCAAAATACCGGCTTATTTCAATCAGGAAAGGAGGAATGGGAAACCTTAAACCTCCTATCAACTGATCCTTGAAAAAATTCACGCAATTAGCAGGGGGACGATGAGGACGATCATCTGGTTTCGGGATTAAGATGCTATACTCCCTGGGGATTTCATATTGACGACGGATGGTAAGCCTAGCACTTTTATCAAAGGAAGAAGACATTTGGACATGCCACGGAGCAATTGCTTCCTCAGCTATAGACAAGAGTAAAGGCTAGCAGAACAACAGATTACTTACTGAAAGCAAGAAAAGAGATCGTTGAGAAACGGTGAGCACGAGTTTTGGTCGAAAACTGCAACAAGAAAAGAACGCTAAGGTAAGAAAAGCAAGGACAAAGTTGAGAAGAAGACAAAGGGTTTAGGGTTTGAAAAACACATAGCCGTCATCAGATCAAAACATTTTTATCTCAGTAGACGCTGAGGATTACAGAAAAAAGGGCAAAGACTTACATGACGTGGCAAATAGAGAAAGTATGTGTCACATAATCATAAAGAAACATTTATACTGGATGCGACAGATCGGATCACGCTGGGGTTGGTAACACCTCGTTGTACGCTTCCAACTTTCTCTTACCAGAGGAAGAGCCAATCACAAACCAGGAAGTTTTGAAAGGAGACGTAGTTTACTAGGAATAATAAAGGGAGAGGGACTGAGTTTGACTAAGCTCAGGCTAAGGACAAGAAAATTTAAGGAGAGTTATTTAGGCATATAACATGTTTTAAATTAATATCATTATAAAGTGTAAACTAGCATTGATCAAGATAATTTTATTTATATCGGCCGACATAACTTTTGCTATGATAGACAAGTATAATATCGAGCTAGGTAACATTGTTTATGATAAATAAGCGAATATCGGTCAGTATAACGTCATCTATAATAGGTAAGTACTCCAGCGGTCAAGATAACCTTGACCATGATAAATGAAAAATATTTGTCGAGATAACGACACGTAGGATATACGAACGGGTAATGGGCACAACATCACATCTATTTTTATTAATTAGAGGGATCCAATAGAGTCACTCGATTCAATACAAAAGATTGTTTTTACACTTAAAGTCTGATAAAAAACATAACATTATATTTTCTTCTCAAAACATCAGACCTTGAAAGGTCAACAAAAATCACAAACACAAGCCCTCGGAATACTTGGAAGATTTCGATCCCCCTGTAGTCAAACTTACCATGGAGCAGAAGTAGAAATATATTACCTAGCGCAGAGGAAGCTCGTCCGAGCTTGTCAAGGCGCAGAAGCGGCAATATTTTGCCAAGATGAAGAAAACTATGAAGCAGAAAGACTCAAGGGCAAGCGGAAGGGGATGGATCTATTCAGGTCATGGTGCAAAGGTGACTGAAAGAGCCTCTCCCCTGTTCGAGCCCCGGAGTTCTGCAACTAGAGCAACCAATCCTAGCCTAAGGGCAACATGGGCTACGCATTTGTAGCAACAGCCATGGGCTATTTAATTGGTCCTCCGTTAGTAAGGAGAATTCCTCTGAAACTCGTTGAGTCTTCAGAGCAGCTGCGCATTTGGTTGGAGACGATAAATCTCGAGAAACGTCGCTTTTTGGGAGAGTTTCTCAAACCCTAGAGTTAGTCGAAGTAGAAACTTGAATAAACTCATACATAGATCTCGCCTTGTCCAACAAGAATCGCCGCCAAAAAAGGGGGGGATCCAAGACCAAACTCTTAGCAGGGAAAGTTAGCAAGGAAGGAGAAGAACTGAGATGGGTGATGAACGAAGAAAGGATTGTAGCCCTATTTAAAGGGTTGTTGGACCCAAGGAATCACGGTATTAAGGTTCACGGGATTATTGTCCACAAGATAGCTGTACACAAAATTTGTAAGGTCACGTTAGTACCTGTGGCAAAGTCACGGGCAGGGAAAAAACAAAAATCAAATTTGTGTCTAGTCAGTCGTCTACACCTCCTTCGACTAGACTTGAAGGGAAGACTAGTGATATGGGTTAGGTTTTATGAACCCCCGATAAAGGAGGGAAAGGGAATATACCTCCAGGGGGATAGGCCAATATCGGTCGGGATATACCTTCGGGGAGGAAGGCCAATATCATCCGAAAGATACCTTCAGAGAGACAGGCCAATATCGGCCGGGACATACCTCCACGGGGATAGGCCAATATCATCCGGGATATACCTTCGGGGAGGAAGGCCAATATCATCCGAAAGATACCTTCAGAGAGACAGGTCAATATCGGCCGTGACATACCTCCACGGGGATAGGTCAATATCGGTCGGGATATACCTTCAGGAAGATAGGTCAATATCGGTCGGGATATACCTTCAGGAAGATAGGCCAATATCGGCCGGGATATACCTTCAGAGAGACATGTCAATATCGGCCGGGACATACCTCCAGGGGGATAGGTCAATATCGGTCGGGATATACCTTCAGGAAGACAGGCCAATATCGGTCCGGATATACCTCAAAAGAAGTAGGCCAATATTGAGCGGTACATACCTCCAGGAAGGAAGGCCAATATCGGCCGGGTTGACTAATACCTTGAAAAGATACTTGATAAAATATAGCCCAGTGCTAGCTAGAATAATAAACATAAAGGAGCCCAGATGGGCATGGACCCAGGAACCTCATGAGAGGTAATAATAATTGATCAAACTTAGTTAAATCCAGTTCCAACTGATACAAGGGACATTGGTACATTAAGCTATCTATGATATAGCAAAAATAGAAGAGGCAAGCAGGAACGATAGAAACATTCCAAAGGACCTATGAAACAGGATAGAAGTAAATAAAATAGTTAATGAAGATATTTGCAGTATATGATTGTATAACAGGTGTTATATATTTTGGCGGGAAATGTGTTTTCAGACTATTTTGCAGGTACTAGACGACAAAGAAAGTACATCTGGGGTACAAAAAAGATTCCTTAAAAGTCATTTACTACAAGTACGCAGCTTACATCATCTCATAACAAACTCTAACAAACCGGGGTCCACTTCATGACTACGGAGGTTATATGAAGTGGTATAAAAAGGGGAATTCTCTCCGTTGGCTAGATAAGTTCACATCATTGTGCACACTCATAGCCCTAATTTCCAGTTACTGTTCTTCTTCTTCTTCCTCTTTCTTCTTCTTCCACACCAAGAGAGATCACTAACTTGAGCGTTGGAGGGCCTAGCCAGGGATTCCCACCCCGGTCTTAGGTCACTGACGATAGTGTTGGTCGGTTTCTTATGCGCAGGAGGCCTCGAAAGCTCCGAATCTGGGTTCTCTTCGATCGGATCTCTCTCTCGTCATCGGATCTTCGCACGAGGAGGGCATTTGGTGACTCTATTCTTCCCGATCCGCTTTGGGTTTCTCGGATCGGCGTTCTATGGGCATTATTCTTTATCGGCGGTAGGTTTTTTCTCCCGACTCTCCGTCTTGTCAAGCTTCTGAGACAGGATCAGTCACTATGAGAATAGTTATGACACTCATATAATGATCCATGAAATATCTCATGACGGGCCAATTTAGTACATATTCTCTAATATATACTCATGTGTAACATAATATCTCATATCCATGACTTATGGGATAAAGTCATTAATTGACCTACATGCTAGTCTCAATGTATTAATATTGTCTTTATATATTAATATTTGACTAGAAATAGTTTAAAGTAGCATTCTATATATATCTATAATATCCTACTATCAATTCAACCAATTGATATGTTGTAGACTAGAACCTCCTACTCTAAGATATTATTATACTTATTCATTCGACACTAAATTGAAGTAATATAATAACCAACTTTGTCTTTTATTAATTAATAAAATATGATGCAAAAAGTGTCCTTGTCAATCATCTCATAATTGGTACTAGGGCTAATACTAATACCTTCCCCCTATTCTAGATTTAGGCAATATCTGCATGGATCCGACCTTATGCGAGGCTTTAGAGAAGCTGAGAGGTTGGAAGTTCAATCTACCTGAGCTGGCTATAAAGGACTTGCTATACGTTTTTGGGCTTAGTCCGATTGACCTTGGGCTAAGCGCCACTTTTGGTAAGGAATTCTTATCACCCCCTCCCAATTATCTATGAAAGTCTTTCTCATAGTATTTACTTATTTTTATAGCAGAAGTTATTACCTCAGCATTTCTCTTTAAAAATACTCGGATAACGAAGGACACTTTGAACCAACAGGGTGAAGCTCTACTAAAGGAGCGCAAAATCGAGCAATACTCATCCTCTGTCGACTACCTTTTTCCTATAGATCTTCCCATAAAAACCTCCTCTTTTACTTCCTCCGATTCGGATACTCCCCTCACTTTTAAGTGCATAAGGCCCCAATCGGATACTTTTAATCTGCTCGAGCAACCATCGGCCGAGCAGATTTCACTTGATATGACCAAGGTTTTTTTTTTTTTGCTCAAGGAAAAGAGCTCATGCCACCAAAGCATCGTCAATCTAAACTTGTTATGAAACTGGCCGATACTACACCTGTGCCTTGTGGGGTTGCTCAGGCTTCTAAACTGATCGAGACAACATTAGATCTCTTACCTACTCAGCGGGCATCACCGCAAACCTTAGGCATTCCTTCCACAACATTAGGGAGTCTAAGGCAAACATTTGTTACAAGGTTGGCCGGTCCTACACCTTTGCTCTCTATAGTGGCGTCGAGATCTTGAGGCAGTTGGGACATTGAGTGTTGCCAAGGGCTTCTGACTCTCCCCCTTTAAGACACAGCTCTTCAACTGGCCCCCATCAGTACTTCAAACAATCCTATGTATTACCATCTCAACAAAGTCTAGGGGTTACTACCTCATCCTCCTATAGAATACTAAAGCTAATTGGCCCGTTAATCGAATCTTGGATGAAAGTATGTTGATAGTTAAAAGGGTCCACGATGTCAGCATGCGCAGATGAACACGTTCAAAATGTTACTGTGGTAAGCTCAAAACTTGGCCTACCTTCTGAATTAAGACCTTATTGTTATTCTTTTTCAGCTTTATGCTTCTGAGATGCATTTAAGCCTGGTTGTAGACTTGGAGCAGGCTAACAAAATCTTGAGAGAATGAGTAGAGGAGTTAGAAGTTGCCACCTCCACTCCAAGTACTGAGATGACTAATTTGCAAGAAGAGGTGAACGTTCAGGCCAGGCTTCTCTTAAATATGGGGCAGACTTTAAAGGAATCCCAACAATTATTGGACTCTCAACAGATGGATAAGAAAAAATTAGAAATCTTGTTACATACCAGTGAATCCAAGCTTTGAGCAGAAAGCGCTATGAGGACTAGGGTCGTTTCCAACCTAGCATAGAAAACTACTATGCTAGAGGATCTGAGACGCGCTCATACTTCAGGATCCTCTGAACATGCCAAAGAGTTATCATCTGAGGACCTATTGATATTAGAGCAGCAGAGGGAACTAGATACACAAGTAGCCCGGCTAAAGTTGCTACAAGCTGAATTAGACTCTGCAAAGGCTAAGCTGGAAACGTACAAGGCCGGGGAGGATGAGCATTTTGAGGTTAGACAAAGGGCTCATCTCGATTCTCCCAAATTTAATAAAAAAATTCATCAAGCATATTTCAAGCATGCTCAGCTATGCAGCCAGAGGAGTTATTCAATAATTATGGGAGAGCGGCTATCTATCAATCGAACCTCCTCGGTGATTCATAAACCATCATCGACTTCTCAAAGAGCTTCCGAATGACCTCTTGAGCAAATTCGATTAATATTTTTCATGTTATGTTTTTGTGGTGTGTAATTGTTGAAAAGAACAGAAACTAAATATTAAGATATGCAATAAACATTGTTAAATCACACCTATTTTCTTGTATATCTTCAGAACCATCAGTATTTCTTATAAAATAGCTTATGCATGCACCCTTATAAGAGAGCATGCACACTTATTGTAAGGACCCACGAGCGAAATTAAGGAAAATTTACTTATGAAAATATCTAAAATCACATAAGTGTTAATTAAATGATTAACTTATAAAATATTCTAAGAATTTTAGGAATTTTTGAGGGTACAAATGAATTTAAATGATATATTTCAATAGGAAAGAACTGTTAAAAATTGATGGAAACATACGATACCTTATTAAGCTGGGAATTAGTTGGCCTTAATTATCCTAAGTTAGGCTAGATAACTTACATATAAAAGCAAAACACCTTTGCCCATCCATTGTAGCCCTAAAACGCCGATTTCATGCCGCACTCTGCCCTAATCCCGTCGACCCCTACTCTCGCCCTTATCGCGAGACGATGGAGCTGGTTGCCGTCGCTGGAGCTCCAACCGAGCATCTCCCGGCGAGCCGAGCTTCACAGAGGACACCACAGTTGGGCGAGATCTGCTATCGATGCGGCGGCACATCGCACGGGCGTTGAATGCGACATGAAGGAAGGAAGAGGCAAGTATATCTACTGTGATAACCTGAGATCTGTGAGGTATGGAGGGCTGGGAAACCCTATGAAGGAGAGGATGGGTAGGGATTTCGATTGGTTTCTTTTTGGAGATGTTCTGATAGTTTTTTTTCTTTCCTTGGAGATGTTCGAATTTTCTCTTCGGGTAGATGTTTTCGATTGTTTTTCTCATTTGTGGATGCATTCGATTGCTTTCTGGTAAACGTGTTGGATTGACTTCTCCTCTGTAAGGATGTGCTTTGTTGGGGATTTCGACCGAAGGTTTTTGTTAGGTTCGTTTATGATTCCGAAGTGGTGGCAGTGATCTCAATTTGATGAATTCAAATTCTGCAATATGCTCTTCTGGAAGTCTTGGCTGGTGATCGATGAGTTGGGAATTTAGTTTGAGTTCGTGTTTTTCGTGATGAACATGGTTTAGAGAGTTGTGCATAACCTGTTGGACTAAATGTTAGACCGAGGTGTCAGTTGTGATTTGAGCTTTCCATGAAATTTTGGATTTGGTTTGACGAATTTTTGTGAGGCTTTAGATTGAATTTGAGACTCCGTGGGAATTTTTGCTTCGAAATTGTTGTGTAGTTTTGCTCAATACATTTACTTCACTGTTTGTTATCATTTATCGATTTTGAATTGGAATTTTCTTGTTGATCTGGCTGTTGATTCATTTTTTTATACTAATGTAGCAAGTCTTAGTTGACTCAATTGGTGGAAGTGTTCTTCATGTTGATTAGGAGATTTAAGAATCTTGTTTCTTCGGAGATTTATTACTGTTAGGATTTTTGTGAAGGTACGGTTTGTAGGGAATGGATAGAATCAATTGTAAGTGTTGAGTAGGAATTGAATTGGTTATTGGTAAAGTAATAGTTGCCATGAGAATCGACTAATTTCCCTTGAGTCTAGGTCTCGTATGGTAAGCTTAATTATTAACTTTCAGTCTCTTGTTGCAAATTTATATATGTGCACCTGCTAATAAATTTTCCTATGAAATGATTAGATTGGATACACATGGATATGGTAAATTGATATGTTGACAGTAATTGGATAGATTGAGTTATTGTTATATTTATGATACAGGTAGAATAAGTTTTATGTAGCTAGTTGGTTGAATATGTGCATATGTGGTAGCAGTACGGGATGGGTGACCCGGGATGAGCTCCGGGGAGGGCCCATCCAAACTTGACTGATATGGTTAGCTTCGGCTATATGACTGGATGCATGTTCTCTACGAGGTACCTCCAGCTTCATGGGACTGTTGACTGGCTCTAATTGTGGTTACCGGATATGTGACATATTCACCTTTATTAGCTGTGTAGGAACTTTATTTACCGCATTTTCTTTCTCTGTTATACAGCATTTCGGATATGTGTCTACCATCTAGCTCCTATCTCTATTACTTTATGGATGTCATGTTTCATCACATGAGATTATACTTGCTGGGTTGTAGGCTCATGATGACTACATTACAGGTGAGGATGTGTCTCAGGACACGACGGAGGGCCTATGGACGGAGTAGCCGAGGAGGCGGGATGGACGCATGGCAGTGTCCGGGTATTAGGAGTGTCGAGCTTATGTTCTCCATGGGAAGGGATTTTTGTTTTGGTGTTGTCGAGCTCTTGTGTGGGATGTTGGCTTTTACTTCCGATAAAATAAATGTTTGATTTGGTATCATGTTATAAGTATATGCTTAGTTTGTGTTTGGTGGGTTGATGCAATGAAAAAAAAAACTGAGGGTTGGTTACGAGATGTTTCAGTTGGTATCAGAGCAGGCACTCCTAAAGGACAGTATGTGCACGCCATCTCGTCAAGAACTCGGCTACCTCTGCCTTCAAGTTTGTAAGGAATGTTGTTTTATGTTGAAGCATAGCTAGGATTGCATAATTCTTGAGCTCTCAATATTTTATATTAGTAGAGAATTATTTGGTTGGACCAGTAAATACATGACCATTGGAATGAACTAGTGAAGACAAAATGAACACTATATTAAAATTTACTGGTGCAAGTAGCTTCCCTTGAATGGAATTGGGTTCATTTTGGTTGAATGAACTATAATGCGAGTCTTTCGGAATGATCTCGTTTTGTCTTGCGCTGTTCTGGTTGTCGGATTGGATGCAACTATTGTTTTCTCAAGCTGGTTGCGATATAGAGGTTAGAGTAAGGAGGATGTAATAAGGTTTCAATAATGTAGATTGGGCTTTAGCTGATGATGTTTTAATTCTCTTTATAGCCTCCGAAATGTTTGACAGATCATTGGGTAACACAGGATTCATGTAGGATGGGAAGATTTCTAAATCGTTGCAACTATTCACCATGTTCTGCTTTGCTTCACTAAATTGCAATGGATTTATGTGGATTCATCTCGATGTGTTCTATTTCTTCGATTAGCTGTGATTTTGAGGTTAGATCTAAAAGATTGAAGTATGACTGCAATCTGGTTCTTGATTTAGGTGTTGGTTTTGGACTTTGTTTAGTTCTTTTGGGATGGTGTAACAAGACCAATTGTGCCGGATTGTTCTGTGGTTGTTGTTTCTGTTTGCCGATTGATGATTATAGTTAGTGTTCGAAGGAGTTCCATGTCCGCTTGTTGCTCTTCAGATTTCTTGATAGATTTGGAACTGTTCTTTCCCGATTCTAAAGTATATGGCAATAGGTATCGCTATGAATGAAGTAGTAAGTGCAAAGAAAGAGTTGCTTTGGTTAAGTGTGAACGTATGTTTTGGGAGGAAGAATGTTAGTACTGGTAGAATCATCAACCTTACTTTTAGCTCTTTTAGTAGCAGATGTAAAGTTATGTTGTTCTTCCTTCTAAAGTTACTTCTAATCTAGTAGAAAACTGCCTTTAGTATTGAATGCAACATGTGAAGATTAGTTTTTCTATAATTTTTTTTTTATATCAATTGTCATGTATGCTAGTTTTATTGTTGGAGTTTAGCTCTTTTATAGAAGAAATACTTTCAGTACCAATTACCATGTTAGGTTAGCATTAATATTGGAGTCTAGTTCTTTTACAGTTGAATTATCTGTTATCTTTCATATTCTCTTTTGATATGGCAGTCTTGGTACTAAGTACAATAAAAAAAAAAATTCCATTTCTCTTGTTAATCCTGGCTGTAGTCGCTTGATTTCTTTTGGGTTCGTGGATGAATTCCACTTGATTTCATGGAAGTACAGGGTTAATAATATTTCCAATTGTTGCAGAATGTTTTGATCCAAAAGTGGAGGTAGATGGGTAATTGGGTCGTAATCGATTGGGGGTTGACATTGTCAAGTTCTTTATCATTTATTGTTTTCGCATTCTACTTTGTTAGGCTCTTGTTGTAGTTAAACTTTAAATACTTTTGGGGGCAGTTCTTTAGTTTGATGTTGAAAATCGTAACCTTAAAGATTCATTGCTTAGGAGGGTGGATAACGAAAAATCTGGAGGGTACCAACTAGAGCTGCATTAGCTCAGTTTTAAGCCTGGGTCATTACTGCTACATAATTGGGTTGCTTCTTACTTTGTACTATAGCTACACATGATTGGTTCACTGATTTAAATGTTTGGGCAGGCTTATGATTTAATTGTATCTATTAAATCTGATGTTTTGATCTTACAACATATGCATTAGATATCTAAAGGATGATGCTACACATGCTTGACTATAGAAATTAGTTGAACCTCTGATTAGAGTAATGTTTTCTCTTATTGATGCAAAAAGGGTTTATTAGAAATGGAATAGGTTAACGCATATACACCAGTAGAGATTACTATGACCGAACTATGAAATGAATTAGAGTAATGTTTCTCTTATTGATGCCAAAAAGGTTTATTAGGAATGGAATTTGTTGTTGCATTTACACCCATAAAGATTGCTATGACCGGACTATGAAATGTTAAGTTTACATACTCTAAATGTTGTTTAGGAATTGTGATATTTTGCTCCAAACGAATAAAAAGATATGACTGATAGGTATGAAGGGTGGCAGAATTAGGGTGTTAGAGTTATGCTCTATGTTTATATATTGGTGGTTGTGGTTATAATTCAACTGTAGACTATTAATAGAGATGTGTGCATATTAACATGGTTTCCTTTACTGGGGGAGCATAGGAGGAGGATTTAAGTGTTCCTATATATGTTCGTTTGGGAATCAAATGTCTTGTTACAAGTTTAGTTTTAAGTTCATATGATTTTCTGCATAAGTTATAAATTTGAACTGTACAACCTTTTGTTCTTAACTAATGATATGCATGTCCTGATGCTGAATTGAAAATGTTTGGACGAGTCATGATACTAGGAAGGATATTTTGATACAGTAGGGATCATGGTGATCATGCAATTTGATAGCAAGATCATTATATTTTGACACATGTATAGAGGGATCTCTTGCACATGGTTGGCTGGAGGAAGTAGTAAATATTCATGCTTACATATAATTACCTGTACAAGATTGCCATGTTTGAATTAAGCTACATGCATCAGTACAAAATGTTTGGATGGAATCCAAGATTTTCATATCCTGGTACCTGTTTAGTTAATATATTTTGCACATGCTTGGTTGAAGAGAAGAGTTGTTATGCATGCTTAAATATAATTACCTCTACAAATTGTCATGTTTGTATTAAGTTATAATATATGCATCAGCATTAAATGATAGGATGGATGATCATAAAGTGAAATTTGAAAAAATTTGCGAGAAGTAAGTTTTTTTTTCTTTCTGGGTTGTGGATGAGGTAGGAGATAGGGTAGTTTGGGCCTAGAAATTTGACACATATTGTGAATTTAGTGGTTAAGATTCGGGATGGGATACAGATGACGCAAAGTCGTCAGAAGAGTTACGTCAACCAATGACGGGGGAATTTGGAGTTAATCGTGGGAGACAAAAAAAATAAAAAATAAAATAAAATAAAAATGTGTAATCGCTACCCAAATTATTTGATAAGTTAAATTTCGAGGACGAAATTTTTTTTTAAGGGGGAAAAATTGTAAGGACCCACGAGCGAAATTAAGAAAAATTTATTTATGAAAATATCTAAAATCACATAAATGTTAATTAAATGATTAACTTATAAAATATTCTAAGAATTTTAGGAATTTTTGAGGGTACAAATGAATTTAAATGATATATTTCAAGAGGAAAGAATTGTTAAAAATTGATGGAAACATACGATACCTTATTAAGCTGGGAATTAGTTGGCCTTAATTATCCTAAGTTAGGCTAGATAACTTACATATAAAAGCAAAACACCTTTGCCCATCCATTGTAGCCCTAAAACGCCGATTTCATGCCGCACTCTGCCCTAAACCCGTCGACCCCTACTCTCGCCCTTGTCGCGAGACGACGGAGCTGGTTGCCGTCGCTGGAGCTCCGACCGAGCATCTCCCGGCGAGCCGAGCTTCACAGAGGACACCACAGTTGGGCGAGATCTGCTATCGATGCGGCGGCACATCTCACGGGCGTTGAATGCGACATGAAGGAAGGAAGAGGCAAGTATATCTACTGTGATAACCTGAGATCTGTGAGGTATGGAGGGCTGGGAAACCCTATGAAGGAGAGGATGGGTAGGGATTTCGATTGGTTTCTTTTTGGAGATGTTCTGATAGTTTTTTTTCTTTCCTTGGAGATGTTCGAATTTTCTCTTCGGGTAGATGTTTTCGATTGTTTTTCTCATTTGTGGATGCAATCGATTGCTTTCTGGTAAACGTGTTGGATTGACTTCTCCTCTGTAAGGATGTGCTTTGTTGGGGGTTTCGACCGAAGGTTTTTGTTAGGTTCGTTTATGATTCCGAAGTGGTGGCAGTGATCTCAATTTGATGAATTCAAATTCCGCAATATGCTCTTCTGGAAGTCTTGGCTGGTGATCGATGAGTTGGGAATTTAGTTTGAGTTTGTGTTTTTCGTGATGAACATGGTTTAGAGAGTTGTGCATAACCTGTTGGACTAAATGTTAGACCGAGGTGTCAGTTGTGATTTGAGCTTTCCATGAAATTCTGGATTTGGTTTGACGAATTTTTGTGAGGCTTTAGATTGAATTTGAGACTCCGTGGGAATTTTTGCTTCGAAATTGTTCTGTAGTTTTACTCAATACATTTACTTCACTGTTTGTTATCATTTATCGATTTTGAATTGGAATTTTCTTGTTGATCTGGCTGTTGATTCATTTTTTTATACTAATGTAGCAAGTCTTAGTTGACTCAATTGGTGGAAGTGTTCTTCATGTTGATTAGGAGATTTAAGAATCTTGTTTCTTCGGAGATTTATTACTGTTAGGATTTTTGTGAAGGTACGGTTTGTAGGGAATGGATAGAATCAATTGTAAGTGTTGAGTAGGAATTGAATTGATTATTGGTAAAGTAATAGTTGCCATGAGAATCGACTAATTTTCCTTGAGTCTAGGTCTCGTATGGTAAGCTTAATTATTAACTTTCAGTCTCTTGTTGCAAATTTATATATGTGCACCTACTAATAAATTTTCCTATGAAATGATTAGATTGGATACACATGGATATGGTAAATTGATATGTTGACAGTAATTGGATAGATTGAGTTATTGTTATATTTATGATACAGGTAGAATAAGTTTTATGTAGCTAGTGTAATACCCACTAAGCTTGTAGGATGAATATATGAATATGGGATTTTGCCTTAGAAAATAATAGGAAGTGAGTTGAACCAAAAAGGAAATAAAAAGAAATAAAAATAGGGAGAGGTCAAGGATTGAACCTTGAACCTCTTATATGATAATTCATAGAATTAATTAGTAGAAACCAATTGGGATAGAGAGAAGATATTGATAGCAAAGGAGGGAAACTTATGATAAAGGTAAGAGTAAAAGCCAACCAAAAGAAAATAAGAAAAGAGCAAGAGAAAGGCAATTTGCCTTCCTCCCTTTCTCTCCCTCTTCCTCTTTGGTTTTGCCGAAATGTTTAAAGAGGAATTAAGGGGATTCATTCCCCCTTATTTCACCATGAATGATGAGGATAAATAAGTAAATAAAAATAAAAATAAAATAGAAAAAAAAAGGCTAAGGGAGAAGGAAAGCAAAAACTAAGTTTGCTACCTCTTCCCCCTTAACATAAAAGAGAATATGTAAAGGGAAAATTCTATTTTCTCTCATTTTTCTCATTCTCTCCTCTTCCTCACCGAAACCACAGTCCCCTCTCCTCCATCTTCAGCCCCAAGCCAAGGTTTTCCCTAAGAAAGCCTAAGATACAAGGAGGATTTAGCAAAGGAATCAAGGGAAAGGAACTAGAAGAAGAGACTACTTCTTCTTCACCATACCTTAGATCCACAAGAGAAAAGGATGTAAGCTTCCCCTCACCTGTGGTACAAGGCTTTTATGTGCTTTTCGGGTTTTATGAAGATTTTAAAACCTAGAAACAAGTTTGAGAAAATTCGGCCAAGAAGAGCTTTCAAAATCTAATGGTGTTTAAACTAGTCTTCACTACATGATAGATTTTTCTATGCTATGTAAAGGGGTTCTTCTTCATGCTTTTATACCTATATGATACTTGATCAGAGGAGTAATGAACCCTAGAATTTCGGCCAAAAATATTCTTAAGAGGCTAGGGAAATTTATTGTTTTACCCAACTAGTACAAGGGTCTCCCTATGAAATATTAAGGATCATGTATTAGTTTTTCTTCCTTAGAAGATATTTGAAACTAAAAGAAAACCCACTCATATGATTCGGTCAAGAAAGGGTTTAGGGTTAGGAAGACCTTTAAATTTAAATAACCATGCTCATATGATAGAATACAAAAATCTTAAAGGATTTGTATGCTTGAATATTGCTAGAATTTCATGAACTCCTTCTTAGGGTTTTTCGGCCATGATGAGATGGATAGCTTAGAAAAGCTTAAACAAAATTTTAATATGCTCAAGACCTCTGTTCTATTTAGATATGAAAGTTGTTTAATGCCCTCATGCTTAATTAGGGTGTAGAAAAATTAGTTGCATGACATATAATATGTATGACCACAAGGGGTCCTAGCTTATTCATGAACCAATTTGTATATATGTTTCTTAGTAACTTTTGCCATGAAACTTACATAGGTTTTTCATGCTTTAGGCCACTTAAAAACCTAGCTAAAGAATGGTAGGTTTCGGCCATGAGAAAAAAATAAAAGAAAAAGAGAAAAAGAAACCTAGAAAGCCTAAGACACAATTCATATGTATACTCATTATGCTTGTCTTTATACATGCTATGAAACTTGTATAAATTCTCATGCTTTTAGGCTATTTGAAGCAAGTTTATATTCTGTGAGTTTCGGCCAAGTAGGGTTTAAAAGACCTAGAGGCCTTAGAAATGAAACCAAATGTGTTAAAAGTACTTCTTACGAAAATAGGATAATGTGTTGATTGTTTCACATGCTTGTATAATTTTTCCATGACCTAAATGAACCCTTGAATGTTTCGGTCATGAAGGAATAGATGCCCTAGAAACTCTAGGACTTAAATTAAATATGCTCATGTCACTCTACATGAAATATGATAAGTAGAAAACCAAGGTTCAATTGCTATATGTTGTTTTATGACCTAAAATGATGCTAGGTTATCTTTCGGCCATAACTATTGTATGATGCCTTGTATGAATTTATACATAATGTTAGTCCAAGTTCACATGCTTGTATGCTTGTTTGTATCCCTAATGATAACTTGTTAAATTTCGGCCATGACATATGTTAAGGGCTTAAAGAACTTAGGAACTAATTCAAATGTGTCAAATGTGTTTACCTTGTTCCTTGGTAAAAATGTTATAAATATGATTTAAAGTTGTCCATGCTTTTATATCATATGGAACCTTGTTTCACACCTTAAGGTTTCGGCCATATGAAATTAGGGACTTGAGGAACTTAGAAATTAAGTTAATCATGTTTATAATGCTTCCTATGAAAATGTTATGATGATAATTTAGGTGCCACATGCTTGGAGGTTGTGTTTAACCTAAATTGAGCTCTAAAGGGGTTTCGGCCACAAGGGTTTAGGAAGCTTAAAACCAAGATAAATATGATACCATGTTTCCTATGATAGGATATTCACAAGATACACCTTTATGCTTAATATGTATGCTTGTGATTTATGACTTATGATATGAGATATGCATGCTTTCATGATATGATATGTGCTTAAGAAATATGCATGCTTTCATGATATGATATGTGCTTAAGAAATATGCATGCTTTTATGATATGATACGTGCTTAGAGACATGCATGTTTTATGATATGATATGTGGTTAAAAATGCATGCCTTGATGATATGTTAAGTGCTTAAAAATGTGCATGCTTTAAAATGTGATATGTGGTTAATATATGCATGCTTGATGATATGTTAAGTGCTTAAAAATGTGCATGCTTTAAAATGTGATATGTGGTTAATATATGCATGCTTTGATGATATGTTAAGTGCTTAAAAATGTGCATGCTTTAGAATGTGATATGTGGTTAATATATGCATGCTTTGATGATATGCTAAGTGTTTAAAAGAATGCATGCTTTATGTTATGATATGTGGTAAAAAAAAATGCATGATTTGATGTTGTAATGTATGCCTAAGTGATGCATACTTTTATGAAGTGATGTATGCCTAAGTGATGCATACTTTTATGAAGTGATGTATGCCTAAGTGATGCATACTTTTATGAAGTGATGTATGCCTAAGTGATGCATACTCTTATGATGTGATGTATGCCTAAGTGATGCATACTTTTATGAAGTGATGTATGCCTAAGTGATGCATACTTTTATGATGTGATGTATGCCTAAGTGATGCATACTTTTATGATATGATGTGTGCCTAAGTGATGCATGCTTTTATGATACATGATATGTATGACATGTACTTTACTTTCTTTTTGAGTGGCTTGTACCAAGGGTGGGCTCCATAAGCGCCCCGGGGACTAAGGACCTCGTTAGGGATGGGCTCCTAAGTGCCCCTAGGACTAAGGGCCTAGTATGTTTGCCTCGTAGGGTTCAAGACTTGCTACCTTGGACCTACAAGGTTGCGCGCAATATGTAAGTGGTACATAGCCGGGATCCCCCTTATGTTGAGATTATTTTCAAGTATATATGTAAAAGAAAATGGTTTTAAAGATCATGAGACATAAACATGTTTTTCGGATACATGTTTTCCAAAATCATATTGCATACACCTTATGATTATGCTATGTTTCATGTTATGCTCTTGATTATGATATGCCATGATAAGGTATGATTATGTTATGTTCATGCTATACCTTATAGACATGTTTCGGCCATGGATTTGTTGATGCTTGATATATAGATTTCGGCCATGGATATGATGATGCCTTGATGTACATGTTTCGGCCATAGTATGATGCTTTGATATACATGTTTCGGCCATGCTTTGATATACCATGATACTTGTTGTTATGCCATGTCTAGCTATGTTTTATGCAATGCACTATGTATATGTTTCGGCCATGGTGATGCTTGATATGCTATGACTAGTTGTGATTATATTATGATGCATGATATGCTTGAATAGAATGCTATGTTATGCCATGATTAGTTGAGATTATGACTTGTTGATGCATTCTTGATTATGTGCTGATTTTTAGTTTTAGTGAGTAGGAAAGGAACTTACTGAGCCATGAGTGCTCATAGCTTACTTTCCTTGTACCACAGATAAAGGAAAAAGCTGGATGAGTTAAAGGAGTAGCAGGAGGGGCAACGAAGATGTGTGTGGCAGTGGCTAGGCAACCAAATAAATAAGAACCTGCTTAAAGTTTCTTTAAAGAACTATGCATTGGTTTTTTATGACTTGTGATACCTAAACATGTGTGGCTTGACATTATGGTTCCACTGGATTTGATGTTATGATTTTGATGCCATGTGATAGTATAGTTCAAAAGAAATTTAAAAGAAAAGTTTTATTAAAACTATAAAAATTATTTTAAGTCTTCCGCTGTTTTAAAAAGAAAAATTTATATGTAGAGTATCGTAGCCCCGTCCCTTAGGGTAGCAGGGAGGGCGGGCGTTACAGCTAGTTGGTTGAATATGTGCTTATGTGGTAGCAGTACGGGATGGGTGACCCGGGATGAGCTCCGGGGAGGGCCCATCCAAACTTGACTGATATGGTTAGCTTCGGCTATATGACTGGATGCATGTTCTCTACGAGGTACCTCTAGGTTCATGGGACTGTTGACTGGCTCTAATTGTGGTTACCGGATATGTGACATATTCACCTTTATTAGCTGTGTAGGAACTTTATTTACCGCATTTTCTTTCTCTGTTATACAGCATTTCGGATATGTGTCTACCATCTAGCTCCTATCTCTATTACTTTATGGATGTCATGTTTCATCACATGAGATTATACTTGCTGGGTTGTAGGCTCATGATTACTACATTACAGGTGAGGATGTGTCTCAGGACACGACGGAGGGCCTATGGACGGAGTAGCCGAGGAGGCGGGATGGACGCATGGCAGTGTCCGGGTATTAGGAGTGCCGAGCTTATGTTCTCCATGGGAAGGGATTTTTGTTTTGGTGTTGTCGAGCTCTTGTGTGGGATGTTGGCTTTTACTTCCGATAAAATAAATGTTTGATTTGGTATCATGTTATAAGTATATGCTTAGTTTGTGTTTGGTGGGTTGATGCAATGAAAAAAAAAACTGAGGGTTGGTTACGGGATGTTTCACTTATAACCTGGTCGGAGGCTCGGGAGTCTAGAATATAAAGGTGTGAGAACATGCTTACTTATAAACCAGCCAGAAGCTTGGGAGTTTGGAATATAAAGGCATGAGGGCATGCTCGTTTATAACCCGACCGGATGCTCAGGAGTCTGGAACTTGAGAGCATACTCACTTATAACTCTGTTGGTGGCTCAAGAGTCTGGAACTTGAAGGCACGAGAGCATGCTCACTTATAACCTGGTCAGTGGTTCGAATGTTTGGAATTTGAAGCTGCGAGAGCATGCTCGCTTATAACCCAGCCGGTGACTCGGGAGTCTGGAATATAAAGGCGTAAAAGCATGTTTGCTTATAACCTAGCTGGATACTTGGGAGTCTGGAACTTGAAGGCATGAGAATATGCTCACTTATAACCCAGGCAGTGGCTTGGGAGTCTGGAATATAAAGGCATGAGAGTATGCTCGCTTATAATCCAGCTTGATGCTCGGGAGACTGGAACTTAAAGGCACGAGAGCATGCTTGCTTATAACCCGGTCGGAGGCTCGGGAGTCTGGAATAAAGGCATGAGAGCAAGCTCTCTTATAACCTGGCCAGAAGCTCAAGAGTCTGGAATATAAAGGTTCTCGTTTATAACTCGGCCAAAATCTCGAGAGTCTGGAATATATAGGTTCGAGAGCATACTCGCTTATAAATCGATCGGATGCTCGAGAGTCAGGAACTTGAAGGTGCAAGAGCATGTTCACTTATAACCTAGCCGGTGGCTTAGGAGTCTGGAATATGCTAGGACCTTTTGAGATAGAATCACTTGTATTTTCATTGAGTAAAAAATATTTAAAGTACTACATCAATGCATTACAAGCATACTCATAGGTCCTATAAGGTTGTAGGCGGTTACCACTCCATTGTCACTCTAAATTTTTTCCATCCGCATCCTGGAGATAGTAGGAGCCCGAGGCAAGCTTTTGCACCACCTTATATGGTCCTCCCCACTATGACTCCAGCTTGTTGACATCCCTGACCAATTTGACCCCCTTCCAGACCAGATCGTCAAGTTGAAAAAATCCGGGGATAAACCTTCTATTATAATTTTACCTTATCCTTTGGCGGTATGCCATTAGTCGAGTTATCGCCTTATCTCTGACTTCTTCGATCAGATCAAGCTCCATAAAGGGTTGGCCAGTATTATCCTTGTCGTATAGCTACCTTCGATTGGATTCCATACCAATCTCAACCAAGACCACTGCTTCACCACCATAAAGTAGATGAAAAGGAGTTATACCTGTTACTTCTCAGGGGTTGTACGATATGCCCACAGTACACTGGGTAATTCATCAACTTAGCTTCCTCTAATATGATCTAATTTAGTTTTAAGCCCTCTGATCATTTCTCTATTTGTCACTTTTTCTTGGTCGTTACTCTGGAGGTAAGCCACAAATGTGAAAGCCTGCATGATACCATAGCTTAAACACCACTCTCGGATTTTCCTGCCCTAGAATTGCCTTCCATTATCTGATACTATTTTATATAGAATTCCGAACTAGCAAATAATATGCTTCCATAAGAATTTAATAACTATGTGCTTGGTTATCTTGGTTAATAGCTCTGCCTCCACCCATTTTGAAAAATATTCTACTGCTACTAGCAAAAATCATTTCTGGGCAGGTGCTATGGGAAAATGCCTCACTATATCTGTTAGTTAGAGCCCTAAAGCCAATCATTTGATGATTGTATGGACTCATGTATATCATATTCTTGTATATTAATAAAAGCATTTGTTTGGTTATTATACTTATTTATATTAGTGCCAAATAGACTAAGTATAATAGCGTCCTTGAGTAGAAGGTTCATACCTATATCAATCGATTAGTTGAATCGATAGTGAGATGATATAGGGAACACTACTCTAAATCATTCCTAGTCGAGTATTAGCATTCAGGGACAATGTTAATACAATAAGACTAGCATGTAGGTCAGCTCGATGACTTGATCTCACAAGTCATGGATATAGAGATATCAAGCTGACACATGGGTATGCATTAGAGAATGTATACTGAATGACCCGCCATGAGAAAGTATCATGGATCATTATATGAGTGTCATATACTTTCTCATGTGGCTATTAGTATGACTATTAGTCCTTAGACCTGAAGTCACCATGGATCCCTACATAAGGAGTTATGTACTTTAGTTTCATCAAACGTCACCCGTAACTGGGTGGACTATAAAGGCGATTACTGGGTATGTAATGAATTATGCAGAGGGATGTGAGTGATGTAGATGGGATCTATCCCTCCCATATGACGGGAGCGACATCGCTATTCTTGATAGAGTGAGACCACTAAGCGCATGGCCATGCCCAAATGAGTCAACATTAGATGTTGAGCTCATTTGATCGAGTGAGTCTACTTGGAGTTCAAGATTTAGATTGATTAGAGGATGACACGGTCTATGCCTCACATTGATCAATCTAGATGTCTAGGATAGAAGGACACTTGTCATGATTTTGTGAGTAGTCACAATTGGTAGTCACAAGGTGATGTCGGATCTCGACATTCTTGTAACTTGGGTAGTAATGATGTGTTGCTAGATACCGCTCATTACTTATGCTCCTAAATGGGTTTAGGGCATTGCCAACGTTACAAGAACCTATAGGGTCACACACTTAGGATAAATAGATGGAGATTAGGTTCATATGATGAACCAAGAGAATTAGATTTATTTGATAAATCAAATTGGATTAAGAGTAATCCTAATTGGGCTAACTTGGGTTCGACTCAAGTTGATTCATGTATTTAATGAGTCTAATTTAGATTATGACTTATTAAATCAATTTAATTTAATGAATTAGATTCATTATATTAAGTTGGCTTGAATCAAATGGTTGGATTAGATCAACCATGGTAGAGATTGGGTCAAGTTTGACTTGACTAGAGATGGAAGACCAAAGGTCAATTTTGACTTGACCTTTTGCCACCTCATTGGTGAGTTGGCATTAGGTGGACCAATGATGATGTTCCACATCATCATGGTGTGCCACCTCATGGAAGTTACAAAGCCATTTTCTTATTAACTCCACATTAATTGCATTTAATGGAGAGTTATTCTTGTGAAGAAAGTGGCCGGCCACTTTGTGATTGTGGGTGAATTCAATTTCATTCAAGTGTGGTTTTTCTTCCTCCTTCTTCCTCTCAAGCTCTCCCTCTCCTCCTTGCTTGGCCGAATCTCACCAAGGTGCTAGCACACCTTTGTGTGAGGTTTTCTCCACCTACGTGTCAGTGTGGATACTTCTAGAGGACCGGCGCTTGACGGTCTTGAGATCCGACATCATTTGGACGAGCGGGAACGCGAAGGGCATCGCTACAAGGGTAAACATTTTTCTCGTAGATCTAAGTAGTAGATCAGTTTTTGAACTCGTACAAGAAATAGTTTTTCGAATTTTGTATACGAATCTTTGCACGGATCTACGGCTTTGGGTCCTTCGGGGTTTCCGCGACGTTAAAAAGCGGTTTTCGCGGCTCGAAGAACCCAACAGTGGTATCAGAACCACGTGCAAAGACTTGTACGAGTTAGTTTTTGGTTTTTGGAAAACAAAAAGCTTCTGTGATTTTCTGTAAAAATTCAATTTTTATGTTTTTATGGGTAATTTTTCCTTATAGGCGAAGCACAAGTGTCTCGGCACTTGTAGGCTTCGGCTATCGGGAAGAATTTTCCCAAACGGCTTCGTTTCGACCCAAAATCTTTTGGGACAGCGGACTCGGGTGCCTTTAGATCGCAACGGAGCAACTCACGATGGTTAGATCGTGGGTAGGGGCGCTGCCCCTAACCCCGCAAGGGGATTTGCTCCGCGATCGCACCCGAAATCGCTAAAAACGAACCCGTCGGGAAGATTTTTTCGAAACGGTAATGTCTCGGCCCAAATCGTTTTGGGACAGCGGGTTTGGGCACTGTTGGATCACAATGGGACCCTCGCGATGGTTAGATCGCGGGTAGGGGCGCTGCCCATGGCCCCGCAAGGGGATCCGTTCCGCGATTGCGCCCGAAACCGCTAACCGGGACCGCCGGGAAATTTTACTTGTAAAATTGTAAAAAAAATTATTTTTAAAATTACAGAAAATAAGAAAATATATAATTTTGAATTATATATTAATTTTGTGATAGTCATGGCCCAAAACCCAATATGATTGGTTGTGTTGTAATTCATAATACGGCCTGCGTGCCGTGATGTGTTTTCGCGTGTTGTATTTATTTTATTATTCGCGACCTACGCGTCGTGCCTCGTCTTTTATTCTTGTTGTAAATTAGATTTAGACTCGAATGTAACTCGAGTTTCAAATTGTAATGTACAAATTGGAGCGGTGGAGGGTCCACACGAGACGGAGTTCCGAGGCGCGCACGAGCAACACAAGGTGGTCAAAGGGAGGAGCTTGGAGAAGCTGTTGACCCTAGGTTGACCATTCGATCTTCTCATTGGCTTGAGAAGATCGTAGTAGGGCCATGACTGAATTACAAATAGATTAATTAATTAATTATTATGTATCTGATGCATGTTTAATAGTTAATTAATTAATTAGTGCCTTAACGATTAGATTAGATCTAAGTCGTGCACATGATGCACCCTTGCGATTAGATTAGATCTAAGTCGTGCACAAGATGCATCCTTCTCGATTAGATTAGATCTAGATCGAACCAACTCTAAATGCCTAACCGTGCCGTGATACCTATCACTACCTCGATCACATGTATTGTTGAATCTGCCAAAGCAGAGCAATACATATTATCTTGGTAGGGTACGGAGGGACAATCTTGGTCCCGCCTATCAACGCATGGGTGAATACAAACTCAATTAGATTTAGTATTCCTAGTTACTCGGTTGGATCGAGTCAACTATAGGCATTATTCCAACGGTTGGAAAAGATAGGTCAAAATCACATCTATATTAATTCTCGGGTGTATTAGCCGAAGCTAACTCGAGTTTTAATATAAATGCGGATATTGATTCTATAAACAAGAGTTGCATAGAGATGTAATTGGTAATCGTTACCTACCGATCATACTAAGCCTTGGGCGTATTAGCCAAAGCTAACTCAAGAGTTAGTATGATGTGGATCTTGTCCCACAAGAATTATAGAATTCAGTGGGAGCATCATTTAATTAAAGGCCTAATTAAATGATTTTTAAAGAATATGATATTTATTTCTGCAAATTTTTGTTGTAGATAACCATGACGTCAAATACGAACATTTTCTTTCTGCGATCTGTCCTTAAGAAGGACAAGCTCAACGAAGCAAATTTCCTGGACTGGTACAGGAATCTGAGAATAGTTCTCACCCAAGAACGTAAACTGTACGTTCTGGAGCAGCCCATTCCGGAGGCCCCTCCTGCCACTGCCACGCGAGCAGACCGAGATGCTTACAAGAAGCATCAAGATGACGCATTAGATGTGTCTTGTCTTATGCTCGCAACCATGAACTTTGAGCTTCAGAAGCAACATGAGTTTATGAGCACTTACGATATGGTTGAACATCTTTGTCACCTATATCAAGGAAAAGCAAGGCACTGGAAGAGGAACTCCAAAGAATACCTGGAAGATCTTAAGAAGAAGAGAAATAAGATTTCTACTTCAGGTATAAATGTTATAGAAGTCAACCTCTCTATTTCTTCATCGTGGGTATTAGATACCGAATGTGCTTCGCACATTTGTACTAATGTACAAGCGCTGAGGAATAGCAGAGCATTGACGAAGGGTGAGATAGACCTACGAGTAGGCAATGGAGCACGAGTTGCTGTTATTGCTGTAGGAACTTATCATCTATCTCTGCCCTCTGGGCTAGTACTAGAATTAGACGATTGTTGTTATGTGCCTGCCTTGACAAAGAACATAATATCAGTTTCTTGTTTGGACAAGAGAGGATACTCGTTTATAATAAAGAACAAATGTTGTTCCGTCTTTTTAAACGATATGTTCTATTGTAGTGCACCTCTGATAAACAGACTCTACATTCTAGACCTAGAGAGCCCTGTCTATAACATAAATACCAAGAGGATCAAGTCGAATGACTTGAACCAAACTTACCTCTGGCACTGTCGCTTAGGTCATATAAATGACAAGCGCTTATCCCAGCTCCATAAGGATGGTTTGCTGGACTCATTTGATTTTGAATCATATGAGATATGTGAGTCATGCCTACGAGGCAAGATGACCAAGACTCCCTTTAGTGGGCACGGCGAGAGAGCGACTGATTTGTTAGGACTCATACATAGTGATGTATGTGGCCCTTTCAATGTCGCTGCTAGAGGTGGTTATAGATACTTCATCACATTTACTGATGACTTCAGTAGATACGGTTATGTGTACCTGATGACACATAAATCTGAATCCTTCGAAAAGTTAAAAGAATTCAAGAATGAAGTACAGAACCAGCTTGGCAAGAGTATTAAAATACTTCGATCCGATCGAGGTGGAGAATACTTAAGCCATGAGTTTCGTGACTATTTAGCT
Organism: Zingiber officinale; assembly: GCF_018446385.1. Classification (NCBI taxonomy): domain Eukaryota; kingdom Viridiplantae; phylum Streptophyta; class Magnoliopsida; order Zingiberales; family Zingiberaceae; genus Zingiber; species Zingiber officinale. Next base: position 53,771,479 of record NC_055986.1, read on the forward strand.
GAATGTGGGATTCTATCCCAACTCACTCCTCCTGGAACACCACAGTGGAATGGTGTATCCGAAAGGAGGAATCGTACCCTATTAGATATGGTACGATCTATGATGAGTCACACAGATCTTCCGACATATCTATGGGGATATGCTCTAGACACGGCAGCTTTCATTCTCAACCGAGTTCCATCCAAGGCCGTGATAAAGACACCATATAGGATATGGACTGGGAGAGATGCCCAGGTGTCTTTTATGAGGATTTGGGGTTGTGAGGCTTACGTATGACGTCAAGTCTCAGACAAATTAGGACCCAAATCTGACAAGTGCTATTTCATCGGATATCCCAAGGAAACTAAGGGATATTACTTCTACATTCCCAGTCAGCACAAGGTAGTTGTGGCAAAGACTGGGGTCTTTCTAGAAAGGGACTTTGTTTCTAGAAAGACTAGTGGGAGCGCGTTCGATCTTGAAGAAGTTCAAGATGCGAACAATAGCACTAATGCCACGATGGATATTGAACTGGAACCACAAAGTGTTGTGGATGATGTTGTTCCACAAGGAGTTGAGGAACAACAACCGGTTCATGTAGACATACCTCTTCGCAGGTCTGATAGGGTACGTCGTCAGCCTGAGAGATACTCATTTCTCTTGTCTGACCATGATGACATTGTGCTCATAGAGGATGAACCTACCACCTATCAAGAAGCTGTGATGAGACCAGATTCTGAGAAATGGCAAGAAGCCATGAGATCCGAGATAGAATCCATGTACACCAACCAAGTATGGACTTTGGTTGATCCACCTGAAGGGGTAAAACCCATTGGGTGCAAGTGGGTCTTTAAGAGAAAGACTGACATGGATGGACTTATCTATAAGGGTCGCTTGGTAGCTAAAGGTTTCAAGCAGATTCATGGTATTGACTATGATGAAACCTTTTCTCCAGTGGCGATGTTTAAGTCCATTCGGATCATGCTTGCTATTGCAGCCTACCATAACTATGAGATATGGCAGATGGATGTCAAAACCGCGTTTCTGAATGGAAACCTACTCGAGGATGTGTACATGACACAACCTGAGGGTTTTGTAGATCCACAGCATACTAGCAGAGTATGCAAGCTGCATAGGTCCATTTATGGACTAAAGCAAGCTTCTCGGAGCTGGAATCTTTGATTTGATGATGCGATCAAACAGTTTGGTTTCATCAAGAACGAAGATGAGCCTTGTGTCTACAAGAAGGTTGTAGGGGACATAGTTGTCTTCCTCATATTATATGTGGATGACATACTACTCATTGGGAAGGACATCCCTATGCTTCAGTCTGTCAAGACCTGGCTAGGGAGTTGCTTCTCAATGAAGGACTTAGGTGAGGCATCCCGCATTCTAGGGATACAGATCTATAGAGATAGATCTAAGAAATTGGTAAGCAAGGTCGCATATCGTTCGACAAGTAGCGGTCCATCGGCCTAATCCACGAAGGGATTTCTGCCGATGTCACATGGCGTGAGTCTTTCGAAGACTCAAGGTCCCTCTTCTAGAGAGGAGAGAGATCGCATGGATCAGATCCCTTATGTCTCAGCCATAGGATCGATCATGTACGCCATGCTATGTACTCGACCTGATGTCTCGTATGCTTTGAGCATGACGAGCAGATACCAGTCAGATCCAGGTGAAAGTCACTGGATAGCGGTCAAGAATATTCTTAAGTACTTACGAAGGACTAAAGAATATTTCTTGATATATGGAGGCAATGATGAGCTAACTGTAAAGGGTTACAGTGATGCCGGCTTCCAGACCGATCAAGATGATTACCGATCGCAGTCAGGGTTCGTGTTTTGCTTAAATGGTGGTGCTGTGAGTTCGCAGGATACAGTAGCTGATTCTACAACAGAGGCCGAGTATATTGCTGCATCAGAGGCAGCAAAGGAGGCAGTTTGGATCCGCAAGTTCATCACTGAACTTGGGGTGGTTCCTAGCATCGCTGACCCAGTTGAGCTCTATTGTGACAACAATGGAGCTATAGCACAGGCGAAGGAACCTCGCTCATACCAGCGGACCAAGCACATACTACGGCGCTTCCATCTCATTCGAGAGATTATCGATAGAGGAGATGTGAAGATTTGCGGAGTACCAACAGAGGCTAACATCGCAGATCCCTTGACCAAGGCTTTGGCACAGAGGAAGCATGATGGTCACACTAGGTCTTTAGGCCTTAGAGCCTATACTGATTGGCACTAGTGCTAGTGGGAGATTGTTAGTTAGAGCCCTAGAGCCAATCATTTGATGATTGTATGGACTCATGTATATCATATTCTTGTATATTAATAAAGGTATTTGTTTGGTTATTATACTTATTTATATTAGTGCCAAATAGACTAAGTATAATAGCGTCCTTGAGTAGAAGGTTCATACCTATATCAATCGATTAGTTGAATCGATAGTGAGATGATATAGGGAACACTACTCTAAATCATTCCTAGTCGAGTATTAGCATTCAAGGACAATGTTAATACAATAAGACTAGCATGTAGGTCAGCTCGATGACTTGATCTCACAAGTCATGGATATAGAGATATCAAGCTGACACATGGGTATGCATTAGAGAATGTATATTGAATGACCCGCCATGAGAAAGTATCATGGATCGTTATATGAGTGTCATATACTTTCTCATGTGGCTATTAGTATGACTATTAGTCCTTAGACCTGAAGTCACCATGGATCCCTACATAAGGAGTTATGTACTTTAGTTTCGTCAAACGTCACCCGTAACTGGGTGGACTATAAAGGCGATTACTGGGTATGTAACGAATTATGCAGAGGGATGTGAGTGATGTAGATGGGATCTATCCCTCCCATATGACGGGAGCGACATCGCTATTCTTGATAGAGTGAGACCACTAAGCGCATGGCCATGCCCAAATGAGTCAACATTAGATGTTGAGCTCATTTGATCGAGTGAGTCTACTTGGAGTTCAAGATTTAGATTGATTAGAGGATGACACGGTCTATGCCTCACATTGATCAATCTAGATGTCTAGGATAGAAGGACACTTGTCATGATTTTGTGAGTAGTCACAATTGGTAGTCACAAGGTGATGTCGGATCTCGACATTCTTGTAACTTGGGTAGTAATGATGTGTTGCTAGATACCGCTCATTACTTATGCTCCTAAATGAGTTTAGGGCATTGCCAACGTTACAAGAACCTATAGGGTCACACACTTAGGACAAATAGATGGAGATTAGGTTCATATGATGAACCAAGAGGATTAGATTTATTTGATAAATCAAATTAGATTAAGAGTAATCCTAATTGGGCTAACTTGGGTTCGACTCAAGTTGATTCATGTATTTAATGAGTCTAATTTAGATTATGACTTATTAAATCAATTTAATTTAATGAATTAGATTCATTATATTAAGTTGGCTTGAATCAAATGGTTGGATTAGATAAACCATGGTAGAGATTGGGTCAAGTTTGACTTGACTAGAGATGGAAGACCAAAGGTCAATTTTGACTTGACCTTTTGCCACCTCATTGGTGAGTTGGCATTAGGTGGACCAATGATGATGTTCCACATCATCATGGTGTGCCACCTCATGGAAGTTACAAAGCCATTTTCTTATTAACTCCACATTAATTGCATTTAATGGAGAGTTATTCTTGTGAAGAAAGTGGCCGGCCACTTTGTGATTGTGGGTGAATTCAATTTCATTCAAGTGTGGTTTTTCTTCCTCCTTCTTCCTCTCAAGCTCTCCCTCTCCTCCTTGCTTGGCCGAATCTCACCAAGGTGCTAGCACACCTTTGTGTGAGGTTTTCTCCACCTACGTGTCAGTGTGGATACTTCTAGAGGACCGGCGCTTGACGGTCTTGAGATCCGGCATCATTTGGACGAGCGGGAACGCGAAGGGCATCGCTACAAGGGTAAACATTTTTCTCGTAGATCTAAGTAGTAGATCAATTTTTGAACTCGTACAAGAAATAGTTTTTCAAATTTTGTATACGAATCTTTGCACGGATCTACGGCTTTGGGTCCTTCGGGGTTTCCGCGACGCGAAAAAGCAGTTTTCGCGGCTCGAAGAACCCAACAATATCCATACCCCATTGACCGAATGGGCAGGAGGCAATGAAAGTTTCAACAACTCGAAGGGGTGGTGTGGGATATTCTGATACTTTTGATAAGATATATAGATTTTTACTAACTGAGTTGCATCGTCCTACAGAGTGGGACAAAAATACCCGATCAGTAATATTTTCCAAGCAAGAGACTGACTACCCGCATGGCTTGTGTAAGAACCTTGATGCACCTCCTGTAAAATATATTATACATCATCCGATCTGATGAATTTGAGTAAAGGACATGAAAACCCCCATTTATTAATATGGTCCTCGATCATAGTGAATTGGCTGGCTCTTTTTTTAATCATGCGTGCTTGCTATCCCTCTATTGGTAAAACGCCCTACTATGAAAATAAAATAATGGGTGTTCTCCAATCACTCTGCAGTTTAAGGTTGACATGCTGCTCGATGCAAGCCACTAGTAATGTTTGTTCTATAGGCTTATCTAGGGTCCATGGAACTACAGAGGAAGCTAACTTAGCCAAGTCATCTGCTGTTTGATTTTTTGTCCGAGGAACTTTTTGTATGATTACTGATTGGAACTCAGCTCTAAGCTTTTTCGAATGTCTCTGCATAGAGTTTGAGTCGCTCATTATTGATCTCAAAATTTTTTGATAATTACTGCACAACCAATTATGAATCTGAATAAATTAAAACCCAAGCTGCTCTTACATGTCTTGCAGCCTGTAGATCGGCTATCAGTGTTTCATATTCTGCTTCATTATTGGTAGTCCAATAATTCAACCGTATGAATAGTTACATTCTATCTTCCTTAGGTGATATCATAAGAATATCTATCCTATTACCTTGTCGAGTAGAGGATCTATCCATGTATATCTTCCAAGTTTCTTTAGGTGCGGGGTTTTGTACCTCTGTTATGAAATCGGCTAAGGCTTGAGTCTTGATGGCCACTCGGGGTTGATATTGTATGTCATATTCACTGAGCTCCTGGTCCACTTAATTAACCTCCCGGAGGCTTCTAGGTTAACAAGTACTTGACCCAAGGTGCTATTAATAAGTACTATGATCTAGTGAGAAAGGAAATACGAATGCAACCTTTTAGCAGCTAAGACCAATCCATACCCTAATTTCTCGAGCACGGTGTAATTGCACTCGGATTCTTTTAATAAATAACTTAAAAAGTATACATGCCATTGATCTTTTCCCTCCTACCTCACTAACACTAATTTGACTATGTGCTCATTGGCTGACAAATACACCCACAAAGGTTCACCCACCACTGGCTTAGTAAGTATAGGCAGGGTGGATAAATAATTTTTTAACTCCTTAAAAGCTTTGTCACAATCAGCATCCCATTGGAATTTAGTCGCTCAACAGAGAATCTTGGAAAAAGGCAAGTTTTGATTGATCGATCGATAGATGAAGTGAGACAGGGCTATGATTCAGTCGGTCAGTCTTTGTGTTTCCTTTAGATTGCGTAGGGGAGCCATTTCTTGGAGGGCTTACACTTTGCTTGGGTTGGCTTCTACCCCTCGTTCGGTCACAATGTATCCTAGGAATCACCCACTTTTTTCTACGAACAAACATTTACTAGGACTGAACTTCAATCCGTATCGCTTAAAATCTAGCAGGTTTCTTCCACATCTGTACACAGGTCGATCGCCTTAAGGGACTTAATAAGGATGTCATTTATATAAACCTCCATATTTCGTCCAATCTTCTTTCAGAATACTTTGTTCATAAGTCGTTAGTAAGCAGCATCAACATTTTTTAGTCTAAAAAGCATAACCTTATAGTAATAAGTGCCTTCAGCAATTATAAAGCTAACCTTCTCCTGGTCGTCCTTGGCGAGTGGTACTTGATGGTACCCTTGATAGGTGCCCAGCATACAAATTAACTCACAGCTAGAAGTAGAATCTACTACCTAGCCAATTTTCTACAAGGGGTAGTAATCTTTGGGGCATGCTTTGTTGAAGTCACGAAAATCGATGCAAACCCTCCATTTGTTTCTCGACTTTGACACCAGGATCACGTTAGCTAACCATCTCGAAAATTACACCCCTCAGATGTAGTTAGCCTCTAATAGCTTGTGTACTTCTGTGCAGATAATCTTATTCTGGTCAGCCCCAAAATCTTCTCTTTCTCTACTTAACCGGCTAGACTTCAGGAAAGACATGAAGCATATGCTCCATGACCATGGGAGAGATGCCTGTGATTTCCTTGGGTTACCAAATAAAAACATCATTGTTACATGTTAAACAAGCAACGAGCTCTTCTTTAAGTTCCGGAGGTAGGTCAGTAGCTAACTTAGGTAGTGGCTTCTGGCCGACCTGGCTGAATTTGAACCTCCTACTTCTCTTCATATATTAGAGTAGGTAGTGCTTCTCAGATGGTGTTGACTTCCATCTGTTACATCTTCTGGGTTGAGTTGGCTTCAGTCTTGATTATATCAACATAGCACTTGCGTGCTACTAGCTGATCTCCTTTTAACTTTCCCAACCTGATCATCCACGGGGAACTTTATTTTCTAGCAGAAGGTTAAGACTTCTATCCGAAATTCATTTAAGATAGATTAGCCCAAAATGATGTTGTAGGCGGAGGGTGCGGCCACGACTATGAAGGTCAATCGACATGTCCTCATTAGGGGTTCCTTCCCTAAGGATATAACCAATTTTATTTGGTCGAGCAATTGGACCTCATTACCCACAAACCTATACAAAGGAGTCTATGTCCAGGCGAGAGTCTGTGCTCGGTCTGCTAGCGGTGGGGGTGTTCTCTACGTCGCTCGACCTCTCACTGGTCTCTTCTGTGTGAGCTAATCGGCCAGTGATAATGGTGACGGTTGGGTGACGGGGTACATTGCAGAATATTTGATTGATATTCTGGTGATTTTCCAAATTATAACAATCCCAGGTGTCATGAGTGGCTGATTAATGGTATATGCACCATCGTCTTGAGGTTCCCCAAGGGGGCTCAGAATATCTTTCTCGCTCGGCCTCCACATGTTGCACAGCTTGAGGCATGGTTCTTGATGATGAAGCTGAGGACCCATCTGGGGTCTTCTATGTAGCAGAGTGGGTAATTCTTAGCACTCGGGTGCTGGAATCACAGCTGGTGCGGTGACTTCCTTCTTTTCGGTGGTCTGCACCTCCTCGGCATTAATAAACTTGGTCGCCCGATCAAGTAGATGGTTGAAGTTCCTTAGAGGTCTTCTGATTAAGGAGCGAAAGAAATCATTATTGGTTAGGCCTTGGGATAAGGTGCTCACCAGAATTTCAATGGTGGCTGAAGGGACATCCATAGCCACCTAATTGAATTTTTTGATATAAAATCTGAGTGTCTCTTTAGGGCTCTATTTGAACAAAAAAAGACTCAGGGGGTCTTTTGATAACGACGGCTGCTGGCGAAGTGATAAAGGAAAACCTCGTAAAAATCCCTAAAATAGTGAATGGAATCCGTCGGCAATCGCTTGAATCATCTTTGTGTCAAGCCGACGAGTATGGTAAGGAACACTTGACACTTTACGTTGTCCGTATATTAGTATAGGAGGGTGGCATTCTCAAATTTGAGGAGGTGATCCTTAGGGGTCAGTCGACCCTGAGTATTCACCTATCGTTAGGGGCAGATAATGTTTTGGCAGCTTATCTTCTAACACCCTTTAAGAGAACGGGGTGTTAACATGCTCGGGAGAGCTGTAAGTTGCAGAGGCTTTTCCCTTGCACCCGTCTCGGATAGGTACTTCCCCAGAAGATTCTTGGTGTAGTTCTTCTTGGCCCATATACTCGGATGACATACGGAAGAGCGCTCGATGCCACAAGGTTGGTGAATGAGGCACGGGAGGTAGATGGGCATGGCCTTCCTCTCGAGCTCCTCTTTTCCTTTGATGTGTTGTTGTCAATGCTATAGGATTAGGTGGCAAATTACCACCAGTAGCTACTTGTTGTTGCTACTATGATAGTTTCTGTGCTCGGGTGTTAATAAGCATCTCCAGATCTTATGTTAAGGTGATGGTGGTAAGTCATCCAGCTTCTTCCATCTCTGATCTTTAGATTCAAGCGAAAGTTTCCACAAATGGCGCTAAATTTGATCTTGTCTTAAAATTACAGAGATGATGTGATAGGCACGGTGGCTTGATTGTTGACTTAGAGAAGACTTTTTACTCCACAGAGAGACTTCCTTTTGATCATGTGCACACTCAGATGAGCAAACATAATGTCAGTGCCCAAAAACTAGGGGGAGTCCCTATGAAGGTCCTCCGATGCTTAAGTCAATACAATTCCGGATAGGTGAATGAAGAATAGTAGAGAACGTGCGCACGAGAATAAGTTTCAGATGTTCAGAGAATGTCCCTCGCTAATAAAGAGAACCCCCTTTATATACCACCTCTCATAACCTCCGTAACCATGAGGTGGCTAGTGATGTCAGAGGTTGTTGGATAATGGAAAGTGTACAACCTAGGCAATGTGCAATAATTGTCTGAGGAATCTTCCATTTTCCCATATATATATATATATATATATATATATATATATATACCTTTTTTGTCGTTAATAGCTTATGTCGTTACTGAGATCATTGAAGGGATCTACTTTTATAAGTGGTCAGCTGATGAGAGACACAATAATCCTTGAAGAAAGTTCCAGCAAAATATTCTTTGACATGTGGTTGTTATTCTCATAGGTTGTTAAGATTCTCTTCTCATGTTGTCATCTAAGTATATCTCAATCGACCCATAAGGTTGGTCGTCTTTATATCTATTTTTGCATTAAGCTGCTCAGTTATGTTCTACATAGTATTAGCGATATGTTCGAAAAATAATATGATGCATTGGGCTTGCTGGAAATCCATTCGGGAATCAATATGAAGCTAAGTATCTTAGGCTCGGCCAACCTTTTATCTGGCCAGGCATGTATAGAGAGATTTGTGAGAATAAGTTATAAGTACCCCGTGGTAATTTCGATGTGATTAACCAAGTCAAGTTAGGTTCTGTTGTTTAACCCCTGTTTCTAAGTGTGCAGGAACTTAGGAGCACAGGAAGTCGAGCAAAAAACACAACTAGCAAAAAGAAAGGCACGAGAGAGAGAGTCGACGAACTCGGTACATCCGAGGGATGAGGTGTCGTAGAAAAGTACGCTGGCGGATGAGAAGGAAGCGCACGACATTTACGAGGAATAAGAAGCCAAAGCAAAAGCTTACTCGAGGAGAATGCCGAAAGATGGGTCCAGGTGAGCCCAATTCCTGATGGACGAAATCACCCAGGTAATTAGAGCAACAAAGGAAAAAGAAGTTGAACTGCCTTATAGAAGGCGCCTTCCACGGCTTGGAAGGCACCTTCGATGAACAGTGCGAAGGCACCTTCAAGCCATGGAATGTGCCTTCCATAAATAGTGTGAAGGTGCATTCAATGGCTTAAAGGTGCCTTCCTAGTAACCGCTAGCGAAGATAAAACTTTATTTTCGCACAGATAAAAGCGTCACGCTGGAGGCGCCTTCCACCCTATGGAAGGTGCCTTCCAACCTCGGATAGAATTTTTCAGGGGCTATAAAATGACCCCTAGAGGTGGAAATAATTCAACAACTCTTGTACTCATTTCCTAGCACATTTCTGAGCATTCAACGAGTGCAATATGCTTCTCCGCCTACACGAAGGAGATCTTTTTAGTACACTACAAAAAAAACCCTCATGGACATCGGTGGAACAACAACGGTTTTAAGCAAAAACCGATGTCTTTGAGTATTTTACACCAATTTTTTTAAAAATCGGTGTCTATGAGTGCAGATTTTCGCTCATATACATCGATTTTTTAGGTGATATCTATGAGCGCCTTTTTTTCGTTAATAGACACCGATTTTAATAGCGATTTTTAAAACTCGGTGTCTATGAACCAAAATAAAATAATATAATTTTTCCACCAATACTTAGCCAAAATTTACAACACTTCACTCTTCCCTTCAAACCTAAACCTATATCGCGCCGTCCATCGTATACCATCGCGACGCCACCACTACTTTCCTCCTCGCTGCTGGCCCTCCGACCATCTCTCTCAGCCTCATCTCCCTCTTCCCCTTCCTAGATTGACGCCCCTTCTCTCAGCCTTATTCTGTTGTGTTTGATTATAAACGATCCCAATTCCAGCCCACCGCTCGTTGCGGATTTTAGTTGTCTCACCCTCAGCTCTTGTTATTTCAACGTCAAGAACTCGTTCATCGGGGTAAATCTTCCTCCTCCACGCTCCTATCGTTGTTCGTCATGATGTTTTCGGTAGATTGTTTCATTTGCCCTACTGATCTCGATTTAGGGTTTCGATCGGAACTTGTAGGATAGGCTTCGTGTCGTCGTTAGGAATACACTAAGAGATTTGTCCTTGATAGATTTTGATTTCTGTTCCATTTTCCCTCTATGAGGCGTAGAACTAGGAGTGGTTGTCATCGTTGCTGCGAGGTAAGTATGTCGAGCAAGTTCTGCTGCAACTTTTTACTGATTGGGATAAGTATATCATTGTTAACAGCGAAAGGTGAAATCAGTATAAAGGCCAGAGGTTAGACTCATGGAGTGTGATAATGTATGAGTATAGGATAAAACCTTTATTTGTTAGTTGTCTTTGGGCTTGCCATAGATTGCCATCTTAAATTAATACAAATGCATGCCTGCTTTACTTTGGGAATGTTTCCAGATAAAATCTTGTCTTTCTGACTCGCTTAATTTATTCTTCGTGGGGGAAAAAAAGGAAGAAGGAATCACTTTTGGTTAGGTTGTAATTGGGCTATGAAGCCAATCACTTACATCTTATGGTTACAGTTTCTCCTTTGAAGATAAAAACATTGAATTATAATCTTTATTTCTAAGAAATTTTTTAGTAGTACTTTAAACAAGTCTTTAGTATTTATAGTATGACTAGCATCATTTATTCTTCTAGCTGCTACCATGTAGCCACTTCATATGATTTGCTAACTTAATATCTAAAGTGCGCTTTATTTTTTGAGCTCGGGGTATAGTCAGAACTGCCAATCGGACGTGCGGAGAGTTTTTATTTATTGGCTAGCATAATGAAGGATCACTGCATCTGGAATTGAGTCTTTCTTGAGCACGTGGCAAAGTTATAATGTCTTGGCTTCTAAATGTAACTCTTGCTTTTCTGATTTTTAGTTTATTAATTGCATTTTCTAGTCTCATTCGCATGACATAGGACTGTATAACCTGTATGCTCGATGTTCAGGTTTTTCTAATTCTCTCCTTTCCATATATTTTCTATGGAAAATTTGTGAGACAAAATCATAGTTTTCCTTTTAGACCAATCAATTTTATGAGATAACTGCTGATATTTTCAAGTTGATGAAATACTACTTGATTTTTTTTTTTAATTGCATCTCATTTTCAGTTGACATGTAATACTCTTGTTAACAGAACTGGATCTTGTGCCTACGAACTGAGTAGTGCCCCCGAGATTTTTGAATTGTATGATTTAACAACTATAGTTTTTATTGTTAAATATAGTTGTGGTTGACAACATTGATCAGTAGAAAATACACTTAGTTGCAAAAGGCTTCATCTAGACATTTTGTGAGGATTATTTGGGATATTTTCTCTCGTTGATGGAATTAATTTATTTTACTTAAAACTATTTTTCATGATCACTGGATTCTCCTTGGTATTATTCATGATTACCAGATAGATTTCATAAACATCGTACTAGGGTGTATACAGAGAAATCACTAGGGTATGTTCCAATTTAAGAAAGTTATCTATGCTGTCAAACAAATTTTTAGAGCATGGTTTAAGAAATCACAAGGTTACTAAATTGATAATCAAATCTTTATTGAGTACAACTTGACAAACTAAGCACCATCAATGTCTATGCTCCATTATGTTCTACTTGATGGAGAGAAGTAGAATAAATAGTTATAGACTTCAATATTCATCTCAAATTGCCTATCTGTTATTTTATGTATGAGATTTGTATCTGATGTAATTTTACTCTTGGTATTAATAATATAATCCCTTATTCTTAGCTGAGTTTCAATTGTTAGAGATGAGTTGCTTTTGTTGTTTGGTGCAGATGTTCAATACAGTTTATGTAAATCCTAATTTGACGCGGTTGCTTCTTTCTTGTTGGTTAGCATACCAAGTTTGTTAGCACCTAGCCCATGCCCTATGCTTTTACTAGTCTTGCTTTTGCTAATCAAATTACTAGGTCTCTAGGTACAGTCAACTCTTAATGGTTCAACATCTAATCTTGCGAACTCCTTAGGCCGACCCTATACCACATTGTTTTCTGGCCAGTCTGCGGCAGTGCCTGGGTTCCATCCTTCTGGTTAGACATTCCTACATAAACTTTATTAACATATTCATGTGAAATTTTGCTTGTATGTGGAATTTTGATTACGGTTTGTAAAAAAATAGGTGGTCTTCAAGGATTGCATAATATTCATGGAAGCTTCAACCTGCCAAATGTGCCTGGTTCGCTTGCATCCAGAGAGGCCGCAATGGGTGTTGTACCATTAGGTGGTGTTCAGCAACCAGGAGGAAGCATTCCTAGTGGACGGTTCTCATCAAACAATCTTTTGGTTGCATTATCTCAGGTCTGGCATGAGTTTATTTCCACATTACTTCACTGCATCATATGGTCCTTTGAATGTGTTTTATAGTATTGATTCTGGATTTTTTTTCATACAGATGCCTCATGGCTCTGGTGTCACAAATAGAGGGGGTATTAATGTTGTTGGAAATCATGCTTTTAGTAGTAGTAATATTAATGGAGTCACTGGGTCAATAACTGGTATTTGCTCAAGTTCAGCTTCTGGGAATCGTAGTTCTATTCCTGGTTTGGGAGTTTCTCCAGTATTGGGTAATGTAGGGCCAAGACTTACAAGCTCTGTAGGCAACATTGTTGGCAGTGGTAACATGGGAAGAAGCATCAGTTATGGAGGATTATTTGTGCCCAATTTAGCTTCACGGGTAAACTTAGCTACTATGCACAGAGTAAGAAGGATAATGTTGGCACCAGTAAGAAACATATTTGTGCACTATCTATTACCTTTTGATGTTGTAAGAAGAATAGTTATGTGTAATTTGTGGATACCGACTTGATGTGCACAATATCTATTATCTTTTTATGTTGTAAGAAGAATATTTATGTGTTGATTATATGGATATTGACTTGGTGTGTTTAGATACATCGGTGCATTTTTTTTTGTGATTTTGTTAGTGAATTAATAATATTAACTTAATTTTATGATTTGCTTGGTGATAATATTGGTTTTTCACTATTTCAGGAATTAGATTTGTGTCGTTAAACAATATTGATATTACATCGATTTTCTACCGTTGCAAAGCCGGTGTCATTAACTAATATTACATCGGTCGTATACCGCTGCCAAAACTGGTGTTATTAACATATAATATTACATCGGTTTTACACCCGATATCGTTAAGTGATACTACACCGATTTTAACCCGATGTCTAAAATGGCAGACCTTTTACATCGCCTTCATAGACATCGATCGAAAATATAATAGACATCGGTGGAAAACCGATGTCTATGAGGGTTTTTGTTGTAGTGAGGTAGAGACTATAAAATTCTTAAAGTAATAGATATCGGTGGAAAATGTAAGGGGGTTTAATTATTAAAATTCTTAAAGTTCTTGTGTTCAATAATAAACATGCTAATATTTATGGTACTTGCATGTTCATGGAACCAAGAAATAAAACTTCTGTGGTGCTTATCTTGTAACCACTTTGCACCTTTAATTGGAAATTTTTGCTTCAAGTATGTCATATGTTCCCTAATCAAAAAATTTTGAAGAGATTAATCAGATATTTTTTTAAAACAATTTCAGGAGATTATTACTGAACTAGAGGGCTTACACAATGTAAGGATCAACCTCACCTTCATTTTCCAATACATAACGATGTGCTTGTTCCCACTCATCGTGACAACAGAAGTGCACCTTGGCACCTGACAAGGACTTAGTGAGTATTGTTTCACGATGCTTTGATGGAATCCCTATCGTGTTCATATTAGATAGAAATTCTGAGCAAAAATTTACAGCTTCTTCAGCAATATAACATTCAGCCATGCATCCTTCTGGTCGATTTCTATTCTGCACATAACCTTTCAATGTTTTCATATATCTTTCAAATGGAAACATCCATCTATACCAAACTGGTCCACACAACTTGACCTCACGCACGAGATGAACTGTTAAGTGAACCATTATATCAAAAAATGAAGGTGGAAAATACTTTTCAAACAGACACAATGTCATCACAATTTCTATTTGTACATTATCCAACTTTGAGGCATCTATTACTTTGTTACATAACACATTGAATAAGAAACAAAACCTTGTGATATCATTTCTGACATGCTTGGGTAGAACACCACGGATGGCAATTGGAAGCAAATGTTGCATTAAGGTGTGGCAGTCATGTGATTTAAGACCAACTAGTTTTAGGTCCTTCATTGAGACAAGGTTTTTGATGTTGGAGGAGTAACCCGTGGGAACCTTAATTCCGAACAATGAATTACAAAGTCTTCTTTTCTCATCCTTGCTTAATGTATAACATGCTGGGGGCAAAAATGTCCTTTTCTCCCCTTTTTGTGGTGCTAATTCTCCCCTAATTTTCATATCCACTAGGTCGTTTCTTGTTGCAATTCCATCTTTTGTCTTTCCTGGCATATCAAGTAATGTACCAATCAAACTTTTGCAAACATTTTTCTCTATGTGCATCACATCAAGAACATGTCGAACATGCAGATCTTTCCAATACTCAAGTTCAAAGAATATCAATTTCTTTTTCCAGCAGGGCTTACCATCATTTTCCTTTGATTGAAGATTTGCTCTAATTTTTCCCCATCGGCATGTAATTCCTTCTACTTTTTTTAAAACTTCATCACCGCTTAGTGGTTTTGGGGCCATAGTAAAGTCTTGTGTCCCATAAAATGCATTCTTCTGCCTTCGATAAGGATGATCTCTACGAAGAAACCGTCTATGACCTGTAAATGACATTTTTTTACTATGCTTCAACCTTTTTGCACAAGTTTTCTCACCACAGATAGGGCATGCTTGATATCCTTTTATAGTGCATCCTGTCAGGTTTCCATATGCCGAAAAATCATTACTTGTCCACAATAGGATAGCTCTAAGCAAGAATCTTTCTTCTCGGTGTGCATCATATGCTTCAACACCAACTTCCCATAATTCTTGTAAATCGTCAATCAAAGGTGCCAAGTACACATCAATGTCATTTCCCGACTGTTTAGGACCAGAAATCAACAACGTGAGCATCATATATTTTCTCTTCATACACAACCATTTCCCGACTGTTGGGTTCTTCGGGCCGCGAAAACCGCTTTTTCACGTCGCGGAAACCCCGAAGGACCCAAAGCCGTAGATCCGTGCAAAGATTCGTATACAAAATTCGAAAAACTTTTTTTTCTACGAGTTCAAAAACTGATCTACTACTTAGATCTACGAGAAAAAAATGTTTACCCTTGTAGCGATGCCCTTCGCGTTCCCGCTCGTCCAAATGATGCCGGATCTCAAGACCGTCAAGCGCCGGTCCTCTAGAAGTATCCACACGGACACACTAGATGGAGATGACCAAAAACCAAGGTGTGCTAGCACCTATGTGGTTCGGCCAAGGGAGGAGGAGAGGGAGAGGGAGAGCTTGAGAGGAAGAACACAAGGAAGAAGAAGAAGTTACACCACTTGAATGGGAAAAATGGAATTCACACCCAAAAAACAAGTGGCCGGCCACTTTCAAAATCACCAATTAATTGCATTAATTGCAATTAATATGAAACCATTACCAATTAATTGCATTAATTGCAATTAATATGAAACCATTAAGAGAGTGGCTTTGTAACTTCCATGAGGTGGCACCCATGATGATGTGGAACATCATTATTGGTCCACCTAATGCCAACTCACCAATGAGGTGGCAAAAGGTCAAGTCAAAATTGACCTTTGGTCTTCCTTCTCAAGTCAAGTCAAACTTGACTCAATCTCTATCATGGTGGATCTAATCCAACCATTTGATTCGAGCCAACTTAATATAATGAATCTAATTCATTAAATTGAATTGATTCAATGAGTCAAAATCTAAATTAGACTCATTTAACACATGAATCAACTTGAGTCGAACTCAAGTTAGCCCAATTAGGATTACTCTTAATCCAATTTGATTCATCAAATGAATCTAATCCTCTTGGTTCATCAAATGAACCTAATCTCCACCTAATTGTCCTAAGTGTGTGACCCTATAGGTTCTTGTAACGTTGGCAATGCCCTAAACCCATTTAGGAGCATAAGTAATGAGCGGTATCTAGCAACACATCATTACTACCCAAGTTACAAGAATGTCGAGATCCGACATCACCTTGTGACTACCAATTGTGACTACTCACAAAATAATGACAAGTGTCCTTCTATCCTAGACATCTAGATTGATCAATGTGATGCATAGACCGTGTCATCCTCTAATCAATCTAAATCTTGAACTCCAAGTAGACTCACTCGATCAAATGAGCTCAACATCTAATGTTGACTCATTTGGGCATGGCCATGCACTTAGTGGTCTCACTCTATCAAGAATACCGATGTCGCTCCCGTCATATGGGAGGGATAGATCCCATCTACATCACTCATATCCCTCTACATAATTCGTTATATACCCAGTAATCGCCTTTATAGTCCACCCAGTTACGGGTGACGTTTGACGAAACTAAAGTACATAACTCCTTATGTAGGGATCCATGGTGACTTCAGGTCTAAGGACTAATAGTCATACTAATAGCCACATGAGAAAGTATATGACACTCATATAACGATCCATGATACTTTCTCATGGCGGGTCATTCAATATCATTCTCTAATGCATACCCATGTGTCAGCTTGATATCTCTATATCCATGACTTGTGAGATCAAGTCATCGAGCTGACCTACATGCTAGTCTTATTGTATTAACATTGTCCCTGAATGCTAATACTCGACTAGGAATGATTTAGAGTAGTGTTCCCTATATCATCTCACTATCGATTCAACTAATCGATTGATATAGGTATGAACCTTCTACTCAATGACGCTATTATACTTAGTCTATTTGGCACTAATATAAATAAGTATAATAACCAAACAAATGCCTTTATTAATATACAAGAATATGATATACATGAGTCCATACAATCATCAAATGATTGGCTCTAGGGCTCTAACTAACAATCTCCCACTAGCACTAGTGCCAATCAGTATAGGCTCTAAGGCCTAAAGACCTAGTGTGACCATCATGCTTCCTCTGTGCCAAAGCCTTGGTCAAGGGATCTGCGATGTTAGCCTCTGTAGGTACTCTGCAAATCTTCACATCTCCTCTATCGATAATCTCTCGAATGAGATGGAAGCGCCGTAGTATGTGCTTGGTCCGCTGGTGTGAGCGAGGTTCCTTCGCTTGTGCTATAGCTCCATTGTTGTCACAATAGAGCTCAACTGGGTCAGCGATGCTAGGAACCACCCCAAGTTCAGTGATGAACTTGCGGATCCAAACTGCCTCCTTTGCTGCCTCTGATGCAACAATATACTCAGCCTCTGTCGTATCGAACTCTTCCAGCTGACAGCGCCACCATTAATGCAAAATACGAACCCCGACTGTGATCTATAGTCATCCTGGTCGGTCTGGAAGCTAGCATCACTGTAACCCTTTACAGCTAGCTCATCATTGCCTCCATATATCAAGAAATATTCTTTAGTCCTTCTTAAGTACTTAAGAATATTCTTGACCGCTATCCAGTGACTTTCACCTGGATCTGACTGGTATCTGCTCGTCATGCTCAAAGCATACGAGACATCAGGTCGAGTACATAGCATGGCGTACATGATAGATCCTATGGCTGAGGCATAAGGGATCTGATCCATGCGGTCTCTCTCCTCTCTAGAAGAGGGACCTTGAGTCTTCGAAAGACTCACGCCATGTGACATCGGCAGAAATCCCTTCTTGGAGTTCTGCATGGCAAACCGAAGGAGTACCTTGTCAATGTATGTACTCTGACTTAGGCCAAGCAATCTCTTAGATCTATCTCTATAGATCTGTATACCTAGAATGTGGGATGCCTCACCTAAGTCCTTCATTGAGAAGCAACTCCCTAGCCAGGTCTTGACAGACTGAAGCATAGGGATGTCCTTCCCAATGAGTAGTATGTCATCCACATACAATATGAGGAAGACAACTATGTCCCCTACAACCTTCTTGTAGACACAAGGCTCATCTTCATTCTTGATGAAACCAAACTGTTTGATTACATCATCGAATCGAAGATTCCAGCTCCGAGAAGCTTGCTTTAGTGCATAAATGGACCTATGCAGCTTGCATACTCTATGCTGTGGATCTACAAAACCCTCAGGTTGTGTCATGTACACATCCTCGAGCAGGTTTCCATTCAGAAACACGGTTTTGACATCCATCTGCCATATCTCATAGTCATGGTAGGCTGCAATAGCAAGCATGATCCGAATGGACTTAAACATCGCTACTGGAGAAAAGGTTTCATCATAGTCAATACCATGAATCTGCTTGAAACCTTTAGCTACCAAGCGACCCTTATAGATAAGTCCATCCATGTCAGTCTTTCTCTTAAAGACCCACTTGCACCCAATGGGTTTTACCCCTTCAGGTGGATCAACCAAAGTCCATACTTGGTTGGTGTACATGGATTCTATCTCGGATCTCATGGCTTCTAGCCATTTCTCAGAATCTGGTCTCATCACAGCTTCTTGATAGGTGGTAGGCTCATCCTCTATGAGCACAATGTCATCATGGTCAGACAAGAGAAATGAGTATCTCTCAGGCTGACGACGTACCCTATCAGACCTGCGAAGAGGTATGTCTACTTGAACCGGTTGTTGTTCCTCAACTCTTTGTGGAACAACATCATCCACAACACTTTGTGGTTCCAGTTCAATTTCCATCGAGGCATCAGTGCTATTGTTCGCATCTTGAACTTCTTCAAGATCGAACGCGCTCCCACTAGTCTTTCTAGAAACAAAGTCCCTTTCTAGAAAGACCCCAGTCTTTGCCACAACTACCTTGTGCTGACTGGGAATGTAGAAGTAATATCCCTTAGTTTCCTTGGGATATCCGATGAAATAGCACTTGTCGGATTTGGGTCCTAACTTGTCTGAGACTTGACGTCGAACGTAAGCCTCACAACCCCAAATCCTCATGAAAGACACCTGGGCATCTCTCCCAGTCCATATCCTATATGGTGTCTTTATCACGGCCTTTGATGGAACTCGGTTGAGTATGAAAGCTGCCGTGTCTAGAGCATATCCCCATAGATATGTCAGAAGATCTGTGTGACTCATCATAGATCGTACCATATCTAATAAGGTACGATTCCTCCTTTCGGATACACCATTCCACTGTGGTGTTCCAGGAGGAGTGAGTTGAGATAAAATCCCACACTCAGCTAAGTAGTCACGAAACTCATGGCTTAAGTATTCACCACCTCGATCTGATCGAAGTACCTTAATACTCTTGCCAAGCTGGTTCTGTACTTCATTCTTGAATTCTTTGAACTTTTCAAAGGATTCAGATTTATGTGTCATCAGGTACACATAACCGTATCTATTGAAGTCATCAGTAAATGTGATGAAGTACCTATAACCGCCTCTAGCAGCGACATTGAAAGGGCCACATACATCACTATGTATGAGTCCTAATAGATCAGTCGCTCTCTCGCTGTGCCCACTAAAGGGAGTCTTGGTCATCTTGCCTCGTAGGCATGATTCGCATATCTCATATGATTCAAAATCAAATGAGTCCAGCAAACCATCCTTATGGAGCTGGGATAAGCGCTTGTCATTTATATGACCTAAGCGACAGTGCCAGAGATAGGTGTGGTTCATATCGTTCGATTTGAACCTCTTGGTATTAACGTTATAGATAGAGCTCTCAAGGTCTAGAATATAGAGTCCGTTTATTAGAGGTGCACTACAATAGAACATATCGTTTAAATAGATAGAACAACATTTGTTCTTTATTATAAACGAAAATCCTTTCTTGTCCAAACAAGAAACTGATATAATGTTCTTAGTCAATGCAGGCACATAACAACAATTGTCTAACTCTAGTATAAGCCCAGAGGGCAGAGATAGAAAATAAGTCCCTACAGCAACAGCAGCAACCCGTGCTCCATTGCCTACTCGTAGGTATATCTCGCCCTTTGTCAATGCTCTGCTATTTCTCAGTGCTTGTACACTAGTACAAATGTGCGAAGCACATCTGGTATCTAATACCCACGATGAAGAAATAGAGAGGTTGACTTCTATAACATTTATATCTGAAGTAGAAATCTTATTTCTCTTCTTGTTAAGATCTTCCAGGTATCCTGTGAAGTTCCTCTTCCAGTGCCCTGCTTGTCCTTGATATAGTTGACAAAGATGTGCAACCATATCGTAAGCACCCATTAACTCATGTTGCTTCTGAAGCTCAGAGTTCATGGTCGCGAGCATTAGACATGACACATCTAATGCGTCATCTTGATGCTTCTTGTAAGCATCTTTGTCAGCTCGCAGGGCATTGGCAGGAGGAGCCTCCGGAATGGGCTGCTCCAGAACGTACAGTTTACGTTCCTGAGTGAGAACTATTCTCAGGTTCCTGTACCAGTCCAGGAAATTTGCTCCGTTGAGCTTGTCCTTCTTAAGGACAGATCGCAGGGAGAAAATGTTCGTATTCGACGTCATGGCAATTCTACAACAGAAATAAATGCATAAATAAGTATCATATTCTTTAAAATCATTTAATTAGGCCTTTAATTAAATGATGCTCCCACTGAATTCTATAATTCTTGTGGGACAAGATCCACATCATACTAACCCTTGAGTTAGCTTTGGCTAATACGCCCAAGGCTTAGTATAATCGGTAGGTAACGATTACCAATTACATCTCTATGCAACTCTTGTTTATAGAATCAATATCCGTATTTATATTAAAACTCGAGTTAGCTTTGGCTAATACGCCCGAGAGTTAATATAGATGTGATTTTGACCTATCTTTTCCAACAGTTGGAATAATGCCTATAGTTGACTCGATCCAACCGAGTAACTAGGAATACTCAATCTAATTGAGTTCGTATTCACCCATGCGTTGATAGGCGGGACCAAGATTGTCCCTCCGTACCCTACCAAGATAATATGTATTGCTCTGCTTTGGCAGATTCAACAATACATGTGATCGAGGTAGTGATAGGTATCACGGCACGGTTAGGCATTAGAGTTGAGTCGATTGAGATCTAATCTAATCGAAAGGGATGCATCTTTTGCACGACTTAGATCTAATCTAATCGCAAGGGTGCATCATGTGCACGACTTAGATCTAATCTAATCGTAAGGCACTAATTAATTAACTACATATTAAATATGCATCACATACACAAGCAATTAATTAATTTATTTGTGATTTAGTCATGGCCCTACTACGATCTTCTCAAGCCAATGAGAAGATCGAATGGTCAACCTAGGGTCAACAGCTTCTCCAAGCTCCTCCCTTTGACCACCTTGTGTTGCTCGTGCCCGCCTCGGAACTCCGTCTCGTGTGGATCCTCCACCGCTCCAATTTGTACATTACAATTTGAAACTCGAGTTACATTCGAGTCTAAATCTAATTTACAACAAGAATAAAAAACGAGGCACGACGCGCAGGTCGCGAATAATAAAATACAAACACATCACGGCACGCAGGCAGTATTATGAATTACAACACAACCAATCATATTGGGTTTTGGGCCATGACTATCACAAAATTAATATATAATTCAAAATTATATATTTTCTTATTTTCTGTAATTTTAAAAATAATTTTTTACAATTTTACAAGTAAAATTTCCCGGCGGTCCCGTTTAGCGGTTTCGGGCGCAATCGCGGAACGGATCCCCTTGCGGGGCCCAGGGGCAGCGCCCCTACCCGCGATCTAACCATCGCGAGGGTTCCTTTGCGATCCAACAGCGCCTAAACCCGCTGTCCCAAAACGATTTGGGCCGAGACATTACCGTTTCGGAAAAATCTTCCCGGCGGGTTCGTTTTTAGCGATTTCGGGTGCGATCGCGGAGCAAATCCCCTTGCGGGGTTAGGGGCAGCGCCCCTACCCACGATCTAACCATCGTGAGTTGCTCCGTTGCGATCTAAAGGCACCCGAGTCCGCTGTCCCAAAAGATTTTGGGTCGAAACGAAGCCGTTTGGGAAAATTCTTCCCGATAGCCGAAGCCTACAAGTGCCGAGACACTTGTGCTTCGCCTATAAGGAAAAATTACCCATAAAAACATAAAAATTGAATTTTTACAGAAAATCACAGAAGTTTTGTTTTCCAAAAACCAAAAACTAACTCGTACAAGTCTTTGCACGTGGCTCTGATACCACTCGCTTTTTCGCGTCGCGGAAACCCCGAAGGACCCAAAGCCGTAGATCCGTGCAAAGATTTGTATACAAAATTCGAAAAACTATTTCTTGTACGAGTTCAAAAACTGATCTACTACTTAGATCTACGAGAAAAAAATGTTTACCCTTGTAGCGATGCCCTTCGCGTTCTCGCTCGTCCAAATGATGCCGGATCTCAAGACCGTCAAGCGCCGGTCCTCTAGAAGTATCCACACGGACACACTAGATGGAGATGACCAAAAACCAAGGTGTGCTAGCACCTATGTGGTTCGGCCAAGGGAGGAGGAGAGGGAGAGGGAGAGCTTGAGAGGAAGAACACAAGGAAGAAGAAGAAGTTACATCACTTGAATGTGAAAAATGAAATTCACACCCAAAAAACAAGTGGTCGGCCACTTTCAAAATCACCAATTAATTGCATTAATTGCAATTAATATGAAATCATTACCAATTAATTGCATTAATTGCAATTAATATGAAATCCTTAAGAGAGTGGCTTTGTAACTTCCATGAGGTGGCACCCATGATGATGTGGAACATCATTATTGGTCCTCCTAATGCCAACTCACCAATGAGGTGGCAAAAGGTCAAGTCAAAATTGACCTTTGGTCTTCCTTCTCAAGTCAAGTCAAACTTGACTCAATCTCTACCATGGTGGATCTAATCCAACCATTTGATTCGAGCCAACTTAATATAATGAATCTAATTCATTAAATTGAATTGATTCAATGAGTCAAAATCTAAATTAGACTCATTTAACACATGAATCAACTTGAGTCGAACTCAAGTTAGCCCAATTAGGATTACTCTTAATCCAATTTGATTCATCAAATGAATCTAATCCTCTTGGTTCATCAAATGAACCTAATCTCCACCTAATTGTCCTAAGTGTGTGACCCTATAGGTTCTTGTAACGTTGGCAATGCCCTAAACCCATTTAGGAGCATAAGTAATGAGTGGTATCTAGCAACACATCATTACTACCCAAGTTACAAGAATGTCGAGATCCGACATCACCTTGTGACTACCAATTATGACTACTCACAAAATAATGACAAGTGTCCTTCTATCCTAGACATCTAGATTGATCAATGTGAGGCATAGACCGTGTCATCCTCTAATCAATCTAAATCTTGAACTCCAAGTAGACTCACTCGATCAAATGAGCTCAACATCTAATGTTGACTCATTTGGGCATGGCCATGCACTTAGTGGTCTCACTCTATCAAGAATACCGATGTCGCTCCCGTCATATGGGAGGGATAGATCCCATCTACATCACTCACATCCCTCTACATAATTCTTTATATGCCCAGTAATCGCCTTTATAGTCCACCCAGTTACGGGTGACGTTTGACGAAACTAAAGTACATAACTCCTTATGTAGGGATCCATGGTGACTTCAGATCTAAGGACTAATAGTCATACTAATAGCCACATGAGAAATTATATGACACTCATATAACGATCCATGATACTTTCTCATGGCGGGTCATTCAATATACATTCTCTAATGCATACCCATGTGTCAGCTTGATATCTCTATATCCATGACTTGTGAGATCAAGTCATCGAGCTGACCTACATGCTAGTCTTATTGTATTAACATTGTCCCTAAATGCTAATACTCGACTAGGAATGATTTAGAGTAGTGTTCCCTATATCATCTCACTATCGATTCAACTAATCGATTGATATAGGTATGAACCTTCTACTCAAGGACGCTATTATACTTAGTCTATTTGGCACTAATATAAATAAGTATAATAACCAAACAAATACCTTTATTAATATACAAGAATATGATATACATGAGTCCATACAATCATCAAATGATTGGCTCTAGGGCTCTAACTAACAAGCATCATATATTTTCTCTTCATACACAACCATGGAGGAAGGTTATAGTGTTGATGCAACCTTAGGTCAAGGTTGACCTGGTTGACCCGACTCGAGTTGACCTGACTCAAGTTGTATTTTGATGTTTGACGAGAATAGAAAAGTTGTATCTTGATGTTTGACAAGAATACAAACTTGGGAGATTGTGGGTGCAACCTTTGGTCAAGGTTGACCTGGTTGACCCGACTTGAGTTGACCTGATTCGGGAAAAGTCCAAGTATGGAGACTTGGCACGGGAAAAGTCCAAGTATGGAGACTTGGCACGGGAAAAGTCCAAGTATGGAGACTTGGCACGGAAAAGTCCAAGCAGGGAGCTTGGCACGGGAAAAGACCAAGCAGGGAGCTTGGCACGGGGAAAAGTCCAAGTATGGAAGCTTGGCATGGGAAGTCAGAGAGGGCTCGGTAGCTCGTTCTCTGAACTGGATGGAGTCGGAGAGGGCTCGGTAGCTCGTTCTCCGGACTAGGTCAGAGAGGGCTCGGGAGCTCGTTCTCTGGACCGGAGGAAGTCGGAGAGGGCTCGGTAGCTCGTTCTCCGGACTAGGTCAGAGAGGGCTCGGGAGCTCGTTCTCAGGACCGGACGAAGTCGGAGAGGGCTCGGTAGCTCGTTCTCCGGACTAGATCGGAGAGGGCTCGGTAGCTCGTTCTCCGAACTAGGTCAGAGAGGGCTCGGTAGCTCGTTCTCTAGACCGGGAAGGCTTTAGGGTTTAGGGCTGGGAAGCTCTAAGGCATTGGATCGGTCTGGTGACCGATCCAGTGATACTCTGATTGTCTGGATCAGTCTGGTGACCGATCAGTAATCAAACAGAATGTTTCTGTGGGTTAACTGATCGGTCTGTAGACCGATCAGGAAACGATCAGGAGGCAGAAAAAGGTAGGGGGATCGGTATGTGGACCGATCCACCTATAGCCTGATCGGTCCACAGACCGATCAGGCTTCGAAGCCAACTCTCACAGAGAGTTGGTTGATCGGTCTGGGGACTGATCAGTCTAGGGCCTGATCGGTCCACAGACCGATCAGGAGTCTCCCAGACCGATCAGGTTGGAGCCTGATCGGTCCAGGCCTAGCCGTTGCGACACAACGGCTAGATTTCTGTGTTGCTCTTTGTCTTCTTCGCAGGTGCTGGATATAAGGCTGCTACAGGAGAAGAAATAAATCGCTCGATACAACCTTCTTCTTCCTCACTCTTGCGATCTGAGATTTGCTGAGCTCCCTATTCCTGAAGCTTCGTGTGAGCTTCCCTCGACTGGGTGATCAGCTGCTGTTGACATCGTGAAGTTGCTGCTTCATCGAACTCCCGTCGACGAGAAGGCAAGCAAAGTGTTTTTACATTTATATTGTTCTTGTTTTCCTTCTCTATTGGTTGTACTCCATTCTTGCTGTTGCAAGAGAGATTGTGGCGAGGTTTCTCCACCCAGAAGGAGTTCATATTAGCCGGTTATCCGGGGTCTCATCCACCGACGGATTGATAGGCTTCGTCCACCTTACGGACACGCCGAGGAGTAGGAGTATCATCTCCGAACCTAGTTACATCATCGTGTTTGAGGTTTCATCTTCTCCACTTTCATTTCTACATTGTATTTTCGCTGCGCTAACCTAAATTGTAGGAAGAAATGATAATTTGAGGTCGGCTATTCATACCCCCCCCTCTCTAGCCGCTATCCGAAGGTCCTAACAAGTTGTATCAGAGCGAGGTTGCTCTTCAACAGATTAACACCCGGGGGAGCACAAGCTAGAGAATGGATCGACTTGGAGAAGACATCACGATTCCACCCTTCTACGATCGCGACGACTTCGCGTATTGGAAGGTAAGAATGAAGTATTTTCTTATGACTAACCTAGTAAATTGGAATTATGTACAAGTAGGTTTTATTCCTCCGGTGGATAAAGAAGGAGAACCTCTTGAGAAGAAGAAGTGGATGAAGGAACAAATCCACCGATCCATGATCAACGATGAGGTAACGAAAATCTTTGAATTTTCATTACCTAATGATGTCTTGCGTAAGATAGGTGGATACAACGATGCCAAGGAGTTGTGGAACAACTTGGCTAAGTTCCATGAGGAGAGCTCCAATTCAAGTCATGAAGAGGAGTCAAGTGAGCCAAGTAGCTCACATCATGGAGGTATGGAATTAGAAGTTGAGGGTTACTCAACATCTAAGGAAGAAGAGGAGGAGAGTTCTTCATCAAGATTGGTGCAAGAAGAAGCCTCTACCTCCGGAAGGGATGAAGAAGAGAGTTTATGTTCATCCTCAACCCTAGGTAACTCAAGCAACTTAATTTCAAGTAAATTACATATAATGTGCTTTGAGTGTAGGGAATATGGGCATTACAAGAGTAAATGTCCAAAGAGGATTAGGAAGACTCCACCGACACCAAAAGTCAAGGAAGCCGGAGTCCCGATACGCAAGGGCAAGGAGCACGTGGTGTGCTTCCAATGCAAGCAAAGGGGACATTATAGGAGTCAATGTCCGAGGGGGAGGCAACCTCACAAGGACAAGAGACCAAGCACATCTATAGGGGGAGCTAAGGCAAACCCTAAGGTATCTTTTAAGGCACATTATTGCAATTCTAATAAGAAACATGCTAGTAGCTTTATTGTAATTGCCAATGATGATCAGCATGATAACCATAGAAACCAAGACATGTGCTTAGGTGCCAAACATATTAGTCTAGATAAGGACGATACTAGAAATATCAATCCTAGAATTAACTCATCTAAGGTTAAGGAAAACCTAGGTAGGAATCCCAAAATAACTAGACATATGTCTAGGAATACCTCAAAGAAAAATGGAAAATTAAAGCTTGAGGTATTAGAGAAGGAAAATCAAGTCTTGAGGTCAAGACTTGACACTTTAGAAAAGGCTCTTAAGAATTTGGAAAAGCCAACTCTAGGGTCTAAGGGTAAAAAATCAAAGCCCAAGGACATGAGAGGTTTGGGTCACAAACCTAAGTCTCAAGTGGTCAAGCCCACTTATCATAATGTTCCATTCGATTATGGAACAAGATCTAGGGCTAGAAAGACCATCACCAAGGTCACAAGGGGAGTCACCCCTAGAGTTGATCTTGATGAGTCCCAAATTACCAAGGCTTTAAAGCCTAGGAGGGTCATTAGGAGGGTTGCTAGGGAAGTCATCCCTAGTGAATATTTAGTGAACCCAATGAGCTCAAATAGGTATTGGGTTCCTAGGAGCGTGATTCCTTCATGCTAGATGGTTTAGGGTGTGCCAACCTTAATTGGATAGGTAGTTAACCTAATCATGGCAAAAGGTGACATTTTAGGAAGTTTCAAGGTATAACCAAGCCTTGAAAATGAAATTAAGAACTATTCCTAAGGTGATTAGGATGTGCCAACCACATTTGAGGAGTTTTCTAAGATCAATGTAATTGGCACATAGTGATCTAAAAGTCTTTAGTATATGATTTTAGATTTATTACACTTAGGAATATAGAATATATGGCAAAATGATCAAAATTATCAAAAATGGCAACTAAAGCTAGAATTAGGTATTTTCTATACCTTTATATGTTATTTGTCATATATTGTTTGTCATATGTCATGTCATGACATCATATTTATTTTATTATCATTTGAAATGTCATGATAATGCTTAGGTTAGTTATATGTCATGCCTTATTTAAGTTTCATACTTTATGACATGACATCATGACATTGACACATGTTTTTCACTTATGATATTATTTTATGCCATGTCATCATCTCTTGCATTTATGATCAATTAAATTGATTTAAGGATAAAAACTCAATTTGATATGGAAATCAAATTGTTGTCTAGAAAATGCATGAGAACTTAGCTTAAGATGACCTAAACCCATATCTCACATCAAAATTGACTTGGATGTGTTTGATGCACCTTAGATGTGTGTGAGATATTAGGATTATGAGTTAGGATCAAGGTGCATAGTTCTTGTACCTAGATGAGCCTAATTCGTAATTGAGGATCATAGGGAAAGCTTGTGTACAAGTCATGTGCATTTAGCCCTAAGATTGTGGTCCTAAATTGAATGGTTTAAGATCATTTCAAAATTGATTTGAAAAACCTTGATGAAGCTTTTCTAGTGATAGCATTCATCATTGAGCAAGTTGATACAAAGATGGATTAACCTTGAGCTATTTCAAAGTTTTTCGAACTTTGTATCAAGATTTGAAAATGGAAGTTATTTTCATAGATAACTATTTTTCCATGATAATATATGTTATGAGGAATGTATCCTCAAAATTTTACAATTTTTAGAATTTTCTGTAATTTTTTAGGGGTTTCTGAATTTCGGAAGAAAAAAAAATTCAGAACTCTTATCAGAGAGTTGTGGACCGATCAGAGAAGAGCCTGATCGGTCCAGAGTAGTGTGGATCAGTCACTGGACCGATCCAGGGAAGTCTGATCGGTCTGGTGACCGATCCAGAGGAGTTCTGATCGGTCTGCTGACCGATCAGAGCGTGCTAAAATGCTGATTTTCGATTGATTATCTGAAATTTCAGCTGTAGAAGTTGGTATTTTAGATTTCTAAAGGATTGAAACTCTCCAAGACATTGTTGGTGCAATGGTCAAGGGGGAGTTGACCTTTTGGGGGAGTTTTACCTATTGGTCAAGCAGGAGTTGACTTTTAGGGGGAGTTTTTACTCGTCAAGATTAGTGATATGGGGATTGTCACTATGTTGATTGTTGTATTTAGTATCAAGGGGGAAATTAAGGGTTTCAATGAAAGGTATGGGACTTTTATTAGGAAGAAACTCTTGACCTTGATTCACTCTTTTTGATGTGTGTCAAAAAGGGGGAGAATGTTTAGAAAATGTTCAAGGAAGAACATTGGAGTTTGGGGAGAATGTTCAAGGAAGAACATTGGAGAACTATTGGAAAACCTAAGTCAGGTTATCGGGTTAACCTAACTTGATTATGGTTTTTGTCAAACATCAAAAAGGGGGAGATTGTTGATGCAACCTTAGGTCAAGGTTGACCTGGTTGACCCGACTCGAGTTGACCTGACTCGAGTTGTATTTTGATGTTTGACGAGAATAGAAAAGTTGTATCTTGATGTTTGACAAGAATAAAAACTTGGGAGATTGTGGGTGCAACCTTTGGTCAAGGTTGACCTGGTTGACCCGACTTGAGTTGACCTGATTCGGGAAAAGTCCAAGTATGGAGACTTGGCACGGGAAAAGTCCAAGTATGGAAACTTGGCACGGAAAAGTCCAAGCAGGGAGCTTGGCACGGGAAAAGACCAAGCAGGGAGCTTGGCACGGGGAAAAGTCCAAGTATGGAAGCTTGGCATGGGAAGTCAGAGAGGGCTCGGTAGCTCGTTCTCTGAACTGGAAGGAGTCGGAGAGGGCTCGGTAGCTCGTTCTTCGGACTAGGTCAGAGAGGGCTCGGGAGCTCGTTCTCTGGACCGGAGGAAGTCGGAGAGGGCTCGGTAGCTCGTTCTCCGGACTAGGTCAGAGAGGGCTCGGGAGCTCGTTCTCCGGACTAGGTCAGAGAGGGCTCGGGAGCTCGTTCTCTGGACCGGAGGAAGTCGGAGAGGGCTTGGTAGCTCGTTCTCCGGACTAGGTCGGAGAGGGCTCGGGAGCTCGTTCTCTGGACCGGACGAAGTCGGAGAGGGCTCGATAGCTCGTTCTCCGGACTAAATCAGAGAGGGCTCGGTAGCTCGTTCTCTGGACCGAACGTGGAAGTCGGAGAGGGCTCGGTAGCTCGTTCTCCGAACTAGGTCAGAGAGGGCTCGGTAGCTCGTTCTCTAGACCGGGAAGGCTTTAGGGTTTAGGGCTGGGAAGCTCTAAGGCATTGGATCGGTCTGGTGACCGATCCAGTGATACTCTGATTGTCTGGATCGGTCTGGTGACCGATCAGTAACCAAACAGAATGTTTCTGTGGGTTAACTGATCGGTCTGTAGACCGATCAGGAAATGATCAGGAGGCAGAAAAAGGTAGGGGGATCGGTCTGTAGACCGATCCACCTATAGCCTGATCGGTCCACAGACCGATCAGGCTTCTAAGCCAACTCTCACAGAGAGTTGGTTAATCAGTCTGGGGACCGATCAGCCTAGGGCCTGATCGGTCCACAGACCGATCAGGAGTCTCCCAGACCGATCAGGTTGGAGCCTGATCGGTCCAGGCCTAGCCGTTGCGACACAACGGCTAGATTTCTTTGTTGCTCTTTATCTTCTTCACAGGTGCAGGATATAAGGCTGCTACAGGAGAAGAAATAAATCGCTCGATACAACCTTCTTCTTCCTCACTCTTGCGATCTGAGATTTGTTGAGCTCCCTATTCCTGAAGCTTCGTGTGAGCTTCCCTCGACTGGGTGATCAGCTTCTGTTGACATCGTGAAGTTGCTGCTTCATCGAACTCCAGTCGATGAGAAGGCAAGCAAAGTGTTTTTACATTTATATTGTTCTTGTTTTCCTTCTCTATTGGTTGTACTCCATTCTTGTTGTTGCAAGAGAGATTGTGGCGCGGTTTCTCCACCCAGAAGGAGTTCATATTAGCCGGTTATCCGGGGTCTCATCCACCGACGGATTGATAGGCTTCGTCCACCTTACGGACACGCCGAGGAGTAGGAGTATCATCTCCGAACCTCGTTACATCATCGTGTTTGAGGTTTGATCTTCTCCACTTTCGTTTCTACATTGTATTTCCGCTGCGCTAACCTAAATTGTAGGAAGAAACGATAATTTGAGGTCGGCTATTCACACCCCCCCTCTCTAGCCGCTATCCGAAGGTCCTAACATATAGGTGATCATTATAACTGGCCAACAACTATATGTAGAACTCATCAAACTATGAGGATTGATCCCATCAGCTGCTATGGCCAACCTTAGATTTCTTGTCTCAGAAGCAAAATCTGGCCAATTATGATCCGCAAGTCTCCAACAAGGTGCATCAGCTGGATGTCGCATATAGACATCACATACTCTTTTATTAGCATGCCAAATTAACTCCTTAGATATTTCCTTGCTCCGAAACATTCTTTGAAATCTAGGAATAGGAGGAAAGTACCATAAAATTTTTGCAGGGACTCCTTCAATTATCCTAGAATTCTTGGCCAACTTCCACCTTGACAACCCACAAGTAGGACAATCGGTAAAATCCTCATACTCCTTCCAGTATAAGACACAATCATTAGGGCAAGCATGTATTTTCTTATAAGTCATCCCCATTGCACATAAGCTTTTCTTTGCATCATATAAAGATAAAGACAATTCATTGTCAACGGGAAGCATTTCTCCAAACAAGACAAGTAGTTCAGTAAAACTATTATCACTCCAGCTGTATTTCGCTTTCAAGTTATATAATTGCACAATTGCAGATAACTTTGTAAATTTAGTACACCCAACATACAGGGGTTTCTCAGCATCCTCAAGTAATTTTATAAATTGATCTGGATTCTCTGAACTTTCATATGCAGCGTGTACCATATCTATAGGTTTATCAGCAAAATAGTTTTCACTTTCTCCAGCTGCATCATTCTCCTTCTTTAAATCTCCTAATACAGATTCTTCCCCATGCCATATCCATTTTTTGTATGTTAAGTCTATACCATTACAGTACACATGTGCCCTTATGCTGTTAATATTATTGTTCCATAGATTGCCACATTTCGTACAAGGACAAGGTATACTAGTAGGATTAGTAGCATGTTGCAGCGCAAATTGCAAGAAAGATTCTAGTCCAAGTTCAAACTCATGTGATAATCTATCCTTTGTCATCCATGCCTTGTCCATTTTGTTGTACTAATGAATCTAAAATCAATCAAAAATATCAAGACAATTACAACAATGAGCCAAAATTCTTAATCCATCATTATACAAATAAATTAACTATGTGGGTCCTCCAAGAAACCAACTACGCTTACCAAGAAAAGGATACGAATAAATTTCATAAACCAGAAACCAACTACTTCATCATTATACCAATAAATTTCTAAACCAGAAACCATGACATATCAGTGAAAAGAATTAGCATAGACATAAAAGAAACTTGATAGTTTAAGGATTACATAAAACCAACTTAGCAACAGGAACTAACAACTCCTCAATCTATCAAACAAAAATGATAAAATCAACTCAAGGTAGTGTTTGAGGAAATTCATCAAACACATTGCATGCATCAATCAATTAATACTTGCAAACAAGAGATCAAGAAGATGAAGCTGTCGAAGATGAGGAAGAACTTTAGTAGCGACGATGTATAAAGGAAAAATTATCGAAATGTGAAGAAGGACTCGAGCGGTGGCAGTGAATGTTGGACCGGAGATAGATGAAGGAAAAACTACTGGAATGCGAAGAAGGCCTCCTCTTCTCAACCAAAGGGAGGAGTTGGAGGAGATGCGGTGTGGTTGGACGGAGAAGCAAGGGCGTCGTGTCATGATCCTGATCGGGAGAGGAAGGGCGTCGATCTAGGAAGGGGGAAGAGGGAGATGAGGTTGAGAGAGATGGTCTGAGGTTTAGGTTTAGGTTTAGGTTTAGGCTGAGAGAGATGGTCGGAGGTTTAGATTTAGGTTTAGGCGAGAGAGATGGTCACATGGAGGAAGGGGCGCGATATAGATTTAGGTTTGGAGGGAACTTCACAGTGTTGCAAATTTTTGCTGGTGGGAAAATTAAAATATTTTATTTTGGTTCATTAACACCGGGTTTTAAAAACCGCTGTTAAAATCGGTGTCTATTAACGAAAAAAAGGGCGCTCATAGACATCGCCTAAAAAACTGATTTCTTTGAGCTAAAATCTACGCTCATAGACATCGATTTTTGGAAAAACCGGTGTAAAATACTCAAAGACATCGGTTTTTGCTTAAAACTATTGTTGTTCCACTGATGTCTATGAGGGTTTTTGTTGTAGTGCCCCCTGATAAATTATTTTAGTTTATAAAAATGTTATCAAAAAATTTCTATAAATTAAAAAAATAACAAATTAAAAAGAATTCTAGCAACATCTTGTCGATTAAAAGACTTTGATAAGATAAAAATAAAAAATTAAAAATTAAAATCAGAAATAAAAGAGTTAAAAAATCATACATGCTCACATATTCAACAAGTTAGAAGATCTAATGGATTAAATTGATACTTTAAATATCATAAGGGACAAATTAAAAAAATATCATTGAAATATGTTCCTAAGAAATTTTTAATTAATCCTATAGGAAGGAATCTATTTTGGGTTTCAAAATCATATTTAGGTTTTTTTTTTTTTGCATGCCCAATTTTTTTCTTAATTAAAATTTTTGAAAGTTAGACCTAGGACTTTCAGAAAGAAAATTAAATATTTAATTTCTTTTAAAAGACTTTGTCTAAATGTAGTTGTTGTTTTAATAACCAAGAAGACCCAGTGCCTCGCCACAACTTGGAAGTCAATTACTGAAATGAATGTTAAATTGACTAACTGTTAAGCATTTAATTGTTATAAAAGTTATTTCATATAAATTGTTTTGTATAAATTCTTTTAGAAATTAATTAAAAGTTAATTTTTTTCATCACTTATCTGTAAGAAAAATTTTAAAATTTTCTGTCCGTTATTAAATTTTCTATGAATTATTTATCCAAATACAAATTTTTAATATTAAAAATTCTTGAAAATTTAAATTTTTAAAAAAATTATTTTTTCTGTAAAATTACTTGTTATAATTCATTCTCAGAAAATAGTTCAAGATTTTTCATTATTAATAACCATTTTTTAAAAATATGTCTTAATGTAGAATGGACTTTATTTCTGCTTACAATAATCTCAACTTTATATGAAAATTTTTATCTACCTTATGTACGTCTGTTAAAATTTTTTTCAACAATTAAAAATATTTTTCAAAGTATTTTTTTTAAGTCCAGATTTTTTGATGTTTAATCTTTCAAAATTTTCTGAATAAGAGTATTTTTTTTCCTTAAACTTTATTTTAGATTTTATTCTCAAAGCATTTTAAGTACTCTATTGTTATATGATCAAAGAGGGAGAAGTGAAGATTAAGTCTA
This sequence comes from Zingiber officinale, assembly GCF_018446385.1. NCBI lineage: Eukaryota > Viridiplantae > Streptophyta > Magnoliopsida > Zingiberales > Zingiberaceae > Zingiber > Zingiber officinale. Next base: position 53,805,841 of record NC_055986.1, read on the forward strand.
AGGGGAGGGTATCATTATTTTTTGCACATTATTATTTACAATATTAATTACCTTATTAATTATTATTATTTTTTTACCCTAACTTAACTTGGTGTTGCTCACATCAAAAAAGGGGAGATTGTAAGTACCCCGTGGTAATTTTGATGTGGTCAACCAAGTCAAGTTAGGTCCTATTGTTTAACTCTTGTGTCTAAATGTGCAAGAACTTAAGAGCATAGAAAGTCAAGCGAAAACCTCAGCTAGCGAGAATAACGGCACAGGAGATAGTCAATGGGCTTAGTGCATCCGAGGGACGAGGTGCTGCGGAAGAGTACACTGGTGAATGAGAAGCTAAACAGAAGCTTGCTCGAGGAGAAGGTCGAAAGATGAGTTCGGGTGAGCCCAATTCTTGATGGATAAAATCACCTAGGCGATCGAAGCAGCGGAGGAGAAAAGAAATTGAACTGTCTTATGGAAGGTGCCTTCCTCGACTTGGAAGGTGCCTTCGATGAACAGTGCAAAGGTGCTTTCAAGCCATGGAAGGTGCCTTCCATGAACAGTGCGAAGGCACCTTTAATGGCTTGAAGGCACCTTCCTAGTGATCGTTAGCGAAGATAAAATTTTATCTTCACACGAATAAAATTGCCACACTGGAGGCGCCTTCCACCCTATGGAAGGTGCCTTACAACCTCAGATAGAATTTTTTAAGAGTTATAAAAAGACCCCTAGAGGTAGGAATAATTCAACAATTCTTGTATTCATTTCCTAGCACATTTTTTAGCATTTAACGAGAGTAATAGGCTTCTCTGCCTACACGAAGAAGATCTTTTCAGTACTTTCTTCTGTCTTGGATTAACAACCACCTAGGTTGTAACTAAGTAACTCCTTAGTGTCTTTAATTTATTAGTCATTTAATTTACTTTTTATAAGTGTGCTACTAATCTAAGTTGAATGATCGAGAAGGATTTTTATTTTATTTTTCAACGGGCAATTTACCCCCTCTTGCCGACCCAACTTGTTCCAACATAAGTGTCTTAAGCTCGGCTGGCATTTTATCTGGCCGAGCATGCATAGAGAGATTCATGAGGATAAGTGCTTTAAGCTCGGTCGATTTTTTATCTGGCCGGGTATGCAAAGAGAGATTTATGAGGCTCAGGGAGGCTAACCCTTGTTTTGACCATACCTATGGCTGGTCGATTGTGAAGTGGATCGGGCATTCTGGCCGACCTATAAGGTTAGTTGTCTTTAAACCTGGTCAACTATTGAATGACCGGGCATGCTATATTTTCAGTTCAAGAGTAAGGCACTAAACCCCTTATGTTCGACCGGCTTAAGTGTCGATTGGCTATCTCATACCCGACTTGTAATCTAGTCCGACTAGACCTGAGAGCCTTAACATTGGGTGAAAATTATTGATTCTATCATACCAATGGATATCACCATGAATTCTCATATCCTAGAACCCCCTAATAAAATAGACTAGTAGAACGAAAAAAATAGAACGTTACAAGAAACTACTGGAACCATATTAAATGAATATAACCTAAGTAGCTAATTTTGGACAGAAATAATAAATACAGCGTGTTATTTTAAAAATAGAATATTAATTAATAAACTCTACAATAAAACCCTTATGGAATATATTATAATAAAATACCCAACCTAAGTTATCTAAAAGTTTTTGGATGTAAAATACATATATTAAACACTAAGGATTATTTAGGTAAATTTACATCCAAATCAATAATTGACATCTTTTTAGGGTATTCCACAACTATAGCAAAGCATGCCCTTTCCATTTTTTCCATTTCCCCTGTTTACATTTAAATCTAATCTACTACAACCATCACAAAGGATGGTTTTCACAATAAACTATAATGCATCACAATAAAACTCATAACAAACTAACTACACATCATAAATTACAACATAATAAACTCACTGTACAACACAAATTACAATATAATAAACTCACTACACATCACAAATTATATTCCAACAATCCATATGAACTAAAATGCACAATGTGTTGGAACCCCAAGGTTGTTTTGGTGTGATCAACAAGTTAAGTTAGGTCCTGCGTTGTTTTAACCTTGTATCTAAGTGTGCAGGAGCTTAGGAGCACAGGTACTCGAGCGGAAGACGCAGCTAGCGAGAAGGACGGCACGTGGTGCGTCCGAGGGACGAGGCGCTGCGGAAGAGTACCCCGGCGGACGAGAAGGAAGCGTGCGGTGGTTCCGAGGGACGAAAGCCAGAGTGGAAGATTGCTCGGGGAGCAAGAGACGCAGCTAGCGAGAAGGTCGGCACGCGGTGCGACCGAGGGACGAAGACTGCGGATGAGTACGCTGGTGGACGAGAAGGAAACACGCAGCGATTCCGAGGGACGAGAAGCCGGAGCGGAAGGCTGCTCGAGAAGATCGGAAGTTGGGTTCGGGTGAGCCCTTTTCCGGATGGCAGAGATCACCCAAGCGAGCGGATCTGGAGGAGAAGAACCGGACCGAGGCGGGACTGAACCAGAGAAGAAGTCCCAGACGAAAAAGTCAACAACTGTTGACTTTGGGCTCCAGGGCGCCCGGAGCCCTCCAGGGCGCCCGGAACCCTCCGGGGCACCCTGAGCAGTGAAATTGACCAGATCGAGTTTTGACTCGATCTGAACGTTGGAGAATAAGTTTTATCCCCCCTAGGGCGCCCGGAACCCTTCCAGGCGCCCGGAACCCTTCCAGGCGCCCCGACCAAGGCTATAAATATAGACTTGGTCCAGAAGCTTTTCAATGAACTCACTGATTGTAAATCCAGTGTTTGCACGCTCTCTTTTAGTCTAAGCTTCTATTTTCTGCGCTACATTGCTGTACGAGGCTTCTCCGCCTGAAGGAGAGTTTTATTGAGCTTAATCTTCCTTGGATTAACAACCACATCGGTTGTAACCAAGTAAATACTTTTGCCTCGCCTTTTCTTTATGCTTTTAATTTACTGCTTAGTTTATTTATGCAAGTGTTAGCTTAAAGAGTTCGAGGAGGGTTTGTTTTTCTTTTTGTGTTAGCATGATATCCAACAACCCCCTCCTAGCCGACCCAACGGTCCTACAAGTGGTATCAGAGCTGAGACGCCTCAGAAGGACTAACCGCCGTCTGAAGCAACAAAACGATGGTCGGAGCTAGCGACTACCCACCAGCATTCGAGGGGGAGTTTGCCTCTTGGAGGCAAAGAATGGAGGTATATCTAAACTCAGATGTTGGTATTGTTTCAATAATGAAATCTGGTATGAAGAACCGAAGAACACGAATGGAGTAAGACTTGATCTACGCCTCTGGAACAAAATGCAGCGTAACGAATCGATGGCAAATAGACGGGCAGAATTTCATCTCCTAACCGTGATACCGAATGAAGATCTCAAAAGAATCGGTGAATACAACGACGCAAAAGAACTTTGGGAAAAGTTCTTGAAGCTCTACGAAGAACCTTCAGAAACTGACACCTCAATAGATACCGAGCCACCGACAGAAGAGTTCGAAATCGAGGTAAGTACTACAACAGCTGAAGTACATCCCGAGATCGATGAAGGGGGAGAATCTTCGGAAGAAAGCAACTCGGTAGGGGGAGAGTCAACTGCCGAAAAGGTAAGTGAGGTATGGTCTCCACCCTCTGAACCTTTAGTTAAATCAATTCAAAAGTTGCCTGAAACTAAAAAGTTGCTTGATAATTTTTGCGAATTAAAAATCGAATCATCGAAAGAGTTTTTCGGTTTACCAATTATTTTGAAAGAATTTTCTAAATTACAAAATACTTTGACAAAAGAATGTTGCAAGTTAGAAATTCTATCAAAAGACTTTTGTGAATTGCAAAACATTGTTTCCAAAACATTATGCAAATTAGATATATTGTCGAAAACATTCTTCGAATATTTCTTCGAATTACAAATTACTTTCTCGAAAAAGTTTTGCGAATTAAAAACTAAAATATTATTAAATGATTATGAGTTAAAAGATTTTTGCAAGTCAGAATTTTTTTCAAATTCTTGCAAATTAAAAAATATTCTTTCGAACGAATTTTGCACATTTCCGAAAGAACTTTTTATATTGTCGAAAATTTTTATCAAGTTAAAATATATGCTGTTGAGATATTTCTGTGAAATAGAAATTCAAAAAATTAACATGATACAAATTTCTGCATGTTTAATATTTATGGCTTTAAATCTGAAAAAGGTTGAGTTAAGAAGTTATGATAAATTAAAATGAAAATTTAAAATTTTTTGATAAAAGCATTAGAATATATAAAATAAATAAATGCATAGAAAATTTCTTTTAATATTATCAATTCTGTTAAATTTTCTTGCATAAATTTTTGGGCTTAGAAAGATTTATTTCTGGTGAAAACTTAGAAATTTTTCAAGAGTTATTCTTTGACTTAGAAATTTTGTTTAACTTGGAAATATTTTTTTTCTCCGAAAAACATTGAAATAGATTTCTATAATTTCTCTAAGTGTCAAACTCTTAGATTATTTTTTTTTTTAAACCCCATTTTTATTGTGATCAAAGGGGGAGAAGTATGTTAAGTCTAGGGGGAGGTAATATAATTTTTCATTTGAAAAATATTTGGACTTATTTGAATATAAATTGTTTTTATTGCATGTGTTTACCCTAACTTAACTTGGGTTGATCACACCAAAAAGGGGGAGATTGTTGGAACCCCAAGGTTATTTTGGTGTGATCAACAAGTTAAGTTAGGTCCTGCATTGTTTTAACCTTGTGTCTAAGTGTGCAGGAGCTTAGGAGCACAGGTACTCGAGCGGAAGACGCAGCTAGCGAGAAGGACAGCACGTGGTGCGTCCGAGGGACGAGGCGCTGCGAAAGAGTACCCCGGCGGACGAGAAGGAAGCGTGCGGTGGTTCCGAGGGACGAAAGCCGGAGCGGAAGATTGCTCGGGGAGCAAGAGACGCAGCTAGCGAGAAGGTCGGCACGCGGTGCGACCGAGGGACGAAGACTGCGGATGAGTACGCTAGTGGACGAGAAGGAAACACGCAGCGATTCCGAGGGATGAGAAGCCGGAGCGGAAGGCTGCTCGAGAAGACCGGAAGTTGGGTTCGGGTGAGCCCTTTTCTGGATGGCAGAGATCACCCAAGCGAGCGGATCCGGAGGAGAAGAACCGGACCGAGGCGGGACTGAACCAGAGAAGAAGTCCCGGACGAAAAAGTCAACAACTGTTGACTTTGGAGTCCGGGGCGCCCTGAGCAGTCAAATTGACCAGATCGAGTTTTGACTCGATCTGAACGTTGGGGGATAAGTTTTATCCCCCCTAGGGCGCCCGGAACCCTTCCAGGCGCCCCGACCAAGGCTATAAATATAGCCTTGGTCCAGAAGCTTTGCAATGAACTCACTGGTTATAAATCCAGTGCTTGCACGCTCTCTTTTAGTCTAAGCTTCTATTTTCTGCGCTACATTTCTGTACGAGGCTTCTCCGCCTGAAGGAGAGTTTTATTGAGCTTAATCTTCCTTGGATTAACAACCACATCGGTTGTAACCAAGTAAATACTTTTGCCTCATCTTTTCTTTATGCTTTTAATTTACTGCTTAGTTTATTTATGCAAGTGTTAGCTTAAAGAGTTCGAGGAGGGTTTGTTTTTCTTTTTGTGTTAGCAGGATATCCAACAACCCCCTCCTAGCCGGCCCAACGGTCCTACACAATGGACACATAATAATAAATACAAACACATGTCCAAATCTAATAAATAAAAATCTATAGTAGATTATCCAATAATACAAGATAAAGTTTATGTCATACTAATCAAAATAAGGTACAAGATAAAGCTATCAAATACAATACATCCTAACCAAAATCATGAACAAATGTTAGCTAGAGCCCTAGAGCCAATTATTTGATGATTGTATTATGGACTTGTTGTATCATATTCTATATAAATAAAAGCATTTGGTTTTTGGTTATTATACTTACTTGTATTGGTGCCAAATAAACTAAGTATAATAACGTCCTTTAGTAGAAGGTTCTTACCTATATCAATCGGTTAGTTGAACCGATAGTGAGATGATATAGGGAACACTACTCTTAATCATTCCTAGTCGAGTATTAACATTCAGGGACAATGTTAATGCAATAAGACTAGCATGTAGGTCAACTCAATGACTTGATCTCACAAGTCATGGATATAGAGATATCAAGTTGACACATGGGTATGTATTAGAGAATGTATACTGAATGACCCGCCATGAGAAAGTATCATGGATCGTTATATGAGTGTCATATACTTTCTCATGTGGCTATTAGTATGATTACTAGTCCTTGGACCTGAAGTCACCATGGATCCCTACATAAGGAGTTATGTACTTTGGTTTCGTCAAACGTCACCCGTAACTGGGTGGACTATAAAGGCGATTACTTGGTATGTAACGAATTATGCAGAGGGATGTGAGTGATGTAGATGGGATCTATCCCTCCTATATGATGGGAGAGACATCGGTATTCTTGATAGAGTGAGACCACGAAGTGCATGACCATGCCCAAATGAGTCAATATGAGATATTGAGCTCATTTGTTTTAGTGAGTCTACTTGGAGTTCAAGATTTAGATTGATTAGAGGATGACACGGTCTATGCCTCACATTGATCAATTTAGATGTCTAGGATAGAAGGGCACTTGTCATATATTGTGAGGAGTCACAATTAGTAGTCACAAGGTGATGTTGGATCTCAACATTCTTGTAACTTGGGTAGCAATGATGTATTGCTAGATGCCGCTCATTGCTTATGTTTTCTAAAGGAGTTTAGAAACATTGCCAACGTTATAAGAACCTATTGGGTCACACACAAAGAACAAGTGAATGGAGATTAGGTTCATATAATGAACCAATTGGATTAGGTTCATATGATGCAACAAAGATTGGATTCGGATTAATTCAAATTAGACTTATTGAGTTAGACTCAATTAGATTCAATTGTTGAATGAGTCTAATTTAAATTTGATTCATTGAGTCAATTTATATTAATGAATTGAGATTTATTAGATTAAAATTGACTTGAACCAAAGGTTGGTTTTAACTCAACAAGGAAGAGAATTGATCAATTTTGACTTGACCAAATGGAATTTGAAACCTCAAGTTTGACTTGATGTATTGCCACATCATGAAGGTTGACTCATCCTACATGGCATGACTAACCTTGCCACATCATCTCCACCTCATCATGGTGTGCCACCTCATGGAGGTTACACATCCATTCCATTTAATGTGGCCGGCCACATTAAATGAAGGGGTTACAAGATGTGGCCGGCCACACTAATGTTAGAGGAGTTTTTGTTTTGTGGCATTCAAGTGTGGTTATGGTTGCATCTTCTTCCTTGTGTTCTTCCTCCTCCTTTGCTACTGTTGCCATGGGTTTCAAGCAAGGAAGAAGAAAGGTGAGTGAATCTAATCCAAGAAGAAAGGTTAGTGAAAGTTATATAGAGTTTTTAGAGGAGTATGTTCTCTTCTTTTCCTTTCTTCATCTTCCAATCCTATCCGAGAGCAACAAGAAGGGCTAATACACTTGTGGTGCTCTCTTCTCCATCCTTGAGTGTTAGAGAACACTTCTTGTTCGTGTGGAAACTTCCAGAGGATTGTCTACGTTGACAATCTTGAGATCCGGCGTACCTTGGACTTGCGGGATTGCGAAGGGCTTCACTTCAAAGGTATAACCTTTTCCCTTATAGATCTAAGTGTAGATCTAGGTAAACTCGTACTCATAGTTTTTCGGAAAAAAATTTTTCTTTGCACGGATTCGTTGGCTAGGGAGTTTCGGGGTTTCCGTGATGCGAAAAAGTGATTTTCGCGGCCCGAAAAATCCAACAACAAAATCATCTCTGGGTCTCACATGAAATTTGATTGAGATTAGAGTGAATAGAAAATACGATGTTAAACTACAAAAGATATAACTACTTATCTTAAATTGATAAACAAAAGCTATCATACATTTTTTAAAATGCATACCTGTGTCCCTGGGATAAAAATATACAAAATCTGAAAATGATGATGGAAATGTATAATACAATCAGAGATACATATAATTATTTAAAAAATAGTATTATTTTTACTGAAATTAAAAGTTAAGATAAGCAATAACATACCTCAAAATGATCTACTCCGCAGGGGAATGGTTGGGATACTGGGTTTCCTGTGCCTCCAAACGATACAGACAGTACATCTGTGAATCTAGAGAAAATATCATTGTAGTTGCTTGTCTATGACGAACTATAGCATCAATTTCATCTTGTCGCTGCCGCATCTCCCATATCTCCGCATCCCTCCCAATCATCATCTCCTCCAATAACGATAGTCGAGTCCGCAAGTCCTCATTTTCCTCCTTCAATTCTCATACCTCACTAGATGAGGAGGAACTAGGACGACCCCTGATATGATCTCTAGAGCCGTTATTCACTCATGAACTTTGGTCTGAGAGTCAAGCCCATAGAGGAAGGTCTTCTTCCTTCTATTGAAGACATCATAATAAATGTCATTAACTGCATTGGTGGAAAGAGGCTATAATGCCTCTCCCTTTGCCCCAAGTTGACACGCCTCAGCAACTCTAGTGGACATTTCTTTTTATTTCAAAATAATAAGTTTATTAACATCCACATAAAATTTACAAATATATTCACAAAATTTAATATTTTTACATTAATTGCTAAGGAACGTCGATCGACAAATGACTCATCTTTCTTCTTATGAGTTTTATTAAATATTTCTCAACAAGTGGGAGGTCTTCGTAATTCAGCAATTTGTGTACAAAAAATGTAAATATAATAAAACTAATAACAAAACATATGTAATAAATATTTATATAACTTAATTTTAAACTTTCCAAGTCAAAAACATGCTCCACAATCGAACAAGATCCAGTAGTATGCTTTGTGGATCTGGTGCTCGGCCTAGCAAACTCTGAATTGCAATTGCTTCAAGCAATCACTAAATTATCCTACCAATGTTAGGTAGCCCAAATGGCTCTCTAAGACTGCCAAACTATATCAGGGACCGCGGATGGCCCGGTGCTCCTTTACTTCCACTTGTACAACATATCCCTATACAGTTTTTTATATTTTTTTTATATCCCTGTATAGTTTAAAGAAGTAGACGTTCTAAAGTTTTTTTTGAACATTTCCTCTTGGCCCTCCTCCCAAACATATCACTTCTGCAACAATATATTTTGATAATTAGTATCATGTTAACTACAAATGCATTTCCTATTCAAAATACTTACCAAAAATTCACTAAAAATTCTTCAAGTCCTAGTCTACGTGCCGCCATGTAGTACCAGCAAGGGATAATCATTCTTTAAACTTTTTTGATATGTAGGATGCTACCTGGTGACTATCTGAGACAAAGCTGCATGGGAAAATATCATGTATGAAATATGTGTGATAAATAAAAAGAAAATAAATTACTGGAATAATTACTAAATACATAATTATTTACCAGTCACCACTAACTCTCAAAACAGTCTGGTCACCATGTGCTCTATATGCTAGTTGCATGACTATATATGGAAAATCACAGTATCAAATATACACATTTAAAATAATTTTGTCTTCTAACTAGGGAGATGAAAATTTTTTAAAAAAATCCACACTTTATACCATGACATTGTTAATATTTTTTAATTACCTGATGTTATTTTGAATCAACTAAATTAACATTTTATAAGTTTTCATCGCTAGACTCCATTGGTACATCAACCTCCTCATTGCTAGACATCTCTTCATTATTTATTTTACATCAACCTACTCCATCCGTACTTTATACCCTAAAAAGATGTAAATTATTGATTTGGATGTAAATTTACCTAAAAAATCCTTAGTATTTAATATATGTATTTTACATCCAAAATTTTTTAGATAACTTAGGTTGGGTATTTTATTATAATATATTCCATAAGGGGGTGTATTGTAGAGTTTATTAATTAATATTTTATTTTGAATATAACACGCTGTATTTATTGCTTCTGCCCAAAATTAACTACTTAGGTTACATTCATTTAATATGGTTCTAGCAGTTTCTTGTAACGTTCTATTTTTTTATTCTATTTTTTCGTTCTACTAGTCTATTTTATTAGGGGTTTCTAGGATATGAGAATTTATGGTGATATCCATTGGTATGACAGAATTCAGTAAACCTATGATTTTCAAATTCCCCCATGATCAATTATAATTCTTTTAATTTTAGTATCTTTTCGAGTTTCTGTTAATTTACAAAAATTATTAAAGATTTCAAAGATTTTATCTTTGTTTTTAGAAATTTTATCCAAGTGAATCTTGAGTAGTCATCAATTATTAATAAGAAGTATTGGTTTCTGCTTGTGACTTGACTTCATCAGAATCAAATAGGTCTAAATATAGGAGCTCAAGTACTGAATTAGTTTGATTTATGTTAGTTTGTGACTTGATTTAGTTTGTTTACCTTATTGATAAGCATTATAGATTCTATTTTCTAAATTTTTTAATTTTGGTATGCCTCTAACTAAGTCATTTTGACACATTTTAGAAATAAGTATGATGTGTGTGACCCAGTCTTTTGTGCCATAATTTTATAAAATATGGCACCTAAATAATAATAAAATAATAAGGTTAATTGAGGAATAACCTTAACAAAATTTTTAGAAATTTTTGAGAATTTTCTAGGATTTAATCAGAGCTCGTATGGTATACGTTCAGGGGATAAATTATTTGGCCAGGGAAAAACTTGTTTGCTACCCTATTTAAATGAGGAAATGCTTAATTTTTTAAAATATTTCTATTTCTTTTCCTTTTCTTTTATTTCCACCCCCCCTGTGTCGCCCTAACCTCTCGACGCCGAACCCTTCACCCTTTCACGGCGCCTAATCCCTCTTCCCCATGCTTTCTCTCCATTGCCCTTCTCCTCTTCCCCGATCTCGTGTTGACCTTCTCCTCACGCGCCTCTTCCCTAGATCGTCTGATCATCGGCTTGTCCTCTTGCTCTAGCTTTCCCTGCCGACGCTGACTACTGCCTGGCGCCGCCAACACCACAGATTCACTCGATCATAGGCGATTTTTTCCTCACTAGATCGGCGATGCCGTAGTAGTCGCGAGGTTGAGCCGTCGGACTCCTCTCGATCTTACCCGAGGTCACCACCCCTTGACTGTGTTCTAGCTCCTGATTCACCGACGCTGGGCTGAGCAGCCACCTGATGCAGCCTCTGTTAGATTGCCCCGACGTTTTTTCTTCCCCGATTACCCTCTGATCAATGCCCTAGTGCCGACATCGTACTATCTTCTGTTGGCTCATTGCCATTACAGCATCTCAATTCCCATCGAGAGAGAGATCTCGGATCTAGTTCAAGGGGTAAGTTGTGTTCTTGAATTTTTATGATTTCAAAACCTTAATGGCTCTACTGATTTGGATCCGGAAGTAACTCATGGATATGATTGATCGATTTCTAGGTTTTGGGTATCTATAGGATTAAGCTGTTGTCGAAGTTGTGGAATCTTATCTTGGTTCATACATTCAGGTGAGCTTATTTCAGTGACTTGTTCTTTGAACTCCTACTGGGGATAATATGCACTGTACATATTTCATTTGAGTTATTAGTTTACTTCTAGACTAATTCAATTGGGGTATGTGATTGAATGATGAGATTTGATTTGTGATTAATTTGAGAGAACTAAGGAATTGATCGGCGGATTAAGGATGGATTAATTATCTAATTTGATTTGGATTGTTAGATGGAATTAAATAAGAATACCTAATCGAATGAGGATTGGGTTTTGGGTTTAGCTAGTTGTTTCTTATATGATTAGCTAAACTGTACATTATATGATTTGCAAGACGTTAATTCGAGATGGGCATTTCGACGTGGGGTTTGTTCTGACACGATCGACAGATTAAGACGGATATCTCTTGACTTATCTTTTATGATATTGTCACTTTGATATGCATAGTAATTTATAGCTAGTAGTAATGATCATGTTTAGAATTACCCTTGGCATGTCACTATTTGATACCTATAGTATATTTTGTTTGTTGCCTGTTATGTATCCATGTCTATATCTTTTGATTATTACCATGTGTACCTTAGTTCCTAGAGGAAGTGCCATACTAGGCTTCACTGAGTATAGGACTAGTTTTTTGGATTTTATTATCGGGCATGTGTACTTAGATCTGTGATACCTAGGTCATAGTATGATTTATTTTCCTATTTGGTATATATTATGTGGAGGTGATTATGGTTAGGAATTACATGCTTAATGGCATGCACCATGTTGCATGATTGCATGCTGGTGATGGTCAGCTCCATTATTGTTGAGTGCATCGCCAGTTACATGGTCTGCACGCACAACCACTCATGAGTTAGTGATACATCAGGCAGCGTGTGTGCAGCTTGCTCTGTCAGGGCTCCGTTGGTCCGCTCCTGGGTAGCGATGACTGTATCATGTAGTGGGCAGGGATCCCTTCCCTTGACTATGATATAGGGAGATGAGAGCATTGAGCTCGCCCACTCTTTTTGGGGTAGGAGGATAGGTGTACTCCGACAGCATCCTGTCCACTCGGCCACTTAGAGCAATGATGGCAGAGTGCATAGTTGTCATAGCCCTACCCACTCGGTCTCACTATCGCGTGTGAGATGGCTGACTGCGTCAGGGGTGACACATGTTATTTTGCACCATATTGCATGATTGCATTTATTGCTTGTGATTGCTGCATATTGGTTGTTGCATTTTGGTATTTGCACATGATTGACATGCATACAGGAGACATGAGGTATTTGGTCTGACGATCGTATGTTCCGGATAGGAGGCCCTAGTGAGCACAGTTTCTTCAGCCTTTTCAATCTGCATTCCCTACTTTTGTTCAGGAAACTGTATTGCATGATTATTTCTATTAGTTATATCTTACTAGGAATGTCAGCTTGATATCCACTGAGTTCTTTGAACTCACACCACTGAGCTATTTCTATTTCAGGTAGCAGGTAGATTTTTGGAGTCGCTTGGAGTATCTTGTCTGTCGGTTCCCATGTCACATCCGAAGACCTATTTTCTGGTTTTTATTTGTACTTTATTTGGTCTATAATTTTGGTTTACTTAGCAATGTAATTTAGGTTTTGGTTCCGCAGTGTTATTATGCGGTATTTTGTGTTGTTTGTTGTGTTGTGTAAGCCTAGCCGGCTAGCAATCTTGTTTTTGATTTGTAATGATTTTCTATCATTTTCTACTGTATTTTTTTTATTTTTAGTACAGCCGAGTGGGTTGTTATATATATATATATATATAAATGTGTGGTTTTATTTTTGTTGTTATAACCGAGTGGGCTGAATATAAACTGCGTGATTGTGTATATATTCCAGCTGTGTGTGACTGATGTATATCTGTGGATATATAAATGATTCAAATTGTCACTGATACAGGGAAGATGTTGTCAGATTTTCCTCTGGCTGGGACTCCTTAGGGCATGACAATTTATTTGGTATCAGAGCCATAGGTTTACGATGCCTACTTTCTTGTAATTTAAATTTCGTGTTTTAGTTTTCTCGATGTGACTTTTTCGGGTTTGGGATAAGGCAGCAGCAAGACATCTCCAAGCTATAGGAGGTATGTTGGTATATTGTTATCATATATTTCTGTTAGTATGCATTGTTGACTATGATAGTTATGACATGTATTAGCACTTTTTATTAGTACCTATCTAGTTATTGTAACATATATTATATGTGATGGGTCAAGTATGCATTGTTGACTATGATAGTTATGACATGTATTAGCACTTTCTATTAGTACATGTCTGGTTGTTATAACATATATTACATTTGATGGGTCAACCACTGATCATGGTCGACCTTAATAGAGATCAAGGATTACAGTCTCAGGTGATTTTTCATATCATACCACCAGTAGTTTTAGCTTCTGTTACTATTAGTTGGTTAGGAGATTGAGGCGCATATCAGCCTTTGCTATTATTAGCTGGGTAGTGGATAGTATTTGTATATTCATGTTGACTCAACTAGTAGAGTACCGATTTAATTTCATTAGTTTTGTTAGTAGATAATTAATGTACTCTTGTTAGATTTAGTTAGTAGGTGACTGATTTAATTTTTGGTTGGTCCGATCAGCAAGGGATCGACTTACTCTATTTCATAGAGATGATGATCTTTGGGTTATTCGTGCATAGTTAGATATCTTGAGCACATTTGAGTACATGGCTTGTACTAACATGGAAAAGACAGAATTAGCCATATACCATTGTCGGCTTGGTTAGTCTATAAAGGATCGATGTATCCTATTCCATGGGGACTTTGACCATGGACTATTTGTACCTGGTCGAATGACTTAAAAGGTACATTCAGATAGGTGACTCCACTGATGTGGAAGAGTGTAGAGCTACCTGCTTAACACTTATGAGAATAACTGGGAGAGTACATTCAGATACATGATTTGTACTAGCATGAGAAAGTTGAAGATAGTTGCTTAACCTTTACATGATCAGGTACCACCTGAAGGAAGCAGATGATGATACTAGAGCTCCAGGAATCATTTGGTGATTACTTTGAGGTGTTCAGAGAGAGAGTAATCCTCTGTCTCTTTTGGTAGCATGATGGTTAATAAGACGATAACTAGTCGACTCGCCTAAGGTTGTTCCATGGGGCATCCTGACTCATAGATTGATCGGAGATGATTAGATATCCTCGATGTACCTTGGAATTAGTAGGGTTTTATACTCATATCTCATGGATTAATTGTATCTCTACTACTTGGAGTGTTATTGATTATCGATTCAGGAATCCAGAGATACCTTGGATTTCAGTTGTGATACACTTTTGGTAGGATGGTAATATATTTCTATATCTCGTTAGTACCCCATGATGAGAGTGGATCACTAGGAGTTAAATATGTGAGAACATGACTGATTTGTTTCACTAAAGTATATGATAATAAACTTTCCTCATTAGATATAGTCTCTGTAGGGTACAACATAGAAGTGCAATGTTAAACCATGGCGAGTATTTCTTTCTTTCTCTTTTAGTTCTTTTGACTTCAGAGCATGGTTAATACTGGATGGTTAGGCTACTATACCTTGGATTATCTATGGTTGTTGTTTTTCCTATGTGGTACTTATGCTTGATTTTTTTGAGGTTTATGTTTTGTACAGTCTCGTGTCTTGATTCCTGAACTCTATTGTATATACCCATGAGAGTAGGTAGTATAGGATTTTTTCTGGTTGATTGGGTTAATATGCTGATTATGCATATCTATGTTGTGTGTACGCATGATTGGTATATGTTGTAGGAGTCCTAGGATAGACTGTCCATTTGTAGGTAGTGTTTGTATACATGTCCAGTGATGATTATTGTAGGTTTCTTATGGATTATACCTAGATGGTTAGGCGTACGTGTCTGATTGTTTTATTGGAGATATCTTGTTGATTGAATCTAGGTAGTGGTATGTGTACATGTGATTTGGTGTATTATTCGAGGTATCTTGTTGATTATATCAGTTCTGTGTGTGCACTCATGTCTATTATGTTTATTGGAAGTATTACGTTGATTATACTCTTGGCGTATGTGTATATATGTTAGGTGAGTATTATTGGAGAAGTATTGTCGATTATACCCACGTTGATATATGCACACGTGTTCAGTATGTATTGTTGGAGGTATCATGCTGATTATACCTATGTTGTGTGTGCTCACGTGGGTGTTGTGTGTGCACGTGAATCGGGTGTATTATTGGTAGTATCATGATGATTCTACCTATGTTGAGTATCTACCACTATGTTTTTGGTTGTATACCTTGTCAACTAATTCTCCTACAAGTGAGTGGGCCACTACGATGTTGAGAGAGTTGACAATGGATTTGATATGTTTACTAGGTTGTTATACCCTTGGCTGTCCACAGTGACCTGTGGTAAAGCGATCTCGTGCATTCTCTAGCTAGATAGTTAGATGTCTTGATCACTTATGGATTATTTGTGGTGGAGCGTAGCTCTTACATATTATAGATTGTTATGGTGGAGCATTGCTCCCACATATTATGGATCGTTTGTGGTGGAGCGTTGCTCCCACATATATTGTTTTTCTTGTGATGGAGCATTGCTCTCACATTTGATGATCTATTCCTTGGTGTTTATTGTCGGGGATCTTATGGTTGAGGATGTCTGATGTACAGACATAATAAGTTCTTGGTTTTATCATTTAGGCTTATAGTGCCCTAGATGCTATCATGGACTCGATGATTTGGGTATCTCTAGGATATTGGATCAGTATCCGTTATCTTTATTGACGACGTTGTGATCTATTCCCGATCCGAGGTGTATCACGTACACCAGCTTCGCATAGTTCTAAGGACGTTTCGACGAAAACATTTATATGTGAAATTCAGTAGTGCATATTTTAATTGTCTTCTGTGAGATAATTGAGACACATGGTCACCAGTAGGGG
This sequence comes from Zingiber officinale, assembly GCF_018446385.1. Classification (NCBI taxonomy): domain Eukaryota; kingdom Viridiplantae; phylum Streptophyta; class Magnoliopsida; order Zingiberales; family Zingiberaceae; genus Zingiber; species Zingiber officinale. The sequence goes on from NC_055986.1 coordinate 53,822,247, forward strand.
TATATCGTGGATCCACAGGAGATAGAGGTTGTTATAAGTTGGGAGTCGCCGTAGTCTATATAGGAGACTTGCAACTTTCTTTGTCGAGCTAGTTATTACCGGAGGTTCGTTGAGGGTTTTTCTCGTGTTGCTATGCCACTGACATGCTTGACTAAGAGGACTTGAAGTTCACGTGGCCAAAAGCCGGCGAGACCAGCTTCTAGGAACTGAATCAGAGATCAGTGTCGACACCAGTTCTGATTTTACCTCTGGAGAGGACGAGTTCGTACTCTTTACCGACACTTCTCTATAGGGTTTGAGCTCTATTTTGATGCAACACGACAAGGTAGTCTCCTATGCTTCTCGTTAGTTAAAGGAGCAAGAGAAGAACTACCCTGTACATAATCTAGGGTTAACCACCATTATCTTTTCTTTGAAGATTTGGTGGCATCATCTGTAGAGTATTACATTTGGGATTTTTACGGATCAAAAGAGTCTCAAATATCTTTTCACCCAGAAGGAACTTAATCTTCGATAGAGGATATGGATGGAGTTCCTTAAGGGTTACAACTGAACCATCAGCTACCATCTGGTGAAAGCTAATGTGGTTGCCGATGCACTTAGCCGGAAGTCCTGAGGGACTTTAGCTTGCCACCGAGTTTTAGTCACGGACTTGATTCAGGGTTTCTCCGAGTTGGGCCTTGAGGAGCAAGGACAGACAGAGCAGGGTATTCTAGTTACCATGGTTACTCAATCGTCAATCAGGACAAAGATCCGAGAGACCTAGGCCAGAGATCAGCGCTGCAATCCATTGGCAGACAGATAACTTTCGGGCAGCAGATGGAGTACACCCGAGATGATGAGGGTATTACTTATCTCCAGAGTAGATTATGCGTACCTCAATCTCATCCTGTCTTAAAGGAGCTACTTTAGGAGGCTCATCGTTCTCAATTTGCCATCCACCCAGGTGGAACCTATATATATTGAGATTTGAGGCGTTCGTATTGGTGGAACGCATGAAAAAAGATATCGCGGAGTTTGTAGCTAGATGTCTAGTCTGATTATGGATTTTATGGTAGGATTGCCTAGGACACAATGAGACCCAACTGCTAGGACCTCAGAGAGCTCAGTAGGAGGCAGAGTTGGTCCGCACTATCAGACGGACGATGTCCGAGGCGCAGGACCGTCAGAAGAGTTATGTTGATCAGAGATGGAGACCCCTAGAGTTCTCTACAAGTGACCATGTATTTTTGAGAGTCTCACCCATAAAAGAGGTGAAGAGATTTGGTCTCCGTGGTAAACTAACTCCACGATACATTGGGCCTTTTCAGATCTTGGAGAGGATTGAAGAGGTAACTGTAGGTCCCTTTGGAGGCCGGCAAGAGGGGAGGGGTAAATTGCCCTACAAAATAAAACTCGAACCTTTCTCGGATTTCAACTATATCATAAACACTTGTAATAAAAAGTAGAGACTAAGTAAAGAAATCATACACCAGAGATTTACTTGGTTTGCAATCAGAGGATTGCTAATCTAAGGAAAGTAAGCGCACTATGATCTCCTCTGGGCGGAGAAGCCTCTTTACAACGTTGACAGCACAAATGAAAAGAATACAACTGAAAGCACAGAAAGAATTGATTACAAGTGAGTTAAATTGAATGTACGTATTAGTACTTTATTTATAGTACTGGTCCGGGCGCCTGGAAGGGGTTCCGGGAGCCCCCGGGGGGATAAATTTTATCCCCTAACGGTCAGCTCGCGATCAGCTTCGATCTGGTCAAATATGAACCCCCGGGCGCCCGGAATGGTTCCGAGCGCCCGGAATTGATCCGGGCGCCCGGACCTGTCAAGTCAACAAAGTTGACTCTGGTCCAGGCTCTCTGCTCCGGTTCAGCTCGTCTCAGTTCAGCTTGTCTTGGTCTGAGTCTGTTCGCTCCGGCTCCACTAGCTTGGGTGATCTCGGCCTTCCAGAATAGGGCTCACCCGAACCCATGTTCCGGCCTTCTCCTCGAGCAGCCTTCCTTCCGGGTTTCTCGTTCCTCGAGCGCCGCGCACGCTCTTCTCGTCCACCGGTGTACTCTTCCGCGGACACCTCGTCCCTCAGATGCACCGAGCCCGTCGGCTCTCTCCGGTGTCATCCTTCTCGCTAGCCGCGTCTTTCGCTCGACTTCTTGTGTTCCTAAGCTCCTGCACGCTTAGACACAAGGGTTAAACAAATGCAGGACCTAACTTAGCTTGTTTGATCACATCAAAACACCTTGAGATTCCAACAGTAACTTATCGTCTGGCACTACCACCGGCTATAGCAGATATTCACGATGTATTTCATGTGTCCATGCTGAGGAGATATGTGCCCGACCCCGCTCATGTTTTGTCAAATATATCAGTTCTCATTCAGCCTGACGTTAACTATAAGGAGGTTCCGGTACGGATTCTAAACCACAAAGGGCGTCAACTGCGGAACAAGACTATCCGGCTGGTTAAAGTCGGATGGCAATATCATTCTGATAAGGAGACCACTTGGGAGCTCGAGGATACGATCTGAGCTCGATACCCCCATCTTTTTACATGAGGTATGTGGGTTAGTTTTCGTTCAGCATTTATACTAACTATCTATTGTTAGTACTTGCAAGGGTAATAATGGAAATTTAGGGACCAAATTTTTATTAGTGAGGGAGAATGTAAAATACAGCACCTAAATAATAATAAAATAATAAGGTTATTTGATGAATAACCTTAACAGAATTTTTAGAAATTTTTGAGAATTTTCTGAGATTTAATCGGAGCTCGTATGGCGTATGTTAAGGGGATAAATTGTTTGGCCAAGGTAAAGCTTGTTTGCTACCCTATTAAATGAGGAAATATTTAATTTCTTTAAATATTTCTATTTCTTTTCCTTTTCTTTTATCCCCCTACGTCGCCCTAACCTCTCGATGTTGAACCCTTCTCCCTCTCGCGGCGCCTAATCCCTCTTCCCCGTGCTTTCTCTCCGTCGCCCTTCTCTTCTTCCCCGATCTCATGCCGCCCTTCTCCTCACGCGCCTATGCCCTAGATCGTCTGATCAATGGCTTGTCCTCGTGCTCTAGCTTCCCTTGCCGACGCTGACTACTGCCTGGCGCCGCCGACACCACGGATTCACTCGATCACAGGCGATTTCTTCCTCACTGGATCGGCGATGTCGTAGTAGTCGCTGTCGCGAGGTTGAGCCGTCGGACTCCTCTCGATCTTGCCTGAGGTCACCACCCCTTGACTGTGTTCTAGCTCTTAATTCACCAATGCTGGGCTGAGCGGCCACCTGATGCAGCCTTTGTTCGATTGCCCCGACATTTTTTCTTCCCCGATTACCCTCCGATCAATGCCCTAGTGTCGATGTCGTACTATCTTCTGTCGGCTCATTGCCATCGCAACATCTCGATTCCCACCGAGAGAGAGATCTCGGATCTAGTTCAAGGGGTAAGTTGTGTTCTTGAATTTTTATGATTTCAAAACCTTAATGGCTCCACTGATTTGGATCCAGAAGCAACTCCTGGATATGGTTGATCGATTTCTAGGTTTTGGGTATCTATAGGATTAAGCTATTGCTGAAGTTGAGGAATCTGATCTTGGTTCATACATTCACGTGAGCTGGTTTCAGTGACTTGTTCTTTGAATTCCTACTGGGGATGATATGTACTGTACATATTTCATTTGAGTTATTAGTTTACTTCTAGACTAATTCAATTGGGGTATGTGATTGAATGATGGGATTTGATTTGTGATTAATTTGAGAGAACTAAGGAATTGATCGGTGGATTAAGGGTAGATTAATTATCTAATTTGATTTGGATTGTTAGATGGAATTAAATGAGAATACCTAATCGAATGAGGATTGAGTTTTGGGTTTAGCTAGTTGTTGCTTATATGATTAGCTAAACCATACATTATATGATTTGTAGAACGTTAATTCGAGATGGGCATTTCGATGTGGTGTTTGTTCTGACAGGATCAATAGATTAAGACGGATATCTCTTGACTTATCTTTTATGATATTGTCACTTTGATATGCATAGTAATTTATAGCTAGTAGCAATGATCATGTTTAGAATTACCCTTGGCATGTCACTATTTGATACCTATAGTATATTTTGTTTGTTGCCTGTTATGTATCCATGTCTATATCTTTTGATTATTACCATGTGTACCTTAGTTCCTAGAGGAAGTGCCATACTAGGCTTCACTGAGTATAGGACTAGTTTTCTGGATTTTATTATCGGGCATGTGTACTTAGATATGTGATACCTAGGTCATAGTATGATTTATTTTCCTGTTTGGTACATATTATGTGGAGGTGATTATGGTTAGGAATTACATGCTTAGTGTCATGCGTCATCTTGCATGATTGCATGCTGACGATGGTCAACTCCATTATTATTGAGCGCATCGCCAGTTACATGGTCTGCACGCACAACCACTCATGAGTTAGTGGTACATCAGGCAGCGTGTGTGCAGCTTGCTCTGTCAGGGCTCCGCTGGTCCACTCTTGGCTAGCGATGACTGCAGCATGTAGCGGGCAGGGATCCCTCCCCTTGACTATGATATAGGGAGATGAGAGCATTGAGCTCGCCCACTCTGTTTGGGGTAGGAGGATAGGTGTACTCCGACAGCATCTTGTCCACTCGCTCACTTAGAGCAGTGATGGCAGAGTGCATAGTTGTCATAGCCCTACCCACTCGGTCTCACCATCGCATGTGAGATGGTTGACTGACGTCAGGGGTGACACATGTCGTTTTGCACCATATTGCATGATTGCATTTATTGCTTGTGATTGCTACATATTGGTTGCTGCATTTTGGTGTTTGCATATGATTGACATGCATACAGGAGACATGAGGTATTTGGTCTGACGATTGTATGTTCCGGATAGGAGGCCTTGGTGTGTACAGTTTCTTCATCCTTTTCAATCTGCATTCCCTACTTTTGTTCAGGAAACTATACCGCATGATTATTTCTGTTAGTTATATCTTACTAGGAATGTCAGCTTGATATCCGCTGAGTTCTTTGAACTCACACCGTTGAGCTATTTCTATTTCAGGTAGCAGGTAGATTTTTAGAGTCGCTTGGAGTATCATGTCTGCTGGTTTCCACGTCACATCCGAAGACCTGTTTTCTGGTTTTTATTTGTACTTTATTTAGTCTTGTTTTTTGTTTACTTTGCAATGTAATTTAGGTTTTGGTTCCGGAGTGTTATTATGTGGTATTTTGTGTTGTTTGTTGTGTTGTGTAAGCCTAGCCGGCTAGAAGTCTTATTTTTTGTTTGTAATGGTTTTCTATCGTTTTCCGCTGTATTTTTTTTTGTTTTTAGTGTTGGGATGTATACTATAAGCCCAGCTTTTGTATGAACATCTAGTTTTGAAATATTTTGAAATGAGAATCACTTTGATCAAATGTTTACATTTTATATTTATATATATGTCAATGCAGTTGTCCATTTAATTTATATTATAGATAACATGGTGTGTGGTGTCACACAAGAGATCATGTTATCGGTTCCTTATAAATTATAAATAGTAGCCCACAACCAAGATGGATTGGGATAAACTATTGGAACGGTTATAGTGTAATTTGGTATTAGTCTGTCTTGACTATAAAATTACACTAGTACGCTATGTGTGTATTGAGCAGGACCATTTGGGGTTGTTCGATTTGTACTGACTACATAAAAGAACAGAACCTCTGTTATTATGGATGTGTGTCCTCTTAATCCCTATATAATAACAACCACGTATACTTAGTATTTATTTCTTTAACTTATCAATGAGTGAGATTTATTCGTTAAATCAATAGGTCCGATAAGTTGGGAAATAGTATTGTTTATATGGTGTATTGTTGATTATAGAAGAAATGTCACGCCCCAGAGGAGTCTCTGTCCGAAGAAATTTCGGCAGCATCTCCCCTGTACGGCGGACAATATGAAACTTTCTACATATCACATATACTTCAGCCACAGGCGGCTGGAATGATAACAAAAATAAAAACAAACACCACGCAGTTTATAAAGATATTCAGCCTCTGGCTGTCACAACCACGCAGTTAATAATAGTAATCAATCATAGTAGGACTCTGACTCGAAATCCACCCTACTCCACTACACTCGTAAAGCTCAAATCCAACGAACTCACCTCTTCTGCCGTCCAGGCAGGCATATAGTAGAATAAAAACCAAACCATCCAAAGACCATCAAACGGTAACAATCCGTACAATATCCATAAATAAAATCCAAAACAAAACTAAAACATAGTCTGATGGAAGAAAAACCAAAATAAAGCAAATAACAACCTAGTAGAGAACTAGCTCTACGTGCAGATGGGGGGCCAGCGACTGGAACTGCTCCGGACAGCCTCAACCTGAAAATATCAACAATGGAGGCGGGGTGAGTCCAACACTCAGCAGGTATGCATAATAAAACAAATAACAGACAACACTAATCATGCGTACAGTCTCCTGAATATGAGGAGGATAAATGCAACTGAAATGAAATCAGAAGATAACTGTACTGACCGGATCAAAGTATAAAGGTAACAGGTCGTCAGACCGAGTGAGTCATAATCCTGTATGCATGTCAATCAATGCATCCAAACAAATGCAGCATATAAGTGCAGCAATCACAAGCAAATAAAAATGCAATAAATGCATATGTCAACCCCATACTCTGAAATCAATGCTCCTGTGCAATGACAGAGTAAACGGGATGCTGTCGGAGTACTCCTGTCCTGTGACCCCAAATCATAAATGGGGGAGCTCAATGCTCTCATCTCCCGGTACACGATGACGGGGAGGATATCTCTGCCGGCTACCACGCTGAGTCTCCCGACCAACGGAGCCAAACAGAGTCCACCATCTGCCGGCTACCACCTGCTACACTAAATGCCAACGGAGCGGAACTGAGGCTACCACGCTGAGTCACCTGACCAACGGAGCCAAACAGCAGAACCGCCACACACCAGCCAGATATACAAATCCATGGGTGATGTGTGCAGTACATGTAACTGGCGATGAGCTCAACCAAAGTAGAGCCGACAATCGCACAGCATGCAATCATGATGCATGATACTGAACATGGCAATCTCATGAATAACATGGCATGATCCATATAAATAGATACAAAGTGTGTACCACAAGAAGACGTATCTAATAGAAGGTACACAAATCGAAGAGGGTATCAAATAAACCCTAGATCCAGAATATAACAGAGCATGTGGTTAGGTCACTACCTAAGGCATATGTGATCAGGTAGATAATATGCAGTGCAGAATAAATAAACAAACAACATGTACTAATCATGTAGTGACCAACCGAAATAAACAGGTAACACAATTACTGTTATATGTTAAACATATTATCATGCATATCAAAAGACATAAGTCAAAGTACCCGCCTCCAATAAAGTGATCCAAATCTGACTCCGTGATACTCGTCTCGCGTCAAGATCCTGTGTCACGAATAGAAATATATTTCATTTAGCTACATTCTCATAAATAGCTAAATAACTCTCTAACCCTAGTTTAGGGCAAATCCCTGACCAACACATAAACCCAATTCAACCCATACATGATCAATAGCATATATCAAATTCCTATGCCTTACCTGAAACTCACAGCCGTTTTATCACTGTTGGAAGTAGGATCGTTTGCTGCTGGAATCCTTCCTACTGATCAGATCATGTTGAGATCAATAATTGGGAATCACAAATCAAACAACAACCCATCTTACAACCTAATCTTACCTCAGGTGTGCCAAGCTGTTAACAGGGGGTGGTGGCCGGAATCAAACAGGGACAGCAACAAACTCTTGATGCTGTGATAACCGAAACCAACTAGGTCACTATCTTCCAACAATCGAATCGAAAGAAATCACACTACAAATGCATCAACAACCCAATCAACTACTAATGCACAACTAAAATTTCAACCTGATCCTTACCTTCATCTAGTAGCTCACTGGATTAGAGGACGGAGGAGTTAGGTCACAGAAGGAAGGAATTCAACTAGAGTAGAAGGAAGGCGACCTGTGGTGTGCCAGCGTTGCTCTGTGAAATGGCAATCTAGGGCAGAGAAGTCTCGGCACTTGGAATCCCACGGCAGAGACCAGGGCAAAGGGGGCGGCCGCCTGCCGGCTGTGGTGACGGTGAGCAACTCCACAGTGAGAGAGTAGGTTTCCGACGATTGGGGTCGGCGTCGGCTTCACCTCGTCGGCGGCAGAAACTAGGGCTGAGGAGCGGCTGGCCGGCACTGCTCGGTCCAGAGAATCGGCCGGTGCTAGGGCTCAGGGTGGTCGACGGTGGCTAGGGCTGACGGTCGGGCGTCACAGAGGCAGTGAGGAGGGGCGTCGGCGGTTAGGGCAAAGGGAGAGAGCTCGGGCGGCTGCTCGGTGCGCGAGGGAGAAAACACAGAAACGGCGCAGGGGAAAAAAATAAAAAGAAAAAGAAATTTAAAAGGAAAAGGAAAAGGAATAAGGAATTTATAAAAGAAACAATTCCTCGTTAAAATGGGGTAGCCTAAACAGGCTTTTCCGGGCCCCATTTTTATCCCCGTTAACTCGTCCGTACGAGCTCCGAAAAATTCTCGAAAAATATCCAAAAATTCCGAAAAATTCATTTATTAATATTCCCTTTTTTTTTCCCCGGTATTTTACATTCTCCCCCACTAATAAAAATTTGGTCCCCAAATTTCAGTATCTACCATCAGCAAGTACTAATAACAAGTAACAATAATAAATGCTGAACGGTAAATTAAATCACATACCTCAAATGAAAAGATGGGGTATCGAGCTCGGATCGTATCCTCGAGCTTCCAAGTAACTTCCTCATCCGAATGATGCTGCCATCCGACTTTAACCAGCCGGATAGTCTTGTTCCGCAACTGACGCTCTTTCCGGTCGAGAATCCGTACCGGAACCTCCTCATAAGTAATGTCAGGCTGAACTGGAACTGGAATATCTGTCAGCACATGCGTCGGGTCGGGCACGTATCTCATCAGCATGGATACGTGGAATACATCGTACACGCCAATCAAGGACGGCGATACTACCAACTAGTGAGCTACTGCTCCAATCCTTTCTAAGATCTAGAAAGGTCCAATGTATCACAGAGCTAGCTTACCTCTGAGGTCAATCTCTTCACCCCTTTCTTGGGTGAAACTCGCAAAAATACCTGGTCACAAATGGAGAACTCTAAGAGTCTCCCACTCCGGTCAGCGTAACTCTTCTAGCAGTCATATGCCTCTAACATCTTCTGTCCGATAGTATGGACCACTTTGCCTCACGTTGAGCTCTATGAGGTCCCAACAACTGGGCCTCTCGGATTCTCGTCCTGATTCACGACTGAGCAACTATGGTAACAAGACTACCCTACTCGGTCTATCCCTGCTCCTCAAGGTCTAACTCGGAGAAACCCCGAATCAAGTTTGTTACCACTACTCGGTGGCAAACTAAAGTCCCTCTAGACTTCTGGCTAAGTGCATCGACAACCACATTAGCTTTTCCCCGGTGATAGCTAATGGTACAAATCATAATCTTTCAGAAACTCCAACCATCTCTTCTGTCGGAGATTAAGTTCCTTCTAAGTGAACAGATATTTGAGTCTCCGATGGTCAGTGAAAATCTCAATGTAATATCTTACAGGTACTGCCGCCAAATCTTCAGGGCAAAAATAACAGCGGCCAACTCCAGATCGTGAACTGAGTATTTTCTTCTCAGGCTCCCTCAACTATCGAGAAGCATATAAGAATACTCTACCGTGCTGCACCAGAACAACACTCATACCCTGTAGAGACGCGTCGGTGTAGAGGAGAAATTCGTCCTCTTCCGAAGGTAAAAACCAAAAATCAAAGCCGACACTAATCTCCGCTTCAGCTCCTAGAAACTGGTCTTGCAATCCTCAATCCAAGTAAACTTCACGCCCTTCATGGTCAAGCGTGTAAGTAACATAGCAATCTGTGAGAAACCCTCAACGTATCTCCGGAAATATCAAACCAAATAGAGGAAGTTGCGAGCTTCCTGTACAGATTCTGTCTAATCCCAACGGTAACAACCTCTATCTCCTGTGGAACCACGGTATACTACTACTGGTGACCGTGTGTCTCAAACATCTCGTAGGAGACAACTAAATCAGCACTACTGATAATCACATATAGACGTTCTCATCGAAACATCTCTAGATCTATGCAAAGGTGATGTGCGTGACTCACCGCGGATCCGAATTAGATCACATCATCGTCCACAAAGACAATGGAAACCGATCCAAACATCCTCGACATACCAGGATCATCGAGTCCCTGAAAATATCTAAGGCACTGAAAACCTATAGGGCAAAACCAAGACGCATAATGTCCGTATCACAGACATTCCTATACATAAGATCTACGATAATAAGTCGAAAAATCTGATCATCAATAACATAAATCACTAAAGAATAAATCCTCCAGTGTGAGAGCAACGCTCCATCACAGAAACATCACATATGTGGGAGCAACGCTCTACCACAAATAGACTGAAATATGTATCGCAATAAATATAGGAGCTATGCTCCGCTACCAGCAATCCATAATATGTGGGAGCAACGCTCCACCACAAAACAATACATAAGTGCCCCAAGGCACCTAACTATCCAGCTAGAGACTGTACAAGATTTCTCTACCACAAATCACTGTGGTTAACCTAGGCTATAACAACCTAGTAAACTAATCAAATCCATCATCATCTCTATCAGCATCCTAGTGGGTCATCCACTGATAGGAAAATTAGTTGATGGGTAAATCCAACAAATGACATAATGCAGACACTCCACATCCTGCATTCAGCATAAGTAGAATCATCATGCTGCTACCAATATATATATATACCTGGCACACGTGCTCACACAGCATATGTAGATCGACATAATCCTCCAATAGTACACACCAAACATACTCACAACATAGGTATAAATTATCATGATATCTCCATCAATGCATACCGAACCCGTGTGCAAAATCAACATAGATCAAATCAACAATACAGCTCAAACAACACTCACATAACATATAGTATAATCAACATATACTTCTAATAAAACATACTAAACCCAGACGCACTCACAAATCAAATATAATCAAAAAGATACCTCAGATACCACACCAAACACATATGTACATATCATAACTCAGATTAAATCGACAAAATGCCTCCATCAAAACACCACCGATGTACTTATACTACAACTCGGATTTAATCAATAAGATATCTTCAATAATATATCCAGATACATACACCGAACTACATATCTATGATCCACAACAAACCTTCAACCATATCAGAACATGGATACATATACCACTTGCAAATGGACAGTCTACCACAGGACTCCTACAACCCATAACAACCATAATATGCATGCAACATCAGCATATCAGCTCAACCAAAAAGACCAACCTTATGCTACCAACACTCATGGGTTACAGGTATATCTAAACAAAATTCATGCATATGTATCAAGCATGAATCCATCAATCAGAAGCAACCCAAAATAAAGCAGTCTAATCATCTAGTAACAACCCTGCTCCAGGTTCAAGGAACTAATATCGGACAAGAAAGATATACACACCATGGTATAACATTGCAAGTCAATGTCATACACTACCAAGACCATATCTAATGGGGAAAATTTTATCATCATAAATCCAAATGTACTCTCCCAGTATACACTAGTAACGATTGTATCCCATAAGTGTTAAGCAATTAGCTCTACACTTCCTTACATCAGCAGGGTCACATATCCCAATGCACCCTCTAAGTTATCCCACCAGGTATATACAGTTCACGGTCAAAGTCTTCATGGAATATGATATATCGATCCTCTATAACCTATCCAAGCCGTCAGTGATATATGGCAAAATCAGTCCTTTCCACGTCAGTACAAAACATGTACTCAAATGTGCTTTAGATACATAACTAAGCACAAATATCCTAAAGGTTCGAACCTCTAAAAATAGAGTATGGCAATCCTCTACTGATCAACCAACAAAACTAAATCATTCATCTACTAACTAATCAAGAATACCTTAATCCTCCACAAGCAACTAAGGTATATCCAACCACATAATATCATATGTATAAATGTGTACGACCCAAAAGAAAAGTCATAATTTAAGAACATCAAGACACTCTCATCTTCATCCTCAAAAACATCAGCCCACACTATATCAGATGAATAAATCTCCACTCCCCATGAGGGCAAGTTAGCATTCAAAATATCAATCATTATTTTTTCCACATAGTCCTATATCAGAGGAAGCATATATCATTTTTTTTTTCATCCTGTTAACTATCCATAACCAACCAGATTTATTAAAATCTCATAGGTACATTCAACCGTAAAACTCTCCAACACCCAATTTATAATCTGATCACCAATTATTAACATCAACCTGTGAACACCATACAGGATACTCACTATATCACCATCAATGACAACCCAAATAAAAGATCATCAAAATAGTTATCCACTAAAAGATCATCAACAACCACATAACATTTACTCTCTTAAATCATTAGAAATCAACACATCAAAATATCTGATCTCACAATATCCCTCAACCTCAAACCATTCTCAACAATGATCAAACATGGTAACTCCCCAATAAACAATTTCATCGTATCGGGTACCCTAATATCCAAAAGATATGAGTATAAAAACTCAACTGACTAAGTCAACAGGAATAGGTAAGTGTCATCCACTACCCAACTAACAATAGCAGAGACTGGTATGTGCCTCCATCTCCTACTAGTAGTAACAGAAGATAAAACTACTGATGCTATGATAAGAAAATCACTAGAGATAATAATCCTTGATATCTATTAAGGTCAATCATGCTCAATGGATAACCCATCACATATAATATGTGCTACAACATCCAGACAAGTACTAAAGATAAAGTGCTAATACATGTCATAACTATCAAATTAAACATCATACCTATATGCCGTCTGGAGATGTTCCATCGTTGTCCATTCAAAATTGACCTCGGAATTCAGTACGAGAAAACAAACACCGGAAATCCATATAAATCCAAAACGGAAGTCCATAACATAATCAAAACGGACAAATCCGTGCAACCGAAAATAACTGCCCACACCAATATGTCTCGCAACTAGGGCTAGTATAAAAATGTCCAAAATACCAAATGCAGGTATCACACCCTGCTCTGATACCAATGAATTGGTATCAGATAAATCCCGAAAATCCAACACACGGAAATCAAATAAATATCGCCAAACTTTGGCGCGCTGATACCCAATAAACTGATATCAGATTATTCAAAGTATCCATAATACGAAAACAAAGATCGTATAAATCTAGAACACACAGCAAGTATCGTATACCTGCTCTGATACCACTAAATTGTCACGCCCCAGAGGAGTCTCTGTCCGAAGAAATTTCGGCAGCATCTCCCCTGTACGGCGGACAATATGAAACTTTCTACATATCACATATACTTCAGCACAGGCGGCTGGAATAAAAACAAACACCACGCAGTTTATAAAGATATTCAATCATAGTAGGACTCGACTTGAAATCCACCCTACTCCACTACACTCGTAAAGCTCAAATCCAACGAACTCACCTCTTCTGCCGTCCAGATAGTAGAATAAAAACCAAACCATCCAAAGACCATCAAGCGGTAACAATCCGTACAATATCCATAAATAAAATCCAAAACAAAACTAAAACATAGTCGATGGAAGAAAAACCAAAATAAAGCAAATAACAACCTAGTAGAGAACTAGCTCTACGTGCGGATGGGGGCAGCGATGGAACTGCTCCGGACAGCCTCAACCTGAAAATATCAACAATGGAGGCGGGTGAGTCCAACACTCAGCATAATAAAACAAATAACAGACAACACTAATCATGCGTACAGTCTCCCGAATATGAGGAGGGTAAATGCAACTGAAATGAAATCGAAGATAACTGCATTTGGCCGGATCAAAGTATAAAGGTAACAGTCGTCGGACCGAGTGAGTCATAATCCTGTATGCATGTCAATCAATGCATCCAAACAAATGCACATATAAGTGCAGCAATCACAAGCAAATAAAATGCAATAAATGCATATAGTCACCGTACACTAATCAATGCTCCTGTGCAATGACAGAGTAAGCGGGATCTTGTCGGAGTACTGTCCCGTGACCCCAAATCATAAATGGGGAGCTCAATGCTCTCATCTCCGGTACGATGACGGGGAGGATATCTCTGCCGGCTACCACGCGGAGTCTCGACCAACGGAGCCAAGCAGAGTCATCTGCCGGCTACCACTGCTACACTAAATGCCAACGGAGCCAAACAGCGGAACCGCCACACACACTGAGTCGCCTGACCAGCGGAGCCAAGCAGAGACCGCCACACACCAGCCGGATATACAAATCCATGGGTGATGTGTGCAGTACATGTAACTGGCGATGAGCTCAACCAAAGTAGAGCCGACAATCGCACAGCATGCAATCATGATGCATGATACTGAACATGGCAATCTCATGAATAACATGGCATGATCCATATAAATAGATACAAAGTGTGTACCACAAGAAGACGTATCTAATAGAAGGTACACAAATCGAAGAGGGTATCAAATAAACCCTAGATCCAGAATATAACAGAGCATGTGGTTAGGTCACTACCTAAGGCATATGTGATCAGGTAGATAATATGCAGTGCAGAATAAATAAACAAACAACATGTACTAATCATGTAGTGACCAACCGAAATAAACAGGTAACACAATTACTGTTATATGTTAAACATATTATCATGCATATCAAAAGACATAAGTCAAAGTACCCGCCTCCAATAAAGTGATCCAAATCTGACTCCGTGATACTCGTCTCGCGTCAAGATCCTGTGTCACGAATAGAAATATATTTCATTTAGCTACATTCTCATAAATAGATAAATAACTCTCTAACCCTAGTTTAGGGCAAATCCCTGACCAACACATAAACCCAATTCAACCCATACATGATCAATAGCATATATCAAATTCCTATGCCTTACCTGAAACTCACAGCCGTTTATCACTGTTGGAAGTAGGATCGTTTGCTGCTGGAATCCTTCCTACTGATCAGATCATGTTGAGATCAATAATTGGGAATCACAAATCAAACAACAACCCATCTTACAACCTAATCTTACCTCAGGTGTGCCAAGCTGTTAACAGGGGGTGGTGGCCGGAATCAAACAGGGACAGCAACAAACTCTTGATGCTGTGATAACCGAAACCAACTAGGTCACTGTCTTCCAACAATCGAATCGAAAGAAATCACACTACAAATGCATCAACAACCCAATCAACTACTAATGCACAACTAAAATTTCAACCTGATCCTTACCTTCATCCAGTAGCTCACTGGATTAGAGGACGGAGGAGTTAGGTCACAGAAGGAAGGAATTCAACTAGAGTAGAAGGAAGGCGACCTGTGGTGTGCCAGCGTTGCTCTGTGAAATGGCAATCTAGGGCAGAGAAGTCTCGGCACTTGGAATCCCACGGCAGAGACCAGGGCAAAGGGGGCGGCCGCCTGCCGGCTGTGGTGACGGTGAGCAACTCCACAGTGAGAGAGTAGGTTTCCGACGATTGGGGTCGGCGTCGGCTTCACCTCGTCGGCGGCAGAAACTAGGGCAGAGACTAGGGCTGAGGAGCGGCTGGCCGGCACTGCTCGGTCCAGAGAATCGGCCGGTGCTAGGGCTCAGGGTGGTCGACGGTGGCTAGGGCTGACGGTCGGGCGTCACAGAGGCAGTGAGGAGGGGCGTCGGCGGTTAGGGCAAAGGGAGAGAGCTCGGGCGGCTGCTCGGTGCGCGAGGGAGAAAACACAGAAACGGCGCAGGGGAAAAAAATAAAAAGAAAAAGAAATTTAAAAGGAAAAGGAAAAGGAATAAGGAATTTATAAAAGAAACAATTCCTCGTTAAAATGGGGTAGCCTAAACAGGCTTTTCCGGGCCCCATTTTTATCCCCGTTAACTCATCCGTACGAGCTCCGAAAAATTCCTGAAAAATATCCAAAAATTCCGAAAAATTCATTTATTAATATTCCCTTTTTTTTCCCCCGGTATTTTACAAGAAAACTGTGTCCTAATTATTTAGGTTGATGATGTCTCCTTGAGGAGCTCATAAGGATTATCATGTAAACCCTGTAGGTGGACTTAATCCGGCATGATAATAAAGTTGAGTGGTACTACTCTTGGAATCAGATGTTAATTAATTGGGTTGTCAGTAACTCAATTAATTAACAAACATACGATATCTTAAACACGGGGAGATTAACGCGCTCATGATAAGAAGGAGCTCATATTGTAATATGGGATTGGTGTGGTAGTTCAATAATAACCCTTTAGTGGTATGAGTTATTATTGATGGACTTGGGTTAGGTGTTCGGGCCGAACATAGGAAGCCCAAGCCCATCAGGAGGTCTAAACCAATTCCTCCTCTAGGTCTCTGTTGTAGCCTCTATATAAAGCCTTGCATCCACCCATCAATAACTTGGTTTGGTTTAGCTGGGTTTGGTTTAACTTAGTTTAGTTTAACTTAACTTGGTTTGGTTTAACTTAACTTGGTTTGGTTTAACTTAACTTGGTTTGGTTTAACTTGGTTATAGAAAGAGAGATTTTTTCTAAACAGAATTCTGTTATTTTTCTTTCTTTGTAACCGATGGCAAGCCTATAAAAAGGAATAGGTGGTGGTTCCTAAAACCCAATTTTCCTAATTTTCCACCTCCTCCTTCATTTAGGGTCGGCGCCCCCTTCCTCCTTGCTTAGGGCTGACGCCCCTCATCTCCTCCCTCCTTGTGGCCGGCGCCCCTCCCCTCATCCTTGCTAGGGACGACACCCCTCCTTGCAAGGGTCGGCGCCCCTCCTTGCTAGGATCCCTTGGTGGGCGGTGGCTTGAAGAAGAGAAAGAAGAGGAAGAAAAGGGAGAAGAAAAGAAGGTGCCCCATCCTAGAGCTCCTTTTATGGTCGGCGGTTTGGAAGAGAAGAAGGGAAGGGTGGTTTTGTCTTGGTAGATCGTCGCTCATACGACGTCCAAGAAGAGGAGAGGAATACGGCAGAAGATCAAGAGGCCTTTAGCTATGAAGAAAGGTATAACTAGTTCTTTAATTTTGATACATAATTAGTCGAGTTTTCTTTGTATCGATTTTGAATACCAACACAAGAAGCCAGCGATCTTGTACTTCGATCAAGGTATGCTTTGATCCATCAAGAACTTGCTTGATTGATCAAACACATGTCTGATCGAACATGCGGGTTGCTAGGAATAGTTCTATACTTGTACAATTTTTGTATGGGGAAATTTAAACAGAACGGAATTCCAGCGCCCTTCATTTAGTATAGCCGAGTTGGCTGTTACATATATATATAATTGCATAGTTGTATTTTTGTTGTTACAGTCGAGTGGGTTGAATATAAACTGTGTGGTTGTGTATATATTCCAGCCGTGTGTGGCTGATGTACATCTGTGGATGTATAAATGATTCAAATTGTCACTGGTATAGGGGAGATGCTGCCGGATTTTCCTCTGGCTGGAACTCCTCGGGGCGTGGCATTTGTGCCACAATTTGGTTTCCTCTTATTGTGTTAATAGACGCTTGAGTGAGAGGTTGGTAGGTTAATTGTATAAATGTTATTTTTCTTAATTTCTCTTAAGTGTAATTTCAAAATTTTTGACATTTTTAATTGTGCATTCAAAGTTCGAGAAAGTTACTAAGTATTCAGAGTCACAGAGTTGACTTATGGTAAGTAAGTTAAAATCAAATTTATCAACTAATAAGACTTTTCGAATAATGAAATAGGAACTCAGTTCGATATTACCTATTCTGATTACCTTAAGTTTTCTGTCGTTGCCAAACGCAACCGACCTTAAGTTCTTGAGTTTTAGCTTGGTGAACTTCAACCTGTCTTCAGTCATGTATCTGGAATCTCCACTATCCAACATCCATTGGTCCAAATCATTATGTTCCTACACACAAAGTTTTTAATTTGGATCCAATTTAAACGAATTATAAGATAGATTGATTGAATTCAACCTCTTATTTTCTATCTCACCCAATCAAGATTATCAATCATGTTATTCCTATGGGTGTTTGTGAGATAGTTGATTAACTTGAACTTAGATTTTAGTTTGATTTTGGTTTAGTTTTAATTTGATTAGGTTTAATTTGATTAATTAAGTTTAATTTAGATTTAAATTTAATTAAGGTAATTAGTTTAAGTTTGATTGACGTCTGAATTTAATTAATTTAGTTTTAAATTGATTAGTTTAAATTTGATTAAATAAGTTTGATTTAGGTTTACATTTAATTAAGGTAATTAGTTTAAGTTTGATTGACGTTTGATCTTAATTAATTTAGTTTTAGTTTGATTAGTTTAAATTTGATTAATTAACTTTGATTTAGGTTTAAATTTAATTAAGGTAATTAGTTTAAGTTTGATTTACGCTTGATTTTAATTAATTTAGATTTAATTTGATAAGTTTAAATTTGATTAATTAAGTTTGATTTAGGTTTAAATTTAATTAGTTTAAGATTGATTAACATTTGATTTTAATTAATTTAGTTTTAATTTGATTAGTTTAAATTTGATTGAGGTTTGATTTTGGTTTTTTTTTTAAAATTAATTTAGGTTTAATTTGATTAATTAAATTTGATTTAGGTTTAAATTTAATTAGTTTAAGTTTGATTAAGGTTTGATTTTGGTTTATTTTTAATTCAATTAATTAGCTGAAGTTTGATTTAATTAATTTTATTTTAAACCTAAATTCATCTCACCTTTTTTTAGATTGTTAATCAGGAAACCTTATCAGTTTTGTGAGATGGGTAATTTTATCTTCAATTTAGATTAAATTCTAAGGAATAATTTACATTTGAGTTAGACTAAGATTTAACAGTTAGTCAATTAAACATCCATTTCGATAATTGACTTCTAGGTTGTGGCGATGCACTAGGTTTTCTTGGATATTAGAGCAACAACCACTTATAGATAAAGCCTTTTAAAAAACTTAAAGTCAAGTGTCGATCAAGCCTAAGTCTTTGTTTATCCTAATCTAAGTATGAATAAGGAAAGCAGTAAAGCAAATATCAAACAGGTATATCTAATAATGAAGATGGTCTTTCTATTAGCTCTCCCTGAATCATAGCCTCGATAAGGTTTGTTAAACTAGTGTATGTGATCCTTGGGCATCCAATATTGATCAAGTCCAACTTGATTACTCAAGTTAAATTTGGGGATCTATACTTGGATTACTTTTCTATTTGTTCGATTAATAAGAGACAGGTAAGATTTAAATTTTTGTTTAGCCTTATACTCGAGTTCGGATCAATTGTATACAGATGTGTCCTTTAGTTCCTTGACTTAACTTTTCAGGCTAGAATTTTCTTCCTCAAGTTATTGGATTTAAGTTAAAGTTCCAGTTTGAACAGGTTAGGTCAAGGGACTTAGGTTAATCACTTCCTTAAGGGTTGTTACCTCCTTTAAGAGTGACTTGATCCGGATGTTGGATTTGGCCAGCTTACGCATCAGATAGTTTATCAAGTTATATAATTTATCTACTTAAGAGGAACTTATAGTGTTTTAGGCCCTTCAGAAATGGATATAGATTTGTGGCTTCTTTTGGACTTGACTTCTGATTCGCTTTCTGTTTCAGACTCGACGACTTGTTCTTCGGCCAGAAGCTAGAGGAAGCTTGTCGGTTCGAGATTTTCGTCGAAATCTTTTGATGAAGATTCATCCCACGTTGCATGCAGTACCTTCTTCTTCCGTTGCTTCTTTGTTTCCTTCTGATTTGGACAATTTACCTTGATATGTCCCTTCTTGTTGCAACCGTAGCAGATGACTTCAAACTAGCCTTTGTGTCGAGGTTCGGACTTGATGGTTTCATTTTTTATTGAATCACCTTCTTGATCTCATGTTTCGTGAAACCCTTCTTCTTCTTGTATAGTTTTCGTACCAGGTTCATAATCTCGACAGTGATTTCATCGTCGTCTTCTCAGTCCAATTCTTCTTCAGACATGGGTTTGGTCTGCCGCTTGATTTTTGGTTCCCTTATTCTGCTTGTACCTGTGATCAGAGCAATATCTTTCTCGGCCGGCAGTGCATTAGTTTGTTCATGCAATTCAAATTTCGAAAATAGCTCATCTAATTTAATTACCGAAAGATCCTTAGAGACTTTGTAAGCATCTACCATAGATGCTCATAAAGTGTTCATCGGAAATGCATTAAGTGCGTACCTGATAATGTCATAGTTCTCCACTTTCATTCGATTGTGTGGAGGCCACTGATAAGATCTCGGATGTGTGTGTGTAACTGGCTCGCCATCTCACCCTCCTACATATTTATATTATATAATTTATTAAAAATTAGGTCTCTTTTACTTACCTTAGTATCAGACGTCCCTTCGTGCAATTTGATCAGTTTCTCCCATAAGTTCTTCACGCTTGAGAATAGGCCGATTTAGTTCAACTCTTCCTTGGTGAGTCTGCATTGTAGAGTTTGAGTAGCTTTTGTATTGACCTCAATTTTCTTCATTATGTTTTAGTCCCATTTTTCGCATGATACTGGTTTTCCAGTGTCGTTGAGTGGTAGTGAGAAGTCAGTTCAGATGATGCTCCATATTTCAATTTGTGTCTTCAAGTGGTACTCCATCTGACCTTTCTAGTAACTGAAGTCCTTGCTGGAGAAAAGAGACAGGTGAGCAATACTGTAGCCTTCTTGGTGGACCATTGATAAAAAACCTTGCACACAAAAAATGAATAGCGAATGTTCCAAGACTGGGAACTCGAGTGGTGTTGCACCGACTTTGAGAAATTAAAAACTCTATTGTGAAAAATTGATTGGAATGGGTGATAGTACCGATTCCGATCGACTCTAAAAATTTTAAAAAAATACCATGAAAAAATGCTTGAAGGTTTCACCGATTTAAAGCGACTCCGCTCTAATACCAATTGTAGGATCGAAAGCACTAAAGGGGTGAATAATGCTCATGGCTTTCACTTTTTAAAAAAATGTTCGATCAGTTAAAACACGCAGTGAAAAATGGAAATTAAAAAATAAACAACATTCTAACACACTCAAGTTTTACTTGGTTCAGAGCCTATGATGACTCCTACTCCAAGGCTCACACTCGTTGAGTACTTTTGATGGACAATCACTATCAGTTCGAAAGAATTCAAGTAGAGATCTACAATTTTTGAAGAACTGCAATAATTTAAATGTACCGACAATCTATAGATTTGAAGAATCGAGCCTTCGGTCGTCAAAATAGTGTTTGAGCGTTGTAGAAGCATTTTCTGAGCAATGCATAGGAGAGAAACTTCTTTCAATTGATGTATTGAAGCTACTGGTCGAAGCCTCCTTTTATAGTCTCGTCCGGGTGCTTGGATCCCCTCTTAGGTGCCTGGATTGTGCTGACATGGTGAGTTCTCATTAAAACTTCATCCTCAAAGTTTATCTACGTTCGGGCACCTTGACTTCCTCCGAGCGCTTAGACCGCTGATGTCGGTCAGTTAGTCCGGGCTCTCGGACCACCAGGGTGCCTGACTAGGCACCCTCCTGGGACTCTCCCTTGATGAAAACTTGCCTCGGGGCCCAAAACAACTCCGGGCACCCGAGCCAACTTTTTTTGCAACCTCTACTTCTTGCAAAATAAAGTTAGTCTAGGCAATAATATATGAAGCATAATAAGTTTTAATAGCCTTCAAACTGTCCGGTCCTGACTTTGAGTTTCGTTAAAACTCTAAGTCAGACTGACGCCTACTATTCCCTCTTCAGAGAACGTGTCATCATCTACTCCTCTCAGGAGAGATTACCTTTTGCTAGACCGGTCTTCTAGACTATTGGGACTTTTGCTCAACATCCAAGATATGAGGACTTCATGCTAGACATCTGATCCCCGACCCGTCCAATCTTTCTCCTGGTGTCCATGACCCCCAGAACACTTACCTAGCATCCTTGACCCTATGATTTCGCCCAACGTGCTCAATCAGCTAAGACTTTGCCTAGTCCCCTGGACTAGGACTTCATTGCCTAATCGCAGCAAGGACTTTCCCTTTTCTTAAGATCACCTAGGACTTCCCTGCACACTCAGTTTAACTTATTAGAACAATAATAACACTTAACTTAAAACCTTTTACCATTATCAATAGTCAGGTTCGATCGTCTAGTGCTTCCTATACCAACATTTAACACTACATCCAAGTTCTCATGGAGATGTAGTGGTCCTTGCCGATATATTACAGTCGGATCCTACAATGTGAATTCTTGCATTTGTAACACTGTACCCAAGTTCTGGAGATGTAGCTATCATTACCGAGACATTACAGTCGAACCCTGCAACGCGTTCCTTTCGAGGAATAACCTATTATTAACACAATAGTTCAATGGATTCATTCATTAAACATTTGCTATAATTTTTACTCTGGCTGACAACCTAACGTAACCCTCCTCCTTTATGTGAGCTTGGGACTGACCATGATTGGTTCATCATGGGCGGAGTTTCGGGATAGAGCTTGGCTAGTAAATTAACATTCTCACACTACATGATAGAGTCTAATGCATTTTCATTACCTTACAATGGGAAAGTATTTTGGTTTGATAATCGCCTTAAATTTTTACCAGTTGATCCTTTCAGGCGAAATAAAAAAACATTAAAAATGTTGTAGTTAGAAAAACTTTCCCCAATAGTCCATGCTTCAAGTGAAGAAATCATTGAACAAATAGATGATGTGCGCAAATATTATGATTATTTACGCATGTTTTAGCGCACATTCACGTACTTTATGCATATATATTCGTTGCATGATTGCCTCTTTCATCTTGAATTCATTATATATACTCTTTTATTCAGATATCTACTCTTTGTTTGGTTTTGTGTTGATAGGGACAACTTTCGGAGCGAAAACGGTAATTATCGACACACCGGAACAAGCCAAAGAACATGGTCGTGCGATCTCGCACGGCCGTGTGACCAAACCGAAGAGGAGAAGTGCACTGCCGTGCAACCCTGCACGGTCGTGCCGCCGAGACCGAGGCAGATCAGCACACAGTCGTGCAACCCTGCACGGTCGTGCCACACCTTGACCGAGACCAGGAAGTGTCCGGTCGTGCGTCCTTGCACGATCGTGCCCCAGGAGTCAAGCCCAGACACCACACGGCCGTGCCAACTGGCACGGTCGTGTAATGCGATCAGAGAAAGGAAAGGGCACGCCCGTGCCAAAATGACACGGACATGTCGCCGCAATCGAACCCTAGTCTATATAAGGGTTTTAACCCTTTTTCTCAAGGGAAGGCCGCGAGGGAAAATGAGCCGTTAGTTGGAGAAACATCTTGGTGTCATCCCACGCCGTCTTGGACCTCCGTCCAGCGATCTTCCATTACCACATCGACTCCAGGAGTAGAGAATCGGATCCGAAGGCCACTCGTCATCATTGGATAAGCACATCTCTCCTTTCTTTCTTTGTGTTTGAAGATTCTATGTCTATCTACATTATATCTTCGAGGATTTTTCTGGCACTCATGGAGTAGATTCCTTGTTCTAGGACTAAGGAGTAGTTGTGGCTCGATTTGATGTAAAACTCGATGCTTATACTCGTTGGATGATCTTTTATGCTTTATCTCAATTGCATGTTGCTTGATTGTGTGGAACTTGTTAACCTCGTAGAGGGATTATCCCTAGATCGTATACCCGAGGGGCCCTAGTGACAGGGGTAACTCATTTACAGACATCTAGGATACTTCCTTGAAAGGAGAGGCAAATTCTCCTCAAGGAAGCGAGAGACCAAACTTAGTTCTTAACTACTATTCTTAACTTACCAATTAGAGTTGTGCCCTCAAGATTTGCCGAGGTGCCCTAGTGACAGGGGTAAACTGTAACAGGACTTCTTAGGGTCCTTCTTTATTCTAGTATTTAAGAATAGCCTCTTTAGCTTCCGGTAATTGCATGATAAAGGATAGTGAGTGTAGGATAAAACGTGACACATCAACACCACCACAACAAAACCGACCTCCTAGAGTCCCTTATAACCAAGTGAACACTTCGACTCACCAACTCTCGATTCTTCTTCCCAACCTTTCTTCCTTAGATTATTCACAACCATTGGTAGTCGAGCTAACCCTTAGTGAACAATTGCTAGTGCTTATAACCAGTCCCTATGGGATCGATATTTTTATTACTGACGACGAATCCATGCACTTGGGGAATCGTAACAAGTTTTTGGCGCCATTGTCGAGGACTGCGTCTATAACATTAGTAAAATCATATTGGATTAGACTAGGCTTTCTTTTCTTTTCTTAATTTTCCGCATTCATCTCTTCTTTTTTTATTATTATTTTATATTCTACTATCATATTTCATATCTTATTATTGCATGCGTAGAGATAACCTTCCAGGAAAGCTACTACCCTTCGATCTAGAGATTGACAGGACCTTTCTGAGGAAAAGAAATCTACAGAAGGCATTCCAAGCAGCACAAGAATCCTCAGAAATGGTCGACAAACTACTGAAAGATTACACAACACTATATGCACGAGGGGTTCGGTCCAGCATCACCCGACCGCCCATTGAAGCCAACAACTTTGAAATCAAGCCCATAGTAATCCACATGGTCCAGCAAAATCAATTTGGAGGAGGACCACATGAGGACCCGAACCACCACCTAGAGTTGTTCTACGAGATCTGTGGCACTATGAAGGTGAACAGGGTCCCTCCAGAATTAGTCAGACTACTTCTCTTCGGGTTTTCCCTGAAAGACAGAGCCAAGCAGTAACTAAACTCCCTTCCAGCGAATAACATATCATCCTGGGAGCAGTGTGAGCAGAAGTTGCTGGATAAGTTCTACCCACCCAGCAAAACTGCTCACATGAGGAACTTGATTGCCAGCTTCAAACAGATAGAATCAGAATCATTATTTGAAGCTTGGGACAGATTCAAGAGTATGCTAAGACAATGCCCCCATCATGGCCTTGAAAAATGGTTGGTTCTGCACACCTTCTACAATGGGATAAATTATCACACAAAGGTATCTCTTGATTCTGCAGCAGGAGGAGCACTGATGAACAAAAGCCTCGATGAAGTTGAAGAGATCATAGAGAATGTGACGCAGAACCACCATCAATGGGCATCTGAAAGATCCAATGACTCTTTTACAGGGAATCAAATTAAAGCGTCAGGGAAATTCGACGTAGATGCAGTTATACTAATGTCTGCAAAGCTGGACGCTCTGACCAAGAAATTTGATGCCATGGGAGGCAACACAGCTAATGTAATAGCATGCGTCTGCAACACCTGTGGAAGTATGGATCACGCTCAAGACACCTGCCCCTTTGGGTCGATACAAGCACAGATGAACCAACTTAAGCAGTGTGATGCAATAACCAACTACAATCAGAGGTAAAATAACCCGTACTCCAATACATACAATCCTGGATGGAGGAATCACCCCAATTTCTCATACCGGAATAATCAGAATCAAGAACCAGCACATCAGAATTATCAGCCTGGGCAACAGAGCCACCAATCTGGACAACAGACCTATCAACAACAGCAACCTTCACAACTGTCCAGGATTGAAAAGATGCTTGAGGAAGCTCTCTCGGAGCAAAAGGAGATGAGGAACGAGATCAAACAACTGACTTAGAGGCTAGAAAACTCTGAAAAACACCAGAAGATGCAAGACAGCCAGATAGCTCAGTCTGTCTCAAGAGAACAGGGTACATTCCTAGGGAAGCCAGACTTAAATCCAGTGGAACATTGCAACCGCATTGAGCTGAGAAGCGGACGTACTGTGGGAGATCCTCAAATCATTACTCAGAAGGAGCTTGACTCAGAGAAGGATCCTTCTCTCCTATTGCCCAATCAGACTCAAAACAAGGATGGAGAAGAGGCTACTAAAAAGATTGAAGAAACTCTTCAAGCGACCCCACAGAATCAGACGATCCCTTTTCCTTAGAAGCTTATAGCATCCCAGAAAGATGAAGAGTTCAACCGATTCCTCAAGAAGATCAAAGAAATCTGCATAGAAGTACCACTGATAGATGCGCTACACCAAATGTCAAAGTTTGCAAAATTTTTAAAGGGAATTTTATCTAACAAGAGGCAAAAAGGTGACTTTGAGACCGTGACATTGACAAAGAATTGCAGCACTCTCCTTATGGCGAATTCTCCACCAAAGCTTCAGGATCCAGGAAGCTTCTCCATACCATGCAAAATTGGTTCTGAATTCATACCGAGAGCTTTCTACGACTTGGGGGCCAGCGTCAGCCTACTCCCGTACTCTTTATGTAATAAGCTGAGCCTCTAGAATATTTAATTGACCACTATGGCACTGCAATTAGTTGACAATTCATGCAGATACCCAATGGGAATAGTGGAAGATGTGCCAGTTGAAGTGGGTGGATGTATAGTTCCCACAGATTTCATTATCTTGGATATGGAGGAAGACCCTAAGATACCGATTATCCTTGGAAGATCATTCCTTGCCACAGCTGGAGCCATCATCGATGTAAAAAGTCACAGGTTATCCTTGGAGATCGGCAAAGAAAAGATCGAGTTTGATTTATCTGATTCCTCTATTTGCAACCCCTCTTTTTAGGGAAATTCTCACAAGATCAACATACACAAAGTCGAGGAGTGTAGTTTCCATGACAGCTCCCCTCCAGCAAGCAACAAGAAATGCATTTGTCCCACATGAGCAAAACTGAAGGCGCAGGCTGGAGCATTAACCCTAGGAGGAGAGCCGTCCTTCCAAGGGTTTAGTCCGCATTAACTGAAATGGGGTCGAGCTAAAGACCTAAAACAAGCGCTTCTTGGGAGGCAACCCAAGGGTTTTTCTTCCATTTTAGTTCATCATTCTTTTTTTTGTCATTCTATTTCTCTAGTGATTTTTAGTCTAGTATTTTATTTTGGGTATTTCATTTTCAAGATGTGCATAGCCTCCATGAGTTGGTCATGAGCGTTTTCATGGGCGTGGAGGCGATGGAGGAGTCGAAATGACGAAGAACAAATCACTTTGAACTTAAAGGAGCTGGCCGTGTGACCTCACACGACCGTGTGAAGCCAACGTGGAGACTAAAGCCACAGGTCGTGTAACTCTGCACGGTCGTGTGGCTTGTGCAGAGAATAAAGAGGCACGGGTCGTGCCAATTGGCACGGCCGTGCAGCCCTGCCAGAGAGGAAGAAGATCCAGGTCATGCCAACTGGCACGGC
This sequence comes from Zingiber officinale, assembly GCF_018446385.1. Lineage (NCBI taxonomy): Eukaryota > Viridiplantae > Streptophyta > Magnoliopsida > Zingiberales > Zingiberaceae > Zingiber > Zingiber officinale. The sequence continues at coordinate 53,849,478 of NC_055986.1, forward strand.
CGTGCGACTCATACAGAGGGGAAAAAGACAGGAGCCGTGCCACTTCGGCCGAGGGGAGAAAGAAGGAGATTATGCCAATCTGCACGGCCGTGCGGCATCTCGCTTGACTTGGCTTGTCTATAAGACACGGTCGTGTCTCAACCCGTGCGTGCTGCCTCCCCTTCCAAGAAACCCTATTTCCATCTCCCTCTCTCCCAAAAGTCGTCTCCTCTCTAGTACACCTCATCAATCCCTGATTTCTCACCTCTAGAGCTCACTTTTGGTTAGATCTACATCTAGATCTAAAAATTCTTCAAACTACAAAACCGAAAAGAGAGAAGAAAATTCCCTATTTTCTCTTCCTTCTCCTCTTTATTTCCATCCTCAAGACCCATTTCCACAAGAAACTCCTCAAAGCCTCGCACCATGTTACAGATCTTGAAGAGACTTCATCGAAAAAGTGGTGGATCTGGCGAAGGAGACGCACCAGGAGGCGACAAAGTCAAAGGGAAGGCTCCTACTCCAAAAGGCAAAGGAAAAAGGGTGGCACGTGACGAAGGTAATGAAAACGAGTTCAATATCATTTTTAGAAATCATGAACAAAATGCTAGATATGATATACTTGTCGCTAGGAAGATTACATGCGCTAATATATGGATACTATTACTATGGGTATGTTAGGAATTAGGGATGATGTATATTGGATGATAAGCTCCTTAGATTGGAATGATATTATGTACGCTCATGCACCGACCTCCCCCGCCTAGTCCTTGAATTTTTGAGCTCACTTGATGTTAAATTTTCTTCTAAAGATGACTATGTAGGCGTCATAACTTTTAGGATGATGAATAAAGAAGCTCGGTGGAATTTTAGTGATTTCAATAACTGTTTTGGTTTACCCATTAGTGGTGCCCGAGGATTTGATAATGAAATTAGGTGGAATAAATTTTGGACGTCAATAACCAGATCAAAAGACCCTTATGAGCCCTCTAGAGCCAAAGCATCCTGCATGCAAAACCTGACCTTTAGATACCTTCACCAAGTGATGAGCAAAACAATCTTTGGTCGAGGAGAGAGTGACAGGGTGGTTAGAAAGATATAACTGTATTCTCTTTGGGCGATGTTAAATAAAGCTGATTTTGATTCGGGGTTTCATTTCTTGCAAACTTTGTGGAAGGCAGCTAAGACATCTTCGGGAATGATAGTGTTTGGAGGATTAATCACCCAAGTAGCATTCAATCTGGGTTGTGCACTTGATGAATTAGAGGTAATTCATTGTAATTACAAGATCGACATCGATTCTTATCTTGCTATGAAGATGATTTGCCAGGATGAGAATGAGTTTGCTTTCCCTAGATCCAATGGTTTTCCATTACTCCCTCCTTGCCCCGAGCGCACTTCAGTTCACGACCCTGCGAATTGGGTGATTACTGATTTACACCCCGAGACTGTACCTTCCATTGTAGAAGAACCTGAGTACCACCAAGAGCCCTCATCATCAAGATTCCTGCAGCCTTCCGGACATCCGGAACCTCCTAGGCGCTCTTTCGCCTATGACACGGGATCCTCTAGGTTTGATTTTTTTTTATTTCCGCACCTCTTTAGACTCCCTTCATGAGAAGCAAAATACCCAACAATGATTGTTGGAGGGTCGCTTCAAGTTATCTGACGATCAGTTTAGGGAGGTACAGGACCATTTTCAGTTCACTAGGGACTTCTATAGTCAGGTGACAGGGTTCGTTCAGGATTATGATGTTGACCAGGAAAGGATGAGAAATTTTATGGATGAAATGGATATCACTAGACAACAAGTAGATGCCCTATATCAATATCATCAATACCTTAGCCATCTTCCTGGTATGCCTAGGTTTCCCCCTGACACACATCGGGGACCCCTTTATCCCCCACCCCCACCACTATATTGATTTCATCAGGATGATGAAAAGTCTAAGTCTGGGGAGTGTTGTTGCACAACCTGAGTTGAGTCGAGTCTTTATTTTGCTTTTGCATATTTTACCTACTTTTGTATATTTTATTTAGTCTTGTTTTATTTATTTTCATTTTATTTGTTTCTGCTTGCACCTCATTTGCATTTTCTTTTCCTATCTTTAATTTTGTGGCATATTTGAGAGCATCAACCGTCTACTCTTTCTCCTACTTATCCGATAGCAAAATAGCTAGCATTTTCTTAGTTCATGAGTTTCCAGATGGTGTTAGTATGTTTGGTGTATCTTCTTTCTCTATCTTTAGTAACATGAAATAAGCTAAGTATTATACGAAGTTGAGTATAAGTTTTGGCCTAACCTTAAGGACATTATTTTCACTACACTTAAGCACTTAAGCTTGAATAGTAGATATACTTTTGAAATAGTTATGATTCATCCAAATTGTTTAGTACTTTTATTCCCATTGTGATTCCTTATTTACATTTTGGTTATTGGATAACCTCGGATCATGGAAGCTCATTTGGAAAAATCTAAATCCCAACATATGCATCGCATGTGTAATAAGTGCTACACCTCTATAGCACCCAAAAAAAATAAGGGATAAAAAAATAGTTGTCGTGAGTGGAAACTAAAAATTCACCCCTTTGAGACCGAGTTAGGTTACTGGGGAAATGAATGTTATGTTTCTCTTGATTCTGAGAAGTACCCTTTGAGACCTTGTGTAATTTAAGGAAAATGAGCCAAGTGTGTGGCAGGTAAGTGCCTATCACCGAGAATATTAGGAACTCAATTATATGACGATTTAACTAGGATAAAGAATTGAAACTTGAAGAGTTTGAACTACTTACTGCACCGAGCATAAAGGACTTATGCTTAGGCCATACTTAGGTTCCTCCATGGTCATGCTTTTCAATGAAATTAGTTGATAGAGTTAGGCGAATGCACTAGGGATTATGAAACACTACATGAACTCAGGAACATAATTTGTAGTGTTTTGCTTGAGGACAAGCAAAGGATCAAGTCTGCGGATGTGATGTGCGCAAATATTATGATCATTTACGCATGTTTTAGCGCACATTCACGTACTTTATGCATATATATTCATTGCATGATTGCCTCTTTCATCTTGAATTCATTATATATACTCTTTTGTTCAAATATTTACTCTTTGTTTGATTTTGTATTGATATGGACAACTTTCGGAGCGAAAATGACAATTATCGACGCACTAGAACAAGCCAAAGAACATGGTCGTGCGATTTCGCACGGCCGTGTGACCAGACTGAAGAGGAGAAGTGCACGGTCATGCAACCCTGCACGGTCGTGCGACCGAGACCGAGGCAGATCAGCACACAGCCGTGTAACCCTGCACGGTCGTGCCACATCTTGACCGAGATCAGGAAGTGCCTAGTCGTGCGTCCTTGCACGGCCGTACCCTAGGAGCTGAGCCCAGACACCACACAGCCGTGCCAACTGACACGGTTGTGCAGCGCGATCAGAGAAAGGAAAGGGCACGGCCGTGTCGCCGCAGCCGAACCCTAGTCTATATAGGGATTTTAACCCTTTTTCTCAAGGGAAGGACGCGAGGGTAAATGAGCCGCCAGTTGGGGAAACATCTTGGTGCCATCCCACACCATCTTGGACCTCTATCCAGCGATCTTCCATCACCACATCGACTCCAGGAGCAGAGAATCGGATCCGAAGGCCACTCGTCATCATTGGATAAGCACATCTCTCCTTTCTTTCTTTATGTTTGAAGATTGTATGTCTATCGACATTATGTCTTCAGGGATTTTTCTAGCACTTGTAGAGTAGATTCCTTGTTCTAGGACTAGGGAGTAATTGTGGCCCGGTTTGATGTAAAACTCGTAACTATGCTTATACTCGTTGGATGATCTTTTATGCTTTGGTCTCAATTGCATGTTGCTTGATTGTGTAGAATTTATTAACCTCGTAGAGGGATTATCCCTAGATCGTACACCCGAGGGGCCCTAGTGACATGGGTAACATGTTCACGGACATCTAGGATCCTTGAAAGGAGAGGCAAATTCTCCTCAAGGAAGCGAGAGACCAAACTTAGCTCTTAACTACTATTCTTAACTTACTAATTAGAGTTGTGTCCTCAAGATTTGCCGAGGTGCCCTAGTGACAGGGGCAAACCGTAATAGGACTTCTTAGGGTCCTTCTTTATTCTGGTATTTAAGAATAGCCACTTTAGCTTCCGGTAATTGCATGATAAAGGACAACGAGTGTAGGATAAAACGTGACACATCAACACCACCACAACGAAACCGACCTCCTAGAGTCCCTCATAACCAAGTGAACACTTCGACTCACCAGCTCTCGATTCTTCTTCCCAACCTTTCTTCCTTAAATTATTCACAACCATTGGTAGTCGAGCTAACCCTTAGTAAACAATTGCTAGTGCTTATAACCAATCCCTGTGGGATCGATATTTTTATTACTGACGACGAATCCGTGCACTTGCGGAATCGTAACAATAGACGGTTATAGATTTCTACTAGTATCTCAACCTAGTTCTGATGAGATAAATAAATATATTGTCAGGATGTGCAAGTGTGGTTAGAAGAAAAGGAGCATTTTTAGGAGTTGTCATATTGAAAATATCTATTCATTCAATATAATTTAGATATGATGCATGTTGAGAAAAATTTCTTCGATAATATCTTTAACACTATGATAAATGTACTTAGAAGAACTAAAGACACTATAAAATCATGTGAGGAATTAAAAGACTTATTATACAATCAATCAATTTCTAAAGGCTTATTATACATTGGACAAAGATAGTAAGTAAGTTTTATGTAGCTGATTGAAAGAAATCAAATTCTCAGATGTGTATGCCTCAAATATAACTTGATGCATGGATATAAACAAGTTAAAGATGCTTGAAATGAAGAGTCATAACTATCATGTATTTATGTAAAGACTTATTCCAGTAGATTTCCATGACTTACTTCCTCAAAATGTTTGACAAACACTCACAGAATTGAGTCTATTTTTTAGATATTTGACAATGAGGTGTATTATGATAGATGATATGATTCAGCTAGAAACATACATTTTGTAGGGAACTATAGCACTAAACACGCCAAAAAGCACAGCAGAAAAATAAGTTCCTATATAGAAGATCCATGCAAAAGGAAACCATATACTAAGTACTAATTTTCTACATGAGAAAGTTATACCTTTGTTGCGTGCCCTTCGCAATCCCGACAGCAACGTTTCTTTAGGATGTAGATCTCAGCGCGATCAACACATCCACGCCTCTATGGTATCCACACGAACATGTTCTCCGTCCGTCTCACGAACTCATGAAATGGAGAAAGAAACAACCAAAGGTTGTGCTAGCAACCTCTTGTGGAAGTTTTGGCCAAGAGTGGAAGAAGGAAGAAGAGCAAAAGCCAAGAAGAGCACACCCACCCAAAAGGTCACTTCATCTATATAAGGTGACTTCACAAAAGGATTACTTTACCAAATAGGTTACTTCACAAAAAAGGTTACTTTACTAAAAAGGTTACTTCACCTAAAGGTTACTTTTACAAATGGCTTTTGTATTCATCCAATGAATACAAAATATTTTTGTCTCTTGATCTTCCTTTTGATTAATGATATATTAATCTCTATTAATATTCATTAATCTTAATGGGTTGGATTTAGAATATTAGATTAACCATTAACCCAATAAGCCATTAACCCAATAAACCAATGAGTCTAGCCCATTACTCATAAGTCTAATCCGAATTCATTCGAGTCTAACTCAATGTGTATAATTCGAATTAAACCTAACCCCATAATCCATCTCCAAATCAACATATTTTTTGTGTGTGACTCAATAGGCTCTCATAACGTTGGCAATGTATCTAAAACCATTTTAGAAACATAATCAATGAGTGGTATCTAGCAATCCATCATTGCTACCCAAGTGATGGGAATGTCGAGATCCGACATAACCTTTCCATGTCTATTATCTTGTATGACTCAATCCTTCTATCCTTGATATCTAGATTGATCAATGAGACATAGAACGTGTCATCCTTTTATCAATATTTGTGTTTCTTGATCTCTAAGTAGACACTCAATCAAATAAGCTTAATATCTTATATTGACTCATTTGAGCATGGTCATGCATTCTTGTATCCTACTAATCAAGGGGCCAATAGATATCGCTTCCGTCATATGGAAGGGATAGATTTCATCTACATCACTCACATCTCTCTGCATAATTCATTACATACCTAGTGATCGACTTTATTGTCCACCTTGTTACAGGTGACGTTTATCGATACCAAAGTACACAACTCCTTATGTAGGAAACTGTAGTGACTTCAGGTCTAAGGACTATTCATACCAATAGTCACATGAGAATGTTTATGATACTCATATAATGATCCATGAAACATTCTCATGGCGGGGCATTCAGTATATATTCTCTAATATATACTCATGTGTCAACTCGATATCTCATATCCATGACTTGTGAGATTAAGTCATCTGTTGACCTACATGCTAGTCTCAATGCATTAATATTGTCCTTGCATATTAATGCTTGACTAGGAATAGTTAAGAGTAGTGTTCCATGTATATCTACAATATCTCACTATCAATTCAACTAACTGATATGTTGTAGATAAGAACCTACTACCCAAGGACATTATTATACTTATTCAATTGGCACTGAACTGAAATAAATATAATAACCAACTTTGTCTTTTATTAATATTGATATATGATACAAAATAAGCCTTTTACAATCATCCTATAATTGGTATTAGGGCTAATACTAACACATTTATCTCATACTATGTAAGCTAAAGAGCATATTTTCACCTATTTTTTTGATTCAATGGAACATCTACTAATACGTTTACCATACGAGGTATAAATAGCTGGTCTTGTGTAGTACATATGGATGTATCCATTCAAATAGTTTTTGAGAAAATTAAAGAATAATATTCATAACAATCAAGAGTTGAGGACAATGCTTACCTAGTTGAAAAATCATCTTCTTTATGCCCCTATTATTTTGTTAATAATGTGAAAACCAGACACCGCAAGTGTCCTAGAAATTCTCAGCCGATAGACCTATCGATGCTTTCTATTTTCAAGTTTGTTGGTAAGCAAATGGATACATCTGTTTCTAAATGGTTAACTCAATAATAATATCATACTGCAAGAATATGCATACTCTTAAATTATGATCAGATCAAACCCTACATAAAGTAAGTTGACTTCGATAATAAAAATTTTATCCCATTTTATTTGTTTACTTGATATCTCAATTGTCTTAAAATTATCTCTTTTTTATCAGCTTGTACAAACAACAATTATATCTACAAAATCTATCAATAGGTGCAAGTTGTTGGTCTCGATGCGGCCAACAAGAGGGGGGTGAATTGCTTGAAATAGAAGTAAACCTTTCTCGATCTTTGAGATTTAGCAAATACACACTTAATTAAATTAAAATGGAATACATAAAAAGGAAATATGAGACAACTAAATTTACTTGGTTTACAATCATAAGATTGTTAATATAAGGAAATGAAAGCTCACCGAGATCTCTTACTCATCTCTTTCTATGAGCAAATCATCGGAGGTGGAGAAACCTCGCACAAGCATTGAAAGCGTAAATAAAAAAGCACAAAATTGGAAATGAAATTACAGAAAGTGTGTTAATCGAATAGGTGAACAAGCTCTCCTTTTATAGCCCTCTGGTTAGATTTGGCCATTGGCAAATGTGGCAACTCTAGGCTCTTGGAGTGGGTTCGGGTGCCCCTAGTAGTGCATTCTATCTTCTTCACAACGGCTCTTCAATAGCTTCAGGATAAAATTCTATCCTTGCCCAGGCGCCTAGATTGGTGTGGACGCTTAGAGTGTTGCTGACGTGGACTTCAACATCATTCTCACAGGAACAGCTCGTCGACGCGCCCCTGCTGTACCAGGGTGGTTCGGGCGCTCAGACCCTGTCCGGGCGCCTGGATTCTGGACGCTTAGATAAGTCAACACAGAGTTGACTTGTCCGGTTGCTACTCCAATCGCTTGGGTGATTCTCCAACCATCCAAAGTTGGGCTCACCTGAATTCAATTCCGGCCTTCTCGAGCAGTCTTTAGCTTCGGCTTCTCGTCCCTTCGAAGTGTTGCACGCGTCATTCTCACTCCATTGGTGTACTCTTCGGTAACTTCTCATCCCTCAGATGCACCGAATCTATTGACTCACTTCCCATACCATCATTCTCATCCACTGCATCTTCTGCTCGAGTTCTTGAATTCCTAAGTTATTGCATACTTATATAGACACAAGACATCAAAAAATGTAGAACCTAACTTAACCCGATTGATCACATCAAAACTTACCGGGGTACTTACAATCTTCTCCTTTTTGACATGCATCAACCTAAGTTTAGTTAGGGTTATAACAATTAATAAAATAAGTAATTTTTGTAAGTAATTATAATAATTTGGCAATTATTATAAGTAAAGTAAAATGAAAAAATAATCCATACCCCCTAAACTTAATTTCTAATTTTTGCCCCTTTGATCACATTAAAAACTAGAGGTATATATCGAAAATAAATAAATTATTTTGTAGGGGTAGTTAAATAGTGATCAAGTTTGAGAAATTTTTTTAATAATTATGTTGCGAATATCCGAATTTCTAAAAATTAAAAACCAGATTATCAAAAAAATAATTTAAATATTTTTTTAAAGTGTCAAAAAAATCTTGAAAAATTTTTGACAAAAATAATCATAATAATTTTTAGAACATGATAAAAAAACTCAAGTATAGAACATTTTTTATTTTAACAATAAAAGATATTTTAAATAGATAAAATTATTTTTGAAAATAAATATTTTATAATAGTTTTACAATCCTAAAAATTGGGTTGATTTTCCTAAATATTCAAAATACAATGGTAATTATCTAAAAAATTAGATTTTTTTTTTTAAATTCATCTCCAAAAATTTTAAATTTTAAATTAAAATTTTTAATAAAAAATTCATAAAAACTATATAATCATTGAAAAATCCCTAAAAATTTATACTGACAGATTATTCATTTTTGCAACACAAGAAAAAATTTCAATAAAAAATATGAATATGAACTAATTATTTTTGTAAACAAAATTAAAGCAAATTAAAACTAAGACATGCATAAAGATTTATTTAATCTAAGCATGATTTAGGAATCCAATATAAGTTTTTACCTATTGGATTAACAAGATAATTTTTTAAAATATATTTTCATGTCACTTTTCTTCTTTGACCCTTGTGAAATCTAAAGTACCTATTTAGCCCTCCTTTATAATTGTAAAAATTATTTTGTGGAGAATATGAGTTTGAATATACTGAATTCTTTTCTAATAATTCTATTTATTTTTTTTAATTTGTCATTTTTAATTTCCAGTTTGTCAAAATTTTCTAAGGAACATACCTTAGCTAAAGTAGTTCATAACTCTAAATTTTTCCTTTTTAATTATATGCATTTTGTCCTTAGTTTGCATAATGATCTAGAAAGTTTTTGTATATCTTCATATAACTGATTAGAAGGTAGGAGACGTACCTCACTTACCGTGTCATCCTTAAAATTCGATGCTCCCCCTTCATTGCTGCTTTATTCTGACGTTACTCCCCTTTCATCTATGCTCATCTTTGAGGTACTTTCATTGTATTTCTAGTGATCCGCAATTAGTGCTAGTCCAACATACTCTTTTAGCTGCAACTCGGATGACAGCTCATCCCATGTTGCTCTGAGATTCCTGTGCTTGGTTTTATTTGGCCCTTTATCCTTCTCTTTTATCTTGTTCTTTAGTTTAAGGTAGTTATCTTTGATGTACCCTTTTTCTTAACAGTTATAGCGTCGAACCTTTCATCTTCCCCTTATTATCTTTTTAGCCTGAGACTTGTTGAACTTGTTTAGTTTTAAAGAACTTTGAAATTTTCCTTACCAAAAATGCTTCTTCGTCTTTGTCGAGAGATGGTCCTAATTCTGGTTCATTCCTTTTGGCTTATAGTGCTAGGTTCTGATTATCTCTATTTCTTTTGTAATTCCTACACACGTAGACTCATGTAATTCGAAAGTTGAGAATAGTTCTTCTAGAGTACTTACCTTCAAGTCTTTAGAGATCTATTATGCATCTACTGAGGTTGACCACTCTTTTTTTTTTAGAAAGGCATTGAGCGCATACCAGATTGAGTCTTGATTAGTTACCAATTCTTTGAGATTGTTGAGTTGGATGATCAGTTTATTGATCTTCGCATAGAATTGAGCCACATTCTCTCCCTTGTTCATCTGAAGGTTTATTAGCTGATTTCGGAGGATGTTCCATTTCACTAGCTTGGCATCCAAAGCACCTTCATGCATCTCTAGGAAGTTGCCCCAAAATTCTTTAGCTGAGTCATAGCTGTTGATCCGATTGACTTCTTGGGGGCAGAAGAATGCTCAGCAAATAGAACTGCGCTTTACCGTTCATCACAAAGTCGCCTTATTGCTTTTTGGTCCACATCTATTCTTCTTTTTCAGCTCTATGCTGATCTTTAGGTGATACAAAATCATATTTTATTATTAAAAGAATTTTAAAGTTTGTTTTGAAGAATACCTCCATTCTCTTTTTCCACATCGCAAACTCCCCCTTGAACTTTGGTGGGTGAATGCTATGTTCGACTATTTTCTCATTACTTCAGTTGGCAGTTAGTCCTTCTAAGATAATTGGACTCTGATACCAATTGTTGGTCTTGGTATGACTGACAAGAGGGGTGAATTGCCTGAAATAGAAGTTAACCTTTCTCAATCTTTATGCTTTAGAAAATACACAATTAAATTAAAATAAAATACATAAAAAGGAAATACGAGACAACCAGATTTATTTGGTTTGCAATCATAAGATTATTAATCCAAGGCAATGAAAGCTCACTAAGATCTTCTTCTATGAGTGAATCCTTGGAGGCAGAGAAGCCTCGTATAAGCGTTGAAAGCATAAATAAAAAAAATCATAAAATTGGAAATGAGATTATAGAAAGTGTGTTAATCAAACAGGAGAACAAGCTCTCCTTTTATAGCCCTTTGGTCAGATTTGATTGTTGGCTAACAAGGCAGCTCTAGGCGCCTAGAGTGGGTTAGGGTGCCCCTAGCGGTGCACTCTATCTTCTTCACAACAGCTCTTTAATGGCTTTAGGATAAAATTTTATCCTCACCCGGGCACCTGGACCGGTCTAAGCGCTTAGAGTGTTGCTAATGTGGACTTCGACATCATCCTTGCAGTAATGGCTCGTCGATGCACCCCTGCTATACCAGGGTGGTCTAGGGCTTGGATTTCGGGTGCCTGGACTTAGTCCAGGCGCCTAGACAAGTCAACACAGAGTTAACTTGTCTGGCTGCTGCTCAAATCGCTTGGATGATTCTTTGGCCATTCAAAGTTTGGCTCACCCTAACCCAATTTTGACCTTCTTTTTTAGCAGTCTTCTACTTTGTCTTCTCGTCCCTTAGAAGGGTTGTGTGTGTCCTTCTCGCTCCACTAATGTACTCTTCTATAGCTTCTCGTCCTTCGGAGGTACTTAGTCCATCGACTCGCTTCCCGTGCCATCTTTCTCGGTCGTTGTGTCTTCTGCTGAACTTCTTGTGTTCCTAAGTCCCTGCACATTTAGACACAAGACATCAAAAAATATAGAGCCTAATTTAACTCGATTGATCACACTAAAATTCACTCGGGGTACTTACATAAGTGAGGTAGCTGAAAAGTTAGAGGTCGAATTTACATTATGGTTTCAAATATATATAAGTTAGAGAATTTTTAAAATTTTTTAGTTCATGTCTATTAAGTCTGATCCTAATTTATATCATATATATTTTTATAGGCAAAAGACCATAGAATATTAAATGTGCAAGATGATAGGATAATGAATCTTACATCAGGACTCCTATGTAAAATAATGGTGTACTCTGATTACTATGTTAATGACTTCAAATTTTATGTGGTACCACGAGATTTATGAAGATTAACCTATAATTCTATTATTTACGTTAAAGGATCTATCAACAATAGTAACACTATATTTGCTTACTATGGTAGACTTGATGAAATCATAGACGTTGAATATCCTGCATTACCTATAAAAGGGTGTGTGTTGTTCTAATATTCATGATATGATCAAACCCCAAGAATAGATACCAGAATATATCCAAACTATAATTTAGTTGAGGTTAATACAAATAAAAGTTCAACAAAATTAACCTTTCATTTTCGGGATACAAGCGAGTTAAGTTTTCTATCTTGAATACTCTATGAAGAGAAAAAAAAAGGTACATCCGCTACCTTAGCGGCCCCCCTAGTGCCGGCCCCACGGATATGGAGGGAGGTTCATGCAGGTACACAGGCCATAGGCGCATGGCGAGGTAAACCCCAGGTCGTCAGTTCTTGAGAATCGACCCCTGGCCATTACGCCAGAGATATCATGCGCCCACCGTCTGCGCTACGCCCTGGGGACAACTCTATGAAGAGAAAAAGATATAGTGAATGGTTGTCTGTTTGTTGTATGAAGCCTCACTAGACCATAAAAAAGCTGAACACCATCACTGCTCATAACCATGATGTATTTCAGAATGACGAAGTGGAGAGATATTTAGTTGATTCACAACTCCAATCCACATCCTAATTACTTGTAGATATTAATGTCACTTATGAGGAGATAAATAATGGATAGATGTTCAGCAGTGAGGATCTTGTTGAACTAACAGAGTCTAGTGATAAAGACTTAGAAACTATTAATATTGATAAGCCAGATGTTAATGATGATTAAATCTATCCTTTATAATTCATTGATCTTGTTTGAGAAGCTTGACAAAATGGAAAGTTGGAGAGAGAACTTACTGGTGATGAAGAAGAACACTCGAGAATTCTGATCCGAGAAAACCAAAGCGGATCTAGAAGAATAAAGCCACCGAACACCCTCCTTGTACGAAGATCCAAGGAAGAAAAGAAGAATTCAGTAAAGAATACCGAAATCTGGAGCTTCCATAGCTTCATGCGCACAAGAGACCAACCAACACTACTGTCAATGACCTAAGACCTGGGTGGGAATCCCTGGCTTGGCCCTCCGACGCTCAAGTCAGTGATCTCTCTTAGTGTGGAAGGAAGAAGATGAATAGTAGCTCGAACTAGGGTTTGCAATAGATGACTATGTGTGTGGTGAGCAAGAGCATACCTGGCCAACGGAGAGGATTCCCTATTTTATACCACTTCATATAACCTCCGTAGTCATGAAGTGGACCCCGGTTTGTTAGAATTTGTTATGAGATGACGCAAGTCATGTACATGCAGAAAATAACTTTTAAGGAATCTTTTTCGTACCCCAGATGTACCATCTTTGTCACCTAACACCTGCAGAAGAGTCTAGAAACATTCTTCCCGCCAAACCAATCAACCTGTTATACAATCACATAAGTTATTTATGAATATTCTCGAAACATTTGTTTTCACCCTGTCCTATCTTTTCTTAAACATGCTATTCCGACCGATATTGGCCTATATTTTCTTAAGTGTGTTATCCCGGTCGATATTGTTGGAACCCCAAGGTTATTTTGGTGTGATCAACAAGTTAAGTTAGGTCCTGCGTTGTTTTAACCTTGTGTCTAAGTGTGCAGGAGCTTAGGAGCACAGGTACTCGAGCGGAAGACGCAGCTAGTGAGAAGGATGGCACGCGGTGCATCTAAGGGACGAGGCGCTACGGAAGAGTACCCCGGTGGAAGAGAAGGAAGCGTGCGGTGGTTCCGAGGGACGAAAGCCGGAGTGGAAGATTGCTCGGGGAGCAAGAGACGCAGCTAGCGAGAAGGTCGGCACGCGGTGCGACCGAGGGACGAAGACTGCGGATGAGTACGCTGGTGGACGAGAAGGACACACGCGGCGATTCCGAGGGACGAGAAGCCGGAGCGAAGGCTGCTCGAGAAGACCGGAAGTTGGGTTCGGGTGAGCCCTTTTCCGGATGGCAGAGATCACCCAAGCGAGCGGATTCGGAGGAGAAGAACCAGACCGAGGCGGAACTGAACCAAAGAAGAAGTCCCGGACGAAAAAGTCAACAACTGTTGACTTTGGGCTCCGGGGCGCCCGGAGCAGTCCGGGGTGCCCGGAACCCTCCGGGGCGCCCTGAGCAGTAAAATTGACCAGATCGAGTTTTGACTCGATCTGAACGTTGGGGGATAAGTTTTATCCCCCCTAGGGCGCCCGGAACCCTTCCAGGCACCCCAACCAAAGCTATAAATATAGCCTTGGTCCAGAAGCTTTTCGATGAACTCACTGATTGTAAATCCAGTGCTTGCACGCTCTCTTTTAGTCTAAGCTTCTGTTTTTTGCGCTACATTGCTGTACGAGGCTTCTCCACCTGAAGGAGATTTTTATTGAGCTTAATCTTCCTTGGATTAACAACCACAACGGTTGTAACCAAGTAAACCTTTTGTGCCTCGCTTTTTCTTTATGCTTTTAATTTATCAGCTTACTTTATATATGCAAGTGTTTGTTTAAAGAGTTCGAGGAGGGTTTGTCTTTTTGTGTTTGCAGGATATCCAACCCCCTTCTAGCCGGCCGCAATGGTCCTACAAGTAGTATCAGAGCCGAGATGCCTCAGAAGGACTAACCGTCGTCTGAAGCAACAAAACGATGGCCGGAGCTAGCGAATATCCACCAGCATTTGAGGGGGAGTTTTCTTCATGGAAGAAACAAATGGAGGTATACCTTAACTCAAACCTTGGTATTTCTTTAATTTTAAAATATGGTTATGAAGAACCGAAGAACACGAACGGAGAAAGACTCGATCTACGTCTCTGGAACAAAAAGCAATGTAACGAATCGATGGCAAACGGATGGGCAGAATTTCATCTCCTAACCGTGATACCAAATGAAGATCTCAAAAGAATCGGCGAATATAATAGCTCAAAAGAACTCTGGGAAAAGTTCTTAAAACTCTATGAAGAACCGATTGAAGTCGTCCCCTCAATAGACATTGAGCCGTCATCAGAATCCGAGACGGAAGAAATTACCGAGACAGCCTCAACAGCCGAAGTACATCCCGAGATCAGTGAAGGGGGAGAATCTTCGGAAGAAAGTAACTCAACAGGGGGAGAACCAATGGCCGACGAGGTAAGTAAGGTATGGACTCGAATCTTTGAACAACTGGTTCAATTAATCAAATTACCTGAAGATTTTTGCGAATCAAAAATTGAATCATCGAAAGAATTTTTCGAATTACAATATGTTTTGACGAAAGATTCTTGCGAATCACAAAGTATTTTTTCAAAAACTTTTTCCGGATCTAAAATTTTTTCCGAATTACAAATTATCTCGTTGAAAGAGTTTTTTGAATTGCAAAATGATTTGACAAAAGACTTTTACAAATCACAAATTATTTTGTCGAACGAAGTTTGCAAATCAGAAGTATTATCGAAAAACTTTATCAAGTTTATATTATTGAAATATCTTTACGAATTAGGAATTCAAAATACAATAGAAAATGACATGTTACAATTTGCACAAATTTCTACATGTTCAAAGTTTCTTGCTTCAAAGTTAAGAAATCATGATAAATTAAAATGAAAATTTAAAATTTTTTGATAAAAGCATTAGAATATATAAATAAATAAATGCATAGAAAATTTCTTTTAATGTTATCAATTCTATTAAATTTTCTTGCATAAATTTTTCGGCTTAGAAAGTTTTTTTATTGATGACAAATACTTAGAAATTTTTTTTGACTTAGAAATTTGTCTTGACTTATAAATATTTTCCAGAAAATCATTGAAATATATTTTTATAATGTTTCTAAGTATAAACCCTTAGATTGTTTTTCTTGAAACCCCATTTTTATTGTGATCAAAGGGGGAGAGGGAAAGTATAAGTCTAGGGAGAGGTAGAAAATTGAAAATTAAAATTTAAAATTTTTTAAATTCAATTTTTTCTATCATGTTGCATGTTATTGCAATAAATTATTTTTATTCTATGTCTATTTGTAACCCTAGCTTAACTTGGGTTGATCACACCAAAAAGGGGGAGATTGTTGGAACCCCAAGGTTGTTTTGGTGTGATCAACAAGTTAAGTTAGGTCCTGCGTTGTTTTAACCTTGTGTCTAAGTGTGCAGGAGCTTAGGAGCACAGGTACTCGAGCGGAAGACGCAGCTAGTGAGAAGGACGGCACGCGGTGCGTCCGAGGGACGAGGCACTGCGGAAGAGTACCCCGGTGGACGAGAAGGAAGCGTGCGATGGATCCGAGGGACGAAAGCCAGAGCGGAAGATTGCTCGGGGAGCAAGAGACGCAGCTAGCGAGAAGGTCGGCACGCGGTGCGACCGAGGGATGAAGACTGCGGATGAGTACGCTGGTGGACGAGAAGGAAACACGCGGCGATTCCGAGGGACGAGAAGCCGGAGCGGAAGGCTGCTCGAGAAGACCGGAAGTTGGGTTCGGGTGAGCCCTTTTCCGGATGGCAGAGATCACCCAAGCGAGCGGATCCGGAGGAGAAGAACCAGACCGAGGCGGGACTGAACCAAAGAAGAAGTCTCGGACGAAAAAGTCAACAACTGTTGACTTTGGGCTCCGGGGTGCCCGGAGCCCTCCGAGGCGCCCTGAGCAGTAAAATTGACCAGATCGAGTTTTGACTTGATCTGAACATTGGGGGATAAGTTTTATCCCCCCTAGGGCGCCCAGAACCCTTCCAGGCACCCCAACCAAGGCTATAAATATAGCCTTGGTCCAGAAGTTTTTCGATGAACTCACTGATTGTAAATCCAGTACTTGCACGCTCTCTTTTAGTCTAAGCTTCTATTTTCTGCGCTACATTGTTGTACGAGGCTTCTCCGCCTGAAGGAGATTTTTATTGAGCTTAATCTTCCTTGGATTAACAACCACATCGGTTGTAACCAAGTAAACCTTTTGTGTCTCGCTTTTTCTTTGTGCTTTTAATTTATCAGCTTACTTTATATATGCAAGTGTTAGTTTAAAGAGTTCGAGGAGGGTTTGTCTTTTTGTGTTTGCAGGATATCCAACCCCCTTCTAGCCGGCCGCAACGGTCCTACAGATATTGGCCTATATTTCCTTAAGCATGTTACCCCGGCCGACATTGACCTATATTTCCTTAAACATGTTGTCTCGGCCGATATTGGCCTATATTTTCTTATGTGTGTTACCCCAGCCGATATTGGCCTATATTTCCTTAAACCTATTGTCTCGGCCGATATTGGCCTATATTTTCTCAAGTGTGTTACCCCGGCCGATATTGACCTATATTTCCTTAAGCATGTTGTCCCGTCCGATATTGGCCTATATTTTCTTAAGTGTGTTACCCCGGCCGATATTGGCCTATATTTCCTTAAGCCTGTTACCCCGACCGATATTGGCATATATTTCCTTAAGCCTGTTGTCCTAGCCGATATTGGCTTATGTTTCCTTGAACCTATTGTTCTGGCCGGTATTGGCCTATATTTTCTTAAGTGTGTTACCCCGACCGATACTGGCCTATATTTCCTTAAGCATGTTACCCCGGCCGATATTGACCTATATTTCCTTAAGCATGTTGTCTCATCCAATATTGGCCTATATTTTCTTAAGTGTGTTACCCCGGCCGATATTGACCTATATTTCCTTAAGTCTGTTACCCCGGCCGATATTGGCCTATATTTCCTTAAGCATGTTGTCCCGGCCGATATTGGCCAATATTTCCTTAAGCATATTGTCCCGGCCGATATTGGCCTATATTTCCTTAAACCTGTTGTCCCGGCCGATATTAGCCTATATTTTCTTAAGTGTGTTACCCGGGCCGATATTGGCCTATATTTCCTTAAGCATGTTGTCCCCTCCGATATTGGTTTACATTTTCTTAAGTGTGTCACCTCGGCCGATATTGGCCTATATTTCCTTAAGCCTGTTACCTAGGCCGATATTGGCCTATATTTCCTTAAGTATGTTGTCCCGGCCGATATTGGACTATATTTTCTTAAGTGTGTTACCCCTGCCGATATTGGCCTATATTTCCTTAAACCTGTTATCCCGGTCGATATTGGCGTATATTTTCTTAAGTGTGTTATCCCGACCGATATTGGCCTATATTTCCTTAAACCTGTTATCCCGGTCGATATTGGCGTATATTTTCTTAAGTGTGTTACCCCGACCGATATTGGCCTATATTTCCTTAAACTTGTTATCCTAGCCGATATTCATACTTGCTTCATTCTGCTATCTCCTTTTTCCCCTTTTCACCAGGGACCTACTAAACCTAACCCATATCACTAGCCTTCCATCCAAGTCTAGTCGAAGGAGGTATAGCCAACTGACTAGACCTAAGTCTATTTTTGTTTCTTTGCCTATCTTTAATCGTGACTTTGCCAAGGCCACTACAGCAACATCGTGACCTTCTCTATAGCAGTTCTTGTGACTTCTGGTACAGCAATCCCGTGAACCCAAGTATAGTGATCCCGTGAGTCTTTCAACCCTTTAAATAGGGGTGTGTTCTTCTCTTCCTTCTTCACCTGCCTCAGTTCTTTTCCACCTTGTTCACCTCCCCTCACCGAGAGTATGGCTTTAGATCTCCCTTTTTGGGGGCAATTCTTGTTGGACAAGGCGAAATCTATAGATGAAGCTGCCCAAGCTTTGGACCTAGTTAACTCTCTGGCACGAGAACTGGAGGTATTTCTGTCGGTCACCCAGTTTCAAGTACGGTCGGGAACAGCCTTGAGGAACAAAGTTCATCGAGATCTAGAACTTCAAGCTAAAGAAATGACTGCTTCACAGACTCAACAGGCTTCAGTAGTGTTCACGTTAACCAAAGAGGTTCACATAACTAGCCTGTTGGCATTACGATAGCAGCAAGGGCCAGGTCGTCTGCAGGCTAAGGTGGACGCTCCGGAAGTAGAGCTCAAAATGTTCAAGCAGGAAGTGGATTGTTCCGTGACATGTCTGAGGGGACTTGAACAAGTTTGCATCTTCTTTGTTCACGAGACCACTCTTTTTCCTACTTTCTACCGGGCGTAAAAGAATGTGCTGGCTCTCCTAAACGGGGAGGGGGGAGGGCAATTCCGTTGGATGACAGATTTTTCGTCCTACCCTCATACCAGGCAAAATATTTTTGCTTCTCCGACTTGGTCAGGTTTACCTTTAGCTGGGTTGAAGTTTTCTAAGAAGTTTGAAAGCTTATGTTTCAGCGGGCTTCCCTTCGAGTCTAGTCGAAGGAGGTGTCAGCCGGCTGACTAGACATGAATTTATGTTCAGTTGAGTTACATAGCTTGAGCAATATTATGTGCCTGATCAGGCTTGGCCTATATGCAAAACTTATTTGTTTTTTACTTAACTGATGACATACTTCGAGTTATATAAGGCTAAATGCCTCAAATGCAATCGATATGTTATACTCAATCAAACCCTTTCGACCTTGGTTGATACCAACTTATCTATGGTAGACATGTTATCCCGACCGATATTAGCCTGTCTATTATAGACAATGTTATCCCGACCGATATTAGCCTGTCCATTATAGACAAGATTATCCTGACCAATATTAGCCTGTTTATTATAGTTATATTAATTCAGACAGTGCTCCGCGCATGACTGACTATTATTCTTTCATATTTTCTGTCTTTGACCCAGGGTCTGTCAAATCCAATCCATCCTCCTTTATTACACATAGTAAACCACGCCCTTTTCTAGAATTTCCTTGATTATGATTGTCTTTTCAATGGTAAGAGAATGTTGGAGGCGCGTGACGAGGCGCCACCAACCCTTACACGATTCAATTTGTCGCGTCCATTATAAATGCATATTTGTGGTCATATGACGCATGTCTTTTCTTATCTTCTGTGTAACACCAGCGTCTGCGCGCTTCTATAATCAACGATGTTTGTTGCAAAAAGGTATTCTAATCTGATGGTCATCATATGTTCTTTCAACCCTAAACCCTTCATCTTCTTGTCAACTTTGTTCTTTTTTCCTTACCTTAGTGTTTCTTCTTTGCTGCCATCTTTGATCAATCCTCGCGCTCACCATCTTCCAGTGATCCTCTTTCTTAGCTCTCAGTAAGTAACTTGTTGCTCCGTTAACCCTTACTTCTATCTATGGCTGAAGAAACGATTGCTCCTTAGTATACTCAAATTTCATCTTCTTTCGACAAGGATGCTCGGCTTGCTATTCATAGGCAATATGAAATTCCTAAGGAATATGACATCATAATTCCTAAACCAAATGAGCATCCTCACCATCCTCCTACTAATTGTGTAACTTTCTTTAGGGATCAGTTGATAGGGGGTTTAAGGTTTCCCATTCCTCCTTTTCTAATCGATGTAAGCCAATACTTTGGCATTCCTCTTCAACAATTTGTGCCTAATGTCTTTCATTATTTGTGTGGCCTATACATGTTGTTTCGTACACTTGACATTCCTCCTACTCCTCAAAATATTTTCATATTTTCCTATCCAAAGGTAGCAGAACCAGGTGTTTTTCTTTTCCAATCTCGGACTAAGATGGTCCTTTTTGATGACATGTCTTCTTCTCTTAAAGCTTGGAAATCTCGCTTCTTCTTTATAAAGTTTTCGGGACCTATTCCTTGGTCCCATGCTTAGAGATCTTCTTTACCTCCTTTACCTGATATCAAGGAGTTTCATCTTCACCCGTCTTTTCCCCTTTATTGTGAAAAGTTGCTATGTCGTCGCCTTTCTATTACTAAATGGCTGTGGAGCGATCTTCTATATCTGTTTGGTTTTAGCCCAGTCAGATATAAGATACACGGCTCCTTAGGTAAAATTTTGTTTCTTTTTCTATCAATTTTTACTAACTAAAACATTTTCTACCATTTTGTGTAGTGGCTGGTTTTTATGCTGCTTTGATTGACGAAGAACTACGTCTGGAAGAGGCCGAACTTCATGCTAAAGAGAAAGAGCTTCTTGCTGCCATTATCCGCCATCTTCAATTGAAGCTTCGGTTCCTCTGGTTGAAGCTTCTAGCTCTCAAGTGGTTCCTAAAGTTCCTGAGGTTCTTCCTGTTAGAGTGTATACTAAAAGCCTAGCTTTTGTAAACATTTATTTGTTGAAATAAAAGAATCACATTGGTTAATATTTGTATTTATTTGTTAAATGTATTTGTTCAATTAATTTATATAGTAGATAACATGGAGTATGGTGTCACACTCAGAAGATCATGTTGTCAGTTCTCTATAAATTATAAACAGTTGCTCGTGACTAAGATGGAAAGGAACAAACCATCAGAATAGTCGTAGTGTAATTAAGTATTAGTTTATCTTGACTAATAAATTACACTGATACACTTTAAGTGTATTGAGTAGGATCATTTAGGTATGTTCTTTTTGTATTGACTTAGTAAAAGAACTAGACCTTAGTTATTATGGAAGTGTGTGCTCTTAATCCTAATATAATAACAAGCACATATATTTAATATTTATTTCTTTGACTTATCAAAGGGTGAGGTTTAGCTCGATAAATCAATATGCCCGATAAGTTGGGAAATGATATTACTTATAGTGTGTATTGTTGATTATAGAAGGAATCTGTGTCCTAGTTATCTTGGTTGAGAATGTCCCCAAGAGGAGCTCATAAGGATTGCCATGTTAAACCCTGCAGGTGGACCTAGTCCGACATGACAATAAAGTTGAGTGGTACTACTCTTGGAGCTAGATATTAATTAAGTGAGTTGTCAGTAACTTACTTAATTAGTGGACATTCGTAATCTTAAACACAGGGAGACTAACACACTCATGATAAGAAGGAGCCCATAATGTAATTTGGGATTGGTGCGGTAGTGCGGTAATAACTCTCTAGTGGAATGAGTTATTATCGGTGAACTTGAGTTGTGTGTTCGGGGCGAACACGGGATACTCAAGCTCATCAGAAGGCCAAAACCAATTTCTCCTCTAGGTCCCTGTCGTAGCCTCATTATAGCCTCAAGTCTATCCAAATGTAAGCTCTTCTTGGTGTCCAAGAAGGGGGTCGAACCATTGCTTGGTGACCAAGCAATGGTCAACCACATCCTCTTATAGGGGCCGGCCCTATAGCTTGGTGACCAAACTTGTAGGGGCCGACCAAGATTAATTCAAATAAGAGGGGTGTTTTGAATTTTTTAAAATCTTCTCTTTGTAGAAAACTATAAGTTTTAAAAGATAGATTTTAATTTTTTAAAACTTTCCTTATTTTGAATTAGGCCACATGTTTTAATAGAGAGTTTTAAAAGTTTTAAAACTTTCCTTTTTTAACCATCCTCATGGTTTAAGAAAAAAAAGGGAGATAAGTTTTAAAATTAAAATTTTCTATCATCATGTTAAATAAGGAAATTTTATAAGAGAGTTTTTAAATTTTAAAACATGGTTTTAATTTTTAGAAACTTTCCTTTTTTAACTCTAGGAAAGAGAGCTTGTAAAATTTTGTAAGAGTTTTTTCTCTTGTAAAATTTTATAAGAAATTATTATTCCTTTCCTAAAACATGGTGGCCGGCCACCTTGCTTGGTGCCCAAGCAAGGGGCCGGCCAAGCTTAATCCTAAACCAAATAGGATTAATCTCAACCATTGATTGATGATTGATTCAATCAAGAGGAAAGAAAAGGAAAAATAAAAAGAAAAAAGAAAAAACTCTTGGATGATTTTATTTTTGTAAAAGGTTTTTCCTTATTTGCCTTGGGCAAGTAATATAAAAGAAGGGGTGAGGGGGCTTCATGAGATACAACTCTTATTCTTTTGCTTGGGTGATCTCTTGGTGGTCGGCCCTCTCCTTTCTCCCTTTCCCTTTGCTCTCTTCTCCTTGGTGGTGGTGGTGGCCGAATCTTAGAGGAAGAGGAAGGATTCTTTTGGGTGGTGTTCATCTTGGAGGATCGTCGCCCACACGACGTCCAAGGTGAGGCGAGGAATACGGCAGAAGATCTTGAGGTCGTTAGCTTACAAAGAGAAGGTATAAGTAGTATTTTTCTTCCGCATCATGCTAGTTATTTTTCTTTGTATGAATTCTAAATACAAGAGGCAATTAGATCTAGTTTATCGAATTTATTTTTCGATTTTGTGTTTTCTTCTTTTTCGAATTTGTGATTCGATTGTTCTTTTCGGTTAACCTAGAGTTATTTAAGGAAATAAATATTAGCTTTCCTTAAAAGGCTTTGCCT
Source organism: Zingiber officinale (assembly GCF_018446385.1). Taxonomy (NCBI): domain Eukaryota; kingdom Viridiplantae; phylum Streptophyta; class Magnoliopsida; order Zingiberales; family Zingiberaceae; genus Zingiber; species Zingiber officinale. The sequence continues at coordinate 53,872,548 of NC_055986.1, forward strand.
AGGCGGTGGTGGTTGCTCCCATATCCAAGAAGGTCATGTGCCTCGTCATGCAGTCCTGGAAGCCAATTTTGGAAATTAATATTTATGGAATTAATAATCTAGGTAGATTTGAATCAATAGTGTTAAGTTCCGCTTGCGATTCAAATCTAAACCATTAAGAACAGATAAGTTAAATTTGGAATCAATGATGTTAAGTTCCGTCTGCGATTCCTAATTTAACTTCTAAAGAACACAATAGGTTATTTAAGGAAAGGTTCGACACTTGTACAAAAAATTTTGTACAGTGGAACCAGTACGTTTTCCTAGGTTTAACCAACAATTGGTATCAGAGCTAGGGTTTGCCTCTGTGTATTTTTAGAATTCAAATAGGTTATGCACATGTCATACATAATTTAGGCAGGAAAATAATAGGATGTGCTAACTCTTTGGTTGCAGGCTCCAACTATTATGGCTTATTGATATTGTGTGTGATTGAATCCTTGGACATGTCAAGGGCATTATTTGTGTGCATGATTGTATGTATAAAATACAGTAGGAGCTGTATTATTTTTAGAATTTTATTTTTGTTCGATCTAGAATACATGTACATTCCCTCGTGGAATATAGGATCAATATATGTAAAATTCTATTTTTGTCGCGGATCGGATTCTTGTGAGGCAAGGTACTTTCGGAGCACAAGAGGCGCAACGGAATAAGAAGCAAGAAGGATACGACAACTCGATCCGATGGCGGTGGCTAAAGATGGCAGCAGCTAGGGTTGGAGCATACTGAAGATAGTGATGGAAAAGGCCATAATAGTTGGAAAATTAATTTCCAAATTTATTGCTTTTATTTACTGTGATGTTTATATGCATGTGATGTATGCTAGCATAGGTTAAAATCCTCATTTTAAATAACTAAGTGGGAGAGGGATTTTAATAAATCCCATGGTCTCCATTACTGGTTTGTAAGTGATGCAACAAGCTTGCGTGTTGGCTCTGAGTGCCTCCCTCCACAACGGATGGGTTTGTTGCGGATCACTAGATCAAACTTTTTATGGATGGTTAAAGGAAATTATTTAGGAGCGTGTGATCTTCTCCAACTGAAGGGGCACAATCCTATTTAATGGACTTAGTATCAAGTAATGGTATACACTTAGACACATTCAATAGTATCCTCCCCAACAGAGTCACTGCTATTGTATTGTGTGACCAAAGTGAAATCAACTATTAATTTTATTTGTCATAAAGTTAGGTTGACAAGATAATAAAATTAATGGGTCACACCCTCCTCTTACAAATGTTGAACTTGTATACGTTCACACTAACGTGGCATGCAATATTCACGGTGATTTGAGGTGTTGGTTAATTTATGTATTGTTTGAGGAATCAATATTATTCTAAATTTAGAGTATTGACCAAAGTTTATTTTTGTGATTCTTAGGATGACTTTCAACCCACTAGCCATTATACTGAAAGAAAACAAACTTACTGGTCCCAACTATATTGATTGAAAAAGAAACCTGGACATTGTTCTTACTGCTGAAAGCTAAAAGTTTGTACTGACTGAGGCTTGCCCTGATGCACCTGACGGTGACTCTACCCCAGAGGAGGTTGAGTATCATAAGAAATGGGTAAAAGCTGATGAGATGGCGCGATGTTACATTTTGGCATCTATGTCAAATGTATTGCAACATCAGCATCAAGATTTACCAACAGCTTATGATATAATGAACAATCTCAAAGAACTCTTTGGGAACCAGAGTCGGACTACTAGACAAGAGGCAATGAGGAAGCTAATGACAGCCACCATGTCTGAGGGGACACCCGTAAGGGATCATATCCTCAAAATGATGGCTTATCTAAATGAAATACAAGTCCTTGGAGGAGAAATCGATGGGGAAACCCAGGTCGATATAATTCTCCAAACGCTACCCAGGAGTTTTGAGCAGTTCCGCCAGAACTATAACATGAACAAAAGAGAGTATACGTTGGCGGAACTTCTGACAGAACTACAGGTAGCAGAAGGAATATTTCGTCATAGTCCTCAGATTCACTATGCTGAAAATGATTCTACTTCCAAGTCGAAAGGCAAGAAGAAGAAGAAACAAGTCTTTTCAGCAAAGAAGGTGAATAAAACTTAGAGTACAGGACAAAAAGCTAGAATGAAGAAGCCGAAGGGCAAGTGCTTCATCTGCAAGCAGTCTGGACATTGGAAAGCGGACTATCGTCGTAGGAACCAGAACAATAAAGGTATATCTCATACTCTAGTAGTTGAAACATGTTTAGCGGTGTTATCTACCAGCACCTGGTGTGTAGATACGGGAGCCACTGATCATGTCTGCAATTCTTTGCAGGGGTTCCAGGAAACCCGGCGACTATTTGATGGAGAGATAACTGTCTACATAGGCAATGCTACTAAGGTGGCGGCTGTTGCAGTGGGAGACGTCTACTTATCTTTTGATAGGAATAGAAATTTGATTTTAAGAAATTGTCTTTATGTACCCAGTTTTAGAAAGAATTTAATTTCAGTTTCTAAACTGTATTTGGATGGATATTCAGTCTCTTTTAGTAACAATGTCGTTATAAAGAGAAATAAGGTGATTATCTGTTCTGGTGCATTAGTTGGCAATTTATACACTTTAAATCCAATTTCTCACACAAAGCAAAATATGAAAATTAATAACACATCTTGTAACTCTAATAAGAGAAAAGAACCTTCGGAAATGAATCAAACATATCTTTGCCATCTAAGGCTTGGACATATTAACCTAAGTAGGATTCAAAGGCTTGTAGCCGATGGACTCTTGGGTTCATTAAAGTTGGAAAACTTTCCAACATGCGAATCTTGTTTGGAAGGTAAAATGACCAAGAGACATTTTAAGGCCAAGGGGTATAGAGCCAAAGATGCGTTAGAACTGGTTCATTCTGATTTGTGTGGTCCTATGTCTATCCAGGCAAGAGGTGGTTATGAATACTTCGTCTCCTTTATAGACGATTATTCAAGATACGGATACATTTACATGATGCGCCGCAAGTCTGAATGCTTTGACAAGTTCAAAGAATATAGGGCTGATGTGGAGAAACGTCTTGGTAAAAGTATCAAGACACTACGGTCTGACCGTGGTGGCGAATACCTCTTTGGAGAGTTTAGGAATTACTTATCAGAAGTCGGGATTCAATCCCAATTGACTGCACCTGGTACACCCCAGCAGAATGGTGTGGCAGAACGAAGGAATAGGACTCTTATGGAAATGGTTAAATCGATGATAAGTTATTCAGAATTACCAAATTCGTTTTGGGGATAAGTTTTAGAAACAGCAGTGTACATTCTGAATATGGTACCTTCTAAAACAGTTCCTTCTACTCCCATAGAATTATGGAATGAGCGTAAGCCTAGTCTGAATCATATCCGGATATGGGATAGTCCAGCACATGTGCTGAAGGGAGATACTGACAAGTTGGAATCACGTACAGAAGTTTGTCTGTTTGTGGGATATCCAAAGGGAACGAAAGGTGGTTTGTTTTATAATCCTAAAAATCAGAAGATCATTGTTAGCACCAATCTCGATTTTTAGAAGATTATATAATGAACCATAAGCCCATGAGTGAAATAGTTCTAGAAGAAATTAGAGAGGACACATCTACTTTAGTACCAACAGTACAAGATGAAGTACCACAAGAAACTGCAACACGTGTCACACATGATACACAGCCAGAGACAGTGTCTCATCGTAGTGGGAGGGTTGTAAGGCAACCTGAGAGATTCATGTTTTTGGGAGAATCTTCGGACTTGATCCTGGGTAAACATGAACCTGATCCCCGGACATATGATGAAGCACTCCAAGATATAGATGCAGAATATTGGCAAAAGGCAATGAATTCCGAAATAGAATCTATGTATTCTAATAAGGTCTGGGAGCTTGTAGAATCACCTGATGGTGTAAAAGTCATTGGATGCAAGTGAATCTACAAAAGGAAAAGAGGGATAGATGGGATGGTAGAAACCTTAAAAGCATGGCTTGTTGCGAAAGGGTATACTCAGAAAGAGAGAATCGATTATGAGGAGACTTTTTCACCGGTAGCCATGCTTAAGTCTATCCGGATACTCTTATCCATTACCGCTCATATGGATTATGAGATTTGGCAAATGGATGTCAAGACAGCTTTCCTTAATGGAAGTGTTGAAAAAAATATCCATATGAAGCAACCAGAAGGGTTCATTGAAAAGGGCAAAGAGCATCTAGTGTGTAAGCTCAATCGGTCCATTTCTGGACTGAAGCAAGCTTCAAGATCTTGGAACATCCGGTTTAATGAAGTAATCCACTTCCTCTTTTTCTACCACTTCCTCTTCTATCCCTATTCTCCCTATACTACTAGGAGGCTCTTTTACCACTGCTCGGGAGGAAATTCGCCCTCTCTTTGGAGAACTCGCCCCTCCCCAGATAATCGATCAATTCTCTCACGAGAAAACTAAGGTATGTTTGCTATTACTTATTTATTATTTATCCATGACTGCTTTATGACCCATTCTTATGTTCGTAGAGATGGATGGCCAATATGGGTCTAGCTCGACTAATGCACAACTTATATTATGAAAACGAGAAGCTAAAATAACAAGTTGCGGAGATGTCCTATACTACCCTCTCAGAAGAATCTAAGAAACAATATGAAGCTCAACTTGAAAGCCTTCAATCTCAATTTAAATCGGCTACAAACCTCAACACTGAATTATCTTCCAAATTAGAGAAACAGATTGTTGAGACAGACAAATTGAAGTCTGATTATGAGTCCACCTTAGTTGACAAACTCAAAGCTTTACAGTTAAAGGATAATGAAATAGCTTCTTTAAACACTTCCCTGAATACAGCTAAGATAAAGGCCTCCACAAAAGATGTTGAACTGAGGTCTTCCCAGACAGCTATGGTTGAGTACAAAGCTGGTGAAGATGATCGCTTTAAGGATCGGGCCACGACCCTAATTAGATCTACTGAGTTCAACAGGTCTATTGTAAAATCTATTTTTGCAGCTTATACTACGGGAGCTGAGGGAGCTGTTAAGTAGTTACAGGAGTAGGGCTTCCTATCTCGTGATCCTCCTCCTAACTTCTTGGATCGACGCAAGCTAATTGCCAATAGGCCTGACGATCTATTTCCTCAACTATCTATAGAGTAACCTTTTGACTTTAATTCTGCTTATTGTAAAGTTAACTGTGACTGGTTATGACAATTCTGATAAGCAACTGGTTTATTTGTGAAAGGTTTAATCTTTTTGTGTTAATGGATTCATCTGACCAATTGGTTTGTATGCTTATTCCATGCTTTTATTATTATTATTTGTGGTTTGCTACCCCCTTCCTAAATTTATCTCCTTTTCATAACTGGCTTCTTATCCTTATCCTTATCATATTTACCACTCTATTACTATTTACACAAGGACCTAATTTTTACCAGTATATTATAGCATCATCCATCTTGATTGGTTTAATATAGCATCTTCAATCTCAATCTGTTTATTATAACATTCTTAATATGGACCGGCCTATTATAACCGCCTGATTTACTGTAACATCACTAATCTCGATCGATTTACTATAGCATCATCAATCTCGATCGATCTATTATAACATTCTTAATCTTGACCGGTCTATTATAACCGACCGATTTACTGTAGCATCACCAATCTCGATCGATTTACTATAGCATCATCAATCTCGATCGATCTATTATAACATTCTTAATCTTGACCGGTCTATTATAACCGACCGATTTACTGTAGCATCACCAATCTTGACCGATTTACTATAACATCATCAATCTCGATCGATCTATTATAACATTCTTAATCTTGACCGATCTATTATAACCGACCGATTTACTGTAGCATCACCAATCTCGACTGATTTACTATAGCATCATTAATCTCGATCGATCTACTATAGCATCATCAATCTCGATCGGTTTATTATAACATTCTTAATCTTGACCGGTCTATTATAACCGACCGATTTACCTTGTACCTCTTTGATTTTTTAAGAATCAAGTGCCGAGAGAGAGAAAAAAACTTGTCGCATTTTCCGAGGATGATTACTAAGCTTATCTTCCTTTCCTTGGGATTTGGCCTTCTTTTTCGAATTTCTTCCCCTTCTTTTCTGTACCTAAGTTTTTCATAAATTACTATTGATCTTCGTGTTTCTTCTCTTTCCGATTTTCCCCTATCTTTTTAAGGGTTTTTGGTATAGGGCACAGAAGAAAAGCAAAAGTTTAAGACGCTCTCTTCTACTACTCCCCGACTATTCCTTCTTCTTCCTTTGTTCGACTTCCTCCTTCTATTCTGCCATGGCCGCTCCCTCCCCAGCATGGTTTCTTTCGTGCGCCTCTAGCCTTATCGAGCCAGAGGAGGTGGAGTTACAAGTGAACTATGATTTTCCTTCTTATATAGTTCGCCCTACTTCTCAGAGTGGTCTGCATCTTCCTCCTCTAGGAAGTGTATCTATCTTTTGGGATCAACTTTACAAGGTTTCTGATTCCCTCTTCATCCCTTTTTTGTTGATGTTAGTACCTACTTTGAGATTCCTCTTAATCAGCTTACTCCTCAATCTTTTTCTATCCTTGTGGGTTTTGTTGGGATATCTAAACTACTAGATTTTCCTTTGTCCCCTCGCCTTTTCCACTACTTCTTCATTCCCCGCCAAGTAGACATTGGTGTCTTTAAATTTTAGTCTCACCCTAAGGCTATTTTGTTTAGTGGGATTCCTCCTCAAGAGGTATGGCGTCACAAGTTTTTCTTTATGCGTCTTCCTTCTCCCCCTCCTTTTCCTACCAATTGGATATATGACCTTCCTCCAGTTCCTAGCACTGATGACTTCCTTACTGATCCCTCAGTTTCTTCTGTCTTACCCAAGTTAAAGGGGGCTAAATTTTACTTATCGGCCTTGATTGTAGAAGGTCTAATGTTTCCCTTTGGAATAAGCTCCATCAAAACCCCCCTTGGAGGTCTCTTTTGGTATGTTCAGACATTCTCGACTATGTTTATTAGCCACTTGTTAATTATTTTCTATAATAACGCCTAATTTTTATATTTCAGCTGATGCTCTTCTACCTGCTCTCATGTACAAGAACCCAACTATGACCAAGTCTTTTTTGAATAAACTTGGAGGAAAATTGCTACAAGCTCATCGAGCTAATTCTACTACCTCTACTCTGGGTTTATTATCTAAGGAAGAACAAGCAGCGGAAGTTATTGCTTCCTTAGAAGAGGAAGAAGAACAACCTTTTGTTGCCATACACAAGAAACCTAGGCTTACTGAGGAAGTTCTCTTTCGTGACACTTTTGGTACTTTTGTGCAAATTCCCATTGTTCCTTCGCCTATTTCTTTTGAGAGAGGTAAAGAACTAATGCCTCCTACTTACATTATCTCCAACCTTTCTCTTAATATGATAAGACCAGGTCTACTTATTCCTTCCTCTTCTGTTATTATTTCAACTACTTCTGCTTTTCAGATGGCTACTACTACTTCTGCATCCTCTCAACCCCTTTCCTTGGCCTTACCTCCTCTGACTTCTGGACCACGAGCTAAAAGAACACCTTACAGGAGATCTTCTCCGAGTCCAGGACCATCAGCTATCCATGCCTCAACAACTGAATCCACTTTCATTGCTCTGCCATCTTCCATCCCCTCTAGCTCTTCCTCTGTTGTTCCCATTTCTACCACTTCCTATCATTCTCTTCCATCTTCTTCCACCCGGCCTTCTTCACCTTCTGTCCCTCCACCTTTGTTTAGACAAGCTATAGGTCTGCCCTCTCAAATGGGACAAGCTTCAGATCCTCTTAGTTATAGTTTTCTACAACTACAAGGCCTGTTGGCTGAGCCTTGGCTACATAGCCAAGAGTTGTTAAGGGGCACCAGTATTTCAAACCGCGTTGACAGTCATAGTCGTCAAGCTATTGTCGTAAGTGTTTTTCATTATATATTATTAACGTATTATTATTTCCTGCTAACTGCAGTATTATTTTAGTTCCTTGCCTCAAGTCTTCATGTAGACCAGCTACTCATCGCTCTGGAAAGGGGCAATAGCAAGTTAAAAGCTCAAGTAGAGGCACTGAAAGTCAATCTTCCTCCCTCCCACATTGAGCTTGCTCAATTACGAGAGAAGATAGCTTCACAGACTCAACAAATAGAGACTATGAAAAAGGAATTGTAGCATCAGCAATAGTTATTGAAAAACAAAGAGCTTGAAAGAAAAACCCTGGAGCTACAGGTGGATCAGTTAAATTCCATCCTTCAGGTGGAAACTGCTTTGAAACACAAAGCTATTTCAGATGTTTCTCATAAGAACACTGTTTTAGAAAAGTGGAGAGACTTCACAATATCTTTCTTTCTGATCAGGCTCAAGATTCAGCATCAAAAGGGTTTGCTCTTCTACAGGAGCAAGAACAAAGAAAAGCTCAGGATGCAGAGATATCCTCACTCCAAAAGGAACTAGAACAGCTCAAATTGGAAAGAGACACTCTCAAAGATCAAAATACTAAACTACAAACTGAATTTTAAAGTTATAAGGAGCATGAGGAAGACCGATGGGAAGATAGGCGTTTAACTTATCTAAGGTCTCCGGCGTTTGTTAACGAATATGTTCGTCGAATCATAGGGACTCTAAATCATTCTGTAACAGAGGTTATTCAGCAATTGAGGGAAGGTGGTTATCTATCTCGAGAACCCCCCTCTCTATTTAAAAATCATCGCAGACTTAACCAAGAATTACCCGAAAGTTTGACAAGTCATTTTGAGTAAGCATGATTATATATTCATAAAAGACTCATCATTAAAAGACTCATCATTATATATATATATAAAGAATTTCCTTTGAACTTTGAATCTTGGTCAAGAGTGTAATGCCGAGTGATCTTTATAAAGAAATCCGGGTAACTTTGAATCTAGGCCAGGCATATAATCCCGAACGATTTAATATGAAAAATTTCATCAACCTTTAGTCGGGTCGTATAATCTCGGTCGATTTAATATGAAGAATTTCATCAACCTTTGAGTTTTCGATCGGGCGCGTAATCCCAATCGATTTAATATGAAGAACTTCATCAACCTTTGAGTTTTCGATCGGGCATGTAATCCCAATCGATTTGACATGAAGAATTTCATCAACCTTTGAGTTTTTGGTTGGGCGTGTAATCCCGATTAATCTGAGTCAATAGAGTCCTGTGCTCTATCATATTTTGATCAGGTACTCAATTCTGCATGACTCTGCTAATGATAGTTTAAAGTCTCCGGTTCCTCCCAAGAAGACCCGTCCAGGTTATTTCAAGAGATTTCCCGATCGATTGTGCTCATGCTAGTTTAAAGTCTCCGGTTCCTCCCACGAAGACCCGTCCGGGTTACTCCAAGAGATTTCCCGATCGACTGTGTTCATGCTAGTTTAAAGTCTCCGGTTCCGCCCAAGAAGACCCGTCCAGGTTATTTTAAGAGATTTCCCGATCGACTGTGTTCATGCTAGTTTAAAGTCTCCGATTCCTCCCAAGAAGCCCGTCCGGGTTACTTCAAGAGATTTCCCGATCGACTGTGTTCATGCTAGTTTAAAGTCTCTGGTTCCTCCCAAGAAGACCCGTCCAAGTTATTTCAAGAGATTTCCTGATCGACTGTGTTCATGCTAGTTTAAAGTCTCTGGTTCCTCCCAAGAAGGCTCGTCCAGGTTACTTCAAGAGATTTCCCGATCGACTGTGTTCATGCTAGTTTAAAGTCTCTGGTTCCTCCCAAAAAGACCCGTCCAGGTTATTTCAAGAGATTTCCTGATCGACTGTGTTCATGCTAGTTTAAAGTCTCCGGTTCCTCCCAAGAAGACCCGTCTGGGTTATTTCAAGAGATTTCCTGATCTACTGTGATTTGAGTGAAACTAAAAATGCTTTCACTAACCTTGTGATGGTTTAACGTCTTCGAGATTCCTTGAGGAAACCTAGGCGGTCACTCCTTAAGACTTCCAATTGACAGATGCTTAAGCAGAACAATGCCCGGTGATCATCATGTTGTTTAAACCATGTTCTATTTCTCGGGCGATATTTGACTTACACTGCATTCACAAAATTATATGAAGTACATGAATTGCAAGTATACTTGTCATCTTTTTGCAAAACCGAGAGGAGGGAAATTGCTTAAAGTAAACTTGATTTGTTCTTTTGGGCGTGCTAAGTATCACGTGATTGGATGATTGGAGTGTACTGAGGAGACATTAATCCGCTCGTTCAGGGATATCTATATTTCTCGAGCGATATAAGCTTGTTAAGTTCGGTAGGGCTGTAAATGATTTGCACTCCATGGGCGCCCGAGAATTCTTCCTTCTGTGTTTTGGAGATAATATGAGTCTGATGCCAGTTTTTCTATCACCTTGTAGGGTCCTTCCCATTGTGGTGCTAATTTGTTAACATCCCCAGCGGGCTTGGCACGCTTCCATACTAGATCCCCCACTTGAAAGAATCTAGGGATGACTCTCCTGTTATAATTTTGTCTCATTCATTGTCGGTATGATATAAGACGAGTTGTAGCTTTGTCTCGAGTTTCTTCTATCAGATCTAGTTCCATAAGTCATCTACTTACATTGTCATCGTCATATAGTTGTCTTCTATCGGATTCTACTCCCACCTCGATAGGAATTACAACTTCTCCTCCATAAACCAGTTGGAAAGGAGTAATCCCTATAGCTTCTCGGGGTGTAGTACGAAGTGCATGCCCAAAGAACACTAGACAATTCATCTACCCAGCTGCCTCCGACATGATCCAGTTTAGTTTTTAGACCTCTTATAATCTCTCTGTTGGTTACTTCTACTTGACCGTTACTCTGTGGATACGCCACAGAGGTGAATGCTTGAGTAATACCGTAGCTTTTACACCAATCTAAGATTCTGTCTCCTTGAAACTGCCTTCCATTATCAGAGACTAATTTATGGGGAATACTGAATCTGCAAATAATATTTTTCCACAAGAATTTAATAATTGCATCTTCAGTAATCCGAGCAAGTGGTTCTACTTCTACCCATTTAGAGAAATAGTCTACTGCTACTAATAAAAATCTTCTCTGTGCAGTTGTGATATGAAATGGACCAACTATATCCGTGCCCCATTGATCAAAGGGGCAAAAAACTATAGAGGTTCTTAATAATTGTGTAGGTTGATGTGGAATATTTTGATGTTTCTGACAAGAAATGCAAGTTCTTACAAATTTGGCGGCATCTTCATGTAAGGTAGGCCAGAAATATCATGCTAGTAAAATTCTATGAGCTAAGGATCTTCCTCCTATATGGCTGCCACATGAGCCCTGATGAACCTCTTGCAAGATAAATTGTATATCTTCTATTCCAATACATTTAAGCAGAGGTCTAGAGAAAACCCTTTTATATAACTGTTCCCCTATCATAGTGTATTGAGAAACTCTCTTCTTCAATATTCTTGCTTGTTCTACATCAATCAGAAGAATGCCCTGCTACAAATATAACATGATTTATGCTCTCCAATCACCTTGTATCTCTATTTCAGCCTGTCTTTCAATACAGGATACTAAAAATGTCTTCTCAACTGGCCGATCCAGGCTCCATGGTGTTATAGCCGAGGCCAATTTAGCTAATTCATCTGCTACTTGATTTTCAGATCGAGGAATTTTTTATATATTTACTTCTTGAAACTGGGCCTTCAATTTATCAAATGCCTCAGCATATAACCTGAGTCTATCATTATTGATTTCGAAGTTACCTGATAATTGTTGGGCTGCTAACTGAGAATCAGAATAGATGTAAACCCGGGCTGCTCCCACATGCCGAGCAGCTTGTAATCCTGCTATCAATGCTTCATATTCTGCTTCATTATTAGTGGCCCTATAATTCACCATGATAGAAAGTTGGAGCTTATCTTCCCTTGGGGATACAACGAGAATACCAATTCCACTACCCTGTCTGGTTGAAGATCCATCCACATAAACTTTCCAAGTATTCTCTTCTTCAGGACCTTGAACTTCTATGATGAAATCTGCTAGAGCTTGTGCTTTGATAGCCGAGCGAGGTTGGTATTGTATATCATACTCACTAAGTTTGATCGTCCATTTGATCAACTGACCAGATGCCTCTGGGTTAAGCAAAACCCGCCCAAGAGTACTGTTGGTCAATACAATAATTGCATGTGCTAGGAAATATGGGCGCAACCTCTGGACAGTTAACACTAATGCATAAGCCAACTTTTCTAGTGTAGTATATCTACATTCGGCTCCTTTTAATAAATGGCTAGAAAAATATACAGGTTGTTGCTCTTTCCCTTCCTGTCTAACTAACATAGAGCCTACAACATTTTCATTGGCTGACAAATATACCTATAGGGTTTCTCCTACTACAGGTTTGGCCAACACAGGAAGAGTGGATAAGTAGTCTTTTAATTCCTGGAAAGCTTTGTCACATTCTTCATCCCATTGAAATTTGTTAGCCTTCCGAAGTATCTAGAAGAAATGGAAGCTACGATCGACCGACCTTGAAATGAATCTAGACAAAGCGGTGATCCGGCCGACGAGTCTTTGAGCTTCCCTCATGTTGCGTGATGGCTCCATGTTTTGAAGTGCTTTGACCTTGCTTGGGTTGCCCTCTATTCCCTGCTCGGACACCAGATACCCCAGGAACTTTCCACCTTTCGCTCCAAACAAACATTTGCCCGGGTTCAACTTGAGCCCATATTGTCTTAATGTTCTGCAAGTCTCCTCTACATCCATGCAGAGATCAGTAGCCTGAAGAGACTTAATTAAATTATCATCAACATATACTTCCATATTTCTTCCAATCTGTTTCTGGAAGACTTTATTCATAAGCCTTTGATAAGTTGCACCTGTATTTTTTAGTCCAAATGACATAACATTATAACAATAAGTACCTTCAGATGTTATAAAACTGATATTCTCCTGATCCTCCTTAGCGAGAGGAACCTGATGATAGCCTTGATAGGCGTCCAGCATGGAAATATATTCGCACCCGACTGTAGAATCCACTAATTGATCGATCCGGGGCAATGGATAATAATCCTTCGAGGAGGCCTTGTTAAGATCATGGAAATCAATACATACTCGTCATTTGTTTCATGGTTTAGAGACTAGGACAACATTAGCCAACCAACTGGGGAACTGCACCTCCCTGATGTAGCCAGCTTCCATCAATTTATCCACTTCTTCCTTGATGATCTGATTTTGCTCAACACTGAAATTCCTCTTTCTTTGCATAACCAACCGAGCATCTGGGAAGACATGCAAAGAATACTCCATTACTGAAGGAGAAACGCCCGTGACTTCCTTGGTCGTCCAAGCAAAGACATAATTATTTTTTTTCAAACACTGAATCAATTCTGTTTTCAGAGTAGGATTAAGATCGGCTGCGACATAGGTGGTGGCTTCAGGTCGACCGGTCTGTATCTGGACCTCTTCCTTTTTTTCATAAACCAGGACAGGTGGCTTGTCTTGAATAGCATTAACCTCTATTTTTTACATTTTTCGGGCGGCACTGGCTTCAGTCCTAACGATCTCCACATAACACTTACGAGTCGTCTTCCGATCACCACATACTTCTCCGACCTAGTCATCAACAGGAAATTTAATTTTCTGACAAAAAGTAGAAACGACTGCCCTAAACTCATTTAAGGTCGGTCGACCCAGTATCACATTATAGGAGGAGGGAGCATCCACCACCATGAAGTAAGATCTTCTTGTTCTCATGAGGGGCTCCTCCCCTAGAGATATGACCAATTTTATCTGGCCAAGCGGTTGTACCTCATTACTAGTGAATCCATATAAATGAGTCACCATCTGTTGAAGTTCGTTCGGGTTAATCTGCAGTTGATCAAAAGCTTTTTTGAAAATAATATTTACAGAACTACCAGTATCAATAAAGGTACGGGAAATAGTATAATTGGCTATCACAGCCTTAATGATTAATGCATCATCATGGGGTATTTCTACCCCTTCAAGGTCTCTGGGCTCAAAACTGATTTTCGGCCCTGCTGCTCTCTCTATGCTGCACCCTACAGCATGGATCTCAAGTCTTCGTGCGTGTGCTTTTCTAGCCCTGTTGGAATCTCCATTAGTGGGTTCGCCCGTGATCATATTAACGCTGCCTCGGGCGATATTGCTCCTGTTCTCTTCTTGTGGGGCTATCATGGCTTCAGGCTGAGTCTTCTCAGGCACCTGAGTTGTACCGGCTGGGTTTGGTAATACACCTTGTTGAGGTTCGGCCGGGCGATATTCTATTTTTAGCGGACTTTGCTGCCTGGGATATTGTTGTTGATAATAGTTTCACCTTTGATAACGATCCCTATTTGCTTTCTTATTTTTCAAAATAAAACAGTCTTCTGTATGATGACTGCTGGTCTTGTGATAAGTGCACCACCTTCTTGGTGCTTCTTGTGGCATCTCCACATGTTGTACGACTTGTGGACGATACTCTGTATGACGATGGGGCGGAGGGATTACTCGAGGCCCCCTCGGGGGAGGAACGGGAGCGGGAGCCTTCTCCTTAACAGGAGCAGGAGAAGAAGTAGTATCTTCTTTTCTGCGCGCAGCCTGAGCTTCTTCAACATTAATGAATTCAGTAGCACGTTCAATTAATGAGTCAAAATTGGCAGGAGGATTTCTCACCAGATCTTTAAAGAAATCATTATCATTCAAGTATTGAGAAAAAGCACTTACTAATATCTCAGTAGTGGCATTGGGCACATCGATGGCTACCTGATTGAATCTCTTAATATAGGCTCTAATGGACTCTTTAGCTCCTTGTTTAATTGAGAATAAGCTCTAGGGAGTTTTGTGATACCTCTTGTTGTTGGAAAAATGATGCAAGAAAACTTTCTTGAAATCCTTAAACCTTCGGATAGAATTTTCCAGCAATCTTTTGAACCAACGTTGAGCAACTCCTCCAAGTGTTGTAAGGAACATCCGACACTTCACTCCATCAGAAAATTATTGTAATAAAGCTACATTCTCAAATTTCAATAAATGATCCTCTGGATATGTGGTTCCAGTGTATTTGCCGATCTGAAGATTTTGATATCATTTAGGAAGCGGATCATCCATTACGCCTTGAGAAAACGGAGAAATAATTCTTTCTGGTGAGCTATCACTAGCCACCATCATTTTAGCTTTGCACTTCTCCTTGTTTGGTGCCTCGCCAGAGGATTCTTGAAATACAGGCCTTCGTCCTCCTTGTTCAAAAGGAGTACGAAGAAAAGCTCGAGGGCGTCTTGTTGGGGAAGCAATGGCCGAAGTAATATACACATGATCTTCCTCTTCCAACTCTCTTTCCTTCCGATGATCAATAGTCAAGATTGCTGGATTATGAGCTACTGGCAAAGTAGCTCCAATATGAGCTTGCTGTTGTTGTTGTTGTAGAGCCTTTTGCACATGCGTGCTAATAAGGAAATCCAGATCTTCACGACTAATAGTGAGTAGGTTTGATTTTCCAGCATCTTCCATCTTGCAATCTCAGATCCAGGTGAAATTCCCACAAACGGCGCCAAATTTGATCCTGTCTGAGAAGCTTGACAAAATGGAAAGCTGGGGAGAGAATTTACTGGTGATGAAGAAGAACACCCGAGAATTCCGATCCGAGAAAACCAAAGCGGATCTAGAAGAATAAAGCCACCGAACACCCTCCTTGTACGAAGTTCCAAGGAAGAGAAGAAGAATTCAGTGAAGAATACCAAGATCTGGAGCTTCCACAGCTTCCTGCGCACAAGAGACTAACTACTGTCAGTGACCTAAGACCGGGGTAGGAATCCTTGGTTTGGCCCTCCAGCGCTCAAGTCAGTGATCTCTCTTAGTGTGGAAGGAAGAAGATGAACAATAGCTCGAACTAAGGTTTGCAACAGATGACTATGTGTGTGGTGAGCGAGAGCATACCTGGCCAACGGAGAGGATTCCCCATTTTATACCACTTCATATAACCTCCGTAGTCATGAAGTAGACCCCGGTTTGTTAGAGTTTGTTATGAGATGACGTAAGTCATGTACTTGCAGAAAATAACTTTTAAGGAATCTTTTTTGTACCCCAGATGTACCTTCTTTGTCGCCTAGCACCTGCAGAAGAGTCTAAAAACATTCTTCCCGCCAAACCAATCAACCTGTTATACAATCACATAAGTTATTTATGAATATTCTTGAAATATTTGTTTTCGCCCTGTCCTATCTTTTCTTAAGCATGCTACTCCAGCCGATATTGACCTATATTTTCTTAAGTGTGTTACCCCGGCCGATATTGACCTATATTTCCTTAAGCCTGTTACCCCGGCCGATATTGTCCTATATTTCCTTAAGCATGTTGTCCTGGCCGATATTGGCCTATATTTTCTTAAGTATGTTACCCCGACCGATATTGACCTATATTTCCTTAAACTGTTGTCCTGACCGATATTGACCTATATTTTCTTAAGTGTGTTACCCCGGCCGATATTGGCCTATATTTCCTTAAGCATGTTTCCTGTCCGATATTGGCCTATATTTTCTTAAGTGTGTTACCCCGGCCGATATTGACCTATATTTCCTTAAGCCTATTACCCCCGCCGATATTGGCTTATATTTCCTTAAGCATGTTGTCCCAGCCGATATTGGCCTATATTTTCTTAAGTGTGTTACCTCGGCTGATATTGACCTATATTTCCTTAAACCTGTTGTCTCGGCCGATTTTGGCCTACATTTTCTTAAGTGTGTTACCCCGGCTGATATTGGCTTATATTTCCTTAAGCATGTTGTCCCGGCCGTTATTGGTCTATATTTCCTTAAACCTGTTATCCTGGCCGATATTCATACTTGCTTCATTCTGTTATCTCCTTTTTCCCCTTTTCGCCTAAGACCTACTAAATCTAACCCATATCATTCATCAAGTAAGTTATACTTTTATATTATTTTGTGTTTATATTATAATGTTAGTAAACTTTATTATGATGTGGTGTAATGCTATTTTGTAAATATTATCATAGCAGAGCAGCAGGTAATACCACTCCAAGTCATATAGTGCTTAGGGTTGTTGGGGACACGTAAGTATTTTTTATATTAATAATTCAAGTTCTTATACGACTTTATTTATAACATATTTCTTATACCTTAATATTTTTTTCATGCAGTTTTACTTTTGATGACCATCGAGTAGTGACATATATCATCGAATATTTTAAAAAAAAAAGTATATGCGCTTCTAATACTACATGGAGGTATGCAGACCAAGAAATGAAGACATTCTATTATAATGAATTTGTTGTAAATAACTTTAATATATTTGGTATTGTATAATATATTTATCCTTTAATATACTAAATGTTTAACTTATAATTACAAAAAAAATATACCTTGGAGGAAGGACACGAGTCACAATTTCAAGACACTTGGAATATATATTGTGCAAAATTATATAGAGACCTTCTATACTATATGATAAAGAAGGGCACGAGTTCGACATATGTTTCTATAAATTTTGGGATGCATGGACGACCACCTAGGCCATAGAAAGGTAGTAGTCAAATTCTAAAAAAGCTTGATCAAATAGAGATACAGAGCCAAGTGACCTGAGCACCGAAACCGCTTGGCATACGTTAGGATCGAGATCTATTGTTGAACATGTCATGAATCTGGTGAGTTTAAATTAAAGTTATATAAGTAAATTTTTTATTTATTTCAAATCTTGCATAATTTTGTTCCAACTTGTTTGTGTATGCAGGAACATGCTCTAGAGCGATATCTGACTTGTATGAAGGTCTTTTTTAAGACTCACAAAAAGAAGAATCACACATTTATCGATTTTCGATCTCAAGCCATACATGTAAGATTATTAATTTTATTATATTTAATCATTTCTATCTTTATTAACTTTAGTAATTATGGTCAAATTATATATTAATCATATTATTTTTTTCACAAAGGATGAAATGACAAATAGAGTGACTCAGATATCTCAACCACTAACATAAGGGGGGAGTCATAACATCTATCCACCAAGGCAATAAATGAGATATATTATAATATCATCAGTGGACGGATAAAAAACTCCACCCTCTTTGGCATTGGCTCCCAGGCCAAAGTGACATTTGATTGTTTAAGGACTTCTAGGGGTCGTACTAGTTCTTCTGCTACTGAGATGCAATGTTTAAGATACAAAAATCAAGAACTGTGCACTCAACTAACCTCAATGAATCAGATGATGACCATTGAGGAGTAGAGGAGGGTTGTTGAGGAGTAGAGGAGGGCCAAACGGGACGTGAATCAAGATGTTTTTTTGGGCCATATGCGAGAGGGCATTGCCTCTTGGACCCTGACACCATATGGTTTTGAGTCACAGCAGACTCACGACCCATCAAACCTTGTTGATTAGCTTATTCTTAGATTTGTTCAACTACAACTTAGTTTTTTTATTTATCATACATAAACTATGTAAAATATATTTATTCTATTTTAATATTCTAATATGTTCATTTCTAAATATTATATTATATTTTTTTCAGGAGTCCCTATTGATATATTGATCATCATCCTTATTTGATATCCAAAATATGATTCAGGTATATATATGTTATAATTTTTTAATTAGACATCATGCTGATCATAGTATGATGAATGTGACTTTTTGCTAGATTTAATATTACTACATCATATGGTTGTATTTGAATATATTTATAGTAGATTTCTATCTTGGTATGTATATTGGATACTTTATTCGAATATTTGGATAGTATGTTATTGACTTTCGTTCTTGTCTATTAGATTAGTTTGTTTGTATTTATTTTGAATGTTGTATTGTGATTGTTAGTTTGTATGTATTATGATTGTGATTATTAGTATGGATTGTTGTTTATTAGATTAATGTGTGTATATTATGTTTGTATTGCCATCATCTATGATGATTTATATAGATATAAAATTGTAAATAGGATACATTCTGAATATAAATATAAACTTGTAATTTTTTTATTTGACCGATGGAAATAAAATTATGTCGGTAAATATCGAAACCAAATTATGATATATCAACGGTGTTTACCGACGGAAACAATATTCTATCAATGTCTACTCATGAAAAATATTATTCTATCGGAATATACTGACAAATTTTGTATTCTGTCGGTGTATTTATTGACAGGCTTTATATTCCATCAGTAAGTATCATTATGAGTCAGAATTCCATTCGGTAAATATTGACAAAATTAAGAATTTTGTCGATAAAAGGACTGATAAAATTTATATTCCGTCTGTATAAATTCATCAGTATATAGTGATAGAATTGTAATTCTATCGGTAAAATCATCTTCGACACATTTTCTTCCAACTACCATATTTCTATCATAATTCTAATATAGCGATGAAAAATCTCATTGGTAATTAGGAGTTTTTTTTTTATGTATGAATCTATTAAAAATGAGTTAGCTTAACTAATTGAGCATGCTTTGTATTTATTTTGCGTCTTAACTTAGCATAGAAATAATTCAATTGGTCAAAATTTAAAAATAATATATCCATTTGAGTCAACTAATGAGTTTGAAGTGTGTCATAGTCAAATTCAATTAATTAAAAATTATTAATTATCCCGCTCATATATTTTATCTATTCAAGAAGAAAAATAAACTTTAAAAATGTTAATCATATAGATAAATCTTCATAATTTTTTTTAATTTATCTTAGTAGTCGATAGAAAATTTATATAAAATCAGATTGATAATCTTTAGAATTCATTAGTGGAATTGGATATCACTATTTTGCTTTTGAGGTTTTTATAAGATTAAGTGAGTTTAAAATTAATTTTACATAATTAATAGTAAAATCAATATAAATACATAAAAATAAAAATATTAAAAAATACATGGAGACAAAAAAAAATAGCATGGATAAAAAATAGAGAAATTTAATATTTACAAAATATAATTAACACAATATCCAATAAAAAAATATTGTAGGAGAAACCTGACAGAAAAAAAAAGTAAGAAGAGAAATTATTGCAAAATAATTAAATGACACCTATAATTTAGAGTAAGAAAGATAAAGATAATAATATTAATTTTTACAGATGATAATATTTAGGCGAGATTTATATGAATTAACATAAAAATTAAATAGTGTTTTTTAATGATAAATAAAAAATAATTAAAAATTATCAACCCTTCAGAAATATTTAAAATATCAATGGACGGACGAGATGTAGAGGAGATGGGTCCCAAATGCCAACGGTCTTCTTGAACTTACCTGCATATGATAAAATAGAAGGCCGAAACAGCCGACCCTTCCTTTGACCTAAATCCTCTCCTCTCTTGTTCTTGATGACCTTATTATGTTGGCGATTACTTAGCTTTGGCGGTGGGTGAATGAAGCAGAAGAGGAATGGGAAGCGCCGGTCCTATTCTTCACGTCATCTGGAAGCAATTGGTAAGTACCCAAGCCATGCTGTCAAATCTTGGAGATAATTTGTTTCTGCCGTTGTTTCTTTAGTTCAGCGAATTCAAGCTGAAAAAAGTTTAAAGGTTTTTTTTATCTTGCTCTTTCTTTGATTTATTTTTTAAAAAAAATTATTAGCTAGTTTGTATCCCCTTGCACATTAGCTATTTTTTTCCGCCCTTTCTTTGATTAACAGAATTGGTAAGCACCTGATTTTGAATCTTTTATGACTTTGGAATGTGTTTTTTCCCGTTGCACACTAGCTAGGTTTTGAGATAAAAAATTAAAGAACAAGTTTTTGGGCCATTTTAAAAGCTATGGTTTCTCTTGCTCTTCTTTCCACCGCGGGCAATTCTGTAAGTTTTTGATTCATGTTACTGGATTCTTTGAATAGCGGCATTCATGTTTTTAATTATGCAACTACAAGGTGAATATTGTTTTTTCTGTATCTTGCTCTTTCTTGATTTAAAGCTTAGGTTATTATGATTGTGAGACACCCACCTGGATCTTGAACATTTTAGAATCATCGAGGTGTTCAAATATTTAAGAGACTTTCTTATAACCCATAATCTATGTTTAATAAAGGAAATAGTTTCTGTATTTGATCCCAAAAAGATCTTTAGTGTTACATTCACAAGATTTATATTGGATCTTGACAACTTCTACCTCTGTAAGTTCTGTACAGTGAGTTTGAGAGAAATTGAAACATGAAGCTTGATTTCTTCTCTCCATTTTTTAATATACAATATTGTAGTTTTACAAATTCAGCCCTCTATTAATTGAACTATTTTGTTGAATGGTATCTATTATAAAACAAAAATGTTAATTACCTTCTATATGAGAATTCTAGAAGATCTCAATTTTTTTTAATCTTGTTTGTTCTTGCATGGTTTCTCTTGGTTTTTGTCTTTCCACCGTGGATGAACTGTTCTGTAAGATTTTGATTCTTGTCACAAGATACTTGGAATATAGGCATTTTTTTTTTATAAATTAAACAACAACTTGAAAATTTCTTGATCTTTCTCATTCTTGATTTAATCTTAGGTTATTATGATCATATGACACCCAAATTTTGTAGCATCTTTATAGGACGGCCTTATGATTTTTTTCATTTGAATTTTCAATATTCATAACATGGCTGATCTTAGTTTTGTCAAAAATATGACTTGGTGAATATCAATATATCGATGTTAAATGTTTAGATTTGTATATTTAATTCAACTAAACCTACTTTCTATTTCTATTTGATATTGTCTTCATGTTTCATTGAAAGAGCACTTTTCATATTTTCATGAACTAATATCTTTATTTTTGTCTTTCTCTTCACCAACTTTATAATTTTCTCTTTCCCTTTTATTTTCATGTCTTTGTGTTCCTTTGTTATTTTGAATTTTCTTGTCCTTTTCTTTTGTTTTCTTCTTCTTTTTTCTCCTCCACCAAGTTCTCATCTTTGTAATTGTTTTTATTTATTTTTATTTATTTTTATTTATTTTTTCTATTATTTTACACGTTTTCATTTCAATTTTACTTGTGCATCTTTTTTTTTCTTTTTATTTTTAACTCTTTTTGTTGTTTCTCTTTCTTTAAATATGTATTTTTTTTATCATTATTTGGCTTTCTTCTTATGCTTCTTCCCTTTCACTTTGTCATTCTTTTCCTTTTACTTCTTATTTTTATTTATCGTTTGAGTTTCTTTTAACTTTATCATTTTATTATTCTTTATCTTTGTGCGTCTCGTGTTTTTTATTTTTATTGATAATATTCTAATTTTTAATATCACAAATACTTATCACAAATACTAAGATCATTGTTATTTGATCTTTTATTCTGCCTTTGTTAAGTATAGATTTTTATAAATGTTTTTAATTTTTTTTAGGATTTTAAATCAATAAAATAAACAAATCGAATTGTTCAACACAAATTATGGCCGTTGAGTAGAAGCCAGGTTAGATTCAGATTGAACCCATCGCGTAGAAGTGGAGATAAGGAATATGTGGGTTCAAAATGGGATTGATTTGGCCAAGTTATGTCTGAACTAAATTGTAAGTGGGTTAAATAAATGGTTCAATCAATCTAAAAAAAATTAAGAAATTTCTTTAAAAATCCTTTTCTCTTCCACGCATGCAACAGCGGCCACACATCACATCTCCACCACTTTCCTTTTTGCTATTTGTTTCCTTCTTCTTCTTCTTCTTCTTCTCTTCTTTACAACAGCTCTAATCTTCTTCTTCTTCCAACAACATACTAGCAACAGTGTTTTTTCTTCCCAAATTCCATTTCTCCTTCTCTTTTCCTCTACTGCTAGCAACCCAAAAACCACAGCTGTAGCTCTGATTTCTAGCCGTAGTAGTGTTTTCCCTCTCCTTCTAGCCCTCTCCCAACTACAGCAGCATCTTCTCCTTTCCCTTTCTTCCAGCAAGAACAAGTTTCCTTCGTCTTCTTCAACAGCTCTAATCTTCTTCTTCCAACAGAATACCAGCAACAATGATTTTTTTTCCCAAATTCCATTTCTCCTTCTCTTTTCCTCTACTTCTAGCAGCCCAGCAACCACAGCTGTAGCTCTGATTTCTAGCCGTAGTAGTGTTTTCCCTCTCCTTCTAGCCCTCTCCCAACTGCAGCAGCATCTTCTCGTTTCCCTTTCTTCCAGCAAGAACAAGTTTTTTTTTTTCCTCTTTTCCAGTGAACAACCCAACCCTTTTTTCTCCTTCCTTCCTGTCAACATCAGTTTCTTCCCTTATTTGTAGCCAATAAAAACTAATCTTATTATTGTTTTTATTTTACGAGTCAAATCATGAAATTTATTGTTAGTTCATGATTTAGCCCAATTTTAAAAGATCTAATTATTTTAGTGTTAATTACCTCAAGCTCCTTATCAAGCTAAATTTTATTTCTCTTCTTTTTGTTATATGTATAATATTACTTTCTTGTAAGAAAGTTACACCTATTTTGCTCATGCAATTTGCACTACCAAGTAGACTCGGAACATATGACATTCTTAGGATGCTCATTATGTCTTATTTTTTTATTTGCTAACACAACCTATTCTGTTGTCACGTGGCTCTATGCATCAAAGGGTTTGGTCACATTAGCCCAGGTCAAAAGAATTAAATATGATCTATGATTATAATTTTTTCATCTAGTTTCCCATGAGATGAAAAGTTAATTTTTCAAATGTTAGGTTCCTATGATGCTACTAGCTTATCAGTTTTACCAACAATGAATACGATGCCTCTTAGAAATTATGATAAATCATTTTAGTGACCTGTGAATATTTCTTTTGACTAAGAAATGAAGTGACTAGATTAACACCTGATACAATAGCTGATATGTCAAGAATACTAAAATTTTCTTGTTCCTGAAACGCTATTTGTATGCCTAAGTCTATTTTTCTTATTCATGCACCATGCATGTTTAGAAAGAGATGCCTTTTTAGATTGCATCTTAAGAAGTCTAAGAAGAAAATTTTTAGTTGTTGTTGTCGTTGAAGTGTATCCAAAAGAATTATATTAACTACTAGGAAAGATATGGAGGATGGATGAAGAAAACCCTACAAAAAGAGGATGTTGAGTTGAATGCCCTAACTACTAGGAAAGATAAATAAAATTGCTTTGATTCTTGAGCTATTATATATAATCTTTTATGGTAAATAACATAATATTGAGATTTCAAGGACAATAAGTAAAACTCTTAGTTTAGTAAGCCTTTTTAGGTTTACATGGGAAGGGGCCACTTGACATAGAAAATTACCTTCTGGTGCCTAACTAGTTGCATGAGATTACAAGTTGGTGGCTTCATTCTTTGGTGAGTTGAAGGAATTGAAAGCAGGTTAAACTAAGTATTTATATAACCTAGGTATTACAACTTATCATATGGTGTCATGGTTTAAAGTACCGAGCCGTTCCATCTAAAACTCACGGATTTTACCGTTCCGACGGGGGATCGGCAGTGACATGCGACCGACACAGCACGAGGGCGTGAAGTCCGGATCGTCATCGCATGCGTCTTCGCGTGCGTCCAGTTGCGGCACAGTGCGCGACAGAAGGAATCGATTGGATTCCTTCTGTCGATCACGAGATCACTTTAATCAGGGAAAAAACATTATATAAACAATGAAAACTTATCTGGAAGCATCAGCGACGGAGATTGGGTCAGTGTGGCGAGGCGGCGAGGCGGCGATCACATATCTTCGTCAGGTGGTGGAATCGCGAGCAGAATCGCGAGCAGAGCAGAGGAGAGGAGGAGGGGGATGGTGGCGGAATCGCGATGATCGCGAGAATAGTTTTTTTTTAATAAAAACTTTAATATAACGGTTTTAATTAAAACTGTTATATTGAAATAAAAGATTTATTTATATGTTATAACTTATAACTGTTATAATTATTATAACAGTGTTATATTAAATTTTTATAAATATTTACATATATAATTATATAATGTATTATTTAATATATATATATATAATTTCTAATTTCTAATTAATTATGATATAAATGATAATTATATATATAAATTAATATTAATTAAATAATTTGTCAATTAACTAATATAATTATAATATATAAATTTACTTTTATTAATAATCAAAGTATTTAGATTTTAAATTCATATTTGTAATTGATTAAAAATCAAATTAAAATTATATACATAAATATGTAATAAATTATTTAAAATATGCATAATTTCTAATTAATTATTATATAAATCATAATTAACTAATATAATTATGACATATAAATTCATATTATTATTATTATTTATTATTAAAAATATAAAAAATAAAAATAATTTAATTAAAAACTTTGAATTTATAATTTATTAAAAATTAAAAATTAAATTAATTTTATAAATTAAAATAGTTTAAAATTTTAAAATAATTTTAAAATCTATAAATAATTTAAAATTTTTATAAATGATTCAAAATTAAAATAAATTTGAATCTTTTAAATAAATTTAATTTTTCTGTAATATAAATTATAGTATTTAATTATTTAATATAGAAATTAATAGAATATTTATAAACAGAATTATATAAAGTTGATTATAATTTAAATAGATAACCAATTTCCTTTATGAGTTGGAGTTTTAAAAAATTAACTTAATTTTGGCTATTTTTTAGTAGGGCTGTAAACAAGCCGAGCCGAGCTTTGGGGTGTTCAAGCTTGTTTGATAAGATAACCGAGCTGAGCCGAGCCGAGCTTAAAATGAACCAAGCTTTTGAAATGAGTGTTCAAGCTTGGCTTGGTTTATTTTTTATGAGCTTGAGCTTGTTTGAAGCTTGGCTTGAGCTTGGTTCGTTTAGATATTATCAAGCTCTCAATTCAAGCTTGGCTTGAGCTTGGTTCGAGCTTGGCTTGAGCTTGGTTTGAGCTTGGCTCGAGCTTAGTTCGTTTAGATGTTATCAAGCTCTCAATTCAAGCTTGTTTGATTGTTTGAAACTTTTAATTGTTTGATTGGTTATTAAGATTGATAATTTAAATTTATTTATTTATTTTATTTTATTTAATTATTTATTTAGGATATTGAAAAGAGTTTTATTAATAAATATGGTTCGTGAACATTGTTCACGAATGTTGTTCACGAACATTGTTCACGAACGTTGTTCAAGAACATTGTTCATGAACGTTGTTCACGAACGTTAACGAGCTGAACACATATGTGTTCAAGCTTGTTTGTTTAGCTTAACGAGCTGTTCAAGCTTGTTTGTTTAATTAATCCTATGTATATTGAACGAACATAAACAAGCTCTTACCAAGCCGAACATCAAGCTTGTTCACGAACGCTTGCTTCATTTACAGCCCTATTTTTTAGTATCGAAGTTTATCCCTTTATTAATCTTTAATTTTCTAATTAATTCCTTAATATTATCTTAAGTAAATTAACTTAAATTAGTCAAATATTAGCAATTTGATCATTTATGACCTAAAATTTATTTAGACATGTTATAACTCACTTGCATTTTATTTTCACTTATTTTATACATAATTTTAGTCATTTTTTGCTAATTTTTCATATTTTTTTATTAAACTGTATTGTATTTTTCCTAAATAAATCATCACGAATTAGTATATTTTTATAAATAAATAATTAATTAAGTGAACTAATAATTAATTTATATAATTATATATAAATTAATATTTTAAAAATATTTTTATATTCAATACAAATAAAATCTATCAAAAAATCTATTAAAATTTATCTATTAATTATTTAATATCTAAATATTTTATTACATGTATACTTAAAGAATTTAATTAGTGATATCTTAGAAAATTTTATGAGGAAAATAAACTGATTATGAATTGAATAAATAATTTAAATTTTTTATTTATTAACTAATTTATAGTAAATTTTATCTATTAATTATTCTCTATATATATCTAAATTAATTATTTCATGTTTACTTAAATAATTTAATTTGTGATATATTAGAAAATTTTATAAGAAAAATTGTTAAACTGTTTATTAATTGAATAAATAATTTAAATTATTTATTTATTAACCATTTTTTTAAAATATATAATTTTAGATGTTTTGAATAAATTTAGTTTTAAAATTATATATAAATATATAAATAGTAATTTTTATTATATATGGTACAAAATATATAAACACTAACTATATAGTATATATTATATAAATTAATAGTAATAAATTAAATTATGAATATTTTAATGGTACAAAAATTTTAATTTTATTAATTTTTATAGTTATGAATATTTACATTTTTATAACGCATAGGTAATGACACCAAAACAACAATCTTATGATCCAACTTGGAGACATGCACGTCGATTAGAAAATCGATTTCATTGGCAATGTTTGCATTGCGATATGATTGGACGTGACGGTGGGATCACACGCCTAAAACAACATCGTGGATATCCAGATGTCTCTAAATATCCAAAAGTTTCTCAAGAAATTCGTCGTACAATGAAAGACGAACTTGATGGCAAAAAGGAATTAAAGCATAAATAACAACAACAACAACGTGAAATGCTTGATAGGCGGAGCTCTCTAGAACCAGTCTATGATGAATTTGAAGGTCGTGGTGAAGATCCAAATGATGAAGAATGTTTAGCAGCTCTTAGTGCCTCTCGAACTTAATATGAATACGAGCGACATATGCAACATAGTGGTGCTATAATTGATGCTAGTGGGAGTGGCTCAGCTGGTGCTAGTGAAAGTGGCTCAACTACTGCAACAACATTGGGGAGGAGTGAAAGTGTTCGTGTTACTTCAACACAAGATGGTATTGGTCATTTCTTTCCTTGGACGAAGGCGTGTAGTTGATATTGCTGATATTGATCCACTAGCATTCCCAGACCAAGCTAACAAACAGATTAGGATTGATGATGCTTATACAAGTGAGAAGAAGAAATCAATAGGTCAAAGTATTGCTAAAATTTTTCATTTTAATCGAATTCCTCCCAATGCGGCAAAATAACGCATACTACCGCAGCATGGTGTCCAACATTAAAAAATCTGGACCTGATATTCAACCTCCGACTGCATATGAAATTGTTGGTCCGCATTTAGATGAACAATTGGAGGAAATCAAAACTTAGATCCTATCATGCAAGAAGCAATGAAACTTATATGGGGTTACATTAATGTGTGATGGTTGGACAGGACCTACACGGATGAACATTATTAATTTTCTGCTATACTGCAATAGAAAGGTAACGTTGATTCAACTGCAGATTATCATGATGCATCTTATATATATCATTTGATGGATAACGTAGTTCAAGAGATAGGTGCAAAACATATAGTGCAAACAATGGTGCTAATTTCAAGAGGGCTAGAGAATTACTGGAGCAAAAATATCAAACGTTATTTTGGACACCATGCGCAACTCATTGTATTGATTTAATAATGGTAGATATTGGTAAACTCGATATAGTAAAGAAGGTAGTGAAAAAAGGTCAATCGTTAACAAAATCCCTTTATAATCATCATTGATTTCACGGATTAATGAGGAAATTTATTAATGGGGAGATTCTACGACCAGGAGCAACTAGGTTTGCAACTCACTTTCTCCTATTAAAATCATTATTTCAAAAAAAGTCGGATTGAAAGTCATGTTCACTTCTGAAGATTGGGAAACCTCTCGATACTCTAGTTCTACTGAAGGAAGGGAGGTACAAAAAATTATTATATTTGCTAAATTTTGGGATTATATTTCAGATATTCTTATAGTAGTGGAACCCTTGTATGTCGTTCTACGTAAAGTCGATATGGACAAGAAGTCACAAATGGGCAATGTCTACCGTCTAATTCACGAAGCGAAATAGGAAATTAAGAGACGTCTACAATCACCAACCAAGTATTAATAGTATATTGATATAATCACTATAAGATGAGACAACCAAATAGGAAAACATATTCATTTGACAGGTGCGTATTTTTTATGATAAAGAATTTTTAATATTACTATTAATAATTATATATATGCTTAATTATTTTAGGTTATTATCTCAATCCGACATATCAATATCGTTTTAATCTTGCCACAAATGAAGATCTATTAGTAGCCCTCAGAAATGTAATATCAAGATTCCAAAAAAATAGAGAATTAGCTGCTGAGGCTATTAATGAAAGTCGATTATTTCGAGAGACATATGGTTTTTTTAGCGATTCTTTTGCATGCAGATATAAAATGAATGCAGGTAAATATAGAAAAAATTATTACTAATTTTTGTCAATAGATATAAATACTATTTTAATTTTATTCTTATTTATCTTACAGATGAGTGGTGGTTACAATATGAAGGATCAACCCCAAATTTAAAAAAGATTGCAGTACAAATTCTCTCACAGACAACGTCTTCAAGTGGTTGCGAAAGAAATTGGTCAACTTTCTCCCTCATTCATACAAAAGTATGCAATCATCTTTCTTATCGTCGCTTGGAGAAGATGGTCTACGTTCATTATAATATGCGTCTTCAACTAAGAGCGATAACAGAAGAACAAAAACTAGAAAAACAAGAATCTAGTGATGTAGTGATGTAGACCCATTTGATATTGGATTTGTCCAAACTGAGGATGATCTAATGATGGATTGGTGGAGTGCCGTGGAGGCTGAGAATCCCTTAATGAAATTGGAGATCCACCACAACCATCTCAATTTCTTACTCAAGAAATTGAAAAAATACAAGCTAGAGGAGATGTCAGCGAAGAATATAATGATGAAGCTTTTGACCAAGAATTTCGATTTTCCGGATGACGATCGAGACGTTCTCAAACATCTCAACCTTAAAGTCAACCAAAGTCAGTAGATAAAGACAAAGGTAAAACTCTTGCAATTTTTATTCAAGAGAAAAGAAAAGTCAAAACTCCTGCTTTTAAAGAAAGGGGTCAATTGAGAATTAGTGAAAATCCACTCAATGCAATTGATGAGCAAGAACATGATGATAGTGATGAAACATCATCACCTTCTGACACTATAGTCCGACGAGAAGTTCGAAATGATGATAGTGGCAAGTACTAATGGAAGCGATGACAGTGGTGATGCATCTGGTGGCTGTAGCACTTATGTTCCTCCTACTCTAGCACCGGAGCCTTGAATGTGTGAGAAAGATTACACACATGCAACCCAAGATAAAGATCATAGAGGTAGAATTATTAAAATTTAGTATCAACGTCGATCTAAGGGTGACAAACAAAAGAAAGCTCATAATTATCATGATATGCGAGAGAGTTTAACTGAGATTGATTCTGATCGAAGTTCATCATACTCTCAGCCTTCTTATTATAGTTCTGATGCATCATATGGTGATCCATCATATCAGAGCTCAGGACATATGCTTATCCTTATCCTTATCCTGTGCTTGTACCTGTACCAGTTCCAATTCCAATAGTGCCAGTTCAAATTCAACTTTCAGTGGTCAATCGAGATATGCTGATGGACATATGGAGAAATCAATATCAATATTGCATGTCATGGTATAATTATTTAATCTGGGCATTGGAAAATTATGGAGTTGATTTAACCAGAATGTTGCAAGAACCAATGCTTCCATCTGATTTACGACACTCCTTTTGATATTAGTAGGTATTGTATTATGATGTATCAATTTTAATTTGAGTTGTTCATATATCAATTTTCTTTAAAGAAAAATATATTTATTTGTTTTGCCTTACATTTATATTTAATATTAAAAACTACTTATACTGTATCGGCACGACACGATACGATATCGAAACCGTATTGTTCCGGTCTGTGACCTAAACTCCGGCATGGCTCGAAATTTTAAACCATGGTTTAACTTCTATATTTTGTTCTTGGAGATAAAAAAAGCTTGGTGATTTGTTTCTTGAATGTTAAGGTGTAAACCTTAAATGTGAACTTTTAAGGTAGATTCTTCTGCTAAGTAGCTTTCACCAAAAAACTTCCCTTGAAAAATAGCTCGTGTAGATTTGAGTACCAACGTAAATTGATAGGATGTGAGATTCTTTGCCATAAAGGGAGGATTGTGTAGTGGGATTATGTGTTGGTGCAATAATTGAAGGATTGTCCCATTGATTTGGTGCGACCAATGTCAATATGGAGGTGCTGGAGATAGAGAAACCCATGTTGCGCAAATATTTTTTTTGAGACATCTCACACGAGTGAGCCTAAAAGCAATTTTGCGTGGCATGGAACCTTGCGACAAACACTATGCTCCATTATAGTGTTACACCAACTTGGCTTTGTTCCTTCATATTAGTGGATTTGAAAGCTTTGAAGCCAGAAGCTTGAACTATATTATTAGACAAACTAAGATTTGTTCTTCTTATTAGTTGAATCAAAAGGTTAGATACTTCAAATCATTTAGGGTATAGGGAACTCAATAATTCAACAAAGAACAAAATTTTAGTAGAATTCTCTTACATTGGTGAGTTACGACGAGTAGTTGCTGTACCAATCTTATGCCTCCTGTATTTGTCATAAACCGGCGGTTTCCATTCAGCGAGCACCACATTGACCGAAAGAAAATTCTGACAAACTAGGATCAAGAATGTTCACTACATGGGCATAATGACCCTATTGTCTTAGGAATACATTCACTAGTTAATGATTATTTTAGGGTCAAAAATGAAGTTGGAAAAAAATAGAAAAACGAAGAATAAGGAGGACTATCAACTACACAAAACAATGTTGCAGTGTGATATGAGCTATTACCAATCAAAGTGCAACCATGAAGTTGGACTCATACCAGAAGTAACCTTTGAGAAACAAATGACTCTTGTAGATAAATACAAGCTATAATTTCAGCTCCACAAATCCGATCCTAAGTGGATAGTTGATCGACAGCCTATTATACAAATTACCTTCTTGCCCAATAGAGTGAGTCTAATATAAGCATTATCAAACATCCCATTTGTAACGAGGGTCTTGAAAACAACACCGTCTATCTAAAAGAATGAATAAAGAAGTTTATTAAGTATTAACTATTTCATTTAAAACAAGCCTAGATTAGTTTTATTATTTTTAAAGATTGCTTTGGCAAGGTTTGAACAGAATAGCAACTGTAATTCTAACCTCTTGTGTTAGAACATCAATAAAGGCTAAACTTTTACTGAATCAAACAATCTGGAAGAATAGAAGCAAATGAGGAAAATTAAAATATATTGAGCAACATATGGCTGCATTACATTGAAGAGTAGGATGGATAAAGAACACTACCTATCTAAATGTTCATTATAAGCTTAAAGTGTTTCCCATTGTACACACAGAGACCTTCCCACACTGCATCACCACCTTGTACAATTGAATCAAACCCAGATACCTTTAACAACACATGGTTAGTTCATCAAAACAAAGAAACAAATAGTCTACATGTAATAGGAAAAATGACAAAAATAAACATTTCAATACCTTGCCATTTTCACTAGGTAAGAGTTCATCACCAACCCAAACGAGTATTTTCTCATTGGTTAGAATAGGAAGAGGAGTTATGGTAGTGAAGGACGAAGAGATAATACCAATCTCCTACAATGACATTTAAGCATGTTGTAGAAAGGTAGGTTTTGCTCGAGCAAGTCATATAATTCAAGTGGAAAGGGTGCAATCAATTTAATAGTGTTACCTTAATACAGGATATTGCTACCAAAATATTATAAGATAAACATCAGCATAAGCTAATATGCAAGATAGAAGAAGTCAAAAAATGACTGTGAGTGGCAATTTCTTGCAAAAAGATGTTAGAATAGACTAGCCATTAATAACTCTAATTAGCAACAAAAGTGTGCCATGAACAAGAGCTGATGGATGGATGGATGGATGATACCATTATAACATGAATTTTACAAGAGGATCTCTTGAGTATAGACCACTAGGAGTTCATGAACTCAAGAAGAAAGCAATATCTTACAAGAGACTTCACACTTCTCACTTTCACACTTCTTAGTAGAACTCCGAGTTTCTCTCGTATGTCCTGCTAAACATAACTTAAGGGGGTTTTATAAGCTTGAAGATAGGGGATAAGGATGAGACCGGGTACTCTTGAGGGCCCCATCGCATCTTATCCTATCCCTTATCACCTTGCTTTAAATCCCCATTATTGACTCTGGTCGGCCAAAACCATTAGCCGCCCACTGGTTTTACAATACCTCCTTAGAAAAGGAACGGCTCCCCGGGGCTCAGTTCCCTTTTACAAAAGTATCTACAGAAGTTGATGCTTTTGCGAATAACTCTAATATTGTCCTGCCAAGAATACCTTTGATCGTTGCATCTGCACCCTTGGTTTCTTCTAGTGAACTTTCCACCTTGCTTAATAATTGTACTTGTTCTTTTGTTGGTGATGTCTTTTCAATAACGTGATGCACTAGACGAGATAATGCATCAGCTCATTATTTATCCCTTCAATATGCTCAAATTTGATGTCTACGCCTGTCCCGGTAATATAATCAATGAAAGTGATCCACCGAACTCGTGATGGTTTGTTGTTTATCGGCTTGTTAAAGAATTTAATGATGGTGTGACAGTCCGTCCTTAATGTAATTTCTTTTCTATCCAGATAATGGATCTTCATTGCTGTTAGTGCTTCCATGTAGGCGTATATTTCTGGGTTAATAGTGGATTTAATCACTGGGAATTTTCCACTAGCATAAGCACATACCTTCTCAGCTTTCCTTGAATCATATTTTGAGGGCTTCCATTTGCAAACTCCACCCCAACCTTCCATACTACCATCTGTCTCTATTATAATATATGCCCTTTCTGGTGGTAATTCCAGATCTGGTAGAGTTTGTACTAATGTCTTTACTTCTTTGATTATAGCCCAGTCTGAAGATTTAAATCTTCTGTCTCCATGTGGGGATGTTTTTGAATATAACGGTCCCAATAATCTGCTTAAATTTGGTATATGAGATTTGGCATAATTAAGAATTCCCAAGAAAGACCGTAAACCTTTGAGAGTAGTAAGTACTTCTTCATCGAAATCAATAATCTTCTTGATTATGTGCTGCTGAAGCCTTATTCGCCGATTACCAATAACTACCCCCAAAAACTCTATTTCAGGTTGCGCTACTTTCATCTTTGTTGGGGAAAGAACTAGTCTCTCCTTCTGACAGATATCTAACATTTTATTTAAATGCTGACAGTGTTGTTCTTCATCTGCTGAAAAGATTAGGATGTCATCAATATATACTACTAGAAAATCCTCACATCCTTGAAAACAGAAATCCATTTTTCTTTGAAAGATGGCTGGTGCATTTTTTAGCCCGAAGGGCATTACCAACTATTCAAATAGTCCTTGGGGAACTAGAAATGCAGTCCACGGGACTGATTCTGCTGCCATCATGACCTGATGAAATCTTGATTTCAGGTCAAATTTTGAGAATACCCTGCTATTGCCTATCTTTTTGAGAATAAGATTAATACCAGGTAACGAGTACTGGTCTTTGTGAGTATTGTCATTGAGGGTTCTGTAATTAAACACAAGCCTCTCCTTTCCTTTTTTCTCTTGCCCCGTATGTGGATCAACAGTAGTTCCAGACTGAACTATGAAAGCCATTGTTCGGTGTCTGCTCATACTTGGTCTGATGACCTTCAGCTTTAATAATGACTCAATATGAAATTTAAAAGATGCTTCCATTGCAGGAGTTATATGCTTGAGAGGTTTATCCTGAATCATTATGTCAGGATTTATAATGTCTAATGAACAAATTACCTTGTTCTTGGCCCAATGTTCCAGAGGATTATCCCCAATATATCCTGCTGCCTTTAGCCTTTGAAATAATGGAGCATATTGCATTTTGAAATCAATTTTAACTAAGGCTTGTTCTGAAAGAAATAATTCCCCATATATATTCAAATACTCATCCTCATCCATTTCTAATTCTGGGATGGCTTTTGCTGAGATATGAACTTCTGGAGATGTATTAATTGTAGTAATTTCTTTGTAGAAAGTTACCTCCGTTCCTTCTGTTCTCAATCCTCCAGCCATAGATTTGATAAAAGTGCAGCCGATTAACATTTGTATTCCGTCTTTCAAGTTCATCTTCAACTGATATGTAAAGGGAATCCTGAATTTATGCATCCCAATTGTCATGTATCCATTCTTAAGCTTCTTTGTGGACTCCTGCTGTGAATTAATGCCTGAAAAAAGTACTTTATAGTTAATTTCTTCAAATGCATTTTTAGATATTGCATCCTCACATATACAGCAGGTCGTAGCTCCAGTGTCCAGGATTGCTTGAACCTTTGTGTCTTGTACTCCAGGTATTTGCAGTACCACTTCCATATTGTAAAGTCTATTAATGAAAGACCTTTTTGCTGCTGATAAAATTATCTCTCTTCCTGTTGATGATTCCGGTTCATCTTCAGTGGTTGATCCAAAAGACCCTATTCCTCTGACTGTGTCCTCTAATCTTGTTACTTCTTGAATTGGGGGCGTCATAATTTTTTCAAAAATTAATTGTGCCACGCAACTGCCATGTTCCAACGAGAGGGTTAAATTTGAAAAGTTGCAAATTAGCAAACATACCTCTCCTCGGAAGTCAGAATCAATGACACCGACATTGATTAAGAAATTGAGTCGGTAGGCTGCACCAGATCTGGGTGCAATGCGTGCATAATACCCATGAGAAAATTCCAGACTAATGCCTGTTTTGGCTAAACATTGCTGATGTGGCATAATATGTACTTCTTCATTTAAGAAAATGTCATACCCGACGGCTCCTTGTGTTCTTTTGATGGGTAATTTTGCTGTGTTAGATATCCTTTTTATTTTGATAAAAGGATCTTCTTCCTGTAAATTCAGCATCTGTCTTTTTTCCATTGTACTTCGCAGATAATTAGTATAATCCAGCAGATCTTGAATCATACTTTCCTCTTTTTCATATGGTGGAATGACTTCAGTCTTTTTCAATGTTAATGTTTTGTTTAAGTAAAAAGGTCCGCATGCTGGACAGACTGTCATTTTACATAATAAACAATGTATGCGCATGGTGTCAGTAGTAATCAACTTACAGAGTGTACAACATACATATTTGCTGTCTGTGATTATTTGATTCTCTTCCCATCGATGCAAGCAATTCTTCATTTTTTCACCTACAAAAACTTGACTTCGCCAACCACAGTTTTCCGCGCCTAGCATAAAAATTGTCTCCTGAGTCCAAGGTGTTTCATCTAGCACTAAATTAATGTAACTTGGACCTGCTTCTCCTTCTGAAAAAGAGCAAATAGCATCAGAATCAGCTTCATTAAGATCTATAAAAAGAATATCATAGTCAGATGGGAGATCCAACTGATCTAGAACAGCTGCTCTAGCTATATTGCCTGTTTGCTTCTTACAATCTCTTGCAAAATGCCCTGGTTCACCACAAATAAAACATTTGCATTTCTTCTGTTGATCAGCCTTCTTTTTCTTAAATACCCTGACATGAGAGTCATGTGGTTTACCTTTGTATGTCTTAGCCTTTCGTAGTCCAAATTTCTTCTGTTTATTATAATACCCTGGTATCGGTATTTTACTACAAAATGCTAAGTCTTTGACGCTTTTTTGTATAGCAGCCTTTTTACAAATGTCCGCTAAGTATTGATATGTAAAATGAATTCTAGGTATAACACCAACCTGATTAGCGGGATATTTGGCTTTAAATGCTGCTTCTATCTCATTCCCAATGATGGGGGGCATTTTTCTGAATAATTTATCTGATAATTCCGGACTGATGAACATCCTTCCTGACTTTGCTGCCAATATCTTATAATCATTCAAATAATTAAAGATATCCTTCATACTATTGCATGTTAATCGTTCAATATCAATATAAGCCTGATCTTGCTCAACAGTAGAACCCTGATAAGTTGGCACCAGTAATTCTCCAGCCCTCTTGAAGTTGGCACCATTGTCTGTAATTACCTGTACTATATGTTCTGCACCTATCTCTTGAACTACGTTATCCATCAAATGATATATATAAGATGCATCATGATAATCTGCAGTTGCATCAATAGATTTATGAAAAATTACCTTTCTATTGCAGTATAGCAGAAAATTAATAATGCGCATCCGTGTAGGTCCTGTCCAATCATCACACATTAATGTAAACTCCATATAAGCTCCATTGCTTCTTGCATGATAGGATCTAAGTTTTGATTTCCTCCACTTGTTTATCTAAATACGGACCAACAATTTCATATGCAGTTGGAGGTTGAATACCAGGTTCAGATTTTTGAATGTTGGACACCATGCTGCGGTAGTATGTGTTATTTGCCGCATTGGGTGAAATTCGATTAAAATGAAAAAATTTAGCAATACTTTGACCTATTGATTTCTTCTTCTCCGTTGTATAAGCATCATCAATCCTAGTCTGTTTGCTAGCTTGGTCGGGAATGCTAGTGGATCAATATCAGCAATATCAATTGCACACCTTCGTCCCATAGAAGGAAAGAAACGACCAATACCACCTTGTGTTGAAGTAATACGAACACTTTCACTCCTCCCCAATGTTGCTGTAGTAGTTGAGCCACTTCCACTAGCACCAATTATAGCACCACTATGCTGCATATGTCGCTCATATTTATATTGAGTTCGAGAGATACTAAGAGCTGCTAAACATTCTTCATCATTTGGATCTTCACCACGACCTTCAAATTCATCATAGATTGGTTCTTGAGAGCTCTGCCTATCAAGCATTTCACGTTGTTGTTGTTGTTTATGCTTTAATTCCTTTTTGCCATCAAGTTCGTCTTTCATTGCACGACGAATTTATTGAGAAACTTTTGGATATTTAGAGACATCTGGATATCCACGATGTTGTTTTAAGCGTGTGATCCCACCGTCACGTCCAATCATATCGCAATGCAAACATTGCCAATGAAATCGATTTTCTAATCGACGTGCATGTCTCCAAGCTGGCTCATAAGATTGTTGTTTTGGTGTCATTACCTATGCGTTATAAAAATGTAAATATTCATAACTATAAAAATTAATAAAATTAAAATTTTAATTAATAAATATGATAATTATATTATTAATTATCAATTTAATTAATTATCTATTAATTTATATAATATATACTATATAGTTAGTGTTTATATATTTTGTACCATATATAATAAAAATTACTATTTATATATTTATATATAATTTTAAAACTAAATTTATTCAAAACATCTAAAATTATATATTTTAAAAAAAAGGTTAATAAATAAATAATTTAAATTATTTATTCAATTAATAAACAGTTTTACAATTTTTCTTATAAAATTTTCTAATATATCACAAATTAAATTATTTAAGTAAATATGAAATAATTAATTTAGATATATATAAGGAATAATTAATAGATAAAATTTACTATAAATTAGTTAATAAATAAAAAATTTAAATTATTTATTCAATTCATAATCAGTTTATTTTCCCCATAAAATTATCTAAGATATCACTAATTAAATTCTTTAAGTATACATGTAATAAAATATTTAGATATTAAATAATTAATAGATAAATTTTAATAGATTTTTTGATTGATTTTATTTGTATTTAATATAAAAATAATTTTAAAATATTAATTGATATATAATTATATAAGTTAATTATTAGTTCACTTAATTAATTATTTATCTATAAAAATATACTAATTCGTGATGATTTATTTAGGAAAAATACAATACAGTTTAATAAAAAAATATGAAAAATTAGCAAAAAATGACTAAAATTATGTATAAAATAAGTGAAAATAAAATGAAGTGAGTTATAACATGCCTAAATAAATTTTAGGTCATAAATGATCAAATTGATAATATTCGACTAATTTAAGTTAATTTACTTAAGATAATATTAAGGAATTAATTAGAAAATTAAAGATTAATAAAGGGATATAAACTTCGATACTAAAAAATAGCCAAAATTAAGTTAATTTTTTAAAACTCCAACTCATAAAGGTCTATTTAAATTATAATCTACTTTATATAATTCTGTTTATAAATATTCTATATAGTTTTTATATTAAATAATTAAATACTATAATTTATATTATAGAGAAATTAAATTTGTTTAAAAGATTTAAATTTATTTTAATTTTTAATGATTTATAAAAATTTTAAATTATTTATATGTTTTTAAATTATTTTAAAATTTTAAACTATTTTTATTTATAAAATTAGTTTAATATTTAATTTTTAATGAATTATAAATTCAAAGTTTTTAATTAAAATATTTTTATTTTTTATATTTTTAATAATAAATAATAATAATATGAATTTATATGTCATAATTATATTAGTTAATTATAATTTATATAATAATTAATTTGAAATTATGCATATTTTAAATAATTTATTACATATTTATGTATATAATATTAATTTGATTTTTAATCAATTACAAATATGAATTTAAAATCTAAATACTTTTATTATTAATAAAAGTAAATTTATATATTATAATTATATTAGTTAATTGACAATTTATTTAATTAATATTAATTTATATATATAATTATCGTTTATATCATAATTAATTAGAAATTAGAAATTTTATATATATATATATATATATTAAATAATACATTATATAATTATATATGTAAATATTTATAAAAATTTAATATAACACTTTTATAATACTTATAATAGTTATAAGTTATAACATATAAATAAATTTTTTAATTCAATATAACGGTTTTAATTAAAACCGTTATATTAAAGTTTGTATTAAAAAAAACCCTATTCTCGTGATCATCGCGATTCCGCCGCCATCCCCCTCCTCCTCTGCTTTGCTCGCGGTTCAGATCGCAGCTTCTCTACTTTTAAATTGAAAATTTACTTCATTACCTGCCGAAGAAATGTAATCGCCCCCTCGTTGCCTCATTGCCTCGCCGTCTCGTTGCCTCGCCACACTGACCCAATCTCCGTCACTGATGCTTCCAGGTAAGTTTTCGTCGTTTATATAATGTTTTTTCCCTGATTAAAGTGATCTCATGATCGACAGAAGGAATCCAATCTGCAACTGGACGCACGCGAAGATGCATGCGATGACGATCCGAACTTCATGCCCTCGTGCTATGTCGGTCGCGTGCTGTGTCAGTCGCGTGCCGGTGCCGGTCCCTCGTCGGAATGGTAAAATCCGTAAGTTTCGGACGGAATGGCTCGGTACTTTAAACCATGAGTTAAACACCACTATATAAGGGATCATATAGCTAGAGGAGATATTGTACGTGACTATGATGAGTCCAAATCAAATCTAATCGACATTTTCATAAAACCCTTACTTGTTAGCATACTTCATAAGCAAAGTGATTGAGATTCTTGTAATAATTTGTAACCTATTTTTTTCAACTATTAACAAAAATTATCAATTTTAATTGTTACGAAAATTGTATTAACACAACATGTTACGATACTATAACCGTATTGTTTTGGTGATTAAAATTTAGCATAGTCTGAGATTTTAAACTTTGACTATAGTATTAAGTAACTTATAGGCGATTATCCGTTTGAGTTCATGAGTTCAAATTTCTTTGTAAAAGTTTGTCCTTGAGTTTTGTTCTTTCATTTTATTAAGGAATATTTAGAGAAAAATTGATTTTAATGTTTATTCATTTGATTGCCTACTTATAATAATTTATTTTTTGAAATTAGATGACAATCAACCCACTATCCTTACATGTTAAATTTTCATAAATATGCACCTTCAATTTTTCTCTCCATGCTTTTATCCTCAACACTATCATGTTAGGGTGCCATAATTCTAGTAAAATTATAGAGAGTGTTTCCACTTCATGATCAAATGTTGGATTGCCTTGCTCATTGAATGGGGTGATCGAAAGAAAAGAAAATACAATCAAAGCTCAATTTATCAAGGATCGAAAGTAAAACTAAGATAAAACTTTTTAGTTTTGGGAAGGGATGACCTAAGAGAATGTTGGCGCAAAAACTTTATTTCTTAAAAATCAAAACTCAGATGTTGTCATAACATAAAAGAATATTGGAAACTACTCATTCGAGAAAGTTGCATCAATCTTTGTTCTCAAGTTTCTAATCAACCTTGACAGATGAACTAAATCTTAATAGTAGTGACCCTTTTCCAATTTAATTTTTCTAGGTGATGCACTATGTGGAAAGGTTTACAAGAGTTGTTGAATAGGAATGTGGTAAGTTATGGAAGAATTTCACATTCTTTTGGATGAAAGGTACTCAGTACAAAATTGTAATCAACTAATGTCTTGATCTGTGCATTGTGTTGTGATATGAAGACGTTACATTACATAAGATTCTTAGAGGAGGTGGTGGGCATCACCTAGGAGAATGAGGATGTCGTTTCTAGGTATAATATTCATCTTGCTGACTGCAAATAGTCGGGATAAACACGACTTTATTAAGATGTCGATGACGACATACTTACAAAAGACCATTGTACATCATATATTTACAAGTTGGTTCCTCAATTAAACTGTTCTTGTTCTCTTACATTGCTCTAGTTCTAAGTTTCCTTTTCCTTCTCCACATACAATGACGAGTGATGCTAGAAAATCATAATTTAATAATAAAAAATTGATGGTTATCAAAACCTTAATTTGGTGAACAAATAAGTCGAACAGTCATCAAATTTGCATCTTGGTTTTTATTTTGGAAGTCTCTCTTGATTTATTGTAAGTATTTTTTCTTAATAGCACAAGCAGCATAGTTATTCTCTTGTTGTTTCCTAAATTTCTTTTGGATTATAACTACTAGGTTTTTTTGTTTGTTTCTTTTACAGAGATATGCTGAAATATGCAAGCAAAGGCTCGATCATGCCATTCTCACCTTTTCCAGAATTTTAGAAAATCATAAGTTGTTGATCATGCATCATATTTATTCAAGTTATGTAGTACTTCTGGCTTGGTTTTAAAACACAAATTTCTTTTATATGCTTTGATGCTTTCCTTTTTTTCTTCATTAGTTATACTCACGCTTCTTGGAATCAATGATCACTTAGTATTCTTAAATTTGTTGTGGGAAAAATTTCTACAAATCTTCAGCGGTACACACTCGTGGCCATCATTGGTATTCATGCCACTTTATTCTGTTGAAATATTATATTTAATTTCACTTTCTTTGTTTATATAGTATGAGGAC
This sequence comes from Zingiber officinale, assembly GCF_018446385.1. Lineage (NCBI taxonomy): Eukaryota > Viridiplantae > Streptophyta > Magnoliopsida > Zingiberales > Zingiberaceae > Zingiber > Zingiber officinale. Next base: position 53,914,504 of record NC_055986.1, read on the forward strand.
GTAATTGAGCACACATTGTCCCTGTAATGGCAATAACTTAAAAATGGTTTAGTTTAGTTTACAATTTACCTAAGAAAAACAAATTTTGTTTGTAGGCCATATTATATTAATACTTGGTACTATATCTTTGAATGATTTCCTGCAAAGAGTTTTTTGTCATGGTAATTGTTTAAGTGTTGTATATAACTGGAAGAGAAATATCATTGGATACAACTTTGAAGTTGTTGAGCCTTGATGGCCCCTTTATTTCTGTTGACATTAGTATTACATGTCTTGCATGAGGAACTTTTGGAGATAAGCATTTTGGAAATTTCAAGTACTAGTTAATGTTGTATCATTTCTTTTTTCTCCATAGTTGTCCGATCAAGAATCTTAAAAAGTTTGTGATGAAATTTTGCATATTTTCTAAAATGATGCTTTTGATTGAATGCCTTTGTTTTCACTCGGTAGGACAAACTAAATGGGATTGAGTCTCAACTTAATGAGGCCCCACAATCAAGTGATGCCCGTATAACTAACGCATTTGAAATAGGTCCACTGGAGTTCTTTCTACTGCTTAGGTAACAGAGGATTCTTCTGATTCTTCACAGGTCATGAAGAAACTTGAAAAGGAACCATCAAATAGGGATGCCTTTATTGAGGTTTCTGAACTATTTCAATTTATTGTCCTCAGTTTTACTTCGCATGCTTACATCACAATTTTTTTCAGTTTATATAGGATAAATGTTGACGAGAGTTTCTCTGGGTTCAATTTTTTGATGCATTATTTGATATTTGAATTTATCATTTGGAATATGCTTTATGCTAATTCAGATTGGTTTCTTCTTAATTTATTGTGTTGCTTTGTTCCAATAACCTGATTTGAATTTGTTTTGAGTGAAGAAATTGCACCAAGAGAATGAGAAGCTATTTGATAGGCTTACAGATAAATCATCACTTTCTTCATCACCTCAGGTTATTTTTGAATCTTTTTGTACTTTTTCATCAACGAAGTCATATAGCTTGCAGTGATGCTTGGCTCTTCTATTTGACAACTGATTGGGTATTCTATCTATGCTTATTGCCAATTAGGCTTTCATCTAATGTTGCAATAATGTTTGATATTGTCATGTTTGATATAGTTGCAAATTGAACAATCTTGCACTTACTAGACCCGATATCAACTTTATCATGCGGTTAGCCAAACTCTTTTCTATGATCATGGCTTATACATGCAAGGATTTCATTTACTTGTTATGAAAACAATCTCTAAATCATATCCTATACTTATATCATTGGCAAATTTCCCTAGATATAGATGATCACCATTAAGTATTGTGTTTTGGGAGTGAGTCTAACATATTGAAAAATAAAAAACAGAATGTATGGCCCAATCAAGTGGAAATGTAGAATGTAAAGATGTTCAATATGTAATTTTATTTAGCTCAAATATCTGATTGCTCATTTAGGTTTGATTACACAGTCAATGGAGCTATATCATGATTACTAGAGACCATCATTGACAGTCTCCAATCTGGTCTTTCATGTATGGAGAGGAGACAATCCAGTCTAAGAAAATTATTACAACTCTTGTTACTTCTAGTGACCAGTTGATGGATTTACTAGGCTAGTCTTTAAGAGGCTCTATCATCATCATGGACCTGAGTTTGTCCTAAATATTTTAGATCAGCTACTTGAATCTTATCCTTCCAATGAGTTAAATGCTAGACAATAACACTAGTAATGGAGGTCCTATAATTCAATATATTTTTAACAAGTTGGTGTTCTATTTTGAATTGCCTTAGCTTGAGTAAGGACATTTTTATAAATATACAAATGTGTATCTTTCTGTAAATATTGTATGTTTTAATATACAAGGCAACAGATTGGGCCACCTAGAACTTTTTTGATTGATTGCAACTACTATCTTGAGAATCAGCTTTCCTGTCAATTTTTGGCCAATGTTAGCAATTGGCATATCATTGCATTAATTTTGCCAAATTCAAAAACTTGAAAGCAAGCAATCTATTATATCATCAAAGACTACAACTGGAGATGGAGTCACTTCACTGGTTTGTAAAAGTATTTTTTTTTCACTGATTACTATTATATCAGATACAACATGGTATGGAATTATTTGGAGGGTAAATCTAATGGTACAAAAATATGAATCATTAGAATATTCGGAACCCTTCATGAACATTACCGCAAATATAATTAAAACAGTTATGACTCTCACATAAATAAGAAGCTGTGCAGCAGCCACAAAAAAGGAGTTCAATGAAATATAGAATAAAGATATACAAACAAGAACCAACCCCAATGAAAAAGCAGAATAAATAGGATTGGTAAGTAATACAACTCCCATACCCCCTATTAGAAGAACTGATCCCAGAAATGCTACAAGAATATAGATTAATTAGTAGTAGTATCATACTGCTGAAAAAGAGCGTAATTCTTGTTTGGAATTTCTGTTGCATGATACTTCTTGATAAATCACATGCCTTAAAGATTCAACACTCAGAAATTATATAAGAATGCTATCTAATGGTTGCTAATAAATTTGTTACTTTCTCATAAGGAATACAACTTTCTTATTCAATTTCTTTTTTTGTTTCATTTATTTAACATGGAACCTTTTGTATTCGATGTATTCGAACTCTAGAAGTTAAATCAGTATATTTTCTATTTTCAGACTTATAATGAAATTCAACATTGTTTCCTTGTGATTGTGATTCAGTATACCTTAATGATTTGTGCGCTTGCCTTCTTGAATGTGAGTTTAATTTTAAATTAGAACATTCTTTTACTATTGGTTACTTCTAAAGATAGTTTTTGTATCAAATTTTAGATCTAAATAACTTCACCTTTGACTTCGATGATGGGCATGATATCACAAAATGACCTAATCATTGATGAAACTGGTTCATGCAGTGAAGCTTGTAAGATATGGTCTTCACTCTTCATACAATATTTAATCTCATTAAATCCGAAGGAAGGACGTTATGGACTTGTCTAACATGTAACATGATCTAAATCAGAACACTTATTTTGTGTTAATCTGATAAAACTGAAGGCAACTGGTAAAGTACAATATTAGTACTAGGGCTTCAAATGATCTTGCAAGTGGCAGCATATTAAATAGTCGTACTAGGGCTTCAATTAGTTGTAAACAAAAATTGTAGTCATTATGCCTTCTTTCAGGACAATAGTGCTCATTTTTTGTTTCACTGTGAATCGGGAAACAACAACAGAATCTGATTATGGTTTCTGAGTTATTCTTGTCAAGTGGTAACATGTATAGTATTGCATAAAGGAACCAGCTCTTTCCAATTACAAAATGTATTTTGTGAAGCAATGCATCCAAACATGGTTCGAAAAGATATTTTTATTAAAAGAAAAGTCATGAGATAATAAACTTACCAAACAATAAAAACAATTATTTTCATGATTCACTAATTAATTCTTGAACTATTTGACACTTAGGTTTTCAATTTGAACCCTTTTAATATTTGTAAAATAAGTTATGCATTACAATTTTGTGAAAATAGAACTCCTAAATTACTTAGATTTTTGAAATGCACTTGATGTAGTTATCGTAGGAAAGCATAATTGCTAAAATAGCCCAACTTGGAAATGATTCATCGTAAGGCTGCCTACAGCAGCCAATTATTTTTTTACCAGAAACATATATTTGCCCCAGGTCATAAAGAACAATCTTCATACACCAATGTTATGTTAATAATACTCTAAAGGATTTAAATATTTAAATTAGTCCTTTTCCTAGCAACCCTTTAACATGGGGTCCAAGCAAGAGGTGTAAGATTCAAATCTTCTTGTGTCAAAAATATTAGCTGATCTATTCGCATGAAGGATTTTCTTAATCAAATCTAGTCGTACTTGAAAGGGACAGATTTAGGAATATAGATATAGCAGTCGATCTGTTTCCTAACCGCTTAAATATTTGGGAGAAGTAGGTAGATAATCAACTTCAATATACTAAAATCCAAGCTGAACCTTTCTTGAAGCCTTTAATAGCAATGTTGTAAGCTCTCTTTTTTGTTAATTGCCTGGCTTATCATATCTTTCAACCATGGTAGAATGCATATCATGCAAAAAAAACCTTCATCATCATCCTCATCCACTAGAAGAAAATCAATTTCTTATTCTCTAATCAACTTTCCCTTTCATAATATTTCAGAAATGTCAATCCAAGATGAACTACCAACAATTGGAGCGCTCTGCGCAATAAAGCATCTACTGCCCAAGTCTTGTCAACTAGTTTGATCACACTTATAGTTAAATTTTTATGCATTGGTATTCTTTGCAATTCATCATTCCAAACTATTTCTCTATGAAAATTGCATTCATTCTCCAAGTTCTCTAAAGTTATTATGATCGGTTCCCTTATGGGAAAACAAGACCAGGATCTTAGTTACCATTTATGGACATTTGGACTATTCCGTTGCAAAGATTATATTATAAAGAATTATCCTTTTGGTTTAAAAATTAGAACCCAATAACACTTCTTTTTCTACCATATTAAACAATCTAGGTTGTTGGAAGCTTGGCATATCGCTTGTTGAAGCCATCAAATTGTTGATTGATGCTCAAAGTTCCTGCATTAGAAAAGCACTTTCAGAGGTATCCCCTTTAAATGTAAATCAATTCTTTACTTCTTGTTGTTTTAAGTTTTGCTTAGTTGTATAATCATCATGAAAATTATTGTTTTGTCACTTAATTGTTGTAATGGCTTCACACTGTTACAAGTTGAGGTAGTGTGACCAACCTAATAAATTTTAAAATTATTATTTGGCTAGATTTTTTTCTTTATCTCTAATTGTTGTGATTGTGTTTTTGTTTATAAATATTGTTTTGTTGCTTATAAATGTTTTAGGTGTATGAGTACCCTTTTTAGGAGTTGTCAAAGTTGCGGCTGAGCATAGGGTTGCCTCAACATCTTTACCATGTGTAGATACTGTAGCGTTTAAAAAAAAACCGGTTCACTAAAACAAACCATGATTTTTGTTATGGTTTAATACTAAAGGGTTTAAGTAATTAATGTATTACTAGGTTAACGAATCTGATCCGATTTGCTAGCAACCCGACCCGGTGTACCCTTTTAAATGCAAGTTTTATTTTCCCCCTCCCCTCACCTTTGAAGCCGTTGGCCTCCCCATACCTCCATCCAAACCCTAGCAACTTTGGAAGAGATAGAAGAAGAACCTCGTCGAAATGCTTAAGGTCGCCTTTTCCTACGTCTCGCGGGTGATCTCCCATACGTAAAACACCAAGGCAAGTTCTCTTTTGTTGATTTTGAATTTACTGCACCCTATGAATTTTATTATGATATTTTGATGTATTTTGCACGTTTTAACAAGGTTTTGTTTTTGTTATTTAGTATATCATAAGGATCCTAACATGTAGATTTGAAGTTGATTTTTGGATTTGATAGTTATGGCATAGAAAAAAATTTCGTTCCGTGCCGGGCGAAACTTACTGTTCCACCCGCGCATTGAAACCGGCACCGGACGAGCGACGATTTCGTCGCGTCGTGCATCTCGCGTTAGGAGGAGTCGCGTGCGCACCAGAAATCGTCGCACCAGGAGGAACGTCGTCGGAAGGTTCGCAGCGCCTGAAGCGCGTCGCAGGCGCCGGAGGCGTCGCAACGCGACGTCTCCTGTGACGCCAAAAACGTCACTGACGCTTCTGGCGTTGCTGGAATCGTCGCCGGACTCCAACGGTGCCGCTGGACGCCGTCGGAGGCGTCGCAGGCGTGGGCGCTAGGTTGCGGGTCGCAGGCAGGGGACACTGTGCAAAATTACAATTTAAATAAATTAAACAATTCCCATTTAATCGTGATATTTTAAAGAGGCTTTCATAAACCCTAATTAAATTATCCCAATAAAATATAAAAAAATATATTTAAATTTTTTTAAAAAATAATCAATTTTCTTAAATAATATTCTGAAATTATTTTTACTATTTTAAAATTTTTAAAAATTCTAAATTATTTAAAATTCTAAAAAAAATTAAAATTTTTTATAAAAATTCTATTAAATCAAATTTATATTCTTATATAATATTTTAATTATTTTATATTTTTTACTGATTTAATGTTTAATAAAATTACCGAAACTGTATCGGCACGGCACGATACGATACCGAAATCGTGTCGTTCCGGTCTTGGACCGAAACCTCGGCACGGGTCGAAATTTTAAACCTTGATTCATGGATTTGATTCTCAACCATTATGATGCTTTGATAATGTTTTATCGACTTCTTGACTAGAAATCGGGACGTTGGAATTTTCGGTGGAAGAGGCTGGTCAAAGAGCATGGAGGAGGAGGAGGATTGGCGGCTGGAGATGCTGGGCAGATTTCATCAAGGAAGAAGGGGGCTGGGGATGTTGGATAGATTTTGTGAAGGGCTGGAGATACTGGACAGATTTCGTGAAGTAAGAAGGGGGCTGGGGATGCTGGGTAGATTTTGTGAGGGGCTGGAGATACTGGGCATATTTCATGTGGTAGGAAGGGGGCTGGGGATGCTGGGCAGATTTTGTGAGGGGCTGGAGATACTGGGCAGATTTCGTGAGGGAAGGAAGGGGGCTGTGTTGGGTAGATTTCAGGGCTTGTGCTGGGCAGATTTCGTGAGGAAGGAAGGGGGCTATGCTAGGCAGATTTTGGGGGTTGTGTTGGGCAGATTTCATGAGGGAGGAAGGGACTGCGCTGGGCATATTTTGTGAGGGAGGAAGGAGGTTGGTCGGGTGAGGGAGGAAGAGGGCTGTTGATTTGGGGCTATTCTGGTGAGAGGCTGTAGCGGGCTGTTTGGGTGAGGAAGGAAGGGTTAGAGTGGGAGTCACGAGGTGAGGTTTAGCATCCGAAAAGGGATGAATGGGAGAGCACGGAGCAGAGTCCTTAAAATAATAATTTTTGTTTTTATTTACTTTTCGTGTATTAGCACCGTGAATTTTATTATCATAACTATTAGCAAGGTGTGATGCACAAAAGTTTAACTGGTTGTTTTAGCATGTTAAGTGAACTATCTTATTCATTTTGTAATAACTTTCTATGCATGAAAAGTGAAAATGTTTTGTTTAATAATGTGATCTGTATGTATTTATGTGATGGGTTTGGGAATCCAACTTAAGAAGAGTTCGATGAACCTTACTAGAGGGGTTAGGGAATCTGGTTTAAGAAGGGTCCAATGAACCTTACCAATCCAGCTTAAAAAGGATCTGGTGAACCTTACCAAAACAGAGGGGTTAGGGAATCCGGGCTAAGAAGGGTCCGGTAATCCATACCAACCTAGTACTAGGATAAATGTTTGGATAAACGATTAGAGGTTAAGGTATAAAGGAGCTACACTTGATGATCAGAATTATTGTAATTTACGAATCTTACGAGTAAAATAAAAGATAACGAAGGTTCAAAATTGAATGTTAATTTAGGGTAGTTTGGAGGTTCATGAAACTGAAGTTAGAAGTTATTCTCCGTTGATATTTAACATGGTAATTTATCAAATATTTCGCTTAAAAGCGAATAGATGTTATTTATATAACGGTTGAACTTGCTATGTTTTTAGATTCACTAGATCCATATGGTGCAGGTAATGAGGAGATAGAAGAACTTGGCGGATGAGCCTTCTTGTACCTGACAGTGCACACCCGAGGGCTTCTTTGATTAGTCTACTTTTCTACTGGCATTAGGAGTTGGGTCCTCTAGTCGGAGTTGAGTTATCTGTTTTGATATCATCTCATTAGTTAGTTCCACTCTCCGTTCTTTTGAAGATTTTATTCACTATTATGATGTTCAAACTCAAATTTGTTTTGGTTTCAAGTTTAACCAGTTTGTAATGCATTATTAGTTGGAGTTGTTTTATTTAATTTGAGTCTCTTTAATGTTAGTATAACGAGGTTTGTGAAATACATATAGAAAGGTGCAGGATGTTTCATTCAAGGTTTAAAATTTTGACCCGTGCCGAGGTTTCGGTCTCAGACCGGAACGATACGGTTTCGGTATCGTATCGTGTCATGCCGATACAGTTTCGGTATTTTTATTTATCTATAGTAATTATAAGATAAATATGTTTATTGTGTATATAAAAATAAGTTATATATTGATTTATTATAAGTTCTCAATTATTGAATAATTTAATATTGTTAGAAAAAATAATTATATTTAAATAGAATTGATATATCAATAATTCAAATTAAAATGAAAGTATCTATAATAATATAATAATAATAATAATAATAAATTAATACAAGATATTACTTTATATTAATAATAATTATATAAGTTAACTATTTATTCATTTAATTAATTATTAATTAAATAATATATATATTTTAAATAGTAAAAAAATCAAGTAAAAAAATTTTTAAAAATAAAAAAAATATCAGAATATAAATATAATTTATTAGAATTTTTAAAAAAATTTAAAATAATAAAAATTATATTAAAATATAAATAAGAATTATTATATATTTTTTAAAATTTTTAAATAAAATTTAAAACATTATTTTTTCAGAATATTAATTAATAAAATTTATTTAATTTTTTTTAATTTTAAATATATATTTTTTATATTTTATTAGGATAATTTAATTAGGGTTTATAAAAGTCTCTTTGAAATATTACACATCCTCCTTAGAAATTGTTTAAATTAATTAAATAAAATAAATAATTATTAAAAAAGGAAAAAACCTGCGTATGTAAGATCGCCCACGATCATCGCGGGCGATCCTGCGGGGGGCGTCCGGTGGCACCGGAAGGTTCGCCGGAAGCGTCCGACGAACCTGCCGGACGCTTTCGGTGCCGTAGAAGGCGTCGCGCACGACACCTTCGGTGTCGAAGGTGTCGTGAGGCGCCGCCGGAGTCGTCCTGCGTCTCCTCCGGCGTCGAGGGAGGCGGCCAGCGTCTCCTCCGGTGCCGCTGAGACGGGGACGCCTCCCGTGTCAGTTTCGGCCACTCGGCGGAACAATAAAAACCATCCGTACCAAGCGACACGGAACGACATTTCATACCCTGGTTTCATTTAGTATCAGTGCGGTCGTTCTTGTAAGGGATGTGTTTACTGCCAGGTGTGAGAAACTCGTGAAGCAAGCCCAAGTATGTAAGTTTAAAATTATATATTTTTTAATTTTTTAATTTTTTTTATTTTATTGCTTACATTGAGGAATTTAAGAATTTAACTGATATGCCCTTAATAATAATAATAATAATAATAATAATAATAATAATAATAATAATAATAATAATAATATACATAAATAAATATATGCAAATTATGTGCTTGTTTTCGACCGTGAATAGAGATGCCACCGACCGGTATGTAAAGAGGAATAGGAGGAATGGAGAGCAGAGGCATGAAGAGGCACCACCATTGCTTGACATTGGGGATTGAGGGCTTCAAACACCTCCCCCTCCACCCCTAGACGCTAGCACTCGTATGCTAGAAGATATGACGCGATTATTAGAGTAGCACGCTGAAGCTGCTCGCAGGGTTTGACCGGAAGCGGTTTATGGGCGCTTCAAGAGGATGGACTTCAAGAATTTCTCTGGCAGACCCATTCGTGGTGGAGGGATGGATTAGATCTTTAGAAGTAATATTCAAGTTTATGGATATGACAGATGCAGATAAGGTGCGTTGTACTACCTATTTGCTGAAGGAGGATGCCTCTTTGTGGTGGGAAGGAGTAGAGAAGTCAGTCGACCTAAACACCTTGATTTGGGAGGGGTTCAAGAAGATATTCTACGAGAGTCACAACAGATGTGTGGGCGCGAGTAAAGAGAGAGTTCATGGGCCTCCGACAGGGAGATATATCCGCTGTTGAGTACATCCGGAAGTTCAACAGGAGGTGTCACTTTGTGCCTTTAATCACCAATGATGCTTAGGAAAAATTAAGACACTTCTTGGACGGGTTGCGACCTAGTATTCGTCGTGACTTCCTGATGGCAGACTCGGGGAGTACTCTGTTGCTATTACCAGGGTCTTCTGGGCAGAGCAAGCACTAGGATATCGATTTTAAGATGCAGAGAAAGAGGCAGCATCCACAGAACAAGAAGTTGTTTGCAGGATCACAAAGGCCTCAAAGATAGCAGAAACAACAACCTCTGAAGGCAGATATGCCCCAAAATCAGGTGACAAACCCTTTGCAAGGCGTGCAACTCTCATCATTTTGGTAAGTGCATGTGGGGATCTAGTAAGTACTTCAAATGTGGGGAAGACGGACACAAAGCTACTGGGTGCCCGGCAACCTGCGACTGGTCAGGTTTTTGCGATGCATATCGAGCAGGCAGAGCCAGACAATACGCTTATCACAGGTATTTTAGTTAAATTCAGCACTTTATATTGCCATATTATTTGGAGTGCTATGTTCAAATGCAAGGATTATCATCAAGGTAAACTCGGATTGATGAGTGGTTAGGTTGTATATTCCAAAATTTTAGAATTATTAGGGAGTAAGATTTGGAACTTATGATGGCTTAGGATCAAATTTTATTGATTTGTATGTACTAAATTAGGCTCACAATTTGAAGGAGGATTTTCAAGAATGTTATGTAGTAGGTTAAGAATTTTTATGCCGGATATGATGGTATTGTTGTCAAGGTAGGATAATTATAGTGGGCGTTACCACTTATGCCTTGCTAGATTCTGGAGCTACACACTCGTTTATATCCAAATTCTTTATGAAGCGGTAGGGAATCTTACCGGGGAGTATAGAATTGGGATTTTGGGTTACGATGCCCTTGGGAGAAGTGATGTTATCTATTCGTTTAGTGAAAGATGTGAAGCTCCAATTGCAGAAGAATATCATGCAAGCAAACCCTTATTGTGTTGCCAATACTGGAGTTCAACATTATTTTGGGCATGGACTGGTTAACCCTATATGGGAGCTTCGATTGATTTCCGGCAGAGGTTTGTATCTATCCGACCACCCAACGAGGGACTATTTATCTTTGAGGCAGCCTGGAACGGCAGAGGCCGCACATGATCTCTTGTACTCGTGCGAGGGAGCTTTTGCATAGAGGTTGTTAGGGATTCCTAGCCAACATCATTTCCGTTCCGGATAGGGCTAGCCAATCAATTGAAGAAGCGGATGTGGTTAGAGACTTTCCCAGTGTATTTTCTGATGATGTTTCTGACATTCCACCTGAAAGAGAGGTGGAGTTTTCCATTGAGTTGATAACAGGGTCAATGCCGATCTCTAAGGCACCATATCGCCTAGCACATGTAGAAATGAAAGAACTGAAAGTCCAACTTCAGACTTTGCTAGATAAGAGATTCATTCGCCCTAGTTTCTCCCAGTGTTTTTTGTGAAGAAGAAAGACGGAAGCATGAGACTCTATATCGACTATTGATAGTTGAACAGAGTAACAGTGAAGAATAAATACCCATTGCCAAAGATCAAAAATTTATTTGATCAGTTGCAAGGAACTTCAGTATTCTCGAAGATCGATCTTCGATCGAGATATCATCAGTTGATGGTGTAGGAAGCAGATGTGCATAAGATAACTTTTAGGGCTCGTTATGGACATTATGAATTCTTGTAATGCCATTCATCAGAGTGCAGATGCCCCAACGGTCTTCATGGACCTCATGAATCGGATATTTTAGTCATATCTGGACTAGTTCATTGTTGTATTCATAGATGGTATCCTGATCTACTTGAAGAGTGTGGAGGAGCACATGCAACACTCGAGGACGGCGCTACAGATATTGCAGGATCGAAAATTGTTTGCTAAGTTCAGCAAGCGTGAATTCTGGTAGGAGAAGGTGACATTCTTAGGCCACATCATTTTGAGGGAAGGAGTAGAGGTTGATCCGACTAAGGTCAAGGCCATCAGGGAATGGTCAGTGCCTAGAAATACAATTGAGATATGCAGTTTCTTAGGCTTAGCTGGCTATTTTCGCAAATTCATCAAGGGTTTTTCCTCCATTGCAGTTGCAAGTCCTTTGACAAAGAAGAATTCCAGGTTTATATGGAGATCCGATTGTTAGGTTAGCTTTAAGAAATTGAAGCAACACTTACTACAACACCAGTTTTCGCTATGCCATCAGGGCAGGAAGAATATGTTGTATACACTGATGCTTCGAATCTAGGTTTGGGTGCAGTATTAATGCAACTTGATCGAGTTATTGCATATGCATCTAGGCAATTGAAGGTGCATGAAAAGAATTATTTGACTCATGACCTCGAGCTAGCAGTTGTTGTTTTTGTCATGAAGATTTGGAAACACTACTTATATGGCGAAAAGTGCAAAATCTATACTGGTTACAAGAGTCTTAGGTATTTCTTCACTCAGAAGGAGATGAATATGAGGCAGAGACGATGGCTGAAGCTGGTGAAGGACTACGATTACAATATTAACTACTGCCGTGGGAAAGCTAATGTAGTTACAGATGCTTTGACCTTGAGGTGTATGCTAAGGGCGAAGCTCCTAACTTATCTATCCTGGCAGTACAGTACGTGATGGGCAGTCAACAGATGAGCAGTTACATAAATGGAGACAGAGGGATGAGTCTAAGGTCGGAGGTCGTACTTGGTTGAGGATGGTATTACAATACAGAAGCCGACTTTAGGTTCCTAATGTTGATTCTCTTAGAGTTGAAGTGTTCCACCCAGGGAGTACTAAGATGTACACTTTCTATTCCCGAGTGGAAGTGGAAGAACATTACAATGGATTTCGTTATGGGTTTACAAAGGACAGTAAGAGGCTTCAATGCTATTTGGGTACTCGTTGATCATCTCACTAAATCAGTACACTTTCTACTAGTAAAAATAACTTTCACTATGACATAGTACGTGGAGCTGTACCTTCAAGAGATAGTCAGACTGCACGGAATCCCAATTTCTATAGTGTAGATCCGAGGTTTACTTCATCCTTCTGAAAGAGTCCATATGCTGCTATGGGAACCAAGTTATCGTTCAGTATAACTTTTCATCCTCAAACAGATGGATAGGCAGAACGGGTGATACAAATTTTATAGGACTTATTGCGAGCTTGTGTGATTGACTTCTCAAGAAGTTGGGAACAGAAGCTACCTCTGGTCGAGTTTATCTAAAACAACAGTTATCAGTCGTCTATAGGAATGACTCTTATAAGATATTCTAGGGAAGGAAATGTCAATCACCTATTCATTGGGATGAAGTCGAAGAAAGGACTGAGATTCAACTTGAAATTGTTTGGCATACTATAGATTTAGTAGTTAGAATCCGAGACAGGATGAAAACTGCGCAGAGCCGATAGAAAAGTATGCTGATAAGAGAAGAAGAGATCTCGAGTTCACCGTTGGTGACCACGTCTTCATGAAAATAGCACCCCTGAAGGGCATTATGCGATCCGCAAGCTGTCCCAGATTCATTAGACCTTTTGATATCCTAGACAGAGTGGGAACAGTGACATACAGAGTGACTTTACCGTTGAATATTGCTGGGGTGCACAATGTGTTCCACGTATCGATGCTAAGGAAGTACATGGTCAAATCCTGTGTACATCCTGAACTATGAGCCGTTGCAACTTGCACTAGATCTGGCTTACGAGGAGAAGTCAGTGCATATTTTAGAGAAACAGGAGATGAAGCTACGGAGGACGATCAATATGATCAAAGTAAAATAGTTGAATCACTCTGACAAGGAGACTGCTTTAGAGATCGAGTCAGACATGAGGAACCGTTACCTAGAGTTGTTCGGTAAGTTTTTAAAATTTTGAGGATGGAATTCATTTGGGGGGGGGGGGGGGGGGGGTTATAGCATTTTTAAAAAAAAAATCAGTACAAATCAAAATTTATGTTATGGTTTAATACTAAAGGGTTTAAGTAATTAATGTATTAATAGGTTAATGAATCTGATCCGATTTGTTAACAACCCTACCCGGCTTACCCTTTTAAATGCAAGTTTTATTTTTCCCCTCCTCTCACCCTTGAAGCCGTTGACCTTCCTATATCCCCATCCAAACCCTAGTAACTTTAGAAGAGAGAGGAAGAACCTCGTCTAAACACTTAAAGGTCGTCTTTCCCTACGTTTTATGTATAAAACAATACATAACACAGTGGAAAAATGATCCCTCCATATCCTTGTGAATATTGTATACCATGTTTTCCTACTTTGTTAGATAGAATAGTTATCTTTGATGTGGGATCGGTACTCCTGACAGTAACTTGGATTCAAATGCTAATCTCAACGCGATTAGAATGTCCGCCCGGCTTACCCTTTTAAATGCAAGTTTTATTTTTCCCCTCCTCTCACCCTTGAAGCCGTTGACCTTCCTATATCCCCATCCAAACCCTAGTAACTTTAGAAGAGAGAGGAAGAACCTCGTCTAAACACTTAAAGGTCGTCTTTCCCTACGTTTTATGTATAAAACAATACATAACACAGTGGAAAAATGATCCCTCCATATCCTTGTGAATATTGTATACCATGTTTTCCTACTTTGTTAGATAGAATAGTTATCTTTGATGTGTGATCGGTACTCCTGACAGTAACTTGGATTCAAATGCTAATCTCAACGCGATTAGAATGTCCGCATCTCTACGGTATCCACACGAATACGTCCTTCGTTCGTCACACGAACTTAGCCTTCGGAGAAGAACCACCTTCGTGGTGCTAGGCACACAAGTGATTCGGTCAAGAGCAAGAAGAGGAGGAAGAAGAAGATCAGGAGTCACCCATGACAATTTCATTCAAAAGAGACTTTTTATATTCATCCAATGAATACTAAGGGTTTTTACCTTTCCTCTTCAATGCATAATTAATCTCTATTAATTATCTTTAATGAGTTGGATTTTGGCATATTAGATTAACCATTAACCTAATAAGCTTAATCATCTCATAATTCCCACTAGCACTAGTGCTAATCATTACAAAGATGACACCAACACTTTGGATTATAATCCATTATTCTTAAGATCCTTACTATTTTAGTCAAACTTAAATAAACTCATATTCAAACCAACATGTTCTTTATGTGTGACCCAATAGACTCTTGTAACGTTGACAATATATCTAAAACCACTTTAGATATATAAACAATGAGTGACATCTAGTATTGCATCATTGCTACCCTAATAACGAGAATGTCGAGATCCGGCCTAACTTATCCGTATCTATTATCTTGTATAACTCAGTTCTTCTATCTTCAATATCGGTGAGGCATAGACCGTGTTATCCTTTTATCAATCCGTGTTTCTTGATTCCTATGTAGACACACTAAATTAAATAAGCTCAATATCTCATATTGACTAATTTGAGCATGACCATGTATTTGTGTCCTACTTAATCAAAGGGTCCATAGATATCACTTCTGTCATATGGAAGGGATAGATCCTATCTACATTACTCACATCCTTCTGTATAACTTATTGCATACTTAGTGATCGACTTTCTAGTCCATCTTGTTATATGTGACGTTTCTGATACCAAAATACAGTTTCTGATACCAAAATACACAACTCCTTAAAGATGGGCAAACGAACAAATAATCTTGTTCACCTAACTGTACAAGAGTTGCATATGATGTAATCGGTAAAGGTTGCCTACCTAAATTATACAAGTCTTGGGCGATTAGCTAAATCTAACTCAAGATGACGTATGATATGAATTTTGTACCACTTGAATGCCATTGTTTTTGGGTATGGAGCTAGAAGTGTGCGTAAACTACGGTTGCCCACATGCATGACTACCAAGCTTTACAATTCAGTGGGAGAATCATTTAACTAAAGGTCATTTAGATATGATACTTATTTCGGCATTTCATATTGTAGATCACCATGCCATCAAATATGTCGAATACTCTCTGCGATTTGTCCTTTAATAAGAAGGGCAAGCTCAATGGAGCTAATTTCCTGGACTGGTACATAAACTTAAGTATTGTCCTTAAGCAAGCAAGAAAACTCTCCGTCCTAGAGCAACTCATTTCTGAACCACCTGCCACCACCACTACTCGTGCTGATATGGATGTTTATGTCTCGCGGGGATTTTCCCATACGTAAAACACCAAGGCAAGTTCTCTTTTGTTAATTTTGAATTTACTGCACCCTATGGATTTTATGATGATATTTTGATGTATTTTGCACATTTTAATAAGGTTTTGTTTTTGTTATTTACTCCATCATAAGGATCCTAACATGTAGAGTTGAAGTTGATTTCCGGATTTGATAGTTCATGGATTTGATTCCATGCTTTGATAATGTTTTTATTAACTTCTTGATGGGAAATTGGGACGATGGAATTTTCGATGGAAGAGGGTTGGTCGAAGAGCAAGGAGGAGGAAGATTGGCGGCTGGAGATGTTGGGCAGATTTCGTGAGGGAAGAAGCGGGCTGGGGATGCTAGGCAGGTTTTGTGAAGGGCTGGAGATATTGAACATATTTCGTGAAGGAAGAAGGGGGCTGGGGATGTTGGGCAAATTTTGTGAGGAGTTGGAGATACTGGGTAGATTTCGGGGGCTGTGCTGGGCAGATTTCGGGGGCTGTGTTGGGTAGATTTCATGAGGTAGTAGGAAGGGGCTGCGCTGGGCAGATTTCGTGAGGAAGGAAGGAGGTTGGTCTGGTGAGGGAGGAAGAGGGTTGTTGATTTAGGGTTGTTTTGGTGAGGGAGGCTGTAGTGGGCTGTTTGGGCGAGGAAAGAGGCTGTAGCTGCGTCTTTTGCTCGACTTCCTGTGCTTCTAAGCTCCTGCACACTTAGACACAAGGTTAAAAATACCACAGGACCTAGCCTAACTTGGTTGATCACATTAAAACAACCTTGGGATTTCAACAATCTCCCTCTTTTTAATGTGAGCAACCCAAGTTAAGCTAAGGTTAAAAAACATAAAATTAAAATAATAAATTCTGCAATAAAGTCCAAAAATAAAAGATTGTCATCTACCTCCCCCTAGACTTAATCTTTTCCTTCTCCCCCTTTGATCACATAAAAAATGGGGTACCAAGAAAAATCTAAGGGTACTAAAAAAAACTTTGAAAATTATTTTGTTATCACAAAAAATTTGCAATAATTCTAGAAACCTTTAAAAAAAAATTTAAGTAAAAAATTTCCCGAAAAAATATTTTTGACCAACTAAATTTTTTTTTTTTTGAGAATTTTCTAAGAGAAAACAAATTCAAGCAAAAAAACTTTTCCAAACAAAAAATCTAAGTTAGACATTTTGCAAAAATATTTTTGAGATATTTTTCTAAGTTTTTGCAAAAGAAAAAATATTTTTGGCAAATTTAAAAAATTGAGTAACCCTTTTAAAGCATTATCTCATTTCAATTTAATGTTTTATCAGTTAGTCAATTAAATATTTTATTTCAATACTTGGCTTTCAGGCAGTGGTGAGGCACTAGACCTTCTTGGTTATTGGAGCAACAACCACTTTCTAGACAAAGCCTCATAAAGAAATTAAATATTTAATTTTCTCACTGAAAGCGCTAAGTCTAATTAAGGTTTAAGTTAGACAAGATTTCGGAACCCAATATAGATTCCGGCCAACTGGATTAATTAGATATTTCTTATGGGCATATTTCTTTGAAATATTTCTAATTTGTCCCTTGTGATATCTAAAATACCAATTTAGATTATTGAATTTTCTAAGACTTGTATTAGATGAGCATGCAAGATTTTTTAAGTTATTTATTTCTTTTTGCAAATTATCATTTTCTAATTTTACTTTGTTAAAGTCTTCTAATGGGCAAGATTTAACTAGAATTAATTTTAAATTTTTAATCTCTTTTTCTAATTTGCAGCAATTTTTAGTTAATATTTTAACAAACTTAAATAATTT
The DNA here is from genome assembly GCF_018446385.1 of Zingiber officinale. Lineage (NCBI taxonomy): Eukaryota > Viridiplantae > Streptophyta > Magnoliopsida > Zingiberales > Zingiberaceae > Zingiber > Zingiber officinale. The sequence goes on from NC_055986.1 coordinate 53,932,253, forward strand.
ATCGAGAGGAAGAGATCGTACCTGACTTACCTTGTCGATCTCGTTATCCGTGACTCCCCTTGAACTGTTGCTCTTCCGACGTAGCTCCCGCTTTATCGATGCTCTCGATGCTCATTTCGGACGAGCTTGAATCGTAGTCATCGTCTTGATAACTTGCCATTAATGCAAGTCCGGAGAAAGCCTCGACTTCCGATTCGGACGACGTATCGTCCCACGTCGCTTTTAGTGTCTTGAACTTTTTTGTTTGGACAGACTTCTTTCCTTTGTCCTTGTCTTTGTTCCTTAGCTTGGGACAATTGTCTTTGACGTGCCTTTGTTCGTTGTAGTCGTAGCATCTGATCGTCATTTTCTTTCTAGCCTGAGGATGGTTAGTTTTACATGAATTAAATAACTTTTTAAAGCGCCTTACCATCATTACCATTTACTCGTCATTGAGAGAAGATTCTGACTCATGCTCGTCTCTCGCTGCCTTGAGGGCGATGTTGTGCTTCGGCTCCTTCGTACTTGCACATCTTGATTCATGCACTTCAAACGTAGAAAATAATTCTTCTAAAGTAATATTTTCTAAGTCCTTAGAGATATAAAAAACATCTACTAGTGAAGTCCATTTCGTATTCCTAGGGAATGCATTTAACGCGTACCTTAGCGAATCTCGGTTACTTACCTTTTCTCCGAGATTCGATAGTCCAGTGATGGACTCCTTAATTCTCGAGTGAAGATGCGCAATTGTCTAATCTTCTTCAAGCCGTAGGTTGGTCAACTGGTTGCGAAGTAAGTCCCGTCTCGCGAGCTTAGCTTCGGACATCTCTTCGTATAGCTTAAGGAACTTTTCCCAAAGTTCCTTCGCTGAATCGTAGTTGTCGATCTGGTTGACTTCTTGTGGCGGAAGGACGTTCAGCAGATGGAACTCTGCTTTGTCGTTTGCCACGTAGTCGGCCTGCTCCTTTTTCGTCCACTGACATTTTTCCTTACCTTCCGGTGCTATAAAATCGAATTCCATTATTAGAAGTAAATCGAAATTAGTTTTAAAAAATACCTGCATTCGCTTTTTCCAGTTAGCGAACTCCCCATCGAATTTTGATGGGTATATGCTAGGTCCGGTCATCGTCTTTGCTTTGATCGGCGGTTAGTCCTCCTGAAGCGTCCTGGCTGGGGACCGTTGGTGGCCGGTTGTCGGAGGGGTTGAATAGCCCTACACAAATAAAAGAGATACCCTTCTTAGACTTTTTAAGATAACACTTGCATAAATAATTAAAGACTGAACTTAAAAGAAAAGAGACACCGGAGTTTACTTGGTTACAACCGGGGAGGTTGTTAATCCAAGGAAGATGATCGCACTAAATTCTCCTTCAGGCGGAGAAGCCTCTTTTATAACAGTGTAAGCACAGAAATGAGAAGCTAAACTAAAAGAAGAGCGCACAAGTGTTGTTACAGTGTTTTCTTGATGAATTGAAAAGCTTCTAGAACAAGGCTGTATTTATAGACTTGGTCGGAGCGCCTGGAAGCGTTCTAGGCGCTTGGAGGGGGATAAAGTTTTATCCCCTTCGCAACGGATCGCGGTCAAAAGCGATCCGGTCAAAGTCGGGTTCCGAGCGGCCGGAATCGCTTCGGGCACGGACTGGTACGAGCGCCCGATTAGGTCCGTGCGCCCGGACCACTAAAGTCAACATAGTTGACTTTCGATTCGGGCCCTCTGCTCCGGTGCTGCTCGCCTCGGTCCGGGTCTTCCGCTCCGGCTCTGCTCGCTTGGGTAATTTCGGCTAACCGAAATAAGGCTCACCCGAACCCAATATCGGTCTTCTCGAGCAACCTTTCGCTCCGGCTTCTCGTCTATCGAAAACGCAGCGCGCTTCCTTTTCGTCCGCTCGCGTACTCTTCTGCAGCACCTTGTCCCTCGGACACACCGAGCCCGTCGGCTCTCTTCCATGCTGTCCTTCTCGCTAGCTGTGTTTTTTGCTTGATTTCCTGTGCTCCGAAGCTCATGCACACTTAGACACAATGTTAAAAACACCACAGGACCTAACCTAACTTGGTTGATCACATCAAAATAATCTTTGGGTTCCAACACAACCTTCGTCGTGCTAGCGATTACCTAAGGTTGTTTTTTTTGGCCAAGAGAAGAAGAGGAAGAAGAAGCAACAAATGGATGACCATAACTCACAATGTTACTTCACCTACATAAGGATACTTCACAAAAAGGTTACTTTACCAAAAATATTACTTCACCTAAAAGTTACTTTTACAAATGGCTTTTGTACTCAATCCAATGAATACAAATAGTTTAGACCTTTTGGTCTCCCTTTTTATACTCCATTAATCTCTATTAATGGACATTAATCTTCTTTAGTAGGTTGGATGTTAATATATTAAATTAACCATTAACCCAATAAGCTATTAACCTAATAAGCAGTCTAATCCAAATTCATTTGAGTCTAACTTAATGAGTTACATTTGGATTAGACTTAACCCTATAATCTTAGGGTCCATCATATTTTAGTCAAACTAAAATAAACTTATCTCCAAATTAACATGTTCTGTGTGCGACCCAATAGGTTCTCGTAATGTTGGCAATGTCTCTAAAATAGCATGTTAGATACCATAAGCAATGAGTGACATCTAACAATGCATCATTGTTATCCAATGACGAGAATGTCAAGATCCGACCTAACCTTTTTATGTCTATTATTTTTTATGACTTGGTCCTTCTATCCATGATATTTAGATTGATCAATAAGGCATAGACTGTGTCATCTTTTTATCAATCTTTGTGTTTTTTGATCTCCAAGTAGACTCATTTAACCAAATGAGCTCAATATCTCATATTTACTTATTTGAGCACGACTATGCATTTTATTAGTCTTATTTAATCAAGGGGCTCACAGATATCTCTTCCGTCATATGTAATGGATTGATCCCATCTACATCACTTACATACCTCTACATAACTTATTGTATACCCAGTGATCAATTTATAGTCCACCTTGTTACAGGTGGCGTTTGCCAATACTAAAGTGCACAACTCCTATATAGGGAACCATAGTGACTTCTGGTCTAAGGACTATTCATACCAATAGTCATTATGAGAAAGTTCATGATACTCATATTATTCAGTACATATTCTTTAATATATACCCATGTGTCAAGTTGATATCATGTATCCTTGACTTGTGAGATTAAGTCATCAGTTGATCTTCATGCTAGTCTCAATGTATTAATATTATCCTTGTATATTAATGTTTGACTAGAAATAGTTAAAGAGTAGTGTTCTTTACAGCCACCCACTATCAATTCAACCAATTGATATGCTATAGACTAGAACCTCCTACCCTAGGATATTATTATACTTATTCATCTGGCACAGGTTTGAAATACATATAATAACCATAAATTTTGTCTTTTATTAATGAAATATGATACAAAAGTTCTCTTGTCAATCCTCTCATAATTGGTTTTAAGGGCTAATACTAACATGGGCCTCTTTTATGTAACACTCCACCCTCCTCACTACTGGTCTGTGAGGGCGGAGCGCTATTTGACTACTAATTATACTTTAACTAAAATTGTTCGCATGAAAATATCTATACTTAAAACTCTCAAAAATTTAAAACATGCAATTAACTGGTAGCGGAAGACTAAATAAACAATTTCAATAGTCTAAATACATAGCAATCTTAATAAATTTCTGAACTAGGTCCCAAGGCTTCTATAGTCCAGGCATCACACATCCATCCGCACCTCCTTGTCACCTTCCTTTGCTATAACTTTTCCTTTGCTCTATCTGCAGTAAGAGGAAAATGCAACTATAAGCAAAATTGCTTAGTAAGCGCTATCTAACTCACAAAACTCGAATATGCATGTAACTGGAAGAAGTCTAAAACTGAATGCTCAGAAAGAAATACTACTCATACTCATCTAACAGCAAAGGAAACAAAACATATTGGAATGCTAAACATGTAAAGCAAATCTAAACAAACATGCTAGCATAAAAGAAAACTAAACTTGCTGGATTTTAAACTTATGTGAAACTTGTTTTACTTGTTTAAAAACTTATACTTTAATACTTCAAAATAATAATCAACTTCTCTTGGACCCGGCAACTGTACTTGCTATGTGCGCATCCCTAACTAGACCCGAGGTAGCTAGTCCCGAATCTAGTAGGGTTTATTAGGTTATCTGAACCTAGGGACGACTATGGGAGCCCAACCCAAGGACAACTGAGAGTCCAGCATACTAGGTTATCTAAACCTAGGGACGACTATGGGAGCCCAACCCAAGGACAACTGAGAGTCCAGCACAGTGCCACTGATAAAAGTAAAATACTGATTTATAAGTTGATTTATCTTAATTACTTCTTCTTTAAATGCCTTGGCATTTTAACGAGCACCTTGTGTGCCAAAATCCTTAAAGTCTTGATTTTGGGATCTACTTAAGGCCTTGACCTTTTTCTTTCTTTTCTTTATCTTTCTTATACTTGTTAATACCTCTAATAAAAGAATGCTTCTTTAAAAACTGAAATGTTTAAATAAATTCTAACTTTGAAATGCATTAACAAAAATCTGCATACTATGCTAATCAAAATTCTGCATACTATACTAATCAAGATTATGCATTCTATGCTACACTATTTCTGCATACTATGCAAACATAAATTCTGCACTATAATACTTAACCAAACTGCACTATAATCTTTTTCTTTAAAAACTGCACTATAAGTTCCACAAAAAATCTGCACTACAAGTTCCACCAAAAATCTGCACTATAAATTCCATAAAAAATCTGCACTACAAGTTCCACAAAAAATCTGCACTATAAACTTTAAAGAAATCTGCACCATAAGCTCTTAAGAAATTTGCACTACAAGCTCTAAAGAAATCTACTCTAAAGAAAGCTGCATTTTAAGCTCTAAGAAATCTGCACTACAAGCTTAATTAAAATCTGTACTATAAGCTTACATAAAAATCTGCACTATAAGCTTAATTGAAATCTGCACTATAGGCTTAATTAAAATCTGTACTAAAAGCTTAAATAAAAATCTGCACTATAAGCTTAATTAAAAATCTGCACTATAAGCTTAATTAAAATCTGCACTATAAGCTTAATTAAAATCTGCACTATAAGCTTAATTAAAAATCTGCACTATAAGCTTAATTAAAATCTGCACTATAAGCTTACATAAAAATCTGCATTATAAGCTTAATTAAAATCTGCACTATAAACCTACATAAAAATCTGCACTATAAGCTTAATTAAAATCTGCATTATAAGCTTAATTAAAATCTGCACTATAAGCCTACATAAAAATCTGCACTATAAGCTTAATTAAAATCTGCACTATAGACATAATTAAAAATCTGCACTACAAGCTTAATTAAAATCTGCACTATAAGCCTATATAAAAATCTGCACTATAAGCTTAATTAAAATCTGCACTATAGGCTTAATTAAAAATCTGCACTATAAGCGCTTCTCATGCTTCGAATTCAAGAAGAACAAAGGTTCGAAACTACTCCTACTGCAGGTGAGAAGCACTTACCTTGCTTCTTGGACTCACAACCGAACAAGAAGGGTTTCTAGGACCTTGGCCGGCCGCCGGAGACGATGCCCTAACTCCCTTTTGTTTTCTGCCCGAGCTCCGCCGTCGCACGCAGAAGAGGAGAGAATGGTTTAGGTCACCGGAATAAAACCCTCTCCTAACTTATCCCTTTTATAACCTAGTATTTCTGTTAACTCCTTAAATAAATTTTTCTTTTTTTTCTAAATAGAACCACCACTGGGATTCTTGGTCAGCCAAATCTTTGACGGGTCAAGGTCACGACTTCGATTCCTCAGCCGAACCCTTTTTCTCCTATTTATTTCCTATTTATTAATTACTGCTTAAATAAATTTCGTTCCTTCTTTTAATCAGCATCGCTCGCTGGAACACTTGGTCAGCTGTGCTTTTGCTAAATCAGAGGTTGCGGGTTCGATTCCTCAGCCGCCCCTTTTATTCCCATTTATTTTCCGTTTCCTATTAACTATTACTTAAATAAATTTCATTACCCATTTTAATCAGCAACCTTCGCTGGGACACTTGGTCAGCCGCGCGTTGCTTAAGGTTTGGCTCGTGGGTTCAAATCTCGGCTGCAACCTTTTTCTTCCTATTATTTCCTGTTATCAACTTCTACTACTTAAATACATTTCATGCTTCTTTTAATCAGCAACGACTGCTTGCACACTTGGTTAGCCGGACTCGCTTAAAACTTGGTTCGGCCGGAGGTCTCGGGTTCGAATCTCGGCTTGGACATTTTTTTGTCGAAACTTCTTTCGTTTAGTAAAAATATCAAACGACCTCCAAAAATTGCATAAAAATATTCTAAAAATCTCTAGAATATTTCTAAAGTATTTCTAAATATTTTTAACCACTATTAGGACTCGTAATGAGGAAGTTTGGGTCGTTACATTTTATTAGTCTATTAATTGCATTAGGATGTTGGGTCCTCTAGTTGGAGTTGAGTTATTTGTTTTGATAGTCAGTTGAGTTCATCTCACTAGTTAGTTGCACTCTCTGTTCTTTTGAAGATTTTATTCACTATGATGATGTTCAAACTCAAATTTATTTTGGTTGCACTCTCTCTATTTTGTCGATGTAGGTTGGATTGGTAATTAAATCATACATTTTTCGACCAGTTTGTTTTATGCACTACATTGGTTTAGAGGTCTCTTGTTCGTAGTAAGATAGTAAAATTAGCATTATATGGAGAAGTTATATTATTAATTTGTTAAGCTAGTTAATCCTTTAATAATCTTTGATATAAAAACTTGTGAATACATTCAGAATATTTCTTCATACCATATTCCACAAAAATAATGATCTCAACTCTTTGATCCTTTTCCTTTTGACGGCCAATTAATATTCTTTGATTAATTATTACATCTCAACTTTTTAGAGATCTTAGAAGAATTTTTAGATATTGATCCATTTAACTTTAAATTTGAATTACTGAATGCATTTTTTACTCCGCTTAGTGGAATAATTTCTTAGTTGAGTATTTCTATGTAGATTTGATTGAGAAACAAATCTGTGTTAGTATTGTGCTTATTTGGTGTACTGATTGTGATACTCTTGTGATTGCAATCGTGCAGTGGATGCATTCACGGAGCTATTTTCTTGTTGCATTGGGAGGTTTAAACTCTCACTCATTACTTGATGGCATGAGGACTACCGCTCTTTTGTGATTTGGAAGCTTGCTTTTCTTGGAAGCTAAGATTTTCTATAGTTGTTGCAGTTAATAATTTGCCTGATATATGTGATGTTTTGGTTTTTGTGGATCTGCACTAGATTTTCCTTCTATTTGAAGTTAAAATATTGGTTTACCGGCAAAGAACTCAGCCTGCTATATTTATGGTTTTGGAGTTGAGTTTTCTTTATCTGAAAGACTTTCTATTTTGATTTTCTGCTCCTGAAACCTCAGTGTTTGTTTTTTGAAAACTTGTGGGCTATCTCTGAAATTAGGATTCCATGTTTAGATGTGAATTTTGTTACACTGGTTTCTGGATTTGTGTTCTCTGCAATTTGTAACATTGTTGATGAGTCTTATTTTTAGTGTCTGTAATTTGTTATTTGTGAATAAAGGCAGGTTTTTTAGTGTTCTAGTGACTGGAGTCAGCTTCAAATGTTACTGAATTATGAAGCTGCATTGGTTTTTATCTAGGCATCAAAAGGATCCAAAATCTTAGAAGGGAGAAGAATATGTAGATCTCTTAAAAGGAGCTATTGAAACTATACTAGATTTCCATAAAGTTGCCCACAACTCCACATCTGGTTTCACTCGTGATATGGGGTGCACTCTCGACTTTCATTTTTATTATATTACTATCCTAGTTAATTATTATTTGATTCAAGAGGTAATATTGATGCTTGGACTGTAGTACTGAAATCAAGAACTGATATATCTCCTTTTTATCTAAATTTGCCAAAAAATCCTAATTTTATTTGCTAGATCTTAATTTTATTAGTACAACATTTGTACAAATTGTAATATTGTCACCGCTTCTATTCACTGATGCTTATTATCATTCTTAAGAGTGTCTTATGTACAAACACAAGAAATTATTTAGTTTCTTTCCTCAAATTATTTTGAAATCCTACCAAAGTCCTCCTATCTACCTTGTCGATAACTACAACTTTGGGTATTTAGTTATATAAATGACCCATTTTTTTCATTTTACTTCCTCACTTTAAAACTTACAATTGTTAGCACTTATAGTTTCCAACCAAATAAGCAATATAAGGATGAGTTAACACTTTGATTATGACGTCAATACCATGCTATCCTAGTCAGTACAATGAAAAAGAAAGAAATAAAAAGCTTAGCCTTGATCAGACAATCTATATTATTATCTAATCATTTTACTTATTAATGTTATCATTTAGGGATAGCTAATATGAATCATTGAAAATTATGTCCATTGAACAAACTGAGAGAAATATAAGTTCTTAACTTTTAATGTAGTAGGAAATTATTAGAATATGACAAATAGACATGCCACACCTTCAACTTAAGTAGAGTTTGCATGTGTTTTTATTAATGTGTAAAATTTTCTTTGTTATTTCTCAATGTCTCATGCTTTATTTTGTTATGGGATTATATATGGAGATCTTTTTCATGCACTTTACTTTTATTTTTGAGTTAACAACTTTGAAACAATATATTCCAATTCACAAAAGCTATTTTTTGATGGCTATGAAAAGCTCCATGAAGTTGAGGTACTAAAGCATAATAGTGGTAGGAAGAAATATAAACTCATTTAATGCTTATCTATCTTTAGAATTGGGCTTGATGGATGGTCCCCTTTTGGGAAATTTAATGAATGTAAGAAATGTTGGTTGGGAAACAATATTTGAATTTGAATTTGAATTTCGAATTGTTTAATAATTGGCTATGCTAATTTATTTGCTTTATTTGCTATCTTTAATTTGGATAGGCAATTAATAAGGATTGTTGAGTGATTTAAATCGATTATTTCTCTGCTAGTTTTTATAGTACTAAGTCTAAAATGTGTAGCAATGTCCCTTTATAATGGCAAGCTTAAATTACAAGTATTCCACTTTATCTTCTCTAAGTGAGGATTTCTCCTCTATGTGAGATGTAGTTCCTTGCTACATCAATTGACATAATGAGTTGAACTTGATCCCCATGCCCTACCTTACACCTACTTCTTTGTCATCACACACGCCGATCTTAGTTTCCATCTCTCTAAATAAATGTCTTTCGACAAAAAAAATCATGCAAAGCAATTTAACTCGTGATTGCGACTACCTTTTTTTGCCTCCTTTGGACTCTTATGCCTAATATTATAACACATTCGGAAGCATGCCAACTTGGTTGAAGGGTGTGAGATCTTGGGTGAGTGTGCTGCATCTTATCCATCAATAGGAAATAACATTTTCTTTTAGAAGAGTTGGCTTGTCAACACTCCAACCACATAATGAGTTTTTGAAACTTTCATTCTTTGCCATGGTCGCAATGTTTTATTTTCTGTCCATTAGGTTTTTTTTTTAAGTTATATTAACTCTTTATTTCTAAACAGCTGTTCTGTCCATACCTGTGTACTATATCTTACATTCACTGGGTTGGGCTGAGCAGATATACTGGGCTGAGCAGACATTCACATGCAGAAATCTTTCTACTTTAATCCTTTAATAGTGAACTCTATCTTATCAATACACATATTATTCCTGCAAGAGCACTTTGAGCTCTTGGCAAATCTTCTAGAACAGTATTGTCTATGTTATCCAATGTTCTGGTTTTATTTTTCTAATTCTTCTGTTTTATCATTCTGCTGCTGATAGATTCTTTGATATTCTAGATACTATCATCCTTCAAATGGAGGTCGATGATACTTAGTAAATTAATCATTCTAGATACTATCATTCTGCTCTTGGAAAATTATTCTCTTCGATACTTGGTAATTAATTTTCAGAAGTATCTCCAACTTGAGCAACTGTATGATATTCATATAAATAAAGAAAATTATATTAGATTGCCTTCTAGAAACATTAGCTCTAATCAAAAGTGTTTCTGCTCAGTAACTCAGGCCAAAGTAAATCCCTTACCTTTTTCCCTTTTTCTTGGGAAAGTCGGAAAGGTCATTGTTTGTTTAAGTGATAATGAAACTAATAGATCGTGAAAGAATCCCTTGCTGATACTGTTGTGGGTGCAATTTCAGTGTTATCGTGAGTGGAACCCTCCTTAGTTCTTCCATGTGTTGCTTCTTGGTTTCAGATGGCCTTGGAAAGTGTAACTGTTATTATACTGCACTTTAAAAAATTGGATTACCTAACTAAGCATAGAAGTCTGCCCTTGGGCATTAGTAGCATCAAAAAACCTTATGCAGAAGAATAGGAGAGATAATAAATGGGAGCTTTCTTTGGAGTTTATTAGTAACTTTGTAAGATAATTTGGTTAAATTTTATTTTCTTGTTTAGCGTAGACTTTGTCCCATATGACATCATAACTATTTTTGTAGAGTGTTAAGGAATTGCAAGATTTCTAATACTATTCCACAAGACTTCTCAAGATGCTAAAGTTTAAAGGAACTGTACGCTTCTTATGTCTTTATATGAGCTGTCAATCTATGTAATGTTCGCTGATGTTCTATTAGTCGATCTTGTCATTTTATTTAATGTCTAGCTGGCCAATGATTTCATCATTCTTAACTTTTTGCTTAGATTTGAGTTTAAACAATCTAACAGGCCAAGTTCCTGAGCCCTTCAGTTTAAGTTCACTTTTGCTACTTGTGAGAATTGCTTAATTTTTCCTTCACACTTAATTTAACATATTCTTTTGGTTTGGATTGATTACTTTTTAAACTTAAAATTTTTACTCTACTCTTCAATTGAATTCGGATGTAGTGATAAATATGCAAGAGTTCGTGTTACAGGGTCCGACTGTAACGTCTCAGTAAGGACCGCTACATCTCTATGAGAACTTGGATGTAGTGTTAAATAGGCAAGAGTTCTCTCACCATAGGTTGGATAAGAACAAATATGATAGGAAAACTAATAATCTAAGATTTGGAACATGGAACATAGGAACTCTCACTGGTAAATCAATGGAGGTAGTAGATATGATTATTAGGAGAAAAATTAGTATTTTGTGTGTACAAGAGACAAAATGGACAAGTGAGAAGGCAAAGATGATAGAGAACTCGGGTTTTAAGTTATAGTACACTGGAAAGAGTATAGCAAGAAATGGATTGGGTATTATTGTAGATAGTTTGTTAAAGAATGAAGTTGTAGGAGTAGTTAGAAAAGGAGATAGAATTATAGCCCTTAAAATAATAGTGGCGAAAGAAACTATGAACATAATTAACGTATATGCACCACAAGTAGGATTAGATGAAGCTACCAAATCAAGGTTTTGGGAGGACTTAGATGAAATATTACAAAATATTCCTCCAAATGAAATGATTTTAATAGGAGGTGATCTAAATGAGTATGTCGGAATGAAAAATGAGGTATATGAGAGAATACATGGGAGTTATGGGTTTGGAACAAGGAATGAGGAAGGGAAAACTATATTAGATTTTGCGATAGCATATGACCTTATATTAGCTAATACGTTTTTTTAAGAAAAGAGAAGAACACTTAGTCACATTCAAAAATGGGAATAATAAATCTCAAATTGACTTTCTTATGGTTAGGAAAAAGGATAGAAAGATTTGTAAAGATTGCAAAGTCATCCCTAGAGAAAGTAGAAGTACAAGCATTAGGTGAAATATACGATGACTCTAATACAACATGGGATAAGATGGTATCAAAGTTGAACATAGTAGCTAAGAGTGTACTCGGTGAGTCAAAGGGACATGCACCACTAAGTAAAGAATCTTGGTGATGGAATAGAAAGTACAAGAGAAAGTGAAGGAAAAACGAATAGCTTATAAGGAATTCTATATTTGTAAAAACGAGGAAAACTTAAAAAAATATACAATAGCCAAGAAAGAAGCTAAGAAAGTAGTGAGTGAAGAAAAAAATGAAACTTTTGAATGGTTATATCAAAAATTGGATACAAAAGAAGGGGAAAGAGACATTTATAGAATAGCTAAACTGAGAGAAAGAACAACAAGAGATCTTAGCCAAATAAAATGTATTAAAGATGAATGTAATAGGGTATTAGTAAACGATGGAGAAATAAAAGAGCGGTGGAAGCGGTATTTTCATCAACTTTTTAATGAAGGTTTAGGTGACCAACTTAACTTAGGTAATATAATTAGGTCAAATGAGTATAGAAATTTTAATTTTTATCGTAGAATTCCAACTTTAAAAGTAAAACAAACTTTAAATGAGATGCACAATGGAAAAGCCGTTGGACCAGATGATATTCCGATAGAGGTATGGAAGTGCTTAGAGAAACAAGGTATTGAATCACTTGCAAAATTATTTAACATGATATTGAAAATGAAAAAAAATGTCTGATTAATGGAGGATAAGTACTCTAGTTCCCTTATATAAGAATAAGGGAGACGTACAAAATTGTGCAAACTATAGGGGTATTAAACTAATGAATCATACTATAAAACTTTGGGAAAAAGTAATAGAAAAAAGGTTAAGGAAGGAGACCAGTGACAGAAAATCAATTTGGATTCATGCCTGGAAGGTCGACAATAGAAGCTATACATCCTCTTAGACAATTAATTGAAAAATATCGGGAGCAAAAACAAGATCTACACATGGTATTCATTGACTTAGAAAAAGCTTATGATAGAGTCCCAAGAGAAATTATATGGAGAATTTTAGAAAAGAGAGGTGTTAGCGTAACATATATTGAACTAATTAAGGATATGTATTGTTGGAGTAAAAAGTCTTGAGAATCATAATATTTCAGAGAGAGTTACATATGCTAAGTCTCTATCTTTTTACATTAATTATGGACGAACTGTGCACATTCAAGACACAGTACCGTGGTGCATGTTGTTTGCAGATGATATTATTTTTGTAGATGAGACACGTGAAGGAGTAAATGCTAAGCTAGAATCTTGGAGGGAAAAACTAGAAGGGAAAGATTTTAAACTTAGTAGATTAAAGACGGAATATATAGAATTTAAGTTTAGCAATATTAGAAGTAATGAAACAATTGTTAAAATAGGAGAGGACGAGTTGCCCGGAACCGAGAGATTTAAATATTTAGGATCATTTTTACAAAATGATGGAGGGATTGAGAGAGATGTCTTACATAGAATACAAGCAGGATGGGTGAAATGGAGGGGAGCGTCGAGTATTTTATGTGATCGTAAAGTACCTTTTAAATTTAAAGGTAAGTTCTATAAAATCGCAGTTAGACCTGCTATGTTATATAGAGCTGAATGTTGGGCTATGACTCGAGCACATGAGCAGAAGATGAGATTTGCAGAGATGAGGATGTTAAGGTAGATGTGTGGACATACAAAGATGGACAAAATAAGAAATGAGAGCATTAGAGAGAAAGTCGGAGTTGCATCTATTGAGGAAAAATTCCGAGATACACGTTTAAGATGGTACGAACATGTACTTAGACGACCAATAAATGCTTCAGTTAGACAATGTGAAACTATGATAAACATGCATATCAAACGAGGAAGAGGAAGACCAAAAAAGACTTGGTTAGCAACAATAAAATAGGATAAAATTTATTTAAATATAGATGATGATATAATAGGAGATAGAGCTTAATGACGTAAAAGGATTCATACAACCGACCCCACCTAGTGAGAAAATGCTTGGTTGTTGTTGTTGTTGTACTCTTCAATTAGATTCCTTTGTAACAGCAGCCTATCCCTAGCGCAAAAGAGTTATTCACTAATGAGCATGTATGTATGTTTCTTGTTGCTTATAGCTTCAAGCCTCGGTTTAAATTTCAATCTAGTTTAATTTCCTTATATGAATTCATTTGGTAGACTTATGTGTTTCTTTGCAGTGTGACCTATCATACAATTATTTATCATGAAGCTTTCCTTCTTGGGTTAATCAACATAATCTACAAATGCAAGTAGAACATCAGAATCTTCTTTGATCTTGTAAAAATCAATTAATTCTAGCATTGTTTTAGAAAATATTATCAATTAGAGCGTCTGCGTTAACTCTCATTGTCTTCCAAGTACTCTTGAGGTTTAGTCAGGGACTAAAACATTTTCATCATAATAGTTTAGTTAGCTTCTTTGTGTTTCTTCACCCTTTTTTCTCTTAACCTCGGGAAAATTTTATCTAGAAACTTGGTGGCAAACAACTTTGTTATTGGTGCTTCCAACAGGTACTTTCATAATACAAAAAAACAAAACAAAAAAAATTGTCCCAAGTGTTTGCTTTTTTCTGTATAATGTTTTTTTGTTTTAAAATCATTTATCTTATGTTTGGTGATATAAGTAGCAAATTGATTTTGGGTTTAAAATGTTTTTAGCGTGATATCCCATGCTATTGTGATTTCCCAAACTGTGAGAAAATGCAATTTTGGTCATTGATAATTATGTGTTAATTCTTCTTGATAGAAACTTATTCAAATATTCTTATTATTTCAGCATTATTTTTTAAATAATTCTAATTTATTCCTTTAGTATATTATGTGGAGGTAGTAGTCCAATTACAACTTCTGATGGCACTGTGTAATGCGAGTCTCTAAGTGCATCCTATTATGTAACAAACCAGTTAAATTGGGATATTAGGCTATATAACCTCGGATCTGAATTCGAGAATACTCTAGACCTATGTCTATTTCACAATGCAAGAATGTCGACATCTTCACTAATATATTATGGTTTCGGTCTTCAGAATGGAAATTACTCCATAAAGGTTCAATTCTCTGAGTATATCATCCTTGAACCAATAGTTGGGTAGAAGAGTTTTCGATATCTATATTCAGGTATGACTTTTGAAACTGAATTTGTAACAATCTACTTTATTGAAATGATATTTATTACAAATTTTTAAAATAAAGTACTCAAGTGGAAAACAAATAACGCATCACATGTCTACATCAAAATTATCTCCAAGGATGCAACAATTTTGTATTGATCTTGTATAATGCGTATGATTTTTTAATTTAACTTTTTTCCCAGGAGACTTCATAAAAGTCAAATATCAGTTTACAACATGATTTAAAATCTTGACCCGTGTTGAGGTTTCAATCCTAGATCGGATTGATATAGTTTCGATATCATATCGTGTCGTGCCGATATTGTTTCGATATTTTTTAAATATAAAATATATTAATTAAAAATAAAAAATTTAATTTAATATTTAAAAATAAATAATAAAATATTATATATATATATATATAATGGGATAATTTTTTTAAGCTTAAATTAAGTCTATCTAAATTATTTCAATCATAACTAGAAGTTGATTAAAGTTATTAGTCTAAGTTATTTTATTAAACCTAACTAAACCTTGGCGCCCTCCTGTTCTGCCGTGTTTCACGATGCATCCTAAGGCGTCGTTGAGCTCGCGTGACCTGTCCGGATGTGTCGCGCTCCTGTTCCAACTTGTTCTGCAATGCTCCCAAGCTCGCGCAACGACACATCCGCGGGGCTCGGTGGTGCTCTAGCATAAGAGGCATGCATGTGCTGGTGCCGGTCCGTGGGTGAAAAAAGATGTTTCGCCATTATTGGACGAAATGACTCGAGATTTTAATCAATGATTTGCAGTAGTAAGAAAAGTTTCTATTCTTTCCACATTAAGAACATAGAATCATTGAACTATTGCAATTTGCCTCAAGTTACTAATTCAATACATTCCTTTCCTGTATATATTTATTGTTATAGACTGATCCTTAAGAAAAGGACTTCAATATAAGAAAGGAGGCTGGTAGGAGATCTTTTAGAGCTGTTGTTAAGGAATACATATCTCCAGTAACAAACAATTTTCTTGAAATCCATTTCTTTTGGGTTGGAAAGGTACTTGCTGCATACTGTATAGTCATGCAAAGCAGAATTTCGCTTTCTTATTTGAGATGGCCAACTTCGAATATTTAGTGATGCTGGGACGTGGCTCTGCTGTGGACTTGGTGAAGACTCTGCGCTGTCCTATAACACAAGGAGCATTAGTGTTGGGCTAGGGAAGAGGTCCTGGTGTTGATCCTCTGATGCTCACTCAGTCTTAGAGAAGAAAGTAATGAACTGTAGCGAATGACGTGTGCAAATAAAAAGCATCACATACCTCCGTCTATAGATGGAGACCCCTTTTATAGTGTGATTGTTGCGTTGTTCACGCATCTCAAAGCATTAACACGTTTCTCAGAGCTTTCCTAAGAAATGATAGGTCATATGAGCTCACAAATCGTTGTAAGTTGATGGGCTGGAAGCTTCTAAAGGATGATTTGCCGGCGGGATATTCTTTGTCCTTTTCGGCACAAACTTCCAAAAAAATATGATATGACATGTAGGTGGGTCCCGCTATAGGCCGACCGGCCGTCACTCGGCCGGTATGTCACCGCTCGGCCACACAGAGTAAAGCTACTGATATGTTCTTCACTTGGCTTTCATATTGTCAGAGAGGCGTATTGTGTCCGATCGAACCTAAGGTTATATCGGCAAGGTAGGTGGGCCGGGTAACTTAGCATTTGGCTCTTAACCACAGCTGCAAGTTTTGAATGGACAACCGTTTGAACGATCCAGTCGGCCTTTCACGTTCGACCGGTGCTTAAAGTCTGCTCAGCCAACCTTGCCTGATCCGCAGTCTCGTGGTCCATCCGACTTTGCGAATTTGACCGTTTGACTTTGACCTCCACGTTAGCCGGTCTTCACTGCTTTGACCCACTTTTTGGGGGCCCATCTTTATCACCATATCATTTAGAATGACTGCAGATTTTACACCTGCCGTATCAAATAAACCACTTACTGCAAGCCCTGAAAATGACCATAAGCATAAGCGTTTAATTGTTGTTTTTTTTGCTGGTGTTGCTGTTGTAGTGTTGTTAGCAATATGTGCAACCTTTATGTTAATTCAATGACAAAAAAGGATAAATGAACCATCTAAAGGTACTTGTCAGCATACTAATTACTCATATAATCATAGCTTAATTAACATTTTAAATCTCTTGGCAAAATGTTTTGCAGTATTAGAAGGACTAGATGTGAAATCTTACCCCTTTAGTTATGCTGAACTGAGGGCTGCAACCGAAGACTTCAATCCTACCAACATATTGGGAGAAGGTGGTTTTGGTCCAGTGTTTAAGGTAAGTATAATTGGTTCAGTGAATAACAAGTTTACTTCCTCTGTATTCACACAATCACATAATTTGGATGGTTAACCATTTTTTTAAGAGCATTGTACATGTAAGTTATTACCTAAATGAAAGAAGGAATTTATATTGGTCAATAAATTAATGGTGAAGTGAAAATTATTTTTTACTTATTTTACACTAAGTTACCAATCATTTATTCATACAATAATAAGTTGGGACCAATTGAAGCAAATTGTCATGCTGATGAGAAAGATGAAGGCGTCAAGTGCATTTTGAAACTTACAAAGCAAAGAGAAAGATCAGAGGTATAAAAAAAAAATAATTTTATAGTTGTTCACTCGTATCGTCCCATTGCTATTTGAACTTTTGATGTTTCAAACATTCTTCTCATTGTTAGTCTCTTGTGTGGCAAAAGGTGATTCGCTCGCCCCCAATGCCCCTGCCAACCCGTCCCTAGGTCAACACGGAGGAGGTAAATCATGGGTGACTACTAGCTATTAGTGCAGGTGGCCAAGGCAAGGGAGAAGGCATGCTCGGACGCGTCGAATTTCTACCCCAAGACCTCATGTGGTAACACCCCATGGCTTAACCACCGCACCGTCCCGAGGGGACAAATCTGTAACTTGATATGACATCCGTTCATGATGCACAAACAGATTGAACTCCCAATAGAACTAGTACATCCTTTATTCGTATTAGACATGAAATATTTTTGATTGATACTATACAATGCCCTATATTGAAGCTCGACAACACTATTTCCTCGTTGCTCCATGTATTTAAGTGTCTTAAGTATTATCCTTAGTAATGCACTTGCCATATGCAAATTTCGTGGGTTCACGAGTTCAGATGAAAGTGGGTGGGGCTTCTCATAAACGACCCAGAAAAGATGCTAATGGTATTTCTCTATTTGATCAGAACATGAGGTATCATTCTCAACCGTACAACTTTAGCTTGTTATCAATCATGACAATAAAAAATAAACTTCTACTATTGCAACCACATTATGGTCTTATTTATTATTATGTTTATATGAAAGCTACGACTTATGGGGTTAAACGAGATACTAGAGCCTCCAATCTGATTTTTTTAAGGCTAAAAAATATGGCCATGCCTAACTAAACCAGTGCAGGTATATCTGAACTCAGCTTCTGTTTCCTCATATTTTTGTAGTTTTTTTTAACTCATCAAATTGTAAACCAAGGGTGGTGATCTTATAGTTAGAAGGGACAAAATCATCGTATTCTACCATTGTAGATAAATCACATTCTTCAATTAGAATTCGTCAATTTAAGTGAAATAGAGATATTAGGCGTTAGCTTTGAAGTAGGTACTACTTTTGAATAATCTGATTTCCTTCAGAGTAAGTGTTGAGAAGAGTTGGGACACTGAAGAAAGGAGGTGTTGCTGTGATAAAAGGAGGCAAAGTAGATTAGTAGGAAGGTTCTCCCCTTGGCACCATCAAATTGTTGTGGAACATGGGCAATGACATTAGGGATGCAAGAACGTACACAATAGGTGATGCATGTGGGTGGTTGGCGATAATAATTGGGTGTGTGGCAATAGCTATTGAACACAACATTGCAGGGGAAGTAAATTCCTCTCTTGTGGTAGAGGGGACGAATAGTGCAGCGACGGCAGTGAGCTCGCTGATGGTAGGAGGTTATGGTTTGCTCTCAGAGATTGAGAAATCAAAGGTTGTGGGAGGAGAGGGAGGTTGACTTCGATGGGTGAGCTTTGTGGATCTAGTAAGAAGTGACTTACTAGAAGTGGCTATTTTACAGAATGCATGTTCTATTCATATTATCTCCTCATGTGATTGCTGTTTTACCAAACTGTAGATCACCAATTGAAGTCTATGGATTCTTCTTGTGCTGCCATGTTGTCATTGCTATTGTCGATCATATGCACCTGGCTATTGTTTCACTTTAATTTGGTGATGAGCAAACATATATCAATTGCCGTTTTTTTATTTTTATTTTTCAACTTGGCACCATCACTTATGGATATATTTATTTGTTGAATTTTAAAGGATCGTTATTATAATCATGGTTTAAAGTGTCGTGCCGAAACGGTCGAAACGGGTGAAATGTCTCGTTCCGCTCGGCGACCAGCACCGGCATGACCTCGGCACCAGACCCACGACAAGTGCGACGTGTTGCACGATCCCGTGGTCACAGCGGAGGGGTCGCTCGACCCTACAATAGTAGCGGAGGGGTCACATAACTCTTCCGTTGCCGCCGCGGAGACATCGTGCGACCCTGCGATCACTGTAGAGGGGTCGTACGGCCAATGTGGTCGCGCCGAAGGAGTCACTCAATCCCCGCGACCATGGCTGGTCGCACAACCCTACGACAACGCCGAAGTCATGCGAGCTCGCGAGTGGTGTCGGATTTCAAATATTTTTTAATTAAATTTAGGTTAATTATTTTAATTAACTCCTAGCTATGATGGAGATAATCTAAAGAGACTTTATTAAACCCTAATAAAATTATTTAATTAATTTTATATTTCATTTATTTTAATTTAAAAATTATAATAAATTTTTTTTTTATTTATTTATCTATTTTCATATCTTTTCCTTTTTTAAAAGATTATTTTTTTATCTTGTTTATTTTTTAAATATTTATGTTGAATATTTTAGTTTTTAATTAATATATTTATATTTAAAAAATATCGAAACTATATCTGCATGGTACGATACGGTACTGAATCGTATTGTTCCAGTCCAGGACCGAAACCTCGGCACGGGTCAAAATTTTAAACCTTGATTATAACGGAAACCTTTTACTTTCTACTACTATTCCTTTGTTGTATTCCTGTTTATTGGATAGGCCATGCTCATTGTACTTATTTCTGTTTAGTTTTAAGCAATTCTGCATCAATTTTGCAAATGAAAAGCTTCAACAACATTTTAATGAGGTGTGAAGTTATATTTTATTGGTAGCAAATTTGTTTGTGTTTATATGCTTAGCTTTCTGTTAACGGTTAGGGATGAGATATTATATCTTTTTTGTGATGGTGCAACATGTTTTTAAGATGGAGTCGGAAGAAGACAGGAATGAGGAAATTAATTGGAGCTAT
Organism: Zingiber officinale; assembly: GCF_018446385.1. Classification (NCBI taxonomy): domain Eukaryota; kingdom Viridiplantae; phylum Streptophyta; class Magnoliopsida; order Zingiberales; family Zingiberaceae; genus Zingiber; species Zingiber officinale. Next base: position 53,952,532 of record NC_055986.1, read on the forward strand.
ATTGAAATCAAGATGTTCTAGATTTGATTGAGAAGGTTTTTACACTCTTCCTTGAAAAACTCGGGCACTTATCCAACTACTCTTCGTGTACCTTTTTTTCATTCTTAGTACTTGAAGAAACTTATTCGCCTTTGTGTTGCATTTGTTACATCATAAATAAATCATGTTTGTTTTACTGACATGTGGAAGAACTATTCATTTCCTATGATCATTTGTTTTGTAGAATTATGACGATGGACAACAATTTTAGTTTTGAACAAATGGTATGTCATGACATTATATGTTGTTTGATGCTAGGAACCTTGAATTTGAGAAGTATGTCATATTCTGTTATAGAGTATGGGAGATTGTAGGCCAATAGATGATCTACAATCTTTTGTGGAGATGAGTAACTGAAACTCATGAACCATGTTGTAATATTGGACCAAATCTTGTCCATTTGGGAATTATTCTATTGATTTTGTTGTGAAGAACATGTTACTAATTGGTAATGTAATGCACTATTTGTTTCATTTACTCAAATCATATTAGTATTTGGCCAGGTGTTTAAACGATGAAGATTTTTGTATACCAATAAGTTGGAAAAGAAGAGGAGATAAAATTACCATTAATATATATATAAAAGAAATTTTATTCTTGTGAAAATGTTAATCCCATTGCAATCCTCTTAAAGTTCCATTACAGTTTGAAGTTGTAATGCATGAATAGGAACATGGTTCCCAGCATATAGGAGAGTAATCAAGACAAGTTGAAAGGAAACTCATTAATTTGATTGTTGCATTTGTTTATCTAAAAGCTATTTGTAATGCATTGAAATGCAAATGGATGATCACCAGTGTTCGAAAACTCGGGCTAGGCGGCGGCCTAGGCGCCGCCTAGGCGCTGCGCAGCAGCAAGCTGCGCCGGAAACCTCCCAGGCGGGTGCCCTAGGCGGCTCTCGGCGGCCCTCGGCGGGACTCGGCGAAACTCAGCGGGCCTCGGCAGGCCTCGGCAGGCCTCGGCCGAGTTATTTAGGTTTTAAACTTTTAATATTTTGTTCCAAATTTGCTGTTTACGTCTTCCCCGTGCGCCGCTTCGTCTTCCAAATTTGCTGTTTACGGCTGACTTCTCTCATCGTCGCTGCGTCGAAGGCTTCGTCGCTGCGTCGAAGGCTTCGTCGCTCCGGGCAACGGTAAGTTTTTACGTCTTGTTTCGTTAAGTTAACTTTTTTTATTCCTGTTGAGTCATCGTCGCGCAGTCTTCGGCGATGCCGGACGCGTCCGCAGCCGCCAGAAGCGTCGTAGGATGCGTCCGGCAGCATCTCGTGAAGCTTCCAGCGGCACTGGAAGCTTTCCACGACGCTTTCGGCGCCGCTGGAAGCAACGTCGGACTTCGCAGGACGCGCCGGACACGTCTGGCGGAGCTTCCGGCGGTGCCGGAGGCCTCCCACGAGGCGTCGGTGGCGGCCGGTGGCGTCCGCACCGTCGTGCGAGTCACGACAGAGAGATGGGGACGACGTTTTTTGTTTTTTTGTTTTTTCTTTTTTTTAGATTTATTAAATTAAAACAATTCCTAACGGGGATAATTTCAAATTCAATAATAGGTTGGTTCGTAAAACCTAATAAAATTATCATCCCAATTAAATATATTTTAAATTTATTTTTTTATAATAAATTTTATTAATTTTTATAAAAGAAATTTCAATATATAAAATTATATATAAAAATAAAATTCCATTATTAATTTTATAACTTATATAATCAGATTTAAATATATAAATAATATACTTAATTTTTTTAAATAAATAATATTAAATATTAATTTATATATTAACAGATTTAAAAAATATAATAAATATTATCATTTATCAGATTTAAAAAAATAAAAAATATTTAAAATTTAAAAAATATAATACATATTATTAATTTATATTTTATATAAATCATATTTATAAATTTTATATATTATTAATTTATATTAATCGGATTTATAAATATTAAAATAAATTAAAATTTTAAAAATTCTAATAGATATTATTAATTTATATAAATCAGTTTTAAAAATATGAAAAATAAATTAAAATTTAAAAAATTCCAATAAATATTATTAATTTATAAAAGTATAAAACAAATTTAAAAATATAAAAAATATATTTAAAATTTAATTTATTTAAACAAATATCGAATAAATTTTATTAATTAGATTAAGATATATAAAAAAATATTCTCAGACTTGTTAATGACTTAATGTTATTGAAATATTTTGTATTGTATGTCTGTATGGTATAATTAAATTTTATTATCATGTTAATATGTTATGTCTTGTTATATATAATTTTTTCAGATTATCTGTTAGACTGCTATCAATGGCAAGTAATCTATCTTCGACAACATCTGTCACTCAACCCGAATCCGGGATTCTTAGAAGAAAGTCAAATGATATCGGATGGGAGTTTGGGATATTGATTGATCCTAAGAACCTCGACAAAATTAAATGTAAGTTATGTGGAAAAGCAATGTCAGGAGGAGTGTATAGGATAAAGGAGCACATTGGAAATATACCTGGAAATGTATCTGGTTGTCGAAAAGCATCTCAAGAAGACAAAAATAAGTACAAACAGACTATTTTAGAAGGGAGGAACAGAAAGAACAAAATAATGGAAGAACAAAGTTGTAGAGCAGAGGTGGCTATTTTCGTAGATGAAGAAGAAGGTCTTGAAATTGAAGGGATGGATGGAGTTAAAAACCTCTTTCACTTGGCCCCATGGATAGATATGCATCGGCAATTGCTCCAGAAAATGCAGACTCCAGTGGAAGTAAAATGCTTCGCCAAAAAAATATAAATGAGGCTCTTTTCAAAGAGAGAACTCAACAAGTTTAACGATGGGTTTATGAAAATGGAATCTCATTCAATGATGTTGATAATGATAGCTTCAAGCAACTAATGGAGGCAGTGGGTCAATTTGGACCAGGATTCAAGCCTCCAACTCAATATCAACTTAGGGAGCCACTATTGAAAGCCGAAGTTGAAAGAACAAAACAATTGCTGAAGAAACATGAAGAAGAATGGGCAAAGAATGGATGCTCGATCATGACAGATGCATGGAGTGATAGAAAAAGAAGAAGCATCTTAAATTTGTGTGTTAATTGCAAGGAGGGTACTACATTTTTAGAGTCTAAGGAGTCTTCAGAGGAGGCGCATACAGCTGAACTTATTTTTGAGTATGTTGACAAGTGTGTTGAACAAGTAGTAGCTCAGAATATTGTTCAGATTGTTACAGACAATGCCACCAACAATATGGCTGCAGCTAAATTGATGAGAGAAAAATGACCCGGGATCTTTTGGAGTTCATGTGCAACTCACACTATTAATCTCATGCTTGAAAGTATTGGCAAACTTCCACGATATAAAAAGGTGATTGAGCAGTCCATGGCTTTTACCATTTTCATCTATGCTCACCATAAGACTTTATCATTAATGAGAAGTTTCACGAAGAAGAGAGACATAGTCCGACCAGGAGTTATCAGGTTTGCATCAAATTTCCTCACATTGCAAAGTTTGATTGAAAAAAAAGCTAGTTTAAGGGCCATGTTTACAAGTGATATGTGGGAGAAATGTAAATGGTCAAAATCAAACAAAGGAAAATTGGCTTACTCTACAGTGATGAGCATGAGTTTTTGGAATGGTGTGACACTTTGTTTGAAAATATTTGCTCCTTTGGTAAGAGTTCTTCGATTGGTAGATGGAGATAGAAAGCCATCGATGGGGTTTCTATATGGGGAGCTTCTTCAAGCTAAAGAAGATATCAATGTGGCTCTGAATAACGTGGAATCAAATTATCAGCCTATCATAGTCATTATTGAGTCAAAAATGAAGGATAGACTTGATACATCATTGCATACCACTGCATTTTTGTTGAATCCTTATTTTTACTACAAAGATAGTTCGATTGGGCTTTATGAGGAGGTCGCGATGGGGATTTTTGAATGCATGGAAACTTTGCATGCCAATGAGTTAGATCTACAAGATACAATTATTAACAAGGAATTTTCAAAATATAGAAATAAGACTGGGTTATTTGGAAAAACATTGGCAGCAAAGCATGTGAAAAAAATGATGATACATTTGATCCATGTGCATGGTGGAGTACATACGGTGCTCACACACCTAACTTGCTAAGGGTGGCATTGAGGATACTTTCATTAACTACAAGTTCATCTGGGTGTGAAAGAAATTGGAGTACATTTGAAGGAGTAAGTTTTAAACTTTCAGTCTACTCTTTAATTAAATTAGTTATAATTTTTAATATCTATACTTTATATTCAGGTACTAACTATAGTATTTACTTTCTCTATTTTTTTTAGATTCACACAAAGAAAAGAAATAGGTTGGATGCCAACAGGTTGAACAATCTAGTATTTGTCCAATTTAATGCTAGATTGTTGAACAAACAAAAAAAAGAAAAAGAAAGAAATGTTGATGTCCTTCTTGCAAAAGGTTGGATTGTGGATGGTGGGGAAGATGATGAAGTTGAACTAGGTTCCGGGCTCACTTGGCAAATGGTTGATGAAGCAAGTGGAGCAGATGAAAATCTACAACCCCGAAGAAGCTCTAGAGTGAGAGAATTCCATGAAGATGATTTTGAATCCGAAGAAGAAGACGAGGATCACAATAATGATATTGAGTTTGTGTCCGATGAAGAACAAGTTATTGAAAATTATGGAGAAGAAGAAGCAGAATAAATATGAGTCTATGAGATATTATTAGTTGTGTAATTTTGAACTCATCTTGTTAAGACATGATTTATGTTATTTAACAATTATATTTTGCTTAGTAGTTACTAGTTCACAATGCATTGTAATCTTGAATTGAACTATTGCTACTATTTTCCAATGTTCTACTGTTTACTATATGATTATGATAACTTACTGCATGTTCTATTGTTTAACTGTTTCTTTTACTCATATTTACTGAGCCTAGTATATTTTCTTTGCACAAAACTATTAGTTTTCTTTTATAGCTTTTCATTTTTTGGTATTGGAAAGTATGTATTTATTTCAGCATACATAGTTAGATCTTCATTGCTATGAAATTGTTTAAGACAACATTTAGATTTGCATATGACATTGTCCACAGTCCACATGAAACAAGGGATACCGAGGAATCCGCCTAGCGGCGTCTAGTCCCCGCCTAGGCGGCCTAGGCGCTAAGCGCTGGTCTGCCGCCCGACTAGCACCTAGCGAATTTTAGAACCTTGATGATCACCAAATACCACAAATGATGAATTTGCATACCATGTACCTTTGATACCAGAAGGTTCATATTTATTCCGCCGGAATGGAATTTGCATTAGATAGATAGTAACAATGGTTAAATTGTGATGTACACATTTTCTACTTAAGCCATGGTTTGTTATAGCTATAGATGTACACACTTTTCCTTGATTCATTTCTATTTTTCCTCCATCATCTTATTTAAACATTTCTATCTCTCTCACTCTCCTCTCCTCTCCTCTCCTCCCTCCCATTTCACCCTTCCCTTAAATTGTTTCTCCTCCTTTAGTTAATAGTGTTTGAGCCATCCTATATATTGACTCGATGATCACATCTAGCTGGTGTCTATGATTTCTATTCAATTTCATGTTGTTTATAATTTCCGTTTATTTATGTACTATCTATTAAATGAAATTGAGTGGGAGACTATTGGATGAAACCTAGTAGGAAGACACTAGCTCCATTTGAATAATCTATTACTAAATAAGGAACGAAAAATAATTGGGTTTGTTTTTACTATTTGGGATCGATTATATTAATTTTATTTCTCCTTGAGTCGTATATAAGGCTATATTTATTCAAATTATTGATATTATTTTTTATCATATTGATTACTACTTTCTTTGTTCCTCACCACTCACACTTTTCACTCTAATTGATGTAACTCTTTAATTACAAAATACATTTGTTGCCTTTGAACATGTCCATTCAAACATCTTAGTCTATTTTTTCTCATTTTTTCATTTATTGGAGCTACACTTAGTTGCTTATAAGATTTTTATTTTTTATTTTTTTTATGTTTTTGTATTTTAAATTTACTTAGTAACTTATATAGTAAAGATAAAGTTAAATTTAGTGAACAATTCTCAATATTGAACATTGATATTAGAAATTCCTTCTTGTTACATGGGTTTGTGAAATTAAACACTCCTAAAGGCTTTGTAAAGTTATTGACGAGCCATTTTTTTACTAGAGGTGCAACTGATGTTTCACAATCTTTGTTGATCATGGACATTTGTTCACCTGTTTTCTATTTTCTCAATCTACAAGGAAAGGATTAACATTTTCATTTTTTGCAGAAACCTATTGGGATTATTTCGCTATTGGATAAGGCTTGGTAAGTGGACAATCTTCTTTGGACATACAATGTATTAATTTCTTTGACAATTTACAGAAGTTCAAAAGACTAAAATTGTGGCTACTCTTATCAGCATGTTCCCAAGGTCAACACATCAAACATTTTCTGCCTTGACTGTTTCAGAATCTTGGATCACATTCCAGATTGGGAAAGGAAAAATTTGCTGAAATGGATTTGATCATAGCGCATTATGCTGGAAAGGTTGACTCCACAAACTGTTTGATTCATGGAACAATGTGCGACCTAATAGATTTGTTGTACCCTAATGAAATTTTGTGGTTTATGAATCAAGAAAAAATTACTTGTATTTTTGTATGTCTATTTTTTATTTATTTTATTGCTACTTTGATTCGAGTTTTATGTAAAGGAAAGAAAATTTTAATTTTAAATGAATGAGATTCACTTCTCTCTTCCTCCTGTCATCTTCTACCATCCTATAAGGAGTCCTACTTTGATTTATTATTAAAAGAGTTTCTCATTCTCTTATAAAATGACATGATTGTCTTCCATGATAAAATAATAATTTATTTATATTATTCTCTCCCCTATTTTTTTCGATTTAAATTAGCTCGTTATAACAACTACAGAAGTGTAACTGTTATAATTGTGTGACAGTTCAGTTGTAGCAAATACAAGTTTGTAGTTGCTATAGCATGGAAAAAAAATTAAAATTAAAATTGTTTGAAGACTTAAAAAAGATTTAAATGATGTTTTTTTAGCTTGAAACATGATCGTTATTGGTATTATCTAGTAATAAGTTGTAGAGATTTTAACAAATTTTGATTTGATATATTTTATGTTTTATGGTTTAATTCGAGTCAAAAGTTATGATCTTTTAAAATTTAAGATTTAATATTTATGTTATAATAGTTATGAGTTTATAGTTGTTACATCGTGTGTGTCGGTTTAGGCCAAGAAAGAATGTCTAGGAGAGAGCTAATAATAATGAAAATAAAATTTTATAAGGAAGGATAGTTAGGTCATAAATTTTTTTTTTTATAATAAATCAATATAGAGTTAATTTTTTTTTAAAAAAAGTGACGTCCTTACATTAACATTCTTCTAATATCGATCATGAATATAAAGAGATATATACAGGTACATAAATATTGATTAATATGCCAGAGATATCGTTTATGCTACTTTTAAGTTCTTACCCAGATTTACTTTTAGCCCGTGAAGCTCGAGTCTGCTACGACCACAAGCTATCTCGAGTCATTCAACTCCTTATCTCAATCCCTGCTTCCTCCCCCTTTCGCCTTCCTCCTCCGTCCCTATGCATACCAATCACTACTCCTCCTGCCCGCTTTTCCCTCCAAATCCACCAATCTGAGCTCTCCTCTGTGCCCCCCAATCCAATTTTTGCCTCTCTCCATGCCGTCGAGTTGATATCTGATTGCTCCTGGGTCTCCCAGAAGCCTTATTTGTCTTCCTGTGATGCTTTGATTTGGAAAGCGGAGCTCCCTGGTTTTGGCAGCGTTCCTCAAGTGCTTGAAGTAGTAGTCGCATCGAATTCTTCATGGCCTCCTCGACGCCTCCCCACTACTCCATCACCGCGGCCAAGCCGCAACACAGCGCCCACCCGACCCCCCATAGCACTCTCCAGAAACATCAGCAAAGCCGCCGTAGGAGCTCCCACAGGATCCAATCCTCCGCTTCCCTCGGTTCTTCTGCCACCAGTAACAACGCCGTCACCAACGTCGCCGCCGCCGCCAGCACCCCTATTGCGTCTACTGCTTCGGCAAGAAGCGGCTCTGGTCCTGGCCCATCGCCCCATAAAAATGGGATCTTGGGGCGGAACCCTGAATTTCTGCATTACTACTCGCAGCCAGAAGCAGGTCTGACCCGTGATTTCCGGCAGAGTCGTACCACGAAAGTCATCTCCAAGAGGAACCTCAGCTCGCCGAAGTCCTCTCATGGTTATCCTCGCACAGGGTCTCCAGCCGCGGCCAGATGCCTCAGCCAAATCCTTAGGTCTGGTCCCAGCGACCGTGCCTTAGGCAATATATTGATGGGTTTTGGACCTGATCTCGGCATCCCGGAGGATTACTGTTACATTCTACACGAGCTTGGAAATCAAGATAGGTGCCCCTCAAAGGCTCTTGGGTTCTTTTATTCTTCCATTTCCTCTATGAGAAACCCTACAGAGCAGGGGAAGCTGCTGACTGCCGCTATTGGTGCTCTTGGCAGAATGGGCCGCCCTGATCTTGCAAGGCAGATATTTGATGTCGGTATCACATTGGGGTACGCAAACACAGTTTTTGCACACTCCGCTCTCATCTCAGCATATGCTCGAAGTGGACTTGCAGCTGAAGCAGTGGACATTCTTGAGATGATGAAAACAGCTGGCCTGAAACCCACCACCATATCCTATAACGCCTTGATTGATGCCTGTGGAAAGGGTGGTGTTGATCTCAAACTCACGCTTGGATTCTTCCGTGAGATGCTTCATGGTGGGCTTTACCCTGATAGAAAGACTTTCAACTCCCTTCTTGCTGCCTGTAGCCGTGCTGGCCATTTGGAAGATGCAAGGATGGTGTTTGATGAGATGCTACACTTGGGAATTGGCCAGGATATCTACACATACAACACCTTCATTGATGCCATTTGCAAATGTGGTAATATGGATCTTGCACTACAGGTTATGTTGGATATGCCCATAAACAATGTAGAACCAAATATTGTCACCTATAGTACTTTGATGGATGGCTACTCAAAACTTGAGCAGTTTGATGATGCATTGAGTCTCTATGAAAAAATGAAAGCTTTAAAGATTGGATTAGATAGGATCTGTTACAATACATTGCTTTCAATCTATGCAAAGACTGGAAAGTATGCAGAGATTGCCAAAGTTTGTGAGGAGATGGAAACTACAGGTGTTGACAAAGACATAGTCTCTTATAACTGTTTAATCAATGGGTACGGAAAGCAAGGCAGGTTTGATATTGTTGCTCATTTGGTTCAGGACATGAGAGAACGGGGTGTTACACCCACCATACTCACCTATTCGACTCTGATAGATGTTTATTCAAAAGCTGGAATGTATGGGGATGCAGCAAATGTGTTCTTTGGATTCAAGGAATCAGGGTTGAAGGCAGATGTTGTCTTGTATAGTTCCTTCATTGATATTTTAGCTAAGAATGGATTGGTAGACTGTTCTGTGCGGTTGCTTGATGAGATGATGAGAACGGGAATTGAGCCAAATGTAGTTACTTACAACACTATAATTGATGCCTTTGGTAAGTCTAGAATTGTGCACGAGGGGGATGGTGTTGGAAATGAGTTGGAAGGTGGGGGAGCTGGAAGCCAAATTGTTGGTGCTTTTTGTCATGTAGCAAGGGGAATAGGTCCTCCTGCAGTTGAAGAGTCTAGGAGATCCGAGGAGCTGCTCTGTATTCTAGGTTTATTTCAGAAAATGGTCCAGCAGGGAGTCAGGCCTAATGTGGTGACATTCTCTGCCATACTCAATGCATGCAGGCAACCTCTATCTGCCCTATCATGGATCTAATTCTTTATCTTTTACATAAGAAACAGTTTTAGGACCATATTTCATTATTCTATTAGTGAATTTGTAGTTCAATCAAACCTTAATTTTGCAAATAGTCTTGAATAGTAAACTTGCAAAGCTAGTGATTGTTTTAGCAACTTGGTTTGGAGAGGCAGACAGAACTAGAAACTGGAAAGGGAGAAATTTTGTCAAGTTAAAATTAAGAGAATTTTGCGAGGAGAAAAATATCTTTCATCATCATCATCAATAGAAACAGGAAAGAGAGAAATGTTTTCAAGTTAATAGTAAGGGAATTCTGATGGAGAAGAGAAAAATTGTCAAATCATGTTTTTTCTGTAGCTGAAATGTATCTGAAATTGGAAACTGGTAGCTAACAATCTCAATAGTTAAAATTAGAAGTTAACCAGAAAATTTAAATACTTTTGGCTATTAGCCAGAATTGTTGGGCTACTTGTATATTTGCAACATTGGTGGAAACCAACAGGATTTGCTTTTTGATGCAATGGCCAAGTTTATGATATTACTATGTGAGAAATTGGCTTCTATAAACTTTTGTCAAGCTAAATACTGTTAAAATCATAGAATTGTTTCATCATTTTATCAAGCAAATCATCTTTTAGAGGATTTCTATGGTTTTAATCAGCCATTAAATATTTGGTTTAGTTATGAAAACATTCAATTTTGTCCTATTCTTATCATGAAATTGGTTTGCAGTCGTTGTAACTCATTTGAAGATGCATCCTTGTTACTGGATCAGCTGCGATTATTTGATAACTTTACGTATGGTGTTGCACATGGACTTCTCATGGGCTCTAGAGAGGTCTTGGTTCATGCTCAGTCACTTTTTGATGAATTGAGGCAGATGGATCCTGCAACATCCTCTGCCTTCTATAATGCCTTGACTGATATGCTTTGGCATTTTGGGCAGGTAATTTTGACCAGAACATATCAACTAGACTTTTATTTCTTATCGCCCTTTTCATTATCATGGTTCATTTAGAAATTACTAGTAAAGATGATTAAATGACTGGATTCAGTTTTTCTATTTTCCTTATGAGATTTTGCCTTTTTCTCTATGAAATTATACTATTTAGATTGCTTCTCAGTGGCATTATTATCCTGATTGATTTAAACAAATCACATTGGTGTTTTCAGAGGAGCAACGTACATGAGTTGATATGTTTTTAGATCAACTTATATGTTCTTGGTGATTATCAAAATGATGATTTCTAAATTTGTGTTATCTACTTAAAAGTATGTCAACTTGTACTTTCTTATGCCAAACAAGTTTCACTTTTGATGTCTCTACAGTAAATTGAATCAAATGTCAACATTAGTATATTGTAGGAGCTATAAACCCTGTAAATCTAATATGGAGTCTTCTGGTCTTTCTCTCTGCTTAGATGCTAAGATAGGGCTGCCCTGGGATCTAGCCCAACCCTAAAAAAACTTACATAGGTATTCTATAATCTACAATTTGGCACCAAGGAGAATTGATCTGTTCTTTTTCTCTTTGTTCATTTTGTTTTAGTGCTTGGCCTACCCCTTCGACACCAAAAACCCAGCCCACCTCTATTTCTAGATCCGTCCCTGTATTTACTTAATTCAATTTTTCTTTTTCTTTAATAAAAACTGTTTCCCTCATGTTTCCAGAGACGAGGGGCGCAGCATGTTGTGACTGAAGGTGTACGCCGCCATGTTTGGGAGAGCACATGGACTGAAGATAGTCTAGATTTGCACCTCATGTCTGTTGGTGCTGCCCAAGCAATGGTTCATGCATGGCTCCTGGCGATACAGGCCATTGTTTTTGAAGGTCGCAAGCTGCCCGAAATTTTAAGGTATTATTCATTTCAAATTATGCCAATTGTTTTGCTAGTCTAGTTGTCCCTTGCTCAAGAAATGTGTCATTCATAACATGAGTGGACCAACTACTACTTTATTTGATCATATGTATAGAGTGAAATGCTCCATCATTACACGTATGCATGAGCAAATTGTCCATAAAACCTCAGCCTCTAAATTATGGTACTCTCATCATTCAAATTACGCTCACATGTATCATCTATAACGTAATAGAATTATTGTATTGTTGCTGTTATTACACAAGTTTTGACTAAGTCTGATGCTTTTCTTCATTTGATTGATTAATTACCTGCACGATCTTAGTTACAGAGGAAAACCTTGTTATATTCTCCTAAGGAAGGTTTATAGTTTTTGTTTTGACAACTTCAAGATTTATCCTCATTAGTAAAAGTATCTTGGGCAAAATGGGTTTTCCTTTACTTCATTGTCTGACAATTGTGTTGGGTATCTTACTGCCGTTCTGGTTTTGTTGCATTTTTTTTTTTGTTTTTAGGAAACAGGCTATCTTGCTCTTCTTTTAGTCTCTTTCTTTTTGTTGTTGAAGAAGAAAAATTTAGATAACTAATGTATTAAAAATTTCACATTCATAACCGTACCATAAACTGTTGGTTAATCCCCTATTCAGCTAACTCTGCAAGTTTGTCACAGCATTTTGACTGGATGGGGAAAGCACAGCAAGGTACCTGGTGCCAGCACCCTTCGCCATGTCATCAAGGCGCTGCTAAATTCAATCGGTGCCCCTTTCCACCTGGAAAAGTTCAACATTGGGCGCTTCGTGTCTGCAGGTGCTACCTTAGCTGCTTGGTTGAGGGAATCTGGCACATTAAACATCCTTCTCCTTCGCGATGAGCGGGCGCAATCAGATAGCTCATCAAATGTGCTTCCAAGGCTGCAAGCACTGCAGTTGTAGATTCAGCTTTCTTTTAATTTTTCTTAGCAAGTTCCTTTTGTGATTTGTGACTTGTGATTGTACAAGTTATGCCCAATAAAGTGGAGCCTGTGTTGGGTGTTGATTGTTAGCACTAGCCAAAGTTTGCATTTCTTCAAGAGGATGAAGAATGCTGCAACCTTTTCGTACTGTCTTTCATGTTAAGGGGCAAGATAATTTCTAAATTTGTCTAGGCGGTTGTCTTAGCACCTGACATGGATGGCCGCATGTGTTCGGGTCATGCAATAGGAGCCCAACGTGTGTCCCATTAACTTCCTGGCGTGCTATCGCTGACACAGTCTCGGGCCTACGGTGGGGTAACGTCGTACCTTTTTAATTTTTGAGACATCTTAAGATTGGGTCGTAGTTTTAAATAGATAAATTTTTTTAATATATAGTTCTGAAAATCGACCATCTGTTGCCAATTTATATTGAAAATTGAATAGTTAGTACTAACTATATTTTGTTTTTTTTTAAATAGCAGTATTGTTATCTGTCTCCTGGGTGGAATAATCCCGAGACTCATAAATAGAGCCTCAGCCATGGAGGGAATTAGAGAAGTTTCTAGTAAAAAGGAGTGAATAATAACACCTAAAAAAAATTCATTTGGTAGTTTCAATTCACACTTTGTTTATTTTTGTTGGTACAATTATATCCTAGTAAGAGAATCATATCCTAAGTAAGAGAATCATATCCTAGTAAATATCCTAATGCGTCGAGCATCCATGTTAAATTTGCTTTCTTAAATAAGTTAATCAAGGAAGAAGTCTGTATAGGTCAATCACTTGGATTTGAAGATCATCCTGACTATGTAAACTCAAGAAAACATTATATGATTTTAAACAAGTACCTAGGAACTGATATGAAAGGTTAACCTATTATCTAATGTCTAAAGGATTCAATCAAGGTCCAGTTGATCTAACTTTTTTTGTGAAAACCCTTTAAGCAAGATATTTTTATAACTCAAGTATATATAGATAATATAATTTTTGGATCAACAAATTCAGAATTTATATAAGAATTTATCACCTTAATGGAATAAGAATTTGAAATGAGCTTATTAGGTAAATTAACCTATTTCTTAGGTTTACAAATTAAACAAATAAATGACAACAAAAATACACAAAAAAATTACTTAAAAAAATTGAAATAAAAAATACTAAAGAAATAAAAATACCAATGATAACTAATATAACTTTAGATAGTGATCCAAATAGAAAATCAGTAGATCTAAAATATTATAAAAGTGTCATAGGTAGTCTATTATACTTAACTTTAAGTTGACATGATATTTTATTTATAGTTAGTATATGTGCTAGATACCAAACCTGTGCTAAGGAATTTCATCTAACTAATATAAAAAAGATCTTTAGATATTTAAAAGACACACCCAATGTAGGAATTTAGTACCTTAGAACACCTAGTTTTGAACTTATAGATTATTCTGACTCAGATTATGCCGGCTATAAATTAGATCAAAAAGGTATAATTGGTTGATGTCAACTCCTTGGACCATCACTTGTCAGCTGGTTTAATAGAAAATAACATTGTATTACTTTATCTACTACTAAAGTAGAATATATAGCAATGAGTGAGTGTATAGCAAAATTGTTGTGGATGATGCACACATTAAAAGAATTTAACTTAGAACATAAAAATGTAAAAAATCTTTATTGATAATATAAATTTAATTAACTTAACCAAAAATCTAGTACATCATTCAAAAACAAAATATATTAAAATTAAGCATCACTACAACGTCGCTAAAGGAAACATTGAACTCAACTATGTTAACTTTAAGTCAAATCTGACTTACATTTTCACTAAACCATTATGGCAGAATATGAGTCTAGTAATTTATGAAGAAAATTAGTAATGTGCACGATAGACTTGAACTTGTTCTATTTTCAATATAATTTTTTATGTTTCAATGCATACATTTTATAAAACCTATTTTTGATTAAAGCTATGCTTTTAAACCTAAACTTTTATAAACTTAGCCTAGGCTTTCCCCCTAGAAAGCATGCACCTATAGTTTTAGTAGCCAGCATCTCACAAGACACTATAATTACTTTGCTTGTGTATTTAAAAACTTAGAATGGTGTGAGATGCATAGAGTTTTGCCTAATATTTCAGATGCTTATAATTTTGCATCACCATAAATCTAGGTGAAAATACCATAATATATTATCAAGTTAAGTAATCCTTCTTAGTAAATAATTAGCTGGATAAATGTACTTAACTTGACTAATCAAGTGAAAACTATTATCTTTTAATAGTTAGTTAGTAACTAAAGGTTATACATTTAAGGACTAATTTTTAGATGATTAGTTTAAAAACTAAGTTTTCAAAAATACCTTGCATGCTTCATCAGGTTAAGGGGGAGGAATTGCTTTAAAACTATTTTGAAAAATTACTTTAAAAATATTCTAAAAAATATTTTAAAAATTACTTTAAAAAAATGTTTTGAAAGATACTTTGAACATTACTTTGAAACTTTCTTTTAAAAAAAATGTTTTGAAAAAATACTTTAAAAATATTCTGAAAAATACTTTGAGCATTACTTTAAAAATTATTTTTTTAAAATATTTTAAAAAAATACTTTAAAAATTATTTTAAAAAAATACTTTAAAAATTACTTGAAAAATACTTTAAGAATATTCTCTTAAACTTATTGAAAACCGTTTGAAAAAATACCTTGGAAAATTCTCCCTCACACCTAACTTGTAACTTATCTATAAGTTTGTGATTATTATCTGTTATGCTTTTAATGAATGACAAAGAGGGAGGATAGTAAGGGTAAAACTTAGAAAATATTAAGAATCCAAAGATTAAGAGAATGAGCATCATTACTATTAATTTTTCTCTTAATTATGCTATTATTGTTTTACATATTTTTTTCTAACTTTAACCCAAGTTGTCATTATATCAAAAAGGGAGAGATTATTAGTACAGTTGACACTAATAGTTGAACTTTAGTTTTGTTGAATGATAAATGGTTAAAGTAAGATTCTGTGTGATTTGATACTTTTACCGAATGTATAGGAATTGACGGATCTAGATGACCTGATATCAGGCTGAAGCCCAATTATGTTTGAGAACCTGATAACTGACACGAAGTCCAGATAGATCAAGGGATGACTTGACAGTTGGCTGAAGTCCAGTTATCAGGTCCTCAAACCTAACTGGGCTTCAGCTTTGTGTCAGGTTCTCTAAACCCATTAATTCCTATATAATCGGAAAAAGTATCAGATCACACAGAATCAAACTTTAACTATTTGTCATTCATTAAAACTTAAGTTCAACTATTAGTGCCAACTGTACTAACATTAACAACCATCAATGGGCGTTTGAACAAGGTAACCCTCGCCTGTGATTTACCTCTTCCGTGTTGGCCCTGGGACGGGTTGGCGAGGGTGCTGGGGGTGAACGTATTCACCTTTTGTCAAAATTGAACAAGGTAACCCTGTAAAAATCATCGATAAGTATGCTGTGAACACACTTGACTTGATTTCCGCAAAGATGGATGCACTAACAAAAAGGTTTGATACACTTAAGGTAAATTATGTGAACCTTACTAATGCATCTTGTGAAATATGTGGTGATGCAAGGCATGTGACAAATACATGTCAACTTGGTGCTATCACAACACAACTAGCTCAAATCGAACAAGCGGATGCTGTCAATAACTTCAACCTGAGGAAAAACAAGCTTTAGTTAGGGCCATACAATATAATCCTAATTGGAGGAACCATCCCAACTTATACCGAAATAATGAAGATCAAGGAGGGTAGAGAAATTTCAGGCAAGCAATGGATGCTCAAATAACATCCCAGCTAACTAGAATGGAGAAGATGATGAAAGTTTCATGGCCATGTAATCCCAGATGAGTGAGGACTTTAAGCAACTGAAAGGTACAGTTGACAATTTTGACAGTCATACTAAAGTGCTTGAAATTAACTTGTGCAAGTCGCTACCTCTTCACAAATTTGTATGCATTCGGATATATCATACATAATAGGGATATTAGGCAAATATTTATGTAACACTATAATAAATATGACTTTCCGCAGTGTCAATTATCCTATTCACAACGTGCATCTGCACACTGCACAACTGCAAGCTATTAAAAGTCATAAGACATTGACAGCGTGCATCACGCATTGTAGTTAAGAACATTCGCAACGTGTAGTGCGCGCTGTGGTTAAGAGCATTCACAGCGCACGATGCACGTTGTGGATAAGGGCATTCACAACTCACGGTGCACACTGCGGTAAAAGCATTTGCAATCCACACCAAGCCCGATAATTTCATATAATTATCAACATCATATAATTATTATTAATTTTTATTTAAAATATATGATTCAAATTTAAAATTTAGGCATCATAACAATTTATTCATCACTTAAAATAGAAATAAAAATAATTTAAAATACAATTAAAATGACAATACATAATTTTTATTTATCTAATATAAATTTGAGTCAATTTTACAAATGAAACACTACTAATAAATTTTTTACATCCAAAGCTATTACAATATTAGAAATAATAGAAAAGAAATCTACTCTTTAAAAACTTATTGATACATGATAAGTATCTGCGCAATTCGACACCCAAGTAATTTTCTTGTTGGGTTTTATTGATCTTGAAACTTTATAACCACTACCAAGAGATTTTTGGATGGAGACTTTTACATTATTAAACAAATCTGCCTCAATGTTTTATTGAATGTGCTATTCCCAATGGCCAGCTCTTCATGATCCAGATCCCCTGAAAACAAGAAATTAAATCAGATTTGCTTACTGAATTCATTCAAATATCAATAACATTTGGAATAAGATGACCATACCTTCACTTGTAAAAAGGCACTATCCCAAGTTAAACTTTTGTGTAAATTATATTGGCCAGATTTTGTTTGGTTTTCTCAGGAGACTCTGAAAGTTTGAGCACTTGTTCAACTTGTTTGCTTAATTTTTCTAGACGATCATCTTTATCAGCACCCTCAATTACTGACTCGAAATTGTTGTTTGCTGAAGGATTGTGAGAAAAACCTAGAAAATTACAATTAAATACACAACATGATTGATAATAACATCATGATCACAAGTTAGCAATAGTGGTTAGCTCTAGATTGTTCAAACTATTCATGAAGCACAATGAGTCATAGTAAAGAGTGACAGAATTATATGTGGATGAGGATGACAGTGTAATTATAAAGAACAAGTTTCACATGGCCACATTGGAAAATGTTACTGGTTGTGTGATGTTCATCAAAATCATTTCGGAAGTAGGCAGTGTGATGTTCATCAAAAAATTTTGCAAGAAATCTGGAGGCTAGCAAACTTACAATCATTGTAGAAAATATGCCCACAGTCCATCTTAGTGATTGTATATGTAGGAATGGTATCAAAACAAACATTATAGGTGATTGGATTTGCTATAGTGGAAAAGCCATTGTTCTCCACAACATTGACTCCCACTTTTGAAAGCAATCGGTTCTTCCCCTTTTGATCGAGCAGTTCAAAGATCCTCTCAACTTCCCAGTTGTAATGAATAAGAAGGGTCCTTGTATGTTGTTCTTTAAGCACCAACAGCTCGATCCCTAAACAATAGTCATGGAAAAAAAATCAAATATACTCCACACTGATCTAGGTGGCTGTGAGCAAAATAAGTTTACCTGATCTACTAGGAGGGACTCTTTTGTGATAACCAGCATGACAAGAAGAGGAGAAAATTGAACAAAAAAAATGGTTAACAAGTAAAATTCCCATGCCAAAAGATCAAAATTTCTATTTTCAGACAAAAAGTGTTTCTTTCTCTCAAGACAACAAGGAGGCTCCGACAGCGACCAGTGGTAGCCCCCTCGCCGCTGCACGCGGCATTTTTCATTTTTGCTCGAAAACGCACAAAGCAGGCATCGCCGCCATCAATTGCGAGTTGTGATAAAGCTTCCTCTATTACTTGTGTCCGGCTGTGTAAATTCTTTACTGTTTCTCCGGAGTCATCGCGCGTAGTAGCCGTCACTTTGCATAGTCGTGACCATTGCCACGTGTTCGTCCCGCGCGTAGTAGCTTCGGCAGAGATGGATTCGATAGAAAGGGCTTCGGCAGAGATGGATTCGATAGAGGGCTTCGGCGAACAGGGATTCGGTGGAAATATGACCCAGTTTGGCTAATCCTGAGATCCGTCCCGCCAGAACAAAAAGAATCCGCCTAGTTTTTTTCAACCAATCCGACTCCGCTCCGCGAACCTTCTAAACTTAAAAAAAAAAAATACAATTCAACAATAAATTATTATTATTATATATATTTACTATATAATATATATATATATATATATACAGAATCGTTCCGCTGCGGAACAATTCTTGAGGACTGCGGACGTGGCAGCTGCCATGTCATATTTGTTAAAGTTTTTTTTCCTTGCAGTGTGACTTTTGTGAAGCATCGTGGAACACTTCTTTGCCCTAACCCTTCTCACGATTTTTTTCCGCCGCAGAAGATTTGCTCGCCTCCCGCAGCCAAGGTTTCCTCCCTTCTCGCATCGTGAAACGCTACTCCGTAGCCCTTCTTCTCCCGTCTGCCGCGAGAAGATCTGACGCCTCCCGCCGACCTCAGCTTCCTTCTTCTCGCGTCCGCCGCGAGAAGATCTGACGCCTCCCGCCGACCTCGGCTTCCTTCTTCTCGTGTCCACCGGCACCTGACTCATCGTCGTGCCCTCATTCCCTCTTTCTCGCGTCCCTCGCCACCAGCAGCTCGGCCTCCCTCCCTCGCAAGCTCTGCTCGTGGCCGCCGCCCTCGCGACAGACGACCTCGTGCCGCGACAAGGCTTACAGATAGGCTGTGAGGCTTGGAGAGACGAAGCTAGGGTTCCCAAGCTCTCGCCATATCTAGGGTTTCAGGCGCCTCCCTCACACGTCCACCCAACGAAATCTAGGGTTTCTCTTTTAGGTAAAACCTCGTTTGTTTCTTTCTGTTTCTATTGCAGGTTTGATCTTATAAGAAATCAGTAGTTTGATTGATGTTCGATCACAGTGTTTTGTTCAGCTTGGCATATTTGTTTTTATACGACATATTGTTGTGGGTTTTGTTTGTTCTTCGAATTCCCTTTTAACACTTATGCAAAATGTTATTGCTCTTCAAAGTAACTACATCAGTTTCTATAAGTAATAACAGTCCTTAAAGTTTCTTTTAGCTCTTTGGCTTTCATGTGGTTTCTAAAGTAAATGTGTCATCAGCCTCATCTAGAGTTGAGGCAACACAATTGTTTAGTTTAATTGAAGTTCGATCTTAGGGTTTTGTGATGTTCCATATATTGTCACTGGAATACCATATAGTTATATTGTCATTGGAATACCATTTAGTTTCTTTTGTACAACACAGTTTATTTTAACACTTATACAAAATACAATAGCAGTTTCTATAAGTAACAATAGACAGTAATTTGGTCTTCGAAGTTTATATGGAACTTGCAGTTCCTATTGCAGTTTTAAAATTTGGTCTTCGAAGATTATAAGAAACTTTGCAATTTCTATTGCAGTTGTTAATTTTGTTAAATTTTACTGTTTAGGTTGTTAGTTTATTTTAACACTTACGCAAAATGTTATTGTTTATACAACAGCAGTTTTTATTTTCTTCAAGTAATGTTTTTATGCAAAATTGCAAATTTTATTTTATAAGAAATCAGTTATGGTTTTTGTCTAATTATCTATTGTCAATTCTAATATGAGGGAGCCTAGAAATGGAAGAAAATAGAGTTGATGATCAGGAATACATTCCCCAAGTTTCAGATGATCGAAAGCCAAAAATTGGAATGGAATTCTCATCACTAGAGGATGCATATTCGTTCTACAACCAATATGCACGAGAAGCTGGATTTAGTTCAAGGATGCACACGAGCAAGAAAAATAAGATAACAAATGAAGTAACATGGAAACAAATTGTATGCTTTAAAGAAGGGCATACAGATCTAATGCGGTGGAATAAACATGCAAAAGTTGATCAACTGACAAGGGAAAGAGCACGTGGGTCAGTTAGAACGGGATGTAAGTCAAATATTGCATTTGTCAAGAAACAAACTTGACCTAATTGGGTTGTCTGTAACTTTATAGAAACCCATAATCATCCACTCGCAACTCCATCAAAGGTGCATTTGCTACGCTCACATCGTAATGTTTCTGCAGCAAAGAAAGCTTTAACACAATAATTTTCAGAGGCTAATGTGCCAACTTGTCAACAAATGCGATTATTAGAGATAGAGTATGGAAGGCCTGAGGGTGTAGGTTGCACAGAAAGGGATATTAGAAATTTTGAAAGAAATCTAAGGGATGAACAAAAGGGTATTGATGCTGAAACACTGATCGAGTTTTTTACATCTGAGCAAGAGAAGAATTCGGCTTTTTTCTTTGATTACGAGACTGATTCAGATAACAGATTTAGTAGGTGCTTTTGGGCTGATCATATATCAAGAAGGGCATACAGTGTATTTGGTGATGCAGTTGTATTTGATACTACATATAACACCAACAGATATGACTTGATTTTGGCACCATTTGTAGGTGTTAATCATCATCATCAAACAATTCTTTTTGGTTGCGGGTTTCTTAGTGATGAGAAAGCTGAGTCATTTGTTTGGTTGCTTACAAAGTTCTTAGAGGCTATGCCTAAAGGTGCACCAAACATTATTATCACTGACCAGGATCCTGCTATGACAAAATCTATTGCACAGATTTTCCCTCAAACAGCGCATCGATATTGTTTGTGGCATATATTGAATAAATTTCCAGATAAATTAGACCCTTTGACTTTCTGAAACAACTATCAAAATATAAAGAATGTCATTGTAAATTCTACAACACCTGATGATTTTGAAAAGTCATAGGAAGAAGCTATCAAGTGTGGTAACTTAGAGAATAATGATTGGTTGTATTTGATGTATGAATTGCGACACAGATGGGTATCAATATATTTCAGCCATATATTTTGTGCAGGAATGTCAAGTAGTCAAAGATCTGAAGGCTCACATGCATTTTTCAAGAGATACGTCTCAAATAAGAACTCATTGATGGATTTTATCACCCGTTTTAATAGAGCATTAAGACACCAAAGACACAATGAGTTGGTTGCAGACCATATTGATATGAATGAGCATCCTAAGATTAATACAAACTGGCCAATGGAAACTCAAATGGTTAAGGTGTATACAAAAAAGAAATGGCTAGAATTTCAAAGTGAAATGACCGAGAGTCATGGTTATTATGTGCAACATGCATTTACAGGTGTCGACTCAGTGGTTTTCCATGTGATGAAATTTCAAAGTACTTCTTCCTCTAAATCAAGGGTGTTCACGCATGATAAACAAAGGGACTACATATCGTGTAGCTGCACGAAATTCGAGTTTGAAGGCATTCCATGCAGGCATATGTTAGCTTTTTTCCTTATCAACCAAGTGTTTCATTTGCCTGATACATATATACTTAAACGATGGACAAGAGATGCAAAAGTTGGAGCAGTATATGATTTGGGTGAGCAAAATTTCATTGATGATCCAGATTCAGAAAGGTTTTTGATGTCGAGACACTCAAGGTTATCCTATAAAGCTTCAGTATTAATTGATGATGCATCTTTAACTAATGAGGGGACAACCTTCTTGGATGAACAATTTGATTGTATATACAATAAAATTCAAGAGATGAACATTAGTAGAACATCCAGTGATAGAAGTCAAAGGAAGAAATCTATGGATGAGGGTCTTGGTATTATTGATCCTTCTTTAGTAAGAACAAAGGGATGTGGAAAGAGGTTGAAATCATCGAAGGAGAAATCAACCTCAAATTCGAGGCTATGTCATGGATGTGGACATCGAGGAGTGTCACATGACAAATGTAATTGTCCAAATTTACAGCAAGGGTATGTGTCGATTAATTCTGTTAATTTTATTTGCAAGCACAGATTATCTTTATTACATTTTCTAAATATGACAATGTTTTAATTATCAGGTCAACTCAAGATAATTATCATAACAGTGTTGACGACACATATGAACTAGATTTGGCATCTATAGCTGGTACTATCAAAGTTTTAATATATTAAAGTATAGTGATTCATTGAGAAAATAAAATTAATAATTATTTTTATTGTTACAGGTTCTAACAACATGCGCTAGGATGCATGTAATTATCTATGGTTGGTATTCATCTTTTTTGCTTTGTTTGTATGTTTGATTGGTTTAGTGCATCTATTCATATGGTATGCTTATTGTTAATTGGTGAAAATTTTGGTTTCATGTGCCAGTCATGTTTAGTGTCATTATGTTTGATTGGTTTAGTGCATCTATTCATATGATATGCTTATTGTTATTTGGTGAAAATTTTGGTTTCCTGTGCCAATCATGTTTAGTGTCATTATGTTTGATTCGTTTAGTGCATCTATTCATATGGTATGCTTATTGTTATTTGGTGAAAATTTTGGTTTCATGTGCCAGTCATGTTTAGTGCCATTATGTTTGATTGGTTTAATGCATCTATTCATGTTTAGTGCCAGTCATGTTTATGGTAGTTGATCCTGTCCGAGTGATGAGTGGATGGACACTGGGAACGTGGCGCTCTCCGCTGTCTCCGGCTGTTGATGTGGATCTCCGCCGCTACCTGCAAAGAAGTCGGGCCGGGAGGAGTTTCCTGGCGACGACCCTCCGACGCTCAAGTCAGGCAAGAGGCAAGCATAAAAGTGGCTCCCAAGATGATAGATTGCGTACCTCCGGCGAAGTCTGAGGGCTCTTATATAGAGCTGTGGGGAGGCTTATGCACACCTACCGAGGCGTACACGTGTCCTTTACCATACCTTAGTATGGGCTTACTAGAGGAGCATGCCTGACACCATACTGCTACAGTCCGAGCACCTCTCTGATGGGACAGCAGAACCTTCCGTCGTAGGATTCTGCGTATGGCTTGGTCGTCGAACATGCTTGTTGTCAGAAGATGTTCCCCAATGTCCCCTTGTCTTTGTCTCTTTTTTCCCCGAGCCGAGCATACATCCACTCGGCAGGCATCGGTCCGACTGGGCGTAGTATCGGTTCGACCGGGAAGATTTCACTCCATCACGTGCTCGGCTGAGACTGTTCCTTCATAGCATTGCTGCTTTACGCATCGGCCGAGCGGGCTACCCGCTTGGCCCGGCGACCCTGTTCACCATGAGCGTCGGAAACCCGACTCCCCGTCAGGTTGTCTTTGATTCCACCCGGACCCGTTCGGCCGGTTGACCCGACCCTTCTCCGATCGGATGGACCTCATGCTGACCCTTTTGACTCCTGACCTCCACGTGTCATTGACTCCCCACAAAGGGGGTCCCCCGTCCTTACTACCGGATCACTTGCCTCCCCTTCAAGTCTAGTCGAAGGAGGCGATTAGTCCGACTAACTGGACCGCCAGTCACGCCAAGCGGCGTCTCTGTGAAACTGTCCTCCGCTCGACCCCCATGGAGGTAGCTATGACCTTAGTCAACGCCAACATTCCTCAGCTCTCTTCGAAATTTGCGCCAATCTTCGACATTATGGCCGGGCATGCGCTTTGTGCCTCATGAAGGCGCTCATTAAATGCACTCCAGTGGCCGAATGCCATGTGGCGCTGCTGCCGTCATCTTACGGTGGCGGCATCGCGGGCGACGAGACCGAGGCGGTTTGAAATGGACGGCCCGATAGCGTCCTTGGTTTTTGCGACCTGCATCCAAAGGCTGGGGCTGTTCGGGCCCAACCTTATAAAGCTTTCGCCTTCTTCCTCCGCCGCATTCTTGCTTTCGCGTGCCCAGAAGCTTTCCCTGCCGTTTTTGCTCCGGTGATCTTGCTGCTGCTTCTTCCGGCGACCTCTCACATTCTTCCTCCGATCTTCGTCTGCTTCCGTAAGGTCCTTCTGCCATCTTCTTTTCATTTCCTATTTTTCCTCGTGCTTTCTTCTTCTCTTCGCGTTCTCGTCTTCTGGTTACGATTTGGTCTCCTCTTTTAAGCTTTTTGCCCTTTCATCCATCTCTTGCTCCTTTTCCCGCTCGGCTTATGGCCAGCTCTTCTCAACCTCAAGACCCAGCCCTCGGCCCGTGGTATACCACCATGGAGTCGCGCTTCGATCGGCGCGACGCCGATATTCTGATGGACAATTTTGACATCCCCTCTGACTTTGAACTTATCTTACCCTCACCCTCCGCTCGGCCGCACAAACCGCCGCGCGGAGCTATCTGTTTTTTTCGCGACCAGTTCATAGCCGGTCTGCGCTTTCCACTCCATCCCTTTATCGTAGAAGTCTGTAACTTTTTTAGTATTTCGCTCGGAAGCTTAGTCCCTAACACCTTCCGTCTTCTATGTGGCGTTGTTGTCTTATTCAGAATCCACAACATTCCCCTCCGCCCGGAGGTCTTCTACTATTTTTATTATCCTAAACAGTCCGAGCTGGGTACTTACATGTTCCAGGCTCGGCCCGGTTTAGTCTTCTTTAATAAACTGTCCTCTTCCAATAAACATTGGAAAGAGTACTACTTCTATCTTTGTCTTCCCGAACGGGCCCTTTTCCGAACCCAGTGGCAGGTCGGACCGCCAACCTCCCCTGAGCTAAAGAGGTTCAAGACCCGACCGGACTATCTTCACGCTGCCAACATGCTAGCCGGTCTGAAGTTCAACATCAATAAGTTCTTACCTGAGGGGTGATGTACATATTTGGTCTGAGTCCGATCCGGACTCCCCTCCCGAGCAGCTTCGGTAAGAATTTTACTTGTGCATTTGCCTTGATTGCTAACTGATTTTCTCCTTTTTCCTTTGCAGCGGACATTGTCATGGAGTCCGTGATGGCCGGGATTTTGAAGAGGAAAGCGGCGGCGCTCGAGGCCACAGCTGCCAAGGAGATGGAGCAACTGGGCATCACCCCGGTCGGCTCTAACGAAGGAGAGAGCGAAACGAATGCGGGGGAGTCGGCCGCTCAGGCTTCTCTCCCGGAGCGGGCGGTTGGCATAACTTCTAGCTGAGAGCCTTCCGTCCGGGAGGAAGGCTCCGCTCAGGAGGAAGAGCGCCCTCTCCGACAAAAGAGGCGCCGAACGGAGACACCACTTCGATCGGCCACTTCCGCGGTCCAGCCGTCTGAACGGACCACCGCCGATTCTCGCGGCAAAGCCCCAGAGGTGGAGGCGATCTCATCTGATCGGACCCCATCCCAACTGGACGCGTCCACGGGCCCCCTCGAGGCCATACTTGTCAGCGCCCTTCCGCCCTCTCCCCGCCGAGTCCAGCGCTCGACCATTTTGTCCCAGCTTTCTGCACCGGCCTCTGATCCTTCCCCAGCTTCCGCTCAAACGACTCCCGGTCGGCGCCGTACCATCAGGGTCTCCCTGCATCTCCCCACCGAAGAGTTGATGCCCGAGTTCGATCGGCCAACCGTGCCTGAGCACATGATCACCATGAAGGGGCCCCTAGCCGAGATGTGGGTCGACGCTCGGGCACGTGTCGCGATGATTCCACTCGGCAATCTGGCCAACAACCATATGTAGCAGGCCACTGGGGTAAGTGTGTTTTCTTCCGAAGTTTTTTATGCCGTAATTCCGATCGGCTATTAATATTCCTATTCATGCCAGAGATGGGTAGAGGAGATCGCTGTCTCCAATCGTCTGGCCATGGTGGACGAAGAGTTAAAGAGGCTAAGGAGTTCGGGCGGCGCACCCTCCCAGGGTCCTTTATACGCCGAGCTACAGAAAGAGCTCAAGAAGACCCAAGATCTGTTGGCGGCTGAGCAAAAGAAGACGGTCGACCAGGCCCATACTCTGGCCGAACTCGAACGACAGGTCAAATCACGGGACCGTAAAATAAGCCTGGCAACCGATCGGAAGAACACGGCTATCGCCGATCTGGAGAAGAAAAACGTCGAGGCCCGGGGCCTGGAGCAACGAGTCAAAGAGCTGATGGAGCAGCTGGACGGCGATAAGGCGAGCCGCTCGGCCGAGGTGATTAAACATAAGGATGAACTGAAGACTTTGCAGGAATCTCTCGAAGCTTCCCAAGCCGCCTTCAAGGAATATCAAGAGGCGGAACCCGGCCGAGTCGCAGCCCTGAGGCTGAAGCACATCCGCTCGACCGAATTTTCAGAAAAAGTGTGCGAGCGGATGTATGCTGCCTTTGAGCTTGCCATCACCGCCACGACGGACTATCTGAAGTCCAAGGGTCAGCTCCCTAACTCCGCCAGCATCCCGACCCAAGACTATGCGGCGCTCCTTAGCACCATCCCTAAGGACCTTTATGATTTTCTGGAATAGAAGTCTTTATGTTTTTCGGCCGTTCGGCCAAAAACTTCCCTTTTTGTAATTCGGCCGCTCGACCTTTATTCCTCTAATTTCAATGAAAAATTTATCTGTGTTGTGCAACTTCGTTTTTACTTTGCATGCTTGTGGGTGATTGGTCGGGGCCTATGACATACAACTCGGCAACTAGGCCTCCCGAGCGGGCGTAGGTGCATACGACTCGTGGCATACGACTCGTGGCATACGACTTGTCACTACTTTCCCTTGTCGCTTATCTTCAAGCATCTTTCGTTCCGGCTGGAGGGTTTATAGTCGCCGGTCCGACTCTCGATATTTAACGTCGGAGCTCGACGGTCTTCCGGCCGGAGGGTTTATAGTCGCCGGTCCGACTCTTGATATTTAACGTCGGAGCTCGACGGTCTTCCGGCCGGGGGGTTTATAGTCGCAGGTCTGACTCTCGATATTTAACGTCGGAGCTCGACGGTCTTCCGGCCGGGGGGTTTATAGTTGCCGGTCCGACTCTCGATATTTAACGTCGGAGCTCGATGGTCTTCAAGGCTAATTTCAACACGGACGATATACGCCCTGCCGAGCGGCACGGGGTCTTCGCGTAGTCGGCCGTTCGGCGAATAATGACAAATGCGTTTTATCACTTTGCTTCCTGCATTAAAAGGACATAGGCGACCAAGACATACATAAAATGAATTACATCGGCGCACCTCTCACCCAGCTCGGTACGGCTGGAGATGATTTGCACTCCATGGTCGATCCAGCTGCCGTCCGTCTTCATCCTCCAAATAATAGGCACCCGAGCGGACCTTTTCGATGACTTTGAAGGGGCCCGCCCAAGGAGCCTCCAGCTTGCCAACGTCCCCGACCGACTTTACTTTCTTCCACACTAGGTCTCCGACCTGGAATGCTCTAGGGATCACACGCCGATTGTAGTTCTGCTTCATTCTCTGCCGGTACGCCATCAGCCGGACGGACGCCTTGGCTCGCTCTTCGTCGATCAAGTCCAACTCCATATTCCTCCGCTTGGCATTGTCATCATCATAGTTTTGGATCCGGACGGACTCTACGTCGACTTCAATTGGGATAACTGCTTCGCCGCTGTACACTAAATGGAATGGCGTGACGCCCGTTCCCTCCTTTGGAGTCATGCGGATAGCCCATAGGACGCCTGGTAGCTCGTCCACCCAGCTTCCTCCCATATGGTCGAGCCGAGCCTGAAGAATGCGAAGGATCTCTCGGTTGGCTACTTCGGCTTGACCATTGCTTTGGGGGTACGCCACGGACGTGAAGTGCTGCTCGATGCCATAACTTTTGCACCATTCTTCGAGCTACTTCCCGACGAACTGTCGCCCGTTATCAGATATGAGCCGGCAAGGAATGCCGAACCGACAGATTATATACTGCCAGATAAACCTTTTGACCATCTGCTCGGTGATCTTGGCCAGTGGCTTGGCCTCCACCCATTTGGAAAAGTAGTCGACCGCCACTAGTAGAAACTTTCGCTGACCGGTCGCCATAGGGAACGGACCTACGATATCCATTCCCCACTGATCGAACGGACAGGACACTGTAGATGCTTTCATCTCCTCAGCCGGTCGGTGGGAGACGTTGTGGTACTTCTGGCAGGAGATGCACGTCGCGACGGTCCGAGCGGTGTTTGCTTGCAGGGCGGCCAGAAGTACCCGGTCAGCAGGATCTTCTTAGCCAGCGATCGCCCGCCCGGATGTCCTCCGCATGATCCTTGGTGCACTTCCTGGAGGATGTACTCCGCGTGTCACGCCCCAGAGGAGTCTTTGTCCGAAGAAATTTCGGCAGCATCTCCCCTGTACGGCGGACAATATGAAACTTTCTACATATCACATATACATCAGCCACAGGCGGCTGGAATGATAACAAAAATAAAAAACAAACACCACGCAGTTAATAAAGATATTCAGCCTCTGGCTGTCACAACCACGCAGTTATAATAGTAATCAATAACCATAGGACTCTGACTCAAAATCCACCCTACTCCACTACACTCGTAAAGCTCAAATCCAACGAACTCACCTCTTCTGCCCTCCAGGCAGGCACGTAGTAGAATGAAATCCAATATCATATCAAAAATCCATAAAAAGGTGTCAGTCCATACAATATCTATAGGAAAAATCCAAAGACAATACTAAACAAAGTCTGATATAGAAAAAGGCCAAAATAAAACCAATAACGAACTAGTAGAGAACTAGCTCTACATGAATATGGGGGGCCAGCGACTGGAACTACTCCGGACAGCCTAAACCTGAAAATATCAACAATGGAGGTGGGGTGAGTCCAACACTCAGCAGGTACAACTGATATGCATAATAAAACAAATAACAGACAACACTAATCATGCGTACAGTCTCCTGAATACGAGAAGAAATAAATGCAACTGAAATGAAATCAGGAGATAACTGTACTAATCGGGATCAAGGTACAAAGGTAACAGGTCGTCAGACCGAAGAAATCATAATCCTGTATGCATGTCAATCAAATGCATCCATACAAATGCAGCATATAAGTGCAGCAATCACAACAATAAAATGAAATAAATGCATATGGTGACCGTGCACTCTGACATCACTGCTCCTGACAGTGACTGAGTGGACGGAATGCTGTCGGAGTACTCTTGTCCTCTGGCCCCAAATCATAAATGGGGGAGCTCAATGCTCTCATCTCCCGGTACACAACGACGGGGAGGAAAAATCTCTGCCGGCTACCACGCTGAGTCTCCTGACCAACGGAGCCAAACAGAGTCCACCATCTGCCGGCTACCACGCTGCCCTAAATGCAAACAGAGCGGAACTGACTGCCGGCTACCACGCTGAGTCACCTGACCAACGGAGCCAAACAGCAGAACCGCCACACTCCAGCCAGATATACAACTAATCCATGGGTGGTGGTGGTGTGTGCAGTACATGTAACTGGCGATGGGCTCAACCATAGTGGAGCCGACAATCGCACAGCATGCAAACATGATGCATGATACTAAGCATGGCAATCTCATGAAT
Organism: Zingiber officinale; assembly: GCF_018446385.1. Lineage (NCBI taxonomy): Eukaryota > Viridiplantae > Streptophyta > Magnoliopsida > Zingiberales > Zingiberaceae > Zingiber > Zingiber officinale. The sequence continues at coordinate 53,982,531 of NC_055986.1, forward strand.
AGCATAGCAATGACCATATAAATAATACAAAGTGTGTACTACTGGAAGATGTATCAGATAGAAGGTACACAAATCAGATAGGGCATCAAATAAACCCTAGATCCAGAAGATAACATAGCATGTGGTTGGGTCACTACCTAAAGCATATATGATCAGGTAAATAATATGCAATGCAGAATAAATAAACAAGCAACCACGTAACTATCATGTAGTGACCAACCGAAACAAAATGATTACACAATCACTACTATATGTTAAACATATTATTATGCATATCAAAGACATAAGTCAAAGTACCCGCCTCCAATAAAGTGGTCCAATCCGTCCAAATCTGGACGTCGAGATACTCGTCTCGCGTCAAGGTCCTGTGTTAAATCGCACAGTTTAGCTAATTTAATTATAAACAAATAGCTAAACTAATTTCTAACCCACTGACTAGTTAGGGTTAGTTTCATGAACCCCAATCACACAGTTATACAACTTATAAACCTAAATCAACACATGAACAACTATCTAACATAATTGAATCAGCCCATGATCCATAGCATGTATAAAATGCTTAACTCCTTACCTTATTCCTCAGCCTTGTTGATTTCTGGAACAAGGGGTGCTACTGTAAAAAGGGAATACTGAATGGTTGCTGCCGAAACCAGGAACTCCCCATAGTACACAATTCCCGCTTGAAATTTTCCCCTACAGTTCAGTTCAAGGTGAGACCAAGCTAGTGATCATGAATGCATCAACCTAATCATCTTACCTCTTCCTTTCCACTGGTCGGAGGTGATCAAGGATCCGCTACTGTGCTAAGGCATGGCCCAAGAACAAGGAGTCGACGGCTCTGCTCTGCCGGAAGAGAGGAAAGGATGGGAAACAGGAACTTGACTGGCGTCGACAATTAACAGATAGGAAGAGGGCTCGGCAGTGGAGAACCGGGCTGATCAAGAGAGGGCTTGATACTCCCTCTTCCGGCCAAAACTCGCTGACAAAAAGGGGCGGCGATCTGAGTCCTCCACGGCGAGAGGCGACGGCTGTGATCGGTGTCGACTAGGGCACCAGGGGTTTTGCGGCGTTGCTCCGTGTGTCGCCGGCGGCTAGGGCATAGGCCGGAGATGGCTCGGCTGAGGCTTCGCGCGGGCACAGGCACAGAGAGGAGAAAGAAATAGGGCTCTGCGGCGGAAGAACAGTGGCGTCGGGCAGAAGAAATGAAGAAGAGGAGAACCGCTGGGCCAGCGGTTAGGGCACGGAGGAGATCGGGCGCGCGGCGAGGGCTCGGGCAAGAGTTGTCTCGCGTGGAAAAGAAGAAACGGCGAGAAAAGAAATGAAAAGAAATAAAGAAAATAAAAGGAAAAAGGATATATAAATATAATCTTTTCCTCGCTTAAATGGGTAGCCTAAACAGGCTTTTTCCCGGCCCCGTTTTCATCCCCGTTAACTCGTCTATACGAGCTCCGAAAAATTCCCAGAAAATTTCCAAAAATTTCGGAAAATTCCTTTATTAATATTCGCCTATTTTCGGTATTTTACACCGCGTCCTCCGAGCTCACACATTTCAAAAGTGGGCGGGAGAAAGCCTTTTTATAGAGTTGGTCTCCAACGAGTGTGAACCGGCCGGCTCTCCTCCTCAATAGCTGGGCTTCCTCTCGATCAGATGGTGTCTCACCTGAGCGCAGAAACTCCATGATGGTTGTTCTCCAATCGCTCGGGAATGCGAGGCCCTCCATCCGGTCAATGTGCGCCACCAAGGATACTTGCTCCATTGGCTGCTGGATGACGACCGGTGATATTGAACTTGCGAGCTTGGCTAACTCATCTGCTGCCTGGTTCTCTGCTCGGGGTATCTTCTGGATAATGACTTCTCTGAAGTGGGTCTTGAGCTTTTCGAATGCCTCAGCGTAGAGCTTGAGTCGAGCGTTGTTAATCTCAAAAGTGCCCGAGAGCTACTGGGCGGCCAGCTGAGAGTCTGAATGGAATGTCACCTGCCCGGCTCCTACATGCCGAGCTGCCTGCAAGCCGGCTATGAGGGCCTCATACTCCGCTTCATTATTTGTGGCTCTGTAGTCCAGCCGGACGGATAGGTGCATCCGTTCTTCTCGGGGAGAGAGTAATAGCACACCAATCCCGCTCCCGAGCCGAGCGGACGATCCATCCACAAATATTTTCCACATAGCTTCGGGCTCGGGATTTTGCACTTCGGTAATAAAATCTGCTAAGGACTGCGCCTTTATCTCCGAACGGGGTTGATACGGAATGTCAAATTCACTTAACTCCGTTGTCCATTTGATGAGCCGTCCGGATGCTTCTGGGTTCAGCAGCACTCTTCCCAATGGGTTATTTGTCCGGACGATGATTGTATGTGCTAGGAAATAAGGATGAAGTCTTCGAGCGGCGAGGACCAAAGCAAAAGCCAGCTTCTCAAGCCCAGTGTAGCGAGATTCAACATCTTTTAGAATATGGCTCAAGAAGTACACGAGTTGTTCTTCACCGCTCGTCCTCACTAATGTCGAGCCTACTGCCTGCTTGGTTGAAGATAAATAAATACAGAGCGGCTCACCTACAACTGGCTTGGCTAGCACGGGCAAGGAGTTCAGGTATGTCTTCAGCTCCTCAAACGCCCGATCGCATTCCTCGTCCCAATGAAACTTAGTAGCTTTGCGTAGGATCTTGAAAAAAGGGAGACTCCGGTCGGCAGTCTTAGAGATGAATCTTGACTATGCAATTATCCGCCCGGTCAGACGCTGTACTTCCCTCAGATTTCTTGGGGGCGACATATCTTGCAACGCTTTTACCTTGCTGGGATTTGCCTCTATATACGAGTACGAGTTTAAACGTTGATCTACAGTAGATCTACATAAGGATAAACCATTTTATACCTTTGTAGCGAAGCCCTTCGCAATCCCGCTTGTCCTTGGTTCGCCGGATCTCGAAAGTGTCAAAGTAGACACTTCTCTATGTGTATCCACACAAGCAAGAGATGGAGAAGAAACCTTAGAGTGTGCTAGCACTCAAGCAAGGTCTCGGCAAGAAGGAGGAGAGGGAGAGAAGAATTGTGAGCAAGAGGAAGAAGATGAAATCAATTAGCCTTGAATGAAAATAAAACATTCATTCACACTAAAAGTGGCCGGCCACATTAAGCCTTGTAACCCCCATGGAATATTAAGAGTCACAACTCTTGGTAACTCCCATGAGGTGGCATTTGGTCAAGTCAAACTTGACCAAATGAAGAGGCCTTGATGATGTGGCATTGGTCAAGTCAAAGTCAAGTCAAAAACTTGACTCTTCATCTTCCTACTTAAGTCAAGTCAAACTTGACCACTTCTATCCCTTGGTTGATCTAATCTAACCATTGGTTCAAGCCAATTTTAATTTAATGAATCTCTATTCATTGAATTAAATTAATTAAATGAGTCTAAGTCCAAATTAGACTCACTTAACACATGAACCAACTTGAGTCCAACTCAATTAACATACTTTGGATTACTCTTAATCCAATTTGGTTCATCATATGAACCTAATCATTTAGGTTCATCAAATGAACCTAGTCTCCATCTAATTTCCCTTAGTGTGTGACCCTATAGGTTCTTGTAACGTTGGCAATGCCCCTAAACCCATTTAGGAGCATAAGTAATGAGCGGTATCTAGCAACACATCATTACTACCCAAGTTACAAGAATGTTGAGATCCAACATCACCTTGTGACTACTAATTGTGACTCCTCACAATATATGACATTGTCCTTCTATCCTAGACATCTAGATTGATCAATGTGAAGCATAGACCGTGTCATCCTCTAATCAATCTAAATCTTGAACTCTAAGTAGACTCACTAAATCAAATGAGCTCAATATCCTATAGTGACTCATTTGGGCATGGCCATGCACTTCGTGGTCTCACTCTATCAAGAATACTGATGTCTCTCCAGTCATATAGGAGGGATAGATCCCATCTACATCACTCACATCCCTCCGCATAATTTGTTACATACCCAGTAATCGCATTTATAGTCCACCCAGTTACGGGTGACGTTTGACGAAACTAAAGTACATAACTCCTTATGTAGGGATCCATGGTGACTTTAGGTCTAAGGACTAATAGGCATACTAATAGCCACATGAGAAAGTATATGACACTCATATAACGATCCATGATACTTTCTCATGGCGGGTCATTCAGTATACATTCTCCAATGTATACCCATGTGTCAACTTGATATCTCTATATCCATGACTTGTGAGATCAAGTCATCGAGTTGACCTACATGCTAGTCTTATTGCATTAACATTGTCCCTGAATGTTAATACTCGACTAGGAATGATTAAGAGTAGTGTTCCCTATATCATCTCACTATCGGTTCAACTAACCGATTGATATATGTGAGAACCGTCTACTCAGGGACATTATTATACTTAGTTTATTTGGCACCAATACAAGTAAGTATAATAACCAAAATCCAAATGCCCTTTATTTATAAAGAATATGATACAATAAGTCCAATATACAATCCAATGCCCTTTATTTGACATTTTATAATACGTGTCGTAAAGAAAATGTCCTAATAGACCATTTTTCTTGTAGTGTTCGGTTCGCAGTCCTCTGGGCGGCTGGTGGCCAGTGAGCGGCTTCTGCTCGGCATGGGCTAGCCGCTCAGTTGGAGCTTCTTTTCTTCGGGCTGCCTGTGATTCCTCCACATTAATGTACTCATTGACTCGGTGTAACATATGATCATAGTCTCGGGGCGGCTTTCGAATAAGTGAATGGAAGAAGTCACCGTCCACGAGGCCTTGCGTGAATGCATTCATCATTGTTTCTGAGGTGGCCGTTGGAATATCCATGGCCACCCGGCTGAATCGTTGGATGTAAGCTCGGAGCGACTCCCTGGGCTCTTGCTTGATGGCAAATAGACTGACACTGGTCTTCTGGTAACGCCGACTGCTCGCAAAATGATGGAGAAAAGCGATGCAGAACTCTTTAAAGCTGGTGATGGATCCGTCAGGCAGCCTCCGGAACCATCGTTGCGCCGATCCTGAGAGGGTGGTAAGGAACACCCGGCATTTCACTCCATCTGTGTATTGATGTAGCGTAGCTGTGTTGTCGAATTTACCTAGATGGTCGTCCGGGTCGGTGGTTCCGTTGTATTCCCCGATCACCGGGGGCACATAATGCTTTGGCAGAGGGTCCCGTAGGATGGCCTCTGAAAACTACCGGTTGATCCGCTCAGGTGAGGCATCCGTTCGGGGGGCCTTGCCTTTTCTGTAGTCTCGCTTGGGCGCCTCGTCGGATGAAGATCCTCGATCAAGGTTAGCTGGTGAGACTCCAGGAGGCGTACGGAATAGGGCCCGATGAAATGGAATCGGGGCAGGCGGTGCTTCTCCTTGGATACTGATCGGATCCTTATCTCGACCCCACGCTCGGCCCCCTGACGCTGACGTCGCTTGTTGCTCCAGTCGCTCGACTTGCGCCTTCTGTTTCTTTTGCTCCACGAGCTTAGCTGCTCTTTCCTCGATTAGAGCGTCGAGCTCCTCCTGGGAGAGCATCACGGTGTGAGGTCGTCCAGCTTCGTCCATCTCTTCCGCTCGGATGTAGGTGCGTTCCCACAGACAGCGCCAATTTGATCCTGTTCGAGTGATGAGTGGATGGACGCTGGGAACGTGGCGCTCTCCGCTGTCTCCGGCTGATGATGTGGATCTCCGCCACTACCTTGCAAAGAAGTCGGGCAGGGAGGAGTTTCCCGGCGACAACCCTCCGACGCTCAAGTCAGGAAAGAGGCAAGCGTAAAAGTGGCTCCCAAGATGATAGATTGCGTACCTCCGGCGAAGTCTGAGGGCTCTTATATAGAGCTGTGGGGAGGCTTATGCACACCTACCGAGGCGTACACGTGTCCTTTACCATACCTTAGTATGGGCTTACCAGAGGAGCATGCCTGACATCATACTGCTACAGTCCGAGCACCTCTCTGATGGGACAGTAGAACCTTCCGTCGTAAGATTCTGCGTATGGCTTGGTCGTCGAACATGCCTGTTGTCAGAAGATGTTCCCCAATGTCCCCTTGTCTTTGTCTCTTTTTTCCCCGAGCCGAGCATACATCCACTCGGCAGGCATCGGTCCGACCGGGCGTAGTATCGGTCTGACCGGGAAGATTTCACTCCATCGCGTGCTCGGCTGAGACTGTTCCTTCATAGCATTGCTGCTTTACGCATCGGCAGAGCGGGCTACCCACTTGGCCCGGCGACCCTGTTCACCATGAGCGTCGGAAACCCGACTCCCCGTCGGGTTGTCTTTGATTCCGCCCGGACCCGTTCGGCCGGTTGACCCGACCCTTCTCCGATCGGATGGACCTCATGCTGACCCTTTTGATTCCTGACCTCCACGTGTCATTGGCTCCCCACAAAGGGAGTCCCCCGTCCTTACTGCCGGATCAGTAGTTTTTTCTATTATGCTTGTGTTAATTCAGACTGAACAAACAAAACAAGCTACTGCTGTCATTCTATATCAGTATTCTCACATGTTTGCTACTGACTCAATATATCAGTATTCTCACATGTTTATGGTAGTTTATTTATTTCTAGTTCACATACTGTTTTAATTTGTATTTTTAGCTTATTTTAATTCCACCGATCATTCTTATACTATTTAATTTGTTTATCCAATTAGGCTGATATTTTGCTGTGTGGATATCTTGGTTCTGCTATCTTGGTTGGAATTTACAGCGTGGTGTTCAAGTGCTTGAAAAAGTTTTCCCAAATGTAATTTTGTGTAAGAGCCACAGAAGCTAGCAGTTTGCTGCGTGTTGCTTCTTTTTCAAACCGCACAGGAGTTGTATTCTTAATTCTGTATTATGTGACATCTTAAACTATTATCTTACTCTTCTCTTATAATGACTTTTCTAATGATTGTATGTATTTACTTGTGGATGATGGATGTAGTTCATGGAGTGGTTTTAATTGATTAGAGGGTTACTTGAATATGTTGCTATGATAAACGATATAGATCATGGACAGGTTTTAGTTGAAAGAAATCTTGCAGAATTTGACAGGTTTTCATTGGATAAACCATCAGAGTTTCTTCATTAACGAGCTCGTATCCCTCGGCCACCTCCACTGAAGTCAGAAAGAGTAAACTTCGCAGATAAAAAGCCACGAAATCAGCAGTTTCAGAAAGATCTGTCTTCATTTCTGATAAAAGAACAAGGGCATTAATAAAGCTACCTTTAAAAGCTCTTCTGCCTCTTTTTCAACCATAATCAACTGATGTTCTTCCTTTGTAAACTCCTCATTTTCTCAGATTTTGCAGAGCATTTAGCTGCATGTTCTTCAATTTCATTCTTTAGCAATATCATCCGAGTATCAGGCTAGAAAACAAGACAACTTAAATACGAATGGTCTGATTTGCATACCATATGCACGCAAGACCATTTTTCATCATTGCAACCCTTCATTCTTTCAGCCAGTGGAGGCTAAAAGAAATTGTGCTATGCAAGATATGGGTTTGCATTAGTCCGAAGCAGCTAGCGCTAAAATGATCTAAACCTATAAACATGATTCAGAAAACTATTTGTTTCTGACCTGTGATCATCATAATCAAGTTATTGGCTTCCTGTAATCTCCCTTAAAATATATACCATTTAGTAAGACAAACAATAATTTTAAACTATTGCATGCTAGATGCAGAAATCAGGTAACTGAGATATCACCTATTCTTGTTTTTTTAATGTAATACATACAGTTATTAAAATTATTTAGAGCTAAATATGTATAGAGCAATTCATAACTAAATATGTATAGTGGGAAAAGGGTATACATCAAAGACGGAGTACAACAATTCATAAAATTAAATTGATCCATTACAACTTACAGAATCTAAACATAATACAAGTACATGCTTCTAATTTTCCATCTAATTTCTTTGTCACATTACAACACTAGTACTAATTAACTAGATCAACCAACAAACAAAACAAATATATAGCTACAAGAATTAGGTTCACTATCACTAATATCCATACCACAAACGGTACATTCCAATTTCTCATATTATGACTAGGATAAGCAACATGTTCACTTCCTACTCTTGACTCCACTCTTGGCAACATCCTAAAATATATATCATTGGTGTCTACATTTAGTCCAGTATCAGACCTCACCCACTTTAACTATCCATGCTGCCTACATCCATAATATAGTCTTCTTGGATTCTTGATCGATCTAGAGACTAGCACAAATGTTGTTAATCCGCAGTCCCTGCATCGTACAGTTTCATATTTGGTATGGTTGATGCTGCTGTTACTTGATGATGTCATTCAATAACAACCTAAACAGTAAAATTTAACAAAATTAAGTTAAACATTAACATGATATATAAGTATTTAAAACTGCAAGTTCCATATAAACTTCGAAGACCAAATTACTGTCTATTGTTACTTATATAAACTGCTGTTGTATTTTGCATAAGTGTTAAAATAAACTGTGTTGTACAAAAGAAACTAAATGGTATTCCAGTGACAATATAACTATATGGTATTCCAATGACAATATATGGAACATCAATCTACTTGGATAAGTCAAGCTGTACAAAATCCTAAGATCGAACTTCAATTAAACTAAATGGTATTCCAGTGACAATATATGGAACATTATGATGGGCAGATCAATTGTGCTGCCTCAACTCTAGATGAGGCTGATGACACATTTACTTTAGAAACCACATGAAAGCCAAAGAGCTAAATGAAACTTTAAGGACTGCTATTACTTATAGAAATTGATGTTGTTACTTCGAAGAGCAATAACATTTTGCATAAGTGTTAAAAGGGAATTCGAAGAACAAACAAAAACCACAACAATATGTCGTATAAAAACAAATCTGCCAAGCTGAACAAAACACTGCGAACATCAATTAAACTACTGATTTCTTATAAGATCAAACCTGCAATAGAAACAGAAAGAAACAAACGAGGTTTTACCTAAAAGAGAAACCCTAAATTTCGTTGGGTGGACGTGTGAGGGAGGCGCCTGAAACCCTAGATATGGCGAGAGCTTGGGAACCCTAGCTTCATCTTGCCGAGCCTCACAACCTATCTGTAAGCCTTGTCGGTGCACGAGGTCGTCTGTCGCGAGGGCGGCGACCACGATCAGAGCTTGCGAGGGAGGGAGGCCGAGCTGCTGGTGGCGAGGGACGCGAGAAAGAGGGAACGAGGGCACGGCGATGAGTCAGGTGCCGGCGGACGCGAGAAGAAGGAAGCCGAGGTCGGCGGGAGGCGTCAGATCTTCTCGCGGCGGACGCGAGAAGAAGGAAGCTGAGGTCGGCAGGAGGCGTCAAATCTTCTCGCGGCGGACGGGAGAAGAAGGGCTACGGAGTAGCGTTCCACGATGCGAGAAGGGAGGAACCCTTGGCTGCGGGAGGCGAGCAGATCTTCTGCGGCGGAAAAAAATCGTGAGAAGGGTTAGGGCAAAGAAGTGTTCCACGATGCTTCACAAAAGTCACACTGCGGGGGAAAAAAAACTTTAACAAATATGACGTGGCAGCTGCCACGTCCGCAGTCCACAAGAATCGTTCCGCAGCGGAACGATTCTGTATATATATATATATATACATGGGGTATATTCGGGACGAATGCATTGAAACCCATAACTGACCCCGAATTCACTTTTAAATCCAGTCAATGGATTTAGACCCGTCCCATAACGTGTTTGATCGGGTTTAAACGTGCTCTGAACGGAGTGGGTTTAATACTAGATCGGGTTTAAACCCGCCTCATTGTCATCTCCAGTGGAGAAGTTCATGGAGAGGGGTTTGTCAGAAAGGGCTTGGGCATTAACGTAGAGAGAGCTTAGGGTTTGTGAGAGGTTCACCGAGGGTCATGGCATTCAGGGAGATAGTTTTGGTGGAAAGTCTACGGCAAAATATTTGTAGAGTGTTTAGGGATTGAAAATATTTTAAAACTTTAAAGACAATAATGGTGCATATTTTTACACTCCGTAAATAATATTTATTAATAGCGTATATTTTTTGCACGTCCTTATTTATATAAGTACAATAACATATACAATGTGCTCTGCAAGGCATTAATATTAAGTTTTAATAGCGCACTTTGCATGTTGTAAAAAATTTTATTGACAGTGTATTTTTTTTCTATACGTTGTCATTTGTATAAATATAATACAATCCATAGCACACTTGATTAGGCGCGTAGTAAAAACTATTATTAATGGCGTGACCTAATCGTGCGTCATTGATGACGCGCTGCGGAAGTCAAATTTGTTGTAGTGTTTAAGTAATCCAAGACTAGTGCATTGGAAAGTAGTGAAGAGAGTGATAAGACATTTGTAGAAAACTAAGAAACACATGCTCACGTATCTATGGTTTAACTACAGGTGATTGGATATTTAGATTCCGACTTTGCTGGATGCTTGGATAGTAGAAGATCCACTTTAGGCTATATTTTCATGTTTTCTAGATGAGCTATATCAGGGAAAAGTATCAAACAAATACTAGTAGTCACTTCTACTATGGAGGTAGAGTTGATAGCTTGTTATGAAGCATCTAATCATGAGATTTAGCTGTAAAACTTTATGATAACATTGTAAATTGTTAATGAAATTGACAGGTCATTGAGAATCAACTGTGATAATAAAGTAGCAGAACTTTATCTCAAGAATAATAGTAGTTCATCAAAGTCAAAGTACATTAACATTAAGTTTCTGGCGGTTAAAAAAAGTTCGAAGTCCTCAAGTGATGATAGAGCATATCTGAACAGATTTCACATTAATAAATCGACTCATCAAAAGCTTAGTACCTAAAATGGTTCAACACATGTGGTCCATATGGGGTCCTTATAACATATGAAATACCCATTTAGTGGGGAGTCTGTATTTGGTCTTTAATGCTCTATATTAATAAACACATACATTTTTTTAATTTATTGTATGTATTTAAGTGTAAAATATTCATATGTATTTTATTCTACTATTTTTTTTAGCATATGATGCTTGTAAATGTGAGATGTATTCCTTTTGAAATTATGAGGTTTAGATCATGATTTTCTATTATATTTTAGCATAAAGTGTTTACAAATATAATTATAACCCTTTTGAGATATAAGGAGGACCAATTGAAAATTAACATGTATAGATCACATTTTATATAATTTTCATAGTACACATCCATATCTTAATCTATATCATTAATAACATTAGTATTGTGATTATTATTGGAGCTTCTTACTATCATATTATAATAATTATGATCTCTTTAATCTTATACTAATGAAGTAATCAATAAACCAGATTATTTTACAGCAGTATTCTTAATCCATAAAGTTTGACATTGTTGTTGATGTCTGATCCTGTCCGAAATCTGAGTTAGATGAAGGTCGGGTGAGTTGTTGCTGGCGTTGACGGAGGGGTGACTGAGACACCTTTCTCGTATGCGCTTCCAAAAAGGGACTCCCACGTGGTGCTGACGGACGATGATGACTGAGCCGGCGGTACCTGAGCTCTGCGCACACTCAAACAAGCACACGGACGTTAGAGGCCAGAAACCAAGGAAAAAGTCCCCAGAGCAGGCCCTCCGATGCTCAAGTCAGGTACTTTTTCCCCAAAAGAATAGTGTACGAAAGAAAAGTAGAAGACAAGTGCGAATGTGCGAGAGAGCGTACCTGTGTAAGGGAGATGACCTCCCTTTTTATATGATAGTGTGTACCTTCTGGAGTCTGACTGATGTTAGAGAATGTCGGGTGTTAGAACTTGTTGGTGATAGAGGACACGTGACATCCTCTTGTATACTGAAGGAAGGTTTCATTCGTAGGTGACTGCAGACCACTGGAATATTCCCTGATCTTTCGCAGTTATTCCCTGACAGGTAGTTACGATTCCCTGACCTTGTTGTCGCGTAACACCTTCTATCCCGATCTGGTATGAATAGGGCAACTCGGGATGATCAGCCGAGTATACTACCTGGCCTAAATCGTGGGGGGCCGAGAGCTATGGAGAGATTATCCAAGCGCCGACCGGGAGTTGGTTGACTGGGCTTTTAGCTTACTGAGAGCACTAGGCCTAGGTATAACCAAGCCATGAGAGCCCGACCAGTCAGATTCTGGTCAGGTATCACCCTGACTGCCTACCAGGTCTTAGACCAAGGTGTCTCAGATGCGGAGTTCCGGTCTGTGAGAACCCGACTGGGAATCATGTTGCTAACGTCGTCACACAATCCTATCTCCTCTTTTCATACCTGTTGACTGCCCCATCTCCTTAACTTCTGACCGCCACGTCCCCTTGACTTCTGACTGCCACATCCCCTTGGCTTCTGACTGCCCAACCTTATCGGACCCCACCATTATGCACCGTATCACAGGCCTCCCCTAAGTCTAATCAAAGGAGGCTCAGGTTTGACTGACTAGACACAGGCTCTGATTTACTTATTCCACCATAGCATCCTTAAATGATGTTCCTTTAACCATAGTATCCCCTGTACTTCATTAAATAAATGCAAATCTGGTTGGCCCTCAGTTTTTGTTTCTTTTTCCTTTTTACTTTTTCCTAGTACTTCTTTGTTTGTTGATAACCTACTCGAGAATAAGAGTGCAAAAGGCTGTCCCGCGAGTTACTAAGCGTGGTAGTGTGCTTGTTTATAACATGTGCTAAGATGTGAGGACGAGAGTTTGAAATCCTGCCCGAGGGATCGTTGGTCATGAGAGCAAGCTCACTTATAACTCACGCTAGGGCGAGAGTCTGGAATCTCGACCGAGAGGTCATTGGTCATGAGAGCAAGTTCACTTATAACTCGCACTAGGGTGAGAGTCTGGAATTGTGAGAGCATGCTCACTTATAACTCGTGCTGGGGTGAGAGTCTGGAAGCATGAGAGCATGCTCACTTATAACTTGCGCTTGGGCAAGAGTCTAGAATCCCGACAAAGAGGTCGTTGGTTGTGAGAGCAAGCTCACTTATTGTTAGAGTGTATACTAAAAGCCTAGTTTTTTGTAAATATTTATTTTGAAATAGAGAATCACATTGGTCAAATGTCTACATTTATATGCTAAGTGTAGTTGTTCAATTAATTTATATTGTAGATAATATGGTGTGTGGTGTCACACACAAAAGATCATGTTATCAGTTCCTTATAAGTTATAAAAAGTAGCTCACGACTAAGATGGAAAGGAACAACCCATTGGAATAGTCGTAGTGTAATTTGATATTAGTTTTTCTTAACTATAAAATTACACTAGTACACTCTGAGTGTATTGAGCAGGATCATTTAAGGTAGTTTCTTTTTATACTGACTATATAAAAGAACAATACCTCAGTTATTATAGAAGTGTGTACTCTTAATCATGATATAATAACAAGCACATATACTTAATACTTATTTCTTTAATTTATCAAAGGGTGTGATTTAGCTCGTTAAATCAATAGGCCCGATAAGTTGGGAAATGATATTATTTATATGGTGTGTTGTTGATTATAGAATGAAACTGTGTCCTAGTAATTTAGGTTGATGATGTCCCCTTGAGGAGATCATAAGGATTTTCATGTAAACCCTGCAGGTGGATTTAGTCCGACATGACGATAAGGTTGAGTGGTACTACTCTTGGAGCTAGATATTAATTAAGTGAGTTGTCAGCCACTCATTTAATTAGTGGGCATTTAATATCTTAAACACAGGGAGACTAACACACTCATGATAAGAAGGAGTCCATATAGTAATATGAGATTGGTGCGGTAGTGCAATAATAACTCTTTAGTGGAATGAGATATTATTGATGAACTTGAGTTGAGTGTTCAGGGCGAACACGGGAAGCTCAAGTTCATCGGGAGACCAAAACCAATTCCTCCTCTCGGTCCCTATCATAGCCTCTTATTTATAAAGTTTTATACCCACCTTCTTACCCATCCATAGGTGGCCGGCCAAGCCAATCTTGGAGCCCAAGCAAGGGCCGGCCAAGATAAGCCTTGGATGGATCAAGTGGTGGCCGACCCTAGCTTGGAGCCCAAGCTTAGGTGGTCGGCCACAATAAAAATAAAAAGGATTTTATTTTAAAATCTTTCCTAATATGGAAGACATGATTTTAAAAGAGAGTTTTAAAATTAAATTTTACCTTTTATAGTTTCTACAAAGGATTAAGAGAAAGGTTTGATATCTTTCCTTATTTGTAGATTGAAATGAAGATTTTAACTTTGGAGAAAACTTTCCTTATTGTAATCATCCACATGTTTTAATAGAGAGATTTTAATTTGTAAAAGTTTTCTTTTATAACCAACTATGAAGGAAATTTTTTAAAAGAGAAATTTTTATTTTAAAAAATTTTCAGAATAAATTAGGAAGTTTTAATTTTGTGTTTAAAACTTTCCTAATTTGGAGGACTTGTAGGGGTCGACCATTAAAAGAATAAAAGGAAATTTTAGTTAAATTTTCCTTTTGTTCATTGGAAAGGGGAAATAAGGAAGTTTTAATTATGTTTTAAAACTTTCCTTATTTGCCAAGACCAAGGAATATAAAAGAGAGGGTAGAGATGCCTCACCTCATAACAATACATCTATTTCTCTCCTCTTCTTTTCCTTGGTGGTGGCCGACCCTCTCCTCTCTTCTTTCTCTCTTCTCCTTTTGTTGAGGTCGGCGGCACTTGGAGCTCTTATTTCATCTTGGTGGCCGGTTGCGTGTGGAGAAGAAGAAGAGAAAGAAAGCATCCCTTGGAGCTTGGTTGGTGGCCGAAGTTCTTCATCTCTAAGAAATTGTTGGTGGTCGAAACTTGCAAGGAGAAGAAGGAGGCTTGGGTGGATTCTCATCTCAGTAGATCGTCGCCCACACGATGTCCAAAATAAGAAGAGGAATACGATAGAAGATCGTGAGGTTTATAAGCTACAAAGAGAGGTATAACTAGTTGTCTTGTTCTGCATCATACTAGATTTTTTTGTATGGATTTTGAAATATCAAACACAAGAGGCTAACAATTCTAGGTTTCAAATTTATGATTCGGTTTTGTGTTTCTTTTGTTTTCAATCTTGTGATTCGATTGTTCTTAATGGTTAAACCTAGGGTTACTATAAGTAGATTAAATATTGAATTTCGTTAAAAGGCTTTGTCTAGGAAGTGGTGGATGATCCCATACCCAAGAAGGCCTAGTGCCTCGCCATGTTTAACCTGGTAGCTGATCTCTGAAATAAATATTTAATCGAATTTGTAACATAGGTGGATTTGGATTAATAATGTTAAGCATCATTTGCGATCCAAGTCTAAACCTCTAAGAACAGATAAGTTGAATTTGGAATCAATAATATTAAGTGTTGTTTGCGATTCCAAATTTAATTTCTAAAGAACACAATAGGTTGTTAGGAATGGTTCGGGACTTGTATAAAATTTTTGTACAGGGGAACCAGTACGATATTCTGAGTAGCAACCAACAATTGGTATCAGAGCTAGGGGTTGTCTATGTGTGTTTGGTTTCAGTTTAATTATGCACATGTCATACATATTTTAGGCAGGATAATAGTAGGATGTTCAAATAGATTTAACTCTGTGGTTGCAGGCATCCTATATCCAACTATTATGGCCCTAATGTGATTGTGTGTGATTGGACCCTCGGACATGTCGAGGGTATTTATGTGTGTGCATGATTGTATGTATTAAATACAACAGAAGCTGTATTAGTTTTAGGATTTTACATTTTTGTTTCGGTCTAGATTACATATACATTCCTTCGTGGAATATAGGATCAATATATGTAACATTTTATTTTTGTCGCGGATCGTATCCTTGCGAGGCGTGGTACTATTTGTGGACCAGAGGTGCAGCAGAAAAAGAAGCAAGATTGATGCGGCGACTAGACCCGATTGCGGTGGCTAAAGATGGCGGTAGGTAGGGTTGACAACACACAGAGGACAATGATGGAAAATGCCATAATAGTTGGAAAATTATTTTTCCATATTTATTGCTTTATTTGCTGTGATGTGTGTGTGCATGATAAAATCCTCACCTTAAATAACTAAGTGAGAGAGGGATTAGTAAATAAATTCCACGATCTCCATTACTGGTTTGTAAGTGATGCAACAAACTTGCGTGTTAGCTTTGAGTGCCTCCCTCCACAACAAATGAGTTTGTTTGCGGATCACTAGATCAAACTTCCTTTATGGATGATTATAGGGAATTATTTAGGAGCGTGTGATCTTCTCCAACTGAATGGGCACAATCCTATTTAATGGACTAAGTATTAAGTAATGGTATACACTTAGACACATTCAATAGTATCCTCCCCAACGGAGTCACTGCTATTTTTTACGCGACCAAAGGAAAACCAACTATTAATTTTATTTGTCATAAAGTTAGGATGACAAGATAATAAAATTAATGGGTAAAACCTCCTCTTACAAATGTTGAATTTGTATATGTCCACACTAATGTGACATGCAAAATTCACGGTATTTTAAGGTGTTGGTAAATTTAAATAATATTGTTTGAGAATCAATATTATTCTAAATTTAGAGTCTTGACCAAAAGTTTATTTTGTGATTCTTAGGATGACTTTCAACCCACTGGCTATTATTCTAAAAGAGAACAAACTTACTGGTCCCAACTACATAGATTGGAAAAGAAACCTGGACATTGTCCTAACTGCTGAAGGCTATAAGTTTGTACTGTTAGAGACCTGCCCTGATGAGCCTAATAGTGATTATAGTGAAGAGGAGATTGAGTATCATAAGAAATGGGTAAAAGCAGATGAGATGACACGGTGTTACATTTTGGCTTCAATGTCAAATGTGTTGCAACATCAGCATCAGGACTTGCGCTTATGATATGATGAACAATGTCAAAGAACTCTTCGGACACCAGAATCAGGCTGCTAGGCAAGAGAAAATGAGAAAATTAATGACAGCCACTATGTCAGAGGGGGCACCTGTAAGGGATCATATCCTAAAGATGATGACTTATTTGAATGAAATACAGATCCTTGGAGTTGAAATCGATGGGGAAACCCAGATCGATATTATTCTCCAAATGCTACCCAGAAGTTTTGAGCAGTTCCGCATGAACTATAACATGAACAAAAGGGCTTATACGTTGGCAGAACTTCTAACAGAACTTCAGGCAGCATAAGGTATATTTCGTCATAGTTCTCAGATTCACTTTGCTGAAAATGTTTCTACTTCTAAGTCGAAAGGCAAGAAGAAGAAGAAATAGGCTAGCTCAGCAAAGAAGGTGAAAAGATCTCTAGGTACTGGACCTAAAGCTGGAGTGAAGAAGCCAAAGGGAAAGTGCTTCATCTGCAAGCAGTCGGGACATTGGAAGTCGGACTATCCTCGTAGGAATCAGAATAATAAAGGTATATCTTATTCTCTAGTAGTTGAAACATGTTTAGCGGTGTTATTTACCAGCACCTGATGTGTAGATACATGAGCTACTGATAATGTCTATAATACATTGCAGGGGTTCCAGGAAATCTAATGACTATATGAGGGGGAGATAACCGTCTACATGGTCAATGCTACGAAAGTGGCGGCTGTTGCAGTGGGAGATGTCTACTTGTCATTCGATAGGAAGAGAAGTTTGGTTTTGAGAAATTTTCTTTATGTACAAACTTTTAGAAAGAATTTAATTTCAGTTTCTAAACTGTTTGTGGATGGATATAATGTTTCTTTTGATGACAAAGTGGTTGTCAAGAAAATAGGATAATTATCTGTTTTGGTACATTAGTTGGCAATTTGTATACTATAAATCCAATAACTCCCATAAAGCAATAAATAGAAATTAATAGAACATCTTCTAATTCTAATAAGAGAAAAGAACCTTTGGAAATGAATCAAACATATCTTTGGCATCTAAGGCTTGGTCATATTAACTTGAGTAGGATTCAAAGGCTAATAGCCGATGGACTCTTGGGTTTATTAGTGTTGGAAAACTTTCCAACTTACGAATCTTGCTTGGAAGGTAAAATGACCAAGAGACCTTTTAAGGCCAAAGGGTATATAGCCAAAGATGTGTTGGAACTGATTCATTCTGATTTGTGTGGTCCTATGTCTATCCAGGCAAGAGGTGGTTTCGAATATTTTGTCTCTTTTATAGATGACTATTCGAGATATGGGTACATTTACTTGATGCGCTGCAAGTCTGAATGCTTTAATAAGTTCAAAGAGTACAAGGCTGATGTGGAGAAACGTCATGGTAAAAGTATCAAGACACTACAGTCTAATCGTGGTGGCGAATACCTCTTTGGAGAGTTTAGGAATTACTTATTAGAGGTCAAGATCAAATCCCAATTGTCTACACCTGGTACACCCCAACAGAATGGTGTGGCAGAAAGAAAGAATAGAATTCTTATGGAAATGGTTAGATTGATGATGAGTTATTCAGAATTACCAGATTCGTTTTGGGGATATGCTCTGGAAACAGTAGTGTACATTCTGAATATGGTACCTTCTAAATCAGTACCCTCTACTCCCATAGAATTATGGGATGGACGTTGTTAGAGTGTATACTGAAAGCCTAAGCTTTTGTAGACATTTATTTTGAATAAAGAATTATATTTGGTCAAATTATCTACATTTATTTGTAGTTGTTCAATTAATTTATATTGTAGATAACATAGTATGTGGTGTCATATACAGAAGATAATGTTATCAGTACCTTATAAATTATAAACAGTAGCTCACGACCAAGATGGAAAGGAACAAACCTTTGGAAGGTCATAGTGTAATTAGGAATTAGTTTATCTTAACTATATAATTACACTAGTACACTAAGAGTGTATTGAGTAGGACCATTAGAGGTTGTTTCTTTTATACTGACTTTATAAAGGAACAAAGACCTCAGTTATTATGGAAGTGTGTGCTCTTAATCCTAATATAATAACAAGCACATATATTTGATATTTATTTCTTTAATTTATCAATGGGTGAGATTTAGTTCGATAAATCAATAAGCCTGATAAGTTGAGAAATGATATCACTTATAGTGTGTGTTGTTGATTATAGAAGGAAACTATGTCCTAGTGATCTAGGTTGATAATGTCCCCAAGAGGAGCTCATAAGGATTGTCATGTTAAACCCTGCAGGTGGACTTAGTCCAACATGACGATAAGGTTGAGTGGTACTACTCTTGGACTAAAATATTAATTAAATGAGTTGTCAGTAACTCACTTAATTAGTGGACATTCGACATCTTAAACACAGGGAGACTAACACACTCATAATATGAAGGAGCCCAAAAATGTAATTTGGGATTGGTGCGGTAGTTCAATAATAGTTCTCTAGTGGAATGAATTATTATTGATAAAATTAAGTTGTGTGTTCGGGGCGAACACGGGATGCTTAATTTTATCGGGAGACCAAAACCAATTCCTCCTCTCGGTTCCTATCGTAGCCTCTTATTTATAGAGTATTATACCCACCTATACCCACCTTTATACCCATATTATAGGGTCCGGCCAAGCTAGCTTGGGAACCAAGCTAGGGCCGGCCAAGCCTTGGTCCATGGGTGGTCGGCCCTAGCTTGAACCCAAGTCTAGGTGGCCGACCATTAAAAATTCAAAAGGAATTTTAATTTTAAAATTTTTCTTATGTGGAATACATGATTTAAAAGA
This sequence comes from Zingiber officinale, assembly GCF_018446385.1. Classification (NCBI taxonomy): domain Eukaryota; kingdom Viridiplantae; phylum Streptophyta; class Magnoliopsida; order Zingiberales; family Zingiberaceae; genus Zingiber; species Zingiber officinale. The sequence goes on from NC_055986.1 coordinate 54,002,090, forward strand.
GAGTTTAAAAATTAAAATATTTCCTTTTATAAGATTCTACAAAAGATTAAGAGAAGAGTTAAATTTCTTTCCTTATTTGTAGATTAAAAGGTTGATTTTAATTTTGGTATAAACTTTACTTATTTATCATCCACATGTTGAAAAGTTAAATTTTAAAATTATAAAAATTTCCTTTTATAGCATCAATCATGAAGGGATTATTAAAAAGAAATTTTATTTTAAAATTTCTCCGGAAGCAAATTAGGAAGCTTTAATTTTTCTAGCGAAAAATTTCCTTGATAGCTTACATGAGGTGGCCGGCCATATAAACTAAGAAAAGGAATTTAATTTTAATTTATTAACTTTTCCTTTTCAATGGCAATAGAGTCAAGGAAGTTTTTATTAAATTTTCCTTATTTGCCAAGGCTAAAGGATTATAAAAGAGGGGGTTTGGGTGCCTTTGTGGTAACAACCTTTATTCTATTTCTCCCTCTTTTCTTCCCTGGTGTGGTCGGCCTCTCCCTTCTCTCTTCTCTCCATCTTTGTGGCCGAACCTCTTCTTCCTCTTGGAGATCAAGTGGTGGCCGGATCTTAGCTTGGAGAAGGAGAGAAAGCTTGCATCCCTTGGAGCTTGGTTGGTGGAAAAGGTTCTTCATCCTTTGGAAGCTTTGTGCTTGGCCGAAACTTGAAGGAAGGAGAAGAAGGTGATAGGTGGTCCTCATCTTGGAAGATCGTTGCTCACACAACGTCCGAGATTAGAAGGGAATACGGTAGAAGATCAAGAGGTCATTATCTACTAAGAAAGGTATAACTAATATTGTTTTCCGCATCATGTTAGTTTTATCTTCATGTAAAAATACCAAATACAAGAGGCATGCGATTCTAGTTTTTTCAAATTAGTTTTTCGAAATTGTGTTCTTTTGTTTTTTCTTTTCCTTGTGATTTGATTGTTCTTAGAGGTTAACCTAGGGTTACTATGGGAAGGTTAAATATTTAATTTCCTTAAAAGGCTTTGTCTAGTCGGTGGTGGTTGCTCCCATATCCAAGAAGGTCATGTGCCTCGCCATGCAGTACTGGAAGCCAATTTTGGAAATAGATATTTAATTATCTTCGTGACCTAGGTGATTTGAATCGAACGTGTTAAGTTCCGCAGAAGATCTAAGTCTAAGCCTAAAAGAACAAATAAATTAAACATAGGATCAAACGTGTTAAGTTCCGCAGGCGATCCAAGTTTAATTTAAAAGAACACATGATAGCTAGGAAAAGGTTCAGACCTTTGTACAAAATTTTTGTACAGTGGAACTATTAGGTTTTCCGAGTAGCAACCAACAATAAGACTAGTCTGAGTCATATTTGGATATGGGGTAATCCAGCACATGTGCTAAAGGGAGATACTGACAAGTTGGAATCACATATAGAAGTTTGTCTATTTGTAGGATATCCTAAAGGTATGAAAGATGGTTTGTTTTATAATCCTAAAAATTAGAAGATCATTGTTAGCACCAATGCTCGATTTTTAGAGGAAGATTATGTAATGAACCATAAGCCCAAGAATGAAATTGTTCTAGAAGAAATGCGAGAGGACACACCTACTTTAGTACCAGCAGTGCAAGATGAAATATCACAAGAAACTGCAACACGTATCACAAATGATTCACAATTACAGACAGTGCCTCGTCATAGTGGGAGGATTGTGAGCCAACCTGAGAGATTCATGTTTTTTGGAGAGTCTTCGGACTTGATCCCTAGTGAACATGAACCTGATCCCCGGACATATGATGAAGCACTCCAAGATAAAGATGTAGCATCTTGGCAAAGAGCAATGAATTCAGAAATAGAATCTATGTATTCTGACAAGGTCTGAGAGCTTGTAGAACCATCAAATAGTGTAAAATTTATTAGATTTAAATGGATCTACAAAAGGAAAAGAGGGACAGACGGGAAGGTGGAAACCTTCAAAGCAAGGCTTGTTGCAAAGGGGTACTCAGAAAGAGGGAATCGATTATGAGGAAACCTTTTTACCAGTAGCTATGCTTAAGTCTATCCGGATACTCTTATCTATTGCTGCTCATATGGATTATGAGGTTTGGCAAATGGATGTCAAGACAACTTTCCTTAACGGAAGTCTTGAAGAGAACATCCATATGAAGCAACCAGAGGGGTTCATAGCAAAGGGCAAAGAGCATCTAGTTTGTAAGCTAAATCGGTCTATTTATGGACTGAAGCAAGCTTCAAGGTCTTGGAACATCCGGTTTAATGAAGTAATCCAGTCGTATGGATTTATTCAGTGTCTGGATGAGTCTTTTGTATACAAGAAGTGTGATGAAAACGTGGTGGTATTTCTTGTACTATACGTAGATGACATTTTGTTAGTTGGAAACAATATCAAAGTGTTGTCGGAAGTAAGGGTATGGTTGTCCAAGAAATTCGATATGAAGGACTTAGGAGAATGCACACATATTCTTGGGATCAAAGTAATAAGGGATCGCAAGAAAAGAATATTGTGCTTATCCCAAGCTTCATATATCGATACAATCCTAGCTTATTTTAGCATGCAAGACTCCAAGAAAGGTTTTATACCCTTTAGGCATGGAGTATCTTTATCTAAAGAGATGTCTCCGAAGACATCAAAAGAGATAGAAGAAATGAAGGCAATTCCTTATGCTTCAGCTGCAGGAAGCCTAATGTATGCTATGTTATGCACGAGACCAGATATCTGTTTTGCCGTGGGCATGGTTAGCAGATATCAAAGTAATCCAGGACCGGGACATTAGATTGCTGTAAGGCAGATAATTTGCTCCCTGTGGGTTACACGGATTGGGACTGAAAGGTACAATAGTAAGTTGACCTCGGGGTTTGTGTTTACTTCAGGAGGTAGAGCCATAACAATGAAGGAGTGTTAAGCAGAGATGTTTTTTCGGACTCCACCATAGAAGCTGAGTATGTGGCAGCCTCTGAGGCATTCATAAAAGTTGTATGGCTCAGAAACTTCATGATGGACTTAGACGTGATTCCTGGTTTGCCCAAATTTATTACAATTTATTGTGATAATAGTGGTGCAGTAGCAAACTCGAAGGAACCACGAGCCCATAAGGCGAGTAAACACATTGAGCGTAAGTACCACCTAATACGAGACATTGTATAAATGAGGAGAAGTTGTTGTCGCCTAAATTGCATCAGATGATAACCGGAAGATCCTTTCACTAAGGCCCTTAAGGCAAGAGCTTTTGATGGGAATGATGAAGGAATGAGAATAAGATGTATGGCAGCATTTATGGCAGCATAGTCTTTTAGTATAAGTGGAAGATTGTTAGAGTGTATACTAAAAGCCTAGCTTTTTGTAAATATTTATTTTGAAATAAAGAATCACATTGGTCAAATGTCTACATTTATATGCTAAGTGTAGTTGTTCAATTAATTTATATTGTAGATAACATGGTGTGTGGTGTCACACACAGAAGATCATGTTATCAGTTCCTTATAAGTTATAAAGAGTAGCTCACAACTAAGATGGAAAGGAACAAACCATTGGAATAGTCGTAGTATAATTTGGTATTAGTTTATCTTAACTATAAAATTACACTAGTACACTCTGAGTGTATTGAGCAGGATCATTTGAGGTAGTTTCTTTTTATACTGACTATGTAAAAGAACAATACCTCGGTTATTATAGAAGTGTGTACTCTTAATCATGATATAATAACAAGCACATATACTTAATACTTATTTCTTTAATTTATCAAAGGGTGTGATTTAGCTCGTTAAATCAATAGGCCCGATAAGTTGGGAAATGATATTATTTATATGGTGTGTTGTTGATTATAGAATGAAACTGTGTCCTAGTAATTTAGGTTGATGATGTCCCATTAGGAGATCATAAGGATTTTCATATAAACCTTGCAGGTGGATTTAGTCCGACATGACGATAAGGTTGAGTGGTACTACTCTTGGAGCTAGATATTAATTAAGTGAGTTGTCAGCAACTCATTTAATTAGTGGGCATTTAATATCTTAAACACAGGGAGACTAACACACTCATGATAAGAAGGAGTCCATATAGTAATATGGGATTGATGCGGTAGTGCAATAATAACTCTTTAGTGGAATGAGATATTATTGATGAACTTGAGTTGAGTGTTCAGGGCGAACACGGGAAGCTCAAGTTCATCGGGAGACCAAAACCAATTCCTCCTCTCGGTCCCTATCGTAGCCTCTTATTTATAAAGTTTTATACCCACCTAAAATCACCTTCTTACCCATCCATAAGTGGCCGGCCAAGCCAATCTTGGAGCCCAAGCAAGGGCCGGCCAAGATAAGCCTTGGATGGATCAAGTGGTGGCCGACCCTAGCTTGGAGCCCAAGCTTAGGTGGCCGGCCACAATAAAAATAAAAAGGATTTTATTTTAAAATCTTTCCTAATATGGAAGACATGATTTTAAAAGAGAATTTTAAAATTAAATTTTACCTTTTATAGTTTCTACAAAGGATTAAGAGAAAGGTTTGATATCTTTCCTTATTTGTAGATTGAAATGAAGATTTCAACTTTGGAGAAAACTTTCCTTATTGTAATCATCCACATGTTTTAATAGAGAGATTTTAATTTGTAAAAGTTTTCTTTTATAACCAACTATGAAGGAAATTTTTTAAAAGAGAAATTTTTATTTTAAAAAATTTTCGGAATAAATTAGGAAGTTTTAATTTTCTGTTTAAAACTTTCCTAATTTGGAGGACTTGTAGGGGTTGACCATTAAAAGAATAAAAGGAAATTTTAGTTAAATTTTCCTTTTGTTCATTGGAAAGGGGAAATAAGGAAGTTTTAATTATGTTTTAAAACTTTCCTTATTTGCCAAGACCAAGGAATATAAAAGAGAGGGTAGAGATGCCTCACCTCATAACAATACATCTATTTCTCTCCTCTTCTTTTCCTTGGTGGTGGCCGACCCTCTCCTCTCTTCTTTCTCTCTTCTCCTTTTGTTGAGGTCGGCGGCACTTGGAGCTCTTATTTCATCTTGGTGGCCGGTTGCGTGTGGAGAAGAAGAAGAGAAAGAAAGCATCCCTTGGAGCTTGGTTGGTGGCCGAAGTTCTTCATCTCTAAGAGATTGTTGGTGGTCGAAACTTGCAAGGAGAAGAAGGAGGCTTTGGTGGATTCTCATCTCAATAGATCGTCGCCCACACGATGTCCAAAATAAGAAGAGGAATACGATAGAAGATCGTGAGGTTTATAAGCTACAAAGAGAGGTATAACTAGTTGTCTTGTTCTGCATCATACTAGGTTTTTTTGTATGGATTTTGAAATACCAAACACAAGAGGCTAACAATTCTAGGTTTCAAATTTATGATTCGGTTTTGTGTTTCTTTTGTTTTCAATCTTGTGATTCGATTGTTCTTAATGGTTAAACCTAGGGTTACTATAAGTAGATTAAATATTGAATTTCGTTAAAAGGCTTTGTCTAGGAAGTGGTGGATGATCCCATACCCAAGAAGGCCTAGTGCCTCGCCATGTTTAACCTGGTAGCTGATCTCTGAAATAAATATTTAATCGAATTTGTAACATAGGTGGATTTGGATTAATAATGTTAAGCATCATTTGCGATCCAAGTCTAAACCTCTAAGAACAGATAAGTTGAATTTGGAATCAATAATGTTAAGTTCTGTTTGCGATTCCAAATTTAATTTCTAAAGAACACAATAGGTTGTTAGGAATGGTTTGAGACTTGTGCAAAATTTTTGTACAGAGGAACCAGTACAATATTCTGAGTAGCAACCAACACTTATAACTCGCACTGGGGCGAGAGCCTGTAATCGTGAGAGCATGCTCACTTATAACTCGCTCTGGGGCGAGAGTCTGGAAGTGTGAGAGCATGCTCACTTATAACTCGCGCTGGGGCGAGAGTTTGGAATCCAACTGAGAGGTCGTTGGTTGTGAGAGCAAGCTCACTTATAACTCACACTAGGGCGAGAGTCTGAAATCATGAGAGTATGCTCACTTATAACTCGTACTGGGGTGAGAGTCTGGAAGTATGAGAGTATGATCATATATAACTCGCACTGAGGTGAGAGTCTGGAATCGTGAGAAAATGCTCACTTATAACTCGCGCTGGGGCGAGAGTCTGGAAGCGTGAGAGCATGCTCACTTATAACTTGCTCTGGGGCGAGAGTCTAGAATCCCAACTGAGAGGTCGTTGGTCGTGAGACCAAGCTCACTTATAACTCACACTAGAGCGAGAGTCTGGAAGCGTGAGAGCATGACCAGGAAGGGATCTAGAGGTCTGATCAGGACTTGATCTGGAGACCTGACCAAGACTTGATCTGGAGACCTGACCAGGAAGGGATTTGGAGGTCTGACCAGGACTTGATCTGGAGACCTGACCAGGACTTGATCTGGAGAGCAGCATCTGTGGCTTAAGGGGGTTGTGCTCGAGGACTTAGGTTGATGCTCCAGCGACCACAAAAGGCAATACATAAGGTTTTAGTCAAATTTAAACCTTACTCTGATTTTGAGGAGGCATAAAGGCACCGAATTTGGAGTGACACTTCCCGCCGCCTTCTTCTTCATTTCCCGAGGCAGCCGTATGGAATTTTCAGTTTTTAAGGCATGGTCTTCACAAGGTAGGGGATTCCTATTCACATATCCCTCTCCATGATTTTCTTGTCACTTCCATCATAAATGTCCATTCCTAGAAAGATGACACGTGCCCCATGACCTTAATTCATCATAATGTATGACGCACGCATTTTGCACACGACCCCAAATCGCTTCCACTTTTTGATCTGACGGCTGACGTGTGCTATGCTGTTTTAGTTGTCCAGCTCGCTTTCCAATGCTTCCTAAGGGTTTTGATTTAAAAACCCTAAAGACTGTCCACCGTTGTTCCTCATCGCTTCGACTTCCTTCGAGTTTCCTTTTCCTTCTTGCTTTCATTTGCTCGCCTTCTCCTTCATGTATTTCCCTTCTGTCCTTCCTTCTTCATCTTCTAGTAATGGTGGAGGTGTCATGTATCATGGTATCGGTTTTATAGATTATAATAGTGATCTTAGGACAATTCGGTCGAGTTATCCACTTGCATCCAACGGCTGTAGTGTAATTTGGTATTAGTCTGTCTTGACTATAAAATTACACTAGTACACTATTCATGTTATCCAAAGAATTTGACACTAGTTTGTCTTGACTATAAAATTACACTAGTACACTATAAAATTACGGCTGTAGGAACCAATGTCCCTTGAAGTCCGCTTCCCTCAACACTACTCCATTGCTCCTCGTCCGATGGTCCTTCAGATGCACTATCCTTCACCGATCTCAAGGACCTGAGCCATATGATGAGCTTTTCCATGCTTGGCTGCACTAAACTCCTCATATGTGTTTCACCAAGTCCCGCATGACTCAAACACACATATCAAACATATATGAAACCTAACTTAAACTCTTTGACACACACATCAAAATCATGATCGTAACCGATCAAACCTAGGTCGATTGCACCAATAATCTCTCTCTTTTTTTATGTGTGGCAATATGTTTAAGTTAGGCATAAATAACAATATGAAAATTACAATCATAGCATACACATGAAGCATAAAACCCAAGCTCCCTCTTAACATATGCTTTATCACTTAATTTTCATATTTTGCACAAATATGGAGAAAATAAGTTTCTAACTTAAACTTTCTCATTTCTCCCCCTTTGACGCTATCAAAAAGATTGTACCCAAACAATCATACACACTATGGTTGTTGGTATGTATACTATAAGCCTAGCTTTTGTATGAACATCTGTTTTGCAATATTTTGAAATGAGAATCACTTTGGTCAAATGTCTGCATTTTATATTTATATATATGTCAATGCAGTTGTCTATTTAATTTATATTGTAGATAACATGGTGTGTGGTGCCACACAGAAGATCATGTTATCGGTTCCTTATAAATTATAAATAGTAGCTCACAACCAAGATGAATTCGGGCAAACCATTGGAACGGTTGTAGTGTAATTTGGTATTAGTCTGTCTTGACTATAAAATTACACTAGTACACTATGTGTGTATTGAGCAGGACCGTCTGAGATTGTTCGATTTATACTAATTACATAAAAGAACGGAACCTCTATTATTATGGATGTGTGTCCTCTTAATCCCTATATAATAACAAGCACATATACTTAGTATTTATTTCTTTAACTTATCAATGGGTGAGATTTATTTGTTAAATCAATAGGCCCGATGAGTTGAGAAATAGTACTGTTTATATGGTGTGTTGTTGATTATAGAAGGAAATTATGTCCTAATTATTTAGGTTGATGATGTCCCCTTGAGGAGCTCATAAAGATTATCATGTAAACCCTGTAGGTGGACTTAGTCCGGCATGATAATAAAGTTGAGTGGTACTACTCTTGAACTCAGATGTTAATTAACTGAGTTGTCAGTAACTCATTTAATTAACGGACATATAATATCTTAAACATGGGGAGATTAACGCACTCATAATAAAAAGGAGCCCATATTGTAATATGAGATTGGTGCAGTAGTTCAATAATAACCCTTTAGTGGTATGAGTTATTATTGATGAACTTGAGTTGGGTGTTCTGGATGAACACGGGAAACCCAAGCCCATCAGGAGGCCTAAACCAATTCCTCCTCTAGGTCCCTGTTGTAGCCTCTATATATAAAGTCTCGCATCCACCCATCCATAACCGGATTTGGTTTAACTTAACTTGGTTTGGTCTAACTTAACTTAGTTTAGTTTAACTTAACTTGGTTTGGTTTAACTTAACTTGGTTTGGTTTAACATAGTTTGTTTAGATTTTTTCTAAACAAAATTTTGTTAATTTTTCTTTCCTTGTAACCGATGACAAGTCTATAAAAAGGAGTAGGATGTGGCCCCTAAAAGCTAATTTTCTAATTCTCCGCAATATTCTTCTCTCCTTGTGGCCGGCACCCCTCTTCCACCTAGGGCCAGCGCTATATCCACCTCTTCTTCTCCTTGTGGTCGGCGCCACCTTCAACCCCACCAAGGGTCGGCGCCACCTCCACCAAGGGTCGCCCCCTTTCCTCTCCTAGCTAGGGCCGGTGACACTTCTTCTTCTTGGTGGTCGGCGGCTTGAAGAAAAGGAAGAAGAGGAATGCAAGGAAGAAGAGGAAGGAGAGGAAGAAGAAGAAGATTAGAAGGTGTCCCATCCTAGAGACTCCTCTTTGTGGTTGGCGATTTTGGAAGAGAAGAGAAGGAGGGTGCTTTTGATCTTGGTAGATCGTCGCCCACACGACGTCCAAGAAGAGAAGAGGAATACAGCAGAAGATCAAGAGGTCTTTAGCTACAAAGAAAAGGTACAACTAGTTCTTTAATTCTGCTGCGTATCTAGTTTCATTTTTCTTTGTATCGATTTTGCGTATCAATTTTGAATACCAACACAAGAGGCCAGCGATCTTGTAATTCAATCAAGGTGTGATTTGATCATTCAAGAACTTGCTTAATTGATCAAACATATGTTTGATCGAAAATGCGGGTTGCTAGGAAAGTTCTGTTCTTGTACAATTTTTTTGTACAGGGAAATTTAAACAGAACGGAATTCCAGCGACTTCAATGGTATCAATTTTGACCTAAAAAAATACCCAAAATCAGCTTCTAAAAGTGCTAAAAAATTGCTACCAGTCGACTGCTATCTGATGCAGTCGACTGGCACAAAGTCAATCTGAATTCTAGCTTTCTGAAACCAACTTTAGAAATGCATAGAAAATTCCAAAAAATTCAAAAAATCATGAAAATTTAAAAATATATTTCTTATATTGTCCTCTAACCAGGAAAATTTATTTTTTTATGAAAATTCATTATATTTTTGAAGTTTTGATAAAAACTCAAAAATTTTGAAAATCACTGAAGTTTATATCAATTTTAAGCCTTGTTTTGAATTCGTATGTTTCAAAATAATTGTACCACTGTAGATAAACATAAATTTTTTTTCAAAATATTTAAAATGTCCAACTATGATCTATGGACAAGATGTCCATTAATTAAACATTTTCTTTCCCCATAGTTGGTCTTTAATCACTATTTTGACACATTTCATGATTCAACAATATGCCACAAGTATAAGTGAATTATGAGTATCATCCTATCATCTCACATCTATCTCACATCTATGTTTAGAAATATAATGTAAGTCATTGTGAGATGAAATGAAGGTAACTTCTACTTAGCCCTTCTTATCACAGATTTCTATCAAGGCTAAGTGTTCCCCCTTAAGGTCTTAAATCAACCATTTTTTTTTCAAAAATAATTTTAAATATGACTTCAATGGTTGACCAATCAAAAAATCCTCTAACCCTTAAGGATTGATTTTGGTACCCAATAGACATTCTTTCTAATTGGGTTAACCAAATATTCCTTAGGGATCCATTTTTTATCTATGGTTTTTGACTTGGATTGCCCCTAGCAAGTAAGCAATGGTAAGTTTTCTCATTGTTGGGTTCATCATAACCTAATCCCTTTTTCTTAAAACTTGTCCTTTGGCTCCCAACGATCATGCTTAGGGTATTTGAGCCAATTTTAAATTTTTTAAGGGCTTTGGTAAGATACTACCTTTTCCCTTAATTTATTATTTTCTTCTTCTAAACATGAATCACTTAAACTAGAAGAAGCATGCATACTAGAGGAATTATTCACCTTAGAAGACATGAATTCTAATTTTTCCTCTAAAATACTAATCTCATTTTTCAAGGATTTATTTTTCTTTTTAGCCTTAAACAAATCTTCATTTGTACTTAAAATAATTTTCACTAAAGTATGAGTGGGTAGCTTGTATACCTCACTTACCGAGAAGTCCGAATCCGATGTTTGCCCTCCTCCTTCACTTGAGCTCCCTTCTTCTTCATTTGAGCTCTTTTCTTCTTCATTTTTGAATGAAGTGGAGGCTATGTCATCAACTCCCATTAAGGCAAAATGAGAGACATATATGCATGGTTTTCTTCTTCTTCTGATGATGATGGATCATCCCATGTTGCCTTTAGATTTTTGACTTTCTTCCCTTTTTCTTTTGTCTTCTTCTTTTCTTCCTTCTTCTTCCCTTCCTTCTTCTTCAAGAGAGGGCATTGATCCCTCATGTATCCTTCTTATTGGCAATTGTAGCAAATAATCCTCCTAGTTCTATTCTTACTTCTTGAACTTTTCCTAGCATGAGATTTATTAGTTTAAAAGTTTTTAAATATTTTTCTCATTTTCCTTACCATGTATGTCTCTTGATCACTATCCATTGAGACACTTGATTCTTTGGAGTCAGAGGATGGTGGTGATGAAGACTTCTTTTTCTTACCTTTTTCCTTATTTGCCACAAGGGCTACTTCTCTTTATCCATGGGCTTCTCCATCTAACCCTTCAACTCTATTTTTATGGAACTCCATTGTTGAGAAGAATTCATCTAGAGATGATTTCTCTAGGTCTTTAGAAATGTAGAATGAATCTACAATTGAGCTTCACGTTGTGGCTTTCATCATAATGTCTCTATTGGAGAGTTTCTCACCTACACTTGTTAGTCCACTCAAAATTTCTTTAATTTTAGCATGAAGTGAATATAATTTTTCTCATTTTTCAAGTTTGATGTTATTGAGTTGAGTTTGGAGAAGATCTCTTCTTACCAATTTTTCTTCCTATGTGCCTTCATGAAGCTCTACTAGCTTTTCCTACAAATCTTTGTTACTCATGTAGTTTCCAATCCTTGTTACTTCTTGTTGGAGAAGAACATTTAATAGATGATGCAAAGCCTTTGAGTTTTGCTAAGTGCTATTCCTTTTTCTTCTTGATTCATCTTGCTTTATTGATTATCATGTTATTTTCATCCCTAGGTATCTCAAAACTGTTTTCCATAATTAGCATAATATCAAAATCGGTATCAAAGAATATCTTCATTCTCTTCTTCCACCAAGAGAAATCTCTTTTGAATTTTGATGGTTGGATGTGTGAGCCAGCCATTTTGATGAAATTGCTCTTCTTGGTGATTAGTTCATTGAAGGGTGTCATTGCTCTGATATCACTTATTGAGGATCAGTGGCCGGCTAGAAGGGGGTTGAATTGCTTGGTCACCCTCAAATCATTTGCTTCTCTACAAGTTGTTAGTTGCGCAAGCAAAAATACAAATATAATGAAAGCAATACAAAGATAAACACTAACATGTTTCCTCTTACGTGGTTATGAGATTGCTTGCTCCTACTCCACGACTTATCCTTGAGGTGGACGAACCCTCAATCCTTTGATGGATTAGTCTTCGGCAATCTTCAGCTAAATGAGCTCCTTCTCGGTGGAGCAAAACCTCTCGCAAAGAAACTCTTCTTCTTTACAAGATTGGGAATTAGGTGTAGGAGGAAGAGTGTATAGGCTTTGGAAGCTTGGAGGCAAAGATTAGGAGTATTTCAATAATATCAGTAACCTCCTTCAATGCCCCAAGCTCCCTATATATAGAGAGGAAAGAGTTGATCACACATCAACTCATTTCCTACACACCAGTTGACTTATGGTTTTGCCAGTCGACTGATGCTACCATTAGATGTAGCCAACGACTACTTTATAGAATCAGGGATTCTACCAACGATCACCAACGATCACTTACCAGTTAACTGGTAAAAGTACAAGTCGACTGGTCGCTGCTGGCTGAGCAAATAGAATGTCTTTGTTCACTCCCCAGTTGACTGCTCAGTCGACTGGACCAGTCAACTGCTTAGTCGATTGGACCAGTCAACTGTAACTTCCATCAGTCGACTAGCCTGATTACACACTTACACTTATCCTCTCCGGAGTCACCCTTGAAGTCATCTTCCTTGGTCTTCATCCCTCAGATGCACTTGAGCCTGTAGCTCTTCTCCATGCATCCTTCACGTTGCCTTGAAGTCCGCTTCCCTCGGCTCCACTCCATCACTCCTCATTCGATGATCCCTCGGATGCACCATCCTTCACCGATCTTAAGGACCCGAGCTATAGGATGAGATTTTCCAAGCTTGGCCACACCAAACTCCTCATGTGTGTTTCACCAAGTCCCGCATGATTCAAACACACATATCAAACATATATGAAATCCAAATTAAACTCTTTGACACACACTTCAAAATCATGATCGAACCTAGGTTGATTGCACCCATAAGATGTTGGTGCAATATTCCCTAGGTCAAGATTGACCTGGTTGACTGAGCTTGAATTGGTTCAAGCTCGAGTCTTGATGTATGAGTTTCGATGTTTGACAATACATGTAGACAATACATAGAGATTGTAGGTGTAATTCTTCATGTGGGGAGATCGTGAAGGAGAGTCAAATAGGTCAAAGGTGACTGGATACTTGACTGGAAAATCTTGGTGAGTGAAGCCAGGTGAAAGTTCTAGTGAGTGAAGCTAGGTAGATGGAAAGTCCTAGTGATTGAAGCTAGGCAGTTGTGGAAAATCCTGGTGAGTGAAGTAAGGTGAAAGTCCTAGTGAGTGAAACTAGGCAGATAGAAAGTCCTAGTGATTGAAGCTAGGCAGTTCTGGAAAATCCTAGTGAGTGAAGCCAGGTAAAAGACCTAGTGAGTGAAGCTAGGCAGAAGAAAATTCTGGTGAGTGAAGCCAGGTGAAAGTCCTGGTGAGTGAAGCCATGCAGAGGAGAAGTCCTAGTGAGTGAAGCTAGGAAGAAGGGAAGTCCTGGTGAGTGAAGCTAGGAAGAAGGAAAGTCCTGGTGAGTGAAGCCAGGCAAAGAAAATCCAGATGGATCAAGTTTGACCAGACATCTGGTGTTGGGAAGCCCAAGTAGGTCAAAGGAATTGACCGGATACTTGGCACGGGAAATCCAGGTGGATTAAGATTGATCAAACACTTGGTGGAGATAAGTCCAAGTGGGTCAAGGATGACCGGACACTTGGCACGAGGAGAAAAGTCCAAGTGGGTTAAAGGGATTGACCGGACACTTGGTGAGGGAGTTCTAGCAGGTCAAGGGTGAACAGATGCTAGGCATGATGTACCAACAGGTCATGGTTGACCGGATGTTGGTCTAGGGGACTTTGGACTTGTTTTTGGGCAAAAACAAGAGCTGGATCAATCAGCCGATCGATTGGCTCATGCCTAATCGATCGGTTGATCGATTGGGCGAGTCCCTGTGATAAGCCTCCTCCTAATCGATCAGTGGATCGATTGGGAGAATCGCCGATCGCACAGAAAGCCTCCCAATCGATCGGTCGATCGATTAGGAGCCTCCAATAGATCGGCTGATCGATTGGGAGCTGCGATTTCACACAAAAAGCCCTAGATCGATCGGTCGATCGATCCAGGCAATTCCCGAGAGCATAGAGGTGCTCTGGATCGATCGGCTGATCGATCCAAAGCCTCCCCGATCGATTGGGAGCAATCCAATCGATTGGGATTTGACCGTTGGCGCAGGATATAGCTGTTGGTGAGCGTTTCCCGCAGTAGTTCTTCCTCGATTCTTCTCCAGCGACAGAGCAGATCTTCACAGCGACTTCTCCACAGCTCTCATGCCAGATCTTGAAGGTTCTTGGAGTCTTGTGCTGGTGCACGTCCAAGTCAAGAGGCGAGGAAGAAGCTAGGGTTAGGGTTTCTTGTGCATATCTTGTAAGCTTTTGCTTGTATTATATTTCCTTCCCTTTCTTCTTGTACTGTGAGCTTGTAGGGCTTCTCTGCCTTCGGTAGTTACCGTAAAGGAGTGTTTTATTAGTGGAGGGTGCGTGAGTGTGTGGATCCTTGGACTAGTCACCTATTCTTGAGGTGGATACCAAGTAAATCTATGTGTTAGCGTGGTGTGGTTGTTTCTTTGTATTTTCCACTGTATTTCATCACAAGAAGCAAGCAACGACGAGCACGAGATCGCGCTGAGCTATTCACCCCCCTCTAGCTACATTTTGGTCCCAACAAGTGGTATCAGAGTAAGGTTGCTCTTCATCGGAATCATCGTCGGAAGGGGCAAAAAGCTAAAGGGTGAAGAAGTTGAAGCAAATTCATCAAAGTCAAAGAATTCAAAAAGGCTCAACTTCAAGATGGAATTCCAAGATATCCTTGGATTCGACACAAGGGTGCTGTAATGCCCCGCCCCTTCCTGCTCAAGCTGACGGGGGTTACTTATCTTTTTCTTCTTATCTTATCTTACTTACTTGCTTGTTAATAACCTTTTCTACTTAAAACAGCGGAAGTCTTGTTTATAGTATATTTTTTTCTTTTTAAAACTTTTCTTTTACTTTTCAAATCATCATTACTAACTACCTATCATATAAAGTCACATAGCATGTTTAACATGAATTTAAGCCATAATACTAATAAGCATGATGAAATGTCATGGAGTCATGGAATAACGACATAAGCATAATTCTTATTAAATAAAAGCAGGTCTTTCTCTTTTACCCGAGCCACTACTACACACGTCCTTCTTGCCCCTCCTGCTCTTCCCTTAGTACATCCATTCCTTACCTTTATCTGTGGTACAAGGAAAGTAAGCTATGAGCACACAAGGCTCAGAAAGATCCTTCCTACTCACAAAAACCGTAAAGCATAGCATATTCATAAGGCATAAAGCATAAGGACAACTCATCATATCATGTATAGAAGCATCATATCGTAACATATTCGTAAGGTATCATGGCATATCATGACAAAATCATAAAGTGCATCCTAGCATAACATAACATAATCATAAGTATCATGACATATCATGGCATAATCATAAAGTGTATCCTAGCATAACATAACATAATCATAAGTATCATGGCATATCATGGCATAATCATAAAGTGCGTCCTGGCATATCATAACATAGTCATAAGTATCATGCGAGATGACTTTCAAAAACATGTATCATGAAAAATATATGCAACATGTCTTTTGAAAACTTATTACATACATACTTAAACATAATCTCAACATGAGTAGGGCCCCGACTTGTACCACATACATAAATGCGCGCGCCCTATGTAGGTCCAAGGTAGCAAGTCTTGAACCCTACAAGACATACATACTAGGCCTGTTTCTTAGTCCATCGACCTAGGGGCACTTAGGAGTCCATCCCTATCGAGGCCCGTTTCTTAGTCCATCGACCCCGGGGCGCTTATGGAGCCCACCCTTGGTACAATCCATATAAAGTAAAGTAGCATGTCATACATATCATGGTTCTTATTATTAGATGCATATCATATTTCTTAATGTATCATATCATACAAAATTGGGCACACAGCTCATCATAATAGCATGCATAATTTGGGCACACAGTACATCATAAATACATGCATAGTTTGGGCACACAGCTCCTCATAATAGCATGCATAATTTGGGCACACAACACATCATAAGGGTTATCAACATGCATAGATCATAAGCATACATAATTAAACATAGAAGCATAGCAAGCTCTTATCATATCATGAAACATTGCATGTGAGACACATGAGAATCATATTTAGGTCTCTAACCCTAATATCATATAGTGACCGAAACATATGGTTGTGAATTAGGTTAAAAATCAACATACAAGCATGTGAACCCTAAACCAATATCATATCATGTATCACAAGGAACATCATGAGCATTGTTTAGTTTAGGTTCTAGGTTTCCTAAGCTTAGAAATCTTGTCATGGCCGAATCTTATCAAGCATTACATTGGGTTAAAAGCAACATACAAGCATGTGAACTCTAAACCAATTTCATATTATATATCATGAGGAACATCATAAGCATGTTTAGTTTAGGTTCTAGGTCTCCTAAGCTTATAAACTTGTCATGGACGAATACCATCAAGCATCACATTTGGTTAAAAATCAACATACAAGCATATGAACCCTAACCCAATATCATATCATATATCATAAGGAACCTCATAAGCATGTTTAGTTTAGGTTCTAGGTTTCCTAAGCTTATAAGCCTACCATGGCCAAAACTTGTTAATCATGGGACTAGGTTTCATGTGGCATAAAAAATATGAAAAACCCTAAACCAATTTCATAGCATTTATTACAAGGAACATCATTAGCATAGTTAGGTTGGGTTCTTAGTTTCCTAGGCCTTTAAACTAGTTGTGGCCGAAAGTTCATAAAGCATGAAAAGTTCTAATCAACCCTAGAAGCATGAGCATGTCATGTTAACTTCATATTTTGTCTTAAGGAACATCATGGCATGCTTAATTTAGGTTTAAAGTTCTTCTAGACCCTAAAACCTACCATTGCCGAATATTCATGAGCATGGAATAAAATTCTAATCAACATACAAGCATGAGCATATCATGTTAACTACATATCTTGTCTTAAGGAACATCATGGCATGCTTAGTTTAGGTTTAAAGTTCTTCTAGACCCTAAAACCTACCATGGCCGAATATTCATGAGCATGGAATAAAATTCTAATCAACATGCAAGCATGAGCATATCATCTTAACTACATATCTTGTCTTAAGGAACATCATGGCATGCTTAGTTTAGGTTTAAAGTTCTTCTAGACTACCATGGCCGAATGTTCATGAGCATGAAATAAAGTTCACATCAACATACAAGCATGAGCATACCATGTTAACTCCTTATCTTATCATGGAATGCTTGGATTAGGTTTAACAATTTCCTAGGACCCTAATCCCATCATGGCCGAATGCTTATGAGCATGGAATAAAGTTCAATCCAACATATAAACATGAGCATATCATATCAACTTTATAACTTATCTTAAGAAAGATCATGACATGCTTGGTTTGAGTCTTAACTTACCTATTTCCTTTATTCATGCTTGGCCGAGAGTCTAGGGACATGACTCTAAGTTCTAACCAAACATTCTAGCATATAAACATTAGATAAATCCTCTACCATAAGATACATGTTACAAGAAACATATTGAGCATGTCAAATTTAGGTCTTTACATTTCCTAGGTCCTTCTTGTCTTGGTCGAAAATTCCATGAAGGTATCCTAGGTTTTTAGGCAACCAAATCTCATAGAAAATACATAAGTTATTGTACCACAGGTGAGGGAAACTTACATCCTTTCGCTTGTGGTTTTTCTTAAGGAAAAAGGTACCCTAGGTGCAAAGGAAGGAGAGAGCTTCTTCTTCTTGCACTTCCTTTTTGTTCCTCTTGCTTGGAAGGGGTAGATCTTGAAGGCTTCTTCTTGTAAGTTAGTTTTATTGGAGAGGAACCTTAGCTTAGCTTTTGGAATTAGGAGAGGGAGGGCTCTTGGTTTCGGTGGAGAATGAAGAAGGAGAAGGAAGGAGGAAGAAGAAGAATTTAATCCCTTGTTTTTCTTCTCCCAATCCTATTTATTCCTATGTAAATGAAGCATGTCTTCATTCATTCCCTCAACTCCTCTTTTCCCTCATTCCTTTAATCCCACGAAAATAGAGAGAGGGAGGGAAGTAGACAATTTATCTTTTGCTTGCTTCTTCTCTTAACCAAGAGGAAGAGAAGGTAAGCAACTTGGTTTTCTCTTGCTCTTTTACTTAACCATCTTCTCTCCTTTAACTACCATTTCCATTCTCTTTTATTCACTTATCATTCATTACACTAGTGGTTCCATCCACTAATTTAACTCTATTACTTGTGGGAGGTTCAAGGTTCAATCCTTGACCTCACCTCTTCTTATTCTATTTTTGGTGTCTATTTTCCTTTTCTTTTTTTTTTTTTAATTTTAAAGAAAATACTCATAGACATAGCTTAGCATTTCGTGGGTGTTACTGTACCCCATACCTCATAGAAAGTTCATCCTCGAACTTAAAATTGCGATGGATACTTCCGTTTCATATCATCTTCCCGTTCCCACGTGGCTTCTTCGTACCATTGATTTTGCCACAGGACCTTTACTAAGGGTACCTCTTTGTTCCTTAGTCTTTTGACGTCTCGATCCAATATCTGAATTGGTCGGCTCTTGTAGGTTAGGTCCTCTTGCACTTGTACTGCCCGTGGTTCGATCACTTGGTCCGTGCTCGGAATGCATTTCTTCAGCATCGAAACGTGAAACACGTTGTGAATGGCTGACATCTCTTGAGGCAGCTCTATTTCATAAGCTACTTTGTCGATTCTTTTCAGAACTCGGTATGGTCCCACATAACGCGGGCTTAGCTTTCCCTTCTTACCAAACCTCATTACCCCTTTCATAGGAGCTACTTTGAGAAATACTGAGTCTCCGACACTGAATTCCAATTGCCTTCGTCGCTTATCCGTATAATTCTTCTGTCGACTCTGAGCAGTTTCTATTCGTTGGCAGATGTTCTGTATAGTACGGGTGGTGTTATCGATGAACTCGGTTTGAAATCCCATCTCTTTCTTTTCACCGCCTTCGTACCAACATATAGGGGATCTACATTTCCTCCAGTACAGAGCCTCATAGGGCGCCATCCCAATAGTAGCCTGGTAACTATTGTTGTAGGCGAATTCCGCTAGGCATAAATATCAGCACCAGCTCCCTTTGAAGTCTAATGCGCATGCCCGTAACATGTCTTCTAATACTTGGTTAACCTTTTCTATTTGTCCGTCGGTCTGAGGGTGGAAGGCAGTACTGAATAATAGCTTCGTACCAAGAGCCTTCTGGACACATTCCCAAAAATGTGAAACAAAATGACCATCTCTGTCTGAAATGATGGTCTTAGGAATCCTATGTAGTCTAATAATTTCCCTGACATATAATTGAGTCAGTTGCTCAATTGAATAAGTCATCTTGATTGCTAGAAAATGGGCGGATTTGGTTAATCTATCCACGATTACCCATATGGTGTCATAGCCGTTTGTTGTCTTGGGTAATCCTGATATAAAGTCTATAGAGATATCTTCCCATTTCCATTCTGGAATTTGGACAGGCTGCAGTAATCCTCCAGGCCTCTGGTGTTCCGCTTTAACCCTCTGACAGGCCAAACAGGTACTGACATACTGAGCCACATCTCTTTTCATACCGGACCACCAGAATTTCTTTTTCAAATCCTGGTACATTTTGGTGAATCCTGGATGCATTGCATAGGGCGTCGAATGAGCTTCCTCTAGCATCCTTCTTCGCAACTTTGGATCCCCGGGAATACATAATCGATCCCTGAGGTATAACATTCCACTGTCCGCGATCCGGAATCCGTCATTCTTTCCTTCTAGGGTTTCTTGTTTAATCCTTTGGAGGTTTTGGTCACTGGTTTGTTTCTCCAATAGGTTGTCGAATAATGTGGGTGCTATGGTCATGGCAGAGAGTTGCCCGGACATATTTTCGATCCAATGACTCGTAATGTCTCTCGGTTTCCCGATAATTTCGAACACTGGTTCGCCTTCAGCAACAGATATAGTTTTAGCATATTGACTAAAAGTAGGTAACTGACCTGTGACGACAGTAGAGGCACTCGCCACATCCTCTTTGGTAAGCGAGAAAACCCTAGCGTTCGTTGTAGTTGGCGGGGCTTCCAATCTCCCTTGGCTAATCGGTGTTCCTTCAATAGCAGCTTGCATCTGATGTAGTTGTGAGGGGGTTCTCTTGTTCTGGTTATTCTGCTGGGGTGGTGCCTGAAACCGATTAGTGCAGTCTCTGGCCAGATGTCCTTCCCCTCCGCAATTATAGCACTTTCTTGTACCCTTGTGGCATACTCCGGAATGTAGCTTTCCACAAATAGTGCACCGAGGGTATTTCGGTTGCTTATTCACTGGGCCACCTTTTGCATTGTCCCATTGTTTCCTTTTTCCCGTAGGGGTCCCTTTTAAGCCTATTTTGGTACCTGAAGGTCTCTGTCCTTCCGTTCGGGCCTGATTCTTATTCTCGTTCACCGCTTTCTGATAATGTTCCGTAATCAGGGCACTGCTGACCAATTCCTCTGTAGTCTGCGGTCTATTAATTCCGCCGGCCACGTTCAGTGCTATCTTGGGTCGAAGCATCTTCAGCATCAGTCTGACCCTTTCTCTTTCTGTGCGAACCAACTGTGGGCATAGGCGTGCCAGACGGTTGAAGCGCTTTACTGCTTCGTTCACTGATAGGTCACCTTGCCGAAACTCGGTGAACTCGTCGTAATGTCGGTTCGTCACTTGCATATGGAAGAACTCTTCGAAGAACTCTGTCTCGAAGTCCATCCAGTTCATCAGATTAATCTGTCTCTTTACCTTCACTCTTTCCCACCACATTCTTGCGTCTCCAGAAAAGCAGAATGATACGCATTTGATCTTTTCCGATACGGGCCAATCCAGTAATTCCACTATGCTTTCCACTGTCTTGAACCAGGCCTGGGCGTCCCATGGCTCGCAAGTACCTGAGAAGTTCTCTGGCTTCAACCTTAGCCACTGTATCAAGTAGGTCTCTTGTCGGACCACTGGGACAGGGGCTATCGGTGGTACTGGTGCAACTACTGGGATGACGGGCACTGCATTCAGATTTACTGGCGGGGTGGCAGGATTTTCTTGCTGACCCATCAAAGTTGTGATCAGCTGTTGTTGCTCCGTGATCTGACGCTGGAGGTCGGTAACTACCTGGGTCAGATCTGGTGGAGTCACTATCTCGTCTGCTCGGATAGTACGTCTCCTAGCCATGCTTATCTTTATTAAATGACAATAAATTATCGTTATTTCTATTCAGGCTAACATAAGATCATTATCATTCTTATCCTACCATCATGCATACCTAAACTAGAACTGTGACTTATCATCATCAAAAGAATAAGTAAACATGCATAATATTAAAGCATCATAACAGAATTAAATTAAGCATATAGATTCTTACTTGGAGCAGCAGGATGGAGGCCTAATATGTGTATAGTGGAAAGGCTAAACCTCGCTCTGATACCAAACTGTAACGCCCCACCCCTTCCTGCTCAAGCTAACGGGGGTTACTTATCTTTTTCTTCTTATCTTATCTTACTTACTTGCTTGTTAATAACCTTTTCTACTTAAAACAGCGGAAGTCTTGTTTATAGTATATTTTTTTCTTTTTAAAACTTTTCTTTTACTTTACAAATCATCATTACTAACTACCTATCATATAAAGTCACATAGCATGTATAACATGAATTTAAGCCATAATACTAATAAGCATGATGAAATGTCATGGAGTCATGGAATAACGACATAAGCATAATTCTTAATAAATAAAAGCAGGTCTTTCTCTTTTAGCCGAGCCACTACTACACACGTCCTTCTTGCCCCTCCTGCTCCTCCCTTAGTACATCCATTCCTTGCCTTTATCTGTGGTACAAGGAAAGTAAGCTATGAGCACACAAGGCTCAGTAAGATCCTTCCTACTCACAAAAATCGTAAAGCATAGCATATTCATAAGGCATAAAGCATAAGGACAACTCATCATATCATGTATAGAAGCATCATATCGTAACATATTCGTAAGGTATCATGGCATATCATGACAAAATCATAAAGTGCATCCTAGCATAACATAACATAATCATAAGTATCATGACATATCATGGCATAATCATAAAGTGTATCCTAGCATAACATAACATAATCATAAGTATCATGACATATCATGGCATAATCATAAAGTGTGTCCTGACATATCATAACATAGTCATAAGTATCATGCGAGATGACTTTCAAAAACATGTATCATGAAAAATATATGCAACATGTCTTTTGAAAACTTATTACATACATACTTAAACATAATCTCAACATGATTAGGGACCCGGCTTGTACCACATACATAAATGCGCACGTCCTATGTAGGTCCAAGGTAGCAAGTCTTGAACCCTACAAGGCATACATACTAGGCCCGTTTATTAGTCCATCGACCTAGGGGCACTTAGGAGCCCTTCTCTAACGAGACCCGTTTCTTAGTCCATCGACCTCGGGGCGCTTATGGAGCCCACCCTTGGTACAAGCCATATAAAGTAAAGTAGCATGTCATACATATCATGGTTCTAATTATTACATGCATATCATATTTCTTAACGTATCATATCATACAAAATTGGGCACACAGCTCATCATAATAGCATGCATAATTTGGGCACACAGCACATCATAAATACATGCATAGTTTGGGCACACAGCTCCTCATAATAGCATGCATAATTTGGGCACACAGCACATTATAAGGGTTATCAACATGCATAGATCATAAGCATACATAATTAAACATAGAAGCATAGCAAGCTCTTATCATATCATGAAATATTGCATGTGAGACACATGGGAATCATATTTAGGTCTCTAACCCTAATATCATATAGTGGCCGAAACATATGGTTGTGACTTAGGTTAAAAATCAACATACAAGCATGTGAACCCTAAACCAATATCATATCATGTATCACAAGGAACACCATGAGCATTGTTTAGTTTAGGTTCTAGGTTTCCTAAGCTTAGAAATCTTGTCATGGCGCCGAATACCATCAAGCATCACATTTGGTTAAAAATCAACATACAAGCATATGAACCCTAACCCAATATCATATCATATATCATAAGGAACCTCATAAGCATGTTTAGTTTAGGTTCTAGGTTTCCTAAGCTTATAAACCTACCATGGCCGAAACTTGTTAATCATGGGACTAGGTTTCATGTGGCATAAAATATATGAAAAACCCTAAACCAATTTCATAGCATTTATTACAAGGAACATCATTAGCATAGTTAGGTTGGGTTCTTAGTTTCCTAGGCCTTTAAACTAGTTGTGGCCGAAAGTTCATAAAGCATGAAAAGTTCTAATCAACCCTAGAAGCATGAGCATGTCATGTTAACTTCATATTTTGTCTTAAGGAACATCATGGCATGCTTAGTTTAGGTTTAAAGTTCTTCTAGACCCTAAAACCTACCATGGCCGAATATTCATGAGCATGGAATAAAATTCTAATCAACATACAAGCATGAGCATATCATGTTAACTACATATCTTGTCTTAAGGAACATCATGGCATGCTTAGTTTAGGTTTAAAGTTCTTCTAGACCCTAAAACCTACCATGGCCGAATGTTCATGAGCATGGAATAAAATTCTAATCAAGATACAAGCATGAGCATATCATGTTAACTACATATCTTATCTTAAGGAACATCATGGCATGCTTAGTTTAGGTTTAAAGTTCTTCTAGACCCTAAAACCTACCATGGTCGAATGTTCATGAGCATGAAATAAAGTTCACATCAACATACAAGCATGAGCATATCATGTTAACTCCTTATCTTATCATGGCATGCTTGGATTAGGTTTAACAATTTCCTTGGCCCCTAATCCCATCATGGCCGAATGCTTATGAGCATGGAATGAAGTTCAACCCAACATATAAACATGAGCATATCATATCAACTTCATAACTTATCTTAAGAAAGATCATGGCATGCTTGGTTTGAGTCTTAACTTACCTATTTCCTTTATTCATGCTTGGCCGAGAGTCTAGGGACATGACTCTAAGTTCTAACCAAACATTCTAGCATATGAACATTAGATAAATCCTCTACCATAAGATACATCTTACAAGAAACATATTGAGCATGTCAAATTTGGGTCTTTACATTTCCTAGGTCCTTCTTGTCTTGGCCGAAAATTCCATGAAGGTATCCTAGGTTTTTAGGCAATTAAATCTCATAGAAAATACACAAGCTATTGTACCACAGGTGAGGGAAACTTACATCCTTTCGCTTGTGGTTTTTCTCAAGGAAAAAGGTACCCTAGGTGCAAAGGAAGGAGAGAGCTTCTTCTTCTTGCACTTCCTTTTTGTTCCTCTTGCTTGGAAGGGGTAGATCTTGAAGGCTTCTTCTTGTAAGTTAGTTTTATTGGAGAGGAACCTTAGCTTAGCTTTTGGAATTAGGAGAGGGAGGGCTCTTGGTTTCGGTGGAGAATGAAGAAGGAGAAGGATGGAGGAAGAAGAAGAATTTAATCCCTTGTTTTTCTTCTCCCAATCCTATTTATTCCTATGTAAATGAAGCATGTCTTCATTCATTCCCTCAACTCCTCTTTTCCCTCATTCCTTTAATCCCACGAAAATAGAGAGAGGGAGGGAAGTAGGCAATTTATCTTTTGCTTGCTTCTTCTCTTAACCAAGAGGAAGAGAAGGTAAGCAACTTGGTTTTCTCTTGCTCTTTTACTTAACCATATTCTCTCCTTTAACTACCATTTCCATTCTCTTTTATTCACTTATCATTCATTACACTAGTGGTTCCATCCACTAATTTAACTCTATTACTTGTGGGAGGTTCAAGGTTCAATCCTTGACCTCACCTCTTCTTATTCTATTTTTGGTTTCTATTTTCCCTTTCTTTTTTTTATTTTTTAATTTTAAAGAAAATACTCCTAGACATAGCTTAGCATTTCGTGGGTGTTACAGGTGCCTCCACCATATGTATCTACAAGCTTCGATTCTTGGAAATTAAGGATCGAGAATTTTCTTATGATGGAGATAGAGCAATGGTTTGCTCTTATGGAAGGCTTCAAAGCTCCAACAAATTCAAAGGGCAAAATGCTCAAGAAGAGCAAATGGAGCCAAGAGTAAATCTAAAGATGTGAGGCCAATGACAAAGTGACCAAGCTTTTGGTCAATCTATTGCCGAGCAATATCTTGGAGAAAATTAGAGAATTTGAAGATGCCAAAGAGCTATGGAGCAAATTGAAAATGATTCATGAGATCCCCTCCACTATACCAATCCAAGAAAAATCCAAAGATGAGGACTCATTGGAGCAAGACCAAGAGGAGGAGAATTCTGAAGTTGAGAGATGCTCAACTTCCGAAGAAGAAGACCAAGAAGCTTCATCTTCAAGGGAATACAATGAAAAGGGCAAAGAGGGAGCATACTCTTTGTTCAATGTACAAGATGAAGATGAAGAAGCCTCTACCTCTAGGATTGAGGGGGAGCTACTTTTGGTGACATCGGATCAAGAAGAAGGAGAAGCTTCTACATTCGAGTCAAAGGGAGAAGAAGACGATACATCCTCCAAAAATCAAGATATCAAATGGAGGATCAAGTGTCATCGCTACATGTGAAGGTATAAATATTTCATCTAAAAATAAAGATCATATCATATTTTTTGAATGTAGGGGGCATGGACACTACAAAAGTAAGTGCCCTAAATTGGCCAAGAAAAAGGGTCAAGTGGCACCAAAGGGCAAGGAGAAGGCCAAAGAGACCGCTCCTGGAATAAAGAAAAGCAAGGAGCACATTGTGTGCTTCTCTTGCAATCAAAAGGGACATTATAGAAGCCAATGTCCTAAGGGGAAGAAGGCGGTCAAGCCTAAGGGAGGAAGCATGAGTCAAGGGGGAGCCTCCAAGGTAAAACGAAAGGTATCATTCATTGAGCCTACCCCTTTAAATAATGGTAAAAAGCATGCTAATTCAAATTTTTATCATTTTAATGCTATTTACCATAAAAATAGGGAGCATGATAGTATTAAAGAAAAACATATGACTCTCCATGCTAAGACTACCACACCTAGGGTTAGGAAGGTAGATAAAAGTGTAGGCAATAACACTAAGGACCATAGTTATAAGCCTAGAAATAAAAATGCTCAAGGATTTAAGGAAAAATCAAAATATAGGGAATTATGGGAAGAAAATCAAGTCTTGAGGTCAAGACTTGATAAAATGGAAAAGACCCTAAAAAGGATGGAAAATATCCTAAAAGGGAAAAAAGAGCATAATCTAGGTCTAGGAGTACAAAAGTCATCCAATGGTCATAGAGGTTTGGGATACAAACCTAAGGGTAAGAAGGATGTATTTTCTTACCATATGGTTCCATATAATTATGGAACCAACCCTAGGTCAAATGGTCAAGTCAAAAATACTAGGGAGGTTATTCCTAAGAGTATTTTTGCAACAAACATGACTAAGACTTCTAAGAAGTCCAAGAAAGTCACAAAAAATGTCACAAGGGAAGCAATTCCTAGGATTGACCTAGAAAAAGTGACCAAGGCTCCTAAGAAGCCTAACAAGGTCACTAGGAAGGTATCTAGGGAAGATATCCCTAGTGAATACCTAGAGCATTTAAGGAGCTCCAATAGGTTTTGGGTTCCTAGGAGCATTTTCTCTATCCCTTAGATGGGATAGAGAGTGTCAACTCCGATTAGAGGGGTAGCTAACCCAACTGTAATGAAGTTGACACTCTAAGAGCATTTTCAAAGTTA
Source organism: Zingiber officinale (assembly GCF_018446385.1). Classification (NCBI taxonomy): domain Eukaryota; kingdom Viridiplantae; phylum Streptophyta; class Magnoliopsida; order Zingiberales; family Zingiberaceae; genus Zingiber; species Zingiber officinale. Next base: position 54,029,073 of record NC_055986.1, read on the forward strand.
GTGTTAACTTTGAAAATGATAAGGATAAATGGCTTACTCTTGGAAAGGGTAAGATGTGCCATAGGTTGAGAAATTTGATATAATCTTGATTGGCACAAGAAATTAAGTATGAAGAAATGCCAAGTTGGGATTTTGGCATGTTATTGAGAAGTTAAAGGCAACTTAAGCCATAACTTAATTTGATACTCTTGGAAGAGTAAAAGGTGTCAAAATTTGAGGAATATACTTAATTTAAATTGACACCAATTAAGAAAAGTAAAAGAAATGTCAAAACTGAATTTTGGCATTTTCTTGGGAAATAGTGGGCAATCTAGTTTTTAGATTTTAATTTAGCTAAGGATTAAGGATACTTAGATAGATAATCTAGGTATTTCATTTATGCTAATTTACCATGCGTTGTTTACCCATCATATGTCATGACATCATATCTTGCATTCATGTTTTATCATGAAAAACACAAAAATATCATGTCATGTCATACATACATCATGTAGTCATAGGAAATTTTCTTTTGAAAATTATTTATCTTTGATGTATGCCATAACACATCATGCACTATTTTTAATTCCTTGAAAATTAAGGACAAATAACATTCATTAACAAGTAACATCCTTGGTGGATGTTTATATTTCAAAATGCCTAGATAGATATGCATGATCCCTAGTTTAGGGCAAAACCAAAGTTTACATCTCATTAAAGAACTATAAGGTGACTTGTATGTATTTTTGTGCACATTAGATGCAAGTGAGATGTTAGGATGATGAACAAAACTCAAGATGTTGATTTAGTGCATGTTTATGAGTTTTAGGTTCATCAAAACGCATAGTTATGTGTTTTCCAATCATTGGGAAAGCTAATGTACAAGTCATGTGCATTGAGCCCAAAGAATATGGTTGGATATTGGTTTTGAAAATAATTTTAAATATATTTTAGAAAACCTTGATGAAGGCTATCTTTTGATAGTAATCATCATTGAATAGTTGAGCACAAACTTGGAAGAAAACACTAAACGTATTATAAGTTTTCAAGTTTGTGTCAATCTTGGAAAATAAAAAGTATTTTCATATAAAACTATTTTTTCTTGATAGTATATCTCCTAAGTAGTGTCTACATGAATTTTCATAATTTTTAGAATTTTATAGAATTTTTGGGGAGTTTTTGAAGTTGAATGAAATGGAATTTCAGCAATTTCAAAGCTTCAATCGATCACCCGATCGATTGGAGTTCCTCAATCGATCGGGCGATCGATTGAGAAGGCATTTCTCGCGAGCAAAAGCTCACTGGATCGATCCACCGATCGATCCACACTAGCTGAATCGATCAGTGGATCGATTCAAGCAGGTTCAATCGATTAGGACCCAACTCCAATCGATTGGGGATGCTGATTTTAGCTGGGAAAGCTTGTTTTCAGCATTCTAAATCATTTTTAGTCTATAAAACCACTTCTAACCTCTCAAAACACATTTGTATACATTTAGGGGGAGTTTTCTTGATGAAAACAAAGACAGATTGGTTAAGGGAGACTAAGTAGAGGTTTAGGTTGAGGTTTGATTTCAATATTGAATTTTTGAACCTCAAAACTTCTAAATTTGGGTTTCCTAAAGGTTTAGGGATTCCAAGTCATTGTTGGTGCAATGGCAGAAGTTACGTGCATGTCTTTAGGGGGAGTTACTCTTTAAGGATATGAAAATATATTTTTCATATACCTTGGAAGGTGGTTAACCTTCTTTAGCGAAAATGCTCAAGGTTGAGCATTTGAATATAATGGAGAGTGGATATCTTCATTATTCAAGTGGTGTATGCTCATGAATGAGCATTTGATGGCAATGAAGGGTATGGAATCTTCATTTGAATCATGTATGTATATACCAAGTGGTATATGCTCAAGGATGAGCGGTGAGAATAATGAAGGGTATGGGACCTTCGTTATTGTGTTGTGAACAACGAGTGAAGTTGTAAATAACGTTGGATAACTCTTCAGGGGGGGAGTTGTTGATGTGTGCCAATAGGAGAGAATGTGTGGTTAAGTTAGACCTTTATTACCTAAGAGGGAGTTTGCCCTCTTGAAAAGGAGGAGAATGAAGGAAACCATCATCCTTACATTGGCATGAAGGAGAGTTGAGGCTATGAGATTAGCCTAACTTAAAGGTATTGTCAAACATCAAAAAGGGAGAGATTGTTGGTGCAATATTCCCTAGGTCAAGGTTGATCTGGTTGATTGAGCTTGAATTGGTTCAAGCTCGAGTCTTGATGTATGGGTTTCGATGTTTGACAATACATGTAGACAATACATGGAGATTGCAAGTGCAATTCTTCATGTGGGGAGATCGTGAAGGAGAGTCGAGTAGGTCAAGGGTGACTGGATACTTGATTGGAAAATCCTGGTGAGTGAAGCTAGGTGAAAGTCCTAGTGAGTGAAGCTAGGCAGATTGAAAGTCCTAGTGATTGAAGCTAGGCAGTTGTGGAAAATCCTGGTGAGTGAAGCCAGGTGAAAGTCCTAGTGAGTGAAGCTAGGCAGATGGAAAGTCCTAGTGATTGAAGCTAGGCAGTTGTGCAAAATCCTAGTGAGTGAAGCCAGGTAAAAGACCTAGTGAGTGAAGTTAGGTAGAAGAAAATCCTGGTGAGTGAAGCCAGGTGAAAGTCCTGGTGAGTGAAGCCAGGCAGAGGAGAAGTCCTAGTGAGTGAAGCTAGGCAGAAGGGAAGTCCTGGTGAGTGAAGCCAAGCAAGGAAAATCCTGATGGATAAAGTTTGATCATACATCTGGTGTTGGGAAGCCCAAGTAGGTCAAAGGAATTGACCGGATACTTGGCACGGGAAATTCAGGTGGATCAAGGTTGATCAAACACATAGTGGAGATAAGTCCAAGTGGGTCAAGGATAACCGGACACTTGGCACGAGGAGAAAAGTCCAAGTGGGTCAAAGGGATTGACGGGACACTTGGTGAGGGAGTTCTAGCAGGTCAAGGGTAACCAGATGCTAGGCATGATGTACCAACAGGTCATGGTTAACCGGATGTTGGTCTAGGGGACTTTGGACTTGTTTTTGGGTAAAAACAAGAGTTGGATCGATTAGCCGATCGATTGGCTCATGCCCAATCGATTGGTTGATCGATTGGGCGAGTCCCTGCGACAAGCCTCCTCCCAATCGATCAGCGGATCGATTGGGAGAATCGTCGATCGCACAGAAAGCCTCCCAATCGATCGGTCGATCGATTGGGAGCCTCCAATCGATCGACTGATCAATTGGGAGCTGCGATTTCGCGTGAAAAGCCCTGGATCGATCGGTCGATTGATCCAGGCAATTCCTGAGAGCACAGAGGCACTCTGGATCGATCAGCCGATCGATCCAAAGCCTCCCCAATCGATTGGGAGCAATCCAATCGATTGGGATTTGACCGTTGGCGCAGGATATAGCTGTTGGCGAGCGTTTCCCACAGTAGTTCTTCCTCGATTCTTCTCCAGCGACACAGCATATCTTCACAGCGACTTCTCCATAGCTCTCATGCCAGATCTTGAAAGTTCTTGGAGTCTTGTGCTGGTGCACGTCCAAGTCAAGAGGTGAGGAAGAAGCTAGGGTTAGGGTTTCTTGTGCATATCTTGTAAGCTTTTGCTTGTATTGTATTTTCCTTCCCTTTCTTCTTGTACTGTGAGCTTGTAGGGCTTTTCCATCTTCGGTAGTTACCGTAAAGGAGTGTTTTATTAGTGGAGGGTGCGTGAGTGTGTGGATCCTTGGACTAGTCACCTCTTCTTGAGGTGGATACCAAGTAAATCTACGAGTTAGCATGGTGTGGTTGTTTCTTTGTATTTTTCGCTGCATTTCATCACAAGAAGCAAGCAACGACGAGCACAAGATTGGGCCGGGCTATTCCCCCCCCCCCCCCCCCCTCTAGCTATATTTTGGTCCCAACTTAAGATACTATAGCTGTCAAGAAGAAAGACATATCAAGGATGATTACCTGAAACTAAAAAAGAACGAGAAAACAAAGTTCCAAGCAAACCAAAGCACAAAAATATGAAGGCAACATGGTGTTGGCGATCGGCGGTAGGCTAGAAGGGGGGTTGGATAGCTAGGCCATCCCCAATTCGATTGCTTCTCTACAAAACATTAGTGTGTAAGCGGAAATGCAAAAACTAAAGCAATGAAGGCAAACAAGAATACAAACGCTAACATGATTCCTTTACAAGGCTTGAAGATTGCTTGCTCCTACTTCATGGCTTCTCCTTGAGGTGGACGAACTCTTAATCCTTCAGTGGATTAGTCCTTGGCAATCTCTGGCTAGATTTTACTTCTTATCGATGGAGTACAACCTCTCATGAAGCTCTCTTCCTCTTATAAAATGGAACTTAGGTTTAAGAGGAAGAGAAAGACTTAGAACCTTTGGGCAAAGACTTAGGAATTATTCAACAAGCATGAGTTACCTCCTTCATGCCCCAAGGCTACCTATAAATAAGAGGAGAGAGTTGATCATCATATCAACTCAATCCGACATCAGTCGACTGATCCATGCATCTGTCAACTGGTGTGACCGTTGGACACAGTGTTAGTGAGAGCCCTGGAGCCAATCATGTGATGATTGTTGTATGGACTCGATGTATCATATTCCTATATATTTATAAAGGTATTTCTTTATGGTTATTATACTTACTTATATTGGTGCCAAATAACTAAGTATAATAACGTCGTTGAGTAGAAGGTTCTTATCTAAATCAATTGATTGGTTGAATTGATAATGAGATGATATAGAGAACACTACTCTTAATCATTTCTAGTCAAGTATTAACATTCAGGGACAATGTTAATACGATGAGACTAGCATGTAGGTTAACTCGATGACTTGATCTCACAAGTCATTGATATAAAGATATCAAGTTGACACATGGATATGCATTGGAGAATGTATACTGAATGACCCGCCATGATAAAGTATCATGGATCGTTATATGAGTGTCATATACTTTCTCATGTAATTATTAGTATGACTATCAGTCCTTGGACCTAAAGTCACCATGGTTCCCTAAATAAGGAGTTGCATATTTTAGCTTCGTCAAACGTCACCCGTAAATGGGTGGACTATAAAGATGACTACTGGGTATGTAACAAATTGTGCGGAGGGATGTGAGTGATGTAGATGAGATCTATCCCTCCTATATGACGTGAGTGACATCATGATTCTTGATAGAGAGAGATCACTAAGTGCATGACCATGCCCAAATGAGTCAATATGAGATATTGAGCTCATTTGATTAGAGTGAGTCTACTTGGAGTTCAAGACATAGATTGATTAGAGGATGACACGGTCTATGCCTTAATTGATCAATCTAGATGTCAAGGATAGAAGGACATTGTCACATTTTGTGAGAGTCACAATTAGTAGTCACAAAGGTGATGTTGGATCTCAACATTCTTGTAACTTGGGTAGTAATGATGTGTTGCTAGATACCGCTCATTACTTATGTTTCTAAATGAGTTTAGGAGTATTTCCAATGTTACAAGAACCTATAGGGTCACACACAAAGGGCAATTAGATAGAGATTAGGTCCATATGATGGACCAAGAGGATTAGATTCATGTGATGAACCAAATTATATTAAGAGTAATTCAAATTATACTAATTGAGTTGGACTCAATTTGATTCATGTGTTGAATAAGTTTAATTTTGACTATGATTCATTGAGTCAATTTAATTCAATGAATAGAGATTCATTAAATTGAATTGACTTGAATCAAAGGTTAGATTTGATCGACCATGGGAGATAAAAGGTCAAGTTTGACTTGACTTGAGAGGGAAGATAAAGGGTCAAGTTTGACTTGACCAAATGCCACCTCATTTGTGACTTGGCATGGGCCGACCAATAATGGTGTTCCACATCATCATGGCTACATTATTGTGTGGCACCTCATGAGGAAGACCAAGATCCATGACTCTTGGTAATCCATGGAGGTATTAAACCTCCATTAAGTGGTCGGCCACTTTAGGTGTGTGAATGAATTGCATTGTGTGCTCATTCACTTATTCTTCTTCCTCTCTAGTTTTTCTCTCCTTCTCATCCTCCATTGCCGAGACTTCTCAAGGGTGCTAGCACACTCTAAGTTGTTCTCTCCACCTTGTGTCCGTGTGGATACGTGTAGAGGAGTGTTCACTTGACACTCTACGAGATCCGGCAAGCTTTGGACGAGCGGGATAAGCGAAGGGCATTGCTACAGGGGTAACGCTCTTTTTCATATAGATCTAAGGTAGATCTAGTATAGACAAACATATACAAGATTATTATATATATTCACACGGATCCGTGGCTAGCTTCGGGGTTTTCGCAACGCAAAAAGTAGTTTTTGCGGTTCGAAATGCTAACAGTGGTATCAGAGCCACGTGCGAAGCTTGTACATGTTTGTATTTGTTTTTATGGAAAAGATTTTAGATCTCTAAGTTTCTGTAATTTTTCTAATTTTATGGATTTTGTGAGTATATTTCTTGTAGAGTCGAAGCAACAAGTGCTTGGACACTTGTAGGCTTCGACTATCAAGAAAAACCTTCCGAAACGGCAAGGTCTCGCCCAAACAAAATTATTTTTGTTTTGGGACAGCGACTTAAGGTGCTTTTAGATCAGTTTGGGACACTCGCGACATTCATTTCGTGAGAAGGGGCGCTGCCCCTAATTCCGTAAGGGGCATTGTCTCGCGATCGCACCCGAAAATCGCTAATCGGGACGCCGGGAAGTTGTGACTCATAAAATTGATAAAAATAGTAGTAAAATTATAGAAATTTATGTAAAATACATAATTTAGAATTATGTATGGTATTTTGATGATCATGGCCTAAAAACCCAATTTGATTGGATAAAATTGTATTGTAATTCATAATATGGCCTGCGCGCTATTTTTTGTGTTGTGCGTGTTGTATATGATATGCGACCTACGCGTCATGCCTCCCTTCTTATGTTCCTATTGTAAATAGATTTTAGACTCGAATGTAACTCGATTTCCATATTTGTAATGTACAAAATAAAGAGGTGGAAGGTCCACTCAAGAAGGAGTTACGAGGAGGGTGATTTCAACACATGGCGGTCAAAAGGAAATGCTTGAAGAAGTCGTTAACCCTAGGTTGACCGTCCGATCTTTTCATTGGCTTGAAAAGATCGTAGTAGGGCCATTACCTCATCACAAATTATTTGCTTGTGTGTATGTGATGCATGCTAGTGTAGGGTAATTAGTGTCTTAATGTGTATATGATACACATTCATGATTAGATTAGATCTTAATCAAGTCAACTCGAAATGCCTACCAAGTTTTGATACCCATCACTACCTTGATTATTTGTTGTTGTTGAATCTGCCAAAGTAAAGAAACGCATATTATCTTGGTAGGGTGCAGAGGGACAATCTTGGTCCTGCCTATCAAAGCTTGGGTGAGTACAAACTCAATTAGATTGAGTATAACTAGTTAACTCAATTGGATCGGGTATAACTATAGGCATTTTCAACGGTTGGAAGATAGGATAAAAATCACATTTATACTAAATCTTGGGTGATTTAGCCAAAGCTAACTCAAGTTTTAATATAAATGAGGATCTTGATCCTATAAACAAGAGTTGCATAGAGATGTAATTGATAATTAGTTATCTACCGATCATACTAAGTCTTGGGCGATTTAGCCAAAGCTAACTCAAGGCGTAGTATGATGTGGATCTTGTCCCGCGTGAATTATAGCTCATTAGTATGAATCTAGTAGTGTGGTTTGACCACATCCATGACTTGATTATACAAAAGTCTTATAATTCAGTGGAAGCATCATTTAGTTAAAGGCCTAATTAAATGATAAATGGAATATGATATTTACTCTCTGCTTTATTTATGTTGTAGATTGTCATGTCGACAAACACAAACACTTTCTCCCTGCATTCTGTTCTTGACAAGGACAAGCTCAATGGAGCTAATTTCCTGGACTGGTACAGGAATCTGAGAATCTTTCTCACACAAGAAAGAAAATTGTACGTCCTGGAGCAGCCCATTCCGGAGGCACCTCCTGCCAATGCCACGCGAGCTGACCGAGATGCTTATAAGAATCATCAGGATGATGCATTAGATGTATCATGCCTCATGCTCAAAACCATGAACTCTGAGCTTCAGAAGCAACACGAGTTGATGACTGCTTATGATATGGTTGAACATCTTCGTCAGTTATATCAAGGACAAGCACGACACGAGAGATTCAAGATCTCTAAGGCATTGTTTTAGTGCAAGATGCAAGATGGGACTCCCGTAGGTCCATATGTACTCAAGATGATTGGGTACATAGAGAACCTACAGAGGTTGAGATTCCCACTTGGCCACTGACTTGATCTTGCAATCCTTGCCAGAGAGTTACAGTCAATTTGTCATGAACTACAACATGAACGAAATTGATAAGCCACTACCTGAGTTGTTAAGCATGTTGCGAACTGCTGAGCTCAACCTTAAGAAGGTAAAGCCCAACTCCATTCTGATGGTGCAAAAGCATAAAGGCAAGGGCAAGCCTAAAGGTAAGGGAAAGTCCCAAGCCAAGGGCAAAGGCAAGGTAATGAAACCTAAAGGAGGGGTTGCCAAGGATGCTACCTGCTTCCACTGCGGTCAGACCGGGCACTGGAAGAGGAACTGCAAAGTATACCTGGAAGAGATTTCTACTTCAGGTATGTATGTTATAGAAGTCAACATCTCTATTTCTTCATCGTGGGTATTAGATACCGGATGTGCTTCTCACATTTTTACTAATGTACAGGCGCTGAGAAATAGCAGGACATTGACGAAGGGCAAGGTGGACTTACGAGTAGGCAATGGAGCATGGGTTACTGTTGTTTCTGTAGGAACTTACTATCTATCTCTGTCCTCTGGGCTTGTACTAGAATTAGATTAATGTTGTTATGTGCCTTCTCTCACAAAGAACATCATTTCAGTTTCTTGTTTAGACAAGAAAGGCTTTTCTTTTATAATAAAGAGAAAATGTTGTTTCGTTTATTTGAAAGATATGTTCTATTGTAGTGCACCTCTGATGAATGGACTCTACATTCTAGACTTAAAGACCCCATCTATAACACAAGTACCAAAAGGTTCAAGTCAAATGAAATGAACCGAACTTATCTCTGCATTGTCGTTTAGGTCATATAAATGAGAATCGTTTATCCCAGCTCCATAAAGATGGTTTACTGGACTCATTTGATTTTGAATCATATGAGACATGCGAGTCATGCCTACTGGGCAAGATGACCAAGACTCCCTTTAGTGGATACAGCGAAAGAGCAACTGACTTGTTAGGACTTATACATAGTGATGTATGTGTCCCTTTCAATGTCACTACTAGAGGTGGTTATAGGTACTTCATTACATTTACTGATGACTTCAGTAGATATGGTTATATGTATCTGATGACACATAAGTCACAATCCTTTGAAAAGTTTAAAGAATTCAAGAATGAAGTACAAAACCAGCTAGGCAAGAGTATTAAAATACTTCGATCAGATCGAGGTGGAGAATACCTTAGCCATGAGTTTCGTGACTATCTAGCTGAGTGTGAGATTCTATCCCAACTACTCTTCCTGGAACACCATAGTGGAATGGTGTATCCGAAAGGAGGAATCGTACCCTATCAAATATGGTATGATCTATGATGAGTCACACAAATCTTCCTATATCTTTTTGGGAATATGCTCTAGACATAGCAACCTTCACACTTGACCGTGTTCCATCCAAAGCTGTGATAAAGACATTATATAGGATATGGACTGGGAGAGATGCCCAGGTATCTTTTATGAGGATTTGGGGTTGTGAGGCTTACGTTCGACGTCAAGTCTCGGACAAACTGGGACCCAAATCCGATATGTGTTATTTTATAGGATATCCCAAGGAAACGAAGGGATATTACTTCTACATTCCCAGTCAACACAAAATGTTTGTGGCTAAGATTGGGGTATTTCTAGAAAAGGACTTTGTTTTTAGAAAAACTAGTGGGAGTATGTTCGATCTTGAAGAAGTTCAAGATATGGACCATAACACTGAAGCTTTGATGGAAGTTGAACTAGAACCACAAAATGTTGTGGATGATGAGATTGTTGCACAAGGAGTTGAGGAACAACAACCAGTTCAAGTAGACCTTCCTCTTCGCAGGTCTGATAGGGTACATCGTCAGCCTGAGAGATACTCATTTCTCTTGTCTGACCATGATGACGATATGCTCGTTGAGAATGAGCTTACCTCCTATCAGGAAGCTGTGATGAGACTAGATTCTGAGAAATGGCTAGAGGCCATGAGATCCGAGATGGAATCCATGTACACCAACCAAGTATGGACTTTGGTTGATCCACCTAAAGGCATCAAACTCATTGGGTGTAAGTGGGTCTTTAAGAGAAAGACTGACATGGATGGACATTTGCATACCTATAACGGTCGTTTGGTAGCTAAAGGTTTCAAGCAAATTCATGGTATTGACTATGATGAAACCTTTTCTCCAGTAGCGATGTTTAAGTCCATTCGGATCATGCTTGCTATTGCAGCATACCATGATTATGAGATCTGGCAGATGGATGTCAAAACTGCGTTTCTGAATGGAAACTTGCTCGAGGATGTGTACATGACACAACTTGAGGGTTTTGTAGATTCACTGCATACTGACAGAGTATGCAAGTTGCATAAGTCCATTTATGGACTAAAGCAAGCTTCTCGGAGCTGGAATATTCGATTCGATGATGCGATCAAACAGTTTGGTTTCATCAAGAATGAAGATGAACCCTGTGTCTACAAGAAGGTTGTTGGGAACACAGTTGTCTTCCTTGTATTGTATGTGGATGACATACTACTCATTGGAAATGTCATCTCTTTGCTGCAGTCTATAAAGACTTGGCTGGGGAATTGTTTCTCAATGAAGACTTAGGTGAAGTAGCCTGTATTATAGGCATAAAGATCTATAAAGATAGATCTAAGAGATTGCTTGGCCTAAGTCAAAGTACATATATTGACACGGTATTACTACGATTTGCCATGCAGAATTCCAAGAAAGGATTTCTGCCGATGTCACATGGTGTGAGTCTTTCAAAGACTCAAAGTCCCTCTTCTAGAGAGGAGAGAGACCGTATGGATAAGATCCCTTATGCTTCGACCATAGGATCTATCATGTACGTCATGCTATGTACTCATCCTGATGTTTCGTATGCTTTGAGCATGACGAGCAGATACTAGTTAGATCCAGGTGATCGTCACTGGATAGCGGTCAAGAATATTCTTAAGTACTTGAGAAGGACTAAAGAATATTTCTAGATATTTGGAGGCGATGGAGAGCTAGCTGTAAAGGGTTATAGTGATGCCAGCTTCCAAACTGACCAGGATGATTATAGATCGCAGTCTGGGTTCGTGTTTTGTTTGAATAGTGGTGTTGTGAGCTGGAAGAGTTCGAAGCAGGACACAGTTGTTGATTCTACAACAGAGGCCGAGTATATTGCTGCATCAGAAGCAGCAAAGGAGACAGTTTGGATCCGCGAGTTCATTATTGAGCTTGGGGTGGTTCCTAGCATAGCCAATCCTATAGAGCTCTATTGTGATAACAATGGTGCAATTGCACAGGCTAAGGAATCTCGCTCACACCAACGGACCAAACACATACTACGGCGCTTCCATCTCATTTGAGAGATCATCGATAGAGGAGATGTGAAAATTTGTAGAGTACCCACAGAGACTAACAGAGCTGATCCTTTGACCAAGACTTTGGCACAGAGAAAGCATGATGGTCACACTAGGTCATTGGGCCTTAGAGCCTACACTGATTGACACTAGTGCTAGTGGGAGATTGTTAGTGAGAGCCCTTGTAAAATACTGGAAATAGGCGAATATTAATAAGGGAATTTTTCCAGAATTTTTGGATATTTTTCGGAAATTTTCCGGAGCTCGTACGGACGAGTTAACGGGGATAAAAACGGGGCCCGGAAAAGCCTGATTAGGTTATCCTGTTTTAATGAGGAAAAGTTTTATTTTCTTTTCCTTTTTCTTTTCTTTTTCTTTTTCTTTATTTTCTCTCCTTACTCGTGTTGTGCTCTCACCCGCGTGCCCGAGCCCTCGCCGCGCGCCCGACTCCTCCGAGCCCTAACCGCCGGCTGTGGCGGTTTTCCTCCCTCCCTTGTGCTTAAGCGGAGAAGCTGATGCCTCCTCTGCCTCCCAATACTTCTCTTCTCTTGTACCCTAGCGAGCCGTGAGCCACCACCGCCGCTCCTTCCCGCTGCACACCGCGAGCCCTCTCTGCCGCGTCTCGGCACAGCGCCGACGCTATCCCTTCTGCCCTCTGTGCTGCTAGAGCTGACATCACCGAAGGACTTCACTGTGCCATTGTCCCTTTGCCGTGGAGATTCCCAGCACCACCGCAGCTCCTTCCTTTGCCCTAGGTTCCTCTTGCTGCCATATCCAAACGAAAGCGCAATGATGGTATCAGGAAAGTGCCACGGTTCTGATTGTTTGGTGGTTTGCTAGGTTTCAGCAGCAACTATTCCAGTTGAGGTAAGATCAGGATGTTAGTTAGGTTGTTGCTTGATATTGTGTTCTCCACTATTTGATCCTATCTTGAGCCGAACAGTATACTGGAATTCAACAGGTTGTTGTTCTGTGAAGTTGATTTTGGTTTCCAGCAGCGTTCCTATTCCTGCAGCAACTCCTTCCAGCATCAATGATAGCTAGGAATTGAGGTATTGTGTAGGGATTTGATTACATGATCATGTGTAGATTTGAATTAGGGTAATTGTTTCATGTTGTTGATGAATTATGTATGGTGTAGGGTAATGGATCCTTGTTGTATGGTTTAAAATTAATCTAATGGAATGATTAGGGTTAAGACAATTAACCCTAGTCAATTGTTAGATTTAATTTAGGTAGGCAAATGGTTATGTGGATTAGGGTTTTCCCTAATTTAGTCTCGTGGATTTTATTTAGCTATTTAAATTTTTATGAATTTTAGCTAAATAAAAATATATATATTGATTGGTACTGGACTTTGATTCGAGACGGTGTCTCGACGAGGGATCTATTTCGGATTGGACCTTTTCTATTGGAGGCGGGTACTTTTGACTTATGTCATTTGATATACATAGTGGTGAATTTAACAAGTTCCATTAATTATGTTCCTTATTTGTTTCGGTTAGTCACTACCCAATACCTGTTATATGATTGATTTATTTCTTGATTTGCATCTCATGTATACTTTACCTGCTTATACATGTTTATAGGGGTAGTGATATACCATACTTTACCATGTTCAGGACCTAGGTTTTATACCTTCTGTGTACCTTTGATTTGATTTGATTCGTTGACCTATGGTGCACTTTTATATACACATGGATTAGGTCAGGATATTTTGTGATTAGTGTCATGCACCATTTGCATGATTGCATGCTGTGCGATAGTCCGCTCCATTATTGTTGAGCACATCGCCAGTTACATGGATCTGCACACACCACCACTCATGGGTTAGTGGTCGATTCAGGCAGAGTGTGTTGCAGCAGGGACTCTGTTAGGCACCGTTGGTCCGCTCATGGGTAGTGTGACACAACGTGTTATCCGGCAGGGATTCCTCCCCGTCATCGTGTACCAGGAGTTGAGAGCATTGCGCTCCCCCATTTATGATTTGGGGTAGGAGGATAGGTGTACTCCGACAGCATCCCGTCCACTCGGTCACTCATCAGGAGTAGTGACGACAGAGTGCACGGTTGTCACAGCCCTACCCACTCGGCCTCACTATTGTGTGAGATGATCGACTGGCGTCAGGGGTGACCAGGACGCATCATTGGCATCATATGCATGATGCATTTATTGCTTGTGTTTGTGTTTGCTGCATTTATATGCTGCATATTGTTTGAATACCTATGTTTCACATGCATACAGGATTTCCATATCACTCGGACTGTTTGTCCTTATACCCAGGTCCTGGTTAGTACAGTTTCTCTCTTGTTTATTTCAGATGTATTTTTGTCCTTATTATATCAGGAGACTGTACGCATGATTAGTGCTAGGTGTTATTTCCTTACTTTGTATATCAGTTGTACCTGCTGAGTGTTGGACTCACCCCGCCTCCATTGTTGTTATTTTTCAGGTTGATGCTGTCAGGAGAGAATTCCAGTTGCTAGTCCCCTGCAGACCACAAGCTGTTTTTTTTTATCTTTTGGTTTGTTATTTAGACTATGTTAGACTTATTCTGTTTGAGGATTTGGATATTGTATGGATTCTTATGATCGATGGATTTCCGTATGGTTTAGATTTGTTCTACTACATGCCTGCCTGGATGGCAGAAGAGGTAAGTTTGTCGGATTTGTGTTTTACGAGTGTAGTTGAGTAGGGTGGTTTTCGAGTCAGAGTATTACTGCTTTGTTTGGTTATATATAACTGCGTGGATGTTTGTGTGGTTGTGCTATATTTACTGTTATTATTCCAGCCGCATGTGGCTGAGGTATATGGATATGTAGAAAGTTCCAGATTGTCCGCCGTACAGGGGAGATGTTGCCGAAATTTCTTCGGACAGGGACTCCTCCGAGGCGTGACAATTTATTTGGTATCAGAGTGAGGTTTGCGAGTCAAACTGGGCATTTATTTTGGATTTATACGGATTTCGGTTGTGGTTATGTTTCGGATTTCCATTTCGGATTTATATGGATTTCCGACGATTTTCTCGTTCGGATTTTGAGGTCAAATTGGGGACTGGACAGCGACGGAACATCTCCAAACAGTAAATAGGTATGATGTTTATTTTATGATTGTTATATTGGTAGTAATATCTGTAATATAATTTAACAGATATGAGGAGGTCTACGCGTATTGCGGCGAGATGTGGTGCTGGACGACCACGTGCGAGGACCATGGGATCTCTGGATATGCCAGAGATGCCTATTGTTGATGAGCCTGTCAGTTAGGGACAGACTCAGCATATTGCGGGCGCGTCGGGCTCTCAGACCCCGACGGCTCCTATAGAGGTACCTACCTCGGTTACGCCGAGTGTACCTATCCCTACTGTAGTTCCGGTATCATCAGAGGTACCATTGGCTTTCCCGATATCTGCTCCAGCGCAGCCTACAGTGTATTCAGTACCACCGCCACCTGGACCTACAGTGTACCCGACACCAGTGATATCTGTACCCCAAGTGTCTACAGTAGCAGCAGCTGCTCCACATCCGGTACTATTACCTACTGTACCTCCAGCTGCAGCCACTTTTGTTCACCCGGCAGTACCACCGACGACTTATGCTCCAGTTTATTCAGCAGCACCGGGAGTACCTCCTCCGGTTTATTCCGCGGTACCATTTGTAGCACTAGTTCCAGTGGTTCCGCCAGTTCCTACAGCCGTCCCGACACAGCTCCCTGATATTGTCGCAGCACGAGCTAGGATTCCAGCATTGGCTGAGTCGATGAAGACTCGATTCACTCTCTTCAGAGGAGACCTCGATTCGGGTATGGCCCTGTCATGGATAGAGACTATGGATCAGACCTTCTTCTATATGGCTTGCTCCGAGTGGGAGAAAGCAGAGCTGGCTGCTTTCCATTTACGGGATGAGGCTAACGCCTGGTGGATTACACAGCGTTCTATCATCGGCGAGCGGAACGTTTCTTGGGCCAGGTTCAGAGAGGCTTTTGAGAGTCGTTTCTTTCCATTATCATATCAGATGGCTCGCCGATAGGATTTCATGAGTCTACGTCAGAATAATCGCACGGTGACAGAGTATAATACTGAATTCAACCGGTTGGCTAAGTTTTGTCCAGAGTTAGTTGCGGAGGACAGATCCCGCATGATGTAGTTTATACAGGGATTGGATGGTTATCTGCAAGTACGGCTTGCTGGTTTAGGGATCGTATCCTATTCAGATGCACTGGATCGAGCTTTGATAATAGAGTTAGCTCAGCAGAGAGCATTTCCGGACAGGAAGAGGAAGCATACGGCACAGACGACAGGACAGCAGCAGAGTAGTCGTAGTCGGTCAGGTCAGGGTACTTCTGGGGTATCTCGTAGGCCTCAGAAGTCAGGGCGGTCTTCTTCAGGACGTTCCCGGTTTTCTCAGCAGAACCGGCAACCACCTTCCGGCGATACTCATTGTTTCCGATGTGGATCCAGAGATCACCTTACCCCAGCTTGCTCTATGGGACAGCCAGTTTGCTTTTATTGCAAACTGCTTGGGAACCAGAGCCGAGATTGTCAGCTGAAGGCTCAGCACACAGGTTCTGGAGGGTCAGGTCAGAAGGGACAGTCTAGTCAATCAGGGGCATATCGAGGAGGGCAGAAAGCCCAATCTTCACATCGTCAGCAGGGGATAGCTCCACCTGCAGCAGCAGCATTTGGCATGCTTGGACAGGAGTACTCCAGTGCTTCCATAGCACCCCAGAGTTCTGTTCCAGGACCTTATTATCCTACGCAGGGGCAGTATCAGATGCAGCCTCAGCCTCTAGGCCAGTACCAGACTCAGTCACCGTCCTCTCAGTCTCCTCTGGCACATTATCCAGCACCACCTCAGTGGCAGGCTTCTGCCCAGCCGCAACAGCCGCTGGCAGCGTTACCACCTCCTCCTCAGACAGAGACTGGACGTGTTCATGCGATTACCAGAGAGGATGCGCAGCGAGCCGACGGATCTATTTTCCGCGGTATGATTTCCATTTATGCATTTTCCGCTGATATATTGATTGATACTCGTAGCTCGCATTCTTTTATATCCCGTACTTTTATGCGGGAGATTGGTAGATTACCTACTGTTAGACTGCAGCGATTGACTGTCTCCCTACCGTCCGGTGATACTTTAGACGTCACCCAGGAGATCAGAGGTTGCCCGTTAGACTTTGGCAACATGATACTTACGGTAGATCTTCTAGTATTGGAGATGGTCGAGTTTGATATCATTCTTGGCATGGATTGGCTGTCAGTATATCATGCTACCGTTGATTGCCAGATGAGGGTGGTCACCTTCCAGCCTCCGAACCAACCCTCGTGGAGTTTCACTGGCATCAGAGACGACGGCATCTCGATTATTTCGGCGATTCAAGCACAGAAGCTGCTGTCTCATGGCTGTCATGGTTTTCTATTATCTCTGATTAGTACTGAGGACAGCAGTAGTTCGCAGCTCTCCGACGTTCCTGTAGTCCGGGAGTACCCAGATGTATTTCCAGAGGAGCTACCTGGTTTGCCTCCTAGAAGGCCAGTGGAGTTCGCTATTGAGTTGATTCCGGGAACCGCGCCGACATCGAAAGCTCCGTATCGTATGGCACCAAATGAGTTGAATGAGCTGAAGGTTCAACTCTAGGAGCTTTTAGACAGGGGATTCATTCGCCCTAGTGTTTCTCCATGGGGTTCTCCGGTAGTATTTGTCAAGAAAAAGGACGGGACTATGAGGTTATGTATTGACTACAGACAGCTGAATGCAGTGACCGTCAGAAATAAACATCCTTTACCACGGATCGAGGATTTGTTTGATCAGCTCAGAGGTACATCAGTGTATTCTAAGATTGATCTGCGATCCGGATATCATCAGTTGAGGGTCAGAGACTCAGATATCCAGAAGACAGATTTCTGTACGAGATACGGTCATTATGAGTTTTTGGTAATGCCATTTGGGCTTACCAATGCTCCAGCGGTGTTTATGGACTTGATGAACCGCATTTTTCTGGAGTATCTGGATCAGTTTGTTATCGTTTTCATTGATGACATATTGGTCTATTCTCGTTCCGAGGAGGAGCATGCACAGCATCTTCGTACAGTTTTGGAGATTCTTCGACGACATCAGCTGTACGCGAGTTTCAGCAAGTGTGCATTCTGGCTATCTTCAGTCGATTTTCTGGGACACGTGGTTTCTAGAAGAGGTATCTCAGTTGATCCTCAGAAGATCGAGGCTGTCACCAGTTGGGAGCAGCCGAAGTCAGTTCAGGAGATCCGTAGTTTTCTGGGATTGGCCGGATATTACCGACGTTTTGTTGAGGGTTTCTCGCGTATTGCTATGCCGCTGACACGCCTTACCAGGAAAGGTGTGAAGTTCATGTGGTCCGAGGATTGCGAGACCAGCTTTCAGGAGCTGAAGCGGAGATTAGTGTCGGCTCCAGTTTTGGTTTTACCTTTTGGAGAGGACGGATTTGTACTCTACACCGACGCGTCTCTTCAGGGTTTGGGCGCTGTTCTGATGCAGCACGGCAGAGTAGTCTCTTATGCTTCTCGTCAGCTGAAGGAGCATGAGAAGAACTACCTAGCTCATGATCTGGAGTTAGCTGCCATTATATATGCTTTGAAGATTTGGCGTCATCATTTATACGGCATTACATTTGAGATTCTCACTGATCATAAGAGTCTCAAATACATTTTTACTCAAAAGGAGCTTAATCTCCGACAGAGGAGATGGATGGAGTTCCTGAAGGATTACGATTGTACCATTAGCTATCACCCGGGGAAAGCTAATGTGGTTGCAGATGCACTCAGCAGGAAGTCCAGAGGGACATTGGCTTGCCACCGGACTTCAGTTACGGATTTGATTCAGGGTTTCTCTGAGTTAGATCTTGAGGAGCAGGGTATTCTGGTTACCATGGTTGCTCAGTCGTCGATCAGGACTAGGATCCGAGAGGCCCAGGCTGGTGATCAGCATTTGCAGTTCATTAGCAGTCAGATAGCTTCCGGGCAACAGACCGAGTTTACACGAGACGAGGAGGGTGTTATATACTTCCGAGGTAGATTATGCGTACCTCAGTCTCATCCGGTCTTTCAGAAGCTACTTCAGGAGGCACACCATTCTCGATTTGCGATCCATCCAGGTGGGACCCGTATGTATCGAGACTTGAGGCGTTCCTATTGGTGGAACGGCATGAAGAAAGACATCGTGGATTTAGTAGCTAAATGTCTTGTTTGTCAGCAGGTGAAGGCTGAGCACCAGAGACCTGTAGGATTACTTCAGCGGATTCCTATTCCTGAGTGGAAGTGGGATCACATTACCATGGACTTTGTGGTGGGGTTGCCGAGGACACGACGAGGTCATGACGCGATTTGGGTAATCGTTGATCGATTAACCAAATCCGCGCACTTTTTAACGATTCGGAGGACTGATTCCCTAGATCGATTGGCAGATCTGTATTGCCGAGAGATTATCAGACTACATGGTGTTCCGTTGAGTATCATTTCGGATAGAGATCCACGGTTCACGTCTCGTTTCTGGCAGAGTCTGCAGCAGGCTTTGGAATACAGCTTTCCATCCACAGACAGATGGACAGTCAGAGCGGACCATTCAGACTTTAGAGGATCTGCTGAGGTCATGTGTTATGGATTTCGGAGGCAGTTGGGAGGACCATCTGCCGTTAGTAGAGTTTGCCTACAACAACAGCTTCCATTTGGCTATCTAGATGGCACCGTTTGAGGCGTTGTATGGTAGACCTTGTCGGACACCCGTCCTCTGGGATGAGGTTGGAGAGGCTCAGTTGTTGGGACCTCATAGAGTTCAGCAGGATGCAGAGTTGGTCCGTACTATCAGACGGAGGATGTCAGAGGCGCAGGACCGCCAGAAGAGTTATGCTGATCGGAGACGCAGACCACTAGAGTTCTCTGTTGGCGACCATGTATTTCTGCAAGTTTCACCCACGAAAGGGGTGAAGAGATTTGGCCTCAGAGGTAAGTTAGCTCCGTAGTACATTGGCCCTTTCGAGATCTTGGAGAGGGTCGGAGCGGTAGCTTATCGACTGGCACTACCACCATCCCTGTCAGGCGTTCACGATGTATTCCACGTATCTATGCTGCGGAGATACGTGCCCGACCCGACGCATGTGCTGGCAGATATTCCAGTTCCAGTTCAGCCTGACATTACATATGAGCAGATTCCGGTACGGATTCTCGACCGGAAGGAGCGTCAGTTGCGGAACAAGACTATCAGGCTGGTTAAAGTCGGATGGCAGCATCATTCGGATGAGGAGGCTACTTGGGAGCTTGAGGATACTATCCGAGCTCGATATCCTCATCTTTTTACGTGAGGTATGTGATTTTGTTTACCGTTCAGCATTTATACTTTATATCTTTGTTGGTACTTGTTGATGGTAGATAATGAAATTTGGAGACCAAATTTTTATTAGTGGGGGAGAATGTAAAATACCGGAGATAGGCGAATATTAATAAGGGAAATTTCCAGAATTTTTGGATATTTTTCGGAAATTTTTCGGAGCTCGTAAGGACGAGATAACGGGGATAAAAACGGGGCCCGGAAAAGCCTGATTAGGTTATCCTGTTTTAATGAGGAAAAGTTTTATTTTCTTTTCCTTTTTATTTTCTTTTTATTTTTCTTTATTTTCTCTCCTTACTCGTGCTGTGCTCTCACCCGCGTGCCCGAGCCCTCGCCGCGCGCCCGACTCCTCCGAGCCTTAACCGCCGGAGCCCTAACCGCCGGCCGTGGTGGTTTTCCTCCCTCCCTCGTGCTTAAGCGGAGAAGCCAACGCCTCCTCTGCCTCCCGATACTTCTCTTCTCTTGTGCCCTAGCGAGCCGTGAGCCACCACCGCCGCTCCTTCCCGCTGCACACCGCGAGCCCTCTCTGCCGCGTCTCGGCACAGCGCCGACGCTCTCCCTTCTGCCCTCTGTGCTGCTAGAGCCGACAACACCGAAGGACCTCACTGTGCCATTGTCCCTTTTCTGTGGAGATTCCCAGCGCCGCCGCGGCTCCTTCCTTTGCCCTAGGTTCCCTCTTGCTGCCGGATCCGAACAAAACCACAATGATGGTATTAGGAAAGTGTCATGGTTCTGATTGTTTGGTGGTTTGCTAGGTTTCAGCAGAAACTATTCCAGTTGAGGTAAGATCAGGATGTTAGTTAGGTTGTTGCTTGATATTGTGTTCTCCACTATTTGATCCTATCTTGAGCCGAACAGTATACTGGAATTCAACAGGTTGTTGTTCTGTGAAGGTGATTTTGGTTTCCAGCAGCGTTCCTATTCCTGCAGCAACTCCTTCCAGCATCAATGATAGCTAGGAATTGAGGTATTGTGTAGGGATTGATTACAAGATCATGTGTAGATTTGAATTAGGATAATTGTTTCATGTTGTTGATGAATTATGTATGGTGTAGGGTAATGGATCCTTGTTGTATGGTTTAAAATTAATCTAATGGAACGATTAGGGTTAAGACAATTTACCCTAGTCAATTGTTAGATTTAATTTAGGTAGGCAAATAGTTATGTGGATTAGGGTTTTCCCTAATTTAGTCTCGTGGATTTTATTTAGCTATTTAAATT
This sequence comes from Zingiber officinale, assembly GCF_018446385.1. Taxonomy (NCBI): domain Eukaryota; kingdom Viridiplantae; phylum Streptophyta; class Magnoliopsida; order Zingiberales; family Zingiberaceae; genus Zingiber; species Zingiber officinale. The sequence continues at coordinate 54,050,290 of NC_055986.1, forward strand.
CTTATAAATTTTAGCTAAATAAAAATATATATATTGATTGGTACAGGACTTTGATTCGAGACGGTGTCTCGACGAGGGATCTATTTCGGATTAGACCTTTTCTATTGGAGACGGGTACTTTTGACTTATGTCATTTAATATACATAGTGGTGAATTTAACAAGTTCCATTAATTATGTTCCTTATTTGTTTCGGTTAGTCACTACCCAATACCTGTTATATGATTGATTGATTTCTTGATTTGCATCTCATGTATACTTTACCTGCTTATACATGTTTATAGGGGTAGTGATATACCATACTTTACCATGTTCAGGACCTAGGTTTTATACCTTCTGTGTACCTTTGATTTGATTTGATTTGTTGACCTATGGTGCACTTTTATATACACATGGATTAGGTCAGGATATTTTGCGGTTAGTGCCATGCACCATTTGCATGATTGCATGCTGTGCGATAGTCCGCTCCATTATTGTTGAGCACATCGCCAGTTACATGGATCTGCACACACCACCACTCATGGGTTAGTGGTCGATTCAGACAGAGTGTGTTGCAGCAGGGACTCTGTTAGGCACCGTTGGTCCGCTCATGGGTAGTGTGACACAACATGTTATCCGGCAGGGATTCCTCCCCGTCATCGTGTACCGGGAGTTGAGAGAATTGCGCTCCCCCATTTATGATTTGGGGTAGGAGGATAGGTGTACTCCGACAGCATCCCGTCCACTCGGTCACTCATCAGGAGTAGTGACGACAGAGTGCACGATTGTCACAGCCCTACCCACTCGGCCTCACTATTGTGTGAGATGATCGACTGGCGTCAGGGGTGACCAGGACGCATCATTGGCATCATATGCATGATGCATTTATTACTTGTGTTTGTGTTTGCTGCATTTATATGCTGCATATTGTTTGGATACCTATGTTTGACATGCATACAGGATTTCCATATCACTCGGACGGTTTGTCCTTATACCCAGGTCCTGGTTAGTACAGTTTCTCTCCTGTTTATTTCAGATGTATTTTTGTCCTTATTATATCAGGAGACTGTATGCATGATTAGTGCTAGGTGTTATTTCCTTACTTTGTATATCAGTTGTACCTGCTGAGTGTTGGACTCACCCCGCCTCCATTGTTATTATTTTTCAGGTTGATGCTGTCAGGAGAGAATTCCAGTTGCTAGTCCCCTGCAGACCACAAGCTGTTTTTTTTATCTTTTGGTTTGTTATTTAGACTGTGTTAGACTTATTCTGTTTGAGGATTTGGATATTGTATGGATTCTTATGATCGATGGATTTCCGTATGGTTTAGATTTGTTCTACTACATGCCTGCCTGGACGGCAGAAGAGGTAAGTTTGTCGGATTTGTGTTTTACGAGTGTAGTTGTGTAGGGTGGTTTTCGAGTCAGAGTATTACTGCTTTGTTTGGTTATATATAACTGCGTGGATGTTTGTGTGGTTGTGCTATATTTACTGTTATTATTCCAGCCGCATGTGGCTGAGTTATATGGATATGTAGAAAGTTTCAGATTGTCCGCCGTACAAGGGAGATGCTGCCGAAATTTCTTCGGACAGGGACTCCTCCGGGGCGTGACAGCCCTAGAGCCAATCATGTGATGATTGTTGTATGGACTCGATATATCATATTCCTATATATTTATAAAGGCATTTATTAATGGTTATTATACTTACTTGTATTGGTGCCAAATAACCAAGTATAATAACGTCCTTGAGTAGAAGGTTCTTATCTATATCAATCGATTGGTTGAATCGATAATGAGATGATATAGAGAACACTAATCTTAATCATTCCTAGTCAAGTATTAACATTCAGGGACAATGTTAATACGATGAGACTAGCATGTAGGTCAACTCGATGACTTGATCTCACAAGTCATGGATATAGAGATGTCAAGTTGACACATGGGTATGCATTGGAGAATGTATACTGAATGACCCGCCATGAGAAAGTATCATAGATCGTTATATGAGTATCATATACTTTCTCATGTGACTATTAGTATGACTATCAGTCCGTGGACCTGAAGTCATCATGGTTCCCTACATAAGGAGTTACATACTTTAACTTCATCAAACGTCACCCGTAAATGAGTGGACTATAAAGACGACTACTGGGTATGTAACAAATTATACAGAGGGATGTGAGTGATGTAGATGAGATCTATCCCTCCTATATGACGGGAGTGACATCATGATTCTTGATAGAGTGGGATCACTAAGTGCATAGTCATGCCCAAATGAGTCAATATGAGATATTGAGCTCATTTGATTAGAGTGAGTCTACTTGGAGTTCAAGACATAGATTGATTAGAGGATGACACGGTCTATGCCTTAATTGATCAATCTAGATGTCAAGGATAGAAGGACATTGTCACATATTATGAGAGTCACAATTAGTAGTCACAAAGGTGATGTTGGATCTCAACATTCTTGTAAATTGGGTAGTAATGATGTGTTGTTAGATACCGCTCATTACTTATGTTTCTAAATGGGTTTAGGAGCATTGCCAATGTTACAAGAACCTATAGGGTCGCACACAAAGGGTAATTAGATGGAGATTAGGTCCATATGATGGACCAAGAGGATTAGATTCATGTGATGAACCAAATTGGATTAAGAGTAATTCAAATTATACTAATTGAGTTGAACTCAATTTGATTCATGTGTTAAATAAGTTTAATTTTGACTATGATTCATTGAGTCAATTTAATTCAATGAATAGAGATTCATTAAATTGAATTGACTTGAATCAAAGGTTAGATTTGATCGACCATGGGAGATAAAAAAGTCAAGTTTGACTTGACTTGACTTGAGAGGGAAGATAAAGGGTCAAGTTTGACTTGACCAAATGCCACCTCATTTGTGACTTGGCATGGGCCGACCAATAATGGTGTTCCACATCATCATGACTACATTATTGTGTGGCACCTCATGAGGAAGACCAAGAGTCATGACTCTTGGTATTCTATGGAGGTATTAAACCTCCATTAAGTGGTCGGCCACTTTAGGTGTGTGAATGAATTACATTGTGTGCTCATTCACTTCTTCTTCTTCCTCTCTAGTTTTTCTCTCCTTCTCATCCTCCATTGCCGAGACTTCTCAAGGGTGCTAGCACACTCTAAGTTGTTCTCTCCACCTTTTGTCCGTGTGGATACGTGTAGAGGAGTGTTCACTTGACACTCTACGAGATCCGGCAACCTTTGGACGAGCGGGATAAGCGAAGGGCATCGCTACAGGGGTAACACTCTTTTTCATGTAGATCTAAGGTAGATCTAGTATAGATAAACATATACAAGATTATTATATATATTTTCGCACGGATCCATGGCTAGCTTCGGGGTTTCCATAACGCAAAAAGCGGTTTTTGCGGCTCGAAATGCTAACACACAGCCAACGACACTCCGTAGAATTCAGGATTCTGCCAACGACCATTTACCAGTCGACTGGTCCCTATAGCCAATGAGCACAAAAGCATTCTATGCCTTCTGTGAAATTGGATCAGTCAATTGGTCCAAGTACCAGTCGACTGGTCTATTACATTCACACACACTCATCCTTTCTGGAGTCACCTTTGAAGCCTTCTTCCTTGGCTTTCGCCCCTCAGATGCACCCGAGCCTGCGACTCCTTTCCATGCACCCTTCGCATTGCTTTGAAGTCTGCTTCCCTCAACTTCACTCCGTTGCTCCTCGTCCGGCGGTCCCTCAGATATCTTCCATCATCCTTCATCGACTCAAGGATCCGAGCCCTAGAATGAGCTTCCCAAACTTGGCCGCACCAAGCTCCTCATGTGTGTTTCACTAAGTCTTACATGACTCAAATACACATATCAAACCAATATGAAAGTATAACTTAAACCCTTTGACACACACATCAAAACCATGATCATACCAATCAAACCTAGGTCGATTGCATCAACACATGGGATGAGTCATCATCAGAGTTTAAACTGGAGGAATATGCCGGACTAGCACTCATGGCGAGTCACCAGAGGAGAGCATCGATGAAGGAGAAGCTACATCTGAGGAAAGCAACAACAAAGGGGGAGCATGTAACTTCGAACATGATATGGTAAATGAGGTATGTTTTCTACCTTCTAGTCAACTTTATTCTGGAATAACATTAATGTCTAAATCCTTATGTAAGTTAAAATTTAAGAATAATAAATTAAAGAAGAAAAATATTGATTTAAAAAAAAATAGCCAACACATACCCACTAGAATTGTTTGATAAAATCAAAAATAAAAATGAAAAATTAAGAGAAAAAGTAGAATCACTCCAACAAAATTCAACATGTTTAAATACCTCTCAATATTCAAATGTTAGATATAATAGTATGGTTAATTGGTATTTACAATTTTATAAAGGTCAAATTACAAAATTAGTAAGAAATTATATTCCTAAAAATTATTTGATAAATCCAGTAAGTAAAAATTTATATTAAATTTTTAAATTATACTTCGTATAATTTAAATTATTTTTATGAGTGCTTTAAAATTTAATGTGTTTTATTTTCCACATTGTTTTAAAAAATTAATTATTTAGCATTCCTACTATTCGTATTTCAAGTTGGAAATTTTTACCATGATTTGATCCACTAAAAAAATTATTTAAAAATATTTGACTATTATATTATTTATTTTGAATTTTTTAACGAAATTTGTATTATGAAAATTAAAAAATGTTTCACAGATATATTTTTGGAAAAATTTATTTATGTGATAAAACATAATGTTCCCTATCACAAGAATTTTTTCGATCATTATCTAAATTATTTTAAATTTTTTAACAAAAATAATATTTTTATTATTAAAAATTTATTAAGTCTTTATTTCTATAAAATTATTTTTTCTAAAGATAAAAATCATATTTTACATCTTCAGAAAAATTAACATGATTTTTCAACATATTAAACTATTTGTAATCAGTATATTTTTAAAAATTATATTTCTCACTCAAAATATTAATCTTGAAAATAAAATAAAATCATGTGCTCATAAAATTTTTTTAACTAATCTGAAATCTTATGTGTGACATTGACAAGAATTTTTATTATTTTTCAAAAAGTTACCGTATTTTAAAAATTAATTTTGAGAAATCTAAAACTTAATTCTTAAAAATTAATTTCTCAATAAAATAATTTTGATGAAAATACAAATTTCATGGAATATTATTTTAAAACACCACCTAGAATGCAAAACGTATGAGCTAGAACGACTCATCAAAGGCGAATAACGACTATTGAGAAACATACATGGTGGATTATTGAGTGAAGCCGTTACCCAGCTATTGGGTTTTTCGGGCCGCGAAAACCGCTTTTCGCGTCACGGAAACCCCAAATCACCCAAAGCCGTAGGATCCGTGCAAGGAAAAATTTCGAAAACACAAGTACGAGTTATAAACTATGATCTACAGTAGATCTACAAGGAAAACATTTTACCTTCGATGCGTGCCCTCGCAAATCCCGCTCGTCCAACGGTACGCCGGATCTCGAGAGTGTCAACGTAGACACTCCTCTAATGATATCCACACGAACAAGGAGTGTCTCTCACACTCAAAGGATGGAGAAGAGAGCCCCAAGTGTGCTAGCACTTTCTAGAGCTCTCGAATGGGATTGGAAAGGAAGAAAAGAAGAAGGTACAAAAAGAAATCTTATACACTCACTAGTAGTATCCTTCCTTTGTGGCCTTCACTCTTCCTTTGCTCTTGGATTCACTCAACCACCTTCTCCTCACCAAGAAGTCACGGCAACAGCAGCAAGAAGGAGGAAGAAAACTAGGAAGAAGATAATCACATTACCACACATCAATACACACTAAATGAAAAACAACTAATCCTTTAGTGTGGCCGGCCACACACATAACTCCCTCATTTAATGTGGCCGGCCACATTAAATGGAATGGGAAGTGTTGTAACCTCCATGAGGTGGCATGTGATGTGGCAAGGATGAGTCATCCTTATGATGTGGCAACACATCAAGTCAAACTTGATGTTTCAACTTCTACTTGGTCAAGTCAAACTTGACCAATTGTCTTCCTTGTTGAGTTAAATCCAACCTTTGATTCAAGTCAATTTCAATTTAATGAATCTCAATTCATTAATATAAATTGACTCAATGAATCAAATTTAAATTAGACTCATTCAACAATCGAATCTAATTGAGTCTAACTCAATAAGTCTAATTTGAATCCAATCTTTGGTGCATCATATGAACCTAATCCAATTGGTTCATCATATGAACCTAATCTACATCCACTTGTTCTTTGTGTGTGACCCAATAGGTTCTTGTAACGTTGGCAATGTTTCTAAACTCCTTTAGAAACATAAGCAATGAGCGGCATCTAGCAATACATCATTGCTACCCAAGTTACAAGAAATGTCGAGATCCAACATCACCTTGTGATTACTAATTGTGACTCCTCACAATATATGACAAGTGTCCTTCTATCCTAGACATCTAGATTGATCAATGTGAGGCATAGACCGTGTCATCCTCTGACCAATCTAAATCTTGAACTCCAAGTAGACTCACTAAATCAAATGAGCTCAATATCTCATATTGACTCATTTGGGCATGGCCATGCACTTCGTGGTCTCACTCTATCAAGAATATCGATGTCGCTCCCGTCATATAGGAGGGATAGATCCCATCTACATCACTCACATCCCTCTGCATAATTCGTTACATACCCAGTAATCGCCTTTATAGTCCACCCAGTTACGGGTGACGTTTGACGAAACCAAAGTACATAACTCCTTATGTAGGGATCCATGGTGACTTCAGGTCTAAGGACTAATAGTCATACTAATAGCCACATGAGAAAGTATATGACACTCATATAACGATCCATGATACTTTCTCATGGCGGGTCATTCAGTATACATTCTCTAATGCATACCCATGTGTCAGCTTGATATCTCTATATCCATGACTTGTGAGATCAAGTCATCGAGTTGACCTACATGCTAGTCTTATTGTATTAACATTGTCCCTGAATGTTAATACTCGACTAGGAATGATTTAGAGTAGTGTTCTCTATATCATCTAACTATCGATTCAACTAATCGATTGATATAGGTATGAACCTTCTACTCAAGGACGCTATTATACTTAGTCTATTTGACACTAATACAAATAAGTATAATAACCAAACAAATGCCTTTATTAATATACAAGAATATGATATACATGAGTCCATACAATTATCAAATGATTGGCTCTAGGGCTCTAACTAACACCAGCACCTCGGGCGGAATGGTCATCGCCCTGCTATGAGCATCCACCTAGGTCTGAGCCAGAGGAACCTGAATATGGATCATATGCTCAGGCGAACGGGGAGTGTCATCATCGAGGGAGCGTCAGGTGTTAGTGGGCTGGTGGATCAAAGTTGAGATGTGTCTACGATTGATCGGATCAGAGTGCTCTAAAGTCGCCCGACCCTTGGACTTGGACTTCAAGGGGAGGATGGTGGAGACTGGGATCCCTAGATCGACCGGCAGTGGAAAAAGGAAACCAGTTGTTCCAAGAGTGCGTCGATCGGTAGCTCGAGCACTAATGAAGTTCAGTCGGATGAAGCTGGCGTGGGTAAGCCAATCACCCTCTCGGGGACGGCAGAAGACGAACTCTCACCCTACTTGGATGGGAGTCGGGAAGTAGGTACTTCCACAAGCGCTGGTGTCGAGGCTCCTGAGCGGAGTCTCTTTCTCTGCTGGCGCTGAAGCAGTAGCTCGCTAGAACTCGACGAGTCGGTCGACAACAACTTAGATGGTACGTCTATTGGGACGATGGTGGGCTGCTCAGAAGGAAGCTTTTCTAATGGTAGCGGCTGCACTACTCCCTGCCGCTCTACTCGCCTTATCAGTCTGATCAGTTAAACTTCTGACTGGCGCAAGTCCGCAGTTTGCCAACTCGGCCACACTAAGGGCATTAATCTTAGCCTCAAAGAGTTTTCTCTTGGCGCTCAGCAGGGACTTCAACATGACTTCAGCTGTAAAAATAAAAGTGAAATGAGTTAGATTATAAGGCGACATAAGAAGAAATAGTTTACCTAAAAAGCCGGGTAGCCATGAGCGGAAGGGACTTAGTCCGAAAATATATAGGGCGCCTTCGTGCAATATCTTATATATATATGGTACTTTTGACCGGCAAGATGAACGACCGCCTCGAGGTAGGTCGGCTCTCAACGATACTTGCGCAAAGTGGGAGGCTTCATCAACTCCATTTGCCAGCCGGTCGGGAATGATGACCGCTCGGGAAGGCGAACAAAAAAGTAATGTTCCTTTCAGTGCTTGTTGAATGAAGACATTTTACCAAAGAATACAGAGCCCACTCGGGCCTATATCAGAAAGGTTCCTGCCTTAGATAGCTTATGATAGTAAAAATAATAAAAAAATATGAGGGACGAGCGGGATACAGTATAGTGTTAGTTAGAGCCCTAGAGCCAATCATTTGATGATTGTATGGACTCATGTATATCATATTCATGTATATATATTAAGGCATTTGGTTTTTGGTTATTATGCTTATTTGTATTAGTGCAAGATAAAATAAGTATAGTAACGTCCTAGAGTAGAAGGTTCATACCTATATCAATCGATTAGTTGAATCGATAGTAAAATGATATAGGGAACACTACTCTAAATCATTCCTAGTTGAGTATTAACAATCAGGGACAATGTTAATGCAATAAGACTAGCATGTAGGTTAGCTCGATGACTTGATCTCACAAGTCATGGATATAGAGATATCATGCTGACACATGGGTATACATTGGAGAATGTATACTGAATGACCCGCCATGAGTAAGTATCATGGATCGTTATATGAGTGTCATATACTTTCTCATGTGGCTATTAGTATGACTATTAGTCCTTAGACCTGAAGTCACCATGGATCCCTACATAAGGAGTTATGTATTTTGGTTTCGTCAAACGTCACCCGTAACTGGGTGGACTATAAAGGCGATTACTGGGTATATAACGAATTATGTAGAGGGATGTGAGTGATGTAGATGGGATATATCCCTCCCATATGACGGGAGCGACATCAATATTCTTGATAGAGTTAGACCACGAAGTGCATGGCCATGCCCAAATGAGTCAACATGAGATGTTGAGCTCATTTGATCGAGTGAGTCTACTTGGAGTTCAAGATTTAGATTGATTAGAGGATGACACGGTCTATTCCTCACATTGATCAATCTAGATGTCAAGGATAGAAGGACATTTGACATATTTTGTGAGGAGTCACAATTGGTAGTCACAAGGTGATGTCGGATCTCGACATTCTTGTAACTTGGGTAGTAATGATGTGTTGCTAGATACCGCTCATTACTTATGCTCCTAAATGGGTTTAGGGCATTGCCAACGTTACAAGAACCTATAGATTCACACACTAAGGACAATTAGATGGAGATTTGGTTCATATGATGAACCAAGAGGATTAGATTCATTTGATGAATCATATTGGATTAAGAGTAATCCAAATTGGGCTAATTGAGTTGGACTCAAGTTGATTCATGTATTCAATGAGTCTAATTTAGATTATGACTCATTAAATCAACTTAATTTAATGAATTAGATTCATTATATTAAGTTGGCTTGAATCATATGGTTGGATTAGATCAACCATGAGAGAGATTTGATCAAGTTTGACTTGATTTGAGAGGAAGAGAAAAAGTCATGTTTGACTTGACTTTTTGCCACATCACTAGTGAGTTGGCAAGATGTGGACCAATAGGATTGCTCCACATCATCAATGTGTGCCACCTCATGGAGGTTACAAGCCTCCATAGCATTTAATGTGGCCGGCCCACATTAAATGAGGAGGTTACACTTGTTGCCATGTCATTTAGTGAGGTGGCAAGATGTGGACCAATAGTGTTGATCCACATCATCCTAGAGTGCCACCTCATGGGGGTTACAACTCTTAATGGTCTCCACATTAATTGGAATTAATGTGGGGGTTACACCTCCTAGAGTGGCCGGCCACTTGATGGCTAAGGGGTTTTTTGAATTTCCTCTCAATTGATTCATTCACTCTTCTTCTCCCTTGGGTGCTCTCTCTTCTCCTTCTCCCATTCCTTGGCCGAACACTCCATTGGTGCTAGCACACCTTGTGTTTTGGTCATCTCCTTCTACTTGTGTCCGTGTGGATACATATAGAGGTTGTCTACTTTGACAACTAGAGATCCGGCGACATCTTGGACAAGCGGGAACGCGAAGGGCTTCGCTACAAGGGTAATGATCTTAACTTTAGTGTAGATCTAAAGTTTTTACAAACTCGTACAAGAAAAAGGTTTTTCGATAATTTTGTTTACGAATCTTTGCACGAGATCCATGGCTTTGGGTGACTCGGGGTTTCCGCGACGCGAAAAAGCGATTTTCGCGGCCCGAAGAACCCAACATATAGGTGGAATAAGATTACTATCCCGCACAGAAGCTTAAAGGAGTTCGACACTAACTAGTGTAAAGAAATATGAAAGTATCTATAGACTTCAGAAAAGAAGGGGTGGATCGGGAAGCACAGACCGATCAAAAATTGGTCTTTAAAAAAAGTAAGACAACCATCCGGTAGCCTATATGGGTGTGCATATGCAATGGGAATGATTATTTGGTAGTCATCGGGAATATTGTAAGACATATGCATTTGCATTATTTTGTCGTCGTTAAAATTAGACTTGTGTATGTATACCATAATCTAGTGATAGATGGAAGAGGAGGAGAAGAGGCGGCCATGGAGACACAATGAAAAGCAGAGGCAGAAATGTTAACAAAAATCAAGGAGCGGACGAACAAAGGGAGAGAAAGCTTACGAAGAAATATCGCTGGCGATGAACGATGAAGGAGAAAATCAATAGAGAGCATGCGTGAGGAAGAAGATGTGGTGAAGTAGGAGAACGACAATGAATAAGGGTTTATAAACCCTGGGGAAGGCTGCTCTGGGCCGTCCGATTGAGGGCTATGGAAAATAAAGCTAAGATCTGGTCGTTGAATTCAAAATGACTCATGTCACATCAATTGTGGATATCTATCTGTCACATCAAATGTGCGGTGGCAAAAAATAGGACACGTGGCGCTTGTCGACAGAGAGGTATTACTGATGTTTAATTAAAGGACATGGGTGGCGTGCTCGGCATTAATGACCAGAGATTTACCCAGTCTTCGAGAAATTGGGATGACATTAGCAACCATTAAAAGATATTCACTCACCAGAGGAAGCGACGGGAAGTTGAAAAAAATGATAAGTGCTGCCCACGAGCTCGCCGAGTGGAGGACGTGAATTGAGATATAGCTGAGTGGTGGCTCTAAACCAAGGTCAGTGGGATACAGCTGAGTGGCGGCTCTAAACACATGGTAGAGAGTGATAGCCGAGCGACAGCTTTAAACTCATGGCGGGAAATGACTATAGTATTCCCTATAGCCGAGCGACAATTCTAAATCTAAGTAAAGTCGAGTAGTGACTATAAACTCTTGATCGGTGGAATGCAAAGTCAAACAGCGGCTCTAAACCCATATCAATAAGTGATAGCACAACGGTGGCTTTAAACCCATGTCAATAAGTGATAGCCGAGCGGCGGCTTTAAACCTATTTCAGTAAGTGATAACCAGACGACAGCTCTAACTCATGGCCGAAAGCACCTGCCGTATTCACCATAGCCGAATGGCTATTCTGAAACTAAGAATGTTCGATCGACTTTGGAGGTCACGGAAAACATTGCTCATCCAGTCAGTCGGACTTACAGTATCCTTTGTCTAGACTTGGGGGTAAGATTTGTGATGCGGTAAAGGGAGCCCACCAAGTATGAGTCAAAGGCGGGAACAACAGTCGACGTGGAGGTCAAAGTCAAGACAGTCAAAGACAAGAAACCATTGGTCACCAAAGTTGGCCGAGTGGGTGGCAATGGGTTGAGCAGGCCTGAAGTGTCCATTCAATCTGGAGGCTCATTTGAGTAGATTGCTCGCGTCTGGTCTGGACAACTATAGAGGGGGCATTAGATGCTCACAACTGTGACGACCCTACAAGGGCTAGTTGTTGGGTTTTTCGGGCCGCGAAAACCGCTTTTTAGCGTCGCGAAAACCTTGAAACCCCCGCCACCGGATCCGTGCAAAGAAAAATAAAAACAAAATACAAGTACGAGTTTCTAAAGTCTAGATCTACACTAGATAAGAGCGTTACCCTCGATGCGATGCCCTTCGCTATCCCGCTAGTCCAACAGTTTGCCGGATCTCAAGATTGTCAAAGTAGACAACCCTTTAGAAGTATCCACATGAACAAAATTAGGTGGAGGGGACCAAACAAAGGTGTGCTAGCACCTAGGGTGTTCGGCCAAGAGAGAAGAGGGAGAGCTTGAGGAAGAAGATGATAGAATGAGCCTTGAATGAAAAAATGAATTCCATTCATTTTGAGTGGTCGGCCACACCAAGTGTAACTCCTCTCATTAATGTGGTCGGCCACATTAAAGCAAAGGAGAAGATGTAACTTCCATTAGGTGGCACAATCATGTGTTAACTATGATGATGTGGCACATCATCATTGGCCACTTAATGCCAAGTCACAAATGATGTGGCATAAAGTCAAGTCAAACTTGACTCTTCCTCTTCCTCTCAAGTCAAGTCAAACTTGACTTAATTTCTCTCATGGTTGATCTAATCCAACCATTTAATTCAAGTCAATTTAATATAATGAATCTAATTCATTTAATTAAATTGATTCAATGAGTCATAATCTAAATTAGACTCATTGAACACATGAATTAACTTGAGTCTAACTCAATTAGCCTAATTAGGATTACTCTTAATCCAATTTGATTCATCACATGAATCTAATCCTCTTGGTTCATCATATGAACCTAATCTCCATTTAATTGTCCTTAGTGTGTGACCCTATAGGTTCTTGTAACGTTGGCAATGCCCCTAAACCCATTTAGGAGCATAAGTAATGAGCGGTATCTAGCAACACATCATTACTACCCAAGTTACAAGAATGTTGAGATCCAACATCACCTTGTGACTACTAATTGTGACTCCTCACAATATATGACAAGTGTCCTTCTATCCTAGACATCTAGATTGATCAATGTGAGGCATAGACCGTGTCATCCTCTGACCAATCTAAATCTTGATCTCCAAGTTAGACTCACTAAATCAAATGAGCTCAATATCTCATATTGACTCATTTGGGCATGGCCATGCACTTCGTGGTCTCACTCTATCAAGAATATCAATGTCGCTCCCGTCATATAGGAGAGATAGATCTCATCTGCATCACTCACATCCCTCTGCATAATTCGTTGCATACCCAGTAATCGCCTTTATAGTCCACCCAGTTACGGGTGACGTTTGACGAAACCAAAGTACATAACTCCTTATGTAGGGATCCATGGTGACTTTAGGTCTAAGGACTAGTAGTCATACTAATAGCCACATGAGAAAGTATATGACACTCATATAACGATCCATGATACTTTCTCATGGCGGGTCATTCAGTATACATTCTCCAATGCATACCCATGTGTCAACTTGATATCTCTATATCCATGACTTGTGAGATCAAGTCATCGAATTGACCTACATGCTAGTCTTATTGCATTAACATTGTCCCTGAATGTTAATACTCGACTAGGAATGATTAAGAGTAGTGTTCCCTATATCATCTCACTATCGGTTCAACTAACCGATTGATATAGGTGAGAACCTTCTACTCAAGGACGCTATTATACTTAGTTTATTTGGCACCAATACAAGTAAGTATAATAACAAAAAACAAATACCTTTATTTATATAAGAATATGATACAACAAGTCCATAATACAATTATCAAATGATTGGCTCTAGGGCTCTAACTAACAATCTCCCACTAGCACTAGTGCCAATCAGTGTAGGCTCTAAGCCCCAATGACCTAGTGTGACCATCATGCTTCCTCTGTGCCAAAGCCTTGGTCAAGGGATCTGCAATGTTAGCCTCTGTAGGTACTCTGCATATCTTCACATCTCCTCTCTCGATAATCTCTCAAATGAGATGGAAGCGCTGTAGTATGTGTTTGGTCCGCTGGTGTGAGCGAGGTTCCTTCGCCTGTGCTATAGCTCCATTGTTGTCACAATAGAGCTCAATAGGGTCAGCGATACTGGGAACCACCCCAAGTTCAGTGATGAACTTGCGGATCCAAACTGCCTCCTTTGCTGCCTTTGATGTAGCAATGTACTCGGCCTCTGTCGTAGAATCAGCTACTGTGTCCTGCTTCGAACTCTTCCAGCTCATAGCACCACCATTTATGCTAAATACGAACCCTGACTGCGATCGATAATCATCATCGATATGAGGAAGACAACTATGTCCCTAGCTCATCATTGCCTCCATATATCAAGAAATATTCTTTAGTCCTTCTTAAGTACTTAAGAATATTCTTGACCGCTATCCAGTGACTTTCACCTGGATCTGACTGGTATCTGCTCGTCATGCTCAAAGCATACGAGACATCAGGTCGAGTACATAGCATGGCGTACATGATAGATCCTATGGCTGAGGCATAAGGGATCTGATCCATGCGGTCTCTCTCCTCTCTAGAAGAGGGACCTTGAGTCTTCGAAAGACTCACGCCATGTGACATCGGTAGAAATCCCTTCTTAGAGTTCTGCATGGCAAACCGAAGGAGTACCTTGTCAATATATGTACTCTGACTTAGGCCAAGCAATCTCTTAGATCTATCTCTATAGATCTGTATCCCTAGAATGCGGGATGTCTCACCTAAGTCCTTCATTGAGAAGCAACTCCCTAGCCAGTTCTTGACAGACTGAAGAAAAGGGATGTCCTTCCCAATGAGTAGTATGGCATCCACATACAATATGAGGAAGATAACTATATCCCCTACAACCTTCTTGTAGACACAAGGCTCATCTTCGTTCTTGATGAAACCAAACTGTTTGATTGCATCATCGAATCAAAGATTCCAGCTCCGAGAAGCTTGCTTTAGTCCATAAATGGACCTATGCAGCTTGCATACTCTGCTAGAATGCTATGGATCTATAAAACCCTCAGGTTGTGTCATGTACACATCCTCGAGCAGGTTTCCATTCAGAAACGCAGTTTTGACATCCATCTGTCATATCTCATAGTCATGGTATGCTGCAATAGCAAGCATGATCCGAATGGACTTAAACATCGCTACTGGAGAAAAGGTTTCATCATAGTCAATACCATGAATCTGCTTGAAACCTTTAGCTACCAAGCGACCCTTGTAGATAAGTCCATCCATGTCAGTCTTTCTCTTAAAGACCCACTTACACCCAATGGGTTTTACCCCTTCAGGTGGATCAACCAAAGTCCATACTTGGTTGGTGTACATGGATTCCATCTCGGATCTCATGGTCTCTAGCCATTTCTCGGAATCTGGTCTCATCACAGCTTCCTGATAGGTGGTAGGCTCATCCTCTATGAGCACAACGTCATCATGGTCAGACAAGAGAAATGACTATCTCTCAGGCTGACGACGTACCCTATCAGACCTGCGAAGAGGTATGTCTACTTGAACTGGTTGTTGTTCCTTAACTCTTTGTGGAACAATATCATCCACAACACTTTGTGGTTCCAGTTCAACTTCCATCGAGGCTTCAGTGCTATTGTTCGCATCTTGGACTTCTTCAAGATCGAACATGCTCCCACTAGTCTTTCTAGAAACAAAGTCCCTTTCTAGAAAAACCCCAGTCTTTACCACAACTACCTTGTGCTGACTGGGAATGTAGAAGTAATATCCCTTAGTTTCCTTGGGATATCCAATAAAGTAGCACTTGTCAGATTTGGGTCTTAATTCGTCTGAGACTTGACGTCTAACGTAAGCCTCACAACCCCAAATCCTCATAAAAGACACCTGAGTATCTCTCCCAGTCCATATCTTATATGGTGTCTTTATCACGACCTTGGATGGAACTCGGTTGAGTATAAAAGCTGCCGTGTCTAGAGCATAGCCCCAAAGGTATGTCGGAAGATCTGTGTGACTCATCATAGATCGTACCATATCTAATAGGGTATGATTCCTCCTTTCGGATACACCATTCCACTATGGTGTTCCAGGAGGAGTGAGTTGGGATAGAATCCCACACTCAGCTAGATAGTCACGAAACTCATGGCTAAGGTATTCTCCACCTCGATCTGATCGAAGTATCTTAATACTCTTGCCAAGCTGGTTCTGTACTTCATTCTTGAATTCTTTGAACTTTTCAAAGGATTCAGATTTATGTGTCATCAAGTACACATAACCATATCTACTAAAGTCATCAGTAAATGTGATGAAGTACCTATAACTGCCTCTAGCAGCGACATTGAAAGGGCCACATACTGTAGGACCGTTGGGCCGGCTAGAAGGGGGGGGGTTGAATAGCCCTGCAAAAATCAAAACGTAAACACCCTTCTCTAACTCTTAAACTAACACTTGTAAAATAAGAGAAATAAATAAAAGCAGAAAAGTAAAAGACACACCGAGATTTACTTGGTTACAACCGGGAAGGTTGTTAATCCAAGAAAGCGTAGCACTAGTATCTCCTTCAGGCGGAGAAGCCTTTTACAGCAACGAAGCGCACAATAGAAGCTTAAAACAGAAAAGCGTACAAGTGTAGAAAGAATGCTTGAGTTCTCAGTTAATTAACAGCTTCTAGACCAAGGTTATATTTATAGTCTTGGTCGGGGCGCCTGGAAGGGTTCCGGGCGTCCTGGGGGGGATAAAACTTTATCCCCCAACGTCCAGAACGCGAAAGACGCGTTCTGGTCAAACTTCACGTTCCGGGCGCCCCGAACTGTTCCGGGCGCCCCGGGCTGCTCCGGGCGCCTCGGACAGTTCCGGGCGCCCCGGAGCAACTTTTGCGTCCGGGACCTCTGCTCCGTTTTAGTCCCGCCTCGGTCCGGGTCTTCCGCTCCGGATCCGCTTACTTGGGTGATCTCTGCCATCCGGAAAAGGGCTCACCCGAACCCAACTTCCGGTCTTCTCAAGCGGGCTTCCCTCCGGCTTCTCGTCCCTCGGAATTGCCGCGTGTTTCCTTCTCGTCCGCCAGCGTACTCATCCGCAGTCTTCGTCCCTCGGTCGTCGACCTTCTCGCTAACTGCGTCTCTTGCTCCCCGAGCAATCTTCCGCTCCGGCTTTCGTCCCTCGGAACCACCGCGCGCTTCCTTCTCGTCCGCCGGTGTACTCTTCCGAAGCACCTCGTCCCTCGGACTGCCGTCCTTCTCGCTAGCTGCATCTTCCGCTCGACTACCTGTGTTCCTAAGCTCCTGTACACTTAGACACAAGGTTAGAAACAATGCAGGACCTAACTTAACTTGTTGATCACACCAAAACAACCTTGGGGTTCCAACAATCTCTCCCTTTTTGGTGTGATCAACCCAAGTTAAGCTAGGGTCAAAACTAGACATAAAATTAAAACAAGGTATTGCAATAATGTGCAATAAAATTAAATTTCAAAAAAAATTTTAATTTTCAATTTTTATCTCCCCCTAGACTTATACTAATTCTTCTCCCCCTTTGATCACAAAAAAAATGGGGTTTAAAAAGAACTACGGGTTAAAGACTTAGAGTAAAAAAAAATTCTTAAAGACTTTAAGCAGAAATTTTCAATTTCAAAATTGTCTTATGAAAGTTTTTCTAAATTAACAAACAATGAGAATTTTTCTAAGTAACTTCAGCAGAAAATTTTTCTAAGTGAAAACTTTGAGAATTTTTCTAAGTGAAAATTTGACTTTGGCAAAAAGTATTTTCCTAAGTATAAAAATATTTTGAAAAAAATGTTTTTTTTTTTAACTTTGAAAGCATTAATTAATTCTAATTTTAATGCTTTGACAGAAAGTTAATTAAACATTTATTTCAATATTTTGGCTTCCAGGTCGTGGCGAGGCACTAGGCCTTCTTGGTTATTGGAGCAACAACCACTTCCTTAGACAAAACCTCATAGAGAAATTCAGTGTTTAATTTTCTCACTGAAAAGCGCTAATTTTAATTTTTAATTTTAAAACTTAGACTAAGCAAGATTTAGGAACCCAATAAAGGTTCCGCCTACTGGATTGATTAAAAATTTCTTAGGGACATATTTTCTAGAGATATTCTTAATTTGTCCCGGGTGATATCTATAATACCAATTTAAATTTTTAAATTTTCTAGAATTAGATGAACATGCATGATTTTTCAAATTATCTACTTGAATTTTAAAATCATTATTTTCAAGTTTCAATTTTTCATTTTCCAATTTTGATTTATCTAATTCTTCTAGAGGGCAGGATTTAGCTAAGATTATTTTTAAATTTTTTATTTCTTTTTCTAATTTACAGCAGTCTTTAGTTAATAACTTAACAAATTTATAAAGTTTATCGGGAGGAAGTGAACGTACCTGACTTACCTTGTCGAGTTCGTTTTCCGTGTCTCCCCCTGAACTACTGCTTTCCTCTGACGAAGCTCCCCCTTCATCGATGCTTTCGATGCTCATTTCGGAAGAGCTTGACTCACAGTCGTCGTCTTGATGACTTGCCATTAGAGCAAGTCCGGAGAATGCCTCGACTTCCGACTCCGACGACGTATCATCCCACGTCGCCTTTAGGGCTTTTCGCTTTTGGATAGACTTCTTACCCTTTTCCTTGTTCTTGTTCTTCAGCTTGGGGCAATTGTCCTTGACGTGCCCTTCTTCGTCGCAGTGGTAGCAGCGGATCGTCCTTTTCTTCTTCCCCTGTGGATGGTTAGTAGATCTGGATTTACAAAGCTTCTTGAATCTTCTTACCATCATTACCATTTCCTCATCATCGAGAGAGGATTCCGACTCTGGTTCGTCTCTCGAAGCTTTGAGGGCGACGTTATTCTTGGGCTCCTTCATTCCTGCACATCTTGACTCATGCACTTCAAAAGTAGAAAAAAATTCTTCTAACGAGATCTTTTCTAAATCTTTAGAAATATAAAAGGCATCTACTAGTGATGCCCATTTTGAATTTCTAGGAAATGAATTTAGTGCGTACCTTAGCGAATCTCGGTTACTTACCGTTTCTCCGAGATTCGATAGTCCGGTGATGATCTCTTTGATTCTCGAGTGCAAGTGCGCGACTGTCTCATCTTCCCCAAGTTGCAGGCTGGTGAGCTGATTCCGAAGCAGATCTCTTCTGGCAAGCTTGGCTTCGGAAGTCCCTTCGTGCAGCTCGAGGAACTTTTCCCAAAGTTCCTTTGCCGAGTGGTATTGTCCGATTCTGTTGACTTCTTGAGGTGGAAGAACGCTTAGCAGATGGTATTCTGCTTTGCCGTTCGCCACGAATTCAGCCTGCTCCTTTTCTGTCCATTGACATTTTTCCTTACCTTCTGGAGCTACAAAACCGGATTCCATTGTTAAAGTTAATTCAAAGTCTGTGGTAAAAAATACCTGCATCAAATTCTTCCACGTAGCGAAATCTCCTCCATATTTCGGCGGGTGGATGCTTGGTCCGGCCATTATCTTTGCTTCGATTGGCGGTTAGTCCTCCTGAAACATCTTGGCTCTGATACCACTTGTAGGACCGTTGGCCGGCTAGAAGGGGGGTTGAATAGCCCTGCAAAAATCAAAACGCAAACACCCTTCTCGAACTCTTAAACTAACACTTGTAAAATAAGAGAAATAAATAAAAATAGAAAAGTAAAAGACACACCGAGATTTACTTGGTTACAACCGGGAAGGTTGTTAATCCAAGAAAGCGTAGCACTAGTATCTCCTTCAGGCGGAGAAGCCTTTTACAGCAATGAAGCGCATAATAGAAGCTTAAAACAGAAAAGCGTACAAGTGTAGAAAGAATGCTTGAGTTCTCAGTTAATTAACAGCTTCTGGACCAAGGTTATATTTATAGTCTTAGTCGGGGCGCCTGGAAGGGTTCCGGGCGCCCTGGGGGGGATAAAACTTTATCCCCCAACGTCCAGAACGTGAAAGACGCGTTCTGGTCAAACTTCACGTTCCGGGCGCCCCGGAGCAAAAAGTCAACTCTGGTTGACTTTTGCGTCCGGGACCTCTGCTCCGTTTTAGTCCCGCCTCGGTCCGGGTCTTCCTCTCCGGATCCGCTTACTTGGGTGATCTCTGCCATCCGGAAAAGGGCTCACCCGAACCCAACTTCCGGTCTTCTCAAGCGGGCTTCCCTCCGGCTTCTCGTCCCTCGGAATTGCCGCGTGTTTCCTTCTCATCTGCCAGCGTACTCATCCGCAGTCTTCGTCCCTCGGTCGTCGAACTTCTCGCTAACTGCGTCTCTTGCTCCCCGAGCAATCTTCCGCTCCGGCTTTCGTCCCTCGGAACCACCGCGCGCTTCCTTCTCGTCCGCCGGTGTACTCTTCCGCAGCACCTCGTCCCTCGGACTGTCGTCCTTCTCGCTAGCTGCGTTTTCCACTCGACTACCTGTGTTCCTAAGCTCCTGTACACTTAGACACAAGGTTAGAAACAATGCAGGACCTAACTTAACTTGTTGATCACACCAAAACAACCTTGGGGTTCCAACACATACATCACTATGTATAAGTCCTAACAAATCAGTCGCTCTTTCGCTGTGCCCACTAAAGGGAGTCTTGGTCATCTTGCCTAGTAGGCATGACTCGCACGTCTCATTAGATTCAAAATCAAATGAGTCCAGCAAACCATCCTTATGGAGCTGGGATAAGCGCTTGTCATTTATATGACCTAAGTGACAGTGCCAGAGATAGGTTTGGTTCAGGTCATTAGACTTGAACCTCTTGGTATTTATGTTATAGATAGGGCTTTCAAGGTCTAGAATGTAGAGTCCGTTCATCAGAGGTGCACTACAATAGAACATATCTTTTAAATAAACAGAACAACATTTGTCCTTAATTATAAAAGAGAAACTTTTCTTGTCCAAACAAGAAACTGAAATTATGTTCTTAGTTAATGCAGGCACATAACAACAATCATCCAACTCTAATACAAGCCCAGAGGGCAGAGATAGAAAATAAGTCCCTACAGCAACAGCAGCAACCCGTGCTCCATTGCCTACGCGTAGGTCCATCTCGTCCTTCGCCAATGCCCTGCTATTTCTCAGCGCCTGCACATTAGTACAAATGTGAGATGCACATCCGGTATCTAATACCCATGATGAAGAAATAGATAGATTAACTTCTATAACATATATACCTGAAGTGGAAGTCTCACTTCGTTTCTTATTAAGATCTTCCAGGTACACCTTGCAGTTCCTCTTCCAGTGCCCGGTCTGACCGCAGTGGAAGCAGGTAGCATCCTTGGCGACCCCTCCTTTAGGCTTCAGTGCCTTGCCTTTGCCCTTGGCTTGAGACTTTCCCTTGCCTTTGGGCTTGCCCTTGCCCTTGTGTATCTGAACCATCAGAATAAAGTGGGGCTTAGCCTTCTTAAGGTTCAGCTCAACAGTTCTTAACATGCTAAGCAGCTCGGGGCAGTGGCTTGTCAATTTCGTTCATATTGTAGTTTAGAACTAACTAACTATAGCTATCCGGCAAGGATTGTAAGATCAGGTCAGTGGCCAGCTCTTGGCCAAGCGGGAATCCCAACCTCTGTAGGTTTTCTTTGTACCCAATCATTTTGAGTACATATGGGCCTACGGGAGCCCCATTTGACATCTTGCACTGAAATAGTGCCCTTGAGATCTCAAATCTCTCATGCCGCGCTTGTCCTTGATACAGTTGACGAAGATGTTCAACCATATCATAAGCGCCCATCAACTCGTGTTGCTTCTGAAGCTCAGAGTTCATGGTTGCGAGCATTAGACAGGACACATCTAATGTATCATCTTGATGCTTCTTGTAAGCATATTTGTTTGCTCGCGGGGCATTGGCAGGAGGAGCCTCCGGAATGGGCTGCTCTAGAACGTACAGTTTACGTTCCTGGGTGAGAACTATTCTCAAGTTCCTGTACCAGTCCAGGAAATTTGCTCCGTTGAGCTTTTCCTTCTCGAGGACAGAACGCAGAGAGAAGGTGTTCGTATTCGACGTTATGGTTATCTACAACAGAAAAATGCAGAAAAATAAATATCATATTCTTTTAAATCATTTAATTAGGCCTTTAACTAAATGATGCTCCCACTGAATTCTATAATTCATGTGGGACAAGATCCACATCATACTAACCCTTGAGTTAGCTTTGGCTAATACGCCCAAGATTTAGTATGATCGGTAGGTAACGATTTACCAATTACATCTCTATGCAACTCTTGTTTATAGGATCATTATCCGCAGTTATATTAAAACTTGAGTTAGCTTTGGCTAATACACCCAAGAATTAATATAAATGTGATTTATGTCCTATCTTTCCAACCATTGGAAGAATGCCTATAGTTGTACTCGATCCAACCGAGTTAACTAGGAATACTCAATCTAATTGAGTTTGTACTCGCCCATGCGTTGATAAGCAGGACCAAGATTGTCCCTCCGTACCCTACCAGGATAATATGTGTTGCTCTGCTTTGGCAAATTCAACAACACATATGATCGAGGTAGTGATAGGTATCACGGCACGGTAGGCATTAGAGTTGATGCGATTGAGATCTAATCTAATCGAGAGAGTGCATCTTGTACATGATTTAGATCTAATCTAATCGTTAGACATTAATTAATTACTAATCATGCATCACATACACACAAGCAATTAATTAAATTAATTTGTGATTAGTCATGGCCCTACTACGATCTTCTCAAGCCAATGAGAAGATTAGATGGTCAACCTAGGGTCAACAGCTTCTCAAGATCCTCCCTTTGACCACCTTATGTTGCTCGCGCCCTCCTCGTAACTCCGTCTCGAGTGGACCTTCCACGGCTCTAATTTTGTACATTACAATTTTGAAACTCGAGTTACATTTGAGTTTAAACTAATTTACAATAAGAATAAATAGAGAAAGGCACGACGCGCAGGTCACGTATCAAATATACAGCACACACAACACAAATGACGGCGCGTAGGCCGTAATATGAATTACAACACAAATCCAATCAGATTGATTCTTTTGGGACATGACTATCACAAATTATACATAATTCTAAATTATGTAATTTCCATAATTTTCTGTAATTTTAATACTAATTTTTACAATTTTTACGAGTAAAATTTCCCGGCGGTCCCGTTTAGCGGTTTTCGGGCGCAATCGTGGAACGAATCCCCTTGCAGGGCCAGGGGCAGCGCCCCTACCCGCGATCTAACCATCGTGAGTGTCCCTAAGTGATCCTACAGCGCCTTAGTCTGCTGTCCCAAAAAGTTTTGGGGCGAAACCTTGCCGTTTTGGAAAAATCTTCTCGGTAGTCGAAGCCTACAAGTGTCGAAACACTTGTGCTTCGCTTCTACGAGAAAAATATCCATAAAAATCATAAAAATAAGAAATTTACAGAAAAATATAGTACTGAATTTTTGTCATAAAAATAAAAACTAAACTCGTACAAGCTTCACACGTGGTTCTGATACCACTGTTGGGTTTTTCGGGCCGCTAAAATCGCTTTTTCGCGTCGCAGAAATCCCGAAACCCCCACCACCGGATCCGTGCGAAGAAAAATAAAAATAAAATACGAGTACGAGTTTCTAAAGTCTAGATCTACACTAGATAAGAGCGTTACCCTCGATGCGATGCCCTTCGCTATCCCGCTAGTCTAACGGTTTGCCGGATCTCAAGATTGTCAAAGTAGACAACCCTCTAGAAGTATCCACACGAACAAAATTAGGTGGAGGGGACCAAACAAAGGTGTGCTAGCACCTAGGGTGTTCGGCCAAGAGAGAAGAGGGAGAGATTGAGGAGAGTTTGAGGAAGAAGATGATAGAATGAGCCTTGAATGAAAAAATGAATTCCATTCATTTTGAGTGGCCGGCCACACCAAGTGTAACTCCTCTCATTAATGTGGCCGGCCACATTAAAGCAAAGGAGAAGATGTAACTTCCATTAGGTGACACAATCATGTGTTAACTATGATGATGTGACACATCATCATTAACCACTTAATGCCAAGTCACAAATGATATGACATAAAGTCAAGTCAAACTTGACTCTTCCTCTTCCTCTCAAGTCAAGTCAAACTTGACTTAATCTCTCTCATGGTTGATCTAATCCAACCATTTAATTCAAGCCAATTTAATATAATGAATCTAATTCATTGAATTAAATTGATTCAATGAGTCATAATCTAAATTAGACTCATTGAACACATGAATTAACTTGAGTCTAACTCAATTAGCCTAATTAGGATTACTCTTAATCCAATTTGATTCATCACATGAATCTAATCCTCTTGGTTCATCATATGAACCTAATCTCCATTTAATTGTCCTTAGTGTGTGACCCTATAGGTTCTTGTAACGTTGGCAATGCCCCTAAACCCATTTAGGAGCATAAGTAATGAGCGGTATCTAGCAACACATCATTACTACCCAAGTTACAAGAATGTTGAGATCCAACATCACCTTGTGACTACTAATTGTGACTCCTCACAATATATGACAAGTGTCCTTCTATCCTAGACATCTAGATTGATCAATGTGAGACATAGACCGTGTCATCCTCTGACCAATCTAAATCTTGATCTCCAAGTTAGACTCACTAAATTAAATGAGCTCAATATCTCATATTGACTCATTTGGGCATGACCATGCACTTCGTGGTCTCACTCTATCAAGAATATCGATGTCGCTTCCGTCATATAGGAGGGATAGATCCCATCTACATCACTCACATCCCTCTGCATAATTCGTTACATATCTAGTAATTGCCTTTATAGTCCACCCAGTTACGGGTGACGTTTGACGAAACTAAAGTATATAACTCCTTATGTAGGGATCCATGGTGACTTTAGGTCTAAGGACTAGTAGTCATACTAATAGCCACATGAGAAAGTATATTACACTCATATAACGATCCATGATACTTTCTCATGGCGGGTCATTCAGTATACATTCTCCAATGCATACCCATGTGTCAACTTGATATCTCTATATCCATGACTTGTGAGATCAAGTCATCGAGTTGACCTACATGCTAGTCTTATTGCATTAACATTGTCCCTGAATGTTAATACTCGACTAGGAATGATTAAGAGTAGTGTTCCCTATATTATCTCACTATCGGTTCAACTAACCGATTGATATAGGTGAGAACCTTCTACTCAAGGACGCTATTATACTTAGTTTATTTGGCACGAATACAAGTAAGTATAATAACCAAAAACAAATGTCTTTATTTATATAAGAATATGATACAACAAGTCCATAATACAATTATCAAATGATTGACTTTAGGGCTCTAACTAACACTAGTCTGACCGGACCGCATGTCCGACTGCATGAGGAACAACTTATCGAGTTGAGCGACCGTGGAGAAGAATAGCTGAGATCGATTGGATGGGGAATTCTAGCCGAGCGGCTCCCCCGTTCGACCAAACAGTGAGACCCCTTACTTAACTCATTGTATCCTTCTAGGAGTTGTGTCGCTGACCGCCAGGTATGGTCAACAGGCAAATCGTATGACGAAAGCTTCTACTTCCATATCAGAGATTTGCACGTGCACCCTATTAAGGAATGATGTTAGAAATACTTTTTTGACGTGTCTTTTTATAAAATAGTTGAGAAAATGTGCATGCGCCT
Organism: Zingiber officinale; assembly: GCF_018446385.1. Taxonomy (NCBI): domain Eukaryota; kingdom Viridiplantae; phylum Streptophyta; class Magnoliopsida; order Zingiberales; family Zingiberaceae; genus Zingiber; species Zingiber officinale. The sequence goes on from NC_055986.1 coordinate 54,075,876, forward strand.
TGAGAAGTGTGCATGTCTACTATTAGAGTACTATATAAAGATGGTCTATATATTGGTGGAGGTATGTATTATTTGTGCTTAAACTCTTGTTGTTGTTATAGTTTTTTTTGCTGTCTTTTTAATATTCTGATGACTGATTTGAACGTTGAAGGGTCAATGTCGGAACCCCTTCTCTACTCTATACTGACATCCTTAGTCTTACATAATGGATCAAAGTTTTCATACGGTTAACTACTGAATCATATTCCTAGCTTAGTTATCTTCACTATTTGGAACAAGATGACTTTATTTTACTAATATGGGACAGTCTTGGAGATAATTTCACTTGCAACTGTAGCAACTGCATCGTACAATCTGTTTTCAGCCGATCATTGCTATAAATCGTTTTTCTGATAGTAAAGTGCCCCCATCGTGCTAAAGCCTATTGTGTCCTTCAATCGTGACGTTCTGTTCCATTTCGTTGTTTCTCCCTTGTCTACCTGCTGCTCTAAAAAAATATATTATTTTTCTAAAATATATTTTATATATATATATATATATATAATTTTATTATTTGATAAATTATTAGTTTTAAAAAAAATTTATTATTTAAATTAAATTATGGTTATAAAAATTATTTTTAATAAACCCATCTATTATTAATTCAAGATCAAAATAGTGTGCGCACCAGGGCAATGGTTAGACCTCTAGGATTATATTGACAGTTAATCATCAGTTGAGCGGTTTTTATTGGATTGGAACTACTTGTTTAACAAAATGTAGATGACTAATTGCTTGCATGGCCTCTACGCCCTTCTACCACTACAATTGCGAAGCCCCCTTGGCCGCTGTTGCAGCCTCCCTCCTACATCGTTGCGCCTCTTCCGGCAGCACCGCCACCCTTCGCAAGACTCGCCAGCTCCACGCTCTCATCCTCATCGCCTTGCCCTGCGACTCCCCTCCCTTCCTATTCAACAACATCCTCTCCCTCTACGGCAAATGCTGCGCCCTCGGTCACGCCCGCAAGGTCTTCGATGCAATTTCTCCACGAAACCTCGTCTCTTACAACGCCATGATCGCCGCCTACACACACTCGAAGTGCCTCGCTGGTGCTCAGTCCGCCCTCCGACTCTTCCGCGAGCTGTGCCTCGTCGGCTTGGGGCCCAGCGCCTCCACGCTCTCCAGCCTCGTCCGAGCTTCGGCGTCCTTTCAAGAACCGCTTCTTGGTCGCGGCCTGCACTCCAAAGTCGTCAGGTATGGTTTCCCTAACAATGTGCGCGTTCAAACTGCGCTTCTCGGGATGTACTCCGACAACGGAAGTCATGAAGCTGTCGAGAATATCTTCTGGGAAATGAGCGAGAAGGATGTTGTCTCTTGGAATTCGTTAGTCCTCAGCAATGTCAAAAATGGTAGTGTCGAGCAAGGCTTCCAGCATTTCTGCCAAATGATCCGGACTGGCTTAATGCCTAATAATTCCACATTTTCTATAATTCTAAATGCTTGCGGGAGACTGGAGGATGGGAAAAGAGGGCGCATTGTCCATGCACAGATGTTAAAATCAGATATCAAGCCTGATATCCTGTTGCAGAATGCACTAGTCAACATGTATGCTTGCTGCGGAGACATGCCGTCTTCTGCATTGGTTTTTGACAATATGGAGAAGCCAAACTTGGTCTCGTGGAACTCCCTCATTTCTGGTTATTCTGATTCCCGAGAAGGCGAGAAGGCCATGAAAGTTTTCATCGAGTTAAAGGATGTGCCTTCTTATAGAGGATCATACCCAGATGACTATTCCTTTGCTGCAGTTATTTATGCTACTGCTACTTTACCTTCTGTATGTTACGGGAGGCCTCTTCATGCCCAAACTATAAAGTCAGGGTTGAATTTAAGCATATTTGTAGCAAACACTCTAATCAATATGTATTTCACAAATGGTGACTCTGATTCTGCTCAGAGGCTGTTTGGTTTCATATTGATTAAAGATGCAATACTTTGGAGTGAAATGATCGTTGGTCATTCAAAGTTGGGTGAAGACGAGCTAGTTTTGCGATATTTTTATTTAATGCTAAACGAAGGACATCAAATTGATGACTTTTCTCTCAGCAATGCATTGGGATCATGTGCTGATCTTGTAGTGCTGAACCTAGGGCAAATGATCCATTCTCTGGTGGTGAAATCTGGATATGAATCAAACATCTGTGTTTGTAGGAGTTTGATCGACATGTATGCTAAAAATGGTATTCTTCAAGGAGCTGACTCTATCTTTTGTAGAATACAGAATCCTGATTTAAAATGCTGGAATTCAATGATTGGAGGTTATGGTAACATTGGAAACTCTGAGCAGGCATTTAAGATGTTCAATTCAATGGTAAGGAAAGGGCTGCAACCTGATCATGTGACTTACCTTTCTCTGGTTTCTGCATGTAGTCATTCAGGCCAAGTGGAGAGAGGAACATTCTACTGGTTTTGCATGTCGGCGGATGCTATAGTTCCAGGTTGTAAGCACTATGCTTGCATGGTAAATTTAATAAGTCGATCGGGACTATTGCAAGAAGCCAAGCAGTTCATCTTGGGATCACCTTTTGCTGGGTCATGTGAACTATGGCAAATCTTATTGTGTTCATGTGTTATTTTCAGAAATTTGGAAATTGGTGCACATGCTGCACAGCAAGCTCTAATCATAGAACCTGAGGACACTATGACCTATATACTCCTTTCAAATCTTTATGCTTCTGTTGGGAAATGGGATGTTGTTAAAGGAATTAGGAAGAAGGTCAGAAGAGTAATGTTAGATAAGGAGCCCGAGTTAAGCTGGATTGAGAGAAAAAATGTTGTGCATGTGTTTTTTACTGATGATGAATTTCATGAGCATATCGATGAGTGCAGAAACGAACTACTTAGATCATAGGGTAATTTATTGGGATTAAATTGGTCAGATTTGCAGCTCTACATCAGTCTGATATCTTAAAGCAAAATGACCTTGTTGTGCTACCGTGCTCGCGCCTTGACTTTTAGTTTGACCTGGTTCAATTTGAGTTGTGAGCAGGAAGGGCTGATATTGATGTTATCCAGGCCATCCAACAATGGTTTACTCACCTGTTATTGCTTAACTCACAAGGTTTCATTAATAAGATGATTTTGTTAAAGAAGAAGAAATGTCAATCCTACTATCCTCCATTTCCTTCTCTGGATTGAGGTAGTCATTTGTTAGCTATTAAATATCATAAGGCAGTATAATCAAATGCTGACCTTTCTCAAAGATATATACATTTGAATGTCACCAAGGTCCCTTCTTTTCATGCAGTGATTCTTTTTTTCATGTCAAACAGATGCTAATCAAACCTTTTGTTTTGCCTGGAAAGGATAGGCTCCTGATTGTTGATCTGATTCTGCTGCATTGAAGATGACCTTAAGTTCACTTGTGTGACAACTTTGTTCGTTCTACATGGTAAGCTGAATCTAACATCAAGCTTCTGCTTTTTCTCCTAGAATTCTTTTCTCTATGTTGAGTTGGTTCTCACACTTCTCAATGCTTCCTCTTGATTTCTATTGTGATTTCTGTTGTCAGCTGAACTTTCCCTTGATTTGACATTTTGAATAAAGTGGCGTTTAGGATATCCCAAGTCATTTTCTGGGTCCTTTTATGTAGCAATCATCACTCAAAGTGTGCAATAGAGGAATGCTTGATCAAAAAAGACAGTGACCGCAAGGAATTGGAGTCATCGCACAAAGAATAACATGATGGAGACAAGGAATATACATTTTGGTGTAAGTGACCTTGCAATATGAGTATCCTATTTTTGTTTAAGATGATTCATCTGTTGTAGTACACTTAACAAATGGCATGTTAAAACAAACTAATTAGTATGCACGATGCACTTCTTTTTCATTTTAGATACTAGATATTCACCATGCCATAGTGCTAGTCAATAGACTTGATACCTTATTAGGGTGCCTTTGGTTTGTTTGTTATGAAATTTCCTAATGGAGGTGATATCTCATGTAATGTAATTTGGACTTTCCTAATGATGCAAATAAAATACACCACTTTAAAATATATCAATGTATTAAAATAAATCAATATAGGGCCTAAAATATTGTTTTATTCTACTTCGACATTTACTCCTAGTATATCTATTTTGCTTGTCGCCATGAACCATGATAATCCAAAAGCCTGCATTATATTATTTCCTTCATTCAAGAAATAATGCATTTTATATTCACATAATCTCTTATCTCTCATGGATTGTCACTGACAACTGAGAGGGACAAAATCTTTCATGAGATCATTGATTAAGATATATGATTCTATTTCCTAATTATCGGTTGAGGCACACAACTCTTCTTGAACTCATTGACTAAGACATACAACTCTTCTTGCATCTATAAAGCGATATCACAACTCAATATTTGTTCATAATCTTGGATTCACTCATCTCACCTCACCCACCACATTCTTCCACTTATTGTTGATAGTACTTCCCTTAATTAGGTATGCCCTTACTTCCCTTTGATCATCTTTGTCACCCTAATTCTTTTATATTACTTTTGTCTTATTTCTTCTTCTAGCCCCTATTCCCTTAAAAGAAAATAATAAACAAAAACTTTATGCTTCTCTATTCTTGTTTCCACACTATCAATCTAGCTCCCACTATCTCTTCCCATCTCTACATATGCCCCTTCCCCATATTCTTCAACCACAAAGTCTCCATCCCGCTTTTTTTCTTTGATCATAACATCTTTAGTTTCCAACTTTAGCAATATCTATTAGATATCTAATTTTTATGATATTTAAATTTTCTCATATTAAATTAGATCTTTAAGAAATTTTAGACAATAAAATAAGTTGAATTGAATCGATAAATTATACTTTGGGTATCAAATTTAAGTCGAATTGGGTTCGGATCGAACCCATCTAGTAGGCTTGGTGATTAAAGTCACGTAGGTTCAAATCAGAGTCAATTTGGAATTGTTTTGGTTAGTTTACAATTGAACTGAATTTCTAAGTGGGGATAACCTCATTTAATACCAGGACGCATTATGTGATTTGTTAAAGAGTTGAGGAAAATGTATTCTCTCTCCTCTCTCTCTCCCACACATCTCTCAACCTCACTTGAGATCGTCACACACTCTTTCCCCCTTTCCTTCTTGTTGGCATCATTTGTCATTTCCTCTCTCTACCTTAGTGTGCATGGCAAGGGTAGCCACTGCTCATTGTCTAGCCCAAGCCAAGAGCAAGCCACCATCGCAACATCTTTCTCTTCCTTTTTCCATCCGTCTTTCTTGTTGTTTCACAACACCCAAAGCCACAACCAATAATTTGATTATACCATTGATGTTTATCGAATTAGATAAATTTAAATGTAAGTAATTAGTTAATTGGAAAATTAAGATATGATAAATATTACTTTAATTAAGTATTAGTAGATTTTGATTAATAATATAGATAAAAAATGATTAATAATATTTTTTTTATTAAGTTATAACAAAAACTATTAATTTATATTTAAATTTAAGTTTACTTTATTTGTAGTTAATTTATGTAAATTAGAATTTAATTCTTATAATTCATTAGTAAAAAGCTAATTAGTATTATTTAATTGATAATATTTGTTTATGCATGGAAAGTAATATGTGTACTTTACAGCCAATTAATAAATCTCTTCTAATTATTTGAAGTATAAGTTATTTAAAACCCATCTGAATTATCTTGGCACTCTTTGAAGTTTTGAAGCATGCCAAATTCACCACGATTTGGTGCTAGAACCATTCTGTTGGAACAATATTATATACCTGGGCCATCAGTGCATCCTTATTGGTTGTATTTTATTCATCTTAATTATATTTTATTTTATTATTGTAATTGATATTGGTTCGATAGTTGTTGTAAAGTAAAGCATGGTAATAAGAATGAGTTTATTTTATGAGAATTAGACTGAATTTATAGGAATTAGGAAACAAATTGTTAACTTTTTTTATTATATACATCTAATACTTTTTGCCAACAATGACACAGGGAGGCTTTGCTTTTTTCTCTTCCAAGAAACCTAGGCTCTCTTCTATGAATGAATCCAAGAAGAAAATATCTTCTCTCCTGAATTGATGGACACTAATCATGCCCATAAGTCTAATACATCTAAGGAGATCTGGGCGAAAAGAATGGCTGCATATTGCATGCTATTGAATGAAATCATGTAGTGCATTACCATGTATAAGTTTGATAAAACTTTTTACTAGTTGTTGTCCATATTAGTGTTTTTTGAAATTAAAGCTTCACATGTTTTGCAGATTCTTAGAAATGCATTTGGTAAGATATTGGGAAGAAATAAAAATAAATTAGCTGCATTAATGGAATTTTATTTAGCTTCTTGAGTTGATACTTTCCAGTTTCTAGCACTTTTGATTATTTGTTGTAAATTTGTTTAATTGATAACACATACATTTTCAGGGCTAAAATTATATGAAGTGTAGTTGTATATTGCTGATGTAGGTGATAAACTGGAATCAAATGGTTTTCAGCAGTGCCGCAATATGTCATACATTGTCTGCAAAAACCATATATAGAAGATTACTATGGTTCTTCTTAAGGAGAAAACATGTGACTTTCTTTGTCTCTTCAAGATTTGAAAACATTCTTTAAGCTATATCTCAGGGAGCATAGTGGCCTTGAAGGTGATGGGAGTTTAGGACATGCAAATCCTCTTTATGCTCTTTAAAGGGATGGCGTTGGAGCAAGCTTGTTGAAGGAGAAGTCTTTCTCCAAGAATTCCAACTACAACAACAACTATCAAACCTTTATCCCACTAAGTGAAGTCGGTTATATAATCCTCTTACGCTATTGGACTTGATCTCTTACTTATATCATCGTCTATATTTAAATAAATTTTATCTTATTTTATCGTTGCTAATCAGGTTACTTTGGTCTCTCTCTTTGTCGATTAATGAATATATTTGTCATGCTCTCACTTCTTAAAAAATTACAACTAAACAGAAAAATTGGATAAAGGCAATTGTAGGGTTTGTTGCACTTTTATTATTGTTCTCATTAATCTTTCTAGGTTCACAATTCTTCTATCCTTATTTGTCACATGAATCATCTGATTATTATGTTATACCTGATTGCAGCAGACTGGTACATGGGTGTATGTCTACAAGCAGTCTATTGACCAAAAGAAAATAAATTTGCCTATTGCATTGAGATCATTGCTTGAATGCCCTCAAGGGAATACTAGGGCACAGTCCAGGCATGCTTATCAGCATATGGAGACAGAGCCTGGTTTTGATAAAATTGTTCATCATGAATCTGGCTTAAAGGCTGCTTTGCTGCCACTTATACAGTGGGCTGAGATACAAATACCAAATCACGTCCACAAAGATGCATCTGTTTTTTTGTATGCCACAGCTGGAGTTCATAGATTACCTAGTCCTGATTCAGAGTGTCTTCTTGACAAGGCATGGGCAGTTTTAAAGAACTCATCATTGTTTTTGCAGAAGAGGCAGGATTAGGATAGTATCTAGCATTGAAGAAGCATATTATGGATGGATAGCTCTCAAACATCATATGGGTCTATTGGATTCTTTCTTGATCTAGGTGGTTCTTCCTTGCAAGTTATTTTTGAGATGGATACACCCACACATGATGATACAAGTGCAAGTTAGAGAATTGCTTCTTCTAGTCACCATCTCAGTGCTTATTCTTTGGCAAGGTTTGGGTTGAATGATGCATTTGATGAGTCCGTGGCCCATCTTTTAAAAAAAAACTCGTGAATTCAAAACCTGATTCTAATGGTAAGTTCCTCCTTAAATATCCTTGCTTGAATACTAGCTATAGGGAGGAGTACATATACATGTTATTGCTGTATGCCAGTTAACACAAAAGGAAGCCCTTTAGTTGGAGGGAAAACCATGAGCAAGAAGAACACCAGTACAGTTGTAGAATTGCTTGGTGCTCCTCAACAGAAAAAAATGTAGTGCTCTTACAAAGTTAATTAATCAGTCTGCATGGTCTAATTTGAGTTCTGGAATTGATTTGTAAACTTAAGGCCTGTTCTCTCTCTGATGGTTTACCAGCCACATGGAAAGTTCAGTGCCATGTCAGGCTTCTTTGTTGTTTTTCAGTGTTTTTTAAAACATGGGAAGATGCAAAGAAAAACAGTGTTGCACCTCAACCTTTTATAGAACAATATTGCTTTAGGACTCCTTATATTACATCCCTTTTGAGCAATGGTTACACAGCAAATATTAGTGCTTGAAGCATTACCTGGACTCTATGGGTTGCCTCGATAGAGGCCGGGCAAGAATTGTCCAAGATGGTTGAATTGCAAAGCTACAAATTACTGCACAGTGACATACAACCAGCTATTCTTGTTGTAATGAGTGAGATCTCAATTATACTACTTTGTTGTACACTATCATGTGTAAGCAATTGGCTGCCGCAATTTTCCAAAGATCATACATTTCACTTTTCCGAAGTAAATATGGAACGAACCCTGGTTTCAATTTCCCTTCTTTCAAATTAAGGTGGAGTCAAACTATATCAGGTTAGCTCATCACTTTTGATAGTTTTGGTCTTTTCACATTTTATTTATTTATTTATTAACCTGAGGTGTGATATTTATTCTCATTTATTGTTTTTATTCAACTTTTCAACTTTGATAGTTTTGGCCCTCACATTCTTTGAATTTTTGTTGATATGTGGTGTAATGTTTGTTCTCATTTATTGGTTATATTAAAGACAAAGTGGTGTTAAGTTATTCAATATTTTAAAGTTGCAAGAATTAATAGTTGTATGTGGGCGTTAATTACATTATGGAAACAACCTCTTGCAAAAAGCAGGGTAAGGCTGCGTACAATGATCCTTCTCCAGGACCCCGCATAGCGGGAGTTTCATGTACCAGGCTGCCCTTTATGTGGGCGTTAATTACATTAATCCACACTAGTTGGCGGTAAATCACTAATCCACACTATGGGCCAACTCCATAGCGAGATGAAGGGAGGTAAATCATGTACCGAAAGTGTAACGACCTGGCCCTTCGGCCCATTTGGCGGTCCATTTGGCGACTTCTCATGTCGTCGACCGTCGACCGTCGGCCGTGCCGTTACTCACTAGGACTTTCCACCCTTGGCCAGTGGATTTTTGCCTCCCCCAGGATTCGAACTTTAGACCTCCAGGGTTAAGTACTAGAATTTATGAATCCTGGTAGCCAAGTGAGCACCGGGAGGTCTAGAGTTCGAATCCTGGGGGAGGCAAAAATCCACTGGCCAAGGGTGGAAAGTCCTAGTGAGTAACGGCACGGCCGACGGTCGACGGTCGACGACATGAGAAGTCGCCAAATGGGCCGGGTCGTTACAAAATGTATTACATTATGGAAACGACCTCTTGCACAAGCAGGTAAGGCTCCGTACAATGGATCATTCTCTAGGAACCCGCATAGCGGGAGCTTCTTGTACCGGGCTGCCCTTTATGTGGGCGTTAATTACATTAATCCACACTAGTTTATAGTCTTTTTGATCTAGCAACAACAAGCCTAAAAAGCTTGGCAAAGGTGTAATCTATGAAACAAAAGGTGATTACGCTCACCCTGAGCGCCCTTCATTGCCAACTCCATAGCAAGATGAAAGGAGGTAGTCACGTACAGAAAGACCTCCTAGGTGGGAGGACATTTAATCCTCAGGGGAATGAACCACGCGGGAATCGTTCCTGTCCAACGAAGCAACTCTGCCACTCGAGTACTAACTTTGCTACACCGTGGGGGCGGCAAAGGTGTAATCTAGATCAAATAGGAAGTTAATTCCTAAACAAGATAGGACATTTCTTTCTAGAAACAATTTAATCTTCCCTTAATTTATCTACTTTCTCAAAATGCCTCAATACACTTTCAAAATTGTCATTTCACCTCAAAGCTCAAATTTTGAAATCGTTATCAAAATGCGCCCCCCTCCTCTATGAGCATTTTAGATTAACCAATTATGCATAGTGCACATGACAAGTATAGCAAGTCAATTTTTAAAAATTGACGCCTCTCTGGTGATGTTGACAAACTCAATATATTCAAAGGTTTTTAGTTTAGAATCAGTTTGTGCCATTGTCATTGTAGATCAACCACATTTTCATCAAAATTATTTTTTTTTCTTTTAAAAAATCCTGATATGCCATCTAGTGGTGTTAGCATTCTCATAGTGGCCAAAATTTTTGAATTTTTGTTTACTGCAAGCTAATTTTTAAATTGATTTGTGCCTTTAGAACCCACACAAAATATTTTCATTAGAATAAGTTGTTATGAGCAAACAAAATCTTAATATGTCTCTTTGTCTCTTTGGTGGCATTGACAAATTTAAAGTGGTCAAAATCAACTTAAGCCATAGAAAATTCCATTCTAAGTTGATTTGCAAATAAGCTTGCATGAAATGTTTTATTAAAATTAGTTTTTTGGGTGAAATTTTTTTGATATGATTTTAAGTGGTGTTGACAAACACAAAGTGTCTAAAATCTTTGACATTTAGACCAGAAGTTAATTTGTAAATCTCGTGGTATATTTTTTTGACATAAGTGGAAAAATAAAATTTTCACTTTTTTTTAAAGTAAAGGAGATAGTGACATATTGATGAGTCCGGTCAAATAATCAGAGAAGAATGTGACTGAGATTATAGTAGTGAATAAAAAATGTGATGAAAGATTTGAAGACATTTATTTTTAGTAACCTTTATAAGTCTCTCTTATTATTCCTCTTTCCCTTAAAATTAATGAGTTTTTTTTTTCACCACCAAGAAATTAGACTTTTATTTCATCATCTTCATCGAGTGTCTTATTAGATTTGTCTTTCTATTTATGAGACTTTCTATTTTTTTTTGTTTTTTTTTTGATAATCTAGGTGTCTAGGCCTTCGGCTTAACTAATCCTAGAGGTGGGCGATATTTCCCCGGTTTGTAAATCCGGAAGTGCAAGTGACTCCTTGCCCAATTAGCCAACGCCCCCATTGGAGCACAACAAACCATGGGTGCTTGGTAAACTACTGAACGCCCCCTCGGATGGGTCTAGTGGCTAGCACATGAGGTGTTGGCACCAATGAGGTCTGGGGTTCGAATCTCGGCAAAGCCGAGGTAAATGCCTCCCTTATGTGCTAGTCACTATTCCAAAGGCTAGTAGCCGCCCGTGATTTACCTCCTCCGTGTTGGCCCTGGGACGGGTTGGCCAGGGCGCTGGGGCGAGCGTATTCGCCTTTTTTGCCACCAATTGGTAAACTACTGAACACCTTGCCGTTGCACCATGCATGGGGGCATGAGACTTTTTATTTTGTATAATAGGTTAGGAGTCAATCAATATTTATGTGCCAACTTAAGGTGCCCTATTAATAGGTATAATCCCATATTTAAATATTCAATCATTTGTTATTATGTCAATCTAAAATGTATGGTATAATAATTATTTTGTTATCCTTCAAATAAATGATGGATATAATGTAATGATCCTATGAATGTCACTTATTGTCGGTGTGTAGGCATGGCAACCAGATGGATTCGTTTTTGGATATTTGTGACTATGCAAGTATGCAACTAGCTTAAATGGGTTTGAGTAGCAGTTAAATGAGTTTGAGATGGATTTGGATAAAGTATTAGATACCATTAATAAATATGGATGAGTTTAGTGTCTCAGGTATTTGTTATCCAAATAAATTTAATTTATTTTATAAAGTACAAATATACATTCTTAAAATGTTTTTTTTTGGCTTTATTACATATTAGAGTTGGAATTTTAGTCTCTCTAATTTGGGTACGAATTTTAGTCAAGATGTAATTTTACTGTATTGAAAAATAAGCTAAACAAGAATTGGAGAACTAGGTTTACAAGTGTATATGTTAAGAAAGTACATTGTGAACTTTATTTATTTATGTATGATTTTGTTTTTCTTTGAATACTTTGTTTTATCTCCATTTTTTTTTTTTCAAATTTGGAAAATCTTTGGCTTTACATGCATGAGTTGTAAATTGATTTCAATTCCACACCCTCAGCAGATTCAATAAATCTTTGGTTCCCCAAGTTCTGTGTCAATTTGTTTGATGTTCTAAAATATATTTTAACTTATAAATTTAGTTTATGTGAAATCTGTTGTCTTAAAATCCATGATTCGTTAACCTTCCAAAACTCTTGCTTTTTGTTTTTACCAAGGTTTTAGTTGTTACTATTGCCAGAACTCTGGTATGTACGTCTTGATTGCCAGGAACGATGAAGTCACTAGTGACACCTTTTCTCCCCGCTGAGGTATTTCCAGAAATATACCTCTTAACTCTTAAATTATTTCAAATTTTAACTTTAAAGCCAGATTAATTTTCTTTCCAGTTCAAAATGTTTAGCATGTTCCTTTGATGATAGAAGTGAATTGCTCTAAGTTCAGAGTTACTTTGCTGGTATGTTTTTTATGATATATTTATATATAGTTTACTCAAATTTCATGACAAAAGGGCTTGAAACCAAAATTTGAATATCTTCAGTTTATGTTGATACGATTCTAGGTGATGGATGAGTAAAAGAACCACTTAATCCTGCAACTGCTGGTTCAGATCTACATCCATTTGGCATGGAACAAGGCTTAGGGGGCAGCAACACTCAGCTCAGTCAATCTTCTGTGCTTCCTTAGGTGGCTTTCCATAATTACTCATCTGGTATTTCGGTCTAAATGCAGTTTGGGACTAGACTTGGATCATTCTAGCCACCTCACTGTGGTCAGACAACACTGCAAAGCCGGAGATCTCAGTCAAGAGAAGATCTTATTGCATCATTAGCAGACACCCACATAGTGAAGATATGATGGCCCATGACAGACCTGGTACGAAGCCCTTATTTCCTTTGCTGCTTTTTGATTTTCTAGATTGCCATTCATCATGCACAGAACCTTCCGTGAAACAATTAGTTTTTACAATTATCCCTAGCACTTAACAACTCCCAAAATATAGCATGGGCAATGAGCTTGGGTGTTTAACTTAACATTTTTTAGTCACTTTTGAAACAATAACCTGAGTGTAACAGAGCATTCTTCTTATGTTTTATTTATTCTGGCCTTAGCTAGATGTTCTAATGTAACAGATCAAATTCTCTGACAATTTAACGACTTTCCTTGGTATCAGCCTTCTTTCATACACTTCTAGCCTAATGCTTTGACCATAGTCTACTACATTTTCTAACTTAGCAATATCCATCGAAAGGGCCTTCTTTCGCTCTTTTTAGAAGCAGCATTGATCTGTTGTATTCTGTGTTGCTAAGCTGTTGAAACGTGTACTGTTGATTTTTGATTCCTTTCTTCAAGTAAACAATATATTCATGATCACATTGGAGTATTTTATGAATAAGCCTTGAATAAAGATTATGCCCAAAAGGAACTTCCTGGATCTAGATGTATTCTGCAATTTATATTTCAGCTTTCTTACAGCAAGAATTGAATGCATTCAATTCTGTCATATCGATTGTGAGTTCTTCCATCTAATTTGAAACTGTGATCTATGGTTGGGTTCACCAATTCACTGTCTCCTACTCTCCATAAATATAATTGATAGAATCTCTTTTCCAGTGTGTCCTAAGGTGGTTAGGAAATAGCCAGAGAGTGCAAGAGAGCTCAAGTATCACCAACTTTTAGTGAGATTTTTTAATGATGAATAATTATAAGATAGCATTTATTTCAAGAGAAATTGGGCGTGCTTTGCTCCTTTTAGTTTTACAATCTAGACAATTTAATAAAAATTTCATAAATTATGTATATTATTTCATATTCAAACTAAATAACTATAAAAGATTAGTACAATATACCATAAGCATAGAGATAGATTTTAATGAGTTTTTAAAAATGCTAAAATCCCTATTAATATAACAATGTTATTTTTTTTCTTCAATTTAACATTTTTATCATTTTAAAAATAAATATAAGTATTTAATCAAATAAAACTTTTTATTCGACTATATAATGGAAATATTTAAATGATTGATTTAATTTTGTTAAGTAGAAGAAAAGTAAAGAGGTAAGAATGAAAGTAGTAATGATTACTTAGCAGAGAAGTCAATTGAAAGGTAGCAAATCGGTCATCATCCCTTACAAATACGTATGATTTTCCACGACCAAGTAGACATATCGGTCATCATCCCTTACAAATGACATTCGAATATATACAAATCTAAATCCAAGTACCCAACATCAATAAGAGGTGTAGCAAGTTCAAATTATCAGAGTCAAATCTTTCCTACATAAACATAGAAAGTTAGCAGCTTTTCCAATTCATTAAGCCCAAGAACAAATTTTTTCCATAAGTAGTCTCGTGATCAAATGGGTAAATAGGAGGTCAAGGCCGCTTCTAAAAGAAAAATCAAAATAAAATGCATTGATTTAATCATACCCTTATACAAACAACTGTTTTAGCAAAAAAACAAATTCATTGTTGTTTTGTTTTGTTTTTTTTTTTTTGGCAAGAGAGAGGTCAACACTAGCCATCTCCCATCAAAGCTTCTGGTAGTTTTTGCCTTTGGGGCATGATGTCGTGGTTAGACCCTCTAATGATAGATCAAGGATCTAAAATTCGAGAGTCAGCTGCGGTGTAATATTAAGATTTTTTTTTTTTAATAGGTAGCGGACCTGAGGCTGTCAGGATGAATCTCTATGTGCACTTCCCCGATTTACTTAGGTGACTAGTGGAAAACTTCCGTATGACTGGATCGGTCACCCAAGTTCGACGTTACCTGATTTGGTTAATCATTTTTTTTTGCCCCCGGGTATAAGGTGTCATGGCCCTCCAATGATAGATGAGGATCTAGAATTTGAGACTCAGCTGTGGCGTATTATTGAGATTTTTTTTTCTTTAATAGATAGCGAGCCTGAGAATGCTAGCTGTCAGGATGGGTCTGCACTTCCGCGATTTACCAACGTGGCCGGTGAAAAATTTTTGTGGAGTCGGACTGGTCATCTCAGGTTCGATGTTATCTGACTTGGTTAATTATTCTTGTAGTATAAAGTGAAAAATCTTTGAATGACAATGAGAATGAGATGAAGAGAATGACAATGAGAATAAGAGAGAGCAAAAATAAAAGGAAAAGAAAAGATGAATTCAATCTTTAAGAGATTAAAGAAAACCAAAGTCCTCATTTGAGATCTTTAGTTTTAAGGGATTAAAGAAAACCAAATTCCGCCCATGATGACTGGTCATGGTCGGTTCCAAGTCCGGATAAAAGAGGAGGGTTACGTTAGGTTGCCAGCCAACGTTAAAATTATGGTGAATATTTAATGAATGGATCTATTAAACTATTGTGCTAATGCTAGATTATTCCCAGGAAGGAATGCATTACAAGGTTCTGTTGGGACCTTGACATCCGCTAGAGGGGGGAGGGTGAATAACGTCTCACCTAAATCGTCACTTCCTACACTTGTTAGTACGCAGCGGAAAACAAAATACAAATTAACAAGAAGAAAACTAAACCATATAAACAATAACGAAAGATAATAAACCAAAAAATAAACCGTAACACAAGGCGTTTACGTGGTTCGGAGATTAGGGCTCCTACGCCACGGCTGTCCGTAAGGTGGACGATCCCAATCCGTTGGTGGATGACTCCCCGGAAACCTCTGACTAGCTCAAAACTCTTTTTCGATGGAGAAACCTCACCACAATCTTGATCCAAACATTCTTAGATCACAAGAAGAGCTTAGAGACTTTGGAAGACTACTAATAGGGATTAACCACCTCTATTTCGTCAACCATGCCCAAGCACCCCGAGCTTTGTTAAATAGAGCACGAGAGGAAAACACTAAGCTGTTTTCCCGCTACCAGTCAATTGGTGTATGCACCAGTCGACTGGTCCTTTAAGTGAAGCCGACCGTTATCCAACGATCGGCTACCAGTCGATTGCTATAGTGTACCAGTCGACTGCTACAGTGCTGCTACAATGTCGCAACAGTACTGCTACAGTAAATCCTAAACACGTAGGATTTTATTCTGAGTACAATCACTCAGCACTCGTCCTCGCCTGACCAACCTAGACCTAGCCTTCTAGCCTTCTAGCCTCCTTCATCAACCTCGCGTCCCTCGGATGTCTCCCCATCCTTCACGTCTTGCCTTCTGGAGCTTCTTTCGGCCTTGTCCATATTGTCGGGTCTTCCTTTACCAAGAGGCTCCTCACTTCCGGGACTTCATCCATTGCCAAGTCACACTTGGACTTACGTTGCCAAGACTATATGCTTGGACTTACACTGCCAAAACTCATCCTTGGACTTTCCTCCTTTGCCAAGATCACACTTGGACTTTCCTTGTTGTACTTATATCCTGCACACTCATAATGCATATCAAATACAATAATAATCCTAACTTAAACCTTTGCCCAAACATCAAAACCTAGGGCACCTAGATTGTTCCAACAGGTTCGATTGTAACGTCTTGGTAAGGACCGCTACATCTCCGAAACTCAGGTGTAGTATTAAATATGCAAAAGTTTATGTTGCAGGGTCCGACTATAACGTATCGGTAAGGATCGCTACATCTTCATGAGAACTTGGGTGTAGTGTTAAATAAGTATGAGTTCTCACACCATACGTTGGATAAGAACAAATATGATAGGAAATTAATCTTCTAAGATTTGGAACATGGAAAATAGTAATCCTCACTAGTAAATCAATGGAGGTAGTAGATACGATGTAGGAGAAGAATTAGTATATGGTGTGTATAAGAGATAAAATGGATAGGTTAAAAGGCAAAGATGATAGAGAACTCGAGTTTTAAGTTATGATATACAGGAAAGAGTAAAGCAAAAAATGGAGTGAGTATTGTTGTAGATAGTTCGTTAAAGGATGAAGTTGTAATAGTTAAAAAAGGGGATAGAATTTAACCCTTAAGATAATAGCGGCGATAAAAATTATGAACATAATTAGCGTATATGCACAACAAGTAAGATTGGATGAAGCTACCAAATTAATATATTGGGATGACTTAAATGAAGTATTACAAAACATTCTATCAACTGAAATGATTTTAATAGGAGGTGATTTAAATGAGCATGTCTGAGTGAAAAATGAGGAATAAGAGGGAGTTAAGGGTTTGGAACGAGAAATGAATAAGGGAAAATTATATTAGATTTTATGATAGCATATAACCTTATATTAGTTGATACATTTTTTAAAAAGAGAGAAGAATATTTAGTGACATTCAAAAGTGAGAATAATAAATCATAAATTGATTTTCTTATGGTTAGAAAGAATGATAGAAAGATTTGTAAAGATTGTAAGGTTTTCCCTGGAGAAAACTTAACTACCCAACATTAACATAGGTTAGTAGTGTTGGATATATGCCTCAAACTTAGTATTAATAGAAAGAAAATATATACGACTTCTAAAATTAAATGTTAGAAGTTAAAGGATAGGAAGCAAAATATATTTAAGGAGAAGGTAGGAGTACAAATATTAGGTGAAATATATGATGACTCTAATATAACATAGGATAAAATGATATTAAAGTTGAAAATAGTAGCTAAGAGTGTACTCGGTGAGTCAAAGGGACATGCACCACTAAGTAAAGAATCTTAGTGTTGGAATGAGAAAATATAAGAGAAAGTGAAGGAAAAATAAACAACTTATAAGGAATTATATATTTGTAAAAATGAAGAAAACTTAAAAAAATATACAATAGTCAAGAAAGAGGCTAAAAAGTAGTGAATGAAGCAAAGAATGAAACTTTTGAATAATTATATCAAAAAATGGATACAGAAGAGGAAAGAGACATTTATAGAATAGCTAAAGTGAGAGAAAAGAAGATAAGAGATTTTATCCAAATAAAATGTATTAAAGATGAATGTAATAGGGTACTAGTAAATGATGGAGAAATAAAAGAGCGGTGGAAGAGATATTTTCATCAATTTTTTAATGAACGTTTAGGTGACTAACTTAACTTAGGTAATTTAAGTAGGTCAAATGAGTATAAAAATTTAAATTTTTATCGTAGAATTCAAACTTCAGAAGTAAAATAAGCTTTAAATGGGATAAGAGCAGCCCGGTGCATGAAACTCCCACCATGCGGGGTCCCGGGGAAGGATCCATTGTACGCAGCCTTACCCTATTTTTTGCAAGAGGCTGTTTCCAGGATTCGAACTTGTGACCTTTTTGGTCACATGACAACGACTTTACCGTTGCGCCAATGCTTTCCTTCGAGCTTTAAATGGGATGCACAATGGAAAAACTGTTGGACGAAATAATATTCCGATAGAGGAATGGAAGTGCCTAGAGAAACAAGATTAAGGAAGGAGACCTCGGTGGCTGAAAATCAATTTGGGTTCATACTTGGAAGATCGACAATAGAAGCTATACATTTTCTTAGACAATTAATTGAAAAATATCGGAAAAAAACAATATATATATATGGTATTCATTGACTTAGATAAAGCTTATAATAGAGTCTCAATAGAAATTATATAGAGAATTTTAGAAAAGAGAGATGTTAGCATAACATATATTGAACTAATTAAGGATATGCACGAGAATATAATGACCAAAGTAAAAACTTCAGACGGAGTAATTGAAGCATTTCCAATAAAGATATGGTTACATCAAGGATCATCTCTAAGTTCTTATCATTTGACATTAATTATGAACAAACTCACTACATACATTCAAGATACAGTATCATGATACATGCTGTTTATAGATAATATTCTTTTGGTAGATGAAACACGTGAAGGAGTAAATGCTAAATTAAAATCTTGATGGAAAACACTAGAAGAGAAAAGTTTAGGCTTGGTAGGATATAAACAGAATATATGGAATTTAAGTTTAGCAATATTAGACGTAATTAGACAATTGTTAAGATAGGAGATAACGAGTTGTCCAAAATCGATAACTTTAAATATTTAAGATCATTTTTGCAAAACGACAGATGTATTAAGAGAGATGTCTTACATAGAATACAAATAGGATGATTAAAATGGAGAAGTGAGTCGGGTGTTTTATGTGACCGTAAATTTAAAGGAAAGTTCTACAAAATTGCAGTTTGACCTGCTATGTTATATGAAGCTGAATGTTAGGCTATGACTTGAGCACATGAGCAGAAAATGAGAGTTGCAGAGATGAGGATGTTAAGGTGGATGTGTGGATATACAAGGATGGAGAGAATAAGAAATGAGCGCATTAGAGAGAAAGTCGGAGTTGCATATATTGAGGAAAACTCTGATAGACACGTTTAACTAAATGAAGTGAAAACAAGCATAGAAAATAGAAAAGCAAAAGACACGGTTCAGTTTTGGTTTGGAGCTTTCAGTGACTTCTACTCTAAGACCTAGGTCCCACAGATCTATCGACGGATAATCTGTTAAAAACCTCTTTTGGAACCATCGGAAGAGGTGATCGATATAAAAAGAGTCAGAAGAGTGTAACGAGCTACACTTTCTATTTGAAGTAATTAAGAATAGAAATTAACACTTCATTACTAAACACTTTTTGTAGACAGTCGGCTCAAGCTCAGTGTTTA
This sequence comes from Zingiber officinale, assembly GCF_018446385.1. Taxonomy (NCBI): domain Eukaryota; kingdom Viridiplantae; phylum Streptophyta; class Magnoliopsida; order Zingiberales; family Zingiberaceae; genus Zingiber; species Zingiber officinale. The sequence goes on from NC_055986.1 coordinate 54,095,337, forward strand.
GATGACTTCTCGGTGGCAGTCGAACGTAGCAAAGTTGTAGTAGGAAGCTAGTGTGGTTGGAAAGCCAATCAGATGCATAAAAGCTCGTATAGATGTTGATTTTGAAAGCTTGGTCGAGATCCCCTTTTATGGAGGGTGGAAGGCGCCTTCCATAGCCTTGAAGTTGCCTTCCTTAGGCAAAATCCTATCCCGAAATCGCTGCTTATTATCTACGATGAGTTTTGAATTTTATCCATTGGAAGGTGACTTCCATAGCATCGAAGGCACCTTCCATGAACAGTACTAAAAGCGCCTTCCAATGCTTGAAGGCGCCTCGGGTACTGTTCACCCGAAACCTTTTTGCTCCTTTCACCCTGCAAGTTAGGTTAGTCCAATACGATAATATTTAACCTTCAAAATAAAGTTAGCATAATAATAATATAATTAATTTATGACTTAGACCTATCTTCTAGACTAGGATCTAGTCAGAGTCTCAATTTCGATTTATAAAATAGACTTAAATTGGACTGACACCTACTGTCCCTTCAATCGGGACGCGTTCTCACTTAGTCACTCTCCTTCAGTGACTTAACATCACTTCTTGTGTCAAGTTACCTCCTTAACGTCTATTTGACCCACCATGTCTTCCTGTTGGAATTGCACATATGAACTTCACCACTCGAGAATCACATATCCCGATCTCCTATCGAAATCGCACATCCGGACATTGCCACTCGCGAATCACACATCCCGACTGGACTTCCTGCCTAGTTTCAGGTTCTCTTGACCCGTCAAGTTTGTCAACCCTACACACTTGGTAACAAGGTTAGATCATGATAACATTTAACTTAACTCATTTGTCATTTATCAAAAACTGAGTTAGACCATTAGTGCAAATTACATTAACAATTTCTTTCTTTTTGATGCAATGATAACCTATGTAAAGTTAGAAAAAAGATATGCAGTAATAACAATTGATTCAAGAGAAAAAACTTAAATAAGATCAATTGTTGTTTTATTCTCTTGATCATTTTAGGATTATTTTTTTTAAGGTTTATTTTAACCTAACCCTTATCCTCCCCTTTGGTATTCATAAAAAAATACAGATAAATATAGTAATTCTAAAATTTTTAGTAAGTATAAACCTTTCAAAGTAATCTAAAAAATCTGTAGGTTTATTGGATGGAGGAATTAATATAGTTTTACATAAATCTTGAAACTTTACAAATGAGTTTCAAAAAGTTAAAAATATTAATTTGCTAAAGTAAATCATTTTGCACGATATGAAACACTTAAAATGTTGAAATTTGTTAAACTTGTCAAAGTGTTTGAAAAATAAAATATTTTGATAGAAATTTTCTAATTTTTGAAAAGGTTTCCAATATTTTGAGAATTGACTTTACAAAATAAATAATTTTGTAAAAACAACTTTTGCAAAAGAAGATTTCAAAATATTCGTTAAAAAGATAGTTTGTTTGAAATTTCAATGGTTCAAAATTCTCTTAAAAAAATTTACAAACAATTTGTTTAGGTAAAATAATTTTGGAAGTTTTTTAAAGATAGATATTTCAAAGTAGAAACACACATATTTGAAAAAGATTTTTTGTAAATTTGAAAGGTATTTTTGAAAACAATTTTGGAAGTGATTTTTGCAACAAGTATTAGGAAAGGAAGTAAATTATTTTAAAAATCATATATTCTTCTTCTGAACTAGATATATATTTTTTTTAAAAAATACTTCATCTATAAAATTTAGCCTTAAATGTCTAACCATTAGTTATTAACTAACTATTAAAGGATAACAATGTTCACTTGTTAGTGAAGTTAAGTACATTTATCTAGTTAGTATTTGACTAAAATGGATTACTTAACCTGATCACTATAATTTTGATATTTTCACCTAGACTTATGTTGATGAACTAATATAAGCATCTGAAGTTCAAGCAATAGGCCTATGCATCTCATGCTATTCTAAGTTTTTGAATACACAATCAAGGTAGACCTACTATGTTTGTGAGATGCTCGATACCTAGATCTATAGGAACATGCTTTCTATAGATTTGATCTACTCTAAGGCCAAAATTAATTTTAAAATACTAAGGAAATAGAAATTTTTAGAAAATATAAATAATTTTTCCTAGAATTTGTAAATCATTTGAAAATTATTTTGAAATTAACAGTCCTAGTCTATCGTACACATTTCTAATTTTCGTCATAAGTTGCTAAATTAGAGTTTTGATAATGGTTTAGTAAATATGTCAGACAAATTCAATTTTGACTCAACATAGTTGAATTCAATATCACCTTTGGCTATATGATCTCTTACAAAATGATGTTTAACCTCTATATGCTTGGTTCTTGAATGATGCATTGAATTTTTGGTTAAGTTTATTAAACTTATGTTATCAATAAAGATTTTTATATTTTATAATTTAAGTTAAAGTCCTGTAATGTGTGCATCATCCATAATAATTATGCTACACATTCACCCATGACCATCTACTTTAGTTGTAGATAAAACAACACAATGTTGTTTTCTACTAAACCAGCTGGTAATTGACATCCACTACTTGTACTTTTTTTATCTAACTTAGAGCCAGCATAGTCTGAGTCAGAATATCTTAAAAGGTTAAAATTAGTTGTCCTAGGGCACCACATTTCTATATTTTGTGTATCTTTTAGATATCTAAAAATTTGTTTAACAAGTTTGAGATGGGACTCCTTAGCACATGTTTGATACCTAGTACACATACTAATTGTAAATAGTATGTCAGGTCAGCTTATAGTTAGGTGTAATAGACTACCTATAGCCCTTCTATAAAACTTTAAGTCTACTAGTGTTCTATTAGGATCATTATCTATATTTTCATTTATTGTCATTGGTGTTTTTATTTTTTTAGCATTATCCATTTCAAATTTTTTAAATAATTTCTTTATATATTTTTCTTGATAGACGTAATTACCTTCATTAGTTTATTTAATTTGTAAGCCTAAGAAGAAGGCTAACTTATCTACTAGACTCATTTCAAATCATGCTCCATTAGGTCAATAAATTCTTGTAGAAAATTTGGGTTTGTACATCCAAAGATTATGTCATCGACATAAACTTAGGTGATAATCATATCGGATTTAAAGGTTTTTACTGTTGGTGTAATATCCCTAAGTTAAGGTTGACTAATCTTAAGTTGGCTCAAACTTGAATCTTAATATTTAGATTTCAATGTTTGATAATACATGGAGATTGCAGATGCAATCATCCGATTGGGGAGATTATTGATACAATTTCACTCTGGTCAAAGACTGACCAGTTAGATGTGAAGAAGAGTCAAGTATGTCAAAGGGTTGACTGGATACTTGACTGGAAAGTCCTAACTGGAGGTTAGACAAGTGAAAGACCTAGTGAGTGAGTGAAGCTAGGCAGTTGGGAAATCCTGTTGAGTGAAGCCAGGTGAAAGAGCTAGTGAGTGAAGCTAGGCAGGTGAAAGTCCCGGTGAGTGAAGTCGGACAGTGGGAAAATCCTAGTGAGTGAAGTTAGATGAAAGTCCTGGTGAGTGAAGCTAGGTAGATGAAAAGTCCTAGTGAGTGAAGCTAGACAGATAGAAAGACCTGATGAGTGAAGTCAAGCACGTGGAGATCCAGGTGGGTCAAAGTTGACTGGATACCTGGTGTTGGGAAGCCCAAGTAGGCCAAAGGATTGATAGGATACTTGGCACAAGAAAATCCAGATGGGTCAAGGGTGACCAGACATCTGGTGGAAGTCCAAGTAGGTCATGGAGGATCAGACACTTGGCACGAGACGGTAAGTCCAAGTGAGTCAAGGTGTTAGTTAGAGCCCTAGAGCCAATCATATGATGATTGTTGTATGGACTCGATGTATCATATTCCTATATATTTATAAAGACATTTCTTTATGGTTATTATACTTACTTGTATTGGTGCAAAATAACTAAGTATAATAACGTCATTGAGTAGAAGGCTCTTATCTATATCAATCGATTGGTTGAATTGATAGTGAGATGATATAGAGAACACTACTCTTAATCATTCTCGTCAAGTATTAACATTCAGGGACAATATTAATGCGATGAGACTAACATGTAGGTCAACTTGATGACTTGATCTCACAAGTCATGGATATAGAGATATCAAGTTGACACATGGGTATGCATTGATGAATGTATACTGAATGACCCGCCATGAGAAAGTATCATGGATCGTTATATGAGTGTCATATACTTTTTCATGTGACTATTAGTATGACTATGAGTCCTTGGACCTGAAGTCACCATGATTCCCTAAATAAGGAGTTGCATGCTTTGGCTTTGTCAAACGTCACCCGTAACTGGGCGTACTATAAAGGCGATTACTGGGTGTGTAACAAATTATGCGGAGGGATGTGAGTGATATAGATGGGATCTATCCCTCCTATATGACGGGGAGTGACATCATGATTCTTGATAGAGTGAGATCACTAAGTGCATGACCATGCCTAAATGAGTCAATATGAGATATTGAGCTCATTTGTTTAGCGTGAGTCTACTTGGAGTTCAAAATATAGATTGATTAGAGGATGACACGATCTATGCCTCAATCGATCAATCTAGATGTCAAGGATAGAAGGACATTGTCACATATTGTGAGAGTCATAATTAGTAGTCACAAAGGTGATTTTGGATCTCAACATTCTTATAACTTGGATAGTAATGATGTGTTGCTTGATACCGCTCATTACTTATGCTTCTAAATGGGTTTAGGAGCATTTCCAACGTTACAAGAACCTATAGGGTCACACACAAAGGGCCATTAGATGGAGAATATGTTCATATGATGGACCAAGAGGATTAAGTTCATATGATGAACCAAATTGGATTAACAGTAATCCAAATTAGACTAATTGAGTTGGACTAAATTTGATTCATGTGTCCAATGAGTCTAATTTTGATTATAACTCATTGAATCAATTTAATTTAATGGATAGAGATTCACTAAATTAAATTGACTTGAATCAAAAGTTGTATTTGATCAACCATGGGAGATAAGAAGTCAAGTTTGACTTGACTTGAGAAGGAAGATGAATGGTCAAGTTTGACTTGACCAAATGCCACCTCATTTGTGACTTGACATGAGCCGGCCAATGATGGTGTTCCACATCATCAAGACCACATCATTGTGTGCCACCTCATGAGGAAGACCAAGAGCCATGACTCTTGGTATTACATGGAGGTTTAAAATAATAAGTGGTCGACCACTTGATTAGGGGGGGGTTATGCAATTGTGTGCTCATTCAATCCATCATCTTCTTCCTCCTCTCATTCTCTTGTTCTCACCCTCTCCTCCATTGCTGAGCCACCCAAGAGTGCTAGCACACTCTAAGTGGTTCTTCTCCACCTTTTGTCCGTGTGGATACATATAGAGGGGTGTTCACTTGACACCCTACGAGATCCTGCAACTCTTGGACGAGGGGGATAAGCGAAGGGCTTCGCTACAAAGGTAAAATCTCTACCATGTAGATCTAGTGTAGATCTAGGAGAAAACTAAGTATATGTAAAATTTTATCTTCGCACGGATCCGCAACGCAAAAAATGATTTTTGCGGCTCGCAAGTTCTAATAGTGGTATCAGAGCCACGTGCGAAGCATATACTAGTTTTATTTGCATTTTATTGGATATTTGCAGATCTGTAAATTTCTATAGATTTACTAAATTTAAACATTTTTATGAGTATTTTTCTCTTGGGGGCAAAACAACAAGTGTATAGTCACTTGAAGGTTTCGACCACTAAGAGAAAATTTTCGCAAACGAGTTGGTCTCGACCAAATCGACGTTCTAAATGATATTAGGTACTGTAAGGTCTATGTAACACTCACAAAATTAATTTTGTGAGTAGGGGTGCTGCCCCTAACCCCGCAAGGGAAGTTGTTACTTGACCTCGACCGAAAAATCAACAAACTAGACCGCCGCGAAGTTGTGGCTCATAAAGGGTTGTTAGAATAGAAGTAAATTTATGAAAATTTATGAAAAATGAATATTTTGAATATGTGTGTGATGTGTTCATGGTTATGGCCCAAAAGATCCAATATGATTGAAAATTATGTGTTGTAATTCATAATACGGCCTGTGAGCCGTCATTTGGTTGTGAGTGTTGTATTGTGTTACACGACCTGTGTGTCGTGCCCTCTTTCTTTTAATATTCCTGTTGTAAAAAAGTTTTAGACTCGAATGTAATTCGAGTTTCACTTTTGTAATGTACAATTGAAGATGAAGTTACAAGAAGGAAACCGACAACACAAGGTGGTCAAATGAAGATCTTGGAGAAGGTGTTATCCCTAGGTTGACCATTTGATCTTCTCTTTGGTTAGAGAGGATCGTAGTAAGGCCATAACCATGTCACATTATTTTTCTTTGTGTGTATGTGATGCATGCTATTGTAGGATAATTAGTGTCTTGATGCGTATATGATACACATTAATGATTAGATTAGATCTTAATCAAGTCAACTTGAAATGTCTACCATATTTTGATATCCATTACTACCTCGATCATTTGTTGTTGTTGAATCTGCCAAAGCAGAGCAACGCATATTATCTTGGTAGGATGCGGAGGGACAATCTTGATCCCGCCTATCAAAGCTTGGGTGAGTACAAACTCAATTAGATTGAGTATAACTAGTTAACTCTATTTGATCGGGTATAACTATAGACATTTTCCAACGGTTGGAAGATATGATAAAAATCACATTTATACTAAATCTTGGACGATTTAGCCAAAGCTAACTCAAGATTTAGTATAAATGAGGATCTTGATCCTATAAACAAGAGTTGCATAGAGATGTAATTGATAACTAGTTATCTACTGATCATACTAAGTCTTGGGCGATTTAGCCAAAGCTAACTCAAGGCATAGTATGATGTGGATCTTGTCCCACGAGAATTATAGCTAATTGGTTTGGATCTAGTAATGTGGTTTGACCACATCAATGACTTGATTCTATAAAAAGCTCTAGAATTCAGTGGGAACATCATTTAGTTAAAGGCCTAATTAAATGATAAATGTAATATGATATTTACTTTCTGCATTATTTCTGTTGTAGATTGCCATGTCGACAAACACGAACACCTTCTCCCTGCGTTATGTTCTTGACAAGGACAAGCTCAATGGAGCTAATTTCCTGGACTGGTACAGGAATTTGAGAATTGTTCTCACACAAGAAAGGAAACTGTACGTTCTGGAGTAGCTCATTCCTGAGGCACCTCCTGCCACTGCCACGCGAGTTGACCGAGATGCTTATAAGAAGCATCAAGATGATGCATTAGATGTGTCATACCTCATGCTTACGACCATGAACTCTGAGCTTTAGAAGCAACACGAGTTGATGTCTGCTTATGATATGGTTGAACATCTTCGTCAACTATATCAAGGACAAGCGAGACACGAGAGATTCGAGATCTCCAAGGCATTGTTTCAGTGCAAGATGCAAGATGGGACTCTCGTAGGTCCATATGTGCTCAAGATGATTGGGTACATAGAAAACCTACAGAGGTTGGGATTCCCACTTGGCCAAGAACTGACCACTGACTTGATCTTGTAATCCTTGCCAGAGAGCTACAGTCAATTTGTCATGAATTACAACATGAACGAAATTGACAAGTCAATGCCTGAGCTGCTGAGCATGTTGAGAACTGCTGAGCTCAACCTTAAGAAGGTAAAATCCAACTCCATTTTGATGGTGCAAAAGCGTAAAGGCAAGGGCAAGCCTAAAGGTAAGGAAAAGTGCCAAGCCAAGGGCAAAGGCAAGGTAATGAAACCTAAAGGAGGGGTTGCCAAGGATGCTACCTGCTTCCACTATGGTCAGACCGAGCACTAGAAGAGGAACTGCAAAGTATATCTGGAAGATCTTAAGAAGAAAATAAGTGAGACTTCTACTTCAGGTATATATGTTATAGAAGTCAATCTATCTATTTTTGCATCATGGGTATTGGATACCGGATGTGCTTCTCACATTTGTACTAATGTGCATGCGCTGAGAAATAGCAGGACATTGACGAAGGACGAGGTGGACCTACGAGTAGGCAATGGAGCACGGGTTGTTGCTGTATGAACTTACTATCTATCTCTGCCCTCTGGACTTGTATTAGAATTAGATGAATGTTGTTATGTGTCTGCTCTTACAAAGAACATCATTTCAATATCTTATTTAGACAAGAAAGGCTTTTCGTTTATAATAAAGAACAAATGTTGTTCCGTTTATTTAAACGATATGTTCTATTGTAGTGTACCTCTGATAAACGGACTCTATATTCTAGACTTAGAGAGCCCCATCTATAACATAAGTACCAAAAGGTTCAAGTTAAATGAGATGAACCAAACCTATCTCTGACATTGTCGCTTAGGTCATATAAATGAGAATCGCTTATCCCAACTCCATAAAGATGGTTTGCTGGACTCATTTGATTTCGAATCATATGAGACATGCGAGTCATGCCTACTGGGCAAGATGACCAAGACTTCCTTTAGTGGACACAGCGAAAGAGCGACTGACTTGTTAGGACTTATACATAGTAATGTATGTGGCCCTTTCAATGTCGCTGCCAGAGGTGGTTATAGGTACTCCATTACATTTACTGATGACTTCAGTAGAAATGGTTATGTATATCTGATGACACAAAAGTCAGAATCCTTTGAAAAGTTCAAAGAATTCAAGATTGAAGTATAAAACCAGCTAGGCAAGAGTATTAAAATACTTCGATTAGATCGAGGTGGTGAATACCTTAGCCATGAGTTTCATGACTATCTAGCTGAGTGTGGGATCCTATCTCAACTCACTCCTCCTGGAACATCACAGTGTAATGGTGTATCCGAAAGGAGGAATCATACCCTACTAGATATGGTACGGTCTATGATGAGTCACACAGATCTTCCTATGTCCTTTTGGAGATATGCTCTAGACACAGCAGCCTTCATACTTAACCGTGTTCCATTCAAGGCTGTGATAAAAATACCATATAGGATATAGACTGGGAGAGATGCCCAGATGTCTTTTATGAGGATTTGAGGTTGTGAGGCTTACGTTCGACGTCAAGTCTCTAACAAACTGAGACCCAAATATGATAAGTGCTATTTTATAGGATATCCCAAGGAAACGAAGGGATATTACTTCTACATTCCCAGTCAACACAAAGTGTTTGTGGCTAAGACTGGGGTATTTCTAGAAAGGGACTTTGTTTCTAGAAAAATTAGTGGGAGTACGTTCAATCTTGAAGAAGTTCAAGATATGGACCATAACACTGAAGCCTTGATGGAAGTTGAACTGGAACCACAAAGTGTTGTGAATGATGAGATTGTTCCACAAGGAATTGAGGAACAACCACCAATTCAAGTAGACCTACCTCTTCGCAGGTCTGATAGGGTACGTTGTCAGTCTGAGAGATACTCATTTCTCTTGTCTGACCATGATGACGTTGTGCTCGTTGAGAATGAGTCTATCTCCTATCAGGAAGCTGTGATGAGACAAGATTCTGAGTCATGGCTAGAGGTCATGAGATCTGAGATGAAATCCATGTACACCAAGCAAGTAGGGACTTTGGTTGATCCACTTGAAGGCGTCAAACCCATTGGGTGTAAGTGAGTCTTTAAAAGAAAGACTGACATGGATGAACTTATTACTTATAAGGGTCGCTTGGTAGCTAAAGGTTTCAAGCAAATTCATGGTATTGACTATGATGAAACCTTTTCTCTAGTAGCGATGTTTAAGACCATTCGGATCATGCTTGCTATTGCAGCATACCACGATTATGAGATCTGGCAGATGAATGTCAAAACCGTGTTTCTGAATGGAAACTTGCTCGATGATGTGTACATGACACAACCTGAGAATTTTATAGATCCACAACATACTAGCAGAGTATGCAAGCTGCATAAGTCCATTTATGGACTAAAGCAAGCTTCTCGGAGCTGGATCTTCGATTCGATGATGCGATCAAACAGTTTGGATTCATCAAGAATGAAGATGAACCTTGTGTCTACAAGAAGGTTGTTGGGAACACAGTTGTCTTCCTTGTATTGTATGTGGATGACATATTACTTATTGGAAATGACATCCCTTTGCTGCAGTCTGTAAAGACTTGGCTGGAAAATTGTTTCTCAATGAAGGATTTAGATGAAGCAGCCTGTATTCTAGGCATAAAGATCTATAGAGATAGATCTAAGAGATTGCTTGGCCTAAGTCAAAGTACATATATTGACACGGTATTATTATGGTTTGTCATGTAGAATTCCAAGAAAGGATTTCTGCCGATGTCACATGGTGTGAGTCTTTCGAAAACTCAAAGTCCCTCTTCTAGAGGGGAGAGAGACCGCATGGATAAGATCCCTTATGCTTCAGTCATAGGATCTATCATGTACGCCGTGCTATGTACTCGTCCTGATGTTTCGTATGCTTTGAGCATGACGAGCAGATACCAGTCAGATCCAGGTGAACGTCACTGGATAGCGGTCAAGAATATTCTTAAGTACCTGAGAAGGACTAAAGACTATTTCTTGATATTTGGAGGCGATGACAAGCTAGTTGTAAAGGGTTACACTGATGTCAGCTTCCAAACTGACCAGGATGATTATAGATCGCAGTCTGAGTTCGTGTTTTGTTTGAATTGTGGTGCTGTGAGCTGGAAGAGTTCGAAGCAGGACACAGTTGCTGATTCTACAACAGAGGCCGAGTATATTGCTGCATTAGAAGCAACAAAGGAGACAGTTTGGATCCGTAAGTTCATTACTGAGCTTGGGGTGGTTCCTAGCATAGCCGATCCTATAGAGCTCTATTGTGACAACAATGGAGCGATTGCACAGGCTAAGGAACCTCGCTCACACCAGCGGACCAAACACATACTACGACACTTCCATCTCATTCGAGAGATCATCGATAGAGGAGATGTGAAGATTTGCAGAGTACCTACAGAGGCTAACGTCGCTGATCCCTTTGTTGGTTGCTACTCGGAAAACCTAATAGTTCCACTGTACAAAAATTTGTACAAAGGTCTGAACATTTTTCTAGCTACCATGTGTTCTTTTAAATTAAACTTGGATCATCTGTGGAACTTAACACATTTGATCCAAAGTTTAATCTATTTGTTCTTTTAGGTTTAGACTTGGATCTCCTGCGGAACTTAACACGTTCGATCCAAATCACCTAGGTTATTAATTCCATTAAATATTAATTTCCAAAATTGGCTTCCAGGACTGCATGGTGAGGTACATGGCCTTCTTGGATATGAGAACAACCACCACCGCCTAGACAAAGCCTTTTAAGGAAAGCTAATATTGAATTTCCTTAAATAACTTTAGTTCAACCGAAAAGAACAATCAAATCACAAGGAAAGAAAAACAAAGAACACAACATCAAAAATAAATTCGAAATACTAAAATCGCATGCCTCTTGTATTTGGTATTTTTTACATGAAGATAAAATTAGTATGATGCGGAAATTAAATACTAGTATACCTTTTCTTTTGTAAGCAAAAACCTCTAGATCTTCTACCGTATTCCTCTTCTAACCTCGGACGTTGTGTGGGCAACGATCTTCCGAGATGAGAAATCACCAAAGCACCTACTTCTCCTCCTTGCAAGGTTCGGCCACAATCAAGAGCACCTCCAAGGATAAAGAGAAAACACCAACCAAAATCCAAGGAATGAAAGCTTTTTCTCCTTTTCCTCCAAGCTAGAAACTGGCCACCACTTATTCTTCAAGAGCAAGGGGAATTTCGGCCACAAAGATGGAGAGAAGAGAAAGGATGAGGCTGGCCACAACAAGGAAGAAAAGAGGGAGAAGAATAAAAGTTGTATCTTATGAAGGCACCCCAACCCTCTCTTTTATATTCCTTAGCTTTGGTAAATAAGGAAATTTAATTACAATAAAGTTTCTTTAACTTTCCTTGACATGAATTAATTAAGAAAAAAATTAAACAAAATTTCCTTAACCTCCATGTCATGGCCGGCCACATCAATAAGAGCAAACAAGGCAATTTCAATCAACAATTTAAAATTCCTAATTTGTCTTCGGAAATTTTAAAAAATAAAATTTTCCTTTAAAATCCCTTCATGGTTGATAAAAAGAAATTTTTATATTTTTAATTTTTCAACATGAGAATAATTTACAAACAAGAAAAATAAAATATCTTTCCAATCTACAAATAAGGAAAGAGATCTAATCTCTTTCTTTAATCTTTTGTAGATCCTTTTTTTAAGAGATATTTTAATTTTTAATCTCTCCAATTAAATTATATCTTTCACATAAGAAAATTTTAAAATTAAAATTCTTTTTAATTTAATGGGGGCCGGCCACCTAAGCTTAGGTTCAAGCTACGGGCGGCCACCCATGAACCAAGGCTTGGCCGGCCCTAGCTTAATCCATAAGCTAGCTTGGCCGACCCCTACATCATGGGTATGAAGGTGGGTATAGGTGAGTATAGTACTCTATAAATAAGAGGCTACGATAGGGACCGAGAGGAGAAATTGGTTTTGGTCTCCCGATAAAATTAAGCATCCCGTGTTCGCCCCGAACACACAACTTAATTTTATCAATAATAATTTATTCCACTAGAGAACTATTATTGAACTACCGCACTAATCCCAAATTACATTTTTAGCTCCTTTCTATTATGAGTGTGTTAGTCTCCCTGTGTTTAAGATGTCGAATGTCCACTAATTAAGTGAGTTACTGACAACTCATTTAATTAATATCTTAGTCAAAGAATAGTACCACTCAATCTTATCGTCATGTCGGACTAAGTCCACCTGCTAGGTTTAACATGACAATCCTTATGAGCTCATCTTGGGGACATTATCAACCTAGATTACTAGGACACAGTTTGCTTTTATAATCAACAACATACACTATAAGTGATATCATTTCCTAACTTATCGGGCTTATTGATTTATCGAACTAAATCTCACCCATTGATAAATTAAAGAAATAAATATCAAATATATGTGCTTGTTATTATATTAGGATTAAGAGCACACGCTTTCATAATAACTGAGGTCTTTGTTCCTTTATAAAGTCAGTATAAAAGAAACGACCTCTAATGGTCCTACTCAATACACTCTAAGTGTACTAGTTAATTATATAGTTAAGATAAACTAATTCCTAATTACACTACGACCTTTCAATGGTTTGTTCCTTTCCATTTTGGTCGTGAGCTGCTGTTTATAATTTATAAGGTACTGATAACATTATCTTCTGTATGTGACACCACATACTATGTTATTTACAATATAAATTAATTGAATAACTATAAATAAATGTAGATAATTTGATCAAATATGATTCTTTATTCAAAATAAATGTTTACAAAAGCTTAGGTTTTCAGTATACACTCTAACAATCTTTCACTTATACTAATGACTAAGCTGCCATATCTTCTGCCATACATCTGATTCCTATTCCCTCCACATGCCGATCGAAAGCTTTTGTCGGAAGGGCCTTAGTGAAAGGATCTGCCAGGTTATCTGCTGATGCAATCTTGGCGATGACAACTTCTCCTCGCTTCACGATATTTCGTATCAGGTGGTATTTGCGCTCTATATGTTTACTTGCCTTATGGGCTCGTGGTTCCTTCGAGTTTGCAACTGCACTGCTATTATCACAATAAATTGTGATGATTTTGGGCAAACCAGGAATCACATCTAAGTCCATTAGAAAGTTCCTGAGCCATACTGCTTCTTTAGTCGCCTCAAAGGCTGCTACATACTCGGCTTCCATGGTTGAGTCCGAAACGTATTTATGCTTAACACTCCTCCATGCAATGACTCCACCTCCTAAAGTAAACACATAGCCTGATGTAGACTTACTGTTGTCCCTATCTGATTGGAAATTTGAATCCGTGTAACCCACAGAGAGCAAATCGCCTGCTTGGTAAACTAGCATATAATCTCTAGTCTTTCTCAGGTACTTTAATATATGTTTTACCACAGTCCAATGTCCTTTTCCAGGGTTACTCTGATATCTGCTAGCTATGCCCACGGCAAAACAGATATCAGATCTCGTACATAGCATTGCGTACATTAGGCTTCCTACAGCCAAAGCATAAGGAACTGCTTTCATGTCCTCTACTCCTTTGATGTCTTCGGAGACATCTCTTTAGATAGAGCTACTCCATGCCTAAAAGGTAAGAAACCTTTCTTGGAATCCTGCATGCTAAAACGAGCAAGGATTGTATCTATATATGAAGATTGGGACAGACACAACATTCTTTTCTTACGATCCCTTATAACTTTGATCTCAAGAATGTGTGTACAATCTCCTAAGTCCTTCATATCAAATTGTTTGGACAACCATACCCTTACGTCCGATAATACCATGACATTGTTGCCAATTAACAAAATATCATCTACGTATAGTACAAGAAATACCACCACGTTTCCGTTATACTTCTTGTATACACAAGACTCATCCGGACACTGAATAAATCCATATGACTAGATCACTTCATTAAACCGGATGCTCCAAGACCTTGAAGCTTGCTTCAGTCCATAAATGGACCGATTGAGCTTGCACACTAGATGCTCTTTGCATTTTTCAATGAACCCTTCTAGTTGCTTCATATGGATGTTCTCTTCAAGACTTCCATTAAGGAAAGCTGTCATGACATCCATTTGCCAAATCTCATAATCCATATGAGCAGCAATGGATAAGAGTATCCGGATAGACTTAAGCATGGCTACCGGTGAAAAAGTTTCCTCATAATCGATTCCCTCTTTCTGAGTGTACCGTTTCGCAACAAGTCTAGCTTTGAAGGTTTTTACCTTCCCGTCTGTCCCTCTTTTCCTTTTGTAAATCCTCTTGCATCCAACGGCTTTTACACCATCGGGTGGTTCTACAAGCTCCCAGACCTTATTAGAGTACATAGACTCTATTTCAGAATTCATTATTTTTTGCCAAGATACTGCATCTATATCTTGGAGTGCTTCGTCATATGTACGGGGATCAGGTTCATGTTTACCCGGGATTAAATCCGAAGATTCTCTTAAAAACATGAATCTATCAGGTTGCCTTACAACCCTCCCACTACGATGAGGCACTGTCTGTGGTTTTGTATCATGTGTAACTCGTGTTGCAGTCTCTTGTGGTACTTCATCTTGTACTGTTGGTACTAAGGTAGACGTGTCCTCTCTAAGTTCTTCTAAAACAACTTTGTTACTGGGCTTGTGATCTATTATATAGTCTTCTTCTAAAAACTGGGCATTGATGCTAACAATGATCTTCTAGTCTTTAGGACTATAAAATAAACCACCTTTCGTTCCTCTAGGATACCCCACAAACACGAGAACTTCTGTACGAGGTTCTAACTTATCAGCATCTGGTTTCAGCACATGTGCTGGACTACCCCAAATCTGAATGTCTTAGACTGGATTTTCGCCCATTCCACAATTCTGTGGGAGTAGAAGAAACTGATTTAGAAGGTACTAAGTTCAGAATGTACACTGCCGTTTCCAGAGCGTATCCCCAAAACGAATTTGGTAATTCTGAATAACTCATCATCGATCTAACCATCTCCATAAGAGTCCTATTCCTTCGTTCTGCCACACCATTCTGTTGGGGTGTACCAGGTGCGGACAGTTGGGATTGAATCCCGGCCTCTAATAAGTAATTCCTAAACTCTCCTAAGAGGTATTCGCCACCACGATCAGACCGTAGTATCTTGATACTTTTACCTAGTCGTTTCTCCACATCAGCCTTGTATTCTTTGAACTTATCAAAGCACTCGGACTTGCGGTGCATTAGGTAAATGTATCCGTATCTTAAATAATCATCTATAAAAGAGACAAAATATTCAAAACCACCTCTTGCCTGGACAGTCATAGGACCACACAAATCAGAATGAACCAATTCTAACACTTCTTTGGCTCTATACCCCTTGGCCTTGAAAGACCTCTTGGTCATTTACCTTCTAAGCAAGATTCACAAGTTGAAAAATTTTCCAACTCTAATGAACCCAAGAGTCCATCGGCTAAAAGCCTCTGAATCCTACTTAAGTTAATATGACCAAGCCTTAGATGCCAAAGATATGCTTGGTTCATTTCCGAATATTCTTTTCTCTTATTTGAGTTAGAAGATGTATTATTAATTTCCATATTATGCTTTGTGGGAGAAATTGGATTTAAAGTATACAAATTGTCAACTAATGCACCAGAACAGATAATCACTTTGTTTCTCTTAATAACTACATCGTTACTAAAGGAAACTGAATATCCATCTAAAAATAGTTTAGAAACTGAAATTAAATTCTTTCTAAAACTGGGTACATAAAGACAATTTCTTAAAACCAAATTTCTATTTCTATTAAAAGATAAGTAGACGTCTCCCACTGTAACAGCCACCACCTTAGTAGCATTGCCCATGTAGACGGTAATCTCTCCTTCAGTTAGTCGTCGGGTTTCCTGGAACCCCTGCAAGGAATTGCAGACATGATCAGTGGCTCCCGTATCTACACACCAGGTGCTGGTAGATAACACCGCTAAACATGTTTCAACAACTAGAGCATGAGATATACCTTTGTTGTTTTGATTTCTACGAGGACAGTCCGCCTTCCGCCTGCTTATAGATGAAGCACTTGCCCTTCGGCTTCTTCATTCCAGCTTTAGGTCCTGTACTATGAGATTTATTCACTTTCTTTGCTGGACCAACTTGTTTCTTCTTCTTCTTTCCTTTCGGTTTAGAAGTAGAGCAATTTTCAGCATAGTAAATATGAGAATTGTGACAAAACAAACTTTCTGTTGCTTGAAGTTCTGTCAGTAGTTCCGCCAATGAATATACCCTTTTGTTCATATTGTAATTCAGGCGGAATTGCTCAAAACTTCTAGGTAGTGTTTGGAGGATCATATCAATTTGGGTTTCCCCATCAATTTCTCCTCCAAGGATCTGTATTTCGTTCAGATAAGCCATCATCTTTAGGATATGATCCCTCACAGGAGTACCTTCTTGCATGGTAGCTGTCATTATCTTTCTCATGGCTTCTTGCCTAGAAGCACGATCCTGATGACCAAAGAATTCCTTAAGATTGTTCATAATATCATAAGCTGTTGGTAAATCTTGATGCTGATGTTGCAATACATTTGACATTGAAGCCAAAATGTAACACCGCGCCATCTCATCTGTTTTTACCCATTTCCTATGATATTCAATCTCCTCTTGGGTAGATTCCCCAGTGGGTGCATCAGGGCAAGGCTCAGTCAGTACAAACTTATAGCTTTCAGCAGTAAGAACAATGTCCAGGTTCCTTTTCCAATCTATATAGTTAGGACCAGTAAGTCTATTTTCTTTTAGTATGATGACCAGTGGATTGAAAATCATCTTAAAAATCACAAATAACTTTTGGTCAGAATTCTAAATTTAGAATAATATTGATTCCTCAAACAATACTATTTTAAATTAACCAACACCTCAAAACACCGTGAATTTTGTATGCCACGATAGTGTGGACGTATACAAATTCAATATTTGTAAAAGGAGGATTAAACTCATTAATTTTATTATCTTGTCAACCTAACTTTTTGACAAATAAAATTAATAGTTGGTATCTTTTGGTCACACGAATAATAGCAGTGACTCCGATGGAGAGGATACTATTAAACGTGCCTAAGTGTACACCATTACTTGACACTAAGTCCATTAATAAGATTGTGCCCCTTCCGATGGGGAAGATCACACGCTCTTAATTAACTTCCTATAGTCATCCAAAATGGAAGTTTGTTCTAATGATCCACAATCAAGCTCATCCGATATGGAGGAAGGCACTCAAAGCCAATGCGCAAGCTTGTTTGCATCACTTACAAACCAGTAATGGAGACCGTGGAATTTATTTAAAATCCCTCTCCCACTTAGTTATTTAAAAATGAGGAATTTTGACTATGCTAGCCTACTTAATATGCATACTAACAAGCACACACAGTCACAACATAAAAAGCAATAAATAGAAAAACTAATTTTCAACTATTATGACTTTTATCTATTGCTGTCCTCCGTGTGTCGCCAACCCTAGCTGCTGCCATCTTTGGCCACTGCCACCGGGTTTAGTTGTCGCATCCATCTTGCTCCTTGTTCCGCTGCGCCTCTGGTCCTCAAAAGGTTCCACGCCTTACAAGATTCGATCCGCGACATAAATAAAATTTTACATTTTTCGATCCTATATTCCTCGAAGGAATGTACATGTAAACTAGATCGAATATAAAATAAAAATTTACATCCATCGATCCTATATTCAATAAAAGGAATGTACATGTAACTAGATCAAAAATAAAATCCTAATAAAACTAAATACAGCTCCTGCTGTATTTTATAATACAATCATGCACATATATAAATGCCCTTGACATGTCCAAGGGTCCAATCACACACATAAAAAACTATAAGCCATAATAGTTGGATCCTGCATCCACAAAGTTAGCACATCCTACTATTAACCTGCCTAAATTATGTATGACATGTGCATAATTAAACTAATACCAAATACACAGAGGTAAAACCCTAGCTCTGATACCAATTGTTGGTTGTTACTCGGAAAACCTAATGGTTCCACTGTACAAAAATTTGTATAAAGGTCTGAACCTTTTCCTATCTACCATGTGTTCTTTTAAATTAAACTTGGATCGTCTGCGGAACTTAACACATTTGATCCAAAGTTTAATCTATTTGTTCTTTTAGGTTTAGACTTGGATCTCCTACGGAACTTAACACGTTCGATTCAAATCACCTAGGTTATTAATTTCATTAAATATTAATTTCTAAAATTGGCTTCCAGGACTGCATGGCGAGGCACATGACCTTCTTAGATATGGGAACAACCACCACCGCCTAGACAAAGCCTTTTAAGGAAAACTAATATTTAATTTCCTTAAATAACTTTAGGTCAACCGAAAAGAACAATCAAATCACAAGGAAAATAAAAACAAAGAATACAACATCAAGAATAAATTTGAAATACTAGAATCGCATGCTTCTTGTATTTGGTATTTTTTACATGAAGATAAAACTAGTATGATGCGGAAATTAAATACTAGTATACCTTTTCTTTTGCAAGCAAAAACCTCTAGATCTTCTACCGTATTCCTCTTCTAACCTCGGACGTTGTGTGAGCAACGATCTTCCGAGATGAGAAATCACCAAAGCACCTTCTTCTCCTCCTTGCAAGGTTCGGGCACAATCAAGAGCACCTCCAAGGATGAAGAGAAAACACCAACCAAACTCCAAGAGATGAAAGCTCTCTCCTTCTTCTCCAAGCTAGAAACCGGCCACCACTTATTCTTCAAGAGCAAGGGGAATTTCGGCCACAAAGATGGAGAGAAGAGAAAGGATAAGGCCGGCCACAACAAGGAAGAAAAGAGGGAGAAGAATAAAAGTTGTATCTCATGAAGGCACCCCAACCCTCTCTTTTATATTCCTTAGCTTTGGTAAATAAGGAAATTTAATTACAATAAAATTTCCTTAACTTTCCTTGACATGAATTAGTTAAGAAAAAAATTAAACAAAATTTCCTTAACCTCCATGTCATGGCCGGCCACATCAATAAGAGCAAACAAGGCTATTTCAATCAACAATTTAAAATTCCTAATTTGTCTTCGAAAATTTTAAAAAATAAAATTTTCCTTTAAAATCCCTTCATGGTTGATAAAAATAAATTTCTATAATTTTAATTTTTCAACATGTGATTAATTTACAAACAAGAAAAATAAAATATCTTTCCAATCTACAAATAAGGAAAGAGATCTAATCTCTTTCTTTAATCTTTTGTAGATCCTTTTTTTAAGAGATATTTTAATTTTTAATCTCTCCAATTAAATTATATCTTTCACATAAAAAAAATTTAAATTTAAAATTCTTTTTAATTTAATGGGGGCCGGCCACCTAAGCTTAGGTTCAAGTTTGGGCCGGCCACCCATGAACCAAGGTTTGGCTGACCCTAGCTTGATCCACAAGCTAGCTTGGCCGACCCCTACATCATGGGTATGAAGGTGGGTATAGGTGGGTATAGTACTCTATAAATATGAGGCTACGATAGGGACCGAGAGGAAGAATTAGTTTTGGTCTCTCGATAAAATTAAGCATCCCGTGTTCGCCCCAAACACACAACTTAATTTTATCAATAATAATTCATTCCACTAGAGAACTATTATTGAACTACCGCACCAATCCCAAATTACATTTTTGGGCTCCTTCTTATTATGAGTGTGTTAGTCTCCCTGTGTTTAAGATGTCGAATGTCTACTAATTAAGTGAGTTACTGACAACTCATTTAATTAATATCTTAGTCCAAGAATAGTACCACTCAACCTTATCGTCATGTCGGACTAAGTCCACCTGTTGGGTTTAACATTACAATCCTTATGAGCTCATCTTGGGGACATTATCAACCTAGATTACTAGGACACAGTTTCCTTCTATAATCAACAACATACACTATAAGTGATATCATTTCCCAACTTATCGGGCTTATTGATTTATCGAACTAAATCTCACCTATTGATAAATTAAAGAAATAAATATCAAATATATGTGCTTGTTATTATATTAGGATTAAGAGCACACACTTCCATAATAACTGAGGTCTTTGTTCCTTTATAAAGTCAGTATAAAAGAAACGACCTCTAATGGTCCTACTCAATACACTTTAAGTGTACTAGTGTAATTATATAGTTAAGATAAACTAATTCCTAATTACACTACGACCTTCCAATGGTTTGTTCCTATCCATTTTGGTCGTGAGCTGCTGTTTATAATTTATAAGGTACTGATAACATCATCTTCTGTATGTGACACCACATACTATGTTATCTACAATATAAATTAATTGAACAACTACAAACAAATGTAGATAATTTGACCAAATATGATTCTTTATTCAAAATAAATGTTTACAAAAGCTTAGGCTTTCAGTATACACTCTAACACCCTTGACAAGGCTTTGGCACAGAGAAAGCATGATGATCACACTAGGTCATTGGACCTTAGAGCGTACACTGATTGACACTAGTGCTAGTGGAAGATTGTTAGTTAGAGCCCTAGAGCCAATCATATGATGATTATTGTATGTACTCGATGTATCATATTCCTATATATTTATAAAGATATTTCTTTATGGTTATTATAGTTACTTGTATTGGTGTCAAATAACTAAGTATAATAGCGTTCTTGAGTAAAAGGTTCTTATCTATATCAATCGATTGGTTGAATTGATAGTGAGATGATATAGAGAACACTACTCTTAATCATTCCTAGTCAAGTATTAACATTCAGGGACAATGTTAATGCGATGAGACTAACATGTAGGTCAACGCGATGACTTGATCTCACAAGTCATGGATATAGAGATATCAAGTTGACACATGGTTATGCATTGGTGAATGTATACTGAATGACCCGCCATGAGAAAGTATCATGGATCATTATATGAGTGTCATATACTTTCTCATGTGGCTATTAGTATGATTATTAGTGTTTGGACCTGAAGTCACCATGGTTTCCTACATAAGGAGTTGCATGCTTTGGCTTCGTCAAACGTCACCCGTAACTGGGTGAACTATAAAGGTGATTACTGGGTGTGTAACAAATTATGCGGAGGTATGTGAGTGATGTAAATGAGATCTATCCCTCCTATATGACAAGAGTGACATCATGATTTTTGATAGAGTGAGACCACTAAGAACATGGCCATGACCAAATGAGTCAATATGAGATATTGAGCTCATTTGTTTAGAGTGAGTCTACTTGGAGTTCAAGATATAGATTGATTAGAGGATGACACGGTCTATGCCTCAATTGATCAATCTAGATGTCAAGGATAGAAGGACATTGTCACATATTATGAGAGTTAAAATTAGTAGCCACAAAGGTGATGTTGGATCTCAACATTCTTGTAACTTGGGTAGTAATGAAGTGTTGCTAGATACCGCTCATTACTTATGCTTCTAAATAAGTTTAGGAGCATTGTCAACGTTACAAGAACCTATAGAGTCACACACAAAGGGCAATTAGATGGAGAATAAGTTCTTATGATGGATCAAAAGGATTAGGTTCATATGATGAACCAAATTGGATTAACAGTAATCTAAATTAGACTAATTGAGTTGGACTCAATTTGATTCATGTGTCCAATAAGTCTAATTTTGATTATGACTCATTGAATTAATTTAATTTAATGGATAGAGATTCACTAAATTAAATTGACTTGAATCAAAGGTGGGATTTGATCAACCATGGGAGATAAGAAGTTAAGTTTGACTTGACTTGAGAAGGAAGATGAAGGGTCAAGTTTGACTTGACCAAATTCCACCTCCTTTGTGACTTGGCATGAGCCGGCCAATGATGGTGTTCCACATCATCAAGGCCACATCATTGTGTGCCACCTCATGAGGAAGACCAAGAGCCATGACTCTTGGTATTACATGGAGGTTTAAAACAATAAGTGGCCGACCACTTGATGAGGGGGGGGGGGGTTATGCAATTGTGTGCTCATTCAATCCATCATCTTCTTCCTCCTCTTATTCTCTTGTTCTCACCCTCTCCTCCATTGCCGAGCCACCCAAGAGTGCTAGCACACTCTAAGTGGTTCTTCTCAACCTTTTGTCCGTGTGGATACATATAAAGAGGTGTTCACTTGACACCCTACGAGATCCGACAACTCTTGGACGAGCGGGATAAGCGAAGAGCTTCGCTACAAAGGTATAATCTCTACAATGTAGATCTAGTGTAGATCTAGGAAAAAACTAAGTATATGTAGAATTTTATCTTTGCACGGATCTGTGGTAAGAACTTCGGGGTTTCCGCAACGCAAAAAATGATTTTTGCGGCTCGCAAGTTCTAACACAAGGTTGACCAAACACTTGGCTCGAGGAGAAAAGTCCAAGTGGGTCAAAGCACTGACCGAACACTTGGTGAAGAAGTCCTAGTAGGTCAAGGTTGACCAGATGCTAGGCTGAAGGAGTTCTAACAGGTCACGGTTAACCAGATGTTGGGTTTGGGAACCTTGGACTTGAGTTTAGACAAGTCAAGGTTGGGGCAATCTATCAGCTGATCAATTGACTTAAGCCCAATCGATCAGCCGATCGATTGAGAGAGTGCTGCGACAAGCAGCGACCCAATTGATCGGCCGATCGATTGGGAGCAATTGTCGCGAGCATAGAGAGCTGCCCAATCGATCAGCCGATAGATATGCATGATCCCTAGTTTAGGGAAAAACCAAAATCTATATCTCATAAAGACTATAAGGTGACTTGTATGTGTCACGTCTTAGGTAGTCCATGCCAGAAGAAATTTCGGCAGCATCTCCCCTGTACGAGTGATAATATGAAACTTTACTACAAGCCCTCAGGGCCACACATACCTCGGCCAACACGGCCGGAACATAAACAATGAAATAAACAAACACCCACGCAGTTTATATAATCTCAGCCTCTGGCTGACACAACCACACGGTTTATTTGAAAACAACCTACTCCACTACTACGACGGAAAACACAAAACACAACAGAGAAACCTTCGCAGCAGAAAATAGGTAGTAGACCAAAACTCGATAAAAGATCCTCGAGTACAATCCTATATCACAAGTGTATATAAATACATAACAAGGAACCAAAAGTTCAAAGAGTAGAAAATCGTCGCGAAGTAAAGTGGTGGGGGACTAGCGACTGAAACCTCCTGACAGCATCAACCTGAAATGGTAATATCAACGGGGTGAGTCAAATTCTCAGCGGATACCAAGTTGACATACATAATAAAAAATAACTAGTAGTAATAAATATGTGTACAGTCCCCTGAAGTAGTGGAAAATGCAAAACTGTAA
The DNA here is from genome assembly GCF_018446385.1 of Zingiber officinale. Lineage (NCBI taxonomy): Eukaryota > Viridiplantae > Streptophyta > Magnoliopsida > Zingiberales > Zingiberaceae > Zingiber > Zingiber officinale. The sequence goes on from NC_055986.1 coordinate 54,119,143, forward strand.
GAAAAGGAGAAACTATATTCATCAGGACCTCCTATCAGAATAATAAGATCGTCAGACCAAAGGTAACATGTCTCTGTATGCATGTTAAACATATGCATCCATCCAATATGCAGCAAATAAAATGCAACAAACACAAGCAATAAATGCAATCATGCATATGATGCTAATGACATGTCCTGGTCATCCTTGACGCCAGTCAGTCATCTCACACATGATGGTGAGACCAAGTGGGTATGACTATGACAATTGTGCACTCTGCCATTATTGCTCCTGATGAGTGATCGAGTGGACAGGATGCTATCGGAGTACATCTATCCTCCTACTCCAAATCAAAGTGGGGGAGCTCAATGCTCTCATCTCCCTGAGCCAGTTCAGAGGAGGGATCCCTGACGTGCTACCACACTGCGTCACGCTACCCATGAGTGGACCAGCGGAGCACTGATAAAGCAAACTGTCTGTTGGTCCCTTTTGGAGGCCGGCAAGAGGGGAGGGGTGAATTGCCCTACAAAATTGAAACCAAAAACCCTTCTCGGATATTCAACTAACTTAAAAGAACTTGTAATTAAAACGGCAGAGACTAATTAAGACAGAAAGTAGACACAGAGGAATTACTTGGTTTGCAATCAGAGGATTGCTAATCCAAGGCAAAGAAGGCGCACTAATTGATTCTCCTCTGGGCGGAGTAGCCTCTTACAGCGTTGAAAGCACAGAAAGAAATAACACAAATGAAAGCACTGGATTACAAGTAGTTCGTTGTGTTTAAGCTTCTGGACCAAGACTATATTTATAGTCTTGGTCCGGGCGCCTAGAAGGGTTCCGGGCGCCCTGGTGGGGGATAAATTTTATCCCCCAACGGTTGGATCGAGTCAAAACTCGATCCTGTTGAAAAGTCGATTACGGGCGCCCGGAAGGGTTCCGGGCGCCACGGTCGGTTCCGGGCGCTCGGAATGGTTCCGGGCGCCCGGAGCCCTAAGGTCAACATAAGTTGACTTTTCGACTCTGGTTCAGCTCGTCTCAGTTTGGCTCGTCTTGGTCCGGGTCTGTTCGCTCCGGCTCCACTAGCTTAGGTGATCTGGGCCTTCCGGAATAGGGCTCACCCGAACCCATGTTCCGGCCTTCTCCTCGAGCAACCTTCCTTCCCGGTTTCTCGTCCCTCGAGCGCCGCGCACGCTCTTCTCGTCCACCGGTGTACTCTTCCGCGGACACCTCGTCCCTCGGACGCACCGAGCCTGTCGGCTCTCTCCCGTGCCGTCCTTCTCGCTAGCCGCGTCTTCCGCTAGACTTCCTGTGTTCCTAAGCTCCTGCACACTTAGACACAAGGTTTAAACAAACGCAGGACCTAACTTAGCTTGTTTGATCACATCAAAACACCTTGGGGTTCCAACAATCTCCCCCTTTTTGATGTGAGCAACCCAAGTTAAGTTAGGGTAACCATATGCAATAAAAACGATTTATATTCCAATATTCAATTGAAAAATTATAGTACCTCCCCCTAGACTTAACATACTTCTCCCCCTTTGATCACATAAAAATTGGGGTTATAAATAAGTCTAAGGTAAATTAAAAAAAACTTTAAGTGTAAAATAATGTCTAAGTAAAATTCAATTTAAAGACACTCTTCAGAATTTTTCTTTCGAAAGAAAAATATTTAAGTAAAACATTTTTCAGTTAAAACAGTCATAAATTTTTTTTTAAGTTTTGAAACTTATCTCAACATTCAAAACAAATTTTCTAATTAAAAAAAATTCTAAGTTAATATTCATCAGAAACGATTCTAAGTCTATTTTAAGAAAAATTATAAGGCAAAAAAAATTCTAAGATAACTTAAAAAAAAAAAATTTCTAAGTAAAAATTTCTAAGATAATAAAAAATTTCTAAAAAGAAATTTAAACACAAATTGAATAACTCTTTTAAAGCATTAAGTAATTCAAATTAATGCTTTTTCAGTTAGTCAATTAAACTCTTCATTTCAATACTTGGCTTCCAGGTCGTGGCGAGGCACTAGACCTTCTTGGTTATTGGAGCAACAACCACTTCCTTAGACAAAGCCTCATAAAGAAATTAGTTGTTTAATTTCCTTGCTGAAAATGCTAAGTCTGATTTTAATTTTAAATTAAATAGGTTTTTGGAACCCAATAGAGGTTCCTACCTACAGGATTAACCAAGTATTTCCTAGGTATATAGATTTTTGATATATTTCTAATTTGACTTTGATCCTCTATAATTTCTAAAAGTAGAAATATTTGGACCATTAGATTTTTTCAATCTTTCTATTTCTTCTTTTAGTTTTTCATTTTCAATTTTCAATTTTTCAAAATCCTCTATAAGACATGATTTTGCCAAAATTCTCTTTGTTTCTAAGATTTTATTTTCTAATTTGACATTTTTATTTTCTAATTTATACATGGATTTAATCATAACTTTGATACCAAAGTAAAGTTCATCAAGGGGGAAGAGACATACCTCACTTACCATATCAGACTTGAAGCCTGAATCTCCCCCTGCTTCGCTACTTCCATCTGACGTCGCTCCCCCTTCATCGATGCTGGGTTCTGATGTGCTTTGTCCTTCATGGCTTGCCATCAGTGCAATCCCCGCATATCCTTGAGCTTCTGATTCAGATGAAGAAGTGTCATCCCAAGTTGCTTTTAGGTTGTGTTTCTTGGGTGTCTTCATTTTGACCTTCTTGAGTTCTGGGCAGTCTTCCCTTAGGTGTCCCTCCTTCTGACACTGGTAGCACCGTACCTTTCTTCTACCTTGATTCTTTTTATTTTGCATTTTAAATTTATTAGATCTAAAAAACTTTTTAAAGTTTCTTACCATGTACGTTTCTTGATCGTCTTCGGAGTCTGACTCGGGTTCATCCTTATTGGTTGCGTTCAGCGCCATAGTCTGGGTTGTGTCCTTTGATATCTCTGCACATCTAACTTCGTGTAATTCAAGGGTAGAAAACAACTCTTCTAAAGTACTTACCTCCAGGTCTTTTGAGATGTAGTAAGCATCGACGATTGATATCCACTCCGGAGTTCTTGGAAACGCGTTGAGCGCGTAGCGTATAGTATCTCGGTTTGTTACCGTTTCACCAAGGTTTTCAAGACCAGTAACTAGTTCTTTTACCTTTGCATGTAGACCGGCTACTTTCTCACCTTTCTCCAGATGGATGTTCATCAGTTTGTTGCGGAGGATGTCCCTTCTAGCGAGCTTTGCTTCAGACGTTCCTTCGTGGAGTTCCAAGAACTTCTCCCAAAGTTCTTTAGCAGATACATAGTTTCCGATGCGGTAACACGCTCAGCAGGTGATGTTCCGCACGGCTGTTTGCTACCGACTCATTCTGCTCCTTCTTTGTCCAATCGCTCTCTTCTTTTTCTTTTCCATCTTTATCTATTGGAGCTACAAAATCATATTTCATAATAAATCGAATTTCAAAATCTGTTTTTAGGAATACCTCCATACGCCGCTTCCAGTCTGCGAAGTTCCCCTCGAATTTTGGGTGGACGATGCTTGGTCCGGCCATCTTGTTGCTTCGATCGGCGGTTAGTCCTCCTGAAGCGTGCCTCGCTCTGATACCACTTGTTGGTCCCTTTTGGAGGTCGGCAAGAGGGGAGGGGTGAATTGCCCTACAAAATTGAAACCAAAAACCCTTTTCGGATATTCAACTAACTTAAAAGAACTTGTAATTAAAACGACAGAGACTAATTAAGACAGAAAGTAGACACAGAGGAATTACTTGGTTTGCAATCAGAGGATTGCTAATCCAAGGCAAAGAAGGCGCACTAATTGATTCTCCTTTGGGCGGAGTAGCCTCTTACAGCGTTGAAAGCACAGAAAGAAATAACACAAATGAAAGCACTGAATTACAAGTAGTTCGTTGTGTTTAAGCTTCTGGACCAAGGCTATATTTATAGTCTTGGTCCGGGCGCCTGGAAGGGTTCCGGGCGCCCTGGGGGGATAAATTTTATCCCCCAACGGTTGGATCGAGTCAAAACTCGATCCTGTTGAAAAGTCGATTCCGGGCGTCCGGAAGGGTTCCGGGCGCCCCGGTCGGTTCCGGGCGCCCAGAGCCCTAAGGTCAACATAAGTTGACTTTTCGACTCTGGTTCAGCTCATCTCAGTTCAGCTCGTCTTGGTCCGGGTCTGTTCGCTCCGACTCCACTAGCTTGGGTGATCTGGGCCTTCCGGAATAGGGCTCACCCGAACCCATGTTCCGGCCTTCTCCTCGAGCAGCCTTCCTTCCCGGTTTCTCGTCCCTCGAGCGCCGCGCACGCTCTTCTCGTCCACCGGTGTACTCTTCCGCGGACACCTTGTCCCTCGGATGCACCGAGCCCGTCGGCTCTCTCCCGTGCCGTCCTTCTCGCTAGCCGCGTCTTCCGATCGACTTCCTGTGTTCCTAAGCTCCTGCACACTTAGACACAAGGTTTAAACAAACGCAGGACCTAACTTAGCTTGTTTGATCGCATCAAAACACCTTGGGGTTCCAACACTGTCATACACCTTGCCTGATATACCACTAACCCATGAGTGGTTGTGTGTGCAGATCCATGTAACTGGCGATGAGCTCAACAATAATGGGGCTACCAATCGCACAATATGCAATCATGTAAGATGGTACATGACACTAAGCATGCAAATCCTGACTATATCTACCTCCATAAAATATGTACCAAAAATAAATGGATCAAATATACAGATCTAGGTACACAGGTCAGATATGGTATATGTCGAGTCTGGTGTATCATAAGACATGGTATGTCACTATCTCTATGAGCATAAATAATCATAGCAATAATAAATCATAAATGCAGAACAGATGAAAGCATGCAACAGGTATCATGTAGTAACATACCTGATCCTGTCCGAACGCTGAATCAACGGACGTTGGGCACGTGGTAATCTCCGAACTAATGACGTGGATCCCCGGCAGGTCGTAGGGGTCTCCGGCGAACCTGCAAGGAAGTCGGGCCGGGAAGGGGTTCCCGACGACGACCATCTGACGCTCAAGTCAGGCAAGAGGAAGACGAGAAAATGGCTCTGAATATGCGAGAATGCGTACCTCCGGCGAGGTGTGAGACTCCTTATATAGAGCTGTGAAGAGGCTCACGCACGTATACCGAGGCGAACACGTGTCCACTAACCATACCTCAGTATGGGCTTGTCAGAAGAGCTTACCAGACACCATACTGCTACAGTCCGAGCACATCTCTGATGGGACAGCGGAACCCTCTGTCGTAAGATCCTGCGTATGGCCTGGTCGTTGAACATACCCGCTGTCAGAGGATGTTTCTGTTGGTGCAACCTTAGGTCAAGGTTGACCTGGTTGACCCGACTCGAGTTTACCTGACTCTAGTTGTATTTTGATGTTTGACGAGAACATGATGGGAGATTGTTGGTGCAACCTTAGGTCAAGGTTGACCTGGTTGACCAGACTCGAGTTGACTTGACTCGAGTTGTATTTTGATGTTTGACGAGAACAAGCTTGGGAGATTGTGGGTGCAACCCGTGGTCAAGGTTGACCTGGTTGACCCGAGGTGAGTTGACCTGACTCGGAAAAGTCCAAGCAGGGAGCTTGGCACGGGAAAAGTCCAAACAGGAAGTTTGGCATGGTGAAAAGTCCAAGCAGGGAGCTTGGCACGGGAAAAGTCCAAGTATGGAGACTTGGCACGGAGAAGTCCAAGTATGGAAGCTTGGCACATGGGAAGTCGGAGAGGGCTCAGTAGCTCGTTCTCTGGACCGGTGGTCGAGAGTCTGGGAGCTTGGCACATGGGAAGTCGGAGAGGGCTCGGTAGCTCGTTCTCCGAACTATGGTCAGAGAGGGCTCGGTAGCTCGTTCTCTGGATCGGATGTGGAAAGTCCTGGTGAGTGAAGCCAGGCAGTGGGAAAGTCCTGGTGAGTGAAGCCAGGCAGTTGGGAAAGTCCTGGTGAGTGAAGCCAAGCAGTTGGAAAGTCCTGGTGAGTGAAGCCGGGCAGATTGGAAATCCTGGTGAGTGAAGCCAGGTGAAAACCCTAGTGAGTGAAGCTAGGTGAAAGTCCTGGTGAGTGAAGCCGGGCAGATTGGAAATCCTGGTGAGTGAAGCCAGGTGAAAACCCTAGTGAGTGAAGCTAGGTGAAAGTCCTGGTGAGTGAAGCCGGACAAGGGAAAATTCAGATGGATCAAGGGTGATCGGGCATCTGGTGTTGAGAAGGTCAAGTAGGTCAAGGGAGTAACCGGATACTTGACATGAAGAGAAAAGTCCAAGTGGGTCAAAGGGATTGACCGGACACTTGGTGGGGAGACTTAGCAGGTCAAGGGAGTGACCGGATGCTAAGCATGATGAACCAATAGGTTAAGGTTGACCGGATGTTGGTTTGGAAGGCTTGGGACTTGGTTTGGGCGAAAATCAAGCTCTGGATCGATCAGTGGATCGATCTAGTGATACACTTGATATCTGGATCGGTCTGGTGACCGATCAGTAACCACACAGTGAGCTTCTGTGTGTTATCTGATCGAACTGATGACCGATCAGTGACCGATCAGGAGACGATCAGAAGGAGACGATCAGAAGGAGGGAAAGGCCCTGATCGGTCATGGGACCGATCAGGGAAGGACCTGATCGGTCACCATGACCGATCAGGGAAGGGCCTGATCGGTCTTGTAACCGATCAGGACCCTTGTGGACCGATCAGGATGAAGCCTGATCGGTCCACATCCTAGCCGTTGCGTAGCAACGGCTAGTTTCTGTTGTGTCTTCTTCGCAGGTTATAAAAGGGGTTGAGGAGCTACTGCTCTTCTTCTTCTTCCTTCTCGAGCTGCTGTTCTTCTTCATTGCTGTGATCTGAGCTTTGCTGAGCTCGCTTCTGCTTGAAGCTTCGTGTGAGCTTCATCGGCTGGGTTCCTGCTGTTGTAGGCGTCGTTTGAAGCTGCTGCTTCATCCAGTCGACAAGAAGGCAAGCTAGGGTTATTACATTTTGTATTGTACTTCTTTGTATTTTGTTCTTGCTCTTCTTTGTATTTCCATTTGCTGTTGCAAGACATTGTGGCGAGGTTTCTCCACCCAGAAGGAGTGATTATTAGCCGGGTTTCCGGGGACTCATCCACCGACGGATTGATAGGCTTCGTCCACCTTACGGACACGCCGAGGAGTAAGAGTTTCATCTCCGAACCTCGTTACATCCATCGAGTTTGAGGTTTGTCTTTTTCCTTTACGTTTCTATTTAGTTATTTCCGCTGCGCTAACCCTAATCGTAGGAAGAAACGAAGAATTTGGGACGTCTATTCACACCCCCCTCTCTAGTCGCGATCATCGATCCTAACAAGTGGTATCAGAGCGAGGTCGCTCTTCGCCGGATTAACACCCGAGGGAGCACAAGTTAGAGATGGATCAATTCGGAGAAGACATCACCATTCCACCCTTCTACGATCGCGACGACTTCGCGTATTGGAAGGTAAGAATGAAATAATTTCTTATGACTAATCTTGAGAATTGGAGTTGTGTCCAATTAGGTTTCAAGCCTCCGACGGACAAGAAAGGAGAAACCCTAGAGAAGAAGGAGTGGACCAAGGAACAAGTCCACCAATCCCTAGTCAACGATGAGGTATTGAAGATTTTTGAATTTTCTTTACCTAATGATGTTTTGTGTAGGATAGGAGGATACAACAATGCCAAGAAGTTGTGGAACAACTTGGCTAAGTTCCATGAGGGGAACTCGACTTCAAGCCATGAAGAGGAGTCAAGTGAGCCAAGTAGCTCACATCATGGAGGAGAGGAATTAGAAGTTGAGGGCTACTCAACATCTAAGGAAGAAGAGGAGGAGAGTTCTTCTTCAAGAATGGAGCAAGAGGAAGAAGCTTCTACCTCCGGAAGGGATGAAGAAGAAAGTCTTCATCCATCCTCAAACCTAGGTAACTCAAGCATTTTAATTTCTAGCAAATTACACATAATGTGCTTTGAGTGTAGGGAATTTGGGCACTACAAGAGTAAGTGTCCAAAGAGGGTTAGAAAGACACCACCGGCGCCAAAGATCAAGGAAGCCGGAGTCCCGATACGCAAGAGCAAGGAGCACGTGGTGTGCTTCCAATGCAAGCGAAGGGGACATTATCGGAGCCAATGTCCGAGGGGGAGGCAATCTCACAAGGACAAGAGACCGAGCTCATCGATAGGGGGAGCTAAGGCAAACCCTAAGGTAACTTTTAAGGCACATTCTTGCAATTTGAATAAGACACATGCTAGTAGTTTTATTGCAATTACTAATAATGATAAGCATGTTAACTATAGGAATCAACATATGTGCTTAGGTGCTAAACATGTTAGCTTGAATGAGGACAACTCTAGAAATGTCAACCCTAGGATTAACTCATCTAAGGTTAAGGGAAACCTAGATAGGAATCCCAAAACTACTAGACATATGCCTAGGAATGCTTCAAAGACAAATGACAAGTTAAAACTTGAGGCCTTAGAAAAGGAAAATCAAGTCTTGAAGTCAAGACTTGACTCTCTAGAAAAGGCTCTTAAGGATTTGACTCTAGGGTCTAGGGGTCAAAAACCCAAGTCCAAGGACAAGAAAGGTTTGGGTCACAAACCTAAGTCCCAAATGGTCAAGCCCACTTATCACAATGTTCCATTCGATTATGAAACAAAATCTAGGGCTAGGAAGACCATCACTAAGGTCACAAGGGGAGTCACCCCTAGAGTTGATCTTGATGAGTCCCAAATGACTAAGGCTTCAAAGCCTAGGAGGGTCATTAGGAGGGTTGCTAGGGAAGTCATCCCTAGTGAATACTTAGTGAACCCAATGAGCTCCAATAGGTATTGGGTTCCTAGGAGCGTGATTTCATCACGCTAGATGAGTTAGGGTGTGCCAACCTTACTTGAATAGGTAGTTAACCTAATCATGGCAAAAGGTGGCACTTTAGGAATTTTCAAGGTGTAATCAAGCCTTGAAAATGAAATTGAAAAGTTATTCCTAAGGTGATTAGAATGTGCCAATCAAATTTGAGGAGTTGTTTAGAGTCAATCTAATTGGCACATAGATCATGATCTAAACATCTTTGGTATATGATTTGAGGTCTATCACACTTAGGAATATAGAATTTATGGCAAAATGATCGAAATTATCAAAAATGACAACTAAGGCTAGAATTAGGTATTTTCTATACCTTTATGTGCTATTTGCCATATATTGTTTGCCATATGCCATGTCATGACATCATATTTATTTTATGATAATTTAAAATGTCATGATAATGCTTAGGTTAGTTAAATGTCATGCTTTATTTAGTTTCATAATTTATGCCATGACATCATGACATTGGCACATGTTTCCATTTATGATACAATTATATGCCATGTCATCATTTCTTGCATTTATAATAAATGAAATTGATATAAGTATAAGAAACATAATTTGATATGGAGATCAAATTGTTGTTTAGAAAAATGCATGAGAACTTAGAATAAGCTAACCTAAATCCATATCTCACATCAAAATTGACTTGGATGTGTTTTTGATACACCTTAGATGTGTGTGAGATATTAGGATGATGAGTTAGGATCAAGGTGCATAGTTCTTATGCCTAGATGAGCATAATTCGAAATTGAGGATCATAGGGAAAGCTTGTGTACAAGTCATGTACATTTAGCCCAAAGATTGTGGTCCTAAATTAAATGGTTTAAAATCATTTCAAAAGTGATTTGAAAAACCTTGATGAAGCTTTTCTAGTAATAGCATTCATCATTGAACAAGTTGATACAAAGATAAGTTAACTTTGAGCTATTTCAAAGACTTTTGAACTTTGTATCAAGATTGAAAAATGGAAGTTATTTTCATAGAAAACTATTTTTCCATGATAGTATATATTATGAGGAATGTATCCTCAAAATTTCACAATTTTTGAAATTTTCTGTAATTTATTAGGGGTTTCTGAATTTCGCTGAAGGAAAATCAGAAATCAGAACCTATCAGTACCTGGATCGGTCCCTGGACCGATCCAGGGAAGGCTGGATGGGGTCACTGTGACCGATCCAGAGGGATCCTGATCGGTCTGGTGACCGATCAGAGCGTGCCAAGTTGCTGAATTTCGACTGTTTGTCTGAAATTGCAGCTATGGAAGTGGTGTTTTGGATTTCTAAAGGGTTGAAACTCTCCAAGACATTGTTGGTGCAATGGTCAAGGGGGAGTTGACCTTTAGGGGGAGTTTTACCTATTAGTCAAGGGGGAGTTGACTTTTAGGGGGAGTTTTTACTCCTAAAGACTTGAGTGATATGGGATTATCACTAAGTTAATTGTTGACCGTAGTATCAAGGGGGAAATTAAGAGTTTCAATGAAAGGTATGAGACTTTCATTAGAAAGAAACTCTTGACCTTGATTCACTCTTTTTGAAGTGTGTCAAAAAGGGGGAGAGTGTAGGTTTGAGGAGAATGAAGAATGTCTAGAGAATGTTCAGGGAAGAACATTGGAAAACCTAAGTTAGGTTTTCGGGTTAACCTAACTTGATTATGGGTTTGATTATGGGTTTTGTCAAACATCAAAAAGGGGGAGATTGTTGGTGCAACCTTAGGTCAAGGTTGACCTGGTTGACCCGACTCGAGTTGACCTGACTCGAGTTGTATTTTGATGTTTGACGAGAACATGATGGGAGATTGTTGGTGCAACCTTAGGTCAAGGTTGACCTGGTTGACCAGACTCGAGTTGACTTGACTCGAGTTGTATTTTGATGTTTGACGAGAACAAGCTTGGGAGATTGTGGGTGCAACCCGTGGTCAAGGTTGACCTGGTTGACCCGAGGTGAGTTGACCTGACTCGGAAAAGTCCAAGCAGGGAGCTTGGCACGGGAAAAGTCCAAACAGGAAGTTTGGCATGGTGAAAAGTCCAAGCAGGGAGCTTGGCACGGGAAAAGTCCAAGTATGGAGACTTGGCACGGAGAAGTCCAAGTATGGAAGCTTGGCACATGGGAAGTCGGAGAGGGCTCGGTAGCTCGTTCTCAGGACTGTGGTCAGAGAGGGCTCGGGAGCTCGTTCTATGGACCGGATGGAAGTCGAAGAGGGCTCGGTAGCTCGTTCTCCGAACTATGGTCAGAGAGGGCTCGGTAGCTCGTTCTCTGGATCGGATGTGGAAAGTCCTGGTGAGTGAAGCCAGGCAGTGGGAAAGTCCTGGTGAGTGAAGCCAGGCAGTTGGAAAGTCCTTGTGAGTGAAGCCGGGCAGATTGGAAATCCTGGTGAGTGAAGCCAGGTGAAAAGCCTAGTGAGTGAAGCTAGGTGAAAGTCCTGGTGAGTGAAGCCGGGCAAGGGAAAATCCAGATGGATCAAGGGTGATCGGACATCTGGTGTTGAGAAGGTCAAGTGGGTCAAGGGAGTGACCGGATACTTGACACGAAGAGAAAAGTCCAAGTGGGTCAAAGGGATTGACCGGACACTTGGTGGGGAGACTTAGCAGGTCAAGGGAGTGACCGGATGCTAAGCATGATGAACCAACAGGTCAAGGTTGACCGAATGTTGGTTTGGAAGGCTTGGGACTTGGTTTGGGCGAAAACCAAGCTCTGGATCGATCAGTGGATCGATCCAGTGATACACTGGGTATCTGGATCGGTCTGGTGACCGATCAGTAACCACACAGTGAGCTTCTGTGTGTTATCTGATCGGATGAAGCCTGATCGGTCCAGAACGATCCGTTGTGAGCCAACGGTCTTCTGTCTTCTGGCTTCTTCTTCGCAGGTGGATGGTATAAGAGGGCTGAGGGCTTCTACAGTGCGGACCTCTGCTCTTCTTCTTCCCCTTCTCTGCTGCTGTTCTTCTTCACTGCTGTGATCTGAGCTTTGCTGAGCTCGCTTCTGCTTGAAGCTTCGTGTGAGCTTCATCGGCTGGGTTCCTGCTGTTGTAGGCGTCGTTTGAAGCTGCTGCTTCATCCAGTCGACAAGAAGGCAAGCTAGGGTTATTACATTTTTGTATTGTACTTAGTTTCTTGCTGTATTCTTGTACTCCTGTTTATCTTGCTGTTGCAAGACATTGTGGCGAGGTTTCTCCATCCAGAAGGAGTGATTATTAGCCGGGTTTCCGGGGACTCATCCACTGACGGATTGATAGGCTTCGTCCACCTTACGGACACGCCGAGGAGTAGGAGTTTCATCTCCGAACCTCGTTACATTTTGTCTTTTTCCTTTACGTTTCTATTTAGTTATTTCCGCTGTGCTAACGCTAATCGTAGGAAGAAACGAAGAATTTGGGGCGTCTATTCACACCCCCCCTCTCTCTAGCCGCGATCATCGATTCTAACAGTTTCCTTGTCCTTTTGTCTCTTCTTAACCTCATTTCGAGCGTCCGGTCGGTCGGCAGTCACCTCATGTCGAGTCGGTCGTATGTGCTTGTCCGCTCGGGAGATTCACGGTTGTGTGCTCGGCGGAGACTGTTCGCAGTATTACTTTAAGCCTTCGGCCGAGCGCGCTGCCCGCTCAGCCATACAACCCTGTTCAACATGAGCGTCGGAACCCCCGACTCCCCGCCGGGCTGTCTTTGCTTCCGTTCGGTCCGGTCAGTCGCCCCAATCTTTATCCGCTCGGTTAAACCCCTGATTGACCTTTTACCTTTCAACCTCCACGTGGCAATGACTCTGCTTAAAAGGGGGGGGGTCCCCCCTCCTTATCGCCGGATCACTTGCCTCCCCTTCAAGTCTCTTCGAAGGAGGCGATTAGTCCGACTGACTAGACCATCAGTTGTGCCGAGTGAGCGGCGTCCATATGCATCTATGCTTCTGCTCGGACACATGGGGGCAGCTAAAACGCCAGTCAACGCCAACATTCCTCTGTATCTTTTCGAAGTTTTCGCCAATCTCCATCATTAAGGTCGAGCACGCGCTCATTAAATGCGTTCCAGTGACCGAATGCCATGTGTCGAGGCTGCCGTCACTGTATGGCGGCGGTGTGGCGTTCTGACGGGATCGAGGCGGTTCGAAATGAACGGTGCAATGCATGGTCCGATTCTCGCGATCTGGATCTGACGGTGGAGGCCGCTCGGGCTCCACCCTATAAAGCCTTCTCTTCTTCCCTTCGCCTCACTTCTACTATCGCATGCTCACCGTTGCTTCTCGCGTTCCAGATTTCCGGCGATCTCGCTCTCCTATTTTCGGCGATCTCCGGTGCTCTTCCCTCGATCTTCTTCTTCGTCGTAAGGTTCTCCTTCTTTCTCTCTTTGGTTCTTGTGTTTTCTTTGCATTTCTTTCCCGAGTTTCGATCCTCGGGGCATCATTTCGTTTGCTGTCTTCTTTCTCCGATTCTCTACCTTTCGCCTTTTTTGATTTCGTCCGCTCGGACAATGGCCAGCTCTTCCCAGCCACAAGATCAAGCCCTCGGCCCATGGTATACCACCATGGAGTCGCGCTTCGATCGGCGCGACGCCGATACTCTGATAAATAACTTTGACATCCCTTCCGATATCGAAATTATCCTACCCACTCCCTCCGCTCGGCAACACAAACCACCGCGCGAAGCCTTTTGTGTTTTCCGCGACCAGTTCACTGCCGGTCTGCGACTCCCCATTCATCCCTTTATCATTAACGTTTGCAATTTCTTCGGCATTCCGCTCGGAAGCCTAGTCCTCAACACTTTCTGCCTTCTATGCGTCGTCGTCGTCCTATTCAAAATCCATAACATTCCCCTCCGACCAGAGATCTTCTACTATTTCTACTACCCTAAACAGTCCAAACTGGGCACTTACATATTCCAGGCTCGGCCTGGTTTAGTTTTCTTCAATAAACTACCCTCTTCCAATAAGCATTGGAAAGAATTTTACTTTTATATTCGCCTTCCCGAGCGGGCCCCCTTCCTAACGAAGTGGCAGATCAAACCACCCACCTCACCAGAGCTCAAAAGGTTCAAAACCCGACCGGACTATTTTCACGCCACCAACATGCTAGCCGGTCTGAGGTTTGACATCAACAAATTCCTGCCTGAAGGGGTGATGTATATATTCGGTCTGAGTCCGATCAGGACCCCCCTTCCGAGCGGCTTCGGTAAGAATTTTACTTTGTGCATTCGTTTTAATTGCTAACTAATTTTCTCTGTTTTCCTTTGCAGCAAACATTGTCATGGAGTCGGTGATAGCTAGTATTTTGAAGAGGAAGGCGGCGGCGCTCGAGGCCGCGGCGACCAAAGAGATGGAGATGCTTGGCATACAGCCGGTCGGCTCTAATGAAGAAGAGAGTGATACCAATGCAGGGGAGTCGGCCTCTCAGGCTTCTCTCCCGGAGCCAGCGGCTCGCACAACTGCTAGTCGAGAGCCTTCCGTCCGGGATGAAGGCTCGACTCAGGAGGAGGAGCGTCCCACCTGACAAAAGCGGCGCCGCACGGAGACACCACTCCGCTCGGCTACATCGGTGGTCCATCCTTCCGAGCGGACCACGACTGATTCTCGAGGCAAAGCCCCAGCAGTCGAGGCGATATCGTCCGATCGGACCCCATCACAATTGGACGCGTCGTCGGACCCTCTTGAGGCCGTTCCAGTTAGCGTCCTTCCACCTGCTCCCCGCCGAGTCCAGCGTTCAACAATTTTGTCCCAGTTCTCTGCGCCGGCTTCCGATCCTTCTCCGACTTCCGCCCAGACGACCCCCGGTCGGCGCCGCACCGTCCGGGTCTCCTTGCATCTCCCCATCGAGGAATTAATGCCCGAAGCCGATCGGCCTACCGCGCCCGAGCACACGATCACCTTGAAGGGGCCTCTAGCCGAAATGTGGGCTGACACCCGGGCGCGTGTGGCGATGATCCCACTCAGCAACTTGGCCAATAGCCACATGCAATAGGCCACCGGGGTAAGTGCATTTTCTTCCTAAGCTTTTTATGCATTCTTTCCGATCGGCCCTTAATAATTTTCGTTTGTGCCAGAGATGGGTGGAGGAGATTGCTGTCTCCAATCGGCTCGCCATGGTGGACGAGGAGCTCAAAAGGCTGCGGAGTTCGGGCGGCGCTCCTTCCCAAGGCCCATCATATGCCAAGCTGCAGAAGGAGCTCAAAAAGATTCAAAATCTTTTGGAGGCCGAACGGAAGAAGACGACCGACCAGGCTCATAATCTGGCCGAACTTGATCGCCTGAATAAATCCTTGGATCGCAAGATAAGCCTGGCGACCGAGCGGAAGAAGACAACTATCTCCGATCTGGAGAAGAAGAATGTAGAGGCTCGTGGCCTGGAGCAGAAAGTGAAAGAGCTGATGGAGCAGCTTGATGGAGAGAAGGCAGGCCGCTCGGCCGATTCAAATAAGCATAAGGAAGAGCTGAAAACTCTACAGGAGTCCCTCGCAGCCTCCCAAGCGGCATTCAAGGAATATCAAGACGCTGAGCCTGGTCGAGTCGCAGCCCTGCGGCTAAACTACATCCGTTCGGCTGAATTTTCAGAGACAGTCTGCGAACGGATGTATACTGCCTTCGACCTTGCTATGACCGCCACCACGACATATTTGAAGTCCAAGGGTCTTCTTCCCGACTCCGCTCTCATCCCGGCCGCAGATCAAGTGGCGCTCCTCGACAACATCCCGAAGGACCTCTACGATTATCTAGAATAGAAGTTTATATGTAATTCGGTCGCTCGGCCAAAAACTATCCTTTTTGTAATTCGGCCATTCGGCTTTAATTTCTCTAATGATATGTCATCCTTTTGCTTGCCTCTTTTTTTTTTTCTTTTTTTTTTTGTGCAAGTCAATACGTGTGATGTCCGCTCGGCTACCCAACTTCCGTTCATGTTTCCTCCTTTCCCCGTGATTCACTTTTCATCCCTCCTCCCTTGCGTTCGAAAGGGATTTTTACGAAGTATTTTGCATAGCTAGTCCGCTCGGCTGAATATATCCAGCGAAACCTCTTTATTGCATTCGTCCGGCCGGAGGGTTTATAGTCGCCGGCTCGACTCTCGATTTTTAACGTCGGAGCTCGACGGTCTTCCGCTCGGAGGGCGTATAGTCGCCGGCTCGACTCTCGATTTTTAACGTCGGAGCTCGACGGTCTTCCGCTCTGAGGGCTTATAGACGCCATTTAACGTCGGAGCTCGACGGTCTTCCGGCCGGAGGGTTTATAAACGCCGGTTCGTCTCTCGATATTTAACGTCGGAGCTCGACGGTCTTCCGGCCGGAGGGTTTAAAGATGCCGGTTCGTCTCTCGATATTTAACGTCGGAGGTCGACGGTCTTCCGCTCGGAGGGTTTATAGACGCCGGTTCATCTCTCGATATTTAACGTCGGAGCTCGACGGTCTTCGGCCGGAGGGTTTATAGACGCTGGTTCGTCTCTCGATTTTTAACGTCGGAGCTCGACGGCCTTTTAAGGCTAATTTTAACACTTCCGTTCGACGAAGATATTTGCCATCTTTTATCATTTTCCTTCCTGCATTACAAGAACATGGACGACCAAAACATATATAAAATTACATTTAGCGCACCTCTCATCCGGCCCGGTACGGCTGGAGATGATTCGCGCTCCATGGTCGGTCCAGCCGCCGTCCGTCTTCATCCTCCAAATAATAAGTACCCGAGCGGAGCTTATCAATGACTTTGAATGGGCCCGCCCAAGGAGGCTCCAGCTTGCCAACGTCGCCGACCGGTTTTACTTTCTTCCAGACAAGATCGCCAACTTGGAATGCTCTAGGGATCACGCGCCAGTTGTAGTTCTGCTTCATCCTCTGCCGGTATGCCATCAGCCGGATGGACGCTCTGGCTCGCTCTTCATCAATCAGGTCCAATTCCATGTTCCTCCGCTAGGCGTTATCATCATCATAATTCTGGATCCAGACGGACTCGACGCCGACTTCAACCGGGATAACCGCTTCGCCGCCGTACACCAAATGGAACGGCGTGACGCCCGTTCCTTCCTTTGGGGTCGTGCGGATAGCCCATAAGACGCCCGGCAGCTCGTCCACCCAGCTTCTTCCTATGTGGTCGAGTCGAGCTCGGAGAATTCTGAGTATTTCTCTGTTGGTTACTTCTGCTTGGCCGTTACTCTGGGGATATGCCACGGAAGTGAAGTGTTGTTCAATGCCATAACTGTTGCACCATTCTTCGAGCTGCTTCCCGACGAACTGCCGCCCATTATCAGATACGAGCCGACGAGGAATGCCGAACCGACAGATTATATGCTGCCAGATAATTTTTTTGACCATTTGCTCTATGATCTTCGTAAGCGGCTCGGCCTCTACCCATTTGGAGAAATAGTCGACCGCCACAAGTAGAAACTTCTGCTGACCGGTCGCCATAGGGAATGGACCCACGATATCCATTCCCCATTGATCGAACGGACAGGCTACCGTAGACGCTTTCATCTCCTCTGCCGGTCGGTGGGAGAAGTTGTGGTACTTCTGGCAGGAGAGGCATGTCGAGATGGTCCGCGCGGCGTCTGTTTGCAGGGTTGGCCAGAAGTATCCGGCCAGCAAGATATTTTTGGCCAGCGATCGTCCGCCCGGATGTCCGCCGCACGACCCTTGGTGCACTTCCTGGAGGATGTATTCCGCGTGTTCCGAGCTCACACACTTCAACAGTGGGCGAGAGAAGGCCTTCTTATAGAGTTGGTCTCCAATGAGTGTGATCCGGCCGGCTCTCCTCCTAAATAGCTGGGCTGCCTCCCGATCGGACGGTGTCGCACCCGAGCGGAGAAACTCCATAATGACTGTTCTCCAATCGCTCGGAAACTCGAGGCCCTCCATCCGATCGATATGAGCCACCAGGGATACTTGTTCAATCGGCTGTTGTATGATGATCGGTGATATTGAACTTGCATGTTTGGCTAACTCATCTGTCGCCTGGTTCTCCGCTCGGGATATCTTCTGGATAATGACCTCTCTGAAGTTGGCCTTGAGCTTTTCGAAGGCTTCGGCATAAAGCTTGAGCCGAGCGTTGTTAATCTCAAAAGTGCCCGAGAGTTGCTGAGCGGCCAACTGGGAGTTCGAATGGATTGTCACCCAACCGGCACCTACATGTCGGGCTGCCTGCAAGCCGACTATAAGGGCTTCATACTCCGCTTCGTTGTTTGTGGCTCTATATTCCAGCCGGACGGATAGATGCATCCGTTCTTCTTGTGGAGAGAGCAATAACACCCCAATTCCGCTTCCGCGTCGAGTGGACGACCCATCCACGAAAATTTTTCACATAGCTTCGAGCTCGGGCTTTTGCACCTCGGTGACGAAATCTGCCAAGGACTGCGCCTTTATCGCCGACCGGGGTTGATACTAAATATCAAACTCGCTCAACTCTGTTGTCCACTTGATGAGCCGTCCGGACGCTTCTGGGTTCAGCAGCACTCTCCCCAATGGACTATTCGTCCGGACGATAATTGTATGTGCTAGGAAATAAGGACGAAGTCTCCGAGCGGCGAGGACCAAAGTAAAAGCCAGCTTCTCGAGTTCGGTGTAGCGAGATTCAGCGTCCTTTAAAATATGGCTTAAGAAATACACAGGTTCTTCTCCGCTCGCCCTCACTAATGCCGAGCCTACTGCCTGCTCGGTTGAAGATAAATAGATACAGAGCGGCTCACCTACAGCTGGCTTGGCTAGCACTGGCAAAGAGTTCAGATATGTCTTCAGTTCTTCAAACGTCCGATCACATTCTTCATCCCACTGAAACTTGGCAGCTTTGCGCAGGATTTTGAAAAATGGGAGGCTCCGATCGGCGGTCTTGGAGATGAATCTGGACAACGCAGTTATCCGACCGGTCATGCGCTGTACTTCCCTTAGATTTCTTGGGGGCGGCATATCTTGCAGCGCTTTGACCTTGCTGGGATTTGCCTCTATGCCCCGCTCGGTCACTATATAACCCAAAAAACGCCCGCTGTACTTCCCTTAGATTTCTTGGAGGCGGCATATCTTGCAGCGCTTTGACCTTGCTGGGATTTGCCTCTATGCCCCGCTCGGTCACTATATAACCCAAAAAACGCCCGCCTTTTGCTCCGAACAGACACTTCTGAGGATTCAGCTTAACTCCATACTTCCTCAACGTTCGGAAAGTTTCCTCCATGTCTTTAAAGAGATCGGCCGCTCGGACGGATTTGATGAGAATATCATCCACGTACACTTCCAAATTTCGTCCGATCTGGTCCTTGAACACTCTGTTCATCAGGCGCTGGTAAGTTGCTCCAGCGTTCTTCAGTCCGAACGGCATCACATTGTAGCAGTAAGTGTCGTCTGCTGTAACGAAGTTGACCTTCTCTTGATCTTCTCGGGCGAGCGACACTTGATGGTAGCCCTGATAGGCGTCGAGCATGCATATTAACTCGCAGCCGGCTGTGGAGTCCACCAGTTGATCGATCCGGCGTAGAGGATAAAAATCCTTTGGACATGCTTTATTGAGATCTCAGAAATCGATGCAAACCCTCCACTTGTTGCCAGGCTTGGAGACTAGCACCACGTTCGCCAGCTAGCTCGGGAGCTGGACCTCGCGTATGTGGCCGGCCTCTAGAAGCTTCTCAACCTCCGCTCGGATGATGACATGTTGTTCAGCACTGAAGTCCCTCTTCCTTTGCTTCACCGGCCGAGCGTCCGGTCGGACGTGGAGCTCATGCTGCGCTATACTTGGCGAAATTCCGGGCAGCTCATGCGTCGACCAAACGAAGACATCGCAGTTTTTCTGGAGATATTTGATCACTTCCTTTTTCTGGCTTGCCTCCAGATCGGCCGCGATGAAGGTGGTTGCTTCCGGTCGGGTCGGGTGAATATGCACTTCCTCTTTTTCTTCATAAACCAAAGAGGGTGGTTTTTCGGTTATGGCGTTCACCTCGATCCGTGGCGTTTTCCGAGCGGAGTTAGCTTCTGCTCGGACCATCTCGACGTAGCATCGCCGAGCCGCCAGCTGGTCTCCTCTTACCTCTCCTACTTTATCCTCCACCGGGAACTTGATTTTCTGGTGGAAGGTGGAGACGGCCGCTCGGAACTCGCTGAGCGCCGGTCGCCCTAAGATGACATTGTATGCTAAAGGAGAGTTGACCACGACGAAGTTGGCAGTCCTCGTCCTTCTGAGCGGCTCTTCTCCCAGAGAAGTAGCGAGTCGGACCTGTCCGACCGGCAGAACTTCATTGCCCGTAAACCCGTAGAGGGGGGTTGTCATGGGCAGCAGCTCGGCTCGATCAATTTGCAGTTGGTCGAAGGCCTTTTTGAATATAATATTGACCGAGCTTCTTGTATCGATGAAAACGCGGTGAATAGTATAGTTAGCTATTACCGCTTTGATAAGGAGAGCGTCGTCATGTGGCACTTCGACTCCTTCCAAGTCCCTGGGCCCGAAACTGATTTCGGGACCGCTCGCCCGTTCTTGGCTGCAGCCGACCGCATAGATCTGAAGCTGCCTGACGCTCGCCTTCCTTGCTCTGTTGGAGTCGCCTCCGGTCGGCCCGCCAACAATGATGTTGATTTCGCCTCGGGAAGTGTTACTTCTGTTTTCTTCTTCCCGAGCGGACGTCCTAGGCCGCTCCCTAGACACCCGGGGATTGTCCTCGTGCCTTTGAGAGTAATGCCGTTCGGGAGACTGTCGCTGTCGCCTGTCGGGTATCCGCCGATCGGCCTCATGATGTCGTTGTCTCCTATCGGATAATGGTGATCGACGATGGCAACCCCGGGGCACGGGGTGGGCGATCAGGGGAAGGCTCCGACAGTCTCTTGTATTATGTGTGTCTGTCCGATGGAATGAACAAAACATTGGGGTCCATACCTTCTTTTTAGGTTTGGGCCGCTCGGCAGATACTTCTTGAATGGCGTGGGATCTTGCATGTTGCTGGGGGCGGACTTCAGCTCGCGGTCCTCTGGGCGGCTGATGAGCAGTGTGCGTCTTTCGCTCAGCAGGGGGTGGATGCTCGGTTGGAGCTTCCTTCCTTCGGGCCGCCTTGGCTTCCTCCACATTGATATATTCATTAGCCCAGTGTAACATATGATCGTAGTCTCGGGGCGGCTTTCGGATAAGTGAACGGAAGAAGTCACCGTCCACTAGGCCCTGTGTGAACGCGTTTATCATCGTTTCTGAGGTGGTCGTTGGAATATCCATGGCCACCCGGTTGAACCGTTGGATATAAGTTCTGAGCGGCTCTCTGGGTTCTTGCTTGATGGCAAATAGGCTCACACTAGTCTTCTGATAACGCCGACTGCTTGCAAAATGGTGGAGGAAGGCCGTGCGGAAGTCCTTGAAACTTGTGATGGATCCGTCCGGCAGCCTTCGAAACCACCGTTGCGCCGATCCCGAGAGGGTGGTAAGGAACACTCGGCACTTTACTCCATCTGTGTATTGATGAAGGGTGGCTGTGTTGTCGAACTTACCCAGGTGATCGTCCGGGTCCGTGGTTCCATTGTATTCACCGATCGCCGGGGGCACATAGTACTTTGGAAGAGGGTCCCGCAAGATGGCCTCCGAGAATTGACAGTTGATCCGCTCGGGGGAGGTGTCTGCTTGGGTGGCCTTGCCTTTTCTATTGTCTCGTATGGGCACTTCGTCTGAAGAAGATCCTCGATCATGATTGACTGCTTCGGCTTCCGGAGGCGTGCGGAATAGGGCCCGATGAAATGGAACCGTGGCAGCGAGTGCTTCCGCTCGGCCTCCCGATGCAGACGTCGCTTGTTGCTCCATCCGCTCGGCTTGTGCCTTCTGTTTTTGTTCCACAAGCTTAGCTGCTCTTGTCTCGATCAGAGCGTCGAGCTCCTCTGTGGAGAGCATCACCGAGTGCGGTCGTCCAGCTTCGTCCATTGCTTCCGATCGGATATAGGAGCGTTCCCACAGACGGCGCCAATTTGATCCTGTCCGAACGCTGAATCAACAGACGCTGGGCACGTGGCGATCTCCGAACTGATGACGTGGATCCCCGGTAGGTCGTAGGGGTCTCCGGCGAACCTGCAAGGAAGTCGAGCCGGGAAGGGGTTCCTGGCGACGACCCTCCGATGCTCAAGTCAGGCAAGAGGAAGACGAGAAAATGGCTCTGAATATGCGAGAATGCGTACCTCCGGCGAGGTGTGAGGCTCCTTATATAGAGCTGTGAAGAGGCTCACGCATGTATACCGAGGCGAACACGTGCCCACTAACCATACCTCTGTATGGGCTTGTCAGAAGAGCTTACCAGACACCATACTGCTACAGTCCGAGCACATCTCTGATGGGACAGCGGAACCCTCTGTCGTAAGATCCTGCGTATGGCCTGGTCGTTGAACATACCCGCTGTCAGAGGATGTTCCCTTGTCCTTTTGTCTCTTCTTAACTTCATTTCGAGCGTCCGGCCGGTCGGCAGTCACCTCACGCCCGGTCAGTCGTATGTGCTAGTCCGCTCGGGAGATTCACGGTTGTGTGCTCGGGGGAGACTGTTCGCAGTATTACTTTAAGCCTTCGGCCGAGCGCGCTGCCCGCTCGGCCATACAACCCTGTTCAACATGAGCGTCGGAACCCCAGACTCCCCGCCGGGCTGTCTTTACTTCTGTTCGGCCCGGTCGGTCGCCCCAATCTTTATCCGCTCGGTTAAACCCCTCATTGGCCTTTTACCTTTCAACCTCCACGTGGCGATGACTCTGCTTAAAAGGGGGGTCCCCCCTCCTTACCGCTGGATCAATACCAAAACAATAATAAACATAATTATTACTAAAGGCTATAATCTACTACGCATATCAACATGACATATCAAAAGAGATAAGTCAAGGTACCCGCCTTAATCAATAATTCGTATCGGAACAAATCCCACGTCAAGTTGTCCGTCTCAACCAAAAACCTGTATCAAAATGTCAAATTTAGCTAACTCTATCATGCATCAATTATCTAAACTAAATCCTAATCCAATTAAGAAATTCTAAATTGGATCCACCTAATTCATCCAACGTAGACATTAAACCCACGCTATGTAAATCTGATATCCAAGACCAACTTACCTTAATTTACCAGAGATCTTGTTGCTGGAAAATCTATGGTTGGAGATATGGATTGTCCACGCACAGTGTCGATCGAAGCAAGGTAAAAGGATGCTTCCCTCTATATCAAATGTTCCCTAACTCAACACATTACATTTATATTCCAATTTCGTCATGATAATCATAACCAGTTAATGATCCATTCAAAACTATCACAAACTGCAAACTCTAGCTTACCTTAATATGATTGCTCCCTGTTATCCCACAGCCGAAGACCTTGCTGCCTAAAAGGGTGAGCAACACTAAGAAGATCTATTGCCATCTGAACCAAATACCCAAAATCAATACCAGACCTAACTGAAATTAGCTCTCGATTATTACCTAGATCTGTCGGAAACAAGAGAAGGCGCACAGATGAGAATAGGGCTTGTAGGTGGTTCGACAGAACTTGGTGATAAGCAAACAGTGAGTAGGGTACGACTCAGAGGCGACGTGAGAGTCGGACTCTGATGATTCGAAGAAGAAATCCGTGATTCGAGCGATGATTCGAGTCTAGAGGTCGACCTCAGCGATCCCTTGCTCTGAGCTGTAGGCAGCGCGAGTGGATCGGGCGGATGTGGCAGTGGGATGACGTCACTGTGAAGAGCAGATGGCAGCGCCGATTGTCAGCAGGCAACAGTGGATCGAGTGGTAGCCGCAGAACTAGGTCGGCTCTAGGGCAGAGGGAAGGGATTGGGAGGAGGGTTTTCAACGTGAGAGCGAGAACGTGAAGAGAAGAGGCTGACCGATCGTGGACCTCAGCGTCGAGGTCGACGACACCCGGGTAGAGACGAAAGAGGAGAGGTTCGACTTTGGTTGGGGAAGAAGAGGAATCAGCGATGGCTGTGGATTGTGAGGAGATAAAAGGAATTAGGGTGTGGGGGGGGGGGGGGGGGGGGAGGTAGGCGATCGGGTTGGCTTAGGGCACGGTAAGGAAACGGAAGAGAGAAAATAAGGAAAAGAAAAGAAAAAGAAAATCTTAACTTTTCCTCGTTAAAATGGGTAGCTTAAACAGGCTTCCCATAGTCCCAATATTTATCCCCGTAACCTACACCATACGGCCTCCGAAAAATTTTCAGAAAATTTTGAAAAATTCTGTTAAGGTTATTCCTCTATTTAACCTTATTATTTAATTAATATTTGTTGCCGTATTTTACAGTACATGTTTTAGTACACATTAGATATAAGTGAGATGTTAGGATGATGAAAAAGACTCAAGATATTGATTTAGTACATCTAGTTGAGTTTTGACTTCATCAAAACACATAGTTATGTGTACTCCAATCATTGGAAAAATAAATGTACAAGTCATGTGCATTGAGCCCAAAGAACATGATTGAAAATTAATATTGAAAATCATTTAAAATGTATTTTGGAAAACTTTGGTGAATGTTATCTTTTGATAGTAATCATCATTGAAAAGTTAGACATAAACTTGAAAGAAACATTAAAGTTTTTGCAAGTTTCCAAGTTTGTGTCAATCTTTCAAAATAGGAAGCATTTTCTTAGAAAACTATTTTTTCTTGATAGTATATATCCTAAATAATGTCTACAAGAGTTTTCATGATTTTTAGAATTTTGTAGAATTTTTGGAGCATTTTTGAATTCATTGAAATTCACTTTCAGGAAATCAGAGTTTCAATCGATCACCCGATCTATTGGAGTATCTCAATCGATATGGCGATCGATTGAGAAAGGTATTATCGTGAGTAGAAGATTATTGAATCGATCAGCCAATCGATTCAACCCCGGCTGGATCGATCAGTGGATCGATTCACACAGTTTTTCTATGAACAGAAGCTCGCGGAGTCGATTAGTGGATCGATTGAATAATTTCAATCGATCCCAACTTCAATCAATTGAGAAGGCTATTTTCAACTGTAAATATCTAATTTCATCACTTTAAATCATTTTTAGTCTAGGTAACTATTCCTAGCTCATTGAAACACATTTGTATACATTTAGGGAGAGTTTTCATGATGAAAACAAGGATGGATTGGTTAAGGAAAACTAATTTGAAGTGTAGGTTGAGGTTTAGTTTTAATATTGGATTTTTAAACCTCAAAACTTCTAATTTTGGATTTTCTAAAGATTTAGGGATTCCATGTCATTGTTGGTGCAATGACATAAGTTTGAAACATATTTTTAGGAGGAGCTATTCTTTAAAAACATGAAAATATTTTTTCGAAACCATTGAAGGTGGTAAATCCTTTGTTTGGAAAAATGCTCAATGTTGAGCATTGGGGAACAATTGAAGATTGAATATCTTCATTGTAGAAAAGCAGTATGCTCAAGGATGAGCATTGAATATAATGAAGGGTATGAGACCTTCATTGTGAGTGTGAAGTTGGTTAATGCTCAAGGGTAGCATTGAAGACAATGAAAGGTATGAGACCTTCATTGTGGTATTGTGAATAACATGTGAGGTTGTGAACAACCTTGAGTAACTCTTCAGGGGGAGAGTTTTTGATGTATGCCAATAGGGGGAGAAATGTAGGGTTTAAGTTAGGCCTTTATTATCCAAAGAGGGAGTTTGCCCTCTTAGAAAGAGAGAATGAAGGAAACCCTCATTCATGTATTGGCATGAAAAAAAGTTGAGACTATGAGATTAGCCTAATTTAAAGGTATTGTTAAACATCAAAAAAGGAGAGATTGTTGGTGCAATATCCCTAGATTAAGGTTGACCTGGTTGACTAAACTTGAGTTGACTCAAGTTTGAGTTTTGATGTTTGAGTTTCGATGTTTGATAATGCATGGAGATTGCAGATGCAATCATTCGATTGGGGAAATTGTTGCTACAATTCCCCTCTGGTCAAGGACTGACCAATTAGATGTGAAGAAGAGTGAAGTAGGTTAAAGGGTTGACCAGATACTTGACTGAGAAAGTCTTAATTGGAGGTTAGGCAAGTGAAAGACCTAGTGAGTGAAGCTAGGCAGTTGGGAAATCCTGGTGAGTGAAGTCAGGTGAAAGACTTAGTGAGTGAAGCTAGGCAGGTGAAACTCTCGGTGAGTGAAGTCGGGCAGTGAGAAAATTCTAGTGAGTGAAGATAAGTGAAAGTCCTGGTGAGTGAAGCCAAGCAGATGAAAAGTCCTAGTGAGTGAAGCTAGGCAGATGGAAAGACCTGGTGAGTAAAGCCAGGTACGTGGAGATCCAGGTGGGTCAAGATTGACCGGACACCTGGTGTTGGGAAGCCCAAGTAAGTCAAAGGATTGATTGGATACTTGACACGAGGAAATCTAGATGGGTCAAGGGTGATCGGACATCTAGTGGAAGTCCAAGTGGGCCATGGAGGACCAGACACTTGGCACAAGATGATAAGTCCAAGTGGGTTAAGGTTGACCGGACACTTAGAACGAGGAGAAAAGTCTAAGTGGGCCAAAGGATTGACCGAACAATTGGTGAAGAATTTCTAGCAGGTCAAGGTTGGCCATATGCTAAGAAGAAGGAGTTCCAACAGGTCACGGTTGATCGGATGTTGGGGTTGAGAACCTTGGCCTTGAGTTTAGGTAAGTTTAGGTTGGGGCAATCGAT
Organism: Zingiber officinale; assembly: GCF_018446385.1. Taxonomy (NCBI): domain Eukaryota; kingdom Viridiplantae; phylum Streptophyta; class Magnoliopsida; order Zingiberales; family Zingiberaceae; genus Zingiber; species Zingiber officinale. Next base: position 54,145,510 of record NC_055986.1, read on the forward strand.
CAACTGATCGATTGACCTAAGCCCAATCGATCAGCCGATCGATTGGGAGAGTGCTGTGACAAGCAACGGGCCAATCGATCGGCTGATTGATTGGGAGCAATTGTCGCGAGCACAGAGAGTTGCCCAACCAATTCTCGCGCGATCACGAGGATGCTTGAATCGATCAGTCAATCATTTCAGGTCTTATTCCAGAGAGTATAGAGGTGCTCTGAATCGATCAGCCGATCGATTCAAGACTTCCCAATCGATTGGGTTATGACCATTGCGAAGGAAGCATCGAGTTTAAAGTCGTCTTCCTCACAGCGATTCCACATCTATTCCTCTTCACTTCTTGCGATCATGCTCATAGGTTCACGCCGGTTCTTAAAGATTTTTTGGAGCTAAGTGTTGCTGCACTTCCAAGGTCAAGAGGCGTTCCACACAAGGAGAAATAAGCTAGGGTTTCCTCATTTGTGTAAATATTGTAAGATTTGTTATTGTATAAGCTTATTTTTCTTTCTTCTTGTATTGAGAGGTTGTACAAGGCTTCTCCGCCTTCGGTAGTTACCGTAAAGGAGTATTTTCATAGTGGATGAGTGAGTGAGGGCCGGATCCTTGGATTAGTCACCTCTTCTTGAGGTGGATACCAAGTAAATTCATATTGTTAGCATTGGAGCTTGCTTCGAGAGTATTCCACTGCACATCATCATCACGAAGCAAGTCCACGAAGCGCGACGAGCTATTCACCCCCCTGCCCCTTTTTTAGCTACAAATTGACTATAACATTTACAAACAAGGTTGGATTAATTCAACCTTGTTTGAATTCTTTTGAAATCAGATGGGTGGATAATCGCTTATACTAAGCCCTAGGTTCTTGTTTTAGACCATATGACTCCTTTTTTAATTTGAAAACACAGTAAGGGTGTTCTAGGTTTTGAAATCTAGGTGGTTGATCTACATATACTTCTTCTCTTATTAGTCCATTTAAGAAAGCTGATTTTGTTGGTTGCTACTTGGAAAACCTATAGGTTCCACTGTACAAAAATTTTGTACAAAGGTCAGAACCTTTTCCTAGCTACCATGTGTTCTTTTAAATTAAATTTTTGGATCGCCTGCGGAACTTAACACGTTTGATCCAAAACTTAATCTATTTGTTCTTTTAGGTTTTGACTTGGATCTCCTGCGGAACTTAACACGTTCGACCCAAGTCACCTTAAGTTATTAATTCCATTAAATATTAATTTCCATAATTGGTTCCCAGTACTGACGTGGCGAGGCACATGACCTTCTTGGATATGAGAGCAACCACCACCGACTAGACAAAACCTTTTATAGAAAGCTAATATTTAATTTCCTAAAATAACTTTAGGTTAACCAAAAAGAACAATCAAATCACAAGGAAAAGAAAAAACAAAAAAACACAACATCGAAAAACATATTCGAAATACTAGAATCGTAAGCCTCTTGTATTTGGTATTATTTCCAAAAATAACTAGTATGATGCGGAAAGAAAAATTACTAGTTATACCTTATAGAAAAACCTCTTGATCTTCTACCGTATTCCTCTTCTAACCTCGGACGTTGTGTGGGCAACGATCTTCCGAGATGAGAAACCACCAACCACCTTCTTCTCCTCCTAGCTAGGTTCGGCCACAAAGAAGCTTTACCAAGGATGAAGAACAAAACACCAACCAAGCTCCAAGAGATGCAAGCTTTCTCTCCTTCTTCTTCTTCTTCTCCAAGTAGTATCCGGCCACCGCAAGAGCTCCAAGGGGAGAGAGAGGTTCGACCACCACAAGAGGAAGAGAGGGAGAGGATGATGATGATGATGGCCGACTACACCAAGGAACAAAAGAGGGAGAGAAAATAATAGAGGTTGTATCTCATGAAGGCACCCTCACCCCTTCTTTTATATTCCTTGGCCTAGGCAAATTAGGAAATTTAATTACAATAAAATTTCCTTAATTTCCTTGACATGATTTAATTGAGAAAAATAAAATAAAATTTTCCTAATTAAATTCTAATGGTCGGCCACATCATGAAATCAAATTAGACAAGTTTCAATCAACAATTAAAACTTCCTAATTTGTTTCCGGAAATTTTAAAATTAAAATTTCTCTTCAAAATCTCTTCATGGTTGATAAAAAGAAATTTCCATAATTTTAATTTTACAACATGTGAATATTTTTTAAAGAGAAAATAAAATATCTCACCAATCTACAAATAAGGAAAGAGATATAATTTCTTTCTTTAATCTTTTGTAGATCTTTTACAAGAGAGATAATTTATTTTTAATTCTCTTTAATAAATTATATCTTCCACATAATAAAAATTAAAATTAAAATTCTTTTTTAATTTAATTTGGCCGGCCCCTCTAGCTTGGATTCAAGCTAGGGCCGGCCTAGCTTGGTTCCCAAGCTAGCTTGGCCGGCCCCCTTTGGGTGGGTATAGAAGGTGGGTATAGGTGAGTATAGTACTCTATAAATAAGAGGCTACGATAGGGACCGAGAGGAGGAATTGGTTTTGGTCTCCCGATAAAATTAAACATCCCGTGTTCGCCCCGAACACATAACTTAATTTTATCAATAATAATTCATTCCACTAGAGAACTATTATTGAACTACGGCACAAATCCCAAATTACATTTTTTGGGCTCCTTCTTATTATGAGTGTGTTAGTCTCCCTGTGTTTAAGATATCGAATGTCCACTAATTAAGTGAGTTACTGACAACTCATTTAATTAATATCTTAGTTCAAGAGTAGTACCACTCAACCTTATCATCATGTCGGACTAAGTCCACCTGCAGGGTTTAACATGACAATCCTTATGAGCTCCTCTTGGGGACATTATCAACCTAGTATCTCTAGGACACAGTTTCCTTCTATAATCAACAACACACACTATAAGTGATATCATTTCCCAACTTATCGGGTTTATTGATTCATCGAACTAAATCTCACCCATTGATAAATTAAAGAAATAAATATCAAATATATGTGCTCGTTATTATATTAGGATTAACAGCACACACTTCCGTAATAATCGAGGTCTTTGTTTTTTTATAAAGTTAGTATAAAAGAAACGACCTCAAATGATCCTACTCAATACACTCTAAGTGTACTAGTGTAATTATACAGTCAAGATAAACTGATACCTAATTACACTACGACCTTCTAATGGTTTGTTTCTTTCCATTTTGGTCGTGAGCTACTGTTTATAATTTATAAGGTACTGATAACATAATCTTCTGCATGTGACACCACATATTATGTTATCTACAGTATAAATTAATTGAACAACTACAACTAAATGTAGACAATTTGACTAAATATGATTCTTTATTCATAATGAATGTTTACAAAGCTTAGGCTTTCAGTATACACTCAACAATCTCCCACTTATACTAATGACTAAGCTGCCATATTTTCTACCATACATTTGATTCTCATTCCCTCCACATGCCGATCGAAAGCTTTCGCCGGAAGGGCCTTAGTGAAAGGATCTGCCAGGTTATCCGCTGATGCAATCTTGGCTATGACAACTTCTCCTCGCTTCACAATATCTCGTATCAGGTGGTACTTGCGCTCTATATGTTTACTTGCCTTATGAGCTCGTGGTTCCTTCGAGTTTGCAACTGCACCGCTATTATCACAATAAATTGTGATGATTTTGGCCAAATCAGGAATCACATCTAAGTCCATTAAAAAGTTCCTGAGCCATACTGCTTCTTTAGCTGCCTTAGAGGCTGCTACATACTCTGCTTCCATGGTTGAGTCCGAAACGCATTTCTGCTTAACACTCCTCCATGAAATGGCTCCACCTCCTAAAGTAAACACATAGCCTGATGTAGACTTACTGTTGTCCCTATATGATTGGAAATCTGAATCCGTGTAACCCACAGGGAGCAAATCGTCTGCTTGGTAAACTAGCATATAATCTCTAGTCCTTCTCAAGTACTTTAATATATGCTTTACAGCAGTCCAATGTCCTTGTCCAGGGTTACTCTGATATCTGCTGACCATGCCCACGGCAAAACAAATATCAGGTCTCGTACATAGCATTGCATACATAAGGCTTCCTACAGCCGAGGCATAAGGAACTGCTGTCATGTCTTCTATATCCTTTGACGTCTTAGGAGACATCTCTTTAGATAGAGTTATTCCATGCCTAAAAGGTAAGAAACCTTTCTTGGAATCCAGCATGCTAAAACGAGCAAGGATTGTATCTATATATGAAGATTGGGACAGACACAACATTCTTTTCTTGCAATCCCTTATTACTTTGATCCCAAGAATGTGTGCACACTCTCCTAAGTCCTTCATATCAAATTGTTTGGACAACCATACCCTTACGTCTGATAATACCTTGACATTGTTGCTAATTAACAAAATATCATCTACGTATAGTACAAGAAATACCACCACGTTTCCGTTACACTTCTTATATACACAAGACTCATCCGGACTTTGAATAAATTCATATGACTGGATTACTTCATTAAACCGGATGTTCCAAGATCTTGAAGCTTGCTTCAGTCCATAAATGGACCGATTGAGCTTGCACACTAGATGCTCTTTGCCCTTCGTAATGAATCCCTCGGGTTGCTTCATATGGATATTTTCTTCAAGACTTCCATTAAGGAAAGCTGTCTTGACATCCATTTGCCAAATCTAATAATCCATATGACCGACAATAGATAAAAGAATCCGGATAGACTTAAGCATGACTATCGACAAAAAAGTTTCCTCATAATCGATTCCCTCTTTCTAAGTATACCCTTTTGCAACAAGCCTTGCTTTGAAAGTTTCCACCTTCCCGTTTGCCCCTCTTTTTCTTTTGTAGACCCATTTACACCCAATGACTTTTACACCATTTGGTGGTTCTACAAGCTCCCATACCTGATTAGAATACATAGATTTTATTTTAGAGTTCATTGCACTTTGCCAAGATGCTGCATCTTTATCTTGGAGTGTTTTATCATATGTGCAGGGATCAGGTTCATGTTTACTAGGGATCAAGTCCGAAGATTCTCCCAAAAATATGAATCTATCAGGTTGCCTAACAACCCTCCCACTACGACGAGGCACTGTCTGTGGTTGTGTATCATGTGTAACACGTGTTGCAGTCTCTTGTGGTACTTCATCTTGTACTGTTGGTACTAAAGTTGAAGTGTCCTCTCTTAGTTCTTCTAAAATAACTTTACTACTAGGTTTGTGATCCATTATATAGTCTTCTTCTAAAAACTGGGCATTGGTGCTAACAATGACCTTCTGGTCTTTAGGACTATAAAATAAACCACCTTTCGTTCCTTTGGGATATCCTACAAACACACGAACTTCTGTACGGGATTCTAACTTATCAACATCTGGTTTCAGCACATGTGCTGGACTACCCCAAATCCGAATATGTCTTAGACTGAGTTTTCGCCCATTCCACAATTATATGGGAGTAGAAGAAACTGATTTAGAAGATACTAAGTTCAGAACATACACTGCTGTTTCCAGAGCATATCCCCAAAATGAATTTGGTAATTCTGAATAACTCATCATCGATCTAACCATCTCCATAAGAGTCCTATTCCTTCGTTCTGCTACACAATTCTGTTGGGGTGTTCCAGGTGCAGACAATTAGGATTGAATCCCAGCCTCTGATAAGTAATTCCTAAACTCTCCTAAGAGGTATTCGTCACCACGATCTGACCGTAGTGTCTTGATACTTTAACCTAGTCGTTTCTCCACATCAGCCTTGTACTCTTTGAACTTATCAAAGCACTCGGACTTGCTGCGCATTAGGTAAATGTATCCATATATTGAATAATCGTCTATGAAAGAGACAAAATATTCAAAACCTCCTCTTGCCTGGACAGACATAGGACCACACAAATCAGAGTAAACCAACTCTAACACTTCTTTGGCTCTATACCCCTTGGCCTTGAACGACCTCTTGGTCATTTTACCTTCCAAGCAGGATTCACAAGTTGGAAAATTTTCCAACTCTAATGAACCCAAAAGTCCATCAGCTATAAGCCTCTGAATCCTACTTAAGTTAATATGACCAAGCCTTAGATGCTAAAGATATGTTTGGTTCATTTCCGAAGGTTCTTTTATCTTATTAGAGTTAGAAGATGAGTTATAAATTTTCATATTTTGCTTTGTGGAAGAAATTGGATTTAAAGTATACAAATTGCCAACTAATGCACCAGAACAGATAATCACTTTATTTCTCTTAATAACTACATCGTTACTGAAAGAAACTGAATATCCATCTAAAAACAGTTTAGAAACTGAAATTAAATTCTTTCTAAAACTGGGTACATAAAGACAATTTCTTAAAACCAATTTTCTATTTCTACTAAAAGATAAGTAGACGTCTCCCACTGCAACAGCTGCCACCTTAGTAGCATTGCCCATGTAGACGGTAATTTCTCCTTCAGATAGTCGTCGGGTTTCCTGGAACCCCTGCAAAGAATTGCAGACATGATCAGTGGCTCCTGTATCTACACACCAGGTGCTGGTAGATAACACCGCTAAACATGTTTCAACAACTAGAGCATGAGATATACCTTTGTTTTGGTTCCTATGATGACAGTCCGCCTTCCAATGTCCTGCCTGCTTGCAGATGAAGCACTTGCCATTCGGCTTCTTCACTCCAGCTTTAAATCCCGTACTCTGAGACTTATTCACTTTCTTTGCTGAACCGACTTGTTTCTTCTTCTTCTTTCCTCTCGGTTTAGAAGTAGAACCATTTTCATCATAGTGAATTTGAGCATTGTGACGAAATAATCCTTCTGTCAGTAGTTCCGCCAATGAATATACCCTTTTATTCATATTGTAATTCAAGCGGAATTGCTCAAAACTTCTAGGTAGTGTTTGGAGGATCATATCGATCTGGGTTTCCCCATCAATTTCTCCTCCAAGGATCTGTATCTCGTTCAGATAAGCCATCATCTTTAGGATATGATCCCTCACAGGAGTACCCTCTTGCATGGTGCCTGTCATTATTTTTCTCATGGCTTCTTGCCTAGAAGCCCTATCCTGATGACCAAAGAGTTCTTTGAGATTGTTCATAATATCATAAGCTGTCGGTAAATCTTGATGCTGATGTTGCAATACATTTGACATTGAAGCCAAAATGTAACACCGCGCCATCTCATCAGCTTTTACCCATTTCCTATGATATTCAATCTCTTCTTGGGTTGATTCACCAGTAGGTGCTTCAGGGCAAGCCTCAGTCAGTATAAATTTATAGCCCTCAGCAGTAAGAACAATGTCCAGGTTTCTTTTCCAATCTATGTAATTTGGTCCAGTAAGTCTATTTTGTTGAAGTATGATGGACAGTGGGTTGAAAGTCATCCTATGAATCACAAATAACTTTTGGTCAGAACTCTAAATTTAGAATAATATTGATTCCTCAAACAATACTATTTTAAATTAACCAACACCTCAAAATACCGTGAATTTTGTATGCCACGTTAGTGTGGACGTATACAAATTCAACATTTGTAAAAGGAGGGTTTAACCCATTAATTTTATTATTTTTTCAACCTAACTTTTTGACAAATAAAATTAATAGTTGGTGTCTTTTGGTCACACAAATAATAGCAGTGACTCCGATGGGGAGGATACTATTAGATGTGTCTAAGTGTATACCATTACTTGACACTAAGTCCATTAATAAGATTATGCTCCTTCCGTTGGGGAAGATTACACGCTCTTAATTAACTTCCTATAGTCATCCAAAAATGGAAGTCTGTTCTAGTGATCCACAAACTACTTCATCCGTTATGGAGGAAGGCACTCAGAGCCAACGCGCAAGCTTGTTTGCATCACTTACAAACCAGTAATGGAGACCATGGGATTTACTGAAAAATCCCTCTCCCACTTAGTTATTTATAAATGAGGAATTTTAACTATGCTAGCCTACTAAACATGTAAACTAACATACACACACAGTACAATATAAAAGCAATAAATAGAAAATCTAATTTTCAACTATTATGATTTTTATCTCCAGTTGTCCTCCGTGTGTTGTCATCCCAAGTTGCTGTCATATTTGGCCACCGCCACCAGGTTTAGCTGTCGCATCCATCTTGCTCCTAGTTCCGCTGCGCCTCTGGTCCTTAGAAGGTTCCACGCTTTTGCAAGATTCGATCCGCGACATAAATAGAATTTTACATTTTTGATCCTATATTCCATAAAAGGAATGTACATGTATCTAGATCAAAAATAAAATCCTAATAAAACTAAATACAGCTCCTGCTGTATTTTTAATACAATCATGCACACACATATAAATGCCCTTGACATATCCAAGGGTCCAATCACACACATAATAACTAAAAGCCATAATAATTGGATCCTGTATCCACAAAGTTAGCACATCCTACTATTATCCTGCCTAAATTATGTATGTCATGTGCATAATTAAACTAATACCAAATACACAGAGGCAAAACCCTAGCTCTGATACCAATTGTTGGTTGCTACTCGGAAAACCTATAGGTTCCACTGTACAAAAATTTTGTACAAAGGTCTGAACCTTTTCCTAGCTACCATGTGTTCTTTTAAATTAAATTTTTGGATCGCCTGCGGAACTTAACACGTTTGATCCAAAACTTATTCTATTTGTTCTTTTAGGTTTTGACTTGGATCTCCTGCGGAACTTAACACGTTCGACCCAAGTCACCTTAAGTTATTAATTCCATTAAATATTAATTTCCATAATTGGTTCCCAGTACTGACGTGGCGAGGCACATGGCCTTTTTGGATATGGGAGCAATCACCACCGACTAGACAAAACCTTTTATAGAAAGCTAATATTTAATTTCCTAAAATAACTTTAGGTTAACCGAAAAGAACAATCAAATCAAAAGGAAAAATAAAACAAAAGAACACAACATCGAAAATCATATTCGAAATACTAGAATCGTAAGCCTCTTGTATTTGGTATTATTTCCAAAAATAACTAGTATGATGCGGAAAGAAAAATTACTAGTTATACCTTATAGAAAAACCTCTTGATCTTCTACCGTATTCCTCTTCTAACCTCGGATGTTGTGTGGGCAACGATCTTTCGAGATGAGAAACCACCAACCACCTTCTTCTCCTCCTAGCTAGGTTCGGCCACAAAGAAGTTTTACCAAGGATGAAGAACAAAACACCAACCAAGCTCCAAGAGATGTAAGCTTTCTCTCCTTCTTCTTCTTCTTCTCCAAGTAGTATCCGGCCACCGCAAGAGCTCCAAGGGGAGAGAGAGGTTCGGCCACCACAAGAGGAAGAGAGGGAGAGGATGATGATGATGATGGCCGGCCACACCAAGGAACAAAAGAGGGAGAGAAAATAATAGAGGTTGTATCTCATGAAGGCACCCTCACCCCTTCTTTTATATTCCTTGGCCTAGGCAAATTAACAAATTTAATTACAATAAAATTTCCTTAATTTCCTTGACATGATTTAATTGAGAAAAATAAAATAAAATTTCCCCAATTATATTCTAATGGCCGGCCACATCATGAAATCAAATTAGACAAGTTTCAATCAACAATTAAAACTTCCTAATTTGTTTTCGAAAATTTTAAAATTAAAATTTCTCTTCAAAATCTCTTCATGGTTGATAAAAAGAAATTTCCATAATTTTAATTTTACAACATGTGAATAATTTTTAAAGAGAAAATAAAATATCTCACCAATCTACAAATAAGGAAAGAGATATAATCTCTTTCTTTAATCTTTTGTAGATCTTTTACAAGAGAGATAATTTAATTTTAATTCTCTTTAATAAATTATATCTTCCACATAATAAAAATTAAAATTAAAATTCTTTTTTAATTTAATTTGGCCGGTCCCTCTAGCTTGGATTCAAGCTAGGGCCGGCCACTCCAATTTATACCTAGGCCGGCCCTAGCTTGGTTCCCAAGCTAGCTTGGCCGGCCCCCTTTGGGTGGGTATAGAAGGTGGGTATAGGTGGGTATAGTACTCTATAAATAAGAGGCTACGATAGGGACCGAGAGGAGGAATTGGTTTTGGTCTCCCGATAAAATTAAACATCCCGTGTTCGTCCCGAACACACAACTTAATTTTATCAATAATAATTCATTCCACTATAGAACTATTATTGAACTACCGCACCAATCCCAAATTATATTTTTTGGGCTCCTTCTTATTATGAGTGTGTTAGTCTCCCTGTGTTTAAGATATCGAATGTCCACTAATTAAGTGAGTTACTGACAACTCATTTAATTAATATCTTAGTCCAAGAGTAGTACCACTCAACCTTATCGTCATGTCGGACTAAGTCCACTTGCAGGGTTTAACATGACAATCCTTATGAGCTCCTCTTGGGGACATTATCTACCTAGTATCTCTAGGACACAGTTTCTTCTATAATCAACAACACACACTATAAGTGATATCATTTCCCAACTTATCGGGTTTATTGATTCATCGAACTAAATCTCACCCATTGATAAATTAAAGAAATAAATATCAAATATATGTGCTTGTTATTATATTAGGATTAAGAGCACACACTTCCATAATAACCGAGGTCTTTGTTTATTTATAAAGTCAGTATAAAAGAAACGACCTCAAATGGTCCTACTCAATACACTCTAAGTGTACTAGTGTAATTATACAGTCAAGATAAACTGATACCTAATTACACTACGACCTTCTAATAGTTTGTTCCTTTCCATTTTGGTCGTGAGCTGCTGTTTATAATTTATAAGGTACTGATAACATCATCTTCTGCATGTGACACCACATATTATGTTATCTACAGTATAAATTAATTGAACAACTATAACTAAATGTAGACAATTTGACTAAATATGATTCTTTATTCATAATGAATGTTTACAAAGCTTAGGCTTTCAGTATACACTCCAACAGATTTGATGTCCATTTAGTAGAACTTAAATCCTTTATGAGCTGTATATCTTAATAGCATTCTAACGGACTCAAGTCTGGCTACTAGGGTATAGGTTTCATCATAGTCAAGTCTCTCTACTTGACTAAATCCTTTAGCTACTAGACTAGCTTTATTCCTGACAATTTTTCCCTTTTCATTTAATTTATTTCTAAATATCCCGTTAGTCTCTATGAATTTTTATTCTTGTGTAGAGGAACTAAGTCCCAGACTTGATTTCTTTCAAATTGAGCTAGTTCTTCCTGCATGATAATGATCCAGTTTGGATCCACGAAGGATTCTTCTACTATTTTGGGTTTAACTTTAGAAATTAAGGATATTTGACTTAAGTTTCTAAATGAGGATTAGTTTGAACCCTTAGTTCTGGATCACATATTATTTGGTCAATTAGGTAGTCTAAACTTACTCTTATTGTTCTAGGCTTAATTTTTGTTTGCTCATTATCTTGTGGTTGATTTTGTTCATCTTCATATTCGTCTATTGGGTTTTTACTTGCTTCCACTAGATCAGTGCTCGCTCTAACGAAATCAATTGGTTGATATTGAGGTTAGTTGAATTAGGTTCTTTAGTAATTTTATCAAATTTTACATTGGTTGTTTCCTCAATTCTTAGAGTAGTTTTATTGTAAACTCTATATTCTATATTGTTTAGGGAATACCCTATAAAGATTTCATTTTCTACTTTTGAGAAAATTTTTCTTAAGTATTCTCTTGTATTTAATATGTACATAGGACATCTAAATACTTTAAAGTATTTAATATTTGGTAATTTATTATAGTATATTTCAAATGGGGTTTTATTTTATTTTTTTTATTAATTGTTGTTCAATTTTGTACATAGCAGGTTGTACTAACAACTTCTGCCCAGAAATATTTTGATAGTTTGTATTCATTTAGCATTGTCCTAGTGACTTCTTGGAGATTTTTTTTTCCTTTTGACTATTCTATTTTGTTGAGGTGTATTGGGACAAGAGAATTCTTGATGGTAACCATTTTCTAAGTATAATTTAGTAAACCTATGATTTTTAAACTCCCCACTGTTATCACTTCTAATTCTTTTAATTTTTGAATCTTTTCCGATTTCAGTTTGTTTACAAAAATTATTAAATATTTTAAATGTTTCATCTTTTTTTTAAAAAAAAATTATCCAAGTAAATCTTGAGTAATTATCAATTATTAATAGACAATACAAATTTCTATTTATATATTTAATCTCATGTGAGTCAAATAAATCTAAGTGTAATAATTCAAGTGTTGAAATGGTTTGAGTTTGATTAGTTGGTTTATGGGTTGATTTGGTTTGTTTTCCTTGTTGACAAGCATTACAAATTGTTGAGTCTAAGTTGGATAATTTTGGTAGTCCTCTAACTAAGTCTTTTAGTTTAGTGAGGTTTCTAAAGTTAGTGTGGGGCATTCTCCTATGCTACAACTAGGTTTCCTCCTTTTGTGTCAGATGACACTTAAGTGAGGAGCTGGCTAGGTTAATCGTGTAAATATTATTATTCCTAAGTCATTTTAATTTTATTGTAGGGTCTTTCATATATCTAATTAAACGTTCAGTGGATGTAAACCTAACCTTATACTCTGAGTCACACAATTGACTAACACTGAGTAGGTTAAATTTGAAAATTTCACTAAGTAGTACTTTATGAATAATGAAATTAGATTCTAGTTGAATATTACCTATTCCAATACCTTCAGTTTGTCATTGTTTCCAAAGGCAATTGCTCCTAGTCTTTTGAAGGTTAATTTTGTGAACATTGCTTGATCTCGGGTCATGTGTGGGGAGCAACCACTGTTCAATATCCATCTAGATTCCTATAAAGAGAAAAAAATTAGCTTAAGTGTGAACTTAGTTTAATTTAAATTTTAATTTATTTTGAATTTGATTTTACTTTTAATTAATTTGGGTTTAATTTGAATTTAATTAATTTGTTTTAAATTTAAACTTAATTAATTTGTTTTTTTAATTTTAATTAGAATTAATTTGAATTTTATTTTAATTTGAATTTAATTAATTTGATTTAAATTTAATTTAAATTTAATTCTTATTCATCTTACCTGATCTATATTTTCAATCAAGGATCCTATAATTTTGTGAGATGAGTTAGGTTGAAATTCAGAGTTTGGTTTAACTTGTGCTAGATTCAAGTTTAGCTTTGCGTTCAACAAACATTCATTCTTTGGATAAACTTTTAGGCTGTGGTGAGTCATTTGGACGTCATTAGAGTAACCATGCCTTTAAAATTTTTCAAATAGTCATATCCACTGAACTTAATACAAAACTTTGGTTTAACCAATTAGGATTTGTAAGGGGTAGCTTCAGTTAGTTCCACTAAACCAGATACACCAAGTCGAAGCCATATCTTCCTAGACATGTATAGGCAGAACTTCCCTAACCTACTATCATCCAAAACTTTTCCAGTACCGTTTATCAAGTTAAACTTTAATTCCTATATATGCTAGTCTTAATTACCCAGTTGGGTAACTTATTATTTTTAGAGGTGTCAACTAATTTGGAGTCTCCCCCTAAATTATTGAACTTTTAGGTTTTAGGTTTTAGGTTTGTGTCAATTTGCTTTATAGTTATAATAGACTTGATTATAGTTTTAGACTTGAACCACGCAAGTAGAACTTGGTTATACACGCTTTAGGAACTCAAGCTTTAATTAATTTTAAATTTTAAGTTAGGGTTAAAAATGACTTAAATGTCGAGTTGGACTTGTATCCAAGTTCGATTTTATTATACACAACTCTTTGTGATCCAAATATCATATTAAGATACTTGGATCATGAGGTAAACTTTTCCAACTGGTCCTTTAATTCTTTAACTTGATTTTTCAAGATAGAGTTTTCTACCACAAGATTTGTAACTTGAGTTGAATTTCTATCTTGAACATGGCCAGTTAAGGAGATCAATCTCAGTTGTTTCTTAAGGATGTTATTTTCCTTAAGTAGGAGTTTAGCGTGTTCCTCAGTTTTTATTAATTTTTTATTTAAGCAAGAAATAATTTTTTAAAAATCTTACAGTACAATTAAAATTTATCCTAGTTGGTTCGTCCTAACCAGATACAGATCTGTTGCTCGACTCATATTCTGACTCTTCTTCTGGATTTAAATCACCTCCGGTTGCCATCAGCGTGAGGTAGCTAGTTTATTTTGGTTCGTCAACTTCTGATCCGTCCAAAGAAGACTCATCCCAAGTTACCTTTAGTGCTTTCTTTTGCTTTTTGATCTTGTCTTCGTTTGGGCATTCGTGTTTGAAGTGCCCCTTCTTGTTGCAGCCGTAGCATGTGACGTTTACCTTTGAGTTATTGGATGCAGACTTGGACATCTTCTTCATGTCATGTTTGGTGAAGATTTTCTTGCGTCTAGTGAACATCTTCCTTACTATTTTCACTAGTTGCTCTTCTTCGTCTGATTCTGATTCGGGTTCAGTTTCTACTTTAGGTTTAGCTCCCTTTGAAGTGCTTGCAAGAAATGCAATTTCTTTCTCGACCTTTGGGTTGTTAGTTTGTTTGTGCAGCTCCAATTCACAAAATAATTCATCTAACTTTAATTTTGAGAAGTTCCTCAAAACCTTATAGGCATCTACGATTTCGAGGGAATAGTTCAGAGCATACTTGATAACATCACGATTCCTACATTTTAATATTAAGTAGAATTTAATAATAGATCACTCTTCGTTACCCTTGAGTTGGTAGTTCCTTTGTGTTTTTCGATGAGCTTGTCCCATAGCTCCTTTGCATTCTCGTGTGAGCCAACTCGGTTGAGTTCTTCTTTTGTGAGTCTGCATTGGATCATGCTCAATACTTTTGAGTCAATCTAAGCTTTCTTCTTATCTTCTAGACTCCATCTTACAGGATCGAGTGGTACTTTAGTTGCTTTATCTACAGGCGCCTGGTACCCTCGTTTGATGGTCAACCATTGATTGATGTCCGTTTTCAGGTAAACTTCCATCCTCTTCTTCTAATATGGAAAATCACCATTGAAGAGAGGAGGACGAGCGGTACTGAATCCCTCAAGTTGGGTGATTGATCACTGAAAATAGACAACTAGAAGGAGGTACCAAGACTTGGTCTTGGATTAGTAGTGTTTGAGAAAAATAGGTTGATGACTCAAGTGGTGTTGCACCAATTTCGAATAAAAACTGAACAAAAAATAATTATCTGAAGAGCTAATTTTACCAATTCAAATAAGGCATGAAAAGCTGAAATCCAAAAAAAAATTGGTTCCTCCGACTTGATTTGTAGTTACTGTTAGGACCTTCGGATAGCGGCTAGAGAGGGGGGGTGTGAATAGCCGACCTCAAATTATCGTTTCTTCCTACAATTTAGGTTAGCGCAGCAGAAATACAATGTAGAAACGAAAGTGGAGAAGATCAAACCTCAAACACGATGATGTAACGAGGTTCGGAGATGATACTCCTACTCCTCGGCGTGTCCGTAAGGTGGACGAAGTCTATCAATCCGTCGGTGGATGAGACCCCGGATAACCGGCTAATATGAACTCCTTCTGGGTGGAGAAACCTCGCCACAATCTCTCTTGCAACAGCAAGAATGGAGTACAACCAATAGAGAAAGAAAACAAGAACAATATAAATGTAAAAACACTTTGCTTGCCTTCTCATCGACTGGAGTTCGATGAAGCAGCAACTTCACGATGTCAACAGCAGCTGATCACCCAGTCGAGGGAAGCTCACACGAAGCTTCAGGAATAGGGAGCTCAGCAAAGCTCAGATCGCAAGAGTGAGGAAGAAGAAGGTTGTTTCGAGAGCTTTATTTCTTCTCCTGTAGCCGCCTTATATCCTGCACCTGCGAAGAAGACAAAGAGCAACACAGAAATCTAGCCGTTGTGTCGCAACGGCTAGGCCTGGACCGATCAGGCTCCAACCTGATCGGTCTTGGAGACTCTTGATCGGTCTGTGGACCGATCAGGCCCTAGGCTGATCGGTCCCCTGACCGATCCACCAACTCTCTGTGAGAGTTGGCTTCGAAGCCTGATCGGTCTGTGGACCGATCAGGCTATAGGTGGATCGGTCCACAGACCGATCCCCTCCTATCGCTCTCTGAAGTCCATCGCTTCCTGATCGGTCTACAGACCGATCAGTTAACCCACAGAAACATTCTGTTTAGTTACTGATCGGTCACCAGACCGATCCAGACAATCAGAGTATCACTGGATCGGTCACCAGACCGATCCAATGCCTTAGAGCTTCCCAGCCCTAAACCCTAAAGCCTTCCCGGTCTAGAGAACGAGCTACCGATCCCTCTCTGACCTAATTCAGAGAACGAGCTACCGAGCTCTCTCCGACTTAGTCCGGAGAACGAGCTACCGAGCCCTCTCCGACTTCATCCGGTCCAGAGAACGAGCTCCCGAGCCCTCTCCGACCTAGTCCAGAGAACGAGCTTCCGAGCCCTCTCCGACTTCGTCCGGTCCAGAGAACGAGCTCCCGAGCCCTCTCCGACTTCGTCCGGTCCAGAGAACGAGCTCCCGAGCCCTCTCTGACCTAGTCCGGAGAATGAGCTACCGAGCCCTCTCTGACTTCGTCCGGTCCAGAGAACGAGCTCCCGAGCCCTCTCTGACCTAGTCCGGAGAACGAGCTACCGAGCCCTCTCTGACTTCGTCCGGTCCAGAGAACGAGCTACCGAGCCCTCTCTGACCTAGTCCGGAGAACAAGCTGCCGAGCCCTCTCCGACTTCGTCTGGTCCAGAGAACGAGCTCCCGAGCCCTCTCTGACCTAGTCCGGAGAACGAGCTACCGAGCCCTCTCCGACTCCATCCAGTTCAGAGAACAAGCTACCGAGCCCTCTCTGACTTCCCATGCCAAGCTTCCTTACTTGGACTTTTTCCCGTGCCAAGCTCCCTGCTTGGTCTTTTCCCGTGCCAAGCTCCCTGCTTGGACTTTTCCGTGCCAAGTCTCCATACTTGGACTTTTCCCGTGCCAAGCTCCCTGCTTGGACTTTTCCGTGCCAAGTCTCCATACTTGGACTTTTCCCGTGCCAAGCTCCCTGCTTGGACTTTTCCCGTGCCAAGCTCCCTGCTTGAACTTTTCCGTGCCAAGTCTCCATACTTGTGTAACGCCCACCCTTCTAGGTAGCACTAAGGCCACCCCAGAGGGACGGACGTCACTAAAACATAGACATCAATTATACTAATGCATATGGATTCATGGCAGCGGAAGACATATATAATTAATTATTATTTTTTTCATATCATAACATATACCATATGCATCTAGTTCTCTTAACATGGCATGTGAAGTCAAACGTACCAACATAACATGAGTAGGATATCATACTAGCTGAACATTATCATAAGAATAGGTCCAACATTGTTCACATGCATAACTTTGATAATTCAAAAACTTAAATAGATCTATCCATCAGCACTTCCACACACATCCTCATTGCCTTTCCTGCTCTGCTCCCCTTAAACAATCTATTCCTTGCCTTTATCTGCAGTACAAGGAAAACGTGTAGCTATAAGCCAAAGGCTTAGTGAGATCCTTGCCTACCCATAAATCCGAAAAACACATAACATAACATAACATAACATGTAGAAACCATAGCATAGCATAACATATCATAGAGAATCATAACATAGAACATATCTTATCATGTAAAAACCATAACATCTCATAACATAACATGAGAGAAAACAGAACATAATATATCATATCACATAAGGAGCATAACATATCAGAGTATAGCATGTGAGTGTATATCATGATTCATATCACATTCTGTAAGCACATATCATGAAGCCTATCATATCATGTAAACATGTATCATAACTCATACCTGTTTATAAGGGTGCATAAACAAAATTTCATAAATATGTGCATGTAGATGCAATATGTATATTTTTAAAACATGTATCATGGAATGCACATATGCATCATGCTTCTTTCAAAACATATAGTATACATACTTGAATATCATATCTTCATCATGAGAAGGGCCCCGGCTTGTACCACATGTAAACATAAATGCGCGCAATCCCTAGGACAGGGTAGCTAGCCCCAAACCTACTAGGGATCTAGGTCCGTTCATAGTCCGTCGACCTAGGGGCGTACTGAGGAGCCCATCGCTTAACGAGGTCCGTTCATAGTCCGTCGACCCCGGGGCGCTTATGGAGCCCACCCTTGGTACAAGCCATACAAAGTAAAATATCATGCATATCATATCTCATCATATCATACATGTCATAATTCTTGTCATATCATGAAGAGAGCTCTTGATCCCCAACTTAAAGGAAGCATCTCTTTACCATAGCATGAAGAGTGCTCTTGATCCCAACTTAAGGGAAGCAACTCTTTTTCATAACATGAAGAGTGCTCTTGGTCCCAACTTAAGGGAAGCAACTCTTTTTCATAACATGAAGAGTGCTCTTGGTCCCAACTTAAGGGAAGCAACTCTTTTTCATAACATGAAGAATGCTCTTGGTCCCAACTTAAGGGAAGCAACTCTTTAGGCTTTTCTTCTTACATAAGCCATTCACACATGCATTATATAACATGTTCTTATCATAACATAAAGTATAACATGTTATTTTCTTATCATCAAACTTGGCATATCATCTCATGAACTTAGCATAACATATCATGAACATGGCATATCATATCATGAGTCTAGCATATCATATCATGACCATAGCCTATCATGTCATAAGTCTATCATATCATATCATAAACATGGCACATCTTATCATAAGACATAGAAATGCAACATATCGTAAAGCATATTTTCATCACATCATAAAGCATGAAAGCTTAATCTACTTATATATCAAAGGCTACATATCATGAAAATGCATAAGCATGTTTGGTTAGGTTTAAACTCTTTCCTAACCCAATTAATCCATCTTGGCCGAACCATATCAGTAGGTTTCAACCTCATTTCATTCCATATGAAGAATAGAACTTATCCACATAACATGTAAACTTGATCTAAGCACATACAAGGCATTATACTTCATGAATAAGCATGTTTGAGTTCAAAACTCTAACCTTAACTCATTTATCTAAATTTGGCTGAAACATATCAGTAGGGTTCTTATATCATTTGGTTCCATATGAAGCATTGAACTTATCCACATAACATGTAAACTTGATCTAAGCACATACAAGGCATTATACTTCATGAATAAGCATGTTTGAGTTCAAATCTCTAACCCTAACCCATTTATTTCAATTTGGCCGAAACATATCAGTAGGGTTCTTATATCATTTGGTTCCATATGTAGCATAGAACTTATCCACATAACATGTAACTTGATCTAAGCACATACAAGGCATTATACTTCATGAATAAGCATGTTTGAGTTCAAAACTCTAACCCTAACCCATTTATTTCAATTTGGCCGAAACATATCAGTAGGGTTTCATATCATTTTATTCCACTATACTTCATGAATAAGCCTATTTGAGTTCAAAACACTAACCCTAACCCATTTATTTTCATTTGGCCGAAACATATCAGTAGGGTTTCATGTCTTTTTATTCCATAAGAAGCATAAGACTTAAACATGTAACATGCACATTTAATCTAAGTACCTATAGAGCATTGTACAAGTACCTACAAGGCACTATACTTCATGAATAAGCCTATTTGAGTTCAAAACTCTAACCCTAACCCATTTATTTTCATTTGGCCGAAACATATCAGTAGGGTTTCATGTCTTTTTATTCCATAAGAAGCATAAGACTTAAACATGTAACATGCACATTTAGTCTAAGTACATATAGAGCATTGTACAAGTACCTACAAGGCACTATACTTCATGAATAAGCCTATTTGAGTTCAAAACTCTAACCCTAACCCATTTATTTTCATTTGGCCAAAACATATCAATAGGGTTTCATATCATTTTATTCCATAAGGAGCATAAAACTTAAACATATAACAAGCCCATTTAATCTAAGTGCATACAAGGTATTGTACTTCATGATCTAAGCATATTTGAGTTCAAAACTTTAACCCTAACCCATTTATTTCAATTTGGCCAAACATATCAGTAGGGTTTCATACCATTTTATTCCATAAGAAGCATAAAAACCTTGGTTATAAACATGTAAAAATTCATACATCACAAAGAGGTAAAACTAGTATGGTTTCTATCTAAAATTCTTGACCTAAGGCCTTATAATCAATTTTGGCCGAACCATATAGATAGGTATCTCTTTTTTTTTTACAACATGAATAATGAAGACTTAACTAACAACATGTGAAATTCATATATCATAGAGTAGAAAAATTAAGCATGTGATCAAAGAAAACTTGTTCTAGGTCCTCTCTTCCATCCTTGGCCGAAACATGCAATAAGGCTCTAAATTTCTCTTTTTCTTTTTCTATAACATGAAGCATCTCTTATCACTTGTTAACCCTAAGTGACTACCTATTCTTTATCATGACCACATTCTTGCAAGAAAATTTTTAGAGTTTCGAAAAATATTTTAAACCGAAGCTACTTGTACTGCAGTGAGGGGATACTCACATCCTTGCGCTTGTTTTCCTTAGAGATTTAACCTTTGTTGTGGATCCTTCCTAGAGAGGGGAAGCTTCCTTGCTCCTTGGTCTCGGCAAGAAGAGGAAATGGTGAAGAAGAGGTCACGGTGGAGGAGGAGGGAGTAGGAAGGTGAATGAGGAAAAATGCCAACTCATTTTAATTTCCTCCTTTTATTCATCATGAGAGGAGGAAGGAAAAATATATTTTTCTTCCTCCTTTCTTTTACTCTCTTCATAATTAAGAGAAAAGTCTAGATACATCCCTTCTTGGTGAGTAAGAAAAGAATATTCTAGAGCATCTCTTCATTAGAGAGGAAGAAGACAACTCTCACTTCTCCTTCTAAGAGAAGAGCCTTTTTTTCTTACATTTAAATATGGTTTCCCTCTCTTTTCTAACAATAATTTCTCTTGGTCTAGTAGTTATCTTATTCAGGCATCTAATGAGAGATCTAGAGTTCAAGTCCTAGACCTTATATATTTTTATTTATATTTTATTTGTTTAAGTGTTCGGCTAGGAGCAAAATTTAACTAAAGCATATATATATTTTCCTTTATTCTTGATAAAATATTCTAGAATTTTGCTAAGGACCCTATGGGTGTTACAGTCTCCCATACCTCATAAAAGTTCATCCTCGAACTTAAAAAAAAGTTCCTGTAACTCAGAACTTCCTACTGAGCGCATCTGCTACCTTGTTTGCTTTTCCCGGATGTTAGAAAATCTCGTAGTCATAATCCTTGACTAGCTCGAGCCATCTCCGTTGTCGCATGTTTAGGTCTTTCTGTGTAAGAAAATATTTCAGACTCTGGTGATCTGTATAAATTTTATACTGGGCCCCATATAGATAATGCCTCCATATCTTGAGAGCAAAGACTACAGCGGCTAGCTCTAAGTCATGTGTGGGATAATTCTTGTCATGCTCCTTGAGTTGTCGAGAGGCATACGCAATGACTTTTCCATTCTGCATAAGTACAGCTCTGAGTCCCAATCTGGAAGCATCGCTGTACATATCGAATCCCCCGTTACTTTCTGGAAGAGTGAGAATTGGAGCACTAGTCAATTTTCTCTTCAACTCCGCGAAGCTTCTCTCACAATCCTCCGTCCATTCGTACCTCTTGTTCTTCTTGGTGAGGGCCATCATGGTGGCTGCAATTCTGGAAAAACCCTCTACGAATTTTCGATAATAGCCGGCTAGTCCGAGGAAACTTCGGATTTCACTGGCATTCTTTGGTCTGTTCCAGTTACTCACGGCTTCTATCTTGCTTGGGTCTACCATAATTTCGTCCTTAGAGATCACGTGACCCAAAAACGACACCTGGTCAAGCCAAAATTCGCACTTTGAGAATTTGGCATACAATTGTCTCTCCCGGAGAATTTGTAATGTTATGCTCAGGTGCTCAGCGTGCTCTTCCTGGGTCTTCGAGTAGATAAGAATATCATCGATGAAGACTATCACAAATTTATCGAGATATTCCGAGAACACTCGATTCATCAATTCCATGAATAGGGCAGGAGCATTTGTAACTCCGAAGGGCATTACTACGAATTCATAATGTCCGTATCTCGTTCGGAAGGCCGTCTTTGGTATATCATCTTGTTTCACTTTCACTTGATGATAGCCAGATCTCAAATCAATCTTGGAGAAGACGGTGGCACCTTTCAATTGGTCAAATAAGTCATCAATCCGAGGTAAAGGGTACCTGTTCTTGATTGTTACCTTATTCAGCGCTCGGTAATCTATGCACATTCGTATAGATCCATCCCTTTTCTTCACAAATAGTACGGGAGCTCCCCATGGAGAGTGGCTAGGGTGAATAAGTCCCTTGTCAAGTAACTCCCGTAACTGTTCCTGTAGCTCTTTCAATTCAGCTGGCGCCATACGGTAGGGTGCCTTAGAGATCGGTTTAGTACCAGGAATCAATTCGATCTCAAATTCAATTTCTCTGTCAGGTGCTAACCCTGGCAGTTCATCGGGGAAGACATCTGGAAAGTTGCATACAACTCTGACATTCTCTAGCTTCTGATCCTCTGCTCTACTTGCATCGACCACATGTGCTAGAAACCCCGTGCATCCATTGCCCAACAGCTTCCGTGCTTCCAGAGCTGATAGGAATTTCTCAGTCTCTCCCCTTGGCATTCCGCTAAATTCAAATATCAATTCTGCCTCGGGCCGGAAGACCACCTTTCTTTTACGGCACTCAATCGAAGCTCCGTATTTGCTCAAAAAATCCATGCCCAATATTATATCATAATCCTGCATATCCAGCACTATCAGATCACAGTATAGTTCCCTGTCTGCGATTCGGATAGGTGCGGCTCGCAGCATATGAGTGGATGGCATTACTTCTCTTGAAGGCAGGGTCGTTAAAAATTTGCCATCTAAGGCTTGCGGTGGCATATCTATCTTACTTGTGAAGGGTGTAGAGATAAACGAGTGTATTGCCCCAGTGTCAAATAATATAACTGAAAATGAGTATCTGACCTGTGACAACAGTCGAAGCGTTCGCCACATCTTCTCTAGTGAGGGAGTGGATCCTGGCATTCGTCATAGCTGGCGGGGCTTCCAGTCTCCCTTGGCCAATCTGCGGGCCTTCTAGTGCAGCTTGCATTAGATGTAGCTGTGAGGGGGCACCTCTGTTATGGATATTCTGCTGCTGAGGTGTCTGCATCTGAGTAGGACAATTTCTGGCCAAGTGTCCTTCCAATCCGTAGCTGTAGCACTTATTCGTGCCCACACGGCATTTTCCCGGATGCTTCTTTCCGCAGGTGGTGCACTGAGGAAACATAGGTTGCTTGTTCGCTGAACCACCCTGAGAACTGTTCCATTATTTTCTTTTACCGTTAGAGTTTCCCTTCCAGTTGGTTCTGATATGTTGAGGTTTCTGAGCTTGACTCTTACCCTCATTCATTGCCTTCTGATAGTGTTCAGTGATCAGAGCACTGCTAATTAATTCCTCGGTGGTCTGTGGTCTATTAACGCCGCCGGCCACATTTAGGGCTATTTCGGGTCTGAGCATCTTCAGCATAAGTCTGACCCTTTCTCTTTCTGTACTGACCAGCTCTGGACATAGGCGTGCTAATCGGTTAAATTTCTTCACGGCCTCATTCACTGATAGGTCACCTTGCCGGAACTCGGTGAACTCGTCGTAGTGTTTATTGGTCACCCGCATATGGAAGAACTCTTCAAGGAATTCAGTCTCGAAGTCTGTCCATCTCATCTGATTCACCTGTCTCCTTGCTTTGACTCGGTCCCACCACATTCTGGCATCGCCTGTAAGGCAAAACGATGCACACTTAACCTTCTCGTGTTCGGGCCAATCTAAAAGCTCCACGATGCTTTCCACAGTCTTAAGCCACGCCTGAGCATCCCATGGCTCATAGTTTCCGGAGAAGGCTTCTGGCTTCAGCGTCTGCCACTGAATCAGGTATGCCTCTTGTCGGACCACTGGAATAGGAACTACCGGTGGTACCGGTGCTGGAGGTACTGGTACAGCTGCAGGTATAATAGGTATCGCATTCGGGTTCCCTGGTGGGGTAACAGGATTCCCTTGCTGATTCATCAATGCAGTGATCGTTTGTTGCTGTTCCGTGACCTGACGCTGGAGCTCGGTAATCACATGCATCAGATCGGGTGGAGGTACCATCTCATCTGCTCGGGTATTTCATGTTCTAACCATGCTTTATCTTCATAAATCACAATAAACTAATATAAGTTATCGTTATTCATGACCAGGCTACCCTAAGGTTGTTATTGTTCCTAATCTACCATCATATATATCTAAGCTAAAAATGTGATAACTAAATAAATAAGATAATAAGTATGCATATTATCAAACATCATAAAGAAATAGATCAAGCATAAATATCACATCAAAATAAAATTTAAGCATAAAATTCTTACTTGGAGCGGCAGGATAAAGGCTTGATGTGTGTGTAGTAGAAGGTAGACCTGCTCTGATACCAAACTGTAACGCCCGCCCTTCCAGGTAGCACTAAGGCCACCCCAGAGGCACGGACGTCACTAAAACATAGACATCAATTATACTAATGAATATGGATTCATGGCAGCGGAAGACATATATAATTAATTTTTTTTTTCATATCATAACATATACCATATGCATCTAGTTCTCTTAACATGGCATGTGAAGTCAAACGTACCAACATAACATGAGTAGGATATCATACTAGCTGAACATTATCATAACCATAGGTCCAACATTGTTCACATGCATAACTTAGATAATTCAAAAACTTAAATAGATCTATCCACCAGCACTTCCACACACATCCTCATTGCCTTTCCTGCTCTTCTCCCCTTAAACAATCCATTCCTTGCCTTTATCTGCAGTACAAGGAAAACGTGTAGCTATAAGCCAAAGGCTTAGTGAGATCCTTGCCTACCCATAAATCCGAAAAACACATAACATAACATAACATGTGGAAACCATAGCATAGCATAACATAGCATGGAGAATCATAACATAGAACATATCTTATCATGTAAAAACCATAACATCTCATAACATAACATGAGGGAAAACAGAACATAATATATCATATCACATAAGGAGCATAACATATCAGAGTATAGCATGTGAGTGTATATCATGATTCATATCACATTCTGTAAGCACATATCATGAAGCCTATCATATCATGTAAACATGTATCATAACTCATACCTGTTCATAAGGGTGCATAAACATAATTTCATAAATATGTGCATGTAGATGCAATATGTATATTTTTAAAACATGTATCATGGAATGCACATATGCATCATGCTTCTTTCAAAACATATAGTATACATACTTGAATATCATATCATCATCATGAGAAGGGCCTCGGCTTGTACCACATGTAAACATAAATGCGCGCAATCCCTAGGACAGGGTAGCTAGCCCCAAACCTACTAGGGATCTAGGTCCGTTCATAGTCCGTCGACCTAGGGGCGTACTGAGGAGCCCATCGCTTAACGAGGTCCGTTCATAGTCCGTCGACCCCGGGGCGCTTATGGAGCCCACCCTTGGTATAAGCCATACAAAGTAAAATATCATGCATATCATATCTCATCATATCATACATGTCATAATTCTTGTCATATCATGAAGAGAGCTCTTGATCCCCAACTTAAGGGAAGCATCTCTTTACCATAGCATGAAGAGTGCTCTTGATCCCAACTTAAGGGAAGCAACTCTTTTTCATAACATGAAGAGTGCTCTTGGTCCCAACTTAAGGGAAGCAACTCTTTTTCATAACATGAAGAATGCTCTTGGTCCCAACTTAAGGGAAGCAACTCTTTAGGCTTTTCTTCTTCCATAAGCCATTCACACATGCATTATATAACATGTTATTATCATAACATAAAGTATAACATGTTATTTTCTTATCATCAAACTTGGCATATCATCTCATGAACTTAGCATAACATATCATGAACATGGCATATCATATCATGAGTCTAGCATATCATATCATGACCATAGCCTATCATGTCATAAGTCTATCATATCATATCATAAACATGGTACATCTTATCATAAGACATAGAAATGCAACATATCGTAAAGCATATTTTCATCACATCATAAAGCATGAAAGCTTAATCTACTTATATATCAAAGGCTACATATCATGAAAATGCATAAGCATGTTTGGTTAGGTTTAAACTCTTTCCTAACCCAATTAATCCGTCTTGGCTGAACCATATCAGTAGAATTAATCCATCTTGGCCGAACCATATCAGTAGGTTTCAACCTCATTTCATTCCATATGAAGCATAGAACTTATCCACATAACATGTAAACTTGATCTAAGCACATACAAGGCATTATACTTCATGAATAAGCATGTTTGAGTTCAAAACTCTAACCTTAACCCATTTATCTCAATTTGGCTGAAACATATCAGTAGGGTTCTTATATCATTTGGTTCCATATGAAGCATAGAACTTATCCACATAACATGTAAACTTGATCTAAGCACATACAAGGCATTATACTTCATGAATAAGCATGTTTGAGTTCAAAACTCTAACCCTAACCCATTTATTTCAATTTGGCCGAAACATATCAGTAGGGTTCTTATATCATTTGGTTCCATATGAAGCATAGAACTTATCCATATAACATGTAAACTTGATCTAAGCACATACAAGACATTATACTTCATGAATAAGCATGTTTGAGTTCAAAACTCTAACCCTAACCCATTTATTTCAATTTGGCCGAAATATATCAGTAGGTTTTCATATCATTTTATTCCATAAGAAGCATAAGAATTAAACATGTAACATGCACATTTAGTCTAAGTACCTATAGAGCATTGTACAAGTACCTACAAGGCACTATAATTCATGAATAAGCTTATTTGAGTTCAAAACTCTAACCCTAACCCATTTATTTTCATTTGGCCGAAACATATCAGTAGGGTTTCATGTCTTTTTATTCCATAAGAAGCATAAGACTTAAACATGTAACATGCACATTTAATCTAAGTACCTATAGAGCATTGTACAAGTACCTACAAGGCAATATACTTCATGAATAAGCCTATTTGAGTTTAAAACTCTAACCCTAACCCATTTATTTTCATTTGGCCGAAACATATCAGTAGGGTTTCATATCATTTTATTCCATAAGGAGCATAAAACTTAAACATATAACAAGCCCATTTAATCTAAGTGCATACAAGGTATTGTACTTCATGATCTAAGCATATTTGAGTTCAAAACTTTAACCCTAACCCATTTATTTCAATTTGGCCAAATATATTAGTAGGGTTTCATACCATTTTATTCCAAAAGAAGCATAAAAACCTTGGTTATAAACATATAAAAATTCATACATCACAAAGAGGTACAACTAGTATGGTTTCTATCTAAAATTCTTGACCTAAGGCCTTATATTCAATTTTGGCCGAACCATATAGATAGGTATCTTTTTTTTTTTTACAACATGAAGAATGAAGACTTAACTAACAACATGTGAAATTCATATATCATAGAGTAGAAAAATTAAGCATGTGATCAAAGAAAACTTGTTCTAGGTCCTCTCTTCCATCCTTGGCCGAAACATGCAATAAGGCTCTAAATTTCTCTTTTTCTTTTTCTATAACATGAAGCATCTCTTATCACTTGTTAACCCTAAGTGACTACCTATTCTTTATCTTGACCACATTCTTGCAATAAAATTTTTAGAGTTTCGAAAAATATTTTAAACCGAAGCTACTTGTACTACAGTGAGGGGATACTCACATCCTTGCGCTTGTTTTCCTTTGAGATTTAACCTTTGTTGTGGATCCTTCCTAGAGAGGGGAAGCTTCCTTGCTCCTTGGTCTCGGCAAGAAGAGGAAATGGTGAAGAAGAGGTCACGGTGGAGGAGGAGTGAGTAGGAAGGTGAATGAGGAAAAATGCCAACTTATTTTAATTTCCTCCTTTTATTCATCATGAGAGGAGGAAGGAAAAATATATTTTTCTTCCTCCTTTCTTTTACTCTCTTCATAATTAAGAGAAAAGTCTAGATACATCCCTTCTTGGTGAGTAAGAAAAGAATATTCTAGAGCATCTCTTCATTAGAGAGGAAGAAGACAACTCTCACTTCTCCTTCTAAGAGAAGAGCCTTTTTTTCTTACATTTAATTATGGTTTCCCTCTCTTTTCTAACAATAATTTCTCTTGGTCTAGTGGTTATCTTATTCAGGCATCTAATGAGAGATCTAGAGTTCAAGTCCTAGACCTTATATATTTTTATTTCTATTTTATTTGTTTAAGTGTTCGGCTAGGAGCAAAATTTAACTAAAGCATATATATTTTTTTTCTTTATTCATGATAAAATATTCTAGAATTTTGCTAAGGACCCTATGGGTGTTACAAC
Source organism: Zingiber officinale (assembly GCF_018446385.1). Classification (NCBI taxonomy): domain Eukaryota; kingdom Viridiplantae; phylum Streptophyta; class Magnoliopsida; order Zingiberales; family Zingiberaceae; genus Zingiber; species Zingiber officinale. The sequence continues at coordinate 54,173,797 of NC_055986.1, forward strand.
TTGGACTTTACCCGAATCAGGTCAACTCAAGTCGGGTCAACCAGGTCAACCTTGACCAAAGGTTGCATCCACAATCTCCCAAGTTTGTATTCTTGTCAAACATCAAGATACAACTTTTCTATTCTCGTCAAACATCAAAATACACCTCGAGTCAGGTCAACTGGAGTCGGGTCAACCAGGTCAACCTTGACCTAAGGTTGCACCAACAATCTCCCCCTTTTTGATGTTTGACAAAAATCATAATCAAGTTAGGTTAACCCGATAACCGAACTTAGGTTTTCCAATAGTTCTCCAATGTTCTTCCTTGAACATTCTCCCCAAACTCCAATGTTCGTCCTTGAACATTTTCTAAACATTCTCCCCCTTTTTGACACACATCAAAAAGAGTGAATCAAGGTCAAGAGTTTCTTCCTAATGAAAGTCCCATACTTTTCATTGAAACCCTTAATTTCCCCCTTGATACTAAATACAACAATCAACATAGTGACAATCCCCATATCACTAATCTTGACGAGTAAAAACTCCCCCTAAAAGTCAACTCCTGCTTGACCAATAGGTAAAACTCCCCCTAAAGGTCAACTCCCCCTTAACTATTGCACCAACAATGTCTTGGAGAGTTTCAATCCTTTAGAAATCTAAAATACAACTTTCACAGCTGAAATTTCAGACAATCAGTCGAAAATCAGCATTTTGGCACGCTCTGATCGGTCACCAGACCGATCAGAACTCCTCTGGATCGGTCACCAGACCGATCAGACTTCCATGGATCGGTCCAGTGATCGATCCACACTACTCTGGACCGATCAGACTCTTCTCTGATCGGTCCACAACTCTCTGATAAGAATTCTGAATTTTTTTTCTCCCGAAATTCAGAAACCCCTAAAAAATTATAGAAAATTCCAAAAATTGTAAAATTTTGAGGATACATTCCTCATAACATATATTATCATGGAAAATAGTTTTCTATGAAAATAACTTCCATTTTTAAATCTTGATACAAAGTTTGAAAAACTTTGAAATAGCTCAAGGTTAATCCATCTTTGTATCAACTTGCTCAATGATGAATGCTATCACTAGAAAAGCTTCATCAAGGTTTTTCAAATCAATTTTGAAATGATCTTAAACCATTCAATTTAGGACCACAATCTTAGGGCTAAATGTACATGACTTGTACACAAGCTTTCCCTATGATCCTCAATTACGAATTAGGCTCATCTAGGTACAAGAACTATGCACCTTGATGCTAACTCATAATCCTAATGTCTCACACACATCTAAGGTGTATCAAACACATCCAAGTCAATTTTGATGTGAGATATGTGTTTAGGTCATCTTAAGCTAAGTTCTCATGCATTTTCTAAACAACAATTTGATCTCCATATCAAATTATGTTTTTATCCTTAAATCAATTTAATTGATCATAAATGCAAGAGATGATGACATGACATAAAATAATATCATAAGTGAAAACATGTGCCAATGTCATGATGTCATGTCATAAAGTATGAAACTTAAATAAGGCATGACATATAACTAACCTAAGCATTATCATGACATTTCAAATGATAGTAAATTAGATATGATGTCATGACATGGCATATGGCAAACAATATATGGCAAATAACATATAAAGTTATAGAAAATACCTAATTCTAGCTTTAGTTGCCATTTTTGATAATTTTGATCATTTTGCCATAAATTCTATATTCCTAAGTGTAATAGATCTAAAATCATATACTAAAGATTTTTAGATCACTATGTGCCAATTAGATTGACCCTAGAAAATTCCTCAAGTGTGGTTGGCACATCCTAATCACCTTAGGAATGAGTAAAATTTTAAATTTCATTTTCAAGGCTTGATTACACCTTGAAAATTCCTAAAATGCCACCTTTTGCCATGATTAGGTTAACTACCTATCCAATTAAGGTTGGCACATTCTAAACCATCTAGCGTGGAGGAATCATGCTCCTAGGAACCCGATACCTATTTGAGCTCATTGGGTTCACTAAATATTCACTCGGGATGACTTCCCTAGCAACCCTCCTAATGACCCTCCTAGGCTTTAAAGCCTTGGTCATTTGGGACTCATCAAGATCAACTCTAGGGGTGACTCCCCTTGTGACCTTGGTAATGGTCTTCCTAGCCCTAGGTCTTGTTTCATAATCGAATGGAGCATTATGATAAGCGGGCTTGACCACTTGAAACTTAGGTTTGTGACCCAAACCTATCATGTCCTTGGGCTTTTGCCTTTGACCCTTTGACCCTAGAGTTGACTTCTCCAAATTCTTAAGAGTCTTTTCTAAGTTGTCAAGTCTTGACCTCAAGACTTGATTTTCCTTCTCTAATACCTCAAGTTTTAATTTGTCATTTTTCTTTGAGGTATTCCTAGGCATATGTCTTGTTGTTTTGGGATTCCTATCTAGGTTTTCCTTAACCTTAGATGAGTTAATTCTAGGATTGGCATTTCTAGTATCATCCTTACCTAGACTAACATGTTTGGCACCTAAGCACATGTATCGATTTCTATGGTTATCATGCTTATCATCATTGACAATTGCAATAAAGCTACTAGCATGTTTCTTATTAGAATTGCAATAATATGCCTTAAAAGATACCTTAGGGTTTGCCTTAGCTCCCCCCATAGATGTGCTTGGTCTCTTGTCCTTGTGATGTTACCTCCCCCTCGGACATTGGCTCCTATAATGTCCCCTTTGCTTGCATTGGAAGCACACCACGTGCTCCTTGCCCTTGCGTATTGGGACTCCGACTTCCTTGACCTTTGGCGCCGGTGGAGTCTTCCTAATCCTCTTTGTACATTTACTCTTGTAATGCCCATATTCCCTACACTCAAAGCACATTATATGTAATTTACTTGAAATTAAGTTGCTTGAGTTACCTAGGGTTGAGGATGGATATAAGCTCTCTTCTTCATCCCTTCCGGAGGTAGAGACTTCTTCTTCTTGCTCCAATCTTGAAGAAGAACTCTTCTCCTCTTCTTCCTTAGATGTTGAGTAGCCCTCAACTTCTAATTCCATACCTTCATGATGTGAGCTACTTGGCTCACTTGACTCCTCTTCATGACTTGAATTGGAGCTCTCCTCATGGAACTTAGCCAAGTTGTTCCACAACTCCTTGGCATCGTTGTATCCTCCTATCTTACGCAAGACATCATTAGGTAATGAAAATTCAAAGATTTTCGTTACCTCGTCGTTGATCATGGATCGGTGGATTTGCTCCTTCGTCCACTTCTTCTTCTCAAGAGGTTCTCCTTCTTTATCCACCGGAGGAATAAAACCTACTTGTACACAATTCCAATTTACTAGGTTAGTCATAAGAATATACTTCATTCTTACCTTCCAATACGCGAAGTCGTCGCGATCGTAGAAGGGTGGAATCGTGATGTCTTCTCCAAGTCGATCCATTCTTTAGCTCGTGCTCCCCCGGGTGTTAATCCGACGAAGAGCGACATTGCTCTGATACCACTTGTTAGGACCTTCGGATAGCGGCTAGAGAGGGGGGTGTGAATAGCCGACCTCAAATTATCGTTTCTTCCTACAATTTAGGTTAGCGCAGTGGAAATACAATGTAGAAACGAAAGTGGAGAAGATCAAACCTCAAACACGATGATGTAACGAGGTTCGGAGATGATACTCCTACTCCTCGGCGTGTCCGTAAGGTGGACGAAGCCTATCAATCCGTCGGTGGATGAGACCCCGGATAACCGGCTAATATGAACTCCTTCTGGGTGGAGAAACCTCGCCACAATCTCTCTTACAACAGCAAGAATGGAGTACAACCAATAGAGAAAGAAAACAAGAACAATATAAATGTAAAAACACTTTGCTTGCCTTCTCGTCGACTGGAGTTCGATGAAGCAGCAACTTCACGATGTCAACAGCAGCTGATCACCCAGTCGAGGGAAGCTCACACGAAGCTTCAGGAATAGGGAGCTCAGCAAAGCTCAGATCGCAAGAGTGAGGAAGAAGAAGGTTGTTTCGAGAGCTTTATTTCTTCTCCTGTAGCCGCCTTATATCCTGCACCTGCGAAGAAGACAAAGAGCAACACAGAAATCTAGCCGTTGTGTCGCAACGGCTAGGCCTGGACCGATCAGGCTCCAACCTGATCAGTCTGGGAGACTCCTGATCGGTCTGTGGACCGATCAGGCCCTAGGCTGATCGGTCCCCAGACCGATCCACCAACTCTCTGTGAGAGTAGGCTTCGAAGCCTGATCGGTCTGTGGACCGATCAGGCTATAGGTGGATCGGTCCACAGACCGATCCCCTCCTATCGCTCTCTGAAGTCCATCGCTTCCTGATCGGTCTACAGACCGATCAGTTAACCCACAGAAACATTCTGTTTGGTTACTGGTCGGTCACCAGACCGATCTAGACAATCAGAGTATCACTGGATCGGTCACCAGACCGATCGGTCCAATGCCTTAGAGCTTCCCAGTCCTATGTTGGTGAGGGAAGCATCCGACGATCGAACCTAAGTTTTGATAATGGCAAAGGATTCAAAGTTAAGGTGCTTTGTTATCTGACATCTTTTGCTGAGTGTTTCAGGAAAGTCCTAACTGCGGTTAGGCAAGGTAAAACCCTAGGGGGTGGTAACCCTAGGTCATAGGGGGTGGTAACCCTATGTGGAAAGTCTTGGCAGGTCGATGGCTTCAGGCAAAAGTCCTAGAGGGTGGTAACCCTAGGTGGAAAGTCCTGGTGTCGCGAACCAGGTGAAAGTCTGAACTGGCCGGTGAAGTGGATGTTCAGCAGAAAGTCCGGAAGCATCGAGTGCCAAGCAAAAGTCCAGTCGATCTGGAGGATCGTACTGGCAACAGGTAAATCTCCTGAGTGGAGTAGGTGAGGACGCGTTCCCCGTAGAGGGAACAGTAGGCGTCGGGTCGACCTATGGTTTCTGGTAGGAAATCTGAAGTCAGACCCGGACAGTTCGAATGCTGTCAAAACTTTTATTATTATCATTCATTATGTTTCTGTGCTAACTTTGTTTTGCAGGGTATGTGTTTGGGACTAACACATTTTGCAGGAACAAAGGAGAAAGTTACAACTCGGATGAACAGTGTCCGAGGCGCCTCCATGGAGCTTGGAGGCGCCTCGAGGCCAGCGCGGCAGACTGGAGGCGCCTTGAATGGAGTTCAAGGCGCCTTGGACCGGAGGTTGAAGGCGCCTTGGATAGGCTGAAGGCGCCTTGAACCAGATAGAGTTCGACCAGGTCCGTGCTGATCCACGCGGGTGACTCGGCTCGTTCAAGGCGCCTTGGTGAACAGTATAAGGCGCCTTGAACCCCCTTTATAAGGGGTCTCGACCAGCAGCTTCAGAGGAACAACTTTCAGGTGATCTTACTGCTACAAGCTGCTCACGAGACGATTCCAAAGTGCTGTTGCGAGACATCGACGACCCGGAGCTCTGAATCTTCATATTACGATATTGTCGTCGGTATAACTGTATTCTTTTTAATACTTAACTGTAATACTTGTACTCTTGTCGAGCTTATAGTTGTTGCCCACGGAAAGCGATCAAGGATCGCGGCCCTTCGAGTAGGAGTCGTCACAGGCTCCGAACGAAGTAAAAATCCCTTGTCTCTCTGTGTTATTTTATTCCGCTGCATTAACTCTTACGTTTTACGATTCTGATAATCGAACGATTATAGCCACGAGCGCTATTCACCCCCCCTCTAGCGCGTCTCGATCCAACACCCTAAACCCTAAAGCCTTCCCGGTCTAGAGAACGAGCTACCGAGGGTGACTCAGCTTGATCCACGCGGGTGACTCAGCTCGTTCAAGGCGCCTTGGTGAACAGTATAAGGCGCCTTGAACCCCCTTTATAAGGGGTCTCGACCAGCAGCTTCAAAGGAACAACTTTCAGGTGATCTTATTGCTACAAGCTGCTCACGAGACGATTCCAAAGTGCTGTTGCGAGACATCGACGACCCGGAGCTCTGAATCTTCAGATTACGATATTGTCGTCGGTATAACTGTAGTCTTTTTAAACTTAACTGTAATACTTGTACTCTTGTCGAGCTTATAGTTGTTGCCCACGGAAAGTGATCAAGGATCGCGGGCCTTCGAGTAGGAGTCGTCACAGGCTCCGAACGAAGTAAAAATCCCTTGTCTCTCTGTGTTATTTTATTCCGCTGCATTAACTCTTACGTTTTACGATTCCGATAATCGAACGATTATAGCCACGAGCTCTATTCACCCCCCCCCCCTCTAGCGCGTCTCGATCCAACAATTGGTATCAGAGCGGGGTCGTTTTGAATTGGTGCAACCACCTTTCAAAACAAATTGTTCACAGTTTTTTTTCGTTTTCGGAGTCGAATTAGAATTTAGCATTATAGCTATATTCTAATTTTTGTTTCCCTCGAATCGACTTTTGCTCGAAGTAGGTGCAACACCACTCGAGTTCGTTTTTATTATTCTTTATTCCAGCACTACTAATCCAAGACTTAGTCTTGGAACATATTCTGTTGTTTTCTTTTGTTACATATTATAAATGGCCCAACAAGAGGGTTTCAGCACTGTACGTCCCCCGCTATTCTCCGGAGAGGATTTTGGCTACTGGAAGGGAAGAATGGAAACGTATCTAAAGATACAATTCGAAACGTGGATGATCATAAAGACGGGACTGAAACTGCCAATCGATGACGACGGCAAAACTACACCCTGCGAGAAGTGGGACGCTTCTCTAATAAAAAAGGTGGAAGCCGACGCCAAAGCTACCTGCACCCTCCAGTGTGGTCTTACCAAGGAAGAACTCAACAGAGTTGGCCCGTTCTCCTCTGCAAAGGAGCTCTGGGAAAAGCTCATCGAACTCCATGAAGGCACTGACGACACTAAGGTAAGTAAAAGAGATCTTTTACTTAATAAATTATATATAATCTAAAAATGCAGGAAGGCGAAACGGCGAGTTCTCTTCACGCGAGAATACAAGACATCCTTAACTCTCTTCACGGAATTGGCCAGAAGATAGAAAATCGGGACGTAATAAGGTATGCCCTAAACTCGTTTCCAAGGAATACATTGTTGGCATCAATGGTAGATGCCTACAAAGTTTCCAAGGATTTATCTTCTTTAAAACTAGATGAACTTTTTAGTGAATTTGAACTTCATGAGCAGACTAATGCACAATTGCAGGTACAAGCCGAACCCGGGAACCGAGACCACGACAGAGAACCGAACCAGCATCGGAAGCTGAACCAGACTCTGACGATGAAGAAGGTGACATTACAACCGAGCTGGTAAACCTCGTGAAGAAGCTCTACAAGACGAAAGGATTCGACAAAAGAGATCTAAAGAAGGCAGTAAAATCAAAGGAAGGCCCACAAAATACAAAGATGAAGTTTGAAGTTACATGCTACGGGTGTAACCAAAAAGGGCACATCAAATCCAACTGCCCTAACCTGAAGGAGGTCAAAAAGTAAAGAAGGAAAAAGGTCCTAAAGGCAACATGGGACGAATCTTCATCGAAGGACGACGACGACGAGCTCGGACAAACGAGTCAACTCGCATTAATGGCCCGGGACGAAGTCGTCGAATACGGATGCGAGAGCGAGTCTGAGGCAGAGTCCGAGTAAAGCCACGGATCCGTATCCGTTTCCGAAGGACCAGACCCCGCTGTAAGTATCTCCCGGTTGAACATTTTAGTTAGCTATTTATTGCGCAAATTAGCTAAGTCAAACCTGAAAGTTAAGTCACTTCTAAAGGAAGTAAGTGTCCTTAAAGAAGTGGCTGACACCAAACCCTCACCTGACCAGAGTCAGACTGAATTTCCAACTCAAGTTCAAAAACTTGAGGAAGAAAATTCAAGTCTAACAAATCAGGTTAAAGATTTAGAAAATACCTTAGAACGGTTTACTTTGGGCTCCAAGAATTTGGACTTGATTCTTGGGACACAAAGAGCCGTCTACAACAGAACTGGGCTGGGATACAAAAGTAAATATAGATCTTATTTATCATTAATAAACAAACAAAGTATTAAATCAGTCCAAGCATGGGTCTCCAAGTCTAACTTGGTCAATCAAGTTGGACTTGGACAATACTGGGTTCCGAAGGATCAAATATACTACCTCGATAGACCATATCGAGGCCATGATCCAGGGGGAGCAAAAAGAAAAACAATCCTAAAAATTTAAAATTGTAAATTCGAAATTGAAATTAAAAATTAAATTCAAAATTTGAAATTTGAAATTGAAATTAAAAATTAAATTCAAAATTCAAAATTCGAAATTAAAATTAAATTATAAACTCAAAATTCAAAATTCAAAATTAAAATCAACTTCAAAATTTAAAATTAAAATTAAATTCAAAATTTGAAATTAAAATTAAATTCAAAATTCGAAATTGAAATTAAAAATTAAATTCAAAATTAAATTATAAATTCAAAATTCAAAATTCAAAATTAAATTCAACTTCAAAATTTAAAATTAAGTTATAAATTCAAGATTTGAAATTAAATTAAATGGAGGATCCAGACTCGCTGGCACCCCCAACTAAACTACCCGGCAGGGTAACTGAACCTAATCTACCCGAAATGGGTAAAACAAGAGTAGATTACTCGGCAGGGTAATTAAGGTTAGATTAAAAGGCAAGGATTAACTTGACCCACAGTACTAGTGAAGTTTTTGGATGATAGTACGTTAGGGAAACTTGGGCATCGAATGTCTAGGAAGATATGGCTTCGATCTGGTGCATTTGGCCAAGTGGAACTGACCGAAGCTACCCTTAAATGGATCCTAACTAGTTAGACCAAGATTTAGTACTAAGCTCAATGGGTAGGACTATTTGGAAAACCTCGAAGGCATGGTTACTTTAATGAGTTCCTTGTGACTCACCATAGCCCAGAAGTTTATCCAAAGAATGCTTACTTGTTGAACCCAAAGCTAAACCTGAATCTAACACAAAGTTAACCCAAACCTTAAAATTGAATTATAATTCATCTCACAACAATTATAGGATTACCTGATTGAAAATTTAGGTCGGGTGAGATGATTAAGAAATTTAAAATTAAAAAAAAAAAAAACTTAAATTTCAAAATTATTTTAAAAACTTAAATTTCAAAATTATTTTAAAAAACTTAAATTTCAAAATTATTTTAAAAACTATTTTAAAAAACTTAAATTTCAAAATTATTTTAAAAACTTAAACTTCAAAATTATTTAAAAAACTTAAATTTCAAAATTATTTTAAAAAAATTAAATTTCAAAATTATTTAAAAAACTTAAATTTCAAAATTATTTTAAAAACTTAAATTTCAAAATTATTTAAAAAACTTAAATTTCAAAATTATTTTAAAAACTTAAATTTCAAAATTATTTTAAAAACTTAAATTTCAAAATTATTTTAAAAAACTTAAATTTCAAAATTATTTAAAAAACTTAAATTTCAAAATTATTTAAAAAACTTAAATTTCAAAATTATTTTAAAAACTTAAATTTCAAAATTATTTTTCAAAATTATTTTAAAAACTTAAATTTCAAAATTATTTTAAAAACTTAAATTTCAAAATTATTTTAAAAACTTAAATTTTAAAATTATTTTAAAAACTAAATTTCAAAATTATTTTAAAACTTAAACTTCAAAATTATTTTAAAAACTCAATTTCAAAAAATGTTAAAACTAAATTTCGGAATGAAATTAAACTTCAAAATTATTTCAAAACTAAATTGCAAAACTCTTTCAAAATTTATCTCTAACAAGTTTACTTCAATTTAACTATCGTGAAATCCATTAAAACAATTCAACCACGTCCTATGTAGGAATTGGATCAATGGATGTTGGATAGTGGCTGCTCCAGACACATGACTGGAGATAAATTGAAGTTTACTAAACTCACGTACAAGAACTTAGGATCAGTTGCATTCGGTAACGAAGGTTAACTTAAGGTAATCGGAAAAGGTAATATCGAACTCAACTCCGATTTTATTATTCGAAAAGTCCTTTTAGTTGAAAATTTCAAGTTTAATTTACTAAGTATAAGCCAATTGTGTGATAGCGGATACTTAGTAACTTTTGACAAAACCAAGTGTTTAGTTAAAAACATTGAAAATCCTGAAATCTTACTTAAAGGACTTAGGATAAATAATATGTATTCAATTAATCTACCGACATCCTCAACAAAGTGTTTTCTAACACAAGAAGAGGAAACTGATTTGTGGCACAGAAGATTGTGTCACACTCACACTAGACTCATTTCAAAAATGAGTCATAATGGTCTAGTTAGAGGTTTGCCCAAATTAAAATTTATTGAAAACTCAATCTGTAATGCTTGTCAACAAGGAAAACAAACCAAGTCAACCCACAAGTCAACCAATCTAGAAAGAACTAACACTTTACTTGAGCTCCTTCACCTTGACCTATTTGATTCACATGGAGCCAAGTCACTAAACAAAAACCAGTATTGTTTAGTGATAATTGATGACTACTCTAGGTTCACATGGGTAAAATTTCTAAAAACAAAAGATGAAACCTATGAAATATTCAGTAATTTTTGCAAATTAGTAGAAAATGAAAAAGACACTAAAATTAAACGAATAAGAAGTGATCATGGGGGAGAATTTGAAAATCATAGGTTTACCCAACTTTTTAAAATAAATGGATATCAACATGAATTTTCATGTCCTAGAACCCCCCAACAAAACGGTCTAGTGGAACGTAAAAATAGAACACTACAAGAAGCCGCTAGAACCATGCTAAATGAATATAATTTAAATCACCAATTTTGGGCTGAAGCAATAAATACTGCAAATCATATTCAAAACAGAATCTTGATCAACAAATTTCACAAGAAAACTCCTTATGAACTATATTATCATAAAATTCCTAACTTAAATTATTTAAAAGTATTTGGATGTAAAGTTCACATTTTAAATACTAAAGATTATTTAAGAAAATTCACACCCAAATCTAACAAAGGAATATTTTTAGGATACTCCTCAAACAGTCGAGCCTATAGAGTCTACAATCAAAACACCCTAAAAGTTGAAGAAACAACTAATATAATATTTGATGAAGAAAATAATCTACCAAATATAAATGAGAATGTTGATATTGATCCAAGAAATATAGAAGATGATGAAATTCAACCAAATCTTAATAAACCAGAGGAACCAGCCCCTGACCCACTTATAAGACCAACTAGGGCCAGTACCTCACACCCATCTGATCAAATCTTGGGTGATCCAAACCTAGGAGTCAGAACTAGATCCTCCTATAGAATCCACAGTCAGATTGCCCTAATTTCTAAAATCGAACCAAAAACAATAGAAGAAGCACTACCTGACCCGGATTGGATCATAGCTATGCAGGAAGAGTTAGCCCAATTTGAGAGAAATCAAGTCTGGGAACTTGTATCTAAACCCTCAAATAAATCAATAATCGATACAAAATGGGTATTTAGAAACAAGCTAGATGATCAAGGCGAAATAATTAGAAATAAGGCTAGGCTTGTAGCTAAAGGATTTAGCCAAGTTGAAGGTTTGGACTATGATGAAACCTATGCCCCAGTAGCTAGACTCGAATCCATTAGAATGTTGTTAGCCTATGCAGCAAACAAAGGATTTAAACTATACCAAATGGATGTCAAGTCAGCATTCTTAAATGGATTTATTAAGGAGGAAGTATATGTAAGCCAACCCCCAGGATTTGAGGACTTAGGATATCCTAATCATGTATTTAAGTTAAAAAAGGCCTTGTACGGACTTAAACAAGCCCCTAGGGCATGGTATGAACGATTATCAAATCACTTAATATCCAAAGGTTTCAACCAAGGTCAAATAGATCCAACTCTATTTGTAAAATCTGTAGATACAGACATCTTCATAGCTCAAATCTATGTTGATGATATAATTTTGGATCAAATAACTCTAAATTTTTAAAAGAATTTATTAGATTAATGGAAAATGAATTTGAAATGAGTATGGTTGGTGAACTTAATTTTTTCTTAGGCTTACAAATAAAACAAACTAAAGATGGAATATACATTTATCAAACTAAATATGCAAAGGAATTAATTAAAAAATTCTGCATGGAAAATTCAAAAATAATAAATACTCCAATGGCAACCAACATTAACATAGACTCTGACCCTGAAGGAAAACCAGTAGATCCAAAGTACTATAGGAGTGCCATAGGAAGCTTGCTTTACCTAACTGCAAGCCGACCCGACATATTATTTGCGGTTGGTATGTGCGCAAGATACCAATCTTGTGCAAAAGAGTCACATTTAACCTATGTTAAAAGAATACTTAGGTACATTAAAGGTACCCTAGAACTTGCACCTTTGACCTTCTTGACTATTCTGACTCGGAATACGCCGGATGCAAGTTAGATAGAAAAAGCACAAGTGGTAGTTGTCAATTTCTAGGACAATGCCTAGTAAGTTGGTCAAGTAGAAAGCAACATTGTGTTGCTTTATCTACCACTGAAGCTGAATATATAGCCTTAGGTGAATGCACATCTCAATTGCTTTGGATGATGCACACTCTTAAAGACTATCAACTGAACTATCATAACACAAAAATCTCAATTGATAATATAAGTTCCATAAATTTAACAAAAAACCCAATTCATCACTCAAGGACTAAACATATAGAAGTGAAGCACCATTTTGTAAGGGATCATGTAGCTAAGGGTGATATTATACTCAACTATGTTGAGTCAAAATCAAATCTAGCTGACATCTTCACAAAACCCTTACCTGAACTTGAGTTCAGCTCACTTAGAAGACAAATAGGAATGTGTTGGGTAGAATAGACAATGTTTTTTTAAATTGGTTATCATTTGCTTTTAAAATTTCTAGGAAAATACTTATTTCAAAATTCCAATTTCTTAGAATTTTCAAAAATTCGGATTACGCCTAGGTTTCCCCCTAGATATCATGTACCCCTAGATTAAAGCCAGAGCATCTCAGAATCACCTAGGTATACCTTGCTTGTGTTTGACAAACTTAGAATGGCGTGAGATGCATAGGGTACAGCTTGGACTCAGGAATGCTTATATTTGTGCATCAATATGAGTCTGGACGTTAAACACATCATAAATAATAATCAAGTCAAGTCTTCCAGCTCTAGCCAACTCTAACTGGACCAAATGGACTTAATTTGACTAACCATGTGAAAGCTACTGCCCTCTAGGCAATCAGCAAGTAGCTAAAGGTTAGACAATTGGGAAAAGTGTGTTTCGATTTTTTGTTTAAGCATGATTGTACTTTAAAGTTCTAATCAAATTACTTTACCTGATTATTTTAGGCTCTGATACTTAATCAAATTAAACTCAATAATTTAATTTGACTCATGCTTGGACTAGAAACCAAACTACTGCTACTCCCTCTGTCCTAAAACTAAATATTTTTCTTTAATATCAAATTTTCTTCAAAATTAGTATTCAAAACTTAATTACAGTTTTTCAAAAAACTTGTCCATGTAAGTGAGTATTCAAATATTTTCAAATCTAGTCAACTTTTTATAACGTTTTAAAGTTATTTTTTTCAAATGACCTCATATTTTATAACTTCTAAGCAAATCCTTTTATTGAAAATTCAAATATTCATATTTTCAAACTTAGTTAATTTTAAGACTATTTTAACTAGACTTAGTTAGATTGTACTCTAAACTTAGCTATTTGGCAAAATATTTTCTCAATATAAATCATTTCGAAGCTGAATATATAGCTAAGTATTTTCAAATTTCAAAAAGCTAAGTCGTTTTGCTAAGAAGAAAATTTATTTTTTTCCCTCTTTGAAAATTTTCCTTCAGAAAAATACAAATCTACTTTCAAACTGGTTTGTTTTTGATATATGGCAAAGGGAGAGAGTAGGTAAATTAAAGTTAAAGGAAAATTCAAAGTATTTAATAAAAGGAGGGCTTTTATTAAGGAGGAGTCTAATATTACAAAGTTAAAAGTTTCCAGCTTAACTGTTATTGCATTTGAAGTTTATTTACTTAAGCTTGGTTAACTTTATGCAGTTATTACATATGTTGTTTTTCTTAACTTTGAATTACGTGTTGCCATAATCAAAAAGGGTGAGATTGTTAGTGCGGGAAGCATCCGATGATCGAACCTAAGTTTTGATAATGGCAAAGGATTCAAAGTTAAGGTGCTTTGTTATCTGACAGCTTTTGCTGAGTGTTTCAGGAAAGTCCTAACTGCGGTTAGGCAAGGTAAAACCCTAGGGGGTGGTAACCCTAGGTCATAGGGGGTGGTAACCCTATGCGGAAAGTCTTGGCAGGTCGATGGCTTCAGGCAAAAGTCCTAGAGGGTGGTAACCCTAGGTGGAAAGTCCTGGTGTCGCGAACCAGGTTAAAGTCTGAACTGGCCGGTGAAGCGGATGTTCAGCAGAAAGTCTGGAAGCATCGAGTGCCAAGCAAAAGTCCAGTCGATCTGGAGGATCGTACTAGCAACAGGTAAATCTCCTGAGTGGAGTAGGTGAGGACGCGTTCCCCGTAGAGGGAACAGTAGGCGTCGGGTCGACCTAGGGTTTCCGGTAGGAAACCTGAAGTCAGACCCGGACAGTTCGAATGCTGTCAAAACTTTTATTATTATCATTCATTATGTTTCTGTGCTAACTTTGTTTTGCAGGGTATGTGTTTGGGACTAACACATTTTGCAGGAACAAAGGAGAAAGTTACAACTCGGATGAACAGTGTCCGAGGCGCCTCCATGGAGCTTAGAGGCGCCTCGGGTGCGAGCCAGGAAAAGGCCAGCGCAGCAGACTGGAGGCGCCTTGAATGGAGTTCAAGGCGCCTTGGACCGGAGGTTGAAGGCGCCTTGGATAGGCTGAAGGCGCCTTGAACCAGATAGAGTTCGACCAGGTCCGTGCTGATCCACGCGGGTGACTCGGCTCGTTCAAGGCGCCTTGGTGAACAGTATAAGGCGCCTTGGTGAACAGTATAAGGCGCCTTGAACCCCCTTTATAAGGGGTCTCGACCAGCAGCTTCAAAGGAACAACTTTCAGGTGATCTTACTGCTACAAGCTGCTCACGAGACGATTCCAAAGTGCTGTTGTGAGACATCGACGACCCGGAGCTCTGAATCTTCAGATTACGATATTGTCGTCGGTATAACTGTAGTCTTTTTAATACTTAACTGTAATACTTGTACTCTTGTCGAGCTTATAGTTGTTGCCCACGGAAAGCGATCAAGGATCGCGGGCCTTCGAGTAGGAGTCGTCACAGGCTCCGAACGAAGTAAAAATCCCTTGTCTCTCTGTGTTATTTTATTCCGCTGCATTAACTCTTACGTTTTACGATTCTGATAATCGAACGATTATAGCCACGAGCGCTATTCACCCCCCCCTCTAGCCCATCTCGATCCAACACCCTAAACCCTAAAGCCTTCCCGGTCTAGAGAACGAGCTACCGAGCCCTCTCTGACCTAGTTCAGAGAACGAGCTACCGAGCCCTCTCCGACTTAGTCCGGAGAACGAGCTACCGAGCCCTCTCCGACTTCATCCAGTCTAGAGAACGAGCTCCCGAGCCCTCTCCGACCTAGTCCGGAGAACGAGCTACCGAGCCCTCTCCGACTTCGTTCGGTCCAGAGAACGAGCTACCGAGCCCTCTCCGACTTAGTCCGGAGAACGAGCTACCGAGCCCTCTCCGACTTCATCCGGTCCAGAGAACGAGCTCCCGAGCCCTCTCCGACCTAGTCCGGAGAACGAGCTACCGAGCCCTCTCCGACTTCGTCCGGTCCAGAGAACGAGCTCCCGAGCCCTCTCTGACCTAGTCCGGAGAATGAGCTGCCGAGCCCTCTCTGACTTCGTCTGGTCCAGAGAACAAGCTCCCGAGCCATCTCTGACCTAGTCCAGAGAACGAGCTACCGAGCCCTCTCCGACTCCATCCAGTTCAGAGAACGAGCTACCGAGCCCTCTCTGACTTCCCATGCCAAGCTTCCATACTTGGACTTTTCCCCGTGCCAAGCTCCCTGCTTGGTCTTTTCCCGTGCCAAGCTCCCTGCTTGGACTTTTCCGTGCCAAGTCTCCATACTTGGACTTTACCCGAATCAGGTCAACTCAAGTCGGGTCAACCAGGTCAACCTTGACCAAAGGTTGCACCCACAATCTCCCAAGTTTGTATTCTTGTCAAACATCAAGATACAACTTTTCTATTCTCGTCAAACATCAAAATACACCTCGAGTCAGGTCAACTCTAGTCGGGTCAACCAGGTCAACCTTGACCTAAGGTTGCACCAACAGTTACACCAATTCAAAGAAGAACCTTAATTGATACTACTTGTTAGATCGAGACACACGTGAGAGGAGGGGGGTGAATCATGTGATTTTTAAAACTTTTCTTATACTTTTTAAAGATAAAGTAAATGCAGCAGAAATAAGAATAGAAAACAGAAAAAGTAAAAGACACGGTTCAGTTTTACTTGGTTCGGAGCCTTCGGTGACTCATACTCCAAGACCCAGGTCCTGCGGACCTATCGACAGGTAATCCACTAAAAACCTTCCAATGCTTGAAGGTGCCTTGGGTACTGTTCACCCGAGACCTTTTTGCACCTTTTGCCCTACAAGTTAAGTTAGTTTAACACGACAATATCTAACCTACAAAATAAAGTTTGCACAATAATAATATAATTAATTTATAACTTAGACCCTGCCCTCTAGACCAGGATCTAGTCAGGTCTCAATTTAGATTTCTGAAATAGACCTAAATTAGATCAACGTCTATTGTCCCTTCAACCGGGACGCATCCTCACTTAGTTACTCTCATCCAATGACTTACTTTCACTTACCGTGTGTCAAGTTACCTCCTTGATGTCAATCTGACCCCACCACGTTTTCCTGCCAGAATTGCACATCCGGACTTTGTCACTCAGGAATCGCACCTCCTGATCTCCTGCCGGAATCACACATCAGGACTTCGCCAGTTAGGAATCACACATCCTAACTGGACTTCCTGCTTGGTGTTATGTCCTCTTGATTCGTTAAGTTAGTCAACCTTGCACACTTGGTAACAAAGTTAGATCATGATAATATCTAACTTAACTCACTTATCATTTATCAAAATCTAAGTTAGACCATTAGTGCAAATTATATCAACACCTTCCAGCCTGTTGAATGGGCCTTCAGATGACCGTTGGCCAAAGATAAAGTTTTATCTTCGGTGATAAAAGTTGTCTGATTGAAGGCTCCTTGAACCTAATTGAAGGCGATTTCTAGATTTGGATAAAATTTTCTAGGGACTATCACTACAAGTAAAAATTTAAAAGACAACGCTTTTTATACGTTGTCTATGTAGCTGAAAAAGCATTGTTAAAAGTACTATTGTTAAAAGTCTGTTCAAAGACAACACTTAAAAAACATTATCGTTTTTTTTTGCAAAGACAACACTTTTGCAACGCTTAAAAATCGTTGTCATTTTTTACAAAGACAATGTTTTTGCAATGCTTAAAAAGCGATGTTATTTTTTTTTGCAAAGACAATATTTTTTAATGGATACAAAATATTTTATTTTTTAAAATATAACTTTTTAGAAAAAGATAAACCTATTTACAAAACTAAACTCTATTTACTCCACGAATTACTAAAATCTTATAAATGACACCAATTAAAATACCATTGATCAATCTTTTTACTATTGAATTATAAATGTGTCATACAATTCAAATAGAAAATATGTATATATAATCCACAAATTTTGAGTCTATACTAAGTCTATACAAAACCAAAAACCCTTCTTAGATTAAATCTTTCGGGTAATATTGTATCTTCTCGGAATATATGAGTACCCTTCTTGATAAAAAATAAAAAAAAACTCTTAACTCTTAATTTTTTTTTCTACTTTCATCTGCGAGAAAGAAAATTATTACATTATAATTAAGATAAAGTAACTCAAATAATCAATACATTAAACCTAATAAATAAATTTAACAAAAGCAATAAGCTAACAATATTAAACAATAAGCAAACTCATGGAATTATACGCTTTTAGTAAATCAAAACTTGGTATATATCCATGCATTCCTTCAGAAAGGCCAAATCCAGGGCAATCCATTGCAATGACTCCATATCCAGCTGATGCTATCTTCTTTGAAATCCCTAGAAAAAAGGATAAATTTGTGTGCTAAAATCACAACTTAGGATTATATTCTTTGCTAATACTAGTAAGTCTGCAGTAGAGCAAACACCTTCAAAAAGAAAATGTACAAGTGTCTCTATAGCCATGACAAAAACAAACAAGACCCTTTAATCTACAATGTTCTGGAAACCAACTTTTCTTGAAGATCTCAATGCCTCTTGAGTTTACCTTATATAATTACACAGGGAAAAATTAATTAATATCAACAAACTCAAGTGTATTAGTGTTGTCCATAAAATTTAATACAAGCTTAAAAGGGGTAAAGAAAAGGTAATTGAACCAATGTCACTAAGTTTGTAGATCAGTTTTGTCATCTTTAAATCTGATTTTGTGATTGTAATTGAAGCATGCCTGTGAAGGGCTACACTTTAGATTGTCTTGAAGAACGTACGGATGAAGATGTGGATGCTTGAGTAGCTCTGCAGCCTGTTGATACATGAAGTAAAATTAACTCAGCTTTGATACATGAAGTAAAAATTCCCTAAATACATGGTTGTCCTAAACACCTCAAGTTGCAACCAAACATAGAGATGAGGAATTGAATCAAGGGCTCAATGTAGATAGAAGCAAGGGTAATCCTTCTGAAGACTCACCTTGCTGCTAACCCGACGAAGGAAAGGATTGGCTACTGGCCGCACAACCAGACAACCCTAAGTGATAGGAACGACAACATCGGACGAGGCATGAAAGCTTTGATGGCTTTGAAGGGTTAGGGATTGGGTCACAGACGACGCGGAGGAGTGGCAGAGGAGGCTAGGTCGTGAGCGGCGCGGATGAGTGGTAGAGGCTAGGTCGTGGGCAACGAGGAGTGGTGGAGGAAGCTAGGTCACTAGCACGGAGGAGTGGCGGAGGCCGCTAGGTTGCGGTTGGCGCGGAGTAGTGGTCGAGGTGCGGGCGGCGAAGGAGTTTTCGCAAAGGAGTGTTGGTAGAGGAGTTTTAGCGAAGGAGTTTCATGGAGTTTTGGTGGAGAGAAGGTTAGGTTGCAGGCATAGACAACGCATGTTAAAAATTCATTGTTGTAAAAATTTATAATAGACAGTGCTTTTTAAAAAGTATTATTTTTACCCCAAAAAAATATATATCATCAATAGATAACAGTTAAATAAAAAAGTATTATCTTTAATAAAAAAAAATATAAAATACAGACAATATTTTTCACTAAAAATATTCTAAAAAAAAAATAGACAATATTTTTTTTAAAAAAATATTGTCTTTTAAATGTTGTGAAATCTCAATTTTTTGTAGTGTATAAAAAGACTCTAGAGATAGGAAATAGACAACAACTTCTGTATTCATTTCCTGATAACTTTATGAGCTATCAAAGACTGTAAGAGGCTTCTCTGCCTTCAACGAAGGGGATCTTTCTAGTGTTTTCATCTGTCTTAGATTAACAACCACTTTGATTGTAACTAAGTAAATTCTAGTCTTCTTATGCATTTCTTTTATAAGTTGTTATTTATTTTATGTTAATTATTTTAGTTAATTAATTATGCTTACTAATCAAAGTCAAAATAATGAGAAAGGGTTGAATTTGATTTCAGGCTATTCACCCTAGTTGGTCGTACCAAGACCAACACTCTCATGCTATGAATCGTATTGTAGACATTCAGTAAATGAGTTTAAGATCATTCAAACACATAAGTAAAATATACTCAAATAGTGAATCAATATTTATCAAAATAAATAGTATACACTAGAAGGCGATTGCATTAGAACACCTCTCAAACATAACATACTCCTACTTGGCCTAATGTTAATTGCCACGGTGTCCTAATCCGTAAGCCTAGATGTGACTCTCAAACTTGCTTTGTGGTAGAACCTTTGTCAAAGGATTCGCTAGGTTCCTTTTAGTGAAAATTTTCTCGAGTTGTATTTCTTTCCTACTAATGATTTCCTTGATCAGATGATAGTAGCAAAGTACATGTTTGGATCGCTGATGAGATCTGGGTTCCTTTGCTTGCATAATGGCTCTAGTGTTGTCGCAATAGATTGGTAATACTGCAACAATGGTCAGAACCACTCCTAGTTCAGTGATGAACTTCTTGATCCAAACCACTTCCCTTGCTGCTACTGAAGCTACAACATATTCTGCTTCACAGGTAGAATCTGGTATAGTGTCTAGCTTAGAACTTTTCTAGCTAACTGCGCCTCCATTTAGTGTGAATATGTATCTAGACTGAGACTTGGAGTTATCCTTGTTTGTCTAGAAGCTGACATCTATATACCCGCGTATAACCATATCACCATCTCCATATACCAAGAACATATCCTTAGTTCTTCTTAAGTACTTCAGGATTATCTTGACAGCCACCCAATGATCCATTCTAGGATATGATTGGTATTTGCTTGTGACACTTAAAGCGTATAATACATCAGGCCTTGTATAAAACATAGCATACATGATAGATTCTATTGCAGATGCATAGAGAATCTTATTCATGTAAATCCTCTTATCTTTTGTGCATTGGCACATAGATTTTGAAAGGTGAATTTAATACCTCATGGGTATAAAATTTTCTTGAATTCAGACATGCTAAACTATTTTAGCACTGCCTATATATATAGATTGTGAAAGACCAAGTAATCTTTTTGATCTATCTTTATAAATTCTCATCCCAAGGATGTAAGTTGCTTCTCCCTTGTCTTTCATAGAGAATGTTTTGGACAACCAAACTTTAACTGACTGTAGACAAACACATCATTTCCTATAAGTAATATATCATCAACATATAATATTAGAAATATAACTACACTCCCACTAACCTTTTAGTATACATAAGGTTCGTCAAAATTTTATGAAAAATCAAACTCTTTGATTACTTCATCAAAATGGATATTCCAATTCCTGGATGATTGTTTTAGTCCATAAATGAATCATTGAAGTTTGCATACTTTATTTCTGTCAACACATGTGAAACCCATGGATTGTATCATATATACATCCTTGAGCAGGTTTCCATTAAGAAAAGTTGTTTTCACATGCATATGCTATATCTCATAATCATAATGAGTTGATATGGCTAGGAGTATCCGAATATATTTAAGCATAGCTACTGGTGAGAAGGTTTCATCATAGTTAATTCATTGCCTTTGATGATAGCCCTTTTCCACTAATCTTACTTTGTAGGTATTTATATTATCATCCATGTCAGTTTTCTTATTGAAAATCCACTTGCACCTAGTAGGCATAATACCTTTAGATGGATTCACCAAGTTCCAAACTTGGTATTCATACATGGAATTCATTTCCGACTTCATGGCTATAAGCCACTTGTCCCTTTCTTAACTTTTAAGAACTTCTTCATAATCAGTAAGTTCCTCATTGTCAATGAGTAACATGTCATTCAATTTACTTATGAGAGATCCATATCTTTCAAGAATATTGGGTGTCCTACGAGATCTATAAGGAAGTTGTGTTATCATAGGTTCAAATGATGGTTCATCATTATGAGTAATCAGTTGCAATTCTTGACCATGTATCTCTTCAGCGTCTAATGAAGTCTCTTAAACTTCATCAAATTTAACCATACTCCTGTTAGAGTGTATACTAAAAGTCTAGCTTTTTGTAAACATTTATTTTTGAAATAAAGAATCACATTGGTCAAATGTCTACATTTATATGCTAAGTGTAGTTGTTCAGTTAATTTATATTGTAGATAACATGGTGTGCGGTGTCACACACAGAAGATCATATTATCAATTCCTTATAAATTATAAATAGTAGCTCACGACTAAGATGGATAGGAACAAATCATTAGAATAGTCGTAGTGTAATTTGATATTAATTTATCTTGACTATAAAAATACACTAGTACACTCTGAGTGTATTGAGCAAGACCATTTAAAGTAGTTTTCTTTTTATACTGACTGCATAAAAGAACAAGACCTTTGTTATTATGGAAGTGTGTGCTCTTAATCCTGATATAATAACAAGCGCATATATTTAGTATTTATTTCTTTAATTTATCAGTGGGTGAGATTTAGTTCGATAAATCAATAGGTTCGATAAGTTGGAAAATAATATTATTTATAGTGTGTGTTGTTGATTATAGAAGGAAACTGTGTCCTACAATCTAGGTTGATGATGTCCTCATGAGGAGCTCATAAGGATTGTTATGTAAATCCTACAGGTGGACTTAGTCTGACATGACAATGAAGTTGAGTGGTACTACTCTTGGAGCTAGATATTAATTGAGTTATCAGTAACTCATTTAATTAGTGGGCATTCTATATCTTAAACATAGGGAGACTAACACACTCATGATAAGAAGGAGCACATATAGTAATATGGGATTGGTGCGGTAGTGCAATAATAACTCTTTAGTGGAATGAGATATTATTGATGAACTCGAGTTGGGTGTTCAGGGCGAACACCGGAAGCTCAAGTTCATCAGGAGACCAAAACCAATTCCTCCTCTCGGTCCCTGTCATAGCCTCTTATTTATAAAGTTTTATACCAACCTAAACCCAACTTCTTACCCACCTTAAGGTGGCCGGCCAAGCCTAGCTTAGAGCCCAAGCTAGGGTCGGCCAAACTAAGGAGATATGGGTTCAAGTGGTGGCCGACTCTAGCTTGGAGCCCAAGCTTAGGTGGTCAGCCACAATAAAATAAAAGGGATTTTAATTTTAAAATCTTTCTTTATGTGGAATCCATGATTTAAAAGAAAGTTTTAAAATTAGATTTTACCTTTTATAGTTTCTACAAAGGATTAAGAGAAATGTTTGATATCTTTCCTTATTTATAGATTGAAAGGAAGATTTTAATTTTGGAGAAAACTTTCCTTATTGTAATCATCCACATGTTTTAATAGAGAGATTTTAATTTATAAAAGTTTCCTTTTATAACCAACCATGAAGGAAATTTTTAAAAGAAAATTTTTTATTTTAAAATTTCTGGAAACAAATTAGGAAGTTTTAATTTTGTGTTTAAAACTTTCCTTGTTTGGAGGACTTGTAGGGGCCGACCATTAAAAGAATAAAAGGAAATTTTTAATTAAAATTTTCTTTTATTGGTAAGGAAAATAAGGAAGTTTTAATTATGTTTAAACTTTCCTTATTTGCCAAGACCAAGGAATATAAAAGAGAGGGTAAAGGTGCCTCACCTCACAACAATACATCTATTATTCCTCTCTTCTAATTCCTTGGTGGCCGACCCTCTCCTCTCTTCTTTCTCTCTTCTCCTTTTGTTGAGGCCGGCAGCACTTGGAGGGTTTGTTTCATCTTGGTGGCCGGTTGCTTGTGGAGAAGAAGAAGAGAAAGAAAGCTTCCCTTGAAGAAGAGCTGGTGGCTGAAACTTGCAAGGAGAAGAAGGAGGCTTGGGTGGATTCTCGTCTCGATAGATCGTCGCCCACACGATGTCCGAGATAAGAAAAGGAATATGATAGAAGATCGTGAGGTCTATAAACTACAAAAGGTATAACTAGTTATTAGTTTCCACATCATAACTAGTTTATACTTTTGTTTAGATCTTGAAATACCAAACACAAGAGGCTAATGATTCTAGGCTATCGAATTTATGTTTCGATTTTGTGTTTCTTTTGTTTTTTGATCTCGTGATTCGATTGTTCTTAATGGTTAAACCTAGGGTTACTATAAGGAGATTAAATATTGAATTTTGTTGAAAGACTTTGTCTAGGAAGTGGTGGATGATCCCATACCCAAGAAGGCTTAGTGCCTCGCCATGTTTAACCTAGAAGCCGATCTCTGAAATAAATATTTAATCAAATTTGTAACATAGGTGGATTTGGATTAATAATGTTAAGCATCGTTTGCGATCCAAGTCTAAACCTCTAAGAACAGATAAGTTGAATTTGGAATCAATAATGTTAAGTTTTGTTTGCGATTCCAAATTTAATTTCTAAATAACACAATAAGTTGTTAGGAAAGGTTCAGGACTTGTACAAAATTTTTGTACAGGGGAACCGGTACGATATTCCGAGTAGCAACCAACAACTCCCGCTTGTTTCTTGTAAGAGAAACTCTTTCTCTAGGAATGTGGCATGTCTTGAAACAAATATTTTTTGTTCCAAGGGATTACAAAATTGGTAACTCTTTGTTTTCTTAGGGTAATCAACAAATAGATACTTATTAGACTTAGCATCTAGCTTGTCTAACACAGTCCTTTTCACATAAATAGGACAACACCATTTCTTCAAATAAGATAGATGAGGTTTCTTACTAGCCCATATTTCATATGGAGTAGCAGCGATTGTCTTAAATGAGACTCGATTGAATAAGTAAACAGTTGTCTCGAGTGCATAACCCCAAAATGATTTGGAAAGACTTGCATGATTCATCATTGACCTAATAATTTCCAACAAAGTTTAGTTTCACCTTTCAGATACAGTATTGTGTTATGGGGTATAAAGCAGAGTCCATTGAGACACTATTCCATTATCCCTTAGTTAATCTAGAAACTATTGGCTTAAGTATTCACCACCTGGATCGAATTAAAGTATCTTAATGCTTTTACCAAGTTATTTCTCTAATTCATTTTATGAATTCTTTGAACTTGTCAAAGGCTTCAGACTTGTGTTTCATAAGATACACATAACCAAATCGTGAATGATCATCGATAAAGATGTTGGTTAGTCCTAGGAAAACGTACCGGTTCCACTGTACAAAATTTTTTTTTACAAGTGTCGAACCTTTCCTTAAATAACCTATTGTGTTCTTTAGAAGTTAAATTAGGAATCGCAGACGGAACTTAACATCATTGATTCCAAATTTAACTTATCTGTTCTTAATGGTTTAGATTTGAATCGCAAGCGGAACTTAACACTATTGATTCAAATCCACCTATATTATTAATTCCATTAAATATTAATTTCCAAAATTGGCTTCCAGGACTGCATGGCGAGGCACATGGCCTTCTTGGATATGGGAGTAACCACCACCACCTAGACAAAGCCTTTTAAGGAAAGCTAATATTTAATTTCTTAAATAACTCTAGGTTAACCAAAAAGAACAATCGAATCACAAATTCGAAAACAAAGAAAACATAAATTTAAAAAACTAATTTGAAATACTAGATCTAATGCCTCTTGTGTTTGAAATTCTTACAAAAAGAAATAACTAGCATGATGCGGAAAACAATCGCTAATTATACCTTCTCTTTGTAAACTAATGACCTCGAGATCTTCTGCCGTATTCCTCGCCTCGCCTTGGACGTCGTGTGGGCGATGATCCTCCAAGATAAACACCACCCAGAGAGCTTTGTTCTTCCTCCTCTAAAATCCGGCCACCACCACCAATTTAGGAACCAAAGAGATCAAGGGAAAGGGAAAGGGAGAGATCCGGCCATCATGAGAGAGCACAAGCAAGAGACTAGAATTAGATGCCTTCTTCTTCTTCTTCTTCTTCTCCTTCTCCTCCTTCTTGTATTCGGCCACTTAAAAGAACCACAAGCAACATGTGGCCGACCCTAGCATGATAAAGAGCTAGGGGCT
Source organism: Zingiber officinale (assembly GCF_018446385.1). Taxonomy (NCBI): domain Eukaryota; kingdom Viridiplantae; phylum Streptophyta; class Magnoliopsida; order Zingiberales; family Zingiberaceae; genus Zingiber; species Zingiber officinale. The sequence continues at coordinate 54,199,333 of NC_055986.1, forward strand.
GACCCTAAGGAGGAGACTAGAGAGAAGTGAGAAAAAGAATTCATTAACCCATGAAGCCTCTCCTCCCCTTCTTTTATAATACTTGCCCAAGGCAAATAAGGAAAAACTTTTTACAAAAATTAAAATCTTCCTCATGTTTTTTCCTTTTTCCTTTTCTTTCCTCTTGATTGAATCAATCACCAATCATAGATTAGTTTTAATTTGATTGGATGATGATTTAATCCTGTTGGCCGGCCCCTTGCTTGGGCACCAAGCAAGGGTGGCCGACCCCTACAAGGAAGGAAATATAATTTTTTTTTATAAAATTTTACAAGAAGAAATCCTCTTATAAAATTTTATAAGCTCTCTTTCAATTTCGTAAAGTAGATGTTAAAAAAGGAAAGTTTTAAAAATTAAAACCATGTTTTAAAATTTAAAACTTCTCTTCTAAAAATTTCCTTTTTTAACATGGTGATAGAAAATTTAAATTTTAAAACTTCTCTTCCTTTTTTTCCTAAACCATGAGGATGGTTAAAAAAGGAAAGTTTTAAAACTTTTAAACTTTCTTTTAAAACATGTGGCCTAATTTAAATAAGAAAAGTTTTTAAATTTTAAAACTCACTTTTAAAACTAGTAGTTTTATACAAAGAGAAGATTTTAAAAATTCAAAACACCCCTCCTTGTTTGAATTAATGTGGCCGGTCCCCTCTTGCTTGGGCACCAAGCAAGGGGCTGACCCCTTAAGAGGATAATGTGGCCGGCCCTTGCTTGGTCACCAAGCATTGGACCGGCCCCCTTCTTGGACACCAAGATGACTTATATTTGGATGGACTTGAGGCTTTAATGAGGCTACGACAGGGACCTAGAGGAAAAATTGGTTTTGGCCTTCCGATGAGCTTGAGTATCCCGTGTTCGCCCCGAACACACAACTCAAGTTCATCGATAATAACTCATTCCGCTAGAGAGTTATTATCGCACTACCGCACCAATCCTAAATTACATTATGGGCTCCTTCTTATCATGAGTGTGTTAGTCTCCCTGTGTTTAAGATAATGAATGTCCACTAATTAAGTAAGTTACTGACAACTCACTTAATTAATATCTAACTCCAAGAGTAGTACCACTCAACTTTATTGTCATGTCGGACTAAGTCCACCTGTAGGGTTTAACATGACAATCCTTATGAGCTCCTCTTGGGGACAATCTCAACCTAGATAACTAGGACACAGATTCCTTCTATAATCAATAACACACACTATAAGTAATATCATTTCCCAACTTATCGGGCTTATTGACTTATCGAGTTAAATCTCACCCATTGATAAATCAAAGAAATAAATACTAAATATATGTGTTTGTTACTATATTAGGATTAAGAGCACATACTTCCATAATAACTAAGGTCTAATTATTTTATAAAGTCAGTACAAAAAGAACTTACCTAAAATGGTCCTACTTAATACACTTGGAGTGTATCAGTGTAATTTATTAGTTAAGATAAACTAATACTTAATTACACTACGACTACTTCAACAGTTTGTTCCTTTCCATCTTAGTCACGAGCAACTGTTTATAATTTATAAAGAACCGACAACATGATCTTCTGTGTGTGACACCACACACCATGTTGTCTACTATATAAATTAATTGAACAAATTACATTTAACAAATAAATGTATATATTGACCACTGTGATTCTTTATTTCTAAATAAATGTTTATACAAAAGCTAAACTTTTAGTATACACTCTAACAAAAGATAATAAAGTACCTATAACCTCCTAGTGCTTGAGTTGACATTGGTCCACATACATCGGTATGTATGTGTCCAAGTAACTCTTTGACTAGTTCACCCTTTCTAGTAAAAGGTAACTTTGTCATATTGCCTTTTAAACATAAATCACATCTATCAAATGAATCTAATTTAAATGATGTTTTTAGAATTGTAAGTTTGTGCAATTCTAACATGTGTTTCTTGTTTAAATGACGAAGGCGACAATGCCACAAGTAGGAGGTTATTTGATCATCTTTTTGAGCATGTTTTTTGCTCATTTCGAAATTGAATATGTCACCAGATATATCTAACATATAGATGTCATTGCATAAAATTTCTATACCGTAAAGAATACTATTCAAAGTTATATAACAACAATTGTTACTAAAAGTCAAATGAAAACATTTTCTATTTAAATAAGAAATAGAAACAATGTTCTTTATTAATGCTAGAATGAAATAATAATTATTCAATTCTAAGACAAGTTCACTAGGAAACTTCAACAAATATATTTAGATGGAGATAGCTACAACCTTTGCTCCATTGCCAACTCACAGGTTTGTTTCTCCCTTAACGAGTCTTCGCTTATTGGTTAGCCCCTGTATTACATATATGTGTGCCACACCTGGTATTCAATATCCAAGTGTCCGAGAAAATAGCATGATAATCAATAATAAAAATATTTGAAGCAGATGGTGTTGGGATGTATACTATAAGCCTAGCTTTTGTATGAACATCTGTTTTGAAATGAGAATCACTTTGGTCAAATGTTTATATATATATATATATATATTTGTCCATTTAATTTATATTGTAGATAACATGATGTGTGGTGCCACACAGAAGATCATGTTATCGGTTCCTTATAAATTATAAATAGTAGCTCACAACCAAGATAGATTGGGACAAATCATTGGAACGGTTGTAGTGTAATTTGGTATTAGTCTATCTTGACTATAAAATTACACTAGTACACTATGTGTGTATTGAGCAGGACCACTAGTGTAACTTAGTTATTTAAGATGAAGATTTTATCATGCACACACACACATCACAGCAAATAAAAGCAATAAATATGAAAAAATAATTTTCCAACTATTATGACTTTTTTCCATCACTGTCCTCCGTGTGCTGCCAACCCTAGCTGCTACCATCTTTAGCCACCACCATGGGGTCTAGTTGTCGCATCTATCCTGCTTCTTTTTCTGCTGCACCTCTGGTCGTCAAATAGTACAACGCCTCACAAGGATACTATCCGCAACAAAAAATAAAATTTTACATATATCGATCCTATATTCCACAAAGGAATGTACATAGAGTCTAGATCGAACAATAATGTAAAATCCTAAAACTAATACAGCTCTTGCTGTATTTAATACATATAATCATGCACACACATAAAATGCCCTCGACATGTCCGAGGGTCCAATCACACACAATCACAATAGGCCATAATAGTTAGAGCCTACAACCACAGAGTTAATCTATTTGCACATCCTACTATTATCCTGCCTAATTATGTATAACATGTGCATAATTAAACTAAAACCAAATACACAGAGGTTAAAATCTATCTCTGATACCAATTATTGGTTGCTACTAGGAATACCATCCTAGTTCCCTTGTACAAAAATTTGTATAAGCATAGAACTATCCTAGCTACCTATGTGCTCTACTAAAGTTAAATTTGGATTGCAAACGATGCTTAACATTATTAATCCAAATTTCACCTTTAGAAGTTAAACTTGGATTGAGAACGAAACTTAACATTCTTACTCCAAGTTCAACCGATGAGATCTTCCTAAGTTAAACCATATTTCAGAAGTTATCAAATATCTATTTCTAAGATCGTCTTCCAGGTTAAACATGGCGAGGCACTAGGCCTTCTTGGGTATGGGATCATCCACCACTTCCTAGACAAAGCCTCACAGAGAAATTAGATATTTAACTTCTTACAGTAAACTAGGTTTAACTATAGAGACCTCAATAGAAGCACAATATCGAAACATGAAATTGAAACGAAAATCAATAACAAAAACGATAACTAAAACCAATAACCTCTTGTGTTTAGTTTTACAAGATCTATACAAAAATGATGCACTAGTTATGATGCGGAAACTTATAACTAGTTATACCTTTCATAGCTTATAGACCTCTTGATCTTCTATTGTATTCCTCTACTTCTCTTAGATGTCGTGTAGGCGACGATCTTCCAAGAGGAAATCCACCCTAGCCTTCTCCTTCCTTCCAAGTTTCGGCCACCAACTTTCTCCAAGAGATGATGAAGTTCGGCCACCAACCAAGCTCCAAGGGATGCTAGGAAAAATGCCACCTTCTTCTCCAAGCATGAACCGACCACCAATCCAACCTTCAAGTCTTGATGTCGCCAGCCACAAAGATGAAGAGAAGAGGAAGAGCAAAGGGCCAACCACCACCAAGGAAGAGAGGAGAGGAATAGAAGATGTGTTATTGGGTGAGGCACTCCCTCCTCCTTTTTTATATTCCTTGGTCTTGTCAAAAAAAAAAGGAAAGTTCTGTAATAAAAGTAAAACTTCCTTTTTCTCCTATGACATGGCCGGCCATATGCTTATTCTCCAAGCAAGGAAAGATTTTAAACAAAATTAAAATCTCTCTTTTAAAAATCCCTTTTGTGGATAGTTATAAAAGGAGTGTTTTATAAATTAAAATCTCTCTCTTTTAAATCCTTTTATGGATATATATAAAAGATAAGATTTAAAATAAAACATGGTTACAAAAGGAAAGTTTTATCAAAAATTAAAATCTTTCTTTCACATTATAGATAACTACAAATAAGGAAAGATTTCAAATCTCTCTTTTATTCCTTTGTAGATATTTATAAAAGGAAAGATTTTAAAATTTAAAACTCTCTTTTAAAACCAACATAAAAGGAAAGTTTTTAACAAAATAAAAACTCCCTTTTATTTCCTTTTATGACTGATATGGGTTAGGTTTCATGGGTCCTCGATAAGGAAGGGAAAAGGAGATAACCAAACGGAGAAGATAGGTCAATATCGGCCGGGATATACTTCCGAGTAAGAAGGCCAATACCGGCCGAGATATGCCTCCAAGGAGGAAGACCTATATCGATCAGCATAGGCCTCAAAGGAAGCAGGCCAATATCGGCTGGGATATACTTCCGAGTGATTAGATCGGTGTCGACCGAGATATACCTCAAAGGAAGCAGGCCAATATCGGTCGAGATATACTACCAAGCGGGTAGACTAATATCAATCGAAACATACCTTTAAGAAGGAAGGTAAATACCGACCGGTTTGCCTAATATCTTGAAATAATATTTGATAAAACATGGCCCAGGGCTAGCTAGAATAATAAACATAAAGGAGCCCGGACAAGCATTACACCAGAAGCCTCATGAGAGGTAATAATAATTGATTAAACCTAGCTAGGCCCAGTTTCGACTGATACGAGGAACATTGGTACATTAAGTCATTTATGATATAGCAAAGACAGGAGGGGCAAGTAGGAACGATAGAAACACTTTAAAGGACCTGTGAAACAGGATAGAAGTAAGTATTTTAAATAAAATAGTTAATGAAGATATTGGCAGTATATGATTGTATAACAGGTGTTATATATACTTTGGTAGGAAATGTGTTTTCAGACTATTTTACAAGTACTAGACGACAAAGAAGGTACATCTGGGGTACAAAAAAGATTCCTTAAAAGTCATTTACCACAAGTACACAACTTACGTCATCTCATAACAAACGCTAACAAACCGGGGTCCACTTCATGACTACGGAGGTTATATGAAGAGGTATAAAAAGGGGAATCCTCTCCGTTGGCTATGTAAGTTTACATCATTGTGCACATTCATAACCCTAATTGCTTAACTACTGTTCATCTTCTTCCTCCTTCTTCCACATCAAGAGAGATCACTGACTTGAGCGTTGGAGGGCCTAGCCAGGGATTCCCACCCAGTCTTAGGTCACTGACGGTAGTGTTGGTTGGTCTCTTGTGCGCAGGAAGCCTTGGGAGTTCCGAATCCGGTGTTCTTCGATCGGATCTCTTCATCACCATTGGTATCTTGCATCGAGAGGATATTCTGGGGGCTTCATCTTCTTGGATCCGCTTTGGGTTTCTCGGATCGGCGTTCCATAGGCATTATTCTCCATCAGCAGTGGGTTTTTTTCTCCCGGATCTCCGTCTTGTCAAGCTTCTAAGACAGGATCAAATTTGGCGTCGTCTGTGGGAACTTCACCTGAATCTGAGACTACAAGATGGAAGAGGCCGGAAAATCAAACCTACTCACCATTAGTCGTGAGGATCTGGATTTCCTCATCAATTCTCACGTACAAAAAGCCTTACAACAACAACAACAACAACAACTTCAAGCTCACACTGGAGCTACTCTACCAACAGCTCATAATCCAGCGATTTCAACTACTGAGCATCGGAAAGGAAAAGAGCAGGAAGAGGAGGAACATGCGTATTTTCCGCCAGTTGTCGTTTCTCCGACAAGACGTCCACGAGCCTTTCTTCACACTCCCATGGAGCAGGGGGGTCGAAGGCCCGTGTTTCAGGAATCCTCTGGCGAAGCACCAGATAGATTAAAGCGTAAGATCAAAATGGTAACTAGTGATAGCTCACCAGAAAAAGTCATCTCTCCATTCTCTCAGAGTGTACTGGATGATCCGCTTCCTAAGCGATATCAAAATCTTCAAATCGGCGAGTACACTGGAACAACAGATCCAGAAGATCATCTATTGAAATTTGAGAATGTAGCATTATTACAACAATTTTCTGATGGGGTGAAATGTCGAATGTTTCTTACTACCCTCGGAGGAGCTGCACAACGCTAGTTTAAAAGACTACCAGAGAAGTCTATTCGAAAATTCAAAGACTTTAAGAAAGTTTTTCTACACCATTTTTCCAGCAACAAGAGGTATTATAAGACTCCTTGGAGTCTATTTTCAATTAAGCAAGCATCCAAAGAGTCCATCCAAGCTTACATCAAAAGGTTCAATCAGGTAGCTATTGATGTACCTAATGCTACCATTGAAATATTAGTAAGCGCTTTCTCTCATGGTTTAAATGATAATGATTTCTTTAAATATTTAGTGAGAAATCCTCCTATTAATTTTGATTCCTTGATTGAGCGTGCTACTGAATTCATTAATGTGGAAGAAGCTCAAGCTGCCCGTTGGAAGGAGGGCGTTACCTCTTCTCATATCCAGGTTAAGGAGAAAGCTCCTGCCCCTATTCCTCCACCAAGAGGGCCTAGAGTGACTCATTCACCTCACCGTCAACCAGAATATCGTCCACAAGCAGTACAACATGTTGAGATACAACCAGAGGCACCAAGAAGATGGTGCACTTATCATAAAACTAGCAGTCATCATACTGAAGACTGTTTTGTTTTAATAAATAAACGGGCTAATAGGGAGCATTATCAGAGGAAAAATTATTATCAGTAGCAGTACCCCAGGCAACAAAGCCCACTCAAATTGGAATATCGCCCGGTCGAGCCTCGGCAGGATGCATTGCCGACCCCTGCCGGTACAAGCCAAGTGTCAGAAAAGGCTCCTTCTGAAGCTATGACGACTCGACAGGAAGAAAACAAGAGTAATGCCGCTCGGGGCAATATCAATATGATTGCAGGTGGACCCACTGATGGGGATTCTAATAGGGCCAGGAAAGCACATGCTCGAAGACTAGAAATTCATGCCGTGGGGTGTAGCATGGAACGAGAGGCCGGTCCCGAGATAAGTTTTGGGCCTAGAGATCTCGAGGGGGTAGAAATACCCCATGATGATGCCTTAATTATCAAAGTCGTGATAGCCAACTACACCATTTCTCATACCTTCATAGATACGGGCAGTTCTGTCAATATTATATTCAAGAAGGCTTTCGATCAACTACAGTTTGACCCGAGTGAACTTCAACAGATGGTCACTCCTCTATATGGATTCACAGGCAACGAAGTACAACCACTGGGTCAAATAAAGTTGGCCATATCTCTAGGAGAGGAGTCTCTGATGAGAACAAGGAGATCTTATTTCATGGTGGTAGTCACCCATCCTCTTATAATGTGATACTGGGTCGACCTGCCTTAAAACGAGTTTAGGGCGGTCGTTTCTACTTTTTCCCAGAAAATTAAATTTCCTATTGATGACCAAGTCGGGGAGGTGCGAGGTGATCAGAAGACAACCCGAAAATGTTATGTAGAAATAGTTCGGGCTGAAGCTAACACTGCCCGAAAGATTCAAAGAATGGAAGTCAATGCCATTCAGGAGAAGCAGCCTGTTCTGGTTTATGAAGAAAAGGAAGAAGTTCAGATCCAGACCGGTCGACCTGAAGCTACTACATATATTGCGGCTGATCTTGATCCCACTCTGAAAGCCGAACTGGTACAATGCCTGAAGAGGAATAATGATGTATTTGCCTGGACGCCCAAAGAAGTCTTGGGTGTTTCTCCTGCAGTCATGGAGCATTCCTTACATGTCTTCCCAGATGCTCGCCCGGTCATGCAAAGAAAGAGGAATTTTAGCAAGGAACAGAACCAAATCATTAAAGAAGAAATAACTAAACTTATGGAGGCTGGTTACATCAGGGAGGTACAATTCCCTAGCTGGTTAGCTAATGTGGTGTTAGTCTCTAAGCCTGGAAACAAATGATGAGTATGCATTGATTTTCGGGATCTCAACAAGGTTTGCCCAAAAGATTATTATCCATTACCCATGATCGATCAATTAGTAGATTCCATTGCTGGATGCGAGTACATCTCTATGTTAAACGCTTATCAAGGCTATCATCAGGTTCCCTTAGCTAAAGAAGATCAAGAAAAGGTCAGTTTTATAACATCTGAAGGTACTTATTGTTATAATGTTATGCCCTTCGGACTAAAAAACGCAGGAGCAACTTATCAAAGGCTTATGAATAAGGTCTTCCAGAAGAAGATTGGTAGAAATATGGAAGTATATGTTGATGATATCTTAATTAAGTCTCTTCAAGCTGCTGATCTGTGCAGAGATGCAGAGGAGACCTGCAAGACATTGAGACAATATGGGCTCAAGTTAAATCCGAGCAAATGTTTATTCGCAGCGAAAGGGGGAAAATTCCTGGGGTATATGGTGTCCGAGCGTGGAATAGAGGCCAACTCGAGCAAAGTCAAGGCACTTCAGAACATGGAGCCTTCGCGCAACATGAGAGAAGCTCAAAGACTGACTGGCCGGATTACAGTCCTGTCTAGGTTCATTTCCAGGTCGGCCGATCGTAGCTTCCATTTCTTTAAAATACTCAGGAAGGCAAACAAATTTCAATGGAACGAGGAATGTGATAAGGCTTTCCAAGAGTTAAAAGATTATTTGTCTACTCTTCCTGTATTAGCTAAGCCTATAGTAGGAGAGACCCTCTGGGTATATTTTTCGGCTAATGAAAACGTTGTAGGCTCTGTATTAGTTAGACAAGAAGGAAAGGAACAACAATCTATATATTTCTCTAGCCATTTATTAAAAGGAGCTGAGTGTAGATATATTACACTAGAAAAATTGGCTTATACACTAGTATTAACTGCTCGGAGGTTGCGCCCATATTTCTTAGCACATGAAATTATTGTATTAACCAACAGTACTCTCGGACGGGTGTTACTCAACCTAGAGACATCAGGTCGGCTGATCAAATGGACAACTGAACTTGGTGAATATGAGATACAATATCAACCTCGCTCAGCCATCAAGGCACAAGCTCTAGCAGATTTCATTATGGAAGTTCAAGGCCCTGAGGAAGAAAACATCTAGAAAGTTTATGTGGATGGCTCCTCAACTAGACAGGGCAGCGGAATTGGTGTTCTTCTTATATCTCCAAGGGAAGACAGACTTCAACTCTCTATCAGATTGAATTACAGAGCTACTAACAATGAAGCAGAATATGAAGCCTTAATAGCTGGATTGCAAGCCGCTCGGCATATAGGAGCAGCTCGAGTCCTCATTTATTCTGATTCTCAATTAGCAGCCCAACAACTATCAGGTAATTTTGAAATTAATAATGACAGGCTCAATTTATATGCTAAGGCATTCGATAAGTTGAAGTCCCAGTTTCAAGAAGTAAATATACAAAAAGTTCCTCGATCTGAGAATCAGGTAGCAGATGAATTGACTAAGCTGGCCTCTGCTATAGCACCATAGAGTCTAGATCGGCCAGTAGAACAAACTCTGTTAATATCTTATATCAAAAGACAAGCTGACGCAGAAATTCAAGGCGACTAGAGAGCTCAAATCATATTGTATCTACAGCAAGGTATTCTTCCAAGTAATACAGAACAAGCAAGGGTATTTAAGAAGAGAGCTGCTCAGTACACTATGGTAGGAGAACAGTTATATAAAAGAGCTTTTTCTAGACCTCTGCTCAAGTGTATTAGCATAGAAGATATACAATTTATTTTACAGGAAGTTCATCAAGGTTCATGTGGTAGTCATATAGGAGGGAGATCCTTGGCCCATAAAATCTTATTAGCAGGATATTTCTGGCCTACTCTACACGAGGATGCCAACAAGTTGGTAAGAACTTGTATGTCTTGCTAGAAACATTAAAATATTTCGCATCATCCTACACAGTTGTTGAAAACCTCTATAGTCTCATGTCCCTTCGATCAATGGGGCATGGACATAGTAGGCCCATTTCCTATGGCGACTGCACAAAGAAAGTTTTTATTGGTAGCAGTGGATTATTTTTCCGAATGGGTAGAAGCAGAACCACTTGCCCGGATTACTGAAGATGCAGTTATTAAATTTCTATGGAAAAATATCATATGCAGATTTGACATTCCTCATAAATTAGTCTCTGATAATATAAGGCAATTTCAAGGGGATAGAATTTTAGTTTGGTGCAAAAGTTATGGTATTATTCAGGCCTTCACCTCTGTAGCTTATCCGCAAAGTAATGGTCAAGCGAAAGTAACCAATAGAGAAATTATAAGGGGTTTAAAAACCAAACTGGATCATGTCGGAGGTAGCTGGGTAGATGAATTACCCAGCGTTCTTTGGGCATATCGTACTACACCTCGAGAAGCTACAGGAATCACTCCCTTTCAATTAGTTTATGGGGGAGAAGCAATAATTCCCATTGAGGTGGGGGTAGAATCTGACAGAAGGTAGTTATATGATGCAGACAATGAGGGTCGACGACTCATGGAGCTGGACTTGATAGAGGAAATTAGAGATAAAGCAGCTACTCATCTCGTATCATACCGACAAGGAATGAGACAAAATTATAACAAAAGGGTCATCCTCAGATTTTTTCAAGTAGGAGATTAAGTATGGAAGCGTATTAAATCTATCGGGGATGTGAGTAAGTTGGCACCACAATGGGGAGGACCCTACAAAGTGGTGGAAAAGCTCGCATCAGGTTCATATTATCTCCAAGATACTGAAGGAAGAATTCTGGAATGTCCCTGGAGTGAAAATCATTTACAACCTTACCGGACTTAACAGGATCACACCACTTAAGAATATGTCAAAAGGAACAAATCATAATTATCTGAAGTAAGTTCCCGATGAGAAGGAGACAAGTATTCTTATAGTTCATGTACTCCATTTCTTTCAATAAATGCAATGCAAGACAAATATCACCACAGAAATAAATGCGGTTCATACAGATTGACAAGTATAGCCAGAACTTTTATAATCTCTTGTCGAGCAATCAACAGTGGGGAATCCTAAAGACCTATTCAGCTCCCCTCAGAAAAATCCAGAAATTTTAAAACCATCATAAGGTCAGTACAATCATACTTCTGCGTAGAACATAGTCGATCGGGAAATCTTATGAAGTAATTCGGACGGGTCTTCATGGGAGGAAACGGAGACTTTAAACTATCACAGAACATAGTCGATCGGGAAATCTCATGAAGTAACTCAGACGGGTCTTCATGGGAGAAACTGGAGACTCTAAACTATCGCAGAACATAGTCGATCGGGAAATCTCATGAAGTAACTCGGACGTGTCTTCATGGGAGGAACTGGAGACTCTAAACTATCAGAGAACATAGTCGATCGGAAAATCTCATGAAGTAACTCAGACGGGTCTTCATGGGAGGAACCGGAGACTTTAAACTATCACAGAACATAGTCGATCGGGAAATCTCATGAAGTAACTCGGACGGGTCTTCATGGGAGGAACCGGAGACTCTAAACTATCGCAGAACATAGTCGATCGGGAAATCTCATAAAGTAACTCGAACGGGTCTTCATGGGAGGAACCGGAGACTCTAAACTATCAGAGAACATAGTCGATCGGGAAATCTCATGAAGTAACTCGGACGGGTCTTCATGGGAGGAACCGGAGACTCTAAACTATCACAGAACATAGTCGATCGGGAAATCTCATGATGTAACTCGGACGGGTCTTCATGGGAGGAATCGGAGACTTAAAACTATCAGAGAACATAGTCGATCGGGAATTCTCATGAAGTAGCTTGGACGGGTCTTCATGGGAGGAACCGGAGACTTTAAACTATCAGAGAACATAGTCGATCGGGAAATCTCATGAAATAACTCGGACGGGTCTTCATGGGAGGAACCGGAGATTTTAAACTATCAGAGAACATAGCCGATCGGGAATTCTCATGAAGTAGCTCGGACGGGTCTTCATGGGAGGAACCGAAGACTTTAAACTATCGCAGAACATAGTCGATCGGGAAATCTCATGAAGTAGCTCGGACGGGTCTTCATGGGAGGAACCGAAGACTCTAAACTATCGCAAAACATAGTCAATCAGGAAATCTCATGAAGTAACTCGGACGGATCTTCATGAGAGGAACCGAAGACTCTAAACTATCTTAGAACATAGTCGATCGGGAAATCTCATGAAGTAACTCGGACGGGTCTTCATGGGAGGAACCGAAGACTCTAAACTATCGCAGAATATAGTCGATCAGGAAATCTCATGAAGTAACTCGGACGGGTCTTCATGGGAGGAACCGAAGACTCTAAACTATCAGAGTACATAGTCGATCGTGAAATCTCATGAAGTAACTCGGACAGGTTTTCATGGGAGGAACCGGAGACTCTAGACTATCAGAGAACATAGTCGATCGGGAAATCTCATGAAGTAACTCGGACGGGTCTTCATTGGAGGAACCGGAGAATTTAAACTATCACAGAACATAGTCGATCGGGAAATCTCATGAAGTAGCTCGGACGGGTCTTCATGGGAGGAACCGGTGACTTTAAACTATCACAGAACATAGTCGATCGGGAAATCTCATGAAGTAACTTGGACGGGTCTTCATGGGAGGAACCGGAGACTTTAAACTATCAGAGAACATAGTCAATCGGGAAATCTCATGAAGTAACTCGGACGGGTCTTCATGGGAGGAACCGAAGACTTTAAATTATCGCAGAACATAGTCGATCTGGAAATCTCATGAAGTAGCTCGGACGGGTCTTCATGGGAGAACCGGAGACTCTAAACTATCGCAGAACATAGTCGATCGAGAAATCTCATGAAGTAACTCGGACGGGTCTTCATGAGAGGAACCGGAGACTTTTAACTATTAGAGAACATAGTCAATCGGGAATTCTCATGAAGTAGCTCGGACGGGTTTTCATGGGAGGAACCGGAGACTTTAAACTATCACAGAACATAATCGATCGGGAAATCTCATGAAGTAACTCGAACGGGTCTTCATGGGAGGAACCAGAGACTTTAAACTATCAAAAAACATAGTCGATCAGGAATTCTCATGAAGTAGCTCGGATGGGTCTTCATGGGAGGAACCGAAGACTCTAAACTATCGCAAAACATAGTCAATCAGGAAATCTCATGAAGTAACTCGGACGGATCTTCATGAGAGGAACCGAAGACTCTAAACTATCTTAGAACATAGTCGATCGGGAAATCTCATGAAGTAACTCGGACGGGTCTTCATGGGAGGAACCGAAGACTCTAAACTATCAGAGAACATAGTCGATCGGGAAATCTCAAGAAGTAACTCGGACGGGTCTTCATGGGAGGAACCGGAGACTTTAAACTATCACAGAACATAGTCGATCGGGAAATCTCATGAAGTAACTCGGACGGGTCTTCATGGGAGGAACCGGAGACTTTAACTATCACAGAACATACTCGATCGAGAAATCTCATGAAGTAACCTGGACGGGTCTTCATGGGAGGAATCAGAGACTTTAAACTATCAGAGAACATAGTCGATCGGGAATTCTCATGAAGTAGCTCGGACGGGTCTTCATGAGGGGAATCGGAGACTTTAAGCAATCGCAGGTCATAGTCGATTGGGGAATCTCATGAAGGAACTCGAACGGGTCTTCATGGGAGGAACCAAATACTTTAAACTATCACGGAACTTAGTCTTCATGGGCATAGTAAATGCGAAGTTACATGGATTTATTCACAAAATCAGTTGACATTTTACACTGGGTCAGAAGCCAGGGTTCAAGAAGGATTCTATGCATATGACACATTTTCTATCTGGAAGCCCATTCACATGGAAATATTTATTTAAAATCGCTTGGAGTATTATACTCAGCTCGGAACTCAGGAGTCTTATACAATTTATTATCTAAAATCACTCAGGATTATTCATTCTTTTGAAATATGGAGCACACTAGATATTATCTGCAAAAAGATTCATTAAGACAAGATTTAACTTCAAGAGGTAAGCAAGGAGTTCTTGAATAAAACTTCTACTCAATACTCGGAAGCATTCCAAAAGAGGCATTCTCAAACTAACACAAGGGAGAAACAGGTAAGTATCAAAAATTTCCTATATATCGCAATCCCTTAATTACCAAGCTTTTGGTAATAGTTCTTTTCATTACTAGTTTTTCCATTACAAGTCTTTTTATGGACAATCTTTTTAGATACATAGATATGATTAATTAAAAGGACTTTTTAAATCTGGGGGCAGTTCTTCATTAAGTCTGCGACGACTTATGAAAGAGGAGGGAGACTCCTTAAGTAGATAACCACCCTCTTTCAATTGTCGAAAAACTCTCGATACTGAATGATTTAAAGCACCCACTATCCGACGGACAAATTCTTGGGCAAACGCCGAAGACTTTAGATAAGCCAGACGCCACTCTTCCCATCGACTCTTCTCTTGCTCCTTATAGCTTTGAAAATCAGCTTGCAGTTTTGTGTTTTGATCTTTTAAAGCATCCTTTTCCAATTTAAGCTGTTCCAATTCCTTCTGGAGCAGTGACAACTCAACATCTTGAGCTTTCCTTTGCTCTCGTTCCTATAGGATAGTGAAATCATGAGAGGCTAGGTCTTGAGCTTGTTCAGAAAGACAGACATTATGAAGCTTTTCTACTTTTTCTAAAATAAGACTTTTATGAGAAGCATCTAAGAGAGCTTTCTCCTTTAAAGTAATTTCCAGTCGGAGACCAGAATGTAATCGATCCACCTGTAATTCCAGAGTTCTCCTTGCAAGCTCTTTGTCTTTCAGTAATTATTGTGATTCCTCTAATTCCTATCTCAATGCCCCTAATTGTTGATCTTGCAAAGTCACTTTCTCTTGTAACTGAGCCAGGTCATTATTAGAAGGACATAAAGTAGCCTTCAATGTCTCTAGTTGAGCTTTTAACTTATTGTTCTCCTGGTCCTGAGCCATAAGTAGCTGGTCGATGTGCAGACTCGAGGCAAGGAACTAAACAGAATGATGATACAGTTAAAGATAAGGATACGAAGTTGACAACATATAACCAAGAATACTTATAGCTACTGCTTGACGACTATGGTGGTCGGCTCGATGTGGAAGACTAAGGCCCCTTAGTTGTTCTTGGCCCTGTAGCCAAGATTCGGCCAATAGGCCTTGTAGTTGTAAAGAACCATAGATAAGTGGATCAGAGGACTATCCCAATTGAGAGGGCAGACCCATAGCCTGTTTAAATAAAGGTCGGGGAATGGAGGAAGAAGGAGGTAGGGAAGAAGAAGATGCAATGGAAGGAAAAGAAATAGTATAATCAAAAGAAGCAGAAGAAGAACTAGATGGAATAGAAGGTGGCAATGCAAGGGATGCTGACCCAGTCGTGGAAACGCGAATAGTTGAGGGCCTGGCGCTTGGAGAAGATCTCCGGCAAGGTGTCTGTTTTGCCCGGGGCCCAGAAGCCAAAGGAGGCAAGGCCAATGCAAGAGGCGCAGAAGACACAGAAGGGATAATGACCATCTCAGAAGCAGAAGCAGAAGCAAAAGGAGCTAAAATAATAGCACAAGAAGAGGAGATGAGCAGACCAGGTCTCATCATCCTAAGAGAAGGATTAGAGATAATGTGGGTAGGAGTTATCGGTGCCTTACCTCTCTCAAGAGAAATGGGTGCCGGGACAAGAGGAGCTTGCACAAAAGTACCAAAGAAATCACTAAAGGGGGCATCCTCGGTAAGCTTTGGCTTTTTGACTAAGGGAATAAAAGGCTCTTCTTCTTCCTCTTCCATGGCTGCGACAACCTCTGCCCATTGTTCTTCTTCGGATAGCAAGCCCAAGGTGGAGGAATTAGGATTAGCCCGGCAAGCTCGCAACCATTCTTCTCCAAGATTATTAACAAAGGACTTAGTCATAGCAGGATTCTTGTACATAAAAGCGGGAAGAAGAGCATCAGCTGAAACACAGGAATTAAACACCATTATAAAAGATATATACTAATCAGTAAATGCGGAGTGAAATGTTTATACATACCAAAAGAGCCATCCAAGGGAGTATCAATATTGTCTATCCCAAAAGGAAACATTAAACCCTCCACAATTAGATGCGGCAAGCTGAATTTTGCTCCCTTCAGTTTAGATAAGGCAAAGGCAACAGAGGGATCGTTAAGGAGATTATGGTTGCTAGGAAGCGGAGGTAGATTGTATATCCATTGAATGGAAAATGGAGGAGGAGAAGGGAGACACATATAGAAAAATTTGTGATACCATTCCCCCTGAGGAGGAATTTAGTTGAATAAAATGGCCTTGGGACGAGATTGGAATTTGAAAACACCAACATCTACTCGACGAGGAACAAAGAAGTGATGAAAAAGACGAGGAGATAAGGGAAAATCTAACAGTTTAGATATCCCGACAAAACCCATAAGGATAGAAAAGGATTGAGGGACAAACTGATTGAGTGGAATATTAAAATAAAGGCTAACGTTAGAGAAAAAAGGGTGAAGAGGAAATCGAAAACCTTGTAGGACTTGGTCTCAGAAGATAGATACCACACCCTAAAGGAGGAAGATGTGGACTATCCTGAGGAGCAGGACGGGCTATATAAACAGGAAAACCATAGGTCGCCTTTAAATCCACTTCTTCTATCTCTATAAGGTCGGAAACACATGAGAGAAACCACGCAGGAGGGGAAGTTGCCATAGTGAAACAGTAGAAGGAAGAGGAATCAAGGGAGATGAAGAGAGAAGTGGGAAAGCGGAAGAGAACTTCTTAAAACCCTTGTTTTCCTTTCGGTCCTGTGCTAAAACCCCCAAATAGAGATAGCAGAAGAAAACAAGAAAAGAAAAAGCACTCGGAATTCCAATCGTCATAAGTGGGTGATAACATTAAAGGATAAAATCAAACCCTAAAAGAGGGGAATGAATCCCAAGAAAGAGAAGTGAAGTTAAGTAATCTTCCTCGAAAAATGTGTAAAGTTTCCCTAGATACAATTCTTAAGAAAGTTTGACGGATATAAAGAAAAATTGGTCAAGTGTTATAAGTTCAGATTATTTGTTTAATAAAATCAGGCAAAAGTTGGGTACAAGGTATTAGTTAATAGACAGGACTTGGTTAAAGGATATCGGACGAGATTCATAAATATGAATCGGGCGGTCATAATAGATCGGCCGAGATAAATGCCATTCAAATATGTCGACCAAAGGCTTATCATGATTAGTCAAATGACATACACTATGATAAAATTTTATGAAATTTGGTTAATACATAAGATGACATACGTAGATACGAGCGTAAATCAATCAAGTAGAACAAATTGGTCGATATTGAGAATATCACAATAGGACTGTACTAGAGCGAACGAGACACAATTAATCTATAAAATATCATATGGTATTTGTCAGCATTGATATATACCGCCCGGTCATGATGAAACAGTCTAAATAGATAAACATAATAATATGTTGGGTGAGGTTTTATGATGACCAGCCAAGCGACATTTAACATATTTAAACAAAACAAGCGATCGTCATAAGGAGGAGTAAATTTAACAATAAAAAGGGATAATCAACTTTACATGAGTTCGCTAGATTGTCATCACAAAGTTTTGGTCCCCATTTACAAGGATTCGAATTTAAATAAGAAAAGAAAGTCATACTAAGGTCAGCTGAGGAAATAGATCAGGAGACTTGTCCTCAATAAGTTTGCAACGATTCAGGAAGTGAGGAGGAGGATCGCGAGATAAGTAGTTTTCCTCTCGCAATTGCTGAATCGCCCCTTTAGCTCCCGCAGTAAAGGCCACTAAGATTGACTTCACGATCGGCCTATTGAATTCAAGAGATTCAATCATGATGGTGGCCCGTTCCTTGTAACGAGTATCTTCGTTCGCCTTGTAGACCACCAGAGCCGTTTGGGAAGTCTTCAGTTCATTTTCTTTGACAGAAACTTCGGTTTTGACTGAATCAAGGAAGGTGTTCAAGGAAGTTATTTCATATTCCTTCACCTGCAGGACTTTGAGTTTTTCAGCCAATTCTGCTTCATAATCAGCCTTTAGTTCGTCAATTTGGGAAGTTAATTCCTGGTTAAGATCTGTAGCTGATTGGAATTGTGCTTGAAGATTTCAATCTGAGCTTCAAGTTGTTTCTTAGCAGTAGTGGAAAATGTTAGCTAGAGCCCTAGAGCCAATCATTTGATGATTGTATTTTGGACTTGTTGTATCATATTCTATATAAATAAAGGCATTTGGTTTTTGGTTATTATACTTACTTGTATTGGTGCCAAATAAACTAAGTATAATAACGTCCTTGAGTAGACGGTTCTCACCTATATCAATCGGTTAGTTGAACCGATAGTGAGATGATATAGGGGACACTACTCTTAATCATTCCTAGTCAAGTATTAACATTCAGGGACAATGTTAATGCAATAAGACTAGCATGTAGGTCAACTCGATGACTTGATCTCACAAGTCATAGATATAGAGATATCAAATTAGCACATGGGTATACATTGGAGAATGTATACTGAATGACATCAATATTCTTGATAGAGTGAGACCACGAAGTGCATGGCCATGCCCAAATGAGTCAATATGAGATATTGAGCTCATTTGATTTAGTGAGTCTACTTGGAGTTCAAGATTTAGATTGATTAGAGGATGACATGGTCTATGCCTCACATTGATCAATCTAGATGTCTAGGATAGAAGGACACTTGTCATATATTGTGAGGAGTTACAATTAGTAGTCACAAGGTGATGTTGGATCTCAACATTCTTGTAACTTGGGTAGTAATGATGTGTTGCTAGATACCGCTCATTGCTTATGCTTCTAAATGGGTTTAGGAGCATTGTCAACATTACAAGAACCTATAGGGTCACACACAAAGGGCAATTAGATGGAGATTAGGTTCATTTGATGAACCTAAAGGATTAGGTTCATTTGATGAACCAAATTGGATTAAGAGTAATCCAAGGTAGGCTAATTGAGTTGGACTCAATTTGGTTCATGTGTTAAGTGAGTCTAATTTGGACTTAGACTCATTTAATTAATTTAATTCAATGAATAGAGATTCATTAAATTAAAATTGACTTGAACCAATGGTTAGATTAGATCTACCAAGGGAGAGAAGTGGTCAAGTTTGACTTGACATAAGTAGGAAGATGAAGAGTCAAGTTTTGACTTGACTTTGACTTGACCAATGCCACATCATCAAGGCTTCTTCATTTGGTCAAGTTTGACTTGACCAAATGCCACCTCATGGGAGTTACCATGAGTGGTGACTCTTGATATTCCATGGGAGTTACAAGCCAAAAATGTGGCCAGCCACTTTTATTCATGAAAAGGAGTTCCATTTTTCATGTGTAACTCCATCTTCTTCTTCCTTGGTTCTCTTCTCTCCCTCTCCTCCTCCACTACTGATCTCTAAGGTTGCTAGCACATTCTTAGAGGTTTTTCTCCATCTCTTGCTTGTGTGGATACACATAGAGAAGTGTCTACTTTGACACTTTCGAGATCCGGCGAACCGAGGACGAGCGGGATACGCAAAGGGCTTCGCTTCAAAGGTATAACCCTTTTTCATGTAGATCTAGTAGTAGATCTCGGTAGAAACTCATATTCGTAGTTTTCAAAATTTTCTTTGCACGGATCCGTTGGCTTTGGGGCTTTCGGGGTTTCCGCGACGCGAAAACGTGATTTTCGCGGCCCGAAAAACCCAACAGTGGTATCAGAGCCACGTGCGAAGCTTGTACGAGTTTTGTTTTTGTTTTTACGACAAAAATTCAGTTCTGTAATATTCTGTAATTTTATGGTTTTTAGAGTTTTTATGGGTATTTTTCTCGTAGAAGCGAAGCACAAGTGTTTCGGCACTTGTAGGCTTCGACTACCGAGAAGAATTTTTCAAAACGGCAAAGTTTCGCTCCAAAAATTTTTGGGACAGCGGGCTAAGGCGCTCTTGGATCGCTTAGGAGCAACTCGCGATGGTTAGATCGCGGGTAGGGGTACTGCCCCTAACCCTGCAAGGGGATTTGCTCCGCGATTGCTCCCGAAATCGCTAATCGGGACCGCCGGGAAAAATTTACTCATAAAATCTGTAAAATTATAAAAAAAATTACAAAAAATTATAGAAATATATAATTTTGAATTATATATTAATTTTGTGATAGTCATGGCCCAAACGACCCAAATTGGATTTGGAAATGTGTTGTAATTCATAATACGGCCTGCGTGCCTTTATGTGATGTGCGTGCTGTATTTATTTTATTTTTATTTTATTTTCACGGCCTGCGCGTTGTGCCTTTCTCTTATATTCTGGTTGTAAATTAGATTTAGACTCTAATGTAACTCGAGTTTCAAAATTGTAATGTAAATTTTGAGGCGGTGGAAGGTCCACGCG
Organism: Zingiber officinale; assembly: GCF_018446385.1. Lineage (NCBI taxonomy): Eukaryota > Viridiplantae > Streptophyta > Magnoliopsida > Zingiberales > Zingiberaceae > Zingiber > Zingiber officinale. Next base: position 54,220,112 of record NC_055986.1, read on the forward strand.
AGACGGAGTTACGAGGAGGGCGCGAGCAACACGAGGTGGTCAAAGGAAGGAGCTTGAGAAGCTGTTAACCTTAGGTTGACCATCCGATCTTCTCATTGGCTTGAGAAGATCGTAGTAGGGCCATGACATAATCACAAAATTATTTAATTAATTGCTTATATGTATGTGATGCATATTTAATTAAGTAGTTAATTAGTGCCTAGCGATTAGATTAGATCTAAATCGTGTACAAGATGCACCCTTACGATTAGATTAGATCTACATCGTGTACAAGATGCACTCTATCGATTAGATTAGATCTATATCGTGTATATGATACAACATCGACGTTTAGATTAGATCTAAATCACGTCAACTCTAATGCCTACCGTGCCGTGATACCTACCACTACCTCGATCGCATACTGTTGTTGAATCTGCCAAAGCAGAGCAACACATACTATCTTGGTAGGGTACGGAGGGACAATCTTGGTCTCGCCTATCAACGCATGGGTGAGTACAACTCAATTAGATTGAGTAACTAGTTAACTCGGTTGGATCGAGTACAACTATAGGCATTCTTCCAACGGTTGGAAAGGTAGGACAAAATCACGTTTATATTAATTCTCGAACGTATTAGCCAAAACTAACTCGAGTTTTAATATAAATGCGGATTTTGATCCTATAAACAAGAGTTGCATAGAGATGTAATTGGTAATCGTTACCTACCGATCATACTAAGTCTTGGGCGTATTAGCCAAAGCTAACTCAAGGGTTAGTATGATGTGGATCTTGTCCCACATGAATTATAGAATTCAGTGGGAGCATCATTTAGTTAAAGGCCTAATTAAATGATTAAGAATATGATATTTATTTCTGTATTTATTTCTGTTGTAGAATTGTCATGACGTCGAACACGAACATCTTCTCTCTGCGTTCTGTCCTTAAGAAGGACAAGCTCAACGGAGCAAATTTCCTGGACTGGTATAGGAATCTGAGAATAGTTCTCACTCAGGAACGTAAACTGTACGTTCTGGAGCAACCCATTCCGAAGGCTCCTCTTGCCACTGCCACGCGAACAGACCGTGATGCTTACAAGAAGCATTAAGATGATGCATTAGATGTGTCCTGTTTTATGCTCGCGACCATGAACTCTGAGCTTCAGAAGCAACATGAGTTGATGGGCGCTTACGATATGGTTGAACATCTTTGTCACCTATATCAAGGACAAGCAAGGCACTGGAAGAGGAACTCCAAAGAATACCTGGAAGATCTTAAGAAGAAGAGAAATAAGATTTCTACTTCAGGTATACATGTTATAGAAGTCAACCTGTCTATTTCTTCGTCGTGGGTAATAGATACCGGATGTGCTTCGCACATTTGTACTAATGTACAAGGGCTGAGGAAAAGTAGAGCATTGACGAAAGGTGAGATAGACCTACGAGTAGGCAATGGAGCACGGGTTGCTGCTATTGCTGTAGGAACTTACCATCTATCTCTTCCCTCTGGGCTTGTACTAGAATTAGATGATTGTTGTTATGTGCCTTCTTTGACTAAGAACATAATTTCAGTTTCTTGTTTGGACAAGAAAGGATTTTCGTTTATAATAAAGAACAAATGTTGTTCCGTCTATTTAAACGATATGTTCTATTGTAGTGCACCTCTGATAAACGGACTCTATATTCTAGACCTTGAGAGCCCTATCTATAACGTAAATACCAAGAGGTTCAAGTCAAATGACATGAACCAAACCTACCTCTGGCACTGTCGCTTAGGTCATATAAATGACAAGCGCTTATCCCAGCTCTATAAGGATGGTTTGCTGGACTCATTTGATTTTGAATCATATGAGATATGCGAGTCATGCCTACGAGGCAAGATGACCAAGACTCCCTTTAGTGGGCATAGCGAGAGAGCGACTGATTTGTTAGGACTTATACATAGTGATGTATGTGGCCCTTTCAATGTTGCTGCTAGAGGCGGTTATAGATACTTCATCACATTTACTGATGATTTCAGTAGATATGGTTATGTGTACTTGATGACACATAAGTCTGAATCCTTTGAAAAGTTCAAAGAATTCAAGAATGAAGTACAAAATCAGCTTGACAAGAGTATTAAGATACTTCTATCAGATCGAGGTGGAGAATACCTTAGCCATGAGTTCCGTGACTACATAGCTGAGTGTGGGATTTTATCCCAACTCACTCCTCCTAGAACACCACAGTGGAATGGTGTATTCGAAAGGAGGAATCGTACCTTATTAGATATGGTACGATCTATGATGACTCACACAGATCTTCCGACATATCTATGGGGATATGCTCTAGACACGGCAGCTTTCATTCTCAACCGAGTTCCATCCAAGGCCGTGATAAAGACACCATATAGGATATGGACTGGGAGAAATGCCCAGGTGTCTTTCATGAGGATTTGGGGTTGTGAGGCTTACGTTCGACGTCAAGTCTCAGACAAGTTAGGACCCAAATCCGACAAGTGCTACTTTATTGGATATCCCAAGGAAACTAAGAGATATTACTTCTATATTCCTAGTCAACACAAGGTAGTTGTGGCAAAGACTGGGGTCTTTCTAGAAAGGGACTTTGTTTCTAGAAAGACTAGTGGGAGCACGTTCGATCTTGAAGAAGTTCAAGTTGCGAACAATAGCACTGATGCCTCGATGGAAGTCGAACTGGAACCATAAAGTGTTGTGGATGATGTTGTTCCACAAGGAGTTGAGGAACAACAACCAGTTCAAGTAGACATACCTCTTCGCAGGTCTGATAGGGTACGTCGTCAGCCTGAGAGATACTCATTTCTCTTGTCTGACCATGATGATGTTGTGCTCATAGAGGATGAGCCCACCACCTATCAGGAAGCTGTGATGAGACCAGATTCCGAGAAATGGCTAGAGGCCATGAGATCCGAAATGGAATCCATGTACACCAACCAAGTATGGACTTTGGTTGATCCACCTGAAGGGGTAAAACCCATTGGGTGTAAGTGGGTCTTTAAGAGAAAGACTGACATGGATGGGCTTATCTATAAGGGTCTCTTGGTAGCTAAAGGTTTCAAGCAGATTCATGGTATTGACTATGATGAAACTTTTTCTCCAGTAGCGATGTTTAAGTCCATTCGGATCATGCTTGCTATTGCAGCCTACCATGACTATGAGATATGGCAGATGGATGTCAAAATCGCGTTTCTGAATGGAAACCTACTCGAGGATGTGTACATGACACAACCTGAGGGTTTTTTTAGATCCACAGCATACTAGCAGAGTATGCAAGCTGCATAGGTCCATTTATGGACTAAAGCAAGCTTCTCGGAGCTGGAATCTTCGATTCGATGATGCAATCAAACAGTTTGGTTTCATCAAGAATGAAGATGAGCCTTGTGTCTACAAGAAGGTTGTAGAGAAGACAGTTGTCTTCCTCATATTGTATGTGGATGACATACTGCTCATTGGGAAAGACATCCCTTTGCTACTGTCTGTCAAGACTTGGCTAGGGACATGTTTCTCGATGAAGGACTTAGGTGAAGCATCCCGCATTCTAGGGATACAGATCTATAGAGATAGATCTAAGAGATTGCTTGGCCTAAGTCAGAGTACATACATTGATAAGGTACTCCTTCGGTTTGCCATGCAGAACTCCAAGAAGGGATTTCTGCCGATGTCACATGGCGTGAGTCTTTCGAAGACTCAAGGTCCCTCTTCTAGAGAGGAGAGAGACCGCATGGATCAGATCCCTTATGCCTCAGCCATAGGATCGATCATGTACGCCATGCTATGTACTCGACCTGATGTCTCGTATGCTTTGAGCATGACGAGCAGATACCAGTCAGATCCAGGTGAAAGTCACTGGATAGCGGTCAAGAATATTCTTAAGTACTTAAGAAGAACTAAAAAATAATTCTTGATATATGTATAACACCCACTAAGCTTTTAAGATAAGCATATGAATGTAGGATTTTTGCCTTAGAAAAATAATAAGAAGTGGGTTAAAGCAAAAAAGAAATAAAATGAAACAACAAGAAGAGGAGGTCAATGATTGAACCTTGAACCTCTTATATTATAATTCATAGGATTAATTAGTAGAAACCAATTGGGATAGAGAGAAGATATTGATAGCAAAGGAGGGAAACTCATGATAAGGGTGAGAGTAAAAGTTAGCCAAAAGAAAACAAGAAAAGAGCAAGGCAACTTGCCTTCCTTCTTTCTCTCCCTCTTTCTTTCTTCATTTTGCCGAAAATTTAAGAGGGAATTAAAGGGATTCATTCCCCCTTATTTCATCATGAATGATGAGAATAAATTAGAAAATAAAATAAATAAAAGAAAAATAGAAAATGGGTTAAGGGAGAAGGAAAGCAAAAATCAATTTTTCTACCTCTTCCCCCTTAACATAAAAGGGAGCAAGAAAAGAGAAGGTTATTTTTCTCTCATTTCCTCATCCTCCCTCTCCCTCACCGAACACCACTTCCCTCTCCTCCATCTTCGGCCCCAAGCCAAGGTTTTCTCCTAAGAAAGCCTAAGATACAAGGAGGACTTAGCAAGGGAATCAAGGGAAAGGAACTAGAAGAAGAGACCTCTTCTTCCATCACCACACTTTAGAACCACAAGCGAAAAAGATGTAAGCTTCCCCTCACCTGTGGTACAAGTCTTTTTATGTGATTTTCGGATTTTATGAGGATTAGAAAACCTAGAAAAGAATTTAAGAAAATTCGGCCAAAGAAGAGCTTTCAAATCTAGGAAGGTTTAAACAAGACCTCATTTCATGATATTTTTCTATGCTATGTAGGAAGGTTTTTCCTTCATGTTTTTATACCTATATGATGCTTGATCAGAGGAGTACCTAACCCTAGGATTTCGGCCAAAAATATTTTCAAAAGGTTAGAGAAATCATTGTTTAACCAAACTAGTACAAGATTTCCCCCATGAACTACTAAGGGTCTTTTATTGGTTTTCTTGCTTGAAAGTTACTTGGAATCAAAAGAAATCCACTCATATGTTTCGGCCAAGAAAAAGGGCTTAGGGTTAGGAAGACCTTTAAATTTAAGTAACCATGTTTGTATGATAGAATATAGAGTTCTCTTAAAGAATTTCATGTTGAATATTGCTAGAAATTCATGAACTCTTATTTTAGATTTTCGGCCATGATAAGATGGATAGCTTAGAAAAGCTTAAACAAAATTTTAACATGCTCAAGACCTCTGTAATATTATGATATGGAAGTTGTTTGATGCTCTTATGCTTAATTAAAGTATAGAAAAATTTAGTTACATGATATATGACATGTAAGATCACAAGGGTCCTAGCTTGTTTATGAACCAACTTTGTATATGATGTTCTTAGTAATTTTTACCATGAAACTTACTTAGGTTTTCCATGCTTTTGGCCACTTAAAACCTAGTTTAGGGATTGGTAGGTTTCGGCCATGAGGAAAAATAAAAGAAAAAGGGAAAGAAACCTAGGAAGTGTAAGACACAATTCACATGTATGTTTATTATGCTTGTCTTTATATATGCTATGAAACTTGTATGACTTCTTATGCTTTTAGGCTATTTGAAGCAAGTTTATACACTGATGAGTCTCGGCCAAGTAGGGTTTAAAAGACCTAGAAGCCTTAGAATTGAAACCAATGGTGTTAAAAATGCTTCTTATGGAAATATGATAATATGTTGATTGTGTCACATGCTTGTATAATTTTTTCATGACCTAAATGGACCATTGTATGTTTCGGCCATGAATGGATAGATGCCCTAGAAACCCTAGAACCAAAATTAAATATGCTTATGTCACTCTACATGAAATATGATAAGTAGAAAACCAAAGTTCTCATGCTATATGTTATTTAGTGACCTAAATGAGGCTAGGGTAAGTTTCGGCCATACCTATTGTGTGATGTTTTATTATGAATTTATACATGATGTTAGTTCAAGTTCACATGCTTGTATACTTGTTTTTAGCCCTAAGGAATACTTGTTAAAAGTTTGGCCATGACATATGTTAAGGGCTTGAAGAACTTAGTAACTAGCTCAAATGTGCTTACTATGTTACTTGGAAAAAAATGCTATAAATATGGTTTAAGGTTTCCATGCTTTCATGACATTTGAGACCTTATTTCACACCTGATAGGGTTCGGCCACATGAGTTTAGGGACTTGGAGAACTTAGAAACCAAGTTAATCATGCTTATAATGCTTCCTATGAAATTGATGTAATGATAATTTAGGTTCCACATGCTTGGAGGTTGTTTTTACCTAAATTTTGATCTAAGGGGGTTCGGCCATGATAAGAACCCAAGAGATTAGGAAGCTTAGAACCCAAGTTAACTATGTTACCATGTTCCTTATGTTAGTATAATCACATGATACACCCTTATGCTTAAACAGGTATGCTTGTGATTTATACTTTCCATGATATGTTATGTGCTTAGAATATGCATGCTTTCATGATATGTTATGTGGATAGAAATATGCATGCTTTGATGATATGCTATGTGCTTAAAATATGTATGCTTTCATGATATGGTATGTGGATAGAAATATGCATGCTTTGATGATATGCTATGTGCTTAAAATATGCATGCTTTCATGATATGCTATGTGGATAGAAATATGCATGCTTTGATGATATGCTATGTGCCTAAAATATGCATGCTCTTATGATATGCTATGTGGTGAAAATATGCATACTTTTATGACATGATGTATGTCTAAGTGATGCATACTTTTTTTTTTTATGATATGATGTATGCCTAAGTGATGCATACTTTTTATGACATGATGTATGCGTAAGTGATGCATACCTTTTATGATATGATGTATGCCTAAGTGATGCATACTTTTATGACATAATGTATGCCTAAGTGATGCATACTTCTATGATATGCTATGTGACTAAATGATGCATTTTTATACATGCTACTTTACTTTGTAAGGCTTGTACCAAGGGTGGACTCCTAATCAGTCCCTAGGCCTTGGCTGTGTTATCCGGGCTAGTAAAAATAAAGGGATGGGCTCCTTAGTACGCCCCTAGGCCTTGCTGTGTGATCCAGGCTAGTAAGGGATGGGCTCCTTAGTACGCCCCTAGGTCTATGGCTGTGTGATCCTGACCTAGTTCCTAGTATGATTCAAGACTTGCTACCTTGGATATACTTAGGACGCGCGCATCTATGTTATCTATGTATGGTACAAGCCAGGGCCCTGAATATGCTGATAATATGTTCAAGTATATATGTAAGAAGAAATGATTTTAAAGATCATGAGACATACACATGTTTTTCGGATACATGTTTTCAAAATCATATTGCATATACCTTATGATCATGTTGTGATGATGCTATGATTTATGATATGCCATGATTAGATATGATTATGTTATGTTTCATGCTATGCTTGATATGCCATTCTACCTTATGATGATGCTATGATATGCCATGATTAGATATGAGTATGTTATGTTTCATGCTATGCTTGATATGCCATGCTACCTTATGATGATGCTATGATATGTCATGATTAGATATGATTATGTTATGTATCATGCTATGCTTAAAGAGTATGATATGTTATGCCATGACTAGTTGAGATCATGTTATGTTGAGATATTCTTTGATCATGTGATGATTTTCGGTTTTAGTGAGTAGGAAAGGAACTTACTGAGCCATGAGTGCTCATAGCTTACTTTCCTTGTACCACAGATAAAGGAAAAAGCTGGATGTGCTAAAGGAGCAGCAGGAGAGTCAAGGAGATGTGTGTGGCGGTGGCTAGGCAACCAAATAAGAACCTGCTTTAAGAACTTTTAAGAATTACGCCTTGGTTTCATAAATTGTAGTACTAAATGGGTGACTTGATGTTATGTTTCTATTTATCTTGTTATCATGTTATGGAAACCATATTAGTGTAGTTCGGATATGAAAACAAAAGAAAAGTTTTATTAATCTAAGAAAAATTATTTTAAGTCTTCCGCTGTAATATGTACGTAGAGTATCGTAGCCCCGTCCCTTAGGGTTAGCAGGGAGGGCGGGCGTTACAATATGGAGGCGATGATGAGCTAGCTGTAAAGGGTTATAGTGATGCTAGCTTCCAGACCGACCAGGATGACTATAGATCGCAGTCAGGGTTCGTATTTTACATTAATGGTGGTGCTGTCAGCTGGAAGAGTTCGAAGCAGGATACAGTAGCTGATTCTACAATAGAAGCCGAGTACATTGCTGCATCAGAGGCAGCAAATGAGGCAGTTTGGATCCGCAAGTTCATCACTGAACTTGGGGTGGTTTCTAGCATTGCTGACCCCATTGAGCTCTATTGTGACAACAATGGAGCTATAGCATAGGCGAAGGAACCTCGCTCACACCAGCGGACCAAAAACATACTACGATGCTTCCATCTCATTCGAGAGATTATCGAGAGAGGAGATGTGAAGATTTGCAGAGTACCCACAGAGGCTAACATCGCAGATCCCTTGACCAAGGCTTTGGCACAGAGGAAGCATGATGGTCACACTAGGTCATTGGGGCTTAGAGCCTACACTGATTGGCACTAGTGCTAGTGGGAGATTGTTAGCTAGTGCCCTAGAGCCAATCATTTGATGATTGTATTTTGGACTTGTTGTATCATATTCTATATAAATAAAGACATTTAGTTTTTGGTTATTATACTTACTTGTATTGGTGCCAAATAAACTAAGTATAATAACGTCCTTGAGTAGACGGTTCTCACCTATATCAATCGGTTAGTTGAACCGATAGTGAGATGATACAGGGAACACTACTCTTAATCATTCCTAGTCGAGTATTAACATTCAAGGACAATGTTAATGCAATAAGACTAGCATGTAGGTCAACTCGATGACTTGATCTCACAAGTCATGGATATAGAGATATCAAGTTGACACATGGGTATACATTGGAGAATGTATATTGAATGACCCGCCATGAGAAAGTATCATGGATCGTTATATGAGTGTCATATACTTTATCATGTGGCTATTAGTATGACTATTAGTCCTTAGACCTGAAGTCACCATGGATCCCTACGTAAGGAATTATGTACTTTAGTTTCATCAAACGTCACCCGTAACTGGGTGGACTATAAAGGCGATTACTGGGTATGTAACGAATTATGCAGAGGGATGTGAGTGATGTAGATGGGATCTATCCCTCCTATATGACGGGAGAGACATCAATATTCTTGATAGAGTGAGAACACGAAGTGCATGGTCATGCCCAAATGAGTCAATATGAGATATTGAGCTCATTTGATTTAGTGAGTCTACTTGGAGTTCAAGATTTAGATTGATTAGAGGATGACACGGTCTATGCCTCACATTGATCAATCTAGATGTCTAGGATAGAAGGACACTTGTCATATATTGTGAGGAGTCACAATTAGTAGTCACAAGGTGATGTTGGATCTCAACATTCTTGTAACTTGGGTAGTAATGATGTGTTGCTAGATACCGCTCATTGCTTATGCTTCTAAATGAGTTTAGGATCATTGTCAACGTTACAAGAACCTATAGGGTCACACACAAAGGGCAATTAGATGGAGATTAGGTTCATTTAATGAACCTAAAGGATTAGGTTCATTTGATGAACCAAATTGGATTAAGAGTAATCCAAGGTAGGCTAATTGAGTTGGACTCAATTTGGTTCATGTGTTAAGTGAGTCTAATTTGGACTTAGACTCATTTAATTAATTTAATTCAATGAATAGAGATTCATTAAATCAAAATTGACTTGAACCAATGGTTAGATTAGATCAACCAAGGGAGAGAAGTGGCCAAGTTTGACTTGACATAAGTAGGAAGATGAAGAGTCAAGTTTTGACTTGACTTTGACTTGACCAATGCCACATCATCAAGGCTTCTTTATTTGGTCAAGTTTGACTTGACCAAATGCCACCTCATGGGAGTTACCATGAGTGGTGACTCTTGATATTCCATGGGAGTTACAAGCCAAAAATGTGGCCGACCACTTTTATTCATGAAAAGGAGTTTCATTTTTCATGTGTAACTCCATCTTCTTCTTCCTTGGTTCTCTTCTCTCCCTCTCCTCCTCCACTACTGATCTCTAAAGTTGCTAGCACATCCTTAGAGGTTTTTCTCCATCTCTTGCTTGTGTGGATACACATATAGAAGTGTCTACTTTGACACTTTCGAGATCCGACGAACCGAGGACGAGCGGGATACGCGAAGGGCTTCGCTTCAAAGGTATAACCCTTTTTCATGTAGATCTAGGAGTAGATCTCGGTAGAAACTCGTATTCGTAGTTTTTAAAATTTTCTTTGCACGGATCCGTTGGCTTTGGGGCTTTCGGGGTTTCCGCGACGCGAAAACGCGATTTTCGCGGCCCGAAAAACCCAACAGAAAATGCGGCAGAAGATAACTAAGTAACTTGCTGTCTCAGCTTATCATTCTCATATCTCAGCTTCTTGTTCTCGTTGTATAAATTGTGCATCAGCCGAGATAAGCCCATGTTTTCTATCCATCGCTAGAAATATAATGAGGGGCCATGAGATAATCTCTAAGAAATAGAAAGTAGACGTTAGTAAACATATCTGATTCTCATTATGGGAGAAACGATCAATTGTTTCGGGATTAGTGAGTTCTTCAAAAATAGGACGAACTACGTCCCAAGAGCTGGCGAAAGAACCTCCTAGCAATATGGGGGGACAGGAATAGTAGAAGAACCAGCAGAGAAGGAGGAAGTAGGAATAGATGGAGGAGCAAAGACTAAATAAGAAGAAGGTGAGGAGGGTAAAGATCCGGATGCTGGAATAGACAATGGAAAGGTAAAAGAGACATAGCCAGAAGCATTGGTATTGGAGAAAGGTGAGGCAGGAAAACTAAGGGAAGGGTAAAGGTCAGCCAGCGTAGGCTCATCAGAAGGAAGGTCAGCAGGAACAAAACCTTCTGAAACCAGTTCGTCAGCAGGAAGGATAAGCCTCCTTTTTGACGGAGGAACTCTGGTAAGTTTGTGCCCCGGACGCTTACCGGTAGCAATTTCAACTATCGATTTACTGGGGCTACCAGGAGACGTGAGTTCAATGATAGGAAGAGGGGCGAATGATGAGGTAGCAGTAGCCACTAGAGAAGCAACAGCGGGTAAAGAAACAGCAGGGATTTCTGCGGGAAGACCTTCAAGAGCCTCAAGAACTCCCGAAGAGCTGGGTACCTCAGCTAAAGGAGTCGGCTCTTCGATTGAAGGTGGCGGAGTAATAGCAGCCAAAAGTTCTTTTTCTTTGGCGCGAATTGCATCCTCCTCCAGACGCAGTTCTTCATCAATCAAAGCGTCATAAAAGCTCTCCACTACATAGAAAAGAAAAATAGTTTAGTTAGTTAAAATCAACAAGAAAGAAACAGGGTTTTACCTAAAGAGCCTTGTGTATCAGGTTTGACGGGGCTTAGGCCGAACAAGAATAGAAGATCGACTCTTAGCCACTTGGGAATAGAAAGTCGGCAATTTAACAACTTTTCACAATAAGTAGGAAAAGAAGGATGGAGATGGAACTCTCTGATATCAGGCAAAGAGGGTAAGGAGGATTTCCAAGCATAAGACCAAGGAATGAGTCCGGGAAACTTTATGAAGAAGAAGCGGGATTTCTAAGCTTTAAGAGACGAGGACATATCCTCAAAAAGAACCATTTTAGTTCATGACTGGAACAAGAAAACACCAGGTTCCGAACACTTGGGGTAAGAAAACATGAAGAAATTTTGAGGAGTAGGAGGAATATCTAGCAAACGAAACAGCATGTAAGCACCACATAGATAACGAAAGGCGTTAGGGGCAAGCTGTTGCAAAGGAATATCAAAATACTGGCTTATTTCGATCAGGAAAAGAGGAATGGGAAAACTTAAATCTCCTATCAACTGATCCTTGAAAAAAGTCACGCAATTAACGGGGGGACGATGAGGACGATCATCCGGTTTCGGGATTATAATGCCATATTCCCGGGGAATTTCATATTGACGACGGATGGTAAACCTAGCCCTTTTATCAAAGGAAGAAGACATTTAGACATACCAAGGGGCAATTGCTTCCTCAGCCATAGACAAGAATAGAGGCTAGCAAAACAACAGATTACTTACTGAAAGCAAGAAAGGAGATCATCGAGAAACGGTGAGCATGAGGTTTGGTCAAAAATTGTAGCAAGAAAAGAGTGATAAGGTAAGAAAAGAAGGGACAAAGTTAAAAGGAAGACAAAGGGTTTAGGGTTTGAAAAACACACAGCCGTCGTCAGATCAAAACGTTTTATCTTAGCAAACGCTGAGGATCACAGGAAAAGGCAAAAGCTTACGTGATGTAGCAGAGAGAGAGTGTAACACCCACTAAGCTTTTAAGATAAGCATATGAATGTAGGATTTTGCCTTAGAAAAATAAAAGGAAGTGGGTTGAAGCAAAAAGAAATAAAATGAAATAAAAAGAAGAGGAGGTCAAGGATTGAACCTTGAACCTCTTATAATATAATTTATAGAATTAATTAGTAGAAACCAATTGGGATAGAGAGAAGATATTGATAGTAAAGGAGGGAAACTCATGATAAGGGTGAGAGTAAAAGTTAGCCAAAAGAAAACAAGAAAAGAGCAAGAGAAAGGCAACTTGCCTTCCTTCCTTCTCTCCCTCTTTCTCTCTTCTCTTGCCGAAAATAAAAGAGGCTAATTAAGGGGATTCATTCCCCCTTATTTCACCATGAATGATGAGGATAAATAAATAAATAAAAATAAAAAATAAAATAGAAAAAAAAGGCTAAGGGAGATGGAAAGCAAAAACTAATTTTGCTACTTCTTCCTCCTTAACATAAAAGGGAGCAAGTAAAGAGAAGAATTCTAATTTTTCTCTCATTCTCCCCTCTCCATCACCGAGAACCCCAGCCCCCTCTCCTCCATCTTCGGCCCCAAGCCAAGGTTTTCTCCTAAGAAAGCCTAAGATACAAGGAGGACTTAGCAAGAGGAACAAGGGAAGGGAACTAGAAGAAGAGGCTACTTCTTCCATCACCATACCTTAGATCCACAAGCGAAAAGGATGTAAGCTTCCCCTCACCTGTGGTACAAGGCGTTTTATGTACTTTTCGGATTTTATGAGGATTATAAAACCTAGAATAGAATTTAAGAAAAATTCGGCCAAAGAAGAGTTTTCAAATCTAGGAAGGTTTAAACAAGTCCTCATTTCATGATATTTTTTCTATGCTATGTAGGAAGGTTTTCCTTCATGTTTTTATACCTATATGATGCTTGGTCAGAGGAGTACCTAACCCTAGAATTTCGGCCAAAAATATTTTAAAGAGGTTAGGAAAATCATTGTTTAACCAAACTAGTACAAGATTCCCTCCATGAATTACTAAGGGTCTTTTGTTGGTTTTTCTTGCTTAAAAGTTACTTGGAACCAAAAGAAATCCACTCATATGTTTCGGCCAAGAAAAGAGCTTAGGGTTAGGAAGACCTTTAAATTTAAGTAACCATGTTTATATGATAGAATATAGAGTTCTCTTAAAGAATTGCATGTTGAATATTGCTAGAAATTCATGAACTCTTCATTAAGATTTTCGGCCATTATAAGATGGATAGCTTAGAAAAGCTTAAACAAAATTTTAACATGCTCAAGACCTCTGTGATATTAAGATATGAAAGTGGTTTAATGCTCTCATGCTTAATTAGGGTATAGAGAATTTAGTTACATGATATATGACATGTAAGGTCACAAGGGTCCTAGCTTGTTTATGAACCAAATTTGTATATGATGTTCTTAGTAATTTTTTCCATGAAACTTACTTAGGTTTTTCCATGCTTTAGGCCACTTAAAACCTAGTTTAGAGAATGGTAGGTTTCGGCCATGAGGAAAAATAAAAGAAAAAGGAAAGAAACCTAGGAAGCCTAAGACACAATGCACATGTATGTTTATTATGCTTGTCTTTATACATGCTATGAAACTTGTATGACTTCCTATGCTTTTAGGCTATTTGAAGCAAAGTTAACCACTGATGGGTCTCAGCCAAGTAGGGTTTAAATGACCTAGAGGCCTTAGAATTGAAACCAATTGTGTTAAAAATGCTTCTTATGGAAATATGATAATGTGTTGATTGTGTCACATGCTTGTATAATTTTTCCATGACCTAAATGGACCATTGTAGGTCTCGTCCATGAAGGGATAGATGCCCTAGAAACCCTAGAACAAAATTTAAATATGCTCATGTCACTCTACATGAAATATGATAAGTAGAAAGCCAAAGTTCTCATGCTATATGTTGCTTAATGACCTAAAATGAGGCTAGGGTAAGTTTCGGCCATACCCTTTGTATGATACCTTATTATGAATTTATACATGATGTTAGTTCAAGTTCACATGCTTGTATGCTTTCTTTTAGCCCTAATGAATACTTGTTAAATTTCGGCCATGACATATGTTAAGGGCTTGAAGAGCTTAGGAACTAGCTCAAATATGCTTACTATGTTACTTGGAAAAAAATGCTATAAATATGGTTTAAGGTTTCCATGCTTTCATGACATTTGGGACCTTGTTTCACACCTGATAGGGTTCAGCCACATGAAGTTTAGGGACTTGGAGAACTTAGAAACCAAGTTAATCATGCTTATAATGCTTCCTATGAAATTGATGTGATGATAATTTAGGTTCCACATGCTTGGAGGTTGTTTTTACCTAAATTGAGATCTAAAGGGGGTTCGGCCATGATAAGAACCCAAGGGATTAGGAAGCTTAGAACCCAAGCTAACTATGTTACCATGTTTCTTATGATAGTATAATCACATGATACACCCTTATGCTTAAACATGTATGCTTGTGATTTATACTTTCCATGATATGATATGTGCTTAGAAATATGCATGCTTAGATGATATGCTATGTGCTTAAAATATTCATGCTTTCATGATATGCTATGTGGATAGAAATATGCATGCTTTGATGATATGCTATGTGCTTAAAATATGCATGCTTTCATGATATGCTATGTGGATAGAAATATGCATGCTTTGATGATATGCTATGTGCTTAAAATATGCATGCTTTTATGATATACTATGTGGATAGAAATATGCATGCTCTCATGATATGCTATGTGGTGAAAATATGCATGTTTTTATGACATGATGTATGCCTAAGTGATGCATACTTTTTATGACATGATGTATGCCTAAGTGATGCATACTTTTTATGACATGATGTATGCCTAAGTGATGCATACTATTTATGATATGATGTATGCCTAAGTGATGCATACTTTTATGACATAATGTATGCCTAAGTGATGCATACTTCTATGATATGCTATGTGACTAAATGATGCATTTTTATACATGCTACTTTACTTTGTAAGGCTTGTACCAAGGGTGGGCTCCTAATCAGTCCCTAGGCCTTTGGCTGTGTGATCTAGGCTAGTAAAAACAAAGGGATGGGCTCCTTAGTACGCCCTAGGTCTATGGCTGTGTGATCCGAACCTAATTCCTAGTATGATTCAAGACTTGCTACCTTGGATATACTTAGGATGCGCGCATATCTACGTGATTTATCTATGTGTGGTACAAGACGGGGCCCTGATTATGTTGATATTATGTTCAAGTATATATGTAAGAAAAAATGGTTTTAAAGATCATGAGACATACACATGTTTTTCGGATACATGTTTTCAAAATCATATTGCATATACCTTATGATCATGTTGTGATGATGCTATGATTTATGATATGCCATGATTAGATATGATTATGTTATGTTTCATGCTTTGCTTTAAGAGCTTGATATGCCATGCCACCTACTGTAACACCCACTAAGCTTGTAAGATAAATATATGAATGTGGGATTTTGCCTTAGAAAAATAATAGGAAGTGAGTTGAAGCAAAAAGGAATAAAATGAAATAAAAAGAAGTGAAGGTTAAGGATTGAACCTTGAACCTCTTATACTATAATTTATAGAATTAGTTAGTAGAAACCAATTGGGATAGAGAGAAGATATTGATAGCAAGGAAAGTGAATGCATGATAAAGATAGGAGTAAAGATCTAAGAAGAGAAAGCAAGAAAAGAGCAAGAGAAAGCACTACAAGAAAACAGGGCTTTAGAGACGAAAAAATCTGTCTCTGAAAATCATTTTTCCGTCTCTAAAGAAAGTTTGAGACGGAATATTCCGTCTCAAAAATCCGTTAGTGAAAGCCCCGTAGCTAATTTTGAAACGGAAATATTCTGTCTCTAATTTTTGAAACGGATGAAAAAACTGTTTATAAATCTATTTCAAGTTAACAAAATAAAATTAATTTCAAATGTAAATTCTGTCTCTAATTTTGTTTTAAATTTGTTATTAATCTTGTTTATAAATCTGTTTACAATTCTATTTATAAATCCGTATATAATTTTATTTTTAAATTTATCACTAAATATTATTATATTACATTTTTATATTTTTCATCAATATATTTAAATAATTCTTCATTTCAAATAAATTAAAATTATTAAAAAGAAATAACTTCTAATTCCAAATGTATTATACAATTAATATTAAAATAAATAAATATTTACATTATCCAAACAAATTTGACCAATAATCAAACTATAAAGATCAAATTTTCCTAGATATAAATGATTTGTATATTCCATTTCTTGAATCATTTCCGAATCATCTCCTTGAGATTTTCTTCCCTCTATAATAAGTTTTTTTTTCTCTTTCAATAATTTGTTCCTCTATCCTCGAGCTAATAACATGCATGCCTTCATTTTCTTCTTTTGCCCTCCCTGTCTTCGAATTCCATGAGATAAATTGCTTCTCTTGTACAGATTAATGAACCAACCAATTTTGTTGAGAAAATCTAACAAATCAAAATATGAAACAAGTCTTACAATATCAAAATTTTTAATACAAATAAATTAAAATTATACAAAAGTCATAATCAATATCAATGATCACCCACTAATTAGTCCATAGTTGTCAATGCTAAAGAATTAACAAGTCATGAAGACTCTTTTGGCTCTGAAACAATAGGCATCACAAAACCATAAAAATTAGGTCAGTGTGAACAAATACTTAAGTAGGATTTTCTTCAAATTTGAATCTTAAACTTAGAATCTCTAAGTACATATAACAAAATCAAATACAAGATAATAGAAAATTTTGGATTCTAAGACTAAGATTTGAAATAGCAAAGCAACTATGAAATCAAACCTAATGAATAAAATACAATTGCAGAAAATAATAGTCAACATGAAGTAATTAACGAAACTAAGCATGGAACAAAACTTAGAGCATTAAAGAAACCTAATCTAACTTAACCTAATTGAATTTAAATGAAGACATAAAACTTAACAATTGAAAGAGCAATACAAAGCAAGAGTTAAGTAAACTAAGATGCATCAGATTGAACCTAACTATTGAAAGAGACATTTCACCGAACGTGAAATGAACACATGACATGCAAAAATTAGAACCTAACTACGGAACATTTTATCAAACAAGTTGGGTGCATGAAACAATTAAAGCCAAGTGCGTGCATTCTAATTAAGGGAGATCAAGTTTGATATAAGCATTCAATAAGAAACATAACACACATCCAACTTGATAAAAGAAACAACCTAATAAATCTGATCAGGTTCAGATTACTACCCTTATCAGCAGTTTGTGGCTCTTCCGACGATGGTAAATCTGTCCAACAACCCTCACTGCCTCAGAATTCACCGATACACGACAGTGGCACAAATCCAAGCACAAATGGGGTCACCGCAGCAATGGATCTGCAATCCAGAAGATGCCAATCCGTTGATAAGTTGTGACGGCTGTCAAACAGGGAAGAGGAATAGAGATGACAACATCTCATACCTCCTTGTGGTTGACCGGATGGCCATGGCACAATTGAAGGGGGCAACGCGTGGTAACCCCTCGCAACTGCTGATACGCGGAAGAACAACCCTACTCTCCTGTGTACTCAGCTCTCCGACAGTGACAGATGGAAGAGGAAGAAGTGGCAGCCGGTGAAAGAGATGGCGGCGACGCTAGCAGCCCAAAATTGCAGGTACTGTGGTCGGATGCGATGACGCCGGCTGCATCTAGGGCAGAGACTCAAGGGGAAAAGTAGAAGAGGATCGGGCTGCCTGATAACCCAGAGAGCTTGGTGTTGGTGAGGCTCGCGGAGAGAAGGACTGCTGCCGGCGGTGCTCTCGTGACAATCGGCGTGGTGAGGACCTCCGCGACGAGGAGACGACGACAGAGGAGGGAAGATGACGCGGAAGAAGAGAAAGGGGCGCCGGTTGGAGAAGATGAGGAGAAGAAGAAGAGCAGAGAGTAAACGACGTGAGAGAGGAGGAAGAATCGGGGCGGCGACGAGATAAGGTGAGGAAGGATTCGACGATTAGGGTGGAATAGGGCACGGTGAGGAATTATAACCATTAATTAAATTAGATAACTAGGTTTATTTTAATTAAAACTTAAGTAATTTCTTTTATCAACTCCTACTTAAATTAGGTATTCCTAATAATTTTTTCTCAAGTCTGCAAATGTATCCCCTCCAATTACACAGCTCCGAAAAATTCTTAAAAAATATCTAAAAATTCCGTTAAGATTAATTCCCAATTAAACCTTATTATTTAATTATTATTATTATTTTTTTATTGCCATATTTTACAATAAAAGTGCACAATTATTAGTAAAAATCAATAAAAATAATAAGAATTCAGGGACTGTAGGGTGGACGACCTCACGGTCGCATGAGGGGGCTAATTGAAAAGGTCACGAACCTTGCGGCCTTGAGAAGCAACTGTAGACAACCTTAAGTGGTTGTGATCGCCCTCACAACTACGGTCGACCTCGCACCTGCGAGCAACCTTTGCAGCCGTATAAGATAGCCACCAAGCACGAGAAAAATAAAATCAGAGGCGGGGGAAAAAGAATTTGTACCTGCTCTGATAAAGCCAAAGACAAAGCCAAAGCCAAATTAGGACGAGGAGAAAGGGTTAGAAAACCTAATTCATATTTATTTTTCTTTATAAAAAGTTATATATAATTTCATATTAAATTTGGTTTAAATTCTTTCTTAAAGTTTTTTCATATATTATATTTTATCAAAGTGAATATATTTACAATTTCATGTCTCTGATTTATGTAAATATAAAACAAATTCTATTTTCGTTTAAAAATATTTAAACGATCACAAATTCCATTTATAATCCATATTTATTTTTTTAATACAATTTATACATAGCTTCGTATCAAAAATTGTTTTAAATTTATTTTCAAATATTATATTTCATTAAAGTTAAACAAATTAATTATTATGTAACAAATCTGTATCTGATTTATATAAATTTGAAATAGATTTTATTTTCGTTTTAACTTTAAATTAATTTATAAACGAAATTTGTCACAGAAATTATACAGTCTTCTGTTTATAATTCATATTTATTTTTGTTTATAAAAATTTATATGTTCGTTTCAAATTTGTTTTAAATTCTATCTTAATTTTTTTTAAATATATAATTTACTAAAATGAAACGGATTAATAATTCTTCCTCTCCCTCACCGAAACCATCAGTCCCCTCTCCTCCATCTTCGGCCCCAAAACCAAGGTTTTTCCCCTAAGAAAGCCTAAGATACAAGGAGGACTTAGCAAGGGAATCAAGGGAAAGGAACTAGAAGAAGAGGCTACTTCTTCCATCACCATACCTTAGATCCACAAGCGAAAAGGATGTAAGCTTCCCCTCACCTGTGGTACAAGGCTTTTTATGTGATTTTCGGATTTTATGAGGATTAGAAAACCTAGGAAAGAATTTTAGAAAATTCGGCTAAAGAAAGAGTTTTCAAATCTAGGAAGGTTTAAACAAGTCTTTATTTTATGATATGTTTTCTTTGCTATGTAGGAAGGATTTTCTTCATATTTTTATACCTAATTGATGCTTGATCAGAGGAGTGCCTAACCCTAGAATTTCGGCCAAAAATATTTTAAGGAGGTTAGGGAAAACATGGTGTAACCAAACTAGTACAAGATTCCCTCCATGAACTACTAAGGGTCTTTTATTGGTTTTCTTGCTTGAAAGTTACTTGGAACCAAAAGAAATCCATTTATATGTTTCGGCCAAGAAAAAGGGCTTAGGGTTAGGAAGACCTTTAAATTTAAGTAACCATGTTTGTATGATAGAATATAGAGTTCTCTTAAAGAATTGCATGTTGAACATTGTTAGAAATTCATGAACTCTTATTTTAGATTTTCGGCCATGATAAGATGGATAGTTTAGAAAAGCTTGAACAAAATTCTAATATGCTCAAGACCTCTGTGATATCATGATATGAAAGTTGTTTAATGCTCTCATGTTTAATTGGAGTATAGAAAATTTGTTACATGATATATGACATGTAAGATCACAAGGGTCCTAGCTTGTTTATGAACCCACTTTGTATATGATGTTCTTAGTAATTTTTTCCATGAAACTTACTTAGGTTTTCCATGCTTTAGGACACTTAAAACCTAGTTTAAAGATTGGTAGGTTTCGGCCATGAGGAAAAATAAAAGAAAAAGGGAAAGAAACCTAGGAAGCCTAAGACACAATTCACATGTATGTTTATTATGCTTGTCTTTATACATGCTATGAAACTTGTATGATTTCTTATGCTTTTAGGCTATTTGAAGCAAGTTTATATACTGTTGAGTTTTGGCCAAGTAGGGTTTAAAAGACCTAGAGGCCTTAGAAATGAAACCAAAGGTGTTAAAAATGCTTCTTATGGAAAGATGATAATGTGTTGATTGTGTCACATGCTTGTACAATTTTTCCATGACCTAAATGGACCATTGTATGTTTCGGCCATGAAGGGATAGAGGCCCTAGAAACCCTAGAACAAAAATTAAATATTCTTATGTCACTCTACATGAAATATGATAAGTAGAAAGACAAAGTTCCTATGCTATATGCTGTTTAATGACCTAATTGAGGCTAGGGTAAGTTTCGGCCATACATATTGTATAATGTCTTGTTATGAATTTATACATGATGTTAGTTCAATTTCACATGATTGTATATTTGTTTTTATCCCTAATGAACACTTGTTAAAAGTTTGACCATGACATATGTTAAGGGCTTGAAGGACTTAGGAACTAGCTCAATATGCTTACTATGTTACTTGGAAAAAAATGCTATAAATGTGGCTTAAGGTTTCCATGCTTTCATGACATTTGGGACCTTGTTTCACACCTGATAGGGTTCGGCCACATGAAGTTTAGGGACTTGGAGAACTTAGAAACCAAGTAAATCATACTTATAATGCTTCCTATGAAATTTATGTAATGATAATTTAGGTTCCACATGCTTGGAGGTTGTTTTTACCTAAATTGAGATCTAAGGGGTTCGGCCATGATAAGAACCCAAGAGATTAGGAAACTTAGAACCCAAGCTAACTATGTTACCATATTTCTTATGATAGTATAATTACATGATACACCCTTATGCTTAAACATGTATGCTTGTGATTTCTACTTTCCATGATATGATATGTGCTTAGAAATATGCATGCTTTGATGATATGTTATGTGCTTAAAATATGCATGTTTTTATGATATGATACGTGTTTAGAAATATGCATGCTTTGATGATATGTTATGTGCTTAGAATATGCATGCTTGATGATATGCTATATGCTTAGAATATGCATGTTTTTATGATATGATATGTGTTTAGAAATATGCATGCTTTGATGATATGTTATGTGCTTAGAATATGCATGCTTGATGATATGCTATATGCTTAGAATATGCATGCTTTTTATGATATGCTATGTGGAAGGAAATATGCATACTTTGATGATATGCTATATGCTTAAAATATGTATGCTTTTATGATATGCATGTTAATATGATGTATGCCTAAGTGATGCATACTTTTATATGATGTATGCCTAAGTGATGCATACTTTTATGACATGATGTATGCCTAAGTGATGCATACTTTTATATGATGTATGCCTAAGTGATGCATACTTTTATGACATGATGTATGCCTAAGTGATGCATACTTTTATATGATGTATGCCTAAGTGATGCATGCTTGTATGATGTATGATATGTATAAGTATGACATGTATTTTACTTTGAATGGCTTGTACCAAAAGGGTGGGCTCCTTATGCGCCCCTAGGTCGAATTACGGGCCTAGTAAGGTGGGCTCCTTACGTGCCCCTAGGTCGAGCTACGGGCCTAGTTTCCTAGTAGGATCAAGACTAGCTACCTTGGATCTACTTAGGATGCGCGCATTATGTATGTATGTGATACTAAGCCGGGGCCCTGAATATGTTGATATTACGTTCAAGTATATATGTAAGAAGAAATGGTTTTAAAAATCATGAGACATACACATGTTTTTTCGGATACATGTTTTCAAAATCATATTGCATATACCTTATGATCATGTTGTGATGATGCTATGATCTATGATATGCCATGATTAGATATGATTATGTTATGTTTCATGCTATGCTTAATATGCCATGCTACCTTATGATGATGCTATGATATGCCATGATTAGATATGATTATGTTATGTATCATGCTATGCTTTAAGAGATGATATGCCATGACTAGTTATGATTTTTGTTATGTTGCATGATATGCTTAAAGAATATGATATGTTATGCCATGACTAGTTGAGATCATGTTATGTTGAGATATTCTTTGATCATGTGATGATTTTCGGTTTTAGTGAGTAGGAAAGGAACTTACTGAGCCATGAGTGCTCACAGCTTACTTTCCTTGTACCGCAGATAAAGGAAAAAGCTGGATGTGCTAAAGGAGCAGCAGGAGAGGCAAGGAGATGTGTGTGGCTATGGCTAGGAAACCAAATAAGAACCTGCTTTAAGAACTTTTAAGAATTACGCTTTGGTTTCATAAATTGTAGTACTAAATGGGTGACTTGATGTTATGTTTCTATTTATCTTGTTATCATGTTATGGAAACCATATTAGTGTAGTTCGGATATGCAAACAAAAGAAAAGTTTTATTAATCTAAGAAAAATTATTTTAAGTCTTCCGCTGTAATATGTACGTAGAGTATCGTAGCCCCGTCCCTTAGGGTTAGCAGGGAGGGCGGGCGTTACACCTTATGATGATACTATGATATGCCATGATTAGATATGATTACGTTATGTTTCATGCTATGCTTTAAGAGATGATATGCCATGACTAGTTATGATTTTGTTATGTTGCATGATATGCTTAAAGAGTATGATATGTTATGCCATGACTAGTTGAGATCATGTTATGTTGAGATATTCTTTGATCATGTGATGATTTTCGGTTTTAGTGAGTAGGAAAGGAACTTACTGAGCCATGAGTGCTCATAGCTTACTTTCCTTGTACCACAGATAAAGGAAAAAGCTGGATGAGCTAAAGGAGCAGCAGGAGAGGCAAGGAGATGTGTGTGGCGGTGGCTAGGCAACCAAATAAGAACCTGCTTTAAGAACTTTTAAGAATTACGCTTTGGTTTCGTAAATTGTAGTACTATATGGGTAACTTGATGTTATGTTTCTATTTATCTTGTTATCATGTTATGGAAACCATATTAGTGTAGTTCGGATTGGAAAATAAAAGACAAGTTTTATTAAACTAATAAAAAGCAAATTTTTATTATTTCAAGTCTTCCGCTGTAATATGTACATAGAGTATCGTAGCCCCGTCCCTTAGGGTTAGCAGGGAGGGCGGGCGTTACAGAGAGAGCATGTGTCACATAATCATAAAAAAAAACATTTATGCTAGATGTGACAGATCGGATCACGCTGGGGTTGGTAACATCTCGTTATACGTTTTCAACTTTCTCTTACCAGAGAAAGAGCCAATCATCAACCAGGAAGTTTTGAAAGGAGACGTAGTTAACTATGCATAATAAAGGGGAGACGGACTGAGTTTGAATAAGCCTAGGCTAAGGACAAGAAAATGTAAGGAGAACGATTTAGGCACATAACGGATTTTAAATTAATGTCATTATTGTTGGTGCAACTTTAGGTCAAGGTTGACCTGGTTGACCCGACTCGAGTTGACCTGACTCGAGTTGTATTTTGATGTTTGACGAGAATAGAAAAATTGTATTTTGATGTTTGACGAGAATAGAAAAGTTGTATCTTGATGTTTGACAAGAATACAAACTTGGGAGATTGTGGGTGCAACCTTTGGTCAAGGTTGACCTGGTTGACCCGACTTGAGTTGACCTGATTCGGGTAAAGTCCAAGTATGGAGACTTGGCACGGAAAAGTCCAAGCAGGGAGCTTGGCACGGGAAAAGTCCAAGTATGGAGACTTGGCACGGAAAAGTCCAAGCAGGGAGCTTGGCACGGGAAAAGTCCAAGTATGGAGACTTGGCACGGAAAAGTCCAAACGGGGAGCTTGGCACGGGAAAAGTCCAAAGTATGGAAGCTTGGCATGGGAAGTCGGAGAGGGATCGGCAGCTCATTCTCCGGACCAGGTTAGAGAGGGTTCGGGAGCTCGTTCTCTGGACCAGACGAAGTCGGAGAGGGCTCGGCAGCTCGTTCTCCGAACTAGGTCAGAGAGGGCTCGGGAGCTCGTTCTCTGGACCAGATGAGGAAGTCGGAGAGGGCTTGGTAGCTCGTTCTCCGGACTAGGTCAGAGAGGGCTCGGTAGCTCGTTCTCTGGACCGGACGAAGTCGGAGAGGGCTCGGTAGCTCGTTCTCCGGACTAGGTCAGAGAGGGCTCGGGAGCTCGTTCTCTGGACCGGAGGAAGTCGGAGAGGGCTCGGTAGCTCGTTCTCCGGACTAGGTCGGAGAGGGCTCGGGAGCTCGTTCTCTGGATCGGATGAAGTCGGAGAGGGCTCGGTAGCTCGTTCTCCGGACTAAGTCAGAGAGGGCTCGGTAGCTCGTTCTCTGGACCGAACGTGGAAGTCGGAGAGGGCTCGGTAGCTCGTTCTCCGAAATAGGTCAGAGAGGGCTCGGTAGCTCGTTCTCTAGACCGGGAAGGCTTTAGGGTTTAGGGCTGGGAAGCTCTAAGGCATTGGATCGGTCTGGTGACCGATCAGTAACCAAACAGAATATTTCTGTGGGTTAACTGATCGGTCTGTAGACCGATCAGGAAGCGATGGACTTCAGAGAGCGATAGGAGGGGATCGGTCTGTGGACCGATCCACCTATAGCCTGATCGGTCCACAGACCGATCAGGCTTCGAAGCCAACTCTCACAGAGAGTTGGTGGATCGGTCTGGGGACCGATCAGCCTAGGGCCTGATCGGTCCACAGACCGATCAGGAGACTGCCAGATCGATCAGGTTGGAGCCTGATCGATCCAGGCTTAGCCGTTGTGACTCAACGGCTAGATTTCTGGATTCTTCTTTGTCTTCTTCCAGGTGCAGGATATAAGGCCGCTACAATAGATGAAGAAAAAAAAATGCTTGCTGACTACGGTTCTTTCTCCTGCGATCTGAGCTTTGTTGAGCTCTCCACTGCTGAAGCTTCGTGTGAGCTTCCATCGGCTGGTTTTCTAGCTGCTGTTGTTGGATCCGTGAAGTTGCTGCTTCATCAACGGACTCCAGTAAACAACATGAAGACAAGCAAACTTGGTAGGGTGTTTTTACATTCATATTGTCCATTGTTTCTTGCTCTATTCTTTGTACTCCATTATTGCTGTTGCAAAAGGAATTGTGGTGAGGTTTCTCCACCCAGAGGGAGTTCTTATTAGCCGGTTTTCCAGGGTCTCATCCACCGACGGATTGATAGGATTCGTCCACCTTACGGACACGCCGAGGAGTAGGAGTATCATCTCCGAACCTCGTTACATCATCGTGTTTGAGGTTTGATCTTCTCCACTTTCATTTTTACATTGTATTTCCGCTGCGCTAACCTAAATTGTAGGAAGAAATGATAATTTGAGGTCGGCTATTCACACCCCCCCTCTCTAGCAGCTATCCGAAGGTCCTAACAAGTGGTATCAGAGCAAGGTTGCTCTTCGACGGATTAACACCCGGGGGAGCACAAGCTAGAGAATGGATCGACTTGGAGAAGACATCACGATTCCATCCTTCTACGATCGCGACGACTTCGCGTATTGGAAGGTAAGATTGAAGTATTTTCTTATGACTAACCTAGTAAATTGGAATTGTGTACGAGTAGGTTTTACTCCTCCGGTGGATAAAAAGGGATAACCTCTCGAGAAGAAGATGTGGATGAAGGAACAAATCCACCAATCCACAATCAACGACGAGGTAACGAAAATCCTTGAATTTTCATTACCTAATGATATCTTGTGTAAGATAGATGGATACAACGATGCCAAGGAGTTGTGGAACAACTTGTCTAAGTTCCATGAGGAGAGCTCCAATTCAAGTCATGAAGAGGAGTCAAGTGAGCCAAGTAGCTCACATCATGGAGGTATGGAATTAGAAGTTGAGGGCTACTCAACATCTAAGGAAGAAGAGGAGGAGAGTTCTTCATCAAGATTGGTGCAAGAAGAAGAAGTCTCTACCTCCGGAAGGGATGAAGAAGAGAGTTTATGTTCATCCTCAACCCTAGGTAAGTCAAGCAACTTAATTTCAAGTAAATTACATATAATGTGCTTTGAGTGTAGGGAATATGGGCATTACAAGAGTAAATGTCCAAAGAGGATTAGGAAGACTCCACCGGCACCAAAAGTCAAGGAAGCCGGAGTCCCGATAAGCAAGGGCAAGGAGCACGTGGTGTGCTTCCAATGCAAGCAAAGGGGACATTATAGGAGCCAATGTCCGAGGGGGAGGCAACCTCACAAGGACAAGAGACCAAGCACATCTATGGGGGGAGCTAAGGCAAACCCTAAGGTATCTTTTAAGGCACATTATTGCAATTCTAATAAGAAACATGCTAGTAGCTTTATTGCAATTGCCAATGATGATAAGCATGATAACCATAGAAACCGATACATGTGCTTAGGTGCCAAACATGTTAGTCTAGGTAAGGATGATACTAGAAATGCCAACCCTAGAATTAACTCATCTAAGGTTAAGGAAAACCTAGATAGGAATCCCAAAACAACAAGACATATGCCTAGGAATACCTCAAAGAAAAATGGAAAATTAAAGCTTGAGGTATTAGAGAAGGAAAATCAAGTCTTGAGGTCAAGACTTGACACTTTAGAAAAGGCCCTTAAGAATTTGGAAAAGCCAACTCTAGGGTCTAAGGGTCAAAAATCAAAGCCCAAGGACATGAGAGGTTTGGGTCACAAACCTAAGTCTCAAGTGGTCAAGCCCACTTATCATAATGTTCCATTCGATTATGGAACAAGATCTAGGGCTAGGAAGACCATCACCAAGGTCACAAGGGGAGTCACCCCTAGAGTTGATCTTGATGAGTCCCAAATGACCAAGGCTTTAAAGCCTAGGAGGGTCATTAGGAGGGTTGCTAGGGAAGTCATCCCTAGTGAATATTTAGTGAACCCAATGAGCTCAAATAGGTATTGGGTTCCTAGGAGCGTGATTCCTTCACGCTAGATGGTTTAGGGTGTGCCAACCTTAATTGGATAGGTAGTTAACCTACTCATGGCAAAAGGTGACATTTTAGGAATATTCAAGGTGTAATCAAGCCTTGAAAATGAAATTAAGAAGTATTCCTAAGGTTATTAGGATGTGCCAACCACAATTGAGGAGTTTTCTAAGATCAGTCTAATTGGCACATAGTGGTCTAAAAGTCTTTAGTATATGATTTTAGGTCTATTACACTTAGGAATATAGAATTTATGGTAAAATGATCAAAACTATCAAAAATGGCAACTAAGGCTAGAAATAGGTATTTTCTATACCTTTATATGTTATTTGCCATACATTGTTTGTCATATGTCATGTCATGACATCATATTTATTTTATCATTTGAAATGTCATGATAATGCTTAGGTTAGTTATATGTCATGCCTTATTTAAGTTTCATACTTGATGACATGACATCATGACATTGACACATGTTTCCACTTATGATATTATTTTATGACATGTCATCATCTCTTGCATTTATGATCAATTAATTTGATTTAAGGATAAAAACATAATTTGATATGGAGATCAAATTGTTGTTTAGAAAATGCATGAGAACTTAGCTTAAGATGACCTAAACCCATATCTCACATCAAAATTGACTTGGATGTGTTTGATACACCTTAGATGTGTGTGAGATATTAGGATTATGAGTTAGGATCAAGGTGCATAGTTCTTGTACCTAGATGAGCCTAATTCGTAATTGAGGATCATAGGGAAAACTTGTGTACAAGTCATGTACATTCAGCCCTAAGATTGTGGTCCTAAATTGAATGGTTTAAAATCATTTCAAAATTGATTTGAAAAACCTTGATGAAGCTTTTCTAGTGATAGCATTCATCATTGAGCAAGTTGATACAAAGATGGATTAACCTTGAGCTATTTCAAAGTCTTTCGAACTTTGTATCAAGATTTGAAAATGGAAGTTATTTTCATAGAAAACTATTTTTCCATGATAATATATGTTATGAGGAATGTATCCTCAAAATTATACAATTTTTGGAATTTTCTGTGAATTTTTAGGGGTTTCTGAATTTCTGGAGAAAAATCAGAAATTCCTATCAGAGCTTTGTGGACCGATCAGAGGGGATGCTGATCGGTCCAGGGAGTTCTGGATCGGTCACTGGACCGATCCAGGGAAGTGTGGATCGGTCTGGTGATCGATCCAGTAAAGGGCTGAGCGTGCCAAAATACTGATTTTCGACTGATTGTCTGAAATTTCAGCTGGAAGTTGGTATTTTAGATTTCTATAGGATTGAAACTCTCCAAGACATTGTTGGTGCAATGGTCAAGGGGGAGTTGACCTTTAGGGGGAGTTTTACCTATTTGTCAAGCAGGAGTTGACTTTTAGGGGGAGTTTTTACTCGTCAAGATGAGTGATATGGGATTATCACTAAGTTGATTATTGTCTTTAGTCTCAAGGGGGAAATTAAGGGTTTCAATGAAAGGTATGAGACTTTCATTAGGAAGAAACTCTTAACCTTGATTCACTCTTTTTGATGTGTGTCAAAAAGGGGGAGAATGTTTAGAAAATGTTCAAGGAAGAATATTGTAGTTTGGGGAGAATGTTCAAGGAAGAACATTGGAGAACTATTGGAAAACCTAAGTTAGGTTATCGGGTTAACCTAACTTGATTATGGTTTTTGTCAAACATCAAAAAGGGGGAGATTGTTGGTGCAACCTTAGGTCAAGGTTGACCTGGTTGACCCGACTCGAGTTAACCTGACTCGAGTTGTATTTTGATGTTTGACGAGAATAGAAAAGTTGTATTTTGATATTTGACGAGAATAGAAAAGTTGTATCTTGATGTTTGACAAGAATATAAACTTGGGAGATTGTGGGTGCAACCTTTGGTCAAGGTTGACCTGGTTGACCCGACTTGAGTTGACCTGATTCGGGTAAAGTCCAAGTATGGAGACTTGGCATGGAAAAGTCCAAGCAGGGAGCTTGGCACGGGAAAAGTCCAAGTATGGAGACTTGACACGGAAAAGTCCAAGTAGGGAGCTTTGTTAGGACCAAAAGTAGCTAGAGGGGGGTGAATAGCTCGTCACGTTCGCTCGGTGCGCTTCGTTGCTTGGCGTTGCTTGTTTCTTCTTGGATGTGCAGCGGAAAATACAGAAACAAACACAAAACGCTAACACTAGGATTTTACTTGGTATCCACCACGAGGTGACTAATCAAGGATCCCTCCACTATGAATAACACTCCTTTATGGTAACTACAAAGGAGAAGCCCTACAACACTCTCAATACAAGAAGAAGGAAATACAAGTTAAGCAAAAGCTTACAAGATGTGCTAAAAACCCTAACTTCTTCCTCTTGCAATAGATCCGCCTCTTGACTTGAAAGCCTCCAGAACCTTCAAGCTGGCGATCACGCAGGAGGCGGAATGAATGAAGTGCTCGTGAAGAGATTGCGAAGACCACGCGCTGCGCTTTAAACCCCGCGGTCGGATCGATCGATTCGAATGTTCGATCGGGACTGATCGATCCACGATCGATCGAAGCGCTGGATCGATCCACGGATCGATCGGGGAGGCTTTCGATCGATGATCGATCGAGGACCCCCGATCGATCCACGGATCGATCCGACCATTTCAATCGATCAATGATCGATTCGACAGCTCCGATCGATCCACGGATCGATCCGACCATTTCAATCGATCCTTCAAACCAACATCCGATCAACCTTGACCTGTTGGTACATCATGCCTCGCATCTGGTCACTCCCTTGACCTGCTCCCCACCAAGTGTCCGGTCAATCCCTTTGACCCACTTGGACTTTTACTCGTCGTGCCAAGTATCCGGTCACTCCATTGACCTACTTGGACTTCCACCAGATGTCTGGTTGGTAAGTATCCAGATGGGTCAAGGTTGACCAGACATCTGGTGGAAGTCCAAGTAGGTCAATGGAGTGACCGGATACTTGGCACGACGAGTAAAAGTCCAAATGGGTCAAAGGGATTGACCGGACACTTGGTGGGGAGTCCTGGCAGGTCAAGGGAGTGACCAGATGCGAGGCATGATGTACCAACAGGTCAAGGTTGACCGGATGTTGGTTAGGGAGGTTTGGGACTTGGTTTTGGGCAAAATCCGGTCGGATCGATCCGTGGATCGATCAGCAGCTAGCTGGGAAGATCGATCCGAATTCTGCTCAGATGAAGCTCGGATCGATCCGTGGATCGATCCAGAGGTCCCGATCGATCACCGATCGATCGACGATGTCGCCGCGAGCAGCGCCGGATCGATCCGGATCGATCTAGGCGCGCTTCGAGCACGAGGCTCGATCGATCCGTGATCGATCCAGCCTCCCGATCGATTCGAACATTCAATCGATCGATCCGACCGCCGGGTTTAAAGCCGCAGCGAGCGTGGTCTTCGGTAATCTCTTCACGAGCACTTCTCGATTCATTCCAGCTCCTCCACAGCTCTCTACAAGCACCAGTTCTTGAAGGTTCTGGAGGCTTTCCAAGTCAAGAGGCGGATCTATTGCAAGAGGAAGAAGTTAGGGTTAGGTTTTACTGCACATCTTGTAAGCTTTTGCTTAACTTGTCCTTTTTCTTCTTGTATTGAGAGTGTTGTAGGGCTTCTCCGCCTGTAGTTACCATAAAGGAGTGTTATTCATAGTGGAGGGTGTGTGAGTGTGATCCTTGGATTAGTCACCTCTGTGAGGTGGATACCAAGTAAAATCCTAGTGTTAGCGTTTGTGTTTGTTTCTGTATTCCGCCGCACATCCAAGAAGAAACAAGCAACGCCAAGCAACGAGCGAACGTGACGAGCTATTCACCCCTCTAGCTACTTTTGGTCCCAACAAGCTTGGCACGGAAAAGTCCAAGTATGGAGACTTCGGAAAAGTCCAAGCAGGAGCTTGGCACGGAAAAGTCCAAAGTATGGAAGCTTGGCATGGGAAGTCGGAGAGGGCTCGGCTGCTCGACCAGGTCCGAGAGGGCTCGGGAGCTCGTTCTCGGACCGCACAGTCGGAGAGGGCTCGCAACTCGTTCTCCGAACTAGGTCGAGAGGGCCTGGGAGCTCGTTCTCGGACCGATGAGGAAGTCGGAGAGGGCTCGTTCTCCGGACTAGGTCAGAGAGGGCTCGGTAGCTCGTTCTCTAGACCGGACGAAGTCAGAGAGGGCTCGGTAGCTCGTTCTCCGGACTAGGTCAGAGAGGGCTCGGGAGCTCATTCTCTGGACCGGACGAAGTCGGAGAGGGCTCGGTAGCTCGTTCTCCGGACTAGGTCAGAGAGGGCTCGGGAGCTCGTTCTCTGGACCGGAGTAAATCGAAGAGGGCTCGGTAGCTCGTTCTCCGGACTAGGTCGGAGAGGGCTCGGGAGCTCGTTCTCCGGAACGGATGAAGTCGGAGAGGGCTCGGTAGCTCGTTCTATGGACTAAGTCAGAGAGGGCTCGGTAGCTCGTTCTCCGGACTAGGTCAGAGAGGGCTCGGTAGCTCGTTCTCTAGACTGGGAAGGCTTTAGGGTTTAGGGCTGGGAAGCTCTAAGGCATTGGATCGGTCTGGTTACCGATCCAGTGATACTCTGATTGTCTGGATCGGTCTGGTGACCGATCAGTAACCAAACAGAATGTTTCTGTGGGTTAACTGATCGGTCTGTAGACCGATCAGGAAGCGATGGACTTCATAGAGCAATAGGAGGGGATCGGTCTGTGGACCGATCCACCTATAGCCTGATAGGTCCATAGACCGATCAGGCTTCGAAGCCAACTCTCACAGAGAGTTGGTGGATCGGTCTGGGGACCGATCAGCCTAGGGCCTGATCGGTCCACAGACCGATCAGGAGACTCCCAGATCGATCAGGTTGGAGCCTGATCGGTCCAGGCTTAGCCGTTGTGACTCAATGGCTAGATTTCTGGATTCTTCTTTGTCTTCTTCCCGGTGCAGGATATAAGGCCGCTACAGTAGAAGAAGAAAAAAAAAACGCTTGCTGACTACGGTTCTTGCTCCTGCGATCTGAGCTTTGTTGAGCTCTCCACTGCTGAAGCTTCGTGTGAGCTTCCATCGGCTGGTTTTCTAGCTGCTGTTGTTGGATCCGTGAAGTTGCTGCTTCATCAACGGACTTCAGTAAACAACGAGAAGACAAGTAAACTTGGTAGGATGTTTTTACATTCATATTGTCCATTGTTTCTTGCTCTATTCTTTGTACTCTATTATTGCTGTTGCAAAAGGAATTATGGTGGGGTTTCTCCACCCAGAAGGAGTTCTTATTAGCCGGTTTTCCGGGGTCTCATCCACCGACGGATTGATAGGATTCGTCCACCTTACGGACACGCCGAGGAGTAGGAGTATCATCTCCGAACCTCGTTACATCATCGTGTTTGAGGTTTGATCTTCTCCACTTTCATTTTTACATTGTATTTCCGCTGCGCTAACCTAAATTGTAGGAAGAAACGATAATTTGAGGTCGGCTATTCACACCCCCCCTCTCTAGCCGCTATCCGAAGGTCCTAACAATTATAAGGTGCAAACTAGCATTAATCAAGATAATTTTATTGATATCGGCCGACATAACTTTGGCTATGCTAAACAAGTATAATATCAGTTTAAATAACATTGTTTGTGATCAACGGGCCAATACTGGTTGGTATAATGTCAGTTACAATAGATAAATATAACATCGACCAAGACAGTCTTGTTTATGATAGATAAGCTAATATCGGTTGGTATAACATTAGCTATAATATAGAAATATTCCACCGGTTAAGATAGCCTCGACCATGATAAAGGACACATAGGATATACGAAGGGGTAATGAGCACAACATTACATTTATTCTTATAAATCAGAAGGATTCAATAGAGTCACTTAATTCAATACAAAAGATTATTTTTACACTTAGAATCTGGTCAAGTACATAATATTACATTTCCCCTCAGAACATTAAACCTCAAACAGATAACAAAAATTACAAACATAAGCTCTTGAGATGCTTAGAAAATTTTAGTCCCACTGTAGTCAAACTTACCATGGAGCAGAAGTGGAAACATTTTACCTAGCGCAGAGGAAGCTCGTCCGAGCTTGTCAAGGCACAGAAGTGGCAATATTTTGCCCGGGATGAAGAAAATTATGAAGCAGAAAGATTCAAGGGAAAGGGGAAGGGGATGGATCTATTCAGGCCATGGTGCAAAGGTGACTGAAAGACCCTCTCCACTCCTCAAGCCTTGGAGTTCTGCAACTAGAGCCACCAAGTTTAGCCCATCGGTAACATGTGTTGTGCCCTTCTCGCGACATCCATGGACTATTTAGTTGGCCCTCCATGAGTAACGAAAACCTCTTTGAAGTTTTTTGAGCCTTCAGAACATTGGCACCTTTGGATGAAAATTCTAGACTTTGAGAAACTTCATCTCTTGAGACAGTTCCTCGAACCCTAGAGTTAGCCGAAGCAAAAACTTGAATAAACTCACATATAGATCTCGCCTTGTCCAACAAAAGTCGCCCCCAAAGAGGGGGATCCAAGGTCATACACTTAGCAGGAAAGATCAGTAGGGAAGGAAAAGAACTGAGGTAGGCGATGAATGAAGAGAATGATGCAGCCCTATTTAAAGGACTAGGGGACCCACGGAATCACTATACTAAGGTTCACGGGATCACTGTACACAAAGCTGCAAGATAGCTGTACATAAAATTTGTAAGGTTACTTCAATATCTGTGGCAGAGTCACGGGTAGGAAAAAATAAAATCAGACTTGTGTCTAGTCAGTCGTCTACACCTCCTTCGACTAGACTTGAAGGGAAGGCTAGTGATATGGGTTAGGTTTCATGGGTCCTCGATAAGGAAGGGAAAAGGAGATAACCAAATGGAGAAGATAGGTCAATATCGGCCGGGATATACTTCCGAGTAAGAAGGCCAATACCGACCGAGATATGCCTCCAAGGAGGAAGACCTATATCGATCAGCATAGGCCTCAAAGGAAGCAGGCCAATATCGGTCGGGATATACTTCCGAGTGATTAGATCGGTGTCGACCGAGATATACCTCAAAGGAAGCAGGCCAATATCGGCCGGGATATACTACCAAGCGGGTAGACTAATATCAATCGAAACATACCTTTAAGAAGGAAGGTCAATACCGACCGGTTTGCCTAATATCTTGAAATAATATTTGATAAAACATGGCCCAGGGCTAGCTAGAATAATAAACATAAAGGAGCCCGGACAAACATTGCCCCAAAAGCCTCATGAGAGGTAATAATAATTGATTAAACCTAGCTAGGCCCAGTTCCGACTGATACGAGGATCATTGGTACATTAAGCCATTTATGATATAGCAAAGACAGGAGGGGCAAGTAGGAATGATGGAAACACTTTAAAGGACCTGTGAAATAGGATAGAAGTAAATATTTTAAATAAAATAGTTAATGAAGATATTGACAGTATATGATTGTATAACAGGTGTTATATATACTTTGGCAGGAAATGTGTTTTCAGACTATTTTACAGGTACTAGACAACAAAGAAGGTACATCTGGGGTACAAAAAAGATTCCTTAAAAGTCATTTACCACAAGTTCACAGCTTACGTCATCTCATAACAAATGCTAACAAACTGGGGTCCACTTCATGACTACGGAGGTTATATGAAGTGGTATAAAAAGGGGAATCCTCTCCGTTGCCTAGGTAAGTTCACATCATTGCGCACATTCATAACCCTAATTGCTTAACTACTGTTCATCTTCTTCCTCCTTCTTCCACATCAAGAGAGATCACTGACTTGAGCGTCGGAGGGCCTAGCCAGGGATTCCCACCCCGGTCTTAGGTCACTGACGGTAGTGTTGGTTGGTCTCTTGTGCGCAGGAAGCCTTGGGAGTTCTGAATCTGGTGTTCTTCGATCGGATCTCTTCATCGCCATTGGTGTCTTGCATCGAGAGGACATTCTAGGGGCTTCATCTTCTTAGATCCTCTTTGGGTTTCTCGGATCGGCGTTCCATAGGCATTATTCTCCATCAGCAGTGGGTTTTTTTCTCCCGGATCTCCGTCTTGTCAAGCTTCTCAGACAGGATCAATGACCGATCTAAAAAAGGAAAGTTTAATATTAAAATCATCCCTTTAAATCCTTTTTATGGATCTCTATAAAAGGAAAGCTTTTACAAAATAAAACTTTCGTCTCTTCATGATGTGGCTGGCCACTTGCTTGGGCACCAAGCAAGGCTTGGCCGGCCCTAGATTGGGCTCCAAGCTTAGCTTGGCCGACCCCTTGCTTGGTCTCCAAGCAAGGCTTGGCCGACCCTAACTTGGCCCTTAAGAAGCTAGGCTTTGGGTGGATATAAGGCTTTATATAAGAGGCTACAATAGGGACCTAGAGGAGGAATTGGTTTTGGTCTCTCGATGAGCTTGAGCTTCCCGTGTTCGCCCCGAACACCCAACTCAAGTTCATCGATAATAACTCATACCACTAAAGAGTTATTATTGCACTACCACACCAATCCCATATTACTATATGGGTTCATTCTTATCATGAGTGTGTTAGTCTCCCTGTGTTTAAGATATTGAATGCCCATTAATTAAATGAGTTACTGACAACTCACTTAATTAATATCTAGCTCCAAGAGTAGTACCACTCAACCATATCATCATGTCGGACTAAGTCCACCTGCAGGGTTTACATGACAATCCTTATGAGCTCCTCAAGGGGACATCATCAACCTAGATTACTAGGACACAGTTTCATTTTATAATCAATAACACACCATATAAATAATATCATTTCTCAACTTATCGGACCTATTGATTTAACGAGCTAAATCGCACCATTTGATAAATTAAAGAAATAAATATTAAGTATATGTGCTTGTTATTATATCATGATTAAGAGTACACACTTCCATAATAATAGAGGTATTGTTCTTTTATATAGTCAGTATAAAAAGATACATCTCAAATGGTCCTGCTCAATACACTAATAGTGTACTAGTGTAATTTGTTAGTCAAGATAAACTAATATCTAATTACACTACAACCACTCCAATGGTTTATCCCATTCCATCTTGGTTGTGAGCAACTGTTTATAATTTATAAGGAACTAATAACATGAACTTCTGTGTGTCTCCTCACACCATGTTATCTACAATATAAATTAAACGGGCAACTACACTTAGCATAAATATAGACATTTGACCAATGTGATTCTTATTTCTAAATAAACGTTTATATAAAAAGCTAGCCTTTTAGTATACATTCCAACACACCCCTCCCTTTCCTCCTCACCTAGGGCCGGCGCCCCACCCCTCCTCTTTGCTTAGGGTCGGCGCCCCTCCCCTTCTCCCTTGCTAAGAGCCGGCGGCCCCTCTCCTTGCTAGGGTCGGCGACCCCCTCCTTGCTAAGGTCGGCACCCCCCTCTTCTACTCCTTGGTGGGCGGCGACTTCGAGAAGAGGAAGAAGAGGAAGAATAGGAAGAAGAAGAGAAGGTGCCCCATCCTAAGAGCTCATTTGTAGCTGGTGGTTTGGAAACCGAGAAGAGAAGGAGGGTGGTGTTGTCTTGGTAGATCATCGTCGACACGACATCCAAGAAGAGGAGAGGGATACGACAGAAGATCAAGAGGTCTTTAGTTACAAAGAAAAGGTACAACTAGTTCTTTAATTCCGCTGTGTAATTAGTTACTTTTCTTTGTATCGTTTTTGGAATACCAACACAAGAGGCCAACGATCTTGTACTTCGATCAAGGTGTACTTTGATCATTCAAGAACTTGCTTGATTGATCAAACACATGTTTGATCGAACATGCGGGTTGCTAGGAAAAGTTCTGCTCTTGTACAATTTTTTTGTACAGGAAAATTGAAACAGAACGAAATTCCAGCGCCTTCAAGTGGTATCAGAGCGAGTTTTCTGGTTCTGTGTGATTAGTTTTTGGTTAAATTATGCACTGCTCGTATATAAATTTAGGCCGGATAATAGTAGGATGTGCAAGATAGATTAACTCTGTGGTTGCAGGCATCCTAAGTCCAACTATTATGGCTTTGTGTGTTTGTATATGATTTGGACCCTCGGGCATGTCGAGGTTGTTTGTGTGTGCATGATTGTAATAATTGAATACGGTCGATTGCCGTATTATTTTTTTACATTTTGTTCGATCTAGATTACATGTAAATTCCTTTTTGGAATATAGGATCAATAAATGTAATTTTTTTTTTGCGGCTTGTATCCTTGCTATGCGTGGTGCTATTTTGAGGACTGGAGCCGCGGCGGAGAAGGAAACGAGATATATGCGACGACAGCGATCCATTGGCGGCATATTGGAGGATAGCGTTGGATGATGCCATAATAGTTAGAAATTTTATTTTCATATTTATTGCCTTTATATGCTGTTTTATGTGCCTTGATGTGTGTGTTGTGATGTGCGTGCTGTGATGTGTGTGCATGTTAAAATTCCTCAATTTAAATAACTAAGTAGGAGAGAGATTATTTAAATAAATTCCACGGTCTCCATTACTGGTTTATAAGTGATGCATTCAAACTTCCGCGTTGGCTTTAAGTGCCTTCCTCCATATCGGATGAGTTTGTTTGCGGGTCACTTGATCAAACTTCCTCTATGGATGATTATAGGAAATTATTTAGGTTTATGTGATCTTCTCCATCTGAAGGGGCACAATCCTAATTAATGTACTAAGTATCAAGTAATGGTATATACTTAGACACATTTAATAGTATCCTCCCCATCGGAGTCACTGTTATTATTTGTGTGACCGAAGATGAACCAACTATTAATTTTATTTGTAATAAAGTTAGGTTGACAAGATAATAAAATTAATGGGTAAAACCTCCTCTTACAAATGTTTGAATTAGTATACGTCCACACTATCATGACATACGAAATTCACGATGTTTTGAGGTGTTGGTGAATTTAAATTATATTGTTTGAGTAATCAATATTATTTTAAATTCTAAAGTTTTGACCAAATATTTTATTTTGTGATTCTCAGGATTTCAAAATGGTTTTTAATCCTCTTGTTGTTATTTTAAAAGAAAACAAACTTACTGGTCCAAATTATATTGATTGGAAACGAAACTTGGATATTATTTTAACTGCTGAAGAATACAAGTTCATACTTCTTGAGGTCTGTCCTAGCATTCCTGATAAGGATTCTAGTGAAGAGGAGATAGAGAGATATAGGAAATAGGTCAAGGCAGATAAGATAGCGCGGTGTTACATTTTGGCTTCTATGTCAAATGTCACTGCCTATGACATGATGCTCAATCTCAAGGAATTCTTCGGACACCAGAATCGGGCTGCCAGGCAGGAGGCCATGAGAAACTTTATAACGACCACTATGATTGAGGGGACACCCGTGAGGGATCATATCCTCAAGATGATGACTCATTTGAATGAGATGGAAGTCCTTGGAGTTGAAATCGATGGGGAAACTCAGGTCGATATCATTCTCCAAATGCTGCCCAAAAATTTTGAGCAGTTCTGCTTGAATTACAACATGAACAAAAAAGGGTTTATTCGTTCACAGAACTTCTGACAGAACTTCAAGCGGCAGAAGGGCTATTTCGTCAAAGTTGTCAACTTCACATTGCTGAAAATGTTTCTGCCTCTAAGATGAAAGGCTGAAACAAGAAGAAGAAACAAGTTGGTTCAGTAAAGAAAGTGATTCGACCTCAAGGGATTGGGCCGCAGGCAGGTGTGAAGAAGCCGAAAGGCAAGTGCTTCACATGCAAGCAGTCTGGATATTGGAAGGTGGACTGTCCTCGAAGAAAAAAGAATAATAAAGTATATCTAATTCATTAGTTGTTGAAACATATTTAGCAGTGTTATCTACCGGTACATGGTGTGTAGATAAGGGAGCCACTGATCATGTCTGTAAATCATTGCAAGGGTTCCAAGAAACCCAACGACTACATGAAGGGGAGATCACCGTCTACATGGGCAATGCTACGAGAGTGGTGGCTGTTGCAATGGGAGATGTTTATTTGTCTTTTGATAGGAATAAAACTTTGATTTTGAAATTTTTTTTTTACGTACCATGTTTTAGAAAGAACTTGATTTCAGTTTCTAAATTATTTATGGATGGATATTTTGTTTCTTTTGATGACAAAGTGGTTGTTAAGAAAAATAGAGTGGTTATATATTCTGGTGCGTTGGTTGGCAATTTGTATACTCTTAATCCAATAACTTCTATGATGCAACAAATGGAAATTAATAACACATCTTCTAATTTTAATAAGAGAAAGCTACATTCGGAAATGAATCAAACATATCTTTGGCATCTAAGGTTGGGTCATATTAACTTGAGTAGGATTCAAAGGTTAATAGCAGATGGACCTTTGGGTTCATTGGTAGTGGAAAACTTTCCGACTTGCGAGTCTTGCTTGGAAGGAAAAATGACCAAAAGACCGTTTAGGGCAAAGGGGTATAGAGCAAAGAAGTGTTGGAATTGGTTCATTCTAATTTGTGTGGGTTTATGACTATCCAGATAAGAGGTGGTTTTGAATATTTTGTCTATTTTATAGACTACTATTCGAGATATGGGTACATTTACTTGATGCACCGCAAGTCTGAGTGCTTTAATAAGTTCAAAGAGTACAAGGCTGATGTGGAGAAACGTCATGGTAAAAGTATCAAGACACTACGGTTTGATCGTGGTGGAGAGTACCTCTTAGGAGAGTTTAGGAGTTACTTATCAGATGCCAGGATTCAATCCTAATTATTTGCACCTGGTACACCCTAACAGAATGGTGTGGCGGAATGAAGGAATAGGACTCTTATGGAAATGGTTAGATCAATGATGAGTTATTCAAAATTACCAAATTCATTTTGGGGATATGCTCTGGAAACGACGGCGTATATTCTAAACTTGGTAACTTCTAAGTCAGTACCCTCTACTCCCACAGAATTATAGAATGGGCATAAGCCTAGTTTGAAACATATTCAGATTTGAGGTAGTCCAGCACACGTGCTGAAGGGAGACGCTGATAAGTTAGAATCACATACAGAAGTTCGCTTGTTCATGGGATATCCTAGAGGAACGAAAGGTGGTTTGTTTTATAGTTTTAAAGATAAGAAGGTCATTGTTAGCACCAATGTCCAATTTTTAGAAGAGGACTATGTAATGAATCACAAGCCCATGAGTAAAATTGTTCTTGAGGAAATAAGAGAGGACACTTCTACTTTAGTACCAACGGTACAAGATGAGATACCACAAATAATTGCAACACGTGTCATGAATGATGCACAATTACAGGTAGTGCCTCGTCATAGTGGGAGGGTTGTTCGGCAACCTGATAGATTCATGTTTTTGGGAGAGTCTTCAAACTTGATCCCTGGTGAACATGAAGCTGATCCTTAGACATATGATGAAGCACTCTAAGATAAAAATGCAGTATCTTGGCAAAGTGCAATGAAATCTGAAATATAATCTATGCATTCTAATCAGGTCTGGAAGCTTGTAGATCCACCAAATGGTGTGAAAGCCATTGGATGTAAATGAGTCTACAAAATGAAAAGAGGAACAGACGGGAAGGTGGAAACCTTTAAAGTGAGGCTTGTTGCGAATGGGTATATTCAGAAAGAGAGAATCAATTATGAGGAAACTTTTTTACCAGTAGTCATGCTTAAGTCTAGTCGGATTCTTTTATTTATTGCTGGTCATATGGATTATGAGGTTTGGCAAATGGATGTCAAGACATCTTTCCTTAATAGAAGTCTTGAAGAAAACATCTATATGAAGCTACCAGAGGGATTCATTGTGAAGGGTAAAGAGCATCTTGTATGTAAGCTCAATCAGTCCATATATGGATTGAAGCAAGCTTCGAGATCTTGGAACATCCAGTTTGATTAAGTGATCCAGTCTTATGGATTCATTCAGTGTCCAGATGAGTCTTGTGTATACAAGAAAAGTGACAGAAACCTGGTGGTATTTCTTGTACTATACGTAAATGACATTTTGCTCATTGGCAACAATGTCAAAGTGTTGTCAGACGTAAGGGTATAGACGTCCAAGCAGTTTGATATGAAGGACTTTGGAGAATGTGAGCATATTCTTGGGATCAAAGTAATAAGGGATCGCAAGAAAAGGATGTTGTACTTATCTCAAGCTTCATACATTGATACTATCCTAGCTCGTTTTATCATGCAAAACTCTAAGAAAGATTTTCTACCATTTTAGCATGGAGTACATTTATCTAAAGATATGTGTCCTAAGACATCAAAGGAGATAGAGGAGATGAAGGCAGTTCCTAATGATTCGGTTGTAGGAAGCCTAATGTATGTGATGCTATGTACGAGACCGGATATCTATTTTACCGTAGGCATGATTAGCAAATATCAAAGTAACCCAGGACTGAGACATTGGACTGCCGTAAAGCATATATTAAAGTACCTGAAAAGGACTAGAGATTATATGCTGGTTTACCAGGTAGATGATTTGCTCCCTGTGGGTTACACTGATTCGGATTTATAATCAGATAGGGACAGAAGTAAATCAATCTCAGGGTATGTGTTTACTTTGGGAGGTGGAGCATTAGCATGGAGGAGTGTTAACTAGAAATACATTTCAGACTCCACCATGGAAGCTAAGTATTCGGCAGCCTCTGAGGCAGCCAAAGAAGCTGCATGGCTCAGAAATATCTTGATGGACTTAGATGTG
Source organism: Zingiber officinale (assembly GCF_018446385.1). Classification (NCBI taxonomy): domain Eukaryota; kingdom Viridiplantae; phylum Streptophyta; class Magnoliopsida; order Zingiberales; family Zingiberaceae; genus Zingiber; species Zingiber officinale. The sequence goes on from NC_055986.1 coordinate 54,262,151, forward strand.
ATTCTTGGTTTGCCCAAAGTTATCACAATTTATTGTGACAACAGTGGTGCAATTGCAAACTCAAAGGAACCACGAGCCCATAAGGTAAGTAAACACATTGAGCGCAAGTACCACCTGATACGAGACATTGTAAAACGAGGAGAGGTTATTGTTGCCAAGATGACATCAACAGATAACCTGGCAGATCCTTTCACTAAGGCCCTTCTATCGAGAGCTTTTGATAGTTATGTTGAGGGGATGAGAATCAGATGTATGACAGCATTTATGACAGCATAGTCTTTTAGTATAAGTGGGAGATTGTTGGGATGTATACTATAAGTCTAGCTTTTGTATGAACATCTGTTTTGAAATGTTTTTGAAATGAAAATTACTTTTGTCAAATGTTTGCATTTTATATTTATATATATGTCAATGCAGTTGTCCATTTAATTTATATTGTAGATAACATGGTGTGTGGTGCCACACTGAAGATAATGTTATCGGTTCCTTATAAATTATAAATAGTAGCTCACATAATAGTGTAGCGGAACGAAGGAATATGACTCTTATAGAAATGGTTTGATCAATGATGAGTTATTCAGAATTACCAAATTCATTTTGGGGATATGCTCTGGAAACAACAGCGTACATTCTTAACTTGGTACCTTTTAAGTCAGTACTCTCTACTCCCACAGAATTGTGGAATGGGCGTAAGCCTAGTCTAAGACACATTCAGATTTGGGGTAGTCCAGCACATGTGCTGAAAGGAGATGCTGATAAGTTGGAATCACGCACAGAAGTTTGCTTGTTTGTGGGTTATCCTAAAGGAACGAAAGGTGGTTTGTTTTATAGTCCTAAAGATAAGATGGTCATTGTTAGCACCAATGCCCGTTTTTAGAAGAAGACTATGTAATGAACCACAAACCCATGCGTAAAATTGTTCTTGAGGAAATATGAGAGAACACGTCTAATTTAGTACCAATAGTACAAGATGAGATACCACAAGAAACTGTAACACGTGTCACAAATGATGCACAATTATAGGTAGTGCCTTGTCGTAGTGGCAGGGTTGTTCGGCAACCTGATAGATTCATGTTTTTGGAAAAGTCTTTGGAATCGATCCATGGTGAATATGAACCTGATCCCTGGACATATGGTGAAGCACTCTAAGATAAAGAAGGAGAACCGGAAGGTAAGGAGAAATACCACTGGACGAAGAAGGAGCAGGTCGACTACGTGGAAAACGGCAAAACAGAGTACCATCTACTAACCGCTCTTCCACCACAAGAAGTCAACCAGATCGTCCACTATGACTCTGTGAAAGAACTTTGGGAGAAGTTCCTTGAGCTACATGATGGAACTGTTGGAACTTTCGGACTGCAAAAACCGCTTTTTGCGTTGCGAAAACCCCGAAGTTCCATGCCACCGGATCCGTACGAAGATTAAAATTTTTGTGTACATGTTTTCTAATCCTAGATCTACACTAGATCTACATGGTAGAGAAGTTATACCTTTAAAGCGAAGCCCTTCGCAAATCCCGCTCGTTCAAATGTTGTCGGATCTCGAGTGTGTTTAAGTGTACACACCTCTAGTAGTATCCACACGAACAAGAAGTGATTCTCAAACCACTCTAGAAGGAGAAGAGAGCACCACAAGTGTCCTAGCACTCCCAAGGGCTCTTGGATGGGATTGGAAGAAGAAAGGAGAGAAAAAGAAGAAGAAGATTCTCATACACTTCTCTAAACTCTCTACTTACCCTTTCTTCTTGGATTAAACTCACTCACCTTCACCCTTCATGTTTGGAACTCTCGGCCAAGAGGAGAATGAGAACAAGAAGTAGCTAAGGAGGAAGAAGACAACAACCAATAATCACAATTCAATGCCAATGAATCCCATATTCATTTGGCCGGCCATTCATGGAATGCCAAGGGTCTTTGGCTCTTGGCATTCCATGCCTCTAGCTCTCCCTTGAGTCAACCTTCACCAAGTGGCATTTCATCAAGTCAAACTTGATGTTTCAACTTCTAATTTGGTCAAGTCAAAATTGACCACTTCTCTTCCTTGTTGAGTTAAATCCAACCTTAGATTCAAGTCAATTTCAATTTAATGAATCTCACTTCTTTAATATAAATTGACTGAATGAATCAACTCTAAATTAGACTCATTCAACAATTGAATCTAATTGAGTCTAACTCAATAAGTCTAATTTGGATTACTCTTAATCCAATTTTGGTTCATCATATGAACCTCATCCAATTGGTTCACCATATGAACCTAATCTCCATCCACTTGTTCTTTGTGTGTGACCCAATAGGTTCTTGTAACGTTGGCAATGTTTCTAAATCTTATTTAGAAACATAAACAATGAGCGGCATTTAGCAATACATCATTGTTACCCAAGTTACAAGAATGTTGAGATCCAACATCACCTTGTGACTACTAATTGTGACCCTTCACAATATATGATAATGTCCTTCTATCCTTGACATCTAAATTGATCAATGTGAGGCATAGACGGGGTCATCCTCTGATCAATCTAAATCTTGAACTCCAAGTAGACTCACTCTAATCAAATGAGCTCAATATCTCATATTGACTTATTTGGGCATGACCATGCACTTAGTGGTCTCACTCTTTCAAGAATAACGATGTCGATCCTATTATATAGGAGGGGTAGATCCCATCTACATCACTCACATCCCTCCGCATAATTTGTTGCATACCCAGTAATCGCCTTTATAGTCCATCCAGTTACGGGTGACGTTTAACGAAACCAAAGTATGCAACTCCTTATGTAGGGAACCATGGTGACTTCAGGTCCAAGGACTAATAGTCATACTAATAGCCACATGAGAAAGTATATGACACTCATATAACGATCCATGATACTTTCTCATGGCGGGTCATTCAGTATACATTCTCCAATGCATACCCATGTGTCAACTTGATATCTCTATATCCATGACTTGTGAGATCAAGTCATCGAGTTGACTTACATGCTAGTCTCATCGCACTAATACTTGACTAGGAATGATTAAGAGTAGTGTTCTCTATATCATCTCACTATCGATTCAACTAATCGATTGATATAGATAAGAACCTTCTACTCAAGGACGTTATTATACTTAGTTATTTGGCACCAATACAAGTAAGTATAATAACCAAAACAAATTCCTTTATATACATAGGAATATGATACAATGAGTCAATACAACAATCATCATATGATTGGCTCTAGGGCTCTTACTAACAATCTCCCACTAGCACTAGTGCCAATCAGTGTTGGCTCTAAGGCCCAATGACCTAGTGTGACCATCGTGCTTTCTCTGTGCTAAATCCTTGGTCAAGGGATCAGCGATGTTAGCCTCTGTGGGTACTCTGCAAATCTTCACATCTTTTCTATTGATGATCTCTCGAATGAGATGGAAGCGTCGTAGAATGTGTTTGGTCCGCTAGTGTGAGCGAGGTTCCTTAGTCTGTGCAATTGCTCCATTGTTGTCACAATAGAGCTCTATCTGATTGACTATGCTAGGAACCACCCCAAGCTCAGTAATGAACTTGCCGATCCAAACTGCCTAGCTCCTTTGCTGCTTCTGATGCAGCAATATACTCAGCCTCTGTTGTAGAATCAGTAACTGTGTCATGCTTCGAACTCTTCCAGCTCACAGCACCATGTCACGCTCCGCAAGTGTATGGAAATGTCGCAAGTAATATAAAAGATTATCGTATCCACAGGGACTGGAATAAGCACCAGAAATGTCTCAATGCGAATTAGCTAAACAACTATCCAATCTTTTCAAATGCAAAGTGAAGGTAAACAAATCTAATATTATAGATCTACAAACAAGAGTTTAGTGTTTTGGGTTATGATAAGGGAGATTCTAGGAGTTTCGGTTTCTTTGTAAGATTTCTTGATTGTAAATGGTTCACCAATTCTTATCCCTCTATTGCCAAGCACTTGTAGAAAGTTGCCGGTTCTCTCTTGCAACAGACAACCGGCTAAGGACTGAGAAATGTATGTAAATATGATCAATTAGACGTGAACCTACGTTGTCCTTACACAGAAGCGCACCTATTACTATGCCTTCCTCGGATATCAACATAGAAGCCCACAACTTATTAATCTATCAAGATACAAGAAACTAATCACAAAATCCATCCTACTCTCTTGAATGTTCCTATTTCCTCTTCAAGATTATCTCTCAAACGTCCTTACATGGGCTTGCACCTGTCACGTGGATCCCTCGGACGATCGAGTGAGAGTTTATCTTTACAAAGTCCACAAGAAATCCAAACAATCAATCAAGAATGAGAATTAAGCACAAACCACCATTAATCATTCAAGATCTAATTGATACAAGCAAGACAATGTCATTGAAACAAGAAAATGGCAAATCCATAAGAGATTACATCAATCCATCATACAAATACTCCCTTAATCCTAGAATACAAGATCTACTCCATGAATTGAGGAAGAATATCCGAAGAAATGAAGATTACAAGCATTTCTTAAATCCCCAATCCAAGAAACCAAGAAAAGGGAAAAAGAGAAAACTTATCTACGAAGAAGCCTCGTCTTCGGATCCAATCCTCGCTCCGGAGTCAAAATCGTCAAGAACTCCCTTAGAATCGCCCAGAAATCCTCCCAAGAATGGGAGGAAACCACCAAATCTTGCCTTCTCCTAAAGGGGGAGAGATCCCCTTTCAATTCATGAAGGAGGGTTTAAATAGAGGAGGGAATCGGGCGCCACACGGCCCCGTGACACGGCCGTGTGAGATTCACACGGCCATGTCCAGTTCCTTCTCTGCCAAAGCTGCAGTGTGACTCACACAAGGACCCTTCGCTCTCGAATGCCACACGGCAGTGGTGCACACCACACCGCTTTGAAACCTACTGCTGTAGATCCACACGGCCATGTAAGGCTTCTGCTATAGTTGGCTTCAAATCTTGACACGGCTGTGTGAGGTTCACACGGCCATGTCATCTTCCTCTTCTGTTGGTGCCAAACTCCACACGGCCCGAGCTCCATACCAGTGCAGGGCCGTGTGAGATACACGGCCTGGTGCTTTCTCCCTTTGTTTCCTCCAAGGCTTGCCCAAAGATATAGATTCTTCACCAAATCGACTCCTGTGTACAAAAAATGCACAAAAAGCAAATCTCCAAACCAAAAGAGTAAATATGCTAATAGGAAAGCTGGAAGTGTAAAAATGCATAGATCAAGCATGCTCAAAGTATGTAAATGTGCGTAAAAACATGCATAAAAGAGTATATAATCTACGCACATCACACCCCCAGATTTAAACCTTTGCTTGTCCTCAAGCAAAATGCCGCAGTCTAAATTCATATGTTCTACAACACATTCATAAAACCTAGTGCACTTTCCTAACTCTATCAAAAAGTTTCATTAACAAGCATGATCATAGAAACAAGTAAAGTATGGTTCAAGCATAAGAATCTTGTGCACAGTGTAAAAGTAACTCAACACCCTTCAAGTTTCAATCCATGTCCTAGTCAAGTCGTCATCAAATTTGAATTCCTAGTGTTTCCAGTGAAAGACAAGTAACCAGTGATAGGCACTTACTCACCATTCACTTGGTTCATATTTCTCAACTAACCCAACGTCTCAAAGGTGTGCTCAATCTCAAGGGAAGCTAAGCAGCCATTTCCCTAGTAACCTAACTCGGTCTCAAAGGGGTGACTTGCTAGATTCCACTCATGACAACTGTTTTTTATATCCCTTATTTTTTTTTTATAAGTGTTTGCATTGTGCAAAACTTATTCACAAATGTACTTTTTAGCACACATGTTGGGATATTTTGATTTTTCCAAATGAGCTTTAATGATTTGAGCCTCATCCAGTAACCAAAATGAAAGTTGAGAAATCACCATGGAAACCAAGTACTAAGCAAACAAGATGAATCATGACTATTTCAATGACATCAACTATTCAAGCATTAAGCACAAGTGTAGTGAAGATAAAATCCTTAAGGTTGAACCAAAACTAAAACTCATCACCATAAGATTCTCAACTTATTAATGCTTCCCAAGATAGAAAAAAGAACTACACAAAGTTTACTACTAGCATCATTCAAACACCATGAATTAAGACAATAATCGTGCTAACATTTCACTTGAATCCAAGAAAGCATATAAGTGAAGATTTGATGTTCTCAAAATTTTTTTTGCCATGATTATTTCAAAAGCAAGCAAAATAAAGCAACAAGAACCAACATGAAAAACTAACAAAAACTAAAAACTGAAAATGAAAACCAAACTAAACAGTACATGACACCCCCCCAGACTTAAACTTTTCATCGTCCCGATGAAATCAATATGGTGGAGGAGGTGGAGGTGGACGAGGGAAAGGAGGTCTACGACGTGGTTGGCCAATAGGAAAACTAGGAAAACCTGGAATCTCATCCAAAGATCTATGATACTCATATAAAGCATCTACTTGTTGGCTAGTAAGCATCATGCTCTGCATAAAATCTCTCATCCTAGCCTGATCAGTATCATAATCCTGCACAAACTCAGCCACTTGACCTTGAAAATTCCTCGTAAACTGAAAATGATTTTGTACCTCCCTAAACTGATCATCAGATAAAGAGAAGCGCCCCTTCAAAAATTTCCATTGGGAATCTTGCTTCTCATGAAGTGATTCTAGAGACGTACGAAAATATGAAAAATCAAACCTAGAAGATCCCGTGCCATATGCAAAAGAATGCCTAGCGGGCTCCATAAAACTAGAAGGCTGCGGGTGTCCATATGACGAGGGCTCATGATGTGGCTCAGTGTCTCCAGGTATAGAAGGGTTATCCTCAAAATCTAACTCAGAAATTACCCAATTAGCCGGGTTATGAATAGTAGTTCGTTCAGGAAAAGGAAGGGGTAAAGGAGAACCACTCCTCCTAGGAAACGCGAAACCATTCTCATCCCGAACGATCATTTTCATAGCAAGACATGCATCAATGTCAATCATGTCATTACCAAGAATTATTTCCAACCCATCAACATCAAGATTTAAATTATAAGCTATTCAGGTAATCAAACCACCAAAAACAATTGATCCCGATGATGCCCTAGCAGATCTTAATAAGGTTTGAACAAAATGAAAACCAGAATCAAATTCAACCTTATAAAGCATAGCCCATAAAGCATAAAGCTCTATCTTTTTAACCACCCCATCACTCTCTCCCCTACCAAAAATAGTTTTACCCATGACTCTATGTAGATACCTAAAGATGGGGTTTTGCATATGGGAGGCCTTAGCTCTTGAAGGCTCATAAAGTTGATCTAACCCAGTTATTGCATTCCAAAAATGATTCCAATTAAACCTTGGATCAAACCTACGAGGGCTACCGGTGGTTAATCCAAAACAAGAATTAAAGTCACTAAATGCCCATAGAAATTCTTGATTCATTAGTCTAAAAGAGATTTTTCCAAAATAATCATCTTCATTAGTAAAATGGACATCCAATGAACTTAAAAATTCCAAAACAAGACGAGGATATGTAGGCAAATGTGTGTACATAATATCACTCCAATCCAAAAGCCCAATCATCAAATCTACATCTTCCCTAATTCCAAGCATATCAAGAATAGTTGGGTCCATATATCTAGTACACACTATCTTTCTATTGACAAGAATTGCAAATCTAGTTACTTGATCATCATTTCTAAACACAATATTGAATTCATTGTCATTACCTTCGTTGCGTGAAGTCCTTTTGCCTTTGCCCTTCACTGGTTGTTTTCCTTTGTCCCTTGATGGCTCCTTCTCTTTGTCTCCACTGGATCCACCACCTCCTTTGCGAAGTTTCTTCAAAATATTGGACATCTTGATGAGTTTAGATAGGGGAAGAATTATCTAGAGTTGGAAAAATGGAACTCAAAGAACAAAGATCTTAGGTTAGGAGAACAAAAAGTCCAAGTCTTAGAAAGGAGGAGAATCTGATCTAAGAGATCTTGAGAGATTAGAGAGGAGTTTTTAAGAGATCGGGAGAGAAAGATATGTTTTGGAGAGTTGGGGGTGTGCGGAACACGGCCAAGATCTGGCCGTGTAAGGTAGAAAGAAGACTTTAATAACTCTCCTACACGGGCCGTGCAGATCCACACGACCTCCCCCTCTTCCCTCTCTGGATTCTTCGCACGGCCGTGTCTGGGACACGACCTCTCCATCCTTCTTCTCGGGATTCTTTACACGGTCGTGTCTGGGACACGACCTATACCTTTTTCTCCTCGGGAGATCCCACACGGCCGTGTCTGGATGACACGGCCCTAACACTTCCCTTCTCTGCAACCTTTACCTGGCCGTGTATAGCACACGGTCTGGCTCTGTTTTGCACCTAACCTGAAAACAAAATCAAAAGAATGCATCAAACTAAAAGAAATTAAAATACAAATCAAAACTAACTAAAAGAACCCTTGGGTTGCCTCCCAAGAAGCGCTTGTTTAAGGTCTTTAGCTCGACCAAACTTGATCATTCACTTCTTTTCCTCGCCCTTGGAGGACAGATATACTTTTCGTTTTTGTTGGGAGATCTTCTCCCAACATCTTCCACCACATTGTCTCCTTCGTTTGGTGGCCTTCCATGAGGATGGAAATTCCATTCCTCAAGGTTATAAATGCTTGTCCTGCTACAAGCATTTAAAAGAGACGAGACATGGTTAGAGATATTAGATAGATCATATTCCAACCTTTCCTTACCAATTACCAAAGAAAGCTTATGATTTTTGACATCAATTATAGCTCCAGCTGTAGCAAGGAAAGGCCTTCCTAATATGATAGGAATCCTGGGGTCCTCTTCCATGTCCAACATGACAAAATCTGTGGGAATAACATTCCCATCCACCTCTACTGGCACATCTTCTAAAATACCCAAAGGGTACCTGCAGGAATGATTGGCAAGTTGAAGTGCCATAGTAGTAAGTTTAATGTTTTTGAGACCTAATTTATTACAAATTGAATAGGGAATGAGGCTAACAATTGCCCCCAAATCATAAAAAGCTTTTTCAAAAAATTCTTTTCCTATGTTGCAAGGAATATAAAAGCTCCCTGGGTCCTTTAGTTTTGGGGAAGTGTTCTTCTCCAAAATAGCACTACATTCCTCACTAAGCGCAATTGTCTCAACCTCTCCCCTTCTTCTCTTGTTTGACATGAGATCCTTCAGGAATTTGGCAAATCTAGGCATTTGAAGAATAGCATCAATAAGAGGTACCTCTACACAAATTTCCTTAACTTTTTCTAAAAACTTGCCAAATTCTTCATCTTTCTTGAGCATTGTAAGTCTCTGAGGAAAAGGGACAGCTTTGCTCTGATGGTTCAGTGGAAGAGTCTCTTCAACCTCAATGGTACTCTCCTCATTAGCTTGAATCTGATTTGGTATAAGAGGAGAGAGCTCTTCTTCTTTTTGTATCCCTTTTGAAGCGGTCACTTGGGAGTCTCCCAAGATCCGTCCGCTCCTAAGCTCAATTCTATTGCAATGCTCCATAGGATTCACATCAGGTTTTCCTGGAAGTTATCCTGGTGCTCTGGATGATGAGGAAGCTAGTTGGGCAATTTGACTATCCTGGATCTTTTGATGCTTATCAGAATTATCCATTCTCTGAATGAGCTTTGCTAATTCTTGCTTCATTTCATTCTGACTTGAGATAATTTCTTCAAGCATCTTTTCAATATTTGACTTTGGTAAGCCTTGAGAAGATAGATGTTGAAAATTTTGTTGCCCAGCTTGAAAATTTGGTCTTACCCCCATAGATGGTCCTTGATCTTGATTATTTCTGTAAGAAAAATTGGGATGGCTCTTCCATCCAGGGTTATAAGTATTTGAGTATGGGTTATTCTGCCTTTGATTGTAACTCACGATTGCATCACATTGTTCCAGTTGATTGATTTGTGCAGTGATAGCTCCTAATGAACATGAGTCATTTGAGTGCTCTGAACTCCCACATACTTCACAAGATGTACTAATAGCATTGACCATATTAGCACTAGTCCCCATATTTTCAAATTTCTTTGTAAGAGCCTCCAATTTTGCAGACAAAAGAGTGACTGCATCTACATCAAACTTCCCTGATGCTTTAATTGTTGGGTTTACAGAAGAATAGCCACCACTTCTTTCATTTGCCCATTGATGATGATTTTGTGCTACACTGTCAATAATTTCTTCAGCTTCATCTAAACTTTTATTCATAAGTGCCCCTCCAGCAGCTGAATCGAGGGACACTTTGGTATGATAGTTGATACCATTGTAAAAAGTGTGCAACACTAACCATCTTTCCAACCCATGATGTGGGCATTGTCTGAGCATACTATTATATCTATCCCATGCTTCAAAAAGAGATTCTGAGTCAGTTTACTTGAAGCTTGCAATTAAATTCCTCATATGAGCTGTTTTGCTTGGTGGATAGAATTTATCAAGAAACTGTTGCTCACACTGCTCCCAAGTGGTGATGCTATTAGGGGCCAAAGAATTCAGCCATTGCTTTGCCCTATCTCTTAAGGAAAACCCAAATAATAACAATCTAACTGCTTCTGAAGGAACTCCATTCATTTTCATGGTACCACATATTTCATAAAAGACCTCTAAGTGTTGATTGGGGTCTTCATAAGGTCCTCCACCAAATTGATTCTGCTGCACCATAGATATAATTGCGGGTTTGATCTCAAAGTTATTAGCTTACACTAGAGGTCTTGAAATACTAGATTGAAAACCTCTTGCATAAGGTGCTGCATAATCCTTGAGTGGTCTATTCGCCATGTTCAAATGTTCTTGTTCTTCAATTTGCCTTTGCAGAATTCTTCTTTTATGGAAAGTTCTATCAATCTCAGGGTCAAAAGGAAAGAATTCCCCTGCAAAGTTATATCTTCGCATACACAAGAACAAGATAGCAAATGACAATTCAACAGAAAAAGAAAAATAAAAGAATCAAAAATGCAGAATTGAATTTGTACAAAAAGAATTAACAAGAAGTAAAAGTTATACAAGAAAATAAAAACAGAAATCTAATGATTAGTTACAACTATGCAATATGAAAGGAAAACAAATGTTATGTTTAGTCTAACTCAATTGATAATTCCTAATGTTATAGCGCAGTCCCCGACAACGGCGCCAAAAACTTGTCACGCTCCGCAAGTGTACGGAAATGTCGCAAGTAATATAAAAGATTATTGTATCCACAGGGACTGGAATAAGCACTAGAAATGTCTCAATGCGAATTAGCTAAACAACTATCCAATCGTTTCAAATGCAAAGTGAAGGTAAACAAATCTAATATTATAGATCTACAAACAAGAGTTTAGTGTTTTGGGTTATGATAAGGGAGATTCTAGGAGTTTCGATTTCTTTGTAAGATTTCTTGAATGTAAATGGTTCACCAATTTTTATCCCTCTATTGCCAAGCACTTGTAGAAAGTTGCCGGTTCTCTCTTGCAATAGACAACCGGCTAAGGACTGAGAAATGTATCTAAATATGATCAATTAGACGTGAACCTACGTTGTCCTTATACAGAAGCACACCAATAATATGTCTTCCTCGGATATCAACATAGAAGCCCACAACTTATTAATCTATCAAGATACAAGAAACTAATCACAAAATCTATCCTACTCTCTTGAATGTTCCTATTTCCTCTTCAAGATTATCTCTCAAACATCCTTACATGGGCTTGCACCTGTCATGTGGATCCCTCGGATGATCGAGTGAGAGTTTATCTTTACAAAGTCCACAAGAAATCCAAACAATCAATCAAGAATGAGAATTAAGCACAAACCACCATTAATCATTCAAGATCTAATTGATACAAGCAAGACAATGTCATTGAAACAAGAAAATGACAAATCCATAAGAGATTACATCAATCCATCATACAAATACTCCCTTAATCCTAGAATACAAGATCTACTCCATGAATCGAGGAAGAATATCCGAAGAAATGAAGATTACAAGCATTTCTTAAATCCCCAATCCAAGAAACCAAGAAAAGGGGAAAAGAGAAAACTTATCTATGAAGAAGCCTCGTCTTCGGATCCAATCCTCGCTCCGGAGTCGAAATTGTCAAGAACTCCCTTAGAATCGCTTAGAAATCCTCCCTAGAATGGGAGGAAACCACCAAATCTTGCCTTCTCCCAAAGGGGGAGAGATCCCCTTTCAATTCATGAAGGAGGGTTTAAATAGAGGAGGGAATCGGGCGCCACACGGCCCCGTGACACGGCCGTGTGAGATTCACACGGCCATGTCCAGTTCCTTCTCTGCCAAAGCTGCACGGCCGTGTGACTCACACGGCCAGGACCCTTCTGCTCTCTGGAAATGCCACACGGCCGTGTGGTGCACACGGCCACAGCCTGCTTGGTTTCTGGAAACCTCACACGGCCGTGTAGATCCACACGACCATGTAAGGCTTCTGCTCTGGTTGGCTTCAAATCTTGACACGGCCGTGTGAGGTTCACACGGCCATGTCATCTTCCTCTTCTGTTGGTGCCAAACTCCACACGGCCCGAGCTCCATACCAGTGCAGGGCCGTGTGAGATACACGGCCTGGTGCTTTCTCCCTTTGTTTCCTCCAAGGCTTGCCCAAAGATGTAGATTCTTCACCAAATCGACTCCTGTGTACAGAAAATGCACAAAAAGCAGATCTCCGAACCAAAAGAGTAAATATGCTAAAAGGAAAGCTGGAAGTATAAAAATGCATAGATCAAGCATGCTCAAAGTATGTAAATGTGTGTAAAAACATGCATAAAAGAGTATATAATCTACGCACATCACACCACCATTCAAGTAAAACACGAACCCAACCTGCGATCTATAATCATCCTGGTCATTTTGGAAGCTGGCATCACTGTAACCTTTTACATCTAGCTCCTCATCGCCTCCATATATCAAGAAATATTCTTTAGTCCTTCTTAAGTACTTAAGAATATTCTTGACTGCTATCTAGTGACTTTCACCTGGATCTGACTGGTATCTGCTAGTCATGCTCAAAGCATATGAAACATCAGGATGAGTACATAGCATGGTGTACATGACAGATCCTATGGCTGAGGCATAAGGGATCGTATCCATGCGGTCTCTCTCCTCTCTAGAAGAGGGACTTTGAGTTTTCGAAAGACTCACACCATGTGACATCGACAGAAATCCCTTCTTGCAGTTCTACATGGCAAACCGTAGTAATACCTTGTCAATATATGTACTCTGACTTAGGCCATGTAATCTCTTAGATCTATCTCTATAGATCTGTATGCGTAGAATACGGGCTGCTTCACCTAAGTCCTTCATTGAGAAACAATTTCCTAGCCAAGTCTTTACAGACTGCAGTAAAGGGATGTCGTTTCCAATGAGTAGTATGTCATCCACATACAATACAAGGAAGATAACTGTGTTCCCTACAACCTTCTTGTAGACACAGGGTTCATCTTCATTCTTGATGAAACCAAACTATTTGATCGCATCATCGAACCGAAGATTCCAGCTCCGAGAAGCTTGCTTTAGTCCATAAATGGACTTATGCAGCTTGCATACTCTGCCAGTATGCTGTGGATCTACAAAACCCTCAGGTTGTGTTATGTACACATCCTCGAGCAGGTTTCCATTCAGAAACTTGGATTTGACATCCATCTGCGAGATCTCATAATCGTGGTATGCTGCAATAGCAAGCATGATCCGAATGGACTTAAACATCGCTACTAGAGAAAAGGTTTCATCATAGTCAATACCATGAATTTGTTTGAAACCTTTAGCTACTAGACGACCCTTATATATCAGTCCATCTATGTCAGTCTTTCTCTTAAAGACCCACTTACACCCAATGAGTTTTATCCCTTCAAGTGGATCAACCAAAGACCATACTTGGTTGGTGTACATGGATACCATTTTGGATCTCATGGCCTCTAGCCATTTCTCAGAATCTGGTCTCATTATAACTTCCTGATAAGAGGTAGGCTCATTCTCAATGAGCATAGTGCCATCATGGTCAGACAAGAGAAATGAGTATCTCTCAGGCTGACGACGTACCCTATCAGACATGCGAAGAGGTAGGTCTACTTGAACTGGTTGTTATTCCTCAACTCCATGTGGTACAATCTTATCATCCACAACACTTTGTGGTTCCAGTTCAACTTCCATCAAGGCTTCAGTGATATGTTCCATATCCTGAACTTCTTCAAGATTGAACGTACTCCCACTAGTTTTTCTAGAAACAAAATCCCTTTCTAAAAATACTCCAGTCTTAGCCACAACTACTTTGTGTTGACTGGGAATATAGAAGTAATATCCCTTCGTTTCCTTAGGATATCCTATAAAATAGCACTTATCGGATTTGGGCCCCAGTTTATCTGAGATTTGACGTCGAACGTAAGCCTCACAACCCCAAATCCTCATAAAAGATACCTGGGCATCTCTCCAGTCCATATCCGATATGGTGTCTTTATCACAGCCTTGGATGGAATACGGTTGAGTATGAAGGCTACTGTGTCCAGAGCATAACCCCAAAGAGATATAGGAAGATCTGTGTGACTCATCATAGATTGTACCATATCTAATAGGGCATGATTCCTCCTTTCGGATACACCATTCCACTGTGGTGTTCCAGGAGGAGTGAGCTGGGATAGAATCCCACACTCAGCTAGATAGTCACGAAACTCATGGCTAAGGTATTCTCCACCTCGATCTGATCGAAGTATCTTAATACTCTTGCCAAGCTGGTTTTGTACTTCATTCTTGAATGCTTTGAACTTTTCAAAGGATTCTGACTTATGTGTCATCAAATACACATAACCATATCTACTGAAGTCATCAGTAAAGGTAGTGAAGTACCTATAACCACCTCTGGTAGCGACATTGAAAAGGCCATATACATCACTATGTATAAGTCCTAACAAGTCAGTCACTCTTTCGCTGTGTCCACTAGAGGGAGTCTTGGTCATCTTGCCTAGTAGGCATGACTCGCATGTCTCATATGATTCAAAATCAAATGAGTCCAGCAAACCATCTTTATGGAACTGGGATAAGCGTTTGTCATTTATATGACCTAAGCGACAGTGCCAGAGATAAGTTTAGTTCATTTCATTTGATTTGAACCTCTTGGTATTTATGTTATAGATGGGGTTCTCTAAGTCTAGAATGTAGAGTCCATTCATCAGAGGTGCACTACAATAGAACATATCATTTAAATAAACTAAACAACATTTGTTCTTTATTATAAATGAAAAACCTTTCTTGTCCAAACAAGAAACTGAAATTATGTTCTTCGTAAGAGCAGACACATAACAACATTCATCAAGTTCTAGTACAAGCCCAGAGGGCAGAGATAGATAGTAAGTCCCTACAGCAATAGCAGCAACCCGTGCTCCATTGCCTACTCGTAGGTCTATCTCGCCCTTCGTCAATGTCCTGCTATTTCTCAGCGCCTGTACATTAGTACAAATGTGAGAAGCACATCCGGTATCTAATACCCACGATGAAGAAATAGAGAGATTGACTTCTATAACATGTATACCTGAAGTAGAAATCTTATTTCTCTTCTTCTTAAGATCTTCCAGGTATCCTTTGCAGTTCCTCTTCCAGTGCCCTGCTTGTCCTTGATATAGTTGACGAAGATGTTCAACCATATCATAAGCAATCATCAACTCGTGTTGCTTCTGAAGCTCAGAGTTCATGGTTGCGAGCATGAGGCATGACACATCTAATGCGTCATCTTGATACTTCTTGTAAGCATCTCGGTCAGCTCGCATGACAGTGGCAGGAGGTGCCTCAGGAATGGGCTGCTCCAGGATGTACAATTTTCTTTCTTGAGTGAGAACTATTTTCAGATTCCTGTACCAATCCAAGAAATTAGCTCCATTGAGCTTGTCCTTGTCAAGGACAGAACGCAGGGAGAAGGTGTTCGTGTTTGTCGACATGGTAATCTACAACAGAAATAATGCAGAAAATAAATATCATATTCCACTAATCATTTAATTAGGCCTTTAATTAAATGACGCTCCCACTGAATTATAGAACTTTTGTAGAATCGAGTCATGGATGTGGTCAAACCATACCTACTAGATTCTAACCAGCTAGCTATAATTCTTGCGGGACAAGATCCACATCATATTACGCCTTGAGTTAGCTTTGGCTAAATCGCCCAAGACTTAGTATAATCGGTAGGTAACTAATTACCAATTACATCTCTATGCAACTCTTGTTTATAGGATCAAGATCCGCATGTATATTAAAACTTGAGTTAGCTTTGACTAAATCGCCCAAGAGTTAATATAAATGTGATTTTGACCTATCTTCCAACCATTGGAAAAATGTCTATAGTTAAACCTGATCCAATTGAGTTAACTAGTTTTACTCAACCTAATTGAGTTTGTACTCACCCAGGCGTTGATAGCCGGGACCAAGATTGTCCCTCCGCACCCTACCAAGATAATATGCGTTGTTCTGCTTTGGCAGATTCAACAACAACATGTGATCGAGATAGTGATGGGTATCACGACATGGTAGGCATTTTGAGTTGACGCAATTAAGATCTAATCTAATCGTTGATGTGTATCATATACACGATTTAGATCTAACCTAATCGTGGTGCATCATATACGTGATTTAGATCAAATCTAATCATTAAGGTACTAATTAATTACTCTACTCTAGCATGCATCACATACACACACACACACAAGCAATTAATTAAATTGTGATTAGTCATGGCCCTACTACGATCTTCTCAAGCCAATGAGAGGATCGGATGGTCAACCTAAGGTCAACAGCTTCTCCAAGCTCCTCCCATTGACCGCCATGGGTTGCTCGCACCCTCCTCGTAACTCCTCCTTGAGTGGACCTTCCACAGCTCCATTTTGTACATTACAAAGATGAAACTCGAGTTACATTCGAGTCTAAACTATTTTACAACAGGAAACAAAATAAAAAGGCACGACACGCAGGTCGCGTATCACATATACAACACGCACAATCACACAAAAATGGCGTGCAGGCCATATTATGAATTACAACACATGTAACCAATCCAATTGGGGTTTTGGGCCATGACCATCACAAATCATACATAATTCTAAATTATGTATTTGCCATAAATTTCTATAATTTTTCTACTATTTTTACAATTTTATGAGTTACAAATTCTCGGCGACCCCATTTAGCGATTTTCGGGTGCGATCACGGGACAATGCCCCTTGCGGGGTTAGGGGCAGCACCCCTTCTTGTGAAATGAGTCTCAAGAGTGTCCCACGATGATCTTACAGCACCCTAAGCCACTGTCCCAAAACATTTTGGGCGAGACCTTGCCGTTTCGGAAGGTGTTTCTCGGTAGTCGAAGCCTACAAGTGACCAAACACTTGTTGCTTCGCTTCTACGAGAAAAATACCCATAAAATATATAAAAATAGTAAATATACAGAAACTTACAGATCTGTAGTTTTTCATAAAAACCAAAATAAAACACGTACACGCTTCGCACGTGGCTCTGATACCACTGTTGGAACTTTCGGGCAGTAAAAACCGCATTTTGCATTGCGGAAACCCCGAAGTTCCATGCCACCGGATCCGTGCGAAGATTAAAATTTTCATGTACATGTTAGTTATACCTTTGAAGCGAAGCCCTTCGCAAATCTCGCTCGTCCAAATGTTGTCGGATCTCAAGTGTGTTCAAGTGTACACACCTCTAGTAGTATCCACACGAACAAGAAGTGATTCTCAAACCACTCTAGATGGAGAAGAGAGCACCAAAAGTGTGCTAGCACTCCCAAGGGCTCTCGGATGGGATTGTAAGAAGAAAGGAGAGAAAAGGAAGAAGAGGATTCTCATACACTTCTCTAAACTCTCTACTTACCCTTTCTTCTTGGATTAAACTCACTCACCTTCACCCTTCATGCTTGGAACTCTCGGCCAAGAGGAGAATGAGAACAAGAAGTATCTAAGGAGGAAGAAGACAACAACCAATAATCATAATTCAATGCCAATGAATCCCATATTCATTTGGTCGGCCACTCATGGAATGCCAAGGGTCTTTGGCTCTTGGCATTCCATGCCTCTAGCTCTCCCTTGATGATGTGGAGATGATGTGGCAAAGATGTATTGGTTAGCCATGCCATGTAGGATGAGTCAACCTTCACCAAGTGGCATTTCATCAAGTCAAACTTGATGTTTCAACTTCCAATTTGGTCAAGTCAAAATTGACCACTTCTCTTCCTTGTTGAGTTAAATCCAACCTTTGATTCAAGTAAATTTCAATTTAATGAATCTCAATTCATTAATATAAATTGACTCAATGAATCAACTCTAAATTAGACTCATTCAAAAATTGAATCCAATTGAGTCTAACTCAATAAGTCTAATTTGGATTACTCTTAATCCAATTTTGGTTCATCATATGAACCTCATCCAATTGGTTCATCATATGAACATAATCTCCATCCACTTGTTCTTTGTGTGTGACCCAATAGGTTCTTGTAACATTGGCAATGTTTCTAAATCTTATTTAGAAACATAAACAATGAGCGGAATTTAGCAATACATCATTGTTACCCAATTTACAAGAATGTTGAGATCCAACATCACCTTGTAACTACTAATTGTGACCCTTCACAATATATGATAATGTCCTTCTATCCTTGACATCTAGATTGATCAATGTGAGGCATAGACGGTGTCATCCTCTGATCAATCTAAATCTTGAACTCCAAGTAGACTCACTCTAATCAAATGAGCTCAATATCTCATATTGACTCATTTGGGCATGACCATGCACTTAGTGGTCTCACTCTATCAAGAATAACGATGTCGCTCTTGTTATATAGGAGGGATAGATCCCATCTACATCACTCACATCCCTCCGCATAATTTGTTACATACCCAGTAATCGCCTTTATAGTCCACCCAGTTACGGGTGACGTTTGACGAAGCCAAAGTATGCAACTCCTTATATAGGGAACCATGGTGACTTCAGGTCCAAGGACTAATAGTCATACTAATAGCCACATGAGAAAGTATATGACACTCATATAACGATCCATGATACTTTCTCATGGCGGATCATTCAGTATACATTCTCAAATGCATACCCATGTGTCAACTTGATATCTCTATATCCATGACTTGTGAGATCAAGTCATCGAGTTGACCTACATGCTAGTCTCATCGCACTAACATTGTCCCTGAATGTTAATACTTGACTAGGAATGATTAAGAGTAGTTTTCTCTATATCATCTCACTATCGATTCAACCAATCGATTGATATAGATAAGAATCTTCTACTCATGGACGCTATTATACTTAGTTATTTGGCACCAATACAAGTAAGTATAATAACCAAAACAAATGCCTTTATATACATAGGAATATGATATAATGAGTCCATACAACAATCATCATATGATTGGCTCTAGGTCTCTTACTATCAGGAGCGTCCGAAGCCAAGCTTGCAAAACGAGATTTACTTCGCAACCAGCTCACCAGCCTGCGACTTGGGGATGATGAGACAGTTGCGCATCTGCACTCAAGAATTAAGGAAATCATCACCGGACTCTCGAATCTCAGAGAAAAGGTAAGTAACCGAGATTTGCTAAGGTACGCCCTCAATTCATTTCCTAGAAATACAAAATGGGTGTCACTACTAGATGCCTTTTACATTTCGAAAGATTTAGAAAAAATTACATTAGAAGTATTCTTTTCCACATTTGAAGTGCATGAATTAAGATGTGCAAGTATGAAGGAGCCCAAGCATAACATCGCCCTCAAAGTATCGAGAGATGAACCTGAGTCAGAGTCCTCTCTCGATGACAAGGAAATGGTAATGATGGTAAGACGATTTAAGAAGTTATGTAATTCTAGAAAAACTAACCATCCACAGGATAGAAAGAAAAAGATAATCCGCTGCTACCACTACAACGAAGAAGGGCACGTCAAGGACAATTGCCCCAAGCTGAGGAATAAGGACACGGATAAAGGTAAGAAGCCTGTTAAAAAATGCAAGGCATTAAAAGCGATGTGGAACGATACGTCGTCTGAATCGGAAGTCGAAGCCTTCTCTAGACTTGCACTAATGGCAAGTCATCAAGACGACGATTGCTAGTCAAGCTCTTCCGAAATGAGCATCGAGAGCATCGATGAAGGGGAAGACACGTCGGAAGATAGCAGTAATTCAAGCGGAGAAACGGACAAAGAGATCGACAAGGTAAGTCAGGTACGATCTCTTCCCCCCGATAAACTATTTAAGTTTATTAAATTGTTAACTAAGGATTGCTGTAAATTAGAAAAAGAAATTAATAATTTAAAAATAATATTAGCTAAATCTTGTCCAATAGAAGAATTTGACAAAATTAAATTAGAAAATGAAAAATTAAAAGTAGAAAATGATAATTTAAAAGTACAAGCAAATAACTTGAAAAACCATGCATACTCATCTAATACCAATGTTAGAAAATTTAACAATTTAAATTGGTATTTTAGATATCATAAGGGACAAATTAGGAACATTTCAAAAAGATATATCCCTAAGAAATTTTTAGTTAATTCAGTAGGCTAGAACCTTTATTGGGTCCAAAATTATGTTTAAATTAAACTTTTAATCAGATTTAGTACTTTTAGTGAGGAAATTAAATAATCAGTTTCTTTATGAGGCTTTGTCTAAGGAAGTGGTTGTTGCTCCAATAACCAAGAAGGCCTAGTGCCTCGCCATGACATGGAAGCCAAAATATTGAAATAAAATGTTTAATTAACTTTCTAGTAAAGCATTAAAATTTAATAAATGCTTAAAAAAAGTTTTTAAAACATTTTTTTTGGAAATCTTTCTAAAATATTTTTTAGAAAATTTTTGTGCGTAAATTTTTTTTTACTTTGAAAAATTCTCAAAAAAAAATATTTTTGCCTAAGTTATAATTTATTCTGAAAACTAGAAATTATTGCTTAATTTTTTTTTACTCAGAAAAATGTCTTACCTAAAGTTTTTACTTAGAAAATTCAAAAATTTAAGTTAGAAAATTTTTTCCTTTGCAAATTTTCTAACTTAGAAATTTTTAATCATTGAAGTTATTTTCAAAATTTTCTAAGTTTTAATCCTTAGATTTTTTCCGGAACCCCAATTTTTATGTGATCAAAGGGGGAGGAGGAAAAGTATAAGTCTAGAGGGAGGTAGAACAAAATTTAAATTTTCTATCTTTTTGCACTTTATTTGCAAAATTAGTTAGTTTACTTTTTATGTCTATTTACCCTATCTTAACTTGAGTTGCTCACATAAAAAAGGGGGAGATTGTTGGAACCCCAAGGTTGTTTTGGTGTGATCAACAAGTTGAGTTAGGTCCTGTGTGTTTTTAACCTTGTGTCTAAGTGTGCAGGAGCTTAGGAGCACAGGTAGTCGAGCGAAAGACGCAGCTAGCGAGAAGGACGGCACGCGGTGCGTCCAAGGAATGAGGCGCTGCGGAAGAGTACACCGGTGGATGAGAAGGAAGCGTGCGGTGGTTCCAAGGGTCGAGAAGTCGGAGCGGAAGACTGCTCAGGGAGCAAGAGACGCAACTAGCGAGAAGGTCGACACGGGGTGTGACTGAGGGACAAAGACTGCGGATGAGTACGCTGGCTGACGAGAAGGAAGCACACGATGATTCTGAGGCACGAGAAGCCTGCTCGAGTGTTAGAGTGTATACTAAAAGTCTAGATTTTTGTATAAATATTTATTTTGAAATAAGAATCACATTGGTTAAATGTCTATATTTATATGCTAAGTGTAGTTGTTCATTTAATTTATATTAAAGATAACATGGTGTGTGGTGTCACACAGAAGATCATGTTATCAGTTCCTTATAAATTATAAATAGTTTCTCACAACCAAGATGGAATGGGACAAACCATTGGAGTGGTTGTAGTGTAATTTGATATTGTTTATCTTGACTATAAAATTACACTAGTACACTATGAGTGTATTGAGCAGGATCATTTGAGGTAGTTTCTTTTTATACTGACTACATAAAAGAACAAAACCTCTGTTATTATGGAAGTGTGTACTCTTAATCATGATATAATAACAAGCACGTATACTTAATATTTATTTCTTTAATTTATCAAAGGGTGAGATTTAGTTCGTTAAATCAATAGGGTCGATAAGTTGGCAAATGATATTATTTATATGGTGTGTTGTTGATTATAGAATGAAACTGTGTCCTAGTAATCTAGGTTGATGATGCCACCTTGAGGAGCTCATAAGGATTGTCATGTAAACCCTACAGGTGGACTTAGTCCGACATAACAATAAGGTTGAGTGGTACTACTCTTGGAGCTAGATATTAATTAAGTGAGTTGTCAGTAACTCATTTAATTAGTGAGCATTCGATATCTTAAACATAGGGAGACTAACACACTCATGATAAGAAGGAGCCCATATTGTAATATGGGATTTGTACGGTAGTGAAATAATAATTCTTTAGTGGTATGAGTTATTATTGATGAACTTGAGTTGGGTGTTCGGGGGGAACACGGGAAGCTCAAGCTCATCGAGAGAGCAAAACCAATTCTTCCTCTCGGTCCCTGTTGTAGCCTCTTATTTATAAAGTCTTATATCTATCCAAATCCCAGCTTCTTAACCAAGCTTAGGGGCCGACCACATCCTTGCTTGGAGCCCAAGCAAGGGGCTGGCCAAGCCAAGCTTGGAGCTCAAGCTAGGGTCAGCCAAGCCTTGCTTGGTGCCCAAGTAAGGGGTTGGCCATATAAGAAAAGGAAATAAAAGAGAGTTTTTATTTTGTTAAAAACTTTCCTTTTATGATGTTTTCCACATGGTTTCAAAAGAGAGTTTTAAATTTTAAAATCTTTCCTTTTATAGCTTTCTACAAAGGATTAAAAGAGAGATTTAAAATCTTTCTTTATTTGTAGTTATCTATAATGTTTAAGAGAAAGATTTTAATTTTTGATAAAACTTTCCTTTTTTGTAACCATGATATAAAAGGAGTTTTATTTTAAAACTTTTCTTTTATAGATATCTACAAAAGGATTTAAAAGAGAAGTTTTTAATTTTATAAAACATGCCTTTTATAGCTATCCACAAAAGAGATTTTAAATGAGAGATTTTAATTTTTGTTTAAAATCTTTCCTTATTTGACATGAGGTGGCCGACCATGTAAAGGAATAAAAGGAAGTTTTAATTTTATGTTTTAAAACTTTCCTTTTTTTTCCAAGACCAAGGATTATAAAAGAGATGGAGGGGTGCCTCATGAGATAACGCATCTTCTATTCCTCTCTTCCAATCCTTTGGTGGCTGGCCCTTATCCTTTTCTCTTCTCCTTTTGTTTTCTCTCTTGGAGGCCGACAACATCAAGCATTGCTATCTCTTGGTGGTCGGTTGCTTGAAGGAGAAGAAGGAGAAAAGGAAACTCTCTTGTCTAGCATCCTTTGGAGGTTAGTTGGTGGCCGAAACTTGGAAGCAAAGGAAGAAGCTTGGATGGATTTCATCTTAGTAGATCACCACCCACACGATGTCCAAGAGAAGGAGAGGAATACAACAGAAGATCAAGAGGTCTATAAGCTACAAAAGGTATAACTAGTTATTAGTTTCCGCATCATAACTAGTTCATCTTTTGTATAGATCCTGAAAAACCAAACACAAGTGGTTATCGGTTTTAGGTTATCGTTTGTTATCGATTTTATTTTTCGATTTCATGTTTCTATATTGTGTTTCTATTGAGGTCTCTATAGTTAAACCTAGTTTACTGTAAGAAGTTAAATATTCGATTTAACTTCTTACCCAAGAAAGCCTAGTGCCTCGCCATACCCAAGAAGTCCTAGTGCCTCGCCATGTTTAACCTGGAAGCCGATCTTTGAAATAGATATTTGATTAACTTCTGTAATATGGTTTAACTTAGGAAGATCACATCGGTTAAACTTGGAGTAAAAATGTTAAGTATCATTTCCAATCCAAGTATAACTTCTGAAGGATAATTTGGATTAATAATGTTAAGCATCGTTTACAATCCAAATTTAACTTCAATAGAGCACATGGGTAGCTAGGATAGTTCTATGCTTGTGCAAAATTTTTATACAGGGGAACTAGAATGGTATTCCGAGTAGCAACCAACAATTGGTATCAGAGCTAGGTTTTATCTCTGTGTGTTTGGTTTTTAGTTTAATTATGCACATGTCATATATATTTTAGGCAGGATAATAGTAGGATGTGCAAATAGATTAACTCTATGGTTGTAGGCTCCAACTATTATGGCCTATTGTGATTGTGTGTGATTGAACCCTCGATCATGTCGAGAGCACTTTATGTGTGTGCATGATTGTATTTATTAAATACAGAAGGAGCTGTATTAGTTTTAGGATTTTACATTTTGTTCGATCTAGACTTTATGTACATTCCTTTGTGGAATATAAGATCGAAATATATAAAATTTTATTTTTGTTGTGGATCATATCCTTGTGAAGCGTGGTGTTATTTGAGGACCAGAGGCGCAGTAGAAAAGGAAGCTTGATGGACGCGACGACATGAGCCTTAGGGCTGGCGGCTAGTTTTGACGATTGCTAGGGTTGGCAGCACACGGAGGACAGTGATGGAAGAGGCCATAATAGTTGGAAAATTATTTTTCCATATTTATTGATTTTATTTGCTGTGATGTGTGTGCGCATGTTAAAATCCTCATATTAAATAACTAAGTGGGAGAGAGATTTATAAATAAATTCCACGGTCTCCATTACTGGTTTGTAAGTGATGCAAACAAACTTACGTGTTGGCTTTGAGTGCCTTCCTCCACATCGGATGAGTTTGTTTGCTGATCACTAGATCAAACTTCCTTTATGGATGATTATAGGAAATTATTTAAGAGCATGTAATCTTCTCTATCTGAAGGGGCACAATCCTATTTAATGGACTAAGTATCAAGTAATGGTATACACTTAGGCGCATTTAATAGTAACCTTCCCATCGGAGTCACTGCTATTATTTGTGTGACCGAAGGAATACCAACTATTAATTTTATTTGTCATAAAGTTAGATTGACAAGAATAAAATTAATGGGTAAAACCTCCTCTTACAAATGTTTGAATTTGTATACGTCCACACTATCATGGCATACAAAATTTATGGTGTTTTGAGGTGTTGGTGAATTTAAATGATATTGTTTGAGGAATCAATATTATTTTAATTCTTAAGTTTTGACCAAAACTTATTTTGTGATTCTTAGGATGACTTTCAACCCACTTGCTATTATTCTGAAAGAGAACAGACTTACTTGTCCAAATTACATAAATTGGAAAAGAAACTTTGACATTGTCCTAACTGCTGAAGGCTACAAGTTTGTACTGTTAGAGGTCTGCCCTAATGTGCCTAATAGTGATTCTAGTGAAGAGGAGATTGAGTATCATAAGAAATGGGTCAAGGCAGATGAGATGGCGCAGTGTTACATTTTGGCTTCTATGTCAAATGTGCTGCAACGTCAGCATCAGTCCATGCCTACTGCCTATAACATGATGTACAATCTCAAGGAACTCTTCGGACACCAGAATCGGGCTGCTAGGCAAGAGGCTATGAGAAACTTAATGACAGTCACCATGTCAGAGGGGACACTCGTAAGGGATCATATCCTCAAAATGATGGCTTACTTGAACAAGATACAAATCCATAGAGCTGAAATCAATGGGGAAACCTAGGTCGATATTATTCTTCAAACGCTACCC
The DNA here is from genome assembly GCF_018446385.1 of Zingiber officinale. Lineage (NCBI taxonomy): Eukaryota > Viridiplantae > Streptophyta > Magnoliopsida > Zingiberales > Zingiberaceae > Zingiber > Zingiber officinale. Next base: position 54,287,780 of record NC_055986.1, read on the forward strand.
AAACGTTTTGAGCAGTTCCGCTTGAAGTACAATATGAATAAAAGGATTTATTCATTGGCGGAACTACTGACAGAATTTCAGGCAGCAGAAGGGCTATTTTGTCATAGTTCTCAAATCCACTTTGCTGAAAATGTTTCTACTTCTAAGTTGAAAGGAAAGAAGAAGAAGAAGAAGAAACAAGCTGGCTCAGCAAAGAGAGTGAATCGATCTCTAGGTACTGGACTAAAGCAGGAGTGAAGAAGCTGAAGGGCAAGTGCTTCATTTGCAAGCAGTCTGGACATTAGAAGGCGGACTGTCCCCGTAGGAAAGAGAACAATAAAGGTATATCTTATTCTCTAGTAGTTGAAACATGTTTAGCGGTGTTATCTACCAGTACCTGGTGTGTAGATACAGGAGCCACTGATCATGTCTGCAATACATTCAGGGGTTCCAGGAAATCCGACAACTATATGAAGGAGAGATAACCATCTACATGGGCAATGCTACGAAAGTGGCGGTTGTTGCAGTGGGAGATGTTTACTTATCATTTGATAGGAATAGAACTTTGATTTTGAGAAACTGTCTTTATGTATCAAGTTTTAGAAAGAATTTAATTTCAATTTCTAAACTGTTTTTGGATGAATATACTATTTCTTTTGATGATAAAGTGGTTATCAAGAAAAATAGGGTACTTATCTGTTCTGGTACATTAATTGGCAATTTGTATACTCTAAATCCACTAACTCCCATAAAGCAACAAATGGAAATTAATAACTCATTCTCTAATTCTAATAAGAGAAAGGAACCTTCAAAAATGAACCAAACATATCTTTGGCATCTAATACTTGGTCATATTAACTTGAGTAGGATTCAAAGGCTGATAGCCCATGGACTCTTGGGTTCATTAATGTTGGAAAAATTTTCACAAAGCAACAAATGAAAATTAATAACACATCTTCTAATTCTAATAAGAGAAAGGAACCTTCGAAAATGAACCAAACATATCTTTGGCATCTAAGACTTGGTCATATTAACTTGAGTAGGATTCAAAGGCTGATAGCCCATGGACTCTTGGGTTCATTAATGTTGGAAAACTTTCAAACCTGTAAATTTTGCTTGGAAGGAAAAATTACCAAGAGACCTTTTAAGGCCAACGGGTATAGAGCAAAAGATGTGTTAGAATTGATTCATTCTGATTTGTGTGGACCTATGACTATCTATGCGAGAGGTGGTTTCGAATATTTTGTCTCTTTTATAGATGACTATTCAAGATATGGGTACATTTACTTGATGCGCCACAAGTCTGAGTGCTTTGATAAGTTCAAAGAGTACAAGGCTGATGTGGAGAAATGTCATGGTAAAAGTATCAAGACACTACGGTCTGATCCTGGTGGCGAGTACTTCTCAGGAGAGTTTAGGAATTCCTTATCAGAGGTTGGGATTCAATCCCAATTATCTGCACCTGGTACACCCCAACAGAATGGTGTGGAAGAATGAAGGAATATGACTCTTATGGAAATGTTTAGATCGATGATGAGTTATTCAGAAGTACCAAATTCGTTCTGCGGATATTCTTTAGAAACGACAATGTACATTCTGAACTTGGTACCTTCTAAATCAGTACCCTCTACTCCCACGAAATTATGGAATGGATGTAAGCCTAGTCTGAGTCATGTTCGGATTTGGGGTAGTCCAGCACATGTGCTAAAGGGAGATGCTGATAAGTTAGAATTTTGTATAGAAGTTCGTCTATTAATAGGTTATCCTAAAGGAATGAAAGGTGGTTTGTTTTATAGTCCTAAAGATCAGAAGGTTATTGTTAGCACAAATGCCCGATTTTTAGAAGAGGACTATGTAATGAACCACAAGCCCATGAGTGAAATTATTCTCGAAGAAATGAGAGAGGACACATCTACTTTAGTACCAACAGTACAAGATGAAATATCACAAGAAACTGTAACATGTATCACAAATGATACACAACTACAGACAGTGCCTCGTCATAGTGGGAGGGTTGTTAGGCAACCTGAAAGATTCATATTTTTGGGAGAGTCTTCGGACTTGATCGCAGGTAAACATGAACCTGATCCCCGAACATATGATGAAACACTCCAAGATAAAGATATAGCATCTTGGCAAAGAGCAATGAATTCAGAAATAGAATCTATATATTCTAACAAAGTTTGGGAGCTAGTAGAACCATCAAATAGTATAAAAGCTATTGGATGTAAATGGATCTACAAAAGAAAAAGAGGGATAGACAGGAAGGTGGAAACCTTCAAAGCAAGGCTTGTTGCGAAGGGTTATACTTAGAAAGAGGGAATCGATTATGAGGAAACCTTTTCACCGGTAGCTATGCTTAAGTCTATCCGGATACTTTTATCTATTGCTGCTCATATGGATTATGAGGTTTGGCAAATGGATGTCAAGATAGTTTTCCTTAATGAAAGTCTTGAAGAAAACATCCATATGAAGCAACCAGAGGGGTTTATTGCAAAGGGCAAAAAGCATCTTGTATGTAAGCTCAATCGGTCTATTTATGGACTGAAGCAAGCTTCAAGATCTTGGAACATCTGGTTTAATAAAGTAATTCCGTCTTATGGATTTATTCAGTGTCCGGATGAGTCTTGTGTATACAAGAAGTGTGACGGAAATGTGGTAGTATTTCTTGTACTATACGTAGATGACATTTTGATAGTTGACAACAATGTCAAAGTGTTGTCAGAAGTAAGGATATGGTTGTCCAAGAAATTCGATATGAAGGACTTGGAAGAATGCGGACATATTCTCGGTATTAAAGTAATAATGGATCGCAAGAAAGTATTGTTGTGCTTATCCTAAGCTTCATATATCGATACTATCCTAGCTCGTTTTAACATGCAAGACTCCAAGAAAGGATTTCTACCTTTTCGGCATGGAGTATCTTTATCTAAAGAGATGTCTCCTAAGACATCAAAAGATATAGAGGAAATGAAGGCAGTTCCTTATGCTTCTGCTGTAGGAAGCCTAATGCATGCAATGTTATGCACGAGACCGGATATCTGTTTTATCATGGGCATGGTTAGCAGATATCAAAGTAATCCAGGATAGGGACATTGGAATGCCGTAAAGTATATATTAAAGTACCTGAGAAGGACTAGAGATTATATGCTGGTTTACCAAGCGGATGATTTGCTCCCTGTGGGTTACATGGATTCTGACTTCCAATCAGATAGGGACAATAGTAAGTCTACCTCAGGTTATGTGTTTACTTTAGGAGGTGGAGCCATAGCATGGAGAAGGGCTAAGTAGAAATGTGTTTCAGACTCAACCATGGAAGCTGAGTATGTGACAGCCTCTGAGGCAGCCAAAGAAGCTGTATGGCTTAGAAACTTCTTGATGGACTTAGATGTGATTCCTGGTTTGCCCAAAATCATCACAATTTATTGTGATAATAGTGGTGTAGTAGCAAACTCGAAGGAACCACAAGCCCATAAGGCGAGTAAACACATTGAGCACAAGTACCACCTGATACGAGACATCGTAAAGCGAGAAGTTGTTGTCGTCAAGATTGCATCAGCAGATAACCTGGCAGATCTTTTCACTAAGGCCCTTCCGACAAAATCTTTTGATCGGCAGGTTGAGGGGATAGGAATCAGATGTATGGCAACATTTATGGCAACAGTCTTTTAGTATAAGTGGGAGATTGTTAGAGTGTATACTAAAAGTCTAGCTTTTGTATAAATATTTATTTTGAAATAAGAATCATATTGGTCAAATGTCTACATTTATATGCTAAGTGTAGTTGTTCATTTAATTTATATTTAAGATAACATGGTGTGTGGTGTCACACAGAAGATCATGTTATCAGTTCCTTATAAATTATAAATAGTTGCTCACAACCAAGATGAAATGGGACAAACAATTCGAGTGGTTGTAGTGTAATTTAGTATTAGTTTATCTTGACTATAAAATTACACTAGTACACTATGAGTGTATTGAGCGGGACCATTTGAGGTAGTTTCTTTTTATACTGACTACATAAAAGAACAAAACCTCTGTTATTATAGAAGTGCATACTCTTAATCATGATATAATAACAAGCACGTATACTTAATATTTATTTCTTTAATTTATCAAAGGATGAGATTTAGTTCGTTAAATCAATAAGGCCGATAAGTTTGCAAATGATATTATTTATATGGTGTGTTGTTGATTATAGAATGAAACTGTGTCCTAGTAATCTAGGTTGATGATGCCACCTTGAGGAGCTCATAAGGATTATCATGTAAACCCTGTAGGTGGACTTAGTCCAACATGACAATAAGGTTCAGTGGTACTACTCTTGGAGTTAGATATTAATTAAGTGAGTTGTCAGTAACTCATTTAATTAGTGGGCATTTGATATCTTAAACACAGGGAGACTAACACACTCATGATAAGAAGGAGCACATATTATAATATGAGATTGGTGCGGTAGTGCAATAATAACTCTTTAGTGGTATGAGTTATTATTGATGAACTTGAGTTGGGTGTTCGAGGCGAACACGGGAAGCTTAAGCTCATCGGGAGACCAAAACCAATTCCTCCTCTTGGTCCCTGTTGTAACCTCTTATTTATAAAGCCTTATATCTATCCAAAGCCTAGCTTCTTAACCAAGCTTAGGGGTCAGTAACATTCTTGCTTGGAGCCCAACCAAGGGGCCGACCAATCCAAGCTTGGAGCTCAAGCTAGGGCCGACCAAACCTTGCTTGGTGCCCAAGTAAAGGGCCGACCATATAAGAAAAGGAAATAAAAGAGAGTTTTTATTTTGTTAAAAACTTTCCTTTTATGATGTTTTTCACATGGTTTTAAAAGAGAGTTTCAAATTTTAAAATCTTTCATTTTATAGCTTTCTACAAAGGATTAAAAGAGAGATTTGAAATCTTTCTTTATTTGTAGTTATCTATAATGTTTAAGAGAAAGATTTTAATTTTTGATAAAACTTTCCTTTTTGTAACCATGATATAAAAGGAGTTTTATTTTAAAACTTTTCTTTTATAGATATCTACAAAAGGATTTAAAAGAGAAGATTTTAATTTTATAAAACAAGCCTTTTATAGCTATCCACAAAAGGAATTTTAAAAGAGAGATTTTAATTTTTGTTTAAAATCTTTCCTTGTTTGACATGAGGTGGCCGGCCATGTAAAGGAATAAAAGGAAGTTTTAATTTTTTATTTTAAAACTTTTCTTTTTTGCCAAGACCAAGGATTATAAAAGAGACGGAGGGGGTGCCTCATGAGATAACACATCTTCTATTCCTCTCTTCCAATCCTTTGGTGTCTGGCCCTTATCATTTTCTCTTCTCCTTTTGTTTTCTCTCTTGGAGGCCAACAACATCAAGCATTGCTATCTCTTGGTGGTCGGTTGCTTGAAGGAGAAGAAGGAGAGAAGGAAGCTCTCTTGTTTAGCATCCCTTGGAGGTTAGTTGGTGGCCGAAACTTGGAAGCAAAGGAAGAAGCTTGGGTGGATTTCATATTGGTAGATCATCGCCCACATGACGTCCAAGAGAAGGAGAGAAATACAGCAGAAGATCAAGAGGTATATATGTTGGTTGCTACTCAGAATATCATACTGGTTCCCTGTACAAAATTTTTTTACAAGTCCCGAACCTTTCCTAACAACCTATTGTGTTCTTTAGAAATTAAATTTGGAATCGCAAAAAGAACTTAATATTATTGATTCCAAATTCAACTTATCTGTTCTTAGAGGTTTGAAATAGATATTTGATTAACTTCTGTAATATGGTTTAACTTAGGAAGATCACATCACTTAAACTTGGAGTAAAAATGTTAAGTATCATTTCCAATCCAAGTTTAACTTCTGAAGGACAATTTGGATTAATAATGTTAAGCATTGTTTGCAATCCAAATTTAACTTCAGTAGAGCACATGGGTAGCTAGGATAGTTCTATTCTTGTAGAAAATTTTTATACAAGGTAACTAGAACGGTATTTCGAGTAGCAATCAACATCGAGAAGACCGAAAGTTGGGTTCGGGTGAGCCATATTCCGGATGGCAGTGATCACCCAAGCGAACAGAATAGGAATGGAAGACCTGGACCAAGGGAAGCGGACCCCGAGTAGAGGGCCCAGACCGAAAAAGTCAACTCATGTTGACTTTGGGCTTTCGTGCGCCCGAAATAGTCCGGGGCGCCCGGAACCCTTCCGGGCGCCCAAATTGAAATCATATCCAGATCTCGGTCAAACCGAGATCCGTGCGCAGGGGATAAAATTTTATCCCCCCCAGGGCACCCGGAACCCTTCGGGGCGCCCTGACCAAGGCTATAAATATATCCTTGGTCCAGAAGCTTTCAATCAACTCAAGCAATTCATTTCCAACACTTGTACGCTTCATTTCTAGATTAGCTTCTTTCTTTTTGCACTTGATCGTTGTAAGAGGCTTCTCCGTCTGAAGGAGATACTAGTGCGACATCTTCCTTGGATTAACAACCTCTCCAGTTGTAACCAAGTAAATCCCTATGTGCCTCTTCTTTTACTTTCTATCTATTTAATTATTATGCAAGTGTTAGTTTAAGAAAAGTTGAGAAGGGTTGTGTTTTTATTTTTGCAGGCTATTCAACCCCCCTTCTAGCCTGCTGTCGCGATCCAACACTATGCTCGTACAAAATTTTTGTATAGGGGATTTACACAAGATAGAATTTCCAGCGCCAATAGTCTTGGTAGATCATTGCCCACACGACGCCCAAGAAGAGGAGAGGAATACGGCAGAAGATCAAAAGGTCTTTAGCTACAAAGAAAAGTTACAACTAGTTCTTTAATTCCACTGCGTAATTAGTTAGTTTTCTTTATATCATTTTTGGAATACCAACACAAGAGGCCAACGATCTTGTACTTCAATCAAGGTGTGCTTTGATCATTCAAGAACTTGCTTGATTGATCAAACACATGTTTGATCGAACATGCTGGTTGCTAGGAAAAGTTCTATTCTTGTACAATATTTTTTATACAGGGAAATTGAAACAGAACGGAATTACAATGCCTTTAGATGGGGCATTGGATGCCTTCTTCTTCACAAACTCAAGATAAATATTGTATTTTTTTGCCAGTGTCCCATCTTACCACAATGATGACATGAGCCTTTTGTTGCCGGTTATATTATCTTGGCCTTTTTCTTCTTCCTAGTGGCCTGATGCTTCGACTTCCTCTTAGAACCTTTCTTTGAGAAGTCTACTAACATCAATGTCTTTTGTTCTTTCTATACAGAAGGTTCTACATCTTTGAGCATGTTGATCAACCCTAGAATTGTGGATTTAATGTGGTTCATCTGGTAGTTTATCACAAATTGTGAACAGCTAGTGGGTAAACTATGCAGAATTAAGTCAATACTTAATTCATGATCTAATACAAATCCAAGTGATCCAAAACGCTCAATGTAGCCATTCATTTTTAGTAAAAATTGTATCGCAAATGAACTCTCCTGCATCTTGGACTAAAAGAGTAGCTTGGTGACCTTAAACCATTCGGATATAGCTTGCTCATTAAATAGCTCACGCAAATGAAAAATAATTATATAAACTTTCATATGCTCATGTTGTTTTTGTAGTTCGAGAGGCATCGAGGCCAGCATGATGTAACTCACAAGCTCAAAATCATCCATTTCCTTTTCAAAGGCTAATATCTAGCCAGGTGTTGCATCATCTACTATATTTTTGGGAAGTGCCTTTTCAATGACATATACTAAACAATTCTCATATTTTGAAACCAGTCCAAGAAGTTTGGCTCAGTCAGTTTGTTCAAGTCCATTAATGAATGTAAATTCAAAGACGTCATAATTAAATGATTAACCTAGAAATGAAAACACAAGAATATATGAGAGAGACAATTTTAATCATGTAAACTATTTACATATAATAAAAATTCCCGCTTATTTATCAAATTCAAAAGACTTTAATTATGAATTCGAGAGATAGAAGGTTTTCTCCAAGTGGATTGATATCCATTTCAAATAAGAATAACCTTGGCTTTGACACAATGAGCCATTCTTAGCTGTAGAGGTAGGTATCAAATATACAGATTACATATCGTGTATATGCAACTATCACATTATGCTATCAACCAATTGATATTTGCATCAATATTGGGTTGCTAACACATTGAAAAGTATACATCAAATTCATATCACCCAACTTTACCTCCATCCACGCTGACCTTGGCTTTGACACAACAAATCAATTCTTTAAGTTAAAAGCAACACGTTAATCATGAGATCGTATCTCAATGGTTCAAATATGTTTAATTTTAGATTGAGTTTGGATTTGGTACAACTCAAATAAGTAATTAAACTTTGATTCTTACTATATTGACAGAAGGTGTAAGTTTTAATAATTTTGTATGGGAATTAGGTCTCATCAACATCATGCATATGATCTATCTATATGACATCACACACATGAAAAATATGATGACGTAACATCACACACGTCATAATTACATATAATCATGACATAAAATTAAAATTAATTAATATATCTATATGACATATGATATGACATGACATAGTTATCATAATTTTATTTGGATAAAAAATAAACCAAAATTCCTTAATTTAGATTAGTAAATAAAATTTTAATTCTAACCATATATTTATCTTAAGGAAATAATTTTTAATTAAGTAAATCTAATTAGGAAACAATTTACCTAATTGTAATTTCCTTAATTATTTTAGAATTTCCAAAATTAAAATTTTTGGGATTGATTCAAGTTGTGCCAATCGATTGGCACAATTCACTGATCGATTGGGAAGTTCCCAATTGATTAAGTGATCGATTACATCCCTTTATCGTTTGAATAGAACAACCCTTAATCGATTCAGTAATCGATTCAGGATGCTTAATCAATTAAGCAATCGATTAAGAAACTCTTTGTATGTGAGATTAGAGCTCTTAATTGATTCAATAATTGATTAAGATGCTTAATTGATTCAGTAATCAATTACAAAGTCTTCTATACATGATTTTTGGCTACATAATCGATTGACGACTTTTGCCAATCGATTAGGATTGATTGAATTGATCATCCAATCTATTCAGAGGTCTTAGTTCATGATTTTAGTGTAGGATCGAAAGAGTGTGATAGAGGGGGGTGAATATCGTCCTTTTAAAAATAATTTTTTTACTTGTTAAAATCAAAGTTGTGCAGCGGAAAATAAAAAATACAATTCGATTACTTGGTTCGAAGACTAGGTCGACTCCTACTCCAAGGCCCACGATCATTGATTGCACTAATGGACAATCCACTAAAACTCTTCTTTCCCAAAACCTCGGAAAGTAGTAGTGCATACAAATGAGTAAGATAGTAACAACCTACTATCTTAATAATAAATAAGTTCAATTACAAGCTAGTAAAATTATACCGACTTAAGAATGAGTATGCATCTTGTCGGCACTTCTTGGAGTAGTAGCTTGCGTGTGAAGAGTAGCTGTAGCACGGACAGTAGCTTGCATAGAGATGAACTTCAAACCAATCAGATTTTTTTTACACAATCTCGGACCTTGAGCTCACTTCTATAAGAGTCATCGATGTTCAGTCGACCAATCTTTGGGTTTGGTCGACCGAACCACTCCCTTCCATCTTCAATGAGATCTGAAGCTGATCCGATCTTTGGCATTTAATGACATTTAAGTGTTTGATTGACCGATCCCCTTGTTGGGTCGACTAAATAGAGATCCTTCCCTGTTCATCGAGATTTGGAATGAATGTGCCATTAAGTGATGATTGTTCGGTCAACCGATCAGTCGCTCTTCCTTATTTACTTCTGCTCGATCTGAACTGTATTGGGTTCCAAAGACTTATCTAAATTAGACTTAGGGCTTTCAGAAAGTACATTAAATATTTGATTTGATTATGAAGCTTTGTCTAGAAGTTGTTGATGATCCATTAACCAAGAAGGCCTAGTGCCTCACCACAGCCTGGAAGCTGATTAACGAAATAAAATATTTAATTGACTAACTGATAAATCATTGAATAACAATTAGATAATACATTACATAGTTGTCAGCATTTCTCAAAAATTTATTTTTAAATTTTTTTTTAGAAATTCCTTTTGCAAAACTTAAAGTTTCTAAATCATTTACGTTGCAAATATTTCTAAGTGATATCAATTTTTTTTTCAATTTTCAAAGCATTTGATAAGTTTTTAAAATTATTGAAAAATCATTTTTAATTATCCTTAGATTTTTTTGTACCCCATTTTTATGTGATCAAAGGGGGAGAAGGGAAAATTAAGTCTAGGTGGAGGTAGTTCAATTCAAATTAAAATTTATATTTTAAAAATTTTAAAATTTGGAAATCTTTTTTGCATTCTATTGCATACTTGTAATTTTATTGCTTTACCTTTATATTTATTTACCCTAACTTAACTTGGGTTGCTCACATCAAAAAGGGAGAGATTGTTGGTACCCTAAGGTTATTTTGATGTGATCAAACAAGTTAAGTTAGGTGCTGTTATGTTTTTGTAACGACCCACCTTCTACTACTAGGCTGTAAGGCGAATCGTCACAATAATGCTAAACTATACTGTGCGGAAAGCTGGGCTAATTAAAATTTTACTCTACTAATGACCGATACAACTGATAAGAAAGGTCCAAAGACCTTCTCTGCTGGTGCACATATGCTACGGAGGGGAACCTGAATGCCCCAACTGAGCTAGGGGCTAGAAACTAACTTCCCAACTACCTGCCGGCCTGCTGATCGATCTACGGATCGATCAAAGCTGGGGAAGCTCCTGCTCGCAACGGGATCGGTCGGCTGACCGATCCAGCAGAGGCTGGATCGGTCACTGGATCGGTCGGCTGACCGATCCAGGCACCTGAGACCTCCTGGATCGCTACTGTATCGCGCTGGATCGGTCGGCTGACCGATCCAGGAGGATACAGTAGCCTACTGTATCTGTCTGGATCGGTCGGCTGACCGATCCAGTGACACGGCCAGGCCCTGATCGGTCGGGAGACCGATCAGAGCCTGATTTCACCCGGGGACTCGGATTTCAGCACTTTGACGTGCCAAAACCCAACTTAACATCTAACTAATGCATCACAACTATTCTAACAACATATAATAACATTCCAACGACATAAACTAGTAATCTGACTTAATATAGGCATAGTTTAGGAATTCATGGCAACACATAACTAAAAGTGCCTAGAACATGGAAACCAAAACCAATAAATAAAATGCTAAAGTAAATGCTAAAGAGTCTAATGCTCAATTTGCTACGTCCCCTAAGGACCTTTGATTCCAGTTCCTGCCACACACACCATCTTTGCATTGCCCTCCAGCTTCTCTGTTAGTCCATCTTTCCTTTACCTTTATCTGCAGTATAAGGAAAAGTAGAATCTGTAAGCTTAAAGCTTAGTAAGAAACCATCTACCTCACAAAATCATGCATTCGATGCAATATGTTTTTAAATCATGCTATTTGAAAATATGCGCTGAACTTGCTAAGACATGGCATACTGAAATCGTAAGGCATAACATATAAGCATGGCATAAGCACTGAATCATGGCAAAGCAACCAAATAAACACTGAACTGAATATAGGCTAAACTAACTGAAACTAAATCTGTAACTGGAAACAAACTCAACTAGCATAATGGATTTTGAGTTTTGAAATCTAATACATAATAGGTGAAAATACTAAACATGCTGTTGGGCTTACTGTGCGCGCATCCCTACTAGACCCGGGGTTGCAAGTCCCGAATTTAGCAGGGTTGTCTAGGCTATCTGAACCTAGGGACGACTGTGGGAGTCCAACCCAATGGATATCTAATCCAGTACAGTGCCACTGAAAATAAAATACTGATATCTATAGCTAACTGATATAACATGCTGTTTCTAGGTTATCTGAACCTAGAGCTAGGTTATCTGAACCTAGAGGCGACTGTGGGAGCCCACCCATTGGACCGTAGTCCCATATAGCTAAAATAAACTGATTTACTATTTTAAACGCTTCTAATGCATTTAACTGTACTATTAAAATGCCTAAGTTGCATTTTTACTGATCTAGTTATTTTGTCGAACACTTAGTGTGCCCCAACTCTCCTCTTTATTAGGGAGATCACCTTTAGGCACCCGACAACGTCTACAACCCCAACTGAAGAGGGTAAGCGTGTCCGGCCCATCTAAAGGTGCTCAACTAAAATCCCTAAATCTAAGAGGAGGGTTAAAACACCCTACATGTCAACAAAATCTGCATATTACTAATCTAATGCATAGAAAATCCAAACGGAGCTATTATACTGCAGGTGAGGGGTTTCTTACCTCTTGATCGTAATTTCTTACGATTCTATTCGCTAGAGTTCCGGTGGATGTGATCCTCTCGACGATCCGATCCCGTCTTCGCATTCCTCTTGCGGAGAAGAACCTCTTTCGTGTTGGAGTCGTCGCCGGAAGGTGAACCGATGGACCTTGGGCTTGGTGTGCCGTGCGTGAGGAAGAGGAGAAGAAGAGGGGCGCCGGCGTGAGGGTTTTGAGAGGAGAAGGTGCCGAACCAAAAATAAAAATAACCCAACTCCAACTTAAGTTTATTATTTATATTAAGTGGTTTAATGAACCCAACTCTAATATAAATATATTTGGTACTCCTTTCTTTCAGCACGGCCCTGCTGGGTTCATCGGTTACTAATCTTATCCGTAAACCATAGGTCTCGGGTTCGATTCCCGCCTAAGCTATTTTACGGTTCTAATTATTTTTGCTACTTCCGATACTCCGATTTTTCCGGAAAAATATCTAAAAATTCCATAAAAATCATAGAATAATTCTAAAATAGTTTTGAGGATTTTCGGGCGTTACAATCCTCCATACCTTATAAAAAGTTCGTCCTCAAACTTAGAACAATTCTGGGTACTTCTGTCTCATGCTGGCCTCTGTCTCCCAAGTCGCCTCTGCTGCTGTGTGATTTTGCCAGCTGACTTTGACTAATGGTACTTCCTTGTTCCGTAATTTCTTTACCGCTCGGTCTATTATATGAATAGGCCGACTGTCATAGCTGAGATCATCACGGACCTGTACCAACTGGGGCTCAATCACCTGGGTGGCGTCTGGAATATGCTTCTTCAGCATGGAGACATGGAATACGTTGTGGACGGCTGACATCTCCTGAGGTAGCTCTAGCTCATATGCTACCTTGCCCACTCTCTTCGTGATAAGGTATGGTCCCACATATCTGGGAGCTAGCTTGCCCTTCTTCCCAAAACGCATGACTTCCTTCATGGGAGCTACTCTGAGGAAAACTGTATTCCCAACTGAAAACTCTAGGGGTCAGCATAGCTTTTCTGGCGGCTCTGTGCTGTCTCTATCCTCTGGCGGATCTGCTGGATGGATGCTGTGGTATCTACCACTAGATCTGTCTGAAGCTCTAGTTCCTTCTGTTCACCACTCTCATACCAACAGATTGGTGATCTGCACCTCCGCCCATAGAGTGCCTCATAAGGTGCCATGCCGATAGTGGCCTGATAACTGTTGTTGTATGCAAATTCTGCTAGGCTCAGATATTTGCACCAACTTCCCTTGAAGTCTAGGGCACACGCTCGGAGCATATCTTCGAGTACCTGATTTACTCGCTCCGTCTGACCATCTGTCTGAGGATGGAATGCTGTGCTGAACTTTAACTTGGTGCCCAATGCTGACTGTACACACTCCTAGAAGTGTGATGTGAATCTGCTGTCTCTGTCTGAAATGATGGTTCGTGGGACTCCATGTAGTCTGACGATCTCCTGGAGATATAACTGAGCTAGCTTCTCCATGGAGTAGGATATCTTGATAGCTAAAAAGTGGGCTGATTTAGTCAACCTGTCGACTATTACCCAGATGGCATCAAAACCATTCGTGGTTCAAGGTAGCCCCACTATGAAGTCCATCGAGATATCCTCCCACTTCCATTCTGGAATCTGTATAGGCTGCAGAACTCCTCCTGGTCGCTGATGTTCTGCCTTGACCCTCTGACAGGTGAGGCAGATGCTAACATATCTGGCGATGTCTCGCTTCATCCCGGGCCACCAAAAACGTTTCTTCAGGTCTTGATACATTTTGGTGGAGCCTGGATGCATCGCATAGGGAGTCCTGTGAGCCTCATCTAAAATCTGTCTCCGTAGCTCCTCCTGATCTGGAATACAGAGTCTATCACCAAAATACAACACCCCGCTATCGGACACTCTGAATTCTCTACTTTCTGATTCTGTTAGCCCTTGCTTGATTTTCTGAATTTCAGGGTCCTGATCCTGAGCTGACTGAATATCATCAAGCAAGGTAGACTCTAAGGTCATAGTAGAGAGCTGTCCGACAATGAGTTCGAGACCAAAATCCGCGATCTCCTTCTGTAGGGGTGGTGACATGGCTGCTAGAGATAATAAGGTAGCGCTGGATTTTCTGCTAAGTGCATCTGCTACCCTATTGGCTTTCCCTGGGTGGTAGAGGATGTCTATGTCATAATCTTTGACCAGCTCTAGCCACCTGCAATGTCCCATATTCAGATCCTTCTGAGTGAAGAAGTACTTCAGATTCTGATGATCTGTATACACTCTGCACTGAGCTCCATACAAGTAATGTCTCCAAATTTTGAGAGCGAACACTACTGCTGCAAGCTTGAGATCATGAGTAGGGTAGTTCTTCTCATAATCCTTGAGCTGTCTGGAGGCATAGGCGATTACCTTGCCATCTTGCATCAGCACTGCTCCTAATCCCAATTTAGAGGCGTCACTATATATATCGAAGCTGTCTGTATTTTCTGGCAGTGTCAGAATAGGTGCACTAGTCAATCTCCTCTTGAGTTCGCTGAAGCTGTTCTCGCAGTCCTCTGTCCACTGAAATTTCTTGTTCTTCCCTGTGAGTGGGGAGGCTATTCGGAGAAGTCCTCTACAAACTTCCTGTAATATCCTCCTAGAAAGCTCCCGATCTCGCTGGCGTTCTTAGGTCTCCTCCAGTTACTTACTGCTTCTATCTTGTTGGGATCTACCATAATACCATCCTTTGAGATGACGTGACCCAGGAAGGACACCTGATTTAGCCAAAACTCACATTTCGTGAACTTGGCGTATAGCTGGTTCTGCTGAAGGGTCTGCAATACTAGTTTCAGGTGCTCTGAGTGTTCTTCCTGAGTTCCTGAGTAGATAAGAATGTCATCGATAAACACAATAACAAACTTATCTAAATACTCCCTGAATACCCTGTTCATGAGATCCATGAATGTAGCTGGAGCATTTGTCACGCCAAAAGGCATGACTACGAACTCGTAATGTCCGTATCTGGTCCTGAATGCTGTCTTCGGTATATCACCCTCCTTGACTCTGACTTGGTGATATCCTGATCTGAGGTCAATCTTAGAGAACACTGCTGCTCCTTTTAACTGGTCGAACAGGTCATCTATTCTGGGAAGAGGATACCTGTTCTTGATCGTGACCTGATTCAGTGCTCTGTAGTCTATACATAGCCGCATGCTTCCATCCTTCTTCTTCACGAACAACACAGGTGCTCCCCATGGTGAGTGACTAGGGCGTATGAAGCCCTTGTCAAGTAGCTCCTGTAGCTGCTCATGAAGTTCCTTCAGTTCTGCTGGAGCCATGCGGTAGGGCGCTTTGGAAATAGGATTGGTGCCGGGGAAGAGATCTATCTCAAATTCAATCTCCCTGGCTGGTGCTAGGCCTGGTAACTCTTCAGGGAAGACTGTTGGGTAGTCACATACGACTCGGACCTCTGTTAGCTGTTGGTCCTCATCCTAGATGGTAGTGACTACTTGTGCTAGGTACCCCGTACATCCCGAATCCATCAACTTCTGTGCCTTCATAGCTGAGAGAAATTTTCTGGCTTTTCTCTTTGGTTCTCCGATGTACTCGAACTGTGCTTCTGCTTCGGGTTGAAATACGACTTTCTGTTTACGGCACTCTATGGAAGCACCGTATCTGATCAGGAAGTCCATTCCAAGGATGACGTCGTAGTCAGTCATTTTCAGCAGGATCAGATCACAAAAGAGTTCCCGGTCTGCTATAATGACTGGCACTGCTCTGAGCTAGTGCGTCGATGCCATGACCTCTCCTGAAGGTAGTGCCGTCAGAAACTGACCATTGAGTACTTCTGGGGGGATTTCTAATTTCTCGGAGAACATTCTGGCTATATATGAATGGGTTGCCCCAGTATCAAATAGAACAGTAGCACTATACTGAAAAATGCTAATCTGACCTGTGACGACTGTCGAGGCATTTGCTACGTCCTCTCTGGTGAGTGAGTAGATCCTCGCATTCGCCATAGCTGGAGGGGCTTCTAATCGGCCCTGGCTGATGAGTGGACCTTCTAGAGCGGCCTGCATCTGATGTAACTGAGCTGGCTGGCCTGCATACTGGATCTGCTGTGGCTGAGGAAGACCGGTCTTGTTCGGGCACTGCTTGGCCATGTGCCCTTCTTGTCCACATTCAAAGCATCCTCGTGTGCCCTTGCGACAAACCCCTGGGTGGAATCTCCCACAAGTGGCACACTTTGGATAACTGGGTCGCTTGCTAGATGGTCCTCCTTTTGAGTCACTCCCTGATTTGCGCTTGCTGTTGGAGTTCCCTTTCCAGTTAGAGCTGTGGCCTTGCTGTTTTTGAGTGTGAGAGTTTCCTTGGCCCTTGGACTCTGAGGAGACTTGCTTCTGCTGCCTCATGCTGTTCTGGTAATGCTCTGTGGTCAAGGCACTGCTCACTAACTCCTCTGTGGTTTGTGGCCTATGTATGCCACCCGCCACGTTCACTGCTATCTCTGGCCTCAGCATCTTGAGCATCAACCTGATCCGTTCCTTTTCCGTGCTGACTAGCTCTGGGCATAGACGAGCCAACCTGTTGAATTTCTTCACGGCTTCCTCAACTGAGAGGTTGCCCTGACGAAACTCAGTGAACTCGTCATAGTGGCGGTTTGTAACCCGCATATGAAAGAACTCCTCAAAGAATTCCTTCTCAAAGTCAGCCCATGTCATCTGGTTCACTGGGCGCTTCGTTCTGATTCTTTCCCACCACATGCGTGCGTCTCCTGTCAGGCAGAAGGAGGCACACTTCACCTTCTCGTGTTCTGGCCAGTCCAGAAGCTCCATCGTGCTTTCCAGTGTTTTGAACCATGCTTGGGCATCCCATGGTTCACTAGTGCCTGAGAAGTTCTCTGGCTTGACCCGCTGCCACTGGATCAGATAGGCTTCCTTTCTTGGCTCAGCTGCTGGGACTGCTGGTGTTGGTACTGGTGCCGGTGTTGGCGCTGTAGGCTGAGCTGGTGGAACCTCTAAGACTTCTGGAGTCGTCAGATTCGGTTCCGGGGTGACTGTGGGGGTATTCTGCTGATTAGCCTTTAAGGTGGCTATCTCCTGTTGCTGTTCAGCAAGCTGCTGCTGTAACTGAGCCACTAGTGCTGTAAGGTCTGGAGGAGGCACTGAACTGCCTGCCTCTTGCTGGGGCTCAGTAGCTAGTGCCCTCCTAGCTGGGCGTCCTCGTGCCATTTCTAAAGACATAGAGAACATAGGTATAACTAACACTATCACAGTTATCTAACTACTGATATCATGTTTTAAACTATCACATACTAACAAGCAGTAGGCATATAAACATGAACTATAATAATAAACAAGAAGCATAAAAAAATAGAGGTGTTCTTACTTGGAAGCTGCAGGTACAATGCTGATGTGTGTGTAGGAAGTATGGAACACTGCTCTGATACCACTCTGTAACGACCCACCTTCTACTACTAGGCTGTAAGGCGAATCGTCACAATAATGCTAAACTATACTGTGCGGAAAGCTGGGCTAATTAAAATTTTACTCTACTAATGACCGATACAACTGATAAGAAAGGTCCAAAGACCTTCTCTGCTGGTGCACATATGCTACGGAGGGGAACCTGAATGCCCCAACTGAGCTAGGGGCTAGAAACTAACTTCCCAACTACCTGCCGGCCTGCTGATCGATCTACGGATCGATCAAAGCTGGGGAAGCTCCTGCTCCCAACTAGATCGGTCGGCTGACCGATCCAGCAGAGGCTGGATCGGTCTGCGGACCGATCCAGAAGAGGCTGGATCGGTCGGCAAGACCGATCCAGGTGGGTACTGTATCGCACTGGATTGGTCGGCTGACCGATCCAGGAGGATACAGTAGCCTACTGTATCTGTCTGGATCGGTCGGCTGACCGATCCAGTGACACGGCCAGGCCCTGATCGGTCGGGAGACCGATCAGAGCCTGATTTCACCCGGGGACTCGGATTTCAGCACTTTGACGTGCCAAAACCCAACTTAACATCTAACTAATGCATCACAACTATTCTAACAACATATAATAACATTCCAACGACATAAACTAGTAATCTGACTTAATATAGGCATAGTTTAGGAATTCATGGCAACACATAACTAAAAGTGCCTAGAACATGGAAACAAAAACCAATAAATAAAATGCTAAAGTAAATGCTAAAGAGTCTAATGCTCAATTTGCTACGTCCCCTAAGGACCTTTGATTCCAGTTCCTGCCACACACACCATCTTTGCATTGCCCTCCAGCTTCCTCTATTAGTCCATCTTTCCTTTACCTTTATCTGCAGTATAAGGAAAAGTAGAATCTGTAAGCTTAAAGCTTAGTAAGAAACCATCTACCTCACAAAATCATGCATTCGATGCAATATGTTTTTAAATCATGCTATTTGAAAATATGCGCTGAACTTGCTAAGACATGGCATACTGAAATCGTAAGGCATAACATATAAGCATGGCATAAGCACTGAATCATGGCAAAGCAACCAAATAAACGCTGAACTGAATATAGGCTAAACTAACTGAAACTAAATCTGTAACTGGAAACAAACTCAACTAGCATAATGGATTTTGAGTTTTGAAATCTAATACATAATAGGTGAAAATACTAAACATGCTGTTGGGCCCGGCAACTGTACTTGCTGTGCGCGCATCCCGAATTTAGCAGGGTTGTCTAGGCTATCTGAACCTAGGGACGACTGTGGGAGTCCAACCCAATGGATATCTAATCCAGTACAGTGCCACTGAAAATAAAATACTGATATCTATAGCTAACTGATATAACATGCTGTTTCTAGGTTATCTGAACCTAGAGCTAGGTTATCTGAACCTAGAGGCGACTGTGGGAGCCCACCCATTGGACCGTAGTCCCATATAGCTAAAATAAACTGATTTACTGTTTTAAACGCTTCTAATGCATTTAACTGTACTATTAAAATGCCTAAGTTGCATTTTTACTGATCTAGTTATTTTGTCGAACACTTAGTGTGCCCCAACTCTCCTCTTTATTAGGGAGATCACCTTTAGGCACCCGACAACGTCTACAACCCCAACTGAAGAGGGTAAGCGTGTCCGGCCCATCTAAAGGTGCTCAACTAAAATCCCTAAATCTAAGAGGAGGGTTAAAACACCCTACATGTCAACAAAATCTGCATATTACTAATCTAATGCATAGAAAATCCAAACGGAGCTATTATACTGCAGGTGAGGGGTTTCTTACCTCTTGATCGTAATTTCTTACGATTCTATTCGCTAGAGTTCCGGTGGAGGTGATCCTCTCGACGATCCGATCCCGTCTTCGCGTTCCTCTCGCGGAGAAGAACCTCTTTCGTGTTGGAGTCATCGCCGGAAGGTGAACCGATGGACCTTGGGCTTGGTGTGCCGTGCGTGAGGAAGAGGAGAAGAAGAGGGGCGCCGGCGTGAGGGTTTTGAGAGGAGAAGGTGCCAAACCAAAAATAAAAATAACCCAACTCCAACTTAAGTTTATTATTTATATTAAGTGGTTTAATGAACCCAACTCTAATATAAATATATTTGGTTCTCCTTTCTTTCAGCACGGCCCTGCTGGGTTCACTGGTTACTAATCTTATCCGTAAACCATAGGTCTCGGGTTCGATTCCCGCCTAAGGTATTTTACGATTCTAATTATTTTTGCTACTTCCGATACTCCGATTTTTCCGAAAAAATATCTAAAAATTCCAGAAAAATCATAGAATAATTCTAAAATAGTTTTGAGGATTTTCGGGCATTACAGTTTTGATCCCTGTGTCTAAGTGTGCAAGAGTTTAGGAGCATAGGAAGTCGAGCAGAAGATGCGATTAGAGAGAATGACGGCACGGGAGGGAGCCGACGAGCTCCGTGCGTCTGAGGGACGAGACGCTGCGGAAGAGTACGCTGATGGACGTGCATGACATTCAAGGGACAAGAAGCCAGAGCAGAAGCCTACTCTAGGAGAAGGCTAGAAATTGGGTTCAGGTGAGCCATATTCCGGTGGCCGAAATGACCCAGGAGATCACAGCAGCAAAGGAGAAAAATGGTGCTACAAATGTTGCTGGAGGTGCCTTCAAAGGTTGTTGAAGGCGCCTCCATGCCTTCTGCGGAAGGCGCCTTCCATGGTTGGAAGGCACCTTCGATGAACAGTGTGAAGACACCTTCCAAAGCTATGGAAGGCACCTTCGACCACGCAATCTGGTCGTTGCGAAAAAAGATAAAGTTTTATCCTTTGCCTCGCTGGAGGCACCTTCCAGCCCTATGGAAGACGTCTTTAGCCTATGAATAAAGTTTTCCAGGGGCTATAAAAGACCCCTAGACCTAGGAAAGTGATAACAACTTTAGTATTCATTTCCTAGCAATAGTCTGAGCTATTAACGAGTGTAAGAGGCTTCTCCGCCTTCACTGAAGGAGAGTTTTTAAGAGCTTTCATTTGGCTTGGATTAACAACCACCTAGGTTGTAACCAAGTAAATTTTAGTGACTCTTTCTTTAGTTTCTTATTATTTAATTTTATTTGCCATTGCTGCAAACTTGAGTTGAAAGATCGAGAAGGTGTTTAGTTTTTGTGTTTTAGGCAACTCAACTCTCTCCAGCCGATCTACCACCAGACCAACACTCTTAACATGTGATGCTTTACAAAGACTTTGAGTAATAATTCTGATAAGTGACCATAGGGTACATGTCTCCTTGTAAGGAGTAGTGAATCCTCTGTGGGCTATCTAAATATCTTCAGGCACTTCGATTTATACTCAATCATCCCGAGTTCACATCTATAAGGAGATTCTTTACTTAAACTATCAAAGTATAAGCCTCCATTGTTGATACCGCATGGTAGTTTTTATGTGATCAACCAAGTTAGGTTAGGTCCTGTTAGTGTTTAACCCTTGTGTCTAAGTGTACAGGAACATAGGAAGTCGAGCAGAATACACAACTAGCAAGAAGGATAGCACAGGAGAGAGCCGATGTGCTCGGTGCATCCGAGGGATGAGGTGTTGCGGAAGAGTACACCAGTGGACGAGAAGGACTCACGTGGTGGTCCGAGGGACAAGAAGCCGAGGAAGAAGTCTGCTCGAGTATAAGACTGTAAAATAGGTTCGGGTGAGCCCTATTCCGGTTAGCCGAAATCACCCTAGCAAACAGAGCAGCAGAAGAGCCAAAAAGGAGCTACGGAGCTATTGGAGGCACCTTCATTGGAGTTAAAGGTGCCTCTGCACCTTTCAGTGGGAAGGCGCCTTCAACCCACATGGAGCCTTCAACCTTGATTGAAGGCGCCTTCAATCTGACAGATTTGAATGTTGCCGAGGATAATGTTTTATCCTCGATAGATAAAGTTTTATCCCTTAAAGGTGTTGGGATGTATACTATAAGCCTAACTTTTGTATGAACATCTATTTTAAAATATTTTGAAATGAAAATCACTTTGGTCAAATGTTTGTATTATATATATATATATATATATATATATATATATATATATATATATATATATATATATATATTTTTATATATATATGTCAATGCAGTTGTCCATTTAATTAATATTGTAGATAACATGGTGTGTGGTAGCACACAGAAGATCATATTATCGGTTCCTTATAAATTATATATAGTAGCTCACAACCAAGATGGATTGGACCAAACCATTAGAACGATTGTAGTGTAATTTGGTATTAGTGTGTCTTGACTATAAAATTACACTGGTACACTTTATGTGTATTGAGCAGGACCATTTGAGGTTGTTCGATTTATATTGACAATATAAAAGAACAGAACCTCTGTTATTATGGATGTGCGTCCTCTTAATCCCTATATAATAACAATCATGTATACCTAGTATTTATTTCTTTAACTTATCAATGGATGAAATTTATTCGTTAAATCAATAGGCCCGATGAGTTGGGAGATAGTATTATTTATATGGTGTGTTATTGATTATAGGAGTATGTGTCCTAATTATTTAGGATGGTGATGTCCCCTTGAGGAGCTTATAAGGATTATCATGTAAACTCTGCAGGTGGACTTAGTCCGACATGATAATAAAGTTGAGTGGTACTACTCTTGGAATCAGATGTTAATTAATTGAGTTCTCAGTAACTTATTTAATTAACGGACATACTATATCTTAAATACAGGGAGATTAACGCACTCATGATATGAAGGAGCCCATATTGTAATATGAGATTGGTACGGTAATTCAATAATAACTCTTTAGTGGTATGGATTATTATTGATGGGCTTGGGTTGAATGTTTCTTTTGATGACAAAGTAGTTGTAAAGAAAAATAGGGTGGTTATCTGTTCTGGTACGTTGGTTGACAATTTAAACACTCTTAATCCAATAACTCTCACGATGCAACAAATGAAAATTAATAACACATCTTCTAATTCTAATAAGAGAAAGCAGCCTTCGAAAATGAACCAAATATATATTTGGCATATAAGGCTAAGTCATATTAACTTGAGTAGGATTCAAAGGTTAATAGATGATGGACCTTGGGTTCATTGGTGGTGGAAAACTTTCCAACCTGTGAATCTTGCTTGGAAAGAAAAATGACCAAGAGACCTTTTAAGGCACAGGGGTATAGAGCCAAAGAAGTGTTGGAATTGGTTCATTCTGATTTGTGTGGACCTATAACTAACCAGGCGAGAGGTGCTTTCGAATATTTTGTCTCTTTTATAGATGACTATTCAAGATATGGGTACATTTACTTGATTTACTGTAAGTCTGAGTGCTTTGATAAGTTCAAAGAGTACAAGGCTGATGTGGAGAAACGTCATGGTAAAAGTATCAAGACACTATGGTCTGATCGTGGTGGAGAGTACCTCTTAGGAGAGTTTAGGAGTTACTTATCAGAAGCCAAGATTCAATCCCAATTGTCTACACCTGGTACACCCCAACAGAATGGTGTGATGGAACGAAAGAATAGGACTCTTATGGAAATAGTTAAATCAATGATCAGTTATTCAAAATTACCAAATTCATTTTGGTGATATGCTCTCGAAACGGCGGCGTACATTCTGAACTTAGTACCTTTTAAGTCAGTACCCTCTACACCCACAGAATTATGAAATGGGCGTAGGCCTAGTTTGAAACACATTCGGATTTGGGGTAGTCCAGTACGTGCTGAAGGGAGATGCTGATAAGTTGGAATCACGTACAGAAGTTCTCTTATTCGTGGGATATCCTAGAGGAACGAAAGGTGGTTTGTTTTATAGTCCTAAAGATCAGGTCATTATTAGTACCAATGCCTAATTTTTAGAAGAAGACTATATAATGAACCACAAGCCCATGAGTAAAATTATTCTTGAGGAAATAAGAGAGGGCGCTTCTACTTTAGTACCAACGGTACATGATGAGATACCACAAGTAATTGCAACACGTGTCACGAATGATGCACAATTATAGGTAGTGTCTCGTCATAGTGGGAGGGTTGTTACACAACCTGATAGATTCATATTTTTGGGAGAGTCTACGGACTTGATCCCTGGTGAACATGAAGTTGATCCCTAGATATATGATGAAGCACTCCAAGATAAAGATGCAACATCTTGGCAAAGTGCGATGAACTCAGAAATAGAATCTATACATTCTAATCAGGTCTGGGAGCTTGTAGAACCACCAAATGGTGTAAAAGCCATTGGATGTAAATGAATCTACAAAAGAAAAATAGGAACAGATGGGAAGGTGGAAATCTTTAAAGCAGGCTTTTTACGAAGGGGTATACTCAGAAAGAGAGAATCCTTTATGAGGAAACTTTTTCGCTGGTAGCCATGCTTAAGTCTATCCGGATTCTTTTATCTATTGTTGCTTATATAGATTATGAGGTTTGGCAAATGGATGTCAAGACAGCTTTCCTTAATGGAAGTCTTGAAGAAAACATCTATATGAAGCAACCAGAGTGATTCATTGTGAAAGGCAAAGAGCATCTTGTATGTAAGCTAAATCGGTCCATTTATGAACTGAAGCAAGCTTTGAGATCTTGGAACATCCAGTTTGATAAAGTGATCTAGTCTTATGGATTCATTCAGTGTCCGAATGAGTCTTGTGTATACAAGAAAAGTGACAGAAACGTGGTGGTATTTCTTGTACTATACATAGATGACATTTTACTCATTGGCAGCAATGTCAAAGTGTTGTCAGACGTAAGGGTATAGATGCCCAAGCAGTTTGATATGAAGGACTTGGGAGAATGTGAGCATATTCTTGGGATCAAAGTAATAAGGGATCACAAGAAAATGATGTTGTGCTTATCCCAAGCTTTATACATCGATATTATCCTAGCTCGTTTTAGCATGCAAAACTCCAAGAAAGGTTTTCTACCTTTTCGGCATGGAGTACCTTTATCTAAAAGGATGTGTCCTAATACATCAAAGGAGATAGAGGAGATGAAGGCAGTTCCTTATGCTTCGACTGTAGGAAGCCTAATGTATGTGATGCAATGTACGAGACCAGATATCTATTTTACTATGAGCATGGTTAGCAGATATCAAAGAAACCTAGGACTGGGACATTAGGCTGCCGTAAAACATATATTTAAGTACCTGAAAAGGACTAGAGATTATATGCTGGTTTACCAGGCAGATGATTTGCTCCCTATGGGTTACACGGATTCGCGTTTCCAATCAGATAGGGACAGCAGTAAATCAACCTCGGGTATGTGTTTACTTTGGGAGGTGGAGCAATAGTATAGAGGAGTGTTAAGCAAAAATGTGTTTCAGACTCCTCCATGGAAGCTGAGTATGTGGCAGTCTCTGAGTCAGCTAAAGAAGCTATATGACTCAGAAACTTCTTGATGGACTTAGATATGATTCCTGATTTGCCCAAAGTTATCACAATTTATTGTGATAACAGTGGTGTAGTAGTAAACTCGAAGGAACCATGTTCCCATAAGGCAATTAAACACATTGAGCGCAAGTACCACCTGATATAAGACATCGTAAAACCAGGAGAGGTTGTTATCGCCAAGATTACATCAGCAGATAACCTGACATATCCTTTCACTAAGACCCTTCCGATGAGAGATTTTGATAGGCATGTTGAGGGGATGGGAATCAGATGTATGGCAGGATAGTCTTTTAGTATAACTAGGAGATTGTTGGGATGTATACTATAAGCCTAGCTTTTGTATGAACATCTGTTTTGAAATATTTTGAAATGAGAATCACATTGGTCAAATGTTTACATTTTATATTTATATATATATCAATGCAGTTGTCCATTTAATTTATATTGTAGATAACATGGTGTATGGTATCACACAAAAGATCATGTTATCGGTTCCTTATAAACTATAAATAGTAGCTCACAACCAAGATGGATCGGGACAAACCATTGGAACAGTTGTAGTGTAATTTGGTATTAGTGTGTCTTGACTATAAAATTACACTAATACACTTTGTGTGTATTGAGCAGGACCATTTTGTTGGGACCTTTGTGCTCGCTAGAGGGGGGGTGAATAGCGTTTCGTCACGCTTGTCGGTTGCTTCGTCTTGATGATGTGCAGCGAAAATAAACACAAGACACACACAATGCTAACAACTAGGATTTACTTGGTCTCCACCTCAAGAAGAGGTGACTAATCCAAGGATCGACACACGACACGCTATCTCCACTATGAAACTCTCCTTCTCGGTCGCAGCCGGAGGCGGAGAAGCCTCATACAAACTCACACAACAACACACACAAAAATACAAGAAGAAAGTATAAGATACAAATGAAAACACTACTTCTTCTTGCTTACTTGTAGCTTGTTGTTGCCTCTTGAACCTTAGAGAAGCCCCTCCAAGTGCCTTCAAGATTGGCAATGAAAGTCGGAGAAAGAGCTATGAAGACCGCACACAAATCACTGATGACGCTCGCAAATAACTAGAGAAGAAAACACTCCACCCTGGCTTTATACAGTGCTCCCAATCGATTGCAACATCACATCTGCACAATCCCAGCCGTCCATTGCTCGTTTCTTGATCAACGGTTACTTCCCAATCGATCGACCGATCGATTGGGACCATCTGAATCGATCGGCCGATCGATTCAAACCCATTCTGTGCTCTCGCGTCCGCGCGAGAGCTTCTCCTCCCCAATCGATCGACCGGTCGATTGGTAGAACCCAATCGATCGCCCGATTGATTGGGAAAGTTTTTGTGCTTGTGAGTAATATTCCCAATCGATCGGTCGATCAATTGGAGTCATCCCACACTCGCAGCACACTCTAATCGATCGACCGATCGATTGGACACTAGTTCAATCGATCGACCGATCGATTGGACACTGGTTCAATTGATTGACCGATCAATTGAACACCCTGAACTTACCTCAAACTCAAGTTCAAGGTCCCAAACCCATCTCCCGATCAACCATGACCTGTTGGGTATCCATGCCTAGCATTTGGCCAACACCCGACTGACCTCGAACTAGCCTTCTAGCCTCCTCCATCAACCTTACGTCCCTCGGATATCTCCCATCCTTCACGCCTTGCCTTCAGGAGCTTCCTTCGGCCTCATCCTAGTTGTCGGATTATACACCACACTCGATCAATCTCGAACTAGCCTTCTAGCCTCCTCCATCAGCCTTGCGTCCCTCGGATATCTCCCATACTTCACGCCTTGCCTTCAGGAGCTTCCTTCGGCCTCATCCTAGTTATTGAGTTATCCTTGCCAAGTCACACTAGGACTTACCTTGCCAAGACCACATGTTTGGACTTCAACCTTTGCCAAGATCACACTTGGACTTTCCCAATTGCTTGGCTCCTCACCAAGACTTTCTCCCTTTGCCAAGATCACACATGGACTTTTCAATTGCCTGATCTCACTTATCAGGACTTTCACCACAAAGTCTAGTCCACACTGACCTACTTGGATTTTCACTCTTGTCAACCTTCCTGTTGGACTTACCTTTGTCTAATCTCCAATTAGGACTTTCCCAGTCAAGTCTCCTGTCAACCTTGACCTACTTGACTTCTCTCTTGCCTAACCTCCAGTTAGGACTTTCCCAGATGCCTAAACTTCAGTTAGGACTTTCCCATTGCTTAAACTCCAATTAGGACTTCTCCACTGCCTAACCTCCAGTTAGGACTTCACCACTGCCTAACCTCTAGTTAGGGCTTCTCCACTGCCTAACCTCCAGTTAGGACTTCCAGACACCTAATCTCCAGTTAGGACTTACCCAGTCAAGTCTCCTGTCATCCCTGACCTACTTGACTTCTCTCCTTCTCAAATGGTCAACCCTTTGACCATCTCCATAACCGGATAATTATCCTAGCAATCTCCATATATTGTCAAACATTAAAACTCAAATCTCGACTCAAGCTTGACTCAACTCAAGCTTAGTCAAACGGGTCAAACTTGGCCTAGGAAAATTGCCCCAATAATCTCCCCCTTTTTGATGTTTGACAATCCTTCTTAGCTAATACCTCTAAGTTAGGCTCAATCCCATAGCCTTAACTTCTTCTTTATCACAAGGCTAAATCCCATAGCCTTAACCTTCCCATGACAAAGTATGAATGAAGGCCTAACTTAACCTTCAATTCTCCCCCTTTGTCACACATCAAAAATAGAAAACAACTCTTCCCCATAAGAGTTAACCTCACAATGAAGATCACATACCCTTCATTGTCTCCAAAGCTCCCCCTTGAGCTCTACTTGACTCCACAATGCTCAACCTAGAGCATTCACTATTTGACCAATGAAAATCTCATTCATTGTATCCAATGCTCCCCCTTGAGCAATTATCTTCTTCTCAATGCTCATCCAAGAGCATTTTTCACTTTTCCAATGAAGGTCTGATCCCCCTCATTGAACCCAATGCTCCCCCTTGAGTAAACATTTACTCCAAAATGCTTATCCAAGAGCATTTAACATCCTAGCAATGAAGATAACCAACCTTCCATTGCTCTCCAATACTCGACCCTGAGTATTAATTCATCACGAAGGTTTAACCCACATTCCAAGGTCTTTGAAAATATTTTTATGTTTTCAAAGAGTAACTCCCCCTAAAAACATGGTCAAACTTCTATCATTGCACCAACAATGACTTGGGGTTCCTAAATAATTAGGAAAACCAAAACTCGATGTTTTGATGTTCAAAATGCAATAATGAAACTAACCTCAACCTAAACTTCACCTAAGTCGACATTAACCAAACCATGCTTGTTTTCATCATGAAAACTCCCCCTAAGTGTATACAAATGTATTCCAAAGGGTTTTGGAATGGTTAATGGGACTCGAAGTGACTTGAAGTGCTGAAATCAGGCTTTTCCAGCCAAAATCAGACTTCCCAATCGATTGAAGTTGAGACTTAATCGATTGAAATTACTTCAATCGATCCATTGATCAATTCCGCAAGCTATTGCTCGCAGAAATTCCCTCTGAATCGATCCAGACTGGGTCAATCGATCGGCTGATTGATTCATTACCCTTCTGTTCGCGGGAATTGGCTTCCCAATCGATCGGCTGATCGATTGAACCCAATCCAATCGATCAGCTGATCGATTGAGTTTTTGATTTCCTGAAATTCAATTTCAGTGAACTTCAGAAACTCCCTAAAAATTCTACAAAAATCTAAAAATTATGAAAATTCATATAGACACTACTTAGGGTATACTATCAAGGAAAAATAGTTTTCTATGAAAATACTACCTATTTTCAAAGATTGACACAAACTTTGAAACTTGTAAAAACTTTAGTATTTTCTTCAAGTTTGTGTCTAACTATTCAATGATAATTACTATCAAAATATAGTATTCACCAAGGTTTTCCAAAAGCATTTTAAAATGATTTTCAAAACCAATATCCAACCATGTTCTTCGGGCTCAATGCACATGACTTGTACATTAGCTTTCCCAATGATTGGAAGACACATAACTATGTGTTTTGATGAACCTAAAACTCAACAAGATGCACTAAATCAACATCTTGAGTTTTGTTCACCATCCTAACATCTCACTTGTATCTAACATGTATTAAAATACATACTAGTCACCTTATGATTCTTTGTGAGATGTACATTTGGTTTTGTCCTAATCTAAGGGATCATGTATATCTAGGCATTGTGAGAACCATAATCATCCACCAAGGATGTCACTTGGCATAAGCCCACAATTGTTGACATTTGTCCTTAATTACAAGGAAATTAACATAATGCATGATATGTTATGACATACATCAAAAAGAAAGAATTTTTAAAAGAAAATTTCCTATATCTACATGATGTATGTATGACATGACATAGTATTTTTGGTATTTTTCATAATAATCATGAATGCAAAAATAACTATGACGTCATGACATATGATAGGCAAACAATCATGACATTTTAGCACAAACAAAATATACCTAGATAATCTATCTAAGCATCCTTAATTCTTTGTTAAACCTTAAGGTTAAATCCTAGATTGCCCAATTCCATCAAGAAAGTGTCAAACTCAACTTTGACATTTCTTTTCGCTTTCTAAATTTGTGCCATTTTAAATTAAACAAATTCCTCAAAGTATGGCACATTTTACTCTTTCAAAGAGTAAATGAAATCAAATTAAGGCTTAGATTCGCCTTTAGCCTTCTAAGAAAATATCAAAACCCCAACTTGACATTTCTTATCCTTTTTTTAAATATGTCAATTTAAATTAGATTTAACTCCTCAAATTTTGACACATTTTTGCTCTTCAAGGCTTTAATCACATTTGATTAAAGCATGGGTTTTCTCTTAATTTCTTAAGAAAGTATCAAAATTCTAACTTGATTTTTCTTATACTTTTCTTAAGTGTGCCAGGTTAGATTAATTTCAACTCTTCAAATTTTGGCACATATATTACTCTTTCAAAGAGTAACCCTACAACCCTTTTCATTTTCAAAGGTTAACAATAACCATGAAAATACTCTCAAGTGTCAACTTTAACAAGGTTGGGTTAACTACCCTTCCAATAAGAGTTGACACTCTCTAAACCCATCTAGGGTGTAGAGAATATGCTCCTAGGAACCCAAAACCTATTGGTGCTCCTTGGATGCTCTAGGTAATCACTAGGGTTGACTTCCCTAAATACCTTCCTAAGGACCTTTCTAGGCTTCTTAGAAGCCTTGGTCACTTCTACTAGGTCAACTCTAGGGATTGCTTCCCTTGTAACCTTCTTTGTGACTTTATTAGGCCTTTTTGGAGCCTTAGTCACCTTTATTAGATCAACTTTAGGGATGACCTCCCTTGTGACCTTCTTTGTGACTTTTTTAGACTTCTTAGAAGTCTTGGTCACATTGGTCTTGCCAAAAGACCCTTTAGGGATTCCTTCCCTAGTATCCTTGACTTGACCTCTAATCCTAGGGTTGATCCCATAACTATATGGAACCCTATGAAAGGAAGTCACATCCTTCTTGGCTTTAGGTTTGTATCCCAAACCTCTATAGCCATTGGATGACTCTTGCCTAGTTCTCCCTAGAGTTTGCTCATTTTGACCCTTAAGAATATTTTCCATTCTTGCTAGGGTTCTTTCTAAATTATCAAGTCTTGACCTCAAGACTTGGTTTTCCGTCATTAAATCCATATATTTGGATTTTTCTTGACTCCTATAAGCATTGCTAGCCTTAGACTTATATCTAAAGTCCTTAGTATTATTGCCTAAGTTACTATCTACCTTCCTAAACTTAGGTGTGGAAGTTCTAGCATGAGAAGGAATATATTTTCCCTTAACACTATCATGCTTCCTATTTTCATGATAATTTAGATTAAAATGATGAGTGTTATTTCTAACATGCATTTCATCATGACTAAAAGGAATTGCACTATTAAAGGTTACCTTGGGTTTGCTTTTAGAAGCTCCCCCTTGATTTGTGCTTCCTCCTTTAACTTTGATTGGCTTCTTCCCTTTAGGGCATTGACTCCGGTAATGCCCATTTTGATTGCAGAGAAGCACACAATGTGCTCCTTGCTCTTGCGTTTCGTGGGACCAATCTCCTTGGGCTTCTCCTTGCCCTTGAGTACTACTTGGCCCTTCTTCTTGGTCAATTTGGGGCACTTACTCTTGTAGTGCCTATGCTCCCTACACTCAAAACAAATGATATGACTTTTATTATTTTTAATTAAAATTTCTATACCTTTGCTTGTAGGGATGATGCTCGATTCTCCATTTGATGTAGCTTGAGTTGTGGAGGTAGCATCATCTTCCAATTCTTCTTCTCTACTTGGAGGTGTGGGTGCTTCCACCTCTTCAACTCTCGAGGTTGTGGATGCTTCCACCTCTTCCTCTCTTGAAAATGTAGAGGATCTCTCATCTTCTTCCTTCTCCTCCTCTTCCTTCTTCTCCTCGAATGTTGACCTTGTGTCAACATCGGATTGGTGCTTCTCTTCTTGGACCAATGAGCCCTTCTCCTTGGGCTCTTCCACTCCTTGGACTTGTGTAGGGTCTTCATGATAGGCAATGATCTTTTTCCAAAGATCACTTGCATTTGTGGTTTCACCTAAACTCAACAAAATATTAGAAGGTAGTAAATTATGCAAAATTCTCGTTACCTCCTTGTCCACCTCCGATTGCTCTCGTTGCTCTTCGGTCCAATGCCGAGGTCGGAGGCGTTTACCCTTCTTGTCCGTAGGAGCTTCAAATGGGTCACTCAAGACAACCCATTAGTTCCAATCCATTTGGAACCATGTCTCCAGTCGATTCCTCCATAAGGCGAAGTCTTCCTTGTCGTATGGTGGAGGAATCCGGATGTCCCATCCAAGTGGACCTCCCAAGTCCATCTTCTTCTTCCTCTAGCTTCTTGCTCTCTTGGTGGTTAGTCCGTAGAAGAGCGACCTCACTCTGATACCAATTGTTGGGACCTTTATGTCCGCTAGAGGGGGGGTGAATAGCATTTCGTCATGCTTGTTGGTTGCTTCGTCTTGATGATGTGCAGCGAAAATAAACACAAGACACACACAATGCTAACAACTATGATTTACTTGGTATCCACCTTAAGAAGAGGTGACTAATCCAAGGATCCACACACGACACGCTATCTCCACTATGAAACACTCCTTCTCGGTCGCAGCCGGAGGCGGAGAAGCCTCGTACAAACTCACACAACAACACACACAAAAATACAAGAAGAGAGTACAAGATACAAATGAAAACACTACTTCTTCTTGCTTACTTGTAGCTTGTTGTTGCCTCTTGAACCTTGGAGAAGCCCCTCCAAGTACCTTCAAGACTGGCAGTGAAATTCAGAGAAAGCGCTGTGAAGATCGCACACAAATCGCAGATGAAGCTCGCAAAGAACTAGCGAAGAAAACGCTCCTCCTAGGCTTTATAAAGTGCTCCCAATCGATCCAAATTAGTCCAAATCGATTGCCACGTCACATCTGCACAATCCCAGCCGTGCATTGCTTGTTTCCTGCTCAACGGTCACTTCCCAATCGATTGACCGATCGATTGGGACCATCTGAATCGATCGGTCGATCGATTCAAACCCATTCTGTGCTCTCGCGTCCGCGCGAGAGCTTCTCCTTCCCAATCGATTGACCAATCGATTGGTAGATCTCAATCGATCGCCTGATCGATTGGGAAAGTTTCTGTGCTTACGAGTAATGCTCCCAATCGATCAGCCAATCAATTTGAGTCATCCCACACTCGCAACACACTCCAATCAATCGACCGATCGATTGGACACTAGTTCAATCGATCGACTGATCGATTGGACACTAGTTCAATTGATCGAACTGTCAATTAAACACCCTGAACTTTCCTCACACTCAAGCTCAAGGTCCCAAACCCAACTCCCGGTCAACCATAACCTGTTGGGAATCCATGCCTAGCATTTGGCCAACACCCGACTGACCTCGAACTAGCCTTCTAGCCTCCTCCATCAGCCTTACGTCCCTCAGATATCTCCCATCCTTCACGCCTTGCCTTCAGGAGCTTCCTTCGGCCTCATCCTAGTTGTTGGATTATACACCACACTCGATCAACCTCGAACTAGCCTTCTAGCCTCCTCCATCAGCCTTGCGTCCCTCGGATATCTCCCATCCTTCACGCCTTGCCTTCAGGAGCTTCCTTCGGCCTCATCCTAGTTATCGAGTTCTCCTTGCCAAGTCACACTAGGACTTACCTTGCCAAGACCACATGTTTGGACTTCAACCTTTGCCAAGATCACACTTGGACTTTCCCAATTGCTTGGCTCCTCACCAAGACTTTCTCCCTTTGCCAAGATCACACATGGACTTTTCAATTGCCTGATCTCACTTATCAGGACTTTCACCACCAAGTCTAGTCAACACTGACCTACTTGGATTTTCACTCTTACCAACCTTCCTGTTGGACTTACCTTTGCCTAATCTCCAATTAGGACTTTCCCAATCAAGTCTCCTGTCAACCTTAACCTACTTGACTTCTCTCTTGCCTAACCTCCAGTTAGGACTTTCCCAGATGCCTAAACTCCAGTTAGGACTTTCCCATTGCCTAAACTCCAGTTAGGACTTCTCCACTGCCTAACCTCCAGTTATGACTTCACCACTTGCTAACCTCTAGTTAGGGCTTCTCCACTGCCTAACCTCCAGTTAGGACTTCCAGACACCTAACCTCCAGTTAGGACTTCCAGACACCTAACCTCCAGTTAGGACTTACCCAGTCAAGTCTCCTGTCATCCCTGACCTACTTGACTTCTCTCCTTCTCAACCTGGTCAACCCTTTGACCATCTCCACAACCGGACGATTGCCCTAGCAATCTCCATATATTGTCAAACATTAAAACTCAAATCTCGACTCAAGCTTGACTCAACTCAAGCTTAGTCAAACTGGTCAAACTTGACCTAGGAAAATTGCCCCAACACATTTGAGGTTGTTCGATTTATACTGACAACATAAAAAAACAGAACCTCTGTTATTATTGTTGTGCGTACTCTTAATCCCGATATAATAACAAACGCATATACTTAGTATTTATTTATTTAACTTATCAATGAGTGAGATTTATTCATTAAATCAATAGGCCCGATAAGTTGGGAGATAGTACCATTTATATGGTGTATTATTGATTATAAAAGGAAACTATGTCCTTTTTATTTGGGTTGATGATGTCCCCTTGAGGAGCTCATAAGGATTATCATGTAAACCCTGCAGGTGGACTTAGTCTGGCATGATAATAAAGTTGAGTAGTACTACTCTTGGAATCAGATTTTAATTAATTGAGTTGTTAATAACTCATTTAATTAACAGACATACGATATCTTAAATATAGGGAGATTAACTCACTCAAGATAAAAAGGATCCCATATTGTAATATGGGATTGGTGTGGTAGTTCAATAATAACCCTTTAGTGGTATGAGTTATTATTGATGGACTTGGGTTGGGTGTTTGGGCCGAACACAGGAAGCCCAAGCCCATCAGGAGGTCTAAACCAATTCCTCCTCTAAATCCCTGTTGTAGCCTTTATATAAAGCATTGCATCCACCCATCCTTAACTTGGTTTAGTTTAACTTAACTTGGTTTAGTTTAACTTAACTTAGTTTGGGTTAACTTACTTGGTTTGGTTTAACTTAACTTGGTTTGGTTTAATTTGACTTGGTTTGGTTTAACTTGGTTATAGAAAGAGAGATTTTTTCTAAACAGAATTCGATTATAGAAAGAGAGATTTTTTCTAAACAGAATTCTGTTATTTTTCTTTCTTTGTAACTGATGGCAAGCCTATAAAAAGGAGTAGTTGGTGGCTCCTAAAACCTAATTTTCTAATTTTTCCACAATCCTCTTCCCTCCTTGTGGCTGGCGCCCCTCTTCCCTTGCTAGGGTCGGTGGCACATAATTCCCACAATCCTCCTCCACCTTCCTAAGGGTTGGCGCCCCCCTCATCTCTCCTTCCTTAGGGCCGGCGCCCCTTCCTTGCTAGGGGCCGGTGGCTCTTTCTTATTCTCCTTGGTGGGTGGCATCTTGGAGAAGAGGAAGAAGAGGAAGAAGAGGAAAGAAGAGGAAGAAGAAGAGAAGGTGCCCCATCCTAGAGCTCCTTTTGTGGCCGGCGGTTTGGAGGAGAAGAGAAGAAGGGTGGTTTTGTCTTGGTAGATCGTTGCCCACACGACATCCAAGAAGAGGAGAGAAATATGGCAGAAGATCAAGAGGTCTTTAGCTACAAAGGAAAGGTATAACTAGTTCTTTAATTCTGCTGCGTAATTAGTTAGTTTTCTTTGTATCATTTTTGGAATACCAACATAAGAGGCCAGCGATCTTGTACTTCAATCAAGGTCCGGCAAGAACTTGCTTGATTGATCAAACACATGTCTGATCGAATATGCGGGTTGCTAGGAATAGTTCTGTACTTGTACAATTTTTTTATAGGGAAATTTAAACAGAACGGAATTCCAGTGCCTTCAAAAGGCACCTTGAATCTCTATTGAAGGTGCCTTCAAGCAACGGATAAGATTCTACAGGGGCTATAAAAAGACCCCTGGGCCTAGGAAATAGGTTACAACTTATGTATTGATTTTTTAGCTACTTTCTGAGCTTCCAACGAGAGTAAGAGGCTTCTCAGCCTTCAAAGAAGGAGATCTTTAGTGCATTTACTTGCCTTAGATTAATAACCTCTCCGGTTATAAGCAAGTAACTCTTTTGGCTTTATTTTTTTGTTGTTCATTTATTCTATGTTTTTGCACTACTAATCTGAGTTAAAAGTCAAGGAAGGCTTTTCTTAAATAGCCAGTTCTCGTCCCCTCCCTCTGGCCTACTTGGGCCAACAATTGGTATCAAAGTGAGGTTTGCTTCAGGAAGATTAACCGCTGAACGAAGCATACGAGATGGCTGGATCAAGCAGCTACCCCCCAAAGTTTGAGGGAGATTTCATCAACTGGAAGAAGAAGAAGAAGGAGGTATTTTTCAAAACTGATTTTGATTTTCTTTTAATAATGGAATTTGATCTTGTAGCACCCGAAGGCAAAGAAAAATACCACTAGACCAAAAAGGAGCAGGCCAATTTTTTGGTAAATGGCAAAGCAGAGTTCCATCTGCTAAGATTCTTACCGCCACAAGAAGTTAACCAGATCAGAGCCTACAAGTCTGCAAAAGAGCTCTAGGAGAAATTCCTAGAACTACACGAAGGAACTGTTAGGATGTATACTAAAAGCCTAGCTTTTGTATGAACATTTATTTTGAAATGAGAATCACATTGATCAAATATTTGCATTTAGTAAAATGCAGTTGTCCATTTAATTTATATTGTGGATAACATGGTGTGTGGTGTCACACAGAAGCTCATGTTATCAGCTCCTTATAAATTATAAATAGTAGCTCACAACCAAGATGGATTGGGGCAAACCATTGGAATGGTTGTAGTGTAATTTGGTACTAGTTTATCTTGACTATAAAATTACACTAGTACACTATGTGTGTATTGAGTAGGACCATTTGAGGTTGTTCCTTTTATATTGACTGCATAAAAGAACATAACCTCTGTTATTATGGATGTGCGCACTCTTAATCATGATATAATAACAAGCACATATACTTATTATTTATTTCTTTAATTTATCAATGGGTGAGATTTATTCGTTAAATCAATAGGCCCGATAAGTTAGGAAATAATATTATTTATATGGTGTGTTGTTGATTATAGAAGGAAATTGTGCCCTAGTTATCTAGGTTGATGATGTCCCCTTGAGGAGCTCATAAGGACTGTCATGTAAATCCTGCAGGTGGCCTTAGTTCCGACATGACAATACAATTGAGTGGTACTACTTTTGGAGCTAGATGTTAATTAAGTGAGTTGTCAGTAACTCATTCAATTAATGGACATTCGATATCTTAAACACAGGGAGATTAACACACTCATGATAAGAAGGAACCCATAATGTAATATGGGATTGGTGCGGTAGTTCAATAATAACTCTTTAGTGGTATGAGTTATTATTGATGAACTTGAGTTGGGTGTTCGGGTCGAACACAGGAAGCTCAAGCTTATTAGGAGGCCAAAACCAATTCCTTCTCTCGGTCCCTGTTGTGGCCTCTATGTATAAAGTCTTGTATCCAACCAAGTCCACTTCTTACCCATCTAATGGGTTGACCACATCCTTGCTTGGTGTCTAAGCAAGTGGCCGACCAAGCTTTGCTTGGAGCCAAAGAGGTGGCCGACCAAGCCTTGCTTGGTGCCCAAGCAAGGGGCCAGCTATAAGGAATTAAAAAAAAAAGGAGTTTTAATTTTTTAAAATCTTTCCTTTTATAGCCATCCTCCAAGGGATTTAAAAGAGAGATTTTAATTTTAAAATCTTTCCTTTTATAGTCATCCTCCAAGGAATTTAAAAGAGAGATTTTAATTTTAAAATCTTTCCTTTTATAGTCATCCTCCAAGGTATTTAAAAGGGAGATTTTAATTGTAAAAATCTTTCCTTTTATAGCTATCCCATAAGGGATTTAAAAGAGAGATTTTAATTTTTAAAACTTTCCTTTTATAACCATCCATAAAGGGATTAAAAAGAGATATTTTAATTTTAAAACTTTCTTTTTATAGTCATCCACAAAGGGATTGAAAAGAGATATTTTAATTTTAAAATCTTTCCCTTTTTTGTAGTCATCTACAATTGTTTAAAAGAGAGATTTTAATTTTAAAACTTTCCTTTGATAGCCATCCACAAAGGAATTTAAAAGAGAAATTTTAATTTTAAAATCTTTCCTTTTATAGCCATCCACAAAGTGATTTAAAAGAGAGATTTTAATTTTAAAGTTTTTACTTTTTTTGTTACCCAAGCTATGGCCGGCCATGATTGGAATTAAAAGAAAATTTTAATTATGTTTAAAACTTTCATTTTTAGCATTCACCAAGAATTATAAAAGAGAGGTAGATGGTGCCTTATGGTGTAACACAACCTAAAGTTCCCTCTTCTATTTTCCTTGGTGGTCAACCCCCTTTCTCCTCTTCTCCCTTTGCTTTCTTCCCTTAAGGCCGGTGGCACATCAAGGCTTCTCCTCCTTGTGGCCGGTTTCTTGGAGAAGAAGAAAAAGAAGAGAAGGAGGCTCCCTATTCTAGCATCCCTTGGTGGCCAAAAGTCTTGGAGGCATAGAAGTGGTTCGGGTGGTGTTGTCTTGGTAGATCATCGCCCACACGACGTCCAAGAAGAGGAGAGGAATACAACAGAAGATCAAGAGGTCTTTAAGCTACAAAGAAAGGTATAACTAGTTAATTATATCCGTAACAAAACTAGTTTAGTTTTTCTTTGTATGGATCTTGAAATACCAACACAAGAGGCTAGTGATTTTGTGTTTCGATTTTATGCTTCGATTGAGGTCTCTTTAGTTAAACCTAGGGTTTACTGTGAGGAGTTTAAATATTCAATTTCTTTGAAAGGCTTTGTCTAGGAAGTGGTGGATGATCCCATAACCAAGAAGGTCGAGTGCCTCGCCAACAACCTGGAAGTCAATCCTTGAAATAGATATTTAATCAGCTTCTGTAATATGTTTTAACTTCTGATGAACACATGGGTTGAACTTGGATTAATAATTTAAGTTTCGTTTGCATTCCAAGTTTAACTTCTTAAGATCACATGGGATGAACTTGGATTAATAATGTTAAATTTCGTTTGCAATCCAAGTTTAACTTATGAAAAACACATGGGTTGCTAGGAAAAGTTCTTTGCTTATACAAATTTTTGTACAGGAGAAACAGAATAAAATTTTGAGTAGCACCCAACATTTGGTATCAGAGCTAGTTTTCTGCCTCTGTGTTTGGTTTTCAGTTGAATTATGCACTTTTCATACATAAATTTAGGCAGGATAATATTAGAATGTGTAAATAGATTAACTCTATGGTTGCAGGCATCATAGTTCCAACTATTATGGCCCGATTGTGTTTGTGTGTGATTGGACCCTCGGGCATGTCGAGGGCATTTATGTGTGTGCATGATTGTAATTATTAATACAGCAAGAGCTGTATTATTTTTAGGATTTTACCTTCTGTTCGATCTAGATACATGTACATTCCCTTGTGGAATATATGATTGATAAATGTAAAATTTTATTTTTGTCACAGATCGTATCCTTGTGAGGCGTGGTGTTATTTGAGGACCAGAGGTGCAGTGGAATAGGAAACAAGATAGACGCGATGACATGACCCGTTGGTGGAGGCTAGGGTTGGTGGCACACGGAGGACAGCTATGGATGAGGCCATAATAGTTGGAAAATTATTTTTCATATTTATTGTCTTTTATGTTATTTAAATGTGTTGTGTGTGTGTGCATGTTAAAATTCCACATTTTAAATAGCTAAGTGGGAGAGGAATTATTTAAATTCCACGGTCTCCATTGCTGGTTTGTAAGTGATGCATTCAAACTTGCGCGTTGGCTTTGAGTGCCTTCCTCTACATCGGATGAGTTTGTTTGCGGATCACTAGATCAAACTTTTTTTATGGATGATTATAGGAAATTATTTACGTTTGAGTGATCTTCTCCATCTGAAGGGGCACAATCTTATTTAATGGACTAAGTATCAAGTAATGGTATACACTTAGGTGCATTTAATAGTATCCTCCCTATCGGAGTCACTGCTATTAATTGTGTGACCAAAGAAAAACCAACTATTAATTTTATTTGTCACAAAGTTAGGTTGACAAAATAATAAAATTAATGGGTAATACCCCCTCTTACAATTGTTTGAATTTGTATACGTCCACACTATCATGACATACAAAATTCATGATGTTTTGAGGTGTTGGTGAATTTAAATGATATTGTTTGAGAAGTCTATATTATTTTAGATTCTAAAGTTTTGAACAAATATTTGTGGTTCTTAGGATTTCAAATGGCTTTCAATACTCTTGCTATGATATTGAAAGAAAATAAACTTACTGGTCCCAATTATATTGATTGAAACGAAACTTGGACATTGTCTTAACTGTTGAAGGTTATAAGTTCGTACTTCTTGAGGTATGTCCTAGCGTGCCTAATAGCAATTCTAGTGAAGAGGAGATTAACAAGCATAGGAAATGGGTTAATGCAGATGAGATGGCGCGGTGTTATATTTTGGCTTCTATGTCAAATGTACTACAACATTAGCATCAGGCCCTACCCACTGCCTATGACATGATGCTCAATCTCAAGGAACTCTTCGAACACCAGAATCGGGTTGCCAGGCAAGAGGCCATGAGAAACTTAATGACGACCACCATGACTGAGGGGACACCCGTAAGGGATCATATCCTCAAGATGATGGCTCATTTGACGGACTGTCCTCACAGAAACAAGAATAATGAAGGTGTATCTTATTCATTAGTTGTCGAAACATGTTTAGCGGTGTTATCTACCAGTACCTGATGTGTAGATACTGGAGCCACTGATCATGTCTGTAATTCATTACAAGGGTTTCAGGAAATCCGGCGACTACATGAAGGGGAAATCACCGTCTACATGAGCAATGCTACGAAAGTGGCGGCTGTTGCAGTGGGAGATGTTTATTTATCTTTTGATAGGAATAAAACATTGATTTTGAGAAATTATCTTTATGTACCATGTTTTAGAAAGAACTTGATTTTAGTTTCTAAACTATTTATGGATGGATATTCTATTTCTTTTGATGACAGAGTAGTTGTCAAGAATAATAGAGTTGTTATCTGTTCTGGTACGTTGGTTGGCAATTTGTACACTCTTAATCCAATAACTCCCACGATGCAACAAATGAAAATTAATAACACATCTTCTAATTCTAATAAGAGAAAGCATGCTTCAGAAATGAACCAAACATATCTTTGGCATCTAAAGCTAGGTCATATTAACTTAAGTAGGATTCAAAGGTTAATAGCCGATGGACCTTTGGGTTCATTGGTGGTGGAAAATTTTTCAACCTGCG
Organism: Zingiber officinale; assembly: GCF_018446385.1. NCBI lineage: Eukaryota > Viridiplantae > Streptophyta > Magnoliopsida > Zingiberales > Zingiberaceae > Zingiber > Zingiber officinale. The sequence continues at coordinate 54,328,808 of NC_055986.1, forward strand.
AATCTTGCTTGGAAGGAAACATGATCAAGAGACCTTTTAAGGCACACGGGTATAGAGCCAAAGAAGTGTTGGAATTGGTTCATTCTGATTTGTGTAGACCTATAACTATCAAGGCGAGAGGTGGTTTCGAATATTTTGTCTCTTTTATAGACGACTATTCGAGATATGGGTACATTTACTTGATGTGCCGCAAGTCTAAGTGATTTGATAAGTTCAAAGAGTACAAGGCTGATGTGGAGAAACGCCATGGTAAAAGTATCAAGACACTACGGTCTGATCATGGTGGACAGTACCTCTTAGGAGAGTTTAGGAGTTACTTATCAGAGGTCTGGATTCAATCCCAATTGTCTGCACCTGGTACACCCCAACAGAATGGTGTGGCGAAACGAAAGAATAAGACTCTTATAGAAATGGTTAGATCAATGATGAGTTATTCATAATTACCAAATTTATTTTGGGGATATGCTCTGGAAACGGCAATATACACTCTGAACTTGGTAACTTCTAAGTCAGTAACCTCTACTCTCACAGAATTGTGGAATGGGCGTAAGCCTAGTCTGAAACATATTCGGATTTGGGGTAATCCAGCACATGTGCTGAAGGGAGACACTTGATCCCTGGTGAACATGAACCTGAACCCTAGACATATTATGAAGCACTCCAAGATAAAGATGCAGCATCAGTCTATCTATGGACTGAAGCAAGCTTCAAGATCTTGGAATATCCAGTTTAATCTTATGGATTTATTCAGTGTTCGGATGAGTCTTGTGTATACAAGAAGAGTGACGGAAACGTGGTAGTATTTCTTGTACTATACATAGATGACATTTTGCTCATTGGGAACAATTTCAAAGTGTTGTTAGACGTAAGGGTATGGTTGTCCAAGCAGTTTGATATGAAGGATTTGGGAGAATGTGGACATATTCTTGGGATCAAAGTAATAAGGGATCGCAACAAAAGAATGTTGTGCTTATCCCAAGCTTCATACATCGATACTATTCTAGGTCGTTTTTGTTGGAGCAATCCCAATGGTTCATGGGACCATGTGTTTTGGTGTTTGGGCAAAGGGTTTAAGTTAGGTTTACCCGTGTTATTTGATATGTGTACTTGAGTTGTGCAGGACTGCAGGTGACACATGTGACTCAGGTTGACGACTTCGGGTCCGGTGAAGGATGGAGCATCCGAGGGACCGTGGACAAGGCAGCGAGGACAAGGGCCGAGGGAAGCGACTTCGAGGCATACGCGAAGGATGGCATTGGGGACGAGCCGCGGGCTTGGATGCATCCGAGGGACGAGAGCCAAAGGAAGTAGGCTTGAAGGCAAGAGTCAAGGCTGCAAAGAAGAGTCAAATGAGTCGTGAGGGTACGAGTGCATGAGATATTGTACTCGGAGTAAAATCCTAGTTTTAGGGTTTCACTGTAGCGGCACTGTAGCAGTTACTGTAGTGCACTGTAGCAGTTACTGTAGCGTACTGTAGCAGTCGACTGGTGTATGGACCAGTCGACTGATGCACTGTAGCAGATAGCCGTTGAGAGAGCCGTTGGGCTGGCATCAGTCGACTGGTGCAAGGACCAGTCGACTGGTAACGGGCAAATCAGGTTCTGATTTGTTCCAAGCTCTATAAGAAGGAGCTTGGTATAGCCGGCCAAGGTGACGAAATTAGACTTGGTTAAAGCCTAATTAGTAGTCACCAAAGTGCTCAAGGTCTCTTGTGTCCAAGTGTTTTTGGTTGGTGTTGTTGTGAGGTTTCTCCACCCACAAGGAGTTGCTTGAGTAGCCGGAGTTTGCCGGGGGCTAATCCACCGAAGGATCGGGATCGTCCACCTTACGGACAGCCGTGGAGTAGGAGCATCATCTCCGAACCACGTTACATCGACGTGCATTGGTTTGCTTGTTCTTTTGTTTGTCATTAGCTTTTGTATTCGTTATTAGTATTTGTATTTCCGCTTGCGCACTAACGAATACGTAGGAAGCGAGTATTTGGGGGCACCGTCTATCCAACCCCCCTTCAAGCCGGCCACCGATCCTCCAACAAGTGGTATCAGAGCGAGGGCACACTTCATCGGACTAACCGCCGAGAAGAGCAACGCATAAGAAGATGGCCGGGTTGATTGTCCCTCCAAAATTTGAAGGAGGAAGCCTTGGGGACATCATGTATTGGATGATGAGGATGGAGGTTTTCTTCAACACGGATTGGGACACCATGATGGTGGTCAAAGAACCGTTTGAAGTCCTGAAAAACAAGAAAGGAAAAAGACTCCAACCACGACGTTGGACGGAAGAGCAAACCACACGATCGGAGGCAAATTCAAAGGTAATATCTATATTGATTGATATTTTGCCTAATCATGTGATAAATGGTGTAGGTGAGTATAAGAACGGCCACGATTTGTGGAGCAAGGTGAAGATGGTTCTACGGGAAGAACCTAAACCTACACAAGAAGAAGAAGAATCCAAGGAGATGGGTTTAATTGCTCAAGTTGAGGATGAGCAAACGGAAGTTGAGCCATGCTCAACATCCGAGGAGGAGAAGGAAGATGTAGCATCATCGACATCCTCAAGGGTTGAAGAAAAATCCAAGACGGATGAAGAAGAGGTCTTGGAGGTCAACCTAGTGAGTACCTCCACCGAAGTAAAGTCAAAAGATCACATCGTGTGCTTCGGGTGCAATAAAAAGGGACACTACAAGAGTAGGTGTCCAATGGGTAAGAAGAAGGTATCTCCTAAACTCAATTCAATCTCTTTAGAATCTAATTTGAGTTGTAGGAAGAAGAAGGAGAAGAAGCACATTAGATGCTTCACGTGTGGAGAACTTGGACATTACCACACAAGATGCTCGAGGAAGGGAGAGTTCAAGAAGTTGGAGCATCTAAAGAAGTGGGAGAAGAAGAAGAGGAGCTCAAGTCAAGGGGGAGCTTCAAGGGTAAGGGAGGTATACCCTAATTTGAAGTATAATTCAAATTCTTATGTTCCCATGCATGCTAGGAAAAATAATGATTATCATTATGTAGCAATACAAAATTTTGGATTTAGATATCATGATAGGAGTAGGGTAAATGTGGATCATAACCCTAGGAAATCTATGCATGATAAATTTAGAAATGATAGACTTAAGGAGACCCAAGGCATTAATCCCAAGAAGGGGAGGCATATGCCTAGAAAGGGTAGGTCTAGGAATGTCCAAGGTGGACATGTTGACTCTAGGTTTAGGAACCTAGAAAGGGAAAATCAAGCTTTGAAGGCAAAACTTAATGGTTTGGAGAAATTTCTTAAGAGATTCACTATCAGATCTAAAGGATTAAATATGGTTTTGGGTAGTCAAAGACCCAACAATGATAGATCGGGCTTGGGATACCAATCTAGTCCCTCCAAGGTCAAAAGGAGACCATGTGCTAGGGTGGCACATGATAAGGGCAAGGGAGAGGCATCCAAGGCCAATAAAAAGAAATATGCTAGGGTTGCATATGATTATGGCAAGGATGATGTGTCCAAGGTTAAGAAGATAAGGAGATCTTCTATGGGACATCATTGTGGTTTGGTCACAATAGATGAGTCACCTAGGGAGGTGACTAAGGTAAAGAGCTCTAGGGGGAGCTCCAAGAGTCAATTTGGGACCCATGGTCAATGGATCTCTGGCGGGTTCTACTTGGGGATCTAGAGGAGCCATGGAGTGTGCCAAATGGTTTGGAGACAGACTTGAGTCTCAAACCTAGGGTTTTGGCACAATTGGGTTATGTTTCATGCAAGAAATATGACAATAGGGGTCATATTGCATGATAATTGGTTTTGGATGCATAGATGCCATATAAACCAATGCTAGGGATGCATTGTGGGTTGGTATGGGCAAATACATCAAAAGGAAGCCAAAACTAGGACTTTAGGTCAAGGTTCAATTGAACCATTTAGCTAGTTTTGGATTTTGTGTCAATCTTGGGATTGGTGATAGATACATTTTGTAATGTATTTTTCCCAAGTAGACAAGGGTACAATAGATCTCTCCACAAAATTTGGGAATTTTTGGAGGTCTAGGGAATTTCTAGTGCATTTCTGAAGTTGGCCTGAAAAGGCTGATTTTTGCAGAATTAAGGTACCAGTCGACTGGTGAAAATACCAGTCGACTGGTAACAGTGTTTTTTAGTACAGAATGTCTCTGTAAGCTTATTTTGTCGATACCAGTCGACTGGTGCCGATACCAGTCGACTGGTAACAGTAGATTTCGACCACAGAATGCTTCTGTAAGGTTCTGTCGAAGGGGACAGTCGACTGACACTTGGGGCAGTCGACTGATACCAGTCTGAAACTGTTTTCAGCATTGGTTTGTGACCATGTCAACTCACTTAGATGTATGGGATCCAAGGGGGATTAATACATGAGTTTAGGGTCAGTTTGGATGAGAAATTTTCAACAATTGGGATATTGTTGGAGACCTTTTTGGATGTTAGGCAAAGGGGGAGAATTAAGGTTTAGTTGGAAAACCTTTAGTGCCTTTGCGTAGGGGGAGCCTTGGGATAGGTTCTTAAAAAGCCCTGTGATAAAATCCTAGCTCAATGGAGAGCGTAGGTATAGGGAGAGCCTTGTGATAGGTTCCAATGCATGTTTGCATTTTGTTTCGGCGGTTGCCAAGTGTGTAGCCTTGGAAATGTAAGTCCATTCGGCAGTGTAAGTCCAAGTGTTTAGCCTTGACAACGTAAGTCCATTTGGTATTAGCATGTTTATTTGCTATTTGTTTTCCCTAACTTAAACGTATTGCCAAACCCCAAAAAGGGGGAGATTGTTCGAGCAATCCCAATGGTTCATGGGACCATGTGTTTTGGTGTTTGGGCAAAGGGTTTAAGTTAGGTTTACCCGTGTTATTTGATATGTGTACTTGAGTTGTGCAGGACTGCAGGTGACACATGTGACTCAGGTTGACGGCTTCGGGTCCGGTGAAGGATGGAGCATCCGAGGGACCGTGGACAAGGCAGCGAGGACAAGGGCCGAGGGAAGCGACTTCGAGGCATACGCGAAGGATGGCATTGGGGACGAGCCGCGGGCTTGGATGCATCCGAGGGACGAGAGCCAAAGGAAGTAGGATTGAAGGCAAGAGGTCAAGGCTGCAAAGAAGAGTCAAATGAGTCGTGAGGATACGAGTGCATGAGAGATTGTACTCGGAGTAAAATCCTAGTTTTAGGGTTTCACTGTAGCAGTTACTGTAGTGCACTGTAGCAGTTACTTTAGCGTACTGTAGCAGTCGACTGGTGTATGGACCAGTCGACTGATGCACTGTAGCAGATAGCCGTTGAGAGAGCCGTTGGGCTGGCATCAGTCGACTGGTGCAAGGACCAGTCGACTGGTAACGGGCAAATCAGGTTCTGATTTGTTCCAAGCTCTATAAGAAGGAGCTTGGTATGGCCGGCCAAGGTGACAAAATTAGACTTGGTTAAAGCCTAATTAGTAGTCACCAAAGTGCTCAAGGTCTCTTGTGTCCAAGTGTTCTTGGTTGGTGTTGTGGTGAGGTTTCTCCACCCACAAGGAGTTGCTTGAGTAGCCGGAGTTTGCCAGGGGCTAATCCACCGAAGGATCGGGATCGTCCACCTTACGGACAGCCGTGGAGTAGGAGCATCATCTCCAAACCATGTTACATCGACGTGCATTGGTTTGCTTGTTCTTTTGTTTGTCATTAGCTTTTGTATTCGTTATTAGTATTTGTATTTCCGCTTGCGCACTAACGAATACGTAGGAAGCGAGTATTTGGGGGCGCCGTCTATCCAACCCCCCTTCAAGCCGGCCACCGATCCTCCAACAAGTGGTATCAGAGCGAGGGCACACTTCATCGGACTAACCGCCGAGAAGAGCAACGCATAAGAAGATGGCCGGGTTGATTGTCCCTCCAAAATTTGAAGGAGGAAGCCTTGGGGACATCATGTATTGGATGATGAGGATGGAGGTTTTCTTCAACACGGATTGGGACACCATGATGGTGGTCAAAGAACCGTTTGAAGTCCCGAAAGACAAGAAAGGAAAAAGACTCCAACCACGACGTTGGACGGAAGAGCAAACCACACGATTGGAGGCAAATTCAAAGGTAATATCTATATTGATTGATATTTTGCCTAATCATGTGATAAATGGTGTAGGTGAGTATAAGAACGGCCACGATTTGTGGAGCAAGGTGAAGATGGTTCTACGGGAAGAACCTAAACCTACACAAGAAGAAGAAGAATCCAAGGAGATGGGTTTAATTGCTCAAGTTAAGGATGAGCAAACGGAAGTTGAGCCATGCTCAACATCCGAGGAGGAGAAGGAAGATGTAGCATCATCGACATCCTCAAGGGTTGAAGAAGAATCCAAGACGGATGAAGAAGAGGTCTTGGAGGTCAACCTAGTGAGTACCTCCACCGAAGCAAAGTCAAAAGATCACATCATGTGCTTCGGGTGCAATAAAAAGGGACACTACAAGAGTAGGTGTCCAATGGGTAAGAAGAAGGTATCTCCTAAACTCAATTCAATCTCTTTAGAATCTAATTTGAGTTGTAGGAAGAAGAAGGAGAAGAAGCACATTAGATGCTTCACGTGTGGAGAACTTGGACATTACCACACAAGATGCTCGAGGAAGGGAGAGTTCAAGAAGTTGGAGCATCTAAAGAAGTGGGAGAAGAAGAAGAGGAGCTCAAGTCAAGGGGGAGCTTCAAGGGTAAGGGAGGTATACCCTAATTTGAAGTATAATTCAAATTCAAATTCTTATGTTCCCATGCATGCTAGGAAAAATAATGATTATCATTATGTAGCAATACAAAATTTTGGATTTAGATATCATGATAGGAGTAGGGTAAATGTGGATCATAACCCTAGGAAATCTATGCATGATAAATTTAGAAATGATAGACTTAAGGAGACCCAAGGCATTAATCCCAAGAAGGGGAGGCATATGCCTAGAAAGGGTAGGTCTAGGAATGTCCAAGGTGGACATGTTGACTCTAGGTTTAGGAACCTAGAAAGGGAAAATCAAGCTTTGAAGGCAAAACTTAATGGTTTGGAGAAATTTCTTAAGAGATTCACTATCAGATCTAAAGGATTAAATATGGTGTTGGGTAGTCAAAGACCCAACAATGATAGATCGGGCTTGGGATACCAATCTAGTCCCTCCAAGGTCAAAAGGAGACCATGTGTTAGGGTGACACATGATAAGGGCAAGGGAGAGTCATCCAAGGCCAATAAAAAGAAATATGCTAGGGTTGCATATGATTATGGCAAGGATGATGTGTCCAAGGTTAAGAAGATAAGGAGATCTTCTATGGGACATCATTGTGGTTTGGTCACAATAGATGAGTCACCTAGGGAGGTGACTAAGGTAAAGAGCTCTAGGGGGAGCTCCAAGAGTCAATTTGGGACCCATGGTCAATGGATCTCTGGCAGGTTCTACTTGGGGATCTAGAGGAGCCATGGAGTGTGCCAAATGGTTTGGAGACGGACTTGAGTCTCAAACCTAGGGTTTTGGCACAATTGGGTTATGTTTCATGCAAGAAATATGACAATAGGGGTCATATTGCATGATAATTGGTTTTGGATGTATAGATGCCATATAAACCAATGCTAGGGATGCATTGTGGGTTGGTATGGGCAAATACATCAAAAGGATATATGAAGCTTGGGATAAACATAACATCCTTTTCTTGCGATCCCTTATTACTTTGATCCCAAAAATATATCCACATTCTCCCAAATCCTTCATATCAAACTGCTTGGACAACCATACTCTTACGTCTGACAACACTTTGAAATTGTTGTCAATGAGCAAAATGTCATCTACGTATAGTACAAGAAATACCACCACGTTTCCGTCACTTTTCTTATATACACAAGACCCATTCGGACACTGAATGAATCCATAAGACTGGATCACTTTATCAAACTGGATGTTCCAAGATCTCGAAGCTTGCTTCAGTCCATAAATGGACCGATTGAGCTTACAAACTATGTTCTTTGCCCTTTGCAATGAACCCCTTTGGTAGCTTCATATGGATGTTTTCTTCAAGACTTCTATTAAGGAAAGCTGTCTTGACATCCATTTTCAAACCTCATAATCCATATGAGTAGCAATAGATAAAAGAATCCGGATAAACTTAAGCATGGCTATCAGGGAAAAAGTTTCCTCATAATTGATTCCCTCTTTCTGAGTATACCCCTTCGCAATAAGTCTCGCTTTAAAGGTTTCCACCTTCCCATCTGTTCCTCTTTTTATTTTGTAGACTCATTTACATCCAATGACTTTTACACCATTTGGTGGTTCTACAAGCTCTCATACCTGATTAGAATGCATAGATTCTATTTCAGAGTTTATCGCACTTTGCCAAGATGTTGCATCTTGTTGGTGCAGTAAGCATCCGACGATCAAACCTCAGTTTTGATAATGGCAAAGGGATTCAAAGTTAAGATTCCTTGTTATCTAACGTGGTTAAATAAGGTTTCAGGAAAGTCCTAACTGCGGTTAGTCAAGGGAAAATCCTAAGGGGGGGTAACCTTAGGTCCTAGGGGGTGGTAACCCTAGGTGAAGGAAAATCCTAAGGGGGGTAACCTTAGGTCCTAGGGGGCGGTAACCCTAGGTGAAGGAAAATCCTAAGGGGGGGCAACCTTAGGTCCTAGGGGGCGGTAACCTTAGGTGGAGGAAAACCCTAAGGGGCGGCAACCTTAGGTCCTAGGGGGCGGTAACCCTAGGTGGAGGAAAACCCTAAGGGGAGGCAACCTTAGGTCCTAGGGGGTGGTAACCCTAGATGGAGAAAAACCCTAGGGGGCGGTAACCCTAGGTCATAGGGTGTGGTAACTCTAGGCGGAAAGTCTAATCGGTCTGGAGGACCGGACTGGCATAAGGTAATCTCTCCTGAGGGGAGTAGGTGAGGATGCGTTCTCCATCGAGGGAACAGTAGGCGTCGAGTCGACCTAGGGTTTCCGGTAGGAAACCCGAAGTCAGACTCGGACAGTCCGGAGACTGTCTATAGTTCATTTATCATATTTATTGTGCTAATTTTATGTTGCAGGATAGTGTTTGGGACTAACGTATCTTGCAGGTGCAAAGGAGCAACCTAAAGCCTCGGATGAACAGTGTTCGAGGCGCCTCCATGGAGCTTGGAGGTGCCTCGGGTGCAAAGGATGAGCTGGCTGCGAAGCACCATTGGAGGCACCTTGAAGAAGGCAGAAGGCGCCTTGAGTGAGGTTTAAGGCGCCTTGAATGGATGAAGTTCGACCAGATCAGATTTGATCCACGCGGAAGACCAGGCAGCATGGAGGCGCCTTGAACAGCCTTCAAGGCGCCTTGAACACCCTTTATAAGGGGATTCAACCAGCACTTCAGAATAACGAATACTAAGTGATCTCTCATCAACGTGTTGCTCCAAAAGACGTTCCGAAGTGCTGCTACAAGTGCCCGACGACCCGAAGCTTCAGATTTAGCATTTCTTGTTGTCGGTATAATAATTATAGCTTTTTGTACTCATAATTGTAATCTTTTAACGAGCTTATAGTTGTTGCCCACGGATAGCGATCAAGGATCGCGGGCCTTCGAGTAGGAGTCGCCTTAGGCTCCGAACGAAGTAAAATCTCTCGTGTCTCTCTCTGTGTGTTTGTTCTTTATTCCGCTGCTTGTTTTAAACTCCGATAGTCTTCCGATTTGAAAAACAAAATAGCCACGAGCGCTATTCACCCCCCCCCCCCCTCTAGCGCATCTCGATCCAACAATTGGTATCAGAGCGGGGTCGCTTTGAATTGGTGCAACCACCATTCAAGCATTTTTCATGGCTTTGTCGTTTGTATAGGTTTAAAATATAACATTACGCCTTTCATTTTTTTCCCTCCAAAACTATTTTCAAAAAATTCATTTTCATCTTTTCACCATTGATTGGAATTAGTGAAATATCGTGTTTTCAAAAATTTGTAGTAATATTTTTTTATAATATTTTAATAATATTTTATTATTTTCTCTCGAAATTCCTGAATTACTATTTTTATTTCTCTCTCGCACTACTAATCCAAGACCAAGTCTTGGAACAAGTTTTATTGTGTTTATTTTGCGAGATTCCTTCTAATGGCCTACGAAGATGGGTACAAATCCACATGCCTACCACTGCTGTCTGACGAGAACCTCAGATACTGGAATGACCAGGTGGAGCATCAATTAAAGACCGAAGCAGAAATATGGACCATAGTCCATATTGGATTCACTCTTCCCACTAAAGAAGGTGTACCCATCACCTGTGACAAGTGGGATGCACAAACAATAAGGAGATTCGAGGCAAATGCAAAAGCAACTTACATTCTCCTATGCGGACTAACAAATTCAGATCTTGATCGAGTTGGAAAGTTCAACAATGCTAAGGAGCTTTGGGAGAAAGTGCTCAAGCTTTATAAGATCCCTTCAGAGTTAGAAGATCGAATAGAACCTGAGTCCGAATTTGAAATTGAATCCTCAGAGTCAACCTCCGAACCAGACTCAGAAAAATCAGAGCAAACCGATATCATAGCACTGATGGCCAAAGACGAGATATCTGAATCTGAGTCAGAATTTGAAATGGCAACAGTCAAGGGGGAGGATCCTATCACGGATCTAAAAGGTAAAATTGTAAATTCAAATTGTAAATCTCTCATAATCTGTTTTAAGTGTAGGGAGAGAGGGCACTATAGAAACGACTGCCCCACTCGTAAGACTCGACCGGCACAATCGGAGGAGAAGGAAAAAATGATCAGGAAAGGGAAGAAATACATCAAATGCTCCAAATGCAAACTATTGGGTCACTGCAAAAGACAATGCCCAGAAAGAAGACCCAAGAATCCAGAGGGAGAAATCAAGGTTAGTACATTTACATTATATGAAAATCCAGTTTTTGCAACACATGATCGCACTAGCTTAACTAATCCTGCTTGCTCTAGTATAGATTTCTCTTCAAAATTAGATATGCATGCTAATAATGTAATGAACAAAATTAATTCAAATAAAAATAAGAAATTAACTCTTAGAAAAGTAGAAATACAAAATAATATTTTAAAAGATAAAATTGATAAATTAGAGAAGATTGTTAATAATTTAGTCAAATCACGAAATCTAGACTTGGGTTATAAATCTAAAGTAAAACTTAAACAGTACAAACCAAGTTATAATCAAGTACCTTTTATTTACTTAACTTAATAAAACGTAAATCAATAACATAGGAGGAGGCTCCAGAATAGCTGGCACCTCCGAAATTAATCCACCCGATAAGGGTAAACAAGAGTAGATTACCCGGCAGGATAATTAAGGTCAGATTAAAATGGATTAGGTTTAACTTAACCAACGGTACTGGTGAAGTTTTTGGATGATAGTACATTAGGGAAGCTTGGGCATCGCATGTCTAGGAAGATATGGCTTCGACCTGGTGCATTTGGCCAAGTGGAACTGACCGAAGCTACCCTTAAATGGATCCTAACCAGTTAGACCAAGGTCTAGTATTAAGTTCAATGGGTAGGACTATTTGGAAAACCTCGAAGGTATGGTTACTTTAATGAGTTCCTAGTGACTCACCATAGCCTAGAAGTTTATGTTAGTTAGAGCCCTAGAGCCAATCATTTGATGATTGTATGGACTCATGTATATCATATTCTTGTATATTAATAAAGGCATTTGTTTGGTTATTATACTTATTTATATTAGTGCCAAATAGACTAAGTATAATAGCGTCCTTGAGTAGAAGGTTCATACCTATATCAATCGATTAGTTGAATCGATAGTGAGATGATATAGGGAACACTACTCTAAATCATTCCTAGTCAAGTATTAGCATTCAGGGACAATGTTAATACAATAAGACTAGCATGTAGGTCAGCTCGATGACTTGATCTCACAAGTCATGGATATAGAGATATCAAGCTGACACATGGGTATGCATTAGAGAATGTATACTGAATGACCCGCCATGAGAAAGTATCATGGATCGTTATATGAGTGTCATATACTTTCTCATGTGGCTATTAGTATGACTATTAGTCCTTAGACCTGAAGTCACCATGGATCCCTACATAAGGAGTTATGTACTTTAGTTTCGTCAAACGTCACCCGAAACTGGGTGGACTATAAAGGCGATTACTGGGTATATAACGAATTATGTAGAGGGATGTGAGTGATGTAGATGGGATCTATCCCTCCCATATGACGGGAGCGACATCGGTATTCTTGATAGAGTGAGACCACTAAGTGCATGGCCATGCCCAAATGAGTCAACATTAGATGTTGAGCTCATTTGATCGAGTGAGTCTACTTGGAGTTCAAGATTTAGATTGATTAGAGGATGACACGGTCTATGCCTCACATTGATCAATCTAGATGTCTAGGATAGAAGGACACTTGTCATTATTTTGTGAGTAGTCACAATTGGTAGTCACAAGGTGATGTCGGATCTCGACATTCTTGTAACTTGGGTAGTAATGATGTGTTGCTAGATACCGCTCATTACTTATGCTCCTAAATGGGTTTAGGGCATTGCCAACGTTACAAGAACCTATAGGGTCACACACTTAGGACAATTAGGTGGAGATTAGGTTCATATGATGAACCAAGAGGATTAGATTCATTTGATGAATCAAATTGGATTAAGAGTAATCCTAATTGGGCTAACTTGAGTTCGACTCAAGTTGATTCCTGTGTTAAATGAGTCTAATTTAGATTTTGACTCATTGAATCAATTTAATTTAATGAATTAGATTCATTATATTAAGTTGGCTCGAATCAAATGGTTGGATTAGATCCACCATGGTAGAGATTGAGTCAAGTTTGACTTGACTTGAGAAGGAAGACCAAAGGTCAATTTTGACTTGACCTTTTGCCACCTCATTGGTGAGTTGGCATTAGGTGAACCAATAATGATGTTCCACATCATCATGGGTGCCACCTCATGGAAGTGACAAAGCCACTCTCTTAATGGTTTCATATTAATTGCAATTAATGTAATTAATGTAATTTTATGGTTTCATATTAATTGCAATTAATGTAATTAATGTGAATTTTGAAATGTGGCTGGCCACTTTGTTTTGGGTGAAGAAATTCATTTTTCATTCACTTGTGTGTATCTTCCTCCTTCTCCCTCTCAAGCTCTCCCTCTCCCTCTCCTCCCTTGGCCGAACCACATAGGTGCTAGCACACCTTGGTTTTTGGTCATTTCCATCTACTGTGTCCGTGTGGATACTTCTAGAGGACCGGCGCTTGACGGTCTTGAGATCCGGCATCATTTGGACGAGCGGGAACACGAAGGGCATCGCATCAAAGGTATAAATGGTTTATCCTTATGTAGATCTACTGTAGATTAAAGTTTTTCAAACTCGTACTCGTATTTTCGTTCGGTTTTACCTTGCACGAGATCCGTGGCTTGGGCGATTCGGGGTTTCCGCGACGCGAAAAGCGGTTTTCGCGGCCCGAAAAACCCAACAGTTTATCCAAAGAATGCTTACTTGTTGAACCCAAAGCTAAACCTGAATCTAACACAAAGTTAAACCAAATCCTTAAATTGAAACTCAATTCATCTCACAACAATTATAGGAGTACCTGATTGAAAGCTACATCGGGTGAGATGACTAAGAATTCAAAATTAAACTCATAACTATAATTAATTCAAATTCTGTAATTAAATGAAATTATATCAAAATAATATTTCAAAATCTTTTAAAAACTTAATTTCAAAATTAATTTCAAAATCTTTTTAAAATCTTTTCAAAATTAATTTCAAAATTATTTAAAAATCTTTTCAAAATTAATTTCAAAAGTATTTAAAAATCTTTTCAAAATTAATTTCAAATTTATTTAAAAATCTTTTCAAAATCTTTAAAAACTTCATTTCAAAATTTATTTTCAAAATCTTTAAAAACTTCATTTCAAAATTTATTTAAAAATCTTTTCAAAATCTTTAAAAACTTCATTTCAAAATTTATTTTAAAAATCATTTCAAAATCTTTAAAACTTAATTTAAAAATCATTTTAAAATTATTTGAAAAATCTTTTAAAAATCATTTCAAAATTTATTTTCAAAATCTTTAAAAACTTCATTTCAAAATTTATTTTCAAAATCATTTCAAAATCTTTAAAAATTAATTTCAAAATTCTTTTAAAAATTATTTGAAAAATCTTTTCAAAATCTTTTAAAACTTCATTTAAAAATTATTAGAAAAATCTTTTAAAAATTATTTTAAAAATCCTTTAAAACTTAATTATTTGAAGAATCTTTTAAAAATCACTTTAAAAATCTTTTAAAACTTAAAAGTTATTTGTAAAATCATTTGAAAAATGATCATTTCAAAATCATTTGTAAAATCATTTGAAAAATCCCTTGAAATATTAATTTCATAATTATTTCAAAACTACTTAAAAAATTATTTGAAAAATCATTTGGAATATCCTCTGAGAAATTAATTTCAAAACCCTTTTCAGAAGTTATTAAATTCTTTGAAATTCTAAACTCAATTAATTTTTAAATCTTCAAAATAATGGTCCCTTATTTGGGATTCTAACTATATTTTCAATGTTGTAAATTAAAGTAAACTCCATCTCACACTCACTCATATGCTAAACATGCTTGTTAATCTAGAATGACTGAGATGGAAAATTAGGAAAATAATTTTTTAACCTCTCATGCTTGAACTCCTGAACTCAAAAATTTATTAAGGCATTAATTAAGGGGGAGTGATTTTGAGTCGGTTTTAAAATTAGTTTTTCTTTAAAATTTTTAACTTGACCTTAAAATTAAAAACTATTTTTGGCATATCTTCGAAAATTCAAGCTATTTTTAACTTAGCTTTAAAATTAAAATTATTTATGACCTGACTTTTAAATTATAACTCCTCTATAAGCTAAATGTTTTCAAAGCTGAGTACTTAATTAAGTTTTCTCTAACTAAACTTAGTTAAATTATTTTCTAAACTTAGCTACTTGGCAAGATATTTTCTCAACACAATGATTTTTAAGTTGAAAACATAGCTAAGTATTTTCAAATTTAGCCAAATATCTTTAAAAACATTTAGCTAAGTACTTTTTAAAGTGTTTAAAACAAAAAAGAATTTAGCTAAGTGTCTCTCAAAGCAATTGTTTTCAAATGCTAAGTTCTGCTGAAAATGCTAAGTATTTTCCAAAGCATTCTCAAAATTTCATCAAAACAATTTTTTTTTTAAAAAAAACTAAGTCTGTTTAAGATTAAATACTTAACAAAACTATTATCTTCATAAGTATTTTAAAAGTAAAAATCTTAGCTAAACTCCCTCTTTAAAAACTAAGAATCTAAAGTGTTGTGATATCACTTAGTTACTTGTTAAAAACAAAAATAACCTTATCTTAGCTAAAAGTATCTCTCAAACTAAAGGAAGAATTTTGCTTTCAAAATTATGATTTCACCTATCTAAAAGTCTTACAAGAAAAACTAAGTGTTTATCAAAAGTAAATTAAAAGATTGGAAGATAAGATTGAAAATTATCTTTGAAAGTTAAGCTAAGGCCCAGATTTTCTTCACTCTCTTGGGTATTTTGATATATGGCAAAGGGGGAGAGTAGGAAGAAAAATTCAAAGAATATTATAAATTAAAATTAAAACGAAAATTTTGTTGTGAATGTGCCTATGCTTTATTTATGCCTGTGCTTATTTATGCGTATATTTATTGCATTTTTACTTAACTTTGAATTTTGGTTGCCATAATCAAAAAGGGGGAGATTGTTGGTGCAGTAAGCATCCGACGATCGAACCTCAGTTTTGATAATGGCAAAGGGATTCAAAGTTAAGATTCCTTGTTATCTAACATGGTTAAATAAGGTTTCAGGAAAGTCCTAACTGCGGTTAGGCAAGGGAAAATCCTAAGGGGGGGTAACCATAGGTCCTAGGGGGTGGTAACCCTAGGTGAAGGAAAATCCTAAGGGGGGGTAACCTTAAGTCCTAGGGGGCGGTAACCCTAGGTGAAGGAAAATCCTAAGGGGGGGCAACCTTAGGTCCTAGGGGGCGGTAACCTTAGGTGGAGGAAAACCCTAAGGGGCGGTAACCTTAGGTGGAGGAAAACCCTAAGGGGCGGCAACCTTAAGTCCTAGGGGGCGGTAACCCTAGGTGGAGGAAAACCCTAAGGGGCGGCAACCTTAGGTCCTAGGGGGTGGTAACCCTAGATGGAGAAAAACCCTAGGGGGCGGTAACCCTAGGTCCTAGGGGGTGGTAACCCTAGGCGGAAAGTCTAGTCGGTCTGGAGGACCGGACTGGCATCAGGTAATCTCTCCTGAGGGGAGTAGGTGAGGACGCGTTCTCTATCGAGGGAACAGTAGGCGTCGAGTCGACCTAGGGTTTCCGGTAGGAAACCCGAAGTCAGACTCGGACAGTCCGGAGACTGTCTATAGTTCATTTATCATATTTATTGTGCTAATTTTGTGTTGCAGGATAGTGTTTGGGACTAACGTATCTTTCAGGTGCAAAGGAGCAACCTAAAGCCTCGGATGAACAGTGTCCGAGGCGCCTCCATGGAGCTTGGAGGTGCCTCGGGTGCAAAGGATGAGCTGGCTACGAAGCACCATTGGAGGCGCCTTGAAGAAGGCAGAAGGCGCCTTGAGTGAGGTTTAAGGCGCCTTGAATGGATGAAGTTCGACCAGATCAGATTTGATCCACGCGGAAGACCAGGCAGCATGGAGGTGCCTTGAACAGCCTTCAAGTTGCCTTGAACACCTTTTATAAGGGGGTTTCGACCAGCACTTCAGAATAACGAATACTAAGTGATCTCTCATCAATGTGCTGCTTCAAAAGACGTTCCGAAGTGCTGCTACAAGTGCCCGACGACCCGAAGCTTCAGATTTAGCATTTCTTGTTGTCGGTATAATACTTATAGCTTTGTGTACTCATAATTGTAATCTTTTAACGAGCTTATAGTTGTTGCCCACGGAAAGCGATCAAGGATCGCGGGCCTTCGAGTAGGAGTCGCCTTAGGCTCCGAACGTAGTAAAATCTCTCGTGTCTCTCTCTGTGTGTTTGTTCTTTATTCCGCTGCTTGTTTTAAACTCCGATAGTCTTCCAATTTGAAAAATGAAATAGCCACGAGCGCTATTCACCCCCCCCCCCTCTAGCGCATCTCGATCCAACACATCTTTATCTTGGAGTGCTTCATCATATGTCCAGGGATCAGCTTCATGTTCACCAGGGATCAAGTCCGTAGACTCTCCCAAAAATATGAATCTACCAGGTTGCCTAACAACCCTCCCACTACGACGAGGCACTACCTGTAATTGTGCATCATTTGTGACACATGTTGTAGTTACTTGTGGTATCTCATCTTGTACCATTGGTACTAAAGTAGAAGCGTCCTCTCTTATTTCCTCAAGAATAATTTTACTCATGGGCTTGTGGTTCATTACATAGTCCTCTTCTAAAAATCAGGCATTGGTGCTAATAATCATCTTCTGATCTTTAGGACTATAAAACAAACCACCTTTCATTCCTTTAGGATAACCCACAAACAAGCGAACTTCTGTACGTGTTTCCAACTTATTAGCGTCTCCCTTCAGCACATGTGCTAGACTACCCCAAATTCGAATGTGTCTTAGACTAGGCTTACGCTTATTCCACAATTCTGTGGGAGTAAAGGGTACTGACTTAGAAGGTACCAAATTCAGAATGTATGCGGCCATTTCTAGAGTATATCCCCAAAATGAATTTGATAATTTTGAATAACTCATCATTGATCTAACCATTTCCATAAGAGTCCTATTCCTTCGTTTCGCCACACCATTCTGTTGGGGTGTACCAGGTGCAGACAATTGGGATTGAATCCAGACCTCTGATAAGTAACTCCTAAACTCTCCTAAGAGGTACTCTCCACCATGATCAGATCGTAGTGTCTTGATACTTTTACCATGACGTTTCTCCACATCAGTCTTGTACTCTTTGAACTTATCAAATCACTCAGACTTGGGCACATCAAGTAAATGTACCCATATCTCGAATACTCGTCTATAAAAGAGACAAAATATTCGAAACCACCTCTCGCCTTGATAGTTATAGGTCTACACAAATCATAATGAACCAATTCCAACACTTCTTTGGCTCTATACCCGTGTGCCTTAAAAGGTCTCTTGATCATGTTTCCTTCCAAGCAAGATTCGCAGGTTGAAAAATTTTCCACCACCGATGAACCCAAAGGTCCATCGGCTATTAACCTTTGAATCCTACTTAAGTTAATATGACCTAGCTTTAGATGCCAAAGATATGTTTGGTTCATTTCTGAAGGATGCTTTCTCTTATTAGAATTAGAAGATATGTTATTAATTTTCATTTGTTGCATCGTGGGAGTTATTGGATTAAGAGTGTATAAATTTCCAACCAACGTACCAGAACAGATAACAACTCTATTATTCTTGACAACTACTTTGTCATCAAAAGAAATAGAATATCCATCATAAATAATTTAGAAACTGAAATCAAGTTCTTTTTAAAACATGGTACGTAAAGACAATTTCTCAAAATCAATGTTTTATTCCTATCAAAAGATAAATAAACATCTCCCACTGCAACAGCCGCCACCCTCGTGCATTACCCATGTAGACGGTGATCTCCCCTTCATGTAATCGTTGAGTTTCCTGGAACCCCTACAATGAATTACAGACATGATCAGTGGCTCCCGTATCTACACACCAGGTACCGGTAGATAACACCGCTAAACATGTTTCGATGACTAATGAATAAGATATACCTATATTGTTCTCGTTTCTGCGAGGATAGCCCGTCAAATGATCCATCATCTTGAGGATATGATCCCTTACAAGTGTCCCCTCAATCATAGTGGTCGTCATTAAGTTTCTCATGGCCTCCTGCCTGGCAGCCTAATTCTGGTGTCCGAAGTGTTCCTTGAGATTGAGAATCATGTCATAGGCAGTGGGTAGGGCTTGATGCTGATGTTGCAACACATTTGACATAGATGCCAAAATGTAACACAGCGTCATCTCATCTGCTTTGACCCATTTCCTATGTCTCTCTATCTCCTCTTCACTAGAATCCTTATTAGGCACGCTAGGACAGACCTTAAGAAGTACAAACTACAGTCAAGACAATGCCTAAGTTTCATTTCCAATCAATATAATTGGGACTAGTAAGTTTGTTTTCTTTTAAAATAACAGCAAGAGGATTAAAAGCCATTTTGAAATCCTGAGAATCACAAAATAAGATATTTGGTCCAAACATTAGAATTTAAAATAATATTGATCCCTCAAACAATATAATTTAAATTCACCAACACCTCAAAACACCGTGAATTTAGTATGTCACGATAGTGTGGACGTATATTAATTCAAACATTTGTAAGAGGAGGTTTTACCCATTAATTTTACTATCTTGTCAACCAAATTTTATGACAAATAAAATTAATAGTTGGTTTGTCTTCGGTCACACAAAGTATTAGCAGTGACTCCGATGGGGAGGATACTTTAAAATGCGCCTAAGTGTATACCATTATTTGATACTTAGTCCATTAATTAGGATTGTGCCCCTTCATATGGAGATCACACAAAATTAAATAATTTCCTATAATCATCCATAGAGGAAGTTTGATCTAATGATCTGCAAACAAACTCATCCAATGTGTAGGAAGGCACTTAAAGCCAATGCGCAAGTTTGAATGCATCACTTACACACCAATAATGGAGACCATGGAATTTAAATAAATAATTCCTCTCCCACTTAGTTATTTAAAATCGAGGAATTTTAACATGCACACACATCACACATGCACACAAGCACACAAACACAACATATAAAGGTAATAAATATGAAAATAAATTTCCAACTATTATGGCCTCATCCATCGCTGTCCTCCGTATGTCATCATCCCTAGCCGCCGCCGATCCTAGCCAGGTGAGAAGGAGAAAACCTAGCCGCCGACCCTAGGGCTTATGTTGTTGCATCTATCTTGCTTACTTCTTCGCCGCGCCTCCAGTCCTCAAGGTAGCACCACGCATAGCAAACCGCAACAACACAAAATAAAAAATTACATTTAGCGATCCTATATTCCACGAAGGAATGTACATATAATCTAAATCGAAAAAATGTAAAATAAACTAATACAGCTCCGGTTGTATTTCATAATTACAATCATGCACACACAAAATACCCTCGACATGCCCGAGGGTTCAAATAACATACAAACATAATAGGACATGATAGTTGGAACTAGAATGCCTGCAACCACAGAGTTAATCTATTTTTCATATCCTACTATTATCCTGCCTAAATTATATATGACTAGTGCATAATTTAACCGAAAACCAAACACACAGAGGTAAAAACCTTGCTCTGATATCAATTGTTGGTGCTCAGAATTCCGTTCTGTGTAAAACCCCTGTACAAAAATTTATACAAGCACAGAATTATTCCTAGAAAACCATTTGCTTGATCAGACATGTGTTTGATCAATCAAGCAAGTTCTTGATTGATCAAAACACACCTTGATCGAAGCACAAGATCGTAGCCTCTTGTGTTAGTATATCAGGATCCATATAAAGAAAACAAAACTAATTGTGCTGTGGAATAAATAACTAGTTATACCTTTCTTCGTAAAAAAAGACCT
Organism: Zingiber officinale; assembly: GCF_018446385.1. NCBI lineage: Eukaryota > Viridiplantae > Streptophyta > Magnoliopsida > Zingiberales > Zingiberaceae > Zingiber > Zingiber officinale. Next base: position 54,349,369 of record NC_055986.1, read on the forward strand.
CTTGATCTTCTGCTGTATTCCTCTCCTCTTCTTGGACGTCGTGTGGGCGACGATCTACCAAGACAAACCACCTGAACCTTCTTTTGTTTCCAAGCCGCCTACCACCAAAAGATACAATGAAAAATGGCGCCACCTTCTTATTCTTCTCCTCCAAACCGCCTACCACCTAGGGTGGTTCTTCTCTTCTTCTCCTTCTCCTTCTCCTCCAAGCACCAGCCACCAAGGGAGATATGTGCTGGCCCTAGAGGGAGGAAAGGGAGGAAGAGATGAGAAGGTGGGGCACTGGGCCTAGGAGGAAGAGAGGAGGTGGGCGCCGGCCCTAGGGGAAAAGAAAAGAGAGAAAAGAAGAGATGAGGTGTTGACCACAAGCAAGGGAAAACAACTCAAGAGAGATTCGGTTATGGTGGCATGGCCTCTTCCCTCTTTATAACCTTTGGCACCAGATAAAGAGGAGAAATATTAACAGAATTTTTTGTTTAAAAAAAAATCTCTAGGAAAGAATTAACATAATTCTTTTTAGAAAAATTTCTTAGGAAAGAATTAATATAATTCTTTTTAGAAAATTTCTATGAAAGAATCAACATAATTCTTTTTAGAAAAATCCCTAATTCTGTTGAGAACAAATCTCCCTTTTTCAACTCCCCTTTTTTTTCTTCCTTTTCTTTTCTTTTCCTTTTCTTTTCTTTTGGTTTGGCCGGCCCCTTGCTTGGGCACCAAGAAAGGCTTGGCCGGCCCCTTTCTTGGGTAGGAAACAAAATCAAATGAGTGAATGTGAGGCTATGTAGAGGCTACAACAGGGACCGAGAGGAGAAATTGGTTTTGACCTCCTGATGGACTTGAGCTTCCTGTGTTCGACCCGAACACCCAACTCAAGTTCATCAATAATAACTCACACCACTAAAGAGTTATTATTGAACTACCGCACCAATCCCATATTACAATATAGGATCCTACTTATCATGAGTGTGTTAATATCCCTGTGTTTAAGATATTGTATGCCCGTTAATTAAATGAGTTACTGACAACTCACTTAATTAACATCTGATCCAAGAATAGTACCACTCAACTTTATTATCATGTCGGACTAAGTTCACCTGCAAGATTTACATGATAATCCTTATGAGCTCCTCAAGGGGACATCATCAACCTAAATAAATAGGACACAGTTTCCTTTTATAATCAATAACACACCATATAAATGGTACTATCTCCCAACTTATCGGGCCTATTGATTTAACGAATAAATCTCACCCATTGATAAGTCAAAGAAATAAATACTAAGTATATGTGCTTGTTATTATATCGGGATTAAGGGTATGCACATCCATAATAATAGAGATTCTGTTATTTTATGTCGTCAGCATAAATCGAACAACCTCAAATGGTCCTGCTTAATACACACATAGTGTACTAGTGTAATTTTATAGTCAAGATAGACTAATACCAAATTACACTACAACTATTTTAATGGTTTGTCCTTATCCATCTCGGTCGTTAGCTACTATTTATAATTTATAAGGAACTGATAACATGATCTTCTGTGTGACACCACACACCATGTTATCTACAATATAAATTAAATGGGCAACTCCATTAACATATAAATAAATATAAAATGCACAATTTGACCAAAGTGATTCTCATTTCAAAATATAAATGTTCATACAAAAAGCTACGCTTTTAGTATACATTCTAACAATAACAAGCACATATACTTAGTATTTATTTCTTTAATTTATCAATGGGTGAGATTTATTCGTTAAATCAATAGGCCCGATAAGTTGGGAAATAATATTATTTATATGGTGTGTTGTTGATTATAGAAGGAAACTGTGTCCTAATTATTTAGGTTGATGATGTCCCCTTGAGGAGCTCATAAGGATTGTCATGTAAACCCTGCAGGTGGCCTTAGTTTCGACATGACAATACAGTTGAGTGGTGCTACTCTTGGAGCTAGATGTTAATTAAGTGAGTTGTCAGTAACTCATTTAATTAATGGGCATTCGATATCTTAAACATAGGGAGATTAACGCACTCATGATAAGAAGGAGCCCATAATGTAATATGGGATTGGTGCAGTAGTTCAATAATAACTCTTTAGTGGTATGAGTTATTATTGATGAACTTGAGTTGGGTGTTCAGGTCGAACAAAAGAATCTCAAGCTCATCAGGAGGTCAAAACCAATTCCTCCTCTCAGTCCCTGTTGTAGCCTCTATGTATAAAGCCTCGTATCCAACCAAGTCCACTTCTTACTACCCAAGTAATGGACCGCCCACATCCTTGCTTGGTGTCCAAGAAAGTGGCCGGCCAAGCTTTGCTTGGAGCCCAAGAGGTGGCCAGCCAAGCCTTGCTTGGTGCCCAAGCAAGGGGACGACCACAAGGAATTAAAAAAAAAGGAGTTTTAATTTTTTTTTAAATCTTACCTTTTATAGTCATCCTTCAAGGGATTTAAAAGAGAGATTTTAATTTTAAAATTTTTCCTTTTATAGTCATCCTCCAAAGGATTTAAAAGAGAGATTTTAATTGTAAAAATCTTTCCTTTTATAGCTATCCCACAAGGGATTTAAAAGAGAGATTTTATTTTTTAAAACTTTCCTTTTATAATCATCCACAAAGAGATTGAAAAGAGATATTTTAATTTTAAATCTTTCTGATCCTGTCTAAGAAGTTAGGCAAGACGGAGAGCCGGCAAGCAAAAACCTACCACTGATGAAGAATAATACCTGTAGAACAATGATCCGAGAAACCCAAAGCGGATCAGGAAAAATAGAGTCACCGAATGCCCTCCTTGCACGAAGATCCGATGACGAGAGAGAACCCCAATCGAAGAGACACCCAGATTCGGAGCTTCCAAGACTTCCTGTGCACAAGAGACCAACCAACACTATCGTTAGTGACCTAAGACCGGGGTGGTAATCCCTGGCTAGGCCCTCCGACGCTCAAGTAAGTGATCTCTCTTGGTGTGGAAGAAGGAGGAAGATGAAGAACAGTAGTTGAAAAATTAAGGGTTATGAATGTGCACAATGATGTGAACTTGTGAACTTGTGAACCTGTGAACCTACCTGGCCAACGGAGAGGATTCCCCTTTTTATACCACTTCATATAACCTCCGTAGTCATGAAGTGGACCCCGGTTTGTTAGAGTTCGTTATGAGATGACGTTAGCTGCGTACTTATGGTAGATGATTTTTAAGGAATCTTTTTCGTACCCCAGATGTACCTTCTTTGTCGTTTAGTACCTGCAAAATAATCTGGAAGCATATTTCCCGCCAAAATATAACACCTGTTATGTATTTACATATTACAGATATCTTCATTAATTATCTTATTTGAAATATTCATCTATGATCCTTCCTCATACGTCTTCTATTTACACCTCTTTTCATGTTAATATTCAGTATCTTTCCAAGGTATTGATCGACCGGCCCGTACTGGCTCTCCTATCGGGGTATGTCCCGACCGATATTAGCCTGACTTTGCCTGGGAGATATGTCCCGGCAGATATTAACCTAACTTCGCCTGGGAGGTGTGTTTCGGTGGATATGAACTTATCTCCTATCGGGGTATATACCGACCGATATTACCCTACCTCCTTCCTGAAGTTATGTCCCGGCCGATATAACCCTACCTTCATCATGAAGGTATGTCCCGACCAATATTAGCCTACTTCCTTAAAAGTATATAGGTCTTTTTCCTAGGAGGCTTATTTCGGTCGATATAGACTTATCTCCTATCGGGGTATGTCCCGACCGATATTAGCCTAACTTTGCCTGGGAGATATGTCCTGACAGATATTAACCTAACTTCACCTGGGAGGTGTGTTTCGGTCGATATAGACTTATCTCCTATCGGGGTATATCCCGACCGATATTACCCTACCTCCTTCCTGAAGTTATGTCCCGGCCGATATTACACTACCTTCATCATGAAGGTATGTCCCAACCAATATTAGCCTACTTCCTCAAAAGTATATAGGTCTTTTTCCTGGGAGGCTTATTTCGATCGATATAGACTTATCTCCTATCGGGGTATGTCCCGACCAATATTAGCCTAACTTTGCCTGGGAGATATGTCCCGGCAGATATTAACCTAACTTCGCTTGGGAGGTGTGTTTCGGTCGATATAGACTTATCTCCTATCGGGATATATCCCGACCGATATTACCCTACCTCCTTCCTGAAGTTATGTCCCGGCCGATATTACCCTACCTTCATCATGAAGGTATGTCCTGACCAATATTAGCCTACTTCCTCAAAAGTATATAGGTCTTTTTCCTGGGAGGCTTATTTCGGTCGATATAGACTTATCTCCTATCGGGGTATGTCCCGACAGATATTAGCCTAACTTTGCCTGGGAGATATGTCCCTGCAGATATTAACCTAACTTCGCCTGGGAGGTATGTACCGGCCGATATAGACTTAACTCTGCCGGAGAGGTATGTTTCGGTCGATATTATCCTAATTGCACCTGGTAGGTATGTCCCGGCCGATATAGACCTAACTCTGCCTGGGAGGTATGTCCCGGCAGATATAGACCTAACTATGCCTGGGAGGTATGTCCCAGCCGATATTGGCCTATCTTCTTAGTTTCCTTACCCCCCTTTTTTCTTCTTACCAGGGACCTATAAAACCTTACCCATATCACTAGCCTTCCCTTCAAGTCTAGTCGAAGGAGGTGTAGACGACTGACTAGACATAAGTTTGGTTTGTCTTTTCCTACCCGTGACTCTACTTCAGATATTGATATGACCTCACAGATTTTGTGTACAACTGTCCCGCTAACTCAAGTATAGTACTCTTGTGAGCCTTTTGCTCCTTTAAATAGGGCTATAACCTTCTCTTCATCCACAACCCATCTCAGTTCTTTTCCTTCCTTTCCACCTTTTATTGCTAAGGCCATGGTCGTGGATCCTCCTCCTTGGGGCAACTTTTGCCGGACAAGGTGAGATCTATATATGAGTTTATCGGGATTTTTTCTTCGGCTATCTCAGGGGTTCAAGGGATCATCTTAAGAGAGGAAGCTTCACAGTTCAGATTTTTCATCCAAAGATACGGATGCTCTGAAGGACTCAAGGGACTTCAGAGAGATTTTTGCTACTCATAGAGGGGCAGCCAAATGACCCAGGGGTGCTGTGCGAAGGGCACAACACATGTTACCCTTGGGCTATACTTGGTTGCTTCACTGGCCGAGCTCTAGGGCTTGAGAGGGGAAGTGGTTTTTACATTTACTTTTCCATCATGGAATGAATAAATGTTTCCCTGTCTCGTCACCCTTGAGCTTTTCTGTTTTTGTCGCTTTCTTCGTCACGGGCAAAATATTGTCACTTATGAGCCTTGACAAGCCTGGGCGAAGTGAGATATTTCCATCTCTGCTCCATGGTAAGTTTGAATCCGGTGGGACTGAAATTTTCTAAGTCTTGTGAGAACTTGTGTTTGTGAACTTTGTTATTTGTCTGAGGCTTACTGTTCTGAGGGAAAATGTATCGTTACGTATTTGATCAGATTCTAAGTGTAACAATGGACTCTTGTATTGAATTAAATGATTCTATGGAATCCTTTTGTAATTTACAAGAGTAAATGTAATGCTGTATTCTACATATGTATCATTTATCATGACCGAGGCTGTCTTAACTATGGGTATACTTTTATATCACGACTAATTTTATAATTAAAATCATATCGGCTAATACAACATTATTTCGATCAATATTAGTTTGTATTTCATAAGGACGTTAATTTGAAATCTGTCATTCGCCTAAATCTTCATCCTTAAATATTTTTGTCTTTAGCCTGGGCTTAGTCAAAAGTTCAATCCCTTTTATTTTATTATACCCAGTTATGCACGTCTTCTTTCGAAGCTTCCTGGCTAGTGATTGGTTCTTCTTCGGGTGAGAGAGTGTTAGAAACGTACCCCGAGACGCTACCAACCCCAGTGTGATCCGGCCTATCACATCCGATGTGAATGTTTTTATGATGGTATGGCACATACTTTTTCTAACCGCCACGTCACGTAGGTCTTTTGCCTTTCTATTGTGATCCTCAGCGTCTGCTGAGATACCATTGTCTTGATCTGATGACAGTTGTACGCTTTTCAAACCCTAAACCCTTCGTCTCCTTTTAAACCTTGTCCTTCCTTTTTTATTCTCTAGAGTTCTTTTCTTGTTACTGCCTTCAACCATATCCTGGGCTCATCATTTCTCGACGATCTCTTTTCTTGTCTTCAGTAAGTAACCTGTTGCTTCACTAGCTTATGATTTTGTCCATGGCTGCGGAAACAATTGCTCCTTGATATGTCCATATGTCTTCTACCTTTGATAAGAATGCTAGATTATCCATCCGTCATCAATATGAAATTCCTAGGGAATATAGAATCATACTCCCAACACCGAATGATCGACCTCATCATCCCCCTGATAACTGCGTGACTTTTTTCAAGGACCAGTTGATAGGGGCTTAAGGTTCCCCATTCCTCCTTTCTTGATTGAGATAAGTCGGTATTTTGATATTCCTTTGCAGCAGTTCGCCCCTAATGCATTTCGTTATCTATGCGGTACTTACTTGTTGTTTCGTCTATGGGATATTCCTCCTACTCCTCAAAATTTCTTCATGTTTTCCTATCCCAAGTGCTCGGAACCTGGTGTCTTCTTATTCCAGTCGCGAACTAAAATGGTCCTTTTTGGAGATATGTCGTCGTCTCTCAAAGCCTGGAAATCTCGTTTTTTCTTTTTAAAGTTTCCGGGACCTATTCCTTGGTCTTATGCTTGGAAATCCTTCTTGCCTCCCTTGCCCGACGTTAGAGAGTTTCATCTTCTTCCCTCTTTTCCTATTTATTGTGAGAAGTTATTAGGTCACCGACTCTCGATCCCGAAATGGTTGAAGGTCGAGCTTCTATACCTATTTGGTTTAAGCCCCGTCAAACCTGATACCCACATTTCTTTAGGTAACATCTTGTTCCTTTCTTCTTGCTTTTAACTGTTGGTGCAACCTTAGGTCAAGGTTGACCTGGTTGACTAGACTCGAGTTGTGTTTTGATGTTTGACTAGTTATGTTTGACAATGTTTGACGTGAAAAGAAAAGTTGTATCTTGATGATTGACAAGGATACAAGCTTGGGAGATTGTGGGTGCAACACGTGGTCAAGGTTGACCTGGTTGACCCGAGGTGAGTTGACCAGACATCTGGTGAAAAGTCCAAGCAGGGAGCTTGGCACGGGAAAAGTCCAAGTATGGAGACTTGGCACGGAGAAGTCCAAGTATGAGAACTTGGCAAGTGGAAGTCGGAGAGGGCTCCATAGCTCGTTCTCCGGACTAGGTCAGAGAGGGCTCGGTAGCTCGTTCTCTGGACCGGATGTGGAAAGTCCTGGTGAGTGAAGCCAGGCAGACAGATAAGTCCTGGTGAGTGAAGCCAGGCAGTGGGAACGTCCTGGTGAGTGAAGCCAGGTAGTTATGAAAACCCTAGTGAGTGAAGCTAGGTGAAAGTCCTGGTGAGTGAAGCCAGACAGTGGGAAAGTCCTGGTGAGTGAAGCCAGGCAGTTGGAAAGTCCTGGTGAGTGAAGCCGGGCAGATTGGAAATCCTGGTGAGTAAAGCCAGGTGAAAACCCTAGTGAGTGAAGCTAGGCGAAAGTCCTGGTGAGTGAAACCGGGCAAGGGAAAATCCAGATGGATCAAGGGTGATCGGACATCTGGTGTTGAGAAGGTCAAGTAGGTCAAGGGAGTGACCGGATACTTGACACGAAGAGAAAAGTCCAAGTGGGTCAAAGGGATTGACCGGACACTTGGTGTGGAGTCTTAGCAGGTCAAGGGAGTGACCGGATGCTAAGCATGATGTACCAAGAGGTCAAAGTTGACCGGATATTGGTTTGGACTTGGTTTGGGTAAAAACCAAGACCTGGATCGGTCTGGTGACCGATCCACTGATACAGTGGTTTCCTGATCGGTCTGGAGACCGATCAGAAAGTGATCAGTGTGCCTCTGTGAGCTTACTGATCGGTCTGGGGACAGATCAGCAGGAAGCCTGATCGATCCCCGGGACCGATCAGGGTACGCACAGAGAGTTGGGCAACTCTCTGTGAAAGTATTCTGATCGGTCTGGGGACCGATCAGCATAGAGCCTGATCGGTCCCCACGACCGATCAGATCAGCCCCAGACCGATCAAGGTGATGCCTGATCGGTCTGGCCCTAGCCGTTGAGAGACAACGGCTAGATTCTTCTGCTGTCTTTGGCCTCTGTTCTTCTCGCAGATGGAAGCAGGCTATAAAAGGGCTGAGGGCTTCTACAGTGGAGGCTCTTACACTTCTTCTTCCTCTCCGTTCCTTCTTGCTGCTACTATTTCTCTAGAGCTTTGCTGAGCTCTCGTCTAAGCTTCGCGTGAGCTTCCTTTCGGCTGGGTTCCTGCTGTTGTAGGCGTCGCTTGAAGCTGCTGCTTCATCCATTCGAAGAGAAGGCAAGTAAGCGAAGATTTTACAGTTGTATTGTATTTTGCTTCTTGCTGTACTTGTACTCCTTCTTGCTGTTGTAAGTTTTTGTGGCGAGGTTTCTCCACCCATAAGGAGTTTATATTAGCCGGTTTTCCGGGAACTCATCCACCGATGGATTGATAGGCTTCGTCCACCTTATGGACATGCCGAGGAGTAGGAGTATCATCTCCGAACCTCGTTACATCTTCGTGTTGAGGTTTGCTTCTCCTTTTTTCGTTTCTATTTGTTATTTCCGCTGCACTAACCGTAATCGTAGGAAGAAACGAAAGAATTTGAGGTCGGCTATTCACACCCCCCCTCTCTAGCCGCGTCCATCGATCCTAACAAGTGGTATCAGAGCGAGGTCGCTCTTCGTTGGATCAACACCGGGGGGAGCACGAGCTAGAGAATGGAGTTATTTGGAGAAGATGTCACAATTTCACCTTTCTACGATCGCGACGACTTCGCATTTTAGAAGGTAAGAATGAAGTACTTTCTTATGACTAACCTTGAAAATTGGAGTTGTGTTCAATTAGGTTTCAAGCCTCCGATGGACAAGAAAGGAGAAACCCTAGAGAAGAAGGAGTGGACCAAGGAACAAGTCCACCAATCCCTAGTCAACGATGAGGTATTGAAAATTTTTGAATTTTCTTTACCTAATGATGTTTTGTGTAGGATAGGTGGATATAACGATGCCAAGGAGTTGTGGAACAACTTGGCAAAGTTCCATGAGGAGAACTCCACCTCAAGTCATGAAGAGGAGTCAAGTGAGCCAAGTAGCTCACTTCATGGAGGAATGGATTTAGAAGTTGAGGGCCACTCAACATCTAAAGAAGAAGAGGAGGAGAGTTCTTCTTCAAGTTCGGAGCAAGAAGAAGAAGCTTCTACCTCCGGAAGGGATGAAGGAGAGAGCGTTTATCCATCCTCTACTCTAGGTAACTCAAGCCATTTAGTTTCTAGCAAATTACACATAATGTGCTTTGAGTGTAGGGAATTTGGACATTACAAGAGTAAATGTCCAAAGAGGGTTAGAAAGACTCCACCGGCGCCAAAGGTCAAGGAAGCCGGAGTCCCAACACACAAGGGCAAGGAGCACATGGTGTGCTTCCAATGCAAGCGAAGGGGACATTATCGGAGCCAATGTCCGAGGGGGAGGCAATCTCACAAGGACAAGAGACCGAGCACATCGATAGGGGGAGCTAAGGCAAACCCTAAGGTAATCTCTAAGGCACATTATTGCAATACTAGTAAGATGCATGCTAGTAGTTTGATTGCAATTGACAATAATGATAAGAATGATAATTATAGAAATTGATACACATGCTTAGGTGCCAAACATGTGAGCCTAGATAAGGATAACACTAGGAAAGTCAACCCTAGGATCAACTCATCTAAGGTTAAGGATAACCTTGGTAGAAATCCCAAAACAACTAGACATATGCCTAGAAATACCTCAAAGACAAATGACAAGTTAAAACTTGAGGCCTTAGAAAAGGAAAATCAAGTCTTGAGGTCAAGACTTGACTCTTTAGAAAAGACCCTTAAAAATTTGGAAAAGTCAAATATAGGGTCTAAGGGGCAAAAACCAAAGCCCAAGGACATGAAAGGTTTGGGTCACAAACCTAAGTCCCAAGTGGTCAAGCCCACTTATCACAATGTTCCATTAGATTATGGAACAAAATCTAGGGTAAGGAAGACCATCACCAAGGTCACAAGGGGAGTCACCCCTAGAGTTGATCTTGATGAGTCCCAAATGACCAAGGCTTCAAAGCCTAGGAGGGTCATTAGAAGGGTTGCTAGGGAAGTCATCCCTAGTGAATACTTAGTGAACCCAATGAGCTCCAATAGGTATTGGGTTCCTAGGAGCGTGATTCCATCACGCTAGATGGTTTAGGGTGTGCCAACCTTACTTGAATAGGTAGTTAATCTAATCATGGCAAAAGGTGGAACTTTAGGAATTTTCAAGGTCTAATCAAGCCTTGAAAATGAATGAAAGTAAAAATTATTCCTAAGATAATTAGGATGTGCCAACCACATTTGAGGAATTTTCTAGAGTCAATCTAGTTGGCACATAGTGATCTAAAAGTCTTGAGGATATGATTTTAGGTCTATTACACTTAGAAATATAGAATTTATGGCAAAATGATCAAAATTATCAAAAATGGCAACTAAGGCTAGAATTAGGTATTTTCTATACCTTGACATGTTATTTGCCATATATTGTTTGCCATATGCAATGTCATGACATCATATTTAATCTATGATCATTTGAAATGTCATGATAATGCTTAGGTTATTTATATGTCATACTTTATTTAAGTTTCATACTTTATGCCATGACATCATGACATTGGCACATGTTATTATGTATGATATTATTTTATGTCATGTCATCATTTCTTGCATTTATAATCAATGAAATTGATTTAAGGTTAAAAAAAAACACAATTTGATATGGAGATCAAATTGATGTTTAGAAAATGCATGAGACCTTAGCCTAAGATAACCTAAACTCATATCTCACATCAAAATTGACTTGGATGTATTTGATACACCTTAGATGTGTATGAGATATTAGGATGATGAGTTAGGAACAAGGTGCATAGTTCTTGTACCTAGATGAGCCTAATTCAAAATTGGGGATCATAGGGAAAGCTTATGTACAAGTCATGTACATTTAGCCCAAAGATTGTGGTCCTAAATTAAATGGTTTAAAATCATTTCAAAATTTATTTGAAAAACCTTGATGAATCTTTTCTAGTGATAGCATTCATCATTGAACAAGGTGATACAAAGATGAGTTAACTTTGAGCTATTTCAAAGACTTGTGAACTTTGTATCAAGATTGAAAAATGGAAGCTATTTTCATAGAAAACTATTTTTCCATGATAGTATATGTTATGAGGAATGTATCCTCAAAAATTTTACAATTTTTGAAATTTTCTATGATTTTCTGGAGGTTTCTGAATTTCGGGAGAAGAAAAATTCAGCAATCAGAAATCAGAGGTCGTGGACCGATCAGGAGGTTCCCTGATTGGTCCAGGTCTGTGTGATCGGTCACTGAACCGATCCAGAGGGAGCCTGATCGGTCTGGTGACCGATCAGGGCGTGCCAAATTGCTGAAATTTGACTGGTTGTCTGAAATTTCAGCTCGGGAGTTGGTATTTTGAAGGTTTGAAACTCTCCAAGACATTGTTGGTGCAATGGTCAAGGGGGAGTTGACCTTTAGGGGAAATTTTACCTATTAGTCAAGGGGAGTTGACTTTTAGGGCGAGTTTTTACTCCTAAAGACTTGAGTGATATGGGATTATCACTAAGTTAATTTTTGGACCTTAGTATCAAGGGGGAAATTAAGAGTTTCAATGAAAGGTATGGGACTTTCATTAGGAAGAAACTCTTGACCTTGATTCACTCTTTTTGAAGTGTGTCAAAAAGGGGGAGAATGTCTCATTGGAGTTTGTGAAGAATGGAGAATGTCTAGAGAATGTTCAGGGAAGAACATTGGAAAACCTAAGTTAGGTTATCGGGTTAACCTAACTTGATTATGGGTTTGATTATGGGTTTTGCCAAACATCAAAAAGGGGGAGATTGTTGGTGCAACCTTAGGTCAAGGTTGACCTGGTTGACCAGACTCGTGTTGACTTGACTCGAGTTGTGTTTTGATGTTTGACGAGTTATGTTTGACAATTTTTGACGTGAACAGAAAAGTTGTATCTTGATGATTGACAAGGATACAAGCTTGGGAGATTGTGGGTGCAACCCATGGTCAAGGTTGACCTGGTTGACCCGAGGTGAGTTGACCAGACATCTGGTGAAAAGTCCAAGCAGGGAGCATAGCACGGGAAAAGTCCAAGTATGGAGACTTGGCACGGAGAAGTCCAAGTATGGGAACTTGGCAAGTGGAAGTCGGAGAGGGCTCGGTAGCTCGTTCTCTGGACTAGGTCAGAGATGGCTCGGTAGCTCGTTCTCTGGACCGGATGTGGAAAGTCCTGGTGAGTGAAGCTAGGTAGACGGATAAGTCCTGGTGAGTGAAGCCAGGCAGTGGGAAAGTCCTGGTGAGTGAAGCCAGGCAGTTGTGAAAACCCTAGTGAGTGAAGCTAGGTGAAAGTCCTGGTGAGTGAAGCCAGGCAGTGGGAAAGTCCTGGTGAGTGAAGCCATGCAATGGGAAAGTCCTGGTGAGTGAAGCCAGGCAGTTAGAAAGTCCTGGTGAGTGAAGCCGGACAGATTGGAAATCCTGGTGAGTAAAGCCAGGTGAAAACCCTAGTGAGTGAAGCTAGGCGAAAGTCCTGGTGAGTGAAGCCGGGCAAGGGAAAATCTAGATGGATCAAGGGTGATCGGACATCTGGTGTTGAGAAGGTCAAGTAGGTCAAGGGAGTGACCGGATACTTGACACGAAGAGAAAAGTCCAAGTGGGTCAAAGGGATTGACCGGACACTTGGTGGGGAGTCTTAGCAGGTCAAGGGAGTGACCGGATGCTAAGCATGATGTACCAAGAGGTCAAGGTTGACCGGATATTGGTTTGGACTTGGTTTGGGCAAAAACCAAGACCTGGATCGGTCTGGTGACCGATCCACTGATACTGTGGTTTCCTGATCAGTCTGGAGACCGATCAGAAAGCGATCAGTGTGCCTCTATGAGCTTACTGATCGGTCTGGGGACCGATCAGCAGGAAGCCTGATCGGTCCCCGGGACCGATCAGGGTACGCACAGAGAGTTGGGTAACTCTCTGTGAAAGCATTCTGATCGGTCTGGGGACCGATCAGATCAGCCCCAGACCGATCAGGGTGATGCCTGATCGGTCTGGCCCTAGCCGTTGAGAGACAACGACTAGATTCTTCTGCTGTCTTTGGCCTCTGTTCTTCTCGCAGATGGAAGCAGGTTATAAAAGGGCTGAGGGCTTCTACAGTGGAGGCTCTTACACTTCTTCTTCCTCTCTGTTCCTTCTTGCTGCTACTATTTCTCTAGAGCTTTGCTGAGCTCTCGTCTAAGCTTCGCGTGAGCTTCCTTTCGGATGGGTTCCTGCTGTTGTAGGCGTCGCTTGAAGCTGCTGCTTCATCCATTCGAAGAGAAGGCAAGTAAGCGAAGATTTTACAGTTGTATTGTATTTTGCTTCTTGCTGTACTTGTACTCCTTCTTGCTGTTGTAAGTTTTTGTGGCGAGGTTTCTCCACCCATAAAGAGTTTATATTAGCCGGTTTTCCGGGAACTCATCCACCGATGGATTGATAGGCTTCGTCCACCTTATGGACACGCCGAGGAGTAAGAGTATCATCTCCGAACCTCGTTACATCTTCGTGTTGAGGTTTGCTTCTCCTTTTTTCGTTTCTATTTGTTATTTCCGCTGCACTAACCGTAATCGTAGGAAGAAACGAAAGAATTTAAGGTCGGCTATTCACACCCCCCCCCTCTCTAGCCGCGTCCATTGATCCTAACAAGTGGTATCAGAGCGAGGTCGCTCTTCGTTGGATCAACACCGGGGGGAGCACGAGCTAGAGAATGGAGTTATTTGGAGAAGACGTCACAATTTCACCTTTCTACGATCGCGACGACTTCGCGTTTTAGAAGGTAAGAATGAAGTACTTTCTTATGACTAACCTTGAAAATTGGAGTTGTGTTCAATTAGGTTTCAAGCCTCCGATGGACAAGAAAGGAGAAACCCTAGAGAAGAAGGAGTGGACCAAGGAACAAGTCCACCAATCCCTAGTCAACGATGAGGTATTGAAAATTTTTGAATTTTCTTTACCTAATGATGTTTTGTGTAGGATAGGTGGATATAACGATGCCAAGGAGTTGTGGAACAACTTGGCAAAGTTCCATGAGGAGAACTCCACTTCAATTCATGAAGAGGAGTCAAGTGAGCCAAGTAGCTCACTTCATGGAGGAATGGATTTAGAAGTTGAGGGCCACTCTACATCTAAAGAAGAAGAGGAGGAGAGTTCTTCTTCAAGTTCGGAGCAAGAAGAAGAAGCTTCTACCTCCGGAAGGGATGAAGGAGAGAGCGTTTATCCATCCTCTACTCTAGGTAACTCAAGCCATTTAGTTTCTAGCAAATTACACATAATGTGCTTTGAGTGTAGGGAATTTGGACATTACAAGAGTAAATGTCCAAAGAGGGTTAGAAAGACTCCACCGGCGCCAAAGGTCAAGGAAGCCGGAGTCCCAACACGCAAGGGCAAGGAGCACGTGGTGTGCTTCCAATGCAAGCGAAGGGGACATTATCGGAGCCAATGTCCGAGGGGGAGGCAATCTCACAAGGACAAGAGATCGAGCACATCGATAGGGGGAGCTAAGGCAAACCCTAAGGTAATCTCTAAGGCACATTATTGCAATACTAGTAAGATGCATGCTAGTAGTTTGATTGCAATTGACAATAATGATAAGCATGATAATTATAGAAATCGATACACATGCTTAGGTGCCAAACATGTGAGCCTAGATAAGGATAACACTAGGAAAGCCAACCCTAGGATCAACTCATCTAAGGTTAAGGATAACCTAGGTAGAAATCCCAAAACAACTAGACATATGCCTAGGAATACCTCAAAGACAAATGACAAGTTAAAACTTGAGGCCTTAGAAAAGGAAAATCAAGTCTTGAGGTCAAGACTTGACTCTTTAGAAAAGACCCTTAAAAATTTGGAAAAGTCAAATATAGGGTCTAAGGGGCAAAAACCAAAGCCCAAGGACATGAAAGGTTTGGGTCACAAACCTAAGTCCCAAGTGGTCAAGCCCACTTATCACAATGTTCCATTAGATTATGGAACAAAATCTAGGGTAAGGAAGACCATCACCAAGGTCACAAGGGGAGTCACCCCTAGAGTTGATCTTGATGAGTCCCAAATGACCAAGGCTTCAAAGCCTAGGAGGGTCATTAGAAGGGTTGCTAGGGAAGTCATCCCTAGTGAATACTTAGTGAACCCAATGAGCTCCAATAGGTATTGGGTTCCTAGGAGCGTGATTCCATCACGCTAGATGGTTTAGGGTGTCCCAACCTTACTTGAATAGGTAGTTAATCTAATCATGGCAAAAGGTGGCACTTTAGGAATTTTCAATGTCTAATCAAGCCTTGAAAATGAAAGTGAAAATTATTCCTAAGATAATTAGGATGTGCCAACCACATTTGAGGAATTTTCTAGAGTCAATCTAGTTGGCACATAGTGATCTAAAAGTCTTGAGGATATGAATTTAGGTCTATTACACTTAGGAATATAGAATTTATGGCAAAATGATCAAAATTATCAAAAATGACAACTAAGGCTAGAATTAGGTATTTTCTATACCTTGACATGTTATTTGCCATATATTGTTTGCCATATGCAATGTCATGACATCATATTTAATCTATGATCATTTGAAATGTCATGATAATTCTTAGGTTATTTATATGTCATGCTTTATTTAAGTTTCATACTTTATGCCATGACATCATGACATTGGCACATGTTATTATGTATGATATCATTTTATGCCATGTCATCATTTCTTGCATTTATAATCAATGAAATTGATTTAAGGTTAAAAAAAAACATAATTTGATATGGAGATCAAATTGATGTTTAGAAAATGCATGAGACCTTAGCCTAAGATAACCTAAACTCATATCTCACATCAAAATTGACTTGGATGTATTTGATACACCTTAGATGTGTATGAGATATTAGGATGATGAGTTAGGAACAAGGTGCATAGTTCTTGTACCTAGATGAGCCTAATTCAAAATTGGGGATCATAGGGAAAGCTTATGTACAAGTCATGTACATTTAGCCCAAAGATTGTGGTCCTAAATTAAATGGTTTAAAATCATTTCAAAATTTATTTGAAAAACCTTGATGAAGCTTTTCTAGTGATAGCATTCATCATTGAACAAGGTGATACAAAGATGAGTTAACTTTGAGCTATTTCAAAGACTTGTGAACTTTGTATCAAGATTGAAAAATGGAAGCTATTTTCATAGAAAACTATTTTTCCATGATAGTATATGTTATGAGGAATGTATCCTCAAAAAGTTTACAATTTTTGAAATTTTCTATGATTTTCTGGAGGTTTCTGAATTTCGGGAGAAGAAAAATTCAGAAATCAGAAATCAGAGGTCGTGGACCGATCAGGAGGTTCCCTGATCGGTCCAGGTCTGTGTGATCGGTCACTGAACCAATCCAGAGGGAGCCTGATCGGTCTGGTGACCGATCAGGGAGTGCCAAATTGCTGAAATTCGACTGGTTGTCTGAAATTTCAGCTCGGGAGTTGGTATTTTGAAGGTTTGAAACTCTCCAAGACATTGTTGGTGCAATGGTCAAGGGGGAGTTGACCTTTAGGGGAAATTTTACCTATTAGTCAAGGGGAGTTGACTTTTAGGGGGAGTTTTTACTCCTAAAGACTTGAGTGATATGGGATTATCACTAAGTTAATTGTTGGACCTTAGTATCAAGGGGGAAATTAAGAGTTTCAATGAAAGGTATGGGACTTTCATTAGGAAGAAACTCTTGACCTTGATTCACTCTTTTTGATGTGTGTCAAAAAGGGGGAGAATGTCTCATTGGAGTTTGAGGAGAATGGAGAATGTTTAGAGAATGTTCAGGGAAGAACATTGGAAAACCTAAGTTAGGTTATCGGGTTAACCTAACTTTATTATGGGTTTGATTATGGGTTTTGTCAAACATCAAAAAGGGGGAGATTGTTGGTGCAACCTTAGGTCAAGGTTGACCTGGTTGACCATACTCGAGTTGACTTGACTCGAGTTGTGTTTTGATGTTTGACGAGTTATGTTTGACAATGTTTGACGTGAACAGAAAAGTTGTATCTTGATGGTTGACAAGGATACAAGCTTGGGAGATTGTGGGTGCAACCCGTGGTCAAGGTTGACCTGGTTGACCCGAGGTGAGTTGACCAGACATCTGGTGAAAAGTCCAAGCAGGGAGCTTGGCACGGGAAAAGTCCAAGTATGGAGACTTGGCATGGAGAAGTCCAAGTATGGGAACTTGGCAAGTGGAAGTCGGAGAGGGCTCGATAGCTCGTTCTCCGGACTAGGTCAGAGAGGGCTCGGTAGCTCGTTCTCTGGATCGGATGTGGAAAGTCCTTGTGAGTGAAGCTAGGCAGACGGATAAGTCCTGGTGAGTGAAGCCAGGCAGTGGGAAAGTCCTGGTGAGTGAAGCCAGGCAGTTGTGAAAACCCTAGTGAGTGAAGCTAGGTGAAAGTCCTGGTGAGTGATGCCAGGCAGTGAGAAAGTCCTGGTGAGTGAAGCCAGGCAGTTGGAAAGTCCTGGTGAGTGAAGCCGGGCAGATTAGAAATCCTGGTGAGTAAAGCCAGGTGAAAACCCTAGTGAGTGAAGCTAGGCGAAAGTCCTGGTGAGTGAAGTCGGGCAAGGGAAAATCCAGATAGATCAAGGGTGATCGGACATCTGGTGTTGAGAAGGTCAAGTAGGTCAAGGGAGTGACCGGATACTTGACACGAAGAGAAAAGTTCAAGTGGGTCAAAGGGATTGATCGGACACTTGGTGGGGAGTCTTAGCAGGTCAAGGGAGTGACCGGATGCTAAGCATGATGTACCAAGAGGTCAAGGTTGACCGGATATTGGTTTGGACTTGGTTTGGGCAAAAACCAAGACCTGGATCGGTCTGGTGACCGATCCACTGATACTGTGGTTTCCTGATTAGTCTGGAGACCGATCAGAAAGTGATCAGTGTGCCTCTGTGAGCTTACTGATCAGTCTGGGGACCGATCAGCAGGAAGCCTGATCGGTCCCCTGGACCGATCAGGGTACGCACAGAGAGTTGGGCAACTCTCTGTGAAAGCATTCTGATCGGTCTGGGGACCGATCAGCATAGAGCCTGATCGGTCCCCACGACCGATCAGATCAGCCCCAGATCGATCAGGGTGATGCCTGATCGGTCTGGCCCTAGCTGTTGAGAGACAACGGCTAGATTCTTCTGCTGTCTTTGGCCTCTGTTATTCTCGCAGATGGAAGCAGGCTATAAAAGGGCTGAGGGCTTCTACAGTGGAGGCTCTTACACTTCTTCTTCCTCTCCGTTCCTTCTTGCTGCTACTATTTCTCTAGAGCTTTGCTGAGCTCTCGTCTAAGCTTCGCGTGAGCTTCCTTTCGGCTGGGTTCCTGCTGTTGTAGGCGTCGCTTGAAGCTGGTGCTTCATCCAGTCGAAGAAAACGCAAGTAAGCGAAGGTTTTACAGTTGTATTGTATTTTGCTTCTTGCTGTACTTGTACTCCTTCTTGCTATTGTAAGTTTTTGTGGCGAGGTTTCTCCACCCATAAGGAGTTTATATTAGCCGGTTTTCCGGGGACTCATCCACCGACGGATTGATAGGCTTCGTCCACCTTACGGACATGCCGAGGAGTAGGAGTATCATCTCCAAACCTCGTTACATCTTCGTGTTGAGGTTTGCTTCTCCTTTTTTCGTTTCTATTTGTTATTTCCGCTGCACTAACCGTAATCGTAGGAAGAAACGAAAGAATTTGAGGTCGGCTATTCACACCCCCCCTCTCTAGCCGCGTCCATCGATCCTAACATTAACTACCTAAACTGTTTTTCTTTTCTATACAGTGGAGAGCTTTTATGATGCCTTGATTGACAAAGAAATACGCGTGGAAGAGGACCTGCTTCATGCCAAGGAAGTCGAGTTTCTGGCCGCTATCACCCCTCCACCCTCAATTGAAGAGCCGGCTTCCTTATCCAAAGTACCTAGCTCTTCAGGGGTTCGTGAGGCTCCTGAAGGTTCTCCTGGGGATCCTGCTGCAGAGATCCTTCCCAATCCTATACCCACTGTTACCTCTCCAATGGTTGCTGCTGTCTCCTCATCTACCTCTCTTCCTTTCATTGAGCTCACGTCTCCTGGTAGCTCTGGTAAATTGATAGCTGAAATTTCCACGGGCAAGCGTCCAGGACGCAAACTAACCAGGGCTCCTCCCTCAAAAAGGAGGCTCATTCTTCCTGCTGACGAGTTGGTTTCAGAAGGCTTTGCTTTGGCTGACCTTCCTTCTGATGAGCCAACGCTGGCGGAGCTTTATCCTTCTCTTAATTTTCCTGCCTCGCCTTTCTCCAGTGCCAACGCCTCTGGGGATGTTTCTTTTACTTTTCCTCTATCTATACCAACTTCTGGGTCTTTGCCTTCCTCGCCTTCTTCTTACTTAATCTTTGCTCCCCCCTCTATTCCTACTTCTTCCTTCTCAGCCGGTTCCTCTGCCATTCCTGTTCTCCCCATATTATTAGGGGGTTTTTTTGCTAGCTCTTGGGATGAAGTTCGTCCCCTTTTTGAAGAGCTCTCTATTCCTGAGGCAATTGATCGCTTCTCTCACAAGGAGAATCAGGTATGCTTATTAACGCCCATTTTCTATTTCTCAACTATTATCTTATGACTTTTCATTATATTTCCAGCGATGGATAGAAAATATGGGTTTCTCTCGACTACTACACAACTTATACACTGAGAACAAGAGGTTGAGATCGGAGAATGATAAGCTAAAGCAAGAGGTTGTTGAATTATCTTCTACTGCGTTTTCTGCTGCCGCCAAGGAACAATTCGAAGTACAAATTGAAAGTCTTCAGGCAAAATTTAAATCGGTTACGGAACTCAACCAAGAATTGACTTCCAAACTTGGCGAGCTGAAGGGTAATTATGAAGCGGAATTGACTGAGAAGCTCAAAGCCTTGCAACTGAAAGAGGATGAGGTAGCCTCTCTGACCACCTCCCTTGATTCGGCTAAAGCCGAGGCTTCTGCCAAAGAAAATGAATTAAAGACCTCTCAGATGGCGTTGGTAGTCTACAAAGGGAACGAGGATGTTCGTTACAAGGAACGAGTCACGGCCATGATTGAGTCTCCCGAGTTCAACAGACCGATCATGAGATCCATTCTATCTGCTTTAACTGTAGGAGCTCAAGGGGCAATTCAGTAATTAAGAGAAGAGAGTTACTTATCTCGTGACCCTCCTCCTAATTTCTTAAATAGGCGCAAACTAATTGAGAACAAACCTCCTGATATGTACCCTAGGCTAACTCTAACTTAGATTCAAGTTATTGAGATTCTGTAATGATAAGCTCGTGTGACTTTGATTACCCCCTTTGGGTTGTGAATCTTACTCTTTCTCAGGATAACTATCTGTTTTCTATAAATGTATCTAATGTTATTTGGTTTACCATAACGCGGCATTTCCCTACGGGTCGTTTCTTAATGATCGATCGGTATATATTAAGATTGATAAATACCGCCCG
Source organism: Zingiber officinale (assembly GCF_018446385.1). Classification (NCBI taxonomy): domain Eukaryota; kingdom Viridiplantae; phylum Streptophyta; class Magnoliopsida; order Zingiberales; family Zingiberaceae; genus Zingiber; species Zingiber officinale. The sequence goes on from NC_055986.1 coordinate 54,370,038, forward strand.
ATATTTTATATCTTAGTTATGTCTCGCCCGATTGGACATATTTCTATCATGGTATTCCTAATATTGGTCGATCTTTTTTGATTGATCGTCTTACCCTCACTAGCTATCTACTCTGTATGAATGTGTTCAATGTTGCTTGGTTTGTCATCATACCATCTTCCCTAATAGCTCGTCTCTTAATGACTGGTCGATATATATATTAGGATCGATAAATATCGCCCGATATTTCATAGTTTAGTCGTATCTCGCCTGATTTAACACAGCTTTATTATGCTATTCTTAATATTGGTCAATTTATTTTACTCGGTCGGTTTACCCTTGTGTCTTCATATGTCTTTTTCCACATAGTAATTGGTTCTCACGGGGTTTTATTATAGCGTATATTATTTGTCTTATTATAATAAGCCTTTGGTCAATATATTTTGAGTGATCTTTATCTCAGCCGATTTATCAAAATCGTCCGATTTTTATCTATGGATCTCGTCTATTAACTACTATCTGACGTTCAACTTCCATTTTATTACACCCACTCCTTAAACTTATAGTTACTGTACTAATTTCTATCTATCCTTGTCAGGGTTTCCTAAGAATATTTCTAAGGAAACTCACACCTTTTCCGAGATAACTTTTTTAACTTTACTTCTTTCTCTTGATTTTATTCTTTAATATTATTACCCATTTATGACGATTGATACTCCAAGCACCTTTTACTCTCCTTTTTCCCTTTTGTCGTTTCAGCTTAGGGGTTTTAGCACAAGGCAAAAAAGAGAGATAAGGGTTTACGAAGTTTTCTCCTGTTTTTCTTCATCTTTCGTCTTCTTTCTTGATTCCTTTTTATGTGATTGCTTCTCCCTATGGCGGTTTCTTCTCCTGCATGGTTTCTCTCATGCTCTTCTGACCTCATAGATATAGAAGAAGTGGACTTACAGGCAACCTATGATTTTCCTTCCTATATCATCCGTCCCGCTCCTCATGAGGGTCCACATCTTCCCTCCTTAGGATGTATCTCCATCTTCAGGGACCAAGTCTTACAAGGTTTTAGATTTCCCCTTCATCCTTTTTTCTGCAATGTCAGCCGTTATTTTGATATCCCGCTTAACCAGTTTGTCCCTCAATCTTTTTCTATTCTAATGGGTTTCATTGGGGTATCAAAACTGTTGGATTTCCCCTTGTCTCCCCGTCTTTTTCATCACTTCTTCATTCCTCGCCGAGTAGATGTTGGTGTTTTCAAGTTCCAGTCTCATCCCAAGGCCATTCTGTTTAACCGCATTCCTCCTCAAGGTGAATGGTATCATAAATTTTTCTACATGCATCTCCCTTCTCCCCCTCCGTTTCCTATTCAATGGATACATGATTTACCTCCGCTTCCTGACACCCACGATCTTCTTAACGATCCCTCTGTTGCTTCTGCTCTACCCAAACTGCGAGGAGCAAAATTCAGTTTGCCACATCTAATCGAAGAGGGCTTGATGTTTCCCTTCGGGATAGGCAACATTGACACTCCTTTGGATAATTCCTTTGGTGAGTATAATTATTTCACTTCGCCTTTACTGATTAGCATATCTCTTTGATAATGGTGTTTATCCTCTGTATTTCAGCTGATGCTCTTCTTCCAGCTTTTATGTACAAGAATTCCACTATGACTAAGTCTTTTGTCAATAATCTTGGAGAAAAATGGTTATTTGCTCGCCGATCCAATCCTAATCCCTCTACTTTGGGATTGCTTTCCGAAGAAGAACGACGGGCAGAGGGTGTTGCACTCATGGAAGAGGAGGAAGAAGAGCCTTTTGTTACCTTAGTTAAAAAGCCAAACCTCACTAAGGACTCTCCCTTCGGTGATTTCTTTGGCACTTTTGTGCAAGCTCCTCTTGTCCCGGCGCCTATTTCTTTTGAGAGAGGTAAGGCACCGATAACTCTCACCCATATTATCTCCAATCCTGCTCTTAGGATGATGAGGTCCGGTCTACTTATCCCTTCTTCTTCTATTATTTCAGCTCCTCCTGCTCCTGCTTCTAAGATGGTCGTTATCCCTCCTGTGTCTTCTGCATCCTTGGCATTGGCTTTGCCTCCTTCGGTCTCTAAGCCTCGAGCAAAACGGACGCCTTGCCGGAGATCCTCTCCAAGTGTCAGTCTTCCAGCCGTTAGTGTTCCCACAACTACTACAGCCCCTCCTACACTGTTACTTTCTATTCCATCTGGTTCTTTCCCCGTTCCTCTTGTTCCTACTATTCCTTTCCCTTCTATTGCATCTTCTTCTTCTTCGCCTCCTTCTTCTTCCCTTCCTCGTCCTTTATTTAAACTGGCCGCGGGCTTACCTTCTCAATTGGGACAGCCTTCTAGTCCACCTAGCTATGGCACTTTGCAACTACAAGGTTTATTGGCCGAATCTTGGATGCAGGGTTATGAGCAACTAAGAGGCCTTAGTCTCCCACATCGAGCTGATCGCCATAGTCGTCAGGTAGTAGCTGTAAGTATTCCTAGTTATATGTTATCAACTTTATATCATCATCTTTAACTTACATTATTCTTTTGTTTAGTTTCTTGCCACAAGTCTACATATCAATCAACTACTTACAGCTAAGGATCATGAGAACAATAAGCTGAAAGCTCAACTGGAGACATTGAAGGCTGCTTCGCCTTCTTCTAACAACGATATGGCTCAGTTGCAAGAGAAGGTGGCCTTGCAAAATCAACAATTGGGAACCTTGAAACAAGAATTGGAGGAATGTCAACAAATGTTGAAGGACAAAGAGTTTGCTAGAAGGACGTTAGAATTACAGGTGGATAGGTTACACTCTAGTCTTCAACTAGAGATTGCTTTGAAAGAGAAAACTCTCTCAGATGCTTCTCAAAAAAGTCTTATTTTAGAGAAAGTAGAGAAACTCCATAATGTCTGTCTTTCTGACCAAGCTCAGGACTTAGCCTCTCATGATTTCATTCTCCTACAGGAACAAGAGCAGAGAAAAGCTCAAGAGGTTGAATTATCACTGCTTCAGAAGGAATTGGAGCATCTTAAATCAGAGAAAGATGCCTTGCGAGATCAGAACACGAGACTACAAACTGATTTTCAAAATTACAAGGACCAAGAGAAGAGCCGGTGGGAAGAATAGCGTCAGACTTATTTGAAGTCTTCAGCCTTTGCTCGGGAATTCGTTCGTAGGATAGTAGGTGCTCTAAACCATTCTGTATCGGGAGTTCTTCAACAATTAAGAGAGGGTGGTTACCTACCCAAAGAACCTCCCCTTTCTTTCATAAACCGCCGCAGGCTTAACGAAGAACTGCCCGCGGATTTAAAAGGCCCTTTTCCGAATGTTTAAAGAGATCATTTATAAAAGACTTGTACTATAGGAACTGCTAATGGAAAAAAAGTGTGATTAAAGCTGTGTAACTAAGTACTTGCAGTATATAAGAAAATTTTAATACTTACTTGCTTCTTTATCATACTGATTTGAGAATACCCCTTCTGAAATACTTTTGAGTATTGAGTATAAACTTTATTCGAGAATTCCCGGCTTATCTCTTGAAGTTAATCTTTGTCCTGATGAATTCTTCTGCAGACAACATCCGGTATACTTCATAATTCCAAAAGAATGCATAATTTCAATTGATCTCTAGATAAAGAGCTGTGTAAAATTCCTGAGTTCCGAGCTGAACATATTATTCCAGGCAAATTTTAAATAAAGACTTCCAAATGGATAGGCCTCCAAATGAATAATGTATCATATGTATAGCATCCCTTTTGAATTCTAGCCTCATGTCCGCATAATCTCGGTTGATTAGGTCTTGAAATTATAAGCTCTCTTACTGGTGATTTGTGATGGTTTAGAAGACCCGTTCGAGTTACTTCATAGAATTTCCCGATCGATTTTTGCTTCTGAGATGGTTTAGAGTCTCCGGTTCCTCCTGTGAAGACCTGACCGAGTTACTTCATAGAATTTCCCGATCGACTTTTGCTTCTGAGATGGTTTAGAGTCTCCGGTTCCTCCTATGAAGACCCGACCGAGTTACTTCATAGAATTTCCCAATCGACTTTTGCTATGAGATGGTTTAGAGTCTCCGGTTCCTCCTATGAAGACCCGATCGAGTTACTTCATAGAATTTCCCGATCGACTTTTACTTCATAGAATTTCCTGATCGACTTTTGCTCAGAGATGGTTTAGAGTCTCTGGTTCCTCCTATGAAGACCCGATCGAGTTACTTCATAGAATTTCCCGATCGACTTTTGCTTCTGAGATGGTTTAGAGTCTCCGGTTCCTCCTATGAAGACCCGATCGAGTTACTTCATAGAATTTCCCGATCGACTTTTGCTTCTGAGATGATTTAGAGTCTCCGGTTCCTCCTATGAAGACCCGACCGAGTTACTTCATAGAATTTCCCGATCGACTTTTGCTTCTGAGATGATTTAGAGTCTCTGATTCCTCCTATGAAAACCCGACCGAGTTACTTCATAGAATTTCCCGATCGACTTTTGCTCTAAGATGGTTTAGAGTCTTCGGTTCCTCCTATGAAGACCCGACCGAGTTACTTCATATAATTTCCCGATCGACTTTTGCTCTGAGATGGTTTAGAGTCTCCGGTTCCTCCTATGAAGACCCGATCGAGTTACTTCATAGAATTTCCCGATCAACTTTTGCTTCTGAGATGATTTAGAGTCTCCGGTTCCTCCTATGAAGACCCGATCGAGTTACTTCATAGAATTTCCCGATCGACTTTTGCTTCTGAGATGGTTTAGAGTCTCCGGTTCCTCCTATGAAGACCCGACCGAGTTACTTCATAGAATTTCCCAATCGACTTTTGCTTCTGAGATGGTTTAGAGTCTCCGGTTCCTCCTATGAAGACCCGATCGAGTTACTTCATAGAATTTCCCGATCGACTTTTGCTATAAGATGGTTTAGAGTCTCCGGTTCCTCCTATGAAGACCTGACCGAGTTACTTCATAGAATTTCCCGATCGACTTTTAGTCTATGCAAAAATATGACTCTTGTACTAACCTCTTGATAGTTTTTAAGGTTTCTTGACTTTAAGGGGAGCTAAATAGGCCTTTTAGGATTTCCTCCTATTGATTGCTCGAAATAGAAAATGAAGGTTCTCTGGATATTTATCAATCTTTATGAACCATATTTATTTCCAGTGATGATATTTGTCTTGCCTGGCTTTCATTAAAAGAAGTAGGGTACATAAACTGTAGGTATATTTGTCCTCAGTTCACTAGGGACTTCAAATAATTGTGAACACTTTCTTAAATAGTATGATCTGGTCAGGTTCGATAAGGCTGTAAATGATTAGCGCTCCAGGGGCATTCCAAAATTCTCCCTTCAGCATCTTGAAGATAATATGAGCCTGATGCGAGCTTTTCTACCACTTTGTAAGGTCCTCCCCATTGTGGCGCCAGCTTACTGACATCTCCAACAGGTTTAATTCGTTTCCATACCAAATCCCCTACTTGGAAAAATCTGGGGATCACTCTTTTGTTATAGTTTTGCCTCATCCACTGTCGATATGATACAAGACGGGTAGCAGCTTTATCTCTTATTTCCTCTATCAAATCTAGCTTCATAAGTCGTCGACCTCCATTGTCCTCATCATATAATCACCGTCTATCAGACTCTACCCCCACCTGGATGGGAATTATTGCTTCTCCTCCATAAACTAACTGAAAAGGCATGATTCCTGTAGCTGCCCGGGGTGTAGTGCGGTAAGCCCAAAGAACACTGGGTAATTCATCTACCCAGCTACCTCCAACATGATCCAATTTGGTTTTTAGACCTCTAATAATCTCCCTATTAGTTACCTCTGCTTGGCCATTGCTTTGTGGGTAAGCTACAGAAGTGAAGGCCTGAATAATGTCGTAACTGTTGCACCAATCTAAAATCCTAACCCCTTGGAATTGCCTTCCATTATCAGAGACCAATTTATGAGGAATGCCAAATCTGCAGATTATATTTTTCCATAAAAATTTAATAACCGCATCTTCAGTAATTCGAGCAAGTGGTTCTGCCTCCACCCATTTAGAAAACTAATCCACCGCTACCAATAAGAATTTTCTCTATGCAGCTGCCATAGGAAACAGACCTACTATGTCCATGCCCCACTGATCAAAGGGACATGCAACTATAGAGGTTCTTAATAACTGTGTAGGATGATGTGAGATATTTTGATGTTTTTGACAAGAAACACAAGTTCTTACCAGCTTGTTAGCATCTTCATGTAAAGTGGGCCAAAAATATCCTGCTAACAGAATTTTACGAGCCAAAGATCTTCCCCCTATATGACTACCACACGAACCTTGATGAACTTCTCGTAAAATAAACTGTATATCTTCTGTGCCAATACACTTAAGCAAAGGTCTGGAAAAAGTCCTTTTATATAACTGTTCTCCCACCATAGTGTATTGAGTGGCCCTCTTCTTAAATACTCTTGCCTGTTCTATATCACTAGGAAGAATACCTTGCTGCAAGTATAATATGATCTGAGCCCTCCAATCGCTTTGAATCTCTGTTTCAGCATGTCTTTCAATACAAGATACTAACAGAGTTTGTTCCACGGGCCTATCTAAACTCCATGGTACTATAGCAGAAGCCAATTTAGCCAATTCATCTGCTACTTGATTTTCAGATCTAGGAACCTTTTGTATATTTACTTCTTGAAACTAGGACTTCAACTTATCAAACGCTTCAGCATATAACTTAAGCCTATCATTATTGATTTCAAAATTACCTGATAGTTGTTGAGCTGCTAATTGAGAATCAGAATAGATAAGAACTCGAGCAGCTTGCAAGCCGGCTATTAAGGCTTCATATTCTGCTTCGTTGTTGGTAGCTCTGTAATTCAACTTGATGGAGAGTTGTAGTCTGTCTTCCCTTGGAGATATAAGAAGAACATCAATTCCGCTACCTTGTCTAGTTGAAGAACCATCTACATAAACCTTCCAGGTTTTTTCTTCCTCTGGGCCTTGAACTTCTATGATGAAGTCTGCTAGAGCTTGTGCCTTGATGGCCGAGCGAGGTTGATATTGGATGCCATATTCCCCAAGTTCAGTTGTCCATTTGATCAGCCGTCCTGATGCCTCTGGGTTGAGTAACACTCGCCCAAGAGTGCTGTTAGTTAATACAATAATCAGAAATATGGGCGCAACCTCCGAGCAGTCAATGCTAGGGCGTAAGCTAATTTTTCTAGTGTAGTGTATCTACACTCAACTCCTTTTAATAAATGGCTAGAAAAATATACAGGTTGTTGCTCCTTTCCCTCTTGTCTAACTAGTACAGAGCCTACGGCATTTTCATTAGCCGACAAGTATACCCATAGAGTTTCTCCTACTATAGGTTTAGCCAACACAGGGAGAGTAGCCAAATAATCTTTCAATTCTTGGAAAGCCTTATCACACTCCTCATTCCATTGAAACTTATTAGCCTTTCTGAGTATTTTAAAGAAATGAAAACTACAATCAGCCGATCTAGAAATAAATCTAGACAAGGCTGTTGGCCTGTCAATCTTTGAGCTTCCCTCATGTTGCGCGGTGGCTCCATGTTCTGCAGTGCCTTGACCTTGCTCGGGTTGGCCTCTATCCCCCGTTCGGACACCATATATCCCAGGAATTTTCCTCCCTTCACGCCGAACAAGCATTTGCTTGGATTTAACTTGAGCCCATATTGTCTTAAGGTCTCGCAAGTTTCCTCTACATCCCTGCACAGATCAGCAGCTTGAAGAGATTTAATTAAGATGTCATCAACATATACTTCCATATTTCTACCAATCTGCTTCTGGAAAACCTTATTCATAAGCCTTTGATAAGTTGCTCCTACATTTTTTAGTCCGAAGGGCATAACATTATAGCAATAAGTACCTTCAGATGTTATAAAACTGACCTTTTCCCAATCTTCTTTGGCCAAAGGAACTTGATGATAACCTTGATAAGCGTCCAACATAGAGATATATTCGCATCTAGCGGTGGAGTCAACAAGCTGATCAATCCTGGGTAACGGATAATAGTCCTTCGGGCAAGCTTTGTTGAGATCCCGAAAGTCAATGCAGACTCGCCATTTATTTCCTGGTTTAGAGACTAACACCACATTAGCCAACCAGCTTGGAAACTGTACTTCCCTAATGTATCCTGCCTCCATAAGTTTGGTTATTTCTTCTTTGATGATTTGATTTTATTCCGCGCTAAAACTTCTTTTTCTTTGCATGACCGGGCGGGCATCTGGGAAGACATGCAAGGAATGTTCCATGACGGTAGGAGAAACGCCCGAGACTTCTTTGGGAGTCCAGGCAAATACATCATTATTCTTCTTCAAACACTGTACTAATGCAGCCTTTAGAGTAGGCTCAAGATCGGCCGCGATATATGTAGTAGCTTCAGGTCGACCGGCCTGGATCTGAATTTCTTCCTTCTCTTCATAAACCAGGACGGGCTGTTTTTCCCTAATGGCGTTAACCTCCATTCTTTGAATCTTTCCGGCGGTGTTAGCTTCAGCTCAAATTATCTCTACATAACATTTTCGGGCTGTCTTCTGATCACCCCATACCTCTCCAACTTGATCATCCACAGGAAATTTGATCTTCTGACAAAAAGTAGAAACGACCGCCCTAAACTCGTTTAAGGCAAGTCGACCCAATATCACATTGTAAGAGGATGGAGCGTCTACCACCATAAAATAAGATCTCCTGGTTCTCATCAGAGGCTCTTCTCCCAGTGAAATGGCCAACTTTATTTGACCTAAAGGTTGTACTTCATTGCCCGTGAATCCATACAGAGGAGTAATGATTTGTTGAAGTTCACTTGGATCAATTTGTAACTGATCGAAAGCCTTCTTGAATATAATATTGACGGAACTACCCGTGTCTATGAAGGTACGAGCAATGTCGTAGTTGGCTATCATAGCTTTGATGATCCGAGCATCATCATGAGGTATTTCTACCCCCTCAAGATCTCTGGGCCCGAAACTTATTTCAGGGTCGGCTGCTCGTTCCATGCTGCACCCTACTGCATGAATCTCCAATCTTCGGACATGTGCTTTTCTGGCTCTATTAGAATCCCCATCAGTGGGTCCGCCCGCAATCATATTGATATTGCCTCGAGTAGCATTGTTTCTGTTTTCTTCCTGTCGAGTCATCACAGCTTCAGAAGGTGCTTTTTCTGATACTTGACTAGTACCGGCCGGGACTGGTATTGCCTCCTGCCGAGTCTCGATCTGGCGATATTCCAATTTGGGTGGACTTTGCTACCTGGGGTATTGCTGTCGATAGTAGTTCTGCCTCTGATATCGCTCCCTATTGACTCGTCTATTTCTTAAAACAAAACAGTCTTCAGCATGATGACTGCTAGTTTTATGATAAGTGAACCACCTCCTTGGTGCCTCTGGCTGTATCTCCACATGTTGTACAGCTTATGGACGATACTCTAGTTGTTGATGGGGTGGATGAGTTATTCTAGGACCTCTTGGTGGAGGCACAGGGGCTGGAGCTTTCTCTTTAATTTGGGTAAGAGAAGAGGTGACACCCTCCTTTCTACGAGCAGCTTGAGCTTCTTCTACATTAATAAACTCAGTAGCCCGCTCAATCAAGGAATCAAAATTAACAGGGGGATTTCTTACCAAATCTTTAAAGAAATCATTATCATTCAAACCTTGAGAGAAAGCGCTTACTAATATCTCTGTAGTAGCATTAGGCACATCAATAGCTACCTGATTGAACCTTTTGATGTATGCTCGGATAGATTCTTTAGACGACTGCTTGATTGAAAACAAACTCCAAGGAGTCTTATGATACCTCTTATTGCTAGAGAAATGGTGTAGAAAGACTTTCTTGATGTCCTTGAATTTTCGAATAGATTTTTCTGGTATTCTCTTGAACTAGCGCTGTGCAGCTCCTCCGAGGGTAGTGAGAAACATCCGACACTTCACTCCATCAGAGAATTGTTGTACTAATGCTACGTTCTCAAATTTCAACAGATGATCTTCTGGATCTATTGTTCCAGTATATTCCCCGATCTGTAGATTTTGATACCGCTTAGGAAGCGGATCATCCAGTACACTTTGAGAGAATGGGGAGATGACCTTCTCAGGTGAGCTATCACTAGTTATCATTTTGATCTTATGCTTTTCTTTATCGGGTGCTTCACCAGAGGATTCTTGAAACACAGGCCTTCTACCCCCTGCTCCATAGGAGTGCGAAGGAAGGCTCGGGGACGCCTCGTCGGAGAAACAGCAGTTGGAGGAAAATACGCATGTTCCTCTTCTTCTAGTTCCTTTCCTTTCCGATGCTCAGTAGTTGATATTGCCGGATTATGAGCTGTTGGCAGAGTAGCTCCAGTGTGAGCTTGAAGTTGTTGTTGTTGTTGCTGCAAGGCTTTCTGGACATGGGAGTTGATGAGAAAATCCAAATCCTCCCGACTGATAGTAAGTAGGTTTGATTTTCCGGCCTCTTCCATCATGTAGTCTCAAATTCAGGTGAGATTCCCACAGACGGCGCCAAATTTGATCCTGTCTAAGAAGCTAGGAAAGACGGAGAGCCGGCAAGAAAAAACCTACCTCTGATGAAGAATAATACCTGTAGAACAATGATCCGAGAAACCCAAAGCGGATCGGGAAAAATAGAGTCACCGAATGCCCTCCTTGCACGAAGATCCGATGACGAGAGAGAAACCCAATCGAAGAGACACCCAGATTTGGAGCTTCCAAGACTTCCTGCGCACAAGAGACCAGCCAACACTATCGTCAGTGACCTAAGACCGGGGTGGGAATCCCTGGCTAGGCCCTCCGACGCTCAAGTTAGTGATCTCTCTTGGTGTGGAAGAAGGAGGAAGATGATGAACAGTAGTTGAAAAATTAAGGGTTATGAATGTGCACAATAATGTGAACTTGTGAACTTGTGAACCTGTGAACCTACCTAGCCAACGGAGAGGATTCCCCTTTTTATACCACTTCATATAACTTCCGTAGTCATGAAGTGGACCCTGGTTTGTTAAAGTTCATTATGAGATGACGTCAGCTGCGTACTTGTGGTAGATGATTTTTAAGGAATCTTTTTCGTACCCCAGATGTACCTTCTTTGTCGTTTAGTACCTGCAAAATAATCTGGAAGCATATTTCCCGCCAAAATATAACACCTGTTATGTATTTACATATTACAGATATCTTCATTAATTATCTTATTTGAAATATTCATCTATGATCCTTCCTCATACGTCTTCTATTTACACCTCTTTGCATGTTAATATTCAGTATCTTTCCAAGGTATTGATCGACCGGCCCGTACTGGCTCTCCTATCGGGGCATGTCCCGACCGATATTAGCCTGACTTTACCTGGGAGATATGTCCCGGCAGATATTAACCTAACTTCGCCTAGGAGGTGTATTTCGGTCGATATGGACTTATCTCCTATCGGGGTATATCCCAACCGATATTACCCTATCCTTCCTGAAGTTATGTCCCGACCGATATTACTCTACCTTCATCATGAAGGTATGTCCCGACCAATATTAGCCTACTTCCTCAAAAGTATATAGGTCTTTTTCCTGGGAGGCTTATTTCAGTCGATATAGACTTATCTCCTATCGGGGTATGTCCCGACCAATATTAGCCTAACTTTGCCTAGGAGATATGTCCCGGCAGATATTAACCTAACTTCGCCTGGGAGGTGTGTTTCGGTCGATATGGACTTATCTCCTATCGGGGTATATCCCAACCGATATTACCCTACCTCCTTCCTGAAGTTATGTCCCGGCCGATATTACCCTACCTTCATCATGAAGGTATGTCCCGACCAATATTAGCCTACTTCCTCAAAAGTATATAGGTCTTTTTCTTGGGAGGCATATTTCGGTCGATATAGACTTATCTCCTATCGGGGTATGTCCCGACAGATATTAGACTAACTTTTCCTGGGAGATATGTCCTGGCAGATATTAACCTAACTTCACCTGGGAGGTATGTACCGGCCGATATAGACTTAACTCTGCCGGAGAGGTATGTTTCGGTCGATATTATCCTAATTCCGCCTGGTAGGTATGTCCCGGTCGATATAGACCTAACTATGCCTGGGAGGTATGTCCCGGCCAATATTTGCCTATCTTCTTAGTTTCCTTACCCCCCCCCCCCTTTTTTCTTCTTACCAGGGACCTATAAAACCTTACCCATATCACTTTCCTTTTTTGTAGTCATCTATAATTGTTTAAAAGAGAGATTTTAATTTTAAAAATTTTCTTTTATTGTCATCCACAAAGGGATTGAAAAGAGATATTTTAATTTTAAAATCTTTCATTTTTGTAGTCATCTCCAATTGTTTAAAAGAGATATTTTAATTTTAAAAATTTCCTTTTATAGCCATCCACAAAGGAATTTAAAAGAGAAATTTTAATTTTAAAAATTTTCCTTTTATAGCTATCCACAAAGTGATTTAAAAGAGAGATTTTAATTTTAAAGTTTTTCCTTTTTTGTTGCCCAAGCTATGGCTGACCATGATTGGAATTAAAAGGAAGTTTTAATTATGTTTAAAACTTTCCTTTTTAGCATTCACCAAGAATTATAAAAGAGAGGTAGATGATGTCTTATGGTGTAACACAACCTAAAGTTCCCTCTTCTATTTTCCTTGGTGGCCGACCCCCTTTCTCCTCTTCTCCCTTTGCTTTCTTCCCTTAAGGCCGGTGGCACATCAAGGCTTCACCTCTTTGTGGCCGGTTTCTTGGAGAAGAAGAAGAAGAGAAGGAGGCTCCCTATTCTAGCATCCCTTGGTGACCAAAAGTCTTAGAGTCATAGAAGTGGTTCAGGTGGTTTTGTCTTGGTAGATCGTCGCCCACATGATGCCCAAGAGGAGGAGAGGAATACAGCAGAAGATCAAGAGGTTTTTAAGCTACAAAGAAAGGTATAACTAGTTAATTGTTTTCACAGCGAAACTAGTTTAGTTTTTCTTTGTATGGATCTTGAAATACCAACACAAGAGGCTAGCGATTTTGTGTTTCGATTTTGTGCTTCGATTGAGGTCTCTTTAGTTAAACCTAGGGTTTACTATAAGGAGTTTAAATATTCAATTTCTTTGAAAGGCTTTGTCTAGGAAGTGGTGGATGATCTCATAACCAAGAAGGCCGAGTGCCTCGCCAATAACCTGGAAGCCAATCCTTGAAATAGATATTTAATCAACTTTTGTAATATGGTTTAACTTCTGATGAACACATGGGTTGAACTTGAATTAATAATGTTAAGTTTCATTTATAATCCAAGTTTAACTTTTGAATATCACATGGGATGAACTTGGATTAATAATGTTAAGTTTCGTTTGCAATCCAAATTTAACTTATGAAAAGCACATGGGTTGCTAGGAAAAGTTCTGTGCTTGTACAAATTTTTGTATAGGGGAAACAGAATAAAATTCCGAGTTGCACCCAACAGGAACCTCGGAGGCGAAACTCGCGAGACGAGATCTACTCAGAAACCAGAGTAGTAAGATCAAATTAGAAGAAAGCAAAATCGTTGCACACCTTCACTCAAAGATCAAGGAGTTCATCACTGGACTCACGAATTTTGGAGAAAATGTAAGTAGCCAAGATTCGCTAAGGTACACTCTTAACACATTCCCTAAAAATACTGAATGAGCATTATTAGTAGATGCTTATTATATATCTAAGGATCTAGATTCAACTACTTTAGAAGAATTATTTTTAACTTTTGAAGTCCATGAAACAAAATGTACAGGTCTGAAGAAGGAGCATAACATTGCCTTAAAGGCAAAGGCAAACAAACAAGATTTAGAATCTTCTCTCAATGATAATGAAATAGCACTGATGGAACGTAAATTTAAAAAGTTATTTAAGACTAAAAGATTTAATCAAGTGTAGGGTAGAAAAAAAAGGAAAAGATGCTACCACTACAGTGAAGAAGGGCATGTGAAAGATAACTATCCTAAATTGAAAGACAAGGATAAGAGTAAGAACAAAAAGCTGACCCAAGCAAACAAGTACAAGAATATGAAGGCGATGTGGGACAAAACGTCGTCTGAATCATAAATTGAAGCCATCGCCGGACTTGTGCTAGTGGCAAGTCACCAAGAAGAAGGAGACGAAGTAAGCTTATATGAAATATGCATCGAAAGTATTGATGAATGGGGAGTGACATCGGAAGAAAGTAGTACTTCAGGGGGAGCTTCGGATCATGGGATCAATAAGGTAAGTCAGGTACGGTCTCTTCCTCTTGACAAGTTATTTCAGTTTATAAAACTATTAACAAAAAATTATTGTAAATTAGAAAATGAAATTAAAGAATTGAAATCAACTCTAGCTAAATCTTGTCGATTAGAAGAATTTGATAAAACAAAAAATGGAAATGAAAGCTTGAAAAATGAAATAAAAAATTTAAAAAATCATGCATGCTCAAATATTCAATATATTAGAAAATATAGTGGATTGAATTAGTACCCTAAATAGCATAAGGGCTAGATTAAAAAAAATTCACAGAAATACATACCTTAAAACCTTGTACCTGACCTGAGATTGCACTATAAAAACACCCGGCTCTGAGCGTTTGAGGGCATAAAAATGGTGGGAAATCTGCGGGGGTCGAGATTTGATTTAGGTGGCAAAGGATTACCATTCCACACATAGTGCGGAAGGCATTGGGGGTGAATTGCGATAGTGGAATGCTGAAATACCAGCTCATAGAAGAGAAGAAAGGATGGATGAGAAAGTAAAGATCGTCGAGAAGTTGATCCTTGAAAAAGGTCACAAAATCGGCGGGAGGGGAAGAAGGATGTGTTAGAATGTATACTAAAAGTCTAGCTTTTGTAAACATTTATTTTTGAAATAAAAGAATCACATTGGTCAAATGTCTACATTTATTTGTTAAGTATAGTTGTTCAATTAATTTATATTGTAGATAACATGGTGTGTGATGTCACACACAGAAGATCATGTTATCAGTTCTTTATAAATTATAAACAGTTGCTCACGACTAAGATGGAAAGGAACAAACCGTTGGAATAGTCGTAGTGTAATTAGGTATTAGTTTATCTTGACTAATAAATTACACTAGTACACTCTAAGTGTATTGAGTAGGACCATTTTAGGTAAAGTTCTTTTTATACTGACTTAATAAAAGAACTAGACCTTAGTTATTATGGAAGTATGTGCTCTTAATCCTAATATAATAACAAGCATATATATTTAGTATTTATTTCTTTAACTTATCAAAGGGTGAGATTTAGCTTGATAAATCAATAGGCCTGATAAGTTGGGAAATGATATTACTTATAGTGTGTGTTGTTGATTATAGAAGGAAACTGTATCCTAGTAATCTAGGTTGAGAATATCCCCAAGAGGAGCTCATAAGGATTATCATATTAAACCCTGTAGGTGGACTTAGTCTGACATGACAATAAGGTTGAGTGGTACTACTCTTGGAGCTAGATATTAATTAAGTGAGTTGTCAGTAACTTACTTAATTAGTGGACATTCGTTATCTTAAACACACTCATATATGAAGGAGCCCATAATATAATTTGGGATTGATGCGGTAGTGCAATAATAACTCTCTAGTGGAATGAGTTATTGTTGATGAACTTGAGTTGTGTGTTCGGGGTGAACACGGAATACTCAAGCTCATCGGAAGGCCAAAACCAATTTCTCCTCTAGGTCCTTGTCGTAGCCTCATTAAAGCCTCAAGTCCACCCATATAAAGCTCTTTTTGGTGTACAAGAAGAGGCCGGCCCATGGCTTGTGACCAAGCCAAAGGGGTCGGCCAATCTCCTTCACAAAGGGGTCGACCCTTTTCTTGGTGTCCAAGCAAAGAGGGGCCGGCCATAATATGTTAAATAAGGAGGGGTGTTTTGAATTTTTAAAATCGTCTCTTTGTATAAAACTATAAGTTTTAAAAGAGAGTTTTTTAAAATATAAAACTTTTCTTATTTGAATTAGGCAACATGGTTTAATAGAAAGTTTAAAAGTTTTAAAACTTTCTCTTTTTAACCATCCTCATGGTTTTTAGAAAAAAGGAAGAGAAGTTTTAAAATTAAATTTTTATATTTTTATAACCATGTTAAAAAAGGAAATTTTAGAAGAGAAGTTTTAAATTTAAAACTTGGTTTTAATTTTTAAAACTTTCCTTTTTTAACATCCACATTGGGAAATTTAAAAGAGAACTTGTAAAATTTTATAAGAGATTTTCTTCTTTGCTTATAAAATTTTTACAAAAGAATTTCCTTCCTTTTAAGTGGCTGGCCACCCTTGCTTGGTGCCCAAGCAAGGGGTCGGCCAATCAAAGATCATCCAATCATTGATTTGGTGATTGATTCAATCAAGAGGAAAGAAAAGAAAAAATAAAAAAGAAAAAAAAAAACAAGAGGAAGATTTTAATTTTTGTAAAAAGTCTTTCCTTATTTGCCTTGGGCAAGTAATATAAAAGAAGGGGAGAGGAGGCCTCATGAAATAACAATTCTTATTCTCTTATTGGTGCTCCTCTTGTGGCCGGCCCTCTCCCCTCTTCCTTTCCCTTTGCCCTCTTGTTCCCTTAAGGTGGTGGTGGTCGAAACATAGAGAAGGAGAAGAAGGCTATTGGGTGGTGTTCATCTTGGAGGATCGTCGCCTACACGACGCCCAAGGTGAGGCGAGGAATATGGCAGAAGATCTCGAGGTCATTAGCATACAAAGAGAAGGTATAACTAGTAATTTTCTTCCGCGTCATGCTAGTTATTTTCCTTTGTATGAATTCCAAACACAAGAGACATTAGATTCTAGTTTTTCGGATTTGTTTCGAAGTTATGTTTTTTTTTGTTTTTCGAATTAGTGATTCGATTGTTCTTTTTGGTTAAACCTAGAGTTATATAAGGAAATTAAATATTAGCTAACCTGGAAGCCAATGTTGAAAATTAATATTTAATTGAATTTATAACATAGGTGGATTTGGATCAATAGTGTTAAGTTCTGCTTGCGATCTAAGTCTAAACCATTAAGAACAGATAAGTTAAATTTGGAATCAATAATGTTAAGTTCCGTTTGCGATTCCTAATTTAACTTGTAAAGAACACAATAGGTTATTTAGGAAAGGTTTGACACTTGTACAAAATTTTTGTACAGTGGAACCGGTACGATCTTCCTAAGACTAACTAACAGGATAGTCATCGGGCCCCGGAGGACGGAGCTTGTAGGCTTCAGAAAGTTGCAAACTCGACCAAATTGCCCTAACATCACTCCTATCCAAGTCGGAATGGAAGTTTGCATACCAGGGCACTTCCATCTCGCCGACCATTATAGGATCAAAAGAAGGAGTGGAAGATGAAGGAGGAATAGTACTTACAGGAGACAAAGGAGAGGCATGAAGAAGGCGAGCAAGCAAAAGCAAGAAGAAAAAGAAAGGTCGAAGGAAGATGAAGCGATAGGGAACAATGGTGGACAACCTTCAGGGTTTTTAAATCAAAACCTTTAGGAAACATCGGGAAGCAAGCCGAACAATCGAAACGACATAGCACACGTCAGCCATCAAATCGAGAAGCGGAAGCGATTTGGGGTTACGTGCAAAAAGTGAGCGTCATACATTATGACGAGTAAAGTTCATGGGGCACGTGTCATCTCCCTATGCAAGGGCATTTATGATGGAAGAAGTGACAGAAAAATCATGGAGGGGGATATACGAACAGGAACACCCTACTTTGTCAAGACCATGCCTCGAGGACTGAAAATTCCATGTGGCGGCCTCGGGAAACGAAGAAGAAGATGGTGAGAAGTGTTGATCAAAATTCAGCGCCTTTACTCCTCCTCGAAATCAGAGTAAAGTTTAAATTTGACTAAAGCCTTATGTATTGCACTTTGTGGTCACAGGAGCATTAGGCTAAGTCCTCGAGCACAATCCCTTCAAGCCACAAATACTGCTCGTCCAAACTAGTTCCTGGTCAGGCCTCCAGATTGCTTCTTAATCAGGACTCAAGATTACTTCCTGGTCAGGTCTCCAGATCACTTCCTGGTCAGGTCTCCAGATCAAGTCCTGGTCAGACCTCCAGATCAATTCCTAGTCAGGTCTCCAAATTAAGTCCTAGTCAAACCTCCAGATCAATTCCTGGTCAGGTCTCCAGATCAATTCCCGGTCAAGCCTCCAGATTGCTTCTTGGTTAGGCCTCCAGACTTCTTCCTGGTCAGGTCTCCATATCAAGTCTTAGTCAGACCTCCAGATCAATTCTTGGTCAGGTCTCTAGATCAAGTCCTGTTCAGACTCCAGATCAATTCTTGGTCAGGCCTCCAGATTTCTTTTTAGTTAATCCTCCACATCACTTCTCAGTCAAGCCTCCAGACTTCTTCCTAGTCAGGTCTCCAGATTAAGTCCTGGTCAGACCTCCAGATCAATTATTGGTCAGGTCTCTAGATCAAGTCCTAGTTAGACCTCCAGATCAATTCCTGGTCAGGTCTCCAAATCAATTCCTGGTCAGGCCTCCAGATTGTTTCTTGGTCAAGCCTCCAGATCACTTCTCAATCAGGCCTCTAGATCACATCTAGTCAGGCCTCCAGATCACCTCTCGGTTTAGATTTCATACTCTTGCCCTAGCACGAGTTATAAGTGAGCATGCTCTCATGCTTCCAGACTCTCACCCTAGCGCAAATTATAAGTAAGCTTGCTCTCATGACCAACGACCTCTCGGTTGGTATTCCAGACTCTCGCCCCAGTGTGAGTTATAAATGAGATTGCTCTCACCACCAATAACCTCTCAGTCGGGATTCCAGACTCTCACCCCAACGCGAGTTATAAGTGAGCTTGCTCTCACGATTAATGACCTCTCGGTCGGGATTCCAAACTCTCAACCCAGCGTGAGTTATAAGTGAGCATGTTCTCACGCTTTCAGACTCTCGTCCCAGCGCGAGTTATAAGTGAAATTGCTCTCACGACCAACGACCAACGACCTCTCGGTCGGGATTCCAGACTCTCGCCCCAGTGCAAGTTATAAGTGTGCATGTTATCACGCTTCCAGACTCTCGGCCTAACGCGAGTTATAAGTGAGCATGCTCTCGCACCTCCAGACTCTCGTCCCAGTATGAGTTATAAGTAAGCATGCTCTCACGCCTCTAGACTCTCGTCCCAATGCAAGTTATAAGTGAGGTTTCTCTCACGACCAACGACCTCTCGGTCAGGATTCTAGACTCTCTCCCCAGCCCGAGTTATAAGTAAGCATGCTCTCACGCTTTCAGACTCTTACCCCAGCGCGAGTTATAAGTGAGCTTGCTCTCATGACCAACGACCTCTCGGTTGGGATTCTAGACTCTCACCCTAGTGTGACTTATAAGTGAGCATGCTCTCACACTTCCAGACTCTCGCCCCAGCGCGAGTTATAAGTGAGCTTGCTCTTATGACCAACGACCTCTCGATCGAAATTTCATACTCTCGCCCCATCGCAAGTTATAAGTAAGCATGCTTTCACGCTTCCAGACTCTCGCCCCAGTGCGAGTTATAAGTGAGCTTACTCTCACGACCAATGACCTCTCGGTTGGGATTCTAAACTCTTGTCCCAGCGTAAGTTATAAGTGAGCATGCTCTCACACTTCCAAACTCTCGCCTCAGCGCGAGTTAAAAGCGAGCATGCTCTCACGCTCCTAAACTCTCGCCCTAGCATGAGTTATAAGTGAGCATGCTCTCACGACCAACGACCTCTTGATCGGGACTCCAAACTCTCACCCCAACGCGACTTATAAGAAAACATATCCCCACACTCAGTAACTCATAGGTCATCTTTTTACACTCTTCTTCCCGGGCAGGTTATCAACAAGAAAAGCCTTCACTAACCTCCCTCTGGGTTTGCGTAAAGTAAAGAAGTGCCAGGGAAGAAAGGAAAAAAAAAAAACAAAGACTGAAGCCCGACCAGATTTGCTTTTATTTGATAAAGTACAGGGGTCACCCCTCGAAATTTCATTTTCACATTAGGGACATCTAAGTAATCAGAGTGCCTTTCCAATAGCAGTGGTTGATTGGCACCTTGAGCAAAGGTGTTCCTCTTGACCTGCCTGCTCCAAGTGAGATCACACTTGAATCAGCTTTGCCTTGGTGGACTGAATAAATGCAACGTTGCTGAGAAATGGTTTCATCTTTTAGCCGATTTTCTTTTTGAAGAAGGGTTATGGAAGAGGTGCGCTTCTCTTTCAAATAGATTATGAATTGGGCTTGCCTCTCTAGGTCTGCATAAGCTTTCTATTTCAACTCTACTTCAACCCGGGCCCGAGATTTAGCGGCTAACCAAAGTTCCTCAATGTCTCGGTGGAGAGAAGATTGAAGATCTCTATCCTGCATCATCTCGGCTAAGGTCCTATCCCTTTGGATAAGTAGTTGAGTCGTCTGTTTCAATTGTTGACGTAGGCGCTACAGTTCATCCGACTCAGAATTCACAACCATGGGTGAAGTGTTGGTTAGTCCTAAGAAAATCGTACCGGTTCCACTGTACAAAATTTTTTTGTACAAGTGTCGAATCTTTCCTTAAATAACCTATTATGTTCTTTAGAAGTTAAATTAGTAATCGCAAACGGAACTTAACATCATTGATTCCAAATTTAACTTATCTGTTCTTAATAGTTTAGATTTGAATCGCAAGCGGAACTTAACATTATTGATTCAAATCTACCTAAGTTATTAATTCCATAAATATTAATTTCCAGAATTGGCTTCCAGGAATGCATAGCGAGGCACATGGCCTTCTTGGATATGGGAGCAACCACCACCGCCTAGGCAAAGCCTTTTAAGGAAAGCTAATATTTATTTCCTTAAATAACTCTAGGTTAACCAAAAAGAACAATCAAATCATAAATTCAAAAAAGAAGAAAACACAAACTTAAAAAAACTATTTCGAAAACTCTAGAATCATATGCCTCTTGTGTTTGGTATTTCCATAAATAACTATACAAAGAAAACTAGTATGATGCGGAAAATAATTACTAGTTATACCTTTCTTTGTAAGTAAAAATAACATCTTGATCTTCTACCGTATTCCTCTTCTTATCTCGGACGTTGTGTGGGCAACGATCTTCCGAGACGAGAACCACCAAGCTCCTTCTTCTCCAAGCTAGATTCGGCCACCATTAATTCTCCATGAGAAGTAAAGATCCGGCCACCACCACCAAGCTCCAAGGGATACTAGAAACGAAGCCTTCTTTCTCTCCTTCTTCTCCTAGCTAGAACCAGCCACCATAGACTTCCCTTAAGTTGATGCTGCCGGCCACACCAAGGAAGAAAAGAGAGGAAGAAAAGAATAGAGTTATTCACCATGAAGGCACCTCTACCCCCTCTTTTATAATCCTTGGTCTTGGCGAATAAGGAAATTTTAATAAAAACTTCCTTAATTCTTTTACCATAAAAAGGAAAATTTATTTTAATTAAAAAACAATTTTCTTCTCATTAAAACAATGGCCGGCCACTAATCTCCAAAACAAGGAGAGTTTTAATTAACACAAGAATTAAAACTTCCTAATTTGTCTCCGGAAATTTATAAAAAATTTCTCAATAATTTTTCCCTTCATGGTGGATTATAAAAAGGAAATTTTATAAATTAAAATCTTTTTTTTAAACATGTGGATAATTTTCAAAAGGAAAGTTATCTCTAAAAATTAAAGTCTCCTTTCAATCTACAAATAAGGAAATATATCAAATCTTTTCTTAATCTTTTGTAGAAACTTATAAAAGAGATATTTAATTTTTAAACTCTCTTTTAAATCATGAACATGGTTAAAAAAAATTCTTAAAATTTAAAATCCACCTTTTAATCTACAAATAAGGAAAGATTTCAAATCTTTTCTTAAACTTTTGTAGAAAGCTATAAAAGGAAAGATTTAAATTTTAAACTCTCTTTTAAAACCATGGAATCCACATAAGAAATAATTTTAATAAAAATTCCTTTTAATTTTCTAGTGGTCGGCCACCTAAGCTTGAGACCCAAGCTTTGGACGGCCACCAACTTGGCTCATCCACTTGGTCTTGGTCGGCCCTAGCTTGGGTTCCAAGCTAGCTTGGCCGACCCCATTAGGATGGGTAAGAAGGTGGGTATCTGGTGGGTATAAATCTCTATATACAAGAGACTACGATAGGGACCGAGAGGAGGAATTGGTTTTGGTCTCCCGATGAAATTAAGCTTCCCGTGTTCGCCCCGAACACACAACTTAATTCCATCAATAATAATTCATTCCACTAAAGAACTATTATTGAACTACCGCACCAATCCCAAATTACATTTTTTTGGGCTCCTTATTATGAGTGTGTTAGTCTCCCTGTGTTTAAGATATCGAATGTCCACTAATTAAGTGAGTTACTGACAACTCATTTAATTAATATCTTAGTCCAAGAGTAGTACCACTCAACCTTATCATCATGTCGGACTAAGTCCACCTGCAGGATTTAACATGACAATCCTTATGAGCTCCTCTTGGGGGCATTATCAACCTAGATCACTAGGACACAGTTTCCTTCTATAATCAACAACACATACTATAAGTGATATCATTTCCCAACTTATCGGGCTTATTGATTTATCGAACTAAATCTCACCCATTGATAAATTAAAGAAATAAATATCAAATATATGCGCTTGTTATTATATTAGGATTAAGAGCACACACTTCCATAATAACTAAGGTCTTTGTTCCTTTATAAAGTCAGTATAAAAGAAACAGCCTCTAAATGGTCCTGCTCAATACACTCTAAGTGTACTAGTGTAATCATATAGTTAAGATAAACTAATACCTAATTACACTATGACTTTTCAATGGTTTGTTCCTTTCCATCTTGGTCGTGAGCTACTGTTTTTAATTTATAAAGAACCGATAACACGATCTTCTGTGTGTGACACCACACACTATGTTATCTACAACATAAATTAATTGAACATCTACATTTGGTATATATAAATGTAGACACTTGACCAATGTGATTCTTATAAATGTTTATACAAAAGCTAGGCTTTTAGTATAAGATCTCTATCCTGCATCATCTCGGCTAAGGTCGTATCCCTTTGGATAAGTAGTTGAGTCGTCTGTTCCAATTGTTGACGTAGGCGCTACAGTTCATCCGACTCAGAATTCACATCCATGGGTGAAGGGCGTCAGTAGAAAGAAAGTACGATTCTATGGAGGGTGATAGACCAACCTCCTTTTAAATATGAGGGGAATGGGAAAGTAACTTACGGAGTTAAGATGACCCTTCTCCCTACGTTGATTGAGTAATTAAATAGGTTATGTGATCGAGGATCTGGGAAAAGGAGCAGCATTTGTAACACCCACTAAGCTTTTAAGATAAATATGAGAATGATGAATTTGCCTTAGAAAAATATTAGTAGAATGTTGAACCAAAAAGAAATAAAAAGAAATAAAAATAGGGAGTGGTCAAGGATTGAACCTTGAACCTCTCATGATGTAAATGATAGGATTAATGGGTAATAACCAGTTGGGATAGGAATGATATATTGATAGCAAAGGAGGGAAACTCATGATAAGGATGAGAGTAAAAGCTAGCCAAAAGAAAGCAAGAAAAGAGCAAGAGAAAGGCAACTTGCCTTCCTTCTTTTCTCTCCCTCTTCCTCTCCCTTTGCCGTGACTTAAAGAGGACAATTAAGGGGACTCATTCCCCCTTGTTTCATCATGAATGATGAGAACAAATAAATAAATAAAATAAAATAAAAAAGGGGCTAAGGGAGAAGGAAAGCAAAAAACCAATTTTGCTACATCTTCCCCCTTAACATAAAAGGGAGCATGTAAAGAGAAGATTTTATTTTTCTCTCATTTCTCTCATTCTCTCCTCTCCACCACCGGAGCCTCAGCCCCCTCTCCTCCATTTTCGGCTCCCAAAACAATGTTCCTCCTAGGATACAAGGAAGGCTACCAAGGGAAATCAAAGGAGGAGAACAAGAAGAAGAGACCCTTTCTTCCATCACCACACTTTAGAATCACAAGCGAAAAGGAAGTAAGTATCCCCTCACCTGTGGTACAAGTGGTTTTAATGTGTTTTTGGATTTTATGAGGATTTTAAAACCTAGAAACAAAGTTGTGAAAATTCGGCCAAAGAAAGGACTTGTTGATCCTAGGAATGTTTAATATAAGCCTTGATTCATGATAATTTTTATATGCTTTGTAAGAAGGTTTTCTCTCATATTTTTATATATATGTGATGCTGGATTAGAGATGTACCTAACCCTAGAGTTTCGTCCAAAAAGGTTTTATAAGGGCTAGGGAATTTATTTGTTTACCTAACTTGCACAAAACCCTCTAAATAAATGGTTAAGGATCCATTATTGTTTTCATACTTGAAGGTTACTTGGAACCAAAAGTACCCCACTCACAAGTTTCGGCCAAGGAAGGGTTTAGGGTCAGGAAGACTTTGAATTTAAACTCACCATGTTTATATGATAGAATATAGAGTTTCTTAAAGAATTGCATGCTTGTATGTTGATAGAAACTCATGAACATCACTTTTAATGTTTCGGCCATGGTAAGGTGGATGGTTTAGAACAGCTTAAACAGATTTTTTTTAACATGCTCAAAACCTCCATGACAATAAGATATGAAAGTTGTTTGATGCTCCCATGCTTAATTAGAGTATAGGAAAATTGGTTGCATGATATATGATAATTATGACCACAAGGGTCCTAGCTTGTTTGTGAACCAAACTTATATGTATAGTTCCTTTGATGTTTTTTCCATAAAACTTGTTTAGGTTTTCCATACTTTAGGCCACCTAAAACCTAGTTTAAAGACTTGGAAGGTTTCGGCCAAACATATGCTATGAGATAAAGAAAGGAAAAACCTAGGAAACCTAAGACACAATTTAAATGTATGCTTATAGTGCTTGACTTTTATACATGTTATGAAATATGTTATGACTTTCTATGCTTTTATGCCATTTGAACAAATTCCATGCTTGATGAGGTTCAGCCATGTAGGGTTTAAAGACCTAGAAACCTTAAAATTTAGACCTCATGTGTTAAAGATGCTTCTTATGAAATTGAGATAACATGTTGATTGTGTTCACATGCTTATATATTTAACTATGATTCAAATGGACACCTTAAAGTCTCGGCCATGAAGGGATACATGCCTTAGAAACCCTAGAACTTACATTGAACATGCTCATGTCACTCTCCATGGAATATGAAATGTAGAAAGCTAAAAATTCACATGCTATATGTTGTTAGTGACCTAAATTGATGCTAAGGGAAGTTTCGGCCATGACCACTTGTATGATGTCATTTATAAATTTATACATGATGTTAGAGTAAGTTCACATGCTTGTATGCTTGCTTGAAAACCTAAATGAGTACTTGTAAGTTTCGGCCATGACATAATTTTAAGGGCTTAAAGGATTTAGGAACTAACTCAATTGTGCTTACCATATTCCTTGAAACAAATGCTATAAATATGGTTAAGGTTTCCATGCTTTATGTCATTTAGAACCTTGTTTCACACTTGTTAAGGTTATGCCAAATGAGGTTTAAGGACTTGGAGAACTTAGAGTCCAAGTAAATCTTGTTTATAATACTTCCTATGAAAATGATATGTGGATGAATTAGGTTCTACATGCTTGGATGTTGTTTAAAACCTGAATTGGCACCTAAGAGGGTTTCATCCAAGATAAGAACCCAAAGGATTAGGAAGCTTAGTACCCAAATTAATCATGTTACATTGTTCCCTATGATTGGATGAGCACAAGATACACTTTTATGCTTAGACATGTATGCTTGTGAGCTATACAAGATGAGAATTTCTATGATATGTTGTCACGCCCCAAAGGAGTCCCCGTCCGAAGAAATTTCGGCAGCATCTCCCCTGTACGGCGGACAATCTGAAGCCTTCTACATATCTCCATACCTCAGCCACATGCGGCTGGAATAATAACAATAAATATAACACAACCACACAAACATCCACGCAGTTATATATATCAAACAAAGCAGTAATACTCTGACTCGAAAACCACCCTACTCAACTACACTCGTAAAGCTCAAAACCGATGAACTCACCTCTTCTGCCGTCTAGGCAGGCATGTAGTAGAATAAAATCCAAATCCAAATCCATCGACATAATAAAATCTGTACCATGTCCATAAGTAGAATAATCCAAAAACAAAACAAGTTTAAAACATAGTCTATGAAAGAAAAACCAAAAGACTAATCATATCCTCGAGGTCTGCAGGGACCAGCAACTGGAACTCTCTCCTGACAGCATCAACCTGAAAATATCAACAATGGAGGCGGGGTGAGTCCAACACTCAGCAGGTACAATTGATATGCAAAGTAAAGAAATATCACCTAGCACTAATCATGCGTACAGTCTCCTGATAAGAAAGATAAAAATGCATCTGAAGTAAACAGGAGAATACTGTACTAACCAGGTCCTGAGTATAAGGTCAAACAGTCCGAGGGATAGGGAAAATCCTGTATGCATGTCAAACATAGGTATCCAAACAATATGCAGCATATAAATGCAGCAAACACAAACACAATCAATAAATGCATCATGCATATGATGCCAATGATGCGTCCTGGTCACCCCTGACGCCAGTCGATCATCTCACACAATAGTGAGGCCGAGTGGGTAGGGCTGTGACAACCGTACACTCTGTCGTCACTACTCCTGATGAGTGACCGAGTGGACGGGATGCTGTCGGAGTACACCTATCCTCCTACCCCAAATCATAAATGGGGGAGCGCAATGCTCTCAACTCCCGGTACACGATGACGGGGAGGAATCCTTGCCGGATAACACGTTGTGTCACACTACCCATGAGCGGACCAACGGTGCCTAACAGAGTCTCTGCTGGAACACACTCTGCCTGAATCGACCACTAACCCATGAGTGGTGGTGTGTGCAGATCCATGTAACTGGCGATGTGCTCAACAATAATGGAGCGGACTATCGCACAGCATGCAATCATGCATATGGTGCATGGCAATAACCATAAAAACATCCTGACCTAATCCATATATCTAGAAAAGTGCACCCTAGGTCAAAGAATCATATCGAATCAAAGGTACACAGAAGGTATAAAAACCTAAGTCCTGAACATGGTGAAGCATGGTATATCACTACCCCCTATAAGCATGTATAAACAAGTAAAATATACATGAGATGCAAACCAATCAATCAATCAAGCATGTACCAAGATTTGGGTAGTGATTAACCGAAACAGATAAGAAACACAATTAATGCAACATGTTAATTTCATTACTAAGCATATCAAAGACAAAAAAAAGTCAAAAGTACCCGCCTCCGATAAAATAGAAAGGTCCAGTCCGACTCCGAGATACTCGTCTCGCGTCACAGTCCTGTGTCAAACAATAAATCTTTTTATTTAGCTACACTTCTCATAAATAGCTAAATACAATCTCTAATCCTAAAATTAGAGTAAAACCCTAATCGAATATAACTCAAGTTAACTAGAGTTAACTTCCTTAACCTTAACCATTCTACTATTCAGTTTCAATTGAAACCTACACACGATTCCAAATTAACATATAATGCCAACACAACTAGCAAACATCTACAACAAAGTCCAAAACCCTAAATCTTACCTCAAACTCACAGCCAGATAGTTCCTACCGGATAAGGGTTGTTTTACTGCTGTAAACAAAAACAAGCAAACCTCACAATTGTTACGCAAAGCTTGCAACCTTATAAAAACTTCCACTGACAGCTACCTAGAATCACCAAATCCTTACCTTGTTGCTGATGGATCAAGACTTGTGGCCGAATTGGGCTGTCCGCCCCTAGAAGGTGACTGCCTGTTGCTTCTTCTGCCGAGACTTCACTGTAGGAGGTGGCTGAAGGAAGACACAATAGTGGAATTAGGGCACCGACAAACACACCAAGGCTAGGGTTGCTGCTCCCAACTGAAAACCTACTCAAACCTCTGAATTCCAGCGATCTAGGGCACAGCACAGTGGAGGAGGCCGGCACAGAGGAGATCGGCAAAGGCTCAACTAGGGCTTGCCTCTTCCGTGCAGAGAGCGACTCCGAGAAAAGAAGACAAAGCCTGCGGTGGTTCTCGGGTCAAGAGTCGGCGAGGGTCGGAGGACTCTCGGTGGCTGGCGGAGGCGTCGGTGTGGAGAAGGCCGGCGTCGCTGGCGTCGGGGCAGAGGCTAGGGCACCGGCGATTGAGGTCGTCGGCTGAGGTGGCGATCGGCGCCGTCGCTTGGCGAGGAGGAAGATCGCAGAGGGCGTCGACGTCGTCGGCACCTAGGGCTCGGGAAAGAAGTAGAGGCGCTCGGCGGTTAGGGCAGAGGAGAATAGGCGCGCGTGGGTTCGGTGAAGAAGAGAAACGGAGGAAAAGAGAATAAAGGAAAGAAATAAAAGAAAAATAAAGGAAAAAGTAAACTTTTCCTCACTTAAATGGGTAACCTAAACAGGCTTTCCCGGAACCCAAATTTTATCCCCGTTAACTCGTCCATACAAACTCCGAAAATTTCCCGAAAAATTTCCAAAAATTCCGTAAAAATTCCTTTATTAACCTTTGCCTATTTTCGGTATTTTACATATGTAATGAGTTCAAAATATGCATGCTTTATGTTATGATATGTGGGTAAATTTTACATTCTTTGATGATATGATATGAGCTGAAAATATGCATGCTTATGTTATGATATGTGGTTAAATTATGCATGCTTTGATGCTATGTTTAGTGCTTAAAATATGCATGCTTTCATGATATGCTATGTGGTTAAATTATGCATGCTTGATGATATGCTTTATGCTTAAGATATGCATGTTTTTATGATCTATGCCTAAGTGATGCATATTGTCATGATATGATGTATGCCTAAGTGATGCATACTTTTATGGTATGATGTATGCCTAAGTGATGCATACCTTTATGACATGATGTATGCCTAAGTGATACATACCTTTATGATATGATGTATGCCTAAGTGATGCATGCTTTTATGATGTATGATATGTATAAGTATGACATGTACTTTACTTTATATGGCTTGTACCAAGGGTGGGCTCCATAAGCGCCCCGGGGTCGATGGAATAAGACTCGGGCCTCGTTAGGGATGGGCTCCTAAGTGCCCCTAGTTCGATGGAGTAAGACTCGGGCCTAGTATGTTGCTTTGTAGGGTTCAAGACTTGCTACCTTGGACCTACATGTTGGTGCGGTTAGCACTAACGATTTAACCCAGGTTTTGATGAATGAAAAATAGGTTAAGTTAGTTTTGTTGTTGTCTGACACTTTGATCGAGTGTGCAGGAGAAGTCCAGACAGGTCGACGGGCTGACCGGATGTCTGGCACGAAGTCCAGCTAGGTCAACGGGCTGACCGAATAGCTGGCGAGAAGTCCAAGCGGGTCGACGGGCTGATCGGAAGGCAAATTATATCCAGCCGAGTCGTCGCCACGTGGAGCATCATGGTTTGAGCAGCTACGTCACATTCCAGGCGCCCGGAGCAACATATAAAAGAAGCCCCAGGCAGGAGCTTCAGAATCAATCATCAATCTGAGAACTCTTCTACTGCTGGTCCTGCTGCTCTACGTTCCTGCGACGCTGACAAAGCTCCGACAAAGTGCTCCTTAGGTTTTTAATTAATTTCTTTGCCGATATTACTTTGTTTCATTAGCATTTCCTGTACTCATTTTGTAATTATATTCGAATTGCTAGTGATTGCCCAACGAAAGTGGTCAAGGACCACGGGCCTTCGAGTAGGAGTCATCACATGCTCCGAACGAAGTAAAAAACAACTGTGTTCATTTACTTTTCCGCTGTGTATTTTTACTCGTCTTTTTCGAATCGATATTCACCCCCCTCTATCGAATCTAACGGTCCTACAAGTGGTATGAGAGCAGGTACCCTCTGATTTGGTGCAACCACCAATCAGACTGGGGGTGAAACTTTTTTTTCTTTTTTGTTTTCAGTTCGACGCTTAATTCTAAAACTGGTGCATCATTACTTTAATATTTTTATTAATCTAAATTGGTGCAACACGAATCTAGATTTTTTTTCTACTACTTATCTCTCTCTTCCCGCACTACTAATCCAAGACCAAGTCTTGGGATTTTTTTTTTGTTTCTTTTCTTTCGTCTGTGCGCAGGACTAAAATGTCTTAGACAGAAGGATTCAGCACAGTACGACCTCCACTCTTCAACGGGGACGATTTTCCGTACTGGAAAAAGCGGATGGAGGTCTACCTCAAAACAGACTTCGACCAGTGGATGAGTATTACGAGACCCTACAAAATTCCAGTGGACAACTCCGGGAATCTACTGGATCCTGAAGACTGGACAGCAGACTTAAAGAAAAAGGCATCAACAGAAAATAAAGCGATCAACACTCTACAGTGCGGATTGACAAGAGAAGAACTAAACAGAGTCGGTCCACACAAAAACGCTAAAGAGCTATGGGACAAATTGATAGAACTGCACGAAGGAACGAGCCACGCCAAGGTAACAAAACGAGACCTTCTTTTAAATAAAATTTTTAATATAAAAATGCAGGAAGGTGAAACGGCGAATCAGCTCCACGCAAGAATCAAGGACATCCTTAACGGGCTTCATGCGATAGGCCACCAGATGGAAAATAGAGACTTAATAAGGTACGCATTAAATGCTTTTCCACGTAATAGTTTGTGGGCATCAATAGTGGATGCCTACAAAATTTCTAAAAATCTTTCTAAGTTAAAGTTAGATGAGCTTTTCTGTGAATTAGAATTACATGAACAAACTAATGCTGGAGCCGAGAAAGGTATAGCTTTATTTGCAGGTTCCACCAAAGAAAAGAAAAGCAAGCCTGAATTTGAAGAAGATTCCGACCAAGATTCTGAAGACGAAGAACACCTGGTGAACTTGGTAATAAAAATGTTCACCAGGAGAAAAAGGAGCTTCAGCAGAAAGGACCTTCAAAAGATCAGTTCTCCATCAGAACAAAAGAACGTGACTTGCTACAGCTGCAACAAAAAGGGACACTACAAGAACGAATGCCCAAAACTGAAGTTCGACAAACCAAAGCCAACCAAAAAGAAGGCCCTCAAAGCAACGTGGGATGACTCCTCGGACGAATCGGAGGAAGAAGAGCAGAAACATTAGAGCCACCTAGCACTGATGGCCCACGAAGCCGAAACAGAAAACGAGTCGGAAGATGAAGACGAGTCTGAACCCGAAACAAGCCACGAGTCCGTACTCGTTTCCGAAGGCCCGAATGAGGTATATTTTAACTTAAACAAAAAAAAATTTAGAATTATTTCCTGTTTAAATAGTAAATTAATTAAAATAGAAAATGAAAACAAATCACTTCTTGAGGAAAATCAAGACCTCAAGGAACAGATAAAAAATTCAAATCCAACTCAAGATCTAACACTTGAGGAGGAAAATTTGTCATTAAAAAATGAGATCAAAAATTTAAAAGAAATGTTAGAAAAATTCACAACAAGATCAAAAAATCTAGACTTAATCCTAAATAATCAAAAAGCATGCTATAATAAAACTGGACTAGGATATAAGTCAAATTCAAATAAAACCTTCAAATCATTAATAACCCAATACAAATCAACCAATCTAGCTTGGGTTCCGAAAGCGTGCTTAACCACATAAATAGGACTTAATCAATATTATATACCTAAAGAAAAAATACATTATATAAAATCGAATAAACCAAACCAAAATCCAAAATACAAACCTAAATCAAGTTCAAAATTTGAACACCTTAAAAATCAACAAAATTATCATCAAGTTAGCCATAACTATAAAAGGAATCGACACAAACCTAAAACCAAAATTTAAATGAATGGCCAATAATTCAGGGGGAGGCTCCAGAATAGCTGGCACCTCCAAAACTAACTTACCCGACAGGGTAACCCAAAATTTACCAACCCGGCAGGGTAATTAGGATTAGTTAAAAAGAGACCAAGTTTAACTTGAATCATGGTACTGGTGAAGTTTTTGGATGATAGTATGTTAGGGAAACTTGGGCATCGCATGTCTAGAAAGATATGGTTTCGATCTGGTGCATTTGGCCAAGTGGAACTGACCGAAGCTACCCTTAAATGGATCCTAATCAGTTAGACCAAGATTTAGTATTAAGTTCCATGGATAGGACTATTCGGAAAACTTCGAAAGGTTGGTTACTTCTAATGATGTCCATGTGAGTCACCAAGCTTAGAAGTTTATCCGAAGAATGCCTATTTGTGGAAACCAAAGCTAAATCTGAAACTAACACAAGTTAAACCAAAACTCAATAATTAAAAATCTAATTTCATCTCACAAAATCATAGGATTCCCTGATTGACAATATAGATCGGGTGAGATGAATAAGGCTTCAAAATTTCAATTTTAAACTTAAAAAATTAATTTCAAAATTTAATTTTAAACTTAAAAAATTAAATTCAAAATTTTAATTTTAAACTTAAAAAATTAATTTCAAAATTTTAATTTTAAACTTAAAAATTAATTTCAAAATTTTAAACTTAAAAATTAATTTCAAAATTTCAATTTTAAACTTAAAAATTAATTTCAAAATTTTAATTTTAAACTTAAAAATTAATTTCAAAATTTTAATTTTAAACTTAAAAAAATTAATTACAAAATTTTAATTTTAAACTTAAAAAATTAATTTCAAAATATTAATTTTAAACTTAAAAATTAATTTTAAAATTTTAATTTTAAACTTAAAAATTAATTTCAAAATTTTAATTTTAAACTTAAAACTTAATTTCAAAATTTTAATTTTAAACTTAAAAATTAATTTCAAAATTTTAATTTTAAACTTAAAAATTAATTTCAAAATTTCAATTTTAAACTTAAAAATTAATTTCAAAATTTCAATTTTAAACTTAAAAATTAATTTCAAAATTTTAATTTTATACTTAAAAATTAATTTCAAAATTTCAATTTTAAACTTAAAAATTAATTTCAAAATTTCAATTTTAAACTTATAAATTAATTTCAAAATTTTAATTTTAAACTTAAAAAATTAATTTCAAAATTTTAATTTTAAAACTTAAAAAATTAATTTCAAAATTTTAATTTTAAAAATTAAAAAATTAATTTCAAAATTTTAATTTTAAACTTAAAAAATTAATTTCAAAATTTTAATTTTAAACTTAAAAAATTAATTTCAAAATTTTAATTTTAAACTTAAAAATTAATATCAAAATTTT
Source organism: Zingiber officinale (assembly GCF_018446385.1). Classification (NCBI taxonomy): domain Eukaryota; kingdom Viridiplantae; phylum Streptophyta; class Magnoliopsida; order Zingiberales; family Zingiberaceae; genus Zingiber; species Zingiber officinale. The sequence continues at coordinate 54,403,115 of NC_055986.1, forward strand.
AATTTTAAACTTAAAAAATTAATTTCAAAATTTTAATTTTAAACTTAAAAATTAATTTCAAAATTTTAATTTTAAAACTTAAAAAATTAATTTCAAAATTTTAATTTTAAAACTTAAAAAATTAATTTCAAATTTTTTATTTTAAACCTAAAAAATTAATTTCAAAATTTCAATTTTAAACTTAAAAATTAATTTCAAATTTTTAATTTTAAACTTAAAAAATTCAATCAAAATTTTAATTTTAAACTTAAAAATTAATTTCAAAATTTTAATTTTAAACTTAAAAAGTTAATTTCAAAATTTAAATTTTAAACTTAAAAGTTAATTTCAAAATTTTAATTTTAAACTTAAAAATTAATTTCAAAATTTTAATTTTAAACTTAATTTCAAAATTTTAATTTTAAACTTAAAAAATTAATTTCAAAATTTTAATTTTAAACTTAAAAAATTAATTTCAAAATTTTAATTTTAAACTTAAAAAATTAATTTTTTTTTAAAAACTTAATTTCAAAATGTTAATTTTAAACTTAAAAAATTAATTTCAAAATTAAAATTTTAAACATAAAAAATTAATTTCAAAATTTTAATTTTAAACTTAAAAAATTAATTTCAAAATTTTAATTTTAAACTTAAAAATTAATTTCAAATTTTTAATTTTAAACTTAAAAATTAATTTCAAAATTTTAATTTTAAACTTAAAAATTAATTTCAAAATTTTAATTTTAAACTTAAAAAATTAATTTCAAAATTTCAATTTTAAACTTAAAAATTAATTTCAAAATTTTAATTTTAAACTTAAAAATTAATTTCAAAATTTCAATTTTAAACTTAAAAATTAATTTCAAAATTTCAATTTTAAACTTAAAAATTAATTTCAAAATTTTAAACTTAAAAAATTAATTTCAAAATTTTAATTTTAAAAATTCTAAAATTAATTTCAAAATTTTAATTTTAAACTTAAAAAAAAAACTTAATTTCAAAATTTTAATTTTTAAACTTTAAAAAATTAATTTCAAAATTTTAATTTTAAACTTAAAAAATTAATTTCAAAATTTAATTTTAAACTTAAAATTTTAATTTTAAACTTAAAAAATTAATTTTAAAATTTAATTTTAAACTTAAAATTTTAATTTTAAACTTAAAAAATTAATTTCAAAATTTTAATTTTAAACTTAAAGTTAATTTCAAAATTTTAATTTTAAACTTATAAATTAATTTCAAATCTTTAAAACTTAACTTAAATAATGTTTGCTCAAAAAGACTAATTTTAAATCCTACTTACTGTAGGAAACCAAGTGGATTTTGGACAGTGGTTGCTCCAAACATATGACTGGAGATCACACCAAGTTCACTCAACTCACTTACAAAAGCTTAGGAACAGTTGCCTTTGGAAACAACGGCAAACTAAAGGTAATTGGTATAGGTAATATTGAATTAAAATTAGACTTTATAATTACAAATATTTTACTTGTTGAAAATTTTAAATATAATCTTCTGAGTATAAGTCAATTGTGTGATACTAGGTATAAGGTTAAATTTCTATCCACAGAGTGTCTAATCAAACATCTAGATAATCCTACAATAAGCCTAAAAGGTTTTAAAAAAGACAACATCTATGCCATCAACTTAACCATCTCTTCCATTAAATGTTATTTAACACAAAAAGAAGAAACTTGGTTATGGCATAGGCGGATGTCTCACACCAACTTCAGAAATATAAGTAAACTAAATGGACTTGTAAGAGGCTTACCAAAATTACCTAACTTAGATTCAACCATATGTAATGCTTGTCAACAAGGCAAACAAACTAAATCCACTCACAAACAAACAAATCAGCCACAAACTAACTCAATATTAGAACTTCTACATTTAGACCTTTTTGACTCCCATGGAGTCAAATCTATAAATGGAAACTTATATTGTTTAGTAATTATAGATGATTATTCTAGGTTTACTTGGGTAAAATTCTTAAAACATAAAGATGAAACTTTTGAAATTTTTACAAATTTTTGCAAACAAATTGAAAACGAAAAAGATATTAAAATTAAAAGAATTAGGAGTGACAACGGGGGAGAATTTAAAAATCACAACTTTAACAGTTTTTGTCTTGAAAACGGTTACCATCATGAGTTCTCATGCCCTAAAACCCCCCAACAAAATGGGATTGTAGAAAGAAAAAATAGAACCTTACTTGAAGCTTCTAGAACAATGTTAAATGAGTATAACCTCCCTAAATACTTTTGGGCAGAAGCCGTTAGTACAGCCTGCTATGTACAGAACAGAACAGCAATAAATAAAACCCATAACAAAACATTCTTCAAAATGTTTTATAATAAACAACCAAGTATAAAATATTTTAAAGTATTTGGGTGCCCAGTGTTTATCTTAAATACAAGAGAACACTTAGGAAAATTCACCTCTAAAATTGAAAATGAAATTTTTGTAGGATATTCCCTAAATAGTAGAGGCTATAGAATTTACAATAAGGTTACCTTAAAAATTAAAGAAACAACTAATGTAAAATTTGAAGAAACTAAACAAGACTTAGAACTTACACAACCACCTGAATTTGTTCCAGAAACCAACCAGACTCTAAGTCATGAAGAAGAGGAACAACATCAAGAAAATGAACCCCTTAGAACTATAAGAGTGAATCCCAACCATCCAACTGATCAAATAATTGGTGACCCAGACCTAAGGGTTCAAACCAGATCATCTTTTAGGAACTTGAGTCAAATCTCCCTGATTTCAAAAATAGAACCCAAAACTGTGGATGAATCCCTACTAAACCTAGACTGGATTATAGCCATGCAAGAAAAACTAGCCCAATTTGAGCGTAATGAAGTTTGGGACCTAGTACCACCACCTAAGAATAAGAAAATAATAGAAACAAAATGGGTATTTAGAAACAAATTAAGTGAAACTGGGGAAATTACTAGAAATAAAGCTAGACTAGTTGCCAAAGGATTTAGTCAGGTTGAAGGACTTGACTATGATGAGATGTAACGCCCGAAAATTCTCAAAACTATTTTAGAAATATTCTATGTTTTTTCTGGAATTATTAGATAATTATTAGAAAAGTAAAATGGCTTAAATAGTAGAGGCTATAGAATTTACAATAAGGTTACCTTAAAAATTAAAGAAACAACTAATGTAAAATTTGAAGAAACTAAACAAGACTTAGAACTTACACAACCACCTGAATTTGTTCCAGAAACCAACCAGACTCTAAGTCATGAAGAAGAGGAACAACATCAAGAAAATGAACCCCTTAGAACTATAAGAGTGAATCCCAACCATCCAACTGATCAAATAATTGGTGACCCAGACCTAAGGGTTCAAACCAGATCATCTTTTAGGAACTTGAGTCAAATCTCCCTGATTTCAAAAATAGAACCCAAAACTGTGGATGAATCCCTACTAAACCTAGACTGGATTATAGCCATGCAAGAAAAACTAGCCCAATTTGAGCGTAATGAAGTTTGGGACCTAGTACCACCACCTAAGAATAAGAAAATAATAGAAACAAAATGGGTATTTAGAAACAAATTAAGTGAAACTGGGGAAATTACTAGAAATAAAGCTAGACTAGTTGCCAAAGGATTTAGTCAGGTTGAAGGACTTGACTATGATGAGATGTAACGCCCGAAAATTCTCAAAACTATTTTAGAAATATTCTATGTTTTTTCTGGAATTATTAGATAATTATTAGAAAAGTAAAATGGCTTAAATAGTAGAGGCTATAGAATTTACAATAAGGTTACCTTAAAAATTAAAGAAACAACTAATGTAAAATTTGAAGAAACTAAACAAGACTTAGAACTTACACAACCACCTGAATTTGTTCCAGAAACCAACCAGACTCTAAGTCATGAAGAAGAGGAACAACATCAAGAAAATGAACCCCTTAGAACTATAAGAGTGAATCCCAACCATCCAACTGATCAAATAATTGGTGACCCAGACCTAAGGGTTCAAACCAGATCATCTTTTAGGAACTTGAGTCAAATCTCCCTGATTTCAAAAATAGAACCCAAAACTGTGGATGAATCCCTACTAAACCTAGACTGGATTATAGCCATGCAAGAAAAACTAGCCCAATTTGAGCGTAATGAAGTTTGGGACCTAGTACCACCACCTAAGAATAAGAAAATAATAGAAACAAAATGGGTATTTAGAAACAAATTAAGTGAAACTGGGGAAATTACTAGAAATAAAGCTAGACTAGTTGCCAAAGGATTTAGTCAGGTTGAAGGACTTGACTATGATGAGATGTAACGCCCGAAAATTCTCAAAACTATTTTAGAAATATTCTATGTTTTTTCTGGAATTATTAGATATTTTTCCGGAATTTTCCGAGTAGCGGAAGTAGCAAAAATTATTAGAAAAGTAAAATGGCTTAAGCGGGAATCGAACCCGGGACCTCTCGGGTCCGCTAATCCTTTAGTTAGCCTTAGTAACCGGTGAACCCAGCAGGGTCGTGCTGAGAGAAAGGAGAATCAAATATATTTATAATTGAGTTGGGCCAAAATACCCACTTAATATAAATAGGAAAACATAAGTTGGTTTGGTTTATTTTTGTGTTGGTTCGGCAACTTCTCCTTCACCCTAACCTCACCGGCGCCACCTCTCCCTCTCCTCCCTCTCTCGGCGCAAACCACAAGTAGACCTAGGGTTCTCTCCCTAGGGCCCCAAGGACATCTTCCGGCGATAACTCCGGCACGAGGACGCTCTCCTTCGCGAGGGGAACGCTTAGACGCGAGAAGATCGTCGAGAAGTCGTCTCCACCGGAATTCTAGCGAATAGAATTGTAAGGAAATTAGCGTACCAGGTAAGAAACCCCTCACCTGCAGTATAAGTAGCTCTCGCGTGTTTTCTTTTATGCATTAGATTAGTTTTATTGAATTTTGTCAGCATATAGTGTGTATTTTAACTCTTCTCACAGATTTAGGGATTAGTGAGCATCTCTAGATGGGCCGAGCACGTGTATCCTCTGTAGATAGGGGTTTAGACGCTGCTGGGTGCCTAGAGGTGGTCTCCCTGATCGCGAGGAGAGTTAGAGAGCGCCAAATGCTCGACAAAATGCCTAGCACAGCCTTATGATACAGTGGACATTTAGTTAAATGCCATAGAACATGTTAATTAGCATGATCAGTTTTTATTTTAGCTTTTACCAGACTAGATGTCCAAATGGGTGGGCTCCCACAGTCGCCTCTAGGTTCAGACAACCTAGTTCTAGGTTCAGATAACCTAGATTCAGCAAAATAGTATTAGCTATTTCAGTATTTTACTTTTCAGTGGCACTGTACTGGATTAGATATCCATTGGGTTGGGCTCCCATAGTCGTCCCTAGGTTTAGCTAACCTAGTAAACCCTATTAGATTCGGAACTTGCAATCTCGGATCTAGTTAGGGATGCGCGCACAGCAAGTACAGTTGTCAGGGCCCATCAGCAGCATGTTTAGTATTTTCACTTACTATATGTATATGGTTTTCAACCTTTCACAAATTAGTTCGTGAATTCAGTACAGTCCTAGCAGTAGCTCAGTTTTTAGTATCAGCTTAGTTCTTCATTGATACCATGTGATTGATATCATGTTCAGCTTTAGATATGCCATGATTGTATGCTTATATGCCATGCCATGTTTAGTTTATTCAGTATACTTAGCATATCCTTTCAAACAGCATGATTTAAAATCATATTTGCATCGTATGCATGTTTTAGTGAGGTAGATGGTTTCTTACTAAGCTTTTTAGCTTACAGATACTATTTTCCTTATACTGCAGATACAGGTAAAAGGAAAATGGACTAGCAGAGGAAGCTGGAGGCCAATGCAGAGATGGTGTGTGTGGCAGGAACTGGAATAAAAGATTCTTAGGGGACTTAGCAAGTTTAAACCGTAGAACTCTTTAGTGTTTTACTTTCATGCACGTTTAGTTGTGTAATGCTATGAATCAGTGAACTATGTGTCATGTTAAGTTTAGAATACTAGTTTTATGTTATTAGAATGTTTCTCATGTAGTGTATAACTCATATGTGAGATTTTGGCACGCCCAAGTGCTGAAATCAGAGTTTCAGGCTGAAATCAGAGTTTCAGGCTGAAATCAGAACTCTGATCGGTCTACAGACCGATCAGGGAGTGGGTTGTGCCGCTGGATCGGTCAGCTGACCGATCCATGCGCGAACAGAGAGTTGGCCTCTGTTATGGATCGGTCAGCCGACCGATCCATTGTGCGAACAGAGAGCACCGACGCTCACTGATCGGTCAGCCGACCGATCAGTGAGCTACTGGATCGGTCAAGCCGACCGATCAGGGTACTCCTGGATCGGTCGGTAGACCGATCCAGCCGCATACAGAGGCGAGGGAGCATATGGATCGGTCTGCCGACCGATCCAGAGAGTTTTTCCGTGCCAGTAACAAGCTGGATCGATCACGGGATCGATCCGACAGCCCAATCGATCTATGGATCGATTGAAGTGCCTGATTACAGCTAGCAGGCCATCCGAGAGGCATAGATTATCTTCCCTAACATGTGTACAACTCCTAGGTACACCCAGAACACTAAGTTAAACTTTACAGCATTTAGTTCAGTAAAATTTTAAATTAGCCAGTTTTCATTCCGCATTAATAGTCCAGCACAGCATAATGTGACGGTCCAGCCTCGCAGCCTAGCTAGTAGGAGGCGGGTCGTTACAGAGTGGTATCAGAGCAGTGTTCCATACTTCCTATACACACATCAGCATTGAACCTACAGCTTCCAAGTAAGAATACCTCTACTTTATTTATGCTTTCTTGTTTTCTTGTTATAGCTCATGTTTATAAATAATTGATGCATGATAGTATGTGATAGTATATAACATGATAATGATAGTTATACAATTATGATTGTAATAGTTATTCATGTTCTGTCCTCTATGTCTTTAGCAATGGCACGAGGACGCCCAGCCAGGCAGTTCAGTGCCTCCCCCAGACCTTACAGCATTAGTGGCTCAGTTACAGTAGCAGCTAGCTAAATAGCAACAGGAAATAGCCACCTTAAAGGCTAATCAGCAGTATACCCCACAGTCACCCCGGAGCCGAACGGCACGCCCCAGGTAGTCTTAGAGCGCCAGCGCCAGCACCAGTACCAGCACCAGCAGCCCCAGCAGCTAAGCCAAGAAAGGAAGCCTATCTGATCCAGTGGCAGCGAGTCAAGCCAGAGAACTTCTCAGGCACCAGTGAACCATGGGATGCACAAGCCTGGTTCAAAACACTGGAGAGCACGATGGAGCTTCTGGACTGGCCAGAACACGAGAAGGTGAAGTGTGCCTCCTTCGGCCTGACAGGAGATGCACGCATGTGGTGGGAAAGAATCAGAACGAAGCGCCCAGTAAACCAGATGCCATGGGCTGACTTCGAGAAGGAATTCTTCGAGGAGTTCTTTCACATACGGGTTACAAACCGCTACTACGACGAGTTCACTGAGTTTTATTAGGGCAACCTTTCAGTTGAGGAAGCCGTGAAGAAATTCAACAGGTTGGCTCGTCTATGCCCAGAGCTAGTCAACACAGAGAATGAACGAATCTGGTTGATGCTCAAGATGCTGAGACCAGAGATAGCAGTGAACGTGGCTGGTGGCATACATAGGCCACAAACCACAGAGGAGTTAGTGAGCAGTGCCTTGACCACAGAACATTACCAGAACAGCATAAAGCAGCAGAAGCAAGTCTCCTCAGAGTCCAAAGGCCAAGGAAACTCTCACACTCAAAAACAGCAAGGCCACAACTCTAACTAGAAAGGGAACTCCAACAGCAAGCGCAAATAAGGGAGTGACCCAAAAGGAGGACCATCTAGCAAGCGACCCAGTTATCCAAAGTGTGCTACTTGTGGGAAATTCCACCCAGGGGTTTGTCACAAGGGCACACGAGGATGCTTTGAATGTGGACAAGAAGGGCACATGGCCAAGCAGTGCCCGAACAAGACCGGTCTTCCTCAGCCACAGCAGATTCAGTATGCAGGCTAGTCAGCTCAGTTATATCAGATGCAGGCCGCCCTAGAAGGTCCACTTATCAGCCAGGGCAGATTAGAAGCCCCTCCAGCTACGGCGAATGCGAGGATCTACTCACTCACCAGAGAGGACGTAGCCAATGCCTCGACAGTTGTCACAGGTCAGATTAGCATTTTACAGTATAGTGCTACTGTTCTATTTGATACTGGGGCAACCCATTTATATATAGCCAGGATGTTCTCCGAAAAACTAGAAATACCCTCAGAGGTACTCAGTGGTCAGTTTTTGACGGCACTACCTTTAGGAGAGATCATGGCATCCACGCACTGGCTCAGAGCAGTGTCGGTCATTATAGCAGACAGAGAGCTCTTTTTTGATCTGATAGTGCTAGAGATGACCGACTATGACGTTATCTTTGGAATGGACTTTCTGATCAGATACGGTGCTACCATAGAGTGCATCTTCCAACCTGAAGCGGCAGTGCGATTTGAATACAGCGGGGAACTAAAGAGAAAGGCCAAGAAGTTTCTCTCAGCTATGAAAGCACAGAAGCTACTGGATTCAGGATTTACAGGATTCCTAGCACACATAGTCAACGCCAGCCAGGACAAGAACCAACAGCTAGCATAGGTTCGAGTCGTATGTGACTACTCAGCCTTCCCTGAAGAGTTACCAGGCTTAGGACATGGAGATTGACTTTGAGATAGAGCTCATTCCGGTACAAACCCTATCTCCAAAGCGCCTTATCGCATGGCTCTAGCAGAAAGGAACTTCAAGAGCAACTACAGAGCCGCTTGACAAGGGTTTCATACGCCCGAGTCATTCACCATGGGGAGCGCTGTATTGTTCGTGAAGAAGAAGGATGGAAGCATCGCATAGACTACAGATCACTGAACCAAGTCACGATCAAGAACAGGTATTCCCTTCCCAGAATCGATGACCTGTTCGACCAACTGAAGGGAGCAGCAGTGTTCTCTAAGATAGATCTCAGATCAGGTTATCATCAGGTGAAGGTTAAAGTAGGGGATATACCCAAGACAGCATTCAGAACCAGATACGGACACTACGAGTTCATAGTCATGCCCTTTGGCGTGACCAATGCTCCAGCTACATTCATGGATCTCATGAATAGAGTATTCAGGGAGTATTTAGATAAGTTTGTTATTGTGTTTATCGATGACATTCTTATCTACTCAGGAACTCAGGAAGAACACTCAGAGCACCTGAAACTAGTATTGCAGACCCTTCAGCAGAACCAGCTATACGCCAAGTTCACGAAATGTGAATTTTGGCTAGATTAGGTGTCCTTCCTGGGTCACATCATCTCAAAGGATGGTATTATGGTAGATCCCAGCAAGATAGGAGCAGTAAGTAACTGGAAGAGACCTAAGAACGCCAGCGAAATCAGGAGCTTTCTGGGATTAGCAGGATATTACAGAAAGTTTGTAGAGGACTTCTCCAGGATAGCCTCCCCACTGACAGCTCTTACTAGAAGGAACAGGAAATTTCAGTGGACAGAGGACTGTGAGAACAGCTTCAGCGAGCTAAAAAGGAGATTGACCAGTGCTCCCATTTTGGCTCTACCAGACAACACCAGCAGCTTTGACATCTATAGTGATGCCTCTAAGTTGGGACTAGGAGCAGTACTGATGCAAAACAGCAAGGTGATCGCCTATGCCTCCAGACAACTCAAGGATTATGAGAAGAATTACCCTACTCATGACCTTGAGCTTGCAGCAGTAGTGTTCGCTCTCAAAATTTGGAGACATTACTTATATGGAGCTCAGTGCAGAGTGTATACAGATCATCAGAGTCTGAAGTACTTCTTCACTCAGAAGGATCTGAACATGCGACAGCGCAGATGGCTTGAGCTGGTCAAATACTACGATATAGACATCCTCTACCATCCAGGGAAAGCCAATAAGGTAGCCGACGCACTTAGCAGAAAATCCAGTGCTACCTTATTATCTCTTACAGCCATGTCACCGCCCCTACAGAAGGAGATCGTAGATTTCGGTCTCGAACTCATCGTTGGACAACTCTCTACTATGACCTTAGAGTCTACCTTGCATGGTGATATTCAGTCAGCTCAGGAGCAGGACCCTGAAATTCAGAAAATCAAGCAAAGGCTAACAGAATCAGAAAGTAGAGAATTCAGAGTGTCCGATAGCGGGGTGTTGTATTTTGGTGATAGACTCTGTGTTCCAGATCAGGAGGAGCTACGGAGATAGATTTTAGATGAGGCTCACAAGACTCCCTATGCGGTGCATCCATGTTCCACCAAAATGTATCAAGACCTGAAGAACCATTTTTTGTGGCCCGGGATGAAGCGAGACATCGCCAGATATGTTAGCATCTGCCTCACCTGTCAGAGGGTCAAGGCAGAACATCAGCGACCAGGAGGAGTCCTGCAGCCTATACAGATTCCAGAATGGAAGTGGGAGGATATCTCTATGGATTTCATAGTGGGACTGCCCAGAACCACGAATGGTTTTGACGCCATCTGGGTAATAGTCGACAGGTTGACTAAATCAGCCCACTTCTTAGCTATCAAGATATCCTACTCCATGGAGAAGCTAGCTCAGTTGTATCTCCAGGAGATCGTCAGACTACATGGAGTCCCACGAACCATCATTTCAGACAGAGACAGCAGATTCACATCACACTTCTAGGAATGTGTATAGTCAGCGTTGGGCACTAAGTTAAAGTTCAGCACAGCATTCCATCCTCAGACAGATGGTCAGATGGAACAAGTAAATCAGGTACTCGAAGATATGCTCCGAGCGTGTTCCCTAGACTTCAAGGGAAGTTGGTGCAAATATCTGAGCTTAGCAGAATTTGCATACAACAACAGCTATCAGGACACTATCGGCATGGCACCTTACGAGGCTCTCTATGGGTGGAGGTGTAGATCTCCAATCTGCTGGTATGAAAGTGGTGAACAGAAAGAGCTAGAACTTCAGATAGATCTAGTGGCAGATACCACAGCAGCTATACAGCAGATCCGCCAGAGGATAGAGACAGCTCAGAGCCGGTAGAAAAGGTATGCTGATACATGGCGCAGACCCTTAGAGTTTTCAGTCGGGGATACAGTGTTCCTCAGAGTAGCTCCCATGAAGGGAGTGATGCGTTTTGGGAAGAAGGGCAAACTTAGTCCCAGATATGTGGGACCATACCTTATCAGCAGAAGAGTGGGCAAGGTAGCATATGAGCTAGAGCTACCCCAGGAAATGTCAGATGTCCACAACATATTTCATGTCTCTATGCTGAAGAAGCATACCCCAGATGCCACCCAGGTGATTGAGCCCCAGTCGGTACAGATCCGCGAAGACCTCAGCTATGATAGTCGGCCTATTCAGATAATAGACCGAGCAGTTAAGAAATTACGGAACAAGGAAGTACCATTAGTCAAAGTCATTTGGCACAGTCACACAGCAGAAGAGGCAACTTGGGAGACAGAAGCCAGCATGAGACAGAAGTACCCAGAATTATTATAAGTTCGAGGACGAACTTTTTATAAGGTATGGGGGATTGTAACGCCTGAAAATTCTCAAAACTATTTTAGAAATATTCTATGATTTTTCTGGATTTATTAGATATTTTTTCAGAATTTTCCGAGTAGCGGAAGTAGCAAAAATTATTAGAAAAGTAAAATGGCTTAAGCAGGAATCGAACCCGGGACCTCTCGGGTCCGCTAAACCTTTAGTTAGCCTTAGTAACCGGTGAACCCAGTAGGGCCGTGCTGAGAGAAAAGAGAATCAAATATATTTATAATTGAGTTGGGCCAAAATACCCACTTAATATAAATAGGAAAACATAAGTTGGTTTGGTTTATTTTTGTGTTGGTTCGGCAACTTCTCCTTCACCCTAACCTCACCGACGTCACCTCTCCCTCTCCTCCCTCTCTCGGCGCAAACCACAAGGAGACCTAGGGTTCTCTCCCTAGGGCCCCAAGGACATCTTCCGGCGATAACTCCGGCACTAGGACGCTCTCCTTCGCGAGGGGAACGCTTAGACGCGAGAAGATCGTCGAGAAGTCGTCTCCACCGGAATTCTAGCGAATAGAATTATAAGGAAATTAGCGTACCAAGTAAGAAACCCCTCACCTGCAGTATAAGTAGCTCTCGCGTGTTTTCTTTTATGCATTAGATTAGTTTTATTGAATTTTGTCAGCATATAGTGTGTATTTTAACTCTTCTCACAGATTTAGGGATTAGTGAGCATCTCTAGATGGGCCGAGCACGTGTATCCTCTGTAGATAGGGGTTTAGACGCTGCTGGGTGCCTAGAGGTGGTCTCCCTGATCGCGAGGAGAGTTAGAGAGCGCCAAATGCTCGACAAAATGCCTAGCACAGCCTTATGATACAGTGGGCATTTAGTTAAATGCCATAGAACATGTTAATTAGCATGATCATTTTTTATTTTAGCTTTTACGAGACTAGATGTCCAAATGGGTGGGCTCCCACAGTCGCCTCTAGGTTCAGACAACCTAGTTCTAGGTTCAGATAACCTAGATTCAGCAAAATAGTATTAGCTATTTCAGTATTTTACTTTTCAGTGGCACTGTACTGGATTAGATATCCATTGGGTTGGGCTCCCATAGTCGTCCCTAGGTTTAGCTAACCTAGTAAACCCTATTAGATTCGGAACTTGCAATCCCGTGTCTAGTTAGGGATGCGCGCACAGCAAGTACAGTTGTCAGGGCTCATCAGCAGCATGTTTAGTATTTTCACTTACTATATGTATATGGTTTTCAACCTTTCACAAATTAGTTCGTGAATTCAGTACAGTCCTAGCAGTAGCTCAGTTTTTAGTATCAGCTTAGTTCTTCATTGATACCATGTGATTGATATCATGTTCAGCTTTAGATATGCCATGATTGTATGCTTATATGCCATGCCATGTTTAGTTTATTCAGTATACTTAGCATATCCTTTCAAACAGCATGATTTAAAATCATATTTGCATCGTATGCATGTTTTAGTGAGGTAGATGGTTTCTTACTAAGCTTTTTAGCTTACAGATACTATTTTCCTTATACTGCAGATACAGGTAAAAGGAAAATGGACTAGCAGAGGAAGCTAGAGGCCAATGCAGAGATGGTGTGTGTGGCAGGAACTGGAATAAAAGATTCTTAGGGGACTTAGCAAGTTTAAACCGTAGAACTCTTTAGTGTTTTACTTTCATGCACGTTTAGTTGTGTAATGCTATGAATCAGTGAACTATGTGGCATGTTAAGTTTAGAATACTAGTTTTATGTTATTAGAATGTTTCTCATGTAGTGTATAACTCATATGTGAGATTTTGGCACACCCAAGTGCTAAAATCAGAGTTTCAGGCTGAAATCAGAACTCTGATCGGTCTATAGACCGATCAGGGAGTGGGTTATGCCGCTGGATCGGTCAGCTGACCGATCCATGCGCGAATAGAGAGTTGGCCTCTGTTATGGATCGGTCAGCCGACCGATCCATTGTGCGAACAGAGAGCACCGACGCTCACTGATCGGTCAGCCGACCGATCAGTGAGCTACTGGATCGGTCAAGCCGACCGATCAGGGTACTCCTAGATCGGTCGGTAGACCGATCTAGCCGCATACAGAGGCGAGGGAGCATATGGATCGGTCTGCCGACCGATCCAGAGAGTTTTTCCGTGCCAGTAACAAGCTGGATCGATCACGGGATCGATCCGACAGCCCAATCGATCTATGGATCGATTGAAGTGCCTGATTACAGCTAGCAGGCCATCCGAGAGGCATAGATTATCTTCCCTAACATGTGTACAACTCCTAGGTACACCCAGAACACTAAGTTAAACTTTATAGCATTTAGTTCAGTAAAATTTTAAATTAGCCAGTTTTCATTCCGCATTAATAGTCCAGCACAGCATAATGTAGCGATCGGCTTCGCAGCCTAGCTAGTAGGAGGCGGGTCATTACATGAGACCTATGCCCCAGTAGCCAGATTAGAATCCATTAGAATGTTACTAAGTTATGCAGCACATAAGGGATTCAAACTATACCAAATGGATGTTAAGTCTGCCTTTCTTAATGGACTAATTAAAGAAGAAGTTTATGTAGGTCAACCTCTTGGGTTTGAAAGTCTAGAACACCCTGATTATGTATTTAAGTTAAAGAAAGCGTTATATGGACTTAAACAAGCACCCAGGGCATGGTATGAAAGGCTAACATCCTACTTAACATCTAAAGGATTCAACCAAGGTCAAATTGACCCAACCTTGTTTGTTAAATCATTAAATACAGACATATTTATTGCACAAATATATGTAGATGATATAATATTTGGTTCAACAAATTCAGATTTTTTTAGAGGAATTTATTAATCTAATGGAAAAAGAATTTGAAATGAGCCTAGTAGGAAAATTAACTTATTTCTTGGGATTACAAATCAAACAAACAAATGAAGAAAATTATATTTATCAACACAAATACACTAAAGAATTACTTAAGAAATTCGGAATGGAAAATACAAAAGAAATAAAAACACCTATGGCAGTAAACACAATCTTAGATAATGACACAAATGGAAAATCAGTTGACTTAAAATATTATAGGAGTGCAATAGGTAGCCTACTGTACTTAACTGCAAGCCGACCTGATATTTTATTTGCAGTTAGTATGTGTGCTAGATACCAAACTTGTGCTAAGGAATCCCATTTGACACAAGTTAAAAGAATTTTTAGATATCTTAAAGGAACAACAAATGTAGGAATTTGGTATCCTAGGACCAATAATTTTGAACTAATAGGGTATTCTGACTCAGATTATGTTGGATATAAATTAGAACGCAAAAGCACAAGTGGTGGATGCCAATTATTAGGTTCATCACTTGTTAGCTGGTTTAGTAGAAAGCAACATTGTGTTGCTCTATCTACAACTGAGTCAGAATACATAGCTATAGGTGAATGTGTTGCACAATTATTATGGATGATGCATACTCTAAAAGATTTCAACTTAAACATCACAAATGCAAAAGTATTAATTGACAATATAAGTTCAATTAACTTAACCAAGAATCCTGTGCATCATTCAAGAACCAAACATATTGAAATTAGGCACCACTTTATCAGGGATCATGTTACTAAAGGTGATATTGAACTCAAATACATTGAGTCCAAATCAAATTTAGCTGACATTTTCACAAAACCACTCCCTGAAAGTGAGTTTAGCAACTTACGTCGAAAATTAGGGATGTGCTCAATAGACTAGGAATTTTAAATTTCAAAATTGTTTTCAAAAATAACTCTTTCAAATTATAAGTTAAAATTGTGTGTTTTCAAAACTTTCCATTTTTAGATTTTCAAAAACAGTTTTGGCCTTAGACTAGTTTTGAATCCTTAGAAAGCATGTACCCATAGGACAAACATAGAAAGGGGTGAGATGCATAGGCCAACTGTCTGAACTTAAGATGCTTATTTCAGTGCATCAGCATAAGTCTGGACGTTAAATACAACTCAGATATTAATCAGATTAAGTTCATCAGTCAAGTCAAGCATTGACTGCTTATAATCAACTTAATCTGACTAACCAAGTGAAAGCTAGTATCTTCTGATAGTTAGTTAGTACCTAATTGGTTAGATAGCTATTTAAATTTAAGTATCAAGTTCAGGGGGAGAAATTAATTAAAATTTTATGTGATGCTTTTTAAAACTAACTTATGTTTGAACATTAGTTTACAAAAAGTTAAATTTAACTAAGTGTTTGAAAAACTTGGAAGTTTAATCCCACCTAATTTTCAAACCTGATTTAAAAAGTTGACTATTGAAAATTAAATTTTCCAAATTTAGCTTTTATCAAATTAGCCTTAAAAAAAAAATTATTTTGGCAAATTTAATCTTACTTGTTTAACTTTTGCTTTGTTTTGAAAAATTGAAGTTGAAAATTTACCTTTTTGAAAAGTAAATGTTACTTAAATTTGAAAAGAAAATTTGGAAAACCTGATTTAAAAATTTTTCATGTTTGAAAAATTAAAAACCTTAAATTTATATTTTTCAAAATTCAACTTGTCTCCCCCAAGTCAACTTGATTTTTTTCCTTGGATTTAAAAATTGTACCAAACTCAGATTTTTTTTTCAAGATTAGCTGTGATTTTTTTTACAGTAACTCTACACTATGATTGTTTACCCTTGTTTTTTGATGAATGCCAAAGGGGGAGGGTTAGGTGGTTAAGTTAGCTAAACCAATTTGAAAATACAAACTAACTTTAAAACCACATAAATGCATGTTGTTTCTTGCATATGTTTTCACTAACTTAACCAGGTTGTCATTCCATCAAAAAGGGGGAGATTGTTGGTGCGGTTAGCACTAACGATTTAACCCAGGTTTTGATGAATGACAAATAGGTTAAGTTAGTTTTGTTGTTGTCTGACACTTTGATCGAGTGTTCAGGAGAAGTCCGCAGTCGACGGTGACCGGATGTCCGCACGAAGTCCGCTAGGTCGGCGGTGACCGGATAGTTGGCAAGAAGTCCAGTGGGTCGACGGGCTGGCCGGACGCTTGGCGAGAAGTCAGCGGGTCGGGGCCGGACGCGAGAAGTCGAGACAGTCGGCGGTGGCCGGACGTCTGGCAGGTAAGTGAGGTAAGTCACTGGAGGGGAGTGACTGCGAGGACGCGTTCCCGGGAAGGGAATATTAGGCGTCGATCCGGCTTAGATCCATTTCGGATGTCTAAGTCGAGATAGTGACTAGATTCCGGTCTCGGAAAGACGGAATCTAAGTCATACTATTCGTGCTAATTCATACTATTATAAAATGTGCTAACAATCTATTTTGCAGGATATATATTGCCTCGGACTAACTTTGTTTTGCAGGAAAAGGAAGTTTTCTGGAACAAGGTGGTCCGGGCGCCCGGAAGGGATCCGGGCGCCCAGAAGGCAAATTATATCCAACCGAGTCGTCGCCACGTGGAGCATCACGGTTTGAGCAGCTATAACATATTCCAGGCGCCCGGAAGGAATCCAGGCGCCCGGAGCAACATATAAAAGAAGCCCCAGGCAGGAGCTTCAGAATCAATCATCAATCTGAGAACTCTTCTACTGCTGGTCCTGCTGCTCTACGTTCCTGCGACGCTGACAAAGCTCCGACAAAGTGCTCCTTAGGTTTTTAATTAATTTCTTTGTCGATATTACTTTGTTTCATTAGCATTTCCTGTACTCATTTTGTAATTATATTCGAATTGCTAGTGATTGCCCAACGAAAGTGGTCAAGGACCATGGGCCTTCGAGTAGGAGTCGTCACAGGCTTCGAACGAAATAAAAAACAACTGTGTTCATTTACTTTTCCACTGCGTATTTTTACTCATCTTTTTCAAATCGATATTCACCCCCCTCTATCGAATCTAACGGTCCTACACTACATAGGTTGCGCGCAATATGTAAGTGGTACATAGCCGGGATCCCCTTTAAGTTGAGATTATGTTCAAGTATATATGTAAGAAGAAATGATTTTAAAGATCATGAGACATACACATGTTTTTCGGATACATGTTTTTCAAAATCATATTGCATATACCTTATGATGATTTATGATATGCCATGGTTAGATATGATTAGGTTATGTTCCATGATATGTCCATGTGTAGGATATGCCATGACTCCTTATGACGATATGCCATGATTAGATACGATAATGTTATGCTTCATGCTATGCTTTACGCTATGATATGCCATGACTAGTTATGATTTCTTCATGTTGCATGATATGCTTAAAAGAGTATGTTACATTATGTCATGACTAGTTGAAATGATGCCATGTTGAGACATTCTTTGATTATACTATGATTTCCGGTTTTAGTGAGTAGGAAAGGAACTTACTGAGCCATGAGTGCTCACAGCTTACTGTCCTTGTACCACAGATAAAGGAAAAAGCTGGATGAGCTAGAGGAGCAGCAGGAGAGGCAAGGAGATGTGTGTGGCAGTGGCTAGGCAACCAAATAAGAACCTGCTTTAAAAAAAAAACTTTTAAAGAACTATGCTTTGGTATCATGAATTGTAGTACCGTATGTGTGACTTGATGTTATGTTTCTACTAATTTTGATATCATGTTATTGAGGCCATGGTAGTGTAGTTCGAATTTGATGAAAGGGAAAACAAAAGAAAAGTTTTTATTAAACTAAGAGAATTATTTTAAGTCTTCCGCTGTTTTAAAAAAAAAAAAAAAAGAGAAAAATTTGTACATAGAGTATCGTAGCCCCGTCCCTTAGGGTTAGCAGGGAGGGAGGGCGTTACAGCATTTAGGAACATAATGGCAAAATAAATGAAATCGGGGTCTGAGTCTAGTCAGTCGAACCTGAGCCTCCTTCGACTAAACTTGGGGGGAGGCTTGTGATACGGTGCATAATGGTGGGATCCGATAAAGGCGGGCAGTCAGAAATCAAGGGGGCGTGGTAGTTAGAAGTCAAGGGGACGTGACAGTCAGAAGTCAAGGGGACGTGACGGTCAAAGGTCAAGGGGACGTGGCAATCAGCAGTTAGGGAAAGAAGAGGGGGGGTCATCTTATGACATCATCAACATGGTTCCCGATCGGGTTCTCACAGACCAGGACTCCAGATATGAGACACCCAGGTCTGAGACATGGGGGGTCGTCGGGGTGATTCCTGACCTGCTCCGATTGGTCGGATTTCCATAACTCGGCTATATCCAGGCTTGGTTCTCTTAGTAGGGCAACTCCCGGTCGGCCAACACCTGATCGACTCTAGGATGATCTCACCACAGCTCCCTACCCCCCAAGACTTAGGCCAGGTGTTATACCCGACAGATCATCCCGAGCTACCCTATTCATACTCGGTCGGGACAGAAGGTGCTATATGACAATAAGGTTAGGGAATCATAACCGCTTGTTAGAGAATAGTTACTCTGCAGTCATCTAAGAATAAAACCTTCTTCCAGCCCACAAAAGGGTGTCACGCGCCCTCTATCACCAGACAGGTCCTGACACCCGATATTCCCTGACATCAGTCAGGCTCTAGAGTTACGCACTGTCAAATGAAAAGGGAGGTCATCTCCCTTGCGCAAGTACGCTCTTTTGCACATTCGCACTTGTCTTTTACTTTTTTTTCCTCCTTCGTACACTGTTCTTCTAGGGAAAAAGTACTTGACTTGAGCATCAGAGGGTCTGCTCCGGGAACTTTTTCCCTGGTTTCTGGACTATAACATTTCGTGTGCTTGTATGAGTGTGCGCAGAGCTCAAGTATAGCCGGTTCAATCATTGTCGTTCGTCAGCACCACGTGGGGGTCCATTCTTGTAGGCGCATACAAGAAGGGTGTCTAGTTGCCTCTCCGTTAACGCCAGTAACAACTCATCCAACCTTCATCTGACTCAGATTCCAGACACGATCATTTACTTTATTGTTATTGTTGGTGCAACCTTAGGTCAAGGTTGACCTGGTTGACCAGACTCGAGTTGACTTGACTCGAGTTGTATTTTGATGTTTGACTTGGGATGATTGTTGATGCAACCTTAGGTCAAGATTGACCTAGTTGAGTTGTATGTTGATATTTGACGAAAAGAGAGTTCTATTCTTGATGTTTGACAAGAATAGATGTTTGGGAGATTGTTGGTGCAACCGTAGGTCAAGGTTGACCTGGTTGACCTGATTCGGGAAAAAGTCCAAGTATGGAGACTTGGCAACGGAAAAGTCCAAGCAGGGAGCTTGGCACCGGAAAAGTCGAAGTATGGAGACTTGGCACTGGAAAAGTCCAAGTATGGAGACTTGGCACTGGAAAAGTCCAAGTATGGTGACTTGGCACGGAAGTCAGCAGGAGCTTGGCACAAGGAAAGTCCCGTGAGTGAAGCCGGGCAGTGAGAAAGTCCTAACTGGGATGTTAGGCGGTTGGAAAGTCCGGTGAGTGAAGCGGGCAATGGGAAAGTCCTAAGCGGGATGTTTGGCGGTTGGAAAGTCCAGTGAGTAAAGCCGAGCGGTGGTAAAGTCTACAGGGATGTTAGGCGGTGTGGAAATCCTGGGAAGCGGTGAAAACCCTAGTGAGTGAAGCTAGGTGAAAGTCACAGTGAGTGAAGCCATGCAAGGAAAATCCAGATGGATCAAGGGTGATCGGACATCGGTGTTGGAAAGTCCAAGTAGATCAAGGGTGATCGGATACTTGGCACGAAGAGGAAAATCCAGATGGATCGAGATGATCGGACATCGGTGTGGAAAAGTCTAAGTGGGTCAAAGGGATTGACCGGACACTTAGCGGGAGTGCTAGCAGGTCAAGGGAGTGACCAGATGCTAGGGATGATGTACCAACAGTCAAGGTTGACCGGATGTTGGTGTGGAAGCCTTAGGTTTAGGGTGAGAAGTTTGGATCGGTGCGGTGACCGATCCGGTGATCTGCATTGCCACGATCGGTGCAGTGACCGATCGAATCGAATCGATGGCTCGCGATTATGTCGATCGATGCGGAGACCGATCGAGGCAACGCAACCTCGCGAGAAGAAAGCCGTGGATCGGTCTCGACCGAGTTCTCACTTGATCGGTCGGCGGACCGATCGAGGCATAGATCGATGGTGAGGCGAACTGATCGATCATGGACCGATCGGAGGTTCCTGATCGATCCGCAGACCCGATCGAGACGCCGATCGCGAGGACGGCTTGATCGGTGCGTGGACCGATCAGGAGGTTCCCTGATCGGTCCATGGACCGATCAGGAATCTAGTCGTTGCGACGCAACGGCTAGTTCTCTACTCTTCTTCTTCGCAGGTATAAAAGAGGGCTACAGGACTTCGGTGAAGTCTCTCCTTCTTCTTCTTCTTCTTCCTTCCTGTTGCGAAGTGCTGTTGTGCTTGAGCTTTGTTGAGCTCCTCCTTGTTGAAGCTTCGCGTGAGCTTCATTCCACGACTGGATCAGCTGCTGCTGAGTTGCTTGTTGCATCTGTCCGTGAAGTTGCTACTTCATCCGGGACCCCAGTCGACGAGAAGGCAAGCTACTGTGTTTACATTCCTGTTGTATTTTGTTCTTGCTATTCTCTTGTACTCTTAGCTTGCTGTTGCAAGTGATTGTGGCGAGGTTTCTCCACCCACAAGGAGTTTGATTTAGCCGGTTTTCCGGGGACTCATCCACCGACGGATTGATAGGCTTCGTCCACCTTACGGACACGCCGAGGAGTAGGAGTTTCATCTCCGAACCTCGTTACATCCTTGCGTAGAGGTTTGATTTCTTCTCCTGTTTTCTTTCTGCATTTAGTTTCCGCTGCGCTAACCCTAGTTTGTAGAAAGAAACGTGAGCAATTGGGGTCGGCTATTCACACCCCCCCTCTCTAGCCGTACGAAGAGATCCTAACAAGTGGTATCAGAGCAAGGTTTGCTCTTCATCGGATTAACACCCGGGGAGCACGAGCTAGAGGATGGATCTACTCGGAGAAGATGTCACCATTCCACCCTTCTACGAATGCGGTGACTTCGCGTATTGGAAGGTAAGGATGAAGTACTTTCTTATGACTAACATAATGAATTGGTTTGTGTACAAGAAGGTTTTACTCCTCCGGTGGATAAGAAAGGAAAACCTCTTGAGAAGAAGGAGTGGACCAGAGAACAAATTCACAAATCCGAAATCAACGAAGAGGTAACGAGAATAATTGAATTTTCATTGCCTACTAACATCTTGTGTAAGATAGGTTACAACAATGCCAAGGAATTATGGGATAAATTGGCCAAGTACCATGAGGAGAGCTCCACTTCAAATCATGAAGAGGAGACAAGTGAGTCATCAAGTAGCTCACATCATGGAGGAGAGGAATTAGAAGTTGAGGGTTACTCAACATCTAAGGACGAAGAGGAGGAGAGTTCTTCTTCAAGTTCGGAGCAAGAAGAAGAAGCTTCTACCTCCGAAAGGGATGAAGAAGAGAGCTCGCATCCATCCTCAACCCTAGGTAACTCAAGCAATTTAAGTTCAATTAAATTACACATTATGTGCTTTGAGTGTAGGGAACATGGACATTACAAGAGTAAGTGTCCAAAGAGGGTAAGAAAGACTCCACCGGCGCCAAAGGTCAAGGAAGCCGGAGTCCCGAAACGCAAGGGCAAGGAGCACATCGTGTGCTTCCAATGCAAGCAAAGGGGACACTATAGGAGCCATTGTCCGAGGGGGAGGCAACCTCACAAGGGCAAGAGACCGGGCACATCGATAGGGGGAGCTAAGACAAACCCTAAGGTAACCTCTAAGGTTCATTTTTGCAATTCTAATAAAATGCATGCTAGGAATTTTATTGCACTTGTCGATAATAACAAGCATGATAACCTTAGGGATCAATACATGTGCTTAGGAGCTAAACATGTGAGTCTAGATAAGGATAATTCTAGAAAGGCTAACCCTAGGATCAACCCATCTAAGGCTAAGGATAACCTAGGTAGGAATCCTAAATCAACTAGACACATGCCTAGGAACACCTCAAGAAAGAATGACAAATCAAAACTTGAGGTATTAGAGAAAGAAAATCAAGTCTTGAGGTCAAGACTTGACTCTCTAGAAAAGGCTCTTAAGGATTTGACTCTAGGGTCTAGGGGTCAAAAACCCAAGTCCAAGGATAAGAAAGGTTTGGGTCACAAACCTAAGTCCCAAATGGTCAAGCCCACCTATCATAATGTTCCATTCGATTATGGAACAAAACCTAGGGCTAGGAAGACCAACACCAAGGTCACAAGGGGAGTCACCCCTAGAGTTGATCTTGATGAGTCCCAAATGGCCAAGGCTTTAAAGCCTAAGAGGGTCATTAGGAGGGTTGCTAGGGAAGTTATCCCTAGTGAATATTTAGTGAACCCAATGAGCTCAAATAGGTATTGGGTTCCTAGGATCATCTTCTCTACCCCATAGATGGGTTAGAGAGTGTCAACTCCGATTAGAAGGGTAGTTAACCCAACTTTGAGGAAATTGACACTCAAGGAGCATTTTCAAGGTTTTGTGAACCTTTGAAAATGAAATGGAATAATCTTTACTCCTTGGAAGAGTAAAATGTGCAATCATGGAAAATGTTGATGATAATTTCAATTGGCACAAGTTGGGAAAATCTAGAGAACTCTTGAGGAAAAATGAAACAAGCCAAGATTTGAGGATAAATTTGATCTTTAGGTGGCATGAATGAATCTAGAGTTCAAGAAGTGTCAAAATTAGGATTTTGGTATTTTAGGGCGATCAAGGGTTAAAGCTTAAGTATTAGCTAAGACTAAGGATACTTAGATAGGCAATCTAGGTATGTCTTATGTATGCTAAATCTTGCCATGATTGTTTGCCCTCACATGTCATGACATCATGTTTAGTTTTATTATCATTTGAAATGGCATGATAATGCTTAGGCTAGTTTTTATGTCATGTTTATTTAAGTTTCAAACTTTATGCCATGACATCATGACATTGGCACATGTTTTCATTTATGATACCATTTTATGCCATGTCATCATCTCTTGCATTAATAATCAATTGAATTGATTTAAGGATGAAAAACACATTTTGATATTGAGATCAAATTTGTGTTTAGAAAATGCATGAGACCTTAGTCTAAGATACCTAAACCCATATCTCACATCAAAATTGCCATGGATGTGTTTGATACACTTTAGATGTGTGTGAGATATTAGGATCATGAATTAGGATCAAGGTGCATAGTTCTTGTACCTAGATGAGCCTAATTCAAGAAATGGAGGATCATAGGGAAAGCTTGTGTACAAGTCATGTACATTTAGCCCTAAGATTATGGTCCTAAATTAAAAGGTTTAAAATCATTTTGAAATTGATTTGGAAAATCTTGATGAAGCCATCTTAGTGATTGCATTCATCATTGAACATTGTGATACAAAGTTGAGTTAAACTTGAACTATTTCAAAGTTTTTGAACTTTGTATCAAGATTGAAAAATGGAAGTTATTTTCATAGAAAACTATTTTTCCTTGATAGTATATGGTATGAGGAATGTATCCTCAAAATTTCACAATTTTTCGAATTTTCTGGAATTTTCTAGGAGTTTCTGAATTTCGGGAAGGAAATTTCAGAAATCTCCTGTCAGAGTCTGGATCGGTCTGGGGACCGATCCAGGGAAGTCCTGATCGGTCTGCGGACCGATCCAGTGAAGCATGGATCGGTCTGCAGACCGATTAGTGCGTGCCAGTTTCTGATTTTCAGCAAGTGTCTGAAATTTCAGTTTTTGGGAGTTGAGTTTTGTGGATTTCTAAAGGTTTGAAACTCTCCAAGACATTGTTGGTGCAATGGTCAAGGGGGAGTTGACTTTTAGGGGGAGTTTTTACTCCTTAAGACTTTTGAGGATTAGTGATATGGGATTATCACTAAGTTGATTGTTGAGTTTACTAGTTTAGTATCAAGGGGGAAATTAAGAGTTTCAATGAAAAGTATGGGACTTTCATTAGGAAGAAACTCTTGACCTTGATACCCTTCTTTTTCTTTTTGATGTGTGTCAAAAAGGGGAGAGTGTTCATTGGAGAATTATTGGAGAACCCAAGTTAGGTTATCGGGTTAACCTAAGCTAGGGGAAGAATGTCAAGGAATGTTCGAGGAATAACATTGGAATTCTTTTTGATGTGTGTCAAAAAGGGGGAGAATTATTGGAGAACCCAAGTTAGGTTATAGGGTTAACCTAAGGGGAGAATGTCTAGAGAATGTTCAAGGAAAGAACATTGGAAGATGGTTGGAAAACCTAAGTTAGGTTATCGGGTTAACCTAACTTGATTATGGGTTTTTGTCAAACATCAAAAAGGGGGAGATTGTTGGTGCAACCTTAGGTCAAGGTTGACCTGATTGACCCAACTCGAGTTGACTTGACTCGAGTTGTATTTTGATGTTTGACTTGGGAAGATTGTTGATGCAACCTTAGGTCAAGATTGACCTAGTTGAGTTGTATGTTGATATTTGACGAAAAGAGAGTTCTATTCTTGATGTTTGACAAGAATAGATGTTTGGGAGATTGTTGGTGCAACCGTAGGTCAAGGTTGACCTGGTTGACCTGATTCGGGAAAAAGTCCAAGTATGGAGACTTGGCAACGGAAAAGTCCAAGGAGGGAGCTTGGCACCGGAAAAGTCCAAGTATGGAGACTTGGCAACGGAAAAGTCCAAGCAGGGAGCTTGGCACCGGAAAAGTCCAAGTATGGAGACTTGGCACTGGAAAAGTCCAAGTATGGAGACTTGGCACTGGAAAAGTCCAAGTATGGTGACTTGGCACGGAGAAGTCCAAGCAGGGAGCTTGGCACAAGGGAAAGTCTTGGTGAGTGAAGCCAGGCAGTGAGAAAGTCCTAACTGGGATGTTAGGCAGTTGGAAAGTCCTGGTGAGTGAAGCCAGGCAATGGGAAAGTCCTAACTGGGATGTTAGGCAGTTGGAAAGTCCTGGTGAGTAAAGCCAGGCAGTGGCAAAGTCCTAACAGGGATGTTAGGCAGTGTGGAAATCCTGGTGAGTAAAGCCAGGTGAAAACCCTAGTGAGTGAAGCTAGGTGAAAGTCCTGGTGAGTGAAGCCAGGCAAGGGAAAATCCAGATGGATCAAGGGTGATCGAACATCTGGTGTTGGAAAGTCCAAGTAGATCAAGGGAGTGATCAGATACTTGGCACGAAGAGGAAAATCCAGATGGATCAGAGATGATCGGACATCTGGTGTGGAAAAGTCTAAGTGGGTCAAAGGGATTGACCGGACACTTAGCGGGGAGTGCTAGCAGGTCAAGGGAGTGACCAGATGCTAGGGATGATTTACCAACAGGTCAAGGTTGACCGGATGTTGGTGTGGAAGCCTTAGGTTTAGGGCTGAGAAGTTTGGATAGGTCTGGTGACCGATCCAGTGATACTGCATTGCCACGATCGGTGCGGTGACCGATCGGAATCGAATCGATGGCTCGCGGTTATGTCGATCGATGCGGAGACCGATCGAGGCAACGCAACCTCGCGAGAAGAAAGCCGTGGATCGGTCGACCGATCCACCTACTCACTGATCGGTCGGCGGACCGATCGGCATAGATCGATGGTGAGGCACGGTCGATCTATGGACCGATCGGGAGGTTCTGATCGGTCCAGACCGATCGAGGCGCCGATCGACGAGGACGGCTGATCGGTCTGTGGACCGATCAGGAGGTTCCCTGATCGGTCCATGGACCGATCAGGAATCTAGCCGTTGCGACGCAACGGCTAGTTCTCTACTCTTCTTCTTCGCAAGTATAAAAGAGGGCTACAGGACTTCGGTGAAGTCTCTCCTTCTTCTTCTTCCTTCCTGTTGCGAAGTGCTGTTGTGCTTGAGCTTTGTTGAGCTCCTCCTTGTCGAAGCTTCGCGTGAGCTTCATTCCACGACTGGATCAGCTGCTGCTGAGTTGCTTGTTGCATCTGTCCGTGAAGTTGCTACTTCATCCGGGACCCCAGTCGACGAGAAGGCAAGCTATTGTGTTTACATTCCTGTTGTATTTTGTTCTTGCTATTCTCTTGTACTCTTAGCTTGCTGTTGCAAGTGATTGTGGCGAGGTTTCTCCACCCACAAGGAGTTTGATTTAGCCGGTTTTCTGGGGACTCATCCACCGACGGATTGATAGGCTTCGTCCACCTTACGGACACGCCGAGGAGTAGGAGTTTCATCTCCGAACCTCGTTACATCCTTGCGTAGAGGTTTGATTTCTTCTCCTGTTTTCTTTCTGCATTTAGTTTCCGTTGCGCTAACCCTAGTTTGTAGAAAGAAACGCGAGCAATTGGGGTCGGCTATTCACACCCCCCCTCTCTAGCCGTACGAAGAGATCCTAACAGTTATCACATTAACTGAGTGAAAAACACAGCGCTAAACTGGAAAGCATACATACTCTTTGATGGAGTCACCTTTCTCGCATAGATCGACAACCTAATTAGCTTTGGCCCTGCACTAAGATACCACAAGTTGAAGGGCCTCTGCACATGGTAATAGATTAAATCTCTAATGAGTAGCGTCTTCACTAAACGAAGAAAAGGGAAAGAAAAGTTGGAGAACATTACTATTGACAATCTCCGCCGCGATCTTGTACTTGATAAAAATGTTTGGCAAGTGAGATCCAACTCCATACAGTAAGGGGGAAATTAATACTTTTCAATAAGGAAGAGCTATCTGCGGGAAAGCGAGCAATGTAGGGATTTGACTCAGATGGTGCCACTTCAATATAGACGGAGGCGTGTGACAGCTTCTTGGTTAGATCAATAGGGCGAGTATCGGGATTGAGCAAATGCAGGGTATGGAGGTTGTTGGAATTTCGAAGACTCGCCTGCAACGGTGAGGGATGTGAAGCACCTCGTTGACGAAATCCTAGGATTTGATAGAGAGGACTTGGCAAAGAGGACTTTTGCAGTGGAGATTAGTGGAGAGGGGTTCGTCGGAGAGGGGTTGGGCGGAGATGTTCAATAGAGAGGGGTTCGGTGGAGCGTTTTGGCATTCAGCGAGATGGTTTTGGCTGAATGGATTCGGCCAAAGTCTATAAAGGGGTTAGGTATTTAATATCTTCTAAATTTTTAAACATTATTAACCGTGTTTTTTTCTTTCACATTGTAAATAATATCTATTAAAAATATAAATTTTTTATACATGGTGATTAATATATTTTACAAATCATTAATATTAAATTATAACAGCATACTCTATATTGTAAAAAGTATATTAATAATACATTTTTTACATGTCGTCGTCGTTTATATAAACATAATATTATCCACAGCGCATTTAATTGGGTGCGTGATAAAAATTATTACTAATAGTTCATCATAACTGTGTACAATTCATGAGGCGTTGCAAAAAGTTAAATTTATTATAACGGCCGCCCTATCGTATCTATTAGTATCTTTATGGTTAAAGATACAGGGATGATAACCTACGTATTTTGACAATTCACATAGTGTTAGTGTAAGCGTCATTATCTATAAAGAGTCAGCCTATCAAATTGCTTCGAAGATGTTCCCAATTCTTATGCTTCTGAATTCACACTTTCAAATCCATGTATTTTTTAGCCTATATACTTTTAAGTTCGTGTGTTTATGAGTTTATGCGATTTTCAAGTTTACGTACTTTTGAGTTGGTGTACTTATGAATCCATGTACTTTTGAGTTTAATAATCTTTGAGGGATGTATCCAAAGGAATGGTTCTCCATCCCTTATTTTTTTTCGGATCTCGTCAAGAGAACATTGCGCTTTATGGATTGTCCGCTTACGGTATGGCTTGCATTCGCACGCACTGGTAGAAATTGCTGGGCACGTCAATAATAATTATACTTGATATTTAGTAAAAAAAATATTATTTCACCTCTAACCGCGTTGTGCGAATTGCTCATACATGTTCAACTCTAGCAGTCGCTCGCACCTTCACTCACATAAAAGTTTTGATGGTTAAGAGTCGTATTAGAAGTTTAGAAAGAATGGGCCTTAATTGGGATTTTTTCCCCAGGAGAAGTGACATTTTCGAAATTCCATGAGGTACCGAATTTATCGTCTAACATATACCGTTTTAATTGTAACGGCCACTTCTTTTGTAGCATAAGCCGGCTGGCCCTGCGATTTCTGAGACATACGCCAAATCAAACCCTAATGATCTCTGCGTGCACTTCCCGCTTCCATTCCATGCCTTCTTCTGCAATCGCCAAAAGAGGTGAGCAACCCTAAGCCTACTCTGGCGATCGGGGAACAAGGCCTTTCAGTGTTCGAGAGCCATGGCGAGGCTTCTCCGTCACGCTTCTTTAAGGCGAACGCTATGCGCATTAGAGGTCCTTTTCCTTATCCAAACAATCGCTTCTCTTTATATTTTAGAGCGTAAAACTATCAAGGCTTGATTTTGCACCTTGAAGCCCTCCCTTTTTTTTGTTAAGTGTCAATCTTGCTTTATTTCTGATATACGTCTGCACCTAAAGCATTCATTTCTAGTAACGATGACTTTATAGAGCAAATTCCAACACAAAGAGAAGCATGGAAAAAAAATCTTGGTTTTCACCAAGTGTTCCTAGCTTGGCTACTTTTAGCAGCACTAGTTTGCATGAGAGTGAGTTATGTTGGAATTTGCATATCAGGGCATGCAACAGTTAATCCACCTGTAGAGCCAACCACCAAGTAATCCCTTTCATTGGACAACATACCATATGAGGCTAAATTAGGATGTCATGATACTACCATCAAGTCCCACTCCTTGTAACAGGAAATAGTTCCTAATGAGTGGTGGAATGGTAACTTGTCCACCAAAAGCGACACTTTCCAATTAGAATGCTTCTCACCATGTGTAGGAGATTAGATATATTAACTTGATAGACTCGATCAGTGATTGAAAATGCGTAGGTTCAAGTTAATGATATGGTTCACCTATTAAGGCATATAAATCTTGTTCACTATCATATAACCACGTATGTGAGACTAACTAGATATGTCACAAAAAATTATTTATAACATGCCAAGTCAAAATCATGTGTTTGATCTGTGACAAATTTTCGTGAATTAATGCTGAATCTGCAGACATGGAAATTGGCATAGTTAACATGTGAGATTATATTTAGTTCTCAGTCCCACAGTAAGGAGAAGAGTTGACAGTGTAGCATAGTTGGTTCAAGGAAAAATAGTTCATGGTTAGGAGGTCAAAATAGAACTGTCTTGTTTTTAAGAAATGCCAATCAAAAGATTATTCATATATACTAAAATAACCTAGACTGGTCCATCCATCTTGTTGTGTTTCTCAATCTTTTTATCTTAACTGATGCCTAAGAATGTTTGTACTTGCAGATACATGGAGATGGAACTGGAGCATCTTCTTTCCAATTTTGCAAATTTTCCTCTCAAGGTTAGTTAGCTTTCAATGTTTCTAAATTTGAATATGTTCTTGTATGCCAGTATACGCCGCAATAATATGTGTTCATTAGTATAAAAGCTATTGTTCTTGCAAGTGATATTCCAAATTCCATCCATCTTAGCTTCAGAGGGTCTTATTGCATGAATAATGATTTTTAAAATCCTTATCTTTGACTTTTTCTTTGTTGAACACGCACTTTAGGTTCTTGTTTGTTGCTTTAGTTGTGACTCTTGTGTTCATTCTTTTTCCCTTCAATGCCTAAAAGCTTGACATGCTTAGAATCAAAGACCTCCTTGGTTGTAATCCATTCTTATAGTTTTAGTCTATGAGCTGAAGATTATTGATATTTATTTGGTTAGTCCTAATTCACAATGATTTCCATTTTAGCTAAAAAAAAGTCCAAGTTAGATGTATCTGACTGTGGCAAAGAAAACCAGTCTAAGAAAGACTTGGCTTTACAGCAAGCATTGGATCAGATTACAGCTTCATTTGGGAAGGGCTCAATCATGTGGCTTGGTCGTTCTCATGCTCCTAGTGAAGTTCCTGTTATATCTACAGGATCTTTTTTGTTGGATATGGCACTGGGAATTGGTGGTCTGCCTAAGGTATTTATTCATATTTGTGAAACAATTTTGTCACCCAAATTTTCCAACTGTTAGCTGAGTCATTAGATTAGGTGTATTGGATAATTGCTAGCATCTTCACTAATCGCTGTTGTAATAATAGAAGAAGTGGACTACAAGTTTTTGCCTGTGTGTTGTTTTTGACTTAATGAGTATCTTGTTGGTGCAATTACTTTATAATCTTTGCTTTTCTTGCTTTTCTATGTAAGAAATCATCTTTTTGCTGTGGCAAAGCTTTGAATGTCATGTTTGGATATTGGTGTAAATGTCGAATTCCACATACAGTACATACTGGTTCACTAACTACTTATAACTTACTTGTTCTTCACATACTTTATACTGCATAGTTTTCCATTAATTTATTCTTGCCTGGTGGTACATCTTGGTATGCATATTATTATTATCCATGCTTGTATCGCTATAATAGCTGGAAATTTTGATGTCATGTTAACATCAAAATATTTTTCTTTCATCTAATTTGAAGATAACTGATTAGTCTCTGATTATGTGAGGAAATTAATGCATCAAACTTGCAAAAACTTTTATGTATGGAACATGCAAACACACTTCTTATTAATTATTCAATTAATGACACTTAAGTTTCTGCTTTAACTTTCAGGTGGATTATTAATTTTTCCATCAATTTTTTTTTCTCTGCAGGGGCGTGTTGTGGAGATATATGGTCCAGAGGCTTCGGGAAAAACAACACTAGCCCTTCATGTAATTGCAGAATCTCAGAAGAATGGAGGTAATTTTGTTTGGTTAATTATTCTATCAATAGTGTTTGTAAGAATTGTATCCCATGCCATGCCATTATGTATTTCATCTTATGATTTCCTCTATTGTATTCACTAATTTGTATGATTTACAGGGTACTGTGCTTTCATAGATGCAGAGCATGCTCTCGATCCGGCAATGGCAAAGGCTATTGGTGTAAATACTCATAATTTGCTATTGTCACAGCCAGATTGTGGTGAGCAGGCACTTAGTCTTGTTGACACTCTTATTAGGAGTGGTTCAGTTGATGTTGTGGTTGTGGACAGTGTAAGTAGAAGTCTTTGAGATGTGCTTTTGTATTGTATCCCTTTAGGAATATTTCTTTTACCCTCTGAACTTATAGGCGGTGGATTCTGCATCTGCTTCTACTTATTTTTGATTGTCAACCTTGAGTTCTTTCATTCAATTAATTATCCTTAGATTCATTGTTCACATTAAATACCTCTCTGTGGTCAGAATTGACAGTTTTGTTTCAGATGGTATTAGAAAATTTGTAACTTGCCCCATCCTTGGTGGTAAAAATGGTTTTCAAGGATCAAATTAAGCTGTGTTTTATGCTTTTATTAATTTTAGATCTAGTTCATTTGGTTCCAAACTATTCTTGTACCATAATCTACTCAATTTCTATGACATTTGATCATATTTTTGGGCAAATATTTTGTACACATGCATTATTTTTATTGAAATATGTAAGCTACTGAAAATGCACTTAATGAAATATATAATATTTTTTGAAACTGAATCACTCATACCGTACCTGATATCCTTTTCCTTTAACCTTCTTTCTGATTTTAGGTGGCTGCCCTTGTGCCCAAAGCTGAACTTGACGGCGAGATGGGAGATGCTCATGTGGCCCTCCAAGCAAGGTTGATGAGCCAAGCTCTGCGCAAGTTGAGTCATTCGTTGTCACGGTCACAGGCAATTTTGTTGTTTGTTAATCAGGTATTTGTTTGTGAATTGACATGTTCAAATTAAGCTCCTTTGATTGATCTCACAAATGTTTCTTTTGTGGTAGCCTTTAAGAAACTTTTTAACCCTCTATTCCATCAACATATTGGTGTTTTTTCTTGAATTGCAGATTCTATCAATAAATGTGTGCACTATCAAAAATATTTTTTTTCCCAGTTGTGTTGGTAAATAGCAACGGGACTATGGGGTGTATTAATATAATTTGCTGCTGGCATGCTATAATCTATAGCATTCAAAATCACCTGAATGCCAGACCAACTTTGAATTGAAAAGATGATTACAGACTTGTTCAGTTGTGTTGAGATTTTTAGCTCTAATTTTGGAGGCATAGTTATGAGAATTAATTCAAAGTTTGATCATGTACTGCAATTCAACATCAACAGTGGTCAAACCTTCAGAGTAGCATTTGCAAAATCTAGGAATTGAAGACGCCAAAATTTTGTTGCCACCTGTTGAAACCATTTTTTCTATGCAAAACCAGTTTTCCTTAATTGTGGTTGGAAATGACATTGGTTTTCTATTTCTTCTTTGATGTGTGAGAAAAGGAATATTATTTCCAGTGAGATTTGTGATTCATTGCATCAAGTCTCTACGTCTGGATTATACTTTCTTATATGGCCTATTTATCTGTATCCTTGCCACTGCAGATTAGAGCAAAGATGAGCACATTTGGTGGGTTTGGAGTAACACAAGAAGTTACCTCGGGTGGCAATGC
The DNA here is from genome assembly GCF_018446385.1 of Zingiber officinale. Classification (NCBI taxonomy): domain Eukaryota; kingdom Viridiplantae; phylum Streptophyta; class Magnoliopsida; order Zingiberales; family Zingiberaceae; genus Zingiber; species Zingiber officinale. Next base: position 54,435,948 of record NC_055986.1, read on the forward strand.
CTTGAAATTTTACGCATCTGTTCGCCTGAACATCAAACAGATTGGCTTTGTCGAAAAAGACAAGGAGGTAAATACAATTAAAGTAATACAATTTTTTTTTTTAATTTTTATTTTTTTGCAGTAGTCTGTATGTCTATGATCATTTAACTTTGAACTGGCTCTGAACAGAGCTTTTCTTGGTTTTCTTATATGCTTGAAATTTCATTTCATGGACACACTTGGTTGTAGGTGATATAACTTATTGATCCCAGTATGAGAAACCTTTGGTATTGATTCATCAATGGACCCTGCATGCCCCCAGAGCGTAGTTGAGTTGGTACCAAAGTGGTAGACTCACATCAATTGGCAATTCGAGTCACGGTTGCAGCAAATAACCCTCCCATTTAAGAGGTTGCTCAGTACCTGATTTACCTCCCTTCATCTTACCATCATCTCACCGTGGGGCTGGCGATGGGGCGCTTAGCATGAGCGTTATCACGTTTTGCATAAATCAATGGACCCCTGCATGAAGCATATTTTGATTTGCAACTTTCACAAATGTAGTTGCTGACATGGTTGCCTTTTGCAGATTATTGGGCGCAAAGTCTCCGTGAAGATAGTGAAGAATAAGCATGCCCCTCCATTTAGAACAGCTGAATTTGAGCTTGAGTTCGGCAAGGGGATCCGCCGTGAGTCCGAGTTACTTGAACTAGGACTGAAGCACAACTTTGTTACCAAAAGTGGTCTGTCTATGTATGGTTTCAATGGACAAAACTTCAGAGGAAAAGATGCTATTAAACACCATCTGTTGGAGAATGAAGCAGATAGGGAAGACCTAATTACAAAGCTGCGACAGAAGATTTTGCACGATGAGGCTGTCAAGAAGGTTGATCCTGACATCAACACTCAAAATAGGGAGGAGTCGGAAGAGGTCACCTCTGATACAACTGATGAGGAAATTGTTGTTGATGCTTGATGTCTCATTGTTATATAGTTTGATGCCATGGTAAGCTTTATTGCCCAATCAGAAAGATAGGCATTTTAGTAAAACCAGGATTTGTGGGGACATGTCACGTACCTCTACCGTCCTTTGTAAAGAATTGTTGAGCATTTAGTTCTCAAAAACTTCCAAAGATATATTGGCCCTGAAAGGGTTATCTAGCAAGTTGATCTGTCTTTGAGATTACGTAATGACCAATTATGTATTTTCCATTTCTTTGACAACTCATGTTTATGTTCCTTATTTTTGTTTTTCTTTTCTCTTGTATATTAATATTAGTTTTAAAAAGTATGAGGAAATGGTTGAACATGTTTGGAATTTCTGAAAGAGAATTGTGCTTTGCACGGTGCATTATTTTGACTGTTGTATGGAACACGAGAGCTGTTGTAACTGTTCTTTATGAACATAATTGGTGTAAATATTGGAAAATAGTGCAAAGTTAATTTGAAATAGATGTAGGTATTTCACCCTGCCTCCAGTAGTTTATCTGAGTTTAATTTTGGAAATAGTGCAAAGTACTTTTTGTTGGGTTTTCCAGCATGTTGAAAAGTATATATTCAGTTTGTTGCAGTGCCTCTTGTTGGATTTTGCCTGGTGGAAGTTTTTTTTTTTCCAATCACAACATTAAAATGATTAGGTTAAAATGTAAAGGTTATTTTATGGTCGTAGTAACGGAAGTGTATGATTTCTAATTTATTCATGTGATTTGATTTTTTTTAGTTGACATAAGATATCTAGATGATCAATATAGTTTCATTAAAAAAATTTTATCGGTCATTAGAATAAATTGACCGGACATTTTATAAGTTCAACATTTTTAGTTTAATCGTCTATTAAAAAAAATTTATCTGTTAATTTATTGAAGTTGAGATTCGATTTTTAGATGCTTAGAAATTGAGAAGATATTTTATCGCTTTATTATTATCCCGAACATACAATTTGAAAATTTTTATATAGTAGTAAATAGGGATGGAAATGGGTCGGGTTCGGATCGGATTTTATATCCTCCGTCCTCATACCCATCGGGTATAGGATCTTCGATGGGTATATCCATACCCATTAAATGATCGGATATCTTCTATAGTTATAATTTTTCTTCTTTTTATCCAACTATTATCATTCAACAAAAATATATTAAAATTAACAACCTGTTAAAAAATATATATATATAATTAAAAAAATAGATTAAACGTCTATATAGTCTCCTCCTAATATCAACAAAAATAGTAAGTTGATTTTAGAAAAAGAAAATTTTCTTTAATATATGTATATATATTATTTAATCGGGTATCGGGTATTGATAGTCCCTCCATACCCTCCTCCATTCAGGTCGGATGTCGGATCCTCCATCGAATTCGGGTGAAATTGTCATCCCTAGTAGTAAGTGGGGGTTAAATATTTTTTTTAATAATTTAGGATGATTTTTTAAATAATCTTTGGGTAGATAGTGTGTATTTTGGATAGACGATGCATTGGGATAGGATAATCTAAGTAATGGTTAGGGTGAGGGTATCCTTTGAAGCTTTGTAATTTAGAAGTGATGTTGAGTTGTAATTTGAATGGTGCAAATTGTTTAGAACAATCTTCCAGTCAATTGGAATCAGAGTTCTAAGGAACATAATATTTTTGTTCGAGTTCTAATCAATTAATTGACTTAATCAGTCAACAAGGAGATAATTAGCCATTTGAGAATCTTTTTGAGTCAAGTATGAATAGTAGTATTGGATCCAACTTTCATAATTTTTTGAATGACCAGTCAATCAACAAAGGATGAGGACTAGATAGTTAGAGGGGTGGGTGAATAACTCCTAAGTTGCAAGTGCAACTCTTTACTCTTGCTATGAATTTATCAAGATCAATCAAACAGGATTAGCAAAAAAAAAAAAAAAAAAGTAAAGAACATGAATACAAATGGCAGCACAATTGGCTTTGTGGTTTATAATCACCATTTTTCATTTTATGTTGATTCTGGCTGGAATTTTGAGGCTTCTTCGGTTGGACGTGGCACGTTGAGAAGAGGAGAACACTCATTCCGCTTCCTCTTCCTCCAAGTTTAATTAGAGGTTCATCATAAGAGAAAAAAAGTGAGAAGATGAAGGGTTGTTTAATTTGTTCTATCATAGTTCTTCTGACAACAAGTCCGAAGATCACAAGTTATCGTCACCGATTGCACACGAAGAACACAAGATCTTCTCTTGATTGTCTGCAAGGAGCATTATAAGTGAGTTTGTCTCCGTAGCATTTGCCTTTGTCAGGCAAAATCGTGACTTTGTCGCGATCTGCCACTAGTAGCCATGGAGGAAAAGACGGCGGCGCCCTCGCGGACCCTTGCAGATGGCTCATTATGCGCAGCCAAGGAAATCGTGACTGTGTGTCGCAGTTTCTTCTGAGTCGGCGATGGGTCATGAGTGATCCTCACGAGGACCGTGATTGAGTCATGGTTACCTCCCATGGCTGGTGACTGCATAACAATAGAGGAAAGTCGGCAGCATCAATTGTTGTCGATGGACGACAGAAAAAGGTGTGGGCGAGGGCGGAAGAGAAGAAAAGAAGGAAGACGAACTTGAGTTTTAGTTGATTTTAAAAAAAACGTAAGAACAAAGATCTCATGTGACAATTTTCAAAGGTAAATGAACCATTTTGATTCATTTGAACCAAGTAAGATTGGTCCAGCCAAATTATTAGTTGATTTAGCTAGATTAGAATAATTTTTTTAGATCCGGGATTCAAATCATTAATTTCTTAACCATATTAGTTAGATTCAATCAGACTCGACTAAATCTAATTTGGATAATTAGTTTAGCCTTGGTTTAATCAATAAGTCAGGATTAGATTTAAATGAATTTAGTTTAAACAATAATTGAACATCCTAATTAGACTAGTTCTAATGAGGACAAGGGACTTAAGATCCGGTTTCCCAATCGATGATCCTAGTGTGTTAGTCAACTGGAGCTCCTCAAACAAAGAAAATTTATTTTTCTTATTTGGTTAATTATTCTGTGCATTGGTTTATATGTGAATTGAAATGAACCGATTTTATTATTAGTTGTTGATTTTGTACTGATATTATTATTTTCAATTCTAGATGTCGAGAATGATATACATAATGACCCGTTTCGACATGCGACAGAATGAGCTAAGGGAGGAGATTAACTATGATCTAATTTATATACTCAGAGGATACATTGAATGACTTGATCTACTGTTCTAGAAGCTCAAGGAGTAAGAGTTTTCCATCCTAGACAATTATAGGATCCAGACTTTGATTTAATCATTGTTAGGGCATCTTAAGGTAGTAGCACACTATATATGGGGGCACTTTGAAGGGTGTATCTCATATGTAAAATTGTGTGTAATTACTGTTAGGATGTATACTAAAAATGTAACTTTTTGTATGAACATTTATTTTGTAATAAGAATCACATTGGTCAAATGTCTACATTTAGTTAAATGCAGTTGTCCATTTAATTTATATTGTAGATAATATGGAGTGTGGTGTCACACAGAAGATCATGTTATCAGTTCCTTATAAATTATAAATAGTAGCTCACAACCAAGATGGATTGGGACAAACCATTGAAATGATTGTAGTGTAATTTGGTATTAGTTTGTCTTGACTATAAAATTACACTAGTACACTATGTGTGTATTGAGCAGGACCATTTGAGGTTGTTTCTTTTTATACTGACTGCATAAAAGAACATAACCTCTATTATTATGGATGTGCGTACTCTTAATCCCGATATAATAACAAGCACATATACTTAGTATTTATTTCTTTAATTTATCAATGGGTGAGATTTATTCGTTAAATCAATAGGTCCAATAAGTTGAAAAATAATATTATTTATATGGTGTGTTGTTGATTATAAAAGGAAACTGTGTCCTAGTTATCTAAGTTGATGGTGTCCCCTTAAGGAGCTCATAAGGATTATCATGTAAATCCTGTAGGTGGACTTAGTCCGACATGATAATGAAGTTGAGTGGTACTACTCTTGGAGCTAAATATTAATTAAGTGAGTTGTCAGTAACTCATTTAATTAATGGATATTCGATATCTTTAACACAGGGAGACTAATGTACTCAAGATAAGAAGGGTCCCATAATGTAATATGAGATTGGTGCGGCAGTTCAATAATGACTCTTTAGTAGTATGAGTTATTATTGATGAACTTGAGTTGGATGTTCGGGTCGAACACAGGAAGCTCAAGTCCATCAGGAGGCCAAAACCAATTCCTCCTCTAGGTCCCTGCTGTAGCCTCTTATTAAAAACCTTTTTATCCACTCAAAGCTCAGCTTCTTATCCAAGCTAGGGGTCGACCACATCCTTGCTTGGTGCCCAAGCAAGGGGCCGGCCAAGCCCATCTTGGTGTCCAAGATGTGGCCGGCCAAGCCTTGCTTGGTGACCAAGCAAGGGGCCGACCGCTAAAGAAATAAAAGAGATTTTAATTTTTGTTAAAATCTTTCCTTTTATAGCAATCTACAAAGAATTAAAAGAGATATTTTAATTTTAAAATCTTTCCCTTTTTGAAGCCATCCACATAGTTTTAAAATTTAAAATCTTTCCTTTTTTGTTGCCATCTATATTGGTTTAAAAAGAGAGATTTTAATTTTGATAAAACTTTCCTTATTTGTAACCATGATTTAGAAGAGAAGTTTAATTTTTAAACTTTCCTTAGCCATCACAATAGGAAATTTAAAATAGAGAGATTTTAATTATTATTAAAATTTCTTTTTTTGCCATGATTGGAATTAAAAGGAAGTTTTAATTATGGTTAAAACTTTCCTTTTTAGCATTCACCAAGGATTATAAAAGAGAGGTAGATGGTGCCTTGTGGTGAGACACAACAAAAAGTTCCCTCTTCTCTTTTCCTTGGTGGCCGTCCCTTCTCTTTTCTCTTCTCCCTTTGTTTTCTTCTCTTAAGGCCGGTGGCACATCAAGCTCCATCTTCTTGTGGGCGGTTTGCTTGGAAGGGAAGAAGAAGAGAAGGAAGTTTCTTATTTTGGCATTCTTTGGGTAGCCGAAACTTGTAGGCAAAGAAGAAGGTTCGGGTGGATTTCATCTTGGTAGATCGTCGCCCACACGACGTCCAAGAGGAGGAGAGAAATACAGCAGAAGATCAAGAGGTCTTTAAGTTACAAAGAAATGTATAACTAGTTAATTGTTTCCGCCATGAACTAGTTTAGTTTTTCTTTGTATGGATCATGAAATACCAACACAAGAGGCTAGCGATTTTGTGTTTTCATTTTTGTGCTTCAATTTTGTGTTTCGATCTTGTGCTTTGATTGAGGTCTCTGTAGTTAAACCTAAGGTTACTGTGAGAAGTTTAAATATTCAATTTCTTTGAAAGGCTTTGTCTAGGAAGTAGTGGATGATCCCATAACCAAGAAGGCCTAGTGCCTCGCCAACGACCTGGAAGCCAATCCTTGAAATAGATATTTAATCAACTTCTGTAATATGGTTTAACTTCTGAAGAGCACAAGGGTTGAACTTGGAGTAAAAATGTGAAGTTTCGTTTCCAATCTAAGTTTAACTTTGTAGAACGAACTTGGAGTAAAAATGTTAAGTTTTGTTTCCAATCCAAGTTTAACTTCTGAAGAGCACATGGATCGCTAGGAAAAGTTCTGTAATTGTACAAATTTTTATACCGGGGAAATAGAACGGTATTCCAAGTAGCATCCAACAACTGGTATCAGAGCGAGTTTTCTACCTCTGTGTGTTTGGTTTTCAGTTAAATTATGTACTTTTCATACATAAATTTAGGCAGGATAATAGTAGGATGTGCAAATAGATTAACTCTGTGGTTGCAGGCATCCTAGTTCCAACTATTATGACCCTATTGTGTTGGTGTGTGATTGGACCCTTGGGCATATCGAGAGCATTTTATGTGTGTGCATGATTATAATTATTAAATACAGCAGGAGATGTATTAGTTTTAGGATTTTACATTCTGTTCGATCTAGATTACATGTACATTCCCTAGTAGAATATAGGATCGATAAATGTAAAATTTTATTTTGTCGCGGATCGTATCCTTGCGAGGCGTGGTGCTATTTGAGGACCAGCGGAAAAGAAAGCAAGATAGATGCGACGACATGACCGGCTGGTGGCGGCTAGGGTTGGTGGCACACGGAGGACAACTATGGATGATGTCATAATAGTTGGAAAATTATTTTTCATATTTATTGTCTTTTATGTTGTTTATAAGTGCTGTGTGTGTGCATGTTAAAATTCCTCATTTTTAAATAACTAAGTGGGAGAGGAATTATTTAAATTTCACGGTCTCCATTACTGGTTTGTAAGTGATGCATTCAAACTTACGCGTTAGCTCTGAGTGCCTTCCTCCACATCAGATGAGTTTGTTTGCGGATCATTAGATCAAACTTCCTTTATGGATGATTATAGGAAATTATTCAGGTTTGTGTGATCTTCTCCATCTGAAGGGGTACAATCCTATTTAATGGACTAAGTATCAAGTAATGGTATACACTTAGGCGCATTTAATAGTATCCTCCCCATCGGAGTCACTGCTATTATTTGTGTGACCGAAGAAAAATCAACTATTAATTTTATTTGTCATAAAATTAGGATGACAAGATAATAAAATTAATGGGTAAAACCCCCTCTTACAAATGTTTGAATTTGTATACGTCCACACTATCATGGCATACAAAATTCACGGTGCTTTGAGGTATTGGTAAATTTAAATGATATTGTTTGAGGAATCAATATTATTTTAAATTCTAAAGTTTTGACCAAATATTTTATGAATATTAGGATTTCAAATGACTTTCAATCCTCTTGCTGTTATATTGAAAGAAAACAAACTTACTGGTCCCAATTACATTGATTGGAAGCAAACTTGGACATTGTCTTACCTGCTGAAGGATACAAGTTCGTATCTCTTGAGGTCTGTCCTAGCGTGCTTGATAGGGATTCTAGTGAAGAGGAGATAGAGAGACATAGGAAATGGGTGAAGACAGATAAGATGGTGTGGTGTTACATTTTGGCTTCTATGTCAAATGTGCTGCAACATCAGCATCATGCCTTACCCACTGCCTATGACATGATGCTCAATCTCAAGGAACTCTTCAGACACCAGAATCAGGCTACCAGGCAAGAGGCCATGAGAAACTTAATGACGACCACCATGACTGAGGGGACACCAGTAAGGGATCATATCCTCAAGATGATGGCTCATTTGACGAATTGTCCTCGTAGAAACGAGAACAATGTAGGTGTATCTTATTCATTAGTTGTCGAAACATGTTTAGTGTTGTTATCTACCGGTACCTGGTGTGTAGTTACAGGAGTCACTGATCATGTTTGCAATTCATTACAGGGGTTTTAGGAAACTCGACGACTACATGAAGGGGATATCTGTTGGTTGCTACTCGAAAAGCCTAGAGGTTCCACTGTACAAAAATTTTGTACAAAGGTCTGAACCTTTTCCTAACTACCATGTGTTCTTTTAAATTAAATTTTGGATCGCCTGCGGAACTTTACACGTTTGATCCAAAACTTAATCTATTTGTTCTTTTAGGTTTTGACTTGGATCTCCTACGGAACTTAACACGTTCAACCCAAATCACCTTAAGTTATTAATTCCATTAAATATTAATTTCCATAATTGGTTCCCAGTACTGACGTGGCGAGGCACACGGCCTTCTTGGATATGGGAGCAACCACCACCGACTAGACAAAACCTTTTATAGAAATCTAATATTTAATTTCCTAAAATAACTTTAGGTTAACCAAAAAGAACAATCAAATCACAAGGAAAAGAAAAAACAAAAGAACACAACATCGAAAAACATATTCGAAATTCTAGAACGTAAGCCTCTTGTATTTGGTATTATTTCCATAAATAACTAGTATGATGCGGAAAGAAAAATTACTAGTTATACCTTGTAGAAAAACCTCTTGATATTCTACCGTATTCCTCTTCTAACCTCGGACGTTGTGTGGGCAACGATCTTCCGAGATGAGAAACCACCAACCACCTTCTTCTCCTCTTAGCTAGGTTCGGCCACAAAGAAAGAAGCTTCACCAAGGAAGAAAATCAAAACACTAACCAAGCTCCAAGAGATGCTCGCTTCCTCTCCTTCTTCTTCTTCTTCTCCAAGTAGTATCCGGCCACCACAAGAGCTCCAAGGAAAGAGGGGTTCGACCAGAAGAAGAGAAGAGAGGATGGCCGGCCACACCAAGGAACAAAAGAGGGAGAGAAAATAATAGAGGTTGTGTCTCATGAAGGCACCCCTACCCCTTCTTTTATATTCCTTGGCCTAGGCAAATTAGGAAATTTAATTACAATAAAATTTTCTTAATTTCCTTGACATGATTTAATTAAGAAAAATAAAATAAAATTTCCCCAATTAAACTCTAATGGCCGGCCACATCAAGAGGAAATAAATTAGACAAGTTTTAATCAACAAATTAAAACTTCCTAATTTGTTTCCGGAAATTTTAAAAGTAAAATTTCTCTTTAAAAACTCTTCATGGTTGATAAAAGGAAATTTCTATAATTTTAATTTTATCAACATGTGGATAATTTTAAAGAGAAAATAAAATATCTCACCAATCTACAAATAAGGAAAGAGATCTAATCTCTTTCTTTAATCTTTTGTAGATCTTTTACAAGAGAGATATTTTAATTTTAATTCTCTTTAATAAATTATTTCTTCCACATAATAAAAATTAAAATTAAAATCCTTTTTAATTTAATTTGGCCGGCCCCTTTAGCTTGGGTTCAAGCTAGGGCCGGCCACCCCAATTTATACCTAGGCCGGCCCTAGCTTGGTCGGCCCCCTATTGGTGGGTATAGGTGGGTATAGTACTCTATAAATAAGAGGCTACGATAGGGACCGAGAGGAGGAATTGGTTTTGGTCTCCCGATAAAATTAAGCATCCCGTGTTCGCCCCGAACACACAACTTAATTTTATCAATAATAATTCATTCCACTAGAGAACTATTATTGAACCACCGCACCAATCCCAAATTACATTTTTGGGCTCCTTCTTATTATGAGTGTGTTAGTCTCCCTGTGTTTAAGATATCGAATGTCCACTAATTAAGTGAGTTACTGACAACTCATTTAATTAATATCTAAATCCAAGAGTAGTACCACTCAACCTTATCATCATGTCGGACTAAGTCCACCTGCAGGGTTTAACATGACAATCCTTATGAGCTCCTCTTGGGGACATTATCAACCTAGTATCTCTAGGACACAGTTTCCTTCTATAATCAACAACACACACTATAAGTGATATCATTTCCCAACTTATCGGGCTTATTGATTCATCGAACTAAATCTCACCCATTGATAAATTAAAGAAATAAATATCAAATATATATGCTTGTTATTATATTAGGATTAAGAGTACACACTTCCATAATAACCGAGGTCTTTATTCCTTTATAAAGTCAGTATAAAAGAAACGACCTCAAATGGTCCTACTCAATACACTCTGAGTGTACCAGTGTAATTATATAGTCAAGATAAACTAATACCTAATTACACTACGACCTTCTAATGGTTTGTTCCTTTCCATTTTGGTCGTGAGCTACTGTTTATAATTTATAAGGTACTGATAACATCATCTTCTGCATGTGACACCACATACTATGTTATCTACAATATAAATTAAATGAACAACTACAAAATGTAGACAATTTGACCAAATGTGATTCTTTATTCATAATGAATGTTTACAAAGCTTAGGCTTTCAGTATACACTCCAACAATCTCCCACTTATACTAATGACTAAGCTGCCATATCTTCTACCATACATCTGATTCCCATTCCCTCCACATGCCGATCAAAAGCTTTCGCCGGAAGGGCCTTAGTGAAAGGATCTGCCAGGTTATCCGCTGATGCAATCTTTGCGATGACAACTTCTCCTCGCTTCACGATATCTCGTATCAGGTGGTACTTGCGCTCTATATGTTTACTTGCCTTATGAGCTCGTGGTTCCTTCGAGTTTGCAACTGCACCACTATTATCACAATAAATTGTGATGATTTTGGGCAAACCAGGAATCACATCTAAGTCCATTAGAAAGTTCCTGAGCCATACTGCTTCTTTAGCTGCTACATACTCAGCTTCCATGGTTGAGTCCGATACGCATTTCTGCTTAACACTCCTCCATGAAATGGCTCCACCTCCTAAAGTAAACACATAGCCTGATGTAGACTTACTGTTATCCCTATCTGATTGGAAATCTGAATCCGTGTAACCCACAGGGAGCAAATCATCTGCTTGATAAACTAGCATATAATCTCTAGTCCTTCTCAGGTACTTTAATATATGCTTTACCGCAGTCCAATGTCCTTGTCCAGGGTTACTCTGATATCTGCTAACCATGCCCACGACAAAACAGATATCAGGTCTCGTACATAGCATTGCATACATTAGGCTTCCTACAGCCGAGGCATAAGGAACTGCTTTCATGTCCTCTATCTCTTTTGATGTCTTCGGAGACATCTCTTTAGATAGAGCTATTCCATGCCTAAAAGGTAAGAAACCTTTCTTGGAATCCTGCATGCTAAAACGAGCAAGGATTGTATCTATATATGAAGCTTGGGACAGACACAACATTCTTTTCTTACGATCCCTTATAACTTTGATCCCGAGAATGTGTGCACAATCTCCTAAGTCCTTCATATCAAATTGTTTGGACAACCATACCCTTACGTCTGATAATACCTTGACATTGTTGCCAATTAACAAAATATCATCTACGTATAGTACAAGAAATACCACCACGTTTCCGTTACACTTCTTGTATACACAAGACTCATCCGGACACTGAATAAATCCATATGACTGGATTACATCATTAAACCGGATGTTCCAAGACCTTGAAGCTTGCTTCAGTCCATAAATGGACCGATTGAGCTTGCACACTAGATGCTCTTTGCCTTTTTCAATGAACCCTTCTGGTTGCTTCATATGGATGTTCTCTTCAAGACTTCCATTAAGGAAAGCTGTCTTGACATCCATTTGCCAAATCTCATAATCCATATGAGCAGCAATGGATAAGAGTATCCGGATAGACTTAAGCATGGCTACCGGTGAAAAGGTTTCCTCATAATCGATTCCCTCTTTCTGAGTGTACCCTTTTGCAACAAGCCTAGCTTTGAAAGTTTCTACCTTCCCGTCTGTCCCTCTTTTCCTTTTGTAGATCCACTTGCATCCAACGACTTTTACACCATCAGGTGGTTCTACAAGCTCCCAGACCTTATTAGAGTACATAGACTCTATTTCAGAATTCATTGCCTTTTGCCAAGATGCTGCATCTATATCTTGGAGTGTTTCGTCATATGTTCGTGGATCAGGTTCATGTTTACCCGGGATCAAGTCCGAAGACTCTCCCAAAAACATGAATCTTTCAGGCTGCCTTACAACTCTCCCACTACGACGAGGCACTATCTGTGGTTGTGTTTCATGTGTGACACATGTTGCAGTCTCTTGTGGTACTTCATCTTGTACTGTTGGTACTGAAGTAGACGTGTCCTCTTTAAGTTCTTCTAAAACAACTTTGCTACTGGGCTTGTGATCCATTATATAGTCTTTTTCTAAAAACTGGGCATTGGTGCTAACAATGACCTTATGGTCTTTAGGACTATAAAATAAACCACCTTTTGTTCCTTTGGGATATCCTACAAACACGCGAACTTCTGTACGGGATTCTAACTTATCAGCATCTGGTTTCAGCACATGTTTTGGACTACCCCAAATCCGAATATGTCTTAGACTGGGTTTTCGCCCATTCCACAATTCTATGGGAGTAGAAGAAACTGATTTAGAAGGTACTAAGTTCAGAACGTATACTGCTGTTTCCAGAGCATATCCCCAAAACGAATTTGGTAATTCTGAATAACTCATCATCGATCTAACCATCTCCATAAGAGTCCTGTTCCTTCATTCTGCTACACCATTCTGTTGGGGTGTTCCAGGTGCAGACAATTGGGATTGAATCCCGACCTCTGATAAGTAATTCCTAAACTCTCCTAAGAGGTATTCGCCACCATGATCAGACCGTAGTGTCTTGATACTTTTACCTAGTCGTTTCTCCACATCAGCCTTGTATTCTTTGAACTTATCAAAGCATTCGGACTTGCGGCGCATTAGGTAAATGTATTCGTATCTTGAATAATCGTCTATAAAAGAGACAAAATATTCAAAACCACCTCTTGCTTGGACAGACATAGGACCACACAAATCAGAATGAACCAATTCTAACACTTCTTTGGCTCTATACCCCTTTGCCTTGAACAGCCTCTTGGTCATTTTACCTTCTAAGCAAGATTCACAAGTTGGAAAATTTTCCAACTCTAATGAACTCAAAAGTCCATCGGCTATAAGCCTCTGAATCCTACTTAAGTTAATATGACCAAGCCTTAGATGCCAAAGATATGCTTGGTTCATTCCAGGTTCTTTTCTCTTATTAGAATTAGAAGATGAGTTATAAATTTCCATGTTTTGCTTTGTGGAAGAAATTGAATTTAAAGTATACAAATTGCCAACTAATGCACCAGAACAGATAATCACTTTATTTCTTTTAATAACTACATCGTTACCAAAAGAAACTGAATATCCATCTAAAAATAGTTTAGAAACTGAAATTAAATTCTTTCTAAAACTGGGTACATAAAGACAGTTTCTTAAAATCAAATTTCTATTTCTACTAAAAGATAAGTAGACGTCTCCCACTGCAACAGCTGCCACCTTAGTAGCATTGCCCATGTAGACGGTAATCTCTCCTTCAGATAGTCGTCGGGTTTCCTGGAACCCCTGCAGAGAATTGCAGACATGATCAGTGGCTCCCGTATCTACACACCAGGTGCTGGTAGATAACACCGCTAAACATGTTTCAACAACTAGAGCATGAGATATACCTTTGTTTTGGTTCTTACGAGGACAGTCCGCCTTCCAATGTCCTGCCTGCTTGTAGATGAAGCATTTGCCCTTCGGCTTCTTCACTCCGGCTTTAAATCCCGTACTCTGAGATTTATTCACTTTCTTTGCTGAACCAGCTTGTTTCTTCTTCTTCTTTTCTCTCGGTTTAGAAGTAGAACCATTTTCAGCATAGTGAATTTGAGCATTGTGACGAAATAATCCTTCTGCTGCTTGAAGTTCTGTCAGTAGTTCCACTAATGAATAAATCCTCTTATTCATATTATAGTTCAGGCGGAACTGCTCAAAACTTCTAGGTAGCGTTTGGAGGATCATATCGATCTAGGTTTCCCCATCAATTTCTCCTCCAAGGATCTGTTTCTCGTTCAGATAAGCCATCATCTTTAGGATATGATCCCTCACAGGAGTACCCTCTTGCATGGTGGCTGTCATTATCTTTCTCATGGCTTCTTGCCTAGAAGCCCTATCCTGATGACCAAAGAGTTCCTTGAGATTGTTCATAATATCATAGGCTGTTGGTAAATCTTGATACTGATGTTGCAATACATTTGACATTGAAGCCGAAATGTAACACCGCCATCTCATCTGCTTTTACCTATTTCCTATGAAATTCAATTTCCTCTTGGGTAGATTCACCAGTAGGTGCTTCAGGGCACTGCTCAGTCAGTACAAATTTATAGCTTTCAGCAGTAAGAACAATGTCTAGGTTTCTTTTCCAATCTATGTAATTAGGTCCAGTAAGTCTATTCTGTTGAAGTATGATGGACAGTGGGTTGAAAGTCATCCTAAGAATCACAAATAACTTTTGGTCAAAACTCTAAATTTAGAATAATATTGATTCCTCAAACAATACTATTTTAAATTAACCAACATCTCATAACACCGTGAATTTTGTATGCCACGTTAGTGTGGACGTATACAAATTCAACATTTGTAAAAGGAGGGTTTTAACCCATTAATTTTATTATCTTGTCAACCTAACTTTTTGACAAATAAAATTAATAGTTGGTATCATTTGGTCACACAAATAATAGCAGTGACTCCGATGGGGAGGATACTATTAGATGTGTCTAAGTGTATACCATTACTTGACACTAAGTCCATTAATAAGATTATGCCCCTTCCGTTGGGGAAGATCACACGCTCTTAATTAACTTCCTATAGTCATCCAAAAATGGAAGTCTGTTCTAGTGATCCACAAACAAGCTCATCCGTTATGGAGGAAGGCACTCAGAGCCAACGCGCAAGCTTGTTTGCATCACTTACAAACCAGTAATGGAGACCATGGGATTTACTTAAAAATCCCTCTCCCACTTAGTTATTTATAAATGAGGAATTTTAATTATGCTAGCCTACTAAACTTGTAAACTAACATGCACACACAGCACAATATAAAAGCAATAAATAGAAAATCTAATTTTCAACTATTATGGCTTTTATCTCTAGTTGTCCTCCGTGTGTTGTCATCCCAAGCTGCTGTCATATTTGGGCACCGCTACCGGGTCTAGCTGTCGCATCCATCTTGCTCCTTGTTCCGCTGTGCCTCTGGTCCTTAGAAGGTTCCACGCTTTGCAAGATTCGATCCGCGACATAAATAGAATTTTATATTTTTGATCCTATATTCCATAAAAGGAATGTACATGTATCTAGATCAAAAATAAAATCCTAATAAAACTAAATACAGCTCCTGCTATATTTTAATACAATCATGCACACACATATAAATGCCCTTGACATGTCCAAGGGTCCAATCACACACATAATAACTAAAAGCCGTAATAGTTGGATCCTGCATCCACAAATTTAGCACATCCTACTATTAACCTGCCTAAATTATGTATGACATGTGCATAATTAACCTAATACCAAATACACAGAGGAAAACCTAGCTCTGATACCAATTGTTGGTTGCTACTCAGAAAGCCTAGAGGTTCCACTGTACAAAAATTTTGTACAAAGGTCTGAACCTTTTCCTAGCTACCATGTGTTCTTTTAAATTAAATTTTGGATCGCCTGCGGAACTTTACACGTTTGATCCAAAACTTAATCTATTTGTTCTTTTAGGTTTTGACTTGGATCTCCTGCGGAACTTAACACGTTCAACCCAAATCACCTTAAGTTATTAATTCCATTAAATATTAATTTCCATAATTGGTTCCCAGTACTGACGTGGCGAGGCACACGGCCTTCTTGGATATGGGAGCAACCACCACCGACTAGACAAAACCTTTTATAGAAATCTAATATTTAATTTCCTAAAATAACTTTAGGTTAACCAAAAAGAACAATCAAATCACAAGGAAAAGAAAAAATAAAAGAACACAACATCGAAAAACATATTCGAAATTCTAGAACGTAAGCCTCTTGTATTTGGTATTATTTCCATAAATAACTAGTATGATGCGGAAAGAAAAATTACTAGTTATACCTTGTAGAAAAACCTCTTGATCTTCTACCGTATTCCTCTTCTAACCTCGGACGTTGTGTGGGCAACGATCTTCCGAGATGAGAAACCACCAACCACCTTCTTCTCCTCCTAGCTAGGTTCGGCCACAAAGAAAGAAGCTTCACCAAGGAAGAAAATCAAAACACTAACCAAGCTCCAAGAGATGCTCGCTTCCCCTCCTTCTTCTTCTTCTTCTCCAAGTAGTATCCGGCCACCACAAGAGCTCCAAGGAAAGAGAGGGGTTCGGCCACCACAAGAGGAAGAGAGGGAAAGGATGGCTGGCCACACCAAGGAACAAAAGAGGGAGAGAAAATAATAGAGGTTGTGTCTCATGAAGGCACCCCTACCCCTTCTTTTATATTCCTTGGCCTAGGCAAATTAGAAAATTTAATTACAATAAAATTTCCTTGACATGATTTAATTGAGAAAAATAAAATAAAATTTCCCCAGTTAAACTCTAATGGCCGGCCACATCAAGAGGAAATAAATTAGACAAGTTTTAATCAACAAATTAAAACTTCCTAATTTATTTCCGGAAATTTTAAAAATAAAATTTCTCTTTAAAAACTCTTCATGGTTGATAAAAGGAAATTTCTATAATTTTAATTTTATCAATATGTGGATAATTTTAAAGAGAAAATAAAATATCTCACCAATCTACAAATAAGGAAAGAGATCTAATCTCTTTCTTTAATCTTTTGTAGATCTTTTACAAGAGAGATATTTTAATTTTAATTCTCTTTAATAAATTATTTCTTCCACATAATAAAAATTAAAATTAAAATCCCTTTTTAATTTAATTTGGCCGGCCCCTTTAGCTTGGGTTCAAGCTAGGGCCGGCCACCCCAATTTATACCTAGGTCGGCCCTAGCTTAGTTCCCAAGCTAGCTTGGCCGACCCCCTATTGATGGGTATAGAAGGTGGGTATAGGTGGGTATAATACTCTATAAATAAGATGCTACGATAGGGACCGAGAGGAGGAATTGGTTTTGGTCTCCCGATAAAATTAAGCATCCCGTGTTCGCCCCGAACACACAACTTAATTTTATCAATAATAATTCATTCCACTAGAGAACTATTATTGAACCACCGCACCAATCCCAAATTACATTTTTGGGCTCCTTCTTATTATGAGTGTGTTAGTCTCCCTGTGTTTAAGATATCGAATGTCCACTAATTAAGTGAGTTACTGACAACTCATTTAATTAATATCTAAATCCAAGAGTAGTACCACTCAACCTTATCATCATGTCGGACTAAGTCCACCTGCAGGGTTTAACATGACAATCCTTATGAGCTCCTCTTGGGGACATTATCAACCTAGTATCTCTAGGACACAGTTTCCTTCTATAATCAACAACACACACTATTAGTGATATCATTTCCCAACTTATCGGGCTTATTGATTCATCGAACTAAATCTCACCCATTGATAAATTAAAGAAATAAATATCAAATATATATGCTTGTTATTATATTAGGATTAAGAGTACAAACTTCCATAATAACCGAGGTCTTTGTTCCTTTATAAAGTCAGTATAAAAGAAACGACCTCAAATGGTCCTACTCAATACACTCTGAGTGTACTAGTGTAATTATATAGTCAAGATAAACTAATACCTAATTAGACTACGACCTTCTAATGGTTTGTTCCTTTTCATTTTGGTTGTGAGCTACTGTTTATAATTTATAAGGTACTGATAATATCATCTTCTGCATGTGACACCACATACTATGTTATCTACAATATAAATTAAATGAACAACTACAAAATGTAGACAATTTGACCAAATATGATTCTTTATTCATAATGAATGTTTACAAAGCTTAGGCTTTCAGTATACACTCCAACAATATCACTGTCTACATGGACAATGCTACGAAAGTGGCGGCTATTGCAGTGGGAGATGTTTATAGGAATAAAACATTCATTTTGAGAAATTGTCTTTATGTATAAAGTTTTAGAAAGAACCTGATTTCAATTTCTAAACTATTTATGGATGAATATTCTGTTTCTTTGATGACAAAGTAGTTGTCAAGAAAAATAGGGTAATTATCTATTCTGGTACATTGGTTGGCAATTTGTTTACTCTAAATCCAATAACTCTCATGATGCAACAAATGGAAATTAATAACACATCTTCTAATAAGAGAAAGTAACCTGCGTAAATGAACCAAACATATCTTTGACATCTAAGGCTTGGTCATATTAACTTGAGTAGGATTCAAAAGCTAATAGCTAATGGACCTTTTGGTTCATTGGTGGTAGAAAACTTTTCAACCTGCGAATCTTGCTTGGAAGGGAAAATGACCAAGAGACCTTTTAAGGCCAAGGGGTATAGAGCCAAAGATGTGTTGGAATTGGTTCATTCTGATTTGTGTGGACCTATGACTATTCAGGCAAGAGGTGGTTTC
Organism: Zingiber officinale; assembly: GCF_018446385.1. Classification (NCBI taxonomy): domain Eukaryota; kingdom Viridiplantae; phylum Streptophyta; class Magnoliopsida; order Zingiberales; family Zingiberaceae; genus Zingiber; species Zingiber officinale. Next base: position 54,454,713 of record NC_055986.1, read on the forward strand.
AAATATTTTGTCTCTTTTATAGATGACTATTCGAGATACGGGTACATTTACTTGATGCACCGCAAGTCTGAGTGCTTTGATAAATTCAAAGAGTACAAGGTTGATGTGGAGAAACATCATGGTAAAAGTATCAAGAAACTATGGTCTGATTGTGGTGGCGAGTACCTCTTAGGAGAGTTTAGAAGTTACTTATCAAAGGCCGAGATTCAATCTCAACTGTCTGCACTTGGTACACCCCAACAGAATGGTGTGGCAGAACGAAGAAATAGGACTCTTATGGAAATGGTTAGATCAATGATGAGTTATTCAGAATTATCAAATTCATTTTGGGGATATGCTCTGGAAACGGCAGTGCACATTCTGAACTTGGTACCTTCTAAATCAGTACCCTCTACTCCCACAGAATTATGGAATGGGTGTAAGCCTAGTCTGAATCATATTCGGATTTGGGGTAGTCCAGCACATGTGCTGAAGGGAGACACTGATAAGTTGCAATCACGTACAGAAGTTCGCTTATTTGTGGGTTATCCTAAAGGAACGAAAGGTGATTTACTTTATAGTCCTAAAGATCAGAAGGTCATTGTTAGCGTCAATGCCCGATTTTTAGAAGAGGACTATGTAATGAACCACAAGCCCATGAGTAAAATTATTCTTGAAGAAATAAGGGAAGACATGTCTACTTTAGTACCAATGGTACAAGATGTGATACCACAAGAAACTGCAACACGTGTCACAAATGATGCATAATTACAAGCAGTGTCATGTCGTAGTGGGAGGGTTGCTCGGCAACCTGAAAGATTCATATTTTTGGGAGAGTCTTCGGACTTGATCCCTGGTAAACATGAACCTGATCCCTGCACATATGATAAAGCACTCCAAAATAAAGATGCAGCATCTTGGCAAAGTGCAATGAACTCGGAAATAGAATCTATGTATTCTAATCAAATCTGAGAGCTTGTAGAACCACCAAATGGTGTAAAAGATATTGGGTGTAAATGGGTCTACAAAAGAAAAAGAGGGACAGACGGGAAGGTGGAAACTTTCAAAGCAAGGCTTGTTGCAAAAGGGTATACTCAGAAAGAAAGAATCGATTATGAGAAAACCTTTTCGCCGGTAGTCATGCTTAAGTCTATCCGGATTCTTTTATCTATTGCTATTCATATAGATTATGAGATTTGGCAAATGGATGTCAAGAAAGCTTTTCTTAATGGAAGTCTTGAAGAAAACATCCATATGAAGCAACCAGAGGGATTCATTGCTAAGGGCAAAGAGCATCTTGTATGTAAGTTCAATCGGTCTATTTATGGACTGAAGCAAGTTTCGAGATCTTGGAACATCCGGTTTAATGAAGTGATCCAGTCTTATGGATTCATTCAATGTCAGGATGAGTCTTGTGTATACAAGAAGAGTGACAGAAACGTGGTGGTATTTCTTGTATTATACGTAGATAATATTTTGCTCATTGGCAATAATGTCAAAATGTTGTCAGATATAAGGGTATGGTTGTCCAAACAGTTTGATATGAAGGACTTAGGAGAATGTGGACATATTCTTGGGATCAAAGTAATAAGGGATCGTAAGAAAAGGATGTTGTGCTTATCCCAAGCTTCATACATTTATATTATCTTAGCTCGTTTTAGTATGCAAAACTCCAAGAAAGGTTTTCTACCTTTTGGGCATGGAGTACCTTTATCTAAAGAGATGTGTCCTAAAACATTAAAGGAGATAGAAGACATGAAGGCAGTTCCTTATGCTTCGGTTGTAGGAAGCCTAATGTATGCAATGCTATGTACGAAATCGGATATCTGTTTTGTCGTGGGCATGGTTAGCAGATATCAAAGTAATTCAGGACAAGGACACTAGACTGCCGTAAAGCATATATTAAAGTACCTGAGAAGGACTAGAGATTATATGTTGGTTTACCAGGAAGATGATTTGCTCCCTGTGGGTTACACGGATTCGGATTTCCAATCAGATAGGGATAATAGTAAGTCGACCTCAGGGTATGTGTTTAATTTGGGAGGTGGAGCCATAGCATGGAGGAGTGTTAAGCAGAAATGTGTTTCGGACTCCACCCTGGAAGCTGAGTATGTGGAAGCCTTTGAGGCATCCAAAGAAGCTGTATGACTCAGAAACTTCTTGATGGACTTAGATGTGATTCTTGGTTTACCCAAAATTATCACAATTTATTGTGATAATAGTGGTGTAGTATCAAACTAAAAAGGAACCACGAGCCCATAAGGTAAGTAAACACATTGAGCGCAAGTACCACCTGATACGAGACATCGTAAAGCGAGGAGAAGTTGTTGTCGCCAAGATTGCATGAGCAGATAACTTGGATCCTTTCACTTAGGCCCTTCAGGTGAGAGCTTTTGATGGACATGTTGAGGGGATGAGAATCAGATGTATGACAACATATATGGCAACATAGTCTTTTAGTATAAGTGAGAGATTGTTAGGATGTATACTAAAAGTCTAGCTTTTTGTATGGATATTTATTTTGTAATAAGAATCACATTGGTCAAATATCTGCATTTAGTTAAATGTAATTTTTCATTTAATTTATATTGTTGATAACATGGTGTGTGGTATCACACAGAAGATCATGTTATCAGTTCCTTATAAATTATAAATAGTAGCTCACAATCAAGATGGATTGGGACAAACCATTGGAATGGTTATAGTGTAATTTGGTATTAGTTTATCTTGACTATAAAATTATACTAGTACACTATGTGTGTATTGAGCAGGACCATTTGAGGTTGTCTCTTTTTATACTGACTGCATAAAAGAACAGAACCTCTGTTATTATAGATGTGCGTACTCTTAATTCTGATATAATAACAAGTGTTGGAACCCCAAGGTATTTTGATGTGATCAAACAAGTTAAGTTAGGTCCTGTTTTTTCTAACCCTTGTGTCTAAGTGTGTAGGAGCTTAGGAACACAGTAAGTCGAGCGGAAGACACGGCTAACGAGAAGGACGAAATGGGGAGAGAGCTGACGAGCTCGGTGTGTCCGAGGGACGAGGTGACCGCGAAAGAGTACACCGGTAAACGAGAAGAACGTATGTGACGTTCGAGGGACGAGAAACATGGAAGGAAGGTTGCTCGAGAAGAAGGCCGAAACTTGGGTTCGGGTGAGCCCTATTCCGGATGGCCGAGATCACCCAAGCTAGTGGAGCCGGAGTTGAAGACCCGGACCGAGACGAGCTGAACCGGAGCAGCGGTCCCAGACGAAGAAAGTCAACTTTTGTTGACCTTAGGGCTCCGGGTGCCAAGAACCATTATGGGCGCCCGGAACAGCCCGAGGCGCCCGGAACCCTTCTGGGCGCCCGGACCGAAGTTTTTGACCGGATCGAGTCAAACTCGATCTGAACGTTGGGGGATAAAATTTTATCTCCCCCCAGGGTGCCTGGAACCCTTCGGGGCGCCCCGACCAGTGCTATAAATATAGCACTGATCTGCACAGTTATTTGAATCAACTTGTAATACATTTTCTCTGTGCTTTACTATTCTTTTGTGCTGTCAATGCTGTAAGAGGCTACTCCGCCCAGAGGAGATCATCAGATAGTGTATCATTCTTTCATTAGATTAGCAGTCCTCTGATTGCAAACCAAGTAAACCCTCTATATCTGAGTTTATTTTTAATTAGTCTCTTTTATTTAAAGTTACAAGTTTTATTATTAAGTTGAAATCCGAGAAAGGTTAGATTTATTTTTTTAGGGCAATTCACCCCTCCCCTCTTGTTGGCCTCCAAAGGGACCAACAAGTGGTATCAGAGCAAGGCGCTTCAGGAGGACTAACCGCCGATTGAAGCAACGAGATGACCGGACCAAACATTGTTCCACCAAAATTCGAGGGGGGCTTCCCACACTGGAAGCGTCGTATGGAGGTATTCCTGAAAACTGATTTCAAAATTTGGTTAATTATAAAGTATGGCTTTGTAGCTCCGACGAATCAGAATGGAGAAGAAAAAGAAGAGAGTCAGTGGACAAAGAAGGAGCAGAATGATTCCGTAGCGAACAACCGTGTGGAATATCACCTATTGAGCGTGTTGCCGCCTCAAGAAGTCAACCGCATCGAAAGCTACTTGTCATCCAAAGAACTCTGGGAGAAGTTCCTGAAGCTCCACGAAGGAACATCCGAAGCCAAGCTAGCAAGAAGAGACATCCTCTGGAACAGACTGACGAACATCCGTCTGGAAAAAGGTGAAAAGGTAGCCGATCTACACGCGAAGGTAAAGGAATTGATTACTGGTCTCGAGAACCTCGGTGAAACAGTAACAAACCAGGACACCATATGCTACGCACTCAATGCGTTTCCTAGAACTCCAGAATGGACATCAATCGTCGATGCCTACTATATTTCAAAAGACCTGGAGGTAAGTACTTTAGAAGAATTGTTCTCTACTCTTGAATTACATGAAACCAGGTGTGCAAGGACAACAAAGGAATCAAGCCAGATGATCGCACTAAACGCAACCAAGAAGGATGAACCCGAGTCAAATTCAGAGGAGGATCAGAAAGCATATATAGTAAGAAATTTTAACAAGTTTTTTAGATCTAATAAATTTAAAGAAATGCAAAATAAAAAGAATTTAAGAAATAGAAGAAGGATGCATTGCTACCAGTGTCAAAAGGAAGGACACTTAAAAGAAGACTGTCCAGAACTAAAGAAGGACAAAGTCAAGATACCCAAGAAGCATAAGAATCTAAAAGCAACTTGGGACGATAGTTCATCATCTGATTCTGAGATTCAAGAATATATCGGGATAGCACTGATGGCAAGCTATGAAGGGCAAAGTACATCAAAACCCAGCATCGATGAAGGGGGAGCGACCTCAGATGAATGCAGCGAAGTAGGGGGAGAATCAGGCTTCAAGTCTGATATGATAAGTGAGGTATATCTCTTACCTCCTGATAAGCTTTATTTCGGTATTAAGGCTATGGCTAAGTCCATTTACAAATTAAAAGGTAAAAATACTGAATTGAAAAATGAAAACTTAAAAATAAAAAGAACTTTAGCAAAATCATGTCTATTAGAGGATTTTGATATGATAAAACTTGAAAATGAAAAATTAATAGAAGAAATTGAAAAATTGAAAAACTCTACCTGCTCAAATATTTCTACTTTTAGAAATTATAGAGGTTTAAATTGGTACTATAGGTTTCATCAAAGTCAAATCAGAAAAATATCAAAAACCTATATACCTAGAAAATATTTAATTAACCCTGTAGGAAGGAACCTCTATTGGGTTCCAAAATTTGTTTAATTTAAAAAAAAATTAAAATTAGACTTAGCATTTTCAGCAAGGAAATTAAGCATGTAATTTCTTTATGCAGCTTTGTCTAGAAAGTCGTTGTTGTTCCAATAACCAAGAATACCTAGTGCCTCGCCACTAACTAGAAGCCAAGTATCGAAATAAGAGTTTAATTAACTAACTGAAAAAGCATTAAAAAAAAGCTTTAAAGGGTTATTCAATTTATTTTAGAAAATATTTTCAAAAATATTCATGTTTGAAAAAAAAATTAGAAAATTATTATTTTTGGAAATTAGAAATTTTTTCCCTATGTTTTTAACTTAGAAATTTTAAAAGTTACTTATTCCATTGCATAAAAATTATCGTTAAGTTTTTGCTTAGAATTTTTTTTTAACTTAAATTGAATTTTTTTTTAATTATGTTTTCAAAAACTTTGAAAATTTTTTTATTGCAATTTGCCTTAGAAAATTTTCACTTATGAAAATTTTCTTTTAAACTTAAAATTTTGATTACCTAGAAATTTTCTAACTTAAATTTTTTTTACACTTAATTTTTTTTTTAAGTTAGAATTTACCTTAGACTTGTTAAAAAGAACCCCATTTTTTATGTGATCAAAGGGAGAGAAGAATGTTAAGTCTAGGGGGAGGTGGAATAAAAATAAACTAAAAATATTTTTTGGACTTATTTGCAAAATCAATTGTTTTTATTGTATTTGTTTACCCTATCTTAACTTGGGTTGCTCACATCAAAAAGGGGGAGATTGTTAGAACCCCAAGGTGTTTTGATGTGATCAAACAAGTTAAGTTAGGTCATGTTTTGTTTAACCCTTGTGTCTAAGTGTGCAGGAGCTTAGGAACACATGAAGTCGAGCGGAAGACGCGGCTAGCGAGAAGGACGACACGGGGAGAGAGCTGACGAGCTCGGTGTGTCTGAGGGACGAGGTGAACGTGGAAGAGTACACCGGTGGATGAGAAGAACGTACGTGACATTTGAGGGATGAGAAACCGGGAAGGAAGGCTGCTCGAGAAGAAGGCCGGAACTTGGGTTCGGGTGAGCCCTATTTCGGATGGCCAAGATCACCCAAGCTAGTGGAGCCGGAGTTGAAGACCCGGACCAAGACGATCTGAACCGGAGCAGTGGTCCCAGATGAAGAAAGTCAACTTTTGTTGATCTTAGGGCTCTGGGCGCCCGGACCGAAGTTTTTGACCGGATCAAGTCAAACTCGATCTGAACGTTGGGGGATAAAATTTTATCCCCCCCCAAGGTGCCCGGAACCCTTCGGGGCGCCCCGACCAGTGCTATAAATATAGCACTAATCTGTACAGTTATTTGAATCAACTTGTAATCCATTTTCTCTGTGTTTTACTATTCTTTTGTGCTGTCAACGCTATAAGAGGCTACTCCGCCTAGAGAAGATCATCAGATAGTGCGTCATCCTATCCTTGGATTAGCAATCCTCTGATTGCAAACCAAGTAAACCCTCTGTGTCTGAGTTTATTTTTAATTAGTCTCATTTATTTAAAGTTACAAGTTTTATTATTAAGTTGAAAATCTGAGAAAGGTTAGATTTACTTTTTTAGGATAATTCACCCCTCCCCTCTTGCCGGCCTCCAAAGGGACCAACAACAAGCACATATACTTAGTATTTATTTCATTAATTTATCAATGGGTGACATTTATTCATTAAATCAATAGGTCTGATAAGTTGAAAAATAATATTATTTATATGGTGTGTTGTTGATTATAAAATGAAACTATGTCCTAATTATCTAGGGTGATGGTATCCCCTTAAGGAGCTCATAAGGATTATCATGTAAACCCTGCAGGTGGACATAGTCCAACATGATAATGAAATTGAGTGGTACTACTCTTGGAGCTAGATATTAATTAAGTGAGTTGTCAGTAACTCATTTAATTAATGGACATTCGATATCTTAAACACAGGGAGACTAATGCACTCATGATAAGAAGGAGTCCATAATGTAATATGGGATTGGTATGGTAGTTCAATAATGACTCTTTAGTGGTATGAGTTATTATTGATGAAATTAAGTTGGGTGTTCGGGTCGAACACAGGAAGCTCAAGTCCATCAGGAGGCCAAAACCAATTTTTCCTCTAGGTCCCTGTTGTAGCCTCTTATTAAAAGCCTTTTTATCCACTCAAAGCCCAGCTTCTTATCCAAGCTAGGAGTCGACCACATCCTTGCTTGGTGCCCAAGTAAGGGGCCGGCTAAGTCCATCTTGGTGTCCAAGATGTGGCCGGCCAAGCCTTGCTTGGTGACCAAGCAAGGGGCCGACCGCTAAAGAAATAAAAGAGATTTTAATTTTTGTTAAAATCTTTCCTTTTATAGCAATCTACAAAGGATTAAAAGAGATATTTTAATTTTAAAATCTTTTCCTTTTTGAAGCCATCCACATAGTTTTAAAAGAGAGTTTTAAAATTTAAAATCTTTCCTTTTTTGTTGCCATCTATATTGGTTTAAAAAGAGAGATTTTAATTTTGATAAAACTTTCCTTATTTGTAACCATGATTTAGAAGAGAAGTTTAATTTTTAAACGTTCCTTAGCCATCACAATAGGAAATTTAAAAGAGAGAGATTTTAATTATTATTAAAATTTCATTTTTTGCCATGATTGGAATTAAAAGGAAGTTTTAATTATGGTTAAAACTTTCCTTTTTAGCATTCACCAAGGATTATAAAAGAGAGGTAGATGGTGCCTTGTGGTGAGACACAACAAAAAGTTCCCTCTTCTCTCTTCCTTGGTGGCTGTCCCTTCTCTTTTCTCTTCTCCCTTTGTTTTCTTCTCTTAAGGCCGGTGGCACATCAAGCTCCATCTTCTTGTGGGCGGTTTGCTTGGAAGGGAAGAAGAAGAGAAGGAAGTTTCTTATTTTGGCATTCTTTGGGTAGCCGAAACTTGTAGGCAAAGAAGAAGGTTCGGGTGGATTTCATCTTGGTAGATCATCGCCCACACGACGTCCAAGAGGAGGAGAGGAATACAGTACAAGATCAAGAGGTCTTTAGCTGCAAAGAAAGGTATAACTAGTTAATTATTTTCGCGGTGAACTAGTTTAGTTTTTCTTTGTATGGATCCTGAAATACCAACACAAGAGGTTAGCGATTTTGTGTTTTCATTTTTGTGCTTCGATTTTGTGTTTCGATCTTGTGCTTTGATTGAGGTCTCTGTAGTTAAACCTAAGGTTATCGTGAGAAGTTTAAATATTCAATTTCTTTGAAAGACTTTGTCTAGGAAGTGGTGGATGATCCCATAACCAAGAAGGCCTAATGACTCGCCAACGACCTGGAAGCCAATCCTTGAAATAGATATTTAATCAACTTCTGTAATATGGTTTAACTTATGAAGCACACAAGGGTTGAACTTGGAGTAAAAATGTGAAGTTTCATTTCCAATCTAAGTTTAACTTTGAAGAAGGAACTTGGAGTAAAAATGTTAAATTTCGTTTCTAATCTAAGTTTAACTTCTGAAGAGTGCATGAGTTGCTAGGAAAAGTTCTGTGTTTGTACAAATTTTTGTACAAGGGAAACAGAATGGTATTCCAAGTAGCATCCAACAGTTACTTCACCATGAGTACCCAAAAGAGGATCCTAAAAAGTCTTAGAAGGATCTTGAAGAGTCTGAGGAAAACCCTAAATAGTATGAGGAGGATCCAGAATAGTTTGAGGAGGATCCTGAAAAATTTGAGGATCCAAAAGAAGATTCAACTATAGATCAAATGGAGAATCCTAAGGCTGGTCCACTTGAGATTACTCTAAATGAGTCCGGGATGAACATGATGGTACTAATCACTGCACTAGTGTTTTTTTAGGAGTGGTGTTAGCTTATCTATTTTATTAGAGTATTGTTGTTGTTATTGTCATTATGTACGAATAGTATTAGCCCATTAAATTTAATAAAATCATATAGTAAAAACTGTTGTTATGTATAAACAGTATTACTTTATGAAATGTTATGTTATGTGTTAACAATCTAAAAAAGAAATGTTATGTGTTAAACAATCTTATAAAATGATTAGTTTATTTAAATGATGGGTTCATTTCATGATTTATTTACTTAATGATTAATTCATTTTGATGTGATATGTATAATAAAATTGATCAATATTAGTAAGATTGAATCATACAAGATGAGTGGAAATGAAGTTGCCACTACTCAAATTAACATTAAGTTAATCATAAATTATATACATATAAAATACACTGAATTGTTAAATAATGTTTTTATTTATGTTTGATCATAGCTACTAAAAACATCATAGCTGAACTCAATAAGGGACCGAAACTATATGAGGATAACTATAAAATATGATACCTTAAGATACAATATGTTCTTGTAGAACAAGAAGTTCTAGAGGATGTAAATCAGTTTATGGATGAACCTACTGATGGTTCTATAGCATAGACATGATCTTGATGCCTATAAGACATGGAAGAAAAAGGAGCCGAAAACTAAGGGGATATTGATTAGTTTAATGGTAAACAACCTAGTATTTGAATATAAGTCATTACCATTGACTCATGCTGTCTGGGTAGCCCTCAGAGAAAAGCATAGTGCAGTAAGTCTAAGCAACTTCGTCAGCTGACAATCAAGTTTAACAATTGTAAAAAGCATCGAATGTTTCCATGGCCTAGTATTTGAGAGAAATGAAAAATATTATTCGGTACTTAAAGGTTGCCGATCATATGAGTTGACTGATGAACAACAAGTTCAGAAAGTAATCTGTTCCCTTCCTGATTCTTAGGAAATGATGAAATAAAATCTGACTCACAGTGAAAGTATCAAGACTTTCACTAATGCCTCATGCTATGTTGAACTAGAGGCGGAGAGAATAGAATCCGTAAGGATTTCTAAACAAGCGTTTGTAGCTGAAGGTTCTAGATCTAAGAATAAGAAAAGATGGTTTAAGAAAGGAAAGGGAAAGGGAAAAGAAGTTGGTGTTGCTGTTAGACAAAGTTCAATAAAGAAGAAAGGAAAGAAGTATGCAAACAAACCTAAAAGCAAGCTGACTTGCTATAATGATGGCAAAAAGGGTCACATTGCTCAGGAGTGTAGTGAGCCAAAAAAGGTAGATATATGTTTATCTTGTTTCTATGAGTATTATGTTGCTAGTTCAGTGTTATTTGATGATTCTTATCCTTTGTGGATTATAAATTTAGGAGTAAAGAACCATGTAGCTTGTGAACGAGCTACATACGTAGAGTATAGTCGGGTACTAATTGACAACAAGTGGATATATGTAGGAAATAATGCAAGAATTGAAGTCAAAAGAGTTAACACTTACAAACTCAAACTAGGTGGTGGACATATCTTGTTTCTATATGATGTCTTGTATGCTCCTAAGATCTGAGGGAATCTGATTTTTGTTACTAGTCTTCTTAATTTGGATTATTGTATAAACTTTTATAGTTGTTGTATGAAACTAAGTATTAACTCTGTATTAATAAGACATGACTATGTATCAAATGGTCTTATAGTTTTTAATGTAGAACCAATTATTAATTATGAAAATAATAAGTGTTTTTCAAACATTGCTCTTATAGCAATGCTAATGTAAATGATGAAATTTGGCATGCTAGATTAGGACATATAGGATAAGAATGAATGAATAGATTAGCTAAAGAGGGTTTGCTTAGTACTCATGCTAAAGTTAACTTGTCTATATGTGAACATTGTCTTATTTGAAAAACAACTATGAAACTATTTGGTACGACTATTAGAGATGAATTACCATTGTAATTAATTCATTCAGATATTTGTAGTCTAATGACTGTGAAGGATAAAAATAGAAGTTCTTATTTTATTACCTTTATTAATGACTTTACATTTTTGGTCATGTGTATTTGATCTCTCATAAGTCTGAAGCATTAGATTGCTTCAATCGTTATTTGAATGAAATTGAGAATCAATTGGAATGTAAGGTTAAAACTTTACACACAAACCATGGAGATGAATAATTATCTGATTATTTCAAGATCATATGTAATAAGAAAGTGATTATTAGACAGCTAACTATCTCTAGGACTCCACAGCAAAATGAGATTGCAAAAATAAAAAATTGAACTCTTCTAGTATGGTTAGGTCTATGATGACTCAAGCTAATTTGCCAATTTCCTATTAGGGAGATGCATTATTAGTTGCAACCTATATACTTAATCGAATACCTTCTAAATATGTTCCATCTACTCCATATAAATATTAGACAGGTAAAAAATCAGATTTGAGTAATCTGCGACCTTGGGGGTTAACTATCTTTATTGGTGAGTAACAAATGGAACCATCTCCGAAATAGAGTTATAAGATACTACTTTTCTCGAAACTGAATTCCCAACAAGAGGTGAAGTTGATAAGATAATTCCTCTATTTGCGATAGAGGAGGCTAATGTTCCTTTATCAACAAATTAGGTGTCACAAGAGGTGTCTGAAAGTAAACTTACTGAGAGTGATTTGCCAATGAATGAGTCAGTTTCTCAACAGTCTAACTTATGAAGTAGTTGTTAGATTATTTCTCAAAGAGGGTTTGATATTGATTATAAGGCATTGATGATTCTCCCAATTGATGATAAGGAACCTTGAATGTTTGAGGAAGCTTTGAAATACTTAGTTAGGAAAGAATAGAAAATTACAATGTATGAGGAAATAGAGTCTATGAGAAAGAAACAAATTTACGATTTAGTCAATCTTCCTCCGGGCTAAAAGGCTATTGGGAATAAGTGGATTCTTAAAATTAAGGGAAAAACATATGGATCGATTAATCGATATAAAGCTCGATTAATTGTAAAAGGATATACCTAAATGGAGGGTAGTAATTTTGAAGAGATATTCTCTTCAGTTGTGATGTTTGTGTCAATATATGTCATTATAACTATAGTAGCACATTTTGACATGGAATTACATCAGATGAATATAAAAATAGCTTTTCTTAATAGTATATTGACAAGGAAATCTATATATCACAGCCAGAAGGTTATATTGTTGAAGGCCAAGAGAATAGAGTATATAGACTTAAGAAGTCTATATATTGATTAAAGAAAGTATCAAGACAATGAAATATAAGATTTAATGAAGTCATTTTATCTTATAATTTTGAAATGATTAATGAGGATCATTGTGTTTACCTAAGAAAAGAAAGAAAAAGTTTATCATCTTATCATTATATATTGATGATATGTTAATAGTTGGTAGTGACAAAGTGTGTGAGAGAAGTTAAATTGTGGCTTTCATCACAATTTGATATAATATATATAAGAGAAGCTGAGTATATCTTAGGAGTAAAGATCATAAGAGATTAATCAAAAATACTTTTGGGTTTGTCTCAAGAGACTTATATCACTAAGATGCTACAACACTTCAATATGTCTGATTGTAACATTGAACAAACACATGTAGAGAAAGGTACTGTTCTGAGCAAAAGTATGTATCCAAGACTTTTGAAGCAATAGCTGAAATGAAGAAATAAAATCATATGTCAGTGTCATTGGTAGTTTAATGTACACTATATTGTGTACTCATCCTAATATAAGCTATGATGTTGGCTAATTAGTCATTTCCAGTCAAATCCAAGATTGAGACACTGGAAAGTGGTGAAAAAGGATATTCAAATATCTCAAAGGAACAACGGATTATTGTCTCTGTTTCCAAGAATCAAATATGAGCCTGAGGAGCTACATAGATGTAGGTTGGGTGGGAGACCTTGTTAATAAAAAATCCACATATAGCTATACCTTCTTGCTAAATGGAGGTGTCATCTCATGGAACAGTAAGAAACTGGCTTATGTAGCTCTGTCGACAATGGAAGTTGACTATGTAGGTTGCGCAGTGGCTGTGTAAGAAGCTGTCTGCTTAAGAAGGTTCCTAAAACATCTAAATATTCCTGAGGACAGTGGGAGTCATATTACAGTATACTAAAATAATCAAGCTGCTATAATTTTTTCTAAGGATTCCAAATATTATAGAAAGGGCCAGCAATAGAAATAAAATATAATTTTGTAAGGGATATTATAGACAAGAAAAAGATAATTCCTGAGTATATCCCTAAATGTGCTATGCTTGCAAATCCTTTTGCTAATCCATTAACTAAAATCCTTTTGCTAAGTCATTAACTAAAGTCCCGACCTTACAGCATTAGTGGCTCAGTTACAACAGCAGCTAGCTGAACAGCGACAGGAAATAGCCACCTTAAAGGCTAATCAGCAGAGTACCCCCACAGTCACCCCGGAACCGAACCTGACGACTCCAGAAGTCTTAGAGGTTCCACCAACTCAGCCCACAGCACCAGCACAAGCAGTCCCAGCAGCTGAGCCAAGAAAGGAAGCCTATCTGATCCAGTGACAGCGAGTCAAGCCAGAGAGCTTCTCAGGCACTAGTGAACCATGGGATGCACAAGCCTGGTTCAAAACACTGGAGAGCACGATGGAGCTTCTGGACTGGCCAGAACACGAGAAGGTGAAGTGTGCCTCCTTCTGCCTGACAGGAGACGCACGCATGTGGTGGGAAAGAATCAGAACGAAGCGCCCAGTGAACCAGATGTTATGGGCTGACTTCGAGAAGGAATTCTTCGAGGAGTTCTTTCACATACGGGTTACAAACCGCCACTACGACGAGTTCACTGAGTTTCATCAGGGCAACCTTTCAGTTGAGGAAGCCGTGAAGAAATTCAACAGGTTGGCTCGTCTATGCCCAGAGCTAGTCAGCACAGAGAAGGAACGAATCCGGTTGATGCTCAAGATGCTGAGGCCAGAGATAGCAGTGAACGTGGCTGGTGGCATACATAGGCCACAAACCACAGAGGAGTTAGTGAGCAGTGCCTTGACCACAGAGCATTACCAGCAGAAGCAAGTCTCCTCAGAGTCCAAAGGCCAAGGAAACTCTCACACTCAAAAACAGCAAGGTCACAGCTCTAACTGGAAAGGGAACTCCAACAGCAAGCGCAAATCAGGGAGTGACCCAAAAGGAGAACCATCTAGCAAGCGACCCAGTTATCCAAAGTGTGCTACTTGTTGGAAATTCCACCCAGGGGTTTGTCGCAAGGGCACACGAGGATGCTTTGAATGTGGACAAGAAGGGCACATGGCCAAGCAATGCCTAAACAAGACCGGTCTTCCTCAGCCACAGTAGATTCAGTATACAGGCCAGCCAGCTCAGTTATATCAGATGCAGGCCGCTCTAGAAGGTCCACTTATCAGCCAGGGCAGATTAGAAGCCCCTCCAGCTACGGCGAATGCGAGGATCTACTCACTCACCAGAGAGGACGTAGCTAATGCCTCGACAGTTGTCACAGGTCAGATTAGCATTTTACAGTATAGTGCTACTGTTCTATTTGATACTGGGGCAACCCATTCATATATAGCCAGGATGTTCTCCGAAAAATTAGAAATACCCTCAGAGGTACTCAGTGGTCAGTTTTTGACGGCACTACCTTCAGGAGAGATCATGGCATCCACGCACTGGCTCAGAGCAGTGCCGGTCATTATAGCAGACAGAGAGCTCTTTTGTGATCTGATAGTGCTAGAGATGACTGACTATGACGTTATCTTTGGAATGGACTTTCTGATCAGATACGGTGCTACCATAGAGTGCCGTAAACAGAAAGTCATCTTCCAACCTGAAGCGGCAGTGCAATTTGAATACAGCGGAGAACCAAAGAGAAAGGCCAAGAAGTTTCTCTCAGCTATGAAAGCACAGAAGCTACTGGATTCAGGATGTACAGGATTCCTAGCACACGTAGTCAACGCCAGCCAGGACAAGAACCAACAGCTAGCAGAGGTTCGAGTCGTATGTGACTACCCAGCAGTCTTCCCTGAAGAGTTACCAGGCTTAGCACCAGACAGGGAGATTGACTTTGAGATAGAGCTCATTCCCGGTACAAACCCTATCTCCAAAGCGCCTTATCGCATGGCTCCAGCAGAACTGAAGGAACTTCAGGAGCAACTACAGGAGCTGCTTGACAAGGGTTTCATACGCCCGAGTCATTCACCATGGGGAGCGCCTGTATTGTTCGTGAAGAAGAAGGATGGAAGCATGCGACTGTGCATAGACTACAGATCACTGAACCAAGTCACGATCAAGAACAGGTATCCCCTTCCCAGAATCGATGACCTGTTCGACCAGCTGAAGGGAGCAGCAGTGTTCTCTAAGATAGATCTCAGATCAGGTTATCATCAGGTGAAGGTTAAAGAAGGGGATATACCCAAGACAGCATTCAGAACCAGATACGGACACTACGAGTTCGTAGTCATGCCCTTTGGCGTGACCAATGCTCTAGCTACATTCATGGATCTCATGAACAGAGTATTCAGGGAGTATTTAGATAAGTTTGTTATTGTGTTTATCGATGACATTCTTATCTATTCAGGAACTCAGGAAGAACACTCAGAGCACCTGAAACTAGTATTGCAGACCCTTCAGCAGAACCAGCTATACGCCAAGTTCACGAAATGTGAATTTTGGCTAGATCAGGTGTCCTTCCTGGGTCACATCATCTCAAAGGATGGTATTATGGTAGATCCCAGCAAGATAGAAGCAGTAAGTAACTGGAAGAGACCTAAGAACGCCAGCGAAATCAGGAGCTTTCTGGGATTAGCAGGATATTACAGAAAGTTTGTAGAGGACTTCTCCAGGATAGCCTCCCCACTGACAGCTCTTACCAGAAAGAACAGGAAATTTCAGTGAGAACAGCTTCAGCGAGCTAAAAAGGAGATTGACCAGTGCTCCCATTTTGGCTCTACCAGACAACACCAGCAGCTTTGACATCTATAGTGATGCCTCTAAGTTGGGACTAAGAGCAGTACTGATGCAAAAGGCAAGGTGATCGCCTATGCCTCCAGACAACTCAAGGATTATGAGAAGAATTACCCTACTCATGACCTTGAGCTTGCAGCAGTAGTGTTCGCTCTCAAAATTTGGAGACATTACTTATATGGAGCTCAGTGCAGAGTGTATACAGATCATCAGAGTCTGAAGTACTTCTTCACTCAGAAGGATCTGAACATGCGACAGCGCAGATGGCTTGAGCTGGTCAAAGACTACGATATAGACATCCTCTACCATCCAGGGAAAGCCAATAAGGTAGCCGACGCACTTAGCAGAAAATCCAGTGCTACCTTGTTATCTCTTACAGCCATGTCACCGCCCCTACAGAAGGAGATCATAGATTTCGGTCTCGAACTCATCGTTGGACAGCTCTCTACTATGACCTTAGAGTCTACCTTGCTTGGTGATATTCAGTCAGCTCAGGAGCAGGACCCTGAAATTCAGAAAATCAAGCAAGGGCTAGCAGAATCAGAAAGTAGAGAATTCAGAGTGTCCGATAGCGGGGTGTTGTATTTTGGTGACAGACTCTGTGTTCCAGATCAGGAGGAGCTACGGAGACAGATTTTAGATGAGGCTCACAAGACTCCCTATGCGATGCATCCAGGTTCCACCAAAATGTATCAAGACCTGAAGAACCATTTTTGGTGGCCCGGGATGAAGCGAGACATCGCCAGATATGTTAGCATCTGCCTCACCTGTCAGAGGGTCAAGGAAGAATATCAGCGACCAGGAGGAGTCCTGCAGCCTATACAGATTTCAGAATGGAAGTGGGAGGATATCTCTATGGATTTCATAGTGGGACTGCCCAGAACCACGAATGGTTTTGACGCCATCTGGGTAATAGTCGACAGGTTGACTAAATCAGCCCACTTCTTAGCTATCAAGATATCCTACTCCATGGAGAAGCTAGCTCAGTTGTATCTCCAGGAGATCGTCAGACTACATGGAGTCCCATGAACCATCATTTTAGACAGAGACAGCAGATTCACATCACACTTCTGGGAGTGTGTACAGTCAGCGTTGGGCACTAAGTTAAAGTTCAGCACAGCATTCCATCCTCAGACAGATGGTTAGACGGAGCGAGTGAATCAGGTACTCGAAGATATGCTCCGAGCGTGTGCCCTAGACTTCAAGGGAAGTTGGTGCAAATATCTGAGCTTAGCAGAATTTGCATACAACAACAGCTATCAGGCCACTATCGGCATGGCACCTTACGAGGCTCTCTATGGGCGGAGGTGTAGATCTCCAATCTGCTGGTATGAGAGTGGTGAACAGAAAGAACTAGAACTTCAGACAGATCTAGTAGCAGATACCACAGCAGCTATACAGCAGATCCGCCAGAGGATAGAGACAACTGTAGTCGCTAGAAAAGCTATCGATACAGCAGACCCTTAGAGTTTTCGATCGGGATACGGTGTTCCTCGAGTAGCTCCCATGAAGGAGTGATGCGTTTTGGGAAGAAGGGCAAACTTAGTCCCGATATGTGGGACCATACCTTATCGCCAGAAGAGTGGGCAAGGTAGCATATGAGCTAGAGCTACCCGGGAAATGTCACCGTCCACAACGTATTTCATGTCTCTATGCTGAAGAAGCATACCCCAGATGCCACCCAGGTGATTGAGCCCCAGTCGGTACAGATCCGCGAAGACCTCAGCTATGATAGTCGGCCTATTCAGATAATAGACCGAGCAGTTAAGAAATTACGGAACAAGGAAGTACCATTAGTCAAAGTCATTTGGCACAGTCACACAGCAGAAGAGGCAACTTGGGAGACAGAAGCCAGCATGAGACAGAAGTACCCAGAATTATTCTAAGTTCGAGGATGAACTTTTTATAAGGTATGGGGGATTGTAACGTCCGAAAATTCTCAAAACTATTTTAGGAATATTCTATGATTTTTCTGGAATTATTAGATATTTTTCCGGAATTTTTCGAGTAGCGGAAGTAGCAAAAATTATTAGAAAAGTAAAATGGCTTAAGCGGGAATTGAACCCGGGACCTCTTGGGTCCGCTAAACCTTTAGTTAGCCTTAGTAACCGGTGAACCCAGCAGGGCCGTGATGAAAGGAAAGGGAATCAATTATATTTATAATTGGTTTGGCCGAATTAATTACTTAGTATAAATAGGAAATTTAAGTTGGGGTTTGGTTTATTTTTTAGAACTTGGTTCGGCAACCCCTCTCCAAAACCCTCACGCCGACGCCAACCCCTCTCCCCTCTCCTTCTCTCGGCGCCACAATAAGGGAAGAACCAGGGTTCCATCCCTAGGGTCCCAAGGTCACTTTCCGGCGATGATTTCAGCACAAGGACGTTCCCCTCCGCGAGTAGAGCACGTGGACGCGAGCGAATCGTCGAGAAGTCGTCTCCACCGGAATTTCTAACGATTAGATTTGTAAGAAATCTAGCACACAAGGTAAGAAACCCCTCACCTGCAGTATAAGTAGCTCTCGCATGTTTTCTTTTATGCATTAGATTAGTTTTATTGAATTTTGTCAGCATATAGTGTGTATTTTAACTCTTCTCATAGATTTAGGGATTAGTGAGCATCTCTAGATGGGCCGAGCACGTGTATCCTCTGTAGATAGGGGTTTAGACGCTGCTGGGTGCCTAGAGGTGGTCTCCCTGATCGCGAGGAGAGTTAGAGAGCGCCAAATGCTCGACAAAATGCCTAGCACAGCCTTATGATACAGTGGGCATTTAGTTAAATGCCATAGAACATGTTAATTAGCATGATCAATTTTTATTTCAGCTTTTACGAGACTAGATGTCCAAATGGGTGGGCTTCCACAGTCGCCTCTAGGTTCAGACAACCTAGTTCTAGGTTCAGATAACCTAGATTCAGCAAAATAGTATTAGCTATTTCAGTATTTTACTTTTCAGTGGCACTGTACTGGATTAGATATCCATTGGGTTGGGCTCCCATAGTCGTCCCTAGGTTTAGCTAACCTAGTAAACCCTACTAGATTCAGAACTTGCAATCCCGGGTCTAGCATAGCACGTACAGTTGCCAGGGCCCATCAGCAGCATGTTTAGTATTTTCACTTACTATATGTATATGGTTTTCAACCCTTCACAAATTAGTTCGTGAATTCAGTACAGTCCTAGCAGTAGCTTAGTTTTTAGTATCAACTTAGTTCTTCATTGATACCATGTGATTGATATCATGTTCAGCTTTAGATATGCCATGATTGTATGCTTATATGCCATGCCATGTTTAGTTTATTCAGTATACTTAGCATATCCTTTCAAACAGCATGATTTAAAATCATATTTGCATCGTATGCATGTTTTAGTAAGGTAGATGGTTTCTTACTAAGCTTTTTAGCTTACAGATACTATTTTCCTTATACTGCAGATACAGGTAAAAGGAAAATGGACTAGCAGTGGAGGCTGGAGGTCAATGCAGATCAAGATGTGTGTGGAAGGAACTGGAATAAAGATCCTAGGGATCTAGTTTTATTTTATTATGCATTAGAACGTGTTCAGTATGCATTAGTACTTATAGCAAGCGTTATCTTATGTTTCTGTTAGTTAGCAAGAGAACAGTTTAAAACCTTGTTAGTTTTGGTTTCCATATGCTTACATGCCATGAATTAGTATTCTATGCCTTAATCATGTTTAGTATGTTAGCCATTACCTAGTAGAATATTTCTCTTAGCTTTTATAGTGTTGTGTATTGACTTAGGCACGCATCAGTGCTGATATCAGGGGCCTGATATGAAATCAGAAACCCCTGATCGGTAGACCGATCAGGGACCTGGTTTCTGCGAACAGAAGCTTTCTGTTCGTTCCCTGATCGATCCGTGGATCGATCAGGAGTTGGGTCGCGAAAAAAAAAATGGCTCACTGATCGGTCAGCAGACCGATCAATAAGCCACTGATCGGTCTCATTGACCGATCAGGGACCAGCTGGATCGGTCGGCAGACCGATCCAGCAGCGTACAGGATTGCAGTGTAGTTTAGGGATCGGTCGGTTGAACGATCCGGAGTTTCCTACCATGCCAGTATCAGTAGATCGGTCTGTGGATCGATCCAAAGTTTATTATTAGTTGTAAACACCTCCCCTAACATGTGTACAACTCCTAGGTACACCCAGAACACTAAGTTAAACTTTACAGCATTTAGTTCAGTAAAATTTTAAATTAGCCAGTTTTCATTCCGCATTAATAGTCCAGCACAGCATAATGTAGCGATCGGCTTCGCAGCCTAGCGAGTAGGAGGCGGGTCGTTACACTTAGCTATAGTGGCAGGTATCAAATATACTAATTACATATCTCGTATATGCAACTATCACATTATACTATCAACCAATTGATATTTGCATAAACATCGGGTTGCTAACACATTAGCAAGTATACATCAAATACACGTCACCCAACTTCATCTTTATCCACGTTGATCATGACTTTGGCACAACAAATTAACCCTTCAAGTTAAAACCAACCTGTTAATCATGAACATATCTCAATGGTTCAAACATGTTTAATTTCAGGATGAGCTTAGCTTTGGCACAATAATTCAAATAAGTAATCAAACTCTAGTTCTTACCATATTGACAAAAGGTGTAGGCTTTAATATTTTGTAAGGGATTTAGGTCTCATCTTCATCATGCATATAATCTATCTATATGACATTATATGCATAACAAATATGATAACATGATATCACGCATGTATGCATAATTATATCTAATCATAGCATAAAATTAAAATTAATTAATGCATCTATATGAAATAGGATATGGCATGACATTAGCAAATTTATAATTATCATACTTTTATTTGGATATAAAATATGTTTAAGGATTTGATTTCTATAAACAAAATTCTTTAATTTAGATTAGGAAATAAATTTTCAAGTCTAACCACATATTTATCTTAAGGAAATAATTTTAATTAAGTAAATCTAATTAGAAAATAGTTTCCCTAATTGTAATTTCCTTAATGATTATGGAATTTTCAAAATTAGAATTTTAGGATTGATCCAAGTTGTACTAATCGATTGGCACAACTTACTAATCAATTGGGAAGTTTCCAATCGATTCAATGATCAATTACAGCCTTTACTGTTGATCAAAAGTACCCTTAATCAATTCGGTAATCGATTCAAGGCCTTAATAGATTGGGTAATCGATTATGAGACCTTCTGTTAATGAATACAGAGCTCTTAATCGATTCATTGATCGATTAAGTTGCTTAATTGATTAAGCAATCAATTAGGAAACTCTTTGTACGCGAGATCAGAGCTCTTAATCAATTCAGTAATCAATTAAGATGCTTAATCAATTCAGTAATCAATTATGAAGTCCTCTGTACATGATTTTTGGCAGCTTAATCGATTAACGATTTTCACCAATTTATTGAGATCGATTATCGATCAGCCAATTGATTTAGAAGTCTCTGTTCATGATTTTTGGCTTCTTAATCGATTGAGGGCTTTCGTCAATTTATTGGGAGAAGGTTTTATTTTGTGAATTTGAACTACTAATCGATTGGCCTAGATGCTTAATCGATTGATAGAAATATCAATCGATTGGTGGATCAATTACTAATGATTTTGTGGGATTCCAATCTGGGATCAGGAAATAATTTTCAAATTTATATTTCCCTAATACCCAAAATAATAAAACTATGACTGCTACAATTCATAAAACTATTTTAAGATCATGTTGAAGTATGACCGGGTTCTGATACCATTTTTGGAGGGTGCCCAACGCAATGTGTGCTTAACACGTTTCACAAAAATGCAGTGGAAGTAGAAAGATGATAATAAAACTATTTTATTACAAAATGCACACCACACGCAGGCAGGATACAACTCATGTAGACATAATTGTAAAATAAAAACTTAAGAATAATAATTATTCTGGGCCTATCTTACAGATGGATGCAAAGGAAAAAGGACATCAAATTAGATGTCCACAGACCTCACCTCTATTCGTATCCACAGCAAGTTCTATAAGAAAACTCCAGTGATCAACAAGGTTTGTCTCCAATTGATACTAGCCAAGTGTGGAGGCGATGCGATCCAAGAGAACAAAGAAAAAGCCAAGAAGCTTGAGGAAGAAAACCTTCCTTGGCTTCTTGGAGGGTAGTGTTAGAGAGAGGAGGGAGAGGGGAAAGAGGCTAGGTTAAAAAAAACCTAAACCAATGAATGATGAATTGGTTCTTTAATTTCTCCCTTATATATCAATATATAGGTTCTCTTGATGAGTTGGATTAAAATATGCAAACCCAATCCAAAATTCTTTAACCAAAATCCGACCTATTGACCTCTTAGTTTGGTTCATTATTAAATTAAATAGAGTCTAACTCTTCCATAAAAGATGTGGTTCATCCGTGCTTTTATTATGAAAAAATATCTCCCATATTTGTCCTTTGTCTGGTCCAACCAAACATCTTATCTCGTGATCTGAAAATTAAATTCTCAAACTTGTTTTTACGCCTTTTAGATATGCATAGTGTGTGTAACACAATAGGTTCTTGGATTATCATGGTCATCCATAATTAACTATTTAATTATGGATCGATCATGAGTGACACCTAGAAGTACATCATGATCCCCAATTAATCAGAAAATCACAGTTGATTCTAGAACTAGTTCTAAACTCTTTAGTAGCTATAGTGAGTCGTGTCTCATTCTTTTCACTCGTCTTATACTCACTTAGTTTAGAACATGGTCTATGTCTCTGTCCCCACTAGGTTGACTATGTTACATCTAGCCCAAATAATATTAACTCACCTTATGGATTCAAATTACTCCTACATGTGTCTAAGAGTCTCATACTCTTATCATGTGATACTTTGTAAAGACTTTAAGTAACAATCCTAATGTAAAATACGGTACCAATTAATAATTAAATAATAAGGTTATTTGAGGAAATAATCTTATTGAAATTTTTAGAAATTTTCTAGGATTTACTCGGAGCCTGTATGTCATACTTAGAGGGGATGCGTTCATGGGCCCGAGAAAGGCCTGTTGGGAATACCCGAAGGCGGGAGTTGATTGAGGAAGTTATCTAGGGTTTAATTGAAAAATCCCTAAGTCCTAAGTTATAAAAGTCCCTCTTCCCCGAGCCCTCTCCCTCTCGTGAATTTCTCGCACCCCGCCGGCTCTCCTCCTATTGTGATTTTTCCTCCCGATCCCCAAATTCGGCCGAACTCCTCTTCGTTGCCGCCGCCACCTACTCCTGAGCCATCTCTTCTTCTCGTACCCTAGACATCACCGCCACCCGAACCCCCTTCCTCTTCTCGCCTCCTTCGCGAGCGATCTCCGCCCGATCCATGCCGTTGCCCTCTTCCTTTCCCCTCAGTGTGGTCTCTGCCCAACACCCCGACGCCGCCTAGTGACATCGGCTGAGCCGTGCCCTAGCCTCCGCCTCATGTCTCTACCCGATGTCGCCGCACCTACTCGAGTGAGGCCGACCCGATGATGCCGCCACCGTCGACCACAACGCCGAGGTCCACGATCGGCCAGCTAAACCCTAGATTTGATCTCGGTGTGCCACCGCCCTTGTTGACATTGTGCCCTAGATTGGATCCACTGCCTCTTCCATCGCTTTGATGCCATCGCTGTTGGAGAGGCAGGGAGAGGTTGTTGATCTTGTCCAGCAGCAGTAGCTTCACTTTCCGATAGCACCTTTCTCCAGTGGCGTATCACCATTTGGGGGCATTTGGAATTGGAGGTAAGGTTATTGAATTTTAGGTTTGTTTTGGGATTAGAAAGCTAATTAATGGATTCGTAGTTTGGGTTGTTAGGTCTACAAGAGGTGGTGTTTTTGGTTTCCAGCAGCAACTCTGGTTTTGTTCCCGGCAGCAACTTCGTTGTAACTTCGACTACCAGATTTTTAGCAACGAATTTCTGCGGCTGTGAAGCGTAGGCTGGGATATCAATTTGGGTGAGTTAGAATTGTTTCATCTTTGGTTTAACCTAATGTGATTATGGAATAGATGGGGGGTTTGATTTCAGATTTTCTATGGTAGTTGGGTTAATCAGTTGGTAGGTTGATTTCAATAATTTCATGAGCATTATTAGAAAATCATTAGATTGTTATTGTGATAAGTGGTGATGGGTTATGAATGAGATTAATTCTCAGATTTAATGGATTCAATGATTAGAAAGATTAGAGGAAGTAGACATGTCATTTGGGTTTGGGATTTAGTTTATCTAGTAAATGTCATATGCAATTAGTTAAACTGTACATTATGTGATTTACAGGACTGTAATTCGGGACGAGCACTTCGACGTGGAGATTGTTTAGCTCGGTCTACATTTAAGGCGGGTACTTCTTACCTTGATTCTATAGTTCTTTGAACTTAGTGCATGAGCTTGTTGGTTGGTCCTAGGAGGATCGCACCGATTCCACTGTACAAAGATTGTAACACCCCACCCTCCTCACTACTAGTCTGTGAGGGTGGAGTGCTACTGGACTACTAACTACACTTATTTAGAGTTGATCACATGTAATTATCAATACATAAAACTCTCTAGACATGCAATTAGTGACAGCGGAAATATGAATTGCTTATCTCTACATTCTACTCCAGCATATATACCAACTAAAACATATCAATCTATGTATACATGCTAAAAACATATATAATAATCAGAACATGCATGCAATAATACTACAACTCAAACAATGGAACTATTGTACATGGCAATTAAAATAAAGAATTCTAAATACATAAAGTCACTCTGATAATAAAATCATCAACATAAATAAACAATTTCAATAGTCTAAATACGCAGCAATCTTAATAAATTTCTAAACTGAGTCCCAAGGCTTCTATAGTCCAGGCATCACACATCCATCCGCACCTCCTTGTCGCCTTCCTTTGCTATAGCTTTTCCTTTCCTTTATCTGCAGTAAGAGGAAAATGCAACTATAAGCAAAATTGCTTAGTAAGCGCTATCTATCTCACAAAACTCGAATGTGCATGTAAGCTGAAAGAAATCTAGAAACTGAATGCTCAAAAGAAATACTACATATGCTCATCTGATAATAGAGGAATCAAACATACTGAAATGCTAAACATGTAAAGTTGCTCATGCTCATCTAACAACAGTATGAAAATCTAAACAACATGCTAGCATATCAAAAACTAAACTTGCTGAACTTTAAACTCATGTGAAGCTTATTTCACTTGTTTAAAAACTTATACTTTTATACTTCAAAATAATAATAATCTTTTCTTTCTTGGGCCCAGGCTTAGTACCAAATGCGCGCTCCCTAATAGAAACTGGGGTAGCGAGCCACCAGTCCTATGAGGGTAAAGACCTCGGTCTTACCAGGGCCGAGACCTCGGAAACTATCACCTGGATTTGTTTAACGACAACCTCGGAAGTCGGGTACTAGCCTTCTCAAGTAAAATACTTATACTTGTTAATACTTCTAATAAAAGAATGTTTCTTTCAAAACTGAAATGTTTAAACAAATTTTAACATTGAAATGCTTAAACAAAAATCCGCATTCGAAGCTTTAACAAAAGAAAAACTGCATACTATGCTAATCAAAATTCTACATACTTTGTTAACAAAATTCTGCATACTATGCTAATCAAAATTCTGCATACTAAGCTAACAAAAATCTGCACTATAAGCTCTAAAACTGGTATAGGATTAATGGACTGTTCTTGTTCATTGTATAGCACAACCGAAACCAACAGCAAGAATGTTCATGCTCAATAATTCTACACCAAAACTAAATCTGTTTAAGGTCACAAGCAACCTAAAAACATAGAACTATCTCATACTAAAAAGAACCAAAAATAATAATCCTTCTTCATGTTCAATGCCACGGCAAGGAAACAAAAGAAACCGAAGGCTACACATAACCACTCAAAATTAGAACTTGTTGAAGCCATCTGCAGTGCCACGACAAGGAAGTAAAAAAAACCAAAGTGCCACACATAACTTCTCCTGTTCAGTACCACGGCAAGGAAACCAAAAGGAACCCAAAATGCAACTATTTTGCATGCCTTGTACCACGACAAGGAAGACCAAAATGCAACTAGTAAGGAAACATTGCTACTGGAAATCTAGAACTATATTTGTTGCTCATACCCAGTGCCACGACAACAACAAAAATAGAACATTACTAGTTTTCATATGGTCCGAACATGCTCCTCAAGGTCACAAACAGAAAATCTAACTCAACAACTAAAATACTAAATCCAAAGCCTGGAGAAACCAATAAACACATAGCAGTGTATACAATTGCAAGTAGTATAGAATTTGCTACTGGAACCCAACAAAAACAACAATCCTTCTTCATGTTCAGTACCACGGCAAGGAACAAAAGAAACCAAATTGCCGAAACCTACATGCTCAACATACTAATCCCTTTCATGTCCTTTCTTTGAATCTCACGGCAGCAAGCCCTAGACCAAAATCTTCACGGCAAAATTTGAAAACAAGAAGAACAAGAATCCAGAACTACTCTACTGCAGATGAGGAAGCACTTACTTTGGGGTTCTTGGACTTACAGCCGAAGAAAAGATCCTAGGGTTTCGGAGAAGCTCGTGATTTCGGCGTTCCCTTCGTGTCCGTGCGTCCTCCTTGACAAGGTGCTCACAAATCCGCGAAAGTTCCTCAGAACCAAGCCTTGGCCGATCGCCGAAGAAGAAAACCTAGTTTCTTCATTGCTCTCGGCCAGGGAGAAAACGCCGCACGCATGCAGGGAAAAGGAGAGGAGAGGTTTAGGTTTTCGGAAAAATTAATCCCTAAGTTATCCCTTTATAACTCAAGTATTCTGTTACAAACTATTGCTTAAATAAATTTCGCCCGATATTTGCTCAGCACGGCCCGCTTGGGTGCTTGGGCGCTTGGCCATCGCGCTTCGCTTAAGTCTTGGACCGGGTCGGAGGTCGCGGGTTCGAATCTCGGCCGAAACTCTTTTATACTTAATATTTTTTGTTTTCTATTACTACTTAAGTTTATTTCGCTATATATTTAATCAGCACGGCCCTGCTGGGTTCCTGGTCATCCGAGACAACTTAAGGCTTTGCTTAACCGGAGGTCTCCGGTTCGAACCTCGGCTCAACCTCTTTATTTTTACAACTTGTTTCTTTTGGTAAAAATACCAAACGAACTCTAAAAATTGCATAAAAATACTCTAAAAATTTCTAAAAATCTCTAGAATATTTCTAAAGCATCTCTAAATATTTTTAATTATTATTAGGACTCAGAATGAGGAAATTTGGGTTGTTACAAAAATTTTATACAAGTGTCGAACCTTTTCCTAGACAACCTATTGTGTTCTTTAGAAATTAAATTAGGAATCGCAAACGGAACTTAACATTATTGATTCCAAATTTAAATTATCTGTTCTTAATGGTTTAGACTTGGATCGCAAGCGGAACTTAACACTATTGATCCAAATCAACCTATGTTATAAATTTAATTAAATATTAATTTCCAAATTGGCTTCCAGGATTGCATGGCGAGGCACATGGCCTTCTTGAGTATGGGAGCATCCACCACCGCCTAGACAAAGCCTTTTAAGGAAAGCTAATATTTAATTTCCTTATATAACTCTAGGTTTAACCAAAAAGAACAATCAAATCACAAATTCAAAAAACAAAGAAAAACACAAACTCGAATTACAATTTGAAAAACTAGAATCTAATGCCTCTTGTGTTTGGAATTCATACAAAGGAAAAACTAGTATGATGCGGAAAATAATTACTAGTTATACCTTCCTTTATATGCAATGACCTCTTGATCTTCTACCGTATTCCTTTTATTATCCCGGATGTTGTGTGGGCAACGATCCACCGAGATGAGAACCACTCAAAGCCTTCTTCTCCTTGCAAGGTTTGGCCACCACAAGTACTCCAAGAATAGATGAGGTTCGGCAACCACCACCAAACTCCAAAGGGATGCTTCCTTTCTCTCCTTCTTCTCCAAGCTAGAACCCGGCCACCTTCAAGCTCCAAGAGATGATGAGGTTCGGCCAATGAAGAAGAAAGAAAAGGAAGAGGGAAAAGCAATAGGGTTGGCCACCACCAAGGAGGAAAAGAGAGGAAGAAATAGAATAGAGTCATCCTATTTTGAAGGCACCTCTACCTCCTCTTTTATAATCCTTGGTCTTGGCAAATAAGGAAATTTAAATAAAAAACTTCCTTAATTCCTTTGCCATGAAAAAGAAAATTTATTTAATTAAAAAACAATTTCCTTTTCATTATTAACATGACCGGCCACCTATAAGCACCAAACAAGGAAAGTTTAATTCACACAAGAATTAAAACTTCCTAATTTATTTCCGAAAATTTATAAAAAAAATTCTATAATAATTTTTCCCTTCATGGTGGGTTATAAAAGGAAATTTTATAAATTAAAATCTTTCTTTTAAACATGTGGATGATTTCCAAAAAGGAAAGTTTTCTCTAAAATTAAAATCTCCTTTCAATCTACAAATAAGGAAAGATATCAAGTCTTTTCTTAATCTTTTGTAGAAACTTATAAAAGGAAATATTTAATTTTAAAACTCTCTTTTAAAATCATGAACATGGTTACAAAAAAAGAAAGTTTTATCAAAATTAAAATCTTCCTATCAATCTACAAATAAGGAAAGATATCAAATCTTTTCTTAATCCTTTGTAGAAAGCTATAAAAGGAAAGATTTAAATTTTAAACTCTCTTTTAAAACCATGAACATGGTTACAAAAAAGGAAAGTTTTATCAAAATTAAAATCTTCCTATCAATCTACAAATAAGGAAAGATATCAAATCTTTTCTTAATCCTTTGTAGAAAGCTATAAAAGGAAAGATTTAAATTTTAAACTCTCTTTTAAAACCATGGAATCCACATAAGAAAAATTTTAAAAAATAAAATCCTTTTAATTAATTATGGCCGGCCACACCAAGCTTGGACTCAAGCTAGGGTCGGCCACCTCACACCTTGGTTTGGCCGGCCCTAGCTTGGGCTCCAAGCTAGGCTTAGCCGGCCACCTTAAGGTGGGTAAGAAGGTGGGTATGGGTGGGTATACATCTCTATATACAAGAGGCTACGATAGGGACCGAGAGGAGGAATTGGTTTTGGTCTCCCGATGAAATTAAGCTTCCCGTGTTCGCCCCGAACACTCAACTTAATTTCATCAATAATAATTCATACCACTAAAGAATTATTATTGAACTACCGCATCAATCCCAAATTATGTTTTGGGCTCCTTCTTATTATGAGTGTGTTAATCTCCCTGTGTTTAAGATGTCGAATGTCCACTAATTAAATGAGTTACTGACAAATCACTTAATTAATATCTTAGTCCAAGAGTAGTACCACTCAACCTCATCGGCATGTCGAACTAAGTCCACCTGCAGGGTTTAACATGACAATCCTTATGAGCTCCTCTCGGGACATTCTCAACCTAGATTACTAGGACACAGTTTCCTTCTATAATCAATAACACACACTATAAGTAATATCATTTCTCAACTTATCGGATTTATTGATTTATCGAACTAAATCTCACCCATTGATAAATCAAAGAAATAAATACTAAATATATGTGCTTGTTATTATATTAGGATTAAGAGCACACACTTCCATAATAACTAAGGTCTTGTTCTTTTATTAAATCAGTATAAAAAGAACTTACCTTAAATGGTCCTACTCAATACACTTGGAGTGTACTTAGTGTAATTTATTAGTCAAGATAAACTAATACCTAATTACACTACGACTATTTCAATGGTTTGTTCCTTTCCATTTTATTCATGAGCTACTGTTTATAATTTACAAAGAACCGATAACACGATCTTCTGTGTGTGACTCCACACACCATGTTATCTACAATATAAATTAATTGAACAACTACACTTAGCAGTAAATGTAGATAATTTGACCAATGTGATTCTTAAATATTTATATAAAAAGTTAGACTTTTAGTATACACTCTAACAGAGCTATCCTTGGATAGAAATTGCTTTTACCTTGACTCCACTCTTATTTATCTTGCACTTGATACTTCCACTCGATCTTCGAGATATTCATTTTTACATTTATACAGTCTCTTGTTATTGTTCACGATAGGTAGTAGATACTAGATACCATGGTTGTATGCTTTGACTGTTGTTTATTTATGTACTATATTGAGCATGCTGGCTTCATGTAGCATACCTAAATTTTACTTATATTGATATGATGACTGTTGTTTATTTATGTACTGTATTGAGCATGTTGGCTTCATGTAGCATACCTAATTTCTGCTTATATTTGTATGATGACTGTTGCATTTGGTGCATCATATCATGGCATGCATGTCAACGACCAATTCTCCCTTGCGGTCGAGAGAGTCGTTGACCAGGGTCGCATCCTCGGCCACTCGAGAGAGTGGTAGCTGGAGTTGATGTCGCTTGTCCTGTCGTGCTTCCACTCGGTCACTTATAGGTAGTGATAGCTGGAGTTGCGAGCAGCAGGGACCCCCGTATTAGATGTAGCTAGTTAGCTACTATGCAAATGTCCCCTCGGCCACTCGTGTGAGTGGTAGCTGGAGTGTTGTATAGTCTATCACTGACCCAGCCTCTCGACCATATAGGGGTCATGGTGCAGAGAGGTGGGCGGGAGTGACCATTTGTGCATACGCTGTTATTATACTTGTTTTGGCTGCTGCTGTTTACATATGCTATTATTGCTTACTTATGTTGCTGTGGTATACTTATGTTGCCATCGCTCACTGTTGTTGCTAGCTTATGCTATTGTTGCTAGCTTATGCTGCTGTTGTTCGCTTATACTGTTGTTGTTCACTTATGCTGCTATGCTTGCTTATGTTGAGATACACTCTCGTTGTAGGTTTACTTATTGGAAGTTTGTATATACCTTACATATTTTCTCTGTAGTTATGAGCAGTACTGTAGCAGATTAGTACTACTTTTGACCTTCTATTACTAGCCTAGGATATGGTTTCAGGTATGAGCATTTATTATGGTTTTGTTTTAGTATCTGCTATTCCTCTTATGAGACTGTATACTGTTGACACTCTCTACTTATATATTATGTTCATGCATTATCTCTTTCCTTACCCGCTGAGTTCCAATACTCACCACCTCGCAAATTGGTTTTCTTTCACCAGGTAACAGGTAGATGAGTCATGGATGCTTGGAGAGTCTCGGCTACCAGTCCCATGTCACACTCGAGGATAGTTTTCTGTTTGATTTTGTTATTATTTGAGTGGTATGTTGATTCTGTGTATTTTGCTTTTCAATAAGTTGATGTGAATTTTGGAGTCAAGTCTGGTGATTGCAGGTATTTTTTGTTAGTGTCGTTGTTGATCTTACGTTCGTATTATTTTGTGTTTTTCACTATGGATCTTTCCAGTCGTGTGGGCTGTTATTAACTGCGTGGTTGTGCTTATATCCAACCGTGCGGGCTAATGAATATGTTATATGTTGTTTATGTTTATGTATATAGTTTCATATTATCACTGGTACAGAGAGATGCTGCCGGATTTTTGTCTGGTAGGGACTCCTCTGGGGTGTGACACCTAACAAGTAGCTATAGGGTATACATCTCCTCACAATGAGGGTGAATTCTCTGTGGGCTATCCAAACACCTTCGGGTACTTTGACGTATACCTAATCATCTCGGGTCAACATCTTCAAGGAGATACTTTGCTTAAGAGGTCAAAGTATAAGCCTCCATGACCAAGGTAACTTGAATACCTTAACTTGAAGGAAACTTGTACTTGAGCTACATTAAGAACTACAAACATATCCATATATATAGAGAGCCATATAAAAGCTTACAACATGTCACTCTAAAGAACTAGTTACCATAACTAGCATCCACATTTAACTCTTGACATCTCAATGTCTCTAGCTAGTGAGTAACAACTGCTTGGTTAAACCAAAGAGTATAACCAGTGTTAGTCTCACATAATTGATGATGTCTGAATACATCAATTCATTGACTAGGAAATATTTCAATACTTTCATAATTACAAATATAGATACACTCACTAGTTGTGATCCAATCACAAGTTCTCTCATGCTATGAATTATATTAAGGGCATTCAATAAATGAGTTTAAGACTATTTAAATACATAAGTACATTCACGCAATTAATAAATTTTTATTTATTGAAATAAATAGTATAAATCATAAGGTGATTGTCTTAGGTCACCTCTCAAATATAACACTATTTTAGAAGCCTCTAACCACTAGTTTCTGGTTCTACTATTTTCAATAATAGTACATGCTGGTAGGTCTTTGAAACTGTCCACAATGAATAAAGACCGAGGACATCTTACAAGGGCTAGCACAACCCCTCTAAGTATTAGGCCACCATCTAATCCTTTGTCTCTAATAAGTCATATAAAAAATAATCAACTAATAAGTCGTATAAAAAGCAATTAACTAGTAGAACTCCTCTGTATAATCATTGATCGATCTTACACCCTGCCTCAATGCGTGAAGTCACTAAAACAAAGCTTGGGTGTAGACGAAAGGAGCAAGTGACCTGCATCAACTTCTTCATCTTCTCCCAATTAGTGATTTTAGTTTTACCCTATCTATCTCGTGAGCACTGCAACTGCTTCCACTATACTGATGTTCGACCCTTAAGTTTGATGATAATCAGATTCACTTCACCTACTCGAGAACTTCTATATATTCAAAAATTCTTTCCACTTTGTTGATCCAATTACGAATCTCTCTACTTGTAATGTACTAGAAAATCTGAGCAAATCATCCCAAAATTTAAGGTCTCCGTATCATTCCTTGTGACCATGGTGTTCTCGGTATATAGCACGTTGGTGATATGGGTTCTTGAAAGTAGACTTAGATTCATGATCCTAGGTCTCATGATCTTTAAAATTCGGCACCGCTAGATGCTGGGTTAATTATGTAATTTGCCTCTATAAATCCTCAATCATGACATCCTGAATGCTATGATCATGGTGATGGGTTTCCTCAATCGGAAACTTCCTGTTCCAACCACAACCACAACGATCTTCCATTCTATTTGATGAGCTCTAATACCAACTGACGTTTGGAAAAATAATGATTATTCTAGAGGCAGAAGTTTAGAGAGGAATTGTAGAGAAAATAAGACATGAGAAATCTACAAACGAAGAGCACCGTTGTATCTAGGATTTACTAAAAAATGAGTTTGATTCAATAATAACAAAGATAATTCTTAAAAAAACTAAACAAACATTTAAATAGACCAAAATCCTAACTTGCAAAAGATGGAAACCCCCTTAAACTCTAAAATAAAATTACTGAAAATAGTAATTAAAGAAAATGTTTGGAGCTTTCAAAAATATCCTAAATGATATTTTTTTAGATTCGAAACTAGTTTGTTACGGGTTCCACCATGTAACAAATCATAGATTTCTAAATAAGCTTCAATTTGACACATAGTCTTGTTCTAATAACTGAGTTAAAAATTAAAACTTATTAGCTCGGTTCCTCTCGCGTCAGCCCTGCATCACATCTTCATTGCATATATTTTGTGGAGAAGTAATTCTATTATAAGTAGTTCTCCACCATTAAAGAAGTGGGTGTGCTTCATAGTGGGATTGCAGGCTTGATTTGCCTAACCATCAAGTCCTAGAGTTGGACCAGTGGTCCAAACCATGCTAACTCTAACACTTATCAGTGTTGTTCACCTTTTGTGTTTGTTTATTATTTTATTCCATTTTTCTAACTTTAACACAGACAAACACACAAGCACCACATATTCTACCAAAGAGTCTATTAGCCTTGCATAACTTGCAAGAGAAAGCATATATTATTTTTACAAGTCAAGACACTATTCACCCACCCTCTCTAGTTTGTCAATCACCATCCATCCATCATCTTCACAAGTTTCATATTCAGCTCATTGTCAGTGATGGAAAGCCATAACCTGAGATATTTTTCAAGTGAGTAGTTTTCCAATCATTGTAATACTAGTCTAACACTCTCCACCTTTCTGGATGAGGAACTATCCACAAAATGGACCCAATTCTGACATTGCTCATGCTCCTTTATGGTCATCTTAGTAAAGATGTAATCTAATACTTTTCCTTTGATAGATAACCATTTTCATGATAAACTATATTGAAGTCAGTTAGTTTGATGGGCCAAGATAGTGTTTATTTAGTGGCATCATGTTTATGCAAAATATGATTTTATGTAGCTCTATATGTATTCTTTGGAGATTTTCATGCCATCATTCTCAGCATATAAGCAAGTTTTCTATTGATGCATATATGAAATTTACTCCTTTTTAGACCATGGGTGACAAAATAAATTTCTCTCTCTATTCCTCTGTATTCATTGATGAGGATTGCTCTTACAACATATAATGAGAACACAAAGTAGATTACTAAAAATTCATCAGCTTCAGGCTCAGCAAAATGAGACAAGGAATCAAGGGTTTCTTTGTTAGAGAATCTTGATTCTCCATTATGATTGAGTTCAATTATGTGGATTTGACATTTTCTTATAATTGACAATAAGTTTAAGTTAGTTGCTTCAGGCTTTTTCCTGAACATGCAATTCTAACGTTTGTTATAAGATCATTGGACAAATGCTAAAATTAAATGAATCAACCTATACAATAAGTGTGAAGAATTTGAAGCTTTCATGTTGTGGAAATATGAACCTTAAAGAATATCTTGAAGATCTTGTGAGAATTGCATTTTGGTTACGAGTAGCTCTTTGTATAAATAGGATAATTTTCTTCTGTGTGTGATGTACTTGGAGATCTTATTTTTTGGAATCATTTGGCATCTAGTAATGTATTTGAGTCAAGTTTCATGGTTCCCCAATCTTGGTGTTGAGAACTACCTATATTTTATTTAGGAAGGTCTAAATCATTGTTTAGAATTGGAAAAATATTTTACTGCTGAACCTTATGACATAGATTTTGTTTAGATCCTTAAAGATGTTGGTTTGGGTGTTTCATGTTGTTTCAACAACCAATGATTTTGGTTGGTCAACAGAATGTAAAACAAAACCCAGCATTATACTAAGTTTGGTTGACCAGAGCTTTTGGTCAATTTACCAAATTGGGCACATCAGGAACTAGAACCTCAACTGAAGACTTGGGCAACTCAAGTTATTTTTTAAGAACCGTTGGCACAAAAGAGGGGGTGAATTATATGTATTTTAATTTTTTTTTTAAATCAAGCATACAGCGGAAAAATAACTAAAAAGAAAATAAAATATAAACGAGAACACAAGATTTTTTACTTGATTCGAAGCCTTCAGGGATTCCTACTCCAAGACTCAGGTCCCTTGGACCTATCGACGGACAATCTATTAAATTCTCTATCGATAAACTCCCAGTAGAGTAATTGAATACAAGATAAAGAAATAGAAAAATGTAACAACCTTACACTTTCCTTTTGTAAGTATAAAAGATATGCAATAAATGAAATTGTTACCCACACTTAGAAGAGTGGAATTTAATCTAGCTCATGTGTTGGTGTAGGTCTACCAGCAGGGATTTGGCTTAGTAGAGTTGTAGCAGATGGAGAACGTAGTAGAAAAATGATCGAAAGTAAGCGTGTAGAAGTTCTATTGTGGCTGCTGGTTAAGGGTTCTTTATAGTCATCTTCGGGCACCTAGACTGCCCCTGGCACTAGGATCAAGGTCTATTTGATCCTGTTTCATCGCTGACTTATCCATGTCTAGACGCTTGGACCATGTCTGGGCACTTAGACTGCTAATGTGTCTATGGCTCATCGTAGCTCTATCTTTGAAAAATCATCCATCTCCAGACGCCTTGACTAGTTTGGGTGCCTAGACTTTGATGTGTGATAACCAATCAACATGCGTCAATTCATCTGCTCGGGTGTCTAGATTCGGGCCAATCTAGGCACTTGGACTCGATCCGGGCGCTCGAACCTCCTGGCGCTTAGATCCTTCCCTAGCGCTTGGAGACCCTTTTTCCAGTCATCTGATTTCCTGTATCATAAGGTTAGTATAACCAAGTATAATATACAAAACAAAGTTAGCACAATATAAAATAAAATGATTATTAATTACATCATGTCTTACCAAGACCAGGATCTAGTCATGGTTTTAGCTTAGACTTCCAAAATGGCTTTAAGTTGAACCAACACCTATAGTCCTTCTGGACTTATTCTTAATGGTTCACTCTCCTCCAATAACTTACTTTTACTTACCATTTGTAGTTGTTAGAATGTATACTAAAAGCCTAGTTTTTTATATGAACATTTATTTTGAAATGAAAATCACATTGGTCAAATGTCTACATTTAGTTAAATGCAGTTGTCCATTTAATTTATATTGTAGATAACATGGTGTGTGGTGTCACACAGAAGATCATGTTATCAGTTCCTTATAAACAATACAAGAAAAACCCTCATAGACATCGGTGGAACAACAGCGATTTTAAGCAAAAACCGATGTCTTTGAGTATTTTACACCGGTTTTTCCAAAAACCGGTGTCTATAAGCGTAGATTTTTGCTCATAGACATCGGTTTTTTAAGTCGATGTCTATGAGCGCCTTTTTTTTCATTAATAGACACCGATTTTAATAGCGATTTTTAAAACCCGGTGTCTATGATAAAATAAAATAATTTAATTTTCCCACCAATACTTAGCCGAAATTTGCAACACTTCACTCTTCCCTCCAAACCTAAACCTATATCGCGCCGTGCACCGTATACCGTTGCGACACCACCACCACTTTCCTCCTCACCGACGGCCAGATGATGAGTTGGTCTTGTTTTCTAGGGTTTCAGAGTAGTAGCGGCGGAGGGAGGTAAGATGAAGACGACTAAGGGGAAAGGTGATACTAAGTTCCACCGATCTGATGAAGACGACTTTAAATAGTCATCAAAGAAAATGGAGAAGAACCTCGACTACAGCGGAGCTTTCCCATGGACGCATCGACGTTCGCGCAGATCGACCCGCTCCACTGGATCCTTGACATGAACTCCCTCGTCGGCGATGCCTACCGCGACGTTAGAGAACTCTGTGTGTTTCTCCTCCTGGCTGTGGCTTCCTCCTTCCCACCCAGCAAGGCCCTCGCCGTCTACTTCCAGCCCCCTGGTCATCCCTTCCTCTTTTGCGGCGCCGTCCACCCTGCCCGCCCATCTGCTCTCCTCTCCCTCCCCTGGCCTGACCCTTCTGAAGAACCCCCCATTCCTGACCCTAACCCTAATCCCCTCCAGCTCGCGCTCGCCTCCGCCAAGATCGGCGTCTCGGTCGAGGGCCTCGCCTCCTTGCCACCCGTCGCTTACACCAGCGCGGAGAAGAAGGCCGAGCGACTCGCTCTTAGGGTTGGCGAGAACCTCTTCAATTTCATGCAGTCCTTCTGCGGGATTGACGGAAGTCGGCTCGTCGTGCCCATGGATATCCTTGACCGGTGGTTCAAGAAGTTCCAGGAGCGAGCCCGGAAGGATCCCAATTATCTCAAAGATTTTTCCTTGTGACAGACAGGTGAATGCCCAATCCCAAAGGTGCTGCTTTTTGCAAGGATCTCTTTCCTTGATGGTATCGCATTTCATATTATATTTTGGTTGCATCTGATTTGCTTGAATTGTATGATACTTCCTCTTTTCATGCCTCTTCATTTTTATGTCTCTCTCAATTAATCCAGGCGGATGATCTTTGATGTCCACTTTAACCGCCCACAATGTGTTTGTTGATTGTCCCCAACCAACTATAAAACGATTTTGATATTGTTTGAAGTGAAGTTCTCAAAAAGTGATAGGATCTCAAGATATTATATATGGCAAGAGAAATAAGCTAAATTTTTCAGTAATTATTCCATTTTGGATTATTCATCTCATTGAAGTAGTAGCGTCTTTCTAATTTTCAGTGACAATCTAGAAAACGTCAACTAGAACATGCATCAAGAAACACTAAAAGATATCTTAGAATAGATTCTATGTGATCCAGATTCTCTAGAGATCATTTGCCTCATAGAGGTCCAAGTCATTAAGCAATGTGACATACGATTAAGATAACGATAAACATATATATACGTTCAAGTGTTTTTCTACTCTAACTCGGTTTCACTTTTGGAGCATGACCCATTGTAAAAGAGGTGTGAACAGTCTGCTATTGTTCTTACAACTCTAATAAGTTCACAATCTGTAAAAAAAAAAAAAATTCTTCTCTTGTGTGATCTTATTTGAGCATATGTGTTATCTATATTTTTTTTAGCTTCTTGTAGTGTGTAGGAGAGTGATTTACTCGAAAATTAGCTTATGATTGGAAATTGTTGCATCTCATCTCCTAAGGACCATGTCAAAGTATTGGATAAAAGGGGAAATTTACAAATAGATTTTCATCGAATATCAGTATTGTATGCCAATCTTAAGTATAGTTCATCTTACTTGCGATTTCTTTTTTCATGAGACATTCATATCTTTAATCCAGCTAGGAAGAAATGTTCTTTTGCAAATTGTAACGTTAACTGTCAGTCATCGCATAGAGATATTATATTACGTTTGGTTAATTATATGATACTGCTTGCTGATGGTTATGAATTCTGATCTTTTGGAGTTGTTTTATGATCTTTCATTGGTTATGTTTTTTTTGGGATTGGCTAGTCGAAGGATAAAAGTGTTTCTTTTTGTTGTGGAGTTTTGCTGGAAGATAGTTTTGAATATGATACAGAAGTAAAAGTTGGAGTCTTTTGAAGAAATGTCTAGTCAGTCACAATTTGCAAACAGTTCGTTTATGCTTTCTTCTTAATTATCTATGAAACTACTTCGTTATTAAAAAACATTATTTTTTTTTATTGCTCTTTTCAGAGCCATTGTAGCAGAAGTTTTAACATGTGGATCGACATCATTAGTTCAAAAGTAATAACTCCTTTCGGAGACAAACTAAAAATGGGAAGAAAAAACTTCTCATTTGTTTACCTTCAATCCTTATGTTATGCTTTCTTTTGGCTGCAAAGGATTATACTTGATATGGTTATGAGGTGGAGAAACTGCCTGCATTCTATAAACCATCGAGCATTCAAATTGATCCATATAAATACCTTTGTGATTTATACTAAATATGTGCTTTCTCTCAAAATCTCAAATTAATACTATCCATTATGTTAGGCTGCACACGGTGCTGGCAGTGGACGTCTACAGGAACAAGATCAAGCACCTATTCGACGCGGCGAAGAGGCAAGAAGTCGTGCACCGCCGTTGGGGTGGTCGAATCTAGTTCCACTGCCTCAATATCAAGCACGACTCCAGGCTCGAATGCCTCATCAAGATGTCAGATTAATCTAGCGGCAATCTGCACTCCTGCTGATTATCACACCCGCCCACTAGACACCATCTTCAGTAATTTCATTGATGCTCTCCTAGTTGTTAGTTTTGAGACCCCTGGGCTTGTTCATTTCCAGTTAGATTTTTTTTGTACTCTTCTTTGGTATTGATTTATTTTATTGTGGCATGTGCAAGTTAGGTATTGCTCAGAAAACAACAAGTGCATCATTCACTTCTCAACATGTGAAGTGTATGGGAAAATGATAGGAAGCTTCCTACCCAATGATCATCCTCTTAGAAAGGTATCATTGGCATTTCTACATTTGAGATGCTATAAATTAATGAAACCATTTTCTTGATGATACTTTCAATTTTCCATTTCTTAATAACATTGCTTCTCGATGGTAATTCTCCATTAATATTATAACTTTATCAGATGAGTTTAATATCTTGTCGTACATGGTTATTCCTACTTAGTATGCATGTAGATTTATATGTACATATCTATATATGTGATTTTTCTGTGGTTGAGTCCTCTCTCGACTTTGTCATTTTGTTTCATTTGACTTTATAGTAGTGTGGACTGTGATAAACAGTCATCTTTTAAATCCTATGATTGTGTTTATTTTTCTAACCTTAACATATTTTCTATGATAGAACAAGAAAGAAAGGAAGAAGGTGTGTGAGGTTGACATCTTGAAAAAGGATCCTGAGGCTATTCGAGAGCAAATTGAGAAGCTGGAAAGAATAAGTAATTTGGCCAAGATCCCCTTCAAATTTTTTTTTCACTGATATTGAATGTGGTCTTTTGATCTCATTGGTCTTCAACGTAACAATTTTGTTTTTACTTTTTTCTAGGCATTCTTATAGTCCTCTTCTTTCTAGATTGAAATTTGATGCTTCTAGAATGATACATAAATAGAGGATCATTATGTTGTTTTCCTTGTCGCCATCTAGTACAATATAAACAAATTCAATGTAATACCTGTAATATCATTTCGAACTAGTTAACTATTTTGAGGCAAATCACTTCTTAGATTTGAATATTCAACAATTCTTTATGTAAAGAAGTCTTGTGAATTGATGAATACTTTTGTATGGTAATGTTGTTGTATTTTATCTGGCTCTATATTTATGTAGTTGCTCACATTTATTGAGGTATCCTATTAGTGTAGGGAGAATTTCATTTTGCTTTCTAAGACTAACATAGAGCTTTATTGTTGCATTCTCAAAGTTTGCGAATATATAGAGAATTTCATTCGAAAAATGTCTTTGCAAAGTGATTAGTACTTGGTTTTACTAATATATTATTTAAGTGTTTTACAGTTTACAAATCTCAAGTACTCTACAATTGAAATTGATAAAGTGTGGTTCGAGTGAGCTGAATATATGCTAGATTACATTTGATTATAAAAGGTATTCGATTTTTGAAAGCTTTGGAGGATGTAAATATTTTTATGGAATGTAATTTGTGGATATGGACTTCATGTGTACAATATATGTTACCTTTTGATGTTGTAAGAAGAATAGTTATGTGTAATTTGTGGATACTGACTTAATGTGCACAATATCTATTCTCTTTTTATGTTGTAAGAAGAATATTTATATGTTGGTTATATGGATATTGACTTGGTGTGTTTAGATACATCAGTGCATTTTTATTTGTGATTTTCTTAGTGAATTAATAATATTAACTTAATTTTATGATTTGCTTGGTGATAATATTGGTTTTTCACTATTTCGAAAATCAAATTTGTGTCGTTAAACAATACTGATATTACATCAGTTTTCCACCGCTGCAAAATCGGTGTCTTTAACTAATATTACATCGGTCGTATACCGCTGCAAAAACTGATGTTATTAACATATAATATTACATCGGTTTTACACTCGATGTCGTTAAGTGATACTACATCGGTTTTAACCCGATGTCTAAAATGGCAAACCTTTTACATCGCCTTCATAGACATCGGTCGAAAATGTAATAGACATCGGTGGAAAACCGATGTTTATGAGGGTTTTTGTTGTAGTGAAATTATAAATAGTAGCTCACAACCAAGATGGATTGGGACAAACTATTGGAATGGTTGTAGTGTAATTTGGTATTATTTAATCTTGACTATAAAATTACACAAAATACACTATGTGTGTATTGAGCAGGACCATTTGAGGTTGTTCCTTTTATACTAACTGCATAGAAGAATAGAACCTCTGTTATTATGAATGTGCGTACTCTTAATCCCGATATAATAACAAGCACATGTACTTAGTATTTATTTCTTTAATTTATCAAAGGGTGAGATTTATTCGTTAAATCAATAGGCCTGATAAGTTGAGAAATAATATTATTTATATGGTATGTTGTTGATTATAGAAGGAAACTGTGTCCTATTTATTAGGATGATGATGTCCCCTTGAGGAGCTCATAAGGATTGTCATCTAAACCCTGCATGTGGACTTAGTTCCGACATGACAATGAAGTTGAGTGGTACTACTCTTGGAGCTAGATGTTAATTAAGTGAGTTGTCAATAACTCATTTAATTAATGGGCATTCGATATCTTAAATACAGGGAGATTAACACACTCATGATAAGAAGGAGCCCATAATGTAATATGTGATTGGTGTGGTAGTTCAATAATAACTCTTTAGTGGTATGAGTTATTATTGATGAACTTGAGTTGGGTGTACGGGTTGAACACAGGAAGCTCAAGCTCATCAAGAGGCCAAAACTAATTCCTCCTCTAGGTCCCTGTTGTAGCATCTATGTATAAAGCCTCACATCCAACCAAGTCCACTTCTTACCCAAGTAATGGGCCGACCACATCCTTGCTTGGTGCCCAAGCAAGGGGTCGGCCAAGCTTTGCTTGGAGCCCAAGAGGTGGCCAGCCAAGTCTTTCTTGGTGCCCAAGCAAGGGGCCGACCACAAGGAATTAAAAGGGGATTTTAATTTTTAAAATCTTTTCTTTTATAGCCATCCTCCAAGGGATTTAAAAGAGATATTTTAATTTTAAAATCTTTCCTTTTATAGTCATCCTCCAAGTGATTTAAAAGAGAGTTTTTAATTTTAAAATCTTTCCTTTTATAGCCATCCACAAGGATTTAAAAGAGAGATTTTATTTTAAAATCTTTCCTTTTATAGCCATCCTCCAAGGGATTTAAAAGAGAGATTTTAATTTTTACAACTTTCCTTTTATAGCCATCCACAAAAGGGATTTAAAAGAGATATTTTAATTTTAAAAATCTTTCTTTTTTGTAGCCATCCATAATGGTTTAAAAGAGAGATTTTAATTTAAAATTTTTCCTTAATTGATTATCCAAATGAGGGTAGGCCACACTTAAAAGGAAGGTTTTAATTTTAAATCTTTCCTTTTTTGCATTCACCAAGAATTATAAAAGAGGGGTAAATGGCATCTTATGAAAAAAAACACAACCTAAGTCTCTTAATCCTTGTTTTGGTCGGCCCTCTTCCTTTCTATTCTCCCCTTGTTTCCTTTACCAAGGGCTGGCGGCATCAAGAGGCTCTATCTTCTTGTGGTCGGGTACTTGGAGTAGAAGAAGAAGAGAAGGAGGCTCCCTATTCTAGCATCTCTTGGTGGCCGAAAGTCTTGGAGGAAAAGAAGTGGTTCGGGTGGTGTTGTCTTGGTAGATCGTCGCCCACACGACATCCAAGAGGAGGAGATGAATACAACATAAGATCAAGAGGTCTTTAAGCTACAAAGATAGGTATAACTAGTTAATTATTTCCGCTGTGTACTAGTTTAGTTTTTTCTTTGTATGGATCCTGAAATACCAACACAAGAAGCTAGCGATTTTGTGCTTCGATTGTGGTCTCTGTAGTTAAACCAAAGGTTACTGTAAGGAGTTTAAATATTCAATTTCTTTGAAAGGCTTTGTCTAGGAAGTGGTGGATGATCCCATACCCAAGAAGGTCGATTGCCTCTCCAACGACCTGGAAGTCAATCCTTGAAATAGATATTTAATCAACTTCTGTAATATGGTTTAACTTCTGATGACACATGGGTTGAACTTGGATTAATAATGTTAAGTTTTGTTTGCAATCCAAGTTTAATTCTTGAAAGACACATGGGTTGAAGTTGGATTAATAATATTGCAATCCAAGTTTAATTCTTGAAAAGTACATTGGTTGCTAGGAAAAGTTCTGTGCTTGTACAAATTTTTGTATAGGGGAAACAGAATGGAATTTCGAGTAGCACCCAACAATTGGTATCAGAGCCAAGTTTTCTGCCTCTGTGTGTTTAGTTTTCAGTTAAATTATGTACTTTTCATACATAAATTTAGGCAGGATAATAGTAGGATGTGCAAATAGATTAACTCTGTAGTTGTAGGCATCCTAGTTCCAACTATTATGGTCCTATTGTATTTGTGTGTGATTTGGACCCTCGGGCATGTCGAGGGTATTTTATGTGTGTGCATGATTGTAATTATTAAATATAGCAGGAGCTG
The DNA here is from genome assembly GCF_018446385.1 of Zingiber officinale. Lineage (NCBI taxonomy): Eukaryota > Viridiplantae > Streptophyta > Magnoliopsida > Zingiberales > Zingiberaceae > Zingiber > Zingiber officinale. Next base: position 54,498,447 of record NC_055986.1, read on the forward strand.
TATTAGTTTTAGGATTTTACATTCTGTTTGATCTTGATTACATGTACATTCCCTTGTGGAATATAGGATTGATAAATGTAAATTTTATTTTTATCGCATATCGTATCCTTACGAAGCGTGGTGCTATTTGAGGACCAGAGGCGCAGTGGAAAAGGAATCAAGATAGACGTGATGACTTGACCCATTGGCGCCAGCTAGGGTTAGTGGCACACGGAGGACAGCTATGGATGAGGCCATAATATTTTGAAAATTATTTTTCATATTTATTACCTTTCATGCTGTTTATATGTGCTGTGTGTGTGTGCATGTTAAAAATCCTCGTTTTAAATAACTAAGTGGGAGAGGAATTATTTAAATTCTACGGTCTCCATACTGGTTTGTAAGTGATGCATTCAAACTTGCACGTTGGCTTTGAGTGCATTCCTCCACATCGGATGAGTTTGTTTGCAGATCACTAGATCAAACTCCCTTTATGGATGATTATACGAAATTATTTAGGTTTGTGTAATCTTCTCCATCTGAAGGGGCATAATCTTATTTAATGGACCAAGTATCAAGTAATGGTATACACTTAGGCGCATTTAATAGTATCCTCCCCATCGGAGTCACTGCTATTAATTGTGTGATTGAAGAAAAACCAACTATTAATTTTATTTGTCAAAAAGATAGGTTGACAAGATAATAAAATTAATGGGTAAAACCCCCTCATACAAATGTTTGAATTTGTATACGTCCACACTATCGTGGCATATAAAATTCACGGTGTTTTGAGGTGTTGGTGAATTTAAATAATATTGTTTGAGGAATTAATATTATTTTAAATTCTAAAGTTTTGACCAAATATTTTGTGATTCTTAGGATTTCAAATGGCGTTCAATCCTCTTGCTGTCATATTAAAAGAAAATAAACTTACTGGTCCCAATTACATTGATTGGAAGCAAAACTTGGGCATTGTCTTAACTGTTGAAGGTTATAAGTTTGTACTTCTTGAGGTATGTCATAGCGTTCCTAATAGTAATTCTAGTGAAGAGGAGATTGGTAGGCATAAGAAATGGGTTAAGGTAGATGAGATGGCGCGGTGTTACATTTTGGCTTTTATGTCAAATATGCTACAACATCAGCATCAGGCCCTACTCACTACCTATGACATGATGCTCAATCTCAAGGAACTCTTCGGACATCAGAATAAGGCTGCCAGGCAGGAGGCCATGAGAAACTTAATGACTACCACCATGACTGAGGGGACACCCGTAAGGGATCATATCCTCAAGATGATGGCTCATTTAACGGATTGTCCTCGCAGAAACAAGAACAATGAAGGTGTATCTTATTCATTAGTTGTCGAAACATGTTTAGCGGTGTTATCTACCGGTACCTGGTGTGTAGATATGAGAGTCACTGATCATGTCTGTAATTCATTGCAAGGGTTCCAGGAAACTCGACGACTACATGAAGGGGAAATCACCGTCTACATGGGCAATGCAACGAGAGTGGTGGCTATTGCAGTGGGAGATGTTTATTTATTTTTGATAGAAATAAAACATTGATTTTGAAAAATTATCTTTACGTACCGTGTTTTAGAAAGAACTTGATTTCAGTTTCTATATTATTTAAAGATGGATATTCTGTTTCTTTTGAGGACAAAGTAGTTATCAAGAAAAATATGATGGTTATCTGTTCCGGTACGTTGGTTGACAATTTGTACACTCTTAATCCAATAACTCCCATTATGCAACAAATGAAAAATAATAACACATCTTCTAATTCAAATAAGAGAAAGCAGCCTTTGAAAATGAACCAAACATATCTTTGGCATCTAAGGTTTGGTGATATTAACTTGAGTAGGATTCAAAGGCTAATAGCCGATGGACCTTTGGGTTCATTGGTGGTGGAAAATTTTCCAACCTACAAATCTTGCTTGGAAGGAAAAATGACCAAGAGACCTTTTAAGGCCAAGGGGTATAGAGCCAAAGATGTGTTGGAATTAGTTCATTCTGATTGGTGTGGACCTATGACTATCCAGGCAAGAGGTGGTTTTGAATATTTTGTCTCTTTTATAGACGACTATTCGAGATTTGGGTACATTTACTTAATGCGCTGTAAGTCTGAGTGTTTTGATAAGTTCAAAGAATACAAGGCTGATGTGGAGAAATGTCATGGTAAAGGTATCAAGACACTACGGTTTGATCGTGGTGGCGAGTACCTCTTAGGAGAGTTTAGGAGTTACTTATCAGAGGCCGAGATTCAATCCCAACTGTCTACACCTGTTACACCCCAACAGAATGGTGTGGCATAACAAAGGAATAGGATTCTTATGGAAATGGTTAGATAAATGATGAGTTATTCATAATTACCAAATTTGTTTTGGGGTTATACTCTAGAAACGGCAGTGTACATTCTGAACTTGGTACCTTCTAAGTCAGTAACCTCTACTCCCATAGAATTATGGAATAGGCTTAAGCCTAGTCTGAAACAAATTTGGATTTGGGGTAGTCTAGTACATGTGCTGAAGGGAGACGCTGATAAGTTGGAATCACATACAAAAGTTTGATTGTTTGTGGGTTATCCTAAAGGAACGAAAGGTGGTTTATTTTATAGTCCTAAAGATCAGAAGGTCATTGTTAGCACCAATGTCCGATTTTTAGAAGAGGACTATGTAATGAACCACAAGCCCATGAGTAAAATTGTTCTTGAGGAAATAAGAGAAGACACGTATACTTTAGTACCAACGGTACAAGATGAGATACTACAAGAAACTGCAACACGTGTCACAAATGATGCACAATTACAAGTAGTGCCTCGTCGTAATGGGAGGGTTGTTAGGCAACCTGATAGATTCATGTTTTGGGTAGAATCTTCAAACTTGATCCCTGGTGAACATGAACCTGATCCCTAGACATATGATGAAGCACTCCAAGATAAAGATGCAGCATCTTGGTAAAGTGCAATGAACTCAGAAATAGAATCTATGTACTCTAATCAGGTCTGGGAGCTTATAGAATCACCAAATGGTGTAAAAGTCATTGGATGTAAATGAGTCTACAAAAGAAAAAGAGAGACAGACGGGAAGGTGGAAACCTTCAAAGCAATGCTTGTTGCAAAAGGGTATACTCAAAAAGAGGGAATCGATTATGAGGAAACCTTTTCGCCAGTAGTCATGCTTAAGTCTATCCAGATTCTTTTATCTATTGCCGCTCATATGGATTATGAGATTTGACAAATAGATGTCAAGACAGCTTTCCTTAATGGAAATCTTGAAGAAAATATCCATATGAAGCAACCATAGGGATTCATTGCGAAGGACAAAGAGCATCTTGTATGTAAGCTCAATCGATCTATCTATGGACTGAAGCAAGCTTCGAGATCTTGGAACATCCAGTTTAATAAAGTGATCCAGTCTTATGGATTTATTCAGTATCTGGATGAGTCTTCTGTATATAAGAAGAGTGACAGAAACGTGGTGGTATTTCTTGTACTATACGTAGATGGCATTTCGCTCATTGGCAACAATGTCAAAGTGTTGTCAGACGTAAGGGTATGGTTGCCCAAGCAGTTTGATATGAAGGATTTGGGAGAATGTGGACATATTCTTGGGATCAAAGTAATAAGGGATCGCAAGAAAAGAATGTTGTGTTTATCCCAAGCTTCGTACATCGATACTATCCTAGCTCGTTTTAGCATGCAAAACTCCAAGAAAAGTTTTCAACCTTTTTGGAATGGAGTACCTTTATCTAAAGAGATGTGTCCTAAAACATCAAAGGAGATAGAGGACATGAAGACAGTTTCTTATGCTTTGGCTGTAGGAGGCCTAATGTATGCGATGTTATCTAAAGAGATGTGTCCTAAGATATCAAAGGAGATAGAGGACATGAAGACAGTTTCTTATGCTTTGGCTGTAGGAGGCCTAATGTATGCGATGCTATATACGAGACCAGATATCTATTTTTTCATGGGCATGGTTAGCAGATATCAAAGTAACCCAGGACAAGGACATTGGACTGCTGTAAAACATATATTGAAGTACCTGAAAAGGACTAGAGATTATATGCTAGTTTACCATGCAGATGATTTACTCTCTGTGGGTTACACAGATTCAGACTTCCAATCAGATAGGGACAATAGTAAGTCGACCTTAGGGTATGTGTTTACATTGGGAGGTGGAGCCATAGCATGGAGGAGTGTTAAGCAGAAATACATTTCGGACTCTACCATGGAAGCTTAGTGTGTGGCAGCCTCTTAGACAGCCAAAGAAGCTGTATAGCTCATAAATTTCTTGATGGACTTAGATGTGATTCTTGGTTTGCCCAAAATTATCACAATTTATTATGATAATAGTGGTGCAGTAGCAAACTCGAAGGAACCACGAGCCCATAAGGCAAGTAAACACATTGAGCGCAAGTAACACCTGATATGAGACATCGTAAAGTGAGGAGAAGTTGTTGTCGCCAAGATTGCATTAGAAGATAACCTAGCAGATCCTTTCACTAAGGCCCTTTAGGCGAGAGCTTTTGATGGGCATGTTGAGGGGATGGGGATCAGATGTATGGTAGCATATATGACAGCATAGTCTTTTAGTATAAGTGGGAGATTATTAGAATGTATACTAAAAGCCTAGCTTTTTGTATGAACATTTATTTTAAAAATAGAATCACATTGGTCAAATGTCTGCATTTAGTTAAATGCAGTTGTCCATTTAATTTATATTGTAGATAACATGGTGTGTGGTGTCACACAAAAGATTATGTCATCAGTTCCTTATAAATTATAAATAGTAGCTCACAACCAAGATGGCTTGGACAAACCATTGGAATGGTTGTAGTGTAATTTGGTATTAGTTTATCTTGACTATAAAATTACAATAAATACACTATGTGTGTATTGAGCAGGATCATTTGAGATTGTTCCTTTTATACTGACTGCATAAAAGAACAGAACCTCTGTTATTATGGATGTGCATACTCTTAATCCCGATATAATAACAAGAACATGTACTTAGTATTTATTTCTTTAATTTATCAAAGGGTGAGATTTATTCGTTAAATCAATAGGCCCGATAAGTTAGGAAATAATATTATTTATATGATGTGTTGTTAATTATAGAAGGAAACTGTGTCCTATTTATTAGGATGATGATGTCCCCTTGAGGAGCTCATAAGGATTGTCATCTAAACCCTGCAGGTGGACTTAGTTCCGACATGACAATGAAGTTGAGTGGTACTACTCTTGAAGGTAGATATCTTAAGTGAGTTGTCAGTAACTCATTTAATTAATGGGCATTCGATATCTTAAACACACGGAGATTAATGCACTCATGATAAGAAGAAGCCCATAATGTAATATGGGATCAGTGCGGTAATTCAATAATAACTCTTTAGTGGTATGAGTTATTATTGATGAACTTGAGTTGGGTGTTCGGGTCGAACATAGGAAGCTCAAGCTCATCAAGAGGCCAAAATTAATTCCTCCTCTAGGTCCCTGTTGTAGCCTCTATGTATAAACGCATCCAACCAAGTCAACTTCTTACCCAAGTAATGGGTCGGCCACATCCTTGCTTGGTGCCCAAGCAAGGGGTCGGCCAAGCTTTGCTTGGAGCCCAAGAGGTGGCCGGCCAAGCCTTGCTTGGTGCCCAAGCAAGGGGCCGGCCACAAGGAATTAAAAGGCGATTTTAATTTTTAAAATCTTTCCTTTTATAGTCATCCTCCAAGGGATTTAAAAGAGAGATTTTAATTTTAAAATCTTTCCTTTTATAGTCATCCTCCAAGGGATTTAAAAGAGAGATTTTAATTTTAAAATCTTTCCTTTTATAGTCATCCTCCAAGGGATTTAAAAGAGAGTTTTTAATTTTAAAATCTTTTCTTTTATAGCCATCCACAAGGATTTAAAAGAGAGATTTTATTTTCAAATATTTCCTTTTATAGTCATCCTCCAAGGGATTTAAAAGAGAGATTTTAATTTTTAAAACTTTCCTTTTATAGTCATCCACAAAAGTGATTTAAAAGAGATATTTTAATTTTAAAAGTTTTTCCTTTTTGTAGCCATCCACAATGGTTTAAAAGAGAGATTTTAATTTAAAATTTTTCCTTAATTAATTGCCTACATAAGGGCCGGCCACACTTAAGAGGAAGGTTTTAATTTTAAATCTTTCCTTTTTTGTATTCACCAAGGATTATAAAAGAGAGGTAGATGGTGCCTTATGAAAAAAACACAACCTAAGTCTCTTAATCCTTGTTTTGGTCGGCCCTTTTCCTTTCTATTCTCCCCTTGTTTCCTTTACCAAGGGTCGGCATCATCAAGAGGCTCTATCTTCTTGTGGTCGGGTACTTGGAGGAGAAGAAGAAGAGAAGGAGGCTCCCTATTCTAGCATCCCTTGGTGGTCGAAAGTCTTGGAGGAAAAGAAGTGGTTCGGGTGGTGTTGTCTTGGAAGATCATCATCCACACGACGTCCAAGAGGAGGAGAGGAATACAACAGAAGATCAAGAGGTCTTTAAACTACAAAGAAAGGTATAACTAGTTAATCGTTTCCGCTGTGTATTAGTTTAGTTTTTTCTTTGTATGGATCCTGAAATACCAACACAAGAGGCTAATGATTTTGTGCTTCGATTATGGTCTCTATAGTCAAACCTAAGGTTACTATAAGGAGTTTAAATATTCAATTTCATTGAAAGGCTTTGTCTAGGAAGTGGTGGATGATCCCATACCCAAGAAGGTCGAGTGTCTCGCCAACGACCTGAAAGTCAATCCTTGAAATAGATATTTAATCAACTTTTGTAATATAGTTTAACTTCTGATGACATATGGGCTGAACTTGGATTAATAATATTAAGTTTTGTTTGAAATCCAAGTTTAATTTTTGAAAGACACATGGGTTGAACTTGGATTAATAATGTTAAGTTTCGTTTCCAATCCAAGTTTAATTCTTGAAAAGTACATTGGTTGCTAGGAAAAGTTTTGTGCTTGTATAAATTTTTGGACTAGGGAAACAGAATGGAATTTTGAGTAGCACCCAACAGCAGTCACTTAACTTACCTCTTAACCCACCTAGTTTTCCTACCAGAATCGTTCATCTAGACTTTAGCCAATTGTCTGAATTGAATATCCAAATAGGACTTTAGCCAACTATCTAGTCCTTACTAACTCAGCTAGACTTCCTGCTAGAATCACTCATCTGGACTTCAGCCTGATGTTTGATCCTCAATACCCATCAATTCCTACACATTTGGTAAAAGTATCAAATAAATATAACATCTAACTTTAATCCATTTATTATTCATCAAAACATTAGTTTGATCATTAGTGCTAACTACACCAATAATTTTGTCAATCAAAGTTTTCTCTCTATTGAAAAACTCTTTACTAAAATATTGTATTAGTCAACAAAATTTATTAGGCTTCAATACAAGATGTCAGTCAATTAAATCTCGTTGGTTGGTTGATTAAAAGAAAATAAAGACACCTTTGGCAAACAATGTAACGACTTGGCCCCTCGGCCCCTTGGACGGCCCAACTGGCGGCCCATTTTGGCAGCCCCTTGGTGGTCCCTTGGGCGGCCCAATTGGCGACCCAGCCCCTTGGCCCCTAAGGCAGCCCAACTGGCCGCTCATTTGGAAGCCCCTTGGCAGTCCTTGGGCGGCCCAACTGGCGACCCCTTATGTCGTCGACCAATGACCCTCGGCCATGTCGTTACTCACTTGGTCTCCCCACCTCTGGCCAGTGGATTTTTGCCTTCCCCAGGATTCAAACTCTAGACCTCCAGGCTAAGTACTAGAGTTTATGAATCCGGATAGCCAAGTGAGTGGCGCTCACTTGGCTACCAGGATTCATAAACTCTAGTACTTAGCCTGGAGGTCTAGAGTTCAAACCTAGGGAAGGCAAAAATCCACTAGCCAAGGGCGGGAAGACCTAGTGAGTAACGGCACAGCCGAGGGTCATCGGTCGATGACATAAGGGGTCGCTAGTTGGGCCGCCAGTTGGGCTGCCCAAGGGACCGCCAAATGGGCCGCCAGTTGGGCCGCCCAAGAGGGGTTGGGTCGTTACAATAAAAAGGCACCTTTTTATTGTAACGACCCGACCCCTCGGCCCATTTGGCGGTCCGTTTGGCGACCCCTTATGTTATCACCTTTTTATTGTAACGACCCGGCCCCTCGGCCCCTTGGGCGGCCCAACTGGCAACCCCTTATGTCGTCGACCGACGACCCTCGGCGATGCCATTACTCACTAAGTCTTCCCACCCCTAGCCAGTGGATTTTTTTGCCTTCCTTGGGATTCGAACTCTACACCTCCAGGCTAAGTACTAGAGTTTAAGAATCCTGGTAGCCAAGTGAGTGGCGCTCACTTAGCTACCAGGATTCATAAACTCTAGTACTTAGCCTGGAGGTCTTGAGTTCGAATCCTGGGGAAGGTAAAAAATCCACTGGCCAGGGGTGGGAAGACCTAGTGAGTAACGGCACGGCCGAGGGTGTCAGTCGACAACATAAGGGGTCGCCAGTTAGGCCACCAATTGGGCCGCCCAAGGGTCCACCAAATGGGCCGCCAGTTGGGCTACCCAAGGGGCCAAGGGGACGAGTCGTTACAATAAAAAGGTGCATTTTTATTGTAATGACCCGGCCCCTCGATGTTAGTTAGAGCCCTAGAGCTAATCATTTGATGATTTTTGTATGGACTCATTGTATCATATTTCTTATGTATATAAAGGCATTTGTTTATGGTTATTATACTTACTTGTATTGGTGTCAAATAACTAAGTATAATAGCGTCCTTGAGTAGAAGGTTCTTACCTATATCAATCGATTGGTTGAATCGATAGTGAGATGATATAGGGAACACTACTCTTAATCATTCCAAGTCAAGTATTAACATTCAGGGACAATGTTAATGCGACGAGACTAGCATGTAGGTCAACTCGATGACTTGATCTCAAAAGTCATGGATATAGAGATATCAAGTTGACACATGGGTATGCATTGGAGAATGTATACTGAATGACCCGCCATGAGAAAGTATCATGGATCGTTATATGAGTGTCATATACTTTCTCATGTGGCTTTTAGTATGACTATTAGTCCTTGGACCTGAAGTCACCATGGTTCCCTACATAATGAGTAACATACTTTGGCTTCGTCAAACGTCACCCGTAACTGGGTGGACTATAAAAGCGATTACTGGGTATGTAACAAATATGCGGAGGGATGTGAGTGATGTAGATGGGATCTATCCCTCCTATATGACGGGAGTGACATCATTATTCTTGATAGAGTGAGACCACTAAGTGCATGGCCATGCCCAAATGAGTCAATATGAGATGTTGAGCTCATTTGATTGAGTGAGTCTACTTGGGATTCAAGATTTAGATTGATTAGAGGATGACACAGTCTATACCTCATATTGATCAATCTAGATGTCAAGGATAGAAGGACATTGTCACATATTCTGAAGAGTCACAATTCATAGTCACAAGGTGATGTTGGATCTCAACATTCTTGTAACTTGGGTTGTAATGATGTGTTGCTAGATACAGCTCATTACTTATGCTTCTAAATGGGTTTAGGAGCATTGCCAACGTTACAAGAACCTATAGAGTCATACACAAAGGGCAATTAGATGGAGATTAGGTTCATTTGATGAACCAAGAGGATTAGGTTCATGTGATGAACCAAATTGGATTAAGAGTAATCCAAAGTAAACTAATTGAGTTGGACTCAATTTGGTTCATGTGTTAAATGAGTCTAATTTGGACTTAGACTCATTGAGCCAATTTAATTCAATGAATAGAGATTCATTAAATTAAAATTGATTTGAACCAATGGTTAGATTTGATCAACCATGGGAGAGAAAAAGATCAAGTTTGACTTGACTTAAGTAGGAAGATAAAGAGTCAAGTTTTGACTTGACTTTGACTTGATCGATGCCACATCATCTAGGCTTCTTCATTTGGTCAAGTTTGACTTGACCAAATGCCACCTCATGGAGGAGATCAAGAGACTTGACTCTTGATATTCCATGGGGGTTTAGAAGCATAAAGTGGTCGGCCACTTTGGTGGGAGTTACTAGAGTGAATTGATTTTTCATTCAAGGTTTCTTCTTCCTCTCTACCTTTCTTCTCTCCCTCTCCTCCACCATTGTTGATCCTCTAAGGTTGCTAGCACATCTTTAGAGGTTCTCTCCATCGATTTGTTCGTGTGGATACACATAGAGGGTTGTACACTTGACAACCTTGAGATCCGGCGAACCTTGGACGAGCGGGATTTGCAAAGGGCTTCGCATCAAGGGTAATCTCCTTTTCTTTGTAGATCTAGTGTAGATCTAGGTTAGAGAAACTCATACACGTAGAAAATTTAGTTTTTATAACTTCACACGGATCCGGTGGCATGGGCTTCGGGGTTTCCGCAATGCAAAAAAAAAAAAATGGTTTTGCGGCCCGAAACACCCAACAGTGGTATCAGAGCCACGTGCGAAGCGTGTATGAGTTTTGTTTGTATTTTTTATGAAAATTACAGATCTGTAACTTTCTATAAGTTTGTGATTTTTATGTATTTTATAGGTATTTTTCTCGTAGAAGCGAAACAACAAGTGTTTGGACACTTGTAGGCTTCGACTACCGAGAAATACCTTCTGAATCGGCAAAGTCTCGCCAAAAATGATTTGGGACAGTGGGCTAAGGCGATGTAGGATCGCTTAGGAACACTCGCGATGGTTATATCGCAAGTAGGAGTGCTATCCCTAACCCCGCAAGGGGCTTCGTTCCGCGATTGCGCCCGAAAATCGCTAATTGGGACCGTCGGGAAGTTGTGACTCATAAAATCGTAAAAATATTATAAAAATTACATAAATTTATGAAAATCACATAATTTAGAATTATGTATCATTTTGTGATGGTCATGGCCCAAAGAACCCAATTTGATTGGAAATATGTGTTGTAATTCATAATATGGTCTACGTGTCATTTTGTGTGTTTGTGCGTGTTGTACTTGATTCGCGACCTGCGCGTCGTGCCCTTCTATTTATATTCCTATTGTAAAATAGTTTTAGACTCGAATGTAACTCGAGTTTCACCTTTTTGTAATGTACAAAATGAGGCGGTGGAAGGTCCACTCGAGGAGGAGTTACAAGGAGGGTGTGAGCAACACATGGCGGTCAAAGGGAGGAGCTTGGAGAAGCTATTGACCCTAGGTTGACCAACCGATCTTCTCATTGGCTTGAGAAGATCGTAGTAGGGCCATGACTAATCACAAAATTTAATTAATTGCTTGTTTTTGTGTATGTGATGCATGCTAGATTAGTAATTAATTAGTGCCTTAACGATTAGAATCGATCTAAATCGCGTACTTGATACACATCGTCGATTAGATTAGATCTCAATCGCGTCAACTCGAAATGCCTACCATGTCGTGATACCCATCACTACCTCGATCACATGTTGTTGTTGAATCTGCCAAAGCATAGCAACGCATATTATCTTGGTAGGGTGCGGAGGGAAAATCTTGGTCCTGCCTATCAACGCATGGGTGAGTACAACTCAATTAGATTGAGTAACTAGTTAACTCAATTGGATCGAGTTTAACTATAGGTATTTTCTAATTGTTGGTAGATAGGTCAAAATCACGTTTATATTAATTCTTGGGCGATTTAGCCAAAGCTAACTCAAGTTTTAATATATATGCGGATCTTGATCCTATAAACAAGAGTTGCATAGAGATGTAATTGGTAATTAGTTACCTACCAATCATATTAAGTCTTGGGCGATTTAGCCAAAGCTAACTCAAGACTTAGTATGATGTGGATCTTGTCCCACAAGAATTATAGCTAGTTGGTTAGAATCTAGTAGGTGTGGTTTGACCACATCCATGACTTAATTCTACAAAAGTTCTATAATTCAGTGGGAGCATAATTTAGTTAAATGCCTAATTAAATGATTAATAGAATATGATATTTATTTTCTGCATTTTTCTGTTGTAGATTGTCATGTCGTCAAACACGAACTCCTTCTCCCTGCGTTCTATCCTCGATAAGGACAAGCTCAATGGAGCTAACTTCTTAGACTGGTACAGGAACCTGAGAATTGTTCTTACACAGGAACAAAAATTGTACGTCCTGGAGTAGCCCATTCCTGAGGCACCTCCTGCTACTGCCACGCGAGCTGACCGTGATGCTTATAAGAAGCATCAAGATGGCGCATTAGATGTGTCCTGTCTCATGCTTGCGACCATGAACTCTGAGCTTCAGAAGTAACACAAGTTGATGGGAGCTTATGATATGGTTGAACATCTTTGTCAACTATATCAAGGACAAGCTAGGCACAAAAGATTCGAGATCTCTAAGGCACTATTTCAGTACAAGATGCAAGACGAGACTCCCGTAGGTCCATATGTACTCAAGATGATTGGGTACATAGAAAACCTACAAAGGTTGGGATTCCCACTTGGCCAAGAGCTGGCCACTGACCTGATCTTGCAATCCTTGCCAGATAGCTATAGTCAATTTGTTCTAAATTACAACATGAACGAAATTGACAAGCCACTGCCCGAGCTGCTTAGCATGTTAAGAACTGTTGAGCTCAACCTTAAGAAGGTTAAGCCTAACTCTATTCTGATGGTTCAGAAACACAAGGGCAAGGGCAAGCCCAAAGGTAAGGGAAAGTCCCAAGCCAAGGGTAAAGTCAAGGCATTGAAACCCAAAGGAGGGGTTGCCAAGGATGCTACCTGCTTCCACTGCGGTCAGACCGGGCACTGGAAGAGGAACTACAAAGTGTACCTGGAAGATCTTAAGAAGAAGAGCAGTGAGACTTCCACTTCAGGTATATATGTTATAGAAGTTAATCTATCTATTTCTTCATCATGGATATTAGATACCGGATGTGCTTCTCATATTTGTACTAATGTGCAGGCGTTGAGAAATAGCAGGGCATTGACGAAGGGCGAGGTGGACCTACGAGTAGGCAATGGAGCACGGGTTGCTGCTGTTGCTGTAAGAACTTATTCTCTATCTCTTCCCTCTGGGCTTATACTAGAGTTGAATGATTGTTGTTATGTGCCTGCATTGACTAAGAATATTATATCAGTTTCTTGTTTAGACAAGAAAGGCTTTTCATTTATAATACAGAACAAATGTTGTTCAGTTTATTTAAATGATATGTTCTATTGTAGTGCACCTCTGATGAACGGACTCTATATTCTAGACCTTGAGAACCCTATCTATAACATAAGTACCAAGAGGTTCAAGTCAAATGACATGAACCAAACTTATATCTGGCACTGTCGCTTAGGTCATATAAATGACAAACGCTTATCCCAGCTCCATAAAGATAGTTTGTTGGACTCATTTGATTTTGAATCATATGAGACATGCGAGTCATGCCTACTACGCAAGATAACCAAGACTCCCTTTGGTGGACACAGCGAGAGAGCGACTGACTTGTTAGGACTTATACATAGTGATGTATGTGGACCTTTCAATGTCACTGCTAGGGGTGGTTATAGATACTTCATTACATTTACTGATGATTTCAGTAGATATGGTTATGTGTATATGATGACACATAAGTCAAAATCCTTTGAAAAGTTTAAAGAATTCAAGAATGAAGTACAAAACCAGCTTGGCAAGAGTATTAAGATACTTCGATCAGATCGAGGTGGTGAATACCTTAGCCATGAGTTTCATAACTATCTAGCTGAGTGTGAGATTCTATCTCAACTCACTCCTCCTGGAACACCACAGTGGAATGGTGTATCCGAAAGGAGGAATCGTACCCTATTAGATATGGTACGGTCTATGATGAGTCACACAGATCTTCCTACATCTCTTTGGGGCTATGCTCTAGACACAGTAGCCTTCATTCTCAACCGAGTTCCATCTAAGGCTGTAATAAGGACACCATATAGGATATGGACTGGGAGAGATGCCCAGGTGTCTTTTATGAGGATTTGGGGTTGTGAGGCTTACGTTCGACCTCAAGTCTCAGACAAACTGGGACCCAAATCTGATAAGTGCTATTTTATTGGATATCCCAAGGAAACGAAGGGATATTACTTCTACATTCCCAATCAACACAAGGTAGTTGTGGCAAAGACTGGAGTATTTCTAGAAACGGACTTTGTTTCTAGAAAGACTAGTGGGAGTACGTTCGATCTTGAAGAAGTTCAAGATGTGGACCATAGCACTGAAGCCTTGATGGAAGTTGAACTGGAACCACAAAGTGTTGTGGATGATGTTATTCCACAAAGAGTTGAGGAACAACAACCAGTTCAGGTAGACCTACCTCTTTGCAGGTCTGATAGGGTACGTCGTCAGCCTAAGAGATACTCATTTCTCTTGTCTGACCATGATGACATTGCGCTCATTGAGGATGAGTCTACCTCCTATCAGAAAGCTGTGATGAGACCAGATTCTGAGTCATGGCTAGAAGCCATGAGATCTGAGATGGAATCCATGTACACCAACCAAGTATGGACTTTGGTTAATCCACCTGAAGGGGTTAAACCCATTGGGTGTAAGTGGGTCTTTAAGAGAAAGACTGACATGGATGGACTTATTTATAAGGGTCGCTTGGTAGCTAAAGGTTTCAAGCAAATTCATGGTATTGACTATGATGAAACCTTTTCTCCAGTAGCGATGTTTAAGTCCATTCGGATCATGCTTGCTATTGCAGCGTACCACGATTATGAGATCTGGAAGATGGATGTCAAAACCGTGTTTCTGAATGGAAACCTGCTCGAGGATGTGTACATGACACAACCTAAGGGTTTTGTAGATCCACAGCATACTGGCAGAGTATGCAAGCTGCATAGGTCCATTTATGGACTAAAAAAAGCTTCTCGGAGCTGGAATCTTCGATTTGATGATGTAATCAAATAGTTTGGTTTCATCAAGAATGAAGATGAACCTTGTGTCTACAAGAAGGTTGTAGGGAACACAGTTGTCTTCCTTATATTGTATGTGGATGACATACTACTCATTGGGAAAGACATCCCTTTGCTACAGTCTGTCAAGACTTGGCTAGGGACTTGTTTCTCAATGAAGGACTTAGGTGAAGTATCCCGTATTCTAGGCATACAGATCTATAGAGATAGATCTACGAGATTGCTTGGCCTAAGTTATAGTACATACATTGACAAGGTATTACTTCGGTTTGTCATGCAGAACTCCAAGAAGGGATTTCTGTCGATGCCACATGGTGTGAGTCTTTCGAAGACTCAAAGTCCTTCTTCTAGAGAGGAGAGAGACCGCATGGATCAGATCCCTTATGCTTTAGTCATAGAATCTATCATGTACGCCATGCTATGTACTCGTCCTGATGTCTCGTATGCTTTGAGCATGACAAGCATATACCAGTCAGATCCAGGTGAAAGTCACTGGATAGCAGTCAAGAATATTCTTAAGTACTTGAGAAGGGCTAAAGAATATTTCTTGATATATGGAGGCGATGATGAGCTAGCTGTAAAGGGTTATAGTGATGCCAGCTTTCAAACTGACCAGGATGACTATAGATCGCAGTCTGAGTTCGTGTTTTGCTTGAATGGTGGTGCTGTGAGCTGGAAGAGTTCACAACAGTTCTACGACGCTTCCATCTCATTCGAGAGATTATCAATAGAGGAGATGTGTAAATTTGCAGAGTACCCACAGAGGCTAACATCGCAGATCCCTTGACCAAGGCTTTGGCACAGAGAAAGCATGATGGTCACACTAGGTCATTGGGTATTAGACCCTACACTGATTGGCACTAGTGCTAGTGGGAGATTGTTAGTTAGAGCCCTAGATCCAATCATTTGATGATTATTGTAAGAACTCATTGTATCATTTTTCTTATGTATATAAAGGCATTTGTTTATGGTTATTATACTTACTTGTATTGGTGCCAAATAACTAAGTATAATAGCGTCCTTGAGTAGAAGGTTCTTACCTATATCAATCGATTGGTTGAATCGA
This sequence comes from Zingiber officinale, assembly GCF_018446385.1. Taxonomy (NCBI): domain Eukaryota; kingdom Viridiplantae; phylum Streptophyta; class Magnoliopsida; order Zingiberales; family Zingiberaceae; genus Zingiber; species Zingiber officinale. Next base: position 54,514,365 of record NC_055986.1, read on the forward strand.
TAGTGAGATGATATAGGGAACACTACTCTTAATCATTGCTAGTCAAGTATTAACATTCAAGGACCATGTTAAAGCGACGAGACTAGCATGTAGGTCAATTCGATGACTTGATCTCACAAGTCATGGATATAGAGATATCAAGTTGACACATGGGTATGCATTGGAGAATGTATACTGAATGACCCACCATGAGAAAGTATCATGGATCGTTATATGAGTGTCATATACTTTCTCATGTGGCTATTAGTATGACTATTAGTCCTTGGACCTGAAGTCACCATGTTTCCCTACATAATGAGTTACATACTTTGGCTTCGTCAAACGTCACCCGTAACTGGGTGGACTATAAAGGCGATTAATGGGTATGTAAAAAATTATGTGGAGGGATGTGAGTGATGTAGATGGGATCTATCCCTCCTATATGACGGGAGTGACATCATTATTCTTGATAGAGTGAGACCACTAAGTGCATGACCATGCCCAAATGAGTCAATATGAGATGTTGAGCTCATTTGATTGAGTGAGTCTACTTGGGATTCAAGATTTAGATTGATTAGAGGATGACACGGTTTATGCCTCATATTGATCAATCTAGATGTCAAGGATAGAAGGACATTGTTACATATTGGGAAGAGTCACAATTAGTAGTCACAAGGTGATGTTGGATCTCAACATTCTTGTAACTTGGGTAGTAATGATGTGTTGCTAGATACCACTCATTACTTATGCTTCTAAATGGGTTTAGGAGCATTGCCAACGTTACAAGAACCTATAGGGTCACACACAAAGGGCAATTAGATGGAGATTAGGTTCATTTGATGAATCAAGAGGATTAGGTTCATGTGATGAACCAAATTGGATTAAGAGTAATCCAAAGTAAACTAATTGAGTTGGACTCAATTTGGTTCATGTGTTAAATGAGTCTAATTTGGACTTAGACTCATTGAGCCAATTTAATTCAATGAATAGAGATTCATTAAATTAAAATTGACTTGAACCAATGGTTAGATTTGATCAACCATGGATGAGAAAAAGATCAAGTTTGACTTGACTTAAGTAGGAAGATAAAGAGTCAAGTTTTGACTTGACTTTGACTTGACCTATGCCACATCATCTAGGCTTCTTCATTTGGTCAAGTTTGACTTGACCAAATGCCACCTCATGGAGGAGATTAAGAGACTTGACTCTTGATATTCCATGGGGGTTTAGAAGCATAAAGTGGTCAGCCACTTTGGTGGGAGTTACTGGAGTGAATTGATTTTTCATTCAAGGTTTCTTCTTCCTCTCTACCTTTCTTCTCTCCCTCTCCTCCACCATTGCTGATCCTCTAAGGTTGCTAGCACATCTTTAGAGGTTCTCTCCATCGATTTGTTCGTGTGGATACACATAGAGGGTTGTACACTTGACAACCTTGAGATCCGGCGAACCTTGGACGAGTGGGATTTGTGAAGGGCTTCGCATCAAGGGTAATCTCCTTTTCTTTATAGATCTAGTGTAGATCTAGGTTAGAGAAACTCGTACACGTAGAAAATTTAGTTTTTATAACTTCGCACGGATCCGGTGGAATGGGATTCGGGGTTTCCGCAACGCAAAAAAATAATGGTTTTGTGGCCCGAAAATCCCAACACTCGACCCTTTGGATGGCCCAACAGGTGGCCCATTTGGCGGCCCCTTGGCGGTCCCTTGGGCGGCCCAACTGGCGACCCCTTATGTCGCCGACCGACGACCCTCGATCGTGTCGTTACTCACTAGGTCTTCCCACCCCTGCCAGTAGATTTTTGCTTTCCCCAGGATTCGAACTTTAGACCTCTAGGCTAAGTACTAGAGTTTATGAATTCTGGTAGCCAAGTGAGTGGCACTTGAGTGGCTTCCTATAACTTAGAGATTGACACTTGAGAAAGTTAAGCCACTTATTACACTGAGCACTGAGAACTTCTACTTAGGCCACACTCAAATAATTTTTGTATCATGCTCATCAATGAAACTATATGATAGGTTTATATTGATTTATTAGGGATTATTATATGTCATCTATGCATATAAATCTAGATTGCAGGTTTTTCTTTAGGACAAGCAAAGGTTTAAGTTTGGGGGTGTGATGTGCATAGATTATATACACTTTTATGCATGTTTTGACGCACATCTACTTGTATTTCATTAGCATAATCTATGTTTATTGCACCCTATTTCATGATAATGTTATACTTCTATTATATTATGTTCAGAGATTTACTCTGCATATTTTGATTGAAAGGACACATATTAGAGTGAAAATAGAGCAAAATGCATATGGGAGCAACACCAGAAGAAACAAGCTTGGGTCGTATAAGTCACACGACGGTGTGGCCATCCTGAAGTGAATCATGCTATAGCCATGTGAGTCACACAGTCGTGCAAATCTCCCCGTGGATAGGCAACACAATTTAGAGGCAAAGCAAGGCAAGGTCATTCCACTTCTCCAGAGGTCGTGCATGCCCAGGCCATGTGAGCTACACAGCCATGCAACATTTTCTAGAGAACAAGTATAGCCAGGCCCTGTGAGCCACATGACCGTGTAGGCCATCTAGTGCTAAAAGTAGAACACAGGCGTGTGAATCTACACGGTCGTATCACATTGGCTGAGAGGAAGATGCACGAGGTCGTGTGGACCACATAGTCATGTCATGGGACGTGTGGTGCCCATACCCTGCTCTATAAAAGGAGTTTTCTCCCCCTTTTCACTCATCTTTAGTTTGGGACTTCGTCCCTCTCCTTGGCAAAGGGTTCTCCCCTTAGTGGGAATAGAACTTCATTCTCCTTCATCCACAACAATCTGTCCTCCTCGGAGCAAGGGAGCGCTTCTAATGACGCTACGCTTCAAAGATAAGCATTCTCTTCTCTCTATCCCCATGTATTGAGTTGTAGATTGCTTTATGATAACTAGTATTTTTATCTATTATTTTGGCTCTTGGACTTATCATGTTTACCTTCTTGCATGCTTAATATCATGTTTATGTTATATTTTGTGAGTAGGATTTATTTTTGGAGTTAATTATAATTTTTGTATAATCATGATATTTTTCTTATATTTTGAATTTGGTTTTGTAGGAAATTCAAAGAGCCATGGACTAGGGTCAAGCCAGATCGAATTTGGCCTGATTTGGAGGTCAAACGGAGAAGATCAAGCTAAATTAATATGAATTGTTGATCTAGTTCTAAAACAATCTAGGCCTTTGCTTCATCAAGAAAAGATCAAGCCACCCACCATCTCTATTATTAAATCTAAACCTTACATCCACTCCTATTGAATGGATGGGTCAGATCCAAAGAGAGAAAACCCTTCTCTTAATCTTTATGCGGATGAACAGTGGAGTCTTCTCTTCATGTTTTTCCTCTTCTGCTAGGGCTCGCGACCACCAACAACGTCCACTTCTTCCTTTCTTCTTCCTCACCACCGGTCGTCGGTGTCTTCTCTTCCCTTGCCACCAGCCGGCCAGCTCTTCCTCTTCTTCCTCTTTTGCGATCTACTCCAATCAGTGACGAACAGCAGCAATCTCCGATGGTTGCAAGCAATGGCAAGCATCTCCGATCGAGCTCAACTTGCTAAGGGTGTTTTCCTGAGGAGGAAGAGACGGGAGAGAGCTCTGATCGACTCAACACTTGAAGGCATTTCCTCAGTGTTCCCTTTCATCCCTGACAATTATCTGGACTTCTTTTCTCACTGAGGGAGTTGCCCCGATGGACAAAGGAACAAGGAGATCGACGGCGGCAGTCCATTCACCTCATCAGTAGCACTTGAGGGTGTTTCCCCGGTGCCACGGATCCCATCTCGATCTGCATCTTTCTGCCATCTTCAGCATTTCAGCTTGACATCACAGGGAGTTTCCAAGATGCACGATTCCATTCCATTCATAACAGCACTTGATGGAGTTTCACTGGTGTTACTAGTTCCATTCAGTTCATCAGCAGTTATTCCAGAAGATGCAGAGATCAACCATCACTGATTGTCAAAGCTGAGTATTCTGCCGAAAGAGTTGTTGCTCGTTGGTGAAGGTGTTTCTGATCTAGGCCTCCATGTGACGGCGAGGGTAGTTGTACGGTGAATGATCATAGAAGAGAAGAAGTGGTTTGGTAATTAGGATTTATTCTTGTTGTTTGTTTGAATTGTTCAGTTGAAATTCACTTCTATATTGATTCTAGCAGTCATGTTCTTATGTTCTTTAGATTGTTAGATTGCATTTTGTTTTGTTGCATTTACTTAGATGTTGTAAATCTACAGTGTAGAGTGACACTGCATGGTGGGTTCATCATTGTTGTAGGTTAGGGTTTCATTTCCTGCATAAGGATAAGAAAACAAAACCCCAAAACCCCATTTGTTTAACTTAGTCTGAGAATGAATGTCCTATCACTAGTTCCACATGAGAGACAATCTGAGCCCTCTACTATACTACTTTAGTGTAGGTTAAGGGGTTTTGGTTAATTAGAAATGAATTAATTTGATTTGCGGATGTGACAGACTTGTGATCAAATTTTGGCGTCGTTGCCGGAGAACTAAGTGGTGTTCATTTGTTTTTAGACTGCACATAGTTTTACTTTTATCTTGTTCTTTCTTTTCTGCTTTGCTATTTTATCTTTCTTTCGATGTAACTGCCAGTATCTCTCTTTTGCTCTGGAACTTTGCAGGTTGAAGGAAAAGGGTAAGGGGAGAATACCAATAGTTACACCGTGAATAAAGACCAATTTTGGTTAATTTCATCATTTAGACCACCATTTAAGTTTTTCTATATTTTGCATTTCATTTTTTTTTCTAATTTTATTCTCTCTTGTTACTATTTCTTTGGTTGTTGCAAAAAATTAAAAAATATTATTAGAGTTTAATTATTTCATCTCTTATATGCATGTGTGCTATCTTGTATATTTTCCTGTGTCTTTTGATGATATTTGCATGAGTGTTTTAGGTTAGACCAGGAAATCTCTTTTGTATCAGTAGTTTCAGAGTTTTAGTGTGTTCAGTTCAGAACCTCAGACTTGTTAAGCAAGATGAATAAGAACATTGAAAAGACTCTCAAAGAACTTTAGGCACCAGACTTCTAGATGATTCCTTTTGCATCAGATATTCTGAATTAGAGGTAGACTTCGAGTTATGGCATGTTGAACATTTATTACCAAAGTTTCATGGACTATCTGGTGAAGATCCCAACAAGAATCTACAAGAATTAGATATGGTATGCTCTTTATGGAACCCACATGGTATATCAGAAGAAGACATCAGACTTAGAGCATTTCCATTTTCACTGGCAGATTCAGCAAAAGATTGGTTGTATTATCTTCCACCCAATTCAATTTCCAATTGGTCTGAGATGAAGAAATTATTTCTGGTGAGGTTCTTTCCTGCTTCTAGGATCGCAACTATTCGGAGGAGTATTTGTGGAGTCTAGCAATTTGCAGTAGAACCATTTCAATAATATTAGGAGAGATTTAAAGGACTTGTTACTAGTTGCCCTCAGCACCAGATAAGCGATCAACTACTGATTATATACTTCTATGAGGGATTGCTTCCCATGGATAGGAGTATGGTTGATATAGCTAGTGGAGGGGCTCTAGTTAACAAGAGATCAGCTCAAGCCAGAGAACTTATTGAGATTATGGCTATAAATTATCAGTAATATGGGACTAGACCAGCTATTACCGAGGATGTTCACTCCTTTGCCAGTGTACTCCCTACCAGGATCCAGTATTATCAGCCTGATCCTCAATCTTATCAGATCCATCAGTAGGACAAGTATAATTTCGTTACAAGATTTGAGTATGGGAATACACAACAAGGGAATTCTTAGTGGTCCAAGCATTACCAGTCATATTTTCAGCATCAGCCTGAGCTGGATTTTAGGGAGCAATTACAAAAATTATGTCAACAACAAGAAACACAATTTTAGCCAAGGATATATTCATTGACACAGTTACAGTTGCATTCAGATCAACCTACTGCATCAATTTCTGATGAGATGGATCGTAGAGTTTGTGATACCCCTGACTTTGATTATGCTATTGACTCTTCTAATTTTTTTTATATTGTGATATTGTAGTTGATTCTAATATTGTTGTTGTCAATGATGTTGTTGTTCCAGATATTCTTGATGATGCAGGTGGTTTTGATGATGGAAGTGTAGGGGAGACCCAAGAATCACTTCCTTTGACTACTCCACCACCAGCTGAGCCAGTTGAGCCTTTTATTGTATATATTGATGATGGAAGTGTAGGGGAGACTCAGGAATCACCTCCGTTGATTATACCTGATCTAGAGCCAGTTCTTTTACCTGTCCAAGAGAAAGCCACATTCACTATTCTAGAGCCACCAGGTACTTTTGAATATGGTAAGAATAATATTTCTTCTGAATCTTTAGCAAATTCCACGGAGATAATTCATTTCGATTGCAGTGGATGTGATATATCTTTTGATTCATGCTCTATTGATTTTGATATTGTTTATAGCCCATCTCATACAGTATGCGTGTAGGAATTACATCCTCTTTTTAGTACACAGGATTTTTTTTAGACATTTCATTTGCAGTCATCCACACAAGGATGCATTCTATCACTTGATGAAAGCCCTAACACTCTATGCAATAATCAAGCTTCTGGAGTGGATATTACAAATGAACCATCTCTTACCACTTTCAGATTGGCTGTTGAAACTGAATCGACTCCGACCACCAGAAATTCAAGGGAGTTGGTTCCATCTCACTTCTCTTTTCTGTTTGCTTATATATATTTCTTTGCTTTGTCTACTTTATTTGTTTTTGCATGGTATTTCTTTCTTATCTTGCCTTGTCAGGTTTTCGTAATAAATTCTCAAGGCACTCTTTTTATCATCTTAGAAATTGTGAAGTTAGTTAAATTTGATTGTCAAGTTTGATGATTTATTGTTATGATTGGATTCTTGGATTACATGTGGTTACAACTTGATGATGGATTCAATGTTGGTAGATTGGGATGATAATTTTTATATACCTAGTGAGGATATTTTTAGAGCCTATTATTCCTATTGATGTGTGATGCACTCATGGTTTATGTTACTCTAGAACTTGCTCAATTCTTTTGAGACTACATTATCATAGGATTGCATAATTTTTATGAAGGTTATCTCACTTTATTTTATTCATTCCTTTCGTTATCACATGTTTCTTAAATAAATTCCATATCATCCATCATATCATTCTTTTCTCTCTTCCATTTATTTCCATTTATTTCACTCTCTTACTCTCTTGGGATGTGGATATTTTTGGATGTTGCATGATGAGTGTTTTGCTTGGGACGGTCAAAAGTTTAAGTGTAGGGAAGAGAAATAGTTTAGTAGAATTTAAGGGAAGCATAGGTGAACCATGCTTGATCACCGTAGGTGAGCTATGCTATGTATCTTTTTATTTGAGCTATTGATAATGATGTATAGGAAAGATGTACGACATGTTGAAAGAAAAAAAATCAAAATCAAAAGAAACGGAAAAAATGAAAAAAAAAACAAAAAAAAATAAAAAAAGGTGAAATCAGAAAAAAAAAAATGAAATGAAAAAAAAAAGAAAAAAAACAAGGAACGTAAGAAAAAATAGAAAAAAAAATGTTGTTGCAATATTTTGCATTTTATATTCTTTTGTGATAGAATTTTTGGAAGTGACAATCTTTATTATAGCAACATTTAGATTTCATTGTATATCATGAGTGATTTTTATTGAAAGGCTATAGTAGAGGTTGTATATATGTTTATTGGAATTGTGAAAAGCTAGCTTGGTGCTTTGGCATATTGTGTCATTTCATATACCTTTGTGGTAGAATTTCTTGTGAGTAATAATCTTTATTGTAGTGACATTGAGATTTTATTGTATATCATGTGTAGATTTGTATTGGAAAAGCTATAGTAGAGGTTGTTCACATTGTCTATTGAGTTGTTGAAAGCTAGTTTGGAAGTTAGATGGGATACTTTTTGGGCATTATTTTCTTGTATTCATCTATGTAACATTTCATTATCTCCATGTCTTCCGCGTTACCTTGCTTTATCTTCCTCATTTCTTTTCTTACCACTATCATTTGCTTTGATTATGTTCCTCTCACCTAATTAATGCCTTCATTATTTTATTGTGTACTCTTATGTATATAGTGGTGGAGAGTAGAAGAAATGCAAGCTTATGGTAGTGCATAAATCATGAGTAGCTTGAGTGAGCTCCACTATTGCATAAATATGATAGAGTCATCATTCCTTACCTTGTGAGGTTATTTTGTTATCATCCTCAATTTATCTATTATGAATTGAAGTTATCATGCTTGTTAATTATTGTATAAATTGAATCCATGAATGCTTTGGCCATTTGAATTTGACAATCATAGATAACTTTTTTTCCAATTTTCTAAGCTTGATTAAGAATTGCTAGATGAATGCATTTTGTTATTTTCTTCTTTTGTTGACTTTACTTATCGTTTTTGGTTTTAATTCTCTTATAATGGAGTAGATCTCCAGATCTAGGATGTAGGAAGTAGTTGTGATGTATAAACTATGTATTTGAATATTTTCCTATACAATGAAGTGTTTATATCATAATTTATGTGTTGTGCCTTGTACGTGTTTGATAAAATGTGTGTGAGGACAATCCATGTAGATGTAGGGTTTAGATCACCATGTAGAGGAAGAACCTTAGATTGTAAGACCGTGGGACCTTGTGATAGAAGGTATCCCTTACTTTCTACGGTAGTTCCTTAAAATGGGGATCAACTCTTTACTAGGAAAACTAATTAGAGTTTAGAGGGTTTTCCCAAATTAATGTTGTTGGAACCCCAAGATTGTTTTGGTGTGATCAACAAGTTAAGTTAGGTCCTGTGTATTTAACCTTGTGTCTAAGTGTGCAGGAGCTTAGGAACACAGGTACTCGAGTGGAAGACGCAGCTAGCGAGAAGGACGGCACGCTGTGCGTCCGAGGGACGAGGCGCTGCGGAAGAGTACACCGGCGGACGAGAAGGAAACGCGCGGTGGTTCCGAGGGACGAAAGCCGGAGCGGAAGATTGCTCGGGGAGCAAGAGACGCAGCTAGCGAGAAGGTCGACGACCGAGGGACGAAGACTGCGGATGTGTACGCTGGCGGACGAGAAGGAAACACGCGGCAATTCCGAGGGACGAGAAGCCGGAGTCGAGAAGACCGGAAGTTGGGTTCGGGTGAGCCCTTTTCCGGAAGGCAGAGATCACCCAAACGAGCGGATCCGGAGCGGAAGAACCGGATCGAAGCGGGACTGAACCAGAGAAGCGGTCCCGGATGAAAAAGTCAACTGTGTTGACTTTCGGGGTCCGGGGCGCCCGGACCCCTCCGGGGCGCCCGGAACAGTAATTTTGACCAGATCGAGAATTATCTCGATCTGAACGTTGGGGGATAAATTTTATCCCCCCCAGGGCGCCCGGAACCTTTCTAGGCGCCCCGACCAAGGCTATAAATATAGCATTGGTCCAGAAGCTTTTAATCAACTCAGAAATTTACATTCCAAACACTTGTGCGCTTCTGTTCTAGTTTAGCTTCTGTCTTTTGTGCTTTCACTGCTGTAAGAGGCTTCTCCGCCTGAAGGAGATATTTTAGTGCACGTTCATCCCTTGGATTAACAACCTCCTTGGTTGTAACCAAGTCAAATTGTGAGCCTCTTCTTTCTGCTTTTTATTTACTGCTAATTTACTTTATGCAAGTGTTCTGTTGAAAGTTCGAGAAGGGTCTTTGTTGTTTTTTTTCAGGCTATTCAACCCCCCTTCTAGCCGGCCCAACGGTCCAACAAGTGGTATCAGAGCCGAGACGCTTCAGGAGGACTAACCGCCGAAGGAAGCAACGAGATGGCTGGATCTAACATCCACTCGCCAAAATTCGAGGGGGACTTTGCAAGCTGGAAGAAGCACATGGAGGTATTTTTCGGTACCGATTTTGATTTATTATTAATAATGGAACTCGGTTTTGAAGCTCCCGAGGGCAAAACAAAAAGTCAATGGACAAAGAAAGAGCAGGCCGAGTACGTGGCAAACAAGAAAGCAGAATTCCATCTGCTAACCGTACTTCCTCCACAAGAAGTCAACCGTGTCGGCACCTACAATTCAGCAAAGGAGCTTTGGGAGAAGTTCCTTGAATTACATGAAGGAACATCCGAAGCCAAGCTTGCGAGACGGGACTTACTTCGCAACCAGCTCACCAACCTCCGTCTTGAAGAAGGTGAAACAATTGCACATCTACACTCGAGGATACAGGAGCTCATCACCGGACTTTCGAATCTCGGAGAAGAGGTAAGTAACCGAGATTCGCTCAGGTACGCTTTAAATTCCTTCCCTAGAAATTCAAAATGGGCATCATTAGTAGATGCCTTTTACATTTCGAAGGACTTAGAAAAAATTTCATTAGAAGAATTTTTTTCAACATTTGAAGTGCATAAGTCAAGATGTGCAGGAATGAGAGAGCCAAAGAATAACGTCGCCCTCAAAGCTTCGAGAGACGAACCTGAATCGGAATCTTCTCTCGACGACGAGGAAATGGTAATGATGGTAAGACGATTTAAGAAGTTATATAATTCTAGAAAAACTAACCATCCACAGGGTAGAAAGAAAAGAACGATCCGCTGCTACCATTGCAACGAAGAAGGGCATGTCAAGGACAACTGCCCCAAGCTGAAGAGCAAAGACAAGGAAAAGGGTAAGAAGCCTATCCAAAAACGAAAGGCCCTGAAGGCAACGTGGGACGATACGTCGTCCGAATCGGAAGTCGAAGCATTCTCCGGACTCGCACTGATGGCGAGTCATCAAGACGACGACTGCGATTCAAGCTCTTCCGAAATGAGCATCGAGAGCATCGATGAAGGGGGAGACACGTGGGAAGAAAGCAGCAGCTCAGGGGGAGAAACGGACAACGAGATCGACAAGGTAAGTCAGGTACGATCTCTTCCTCCCGATAAAATGTTTAAGTTCGTTAAACTTTTAACAAAAGACTGCTGCAAATTAGAAAGTGAAAATAAAAATTTAAAAGTAATTCTAGCTAAGTCTTGTCCTTTAGAAGAATTTGATAAATTAAAATTGAAAAATGAAAAATTAGAATTAGAAAATCAAAATTTGAAAATTAAAATAGATAACTTAGAAAACTATGCATGTTCATCTAAAACCAACTTTAGAAGATTTAATAATTTAAATTGGTACTTTAAATATCACCCGGGACAAATTAGGAACATTTCAAGGAAAAATGTCCCTAAAAACTTTTTAGTTAATCCAGTAGGTTGGAACCTATATTGGGTTCCTAAATCATGCTTAAATTGATTTTAAAATTAAAATTAGCGCTTTAAGTGAGAAAATTAAACAAAGAATTTCCTTATGAGGCTTTGTCTTAGGAAGTGGTTGTTGCTCCAATAACCAAGAAGGCCTAGTGCCTCGCCACGACCTGGAAGCCAAAATATTGAAATAGATGTTTAATTAACTTACTAATGAAGCATTAATACAAGAATTAATTAATGCTTGAAAAAGGTTATTCAAAACATTTTATTTCAAATTAGAAATTTATCTACTTAGAATTATTTTTTTCCTAAGTTAAGAACTTTTTTCTTGAAACTAGAAATCTCAGCTTTAATTACTTAGAAAATTTTTATAAATTTAGATTTTTTTAAAAATACTTTTTCTAAGTCTTTAAACCTTAGATTATTTTTCTTGGAACCCCATTTTTTTTGTGATCAAAGGGGGAGAAGGGAAAGTATAAGTCTAGGGGGAGGTAGATAGATTTAATTTTTTCTATCTTTTTGCACTTAAATTGCAATTTAAGTTAATTTACTTAATTTAATTTTATGTCTATTTTAACCCTAGCTTAACTTGGGTTGATCACACCAAAAAGGGGGAGATTGTTGGAACCCCAAGGTTGTTTTGGTGTGATCAACAAGTTAAGTTAGGTCCTGTGTATTTAACCTTGTGTCTAAGTGTGCAGGAGCTTAGGAACACAGGTACTCGAGTGGAAGACGCAGCTAGCGAGAAGGGACGGTGCGTCCGAGGGACGAGGCGCGGCGGAAGAGTACACCGGCGAGAAGAAAGCGCGGTGGTTCCGAGGGACCAAAGCCGGAGCGGAAGATTGCTCGGGAGCAAGAGACGCTAGCGAGAAGGTCGGCGACCGAGGGACGAAGACTGCGATGCTGGCGGACGAGAAGGAAACACGCGGCAATTCCGAGGGGCAAGCTCGAGGAGAACGCCGGAAGTTGGGTTCGGGTGAGCCCTTTTCCGGGAGGCATCACCCAAACGAGCGGATCCGGAGCGGAAGAACCGGACCAGCGGGACTGAACCAGAAGCGGTCCGGATGAAAAAGTCAACTGTGTTGACTTTCGGGTCCGGCGCCGGAATCGAGGCGCTGGACTCCGGCGCCCGGAACAGTAATTTTGACCAGATCGAGAATTATCTCGATCTGAACGTTAGGGGATAAATTTTATCCCCCCCAGGGCGCCTGGAACCTTTCCAGGCGCCCCGACCAAGGCTATAAATATAGCCTTGGTCCAGAAGCTTTTAATCAACTCAGAAATTTACATTCCAAACACTTGTGCGCTTCTGTTCTAGTTTAGTTTCTGTCTTTTGTGCTTTCACTGCTGTAAGAGGCTTCTCCGCCTGAAGGAGATATTTTAGTGCACGTTCATCCCTTGGATTAACAACCTCCTTGGTTGTAACCAAGTCAAATTGTGAGCCTCTTCTTTCTGCTTTTTATTTACTGCTAATTTACTTTATGCAAGTGTTCTGTTGAAAGTTCGAGAAGGGTCTTTGTTGTTTTTTTTCAGGCTATTCAACCCCCCCTTCTAGCCGCCCCAACGGTCCAACAAATGTTAGGAAGTGATCTATGTAATCTAGGAACGTGAACCGCGAGCCCTGGTGACAGAAGGATGACCCTATAATTGGACTTCCTAAATTACCTCTTATAGTTAATTACATTAATCTACCGTTAGGATGATCTATATAATCTAGGAATGTAGACCATGGGCCCTTGTGACAAAAGGATGACCCTATAATCGGACTTCCTAAATTACCTCTTCTACTTAATGGCGGTAGAACTTGGGTAAACTCTTCAGTGCAATCTTCACGGGATTGTACCAGACTTTAGTTAGAACTCTTACATGAGTGTAAGCATGGAGTTGGTAAATGAATAATGCATAGAGACATTAACTATCATCGCAACAAAACTCAAATCCAAGTATCTATCATCCCTCTTCATTCACTTACGCTTTTACTCTCTCTATTTTCTCTTCTCATTCTCTTAAGCATTTATTAATAACTTTAGATTGTCTAGATAATTCGTCGTGCAAAGTTAACAAGTGCTTAATTAATAGTCCCTGTGGGATCGATAATCTTTTATATTACTGATGACATAACCATGCACTTGCGGTTCATAACAGAGTCCTTTCAAGCTGCCACGATAATCGAGAAATTTTCACCTTTATGGAGGGAATTTAAAAAAATTATCTAAAGCATAAGCGAAAGGAGATGATATTTTAGGAACTGATTGTAAGACTATGAATTAAAGAAGATAATCATAAGTAATCAGAATCAACAAAAATACCTATATTTGCAAAGGTAAATCTGATAGAACCAAACATTGGCAGGAAGAAAAAGTATCCAAGAAAAGGGAGGAGACAAGGGAGGGCCAAGAAGTTCCAAGGAACATGCAACAATCGTGACAAACTGAATCATAAGGCCAAGACTGTCGATGTCCAAAGGAAGCCACTCAAGTGCACATGATCGAAGATAAGTCATTACTAATAGATATATCAGAATTAGACTTGATTGCCATTGTCTTTGAAGCCAACTTAGTGGATAATCTAAGGCAATCATGGGTCGATACTGGTGCCACACAGCATGTTTGCTATGATAAAGCTTATTTTTGAACTTACACCCCCATTAATGGGATAAAACTAATCATGTATAATTCTGCAACTTTCAACATTGTTGGTCTTGCCAAGGTGATACTAAATTGCCATCAGGCAAAGGAGTGATACTAATTGATGTGTTTCATGCTTCCGACATCCGGAAGAATTTAGTGTCAGGGTCAACTCTTGTCAAAGATAATTTCAAGCTAGTGTTTGAGTCAAATAAATATGTATTAATAAAAAATAGTTAATTCATAAGCAGAGGGTTCATGGAGAATTATCTATTCAAAATGAATGTAATGGTTGTACACCGTGACTTTAATGATAATAAAATTATAAATTCTTCTTATTTTATTGAGTGTTCTAATTTATGACATGTTAGACTTGGATATGTAAATCATAACACTTTACCATGACTTGTGAATTTAAACCTATTGCCAATATTTAATGTTGATCCAACACATAAATATGAAATATGTGTTGAAACTAAAATGACAAAGTTATCTTACCAAATAATTTATTTGGGGGGTGGGGGGTGCTTTTTTATCAGAAAATCAGATTCCTAATAAAATCCCACACAAAAAAGAAAGATAAAACTCCTTATGAGTTATGGAAGAGTCATAAGCTTTGCTATAAATTTCTAAATGTGTGGGGGTGTTTGGCTAAGATGGAAGTGCCTAAGCTAAAACAAACTAAGATAGGATTAAAGACAATCAATTGCATTTTTATTGGATATGATAGTAATTGTAGTGTATATCGATTTTTAGTGCACAAATCAACAATTATTGATGTATATGTTGGAACAATAATAGAATCAAAGAATATTGTAGCTTTTGAAGATATCTTTCCTTGTAAAGAGAGGAAAGAAGAAAGTTAAAATAAAAGAACTCATGAAACTACGAATATGGATAATCTTGGAAACAATGAAGAAACAAGATGCAACAAGAGGTCCAAAATAGTAAAATTATTTGGTCTTGATTTCATGACTTATCTATTAGAAAATAAACTAATGATAATAAACAAAGTCTTATCAAGTCCCAAGGCTTCTTTTTGAAACTAAGTCATTAATAGTGAAATAAATTTCATCATGAAAAACTATACTTAGGAATTGGTGGATATTCTGTAAGTACCCCGTGGTAGTTTTGATGTGATCAACCAAGTCAAGTTAGGTCCTATTGTGTTTTTAACCCTTATGTATAAGGTGCAGGAACTTAAAAGCACAAGAAGTCAAGCGAAAGACGTAGCTAGTGAGAGAGATGACATGGAAGAGAGTCGACAGATTCGGTGCGTCTTAGGCATGAGGTGCTGCGGAAGAGTACACTGGAGGACGAGAAGGAGGCACGCAACGTTTCCGAGGGACGAGAAGCCGGAGCGGAAGACTGCTCGAAGGCCAAAAAATAGATTTGGGTGAACCCTATTCTGGATGGCCGAAATCATCCAAGTGAGCGGAGTAGGAGCAGAAGATCCGGACCAAAGTGAGCAGAAGGCCAGAACCAAAAAGTCAACTAGAAGTTGACTTTTGGGTCCGAGTGCCCGGAACCTCTTCGAGCGCCCGGACCTAAAAATTTAGCCAAACGTGACGTGACTCATTCCGTTATGAAGGGGATAAAATTTTATCCCCCTCTAGGCTCTTGGAACCCTTCCAAGCACCCTAACCAAAGCTATAAATATAGCCCTGGTCCCAGTAGCTTAAATCAACATTTATAAATGATTCATGTTTAGTTTTGTTCTGTATTTAAGTGCTTCAACTGCTGTAAGAGGCTTCTCCACCTAAAGAAGATTGTTTAGTGAGCTTCAACTTCCTTGGATTAGCATTCCCCTGATTGCAAACCAAGTAACCCTTTTGTGTCTCTTCTTTCTTTAATTAATTTGTATTACTTTTATGCAAGTGTTAATAAAGCTATAAAGTTTGAGAAAGGGAATTTTGTAATTTGTTTTAATTATGCAGGTTATTCACCCCTCTAGTCAGTCACCAAGAAACCAACAATTGGTATCAGATCCCAATAGCTTCAAGAGGACTAATCGCTGAATGAAGCATAAGAGATGGTCGGACCGAGCATCTATCCACCGAAGTTTGAGGGGGAATTCGCAAGATGGAAGAAAAAGATGGAGGCATTCTTTAAGATAGATTTTGATTTACTATTAATCATGAAATTTAGTTTTGTAGCACTAAAGGGCAAAGCAAAATACCAATGGACGAAGAAGGAGCAAGCTAACTTCATGGCAAATAGAGAAGTAGAGTTTCATCTACTTAGTATTTTACCACCTCAAGAAGTTAACCGGATAGGAACCTACGAGTCAGCCAAGGAACTCTACGAGAAATTTCTAGAACTACACGAAGGGGCCTCAGAGGCAAAACTCATGAGACGGGATCTGCTTCGGAACCATATCAGCAGCCTCAAATTAGAAGAAGGTGAAACAGTTGCACACCTTCACTCTAGAATAAAGGAACTCATCACCGGACACATGAATCTCAGAGAAAAGGTAACCGACTAAGATTCACTAAGGTACACACTTAACGTATTCCCTAGGACTACTAAATGGGCATCATTAGTAAATGCTTATTATATCTCTAAGGATCTAGAGGTAAGTACATTAGAAGAATTATTTTCAACATTTGAAATTCATGAAACAAGATGTGTAGATCTGAAGAAGGAGCCAAAGCACAACATTGCCCTAAAAGAAAAAGTGAACGAATCTGACTCTGAATCTTCTCTCGATGATGATGAAACAACGTTCATGGTAAGGAGATTTAAAAAGTTATTTAAAACTACTAAATTTAATCAAGTATAGGATAAAAGAAAAATAATAAAGATAAGATGCTAACATTGTAATGAAGAAGGGCACGTGAAAGACAACTGCCCTAAATTAAATAGGAAGGACAAGGACAAGGACAAAAAACCAATCTAGACAAAGCATCAAATTCTAAAGGAGATGGGGGATGAAACGTCGTCTGAATCAGAGATCGAAGTCATGCCGGACTTGTGATAGTGGCAAGTCACCAAGAAGAAGAAGACGAAGCAAGCTCATCCTCAATGAGCATCGAGAGCATCGATGAAGGGGGAGCATCATCAGAGGAAAGCATTGTTGGTGCAATTAACCTCTAGGGTTTCGATGTTTGATAATGCACCCAAGTCTGGTCAGTTTGACCAAGGGTTAATCCAAATAGAACTTAATGTTTAGAAGAGAGTAGTCTAGTAAGGACTAGATGACTAGTAAGGAGAAGTCCTAACTGGTGGTTAGGCAAAGTGGAAGTCCTGATGAGTGAAGCCGGACCCTGGTGAGTGAAACTAGGTAGTGGAAGTCCTAGTGAGTAAAGTCGGACCCTATTAAGTGAAGCTAGGTGGTGGAAGTCCTGGTGAGTGAAGTCGAGCCCAAATAGTGAAGCTAGGTGGTGGAAGTCCTAGTGAGTGAAGTCGGGCCCTAGAGAGTGAAGCTAGGTGGACAAAGTCCTGGTGAGTAAAGTCGTGTCCTAGCAAGTGAAGCTAGGTAGAGGAAGTCCTAGTGAGTGAACCCAAGCAATGGAAGTCCTAGTGAGTGAAGCTAGACAACCCTAGGGGGAGATAACCCTAGGTTATATGTGATCGACTAGTTTCCGATCCACCACGCGCGGTCGATCAGACCAGCGGATCTTGAATTCTGTTTACACTATTTTACCTTACCATTTTATCTATTATGCTAACTTATTGTTGCAAGGAAGTTCAGCTAGGTTGACGGGCCGACCGGATAGCTGGCACGAAGTCCAGACTGGTCGATGGACTGACCGGATGTCTGACAAAAGGTAAGTAAAGGTAAGTCACTGGAGGAGAGTGACTGTGAGGATGCGTCCCAGTTGAGGGACAGTAGGCGTCAGTCCAGTTTAGGTCCATTTGGGGTCCCTAAGCTGAGATCTTGACTAGTTCCTGGTCCTGGGAGGACAGGAACTAATTACTCTTTTTATTATTTGTCTATGTTTATGCTAACAGTTATCTTGCAGGGTATTTGGACTAACACATTTTGTGCAGGGCATGCAAGAAAGCAAGTCTACCTTTGGGTGAACAGTACCCGAAGGTACCTTCCATAGCTATGGAAGGCGCCTCGGTACTGTTCATAGAAGGCGCCTTCTATGGCTATGGAAGGTGCCTTCCACAGGATAGATTTTGACATAGTCGCAGATAAGTGCCGATTTGCTAGGGATAGGTTTTGCCTTATTGAAGGCGCCTTCCATTTTTATGGGAGGCGCCCTCCAAGCCTTTTATAAGGCAGTCTCGAGTAGACACTGATACAATAACTATATACGAGTTACTGCTCACATATTTGAGCCTCCGATTACTCTCGGTTCCTGCTGCGACTCTACTGTGAAGCTACTGAGCCTGACAACTACTCCGAGGAGTTTAGATCGCGCCCTGCAGACAGAAATCAACACAAAGTGCTTCATTTTGATTCCTAAAAAAGTGTTGGTAAAATCTTGTTTTTGTAATTAATTACTATAAAAGGACAAGTGTAGTGTGTTGCACTTGGCCTAACTTTTCTTGTACTTGATTCTCTCTTTCGGGGGTACCGGAAGAGGTTTTTAATGGATTATCCATCGATAGGTCCGCGGGACTTGGGCCTTGGAGTAGGAGTTGCCGAAATCGCTCGTGTTTTTCTAGTGCTTTCTTTCTTACTTTCCGCCACATACTCGAGTTTTAAAAATCGAAAAAGAAGTATTTTTAAAAACCACATGATTTACCCCTCCTCTCAAGTGCGTCACGATCCAACAAGCAGCACTACAGGGGGAGCATCAGAAATTGACAAGGTAAGTCAGGTACGGTCCCTACCTCTTGACCAATTATTTAAATTAATAAAAATACTGTTGTAACGCCCAAAAATTCTCGAAACTGCATTATAAATATTCTATGATTTTTCTGGAATTTTCCGAGTAGCGCAAGCAACAAAAATAATTAGAACCGCAAAATAGCTTAGGCGGGAATCGAACCCGAGACCTATGGTGTAAGGGATAATGCTAGTAACCGGTGAACCCAGCAGGGCCGTGCTGAAAGGAAAGGGAGACGATTTAATTTA
Source organism: Zingiber officinale (assembly GCF_018446385.1). Taxonomy (NCBI): domain Eukaryota; kingdom Viridiplantae; phylum Streptophyta; class Magnoliopsida; order Zingiberales; family Zingiberaceae; genus Zingiber; species Zingiber officinale. Next base: position 54,533,270 of record NC_055986.1, read on the forward strand.
TATTAGAGTTGGGCCGGAGTTACCACTTAATATAAATTAAAAACTTAAGTAGGTTTTGGTTTATTTCTGGGTTCGGCAACTTCTCAACCCTCACCACCGAAACCTCACCGCCGCCTCTCCCTCTCCTCTTCCTCTCGGCGCCCCAGCCCCAAGGTCCATAGGTTCATCTTCCGGCGACGACTCCAACACGAAAGAGGTTCTTCTCCGCGAGAGGAACGCAAAGACGTGAGCGGATCGTCGAGAAGGTCATCTCCACCGGAATTCTAGCGAATAGAATCGTAAGAAATTACGAACAGGAGGTAAGAAACCCCTCACCTGCAGTATAATAGCTACCGTTTGATTTTCTGTGCATTAGTTTAGTTATATGTGTATGGTTTCGACACATAGGGTGTATTTAACCCTCCTCGCAGGTTTAGGGATTTAGTGAGTACCTTTAGATGGGTCGGACACGTCTTTTCTCCTTCAGTTGGAGGTTTAGATGTTGTTGGGTGCCTAAAGGTAGTCTCCCTAATAGAGAAGAGAGTTAAACCACACTAGGTGTTCGATTAAATAACCAGCTTAGAAAAAAATGCAACTTAGGCATTTTTATTAGCACAGTTGAATGCATTAGACGCATCTAAATTAGTAAATCGGTTTATTCTAGCTTATATGGGACTACGGTCCAATGGGTGGGCTCCCACAGTCGCCTCTAGGTTCAGACAACCTAGCTCTAGGTTCAGATAACCTAGAAACAGCAATTTAGAACAGTTTAACTATACTCAGTATTTTACATTTCAGTTGGTACTATACTGGATTAGATATCCATTGGGCTGGGCTCCCATAGTCGGTCCCTAGGTTTAGATAACCTAGTAACTCTACTAAATTCGGGACTTGCAACCCCGGGTCTAGTTAGAGATGCGCGTATAGCACGTACAGTTGCCGGGCCCATCAGCAGCATGTTTAGTATTTTCACTTATTATATGTATATGGTTTTCAACCTTTCATAAAGTAGTTCGTGAATTCAGTATAGTTCTAGCAGTAGCTCAGTATTAGCGTAGCTCAGTTCTTAGTATCAGCTTAGTTTTTCCCTGTGAATATGCATGATGACTTTATGCTCAGCTTTAGATATGCCATGATTGTATGCTTCTATGCCATGCCATGCTTAGTTTATTCGGTATATCCAGCATATGTTTTAAACAGCATGATTTGAAATCATATTTGCATCGTTGCATATTTTTGTGAGGTAGATGGTTTCTTACTCAGCTTTAAGCTTACAGATTCTACTTTTCCTTATGCTGCAGATAAAGGTAAAGGAAAGATGGACTAACAGAGGAAGATGGAGGGCAATGCAAAGATGGTGTGTGTGGCAGGAACTGGAATCAAAGATCTTTAGGGGACTTAAACATTCTAGCTTTGAAATATGAACTTTTAGTATTTTGCTCCTTATGCATTTTAAGTTGTTCAATGCTAGAAATTAAAGAACCATGCACTATAACAAGTTAGATTGCTAGTCTTATGTTATTGGAATGTTTATTATGCATTGGATAGTTATAGTGTGAGGTTTTGGCACGAACCAGTGATGAAATCAGAGTTTCAGTGCGAAATCAGACACCCCAATCGATCGGTGGATCGATTGGGGGGTCCCAATCGATCAGCTGATCGATCGGGCAACTTGCTCCGCGAACAATAGGTTTCTGGATCGATCATCCGATCGATCCAGCAATTTCTGTCGCGAACAAAAGGTTCGGGGATCGATCACTGGATCGATTGGTCAGGCTGGATCGATCAGCCGATCGATCCAGAATAACGTCCCGAGTACCGTAGCGTGCTGGATCGATCACTGGATCGATCCAACCTATGTCCCGCATACAGTAGCCGGCTGAATCGATCCCTGGATCGATCCGACGTTCCAATCGATCAACGGATCGATTGGGAGGTCTGATAACAGCTGGAAAACGTTTATTTCAGCTCCTTGACCATAGGGGATGTAGTATATGTTAGGTATACTTTAGATTACATCCTTCAGTACATGTAGAACCAAGAATAGTCATCAGTTAGCAACTAAAATTTTAATTAGATCAGTTTTCCGCACAGTATAATTTAGCATTATTGTGACGATCGGCCTTACAGCCAGTTCCCAGAAGGTGGGTCGTTCCAGAGTGGTATCAGAGCAGTGTTCCATACTTCCTACACACACATCAGCATTGACCTACAGCTTCCAAGTAAGAATACCTCTACTTTATTTATGCTCCTTGTTTTGTTATTACAGTTCATGTTTATATGCCTACTGCTTGTTAGTATGTGATAATTTTTAAACATGATATCAGCAGTTATATAACTGTGATTACCTTAGTTATGTTATGTTCTCCATGTCTTTAGAAATGGCACGAGGATGCCCAGCTAGAAGGACACTAGCTACTGAGCCCCAGCAAGAGGCAGGCAGTTCAGTGCCTCCTCCAGACCTTACAGCATTAGTGGCTTAGTTACAGCAGCAGCTAGCTGAACAGCAACAAGAGATAGCCACCTTAAAGGCTAATCAGCAGAATACCCCCACAGTCACCCCGAAACCGAATTTGACGACTCCGGTAGTCTTAGAGGTTCCACCAGCTCAGCCTACAGCACCAGCACCAGCCCCAGTAGTCGCAGTAGCTGAGCCAAGAAAGGAAGCCTATCTGATCCAGTGGCAGCGAGTCAAGCCAGAGAACTTCTCAGGCACTAGTGAACCATGGGATGCACAAGCCTGGTTCAAAACACTGGAGAGCACGATGGAGCTTCTGGACTGGCCATAACACGAGAAGGTGAAGTGTGCCTCCTTCTGCCTGACAGGAGATGCACGCATGTGGTGGGAAAGAATCAGAACGAAGCGCCCAGTAAACCAGATGTCATGGGCTGACTTCGAGAAGGAGTTCTTTGAGGAGTTCTTCCACGTACGGGTTACTAACCGTCACTACGACGAGTTCACTGAGTTTCGTCAGGGCAACCTTTCAGTTGAGGAAGCCGTGAAGAGATTCAACAGGTTGGCTCGTCTATGCCCAGAGCTAGTCAGTACAGAGAAGGAACGAATCCGGTTGATGCTCAAGATGCTGAGGCCAGAGATAGCAGTAAACGTGGCTGGTGGCATACATAGGCCACAAACCACAGAGGAGTTAGTGAGCAGTGCCTTGACCACAGAGCATTACCAGAACAGCATAAAGTAGCAGAAGCAGGTCTCCTCAAAGTCCAAAGGCCAAGGAAACTCTCACACTCAAAAACAGCAAGGCCACAGCTCTAACTGGAAAGGGAACTCCAACAGCAAGTGCAAATCAGGAAGTGACCCAAAAGGAGGGTCATCTAGCAAGCGACCCAGTTATCCAAAGTGTGCTACTTGTGGGAAATTCCACCCAGGGGTTTGTCGCAAGGGCACACGAGGATGCTTTGAATGTGGACAAGAAGGGCACATGGCCAAGCAGTGCCCGAACAAGACCGGTCTTCCTCAGCCACAGCAGATTCAGTATGCAGGCCAGCCAGCTCAGTTATATCAGATGCAGGCCGCTCTAGAAGGTCCACTTATCAGCCAGGGCAGATTAGAAGCCCCTCCAGCTATGGCGAATGCGAGGATCTACTCACTCACCAGAGAGGACGTAGCCAATGCCTCGACAGTTGTCACAGGTCAGATTAGCATTTTTCAGTATAGTGCTACTGTTCTATTTGATACTGGGGCAACCCATTCATATATAGCCAGGGTGTTCTCCGAAAAATTAGAAATACCCTCAGAGGTACTCAGTGGTCAGTTTTTGACGGCACTACCTTCAGGAGAGATCATGGCATCCACGCACTGGCTCAGAGCAGTGTCGGTCATTATAGCAGACAGGGAACTCTTTTGTGATCTGATCCTGCTGGAAATGACTGGCTACGACGTCATCCTTGGAATGGACTTTCTGATCAAATACGGTGCTTCCATAGAGTGCCGTAAACAGAAGGTTGTATTCCAACCTGAAGCAGAAGCACAGTTCGAGTACATCGGAGAACCAAAGAGAAAAGCCAGAAAATTTCTCTCAGCTATGAAGGCACAGAAGTTGATGGATTCGGGATGTACGGGGTACCTAGCACATGTAGTCAATATCAGCTAGGACAAGGACCAACAGCTAGCAGGGGTCCGAGTTGTATGTGACTACCCAGCAGTCAACCCTGAAGAGTTACCAGGCCTAGCACCAGTCAGGGAGATTGAATTTGAGATAGAGCTCTTCCCCGGCACCAATCCTATTTCCAAAGCGCCATATCGCATGGCTCCAGCAGAACTGAAGGAACTTCAGGAGCAACTACAGGAGCTGCTTGACAAGTGTTTCATACGCCCTAGTCACTCACCATGAGGAGCGCCTGTGTTGTTCGTGAAGAAGAAGGATGGAAGCATGCGACTGTGCATAGACTACAGAGCACTGAATCAGGTCACGATCAAGAACAGGTATCCTCTTCCCAGAATAGATGACCTGTTCGACCAGTTAAAGGGAGCAGCAGTGTTCTCTAAGATTGACCTCAGATCAGGATATCACCAATTCAGAGTCAAGGAGGGTGATATACCCAAGACAGCATTCAGAACCAGATACGGACACTACGAGTTCGTAGTCATGCCCTTTCGTGTGACCAATGCTCCAGCTACATTCATGGATCTCATGAACAGAGTATTCAGGGAGTATTTAGATAAGTTTGTTATTGTGTTTATCGATGACATTCTTATCTACTCAGGAACTCAGGAAGAACATGCAGAGCACCTGAAGACAGTACTACAGACACTTCAGCAGAACCAGCTATACGCCAAGTTCACGAAATGTGAATTTTGGTTAGATCAGGTGTCCTTCCTGGGTCACATCATCTCCAAGGATGGTATTATGGTAGATCCCAGCAAGATAGAAGCAGTAAGTAACTGGAAGAGACCTAAGAACGCCAGCGAAATCAGGAGCTTTCTGGGATTAGCAGGATATTACAGAAAGTTTGTAGAGGACTTCTCCAGGATAGCCTCCCCACTGACAGCCCTTACCAGAAAGAACAAGAAATTCCAGTGGACAGAGGACTGTGAGGACAGCTTCAGTGAGCTAAAAAGGAGATTGACCAGTGCTCCCATTTTGGCTCTACCAGACAACACCAGCAGCTTTGACATCTATAGTGATGCCTCTAAGTTGGGACTAGGAGCAGTACTGATGCAAAACGGCAAGGTGATCGCCTATGCCTCCAGACAACTCAAGGATTATGAGAAGAATTACCCTACTCATGACCTTGAGCTTGCAGCAGTAGTGTTCGCTCTCAAAATTTGGAGACATTACTTATATGGAGCTCAGTGCAGAGTGTATACAGATCATCAGAGTCTGAAGTACTTCTTCACTCAGAAGGATCTGAACATGCGACAGCGCAGATGGCTTGAGCTGGTCAAAGACTACGATATAGACATCCTCTACCATCCAGGGAAAGCCAATAAGGTAGCCGACGCACTTAGCAGAAAATCCAGTGCTACCTTATTATCTCTTACAGCCATGTCACCGCCCCTCCAGAAGGAGATCGTAGATTTCGGTCTAGAACTCATCGTTGGACAGCTCTCTACTATGACCTTAGAGTCTACCTTGCTTGGTGATATTCAGTCAGCTCAGGAGCAGGACCCTGGAATTCAGAAAATCAAGCAAGGGCTAGCAGAATCAGAAAGTAGAGAGTGTCCGATAGCAGGGTGTTGTATTTCGGTGACAGACTCTGTGTTCCCGATCAGGAGGAGCTACGGAGACAGATTTTAGATGAGGCTCACAAGACTCCCTATGCGATGCATCCAGGTTCCACTAAAATGTATCAAGACCTGAAGAAACATTTTTGGTGGCCCGGGATGAAGCGAGACATCGCCAGATATGTTAGCACCTGCCTCACCTGTCAGAGGGTCAAGGCCGGAGTTCTGCAGCCTATACAGATTCCAGAGTGGAAGTGGGAGGATATCTCTATGGATTTCATAGTGGGACTGCCCAGAACCATGAATGGTTTTGACGCCATCTGGGTAATAGTCGACAGGTTGACTAAATCAGCTCACTTCTTAGCTATCAAGATATCATACTCCATGGAGAAGTTAGCTCAGTTGTATCTTCAGGAGATCGTCAGACTTCATGGAGTCCCACGAACCATCATTTCAGACAGAGACAACAGATTTACATCACACTTCTGGGAGTGTGTACAGTCAGCGTTGGGCACTAAGTTAAAGTTCAGCACAGCATTCCATCCTCAGACAGATGGTCAGACGGAGAGAGTAAACCAGGTACTCGAAGATATGCTCCGAGCGTGTGCCCTAGACTTCAAGGGAAGTTGGTGCAAATATCTGAGCTTAGCAGAATTTGTATACAACAATAGCTATCAGGCCACTATCGGCATGGCACCATACGAGGCTCTCTATGAGCGGAGGTGTAGATCTCCAATCTACTGGTATGAGAGTGGTGAACAGAAGGAACTAGAGCTTCAGACAGATCTAGTCGCAGATACCACAGCAGCCATACAGCAGATCCGCCAGAGGATAGAGATAGCTCAGAGCCGCCAGAAGAGCTATGCTGATACACGGCGCAGACCCTTAGAGTTTTCAGTTGGGGACACAGTGTTCCTCAGAGTAGCTCCCATGAAGGGAGTGATGCGTTTTGGGAAGAAGGGCAAACTTAGTCCCAAATATGTGGGACCATACCTTATCAGCAGAAGAGTGGGCAAGGTAGTATATGAGCTAGAGCTACCCCAGGAAATGTCAGCTGTCCACAACGTATTTCATGTCTCTATGCTGAAGAAGCATACCCCAGATGCCACCCAGGTGATTGAGCCCCAGTCGGTACAGATCCGCGAAGACCTCAGCTATGATAGTCGGCCTATTCAGATAATAGACCGAGCAGTTAAGAAATTGCGGAACAAGGAAGTACCATTAGTCAAAGTCATTTGGCACAGTCACACAGCAGAAGAGGCAACTTGGGAGACAGAAGCTAGCATGAGACAGAGGTACCCAGAATTGTTCTAAGTTCGAGGATGAACTTTTTATAAGGTATGGGGGATTGTAACGCCCGAAAATTCTCGAAACTGCATTATAAATATTCTATGATTTTTCTGGAATTTTTAGATATTTTTCCGGAATTTTCCGAGTAGCGGAAGCAACAAAAATAATTAGAACCGCAAAATAGCTTAGGCGGGAATCGAACCCGAGACCTATGGTGTAAGGGATAATGCTAGTAAACGGTGAACCCAGCAGGGCCGTGCTAAAAGGAAAGGGAGACGATTTAATTTATATTAGAGTTGGGCCGGAGTTACCACTTAATATAAATTAAAAACTTAAGTAGGTTTTGGTTTATTTCTGGGTTCGACAACTTCTCAACCCTCACCACCGAAACCTCACCGCCGCCTCTCCCTCTCCTCTTCCTCTCGGCCCCCCAGCCCCAAGGTCCATAGGTTCATCTTCCGGCGACGACTCCAACACGAAAGAGGTTCTTCTCCGTGAGAGGAACGCAAAGACGTGAGCGGATCGTCGAGAAGGTCATCTCCACCGGAATTCTAGCGAATAGAATCGTAAGAAATTATGAACAGGAGGTAAGAAACCCCTCACCTGCAGTATAATAGCTACCGTTTGATTTTCTGTGCATTAGTTTAGTTATATGCGTATGGTTTCGACACATAGGGTGTATTTAACCCTCCTCGCAGGTTTAGGGATTTAGTGAGTACCTTTAGATGGGCCGGACACGTCTTTTCTCCTTCAGTTGGAGGTTTAGATGCTGTTGGGTGCCTAAAGGTAGTCTCCCTAATAGAGAAGGGAGTTAAAGTACACTAGGTGTTCGATTAAATAACCAGCTTAGAAAAAAATGCAACTTAGGCATTTTTATTAGCACAGTTGAATGCATTAGAAGCATCTAAATTAGTAAATCGGTTTATTCTAGCTTATATGGGACTACGGTCCAATGGGTGGGCTCCCACAGTCGCCTCTAGGTTCAGACAACCTAGCTCTAGGTTCAGATAACCTAGAAACAGCAAGACAAGCAATTTAGCTATACTCAGTATTTTACTTTTCAGTTGGCACTGTACTGGATTAGATATCCATTGGGCTGGGCTCCCATAGTCAGTCCCTAGGTTTAGATAACCTAGTAGCTCTACTAAATTTGGGACTTGCAACCCCGGGTCTAGTTAGAGATGCGAGAATAGCACGTACAGTTGCCGGGCCCATCAGCAGCATGTTTAGTATTTTCACTTATTATATGTATATGGTTTTCAACCTTTCATAAAGTAGTTCGTGAATTCAGTACAGTTCTAGCAGTAGCTCAGTATTAGCGTAGCTCAGTTCTTAGTATCAGCTTAGTTTTTCCCTGTGAATATGCATGATGACTTTATGCTCAGCTTTAGATATGCCATGATTGTATGCTTCTATGCCATGCCATGCCATGCTTAGTTTATTCGGTATATCCAGCATATGTTTTAAACAGCATGATTTGAAATCATATTTGCATCGTTGCATATTTTTGTGAGGTAGATGGTTTCTTACTAAGCTTTAAGCTTACAGATTCTACTTTTCCTTATGCTGCAGATAAAGGTAAAGGAAAGATGGACTAACAGAGGAAGCTGGAGGGCAATGCAAAGATGGTGTGTGTGGCAAGAACTGGAATCAAAGATCTTTAGGGGACTTAAACATTCTAGCTTAGAAATATGAACTTTTAGTATTTTGCTCCTTATGCATTTTAAGTTGTTCAATGCTAGAAATTAAAGAACCATGCACTATAACAAGTTAGATTGCTAGTCTTATGTTATTGGAATGTTTATTATGCATTGGATAGTTATAGTGTGAGGTTTTGGCACGAACCAGTGCTGAAATCAGAGTTTCAGTGCGAAATCAGACACCCCAATCGATCGGTGGATCGATTGGGGGGTCCCAATCGATCAGCTGATCGATCGGGCAACTTGCTCCACGAACAGTAGGTTTCTGGATCGATCATCCGATCGATCCAGCAATTTCTGTCGCGAACAGAAGGTTCGGGGATCGATCACTGGATCGATTGGTCAGGTTGGATCGATCAGCCGATCGATCCAGAATATCGTCCCGAGTACCGTAGCGTGCTGGATCGATCACTGGATCGATCCAACCTATGTCCCGCATACAGTAGCCGGCTGAATCGATCCCTGGATCGATCCAACGTTCCAATCGATCAACGGATCGATTAGGAGGTCTGATAACAGCTGGAAAATGTTTATTTCAGCTCCTTGACCATAGGGGATGTAGTATATGTTAGGTATACTTTAGATTACATCCTTCAGTACATGTAGAACCAAGAATAGTCATCAGTTAGCAACTAAAATTTTAATTAGATCAGTTTTCCGCACAGTATAGTTTAGCATTATTGTGACGATCGGCCTTACAGCCAGTGCCCAGAAGGTGGGTCGTTCCAGCTGTCAAAGAGTTCCTACAAATTAGAGATAGAAAATAAAAAATTATTAAAAGAAAATAAAGAGTTAAAATTAACCTTAGCGACATCTTGTCGACTAGAAGATTTCGACAAGATAAAAATAGAAAATAAAAATTTAAAAGAACAAATACAAAATTTGAAAAATTCTGCATACTCAACTTTTATTCCTTCAAATTTTAGAAATAATTCAGGACTTAACTGGTATCTCAGGTATCATAAAGGCCAAGTTAAAAAGTTATCACCAAAATATATCCCTAAAAAAATTTTTATTAATTCAGTAGGAAAGAATCTATTTTGGATTCCAAAGTCATGTTTAAATTAAAATTATCTTTTTGAGCATAATTTTTTTAAAAAAATTTGAAAGTTAGACCTAGGGCTTTTAGAAAGAAAATTAAATATTTATGCTACAAGAAATTTGGTCTTTCTCAATGGTGGAAAGACAATGATTTTAGGAAAAAGTGTTGTAAATTTGGCAAAAGATAACAGTTTTTGACAAAACCGTTGTCTTTGATGCAACAGTTACCCCGAAAGATAATTTTAACAACAGTTGAGATAATGGTGAAATGAACCATTGTCAATTAGAACATTTTACAATGCTTGGAACAACAGTGCATAAATTGTTGTCATTGTGATAATAAGACAACGGTTATAAATCATTGTCAATAAAATTACAAGCGTTGTATTTTCCCACCACAAAACTCGCGCTAGAAATTGGGACATGTGTCCGACTTTCATTAGTAATCACAAAAAAAAAATGAAAATTTTTACCCTATATCTACAAGTAAAGACCCAAAATCACAAGTCACACACTTCTTCATTCCACTTTGAGGTCCCTCTAAGCTTCCCTTCCTGCTGCTGTCGAAGGTGAAGGTGAAGACGAGAAACACCAACATGTAACTCCTTCCTCCTTCTAGATCTTCATTTGTTACTCCTCCTTTTGGATCTTCATCTGTCACTTGTCCTCTTCCTCCACTTCAGTAATCACACTACAAGGCCATGGATGTGGAAGACCAACTCGCATTGCTTGGCAGTGACCACGCAAAGAAGAAGAAGGGTGTGCTCTGAGAGCTGGTTTGGGTGCTTGACACCAGCTCGCCCAAGGCAAAGGAGGTGGCACTGAGGGAGATGGTGAACCTCTACGTTGCGTTGCCGAGCATGGCAATGGTCGACCACTTGGTGGTCTCCGGCTTCCTCGACCACGCTCTGCTCTTGCTGTGGGGTGGTAAAGTGTGCGTCCAGAAGGATGTGCTAAAGGTGGTGTCGTACCTCAGGGGCGTGTTAGAAGCCATGAAGAAGGCAATGGGGGGCTCGGGGTTCATCCCTGAGTTGGTGTGACTCCTTGAAGCGTGGTCACTCCAAGTGTGTGAGATGGTGGTGGAGGCACTCGTCGACATGATATCTGCCCACAAGAACAGGAAATGGTTCGTGAAAGAGTAAGAGAACCTAAACCGACTGCTCCGACTACTAGACCCGGAGAAGTTGGTGATGAAGAAATTTCTGGTGGCGGCGCTCGTGATCCTGACAGACAGCACGAGTGTGCGGTGGAGGATTGCGGCATCAAGCTGCGTCAACCACTTGGAGAAGCTGGCGGAGACGGACGTGATGAACGCGAAGAAGGTCATCAAGAAGTTGTCGTCGGCCAACAGATAAAGGAGCATGCTCACTGGAATTTGGAGCTCATGATGCCTTCGATTCACCATTACATCAATTGATTCCTGAGTTTTAACTCCTCTCGATCTTGCTAACTCGCTTCAACAGGAACTTGGTACAATCAACAATGGCTTTTTTTGTGTAGATATTTTTTTCATCTTCTAGTTATTAAAGATGCTTTTAGAGATCTTTCATAAATCTTTTTTCTGATCTATCAAGTGAGTTTTGCTTAAAATTCTACACAATGTGTTTAGGGACTAATGGATAGAGTGGCATGTGGGATAAGGTTACGTTACTTCTATTTTATTTTATTCTCAATTTAAAAGACCCTAATTATTTACCTGTCATCCTACAGTGGGGAGAGGAGAGGAATTTTCTTGTTCTATTTACTTTGTTTGGATGAGATCAAGAGGGAGTAATATAAGAAGATGAAAGGGTAAAAAGACAGTCATATTCTTAGAGCATGGTGGCCTCCTGCCTTCTTCATGAGCTTGGTCATCAATCTTTGTGGCGAGCCCAATTGACAAGCTTTGTCATGTGCAAAAACTTACCCTTTTAGCTTAAATTATAGGATGTGGACAATTTGACTCTCAGAAGATTTCTTCGTGCACGATCGGTGAGTATAAAGTTCCTCTCTTTTCCATCTTCGCCTTTTTTCTCTCTCTTTCTCTCTCGTTTTGTTGTATTAGATTTAGTATTGATACATATGTGCTGGTTTCCCTTACTCTATGCTCTTGTTCTCAATTTCATGCTTGTGATGCTTTGTGTTGAAGAACCACACGATTCGAGGGAGAGACTTCTTGGTTGGGTGAAACGCAAGGTATAAGGGCTGATATGGATGTCGTTGGGAACAAGAGGAAGCGATCTGAAGAGGAATCTCCTATGAAGCAATAGTGAGTTATACTTCCCCTCTTTTTGTCATATTCATCTCTTCCTTTTTCTCCTGCTTAGGTATTGGTTATCAATTTTTTAGGGGGCATTTGTGAAATAGAATCGAGCTTAACTGTATCTAGGATGCAGAATTAAAGTCAAAATTCACATATTTTATTTTGGTACGCGATGATTCTGCAACTTAATTTGAATATTGACAAGTACAAGGAAATCCTCTAGATTATGAACAGTGTATGCCAAAGAAGGTTAGTTCTCATGAATTAACATCATCATTGTGTCTAGTTCGATCTTAATTTTCCATTGTTCATAGTTTGATGTTAATTTTTCATCTATGCTCTTACCTTTACTGATGATCGCAGGATCTCTCGAGTTGTGGTTATTCCTTGGCAGTTTCTTTAATTCCTTGTCTCTATTCCTTGGCATTTTCCCTCCTTAAGGAGGTTTAAGCATCAATTTTTGTCATTGTGGATGGGGGGCAAGAGTTTCGTTGATTGTTTTCTAGTAGTAGTAGAGGTTTTTTATGATCCTGGATACATATGTGCAATTTTTGTTGTTATAGATGGAAAAAAATGGTTTTGGTTGCTTGTCTGAAGAGGATTTTGTGTATACATTTTTTAATATAGAAGAGAGGATTTTGTAGGGATTATTTTTGGATGTGTGGTTGAAGAAGCAATTATATCACAAAATGCTAAACAAATGCTACAATGGAAGTCAAGTAGGCACATTGCTTTCATTTTCTAATGAATATTCACTTTATTTTACAGGAAATAAGGTGAAAATATTGTTGTACACTATCAATTGGAATGGGAAATTGCTTTGAAGGGGTTAGTGATTTGCTCTGTTTTGATGCTTACATTATGTACTATTTCCAATGTATTCCATGTCTTTCTTTTTGCAATGAAAAAAGTTGCAAGCCTCCTTTATTTTTTATTGTTGCAATTTTAATATCCTTTGGTAGGTAATTTTTTTGTGAAGCTTACTAATTTTATTGCTGAAAACTTCATACAATTAGAAATTGTGATTGCTTTTATTTTTGAAAATGATTCATGAGCTAGGCTTTATGAGCCCCCTCAACTTAGAGATTTCTAGAAGGTAACTTTAGCTTTAGATGAGAATGTTAATTTTGATTTATATGGATTTTAGTCATTTTTCTTAGTACAATTAAAGACTAATTTTGCTTTTCCTACCAGTTATCAAATTAGAAAACATTCAAAATGTTCATTTGATTGTCAGGTATGATGGTGCAACTCATAATTAATAAATTTACTATACAGGTGAATTGCTTGTATCAGTGTATGAAGGATATTATTGAGCATTCGACATCAAGTGAAAAGACTTCACTGTGGGCTATAATAATTAAAACCTATTGATGAACTTAATTGTTGTTATTTCTTTTAATTGTTGTTTTCTTATTGAATCCTGTTGATGAACTTATTTGTGCAAGTAACATTTTCACTTATTTATTCTCATGCAGTTTGCAAAATCAGTGATTGGCACAAAAAAATTGATGACATACGTTTTGAATGGGCAGATTGCATTCAAGACCATATATCATATGAGTAGGAAATTTTGGCATTGAAACTCTTTTGGTTAACTTTTGTAATCTATAAGTGCTTTGGATTATGATCGTTACAATTTGCTAGAATATTGTATATATGTTTCTAAGGAGTGATCATGTGATCATGAATTTATACTTTTTATTAGTACAACTACACTTTTATATATGTTTTCTACGACTCTTTAGATTTATCATGAAAAAATTTCTCCATTAGAAGGTTATACTATAGCAGTCCGATAACATACTTCTATCTCCTCTCTTTATTTGTTTTTTTTAAATATCATACTTGTTTATTATAACTCGTTTACTGATCCTCCAATTTTTTCCCCAAGCTATCTCATGCAATTTCTGTAAATTATAGTACTTAAACATGGGTTGGTGTGAGCATGTTAGCGATGTAGGAGTTACCAGTTTTCCAGCAACAAGATGAAGCCGCCATTCATCTTCTAGGTTTGTGTATGCCCTAATCCTTTAATGTTTCTCCCTCTTTGTCTAACAATTAGGATAAGAGTTCTATGATAGAATTCTAGGTTAGTGATGAAGGAGTTACCAGTTTTCCAGCAACAAGATGAAGCCGCCATTCATCTTCTAGGTTTGGGTACGCCCTAATCCTCTAATGTTTCTCCCTCTTCATCTAATAATTAGGATAAGAGTTCTATGATAGAATTCTAGGTTTTCCATATCTTATTTCTTTGTCAGAATTAAATATTCTATGAATCCTTATTTCTAAATTCATTGAAGTTCTTGTTACTTCATGCATTCTTGCATACTGCAATTATATTGTGCATTGCTATGTTTGTTTTTCCTCTCAGTAGTCAATTACTTCAAATTGCCTAGTGTAAGCATCATCTTATCTTACCCTGCATAGGGCCTGATATTTCAAGCCTTGCGCACGTAGGACCTAATACATCAGGCCCTGCGCAGGGCTTGAAATATTAGGCCCTGCTCCTGGCCCTGCATGTGCACGGCCTGATACACAGGGCCTGATACGTTATGGTGAGGGAAGAGGATGATGAGGGGAGAGGACAACGAGCGCACAGGAATCATTTCCTCTACCCTAGATTCGCTGCGGAGCTTTGACGAGCGAAATTTTTAAGATGATATGAACATGTACTTAGACAACCAATAAATGTTTCAGTTAGACGATGTGAAACTATGACAAATACACACATCAAATGAGGAAGAGGAAAATCAAAGAAGATTTGGTTAACAACAATAAAATAAGATAAAATTTATTTAAGTATGGATGATGATATAGTAGGGGATAGAATCCAATGATATAGAAGGATCCATAAAGTTGACCCCACCTATTGGGATAAGACTTGGTTGTTGTTGTAGTAGTAGTAGTTAAAAATTTTAGCCACTTCTCTTGTCAATTCCTGGCTTTGCCCCTAGTTGAAAGTATAGTGAGACAACCTGAGTGAAATTTATTTTATCATAAACTAGTACAATAGTTTCTTCATTAAGAATTGTCATTTCCTTTCTCAATTTTGACCTCAATTGAAAAATACAGATCAAGTAATCTATACAAACTCAATCTGTGACTTACAAATTAGAAATCTTCTCTCATCAATATGTTAGACTTGCCTTTAATCAATAGTTAAATTATATCCATTAGTTATTTATTAAACCCCATGGACTTGACTACTGCTTAAATTCAGGATTAAACTACAATAGTAACTCTTATGAAATTTGTTCTCCAAAGTATTTTAGTTGACAATGTAACTTAGCAATATAGATAATTTATTAAGATGTGCTCTGCCCTCTTTCGTGTTAAAATCTATTTTTTGTTGTGCTTTTTTCACTATTCTCGTAGCCTTTCCTTTAATTCAGAGAGTTGCATAGTGATGAAAGATTATGGTTTTCTTTGTCACAATATAATGCTTTCTGAGTTTTTGATTTGGTAGTAAATGGAAGTCTGGATTTAAGGGCATGGTACTTCATGAAATTCACTGGAATCAATAATAGTATTTTTCTAACTCTTTCTTTTTAGTCTTTTTCAGTCTTGTTTCTTTCTTTTCTCAATAGATTAATCTACAGATTATAGAGGAGTAATCGAGGGTTTCCTTGTTGCTAAAATATGATATCTTGTTTTGTGAAAATGCACTATATAAACATAAATCAAAGTATTATATCTTGTTGATGATCCGTGTTTTAGTCTCTATGCTTTTGTTCACAGATTGGTGTATGTGCTTTTGAAGGAATTTTGACCTCAAATCTGAAAGGTACATAATGTTCATGACCATTATCTTTTAGGTAATGATTTTGAAATCCTATAAATATAGTTCTTGCAATTAAATTCAAAAATGTTTCCACATCTTTCATTCAAAAGTGAAGGGGATTTGTAGAAGATTGCAAATTGGATGATAACCAACTTTTCTATTATACACAATAGCCCCTATGGCGATCAGGATCAATATAATACGTCCTTTTAGCATGTCCTTGATTTTCTCTTCTTATTCTCTCAAAATTCTCTCTTACTATAGTATATCTTTGAAGTTTCTATTGGAGATTCTAAGCAATGTATCAGTGGATTCTAGGCGATCGATCTATCTCAAGGTCCACTTTGGTCTTATGATACCATTGAAGTTTGTACTAGAGCATTTGTAGTTTTTTTGGTGGTTGTTTACTTTAATTTGCAGTAATGTACTCTTTGTGTATGTGGTAAAGAGTTAATATATATGGTTTGCTACAAGTTTGTATATATGTTTTGCTATAAGTTTGTATATATAAGAAGTGATCATTTAAATTGATTATAGAAAATAGATTATTGTATATTATTTATAGACAATAGTTTATTGACAATGGTTTATTGTTCTCTAGTGTGTGTTGAGAAATGACAACGGTTAAATTGATATGTTGAGATATGACGACATTTAAAATGGATAAATGACAACGGTAAAAACCGGTGTCTCAAACTAAAAAAAACTAGATTTTTATGTGTGCATTTTTTAAATAAGAATGGTGAAAAACTATTGTGAAAGAGGGAAAAAAATCGTTGTCATTATCTGCGTTGAGAAAGATATGATCACTCAAAGATAACAAAAATCGTTGTTTTTTTTACTTTAAACACAACAATTATAAATCATTGTCATTTTTGGAAAAAAAAATGTTGTAATCTTTATCACATACACAATGGTTCAACTTGAAACACAACCGTGAAAAACTGTTATTTTTTTCTTTAAACACAACAGTTGTAAACTGTTGTCATTTTTAAAAAAAAAACATTGTAATCTTTATCATATACACAACGATTCAAATTGAAACACAACGATGAAAAACCATTGTGTTTCAGGTAAATAGACAATGATTTTAACTGTTGTCTTTAATCACTCCTATCTTTCTCAACGTAGATAACAACAATGATTTTTTCCCCTCTTTCACAACCGTTTTTCACCATTATCTTTGAGCAGTTTTGTTGTAGTGTTAATTTCTTTAAAAGGTTTTGTCTAGAGTGATTGTTGTTCTAATAACCAAGAAGGCTTAGTGACTCGCCACAGCTTGGAAGTCAATTACTAAAATGAATATTTAATTGACTAACTATTAAAATATTTAATTATTATAAAATTATCTAATGCTTTTAAATAAATTGTTTTGCATAATTTCTGTTAGAAATTAATCAAAATTAATTTTTTTTAGAAATAAAATTTCATTACTCATCTATAGAAATGTTTTTCATTGTATTTTTTTTCATATTCTTTAATTTAAAAATATCTTGCACTGCTATTTTTCTGTGAAACTTTATCATTTTCTCTATCTAAGAGAATTTTTTAAAAAAACTTAAATTTTTTTAAAAAACTTAAATTTTTTAAAAAATGGTTCATAAATTGAATAAACTAGATTTTTAAAACTTAATACTTCTTGATTTTATCTCTTAGATTTTGCATAAAGTATCCCATTTTAATGTGATCAAACGGGGAGAATTAGAGATTAAGTTTAGGGGGAGGGTATCATTCATTAATTTTTGCATATTTTTTTACTTGCAAAATCATTACTTTACTATTATTTATGTTTGGTTTACCCTAACTTCACTTGTCTTGCTCACATCAAAAAGGGAAAGACTGTAAGTACCCCGTGGTAGTTTGATATGATCAACCAAGTCAAGCTAGGTCTTGTTGTGTTTTTAACCCTTATGTCTAAGTGTGTAGGTACTAAGGAGCATAGGAAGTCGAGCGAAAGATACAGCTAGCGAAAAGGACAACATGAAAGAGAGTCGACAAGGTCGGTGCATCCGAGGGACGAGGTGCTATGGAAGAGGATGCTGGTGGATGAAAAGGAGGCGCGCGGTGTTTCTGAGGGACGAGAAGCTAGACGGAAGATTGCTCAAAGGCTAAAAAATGGGTTCAGATGAGCCCTATTCTGGATGACCAAAATCACCCAAGCGAGCGGAGCCGAAGTAGAAGATCCAGAACCAAGTGAGCAAAACCAGAGCAGAAGACCCGAACCTGAAAATTTAGCCAAACATGACGTGGAACGTTCCGTTATGATGGGGATAAAATTTTATCCCTCTCTAGGCACCTGGAACCCTTTTAAGCGCCCCGACCAGGGCTATAAATGCAGCCCTAGTCCTAGGAACTTAAATCAACATTTGTAATGATTCCTCTTTAGTTTTGTTTTGTATTTAAGTGCTCCAACTACTGTAAAAGGCTTCTCCGCCTGAAGGAGATTATTTAATGAGCTTCAACTTTCTTGGATTAGCAATCCCTTGATTGCAAACCAAGTAGCCCTTTTGTGCCTCTTCTTTCTTTAATTAATTTGTATTACTTTTTATATAAGTGTTAATAAAGTTGTAAAGTTCGAGAAAGGGAATTTTGTTTGTTTTTTTATGTAAGCTATTCACCCTCCTCTAATCGGTCACCAAGGGACCAACATATTCCACTTGGTATCTAGCCTTTAGGATGTAAATGGATCATGAAAAAGAAATATAAGGCTGATGGAACTATTGAAACTATAAGACAAGACTAGTGGCAAAGGGATTCAAATAAAGGGAAGGCCTTAACTTCTTTGATATCTATTTACCAGTAACAAGGATTACATCCATTCGAGTACTCATTGCTATTGTTGTAATACATAATCTTGAGATACATTAAATGGATATAAAAATAATATTTCTAAATTGTGAATTAGAACAAGAAATATATATGGAGCAACCCAAAGGGCTTGTGGCTCCAAGATAAGAAAATAAGGTGTAAGGTGTACAGACTTGTGAAGTCACTACATGGGCTAAAATAAGCACCAAACTAGTGGCATGAGAAATTTGACAAAACTATGATGTCAAATAGTTTAAAATAAATGAGTACGATAAATGCATATATATCAAAGGCACGCCTGACTTATTTGTCATTATCTGTCTATATGTAGATGATATACTCATTATGGGTAGTAATCATAATATAATCATGTCTACTAAGATGATATTGACTAAGAACTTTGACATAAAAGATATAGGTACCATGAACATTATACTCAGGATTAAAATCACTAAGACATTAGAAGGAATTGTCATTTCACAGTATCATTATATTGAATCAATGCATATGATATTTCCCCTGTAAAAATACTAATGGAATTAAGTTTGCATTTGGTTAAGAATCATGGTGAACTCATATCCCAATTGGAATATTTAAGGATAATTGGCAGTTTGATGTATGTCACTAACTTTGACATGAAAGATATAGGTACCGTGGACATTATACTTGGGATTAAAATCACTAAGACATTAGAAGGAATTGTCATTTCACAGTCTCATTATATTGAATCAGTGCTAAGGAAATTTAATGCATATGATCTTTCCCCTGTAAAAATACTGCTAGACTTAAGTTTGCATTTGGTTAAGAATCATGGTGAGCCTATATCCCAATTGGAATATTCAAGGATAATTGGTAGTTTGATGTATGCCACTAATTTTGACATGAAAGATATAGGTATCATGGGCATTATACTCGGGATTAAAATCACTAGGACATTAGAAGGAATTATCCTTTCACAGTCTCATTATATTGAATCAGTGCTAAGGAAATATAATGCATATGATCTTTCCCCTGTAAAACACTGATGGACTTAAGTTTGCATTTGGTTAAGAACCATGGTGAACTCGTATCCCAATTAGAATATTCAAGGATAATTGGTAGTTTGATGTATGTCACTACATACACATTTGAATATTACCTATACAGTCAAAAAATTAAGTAGATTTATAAGTAATCCAAATCATGACCATTGGAAGGCATTAATAAGGGTTCTTAAATATTTATGATACACCTTAGAGTATGGATTACATTATATGAGATATCCAGTGGTACTAGAAATGGAAATCTAAAAAACAAGCAAACATAGCTCGATCAACTATGGAATCTAAGTTTATAGCCTTAGATAAGTCACAAAAGAAGCTGAATGACTTTGTAACCTCTTAGAAGATATCTAATGCTAAGAAAAGCCAATGTCTGTCGTGATGATACATTGTGACAATCAATAGGCAATTGCAAGGGTACAAATAGCATGTATAGTGGTAAGTCACTACATATTCATCGACTACGCAATACCATTAGATAGTTGATCTTTAATGGAGTTATATATGTTGATTATGTCAAATTGAAAGATAACTTGATGAATCCATTTATAAAAGGTTTGAATAGAGATCAAATATACTTCACATCAAGAGGAATGGGATTGAAAATCTATAAACAAGAACATTCATAGTGGTAACCTAAACTTGGTGATTGGAGATCCCAAGATCTTGGAACAACAAAATTATTAAAGTTCGCATGAGCACTTGGACTAGTTCCCCTCTCATTCCTAGGATGAAAAAGTGCTACGTATGATATGTAGTGAGGTTAAGTTATTAACTTTTAATGACTCCTATACTTGAAAAAGTAGAGTATGATAGGATAATCTTTATAAGAGGTCACTTATATAAGTACGAAGATGAGCTACTTCAATGAAACACTTATGAATCTAAGATGTTGTCCATAGTCACAACAGATAAAACAATGAGAACTATAAAGAAGTGAGAAATATTATTGTATAGATATCATTGTCTTAGTTACATGATCGATTGAGTACGAAGTTCAACTCATCATGTTCACTAAGTAACCAAGTCAATCCGATGGTACACTACTATGGAAGGTTCAAAGCCACAAGCTACCTCTCCTGAAACAAGAATCTTTCAATTGAACTCTCCTTTGATATTAATATACATGCATCATTAATTTTCATTCATGTGGGGGATTATTGGAAAATTGATGTCACTACAACAAAAACTGCAAACGACAACACCCCTACGACAACGGTTTTAAGAGAAAGCGTTGCGTATTTGCTCAAAGACAACGATTTTTGCCAAAACCATTGTCTTTGAACTCCCCATTAAATATAAAAGACAACGGTTTTAGCAAAACTGTTGTCATTGAGTGACTTTTTTTAAAACGAAAATACTTTTTACAACGGTTTTATAAACCGTTGTCTTTATCCGCGTTTTTAGCGGCTACGACAACAGTTTTGAAAAAACCGTTGTAATTGAATTTGGTCATTTCCCCCCTTCGTTGTTTTCCTTTCCCTCGCTGTTTTCTTTTCGGCGCCGTGTTTTTGCGTTCCCAAACCTAAGCCATTTATCTTTCCCTCTCCTCATATGATGTTGTGCTCCTTCTCGTTTCCTGGTGAGCGGCGGCGTTCTCCAATGCGACGTTGTGCTCCTTCTCGTTTCCTGGTGAGCGGCGGCGTTCTCCAATGGGCTGCCGAAGATCTAGATGCACGGGAGGGAGAAACCGGAGAACGGGATCTGCCACGACGACAACGCGCCGCTGGTGAAGGCGAAGACCATCGACGAACTGCACTCCCTGCAGAAGAAGAGGTCGGCGCCGACCACCCCCATCAAGGATGGCGCGCAGCAGGGCAATGCTGCCTTCACCACCATCTCAGAGGAGGAGCGCCAGAAGCTCCAGCTCCAATCCATCAGGTCAATATTTAATCTCCAAACAAACATCTCTTTCTCAATAATAAAAAAGGGGGAAACATCCAGATTTCATTCGGCGTCTTCTCGCCGCCTCCCTCATCCTTTTAAGGCCGCCTCCTGTCGCCTTGTCATCTGATATGGGTTAGGTTTTATGGGTCTCCCGATGAGGAAAGAAAAGGAAGAAAGAAAAGCAAAAAGATAGGTTAATATCGGTCCGAACGTGCCTCCATGAAGGTAGGGTAATATCGGTCGGAACATACCTTCAGGAAGGAGATAGTCTAATATCGGCCGAGACATACCTCCCGGGTAAAGCTAGTCTAATATCGACCGGGACATACCTCCCGGGTAAAGCTAGTCTAATATCGACCGGAACATACCTCCCGGGCAAAGTTAGGCATAATATCGATCGGGACATACCTCCCGGGTAAAGTTAGGTCTAATATCTACCCGGACATACCACCCAGGCGAAGCTAGTATAATATCAACTGATACATACCTCTCATACGGAGTCAGGCTAATATCGGCCGAGACATACCTCCTGAGCAAAGTTAGATATAATATCGACCGGGACATACCTCCCGGGCAAAGTTAGGCATAATATCGATCGGGACATACCTCCCGGGTAAAGTTAGGTCTAATATCTACCCGGACATACCACCCAAGCAAAGCTAGTCTAATATCAACCGATACATACCTCGCATACGGAGTCAGGCTAATATCGGCCGAGACATACCTCCTAAGCAAAGCTAGGTTAATATCGACCGGGACATACCTCTCGGGTAAAGCTAGTCTAATATCGACCGGGACATACCTCTCGGGCAAAGTTAGACACAATATCGATCGAGACATACCTCCCGGGTAAAGTTAGGTCTATGTCGACTGATGCATATCGCTCAGGCAGAGTCAAGCTAATATCTACTGCGACATGCCTTTCAAGAAGAGACAAGACCGGTCGATTAACTTATGACGGGGAAATACATTTGATAAAATATAATGACACCAATCGATATAAAGAATGTTGGTGTATGGAATTAATGACAGCAAGAGGGGTAAGATACCTACAGTGTGTAACTATATGATAGAAAATATATATTGTCTTGGCGGAAAATGCTTTTTCATATTATGTTGCAGGTACTAAACGACAAAGAAGGTACATCTGGGGTACGAAAAAGATTCCTTAAAAATCAACTACCACAAGTACACAGCTGACGCCATCTCATAACGAACTCTAACAAACCGGGGTCCACTTCATGGCTACGGAGGTTATATGAAGAGGGGGAATCCTCTCCGTTGGCAAGGTAAGTTCACAGGTTCACATCATTGTGCACATTCATGACCCTTAATTTTCAACTACTGTTCATCTTCTTCCTCCTTCTTCCACACCAAGAGAGATCACTAACTTGAGCGTCGGAGGGCCTAGCCAGGGATTCCCACCCTGGTCTTAGGTCACTGACGATAGTGTTGGTTGATCTCTTGTGCGCAGGAAGTCTTGGAAGCTTTGGATCGGGGTTTCTTCTCTTCAGATCTGGTTTCTTTCTTCGTCATCAAGTCTTCATACAGGGAAAGTTTCTGGTGACTCTAATTCTTCCCGATCCGCTTTGGGTTTCTCGGATCAGTGCTCTATAGGTATTATTTTTCACCGTCAGTAGATTTTTTCTTGCCGGCTCTCCGTCTTGCCCAGCTTCTCAGATAGGATCATCATCGGTCTGGGAAGGGCAGCAACCGAAGACGGCAGCGCGGTTTGTGTGGAGTTTCGCAGGGGAGCGACGGAGGAAGCTTCTTCCAGATTGGTTGGCGCTTCGAAGGTGATCACTTTAGGTTCCGCTTCCCCGATTCCATGTCAAGATTCTGTTTCCGAGAGATTTTTGCATTTACTCTTGTTTTCTGCTAGGAGAAAAAGAACGATTTTTTGCCGTTGATCTTCTTTGGTGGTTAGATAATGTCATTTCGTATCGTTTCTTCACTGAATATTTTCTTCCTCTGTCCTTTTTTTTCTTTTTGTTTGAGGAGCTTCTTCTTTTAGGGGATGACACAGTGATGTCGATGTTTCAGATATTTTTGGCTATATATTCTTTTTCTTGTGTTCTTTATTTGTTAAGCACTGATCATAACTAGTGCCGAATCTTTTCTCGCATTATATTGCCTTTGGTTTCTGTTAACCAGTGTTTATGAGTCGGATCCTTGCAATGCATATGAAATCAATCATCCACTGATATGAGAGCTCATCATTTGACATGAGAAATCGTTGGATCAGCTGCCATGCTGATTAGAATTGAACAATATGATGCATATCCAAGACCTGTAGTTTTTCACTTCATCTGAGGGAGGATGCGGGGTCAATCTTAGAATTCTATGATTTATCCATAAGAATTATCTGATGGAGCAAAATATATATGTTGAATATACACATGATATGAGCAAAATATCTTGTGTTTTTTATTACGAAGTATGAGTGATTACTATCACAAATAGGATCAATGTAACCCCCTTGGACAAGAAAATGATCTTCATAAATAGCACACATTCAAGGCCTTAGGTTAAAAATGGTAAAGTGAGATTCAACAATATAGTTGCAAAATTGTTTTCTATTGAATTTGATATCAGTCCCACTTTAATAATTTGGAAATCTTTCTTACTTTGGTTAAAAGCCTTCTTTCATTTATCAAAGAAGTGATTTGCTAACACTTATCCTTCATAGTTATTTGAAGTTTGATCTATTAACACCTCAACTCTTTGGATAAGGTACACATGCACATCAAGTGTTTGATGTAATTCCTCATAGATCCTAATATGTCATCTGAATGATACAAGGTATTTGTGAATGACCAATTCCTCAACTGGGATCTCGAGCATCGAATCAAAGTTCAAATTGTCTCTGCAAGGGCCTATCATTCCCTGTTCATGCACAACATGTAAGTGAAAAATACTACTAATAAGAATGCTAAAGATGCTCTTCAATTCTACAGTTCAACAGTTATCCAGATAAGTCATCTTTGCGTTGGTTCTGTTGATCTCTAGTAGTGAATCATAGTTGTGTTAATAGCAGGTTGGATCATACATATGCATATATTAGTGTTAGTGAGCTAACTAGCTCCTCTTTCTCTCCTTAATGTCAAGGGAAAACATGTAAACTAGAAGAAGAAAAACTCTCTTTTGCATGAAATAATTGGAAGGATCGCAGGTGCATCAGTCCTACGCCTGAAGAATTGGAGGATTTCAGTACTCCGGACTTCACAATTTACAATGCTGGCCAGTTTCCATGTAATTGATACACACACTACATGACTTCAGGGCGGCAGTTCGGTCGGGAGGCATGCCGTCTACTCATTCCTCTGTCAGAAGCGTTTCTTTTTTTTTTAGGCCGTTGCTTCTCTATTTTCCCCTTATTTTGCAATTTGTGAGGTTGAACTATGGAATTTTAATCAATTATGCTTGGATTTTTCTAGGTCGTTACTGCTGTGGCTACTTTGCTTGGGCTGGAGAGGTAGGCATGTAAAATTGTTTGATGAAATTCCCCAGTGTGTAGTTATTGTTATTCCCTTCAAGGTCTTGTAATTGAAGTGTACTAACTTAACTGTGTAGGGGATTCTCTGACTCCATCTTTGGCATGTCTGTTGTATTTGCTACTCTAGTTATTGTACGATGCTCAGGTAAACTAGTTTTCTTTTTTGGTTTATGTTCTATAGTCCTTGTGTATGCCATGATGGTAATTTGCAATTAGACTCTATTCATGTGAGTTGACTTTGTATGAATCTGGAAAATGTTTTTTCTTGGGAATTGTGTTAGCCATATTTATCATCGAGGAATATAATTGAATACTGTTGCCTGAGAGTTAGAATTGGTTTGAGTGAAGCAACTGATAATCCTACAAACTTCTAATGGTTTAGTCTGTCATTGCCATGAGATAGAACAATTTAATTAGTTTGTTTGCCATATCCATCTCCTGCGCTTCTAGAAGAAAGCTTGTATGATGAACACAATTTATAGCAGAGCTTGTGAAAACAATGAGTTTAAAGTCGTTTCTTTCTCAACCGACTTGTAGACAAAGAAAATTGGTATTGTTTGGTTAGTGAAAGTTGTCAGATCGTTGTCGGAAGAACTGGCATGAACACTCTTACTAACCAGACTGGCGAAGTTACAAGGTGATCTTACACTTCTATTCCATCTTGTTGTTGATGATAAATGTTAAAGAGCTCTAATTTTGAGAAAAATATATGCTTGACTTGGACTTCTTTATTTCTTCTTCTAACTCTTGACATTTTGAATGGCCAATAAGTCATTTGCAAGGGATGTTCAATCGAACAATCAGATTATTAGAAGCATGTATCGAGCCAATGTAAGTCCATTTGCATTGTCTAAATATCATTTTATTTCTCATTCAGCCACAATATTTTATTATCATTTTTTTGATGCCAGATATGTATTTGACGGTCAATCTCCAGAGCTGAAGAAACAAGAACTTGCCAAAAAGTTAGTCTTTACAGTTTTGTCATTGTTCCCCTCCTTTTTTTTTGCATAATGATAATCTTTAAGCTTATTTTATTCTTTAGATATTCAAAGAGGGAAGATGCAACTAACGATCTTAACAAAATAATTGAGGTCATTGCTTGTGCATAACAAGTACTTTTATTGGGACACTTTAGTGTGCTAGAATTTCTTTTGCTGTCTTAGTTGCTTACATTTGCTGTTTGCAAACTGGTGATCTGGAGGGAATTGAAAAGTACAGAAAAAGGACTG
The DNA here is from genome assembly GCF_018446385.1 of Zingiber officinale. Lineage (NCBI taxonomy): Eukaryota > Viridiplantae > Streptophyta > Magnoliopsida > Zingiberales > Zingiberaceae > Zingiber > Zingiber officinale. Next base: position 54,559,452 of record NC_055986.1, read on the forward strand.
TCAAGGTAATCTTTGATATTGCTATTTTATTGGAAATTACCATGAGGATCTTATTGAATATGATGCAATCAGCATGAAGTCAGCATGCTGATTGTCTATTTTCTTCATATGTAACATAGAGTTTCTTTAAATATATTTTGAACTTTCAAAAGTGATAAGGTAAAATGAGGATCTTATTGATTATGATGTAATCAACATGAAGTTAGCATGCAATGCGCAGCTCTTTGCAAAAGTGACAAGGTAAAATGATGCAATGTAACACAATCTATTTTATTTTTTTAACTTTAATATCCTAAACGTATTTGTTTGTTATCAATCTCTAGGTGTTTGCGGTTGCCTCAGAAGACATGGATACTTTAACTTTTGGGGCACTGAGGTTTCTCCGTCATTTAATGGATCCTAGTTCCAAAAAAATCTTTGTGATGGAATTATTCTGCTTATTGCTAATTGAATTACTGTATTTATCCTCATCCTTATTTTTCAGGTTCTTGAAGAGCTAAGACTCACTATGGATCAGTTCATTGATTTGTGTATTCTCTCTGATGTGATTATTGTGATAGCATTAAAGGTAAACTTTCTTATGAGATATTGTACATTCAACAAGTTTAACATATAAGGCTAGTACTCTACTGCTTACTGTTTACGAAATTTGATAACTAATGTTCATTCAAATCTCTAGTATGATAATGCTTGTGTAGTTGAATACGGTGCCAGTGCTGCAACTGTTCCATGTCTATGTTACTTAGACTTGATATAGTGTTCAACATGAGTATGATCGCAATCTCTGACATGACTATTTTTACAAATTGTACATGTGTTCAATAGGATTAGTGATTGTTCACTCTTAGTGTCACTATAGATATTTTTCCAAGAACAAAGCATATATCAAATTCCTTGTCTGTTTTCAACATTTGTCTAGACAAGTTCTTGTCATTTTGTCAATCCTGCCTATAACTCAACAAGTCCGCATCCTAAATAGACATTTGAATAGCTGATTTGTTTCTTTTATCCTGGAATTGCTTGTATTGCATAAGTTTGTATTGCATAAGTTAAATTCTAAGACTATAAGTTGGTTATATTGCTTGTATTTTATGTAGATTTATATGAATAAATCTAAATCAGAATTCTGGAAATCTGGAATTGAGTGTCGTCATGGAATTGCTTTATATTAGAGCTATGTGAAATCCTGAAATTTCTTGTATTACATAAGTTTGTATTGCATAAGTTTTATTTCTTAGACTATAAGTTGGTTATATTGCTTGTATTTTATGTAGATTTATATGAATAAATCTAAATCTGGAATTGATAAGTTTTGTTTAATTTTCCTCTTGCAGGTACGTAACTCGGCCAATTCGTGAGGCTTGAGATTTTTTATGCAAGGAGTGAGCTTTGTTAGGATGTAGCTTGCCTTGCTAATTTATAAATTAAAAGTCATATGGAGAACAACAAAAGGAAAACATGTGATTTAATGTATATGGAGAACAGTAATGGAAAACATGTGTATTTTGACGAGTAACAACTCATTTTGTATATTTTTGTAATATATGTGGCTACAAGATGAATTATATATGGATGTTTATTTTGGATTTAATCTAGTAAATATTTAGTTTTGTATTGGTGGTTTGCTTATATTAAAATAAGATTAGTTGTTTGGTATTAATGAACATTAAAGACAACAGTTAAAAATGTTGTAAAAACTAGGTAAATCACAACGGAATTTTTTTTGTAAAAAGTGATAAAAGACAACGATTTTATCCGTTGTAAAATATATTAAAATTGTTGTAAAAAAATAAAACGAGTCAAATATTATCTACCACAACAGTTTATATCTGTTGTAAAAAAGTCTACCACAACGGTTTATTTCTGTTGTTGAAATTATCTACCACAACGATTTTAAAACGTTGTCGTATCCTTCGTAGCCAAATTTTGAGCATATAAACAACAACGGATAAAAATCGTTGTCAAATGTCTACAAAGACAACGGTTTCAAAATCGTTGTCGTAGGGCAATACATTCTACAACACCCTCAGTTACAACGATTTTTTGACCCTACGACAACGGATAATATCCGTTGTCGTTTGTAGTTTTTGTTGTAGTGTGTGAATGAGAAATTAAATTTAAATCGTTGGATCAAGATTGACAAATATGATTCATCCATATGAGAAGGCATAAGTGCTCTTTTAGATGGCCCAATCTCAACCATTGATTTCAAAAGGAAGGCATCTGAATGAAAAGACATTGTGTCCCTTGGGAAGGGATGTGATCTAGATCATCCAATTCAAGTTGGATAAATGAGATCTAATTAAACTAAGATATTTTTCTACCCCTTCATTTCGTATAAATAAGAACCCTTATAGTCTCATTTGATTTACTTATTCCATTTTAAACCAAAGCAAGAATTGCATTCTATACATGTGTTTGGAGAATTCTAGAAGCTTCTGTAGGATCGTTGCACTATAGGAGGGTGAATAACGCTCGTGGCTTTCACACTTTTCAGAAAATGTTTTGAGAGTACGCAGCAAAAAATAGAATAAGAATGCAAACACCAAAGATTTACATGGTTTGGAGCTTATGACGACTCTACTCCGAGCCCCGCGATCATTGATGGCTTTCTTTGGGTAATCACTATAGTTTCAAAAAATCTTTACAAATAGAGTATAAAGATGAAGTATAAAAATAATACAGTTAAAGTACTATAATCAAAATTATATTGATAACTTTGGAATTCGAAGTGACATGCTTTCGATCATCGGAGCAGCGTTATGACTTCATTATATCATCTTTGGAATAGCTCGTAAGAGAAGGATCTCAAAGATGAGTTGTATTGAAGCTCTTGCCTAAAGATTTCTTTTATAGAGTGTTGAAGGTGCCTTCAACCCCATGGAAGGCGCCTTCGACAGTAGATTTTATCCCCACAACCTCAGAGTCGATAACTTCCTCAATTTGTCAAATTCATCTACCTGAAGGCACCTTCAGCCATATAAAAGGTACTTCCAGTACTGTTCATCGAAGACACCTTCAGTCACGTGGAAGGCGCCTTCAACACTGTTTATCCAAGGCTCTTTTGTGGATTTCACTTCTTGCAAGACATGTTAGTCCAAAATACCAAACATACCCGCAAAACAAAGTTATCACTATAAAATAATATGGAAATGCAATATTTAACAATCTTTGAACTATCTGATTCTGACTATTAGATTTCCCATGAAATCCTAGGTCGAATCAATGCTTACTATTCCCTCAACAAAAAACGCATCCTCACCTACTCCTCTCAAGAGAAATTACCTTTTGTCAAACCCGTCCTCTTGACCGTCGGGACTTTTGCTCGTGTCCGAGATGTCAAGACTTTATACTGGACGCTTGATCCCCGACCCGTCCAATCTTCTACCTGGTGTTCGTGACCCCCAGGATTTTCACCTAACATCCTCGACCCTAGGATTTTACGCAATTTCCTTGGCCCGCTAAGACTTTATCCAGTCCCCCGGACCAGGACTTCATTGTCTAACTGCAGCTAGGACTTTTCACCTGCCTAACTACAATTAGGACTTTCTTCCTGCCTAGCTTTAACTAGGATTTTTCTTTGCCTAAGATCACTTAGGACTTTCTTGTACACTCAGTTCAACTTGTTAGATAATAAGAAATCTTAACTTTGAACCTTTGCCATAATCAAAACTTCTGGTACTTCCTGCACCAACAATTTCTCCATTTTTATTATAGCAACACAATTCAAAGTTAAGTAAAGCATAACAAAAAAACATAAGTAAGGAATTCAATCATAAATGAAATAATTTGTTAATTTAACAAAGTATTATAAATTTTAACAAAGCAAAGATGCTCTCCCTTAATTTAAGGCAAAAATCTATGCTTTGACTTAACTTTTAACTTTCTCTCCCCCTTTAACATAAATAAAAAAGAATACTATGTAGAGAGAAAATTATTTTAATTTGTAAAGATAGTACTTAATTTGGAAAAAAAATCTAACTTTTAACCTTTTTCTAAAAATTTAGCTTTAAGCTCCCCCTTGAACTCATTACTTTTCATTTTAAAAAAAATTAGCTTTAAAAAGAGTTTCTTGTAAAAAAATACATAGATAAATACATAGCTTAAATAAGGATTTCTTAGTTTTGAAAAGGATTTCTTATTAGCTTTGAAAAGGATTTATTACTTAGCTTTAAAATCTTTAAAAATGATTTCTTACTTAGCTTTGAAATCTTTGAAAATGATTCCTTAATTTGAAAAAAAAACTAACTTATAACCTTTTTTCAAAAATTTAGCTTTAAGCTCCCCCGAACTCATTACTCTTTCTTTTCAAAAAACTTAGTTTTAAAAAAAAATTCTTGTAAAAATACATAGCTAAATACATAGTTTTAAAAAGGATTTCTTATTAGCTTTGAAAAGATTTCTTACTTAGCTTTGAAATCTTTGAAAAGAATTTCTTACTTAGCTTTGAAAAGGATTTCTTACTTAGTTTTTAAAATAATTTCCTTGAAGAATGTGTAGCTAACAAGAATCTCTTTGGAAAAAAAATATTTAGGTGAATACTTAACTTTAAAAAGAAACTCTTTGAAAAGATACTTTAGTTTTATAAAAAAAAAACTAAATTTTGAAGATACTTAATTTTATAAAAAAACTTAAATTTTTACGGAACTTAGTCTTTAAAAATTTGACTTAAAATTTTAAAATAATTAATTTTTACAAATACTAAAAATATTTAAATTTTAACTACCTTTTTCTCTCCCTTTGATTAATATTTTAAAAAAAAATTAAGTAAATTATTTAAGTTTGAGGGCCTTAAAGTCCAAGCATAGATAATTAAGATTAAAAACATATTTAAAATAATCATTTATTTTCTTGATTTTCCATCTCACTCATTCTAAGTTATCAAACATGTTAGGCTTATGAGTTTGTCCTGCAATGTTCATGCCTCTTTTGGTAATTCATTTCGGTTCTCTGCGTCGGATTTGTGTACTTGCGATTGGATACATTGTTGCCCTGTTTTCCCCTCGTTGAATTGTGTTTTTGGACAGAATTTTTATGTGTTCTTGCCTTGATGTGGTTTCGGATTTCTACTGGACAAAGTTGGTGGGTTACGACCTCTCCTGTTACAATTCTTTCTCCCATATGGTGGCTCAATTTTGTGTTTTCTAGATAGATTTGTTAGTTTGTGACTCTTTCTTACGATGTGTTCCAGCTTGTTGTAACATATTTGGATTTGACACAATGATTTCTTGTTGACGATTTCCATGTGTGCTAGCTTAATCTTGATAGCTTAGGATGTTTGGAGTTGAATCGTGGAGTTCTTACTGGGATTCCAGTGGATTAAGCTTGGATGATAGTTGTTTTGTTTCTCCTTAAAGTTTCCGAAATTTATGAATAGATTCTTAGTGGATTAAGTTGTGAGGATTGCTGGTTTGCTCCTCCTTTAGAGCTTCTGAAATTTATGGATAGGTTCTCAGTGGACCGAGTGTGGATGATTGTTGTTTTGCTTCTCCTTATAGTTTCCAGAATTTGGATAGATTCTTAGTGGATCAAGTTTTGAGAAATTATGATTTGCTTCTCTTTAGAGATTCTAAAATTTCTGGATATATTTCTAGTGGATTAATCTTTGATGAATTCTGTTTTGCTTCCCTTTATAGCTTCCGGAATTTCTGGGCAGTTATTGGTGGATTAAGTTTTGATGATGGATGATTTTGCTTCTCATAATAGCTTCCGGATTCATGGACAGCTTCTTGGTAGAATAAGTTTTGATGGTTGAGGCTTCTGCTCTCCTTATTTCTTCCGAAGTTCTGTACAGTGTGTGGTGGAGTTAGTGCGAATTTCTTAGTCGGTTCAATTCTTGGGACGGATTGGGGAAAAGGGGCCTAGGGGTTGTATTATTAATAAGTTGGTGCCCTTGTTTCCTTCGGTAACGCATGACTATAGTATGAAGTGGTCTGTGCTTTCTCAAGAAATGCCTGTTTATAGAATGAATAGAATAATGCTTCACATGTAAGTATGATATGAATACGTTACGTTCTTGTTGTATAGATAACGGGATGTATATGTAGGGGATCGGTGGTCGATTTGAAGGGGAGTTGGATAGACGCACCTCCAAATCGATTGCTTCCTATACTATGTTAGTTTGTGCAGCGGAATAATACAAATAAAATAAACAAGCTAAAGACTAAAAGAAAGAACAAAAAAGCAAACTGTTAATACGTTCGTTTACGTGGTTCGGAGATAACTTATCTCCTACTCCACGGCGTATCCGTAAGGTGGACGATCCCTCAATCAGTTGTTGGATTAGTCCACGACAAAGTTCGGCTAGCTCAACCTCCTTGTGGGTGGAGAAACCTCACCACAACTCCAACCAAGACCTCTTAGCACACAAAGATCTCTTGAGTACAAAAGACTACTAATTAGACTTTAACTAAGTCTAATTTTGTCAACTATAACCAAGCTCCCAAGCTTTGGTTATATAGGTCGCGGGTTGAAAACCTCGCCTACCAGTCGATTGCCAAAACATGCAGTCGACTGTCCTCTTTGAAAATTCGACCGTTACATCCCAACGGCTCGATACCAGTCGACTGCTAAAACAAGCAGTCGACTGCTTCACACTGACCGAACGAACAGAAGTATTCTATTCGCTCCCAGTCGACTGCACGGTCGACTACACCAGTCGACTGCTAAAACATGCAGTTGACTGCTACAGTAACGCTACAGTAAAATCCTAAAATTAGGATTTTACTCCGAGTACAATCTCTCGTGCACTCATACCCTCAACACCAGTCGACTGCTAAAACATGCAGTTGACTGCTACAGTAACGCTACAGTAAAATCCTAAAATTAGGATTTTACTCCGAGTACAATCTCTCGTGCACTCATACCCTCATCCTTATGACTCACATGACGCTTCTTTGCAGTCTTGACCTCTTGCCTTCAAGCCTGCTTCCTTTGCCTCTTGTCCCTCGGATGCATTCAAGTCCGCGGCTCGTCCCCAATGCCATCATTCGTGTATGTCTCGAAGTCGCTTCCCTCGGCCCTTGTCCTTGCTGCCTTGTCCACAGTCCCTCGGATGTATACAAGCCCGCGGTTCGTCCCCAATGTCATCCTTCACCAGACCCGAAACCATCAACTTGAGTCAAATGTGTATCCTGCAGTCCTGGACAACTCAAGTACACATATCAAATACAAGGGTGAACCTAACTTAAACCCTTTGCCCAAACACCAAAACATATGGTCGCATGGACCATTGGGATTGCTCCAACAATCTTCCTCTTTTTGATGTTTGACAATACGTTTAAGTTAAGGAAAACATAATAGCAAAACAATATGCTAAAAACAATGGACTTACGATGTCAAGGCTACACACTTGGACTTCTCTACCGAATGGACTTACGATGCTAAGGCTATACACTTGGACTTACTCCGCCAAATGAACTTACGATGCCAAGGCTGCACACTTGAACTCATAACGCCGAATCAAAAATAATGCAACATGCATTGGAACCTATCCCAAGGCTCCCCCTACACCTAAGCTCCCCATTGAGCTAGGAATTTTATCACAGTGCTATTTAAGAACCTATCATAAGGCTCTCCCTACGCAAAGACACTAAGGTTTTCCCAACTAAACCTTACTTCTCCCCCTTTGCCTAACATCCAAAAAGTTCTCCAGCAATATCCCAATTGTTGAAAACTTGTCATCCAAATTGACCATAAACTCATGTATTAATCCTCCATGGATTTCATACATCTATACGAGTTGACTCGGTCAAAATCTAGTGCTGAAAATAATTTCAGACTGGTATCAGTTGACTGCAAAAAGTACCAGTCGACTGCCCCCATGAAAATGAGCTTACAGAGACATTCTGTGCTCAAAAATACTGTTACCAGTCGACTGCTAACTGTACCAGTCGACTGGTACACTATTCATGCAAAAATCAATCTTTTCTGACCAACTTCAGAAATGCGCCAGAAATTTCACAGACCACCAAAAATTCTCAAATTTTGTGGAGAAGTCTATTTTATCAATGCCTACTTGGGAAAAATATATACAAAAATATATTTATCACAGATCCCAAGATTGACACAAAACTCTAAACTAGCTAAATGGTTCAATTGAACCTTGACTTAAAGTCCTAGTTTTGGCTTCCTCTTGATGTATTTGCTCATACTAACTCACAATGCATCACTAGCATTAGTTTATATAACATCTATACATCTAAAATCAATTATCATGTTATATGACTCCAATGTCATATTTCTAAGCATAAAACATAAACCAATTGTGTCAAATCCCTAAGTTTGAGACTCAAGTCCATCTCCAAACCACTTGGCGCATTCCATGACTTGTTTAGACTCCCAAGTAAAATCCACTTGAGATCCATTGGCCATGGGTCCCAAATTGACTCTTTGAGCTCCCCCTAGAGCTCTTAGCCTTAGCCACTTCCCTAGGTGACTCATCCACAATCGCTAGGCCACATCGGTGCACCTCCGGTGACACTTGGCCTACAAACCTAACTTTTTTAACCTTGGACACCTTGTCCTTGGTTAATTTCTCTTACCTTTAAATGACTTTCCCTTGCCATTTATTGACTTTTCCTTGCTATAGTCATATGCAACCCTATCATAGGACTTTCTCTTAGCATTGGAGACACTAGATCGGTATCCCAAACCCGATCTATCATTATTGGGTTTTTGACTATCCAACACCATACCTAAACCCTTAGATCCAACATTGAATCTTTCTAGGGTTTTCTCCAATTTATCAAGCTTTGCCTTCAAAGCTTGATTTTCCCTTTCTAGGTTCCTAACCCTAGAATTGACTTGTCCACATTGGACATTCCTAGACCTACTCTTCCTAGGCATGTGTCTCCCCTTCTTGGGATTAATCAATGTTCGAAATTTTGCCCTAGGCGGCCGCCTTGCGCCGCCTTGGCGTTGTGCGGCGGCAGGCCGCGCCGGAAACCAGTCATGTGGAAGACCTAGACGGCTGGGCCGCCTAGGCGGCCCTCGACGGTCCTCGGCGGGCTTCGGCGGCCAATGCGGGCTTCGGCGGGCTTAGGTATTTTAGGTACGTTTTTTATCACTAAATCATATTTGCGGAGGCTGGCGCTTCGTCTTCTTTCTTTCATCACCGACTTGCTTTTCTCTCATCGCGACCTACAACTTCCGGTGAGTTTTTATTGTTTTCTTGTTCTGTTCATTTTTTTTTGTTTCTTCGTCGTCGCGGCAACTCTCCGGCAACGCCGGACGCGTCGCAGGGCATCAGACGCCGCCGGAAGCATCGTTGGACACGTCTGGCGCGTCCGGCGAAGTCTGGCGTTGCTTTCAGCAACACCGGTAGCATCGCGATGCGCCAGAAGCTTTCTGCGACGCTACCGGCGCCGCTGGAAGCAACGTTGTACCACCGGACTCGTCCGGCGACGCTTCCGGCGGCGTCGGAGGCCTCCCGCAAGGCGCCGGTGGCGTTGCGACGTCGTGTGACGCCGTGACGGCGTTTTTTCCGCTGTTTTGTATTTATTTTATTTAATAATTAATAAATTAAAGCAATTCCTAACGGGGATAATTTCAATAATAGGGTAGGGTTCGGTTCATAAAGCCTAATAGGATTCAATAATAATAGATTTAATTTTTTTAATAAATATTATTAAATATTAATTTATATAACAGATTTTAAAAAAATAAAAATCATTATAAATATTTTCAATTATCATTTATCAGATTTAAAAATATAAAAATAAATAAAATTTAAAAAACCATAATACATATTAAAATCTACAACCCCGAAGAAGCTCTAGAGTGAGAGAACTTCATGAAGATGATTTTGAATCCGAAGAAGAAGACGAGGATCACAATAATGATATTGAGTTTGTGTTCGATGAAGAACAAGTTATTGAAAATTATGGAGAAGAAGAAGCAGAATAAATATGAATCTATGAGATATTATTAGTTGTGTAATTTTTAACTCATTTTGTTAAGACATGATTTATATTATTTAACAATTATATTTTACTTAGTGGTTACTGGTGCACAATGCATTGTAATCTTGAATTGAACTATTGCTACTATTTTCCAATGTTCTACTGTTTACTATATGATTATGATAACTTACTGCATGTTCTATTGTTTTACTATTATTTTACTCATATTTACTGAGTCTAGTATATTTCCTTTGCACAAAACTATTAGTTTTCTTTTATAGTTTTTCATTTTTTTGGCATTGGAAAGTTTGTATTTATTTCAGCATACATAGTTAGATCTTCATTGCTATGAAATTGTTTAAGACAACATTTAGATTTGCATATGACATTGTCCACAGTCCACATAAAACAAGGGATACCGAGGAATCCGCCTAGCGGCGCCCAGTCCCCGCCTAGGCGGCCTAGGCGCTAGGTACTGGTATACCGCCCGACTAGCGCCTAGCGAATTTTTGAACCATGGGATTAATGCCTAGGTTCTCCATTATTTTCTTCTCCTTAGGTAATGAGAATTTAACGTGTCTAGGTTTATCATGCATAGGTCTCCTAGGGTTATAATCGACATTTACCCTATTCCTATCATGATACTTAAATCTAAAATTTTGCATGGGCATACTATGATTAACAAAATCATTTCTCCTAGCATGCATAGAAGAGTTTAAATTTGACTTAAACTTCAAGTTAGGATATACCTCCCTTATCTTTGAAGCTTCCCCTTGACTCTTGCTTATATTCTTCTCTCATTTCTTCAAATGCTCTAACTTTTTAAACTCTCCCTTCCTTGAGCATCTTGTGTGATAATGACCCCGCTCACCACACGTGAAGCACACTATGTGTTTTTTCTCCTTATTCTTCCTACAACTCAAATTATATTCAAAATGAATTGAATTGAATTTAGGAGATGCCTTCTTCTTACCCATAGGACATCTGCTTTTGTAGTGCCCCCCTTCATTGCACCCGAAACACACAATGTGGTCTTTTGATTTTGTTTCGGTGGAGGTGCTCACTAGGTTGATTTCCAAGACTTCTTCTTCTTTTTCACTTGTCTTGGATTCTTCTTCAACCTTTGAGGATGTATCCTCATCCACACTAGTGGATGACATTTCTATCCTTCTCATCTTCGGAAGTTGAGTGCTCGTCCGGTTGCTCCTCATCTTGAGCCATTAAGCCCATCTCCTTGGGCTCTTCTTCTTCTTGTATAGGCATAGGTTCTTCCCATTGAATCTTCTTTATCTTGTTCCACAAATCGTGGGTGTTCTCGTATTTACTTACACGGCTCATCACGTCATTAGGCAAAATATCAATTAATATAGATATTATCTTGTCGTTTGCCTTTGACCATGAGGTTTGCTCCTCCGTCCAATGTCGTGGTCGGAGCTTCTTCCCTTTCTTGTCCTTGGGACTTCGAACGGCTCTTTAACCACCATCATGGTGTCCCAATCCGTGTCGAAAAAGACCTCCATCTTCATCATCCAATATGTGATGTCCTATAAGCCTCTACCTTCAAGCTTTGGCGGTTCAATTAAGTGGTCATCTTTACTTCCTTGGCGGTTAGTCCAATGGAGAGCAGTCTCGCTCTGATACCACTTGTAGGAGATTGATGGCCGACGTGAAGGGGGGTTGGATAGACGACACTCCCAAATCGATTGCTTCCTATACTATGTTAGCTTGCGCAGCAGAATAATACAAATAAAACAAATAAGCTAAAGACTAAAGGAAAGAACAATAAAGCAAATCGCTAACACGTTCGTTTACGTGGTTCGGAGATAACTTAGCTCCTACTCCACGGTGTGTCCGTAAGGTAGACGATCCCTCAATCCGTCGGTAGATTAGTCCCCGGTAAACTCCGACTAGCTCAACCTCCTTGTGGGTGAAGAAATCTCACCACAACTCCAACCAAGACCTCTTGGGACACAAAGATCTCTTGAGCACAAAAGACTATTAATTAGACTTTAACCAAGTCCAATTTCGTCAACTATAACCCAGCTCCCAATCTTTGATTATATAGATCGTGGGTTGAAAACCCCGTTTACCAGTCGATTGCAAAAACATGCAGTTGACTGCCCTCTTTGGAAATTCGACCGTTACATCCCAACGGCTCGATACCAGTCGACTGTTAAAATTAGCAGTCGATTGCTCCACACTGACCGAACGAACAGAAGCATTCTGTTCGCTCCCAGTCGACTGCACCAGTCGACTGCTAAAACTTGCAATTGACTGCTACAGTAACACTACAGTACTCCTATAGTACCGCTACAGTAAAACCCTAAAACTAGGATTTTACTTTGAGTACAATCTCTCGTGCACTCGTACTCTCACCCTTATGACTCACTTGACGCTTTTTTGCAGTCTTAACCTCTTGCCTTCAAGCCTACTTACTTTGTCTCTCGTCCCTCGGATGCATTCAAGCTCGCGGCTTGTCCCCAATGCCATCTTTCGCGTATGCCTCGAAGTCGCTTCCCTCGGTCCTTGTCCTTGCTGCCTTGTCCACAGTCCCTCGGATGTATACAGGCCCACGGCTCATCCCCAATTCCATCTTTCACCGGACCCGAAGCCATCAACCTGAGTCACATGTGTATACTGCAGTCCTGTACAACTTAAGTACACATATCAAATATAAAGGTGAATCTAACTTAAACCCTTTGCCCAAACACCAAAACACATGGTTGCACGGACCATTGGGATTGCTCCAACAATATATGTATGTGTGGTGACAGTACGGGATGGGTGTCTGAGATGAGATATGGGGAGGGTCCTTCTAAATATGAACGGTAATACTATGAATGTTGGTTTCGGCTATATGATTATAGGATATCCTAGATTGTATCACTATAGTTCATGATCATCGATCAAATGAAATATGCTCTCATGAGAGTTACCATATGCGTGTCATATTCACTCCTTACTAGGCTATGCGTAAGTTTCTTTTTCATGTTATTCTTTCATCTAATATATAGATAAGTTCATGATGTATGCTTATTAGATATTGTTTTTCTTTCGTCATGTACTTCATATACCTAATATTGAAATGTGCTTGCTGAGTACGAAGACTCATGATATAAATGGTGCAGGTGTGGAAGACCCCTTCAAGGATATGGTAGAAGACATCAGGATGTAGTAGTCGAGGAGACGGGTTGGAGGCATGCCACATGTTTGAGAATCTTTAGGAGTCTGCCAAGGAATTGTCTTCTAAATTGTCATGTGGATATGTGTTGGAGTTTATAATCTTGCCAAAACTTGATAAAAGTTCCATAAACCTCAGAACTTCAAGATACAGTTTGTGTGGTGGTCCTTCAATGATGCAACCTTCCTACGAATTCATGTTTTCAATTGTTTATGGAATTCAGTATGATAATTTGTCCTTAGGTGATCGGTAGTTGTTACTAATTTTGGGTCACAAGTGGAATGTGGGAAGTCAGTGTCATTTCACAAAGTGCTTTAGGTGAACAATATTTGAGGTGTTTTCGTGAGCTTTGAAGGCATCTTGAGTATTATTTATGAAAGGCATCTTCAAAAGCTTAGAAGGTGTTTTCTATCGGATAAAATCAGACTTCATCAATAATAAGGAATGAACTGTTTGGGATTAGATTTTATACATTAAACACGCCTTCAATATTATGGAAAACACCTTCCACGCTCTTCTAAAGAGCATCACGACTAGCCTTTGAACATAACTAAATTTGCAAGCTTCTATGTGTCCGGTTGCGTTTTGATTGCTCTGATTTCTTGCTATTGCCTCAAAGAAGTCTTTCTGCCATCGAGTTATTTTTTCGAGTCATCTGATCATATTCGGTAGATTGACATCAATACACGAGCACTCTCTAAATTATTGGTAATGTTTTATAATGTTGCAATTTTTATACTATTGCTTTAAAAGGGAAGTGTAGACTGTTACATTGTTGGTAACGTTTGAAGATATAACTTCGACCTGGTGCATTTGGCTTAGTGGAACTAACTAAAGCTACATCTTACTAATCCTAATTAGTTAGATCAAAATTTTGTATTAAGTTCTTTGGGCGGGACTATTTGAAAAATCTTGAAGCACGTGGTTATTCTAATGATGTCCATATGACTCACCACAGCCTAGAAATTATTTAAAAAATGTCGACTTGATTAAACTAAAACTAAACTTGAATCTAACACAAGTTAAACTAAAATCCTGAAATTTAACTTAATTCCTCTTATAAAATTATTAGTTTTTTTTTAAATGAAAATATATATCGGATGAGATGAATAAGGATTAAATTAAATTAAAAATTAACAATAAAATAAATTAAATTAAAGTAACATAAATTAAAAATATAAAAAAAATTATAAAATAAAATAAGATTAAAAATCCATTAAAAATTATTTTAAAAATATTTTTAAGTAAAAAATTATCTTAAAAATCCTTTAAAAATTACTTTTAAAAGTTATCCTAAAAATCCTTTAAAAATTATTTTAAAAATCTTTTGAAATTTATTTTCAAAATTAATCTAAAAAATATTTTTAAAATTATTTTAAAAAAATTGTTTTAAAAATTATTTTAAAAATCCTTTAAAAATTATTTTAAAATTGTTTTAAAAAATTATTTTAAAAATCCTTTAAAATTATTTAAAAAATTGTTTTTAAAAAGAATTTAAAAAATCTTTAAAAATTAAGATTTTTTTAATAATTATTTTAAAAATCCTTTAATAATTATTTTAAAAATTGTTTTAAAAATTTATCTGAAAAATGCTTTTAAATTATTTTAAAATTTAATTTTAAAATTATTTTTAAAAATCATTTTAAAATCCTTTAAAAATTATTTTACAAATATTTTAAAAATCATTTAAAATTTATTTTAAAAATTGTTCTTAAAAAAATATTTTAAAAATTCTTTAAAAATTATTTTCAAAGTTGTTTTAAAATTATTTTTAAAATTTGTTTTCAAAAATGTTTTAAAATTTATTTTTAAAAGTATTTTAAAAAAATCTTTTAAAAAGTATTTAAAAAATATTTAAAAAAATTTTTAAAAAATTTTTTTAAGAATATTTAAGAAATTATTTTTAAAAAATCTTTTAAAAATATTTAAAATTTTAATTTTGAAAAACAAATATATTTACTTAAAAACTTAAACACTTAGTTAAAACTTATTTTTAAATTAGAACATTAAACTAAATTTAACCCAATTTAATTAAAATTTAACATAAATTTAACTTTAATTAATAATCTCACCATAATTGATAACCTTAATTGAAAATTTAATATAATTATCACCTTAATTTAATTTAACCTAATTAAAACCTTAACTTTACTCTAACTTACTTTAAATTAAATTTAATTTATTCCAAAATTTGACTAAAACATAACTTAATCTTAATTTATTGAATTACAATGTTCATCTTAAACCTATCGTTAAAACTTGATAAAATTATAACTTGTCAAACTTGCAACCTAATTAACTCTAAACTTAGTTAATTCTAATTTAATTTAACTTTAATAAATAATTTAATTTAAGTTAACTCTAATTAAAACTTAAAGATGAAGTAAATTAAAATTAAATTAAAACTATTACTTTCATTAATTAATTAATTAGTTAATTAAATCAATTAATCCAAAATTTAAGTCAATTAATCAATTCATACTTAAATTAATTACAACATAATCCTTAATTTAACCTAAACTCAACTTGATACAATTAAAATTTCAAGTAATGTATTAATGAAAAATAAACTTATCAAATACACCTAATTCGAACTTAAAAATTCAAACTTAACTTACCTTTAACTAAAAACATTAGTAACCAATTCTCAAAAATTAATTTGATTAACTTGAATCCTAGGTTACTCTTCTACAAATACTTAATGACTAATTTAAACAATCTCAAGTTAATCAAACTTAACTTGTATAATTCTTCAAAGTTACATATTTTTTGAAATTCACTATTCCAACACGAAATCCCTTGAACAATTAGATAGAGCTCCTTAATAGCCATAGATATCAACTTTAAGGGGAAGATATATTTGGACAACTTAATTCTTTTAAAATTTACTTAGAAAAAATCCTTGGTAAACTTTATTTGAAAAATAGTCAGAAATACTTTGTTAAATATTTGTTTTTGAAAAATACTCTTCAAAAGAAATTGGGTTCAAAAACTCCTTTTAAAATGTGCTTTGAAAAGTTTACTTCCTTTTAAAACTTGTCTTGAGAAATACATTTATTTTTTTAAATGTCTATTTTAAAAAAATACTTTAAAAATTTCATTGGAAGTCTCTTTGAAAATGTTTTACAAAAATATTTTAAAAATTGACTTAATCTTTGTGAAAACTATTTTTCAAAACACTTTCAAAAATACCTGTTAAAACTTATTTTGCAAAAAATCTTATACTTTTTCAAAATGTCTATTTTGAAAAATAAAATACAAGTATTTTGAAAATTGTATTGAAAAAAATTGATTAAACATACTTTAAAAAATATTTTAAAAGTTATTTTCGAAAAATACTTTGGAAAGTTTTTGAAAAGTTTTTTACAAAGGTTATCTTTTGACTTTGAAAAATATCTTTAAAAACCTTTTAAACATTTTGTCTGAAAACTATTTTGTAAATATTTCTAAAATTATTTTGCTTAAAGAACTTCTTTGAAACTACTTTTAAAAATATTTTGGAAAGATAATTTACAAAAGTTGCCTTAAACAGCCAACAAATTATTTTTTTAAAAAAAAATAAGTGTTTTGAAATCTATCTTGTAAAATTCTTACAAAATTTAGTTTTTCAGGTTTATTTTTTTTCAAATTCAAATTTCAAAATGTTAAAAACCTTTGGAAAAGTTTGAAAATTTCCTTCAAAATATTTCAGAAAAATTTTATTAACTCCTCCCTCTAATAAACATGTAGATTTTTATAATCACTTTGAAAGTTTTATACTTATTAAAGTTTTATTACAATTTTCATAATTTGCTATATTTATCTATATTTTTTTTATGAATACCAAAGTGGGAGGATAAAAGTTAAGTAAGAACAAGACAAACTAAATCTTGAAAAGCTTAATCCTAAAATGATCAATAGAATAAAACAGAAATTATTTTTTTTTTTTTTTGCGTATCTTTTCCTAACTTTAACTTAAGTTGTCATTGCATCAAAAAGGAGGACATTATTAGTGTAATTTGCACTAACGGTCTAATTCAGGTTTTGATGAATGACAAGTGAGTTAAGTTAGTTATTTTTGTGATCTAATGCATTTATCGAGCGTGCAAAGATTAACAAGTCTAGGGGGTCGGACACCAAGATGAAACTTAACTAGGTCTGAAGACCCGATAGTTGGTTCGAATTCCAGATAGGTTAAAGGGACAAGCTAATATCTGGCGGAAAGTTTGACTGGGTCCGTGGGACCTAACAGTTGGCCAAAGTCCAGTTAGATCTACGAACCTGACAACTTACAAAAAGACTTGGTGGGTTGAGAGGCTAGTCGATAGACTACAAGTAGGTAAGTGAAGTACTAGTCACTGGAGGAGAGAGTTCCGGTGAGGACGAGTCCAAGTTTGGACTTTAGACGATGGTCCAGTTTAGGTCCATTTTGGATTTCTAAACTGAGACCTTGACTAATTCCTGGTATTGGAATGATAGTTCAGGACAGGAACTAATTATTACTAATTATTATTTGTGTTAACTTTATTTTCTAGGGTAAATATTTTAGTATTAAACTAATACATTTTGTAGGACAAATAGAGCACAAAGTGCCTCGGGTAAATAGTACCCGAGGCACCTTCGGGAGCTTTGAAAGCACCTTGAGTACTACTCATGGAAGACACCTTCAAAGGCTGAGTCATCCGATCATCTCTGGTAGATCGACATCAACACACGAGCGCACTCTAAATTGTTGGTAACGTTTTATAGTGTTGTAATTTTTATAATAATGCTTTAAAAGGAAAGTATAACTTGTTACACTATCCTTATCTTTGTATTTGATTACCTCTTTCGGTAGTTTCGGAAGAGGTCTTTAGTGAATTATCCATTGATAGGTTCCCGAAACCTGTGTCTTGGAGTAGGAGTCGCCCAATGCTCCTAACCAAGTAAAAGTAACCGAGTTTTTTTTTGTTCTTTCCAGTTTAATCTTTCTGCTATAATTTTATTTTACTTTAAATTTATAAAATAACTCTGTTTTCAAAAATCATGTGATTCACCTCCCTTCTCACGTGCTCACTATCCAACAAGATCATTGCGCTAGCGGGGAGAGGGGGTTGAATAGTGCTCGTGACTTTTAAATTTTCAAAAAATGTTTCGAGGGCACACAACGGAAAATAGAATAAGAATACAAACACCAAAGATTTACTTGGTTTGGATCCTATGACGACACCTACTCTAAGGTCCACAATCGTTGATTGCTTTCGTTGGGCAATCACTATAGCTTCGAAAAATCTTTACAAATAGAGCACAAATATGAAGTACAAGAACAATACAATTAAAGTCCTTTGATCAAAATTATACTGACGACTTTGGAATTCAGAGAGGCGTGCTTTCAATCATTGGAGCAGTGTTACGGCTTCGTCGAATCGTCTTTGGAACAACGCGCAAGAGAAGGATCTCAAAGATGAGTTGTATTGAAGCTCTTACCCAAAGACTTCTTTTATAAAGTGCTGAAGGTGTCTTCAACCCCATGGAAAGCGCCTCCAACTGTAGATTTTATCCTCACAGCCTCAGAGTTGATAACTTCTGCAATCTATGAAATTCATCCACTCGAAGGCGCCTTTAGTCACATGGAAGGCGCCTCTAGCACTGTTCATCGGAGGTGCCTTCAGCCACATAGAAGGAGCCTTCAATACTGTTCATCCGAGGCTTTTTTATGCATTTTACTTCTTGCAAGACATGTTAGTCCAAATACCAAACACACCCTGTAAAACAAAGTTAGCACTATAAAATAATATGGAAATAAAAATATTTGACAGTCTCTAGACTGCCCGGTTCTGACTTTCAGATTTTCTGTGAAACCCTAGGTTGAATCAACGCCTACTGTTCCCTCAACAGGGAACGCGTCCTCACCTACTCCTCTTAGGAGAAATTACCTTTTGCCCGACCGAATCTCCAGACCGTCTAGACTTTTGCTCGGTGTCCGAAATATCAGGATTTCATGCTGGACGTCTGATCCCCGACCCGTTTAATCTTCCACCCGATGTCCGCGACCAGAATTTTCGCCTTGCATCCTCGACCCTAAGATTTTGCCTAACGTCCTCGATCCGCCAAGACTTTGCCTAGTCCCCCGGACCAGGACTTCTTTGCCTAACCGCAACTAAGAATTTTCACCCGCCTAACCGCAGGTAGGACTTTCCACTTATCTAGTCTCAACTAGAACTTTCCTTTGCCTAAGATTACTTAGGGCTTTCATGTACATTCAATTCAATTTGTTAGACAACAAGAAACCTTAACTTTGAACCCTTTGCCATAATCAAAACTTAGGTTCGATCATCTGGTGCTTCCTGCATCAACAACCTCTTCAGTTTGAAGGTTTTGCAATTTGCAGTGCTTCTATCATAAGATAAAGTCGTTGTATATTAAGAGACAATTGTCATGTTCTGTGAGCACCATGTGCGAAGAAAATTCATTTTAAAGAAATAGAGTCTGACTCTTATCTCGACTTCGCCAAAACGATATTATATCGTCATTCTACCCACACTCAGATTCCACGACCATCAAACTCAAGTGATTTTATTCTCGTAAGGTCTTATCTTTGAATGTTCTATTGAGGCTTGTTCTTTTGCCTCATTTTAACAGAGTGATTTTGTATGGGATTGTCGCATTGGAGTGATAGGGCTATGTAGGTAGGAACTTGATGTTCCGAACCAAGTTGCCATTGTGTTAGTATACTGTGACCGTTCTTTTTTCCATTATTATCAATTTAATATTGTTACATATACATGTGCACATACTTCTAACATTTGCATTGGATTTTTGTGTTTGTGAAAAAAATCATAACTATCTATTCCCTCCTCCCTAGTCAGTTGCCATTTGATCCGACACTTTACCAGACTAGTTTGGAATCGAACCTTTCTAAAACAAAAATAAAATAATTGCTAACTTGCACCTCTAAATTTCCTGGCGCGTCCGTGGATGGATCATGTTGAATTGTCAACTCAAGTTGATCAAATTAGTTATTTCAAGCACTCCCGAAGTGTAGAACATAACTGCAACTAGGAATTTTGAAAAGGCCATGTTTCAAGCACTCCATTATTATGAATTGTGACCAGAGCCACAATTGAATGGTGCAAGAAATTGAACTAGCTAAATTTGCCGACGGGATGATTGATCAACTATTAATTTAACTGACTACATGACAAATCTAATTCTTATTTCTGAAACAAACTAAAAGGTTGAAGTGACAACCAGTCGGCCACTGATTTATCATCACACTATCAATAGTAGAAATGCCATTTCATGTCACTTTTCTTATGAATCAGAACCACAGCATGGCCTCTAATTGATAAATTATACACATCAATGTCAGTGTTTAAAAAACATGTTTATATTCATACACAAACTCCTTAGCACTTGACAACAAAAGCGCTTCTAAATCTATCTATATAAATGATGCATTCCATCTCCCAAAGAATCCATAGCAGTCTGAGTGCTTAATTGAAATTTTAGCCCCCAGCTGATCCCCAGTGCCTCTTAAGAATATATCAGGAAAAGGCAATGCTGCTGCATCTTTTGTCGAGTTTATGATACCAGTTGATTATATTCAAAAGCAAGCAATCAGGAGCATTCTTGAGTAACTTCAATTGGCAACTTTAGCATACAAAAGAAAAGGACTGGAGGTACCTTGGTCTTACTTTAAGGGACAGCATTTTTCAAATGTTGGATTCTCATAATTATTTTGGGAATCTGATTATATCACAAATCATACCCGTGCCTCAGTGCCATGATAAATTCATTTCTTGCAGACTGTTTTGATGTTCATTTTAATCCTCATTCTTTCAGCAGCTTTTCCATCTTGCAGTCCTCGTTATGCATTTCCAGTGAAGCTTCAATGCCATTAGCTGAGTGTATTCTTAAGCAGCTAATTTTGCCATCTGGTGTTTTGGTGTGTATAAATAGAAGTATAATAACAATCTTTCTTGATGAACATCAACAGAGAACACAAGACTTTAGTGATGATACCTCTCAAATGCTGAATCCTCAGTCTTTTGTTCTTTTCCTTTTTGTATTTCAGGTGGCAATAATGCTATATCCACAGGTTTTGTCAACTCTGTTTATTTCCATATTAAATCTCATTCGTTCAGCATCCTTCCATTTTGCATCTCCTGCATATACATTTGCCATCAGTGCATAGGCACTGTCATTATTTGGGGTTAGCTGGAGGACCTTTTCAGCAGCCAATTCAGCCATATCTTTATTCCCATAAATGCGGCATCCACTTAATAGTGATATCCACAGAGCAGGCCATGGTTCATAAGGCATGCTTTCAATCACATTTTTAGCCTTCTCAAGAAGCCCATTTCTGGCAAAAAGATCGACCAAGCAGGCAAAATTATCTGTGGAAGGGTACATTCCATAAACACTGCTTATCGAATCAAACAGATGCTCACCTTGCTTCACTAGACCCTGATGGCTACAAGTTGCAATAACTGCCACGAAAGTGGCATGGGTAGGGTGTATATTAAAAGACTTCATCTGTTGAAAAAGCTCGATGGCTTCTGTTATCAGGCCATGATGTGCATAGGCCATGATCATGGTATTAAAGAGAATGACATCCTTGTAATCCCTTGACATATTTTTAAAGACATCCTTCGAGCTTGAAATCTCACCAGACTTAGCGTAGGAATTTATCATTGCAGTTGCTACAGATAAACAATTCTCAAATCCTATCTTGACAATGTATGAGTGGATGCACATGGATTGGTCAAGCAATGCAAGATTAGCACATGCTCTGAGAGCACTTGATAATATAATTTCATCAGGCCTTTCATATGTATCTCTCAAGCAATTTAGAAGTAAAAGGCCCTCTTTATTGAAGCCAAGTTTTACAAAAGCCGAAATCATGGCTCCCCAAGAAACCAAATCTAACTTTGCAGCATCTTTGAATATAGCATAACAAGACGTAATTGCTCCAAAGCTAGCATATGCAGTAACCATTGAACTACATATGGAGCAACATGAACCAAGACCTAACTTTATAATTCTAGCATGGATCTGCTGAACTTTGCTTTGATGTTCCATTCTTAAACAAGCACCTAAGATGCTAGAGTATGTGAACTCATCTCCTTCAATTCCATGTTCAATCAAACTGCAGAAAACTTGAAAGGCTTTTGTACAAAATCCATTTAAAGTGTAGCCTACAATCATTTCATTGCAAATGATAAGATTCGTATGAGGGTGGCCAGCAAAAACAAGAGCAGCACTATCCATCATATCACATCTCGAGAGCATTTTTATCAGTGAGTTAACAACCAAATCACAATTTAAATAACCAAGACGACAGGCAAAGCAGAAGAACTGAGAACCCAGTTGAAGATCCTCTATTGTACCACAGAGCCTGATTATGGTGGATAAAGTAATTTGATCTGGTCTAACACCGGCTGATAGCATGGTAGAAAACAAATTCACTACTTCACTTGCCTCCTCCTCTTTGGCAAGGCCACAAATTGCTGTATTCCATGATGAATTGTCCTTGATACATATCTGATGGAAGACTTTCAGAGCGGAGTTCTTCCTGCCAGTTCTAAAGTACATATCAGCAAGAGAATTCATCACAGTAGTATTGGATTGAAACTCGTTACGAATAACCACACAATGAACAGTTTGTCCACACCTTAAGTCCCCTATTACTTGACACCCTTTCAACGTACTGATATAAGTGCACTGATCAGGGTTTAGTCCTATCTGAGAGGCAAAACTGAAACTTTTCATTGCATTGAAGATGTCCCCATTGAGTGCATAGCCCTCGATGATTGCGTTCCAACAAGCCAAGTCTGGATCACATATAATTTCAAAGGCAAGTTCTGCAGCTTCAATATTTCCACACTTTGCATACATCCACAAAAGTGTGCTGCCGACAAACCGGTTTGTATCCATGCCTATCTTCAAAGCGACAGAATGAAGAGCATTGCCAAACTTACTTCTCCCAGTCACTCCACATGCACTCATGACACTTGCCAGACTGAATTCATTGGGGACGAACCCTGCTCTCATCATCTCAATGTATAAATTGAAACCCTTTTCATGCTCATTGTTGTGAACGAACCCTGATATCATCGAAGTCCAAGAAACAAGATTCCTGTCAGCCATTTCGTCGAACACCTTTGATGCATGGTCAACTTCTCGGCATTTCGAGTACATGGTGAGCAAATTATTCTGTGAGAAGGTGTCTGCAGAGAATCCGGATTTGATGATTTGGCCATGGATCCGGGAACCCAAGACGGGAGAGTTGTTCCGCCAAGAAAAGCTCAGAGCAGCGGCAAAGGTGTTTTGGTTGTTTATAGCAAATAGATCGGAGAAGGACAGAGGCAGATGGAAAGGAAGATCGATGGGAGTCGAAGGGCTATTGCTGGAGAAGGAAAGGTGGAATGATTTGCTTGTAAAGATTGACGACAAAGGAGAATATGAAGGAACACGGATCTTGCCCACTCTCATGCCAAGGTTAGATCGTGCATATGAGATATATATTCTGTGTTATGTGATATATATTTAGTGTGTAAAAACTTGCTTAATTATAAAAATTAAAATTAAAGTATTAACAATGGGAATCTAATGCTAACGATCATATTTAATGTGATTTTCAAATCTCTTCTTTTTAGATGTCATGTAAGTATGATATATATATATATATATATCACTCTTTATAAATTGAGCAAATCTAGATTGCTAGATAGCTTTTAAGAATACTTATTGAATAAATCATCACAATTATCCTTAAAAGATACTTCTTGAATAATTCTCTTAATTTTAAGTTCAATTTAAGAGACTACGACCCATTAAATTAATCTAAGATTTATAATCTCTCTTTTTACAATAATAGAAAATTAGGTGCATAAAAAAATAAAATTGTAAAAATTCTAATCTCACTCTAAAAATAAAAACTAAAAACAAAGGGAAGAGAAGAGTTATTGAAAATGCAGCTTTAATGCCTTATTGAAGGTGAAATATATTTGACCTAAGTATTCATTAATAGACTTGGGCTAAACAGTACAAAGGAAACAGTGCGACTGAAGGATGGTTGCGATCTACTTATCAGTGCTAGATTGATTGAACAACAATTGAAGAATAAAGAGATGATGAAAGCTATAAAAGGGAACTAAGGTGGAGGTTTGAAGGCTTTTCACACATAAAAATAGTTTGGTTCTATTAGAGTTTCTTTATTTTAAAGTCTTTCTCTTCTATGTGTTTATAGCCCCCGAGGCTATGGTGCAGTGGTAGGGTATTCAGGTTATCACCCAAGTACTCATGGTTTGAGTCCTAGCTATGATGAATTTATAGGAATTTTTCTTCCAAATGAGGCACGTAACTAAAGAATGTTGGACTCCTGGACTGTCAAGCGCTTCCCGATTTACCCTAGTGATCGGTGGAAAACTTTCATGGGCTCAGATCGGTCATCCCAGGCTCGACGTTACCCAACATAATTATTTTTTTTTATTTTTTATATATGAACTTTTGAAATTTTGCCACATTATATGAACTATTGGAGATAAAAAAAAAACATCTTACAAGCCTTTAAACTGTAAGCTCATATAGTAAGTTTTCTGGAGGAATTTATCGATGAATAGTAGGCCATAAAATAGAAACAAAGGTTCCAAACTATATAAACTAGTGTGTTAGTAATTAATATATTTATTATTCTTTGTATATTTTTATTCCATTGTTAATCTTTGTATAACCTAAAGTATTAGTAAGAGTAGTGTTGGATGTAGATAAAAGTAAAATACATAATTTACTTTTACTTTGTAAAAATTAAATTTGTATCTTAGTTGATGATGCATTAATCTCCAGCATTGCAAACCTTCGGAATTGTTGGGAATCCTAGCCACGGACTGCTCGAAGTCGAGATGATAGTCACGTATTTCGAACTATCAACATTATGTCACAATGCTTCAACTCTTAACCTGGTGATCAAAATTGGCAACTGAAAGTCTAGTAGATCAAAATTGATTAATTACCTTTTAAGTGAATAATGTTTGTATGAGTCCAGGTTGACTTAATACTAAACAAGTGGTATTCTCGGTGTTTAAGTCTCTAAGCAAGTAAAAGTTTTGATTGGTTCACAAACATTGGGCGGATGATAAAGTCTTAGAGGTATGACCTCTTAACAAAATAATAAAGTCCTAGAGACGTAAGCTTGTTGGTAAGAAAGTCTAAGTGAGATGAGAGTCTATGAGCTATAATTTGGATTTTAGTAGACTTGACTTAAGTGAGGAATCAACCTTAAAAGTTAGTTGAAGTGAATGTTTCAGTTGATTGAAGGGACGTTTCAATCAGTTCATGATTGAGTCACCGAGTAGTTGACTTAGATTGACTTACTAATACAGAATATTTCTGGTCACCAGTCCAATCTATTAAACAATTGACTGAGGCCAGACTAGTTGACTTAATGGGAAGATTAATACATGGGTAGAACACTAAGAATTCAAGAAGAGTGTAGTTGATCTAAAATGTAAAAAATATGTAACTTTTAAATAAAAAAATATTATTTGTTTATGGCCCTTTGTAATTCTAAATTAGAAAATAAGTTCGTGGAGGACCTTGAGATATCTAGATAGGTCTTAAATTTATAATTTTAAAACATTGCAATCTTTCTTAATAATTTCAAAACAACTCATTTTAGCTCTAAGAGCTTGAATTCCTCAAGCTCATCGAAATTCATATGTGTTTCATGAATTCCCAAAGCTTAGAATTTATTTAACCTATCAAATATAATTTTGATTTGATATTATTGGATGTGACTATTTATAAAGAGATTTTAGAAAGAAAAATAAGGCAAATGAGAGATATTATAACTTTTATTTGACATTCTTTGAAATAAATATCAGAGGTTCTCTTTGAGACTTTTAAATTTTCAGTGGTGCTATTTGAGATTATTTTAAAAATAGCAGAAGTTTCTTTTTCTTTTCCACCAACATGATACCCTCCCCTCCGGCGCTCCAACCCCACCTCCGCCGGATCTAGTCCCGGCTCCACCGCGCCTACGGCCTCCCATCACTTCCTTGCATGCCTCAACGACTCCATTCACTGTTCCCTCTCCGACTCCATTCAAAGAGGCATGACCAAGAATTGAACCTTGGACCTCTTAGTAAATGATTCCATGTTATAACCAGTAGCCCCAGCAGGGGTGTGCTGTTATGAAAAGAGGGAAATTATGGTTAAAGGTAAGGAAAGTGAAGGCTCTCTTCACTAAGAAGGAAAAGTCCAAGTTTCCTTCTTCTTCTTACAATAAAAAGAGAGTTTGCTTTCTCCCTTCATTTAGGATGAGTAAAAGAAAAGGGAAGGAAAAGTTCATTTTTCCTTCTTCCTTTCATTTGGAATAAAAGGAGAAAAGGAAAGAGAAAATTCATTTTTCTTCTCTCTTCCTCCTCCCTCCTCCTCTCCACCGAAACCAAGCTCCCTCTTCTCACCATTGCTGAGACCAAGCTAAAAGAATTCTTCTCTAGGAAAGCTTCACAAGCAAGGTTACTTCTCTTAGAGAATTAGGCGAGAGGATGTAAGTATCCCCCTCACCTGCAGTACAAGTAGTCTCCTACGTTTTCCATGCTTAAAATGTTTTGAAAAAAAACTTAGGGTTCGACCATGATAAGTT
Organism: Zingiber officinale; assembly: GCF_018446385.1. Taxonomy (NCBI): domain Eukaryota; kingdom Viridiplantae; phylum Streptophyta; class Magnoliopsida; order Zingiberales; family Zingiberaceae; genus Zingiber; species Zingiber officinale. Next base: position 54,586,144 of record NC_055986.1, read on the forward strand.
TTGAAAAGAAACATGCTTGTTTATGCTCCTTCATGACACATGATCTCTTATATGTTATTAGTTAAGAGTTTTATGCTTCATGTATTTAAAAGTTTAGAAACCCTACCTTGAAGTTTCAGCCAAGTTGAGATACAAGGTCTAGGGCAAGGTTTTGAAATCTAATCATGCTTGTATATGCTTCCTTATAATGTATGATCTCTAATATATGGTTGGATTAAGTTTCATGCTTCATGTTGTACTTAAAAGTTTAGAAACCCTACCTTTAGGTTTCGACCAAAGTTGAATTTGAGACTTAGAGCAAAGTTTTGAAATCTAACCATGCTTGCTTATGCTTCTTCATGATGTATGATCTCTTACATGTTGTCAGTTTAAGTTTCCATGCTACATGTTGTGTTGATAAGTTGGAACCTCACCTTTAGGTTTCGGCCAAGAATGAGTTAGGGTTTGTAGGAAGATCAAAACCTCAACCATGCATGATAATGACTCTTTATGATGTACTATGGACTTTAGGTCACCATATTCTATGATATGCTTATGTTATGTGCACTTATGCCATCATGCTATGATTCCTTATGATATGCTTATGTTATGTGCACTCATGCCATCATGTTATGATTCCTTATGATATGCTTATGTTATGTGCACCTAATGCTATCATGATATGTTATGAAAGGCTTATGTAAGATGAAAAGCCTAAGAGATGCTTCCCTTAAGTTGGGATTAAGAACTCTCTTCATGATATGACAAGAATAAGATATGCTATGATATGATAAGAAACATGATATGTTATTTTACTTTTGTATGGCTTGTACCAAGGGTGGGCTCCATAAGCGCTCCTAGGTCGATGGTCTATGAAACGGGCCTAGTAAAAGGGATGTGCTCCTAAGTTGCCCCTAGGTCGATGGTCTATGAAACGGGCCTAGTTCCTAGTAGGTTCAAGATTTGCTACCTTGGATCTATTTAGGATGCGCACATTTATGTATGTATATGGTACAAGCCGGGCCCTCATGTTGAAATTATGTTTATGTATATGATATATGTTTTCAAAAGGACATCTTGCATTTCATGATACATGTTTTCAAAAGAACATCTTGCATCTACAAGTTCATGTTATATGTTTTCCTTTATGCTTACTTAAGATGCTCTTGAAATATGTCTATGATGCTTATATGATCATGTTACTACTTTAAGTTTATGCTCTCACATGCTATGATATGATCTTATGCTCACATGATATGATATGACTTTATGTTTATGCTCTCACATGTTATGTTATGATTTACCAAATGAACATGTTACCACTTTATGCTCATGCATGATTCATGATTTTTGTGAGTAGGAAAGAGACTTACTAAGCTTATGGGCTTATAGTTTTTTTTATGTTTCCTTGTACTGCAGAAAAATGAAAGGAATGGCTAAACTAAGAGGAGCAGCAGGAAGGGCAAGAGTGTGTGTGGTAGTGGCACGGTGGAAGAAAACTGCTTTATGCTTTTATGTTCTAACTTTGCATATGAACCATGTGTTGTCTTTATTCTTTGATAGTACTTGAACTAGTATGGATAGTTATGCACTTATGTTCTCCATGTTTTATACTAGTATGTCTAAATGTTCAATATGATAAGCATGAGGATTAGTTTAGAAAAAAAAACAACTAAATAACTGTTTCTGCTGCCATGATTTTATATGTATGCACGTATGACTGTAAGTAACCCCGTCCCTCCTAAGCAGTGAGAGGGCGGGCGTTACATACACAAGGTTAGAAACACACAGGACTTAACTTAACTTGTTGATCACACCAAAACAACCTTGGGGTTCCAACAATCTCCCCCTTTTGGTGTGATCTGTTGGGGTTGCAAGGTTGCAAACATAGTCCCATATTGAAAACACATGGAAAAGATCATGGGTTTATAAGAGAAAGATATCTCCATTGACATGAGGCCTTTTGGGTATAGCCCAAGAGCAAAACCATGAGGGCTTAGGCCCAAAGTGGACAATATCATGTCATTGTGGAGATATCTAAATTCTTTTCGATCCTACAATTGGTATCAGAGCCCGGACTGCCGGAAGGTTTAACCACCGACTGTGCACAAGAGCTATGGTCTAATTGAACTATGTGAGTACAATATTGACCTCGAACAAAGAAAGTGGGGGCTCCTATGTTCGGATCAAGAGGACCAGACACCAGGCAGGAAGTCCTAGTAGGTCGGGTGGACCGAGGGGCAGGAAGTCCTAGTTGCGGCTAGGCAAGGAAGTCCTAGTAGGTCGGGTAGACCGAGGGGCAGGAAGTCCTAGTAGGTCGGGTAGACCGAGGGGCAGGAAGACCTGGTGGGTTAAGGATCGGACGTGGGAAGCCCATGGTCCTTTGTTTGAGGGGGGGATTGTTAGGGTTGCAAGGTTGCAAACATAGTCCCATATTGAAAACACATGGAAAAGATCATGGGTTTATAAGAGAAAGATATCTCCATTGACATGAGGCCTTTTGGGTATAGCCCAAGAGCAAAACCATGAGGGCTTAGGCCCAAAGTGGACAATATCATGTCATTGTGGAGATATCTAAATTCTTTTCGATCCTACATGATCAACCCAAGTTAAGATAGGGTTAAAATAGACAAAAAATAGAATTAAGTAAATTAACTTAATTTGCAATTTAAGTGCAAAAAGATTGAAAAATTAAATCTAAAATTAAATCTATCTATCTCCCCCTAGACTTATACTTTCCCTTCTCCCCCTTTGATCACACAAAAAATGGGGTTCCAAGAAAAATAATCTAAGGGTTAAAGACTTAGAAAAAATATTTCTAAAAAAATTCTAAGTTTTTAATAGATTTTTTGAAAATTTAAGTTCTAAGTAAAATGATTTTTGAGAATTTTTCTAAGTAAAAAAAATCCTAAGTAACAAATTTTTGAAAAAAAATTTAACTTAAATTTTTGAGAATTTTTAAGCACAATTTTTTTTTTAAAATGACTTAGGCAACTGAGCAAAATTTCTAAGTAAATAAATTCCTAAATTGAAATAAAATGTTTTGAATAACTTTTTTAAAGCACTAATTAATTCTTGTATTAATGCTTGATCAGTAAGTTAATTAAACATTTATTTCAATATTTTGGCTTCCAGGTCGTGGCGAGGTACTAGGCCTTCTTGGTTATTGGAGCAACAACCACTTCCTTGACAAAGCCTCATAAAGAAATTCTTGGTTTAATTTTCTCACTTAAAGCACTAATTTTTAATTTTAAAATTTAGTTTAAGCATGATTTAGGAACCCAATATAGGTTCCAACCTACTGGATTAACTAAAAATTTTTTAGGAACATATTTTCTTAAAATGTTCCTAATTTATCCCGGGTGATATTTAAAGTACCAATTTAAATTATTAAATGTTCTAAAATTGGTTTTAGATGAACATGCATAGTTTTTTTAAGTTATCTATTTGAATTTTTAAATTTTGATTTTCTAATTTCAATTTTTCATTTTCCAATTTTGATTTATCTAATTCTTCTAAAGGGCAGGATTTGGCTAAAATTATTTTTAAATTTTTTATTTCTTTTTCTAACTTACAGCAGTCTTTAGTTAATAACTTAACAAATTTAAAAAGTTTATCAGGAGGAAGAGAACATACCTGACTTACCTTATCGAGTTCGTTGTCCGTGTCTCCCCTTGAACTGCTACTTTCTTCTGACGAAGCTCCCCCTTCATCGATGCTATCGATGCTCATCTCGGAAGAGCTTGACTTGCAGTCGTCGTCTTGATGACTCGCTATCAGTGCGAGTCCGGAGAATGCCTTGACTTCCGAGTCGGACGACGTATCGTCCCACGTCGCCTTTAGGGTCTTTCGCTTTTGGATAGGCTTCTTACCCTTCTCCTTGTCCTTGTTCTTCAGCTTGGGACAATTGTCTTTGACGTGCCCTTCTTCGTCGCAGTGGTAGCAGCGGATCGTTCTTTTCTTCTTCCCTTGCGGATGGTTAGTAGATTTGAATTTATAAAGTTTTTTGAATCTTCTTACCATTATTACCATTTCCTCGTCGTCGAGAGAGGATTCCGATTCTGGTTCGTCTCTCGAGGCTTCGAGGGCGACGTTATTCTTGGGCTCCTTTATTCCTGCACATCTTGACTCTTACACTTCAAATGTTGAAAAGAATTCGTCTAATGAAATTTTTTCTAGATCTTTCGAAATGTAAAAGGCATCTACTAGTGATGCCCATTTTGAGTTTCTAGGAAAAGAATTTAAAGCGTACCTGAGCGAATCTCGTTACTTACCTCTTCTCCGAGATTCGAAAGTCCGGTGATGAGCTCCTGTATCCTCGAGTGTAGATGTGCAATTGTTTCACCTTCTTCAAGGCGGAGGTTGGTGAGCTGGTTGCGAAGTAAGTCCCGTCTCGCAAGCCTGGCTTCGGATGTTCCTTCGTGTAGTTCAAGGAACTTTTCCCAGAGCTCCTTTGCCGAGTTGTAGATGTCGATCCGGTTGACTTCTTGTGGCGAAAGTACGCTTATCAGATGGAATTCTGCTTTCTTGTTTGCCACGTACTCGCCCTGCTCTTTCTTTGTCCATTGAGTTTTCGCTTTTTCCTCGGGAGCTTCAAAACCGAGTTCCATTGTTAGTAATAAATTGAAATCGGTACCAAAAAATACCTCCATGTGTTTCTTCCAGCTTGCAAAGTCCCCCTCGAATTTTGGCGGGTGGATGTTAGATCCGGTCATCTCGTTGCTTCGTTCGGCGGTTAGTCCTCCTGAAGCATCTTGGCTCTGATACCACTTGTAGGACCGTTGGGCCGGCTAAAAGGGGGGTTGAATAACCCTGTAAAAAATAAACAAAGACCCTTCCCGACTTTTCAAACTAACACTTGTAAAATAATCAAAGCAGTAAATTAAAAGCAGAAAAAGAAAGAGGCACAGTTGTTTACTTGGTTACAACCGGGGAGGTTGTTAATCTAAGGAAAGGATGAAGCGTACTATCAATCTCCTTCAGGCGGAGAAGCCTCTTATAGCGTTGAAGCATAAAAGGAAAGAAGCTAATTTAAACAGTGGAAAGCACACAAATGTTTTTACAATTTCTGAACTATGATGAGCTTCTGGACCAAGATTATATTTATAGCCTTGGTCGGGGTGCCTGGAAGGGTTCCGGGCGCTCTGGGGGGATAAATTTTATCCCCCAACGTTCAGAACCAGTCCGGGGGCCCCGGACAGTTCCGGGCGCCCCGGACAGTTCCGGGCGCCCCGGATGCTTAGTCAACTCCAGTTGACTTTCGTCCGAGTCCTCTACTTGGTTGGGTGATCTCTGCTATCCGGAATAGAGCTCACCCGAACCCAAGTTCTGGTCTCGAAATCGCCGCGTGTTTCCTTCTTGTCCGCCGTCGTACTCAGCCGCAATCTTCATCCCTCGGACGCACCGCGTGCCGTCCTTCTCGCTAGCTGCGTCTCTTGCTCCCCGAGCAATCTTTCGCTCCGGCTTTCGTCCCTCGGAACCACCGCACGCTTCCTTCTCGTCCGCCGGTGTACTCTTCCACAGCACCTCGTCTCTCGGACTGCCGTCCTTCTCGCTAGTTGCGTCTTCCGCTCGACTACTTGTGCTTCTAAGCTCCTGCACACTTAGACACAAGGTTAGAAACACACAGGACCTAACTTAACTTGTTGATCACACCAAAACAATCTTGGGGTTCCAACAATATTACCCTGCAAAACAAAAGTTAACACAAATATAATAAAAGAGTAGTAATTAGATTCCGTCTCACCTAGACCAAAATCTAGTCACGATCTCAACTTAGATTCCCAAAATAGTTCTAGGTTGGATCGACACCTACTATTCCCTCGAACGGGGAACATGTCCTCACCAAGTCACTCCCCTCCAGTGACTTACCTTAACTTACCTGCTAGACGTCCGGTCAGCCCGTCGACCCATTTAGACTTCGTGCCAACTATCAGGTCAACCCATCAACCTAGCTGGATTTCGTGCTAGACATCAGGTCAGCCCGTCAACCAGTATGGACTTCGTTCTAGACATCAGGTCAGCCCATCGACCAGTCTGGACTTCGTGCCATCTATCAGGTCGGTCCGTTGACCTAGCTGGGCTTCGTGCCAGCTATTAGGTCAACCCGTTGACCTAGTTGGATTTCGAGCCAACTATCATGTCAGCCCATTGACCTAGCTGGACTTTTCCTGCACACTTATTCAAAGTATTAGATCACAACAAAACTAACTTAACATACTTTGTCATTGATCAAAATCTGAGTTAGACCGTCAGTGCTAACCACACCAACACTACTTACCTCCACTTACAAAACACGGACTTCCTCCTTGATGGCAGGTCCCTTGACCCACCAGGACTTCATATCAGATTTTAACTAATCTGGACTTCAGCTAGTTGTCAACCCAACTAGACTTCCTTCTGCTAGATCTCAACCAACCTAGATTTTCTTCTGCCAGATTTTAACCAATCTGGATTTCGTGCTAGCTATCAACCTAATTGGACTTTAGCTTGGTGTTTCAATCCTCTAGACTCATCAAGTCCTGCATATTAATTTGGTAAAATGTTAGGTAAACAACACATCCAACTTTAGTTTATTTGTCATATATCAAAACCTGATTATTAGTGCAATCTGCACCAACACTTACTCTGCTTGCAAATCTTTACAAGTTGAAAGGACAAGACTCAAGTTCAAAATCTAGATTCTCTTTTTTTTTTTTTTTTTTGACAATTTACCAAAGGTTGTATGTAGATTTTTGAATTGACCAAAGGACATGTTATTTTAGTATTTACCAAAAGACATACTCAATTATGCGCTCTTCCCATCCCTCCTGCTAAATATGACTTATTCTCTTTCTATATTCTTTTTCTTTTTTCCTCTTTCCTCTTTCCTCTTTCCTCTTTCTTATGCATATAAAACTCTCATCTTTTTCCTCTCTTTTTGCATGCATGCATACATATTCATATCAGATTCATGTTGGGTAGATATGAACATGATATATTCATATCATGCTCACATTAAGATCTAGAGTCGATTCTTCCAATAATATTTTAACAACTCAAAAGATTGGACCTAAACAGATTTGATTTGACCCATTTCAGGTCTGAATTGCTACGTTAGTGTTTAGGGTCAAAACCCACTTATAGACCTAAACAAGTTTGATTGGACTCATTTCAGATTCTTTGGATTTTTGAGACTATAAGGAGCCTAATGGTGACCTCCATTACTTATTTCGACTTCTTCGGAGGGTTTAAATGTTATTGGAAGAATTGACTCTAAACCTCAATGTGGGCCCATATTACGCCTGATATGGATTCATAGTAGGTCCACATTATGGTTTAGAGTTGTTTTTTCTTTATTACATTTAATATCTCCAAATAGCCGAAATAAGCAATGGAGGATACCTTTATAGTTCTTATAACCTCAAAAATCTAAAAGACCTAAAATATGTCTAATCAATTTTTTTGTAGGTCTATCAGTGAATTTTGACCATTTATATCATACCCACAATAAGGTTTAGAGTTGATTTTTTTTATTACATTTTAACATCTTCAGAGAAGTCGAAATAGGCAATGAAGGATACTATTGGACTCTTTATAGTCTCTGAAATCCAAAGGATATGAAATAAGTCTAATCATACTTGTCTAGGTCTATTAGTAGGTTTAGTTAAAATTCATTAATGGACTTAAACAGTTCTGATTGGATCTATTTTAGATCCTTTAAATTTCTAAGATTTCTAAGATGATAAGGAGCCTAATAATACCCTCTATTACCTAATTTGGCTTCTCTAAAGTTAGTTAAAATATTATTAGAAGAAATGACTTTCAATTCTAATGTGTGTTTGATATGAATATATTATATTTCCAGTGTGAGCTTGATATAAATATTTGTGTATATGAAAAAAAAAATTGAGGAAAGAGAATATAGGGGAGGTAAGAGAAAGAGTTTGTAAATATAAAAGAGAGAACGGAGGAGGACAGAGAAAAAAAAAAATCAGATTCGATTCGAGGATAAAAAAAACATATTCAATCTTTTAAGTAATTAATTTGGTAATCTACGTATAAATATCATTTTTTTCTTATAAATACTCTCATGACTACTTTATCATGCAAATAAAGCATAAATTGAAAAACAAAAGTAGGTTCGTATTTCCTTTCCCCTTCAAATCCTATCCAACACAATCAAGCAGGCTCCTTAATTACACTACGTTATGGGTGATACATGTATAAAAATCAACCTCGAATACCCTCGAATATTACTTTTTTATGCCTACACTTGCCCACATTCATACCTCCCTACTACCGCTGTGAGGAAATTCGATGTCCAGCGACTCGAGTCCACATAGGTCCTACCTTGAGAGCTGGTAAATCGACCCAGCTGGAAACCAAAATTGACTAGTAACTAGCACTAGCGACTAGTGGTAGGCATCTCAACCGAGACACATTAACCCCTTCCGCTCGACCATATAAATTCCTCTCGTTGGGTCGGTTTACTCCCATAGCTTCGCACTCCCTCCAACCCTAACCAGTAGATAAGCTAGACGAGGAAGCGATCGGAGGAAGAAGAAGCACCCAAACCCTGCGCTCCTTCGATTCTCCTTCATCCGTTCCCCTGGTAAGTCTCCTTCTCTTATCTCATTCGATCCATGGTTTTTGGTCTAGGTTTTGGTTTGGGCTTGGGTTTGGCCCGGGGTTAGGCTTGGGCGTTGTAGTTGGAGAACCTTCTTCGTCGCTTCCTTTTCTGATCCTTGTCGTGGGGCTGCGGGCAGCGTACCGCTCTATATGATTTCTCGGAAAAGAGTTGTGGAAGCTGAGATCGACCAGGACCAGGCGGCTGCTGTGGCTGACGAGGCTTTGCATAAGAGGACGAGAGAGGACTTGCTGATCTCTTCGGCTGTGGCTGAGGAGACATCGGTGATGGAGGTGGATAACAGCCAAGTCAATGGGATGCAGATTGATGCGGATGGGAGCAAGCCAGATGACATCGACGAGGACCTCCACAGCAGGCAGCTGGCCGTGTATGGACGGGAGACGATGCGTCGACTTTTTGCCTCCAACGTTCTTGTTTCTGGCCTTCAGGGTCTCGGTGCTGAGATTGGTACGTTTCGTTCTTTCTTACTTTCGTTTTTCTTTTTAGAACTTTGAGTGTTATGTGACCGTAATTTAGATCTAAGTATCTTGTGGGATTTAAATGTGGCAGACCTCATTTAACTATTCCTAGGGATTATCTGGTGCTTATGGGGATTCAATTCTCTAGGAGTTTTCATAATTGACTTCCATTGGAAGGCTCTTTTTTTTTACATCTAAAAAAAAATATTTTCCTGTTTATTATAGATTGCAAATTGAACTGGAGATAGTTGCAGGGATAAGATGATTCAGTTTTCTTTGTGGGTTTGGATTTTAGTTAAATATCAAGACTATACTTCCTTTTCAAGATTCACCTCAGTATAATGATGCCCTTATCATGGAATGGTATATGCACTGATCAAAATGACTCTAACCTAAGAAATATTTATAACCTTGTTTATCTGTTTTCTTTTCTACTGAAACTTAACAGGGAATCATTGCTAATCTTTTAGAAATTAAAGTTTTGCATATTGTCATACTACTGTGCTCTATGGTTGGCTAGATACAAGTACTTTTTATGACTTGTGAAGCCTCTTTCTCTTTCAGCGAAGAATCTTGTTCTTGCTGGTGTAAGATCTATCACTTTGCATGACGAAGGGAATGTGGAAATGTGGGACTTATCTAGCAATTTCTTTTTCTCTGAGGAAGATATAGGTAAGAACAAGGCACTTGCATGCGTTCTGAAGCTGCAAGAACTGAACAATGCTGTTGTAGTCACTACTTTGACTGGAAATTTATCTAAGGAGAAACTCTCTAGTTTCCAGGTTTGCTTCCTAAACATTGTTCATTCAGTATTTTTGTTCACTTATTAATGATCAATGATATTTCAGTATAATTACACAAGTGTGTCCACGCTGTGTGTCTCACTTTGTATCAAGTGATTCCAAGTAATAGTCACTTTTTGCGTAACCAATCTTTATTATTTCACCACAAATCCTATAGTAGAGTGTTATTTCTGTGTGTCTTCTGGTTTCTGTCACTTTTTTGTTTTCTTTACTGCCTGGATTGTGTGTTCAGGTTTGTGTAGACACTTTGTTGTCCCAGTATCTTAACATAGTATCTAGATCATTTTTTTATGTCATGCAACATCTATATGTTTTCTTTAATCTATTAACTGATAATCATACTAGTTATCAAGTCCTTGTCACCTTTGTTAAATTCAAATATTAAATCTGTATTTGAATTATAATTTTTTTCTCAAGATCTTACATGTATTTTTTCAGTTTGTCTTGAGAATTTTATATTATTCTGGATGTGACTGTTATTCCTTGAATGCCTGACTTAATTCTTTTTCACTCCCTTCCACCTTCTGTAGATTTTTAGCCAACAATTAATTCAATACATGGATTAATATATATCTTTTCTTCTATTCATCTAATATCCATGGTTCCATTCTTTTTTTTTTTCAATTCATTCGATCAATGTTTTATTGATTTTCTCAAGTAAAATTTTCTAGTTGTATTCAGTTTTTTAATTTTTTTTTCCAATCACAGATATCTAATGAGGCAGTATGTCTGATTGTAAGTAGTTGTGGTAGTTATTTACTAACTAGAATTAGGTTTAACTCCAATGATGGGCAAGTTTAATGGCAATCTTACTCCACATTTTTTGATCCAAACAAATAAAATAACAAATAATTTACACCATTCTAGATAATAATTAAAAACCAGTTCGTAGAAAGGAAGATCAGCTATGTATACAAAGCCAGAGTTCATTTTTCTGTCCGGTGCCCACGGGAGTCATTCACCGGATCAAGGTGACATGGAATTGGTTGATTCCATGGCTGCATATTAAATGAGAATGCAGAATGCAAAGTGGGTGGTAAGGGAGTCATATGTCATAAAGAAGAGTAGTATTGTAGGAGAGATGGGGTGGAAACAATGTAGAGAGGTAGAGCTAGAGCTAGACCTAGAGCGAGGATAAAGTAAAAGAAAGAATGGTAAAACGAATGCAAAGGTTAAGAGAATTGGAGATAACAATGATTGGAAGAGTAATGGATGGGTGGTCTGCAGTGTGTTATGGTGTGCACTAAGACTACCTGCTAGTTGTACAAGTTCACTTTGTATTTTGAAGCACTATTGTCAACTTTTTCTTGCAATGCTTGATAGTCTTCCAAATGGCTCAAAACCTCACTTATGAACATGTTGATGATATCTATTCCATTGGCTTTAACATGTTTTCTTGCCAATATTGATTTTTCATTAATGAATTGATGGTGATTTTTGATATTACACATTCTAAAGTACCTGCTTTAAGTCCGTTTTCCCTTAATTTATTTTACTCACTATCATGTATTTTGTCTCAAATAACATAATTGGAATGCAATGAGCCTTCAATTAATATATTTTTGTAAGATTTGGGACATTCCAAAAATTTTGAGAATTGATTACTATGCTCATCTGATTCTACCTGAGTTCATCTGATTGGTGAAATTAAAACACTTTCCTAAGACAATGTTTATGTAAATTGTATGTTAAACAATGCAATGTAATCCATCCCATTAGATTATTCAAGTAGGTTATATAAGACTTTGACATGAATCTGTTATCAATATTTGGGTGGGTATATGGTAGATTGTGACACCACTATGCTTGCTGCATGAAAATGTATTTAGTTTATCTGATGAGATAAACCTTACCTACATGGCGACTCCATTTTAGAATATTGGCTTACCGCAGTTTGGATCTCCTGGGGATCTCTTGGTCCACAATTCCTGATCCCCTTTTAGTCCCTACACACTTCGGATGCTGTTTTATTTAGTGAATTCATCCAAAAAAGTAAAAATCTAAAATGCCTCGATTCCGTGCATAAATTATAATTTTTTTTTTAGCATTTTTTACCTTATAAATGTATTTAATGAGCTTTTTTCCCCAATTTTATCCCTGAAAAAGAGAAAAAACCCTCATTAAATACATTTATAAGGTAAAAAATACTAAAAAATTATAATTTATCCATGGAATTGAGGCATTTTAGATTTTCACTTTTTTGGATGAATTCACTGAATAAAACGGCATCCGAAGTGTGTAGGGACTGGGAGGGGATCAGGAATTGTGGACCAGGAAATCCGAACTGACCAGGAATTGTGGACCAGGAAATCCGAACTGGGCTTGCAGAGGTTCTTGGTGTGAACATCCTTATAATGGTCATGTCTTATCAACTGTTCTGTGGATAACCGAAGAATCAGAATGATAAAGTTTTATCTTTATCTCCTCCTTAATTTAATAGTTGTTTCTTTGGGTCCTTTCCATTCTATCCTTTTGCTGATGATTGTCTTTCACTTTTGCAGGCTGTTGTTTTCACTGATGTAAGCATAGAAAAAGCACTTGACTATAATGACTATTGTCACAATCACCAACCGCCAATTAGCTTCATTAAGTGTGAAGTGCGAGGTCTTTTTGGTGGTGTTTTCTGTGATTTTGGTCCAGAGTTCACTGTTTCTGATGTTGATGGCGAGGAGCCACATACTGGTATCATTGCATCCATTAGTAATGATAATCCTGCTATGGTAACATGCGTGGAAGATGAGCGGCTTGAGTTCCAGGATGGAGATCTTATTGTCTTCTCTGAAGTTGAAGGGATGACTGAACTAAATGATGGAAAGCCCAGAAAGATCAAAAGTGCAAGGCCATATTCATTCACTCTTGAGGAAGACACAACCAACTTTGGTGCATACAAGAAAGGTGGAATAGTTACACAGCTGAAGGAACCCAAAATCCTTAAATTCAAGCCTCTAAAAGATGCTCTAAGGGATCCAGGGGAATTTCTCTTGAGTGACTTCTCCAAATTTGATCGTCCTCCTCTTTTACATTTGGCTTTTCAAGCATTGGATAGATTTAGGCATGAGATGGGGCGATTTCCTCTTGCTGGATCAGAGGAGGATGCTCAGCAGATGATAGCTTTTGCTATCAACATGAACGAAAGCATGGGTGATCAGAAGCTTGAAGAATTTGATAGGAAAATTCTGCGGTACTTTTCTTATGGTTCCCGGGCAACTTTGAATCCAATGGCTGCAATTTTTGGTGGTATCGTTGGACAAGAGGTTGTGAAGGCTTGTTCTGGAAAATTCCATCCACTTTTTCAGGTGAAGCATGGCTTTTATTGGTACATTTATTTTATTGATGGTATATGTGCTTTATGGTTTTATTGTGCGACCTAACCTAGTTAGTATTGGAAATCTGACAATGTACCTAATACATGTTTTTCTCATCTTTGACAGTTTTTTTACTTCGATTCACTTGAATCCCTCCCTGTAGAGCCGTTGGAACCTAGTTATTTTAAGCCACTGAATCACAGGTATGATGCTCAGATCTCTGTGTTTGGGTCCAAGCTTCAAAAGAAACTGGAAGATGCCAAAATATTTATTGTTGGGTCTGGTGCCTTGGGGTGTGAATTCTTAAAGAATCTAGCATTAATGGGTGTTTGTTGCAGTCCGGAGGGAAAACTCACTATAACTGATGATGATGTAATTGAGAAAAGTAATCTCAGTCGTCAGTTTCTCTTCCGCGATTGGAATATTGGGCAAGCCAAATCCACTGTAGCAGCCATAGCTACCTCATTAATCAATCCCAAACTTCATATTGAGGCTCTCCAAAACCGTGCAAGCCCTGAGACTGAAAATGTGTTTGATGATGCATTTTGGGAAAGCTTAGACACTGTTATTAATGCACTCGACAATGTAACAGCAAGAATGTATATTGATGGTCGGTGTCTATATTTCCAAAAGCCTCTTCTAGAATCTGGAACTTTAGGTGCCAAATGCAATACACAGATGGTCATTCCTCACTTGACCGAGAACTATGGAGCCTCTAGAGATCCACCTGAGAAGCAGGCACCCATGTGCACTGTTCATTCATTCCCCCATAACATTGATCACTGTCTAACATGGGCTAGATCTGAATTTGATGGTCTTCTTGAGAAAACACCAAATGAAGTGAATACATTCCTATCTAATCCAGATGTGTATGCTTCTTCTATGAGAAATGCTGGAGATGCACAGGCTAGGGATCTTCTTGAACGTGTTCTTGAGTGCCTTGACAAGGATAGATGTGAGTCATTCCAAGATTGTGTTAGTTGGGCACGTCTAAGGTGACTATCATTCTCTTATGTTCTCGAGACAATTTTGTGACTTTGTTTTTCTTTAAGTTTGTTCCCTTTTGCCATTTTTGAGTCATTGTTTCCAGCAGTTTTGGATATTTTTTACATTTATTATTATTATTTCATTTGAAGGGGAGCCTTGGCGCAACGGTAAAGTTGTTGCTTTGTGACCAAAAGGTCACGGGTTTGAATCTTGGAAACAACCTCTTGCAAAAAGCAGGGTAAGGCTGCGTACAATGGATCCTTTCTCGGGACCCCGCATAGCGAGAGCTTCGTGTACCGGGTTGTTCTTTTTTTTTTTTATTTCATTTCAATGGCCTAATACTTTTATATGCATTTTTTTAAGGATAATGTTTCAATTTCTTGCGTGTCATACAGTTTTTTCTCATTTTGGGGAATCAGATCCGACTGTCTGGCATGTTAAAAGAAGGAAACCTTTACTTTACCTATTTTATTGTTACTTCGTGTTGTTAATGTGCTTTTTAATTAAGGCTACTTAATGTTTTTGTTGGTAGGATACTTGTTTCTATTCGTCACTCTAAGAATACTAGTTCAGGGGCAGCATCAGTATTATTGCATTCCCTCTATTTTTCTCTTATGTTTATAGGTTATTTTAGAAACAAAAGTATATTTTCAGGTTTGAGGATTACTTCTCCAATCGTATGAAGCAGTTAACATTTACTTTCCCTGAGGATGCAGTTACAAGCAGTGGTGCACCTTTCTGGTCTGCTCCTAAACGATTTCCACGACCATTGTTGTTCTCTGCTAGTGATCCCAGTCATATTCAATTTATTATGGCTGCTTCTATTCTTAGAGCTGAAACATTTAGAATTCCTGTTCCTGATTGGGCCATATACCCAAAGAAGATAGCTGATGCTGTTAATAAAGTTATAGTCCTTGAATTTCAGCCTAAGACAGATGTTAACATTGTAACTGATGCAAAAGCTACTAGCCTTTCGACTGCTTCCATCGATGATTCTGCAGTCATCAATGACCTTATTACAAAGCTTGAAGAATGTTCCAAGAAACTTCCCACAGAATTTCGTATGAACCCAATTCAGTTTGAAAAGGTAGTATGTTTCTTTATATATTTCTAAAAAATATGGTCAGTTATTTTGGTTCCTTTTTCTCATGTTTTTTCAGAAGGTCCTTGATATCATCCACAATATACTTATTTTTTGGATTTACTTTGTTGTTCCACTTCTCTTTGCTTGATGTTCATGATATGCTCTCTCAAAATTTCACGTCTGAAGCAGGAACAAGGAGTTATATTATGAAGGATTTAGCAAAGAAATGGTCTTCAGTAATTACATCCTTAGTAAGAGGCTAAGAGTTACTGTAGCTAGATCTCTTTGTGGACCTCTTTCTTGTCACTTAAGTTTTGGTTGGGAAGAAGGTCCAGTTTATCTGATTTGATCTAGCAATGGTTTTCAAGACTTTGGATCTCATACAGAGGCATCCAGTAGTAAAATATACAGTGTGTTTAGATTGGGTATTAATTTCTTGCCTACTTATCTGATCCTGTCAGTTAAGGAAAATTTTCTCATCCCCTTACAAAATGACCATTCCCAATGTTTCCCTTTCCCATGAATTACTGTTTTCGGTTCCTTGAGGCTTTCCTTCATGACATAATTTCACTTCTTACATCCATGTGGGGTTGCTCTTATAGTCTGTCTCAATTTTAGCTAAATTTATCTCCACTTCTATAATTTTGTTAAACATAACCTCTTTATACAAAGAGCTTTTGTACATTTCCTTATCACCACCAAACTCTTCTTATATGTTTTACCTCTGCCTTTAGACTCTCCAATAATGAATCGAGCTACATTCTCGGTCTTATTTGTCATTATAATCAACATAACAACAATACTAACACTTTTTTTTTTCATCATTCTATCTTGGATCATCTTATGTTATTGTTCTTAAAACTCCATTATATCCAACATTGTTTATACATGATTCTTTCTATGTTCCTTGTAAAGAAAAAAAAAATCTATTTGACATGATTATTGTCACTCTTAAAAGTAATTAAATGCTCATCGATTTCACTAAGAATTATAAGATATAATAGAATAAAATTGTACCTTCAAGTTCCTTCTTCATGTTTGGTCCCTTGAAGTTAATTCCAATTGTAGTCGGTAGGAATCAATTTCCTAGTATAAACTGGCCTGAGAAAATTAACTGGTTCAGCTTCTATCCAAATTTTTATTCTTCTTGGTTTTAGTTTTACTAATCTAGACTAGTTTTCCATGTCTTCTGAGCCTAGGTCTATATAAAATTTCCCACATTGTTTATTTTAAGCAATAATATGTTTTTCTATTATGCAACTTTACCTCCTCTCATGAGGTATTTGATAGAGGTATGCAACCTCATGCAATCGCAAGGACACCATGATATATCCTGATGCTAATAGGCCTTAAATCTCTCTTCACAGCCTAAAACATTGGACTAAATTTAGTGTGGCATACCACTATGTAGAATATACATGTGCTATATTGTGGAATCCTGAGAGTGCAGGTTGCTGTCCCGTAGGTGGCAGAGGTTACTGTAGTCTTGGGTATAACAGGAGATAAAGGCTAAGTGTTCTTCATGCATGAGCACTTGGTAGTCTACTTTGAGATGTTCATGGTGATGCTCTTGAGAATGAAAGTGATGAAAAGCAGTTAGTATCGTAGGCTGTAAGTAAAGAGCAATTTGATTGTTGTTTATATCGTCTCTTTTCCTAGTGTTCTATCAGTATTTTGATTTTGGTGTGTATTGGTTTTGGCTTAAAAATTACCTGTTTTGGTCCAAGACCCAGATGATAAAGGTTAGGGGTTTCACTAAGCATTGATGGGTAATGAACAAAGTTGTCTAAATCTTATGGCTATGGATCTTAACTGTTGTATTTGACAGTTCAAATAAGATACAAGATCCATCTAGGATGATGAGTCTTAAGTCTTCACCCTATCAGGTTTGACATCTGTGCTTTCCTAGTTCCAGTTATTAGTAATATTACCACCAGCATCAACAGTTTGTCAAAGTTATTGTATATTTATTTCCTCTGTAATGTTGTGTGCCAGTGTACTTTATGAAAATGTTGTGGATTTGCACTTTAATGTTTGTTGAACATAGATTAGGTATTTATTGGGCATTTGGAATTTGTACAGGATGATGACACCAACTACCATATGGATTTTATTGCTGGGCTAGCTAACATGCGTGCAAGAAACTATAGCATCCCGGAAGTTGATAAACTGAAGGCCAAGTTCATAGCTGGGAGGATCATCCCAGCGATTGCTACCTCAACAGCTATGGCGACTGGTTTTGTGTGCCTCGAACTTTACAAAGTACTTTCTGGAGGGCATACGGTGGAGGACTACAGAAACACATTTGCTAACCTTGCTCTACCTTTGTTCTCCATTGCTGAGCCCGTTCTGCCTAAGACAATCAAGTACAGAGATATGAGCTGGACAGTGTGGGATCGCTGGATCATTAAGGGTGATTTTACACTTCGGCAACTGCTGCAATGGCTCAGGGACAAAGGGCTGAGTGCTTACAGTATTTCCAGTGGAACTTCTTTACTCTATAATAGTATGTTTCCTAGGCACAAGGATCGGATGGATCGGAAGGTGGTTGATCTAGTTAAAGAGGTCGCTAAGGTTGAAATACCTGCTTACAGGCGCCATGTAGACGTTGTGGTGGCTTGTGAAGATGAGGAGAATGGGGAAGATGTTGACATCCCATTGGTGTCAATTTACTTTTGCTAGTCGTGCTCTAGATTGTAGGATCCTTGAGACGGATGGTCATTAATTCTCTAGCACCTTTTTCCCCCGAAAACTATATTGAACGCAATGGGCATCACATTGTCACCATCTGTTTTTTATGGTACAATTACATTTATGAAGACTTAAAGAAAAGGAAAATGAGTTATAATTATGATGTGTATGATTATATATATTTTTAGATATTAATTTTTAAGTATCATCTATGTTTATTATATTATATTTTATTATATAGTCATATTTTTATTTTATTTTGTTTGGAGGTTTGTTTTTTATTTGTTTTGATCGATAAGATTCATTGGAATAAAATGAAGTAAAATGGAGTGAATTGGGTGTTGGAGTGAATTAGCAATCAAGGTTGTGTGCATGACTATCTTGCTTTAGCTAAGACCCATGATTTAGCATGACCGTGCCTCTCTTCCTAGTAAGTTACATGATTCAGTCGTGCCTTAAGACATGATCGTGTCTCTCTTCTCATTTCTCATGGTCTGGTCGTGCCATGATGCATGGTTGTATCTAGTCTTTTAGAGAAGCCCATGGGTAGGCACGGGCGTGCCTGCCTTGGGTCGTGGCACATGCCACGGTTGTCTTGAGGCACAATAGTGTGGTAGAGAAAACGAGAGGCTATGCCCCTGTTATAAAAAGGAATTTTCTTTCATTTTCACTCATTTAATTCGTAGTTTCACCCCTTTTCTTGGGAAAGAGTTCCTGGGAGAACCTTAGGGGTTCCATGTTCATCGATTTGCATGATCCGTCGTCCTTTGGAGCAAGAAAACGCTCTGAGTATATCAATAACGTATCACTAAGTATCTTTTTTTCCTTTATTTTCAGATTTTGGTCGTAAGAATACTTTATTTTGTGTTTTTGCTTTGTTCTTCCTTTACTATGGAGTAAACCTCCTTTCTATGATGTAGGGAGTGATTTTGATGTTTTGATTGATGTATAAACTATGCATATGTTATTTTCTTGTTCAATGAAGTATTTATGTCATGTTCTATGTGTGTTGATAAAATATGTGAATAATATAAACATGTAAAAATGAGAGATTAGTCACTATGTAGAGGAGGTAATTTGGATCATATGACCGAGGGCCAGTGACAGAGGGTATTTCTTTAGCTGAATTTTCTGAAATATCATCTTAAATTGGGGCTAATCCTCCTCAAGGGATTAGCTAACTAAGAGCTTAATGAGTTTACACAAATTTAATATTAGGAAGTGATTTGTGTAATCTATAGATTGTATCCCTTTAATCGGACTTTTTATGTTACTTCTTCTATTTAGTAACATTGAATGAAATGGTGTAAACACCCGGGTATAGCTTTTAATCCTTATTAGGAAGTAATTGAGATAACTCTAGCGATTGAATGATCAGGATCCTTAGTGGCAGATAATATCCTTTTAATTGAACTTTTTAGAATTACCTTTTATTAAATGACGTTGAAATTATTGTAGCTTACTTATAATCAAGTTAGAATCCTTACATGATTATAAACACGAAAGGTAAGGAAGTAAACATATGCTAGAGACATTAATCAACATCATAATAAAACCAAAATTTTAGAAATCATCTCCTTGAGCTCATCCTCTCTCAAGATCATCTCTCTCTTCTCTCAATCTCTCATTCTCTTAAGCTTGTTCGTGATTAACTCAATCTTCGATTGTCTAGATAATTTACTTTGCAAAGTCATTGGTCCATAATCAATAGTTTCTGTGGTTTGATATTTTTTTATTATTGATGATGTAGTCGTGCACTTACGGTTTAACAATCTCATCAATACATTGCTATATGTATCAACTTAAGCTAGCATCTCCATGCTTAAATCAGGTGTTGGTTGCTTTGAGACCCTTATTTCTGCTTTTTCACTTGCAATTCAAAAAGCCATGCAGTTTCTTCCGGTGTGGAAATATTGGAAGTTGGCGAATTCTCATATGCAACCTAAATGTTCTTGCTATTTCCTTGAATTCTAGGTTACACTAGCAAATCGTCTACTTGGATATCGATCGTTTTGCTATTGCAGGAATCAAGCACTTTGTGGTCTGTATAAGCTGATCTTGGTTGAAATCAAATCCCAAATGGCAATTGATATGTTTAGCTGGAGGCAATGAATGAAATAACAATGAGAGCAAGGATTGAAGGAAAAAAAATGAAATGATAAACAAAAATATTTATCCTATTATTGTTATTTGTTTGGTTGCATTAGGAGGTAAAATGATTTAGTTTATATTGGGCCTATTCTGTCAATTAGATTCATCTGACCAATTTGACATGTTTTATTCTTGCAAGTTTGATCCCCTAACTTGCTTCGACTGTCAGTCTATCTGAATAGCTTTATCTGCTTGATCCTATTTGGTCATCTGACCCATAATTTCTTTTTAGTAGTCTATTTGATCCCCTAACTTGCTTTGACCGTTAGCCTATCTGAACAGCTTTGTCTGATTGATTATATTTGGTCCATTTGGTAGGATCGTATGTATATGAAAAGAGGTGAATCATGTGACTTTTTAAAACTGTTTTTTTTTACCTTTCAAAACTAAGTATAGGTGCACAGTGAAATAAAAACTATGTTTTTTTTACCCTTTAAAACTAAGTATAGGTGCACAGTGAAATAAAGCAGATTAAGTAAGAAAAGTAAAAATAGAAAATTAAAAATAATGACATGGCCGGTTTACTTAGTTCGAATTTTTCGACGACTCTTACTCTAAGACCCAAATCTATTGGACCTTTCCAATAAATAATCACTAATAAACAATTGATTACAAAGAGAAAAAATAAAAAAGTGTAATAACCTATAATTCCTTTAAACAGTAATATAAATAATTTTAAAATAAACATTACCAAAACAATATGTTGAAGTCGGTTTGCCAGCAGCGGTTCGACGTAGTTGAGTAGTAGTAGTGTCGCAACACAGTAGTAGTATGATGTCGGAGCAGTCGGATAGTCACGGATTAGCGTAGAGAAATGATGATCAAGCCTATGCTTGAAGCCTCCTTTTAAACAACATTAGAGGCGCTTCCAAATAGCCTAAGGCACCTTCGACATCTCTTATCCAATCTACAGTCCTCAGCTTCTATCCACGCGAGGGCGCCTCCAACTCGTTCTGAGGTGCCTCCAATGCAATTCAGGGCACCTCGAATGAGCTCCAGGTTGCCTCTCTGCGGCGAAATGTTATCCTCAATTCTTATCTGCGCAAGGGCACCTTTGCCCTGTCTAGGGCGCCTCCATCTCACTCTAAGGCGCCTTCGCGCAGCTCCGAGGTGGCTCGAGTACTATTCATCCAGAAGTGAACTTTTGCCAATTAACCTTTACAAGGCACATTAGTCTAAATAACAACAAATAACCTGCAAAATAGAATTAGTACTTGAAATAATATAACATTATTAATTAGATCCTGTTTTACCAAGACCATGATGTAGTCATGATGCAAGATACGATAAATTAAATAATAGGTGTTATTGGAGGAATAACCTTATTAGATTTTCTAGAAATTTTTTATAAAATTTTCAAAATTTAATTGGAGCTCATATGATAAGTTTAAGAGGATAGAGCTATTAGGCTTAGAGAAAGCCTGTTTGGAATGCCCATTTTAGTTGGGAGTTGATTGAGGAGTAACCTTTGGGTTAGGTTAATTAAATCTTAAGTATATAAATAGATTGTTACCTAAGTTTTAATCCCGACGCTCTTCTTCTCCTTCCATGATCCCTCTCTCTTGCGAAGCCCTTCCCTTTACCTCTTTGCGTCGTTGCCGACCGCCATAGCCCAATGCCGACCGCCATAGCCCAATGCCGACCGCCAATTGTCGTGCCACTCCAACTCGCGAGACACCGAATGTAAAATACCGAAAAAGGATGAATAACCATAAGGGAATTTTTCGGAATTTTAAAATTTTTTTGGGAATTTTTCATTAGCTCGTATGACTTAGGTTACGGGGATAAATATTAGGGCCGGGAAAGCCTGTTTAGGCTACCCCGTTTTAACGTAGAAAAGTTGGATTTTTCCTTTTCCTTTCCTTTTTCTTTTCTTTTTCTTTTATTCCTTTTCCTACGTTTCCTCCCTCGCGTGCCCGTGCCCGTGCCCTAGCCATGCGCCGAGCCTCCTCTCACGTCGATCTGCCCTAACCTCTCCGCGTCAGTTTCCTTCTCCCCGAGTGGACAAAACCCAAGCCGATCCTATTCTTCCCCTAAGTTTTGATGTTGTGCCCTACTTCTCCACGGATCTTCTTCACCGATTGTCTCTCGCGATGCCGGCCATCTTTCCCTCTATTCATCCTGGTGTTCTTTCCCTGACCCACTGACACCAGCGGACGATAGCAACGCCGAGCCCTAGCCTCTCCGTAGTCCCCGAGCCGATCGCCTTTCCCTCGCGACGCCTCCGTCCCGACTCCAGCCTATGCCCTAGTCGCCGTTTCTCCTCACCGGCACCGACTGCCCAAGCCCTGATTACACCGTCGTTTTCCCGATCGGAGGCGCCACCTTGCTCGGGTTGGTCTCGGACAGGAGTAAGGAGCCGAGCCCTTTTTCCCATCGGCTGATTGCCCGACGCCTTGTGCCCTAGCACTGTCGCCGGCCACCAGGTCCGACCCAGCGTCGCCGTCACCTGATCACCGCTGAGCACCATCTAAGGGACATCTCGACGACACCCACTGCTGATCCAGCCGATCTACCATCGACGCTACCCTCCTTGTCATGAGCAGTCAACATTGAGGTAAGCTTGTTGTGGATCAGTGTGCAGTTTAGGGATGCTTTGGCTGACTGAGGATGTTGGCGTTAAATGGGTTCATTCATTGATTGTGATTTAGGGCGTTGAAGAAGCATTGAGCTCCCTCCATTGATCACCGGAGTATCCAAACACCCACTGCCACATTCGAGGTAACGATTATCTCCAATATATAGTTTAAGGATAGGAGCTATACTAGGTTTAATCCAAATGATGGACCGATTTGGGTTAAGGAAATTAACCCTAGTCAACTATTGGATTTAATTTAAGTGGGGCTTATGGTTAGATTGATTAGGGTATTACCCTAATTTAGCCTTAAGGATTTTATTTAGCTATTCTTTTGAGTAGTAGCTAAATAAAAATGTATATATATTGGTGATACAGGATTTTGACGCGAGACGAGCATCTCGACGTCGGATTTGGACTGGATTGGACATTTTTATTGGAGGCAGATACTTTGACTTATCTTTTTAGATATGTCATTTGATATGCATAGTAGTTTTTAACAAGTAGTAATAATTATGTTTCTTATTTGTATCGGTTTGTCACTACCGGATACCTGTTATATGCTTGTTTTGCTTACTTGTTATGCATTCCATGTTAGTACCCACTTGATTTTATATGCTTATAGAGGTAGTGACATAACCATGCCTTATTATGTTCAGGATCTAGGATTTTATATCTTATTTGACCTGTGTACCTAGATCTGTTTATTTGATCCATTTATATTAGGTACATATTTTATGGAGGTAGATATGGTCAGGATTTGTATGCTTAGTGTCATGCACCATCTCGCATGATTGCATGATGTGCGATAGTCGGCTCCATTATTGTTGAGCACATCGCCAGTTACATGGATCTACACACACAACCATTCATGGGTTAGTGGTTTTTATTCAGGCAGGGTGTGTTGCAGCAGGTTGCTTTGTCAAGGGCTCCATTGGTCCACTCATGGGTAGTGTGATGCAGTGTGGTAGCAGGGCAGGGATCCCTCTTTGGACTTGCTCAGGGAGATGAGAGCATTGAGCTCCCCCACATATGATTTGGGGTAAGGAGGATAGGTGTACTCCGACAGCATCTCGTCCACTCAGTCACTCAGGAGCAGTGATGACAGAGTACATGGTTGTCACAACCCTACCCACTCGGTCTCACCATCATGTGTGAGACGTCTGACTGGCAGTAGGGGTGACCAGGACATGTCATTGGCATCATACACATTGATGCATTTATTGCTTGTGTTTGCTGCACTTGTTTGCTGTATATTTGGTGGTTGCATATGTTTGACATGCATATAGGATTTCTATACCTCTCGATCTATTATCCATACACCGGATCCTGGTTAGTATAATTTTTCGCCTATATATTTCAATTTGCATTTATCATTCCTATATTAGGAGACTATTTGCATAATTATTGCTATTGGTTATTTTCTTTCTATGCATGTCAGTAGTTACCTGCTGAGAAGTTGACTCACCCCGTTGTTATTACTATTTTCATGTTGAGGTTGCCCGGAGAGTTCCAATCGCTAGTCCCCTGTAGATCGCGAGGATATTTATTTGGTCATTTGGTTTTTTTATGATGCTATATAGACTACGTTTTAGACTTGTACTAGTTTTGTTCTATGGATTATTGTATGGTCTTTTATTTGTCGATGGATTTTCTTTTTATATTTATTTGGATATGTTCTACTATATGCCTATCTGGATGGCAGAAGAGATGAGTTGATTTTATTTGCGTCGTTGTGATTTATATTTTATGGGTGTAGTTGAGTAGGATATAAGTTTTGAGCTTTATGGGTGTAGTTGAGTAAGATTTTTGAGTTGATTTTCCTTATCGTTGCATTAGTTTAGTTTTACTATTAAACTGCGTGGGTGTTTGCTTATTTTTATTATTATTGTTCCGACCGTGTTGGCCGAGGTATTTGAATGGTTGTAGGAAGTTTTAGATTGTCACCCGTACAAGGGAGATGTTGCCGAAATTTCTTTTGGTAGGGACTACCTGTGGCGTGACAATTTATTTGGTATCAGAACCAAGTTTCGGATGCTTGGTTTTCATATTTTAGTTTTGCGTGTTAATCTTGTTGCTACAGTCTGACCTGACTGTTGTTTTGATGTTGACACAGATTTAAGTTTGGATCAGATATTAATTAGACTCAGACTGATTAATGATCAAGGTTGATCATGTGGAGAGGAAAAGTCCAAGTACGGATACTTGGGACGTGAAGTCGGAGAGGGCTCGGCAGCTCGTTCTCTGGACCGGACGAAGTCGGAGAGGGCTCGGTAGCTCGTTCTCCGGACTAGGTCAGAGAGGGCTCGACAGCTCGTTCTCTGGACCGGAAGAAGTCCGAGAGGGCTCGGTAGCTCGTTCTCCGGACTAGGTCAGAGAGGGCTCGGTAGCTCGTTCTCTGAACCGGACGAAGTCGGAGAGGGCTCGACAGCTCGTTCTCTGAACTGGACGAAGTCGGAGAGGGCTCAGCAGCTCGTTCTCCGGACTAGGTCAGAGAGGGCTTGGTAGCTCGTTCTCTGGACCAGGAAGACGTTAGGGTTTAGGGCTGGGAGGCTCTAAAACTAACACAGGGACATTGGATCGGTCTGTTGATCGATCCAGTGATACTTCGGTTGACTGGATCGGTCTGCAGACCGATCCAGTGATACCCCAAGTGAACTGATCGGTCTCGTGACCGATCAGTAACCACACAGAAACAATCTGTGGATTATCTGATCGGTCTCATGACCGATCAGTAACCACACAGAAGCGATATGTGGGCTATCAGATCGGAACCAGGACCGATCAGTAACGAGCAACGAAGACTCAGAACCATAGGGGATCGGTCTGTGGACCGACCCACCCATAGGCTGATCGGTCCACAGACCGATCAACATAATCCCAGACTGATCAGGGTGTGTCCTGATCGGTCCAGAAGGCTATGGATCGGTCTATTGACCGATCCACAACAATGTCGTTTGTTTCTGCTGCTTCTCTGATTTTTCTGATTCACTTCTGATTCACCTGATCAAATCATCTGCTGTGAGATTTTTAAGTTACAGGTTGTAGGTGTCGTGCCAATGGTTAATTTCAAATTAAGCTCCATCAAAAGAATGAGAACAAATGCCCTTTCTGCTGTGTTTCACTGCAAGTGGTGCAATTCGAGCGTCAACGTTCACTGGCTGTGATCAGTTGGCAACAGCTTGACTCTTGCTCATTGGTTCGAGCTCAGAGACACCAGTGAAGACCATGGATGGTATTGGTGTGAGTTCAGAGAACCAGATGAGGAGGAAGAGTGATTGGCGACGCCTGAGTTGGTTGCAGCGATTCGACACAGGTGACAGTGATTCGGGACAGTGAGAAAGCAGAATAAGAAGAAGGAAGAAGAGAGGTTTGCTAAGGTTCTAGAAAAACTCTCTGTCGATCAAGCAAGAGGCTGTGTTGTTGAGCTCTTGGCTGAAGCTTCCTTCTGTCTTTGCATTTTTCACTTCGTGGCTGTAAGTTCATTTGCTCAATCCTTTAGCCACTGAACTCTGTAAGTCATTGTGCTTTATTTTCAAATCAATCCTGTGACTTTTGTGGAGAGGTTACTCCACCGAGAAGGAGAAATACTTAGCCAAAATTTGTCCGGGGTGTGATCTACCGAAAGATCAAGGGATCGTCCACCTTACGGACACGCCGAGAAGTAGGGGCAAGTTATCCCCGAACCTCGTATATACTTGTGTAAGCTGTGGGTTGGTTTTCTTTCCTTGCATCAGTTTTTATTTTGTTTATTTCCGCTGTGCTAACAAAGTTTTGTGAGGAAATTGATTGAGTTTTTAGTGGAGGCTATTTACACCCCCCCTCTCTAGCCATCCGAAGGTCCTAACAAGTGGTATCAGTGCAAGGCGCTCTTCATCCGGATTAACACCCTAAAGAGCAAGAAGATGGCTATGAAGGAAGGTTTTAGTACCAATCGCCCACCCTACTTCGACGGAGCGGACTTCCAATATTGGAAGAGCCGTATGGAGTATTATCTCAAGACCGACATCTCCATGTGGTTCTCGCTCAAGGAAGGTTTCACACCTCCGAAGGATGAAGAAAGTAAGGAACTAGAGTCATCAAGGTGGTCCGCCGAGCAAACTCGCAAAGGACAAGCCGATGCCAATGCGGTGGTCACACTACAATGTGGAATAGCCAAAGATCAACTTGTCAAGGTAGGTCCATTTGTGAGTGCAAAGGATTTGTGGAACAAGCTCATCGAGCTCCAAGAAGGAACTCGAGACTCTCGGATCGCCAAGAGAGACTTGTTCCTAAACCAACTACAAAATCTCACCATGAAGGAGAGCGAAACGGTAAGTGAACTACACGGAAGGTTCAAAGAGATCATCAATGGTCTTCATTCCGTAGATGAACGCGTAGAAAATCGTGATCTCGTAAGGTACGCTCTCAAAGCCTTTCCAAGGAATGCCTTGTGGTCATCTATGGTAGATGCCTACAAGGTCTCCAAGGACCTTTCAATTGTTAAGTTAGATGAATTCTTTTGTGAAATGGAACTTCATGAATTCGCTAACAAGGGTCAAAAAGAGAAAGGTATTGCTTTAGTTGCAGGAGAAAAGAGCAAGGATGGAAGAAGGAAGAAAGAAAAGAAGAAGGAGAAAGAGATTCCTACATCCTCATCCTCTTCCGAGTCAGATGATGAAGGAGGATCATCATCAAACGAGATGGCCAACTTCGTGAGAAGAATCATGAGAAGGAGCCGGAGATACAAAGGGAAAGGTAAGTCTATTGATCAAAATATTGATAAGACTAACGTTACATGTTATGAGTGTAGCAAGAAAGGACACTATCGGAGCGAGTGTCCAAAACTCAAGAAGAAGGAAGAAAGGACCAAGAAGAAGAAGGCTCTCAAAGCCTCTTGGGATGAATCCTCCTCAAGCTCATCGGAGGAAGAGAAGGAGAAAACCACTCGTCAATTAGCACTCATGGCAAGGGAGGAATCGGAGTCCGGAAGTGATACATCAGCCGCGGCTTCATCATCTTTGGATGATGAAGAGGTAACTTCTCCACATTTAGAAAAATGCTATAAAACTATTGCACATTTATCAACTTTGCTTAAGAAATCAAAAACTGAAATCAAATTATTAAAAGAAGAAGTAGAACACTTGAAGACTCTTAGGGAAGATGAGGTTGATGACCTTCATCAAGAGCTTCTTGAGGATGAAAACAAAGCTCTAAAGAGTGAAGTTGAGAAACTCAAGAAAATGCTTGAGAAATTCTCAACTAACTCTAAGACCTTAGATATGATTCTAAATGCCCAAAGGGCGGTCTACAACAAGGCTGGATTAGGATATCAACCTAAGGAGTCTAGTTTCATTTCCTTAGTGTCTAGAACCCAATTTCATAGATCACATGCTTCTAGGGTTCATGAGACTAGGAAGGGTGTTGTTGGTGCAAAATCCCTCAGGTCAAGGTTGACCTGGTTAACCAAGCTGAGTCTTGGTTTGGGTTTAGATGTTTGACAATAAGATATTGATCGAAGAAGAGTCAAGTAGGTCAAGATTGACCGGATACTTGACTAGGAAGTCCTAGTGAGTGAAGCTAGGCAGAAGGAAATCCTAGTGAGTGAAGCTAGGTGGAAATCCTGGTGAGTGAAGCCAGGTGAAAGTCCTAGTGAGTGAAGCTAGGCAGAAGGAAGTCCTAGTGAGTGAAGCTAGGCAGAAGGAAATCATAGTGAGTGAAGCTAGGTGAAAGTCCTGGTGAGTGAAGCCAGGTGAAAGTCCTAGTGAGTGAAGCTAGGCAGATGGAAAACCCTAGTGAGTGAAGCTAGGTGAACGTCCTGGTGAGTGAAGCCAGGCAAGGAAGGAAATCCAGATGGATCAAGGATGATCGGACATCTGGTGTTGGGAAGTCCAAGTAGGTCAAAGGATTGACTGGATACTTGGCAAGGAAGGAAGTCCAGATGGGTCAAGGTTGACCAGACATCTGGTGGAAGTCCAAGTAGGTCAATGGAGTGACCGGATACTTGGCACGACGAGTAAAAGTCCAAGTGGGTCAAAGGGATTGACCGGACACTTGGTGGGGAGTCCTAGCAGGTCAAGGGAGTGACCAGATGCGAGGCATGATGTACCAACAGGTCAAGGTTGACCGGATGTTGGTTAGGGAGGATTGGGACTTGGTTTTGGGCAAAAATCAAGTGCTGGATCGATCCGTGGATCGATCCAGGCTGTGGATCGATCAGTGGATCGATCCAGATTCTTCCCAGCGAACAGAAAGCTTCTGGATCGATCCGTGGATCGATCCAGAGGTCCCGATCGATCAGCACTTGGATTTTGCCCAAAACCAAGTCCCGAACCTCCCTCACCATCATCCGGATCGATCTTAGTCTCCCCGATCGATTCGGAACATTCGAATCGATCGGGATCCGACCGTTGCGTCGGGTTTAAAGCCGCAGGCGAGCGTGGTCTTCGGCAATCCTTTTACAAGCTCTTCTCAGATTCATTCCAGCTCCTCCACAGCTCTCTACAAGCACGTGATCGCCAGTTCTTGAAGGTTCTTGGAGGCTTTCCAAGTCAAGAGGCGGATCTATTGCAAGAGGAAGAAGTTAGGGTTAGGGTTTTTACTGCACATCTTGTAAGCTTTTGCTTAACTTGTATTTCCCTTTCTTCTTCTTGTATTGAGAGTGTTGTAGGGCTTCTCCGCCTTTGGTAGTTACCATAAAGGAGTGTTATTCATAGTGGAGGGTGTGTGCGTTGGTGTGGATCCTTGGATTAGTCACCTCTTGTGAGGTGGATACCAAGTAAAATCCTAGTGTTAGCGTTTTGTGTTTGTTTCTGTATTTTCCGCTGCACATCCAAGAAGAAACAAGCAACGCCAAGCAACGAAGCGCACCGAGCGAACGCGACGAGCTATTCACCCCCCCCTCTAGCTACTTTTGGTCCTAACAGGTGTGACCAAGGCATGCGTTCCTAGGTCTTTCATTGTAGATGCATTAGGTCCCAAGATTTGGGTACCTAAAACATCTATCTTTCGTGTCTTGTAGGCATTTGTCAAGGGGGAGCATATATCAACTTGGTTTGTTGATAGTGGATGCTCCAAGCACATGACCGGGGACAAGTCACTCTTTACTACCCTTTAAAACAAAAATAGAGGTAATGTGTCCTTTGGTAATAATGGTAGCCTTAAGGTTATAGGAGTTGGAGATATTCAAATATCCGAATGTCTCCAAATCAAAAATGTCCTTCTAGTCAAGGGGATGACTTTTAATCTCCTAAGTGTCAGCCAATTGTGTGACACGGGTTACACAATTGAGTTTCATTCAAGTCAATGTCTGGTCAAACACATTGACACACTTGACACGATACTAGTAGGCACAAGGGTAGATAACATTTACCAAGTATCTTTTAAAAGTGATACTAATGCCTCTGCTAAGTGTTTCATGTCAAAAGAAGAAGAATCATGGCTGTGGCATAGAAGGTTGGCCCACGTAAACATGAAGAACATTCGAAAGCTGGCCAATAAAGGATTAGTGCGAGATTTACCAAGCATCAAGTATCAAAAGACAAAATTATGTGATGCATGTCAAAAGGGTAAGCAAACAAAAGCGGCTCATAAAGGTAAAAGCGCTGTAAGTACATCTACTACTTTAGATTTATTGCATATGGATTTGTTTGATTGCAGTAATATTATTTCATTAAATGGAAGTAGATACTGCATAGTGATCATTGATGATTTTACTAGATATACATGAACCTTCTTTTTGAAAAATAAGGATCAAACCATACAGGTTTTTGTTTCTTTTTGTAGAAGAACTGAAAATGAAAAATCAACAACAATTAAAACAATTAGAAGTGATCATGGTGGAGAATTTCAAAACCATAGATTTTTAGAATTTTGTCAAGAAAAAGGATATAGGCATGAGTTCTCTACTCCAAGGACCCCACAACAAAATGGGGTTGTAGAGAGAAAGAACCGAGTCTTGCAAGAGGCTGCACGAAGCATGCTCAATGAGTACTCACTACCGAGCTACTTATGGGATGAAGCGGTAAATACCGCTTGCTATGTGCAAAATCGAGTCTTGATACATAGGTTTTTAGGAAAGACTCCCCATGAACTTTGGTTTGGAAAACCCCCTACAATTAAACATCTTAGGGTGTTTGGTTGTAAGGTGTTTATCTAGAACACCAAGGATCATCTTGGAAAGTTCATGGCTAAGGCTGACGAAGGGATACTAGTCGGGTACTCTCTCACCAGTAAAGCTTATCGAGTCTACAACAATAGGACTAAATTGATTGAAGAGTCCTCGGATGTAGCATTTGAAGAAATCCCTAAATCAAATGATCAATCAAGGGATGTAGGAGAAATTCAATTTGAACTTAGAAATCTAAGTTTAAATGATCAAAACATAGAAAGAGTCGAAGTTGACTCCGATGACGATGAGCAAAGGCAAGAGAGGGCTCAGTCTGATCCTCTACCTGATACTGAGCCCTTGCCTGTGTCTAGTGAGACCACTCATGAGGCACCGCCAACACCAAGGCAATCCAGGATAGCCTCTAGTCATCCCCAAGACCAGATTATGGGAGACATTCAACAAGGGGTTAGGACTAGATCATTCTTTAGAAATGAGTCTAATGAGGTCACTTTGATCTCAGAAATCGAACCAAAATTAGTTGATGAGGCATTGTACGATCCTGATTGGATCATAGCTATGCAAGATGAGTTAGGTCAATTTGAAAGGAGCCAAGTGTGGGACTTAGTTCCTAGACCTAAGAAGACCACCATTATTGGAACCAAATGGGTCTTCAAAAATAAGTTAAACCAGAAGGGAGAAGTAGTAAGAAACAAGGAAAGACTTGTAGCCAAGGGCTATAGTCAAGTCGAAGGCCTCGATTATGATGAGACTTATGCTCCCGTGGCTCGATTAGAGTCCATTCGTTTAATGCTAGCTTTTGCTGCACATAGAGGCTTCAAGCTCTATCAAATGGACGTTAAATCGGCCTTCTTAAATGGTTTTATTAAAGAAGAGGTCTATGTTGAACAACCACCGGGATTTGTAAATACCGAAGTTCCAAACCACGTGTACAAGCTCAAGAAAGCTCTTTATGGGCTTAAACAAGCACCTCGAGCATGGTACGAAAGGTTGTCAACTTACTTATTAGAAAAGGGTTTTGTAAGAGGTCAAATAGACCCAACACTATTTCTACGTAGAGATGGTGAAAACATATTTGTAGCCCAGGTGTATGCCGATGACATAATTTGTGGCTCAAATAACAAGGGCTATTTGAATGAATTTATCACTCACATGGAAAGTGAGTTTGAGATGAGTCTGGTGGGAGAATTGACATTCTTCCTTGGACTTGAAATAAAACAAACTCGAGATGACATTTATATTCATCAAACAAAATACACTCAAGAGATGCTCAAGAAATTCAAAATGAGTGACTCTAAGGAAGTATCCACTCCAATGGCGACAAACACTCGCCTTGACAATGATGAGAATGGAAAACCAGTTGATCTAACGCAATATAGAAGCATGATCGGTAGTCTTCTATATCTCACGGCTAGTCGACCTGACATACTTTTTGCTGTGGGCATGTGCGCTAGATATCAAGTCTGTGCCAAGGAATCTCATTTAATTGCAGTTAAGAGAATTCTGAGATACCTTAAGGGCACAATTCGAGTAGGTCTATGGTACCCTCGTACGGAGTCTTTTGACTTGATAGGTTATACCGACTCCGATTATGCTGGGTGCAAATTGGATCAGAAAAGTACTAGTGGGGTTGCCAATTTCTAGGTTCATCATTGGTTAGTTGGTCAAGTCGGAAGCAACATTGCGTTGCTCTCTCCACAACCGAGGCTGAATACATTGCCATGGGAGAGAGTGTGTCACAATTGTTGTGGATGATCCACACTCTAGAAGATTATGGACTTTCGTATAAGGGAGTGCAAGTGTTGTGTGACAACATCAGCACAATAAACCTAACAAAAAATCCAGTCCATCATTCAAGGACCAAACATATTGAAGTGCGTCATCACTTCATTAGAGATCACGTAGCTAGGGGAGACATTGCACTCACATATGTTGAGTCAAAGTCAAACCTAGTCGATATTTTCACCAAACCTCTTCCGGAAAATGAATTTAGTTATTTGAGAAGAGAATTGGGAATGTGTTTGGCTCAATAAGCCATTAGGACCCCATCATGATCAATAAGGACAATTAAAACAACAAGAGAATTTGGGAAATTAATTTGGGCAACTTGGGGACATCTCACACAAACTATAGGATTAACAAATGATTTTTGTTTGCTAGAAATGGGGTGAGATGCTAGGATCAGCCGAATTATTCAAAATGTATCATGCATCCCTTGAATAATTAGGTTGAAGAGACATAAATTGAGTATGAGAAAGACCATTACATAATTCATGTGTATTTGGTTCCTAGATCTTACTCATATATTCCAACCAAGGAAACTTGGTTGGATCTTTATCTAGAAATAATGTAATTTTGGTTGATGGACTATTTGATACATTTGACCGATACTTTTCATGATTTTGATTGAAACTAGGACAAGTCTTTGAAAGAATGATAGCAAGTTGGTTATATTTTGACAAACTTGAAACTGAACATAACAAGTCGAAAATTTCAGTTTTCAGGCCTTAAGTTGCCTGTTTTCTAAATGTCTGAAATCTTTGGGCTATAAACAATTTCAGACCATAATTTTTAGGAAATAGTTATGCTTGTAGATCCTCCAGGTTCTAGGTACTGAACTTGGAAGTTTTCCTGGAGACACTTCTACGAATTATCGAACATCTCTACGAATTTCAGTTACTGAAATTACTGAAAAATTTAAGTATCAGACACTGATCGGTCTACAGACCGATCTCTCCACCCTTCTGTGTGTAATCTGATCGGTCCGGGGACCGATCAGGTCAGCCTGGCACGCAGAGCCCGCTACTGATCATTTTCTGATCGGTCTACAGACTGATCAGGTAGTTCCCTGATCGGTCCGGGGACCGATCAGGTCAATCTGGTACACAGAGGGCTACTGATCGCCTTCTGATCGATTTACAGACCGATCAGAAGGTTCCCTGATCGGTCCAGGGACCGGTCAGTAACTGCTGATCGTCTCCTGATCGGTCTACAGACCGATCAGGTGTTCCTGGATCGGTCCATGGACCGATCAGGAGGCTCCTAATACCTCCTGATCAGACAGCCGTCCGATCATTTCATCATCTGTACACCCATCATCTCCCTTAAAACTTCTCGATCCGTTCTTTTCCCTTTTCACGCGGAAGCCCTAGCCGACTCTTCCCTACACCTCACTTCTTCTCCACTCTTTGCACGCCGGAACCCTAGCCAAAGCCCTAGCCAAAAGATACTTCAATGGCACCAAGGTAACTCCCTACTTCTCTAGAACTTGGCATTTCGGTCTCATTTCTCACCATATCTGTGGTTTTTGTTTCAGGTGGCTCCGGTGCTCACTTACTGGCCCCATTATATCACTTTGATAACCCTTAGAAAGAAACAAGTGGGTGAGGGGACCTCTAAGTCACCTGAGAAGCCTAAGTCTAATGCTCCCTCTCGACCTCAACCATCTGTCTCCGAGAGATTTCCAAACCACCAGTTTGAGGAAGTTTTTAGACAAAGAACCTTTAAATTACTCCCTTGTAGGTCTGTGGATCGAAAATTCATGGACGAATTTTGTCCAACTGTGTCAGAAATCATTGCCTACTACAAACTTGATACACTTGTCTATTTAGAACGAGATATCAATTATGACTTAGTATCAGAGTTTTATAACAATCTTCATCAAACTAATGATGTAAGTTATAAAACAAAAGTTGCTAAGCAGACTCTTGATTTCAGTTTCTCAGCCTTCTTTGACTATCTAGGTTGCCGGAGGTGTTCCGGAAATGTCTTTTCGATATATCCTGACTTACAAGACCCCTTACCTTCACATTTTGATGTCACATCTGACTCTATTTATGAGTATTTCTTCAGACATCTTAGACCAGGTGGGCTAGATGAATTAGATGTTGATTTTCCTACTTTTGCAGCCTTGAGATTATCTGCCCACAATTACATCCTCTTTAAGATTGTCACAAACTGCCTTCTGCCAATCACATCTAAACCCTTGTCTGAAATCCGACCATATCATTGTCTAATGCTTTATGGATTGCGTCGGCGTCTCGACTTTGACATCATGTCCAACATCTACTCTTCGATCATTTCCTATAGTGAGCCAAACAGCTTCACTTTTATATGCCTTATGGGCATATCATTACAGATTGGCTCGAGATCCTTCAGGTTGATGTCTCCAAGGGTAGAATAGTCAAGATGGTCAGGCAGGACTGCAGACTTGGGAAACGGGCATTTTCCAAGTCTGGCATCATTGGACAGGATGGGGACGTTCGGTGGAAGGATGGGAGAGCACTAGGTGAGTTACCACGGGGACCTCCACGACAGGTTGCTGTTGCTGCTGCTCCTCCTGCTGACGATGGAGAGGCAGATCCTGATCTGCGCTGGCAGATCGCCGAGCTGGAGAGTCGCTTTGATCGGCACGATGAGCTGCTGGTTGCTGAGCTCCACGGGCTGCGTGTTCGGATTGACCAGCGTTACGATGATTTACGCAGTCAGCAGCTGGCGACACATCAGGCGATTATGGGATGGATGGCCAGATACCCACCTCCGCAGGATTTCCTGGGCTATCCATCCTCGAGCGGCGGCATGCCACCTCAGGGACCCACTCCTCCCGTTGATGATGCTGATGCTCCTCATGATGAGGAGGCTGATTGATACACATTGTTCTATGCTGTCATTCTGATTATCTATGTTTTGGATGTTGTTTGTTGGATATTTATGTCTGACCTGGATACTTGCTGCTTTCATCTATTTATGCTGTGTTGGATCGAGACGCGCTAGAGGGGGGAGTGAATAGCGCTCGTGGCTATTTGTTCGATTATCAGAAAACTATCGGAGTAATTAAAATGCAGCGGAATAAAATAAACACAAAGACACAAAGGGATTTACTTCGTTCGGAGCCTAAGGCGACTCCTACTCGAAGGCCCGCGATCCTTGATCGCTTCCGGTGGGCAAAAACTATAAGCTCGATAAGAATTACAGATTACAAAATGTAACAGCAATTAGAATAACTTTGTACCGACAACTTAAAGAAGAGAAAAACGAAGCTCCGGGTCGTCGGAATGTTACAACAACACTTCGGAATGACTTTGTTAGCAGCACGTTGAAGAAGGAAAGCTCAGAACTTGATACCTTGAGATGCTGGTCGAAACCCCCTTATAAAGGGTGTTCAAGGCGTCTTGAAGGCTGTTCAAGGCGCCTCCATGCTGCCTAGTCTTCCGCGTGGATCAGATCTGAACTGGTCGAACTTCATCCCTTGGAGGCGCCTTATACCCTGCTCAAGGCGCCTTATACTCCCTTCAAGGCGCCTTCGATGAACTTTCGCAGCCAGTTCAGCTTTTGCACCCGAGGCGCCTCCAAGCTCCATGGTGGCGCCTCGGACACTGTTCATCCGAGGCTTTAGGTTGCTCCTTTGCATCTGCAAGATACGTTAGTCCCAAACAATATCCTGCAACACAAAGGTAGCACAATAAACATGATAAATGAAGTATAGACAGTCTCCGGACTGTCCGAGTCTGACTTCGGGTTTCCGACCAGAAACCCTAGGTCGACCCGACGCCTACTGTTCCCTCTACGGGGAACGCGTCCTCACCTACTCCACTCAGGAGATTTACCTGTTACCAGTCGATCCTCCAGATCGACTGGACTTTTGCTCAGCACTCGACGCTTCCGGACTTTCTGCTGGACATCCGCTTCCCGGCTAGTCCAGTCTTTCACCTGATTCGCGACACCAGGACTTTCCACCTAGGGTTACCACCCCCTAGGACTTTTGCCTGAAGCCATCGACCTGCCAAGACTTTCCGCATAGGGTTACCACCCCCTATGACCTAGGGTTACCACCCCCTAGGGTTTTTCCTTTGCCTAACCGCAGCTAGGACTTTTCTCCACCTAGGGTTACCACCCCCTAGGGTTTTCACCTGCCTAACCGCAGTTAGGACTTTCCTGAAATACTCATTTAACATGTTAGATAACAGAGAATCTTAACTTTGAATCCCTTTGCCATTATCAAAACTTAGGTTCGATCGTCAGATGCTTCCTGCACCAACAATCTCCCCCTTTTTGATTATGGCAACAAAAATTCAAAGTTAAGAAAATAATGCCATTAAAAGATAAGCATGAAAATACAAGCATAATTATAGTTAAGTGCAGAGCTAAATTAAGTGCAGAGCTCCCCCTTTATATAAAGACTCCCCCTTAATAAAAGCTCACTTTTTAAAATTTGAATTTCTTTTAATTTTCTTTAATTCTTTGAATTTTCTTCTACTCTTCCCTTTTGCCATATATCAAAAATCAGTTGAAAGCAAGTTTTAAGATTTTAAGAAAACAATCTTTTTGAGAGAAGGTAGAAGAAGGCTTGTGAAACTTAGTTAAACGAAAAAATTTTCACCTAAGTTTAAAAGGCTAATATATGGATGATTTCGAATCATGCCTTTAGCCACTTTAGAGACTTGGTTGTTTCTAGAAAGACATACCTAACTAAAGTTAGAAAAACTTAGCTAGATTTTTTTTAAAAAAATTTTGGAGCCAAATTGTTTGTAAAGAAATTTGAAGTCTCAATTTACTTAGAAAAAGTCTTTTGAAAGCCATGAGTTAAATTTTGCAAGTAAAGAAATATGCTTTTTAATACTTTTTAACTTAGAAAAGTATTTTAGCATTTAGAGTTAAAATTTTTAAGGTGGCTAAGTTTGAGAAAGTTTGAAGGTTGCTATATGAGTCACTTTAGCTAAGCCTTTTGCAAACAATGAATTTTGAGAATGTAGGTTCAGTTTAAAAGGTACTTAGCGTTAAAACTTAATTTTGAAAAGATAGGAGTAAGAATTTATATATATATATATATATATATATTTTGGATAAAGAGGGAGTGACTAAATGTTTAATTTAGGTTATTTATTTTAGTTGGTCTTTAAGTCCAAGCATGAGGTTAAATAGATTTTAAGTTATCCAGATTGTTTTGTTCAGGTATCAGAGCCCTAAAGTATGAGCATGCTCAAGCTTCAAATCTCCATTTCCTTCAGGGCTAATTCCATATTCTTGTAAGTCTCGTAAATTTAGGGGAGCAAGATTTTCAAGTATTTTTCAAAGGATTTTGAAATTAGTTTTCCAAAGATTTTTCAAAGATTTTTGAATAGGCTTTTCAAGTATTTTTCAAAGGATTTTGAAACTAGTTTTTCAAATATTTTTCAAAGGATTTTGAAAAAGTTTTTCAAGTATTTTTCAAAGGATTTTGAAACTAGTTTTTCAAATATTTTTCAAAGGATTTTGAAATAAGTTTTTCAAAGGATTTTGAACTAGTTTTTCAAGTATTTTTCAAAGGATTTTGAAACTAGTTTTTCAAATATTTTTCAAAGGATTTTGAAAACTAATTTTTCAAATATTTTTCAAAGGATTTGAAAAAGTTTTTCAAGTATTTTTCAAGGGATTTTGAAACTAGTTTTTCAAATATTTTTCAAAGGATTTTGAAAAAGTTTTTCAAGTATTTTTCAAAGGATTTTGAATAAGTTTTTCAAGTATTTTTCAGAGGATTAAGTTTTTGAAAAGATTTTGAAATAATTTTGAAATTTTGAAAAGATTTTGAAATAATTTTGAAATTTAGTTTGGTAAAGATTTTGAAATAATTTTGAAATTAATTTGTGAAAAGATTTTGAAATTAATTTTGAAATTAAGTTTGAAAAGATTTTTAAATAATTTTGAAATTGATTTTGAAAAGATTTTTAAATAATTTTGAAATTGATTTTGAAAAGATTTTTAAATAATTTTGAAATTGATTTTAAAAAGATTTTTAAATAATTTTGAAATTGATTTTGAAAAGATTTTTAAATAATTTTGAAATTAATTTTGAAATTAATTTTTAAATAATTTTGAAATTAATTTTGAAAAGATTTTTAAATAATTTTGAAATTAATTTTGAAATTAATTTTTAAATAATTTTGAAATTAATTTTGAAAATATTTTTAAATAATTTTGAAATTAATTTTGAAATTAATTTTAAAATAATTTTGAAATTAATTTTGAAAAATTTTTTAAATAATTTTGAAATTGATTTTGAAAAGATTTTTAAATAATTTTGAAATTGATTTTGAAAAGATTTTAAATAATTTTGAAATTAATTTTGAAAAGATTTTTAAATAATTTTAAAATTGATTTTGAAATGATTTTTAAATAATTTTGAAATTGATTTTGAAAAGATTTTTAAATAATTTTGAAATTAATTTTGAAAAGATTTTTAAATAATTTTGAAATTGATTTTGAAAAGATTTTAAAATAATTTTGAAAAGATTTTTAAATAATTTTGAAATTAATTTTGAATTGATTTAATTATCAGTTTGAGTTTAATTACTTAGTCATCTCACTCGATCTAAATTTTCAATCAGGGAATCCTATAATTGTTGTGAGATGAATTGAGGTTCAATTTAAGGATTTGGTTTTACTTTGTGTTAGATTTAGGTTTAGCTTTGGGTTCAACAAGTAAGCATTCTTTGGATAAACTTCTGGGCTATGGTGAGTCACAAGGAACTCATTAAACTAACCATGCCTTCGAGGTTTTCCAAATAGTCCTACCCATTGAACTTAATACTAAACCTTGGTCTAACTAGTTAGGATCCATTTAAGGGTAGCTTCGGTCAGTTCCACTTGGCCAAATGCACCAGGTCGAAGCCATATCTTCCTAGACATGCGATGCCCAAGCTTCCCTAACGTACTATCATCCAAAAATTTCACCAGTACTGTGGATCAAGTTAAACCTAGCCCATTTTAATCTAAGCTTAATTACCCTGCCGGGTAATATACTCTTGTTTTACCCATTTCGGGTAGATTAAGTTCAGTTACCCTGTCGGGTAGTTCAGTGGGGGGTGCCAGCTATTCTGGATCCTCCATCTATGATTTAATTTCAAATTTTTAATTTGATTTTGATTTTTGAATTTTGAATTTATAATTTAATTTCAAATTTTTAATTTGATTTTGATTTTTGAATTTTGAATTTATAATTTAATTTCAAAATTTTAATTTGATTTTGATTTTTGAATTTAGTTTCGAATTTTAAATTTAATTTTGAATTTCAAATTTCAAATTTTTGAATTTAATTTCGAATTTTAAATTTAATTTTGAATTTCAAATTTTGAATTTTTGAATTTAATTTCGAATTTTTAATTTAATTTTGAATTTCAAATTTTGAATTTTTGAATTTAATTCCGAATTTTTAATTAATTTTTTTTTAAATTTTTAAGATTGTTTTTCATTTTGCTCCCCCTGGATCATAGCCTCGATATGGTCTATCGAGGTAGTGTATTTGATCCTTCGGGACCCAATATTGACCAAGTCCAACTTGATTGACCAAGTTGGACTTAGGTACCCATGCTTGGACTACCTTTATATTATTTCTATTAACTAATGATAAATATGATTTGTATTTCATTTTGGTCTTAAATCCAAGTCCGGCTTTGTTGTAAACGGCTCGCTGTTTTCCAAGAATCAGATCCAGATTCTTGGAACCCAAGGTGAACCGTTCCAATGTGTTCTTGAGTTCTTTAATTTGAACTTTCAGATTGGAATTTTCTTCCTCAAGTTGTTGGACTTGAGTCGAACTTCCAATTTGAACTGACTCAGTTAAAGAACTCGAGTCAGTCGCTTCCTTAAGGGTTGTTACCTCCTTTTGGAGCGACTTAACCCGGACGTTGGATTTAGCCAATTTTTTAAGCAAGTATGGAATTAAATTTTGCGAGTCATCTAAGTTAATACTAGACATTAAAGCACTTACTGTGGGTTTTGGTCCTTCGGAAACGGATGCGGATCCGTGGCTTCGCTCGGACTCGGTGTCTGATTCGCTCTCGGTCTCTGAATCGGACTCGAACTCGGACTCGGTGTTGATAATGTTCGCTAGTACTGGTAGAGCGAGAAGGCTCGGTTGCTCTTCAACGGATCCGGATTCATCTGATGACTCATACCATGTTGCCTTCAGTGCTTTCTTCGTCTTGCTTGTTCCTGCAAATAACGCAACACCTTCCTCGGCCGGAATAGTATTAGTCTGCTCAAATAATTTATTTATTAAAACATGCTTACCTATTTTCGTATTAGGAATACCTTCGTGTAGGTCAATCAGATTCTCCCACAGCTCCTTGGCACTTGAGAATTGGCCGGCGCGATTCAGCTCCTTATTCGTTAAGCCACACTGAGGTGTATACGTTGCTTTTGCATTTGCTTCTACCTTTTTGATAAGGTTCGCGTCCCAGTTCTCGTATGGTAGTGGCTTGCCGGCGCCGTCAGTTGGCAGTTGAAGCCCGGTTTTGACGATCATCCAGACTTCAAAGTGAGTCTGGAGATACGCCTCCATCCGACCCTTCCAATCTCCGAAATCATCTCCGGAGAAGAGCGGTGGGCGAGCAGTGTTGTAGCCTTCTTGATGGGTCATTTTTAAAAATACGATCTCGCAAAATAAACACAATAAAACTTGTTCCAAGACTTAGTCTTGGATTAGTAGTGCGGGAGAGAAATACAAATAGTAATTCAGGAATTTTGAAAAAAATAAAATAAAATATTATTAAAATAATATTAAAAAAATATTACTACAAATTTTTGAAAATGCACTATTTCGCTAATTCCAACCAATGGTGAAAATATGAAAATTAATTTTTCAAAAACAGTTTTGGAGGGAAAAAAAACGAAAGGCGTAAGGTTATATTTTTAACCTATATAAACGACAAAGCCACGAAAAATGCTGGAATGGTGGTTGCACCAGTTCAAAGCGACCCCGCTCTGATACCAATTGTTGGATAAAGACGCGCTAGAGGGGGGGGTGAATAGCGCTCGTGGCTATTTGTTCGATTATCAGAAAACTATCGGAGTAATTAAAATGCAGCGGAATAAAATAAACACAAAGACACAAAGGGATTTACTTCGTTCGGAGCCTAAGGCGACTCCTACTCGAAGGCCCGCGATCCTTGATCGCTTCCGGTGGGCAACAACTATAAGCTCGATAAGAATTACAGATTACAAAATGTAACAGCAATTAGAATAACTTTGTACCGACAACTTAAAGAAGAGAAAAACGAAGCTCCGGGTCGTCGGAATGTTGCAACAGCACTTCGGAATGACTTTGTTAGCAGCACGTTGAAGAAGGAAAGCTCAGAACTTGATACCTTGAGATGCTGGTCGAAACCCCCTTATAAAGGGCGTTCAAGGCGCCTCCATGCTGCCTAGTCTTCCGCGTGGATCAGATCTGAACTGGTCGAACTTCATCCCTTGGAGGCGCCTTATACCCTGCTCAAGGCGCCTTCCAAGGCGCCTTATACTCCCTTCAAGGCGCCTTCGATGAACTTTCGCAGCCAGCTCAGCTTTTGCACCCGAGGCGCCTCGGACACTGTTCATCCGAGGCTTTATGTTGCTCCTTTGCACCTGCAAGATACGTTAGTCCCAAACAATATCCTGCAACACAAAGGTAGCACAATAAACATGATAAATGAAGTATAGACAGTCTCCGGACTGTCCGAGTCTGACTTCGGGTTTCCGACCGGAAACCCTAGGTCGACCCGACGCCTACTGTTCCCTCTACGGGGAACG
The DNA here is from genome assembly GCF_018446385.1 of Zingiber officinale. Lineage (NCBI taxonomy): Eukaryota > Viridiplantae > Streptophyta > Magnoliopsida > Zingiberales > Zingiberaceae > Zingiber > Zingiber officinale. The sequence continues at coordinate 54,628,457 of NC_055986.1, forward strand.
CGTCCTCATCTACTCCACTCAGGAGATTTACCTGTTGCCAGTCGATCCTCCAGATCGACTGGACTTTTGCTTAGCACTCAACGCTTCCGGACTTTCTGCTGGACATCCGCTTCCCGGCTAGTCTAGTGTTTCACCTGGTTCGCGACACCAGGACTTTCCACCTAGGGTTACCACCCCCTGGGACTTTTGCCTGAAGCCATCGACCTGCCAAGACTTTTCGCATAGGGTTACCACCCCCTATGACCTAGGGTTACCACCCCCTAGGGTTTTTCCTTTGCCTAACCGCAGCTAGGACTTTTCTCCACCTAGGGTTACCACCCCCTAGGACCTAGGGTTACCACCCCCTAGGGTTTTCACCTGCCTAACCGCAGTTAGGACTTTCCTGAAATACTCATTCAACATGTTAGATAACAGAGAATCTTAACTTTGAATCCCTTTGCCATTATCAAAACTTAGGTTCGATCGTCGGATGCTTCCTGCACCAACATGCTGTTCATTTTCTTATCTTTCTTTATGTTTCACCTCTTATTGGTTTTTAATATGCTGTTCATATGCCATGTCTTGTATGTCTCTTATCTCTTTATCCCTGTCTTATAATACACTTAGAGGGTATTCTAGGTGAATTAAGAAAAAGACAGTATGGGTTAAGGGGGAGTCCTTTAACGTTTTCTTACCTAATTCACACCTTTTCGGTGTTTGACAAAGGGGGAGAAGATAACTAAGTTTAGAGATAAATGAAAGTTTGGTTTTAGGGGGAGGACCTTGATTCCCCTATCCTTACATGGTGTTGTATCTGTCTTAGGGGGAGGATCTTGATTCCCCTAAAATTAGGGGAGGATCTTGATTCCCCTAAAATTAGAGAAATATGAACATTTCCGATCTAAACTTAAATCGTGTTTTCAAACAACAAAAAGGGGGAGATTGTTGCTACAATCTGACCTGGCTGTTGTTTTGATGTTGACACGGATTTAAGTTTGGATCAGATATTAATTAGACTCAGACTGATTAAAGATCAAGGTTGATCATGTGGAGAGGAAAAGTCCAAGTACAGATACTTGGCACGTGAAGTCGGAGAGGGCTCGACAGCTCGTTCTCTGGACCGGACGAAGTCGGAGAGGGCTCGGTAGCTCGTTCTCCGGACTAGGTCAGAGAGAGCTCGGTAGCTCGTTCTCTGGACCGGACGAAGTCGGAGAGGCCTCGGTAGCTCGTTCTCCGGACTAGGTCAGAGAGGGCTCGGTAGCTCGTTCTCTGAACCGGACAAAGTCGGAGAGGGCTCGGCAGCTCGTTCTCCGGACTAGGTCAGAGAGGGCTTGGTAGCTCGTTCTCTGGACCAGGAAGACGTTAGGGTTTAGGGTTGGGAGGCTTTAAAACTAACACAGGGACATTGGATCGGTCTGTTGACCGATCCAGTGATACTTCGGTTGACTGGATCGGTCTGCAGACCGATCCAGTGATACCTCAAGTGAACTGATCGGTCTCGTGACCGATCAGTAACCACACAGAAATAATCTGTGGATTATCTGATCGGTCTCGTGACCGATCAGTAACCACACAGAAGCGATCTGTGGGCTATCAGATCGGAACCTGGACCGATCAGTAACGAGCAACGAAGACTCAGAACCATAGGGGATCGGTCTGTGGACTGATCCACCCATAGGCTGATCGGTCCACAAACTGATCAGCATAATCCCAGACCGATCAGGGTGTGTCCTGATCGGTCCAGAAGGCTATGGATCGGTCTGTTAACTGATCCACAACAATGTCGTTTGTTTCTGCTGCTTCTCTGATTTTTCTGATTCACTTCTGATTCACCTGATCAAATCATCTGCTGTGAGATTTTTAAGTTATAGGTTATAGGTGTCGTGCCAATGGTTAATTTCAAATTAAGCTCCATCAGAAGAATGAGAACGAATGCCCTTTCTGCTGTGTTTCACTGCAAGTGGTGCAATTCGAGCGTCAACGTTCACTGGCTGCGATCAGTTGGCAACAGCTTGACTCTTGCTCATTGGTTCGAGCTCAGAGACACCAGTGAAGACCATGGATGGTATTGGTGTGAGTTCAGAGAACCAGATGAGGAGGAAGAGTGATTGGCGACGCCTGAGTTGGTTGCAGCGATTCGACACAGGTGATAGTGATTCGGGACAGTGAGAAAGCAGAATAAGAAGAAGGAAGAAGAGAGGTTTGCTAAGGTTCTGGAAAAACTCTCTGTCGATCAAGCAAGAGGCTGTGTTGTTGAGCTCTTGGCTGAAGCTTCCTTCTGTCTTTGCATTTTTCATTTCGTGGCTGTAAGTTCATTTGCTCAATCCTTTAGCCATTGAACTCTGTAAGTCATTGTGCTTTATTTTTAAATCTATTCTGTGACTTTTATGGAGAGGTTACTCTATCGAGAAGGAGAAATACTTAGCCGGAATTTGTCCGGGGTGTGATCTACCGAAAGATCAAGGGATCGTCCACCTTACGGACACGCCGAGGAGTAGGGGCAAGTTATCCCCGAACCTCGTATATACTTGTGTAAGCTGTGGGTTGGTTTTCTTTCCTTGCATCAGTTTTTGTTTTGTTTATTTCCGCTGTGCTAACAAAGTTTTGTGAGGAAATTGATTGAGTTTTTAGTGGAGGCTATTCACACCCCCCCTCTCTAGCCATTCGAAGGTCCTAACAAATCTGATATCAATATTTTTGGTATTAGAGCCCGGTTTGCGAGTCAAACTAGGTACTTTCAGATTTGTACGGATTTCCGTTATGATCATGTTTCAAAATTCTGTTTTGGATTTGTATGGATTTTCATCGATTTTCTTGTTTCGGAGTTCTATGGTCATAAAGGGGGGGGGGGCTGGACAGCGACAGAACATCTCTAGATGACAAATAGGTAAAATGTTAAATTTATTGTTAAACTTGTAGTAATATCTGTGATATAACTTAACATATATGAGGAGATGTACACGTGCAGCTGCGTCGAGACGTGGTGCTAGACGACCACATAAGAGGACTTTGGAATCTCTGGACTTGCCAGAGATGCCTACTGGGGTTGAGCCTGTCGGTTAGGGACAGACTCAAGATACTACGGGCGCGTCAGACTCTCAAACTCCGATGACTCCTTTATAGGTACCTACCTCGGCTGCACCTGCTGTACCCACCTCTACGGTATTTACGGTACCACCGGCATACCCGACACCTGCTCTGGTCGAGCCTACGGCGTACCAGGCACTACCGCCACCTGGACCTATCATACACCTGGCACCAACGACACCAACGGCACCCGCGCCCCCAGTGCCTACAGTGTACCCAGCACCTGCACCAGCGGTACCGATTGCTTCATTTTCGATACCATCACCTACCGTACCTCCAGCCGTGGCCACCCATATCGACCCTACAGTACCACTAGTGGTACATGCTCCAGCTTATGCAGCAGCACTGGGAGTACCTTCTCCGGTCTATCCAGCGGTACTACCTATAGCACCAACTCCGGGGATTCCGCCAGTTCCCGCGACGATCCCTACCCACCTCACTGATATTGTCACAACACGAGCCCGGATCCCAGCATTGGCAGAGTCGATGAAGAGTCGATTCACACTCTTTCGAGGAGAGATTGATCCGAGTGTGGCCCAGTCCTGGATAGAGACCATGGAGCGGACCTTCTTCTACATGGCTTGCTCCGAGTGGGAGAAAGCAGAGTTGGCTGCTTTCTATTTACGGGATGAGGCCGACACCTAGTGGGTTACACAGCGTTCCATCATAGGCGAGCAGAACAGCACCTGGGCCAGATTCAGAGAGGCTTTTGAGAGCCGCTATTTCCCACGGGCATATCAGATGACTCGCCGACAGGATTTTCTGAGGCTGCGACAAAACAACCGCTCAGTGACCAAGTACAATGTCGAGTTTAATCGGTTGGCTAGATTTTGTCTAGAACTAGTTGCTGAGGACAGTTCCCGTATGCAGCAGTTTATTCAGGGACTGGATAGACATCTGCAAATAAAGCTTGTCAGTTTTGGGAACTCATCTTACATAGAGACAATGGATATAGCCCTGATGATAGAGTTAGCTCACCAGAGAGCGTATCCGGACAAGAAAAGGAAGTAGACGGGTCATGCATCAGGGCAGATCCAGCAGGCACAGGCGACCGGACAGTAACAGAGTGGTCGCAGTCGGCCAGGTCAAGGTGCTTCTGGGGCTTCTAGTCAGCCTCAGAAGTCGAGGTGGTCTTCATCAAGATGTTTTCGACCTCCTCAGCAGACCCAGAAATAAACTGCCGGTGACATCCACTGCGCCCGGTGTGGGTCCAAAGAGCACACCACATCAGCCTACACCTTGGGATAGTCAGTTTGCTATTATTGCAAACTACTTGGGTACATGAGCCGAGCTTGTTTGCTGAAGGCTCAACATATTGCTTCCGGAGTTTCTGGTCACGGAGTTCAGCTCAGTTAGACGGGGACTCAGCGAGGAGGGTACAGAGCCAAATCTTCACATCGTCAGCAGAGGACAACTCCCCCTGTAGCTGCTGCTTATGACATGTATGGACAGGAGCACCCCAATGCTCTCATGGTACCACAGAGTTCTATCTTGGGATCTCCATACCAGTCACAGCCTCAACCCCTAGTCTAGTATCTGCAACCCCAACCACTGGTTCAGTACCAGACGCAGTCCCAGCTACCAGTATAATATTAGTCGCAGCTCTTACATCCACCTCTAGCACAGTCTCCAGCAACGCCTCAGTGGCAGGCTCCTGCATAGATGCAGCAGCCGCTGGCAGCATTACCACCTGTACCTCTGCCAGAGACTGGACGTATTCACGCGATTACCAGAAAGGATGCGCAGCGGGCCGACGGATCCGTTTTTTGTGGTACAATTTCCATTTATGCCTTATCTACTGATATGATGATAGATACTGGTAGCTCACATTCTTTTATATCTCGTACCTTTATGAGGGAGATTGGTAGATTACCCACTATTAGACCGCAGTGACTGATCGTCTCTCTACCGTCCGGTGATACTTTGGACGTCACCCAGGAGGTCAAAAGTTGTCCGTTAGACTTTGGCAACAAGATATTTACGGTAGATCTATTAGTACTGGAAATGGTCGAGTTCGATATTATTCTTGGCATGGATTGACTGTCAGCATATCATGCCACTATTGATTGCCAGACGAGGGTGGTTACTTTCCGGCCTCCAAACCAACCCTCGTGGGATTTCATTGGCATCAGAGATGACGACATATCGACTATTTCGGTGATTCAGGCTCAGAAGCTACTGTCACATGGTTGTCAGAGGTTTCTATTATCTTTGATTCATACTGAAGACGGCAGTAGTTCTCAACTCTCTGACGTTCCAGTAGTCCGAGAGTATCCGGATGTATTTCCAGAGGAGCTACTAGGTTTGCCTCCCAGAAGGCAAGTGAAGTTTGCTATTGAGTTAATTCCGGGAACCGCGCCGACATCGAAAGATCCTTATTGTATGCCACAAAATGAGTTGAACGAACTGAAGGTTCAACTCCAGGAGCTTTTAGAAAGGGGATTTATACGCCCTAGTGCTTCTCCACGGGGTTCTCCGGTATTATTCGTCAAGAAAAAGGAAGGTACTCTGAGGTTGTGCATAGATTATAGATAGCTGAATGTAGTGACCGTTATAAATAAGTACCCCTTATCATGGATCGAGGATTTGTTTGATCAGCTCAGAGGTACCTCAGTGTATTCTAAGATTGATCTGCTGTCCGGATATCATCAGCTGAGAGTCAAAGAATCTGATATTCACAAGACAACATTCCGTACCAGATACGACCATTACGAGTTTTTGGTAATGCCATTTGGGCTTACCAATACTCCAGCGGTATTTATGGATTTGATGAACCGTGTCTTCCTGGAGTATGTTGATCAGTTTGTTATCATTTGCATCGATGATATATTGGTCTACTCATGTTCCGAGGAGGAACATGCACAACATCTTCGCACAGTCTTAGAGACTCTTCGACGACATCAGCTATATGTGAAGTTCAACAAGTGTTCCTTCTGGCTATCTTTAGTCATTTTTCTGGGTCACGTGATTTCTAGTCGAGGTATTTCAGTAGACCCTCAAAAGATCGAGGCAGTCACCAGTTGGGAGCAGCCGAAATCAGTAAAGGAGATCCGTAGTTTTCTGGGACTGGCTGGATATTACAGACAGTTCATAGAGGGTTTCTCCCGAATTGCTATGCCACTAACACGCCTGATGAGGAAAGGCGTGAAGTTCACTTGGACAGAAGATTGCGAGACCAGCTTCCAGGAGCTGAAGCTAAGATTAGTGTTGGCTCCGGGTTTGGTTTTACCCTCCGGAGAGGGCGGATTCATGCTCTACACCGACGCATCTCTTCAGGGTTTGGGCGCTGTTCTGATGCAGCAAGGTAGGGTAGTCTCCTATGCTTCTCGTCAGTTGAAGGAGCATGAGAAGAACTACCCAGTATATGATCTGGAGCTAGCCGCCATCATCTTTGCTTTGAAGATTTGGCGGCATCATCTGTACGACATTACCTTTGAGATTCTTACGGATCATAAGAGTCTCAAATATATTTTTTCCCAGAAGGAACTTAATCTCCGACAGAGGAGATGGATAGAGTTCCTGAAGGATTATGGCTGTACCATTAACTACCACTCGGGGAGAGCTAATGTGGTTGCCGATGCACTCAGCAGGAAGTCCAGAGGGACTTTGGCTTGCCACTGAGCTTTAGTCACGGGCTTGATTCAGGGTTTCTCCGAGTTGGGCCTTGAGGAGTAGGGACAGACAGAGCGAGGTGTTTTAGTTACTATGGTTGCTCAGTCATCGATCAGGACGAGAATCCTGTTAGAGTGTATACTAAAAGCCTAGCTTTTGTAAACATTTATTTATGAAATAAAAGAATCACATTGGTCAAATGTCTACATTTTATTTGTTAAGTGTAGTTTTTCAATTAATTTATATTGTAGATAACATGGTGTGTGGTGTGACACACAGAAGATCATGTTATCAGTTCTTTATAAATTATAAACAGTAGCTCACGACTAAAATGGAAAGAAACAACCCATTGGAATAGTCACAGTGTAATTAGGTATTAGTTTATCTTGACTAATAAATTACACTAAGTACACTCTAGGTGTATTGAGTAGGACCATTTTAGGTAAGTTCTTTTTATACTGACTTAATAAAAGAACTAGACCTTAGTTATTATGGAAGTGTGTGCTCTTAATCCTAATATAATAACAAGCACATATATTTAGTATTTATTTCTTTAACTTATCAAAGGGTGAGATTTAGTTCGATAAATCAATAAGCTCGATAGTTGGGAAATGATATTACTTATAGTGTGTATTGTTGATTATAGAAGGAAACTGTGTCCTAGTAATCTAGGTTGAGAATGTCTCCAAGAGGAGCTCATAAGGATTGTCATGTTAAACCCTGCAGGTGGACTTAGTCCGACATGACAATGAGGTTGAGTGGTACTACTCTTGGAGCTAGATATTAATTAAGTGAGTTGTCAGTAGCTTACTTAATTAGTGGACATTTGTTATCTTAAACACAGGGAGAGTAACACACTCATGATAAGAAGGAGCTCATAATGTAATTTGGGATTGGTGCGGTAGTGCAATAATAACTCTCTAGTGGAATGAGTTATTATTGATGAACTTGAGTTGTGTGTTCGGGGCGAACACGGGATACTCAAGCTCATCGGAAGGCCAAAACCAATTTCTCCTTTAGGTCCCTGTCGTAACCTCATTTAAGCCTCAAGTCCATCCAAATAAAAGCCCTTCTTGGTGTCCAAGAGAGGGCCGACCCAAGGCTTGGTGACCAAGCCAAGGGTCGGCCACCATCTTCTCTTAAGGGGCCGACCCCTTGCTTGGTGTCCAAGCAAGAAGGGGCCGACCATATTAATTCAAAAGTGAAGGGGTGTTTTGAATTTTTAAAATCTTCTCTTTGTAGAAAACTATAAGTTTTAAAATAGAAATTTTAAAATGAAAAACTTTCCTTAATTGAATTAGGCCACATGTTTTAATAGAGAGTTTTAAAAGTTTTAAAACTTTCCTTTTTTAACCATCCTCATGGTTTTAGAAAAAAGGAAGAGAAGTTTTAAAATTAAAATTTTCTATTTTTGTAAACATGTTAAAAAAGGAAATTTTTAGAAGAGAAGTTTTAAATTTTAAAACATGATTTTAATTTTTAGAACTTTCCTTTTTTAACATTCACTTTAAGAAAGAGAGCTTGTAAAATTTTATAAGAGGATTTCTTCTTTTATAAAATTTTATAAAAATTATTTTTTCCTTCTTAATGATGTGGCCGACCACCCTTGCTTGGTGCCCAAGCAAGGGCCGTCCAATCAAGCCAATCAATCCATGATTGATGATTGATTCAATCAAGAGGAAAGAAAAGGAAAAATAAAAGGGGAAAAGGAAAAACAAGAGGAAGATTTTAATTTTTGTAAAATGTCTTTCCTTATTTGCCTTGGGCAAGTAATATAAAAGAAGGGGAGAGGAGGCCTCATGAGATAACAATTCTTATTCTCAAGTTGGTGCTTCCTCTTGTGGCCGACCCTCTCCCTCTTCTTATTCCCTTGCTCTCTTTTGTTCCCTTGAGGTGGTGGTGGCCGAAACATAGAGAAGGAGAAGAAGACTTTTGGGTGGTGTTCATCTTGGAGGATCGTCGCCCACACGACGTCCAAGGCGAGGCGAGGAATATGGAAGAAGATCTCGAGGTCATTAGCATACAAAGAGAAGGTATAACTAGTAATTTTCTTCTGCATCATGCTAGTTATTTTTCTTTGTATGAATTCCAAACACAAGAGGCATTAGATTCTAGTTTTTCGAATATGTTATTCGAGTTTGTGTTTTTTTTTGTTTTTCGAATTTGTGATTCGATTGTTCCTTTTGGTTAAACCTAGAGTTATATACGGAAATTAAATATTAGCTTTCCTTAAAAGGCTTTGTCTAGGAAGTGGTGGTTGCTCCCATATCTAAGAAGGCCTAGTGCCTCGCCATGTTTAACCTGGAAGCTAATTTTGAAAATTAATATTTAATTAAATTTATAACATAGGTGGATTTGGATCAATAGTGTTAAGTTCCGCTTGCGATCCTAGTCTAAACCATTAAGAACAGATAAGTTAAATTTGGAATCAATAATGTTAAGTTCCATTTGTGATTCCTAATTTAACTTCTAAAGAACACAATAGGTTATTTAGGAAAGGTTTGATACTTGTACAAAGTTTTTGTATAGTGGAACCGGTACGATCTTCCTAGGGCTAACCAACAGATCCGAGAGCCCCAGGCCGATGGTCAGCATTTTCAGTTCATTGGCAGCCAGATAGCTTCCGGGCATCAGACAGAGTTCACTCGAGATGATGCGGGTATTATATATTTCCGAGGCCAATTATGCGTACCTCCATCTCACCCGGTCAGGGAGGAGTTACTTCAGGAGGCTTATCACTCCCGATTTACTATCCACCCAGGCGGGACCCTCATGTTTCGAAATTTGAGGCGTTCCTACTAGTGGAACGACATGAAGAAAGACATCGTGGAATTCGTAGCTAGATGTCTTGTCTGTCAGCAGGTAAAGGCGGAGCACCAGAGACCTGCCGGATTACTTCAGCGGATTCCTATTCCTGAGTGGAAATGGGAACACATTACCATGAATTTTGTGGTGGGTTTGCCTAGGACACGTCGAGGCCATGACGCGATTTGGGTAATCGTTGATCGATTAACCAAATCCGCGCACTTCTTAGCGATCCAGAATACTGATTCCCTGGATCAATTGGCAGATCTGTATTACCGAGAGATCATCAGATTACATAGAGTTCCTTTGAGTATTATTTTGGATAGAGACCCTCGGTTCACGTCTCAATTCTGGCAGAGTTTACAGCAGGCCTTGGGCACTCAGCTCCATTTCAATACAACTTTCCTTCCGCAGACTGATGGATAGTCAGAGCGGACCATTCAGACTCTAGAGGACTTGCTGAGATCTTATGTATTGGATTTCTGAGGCAGTTGGGAAGACCATTTGCCATTGGTAGAGTTTGCCTACAACAACAACTTTCATTCGGCTATCTAGATGACACCGTTTGAAGTGTTGTATGGTAGGCCTTGTCGGACACCCACCCTCTGGGATGAGGTTGGGGAGGCCCAGTTGCTTGGGCCTCATAGAGCTCAGCAAGAAGTAGAGTTGGTCCGTACTATCAAACAGAGGATATCAGAGGCGCAAGATGTTAGTGAGAGCCCTAGAGCCAATCATATGATGATTGTTGTATGGACTCGATGTATCATATTCCTATATATATATAAAGGCATTTCTTTATGGTTATTATACTTGTATTAGTACCAAATAACTGAGCATAATAGCGTCCTTGAGTAGAAGGTTCTTATCTATATCAATCGATTGGTTGAATTGATGATGAGATGATATAGAGAACACTACTCTTAATAATTCCTAGTCAAGTATTAACATTCAGGGACAATGTTAATGCGATGAGACTAGCATGTAGGTCAACTCGATGACTTGATCTCACAAGTCATGGATATTAGATATCAAGTTGACACATGAGTATGCATTGGAGAATGTATACTGAATGACCCATCATGAGAAAGTATCATGGATCGTTATATGAGTGTCATATACTTTCTCATGTGACTATTAGTATGACTATCAGTCCTTGGACCTGAAGTCACCATGGTTCCCTACATAAGGAGTTGCATACTTTGGCTTCGTCAAACGTCACCCATAAATGGGTGGACTATAAAGGCGACTATTGGGTATGTAACAAATTATGCGGAGGAATGTGAGTGATGTAGATGAGATCTATCCCTCCTATATAATAGGAGTGACATCATGATTCTTGATAGAGTGAGACCACTAAGTGCATGGCCATGCCCAAATATGTCAATATGAGATATTGAGCTCATTTGATTAGAGTGAGTCTACTTGGAGTTCAAGACATAGATTGATTAGAGGATGACACGGTCTATGTCTCAATTGATCAATTTAGATGTCAAGGATAGAAGGACATTGTCACATATTGTGAGAGTCACAATTAGTAGTCACAATGGTGATATTGGATCTCAACATTCTTGTAACTTGGGTAGTAATGATGTGTTGCTAGATACCGCTCATTACTTATGTTTCTTAATGGGTTTAGGAGCATTGCCAACGTTGCAAGAACCTATAGAGTCACACACAAAGGGCAGTTAGATGGAGATTAGGTTCATATGATGGACCAAGAGGATTAGGTTCATGTGATGAATCAAATTGGATTAAGAGTAATCTAAATTAGACAAATTGAGTTGGACTCAATTTGAATCATGTGTCGAATGAGTCTAGTTTAGACTATGATTCATTGAGTCAATTTAAACCAATGAATAGATATTCATTAAATTAAATTGATTTGAATCAAAGGTTAGATTTGATCAACCATGGGAGATAAGAGGTCAAGTTTGACTTTACTTGAGAGGGAAGATGAAGGGTCAAGTTTGAGTTGACTAAATGCCACCTCATTGTGACTTGGCATGGGCCGGCCAATGATGATGTTCCACATCATCAAGGCTACATCATTATGTGCCACCTCATGAGGAAGACCAAGAGCCATGACTCTTGGTATTACATGGAGGTATAAGATGCTCCATTAAGTGGTCGGCCACATTAGATGTGCATTCAAGGCTCCTTCTTCTTCCTCCTCTTTTCATCTTTCTCTCCTTCTCCTCCATTGCCGAGACCTCTCAAGGATGCTAGCACACTCTAAGTGGTTCTCTCCACCTTTTGTCCGTGTGGATACATGTAGAGGAGTGTACACTTGACACTCTACGAGATCCGACAACCATTTGGACGAGCAGGATAAGCGAAGGGCATCGCTACAAGGGTAAAACCTTTTTCCATGTATATCTAAGGTAGATCTAGTGTAGACAAACATGTACATGAATATTTTATTTATCTTCGCACGGATCCGTGGCTAGCTTCGAGGTTTCCGCAACGCAAAAAGTAGTTTTTGTTGCTCGAAAGTCTAACAGTGGTATCAAAGCCACGTGCGAAGCTTGTACATGTTTATATTTGTTATTACGAAAAGGTTTCAGATCTCTAAGTTTCTATAATTTTTCTACTTTTATAGATTTTGTGAGTATTTTTCTTGTAGAGGCGAAGCAACAAGTGTTTGGACACTTGTAGGCTTCAAATACCAAGAAAAACCTTCTGAAACGGCAAGGTTTCGCCCAAATAAAATTATTTTTTTTTGGGACAGCGGCTTAAGGCGCTATTAGATCAGTTTGGGACACTCACGATATTCATTTCACGAGAAGGGGTGCTGCCCCTAACCCCGCAAGGGGCATTGTTTCGCGATCGCACCCGAAAATCGCTAAACGGGACTGCCGAGAAGTTGTGACTCATAAAATTGATAAAACAATAGTAAAATTATAGAAATTTATGTAAAATACATAATTTAGAATTATGTATGATATTGTGATGGTCATGGCCCAAAAACTCCAATGTGATTGGTTAAAATTGTGTTGTAATTCATAATATGGCCTGCGCACCATTTTTGTATTGTGCATGTTGTATATGATATGCGACCTGCGCGTCGTGCCTTCCTTATTATGTTCTTGTTGTAAATAGTTTTTAGACTCGAATGTAACTCAAGTTTCATATTTATAATGCACAAAATGAAGCGGTGGAAGGTCCACTCTAGAAGGAGTTACGAGGAGAGTGCTGTCAACACATGGTGGTCAAAAGGAGGTGCTTGAAGAAGCTGTTGACCCTAGGTTGACCGTCCGATCTTTTCATTGGCTTGAGAAGATCGTAGTAGGGCTATGACCTCATCACAAATTGATTAATCAGTATTTATGTATATATATATGTTGATATATATATATATATATATATATATATATATATATATATATATATATATATATATCATTGCTTATGTGTATGTGATGTATGATAATGTAGGGTAATTAGTGCCTTAATGCATATATGATACACATTCATGATTAGATTAGATCTTAATCAAGTCACCTCGAAATGCCTACCAAGTTTTGATACCCATCACTACCTCAATCATTTGTTGTTGTTGAATCTGCCAAAGCAGAGCAACGCATATTATCTTGGTAGGGTGCGGAGGGACAATCTTGGTCCCGCCTATCAAAGATTGGGTGAGAACAAACTCAATTAGATTGAGTATAACTAGATAACTCAATTGAATCGGGTAAAACTATAGATATTTTCCAACGGTTGGGAAGATAGGATAAAGATCACATTTATCTTGATCCTATAAACAAGAGTTGCATAAAGATGTAATTGATAATTAGTTATCTACCGATCATACTAAGTCTTGGGCGATTTACCCAAAGCTAACTCAAGGCGTAGTATGATTTGGATCTTGTCCCGCGAGAATTATAGCTAATTGGTATGAATCTAGTAGTGTGGTTTGACCATATCCATGATTCTATAAAAGCCCTATAATTCAGTGGGAGCATCATTTAGTTAAAGGCCTAATTAAATGATAAGAGAAATATGATATTTACTTTCTGCTTTATTTATGTTGTAGATTGCCATGTCGACAAACATGAACATTTTCTCCCTACTTTCTGTCCTTGACAAGGACAAGCTCAATGGAGCTAATTTCCTAGACTGGTATAGGAATCTGAGAATCATTCTCACACAAGAAAGAAAACTGTACGTCCTGGAGCAGCCCATTCCGGAGGCACCTCCTGCCACTGCCACGCGAGCCGACCGAGATGCTTATAAAAAGCATCAAGATGATGCATTAGATGTGTCATGCCTCATGCTCGCAACCATGAACTCTGAGCTTCAGAAGCAACATGAGTTGATGACTGCTTATGATATGGTTGAACATCTTCGTCAACTATATTAAGGACAAGCAAGGCACGAGAGATTCGAGATCTCTAAGACATTGTTTCAGTGCAAGATGCAAGATGGGACTCCCGTAGGTCCATATGTACTCAAGATGATTGGGTACATAGAGAACCTACAGAGGTTGGGATCCCACTTAGCCAAGAACTGGCCACTGACTTGATCTTGCAATCCTTGCCAGAAAGTTACAGTCAATTTGTCATAAATTACAACATGAACGAAATTGATAAGCCACTACCTGAGCTACTAAGCATGTTGCGAACTGCTGAGCTAAACCGTAAGAAGGTAAAACCCAATTCCATTTTGATGGTGCAAAAGCATAAAGGCAAGGGCAAGCCTAAAGGTAAGGGAAAGTCCCAAGCCAAGGGCAAAGGCAAGGTAATGAAACCTAAAGGAGGGGTTGCCAAGGATGCTACCTGCTTCCACTACGGTCAGACCAGGCACTGGAAGAGGAACTGCAAAGGATACCTGGAAGATCTTAAGAAGAAGAGAAATGAGATTTCTACTTCAGGTATATATGTTATAGAAGTCAATCATTCTATTTCTTCATCGTGGGTATTAGATACCGGATGTGCTTCTCACATTTATACTAATGTGCAGGTGCTGAGAAATAACAGGGCATTGACGAAGGGCGAGGTGGACCTACGAGTAGGCAATGGAGCACGGGTTGCTGTTGTTGTTGTAGGAACTTACTTTCTATCTCTGCCCTCTGGGCTTATACTAGAATTAGATGAATATTGTTATATGCCTACTCTCACAAAGAACATCATTTTAGTTTCTTGTTTAGACAAGAAAGACTTTTCATTTATAATAAATAACAAATGTTGTTCCATTTATTTAAACGATATGTTCTATTGTAGTGCACCTCTGATGAACGGATTCTACATTCTAGACTTAGAGAACCCCATCTATAACATAAGTACCAAAAGGTTTAAGTCGAATGAAATAAACCGAACCTATCTCTGGCATTGTCGCTTAGGTCATATAAATGAGAATCGCTTATCCCAGCTCCATAAAGATGGTTTGCTGAACTCATTTGATTTTGAATCATATGAGACATGCGAGTCATGCCTACTGGACAAGATGACCAAGACTCATTTTAGTGGACACAGCGAAAGAGTAACTGACTTGTTAGGGCTTATACATAGTGATGTATGTGGCCCTTTCAATGTCACTGCCAGAGGTGGTTATAGGTACTTCATTACATTTACTGATGGCTTCAGTAGATATGGTTATGTGTATCTGATAACACATAAGTCACAATCTTTTGAAAAGTTCAAAGAATTCAAAAATGAACTACAAAACCAGCTAGGCAAGAGTATTAAAATACTTCGATTAGATCGAGGTGGTGAATACCTTAGCTATGAGTTTTGTGACTATCTAGCTGAGTGTGGGATTCTATCCCAACTCACTCCTTCTGGAACACCACAGTGGAATGGTGTATCCGAAAGGAGGAATCGTACCCTATTAGATATGGTACGATCTATGATGAGTCACACAGATCTTCCTATATCTTTTTGGGGATATGCTCTAGACACAGCAGCCTTCACACTTAATCGTGTTTCATCCAAAGCTGTGATAAAGACACCATATAGGATATGGACTGGGAGAGATGCCCAGATATCTTTTATGAGGATTTGGGGTTGTGAGGCTTATGTTCGACGTCAAGTCTTGGACAAACTTGGACCCAAATCCGATAAGTGCTATTTTATAGGATATCCCAAGGAAACGAAGGAATATTACTTCTACATTCCCAGTCACCACTAAGTGTTTGTGGCTAAGATTGGGGTATTTTTAGAAAAGGACTTTGTTTCTAGAAAAACTAGTGGGAGTACATTCGATCTTGAAGAAGTTCAAGATATGGACCATAGCACTGAAGCCTTGATGGAAGTTGAACTGGAACCATAAAATGTTGTTGCACAAGGAGTTGAGGAACAACAACCAGTTCAAGTAGACCTACCTATTCGTAGGTCTAACAATATACGTCATCAGCCTGAGAGATACTCATTTCTCTTGTCTGACCATGATGACGTTGCTCATTGAGAATGAGCCTACCTCCTATTAGGAAGCTGTGATGAGACCAGATTCTAAGAAATGACTAGAGGCCATGAGATCCGAGATGGAATTCATGTACACCAACCAAGTATGGACTTTGGTTGATCCACCTGAAGGCGTCAAACCCATTGGGTGTAAGTGAGTCTTTAAGAGAAAGACTGACATGGATGGACTTATTACCTATAAGGGTCGTTTGGTAGCTAAAGGTTTCAAGCAAATTCATGGTATTGACTATGATGATTTTTTTTTTCCAGTAGTGATGTTTAAGTCCATTCGGATCATGATTGCTATTGCAGCATACCACGATTATGAGATCTAGCAGATGGATGTCAAAACTGAATTTCTGAATGAAAACTTGCTCGAGGATGTGTACATGACACAACCTGAGGGTTTTGTAGATCCACTACATACTGGTACATTATGCAAGCTGCATAAGTCCATTTATGGACTAAAGCAAGCTTCTCGGAGCTGGAATCTTCGATTCGATGATGCGATCAAATAGTTTGGTTTCATCAAGAATGAAGATGAACCCTGTGTCTACAAGAAGGTTGTTGGGAACATAGTTGTCTTTCTTGTATTGTATGTGGATGACCTACTATTCATTGGAAATGACATCCCTTTGCCGCAGTCTGTAAAAACTTGGATGGGGAATTGTTTCTCAATGAAGGACTTAGGTGAAGCCGCTTGTATTGTAGGCATAAAGATCTATAGAGATAGATTTAAGAGATTGCTTGGCCTAAGTCAAAGTACATATATTGACACGGTATTACTACGGTTTGCCATGCAGAATTCCAAAAAAAGATTTCTGCCGATGTCACATGGTATGAGTCTTTCGAAGACTCAAAGTCCCTCTTCTAGAGAGGAGAGAGACCGCATGGATAAGATCCCTTATACTTCAGCCATATGATCTATCATGTACGCCATGCTATGTACTCATCCTGATGTTTCGTATGCTTTGAGCATGACGAGTAGATACCAGTCAGATCCAGGTGAACGTCACTGGATAGCGGTCAAGAATATTCTTAAGTACTTGAGAAGGACTAAAGAATATTTCTTGATATTTGGAGGCGATGGCGAGCTAGCTGTAAAGGGTTATAGTGATGCCAGCTTCCAAACTGATCAAGATGATTATAGATCGCAGTCTGGGTTTGTGTTTTGCTTGAATGGTGGTGCTGTGAGATGGAAGAGTTCGAAGCAGGACACAGTTGCTGATTCTACAACAGAGGCCGAGTATATTGTTGCATCAGAAGCAGCAAAGGAGGCAGTTTGGATCCGCAAGTTCATTATTGAGCTTGGGGTGGTTCCTAGCATAGCAGATACTATAGAGCTCTATTGTGACAACAATGGAGTAATTGCGCAGGCTAAGGAACCTTGCTCACACCAGTGAACCAAACATATACTACGACGCTTCCATCTCATTTGAGAGATCATAGATAGAGGAGATGTGAAAATTTGTAGAGTACCCACAGAGGCTAACGTCGCTGATCCCTTGACCAAGGCTTTGGCACAGAGAAAGCATGATGATCACACTAGGTCATTGGGTGTTAGAGCCTACCCTGATTGACACTAGTGCTAGTGGGAGATTGTTAGTGAGAGCCCTAGAGCCAATCATATGATGATTGTTGTATGGACTCAATGTATCATATTCCTATATATATATAAAGGTATTTCTTTATGGTTATTATAATTACTTGTATTGGTGCCAAATAACTGAGCATAATAACGTCCTTGAGTAGAAAGTTCTTATCTATATCAATTGATTGGTTGAATTGATGATGAGATGATAGAGAGAACACTACTCTTAATCATTCCTAGCTAAGTATTAATATTCAGGGACAATGTTAATGCGATGAGACTAGCATGTATGTCAACTCGATGACTTGATCTCACAAGTCATGGATATTAGATATCAAGTTGACACATGAGTATGCATTGGAGAATGTATACTGAATGACCCGTCATGAGAAAGTATCATGGATCGTTATATGAGTGTCATATACTTTCTCATGTGACTATTAGTATGACTATCAGTCCTTGGACCTGAAGTCACCATGGTTCCCTACATAAGGAGTTGCATACTTTGGCTTCGTCAAACGTCATCCGTAAATGGGTGGACTATAAAGGCGACTACTGGGTATGTAACAAATTATGCGCATGGATGTGAGTGATGTAGATGAGATCTATCCCTCCTATATAACGGGAGTGACATCATGATTCTTGATAGAGTGAGACCACTAAGTGCATGGCCATGCTCAAATATGTCAATATGAGATATTGAGCTCATTTGATTAGAGTGAGTCTACTTGGAGTTCAAGACATAGATTGATTAGAGGATGACACGGTCTATGCCTCAATTGATCAATTTAGATGTCAAGGATAGAAGGACATTGCCACATATTGTGAGAGTCACAATGGTGATGTTGGATCTCAACATTCTTGTAACTTGGGTAGTAATGATGTGTTGCTAGATACCGCTCAATACTTATATTTTTAAATGGGTTTAGGAGCATTGCCAACGTTACAAGAACCTATAGGGTCACACACAAAGGGTAGTTAGATGGAGATTAGGTTCATGTGATGAATCAAATTGAATTAAGAGTAATACAAATTAGACTAATTGAGTTGGACTCAATTTGAATCATGTGTCGAATGAGTCTAGTTTAGACTATGATTCATTGAGTCAATTTAAACCAATGAATAGAGATTCATTAAATTAAATTGATTTGAATCAAAGGTTAGATTTGATCAACTATGGGAGATTAGAGGTCAAGTTTGATTTGATTTGAGAGGGAAGATGAAGGGTCAAGTTTGACTTGACTAAATGCCACCTCATTGTGACTTGGCATGGGCCGGCCAATGATGGTGTTACACATCATCAAGGCTACATCATTATGTGCCACCTCATGAGGAAGACCAAGAGCCATGACTCTTGGTATTACATGGAGGTATAAGATGCTTCATTAAGTGGCCGACCACATTAGATGTGCATTCAAGGCTTCTTCTTCTTCCTCCTCTCTTCATCTTTCTCTCCTTCTCCTCCATTGCCGAGACCTCTCAAGGGTGCTAGCACACTCTAAGTGGTTCTCTCCACCTTTTGTCCGTGTGGATACGTGTAGAGGAGTGTACACTTGATACTCTACGAGATCCGACAACCATTTGGACGAGCGGGATAAGCGAAGGGCATCGCTATAAGGGTAAAACCTTTTTCCATGTAGTTCTAAGGTAGATCTAGTGTAGACAAACATGTACACGAATATTTTATTTATCTTCACATGGATCCGTGGCTAGTTTCGAGGTTTCCGCAACCCAAAATGCGGTTTTTGCGGCTCGAAAGTCTAACACAAGACCGCCGGAAGAGTTATGTTGATCGGAGACGGAGACCCCTGGAGTTCTCTAATGGTGACCATGTTTTTTTGCGAGTCTCACCCACGAAAGGGGTGAAGAGATTTGGCCTCAGACCTTTCCAGATCTTGGAAAGGATTTGAGTGGTAGCTTATCGTCTAACACTACCACCGTCCCTGGAAGGCGTTCACGACGTATTTTATGTGTCTATGCTGGGAGATATATATCTGACCTAGAACACGTGTTGACAGATATTTCAGTCCCCATTTGGCCTGACGTTACTTATGAGGAGATTCTGGTACGAATCTTGGACCGGAAAGAGCGTCAGTTGCGAAACAAGACTATCCGGCTGGTTAGAGTCGGATGGCGGCATCATTCGGATGAGGAGGCTACCTGGGAGCTCGAGAATACGATTCAAGCTCGATACCCCCACCTTTTCACTTGAGGTATGTCGGTTATTTACCGTTCAATATTTATATTCTTTATTTGTTGTTAGTAATTGCTGATGGTAGATAACAAAAATTTGGTGACCAAATTTTTATTAGTGAGGGAGAATGTAAAATATCGAAAAAGGGCGAATAACCTTAAGGGAATTTTCCAGAATTTTTAGAAAATTTTTGGGAATTTTTCATTAGCTCGTATGACTTAGGTTATGGGAATAAATATTGGGCCCGGGAAAGTCTATTTAGGCTATCCCGTTTTAACGAGGAAAAGTTGAATTTTTCCTTTTCCTTTCCTCTTTCTTTTCTTTTTCTTTTATTCCTTTTCCTTCGGTTCCTCCCCCGCGTGCCCGTGCCCTAGCCTCGCGCCGAGCCTCCTCTCACGTCGATCTGCCTTAACCGCTGCGCGTCGGTTCCCTTCTCCCCGAGCGTACAAAACCCAAGATGATCCTATTCTTCCCCTAAGTCTCGATGCCGTGCCCTACTTCTCCATGGATCTTCTCCGCCAATCATATCTTGTGACGCCGATCATCTTTCCCTCTATTCATCCTGGTGTTCTTCCCTTGACCCACTGACGTCGACGGACGATAGCAACGCCGAGCCTTAGCCTCTCCGTAGTCCCCGAGCCGATCGCCTTTCCCTCGCGACGCCTCTGTCCCGACTCCAACCTGTGCCCTAGTCACCATTTGTTCTCACCAGCACCGACTGCCCAAGCCCTGATCAGGCCGTCGTTTTCCCGATTGGAGGCGCCACCTTGCTCGGGTTGGTCTCGGACAAGAGCAAGGAGCTGAGCCCTTTTTCCCATCGGTTGATTTTCCGACGCCTTGTGCCCTAGCATTGTCGCCGGCCACCAGGTTCGACCCAGCACCGCCATCGCCAGATCGCCGCTGAGCACCATCTGAGGGACATCTCGATGACACCCACTACTGATCTAGCCGATCTACCGTCGACGCTACCCTCCTTGTCATGAGCAGTCCACATTGAGGTAAGCTTGTTGTGGATCAGTGTGCAGTTTAGGGATGCTTTGGCTGACTGAGGATGTTGACGTTAAATGGGTTCATTCACTGATTGTGATTTAGGGTGTCGAAGAAGCATTAAGCTCCCTCCACTGATCACTGGAGTATCCAAACACCCACTGCCACATTATAGGTAACGATTATCTCCAATATATAGTTTAAGGATAGGAGCTATACTAGGTTTAATCTGAATGATGGACCTATTAGGGTTAAGGAAATTAACCCTAGTCAACTGTTGGATTTAATTTAAGTAGGGCTTATGGTTAGATTGATTAGGGTTTTACCCTTATTTAACCTTAAGGATTTTATTTAGCTATTCTTTTGAGTAGTAGCTAAATAA
This sequence comes from Zingiber officinale, assembly GCF_018446385.1. Lineage (NCBI taxonomy): Eukaryota > Viridiplantae > Streptophyta > Magnoliopsida > Zingiberales > Zingiberaceae > Zingiber > Zingiber officinale. The sequence goes on from NC_055986.1 coordinate 54,649,492, forward strand.
AAATGTATATATATTGGTGATACAGGACTTTGATGCGAGACGAGCATCTCAATGTCGGATTTGGACTGGATTGGACCTTTCTATTGGAGGCGGGTACTCTAACTTATCTTTTTAGATATGTCATTTGATATACATAGTAGTTTTTAACAAATAGTAATATATTTCTTATCTGCATTGGTTTGCCACTATCGGATACCTGTTATACGCTTGTTTTGCTTACTTGTTATGCATTCCATGTTAGTACCCACTTGATTTTATATGCTTATAGAGGTAGTGACATAACCATGCCTTATTATTTTCAGGACCTAGGTTTTATACCTTATCTGACCTATGTACCTAGATCTGTTTATTTGATCTATTTATATTCGGTACATATTTTATAGAGGTAGATATGGCCAGGATTTGTATGCTTAGTGTCATGCACCATCTCACATGATTGCATGCTGTGCGATAGTCGACTCCATTATTGTTGAGCACATCGCCAGTTACATGGATCTGCACACACAACCACTCATGGGTCAGTGGTTTTTATTCAGGCAGGGTGTGTTGCAGCAGGTTGCTCTTTCAAGGGCTCCGTTAGTCCACTCATGGGTAGTGTGATGCAGCGTGGTAGCAGGACAGGGATCCCTCTCCGGACTTGCTCAAGGAGATGAGAGCATTGAGCTCCCCCACTTATGATTTGGGGTAAGGAGGATAGGTGTACTCCGACAACATCCCGTCCACTTGGTCACTCACGAGCAGTGATGGAAGAATGCATGGTTGTCACAACCCTACCCACTCGGTCTCACCATCGTGTGTGAGACGGCTGACTGGCAGTAGGGGTAACTAGGACATGTCATTGGCATCATACACATTGATGCATTTATTGCTTGTGTTTGCTGTACTTGTTTGCTGCATATTTGGTGGATGCATATGTTTGACATGTGATAACCATGATTTTACTGTATTATTTTGATTCATACATGCATGGTTTGATATTATGTTCATAGATAAAACCTATATTTGCATCATATTTCATGCATTATCTTTATTCTTGGACTTAATTGTAAATTATCTTATTTTTGATGTTATTTGATGCTAATATTTGATTCTTATTTTGTAGGCATCAAAGGATCTTGTATTTGGATCTATTCGAACCGAATTTGTGCTCGAATCGGAGTTTAAACGAGAAGATCAAGCTGCGGAGAATTATGGACCGTCCATCAAAGATCGGAGGGATCTAAGCTATCCATTGAAGGTCTGGTCCATACGACCTAAGGGAGAGTAGATCCAGACTCTAAATTAAGATCAACACCTTCGGATCGGAGTTAAAGAGACTTTTCACCGTTGATCAAGATCCGAATTGCTCCCAGCCGTCCAATCAGATTTGGATCTGATTTAAAACAGAAGCTACAGTAGCTTCATTGGTGTCAATCTCCTCCACAATGCTGAGCTTTGTGTCGTGCGGCATCTCCCCGTTTCCCTTCTCCGATCAACTTCTCAAGCTTCGACATCAGTGCAAAGCTTCATGGTAGCTAGTTCCCGATCATCTGAAGCCATCGGCGGGCGTTCCCTCTGGCGGAATTCTGCTCTCAATAATCCTCTATTCTCCTCAAATTCGGCGGCGTTCCTCCAATCTGTGTGTCCATCTTCCATCAGCAACATCTGGCGGCGTTCCTCCAGTGTTCCTGAGCTTCATTCGATGACAGTCCAGTATCTGTAACTACATTCCAGATTCAGAGATTCATGTTTGCAGATTTCTAGATTTCGGGCCGGTTATAGGTTTTGGGTTGTTTCCAGCTTACTGGAGGTGTTCCGTCGGTATTGTTGAGCAAACCTAGAACTGAGGCACAACTGAGACTCTCCACTGATGACTGGAGTTGGGCGTTCTCATCTCTGACTTCTTGCATGATGGCAAGAAGTGTTGCTTGGTTAGATTGGTTGTGAGATTGGAATGGTTTACCATTTTATTTCATTTTGTTACTGTTTTAGAAGTTATAATAGTTTTCTTTGATGTTTGTTATGTTCTTATTAAGTAATCTAGCATTTCTTTGTCTTGTTAAAGTTTAATTCATGTTTAGTAGTTATACTTTCATTGATGCCATTTAGTTTAAGTTTTGTTTGATGTTTAGTTAGTTGTTAGGGTGTTAAGTTTAATTTAGGGCTTTAATTGGTGCTTTAGATCAGATTTATCTTATGTCTTGTTATTGCATTCCCTATTTTATTCAATGCTTTAGATTAGATTTTATTTGAATCTCGTTATTTCATTTTTAGTTAATTGTGTTGATGATGAAATTCATTACGTAGTGTGACAGTGCGTATGTATTAATCGTTGGCACCTAGGTAGATTTCATTTATGCATTAGATTAGTTTCTTATTTGCTGTGCTTTTCATTTATTAGATTTAGATTCAAAGTTAAAACCCCCATTTATATATTAAAACCCCAAAAATAGGAATTGTTGGAGTGTATACTAAAAGCCTAGCTTTTGTATAAACATTTATAAGAATCACATTGGTCAAGTGTCTACATTTATATATACCAAATGTAGATGTTCAATTAATTTATATTGTAGATAACATAGTGTGTGGTGTCACACATAGAAGATTGTGTTATCGATTCTTTATAAATCATAAACAGTAGCTCACGACTAAGATGGAAAAGAATAAACCATTGGAATAGTCGTAGTGTAATTAGGCATTAGTTTATCTTGACTAATAAATTACACTAGCACACTTTAAGTGTATTGAGCAGGACTATTTAAGGTAAGTTCTTTTTATACTGATTTAATAAAAGAACTAGATCTTAGTTACTATGGAAGTGTGTGCTCTTAATCCTAATATAATAACAAGCACATATATTTAATATTTATTTCTTTGACTTATCAAAGGGTGAGATTTAGTTCGATAAATCAAAATGTCCGATAAGTTGGGAAATGATGTTACTTATAGTGTGACTTGTTGATTATAGAAGGAAACTGTGTCCTAGTAATCTAGGTTGATAATGTCCCCAAGAGGAGCTCATAAAGATTGTCGTGTTAAATCCTGCAGGTGGACTTAGTCCGACATGACGATAAGGTTGAGTGGTACTACTCTTGGACTAAGATATTAATTAAATGAGTTGTCAGTAACTCACTTAATTAATGGACATTCGACATCTTAAACACAGGGAGACTAACACACTTATAATAAGAAAGAGCCCAAAAATGTAATTTGGGATTGGTGCGGTAGTTCAATAATAATTCTTTAATGGTATGAATTATTATTGATGAAGTTAAGTTGTGTGTTCGGGGCGAACACGGAAAGCTTAATTTCATCGGGAGACCAAAACCAATTCCTCCTCTTGGTCCCTATAGTAGCCTCTTGTATATAGAGATTTATACCCACCACATACCCACCTTCTTACCCATCCTAATGGGGCCGACCAAGCTAGCTTGGAACCCAAGCTAGGGCCGGCCAAGACCAAGTGGATGAGCCAACTTGGTGGCTGGCCAAAGCTTAGGTCCCAAGCTTAGGTGGCCGACCACTAGAAAATTAAAAGGAATTTTTATTAAAATTATTTCTTATATGGATATCATGGTTTTAAAAGAGAGTTTAAAATTTAAATCTTTCCTTTTATAGCTTTCTACAAAAGATTAAGAAAAGATTTGAAATCTTTCCTTATTTGTAGATTGAAAGAAGATTTTAATTTTGAGAAAACTTTCCTTTTTAACCATGTTCATGATTTAAAAGAAACTTTAAAAATTAAATATTCTCTTTTATTAGTTTCTACAAAAGATTAAGAAAAGATTTGATATCTTTCCTTATTTGTAGATTGAAAAGCGATTTTAATTTTTAGAGATAACTTTCCTTTTTGGAAATTATCCACATGATTAAAAGAAAGATTTTAATTTATAAAATTTCCTTTTTACTAACCAATCATGAAGGGATTAAAATTATTGAAATTTTTTATAAATTTTTGGAAACAAATTAGGAAGTTTTAATTCTTGTTTTAATTAAAACTTTCCTTGTTTTGGGGAGAAAGTGGCCGGCCAAGAACTTTGGAAAAAGAAAATTGATTTTTAATTAATTAATTTTTTCTTTTTCATGGCAAAAGAATTAAGGAAGTTTTTATTAAAATTTCCTTATTTGCCAAGACCAAGGATTATAAAAGAGGGGGTAGAGGTGCCTTAATGGCTAACGACTCTATTCTTTTCTTCCTCTCTTTTCTTCCTTGGTGTGGCCAACCCTAGGGTCTCCTCTTCTCCTTCTTTTCTCTTCCTCCTTTGTGGCCGGCGGCATCAACTTAAGGGAAGTCCATGGTGGCCGGTTCTAGCTAGGAGAAGAAGGAAGAAAGAAGGCTTCGTTTCTAGCATCCCTTGGAGCTTGGTGGTGGTGGCCGGACCTTTACTTCTCATGGAGAATTAATGGTGGCCGAATCTAGCTTGGAGAAGAAGGAGCTTGGTGGTTCTCATCTCGGAAGATCGTTGCCCACACAATGTCCGAGATAAGAAGAGGAATATGGTAGAAGATCAAGAGATCATTAAAGTTTACAAAGGAAGGTATAATTAGTAATTAATTTCTGCATCATACTAGTTGTATTTTTTTTCTATGAATTCCAAACACAAGAGGCATTAGATCTAGTTTTTCGAATTAGTTTTTCGAGTTTGTGTTTTCTTCTTTTTCGAATTTGTGATTCGATTGTTCTTTTTGGTTAACATAGAGTTATTTAAGGAAATTAAATATTAACTTTCCTTAAAAGGCTTTGTCTAGGCGGTGGTGGTTGCTCCGATATCCAAGAAGGACATGTGCCTCGCCATGCAGTCCTGGAAGCCAATTTTGGAAATTAATATTTAATGAAATTAATAATATAGGTGGATTTGAATCAATAGTGTTAAGTTCCGCTTGCGATTCAAATCTAAACCATTAAGAACAGATAAGTTAAATTTGGAATCAATGATGTTAAGTTCCGTCTACGATTCCTAATTTAACTTCTAAAGAACACAATAGGTTATTTAAGGAAAGGTTCGACACTTGTACACAAATTTTTGTACAGTGGAACCGGTATATTTTCCTAGGACTAACTAACAGGAATAACATACGATCCTAAGATTACCATCCTACTGTTAGTTCCTCGAGAGATTCGATCTTGGGCTCGTTATTACAACATCATTGTGTAGTTAAGGGGTTCATGGATATAAATTATTAATTTGATTTGCGGGTGTGACAGATTTCGTCTTATCAAATTTCGGCATTGTTGCCGGGGGAACTGTAGTGGTGTTTGATAATCTTAGGATTGTTCTTTATTTTGAAAACTTAAATTTTTGTTGTTGTTTCAATTGCTTTCGTGTTCATATATCCATGTGTTTGATTTTATTTGTTCCTGAGTCTTCTGATTTTATTTGCTAGTTGTCAGTGTAAGAACAGGAAATCTATTTGACCATGGATCCATATTATCAGCATTTTGGAGGTAGGAGTGAGAGTTATTATTATCAGCCTCAGTATGAGTTCTATCAGCCTGAATATCAGTATTACCCACCTGTGGAGTAGGAGAATATGTATGAGTCATTTCCTAATACCTATAATTCTAATAGGGTGGATTTTTCACATTTCAGGTATGAGAATGTACAAGGACAATTTGCAGAGTTAAGTTGGAAATTCAATGAAATTACGCAACAAATAAGAGAGCATCAATAGCAACAATTTGCAAGGATACAGGATATACAGATTCAATTAGATGAAATTGCATCATCCATCAACCAGTTACAAGCACAAAACTGCAGTGGAGAGATGGATAGTAGAGATTCTGTCAGGCCTGACCCTACTTCCATTTATTTACAAGATTTTTCTAGTATTATTTGTGATGATGATGTAGTTGTTCAAATTTCTGATTCTACTAATGTTGTTGCTTTAGATGATGTGAATTATGCAGATACTGATGTTGAAGATAATTTAAGTGTAGGGGATTGCTTATTGGAAGCATTACCTCAAGGATCACCTGGATTTGATGATGATGATGAAGAGAGTGTAGGGACTTGTGCTATGGAGCAAAGTACCCAAGAATCACTACATGAAGTTATACATTCACCTGAACCAGAACCTGAGTCATTACTTGATGAGAAAGAGGTAACAAACACCACTCTAGGTACCATTCAACATGATAAGTTAGTATTTCTTGTGATTTTCTGGGAAACTTCTGTAAGGTACCTATTTTTGACTTTATAGCATGTGATACTCATTTTTATCCATTTGGTTTAGACACTAATTGCATTTCAATTTCTCCTAATCATGTGAGTGCACAGGAGGTGTTTTTATTTGATCTTGCAGGTAGCCATAGGATTTTGAAATGGTTACTTGATATGAACTGCCTCTGTCCTCCAGAAAGAATTTGCAATGAAAAAATGAAGAATAAAAAGAATTTGAGTGGAACCATAATGACACCTCTACCGATGTGGATTCTTCTTCTTAATCTTCTTCAACCGCCTGAAATTAAGGGGAGTTTGTTCCTAGCTTTTATTTCTTGCTTATGCATTCCTTTAGTTTAATACTTTACAATTGCATTTTGCTTTTATACTTTGCATTTTGATAAGTTTGCATAGCATGTTATTTAGAATAAAAGTCTCCATGAATTGTTTAGTAATACTTTTAAGATGGTAAAAGTTTCTTAAATTTGATTATCAATTTTAGGTCATTTGACATGATTGGATGCTTTACCTACATGATATTAGTTAATATGGTGGTAGATTCCATTTTGATCAATTGAGCATGATTGCATGAATATTACCTAGTGAGGACCACTTTAATCCTATACTCTATTATTTTCTTTGTGTGACATGCATTTACAACAATTGAAACTCTAGAACTTGCTTTATTTCTTTTCAATGTCACAATAGCATATATATGCATGGAAATAAAGGATAGTTCTTAGTCTTTTTCCCTCATAATTTCTAATTCCTTCTTCCCACAATTTTCTTAAACATCTTCCTCTAGTATTTTAACCTTTGATTACCTTTGCTAGCTCTATTTCATTGAGGGTTTTGGTTGACTATCTTGATGAGTTAGATTGTTCGATGATGGATAAAGGCTTAAGTGTGGGGGAAGTGTATTCCATTGCAATCTTGAGGACTGAATTTAGGGGCTGGAATTGAATGGAAGTTAAGTGATGGTGGTTGTATTTTAGAAATAGGTTGTGAGCAGTCCTTTGATAAGACATTAGAATTTTTGAGATTTTAAATGAATGACAGCATTTGACAGTCATAATTCCAATTGATCAGGATGATGTATTAACTGGACAGTGTAGAGTGCAGAAGTATAGAAATGAAGAGCTTAGTATCAATGTTGTGCCGGAAATTAGAAGTAACCTTAGAAGCTCAAATGAAGTTTTATAAGATGTAGTAACAAATTGCATTTCAGCCTTTCTATAACTCTTATGAATCATTAGAATAGGCAGTGAGTTATCATGAATGCTGAAAACTATACCTATTTTTGTGTACAACAGAATGAGGATAGATTTGCAGAAATAAGTTCAATTAGGAGCAATCTGGCTATTCAGTTATGGAAAGCTTAAGAAATTGCAGAATTAGGAAGAGGAACAATTTCAGAGTGTGTGCAGTTGGAAACTAGAAGCAGTGAACAAATACAAATCTGCACTAAACTGCAGTTTTGTTGAGGAGTTGTACCAATTCCATATTAACAATTCTCAATTCAGTGAGAAATTTAGTGAAGCTCCTATATTTTATGTAACAAATGAATTCTGCAGGAAAATGAATTTGCCATTTCTGTGCCAATCTGAAAAACGCATTTGGAATTCAACTCTCTATTAACTCAGTGCAAATGACGGTTTTTATTGGGCTAAGTTTTAAATGAGTTAAGCCAAATTCCAATTTCTGAAATTCTGTACCAATTCTGACCTAAATTTCTATGAGTCCACTTGAAATTAGATTCTAAAATCACTGAGCTAGAAGTGGAAAAGCTGAAAGAAATGGAGGTATAGTTGTCATCAGTGAGCTATTGTGGAGACTAGAGTAATAACAGAAAATAGAATTGAGAAGAATGCAAAAGTAGAAAAGGTAACAATTTCATCTAGTGTGGAAGCAATGGTGTATCAAAAATTCAGAAGCAGTATCAAGAAAAGGAGAAGATCTAGTGAAGTTTTTAAGTGTGAAGGAACAAATGGTAATCTTGCATCAACTTACTGAAAGATGCAGTGGGCTATAAGAACTGGAATGTGCAGGAATGTATTAGATTCTGAAAGTCTTTTCGGATGGATGTGATTGAATGGCAACTAACTAATTCTGGATGATAATTTGGTTTCTCATTAGCTGACAAGGTTTTTAGAATGTTAAGCAGATACAACACAGAAACACAAGCTGAAAATTGAGAACTGCAAATCTGTTCTGAAATTATTTTCTGATTACTGAAATTGCAGCAAGCAAAATTAAAATTTGGAGTTGAAACTTTGCTGTTGTCATCAGCTTCGAAGAATACTTAAATGATACTAGTCATGAACAAAGAAAATAGAAGCATGACAGAGTTTGAAACATATCAGAAATTGGAAACTGAAGTGTTGATTGAATTGTTGAATTCAACAGCTAAATTGAACTTCAAGACTAATCATGTTCAAGCTCGAATGAAAATAATTTGTATAAAATCATGGAAGAACTGGAACGAAGAAGCTTGAGTTTAGAAGGAAGTTAGTAGCAATTTTGATGCAGGAATTGTAGGCATTGAAGAGCAAATTGAATGTTGGACCAATTGAGACGTACAAATCAGAATTAATATGATGTCTGAAGTATAGATGGTGTAAGGAATATATTGTATCTCTGCAGGAAATCTGAATGCCTATAATTCTAGATTTGTAAGGTTGATTTGCTGAATTTTATTGTTGAACCTATAAGCTGGAATTAGTTCCCTACTTTTGCTAAGAGCTAGTTTGATATTCTATGGAGTCTAATATCTATGATGGGATCATAATTTCTCTTTTCAAATGAAGCATACTTGACAAAACTTCGAATCATTCATTATTCAGAACTGAAATGAAGGAAATGCTGCTGAATCAGGAATCCTGGATTCTGTAACTGTCTGAAATTTTGATACAAGACGCAAATGAAAAATCATTGCATCAATAAGGAGAAGTTGGAGTTTGAAAACCAAAACGTAGCTATCAAATTCAATTTTGAAAAACACTTCTGGCAGATGGAGAACTGAACTGTAGAATTTCTCCAAGTATGTGAAAATGGCAGTGAGGAGTATAATACAGTCCTATGCTCTTGGTACTCTGGGCTAGTATCAAGGATCGATTATTTAAGTACACAAAGTTCATAATCCTTTGTCATGTCTGGATTTGATGAAGTTCAGTTATGCAATGGTGTCAACCTCTCAATCCATTTTCTGATTAGGAAGAAGGTGAATTCAATTCTCTATTAATATAGTGCTAAATGATATTTACTTCCAAGCTTAACTTGTCATGAATCCGACCAAGATCTCCTTGAATTCCAAAATATGAAACTAAGAAATTAAGTCCACTTTAGAGACTTAGTAGCTGGTACTGCAATTCCATAAGTGGATCCTGAAATTAATTTCCAAGTAACTGAAATTGAATTTTCCATGATACAAACTAAAACTACCTTAGCTATCAAATCCTGAAACTTGAAGCTAGGAAGCTATTTTGTTCTGATTTTGTTGGTAAGGAAGCAAATGAAATGAATTCAGAAGGAAACAGAATCAGTTGAAGTTGTTGGAGCGGTGTTGATTGTTACTGATTTCTGTGAGCAAGGTTGTTGTGCTGTTTGTTGTTGAAGTTTTTAATCATTCCAGAGCTTAATGAAACCCTATGCCAAGCTTTTGACACTAATTTCTGATCAGTTTTACATCTTCATTTAATGTTCCTTCTCTTCTGAGCTTACCATGGATAAAAAAAAAATGTAACTTCAATGAATTGATTTTATGAAACTACTCAGTTTTATAATAAATTAGTAAAGTAGCTTGTTAAGGAAGGTGGCATTGGAGATGTTTTCTTGTTAACATGATCAGAAAAATAAGTCCAGATGCAGTGGGTGCAGAATTCCAGACTGCTACCTGGGAAGGTGAACTAAGTTGCTCTTAGTCTACTCGATATGAGGGGAACCTAAAGCTATTATAGGGATGAGTGTTCTCTGTGAAGCTTTGCAGAATGGCAAAGAGAAAAGGAATTTGAACGTTGCTGCTCTGCAAGAATTCAGAAGTCTCAATTTCAGGAATCACTTGAATATGTGGGAGGCTAGATGGTTACAAATGCTATAGATAGTGAATCCATTGAAAAACCGTAAACTGCTTAAATCTGAAAGCTACAATCATTTTGACAATTAATGAATTAGATGCTAGAATTTTTGGTAGCTGGAATTTGTGTACAACAGAATGCTCAAAACTGTGTTGGGACCGAAAAGTAGCTAGAGGGGGGGGGGGGGGGGGGGAATAGCTTCGCGTGTGCTCGTCGTGCTTCGTTGCTTGTTTCTTCAAAGTGATGCGCAGCGGAATACAAAGAAACAAACTACAACAATGCTAACAATAGGATTTTACTTGGTATCCACCTCACAAGAGGTGACTAGTCCAAGGATCCACGCACACACACACACCTCCACTAATAAACACTCCTTTTCGGTAACTACCGAAGGCGGAGAAGCCCTACAAGACTCTCAATACAAGTAGAAGAAAGGGTAGTAAAGAATAAGCAAAAGCTTACAAGAGATGCAGTAAAAACCCTAGCTTCTTCTTCTTCTCGTTGCAACTCGCCTCTTGACTTGGATGAACCTCCAAGAACCTTCAAGAACTGGCGGTGAGGAGCTTAGAGAGTGCTGGGGAGGAGCTGTGATGATTCTGGAATGAATCGGTGAAGTTTTTCTGAAGGAATCGCACGCCAACAGCTATAAATGACGCCAACGGTCGAATCCCAATCGATTGGATTGCTCCCAATCGATTGGGGAGGCTTTGGATCGATCCACGGATCGATCCAGAGCGCCTCTGTGCTCTGAAAAAATGTCTGGATTGATCCACGGATCAATCCGGCGCTTATCGCGCGAAGCAGCAGCGTCCCAATCGATCCACTGATCGATTGAGACCTATGGATCGATCCACTGATCGATCCAGAAGCTTTCTGTTCGCTGGGAAAAGCCTGGATCGATCCACTGATCGATCCGAAGGCCTGGATCGATCCACTGATCGATCCAGAGACTTTTTGTTCGCTGGGAAAAGCCTGGATCGATCCACTGATTGATCCACTGATCGATCCACTGATCAATCCACTAATCAATCCACTGATCAATCCACTGATTGATTCAGCTCTTGGTTTTTACCCAAAACCAAGTCCCAAGCCTCCCAAACCAACATCCGGTCAACCATGACTTGTTGGTACATAAAACCTAGCATCCGGTCACCCTTGACCAGCTAGGACTCTCTCACCAAGTGTCCGGTCAATCTCTTTAACCCACTTGGACTTTTTTCTTCTTGCCAAGTATCCGGTCAATCCCTTTGACCTACTTGGTCTTTTCTTCCTTGTGCCAACTATCCGATCAATCCCTTTGACCTACTTGGACTTTCACCAAATGTCTGGTCAACCTTGACCCATCTGGATTTCCCTTGCCTGGCTTCACTCACCAGGACTTTCATACTGCCTAGCTTCACTCACTAGGACTTTCTCTTCTGCCTGGCTTTACTTACCAGGACTTTCCAACTGCCTGGCTTCACTCACCAGGACTTTCACCTAGCTTCACTCACTAGGACTTTCCTCGTCAAGTATCCAGTCAACTTTGACCTACTTGACTCTTCTTCATCCACACTGATCAGTCCCTGATCAGACTCTTCCCACATAGACAACTGCACCTACATTGTCCATGTGTCTACCTGTATTGTCAAACATCGAAACCATGACCAAGACTCAAGCTTGGTCAACTAGGTCAACCTTGACCTGACGGATATTGCACCAACAATCTCCCCCTTTTTGATGTTTGACAATACCACATGTTGAGTTAGGAAATTAGACTAATCCCATAGCCTCAACTCCCTTCATGCCAATATATGAATGATGGTTTCCTTCATTCTCCTCCTTTTCTAGAGGGCAAACTCCCTCTTTAGGTAATGAAGACCTAACTTAACCATACATTCTCCCCCTATTGGCACACATCACAAACATGCCCCCATCTATGGACACACATCAACAACTTAACTTGTTGAATAACTCTCCCCTTTGAGACTCTCCCCCTAAAGAGTTGCTCATCGTTGTTCACAACTTCACTTGTTGTGATCAACACGATAAAGAAGGTCCCATACCCTTCATTTATCCTAAAATCTACATTCTCCCCAATGTAGTCAAATACCCATCCTTGAGCATTTTGAACGTGTCACAACTTGTAACCACTTGAACAATGAGGATATGCACTCCCCATTAAAGTTCCAACGCTCAACCTTGAGCATTTTTTTTTTTTAAAAAAAAAGGTTAACCGCCTTCCAAGGTTCATGAAAAATAATTTTTTATGTTTTTAAAGAGTCCCTCCCCCTAAAGACATGGCGGTAACTTCTGTCATTGCACCAACAATGACTTGGAATCCCTAAACCTTTAGGAAACCCAAATTTATAAGTTTTGAGGTTCAAATGTTCAAAATTTGAAACAAACCTCAACCTAAACTTCAATTTAGTCTTCCTTAACCAATCCATCCTTGTTTTCAACATGAAAACACCCTTTTTATGTATACAAATGTATTTAGAGGGTTTGAAAAGGTTCCCTAGACTAAACATGGTTCAAAAGTGCTGAAATTAGGCTTTCCCAGCCAAAATCAGCAACTTGGATCGATTGGAGTTGGGTTCCAATCGATTGGACCATGCTGAATCGATTCACTGATCGATTCAGGATTCCTGGATCGATCGACTGATCGATCCAGTGAGCTTCTGCTCGCGGAAACTGCTTTCTCAATCGATCCACTGATCGATTGAGGCACTCCAATCGATCGGGTGATCGATTGAAGCCCTGATATTTCTGAAATTCACTTTCAGTGAATTTCAGAAACCCCTAGAAAATTCCAAAAATCGTAAAAATTTGTGTAGACATTATTTAGGGTATACTTTATCATGGAAAAATAGTTTTATAAGAAAATACTTCATATTTTCAAAGATTGACACAAACTTGAAAACTTGCAAAAACTTTAGTGTTTTCTTCAAGTTTGTGTCTAACTATTCAATGATGATTACTATCAAAAGATAGCCTTCACCAAGGTTTTCCAAAAGCATTTTAAAAATATTTTCAAAACCAATATCCCACCATGTTCCTTGGGCTTAATGCACATGACTTGTACATTAGCTTTCCCAATGATGGGAAAACACATAACTATGTGTTTTGATGAACTTAAAACTCAAGGAAATGCACTAACTCAGCATGTTGAGTTTTGTTCATCTTCCTAACATCTCACTTGTATCTATTGTGCATAAAACACATACAAGTCATCTTATAGGTCTTTGTGAGATGTTAATTTTGGTTTTGCCCTAACCTAGGGTTCATGCATATTTATCTAGGCATCTTGTGGATATTGACCATCCACCTAGGATGTCATTTGGTATACCACTTGATGATAACTGCCATTTGTCCTTAATTTTAAGGAAATAACATAATGCATGATAATGTTATGGCATACATCAAAAAGAAATAATTTTCAGAAGAAAATTTCCTATAACTACATGATGTATGTATGTCATGACATGGTATTTTTGAGTTTTTCATAATAAGTCATGAATGCACAAATAAAACATGATGTCAAGACATATAATGGGCAAGCAAACATGGCAAGATTTAGCATAATTAAAATATACCTAGATTATCTATCTAAGTATCCTTAACCCTTAGCTAATCCTAAAGCATAAACCCTAGATTGCCTAATTTCCTTAAGAAAATACCAAAACCCAACTTGACATTTCTTTAATCTCTTGAATTAATTTTGCCAATTAAAAATTTAAAACATTCCTCAAATGTTGGCATATTTCATTTTCCCATAAGAGTAATCACTTTAAATTAAGGCTTAGATTTGCCTTAAATTCCTAAGACAATACCAAAGTCCCAATTTGGTATTTCTTAACACTTGATTTCTTGTGCCATTTAAAGTCATCTCAAATTTCTTCCTTTATAGCACAATTTACTCTTTCCAAGAGTAACAATAAATCCATTTCATTTTCAAAGGTTAACAAAAACCTTGAAAATGCTCCTTGAGTGTCAATTTCTTCAAAGTTGGGTTAACTACCCTTCTTCTCAGAGTTGACACTCTCTAACCCATCTATGGGATAGAGAAAATGCTCCTAGGAACCCAAAACCTATTGGTGCTCCTTGGATGCTCTAGGTATTCACTAGGGATAACTTCCCTAGATACCTTTCTAGTGACCTTGTTTGGCTTCTTAGAAGTCTTGGTCACTTTTTCTAGGTCAACTCTAGGGATTGCTTCCCTTGTAACCTTCTTTGTGACTTTCTTAGACTTCTTAGAAGTCTTAGTCACATTTGTTGCAAAAATACTTTTAGGGATAACTTCCCTTGTATTTTTGGCTTGACCACTAGACCTAGGGTTGGTTCCATAATTATATGGAACCCTATGGTAAGAGATTACATCCTTCTTAGCCTTTGGTTTGTATCCCAAACCCCTATGGCCATTAGATGACCTTTGTGCTCCTAGACCTAGGCCATGCTCATTTTGCCCTTTTAGGATATTTTCCATCCTTTTTAGGGTCTTTTCCATTTTATCAAGCCTTGACCTCAAGACTTGATTTTCTATCACTAAGTCCTTAGTTTTTGGTTTTCCATTAAATTTATGAGCATTTTTATTTCTAGGCTTGTAGCTAAGGTCCTTAGTGTGATTGCCTAGATTTTTATCTACCTTCCTAATCCTAGGTGTGGTAGTTTTAGCATGGTAAGCTACATTATTTTCCTTAATTTTACCATGCTCTCTATTCTTATGGTAAATAGCATTAAAATGATATAAGTTAGAACTAGCATGCTTTTTACCATAATGTAAAGGGGTAGACTCAATAAAATTTACCTTCCTTTTTACCTTAGAGGCTCCCCCTTGACTTGAGCTTCCTCCTTGAGCCTTGACCATCTTCTTCCCCTTAGGGCATTGACTCCGGTAATGCCCCTTTTGATTGCAAGAGAAGCACACAATGTGCTCCTTGCTCTTCTTTGTTCCGGGGATGGTCTCCTTTGGCTTTTCCTTGCCCTTAGGTGTCACTTGGCCCTTCTTCTTGGCCAATTTAGGGCACTTGCTTTTGTAGTGCCCATGTTCCCTACATTTAAAACATATAATATGATTCTTATTATTAATTGAACTATTTATACCTTCTTGTGTAGGGGTGACACTTGCTCCTCCATTTGATATGAATGTAGAGGCTTCCTCTTGATCCGAAATCGATTTCCCTCCAATTGATTTATCTTGACTTGTGGAGGTGGAAGCTTCTTCATCCTCTTCTTCTCTTGACCCGGATGTGGAGGATTCTCCTTCTTCTTGATCCGGTGTCACCAAGAGTTGCTCCCCCTCAATCCTAGAGGTGGAGGCTTCACCTTCTTCTTCATCCTCTTGTACATGAAACAAGGAATATGCTCCTTCCTTGCTCTTTTGATTACACTCCCTTGAGAATGAAGCTTCTTGGATTTCCTCTTCTTCGGAAGTTGAGCATCTCTCAACTTCGGAGTCCTCCTCTTGATCTTGCTCCAATGAGTCACCCTCTTTGGATTCTTCTTGGTTAGGTACAGTGGAGGGGATCTCATGAGCCTTTTCCAATTTGCTCCATAGCTCTTTGGCATCTTCAACTTCTCCAATTTTCTCCAAGATGCTGCTCGGCAATAGATTGACCAAAAGCTTGGTCACTTTGTCATTGGCCTCACATCTTTGGATTTGTTCTTGGCTCCATTTGCTCCTTTTGAGAACTTTGCCCTTTGAATTCCTTGGAGCCTTAAAACCTTCCATTAGAGCAAACCATTGCTCTATCTCCATCATCAAGAAATTTTCAATTCTTGATATCCAAGAATCGAAGCTTGTGGATGTGTATGGTGGAGCCACCCTTGTATCAAATCCAAGTCCATCTTGGAATTGCATCTTGAAGTTGAGCTTCTTGAATTCTTTGACTTTGATGAATTTGTTCCAACTTCTTCACCCTCTAGCTTTGCTTGTTATGTTTGCCCCTTCCGGCGGTGATTCCGGTGAAGAGCAACCTTGCTCTGATACCACTTGTTGGGACCAAAAAGTAGCTAGAGGGGGGTGAATAGCTCGTCGCGTGCTCGTCGTGCTTCGTTGCTTGTTTCTTCAAAGTGATGCGCAGCGGAATACAAAGAAACAAACTACAACAATGCTAACAATAGGATTTTGCTTGGTATCCACCTCACAAGAGGTGACTAGTCCAAGGATCCACGCACACACACACACCTCCACTAATAAACACTCCTTTTCGGTAACTACCAAAGGCGGAGAAGCCCTACAAGACTCTCAATACAAGTAGAAGAAAGGGTAGTAAAGAATAAGCAAAAGCTTACAAGAGATGTAGTAAAAACCCTAGCTTCTTCTTCTTCTCGTTGCAACTCGCCTCTTGACTTGGATGAACCTCCAAGAACCTTCAAGAACTGGCGGTGAGGAGCTTAGAGAGTGCTGGGGAGGAGCTGTGATGATTCTGGAATGAATCGGTGAAGTTTTTCTGAAGGAATCGCACGCCAACAGCTATAAATGACGCCAACGGTCGAATCCCAATCGATTGGATTGCTCCCAATCGATTGGGGAGGCTTTGGATCGATCCACGGATCGATCCAGAGAGCCTCTGTGCTCTGAAAAAATGTCTGGATCGATCCACGGATCAATCCAGCGCTTATCGCGCGAAGCAGCAGCGTCCCAATCGATCCACTGATCGATTGAGACCTCTAGATCGATCCACTGATCGATCCAGAAGCTTTCTGTTCGCTGGGAAAAGCCTGGATCGATCCACTGATCGATCTGGAGGCCTGGATCGATCCACTGATCGATCCGGAGGCCTTTTGTTCGCTGGGAAAAGCCTGGATCGATCCACTGATCGATCCACTGATCAATCCACTGATCAATCCACTGATTGATTCAGCTCTTGGTTTTTACCCAAAACCAAGTCCCAAGACTCCCAAACCAACATCCGGTCAACCATGACTTGTTGGTACATAAAACCTAGCATCCGGTCACCCTTGACCAGCTAGGACTCTCTCACCAAGTGTCCGGTCAATCTCTTTAACCCACTTGGACTTTTTTCTTCTTGCCAAGTATCCGGTCAATCCCTTTGACCTACTTGGTCTTTTCTTCCTTGTGCCAACTATCCGATCAATCCCTTTGACCTACTTGGACTTTTCACCAAATGTCTGGTCAACCTTGACCCATCTGGATTTCCCTTGCCTGGCTTCACTCACCAGGACTTTCATACTGCCTAGCTTCACTTACCAGGACTTTCTCTTCTGCCTGACTTCACTCACCAGGACTTTCCAACTGCCTGGCTTCACTCACCAGGACTTTCACCTAGCTTCACTCACTAGGACTTTCCTCGTCAAGTATCCAGTCAACTTTGACCTACTTGACTCTTCTTCATCCACACTGATCATTCCCTGATCAGACTCTTCCCACATAGACAACTGCACCTACATTGTCCATGTGTCTACCTGTATTGTCAAACATCAAAACCATGACCAAGACTCAAGCTTGGTCAACTAGGTCAACCTTGACCTGACGGATATTGCACCAACAAACTGAACATTCCTGCTGTACAGGAATGGAAAGCTAATGAAGACCATCAAATTTGGAAACACCACTGAGTGCTGCATGCCCATCTTATGTGTTGTAACTCCTGCAATTTCATTGAAGCCGAATCCTTAAGTTGAGATATGTGATAATACATTAAAACTTGATACACTGAATTTGGCATTGGCTACCAATCAGAACATAGCATCAATATGCATAAGTGGAGTTTGAAATGAATTCTAAAATGCTGAAATTGTGTCATGTTTAGTGCTAATTTTGTGTGTTAATTCTAGATAGTAGGAACTGAAATTTAGTTTTCTATTTACTTTGAGCTAAATGGGAATCTCTGTTAAGCTGAATTCTCCATGATACAAGCTACAACTACCTTAATTTACAGATTATGAAACTTTATCCAGAGAATTCAAATCCTTATTCCTTCAAATCTGAAATTCTGAAACTGTAATTCTGAATTGCAATACTGGAATTAACAAATTTGTTGTGGAACGACTAATATTAGGGGTCAATCTTTTGACTTTTGTATCTAATTTCAGAAATCTGAAATGCATAGCTTAGTTATATTGTATTAAACAATTTAGCAGTTTTCCTACCAGCAACAGCTTCAAGTTTGAATCCTGTTAGCCTAGTATCAAATATAAATCTTTAACAAACTGAATTTTTTATTGCACAAGATGGAATTAATTCAACTTTCAGTTCTGAAACTTAATTCAAGGATGAACTTCTAGTTATTTCAACACTTGAATTCATTTGAATTTGAATTCTTGAGGCCAAGACCTGAATCTGAAATTTAGAGAAGCTATTTCTTGAAGCTGAGTTACTGAATTTGGAAATATTGGAACCATATGATGTTTGCAAAGGAACTGCAATGTGGGAAACAGAGGACAATAAAAATTTTGTTCAGAGTCAAATTGGAAGCTTGTTTTTAGATTTTTGAAAAGGAGAGCAAGGAATGGTGTCTTTATCTTAACAGCTTGTTGCAAGTGATTGGGATTTGATTTGGTACTTCATACATACAATACTAACTTTGAAATCCTATAAAATCTTCATTGACTCACAATTCCTGCAATTGAAATAGAAACTAGCTCTTGTTTTGATTTTTTGGAAGTGGAATTCTTGAAACCAAAAATCTAGAAATCAGAGCTAGTTCTGAAACTGATTTTAGGTGCCAAGTGTAGTGCTTGCAACTAAAGGAATCTGGAAAATGAGTGAGTTTGTATTGTAATTCAGAATGCCAATTCTGCAGTTTTGATCTCATTACAAATCTCAAAAACTCAACTAACAAAGAAGTGGCTAGAAGAGTATCAAGTAATTGAAAATCATGATTGAGTTTCATTACCCGAGACGGACAACATTTTAAGTGTGGGGGAGGGAACTTTTCTCCATAATGGGATTTGTGATTGTTTTAGCTTCCAAGTGATGGAATTGAAAGTGGAAAAACAGTGAAAAGAAAAAAATGGCAAATCAAAAGTATCAAGAGTGGAGATAGAGTATCAAGAATTTTGGATGACCATCAAATTGAAGGAGATGTTAGCTTGATCTTTTGAATTGGTAACAACAAATGGTATTCATCTCTTTTCACATCAAAATGGTCAACTCATCAAGTATATTCCTCTAATACTCTTATCTTCTCACTTTCTTCATTGAATTCTTTTCTTTTGCCTATTTCATCCACTTTAATTGTTATTTTTGATTCCATTTCAATTCTTGATGATTAAATCCTTTTGATTCATGTATGCTATGTTTATAGTGTTGGATAATTAGAAAATAAGCAAGCTTATGGTAGTGAAATGTTGTGAGTGACATTGAGTGAGCTCCACTTATATGCATTTTTGAGTGTGAGAGTTAGAATAGGTAAAAACCTTGTGAGATTGCATCTTGCTTAATTTTTCAATTGGATTGAAACTACAATACCTACTGATTATTGTTTGGATTATATTCATGATTGTTTGTGATCTTTAAATGGTCTTAGTTAAATTCCTTTTACTATCTTCTAGGTATTGCTAGGAAATTTGTGTGGAGATGATTTTTAATTTTCTTTACTTGCACGGGACGTTCAAGACTAAGTGTGGGGGATTTGATAACCATGATTTTACTGTATTATTTTGATTCATACATGCATGGTTTGATGTTATGTTCATAGATAAAACCTATATTTGCATCATATTTCATGCATTATGTTTATTCTTGGATTTAATTACAAATTATCTTATTTTTGGTGTTATTTGATGCTAATATTTAATTCTTATTTTGTAGGCATCAAAGGATCTTGGATTTGGATCTATTCGAACCGAATTTGTGCTCGAATCAGAGTTTAAACGAGAAGATCAAGCTGCGGAGCATTATGGACCGTTCATCAAAGATTAGAGGGATCTGAGCCATCCATTAAAGATCTGGTCCATCTGACCTAAGGGAGAGTAGATCCAGACCCTAGATTAAGATCAACACCTTCGGATCGGAGTTAAAGTGACTTTTCACCGTCGATCAAGATCCAAATTGCTCCCAGCCGCCCGTTCAGATCTAGATCTGATTTAAAACAGAAGCTACAGTAGCTTCATTGGTGTCGATCTCCTCCACAGTGCTGAGCTTCGCATCGCACGACATCTCCAGCAAGTTCCGACCCCGTTTCCCTTCTCCGATCAACTTCTCAAGCTTCGACATCAGTGTAGAGCTTCATGGTAGCTAGTTCCCGATCATCTGGAGCCATCGGTGGGTGTTCCCTGCGGCGGAATTTTACTCTCGGTAATCCCCTGTTCTTCTCAGATTCGGTGGCGTTCCTCCAATCTGTGAGTCCATCTTCCATCAGCAACATCCGGCGGCGCTCCTCTAGTGTTCCTGAGCTTCATTCAACGACAATCTAATATCCGCAACCACATTCCAGATTCAGAGATTCATGTTTGCATATTTCCATATTTCAGGTCGGTTATAGGTTTTGGGTTGTTTCCAGCTTACCGGAGGCGTTCCGCCGGTATTGTTGAGCAAACCTGGAATCGAGGCACAGCTGAGACTCTCCACTGATGACCGGAGTTGGGCGTTCTTGTCTTCGGCTTCTTGCGTGATGGCAAGAAGTGTTGCTTGGTTAGATTGGTTGTGAGATTGGAACGGTTTACCATTTTATTTCATTTTGTTACTATTTTAGAAGTTAGAATAGATTTCTTTGATGTTTGTTATGTTCTTATTAAGTAATCTAGCATTTCTTTGTCTTGTTGAAGTTTAATTCATGTTTAGTAGTTATAATTTCATTGATGCCATTTAGTTTAAGTTTTGTTTGATGTTTAGTTAATTATTAGGGTGTTAAGTTTAATTTAGGGCTTTAATTGGTGCTTTAGATCAAATTTATCTTATGTCTTGTTATTGCATTCCCTATTTTATTCAATGCCTTAAATTAGATTTTATTTAAATCTCATTATTTCATTCTTAGTTAATTATGTTGATGATGAAATTCATTACGTAGTGTGACAATGCGTATGGATTAATCGTTGGCACCTAGGTAGATTTCATTTATGCATTAGATTAGTTTCTTATTTGCTGTGTTTTTCATTTGTTAGATTTAGAATTAAAGTTAAAACCCCCATTTATATATTAAAACCCCAAAAATAGAAATAACATACGATTCTAAGATTACCATCCTACTGTTAGTTCCTCAAGAGATTCGATCCTGGGCTCATTATTACATCATTGTGTAGTTAAGGGGTTCATGGATATAAATTGTTAATTTAATTTGTGGGTGTGACAGAT
Source organism: Zingiber officinale (assembly GCF_018446385.1). Classification (NCBI taxonomy): domain Eukaryota; kingdom Viridiplantae; phylum Streptophyta; class Magnoliopsida; order Zingiberales; family Zingiberaceae; genus Zingiber; species Zingiber officinale. Next base: position 54,670,944 of record NC_055986.1, read on the forward strand.
TTCATCTTATCAACATGCATACAAGATTTCTATACCTCTCGATCTATTATCCATACACCAGGTCCTGGTTAGTACAGTTTTTCTCCTATATATTTCAGTTTGCATTTATCATTCCTATATCAGGAGACTGTACGCATAATTATTGCTATTGGTTATTTTCTTACTATGCATGTCAGTAGTTACCCGCCGAGGAGTTGACTCACCTTGTTGTTATTACTATTTTCAAGTTGAGGCTATCTGGAGAGTTTCAATCGCTAGTCCCCTGTAGATCGCGAGGATATTTATTTGGTCATTTGGTTTTTCTTATGATGCTATATAGAATACGTTTTAGACTTATATTAGTTTTGTTCTATGGATTACTGTATGGTCTTTTATTTATCGATGAGTTTTCTTTTTATATTTATTTAGATATGTTCTGCTACATGTCTGTTTGGACGGCAGAAGAGGTGAGTTGATTTTATTTACATTGTTGTGATTTGTGTTTTATGGGTGTAGTTGAGTAGGATATAAGTTTTGAGCTTTATGGGTGTAGTTGAGTAGGATTTTTGAGATGGTTTTCCTTATCGTTGCATTAGTTTAGTTTTACTATTAAACTGCGTGGGTGTTTGCTTATTTTTATTGTTATTGTTCCGGCCGTGTTGGCTGAGGTATTTGGATGGTTGTAGGAAGTTTCAGATTATCACCCGTACAGGGGAGATGCTGTCGAAATTTCTTCTGCCAGCGACTACCTGGGGCGTGATAATTTATTTCTGTAATGGCCCGACCCGGGTGGACCCCACCTGGACCGAACAAGGAACGCCACCAGAATTGCCCATTGGGTTGACGACTAGCTCCACAGACCACCGAAGGTCCTTTCAGCATGCTTTGTCCTCACTCGCACGCACCCTGGAAAACTTCCCAGGAGGTCACCCATCCTCAGATTTCTCCAAGCCAAGCATGCTTAATTTTGGAGTTCTTAAGTTTGGACTTCCGAAAAGGAAGGTGCACCTTGGTGATATGGATAGTACCATCTAACCTTTTAAGCCATACTTAACCAGAATCTCAGAAACGGGGTATTACAATCACCCCCACTTAAAGACACAACACCCTCGTTGTCTAACCATGAATCACACCACAGACAAATCCTAAAATCTCCCTCGCTAGGTGGTGCCCTGGGTGCTCCTGCCACAGGCGCACTCACGATCGCAAGGTCGCTCTGATACCATCTGTAACGCCCCGGCCGGGCCCCACCTGGACCGAACAAGGAATGCCACCAGAATTGCCCATCGGGTTAACGACTAGCTCCACAGACCATCGAAGGTTCTTTTAGCGTGCTTTGTCCTCACTCGCATGCACCATGGAAAACTTCCCAGGAGGTTATCCATCCTCATATTTCTCCAAGCCAAGCACGCTTAACTTTGGAGTTCTTAAGTTTGGGCTTTCGAAAAGGAAGGTGCACCTTGGTGATATGGATAGTATCATCTAACCTTTTAAGCCATACTTAACCATAATCTCAGAACCGGGGTATTACACCGAAGCTACCAGCAATCAACGCCGCTGGCCAGGGGAGATCTATTGTCACTGAATCCTCTTCCCATCGGCCGATCGCCAGAAGTCGTGCCCTAGTTTTGGTTGCCACTGCTGGATCGCCATTGTCACCACCTCGCTCCACCCAAGTTGCACACGCTGCCTTTGGCCAAGAGCAAGGAACCGTCCAGGGAGATTCTAGCTCTAGCCTTGATCTCTTGTCGTCGCATCTCTGACCTTCAGACTGCACCATTGTAGCTAACCTTTGTTTTGGTTAGTGCCTTCACTCTGGATCCTTTCCTTGTTGAGGGACTCGACTTCGAGGAGGAAATTGGCCACGAGTGGCTAGCTGCAACCACCAGATCTTCTACTCCGACTATTCCCTTATCTTTGGAGTTTGTACTAGACTTCTTTCTTGGATCCGATATGAAGCTTCCGACCTGAATTTCTCATTCAGCGCAGTCCCAACCAAACATCATTGTTTCGATTGGAAAACAGGGATTGATTTAAGGGTAAGTTATTAGTTTAAAGGTTGTGTAACAAGAATTAAGGTTACATTTTCAGATGTGGACGTATTGATCTTGTTTTGGGGTGTGTGATTTGTAGGGCAGAAAATTCATCCATCTCCAGCCATAGTTTTCCGAGGCTAATTGTTTTGGCCGCAAGTCAATAGTGGAGCATTTGGTTTGGATGAGTTTTAAAGTTAACTCCATTTCTATATTGGATGTGAATAGTGTGATGTGGGTTGAATTTATTGTGGGTTGAATTAATTGAGATGGATGAATTATGTAGGTTTGATTCATGATGCTTAGTAGACGATGGAATTAAACTTGATTGGATAATTGGAGTATGTAAAGGAAGTTGTTTGTGGATTAAGAATAGATGTACCATCTGATTCATGATGGGTTTGATTGAATCATTAGATTAATTAACAGATGGTTAAAATTATTATGTGAAGGAAAAGAGGATTAATTGAAGTTAATCATTAATTCATATTAATTAATGATCGTTTGGTTAGGGCTTTTCCTAATTAATCTTAGGAACTTTATTTAGCAATCTTATTCATATGAATTTAGCTAAATAAAATACATTAATGCATGACTCTGATTTTAAGACGGGCATTTCAACGTGAGGTTTATTCTGACATGATCTACAACTAATTATTGGTGCGGGAAGCATCCGACGATCGAGCCTGAGTTTTGATAATGTCAAAGGATTCAAAGTTAAGGTGTGTCTGTGATCTAACGTGCTTGACTAATTGTTTCAGGAAAGTCCTAACTGTGGTTAGGCAGGTGAAAACCCTAGGGGGTGGTAACCCTATGCGGAAAGTCTTGGTGGGTCGAGTGCTTCAGGCAAAAGTCCTGGGGGGGGGGGGGTAACCCTAGGTGGAAAGTCCTGGTGTCGCGAACCAGGTGAAAGACTGGACCAGCTGAGAAGCGGAAGTCCAGCAGAAAGTCCAGAAGCATCGAGCGCTGAGCAAAAGTCCAGTCGATCTGGAGGATCGCACTGGCAACAGGTAAATCTCTTGAGTGGAGTAGGTGAGGACACGTTCCCCATAGAGAGAACAGTAGGCGTCGGGTCGACCTAGGGTTTCCGGTCGGAAATCCGAAGTCAGACCCTGACAGTCCGGAGACTGTCAAACTTTCATATTCATACTATTATTGTGTACTAACTTTGTGTTGTAGGTATTTTGGGACTAACATGTTTGCAGGCACTAAAAACACAAAGTACACCTCGGATGAACAGTGTCCGAGGCGCCTCCATGGAGCTTGGAGGCACCTCGGGTGCAAGGATGAGCTGGCTGTGCGCAGGAGCTGGAGGCGCCTCCATGGGTGTTAGAGACACCTTGGACAGCTGCTTGGAGGCGCCTTTGAGGGATCTGAAGGCGTCTTAAGCAGGATAAGTTGTGACCAGTTCTTCGCTCATCTGCACGGCTGACTCGTTGAGTCTGAGGCGCCTCGGAGTGATTTCAAGACCCCTCCAGCATGCTTTAAAAGCAGGTCTCGAGCAGCTTATTGTATCAACGAACTCCAAGCAATCCCTACGCTACAAGCTGCTGAAGAAACATCCAGAAGTGCTGTTACAAGCCCCCGACAACCTGGAGCTTATAGTTTATTATTGTCGGTATAATTTGTTTTAGTGCTTTCAATTGTAATATCTTATTGTACATTTTTCGAGCTTATAGTTGTTTCCCACGGAAAGCGATCAAGGATCGCGGGCCTTCGAGTAGGAGTCGATCTAGGCTCCGAACGAAGTAAATTCCCCTGTGTCTCTGTGTTTGTTTTTTATTCCGCTGCGTGTTTTAACTCCGATAATTTTACGAATCAAACGAAATAGCCACGAGCGCTATTCACCCCCCTCTAGCGCTTCTCTATCCAACAATTGGTATCAGAGCGGGGTCATTTTGAATCGGTGCAACCACCATTCAAAACAATTTTTTCGTGGTTGATCCTGTCCGAACCAGAAGTCAAAGGACGCTGGGGACGTGGCGCTCCCTGCTGGATCCTCGAGTGCTCCGGCGAACCTGCAACAAAACCGAGCCGGGAGGGGTGTCCCGGCGACGGCCCTCCGACGCTCAAGTCAGGCGAGGAATAACAAAGAGGTGGCTTCAGAGATTCAAAACCAGCGTACCTCTGGTGAAGAAATGGAGACCTTATATAGACCTCTCGAAGGAGCCTGGGCGCGCCAATCAAAGCAATCACCTGCTTTCGACCATGCCCAGGTATGGGTCTGTCAGAAGGACATCCATAAGGCCATACCGCTACTGTACCAACCTCTCCATGATGTGACGGCGAGATCCTCCCTCGTTCAAACTTATGTACGACATAATCATCAGACACGCCTTTGCTGACATCCCATATCCCAAGCCGAATGAATAGGCCGCTCGGCTAACCTTTGTATCCTCGCCCTTATCCTGGCCGAACGGACCACCCGCTCGGCCTTCGGTTCCAGCCGGGTAGACACTCGCTCGGCCATTCGGTTCTCTCGCCTTGGCGTCAGAAACCCAAGCCCATGGCTGGGTTATCTCTGGCTCCGCTCGGACCAGCTTAGCGCGGCCATTACCCGCTTGGCCAGCCCTCCATCCGTTCTTAGGCCGGAACCCTTCAGGAAGTGGTTCCCCCATTCTTACCGCCGGATCACTTGCCTCCCCTTCAAGTCTAGTCGAAGGAGGCAGTGAGTCCGACTGACTGGACTATGTGTCCGAGCGGGTGCTCGTAGCCTTTTGTTTTAAAAGTATTCCACAGGCCGCTCGGTGTGTGCGCCGAATTCAGCCGTTCGGCGCTCGCTCAGATGTGACTCATGCGGCCTGTCGTCGTTGCCTCCTGTCTAAATCTCCTCGGGAACGGCGGCAATCCATTCCATTAAGGTTGCGCGTGCGTGGCATGGTGCACATTAAATGCGCCGAATCGCTCACCGCCACGTGTCGACCATTGCGTGGCGGCGGCGTTTCTTCTGATGGGACGCTATCGTTTGAAATGGACGGCCCGATGGCGTCCTTGTTTCTCGTGACCTGGATCAGACGACGGAGGCCAACCGACCTCGGCCGTATAAAGCCTCAGTCCCCCTCCTTGGCCGCACGCTTGCTCGCGCTTCGTCCTTCTGCTTCTTCTGTTGCTGCGGCCTCCGACGATCCAGTTTCTGTTTTTAGGCGGCTATCATCTCACCGGTGATCCTTTCCGCCCGTTTCCTTCTCAGTGAGTCTTCTTCCTTCATTTACTAGGTCTTCCCTGCTCATTTTGCCTCTTTCATTCCCATTCCTTCGATTTCTTGCTATCCTTTTGCCTCTCCGAGATGGCAAGCTCCTCCGAACCCGCCACCAACGTTCACGGTCCATGGTATGCGACCATGGAGAGTCGGTTTGATGAAGAGGGCGCTCGGCGTCTTGTTCAGACGTACGGGATCCCGGACGACCATGAAATAGTTGTAGCCTACCCGACCGATCGGCCCCATAACCCGCCGATCGGTACCATTTGTTTTTTTCTGGACCAATTCCAGGGCGGTCTTAGATTTCCTACCCATCCTTTTGTTTTGGAAGTTTGTAATTATTTTCGCATCCCGCTCGGCCAACTTGTGCCGAATTCCTTTAAGCTGCTGAGCGGGGTGGTCGTCCTCTTTAGGCTGCACAGTATCCCACTCGACCCCAAAATATTCCACTACTTCTTCTACCCCAAACAATCCGAGTTGGGTACTTTTATTTTCCAAAGTAGAATAGGCTTCAAATTTTTTGAGAATATGCCGACCTCCAACAAGCACTAGAAGGAGTCCTTCTTCTATATATGACTTCCCGAGCGGCCAGCATTCAGAACCAAATGGCAGACCGCTGTGCCAACCCTGCCGGAGCTCGGCAAATTCAGAAGCAATCCAGCCTACCTTCATGCGGCAAACTGGTTGTCCGGTCAGCGGTACAAAATCGACCAGTTGCTTCTCAAGGGGGTGTTGTATATTTTTGGATTATCTCCCGTTCGGGCCAATCTCCCCTACCGCATGGGTAAGGACTCTTTACTCCCTTCGCCTTTTTTATCTAACTGATTTTAATTTTTTCTACTGCAGCTGAAGTCATGTGGCGCTCCAAGGCTACTGATCAGCTGAAATTGAAAGCCGTGGAAATTGAGGCGGCTACCAAAAAAGAACTCGCCAAGCGGGGTCTCATCCCCAGCCGCCCGGCAGATGCAGGAGAGGGGGGGGGGGGCGCAGTCCGCCCCTGAAACAGAAGTTGCCCCATCCGCTTCAACGGAGGTTGAGGCGAATCCTGTTTCCTCTGCTCCAGCCGAGCTGGGAGTCCCCCAGGCCGGGGATTCACCACTGGAAGTTCGGCGAAAACGTCGAAGAGACTCCAGCCTTCCGCCGACCCAAGAGGGTGAACCACAGGCGTCGATCGAGATCGCTTCTCCAGATCGCACGCCGTCGCAGATCAGGACCTCCGTGGCCTCGCCCATCGCACAGCCTTTTGGCTCTCCTCCATGGACTCGCCGTCGCTTACGACGGTTGGGCTAAACTTCAACCATAGGGGAGTCCTCGGGCCAGGCGACTGCGGCTGAAGAAGTGCCGGCCGGCCACCCGACCATCAAGACTATCCTTCGATTCCCATCGGAGGAATATTTATTGTCTGCCGATCGGCCATCGAGCCCCGTTCATGAAATAACATTGACAGGTCCGCTCGCCAAACTTTTCGAAGACGCCCAGATTCGGGTGGCCCTCATGACGCCCAAGCAGCTCGGCGATAACCACATGCAGCAGGCCACTCAGGTAGGTTCATTTTTCTTCCTGTGTCATGCTACTGTTCGGTTCCTGATTTTATTATTTCCCTTATAGCATTGGGCTGAGCAAATCGCCACTAGCCATCGGTTGGCCGAGCTGGAGGATCTTATGGAAAAACTCCAAGTCTCGGGGGGTCCATCGGCCGAGCGGGAGAAACAAGCCCGTGAGGCCGAACAGAAGAAGGCCGCCGACCTGGCTACAGAGGTGGCTCGACTTGAAGGCCTGGTGAAGAAGCGCGACGAAGACATGAAGCGCGCCAGTAGCCGGAAGAAGCGGGCGATCGCTGATATGGACAAAATGAAAGTTGAAGTCCGAGCCCTAGATCAGCGATCTAAGGAGCTGGAAGCCCAACTAACTGCCGAACGGGATGGGCGCTCAGCTGAACGCACGAAAGCGGAGGTGGATCAGAAAGTCCTCCACGATTCACTGATTGCCTCCCGGGCGGCGCTCAGAAACTACAAGGAAGGGGAGCCGAGTCGTCTGGCTGCTGCACGTCAAGATTACCTCCGCTCGGAGAGGTTTGGCACGAAATTTGGCGGCAGCGTCTCTTCGACCTTTGCCGAGGCCGTTAAGGTCACTGTGGCCTACTTGAAGAAGGGTGGCCACCTTCCTGCGGGAATGCACATTCCCGCCTCCGATCTGGCGGCCATGATAGACGACATTCCGGACGGCTTCTTCAACTTCGAAGACCCTGAGTGAGGAGTGTTCCTTGTCTGTACCTTGTTTTTACGTTTCCTAAGCCCAGCGCAACTTTTTGTACTTGCCGTTCGGCATGCTTTCCTTTTAATGTAATTATGTCTTTGCTTGTGTCTTCCTATCCATAATATTCTTCTGTTTGCTTAACGTTTATGCTTAGAGTTAGTCATGCTCTTAAGCGTTCTCCGTCACGCGGCCGGTCAGCTTAACCCATTAAACAAAGTCCGAGCAGGAGGGCCTACTCGCTCTACTCGTATCTAGCCAGTGTGAACTCAACAAACGCCAAGTATCGAAGGACCAACGCCCGAGCGGGCCTAAATGTTTTAATACTTGTGGTTTCCGCGGTTTCTTATTCTCTGATATTCGTTCGTCCGCCCGGGGTATTTATAGTCGCCGGACCGACTCTCGATTTTTAACGACGGAGCTCGTCGGTCTTCTGCTCGGGGATTTATAGACGCCGGCTCGTCTCTACGGTTTAACACCTGGGCTAGACGGTCTTCCGCTCGGATATTTATAGCCGGTCGGCGCGGCTCTCGATCTTTAACGACGGAGCTCGTCGGCGCGGATATTTATAGCCGGTCGGCGCGGCTCTCGATCTTTAACGACGGCGCGGATATTTATAGCCGGTCGGCGCGGCTCTCGATCTTTAACGACGGAGCTCGTCGGCGCGGATATTTATAGCCGGTCGGCGCGGCTCTCGATCTTTAACGACGGAGCTCGTCGGCGCGGATATTTATAGCCGGTCGGCGCGGCTCTCGATCTTTAACGACGGAGCTCGTCGGCGCGGATATTTATAGCCGGTCGGTGCGGCTCTCGATCTTTAACGACGGAGCTCGTCGGCGCTGATATTTATAGCCGGTCGGCGCGGCTCTCGATCTTTAACGACGGAGCTCGTCGGCACGGATATTTATAGCCGGTCGGCGCGCCAGGCGAAGACGTCATGATTCATCTGGAGGCATTTTACCACTTCTTCTTTCTGTTCGTCCTCCAAGTCGGCGGCAATAAAGGTTGTAGCCTCCGATCGGCTCGGATGGATCTGAACCTCCTCCTTTTCATCATAAATTAAAGCAGGAGGTTTCTCGGTTATGGCGTGTACCTCGATCCGCGGAGCCTTTCGCGCGGCGCTGGATTCGGCTCGGACCATTTCCACATAGCATTTCTGAGCGGCTAACTGGTCTCCACGTACTTCACCAATTTTGTCCTCGACCGGGAATTTGATCTTCTGGTAGAACGTCGACACAGCAGCTCGGAATTCGCTTAACGCCGGTCGCCCCAGTATCACGTTGTAGGATGAAGGGGAGTCGACCACCACAAAGTTTGTCGTCCTCGTTCTCCAGAGCGGTTCTTCCCCTAAGGAGATAGCCAGTCTTACCTGTCCGACCGGAAGAACCTCATTGCCCGTAAACCCGTAGAGGGGGGTTGTCATGGGCAGCAGCTCGGCTTGATCGATTTGTAGTTGATCAAAGGCCTTTCTGAAGATGATGTTGACCGAGCTGCCAGTGTCAATGAAGATACGGTGGATGGTGTAGTTGGCTATCACCGCTTTGATGATAAGGGCATCATCATGCGGCACTTCAACTCCCTCAAGATCCTTGGGCCCGAAACTGATCTCGGGTCCGCTCGCCTTTTCTTGGCTGCAACCCACCTCATGGATTCTGAGCTGCCGGACGCTTGCCTTTCTCGCCCTGTGTGAATCTCCTCCGGTTGGCCCACCCGCAATAATATTGATTTCTCCCCGGGAGATGTTGTTTCTATTCTCCTCTTCCCGAGCGGACTGCCTAGGTCGCTCATTGGACCTTCGAGAGCGATCTTCATGCCTTAGAGGGAAACACTGTTTGGGAGATCTCCTATATGTTCGCCGACCGGACTCTTGATGCCGCTGCCGGCGGTCGGGTGAAGGCGATCGACGAGGGCCACCCCGTCGTACGGGAATGGTGATTGAAGGCAGGCCCCGACAGTCGCGGGTGTTGTGGGAGTCAGTATTATGGAAAGAGCAAAACATTGGGGTCCATACCCTCTTTTTCTTCATCTTTGACCGCTCGGTCGCTACCTCTTGGACCACCGGGGACTTCGCATGATGTGCCCGGGATGCCTCAACTCTTGGTCCTCTTGGTGGCTGATGGGCAGCGGGCTGCTTCCGTTCGGCTTGGGCCGGACGTTCGGCATGAGTTCCCTTCCGTCGGGCAGCCTCTGCCTCTTCCACATTTATATACTCATTCGCCCGGTGTAGCATGTGGTTGTAGTCTCTGGGCGGTTTGCGAATGAGCGTGCGGAAGAAATCCCCTTCCGCGAGGCCTTGCGTGAATGCGTTTACCATCGTCTCCGAGGTGGCTGTGGGGATGTCCATTGCTATTTGATTAAACCGCTGTATATACGCCCGGAGAGATTCTCTTGGTTCTTGTTTGATGGTGAACAGGATGACGCTTGTCCTTTGATAACGTCGGCTGCTCGCAAAGTGATGAAGGAATGCCGTTCAGAACTCCTGGAAGCTAGTGATAGAGCCGTCCGGCAGCCTCCGAAACAACCTATCTGCAGATTCCGATAGAGTGGTGAGAAATACCCGGCACTTTACGCCATCAGAGTACTGATGCAAGGTGGCGATGCTGTCGAACTTCCCCAAATGATCGTCGGGGTCGGTCGTGTTAGGATCCTTTGTACGAGGCTAGAGAGGGGGGTGTGAATAGCCGACCCTAATTTCTCGTTTTTCTTCCTACAATTCGTTAGCGCAGCGGAAAAACAAACAAGGAAACGAAAACAAGAAGATCAAACCTCAACGCGTCGATGTAACGAGGTTCGGAGATTAGGGCTCCTACTCCTCGGCGTGTCCGTAAGGTGGACGAGTCCAGTCAATCCGTCGGTGGATGAGTCCCCGGAGAACCGGCTAATACAATATACTCCTTGTGGGTGGAGAAACCTCGCCACAATATTCTTGCAACAGCAAGAAAGGAATACAACAAGAAATACAAGAAGACAAGAACAATGAATGTAAAAACACAGGTTTTCTTGCCTCCTCGCCGACTGGATTTCGTTGAAGCAGCAGCTCCTCAGAACACCTACAACAGCAGGATATCCCAGTCGAGAAGCTCACGCGAAGCTTGCAAAGAAGAGCTCAACAAAGCTCAAGCACCAGAACAGCAGCTCTGTAGCAGAAGAGAAGAGGAAGAAGTTATCGCGCAGCAGCAGCCCTCGACCCCTTTATACCTGCGAAGAAGACAGCGAAGAAACTAGCCGTTGCGTCGCAACGGCTAGAACCCTGATCGGTCTACGGACCGATCAGGCCCTGTGCTGATCGGTCCCCAGACCGATCAGTTAGTGCACAGAACCTTCTGTGCGTACTCTGATCGATCAGGCTACAGCTGGATCGGTCCACAGACCGATCCGCTTCCGCGACATCGTCTCCTGATCGGTCCCCAGACCGATCAGGACATGGCCTGATCGGTCTGTGGACCGATCAGCCTGCCTTTCTTTTCGCCTCTGTTCGCTTGCTGATCGGTCACCAGACCGATCAGTAACCGATCAGAGAGTTTCTGTTCGGTATCTGATCGGTCACCAGATCGATCAAAGCAAACAAGGTATCACTGGATCGGTCTGGTGACCGATCCAGAGCTTGGTTTTTGCCCATACCAAGTTCCAAGACTTCCAAACCAATATCCGGTCAACCTTGACCTATTGGTACTTCATCCCAAGCATCTGGTCACTCCCTTGACCTGCTAGACTTTCCAACACCAGAAGTCCGATCATCCCTGATCCATCTGGATTTTCCCTTGCCTGGCTTCACTCACCAGGACTTTCACCTGGTTTCACTCACCAGGATTTCCACACTGCCTAACATCCCAGTTAGGACTTTCTCATTCACCTAGCTTCACTCACTAGGATTTTCACCTGGCTTCACTCACCAGGATTTTCCCGAATGCCTGGCTTCACTCACCAGGACTTCCAACTGCCTAACATCCCAGTTAGGACTTTCCCACTGCCTGGCTTCACTCACCAGGACTTTCCAACTGCCTAACATCCCAGTTAGGACTTTCTCACTGCCCGGCTTCACTCACCAGGACTTTTCCCGTGCCAAGTCTCCATACTTGGACTTTTCGCGTGCCAAGCTCCCTGCTTGGACTTTTCCAGTGCCAAGTCTCCATACTTGGACTTTTCCAATGCCAAGCTCCCTGCTTGGACTTTTCGCGTGCCAAGCTCCCTGCTTGGACTTTTCCAGTGCCAAGTCTCCATACTTGGACTTTTCCAATGCCAAGCTCCCTGCTTGGACTTTTCCCGAATCAGGTCAACCAGGTCAACCTTGACCTAAGGTTGCACTTACAATCTCCCGAACACCTATTCTTGTCAAACATCAAGAATACAACTCTCTTCTCGTCAAACATCGTCAAACATCAAAACACAACTCGAGTCAGGTCAACTCGAGTCAGGTCAACCAAGTCAACCTTGACCTAAGGTTGCACCAACAATCTCCCCCTTTTTGATGTTTGACAAAATCTAAAATCAAGTTAGGTTAACCCGATAACCTAACTTAGGTTTTCCAACCATCTTCCAATGTCCAATGTTCTTTTCTTGAACATTCTCCGGACATTCTCCCCTTAGGTTAACCCGATAACCTAACTTGGGTTCTCCAATAATTCTCCCCCTTTTTGACACACATCAAAAAGTATTCCAATGTTCTTCCTCGAACATTCCTTGACATGCTTCCCCTAGCTTAGGTTAACCCGATAACCTAACTTGGGTTCTCCAATAATTCTCCAATGAACGCTCTCCCCTTTTTGACACACATCAAAAAGAGGGTATCAAGGTCAAGAGTTTCTTCCTAATGAAAGTCCCATACCTTTCATTGAAACTCTTAATTTCACCTTGATACTAAACTCAACAACCAACTTAGTGATAATCCCATATCACTAATCCTCAAGGAGTAAAAACTCCCCCTAAAAGTCAACTCCCCCTCAACCATTGCACCAACAATGTCTTGGAGAGTTTCAAACCTTTAGAAATCCACAAAACCCAACTTCCAGCTGAAATTTCAGACCAACAGCTGAAAAATCAGAAATTCGGCACGCCCTGATCGGTCCCCAGACCGATCAGAAGCCCCCTGGATCGGTCCCCAGACCGATCCACGCTTCACCGATCGCACTGGATCGTCACTGATCGGTCACCAGACCGATCAGAACTTCCCTGGATCGGTCCGGTGACCGATCCACACTCTGAAATCAGAGATTTCTGATTTCCCTTCCCGGAAATTCAGAAACTCCTAATAAAATCCAGAAAATTCCAAAAATCGTAAAATTTTGAGGATACACTCCTCATACCATATACTATCACGGAAAAATAATTTTCTATGAAAATAGTTTCCATTTTTCAATCTTGATACAAAGTTCAAAAACTTTGAAATAGTTCAAGTTTAACTCAACTTTGTATCACAATGTTCAATGATGAATGCTATCACTAGGAAAGCTTCATCAAGGTTTTTCAAATCAATTTTAAAATGCTTTTAAAACCATTTGAATTTAGGACCATAATCTTAGGGCTAAATGTACATGACTTGTACACAAGCTTTCCCTATGATCCTCCTTTTCTTGAATTAGGCTCATCTAGGTACAAAAACTATGCACCTTGATCCTAACTCATGATCCTAATATCTCACACACATCTAAGGTGCATCAAACCACATTCAAGTCAATTTGATGTGAGATATGGGTTAAGGTCAACTTAGGCTAAGGTCTCATGCATTTTCTAAACACAAATTTGATCTTAATATCAAGATGTGTTCTTCATCCTTAAATCAATTCAATTGATTATTAATGCAAGAGATGATGACATGGCATAAATGATATCATAAATGGAAAACATGTGCCAATGTCATGATGTCATGGCATAAAGTATGAAAACTTAAATAGAGCATGACATATAAACTAGCCTAAGCACTATCATGACATTTCAAATGATGATAAAACTAAACATGATGTCATGACATGTCATATGACAAACAACCATGGTAAGTTAACACAAATAAAATACCTAGATTACCTATCTAAGTATCCTTAATCACTTAGTTAACTTAAATTCTAATCCTAGATTGCCCAAAGTGCTCCAAGAAAATGTCAAAACCCAAATTGGCATTTCTTGATCTCTTGTTTGATTTATACCATTTTAAAAATTTTACAAGAGTAGCACTTCTAAATTAAGGCCCGGATTGCCTTGATTACCTAAGAGAATATCAAAAATCCCAATTTGATATTTCTCTAGGTTTTTCCACATTGTGTCAATTTAAAGTAAGATTAATATATTCTCACTTTGGCACACTTTACTCTTCCAAGGAGTGAATGATAAAGATTATTCTATTTCATTTTCAAAGGTTCCCAAAAACCTTGAAAATGCTCCTTGAGTGTCAATTTCCTCAAAGTTGGGTTAACTACCCTTCTTATTGGAGTTGACACTCTCTAACCCATCTATGGGGTAGAGAAAATGCTCCTTGAGTGTCAATTTCCTCAAAGTTGGGTTAACTACCCTTCTTATTGGAGTTGACACTCTCTAACCCATCTATGGGGTAGAGAAAATGCTCATAGGAACCCAATACCTACTTGAGCTCATTGGGTTCACTAAAAATTCACTAGGGATGACTTCCCTAGCAACCCTCCTAATGACCCTCTTAGGCTTTAAAGCCTTGGTCATTTGGGTCTCATCAAGGTCAACTATAGGGGTGACTCCCCTTGTGACCTTGGTAATGGTCTTCCTAGCCTTAGGTTTTGTTCCATAATCGAATGGAACATTATGATAGGTGGGCTTGACCATTTGGGACTTAGGTTTGTGACCCAAACCCTTTTTGTCCTTGGACATTGGTTTTTGACCCTTAAACCCTAGAGATGACTTCTCCAAGTTTTTAAGAGCCTTTTCCAAAGTATCAAGTCTTGACCTCAAGACTTGATTCTCCTTCTCTAATACCTCAATTTTTGATTTGTCATTCTTCTTTGAGGCATTCCTAGGCATGTGTCTAGTTGATTTGGGGTTTCTACCTAGGTTTTCCTTAACCTTAGAAGTGTTAATCCTAGGGTTAGCATTCCTAGTAGTATCCCTATCTAGGTTGACATGTTTAGCACCTAAGCACATGTATTGATTTCTAGTGTTAACATGCTTATCATTATTGACTAATGCAATAAAATTACTAGCATGTATCCTACTAGAATTGCACGAATGAGCCTTAAAAGATACCTTAGGGTTTGCCTTCGCTCCCCCTTTACACGTGCTTGGTCTTTTGTCCTTGTGAGATTGCCTCCCCTTGGACATTGACTCCTATAATGTCCCCGTTGCTTGCATTGGAAGAACACCACGTGCTCCTTGCCCTTGCGTTTTGGGACTCCGACTTCCTTGATCTTTGGCGCCGGTGGAGTCTTCTTAGTCTTCTTTGGACATTTACTCTTGTAATGTCCAAATTCCCTACACTCAAAACACATTATATGCAATTTACTTGAACTTAAAGTGTTTGAGTTACCTAGGGTCGAGGATGGATGGATGCTCTCTTCTTCATCCCTCCCGGAGGTAGAAGGTTCTTCTTCGTACTCCGATCTTGAAGAAGAACTCACCTCCTCTTCTTCTTTAGACGTTGAGTAGCCCTCAACTTCTAATTCCTCACCTCCATGATGTGAGCTACTTGATGACTCACTTGTCTCCTCTCCATGATTTGAAGTGGAGCTCTCCTCATGGAGTTTGGCCAAGTTGTTCCACAACTCCTTAGCATTATTGTATTCACCTATCCTACACAACACATCATTAGGTAAAGAGAATTCAATGATTTTCGTTACCTCATCATTGATGGTTGATTGGTGGATTTGCTCCTTCGTCCACTCCTTCTTCTTGATAGGTTTTCCTTCCTCATCCATCGGAGGGGAAAACCCTTCTTGTACACAAAACCAATTTAACATATTAGTCCTAAGAAAATACATCATCCTTACCTTCCAATATGTGAAGTTGTCGTGAGACTCGTAGAAGGGTTGAATCGTGACATCTTCTCCATAGAGATCCATCTCTAGCCCGTGCTCCCCCGGGTGTTGATCCGTCGAAGAGCGACCTCGCTCTGATACCACTTGTTAGGATCCTTTGTACGAGGCTAGAGAGGGGGGTGTGAATAGCCGACCCCAATTTCTCGTTTTTCTTCCTACAATTCGTTAGCGCAGCGGAAAAACAAACAAGGAAACGAAAACAAGAAGATCAAACCTCAACGCGTCGATGTAACGAGGTTCGGAGATTAGGGCTCCTACTCCTCGGCGTGTCCGTAAGGTGGACGAGTCCAGTCAATCCGTCGGTGGATGAGTCCCCGGAGAACCGGCTAATACAGTATACTCCTTGTGGGTGGAGAAACCTCGCCACAATATTCTTGCAACAGCAAGAAAGGAATACAACAAGAAATACAAGAAGACAAGAACAATGAATGTAAAAACACAGGTTTTCTTGCCTCCTCGCCGACTGGATTTCGTTGAAGCAGCAGCTCCTCAGAACACCTACAACAGCAGGATATCCCAGTCGAGAAGCTCACGCGAAGCTTGCAAAGAAGAGCTCAACAAAACTCAAGCACCAGAACAGCAGCTCTGTAGCAGAAGAGAAGAGGAAGAAGTTATCGCGCAGCAGCAGCCCTCGACCCCTTTATACCTGCGAAGAAGACAGCGAAGAAACTAGCCGTTGCGACGTTAGAACTCTGATCGGTCTACGGACCGATCAGTTTATGCTGATCGGTCCCCGCATCGACCGCTTAGTGCACGTAACCTTCAGCATTCGATCGGCCGTGGATCGCATACCGGATCGGTCCACGCATCGATCCGCTCGCGACATCGTCTCCCGATCGGTCCCCGCACCGATCAGCCGCTTTCTTTTCGCTCGCTTGTCGACGGTCACCGCACCGATCAAGAACCGATTAGAGAGTTTCGTTGTATCGATCGGTCACTGCACCGATCGTAGCAAACAGACACCGATCGGTCTGGTGACCGATCCAGAGCTTGGTTTTTGCCCATACCAAGTTCCAAGACTTCCAAACCAATATCCGGTCAACCTTGACCTATTGGTACTTCATCCCAAGCATCTGGTCACTCCCTTGACCTGCTAGACTTTCCAACACCAGAAGTCCGATCATCCCTGATCCATCTGGATTTTCCCTTGCCTGGCTTCACTCACCAGGACTTTCACCTGGCTTCACTCACCAGGATTTCCACACTGCCTAACATCCCAGTTAGGACTTTCTCATTCACCTAGCTTCACTCACTAGGATTTTCACCTGGCTTCACTCACCAGGATTTTCCCGAATGCCTGTCTTCACTCACTAGGACTTCCAACTGCCTAACATCCCAGTTAGGACTTTCCCACTGCCTGGCTTCACTCACCAGGACTTTCCAACTGCCTAACATCCCAATTAGGACTTTCTCACTGCCCGGCTTCACTCACCAGGACTTTTCCCGTGCCAAGTCTCCATACTTGGACTTTTCGCGTGCCAAGCTCCCTGCTTGGACTTTCCAGTGCCAAGTCTCCATACTTGGACTTTTCCAATGCCAAGCTCCCTGCTTGGACTTTTCGAGTGCCAAGCTCCCTGCTTGGACTTTTCCAGTGCCAAGTCTCCATACTTGGACTTTTCCAATGCCAAGCTCCCTGCTTGGACTTTTCCCGAATCAGGTCAACCAGGTCAACCTTGACCTAAGGTTGCACCTACAATCTCCCGAACACCTATTCTTGTCAAACATCAAGAATACAACTCTCTTCTCGTCAAACATCGTCAAACATCAAAACACAACTCGAGTCAGGTCAACTCGAGTCAGGTCAACCAAGTCAACCTTGACCTAAGGTTGCACCAACAGGTCGTTCCATTGTAAGCTCCGATCGGTGGTGGTGTATAGTATTTTGGTAACGGATCCCGATGTATGGCTTCAGAGAATTGTCGGTGAACCTGCTCGGGTGGTGCGTCCGCTCGGGGAGCTTTGCCCTTCCTATGATCCCGAATGGGAGGCTTATCGGATGAAGATCCTTGCTCCCCGTGGGCGGGCGCGATTTCTGGGGGAGTACGGAAGAGAGCCCGAGGGAACCCTCCTGTTGAAACATATTCCGGGCGGTCTGCTTGCGCCGCCCGGCCTGCTGAAGCCGAGGTTGTTTGCTGTTGCGCTCGCTCAGCTTGTGCTTTCTCCTTTTGCTGCGCCACTATCTTGGCTGCCCTCGCCTCGACTACAGCGTCAAACTCTTCTTGTGAGAGTGCCACGGTATGTAGTCTTCCAGCCTCGTCCATTGCTTCTGCTCGGATGCAGGTGCGTTCCCACAGACGGCGCCAAATTGATCCTGTCCGAACCAGAAGTCAAAGGACGCTGGGGACGTGGCGCTCCCTGCTGGATCCTCGAGTGCTCCGGCGAACCTGCAACAAAACCGAGCCGGGAGGGGTGTCCCGGCGACGGCCCTCCGACGCTCAAGTCAGGCGAGGAATAACAAAGAGGTGGCTTCAGAGATTCAAAACCAGCGTACCTCTGGTGAAGAAATGGAGACCTTATATAGACCTCTCGAAGGAGCCTGGGCGCGCCAATCAAAGCAATCACCTGCTTTCGACCATGCCCAGGTATGGGTCTGTCAGAAGGACATCCATAAGGCCATACCGCTACTGTACCAACCTCTCCATGATGTGACGGCGAGATCCTCCCTCGTGCAAACTTATGTACGACATAATCATCAGACACGCCTTTGCTGACATCCCATATCCCGAGCCGAAAGAATAGGCCGCTCGGCTAACCTTTGTATCCTCGCCCTTATCCTGGCCGAACGGACCACCCGCTCGGCCTTCGGTTCCAGCCGGGTAGACACCCGCTCGGCCATTCGGTTCTCCCGCCTTGGTGTCGGAAACCCAAGCCCATGGCTGGGTTATCTCTGGCTCCGCTCGGACCAGCTTAGCGCGGCCATTACCCGCTTGGCCAGCCCTCCATCCGTTCTTAGGCCGGAACCCTTCAGGAAGTGGTTCCCCCATTCTTACCGCCGGATCAGTGGTATTTTCAGATTTTTCGGAGTCAATTAGAATTTAGCCTTATAGCTATATTCTAATTCTTTTCTCGAATCG
The DNA here is from genome assembly GCF_018446385.1 of Zingiber officinale. Classification (NCBI taxonomy): domain Eukaryota; kingdom Viridiplantae; phylum Streptophyta; class Magnoliopsida; order Zingiberales; family Zingiberaceae; genus Zingiber; species Zingiber officinale. The sequence goes on from NC_055986.1 coordinate 54,689,473, forward strand.
GTTTTTGATAGAAGTTGGTGCAACACCACTCGAGTCCGTTTTCTTTTTTATACTTCCCGCACTACTAATCCAGGACCAAGTCCTGGAATTTTCTTGTCATTTATTTTCTTCACTGTTAATCTAAAATGGCCCAACAAGAGGGTTATAGCACTGTCCGTCCCCCGCTCTTCACCGGAGAGGACTTTGGTTACTGGAAGGGCAGAATGGAGAACTTCCTGAAGATCCAGTTCGAGACGTGGATGATCATCAAGACCGGTTTGGATCTGCCAACGGATAAAGACGACAATCCTTCACCCTGCGAGGATTGGGAACCTGCATTAATCAAGATGGTGGAGGCAAATGCAAGAGCAACTTGTACCCTCCAGTGCGGACTAACAAAGGAGGAGCTAAACCGCGTCGGTCCATTCTCAAGCGCCAAGGAGCTATGGGAGAAGATGATCGAGCTTCACGAAGGGACCTCTGATACCAAAGTAATTAAGCGTGATTTACTATTCAATAAATTGTATAACTTAAAAATACAGGAAAATGAGACGGCAAGCCAGCTACATGTGCGCATTCAAGACATCCTCAATTCTCTCCATGGAATCGGGCAAAAGGTAGAGAATCGGGATGTCATAAGGTATGCACTAAACTTGTTTCCGGGGAGCACATTGTGGGCATCAATGGTAGATGCCTACAAAGTCTCCAAGGATTTATCTTCAATAAAATTAGATGAATTATTCTGTGAGTTTGAATTACATGAGCAGACTAATGCACAGCCAACCGAGAAGGGGGTTGCTTTGGTTGCAGGTACTAGTCGAACGCGCGAATCGAGATCACGATGAAGAACTGAACCAGAGTCAGAAGAAGAACCCGACTCAAATGATGAAGATGAAGAACTCACAACCGAGCTCATGAACCTTGTGAAGAAACTCTGCAAGAAGAAGAAAGGCTTCAACAAGAAGGACCTAAAGAAGGCAGTCCAATCCAAGGAGGCCCAACCAAGTTCTAAGGTAAAGTTCGAAGTGATCTGCTACGGGTGCAACCAGAAGGGGCACATCAAGGCCAACTGCTCTAATCAAAAGGATGCAAAGAAGCAAAGAAGGAAGAAGGCCTTAAAAGCAACATGGGACGAATCCTCCTCAGAAGACGACGATGATGAACTCGATCAGACGAGTTTACTTGCGTTGATGGCTCGGGACCAGATCGACGAATCCGAGAGCGAGATCGAGTCGGAGGCCGAGTCCGAGCGAAGCCACAAATCCGTATCCGTTTCTGAAGGGCCCGATCCCTCTGTAAGTATCCCTCGACTCAATAACTTAGTCAATTATTTATTACGCAAATTAGCCAAGTCGAATCTTAGAATTAAGTCACTTCTAAAGGAAGTAGCTATCCTTAAAGAAGTGACTGACTCCAAGTCTTTGACTGAACCAGTTCAGACTGAAAACTTAACTCAAGTTCAAAAACTTGAAGAAGAGAACTTCAGTCTGAAAACTCAAGTCAAGGATCTGGAGAAAACATTAGAACGGTTTTCTTTAGGTTCCAAGAATCTTGACCTAATTCTTGGGACACAAAGAGCCGTTTACAATAGAACTGGTCTAGGATTTAAACCAAAAAGAAAATATAAATTCTACTTATCTCTTGTAGAAAGAACAGATAGAAAACAGTCCAAGCATGGGTCCCCAAGTCCAAATTGATTAATCAAGTTGGACTTGGTAAATATTGGATCCCGAAGGATCAAACACTACCTCGATAGACCATATCGAGGCTATGATCCAGGGGGAGCAAAAAGAAAAACAATATTAATAAAACAAAATTTAAAATTTAAAATTCAAAAATAAATTAAATTATTAAATTAAATTCAAAATTTAAAATTTGAAAATAAATTAAATTATTAAATTAAAATTCAAAATCAAATTAAAAATTCGAAATTAAATCAAAATTCAAAAAGTCTTTTTAAAAAAAAATCGAAAATAAATTAAAATTAAAAATTAGAAATTAAATTAAAATTCAAAATTCAAAATTCAAAATTAAATTAAAATTCAAAATTCAAAATTTGAAAATAAATTAAAAAATTTAATTAAAATTCAAAATTCAATTAAAAATTCGAAATTAAATTAAAATTCAAAATTCAATTTAAGTCAAATAAAAAATAGAAGGAGGATCCAGAATAGCTGACACCCCCAACTAAACTACCCGACTGGGTAACCGAACTTAATGTAACGACCCAATTTTCCTTATTTTGAGTTCTGAATATCTTCAAAAATATTTGAAAATGCTTTTAAAATATTCTAGAGATTTTTAGGAATTTTTAGAGTATTTTTATGCAATTTTTGGAGTCCGTTTGGTATTTTTACCGAGTGGAGGAAGTTTAAAAAAAAAAATATAAAATAAAAACCAAAGTGCAAGAGCTGGGATTCGAACCCAGCTTCTCGGGCCCAAGCTGTAATCGGCCCAACCAACCAGCTGAGCTACACGGTTTTATTAACCTAGTATGGAGAGAAATAGATTTAAACATAGTTGGAATCGAATTAAAATTTGGTTATAAAAAGAGGTTAAGTTAAGAGAGGAAAACCTAAAAACTTTCTCTCGAAATTTCTCCTCTCCTCTCTCGCGACGGTGCCGGCTCTCTCGGGCGAAACCGCATCCAAGGCTAGGGTTTCCTCCTCTCGACGTCGGCGAGGCATTTTCCGGCCGGTCTCCACGCGTGGGTGACCATTCCGGCAAGGGGAGCTCGGGAAACACAAGAAAAAGGGAGAAATCGGAGCTCCACCGAAACCCTAGAGCGTTTCCTTCGGATTGTAAGTCCAAGAACCCGATGTAAGTGCTTCTCACCTGCGGTAGGAGTAGCTTTTGGGGTTTTCGTTTGCATTTTCTTGTTGTTGTGTAATGAACAAGAGCAGCCCTTCATTCTAGCCTATTGTCCAGATTTCAACCCTTTACTAGCATTTTAGTTTGGGTTTTAATTCAAGTTCTTTTGCTGTTTTTTTTTAGCACGGACAGATTTTTAAGTGTCTTCCTTGATTGTTACAGCATGCTTAATTAGATGTGTTCGCCTTACATTGCAAGCATGTTTAAGTAGCTATGCTTCTTTCCAGTCATGGCATGATTAAAGGATGGCTAAGATTCAAAAATAATTAGTTTCACAAGCTTGTCATTTGGAACCTGTTACTGCCGTGAGCCTGATCAAACTTAATTCCTAAGAGCATGTAGGCTTTAAATTTCTGATTGAGTTTGTTTTGAATATATCCAGATATATATTAGTGGCACATGGTTTTAGAATCCCTTGTATAATGTAGATGTGTGAGAAGTACAAGCAAAGTAAGACTAAGGTCACAAATTGATCTTGAATTCCAGAATTTAGAATTAAAGCACACTAAGTGCTTAAATAAATGCCAAGGCATTTTATTACAAGAAGTATTTAAAGAAGGATATAAAGAAAAGTATTTTACTTTTAAAAGGGCATGTACCGGACACAAAGTCCAAGGGATGGGCTCCAAGTTGCCCCTAGACATAAGGTCTAGAAGTGTCTTAATGGTTTTGGGATTAGCTACCTCAATTCTCATTAAGAAAGGCGCGCAAAGTGGTACAATGTCGGGCCCAAGTAAAGTTGAATATTATTTTAAAGTATAAAAGTATTAATTTGGAAACAAATAGAACAAGTTCCTTTATCTAAGTTGCAAATTCTAGCAAGTTAAATTGTTATTTCCTTTAGAGATGCATGATGTAGTTTTATTGCTATTTTTCATGTGGAGCATGTATTCTCTGCTTTCCTTTATGCTTATGCATTCCTTATCGAATTTTGTGAGTAGAAAGCACTTACTAAGCTTTTAGCTTATAGATACTACTTTTTCCTCCTACTGCAGATATGGATAAAAATAAAGGAAAGGCTAAAGTGGTATAGAAGAAGGCGACAAGGAGATGTTGATGGTGTGTGTGATGGCTGTTATGGGAGCTTGGGACCTTGTTAATAAATTGCTGCAAGTTAATTTAATTAGTTTTCTTCTTAAATAACTAGGAGAATTTAGAGAGATACAGATTCTTTTACTCTTTCTGTTTTGCTGTTTTGAAGTTGTTCAGATGCTTTTGTTCTGTTGAATTTCTGGAACCATTTGGATGGTTAAATGCATGGTTAAAGGTTGCTTAAATGCTCAGAAGTTTTATGCATGCTGGATTGTTATATGCTCAATATTTTCAGTGGTATTCTTATGCTCAGTAATATTGTTACAGTTGGTTGTTATAAGCTCAGTACTTATATGTGCATGTTGGTATTCTATATGAGTTTTGTTTTAATGGAAAAACTGCCACATGATAAATTTCTGCTGTAGTATACATAAATGGCTAGCAATTTTTCTATGCTCGGAATCCTATTGTACTGCTGGGATTTTGAATTGCTGTAAGTAGTATACATGAATAGTTAGCAATTTCCTATGCTCAGTTTTCCTTTTGTTACTGCTGGAAATTGTAATCGGCTATGAAATGCTAGAAATTTTCCTATGCTTGGTATCTCTATTGCTGTCAGTTTGTTTGCCGTGGGAATTAAATCTGCAGGAATTCTTTGGTCTTGTCTATAAAAAAAGAAGAAAAGGGTGCTCTGTTCGGGTTGTTAGAAATGCATGAGCAGTAAGAGTTTTGGTGTATGAAAGAAAAGCATGTGTATGAAAGAAAAGCATGTGATGTTTGGTTGTTTTTAAACTGATGAACAGTAGTTTTAATTTGTAGAATGAATAACTACATTTCTTTAATGAATGCAAGTTAACAAAGATGTAGCAAGCAGTAGAAGTATTTAAGCTTCATCTGTCCGTATGTCTTCTTACTTGTTGCTTCACTTAATTGCATGTTTAATCCTGTAATAAATAAACAAGGAAGAAAAGAAAAGAAAAATATGTATGCTAGCTGTTGACAAGTAGAGGCATTAATCTTCTATAATTTTCTTGATAGCAATTGCCATGTATGTTTGCTATAAAGTGTAGTAAGAACTAAAATAAATGATGGAGTTTTATGCTCAGATTATTTCTCCGTAGATCTTTAATATTTCTGATATTAGAGTAAGTAACATCAGTTAAGTAGAGTTTAAGTAAGTAACAGTCACCCTCAGAGTAATAGTAGGAAGGGTGGCCGTTACAGTTGGTATCAGAGCAGGTCCATTTTCCAGCAACACACACACATCAGCATCATCCTTGCCGTCTTCAAGTAAGAAAGTATTTAAGTTCTTTCTTTATTGCTTTCCTTTATTTACATTATTATTTGCAGTATGGATTGATAGTTATAAGTGAATGAGTAAGATAAGAGTTTTATTCTTTTAGCTATTTCCTTTCTTAATATATAAATTGGTATGTTTAGAAAGGGTAGAGAAATCATCAAATTTTCTTATTTGTTTAACTAGATGTCGAGAAGAGGACGTCCCCGTACCGCTCGTACTGAGGACCAAGTTCAGGAGGAAGAGAGGCCAGGCTCAACTGAGCCCAATCTTTCTGAAGTTGTTGCCCAACTTCAGAAACAAGTAGCTGAGCAGCAGCAAGTAATTGCCAATCTGATGGCAAATCAACAACCAGTCCCTCCTACTCCTCAAACAGTAACTGTGGAGACTCCAGTGGTAACTGAGGTTCCACCAGCTGGCCAAGGAGTCGTCACAGCACCCCAGAGACAAGAAGCTTACCTTATACAGTGGCTGAAACTGAAACCAGAGAGCTTCTCAGGCACGATTGAGCCCTGGGATGCCCAGGCTTGGTTCAAGACACTGGAGAGCACCATGGAGCTTCTTGACTGGCCAGAAGTCGAGAAGGTCAAGTGTGCCTCCTTCTGCCTGACTGGAGACGCACGCATGTGGTGGGAGAGAGTCAAAAGCAAGAGGGCAATCAATCAGATGAAATGGATTGATTTTGAGATAGAATTCTACGACGAGTTCTTTCACCAAAAGATCACCAACAAGCACTACGAGGAGTTTATGGAGTTCAGACAGGGGGATCTGACAGTAGAGGACGCAGTTAAAAGATTCAACAGGCTAGCTCGTCTCTGCCCAGAACTAGTAAGTACAGAGAAGGAGCGAGTCAGACTAATGCTCAGAATGCTGAAGCCTGTGATATCACTTAATGTGAGCAGTGGGACTCATCAGCCCATGACTGGAGAAGAGTTGGTCAGTAGAGCCTTAGTAGCTGAGCACTACCTGAGCAGCATGAAGGCACAAAGAGAGCAACACAAGCCAATCAAGATGGAGACTAAGACTGGGGGAAATCAGAAACCCCAGTCAAATAATCAGAACTGGAAAGGCAAGGGCACTAAAAGAAAGCAGTGGGATTCAGGAAGTAACCAGAAGGGAGGACCAGAAACCAAACAGACTAAGCTCCTTCCCTGTCCCAAATGTGGGAGAACACATCCAGGAGCCTGCCTCTTGGGTAAGACTGGATGTTATTCTTGTGGTCAAGAAGGACACATGGCCAAACAGTGTCCTAACAAGTTCAAAGCACCTCAGCCACAACCAATACAACATGGAGCCAAGCCTCAACTACATTATATGCCTGCAACTCTGGAAGGACCTCAGATCAGTCAAGGAAGGTTGGAAGCTCCACCAATTCCAGCCTTTGACAATGCCAGAGTATTCTCCCTTACCAAAGAGGAAGCTGCTAGTGCCTCCACGGTCGTAACAGGTCAAGTAGTTATTTTTCAGCATATAGCTACTGCACTATTTGATACTGGGCGACCCATTCTTTTGTATCCATACCTTTTGCCAAAGAATTACAGGTACCTACAGAAAGCATGAATTCCAAGTTCCTGACAACCCTACCTTCTGGGGAAGTCATGGAATCTAGTCAGTGGCTTCGGTCTGTACCAGTCAGAATTTCAGACCGAGAGCTATATGTTAACCTGGTAGTCTTAGCTATGCAGGATTTCGATATCATTTTTGGTATGGATTTCCTCAGCCAGTACAGTGCTTCAGTGGACTGCCGCAGAAGGAAGGTGATCTTTAGCCCAGAAGGTGAACCTTCCTTTGAATTTACAGGAGTACCAAGGAGGAAGACCCAGAAATTCCTCTCTTCTCTCACAGCTCACCAGATGTTAGCTAAAGGGTGTGCTGGTTTTCTTGCATTCATTGTGAGTACAGAGGAAGAAGAAAGACCTAAGCAGGAGGAAGTTCAGGTAGTCTGTGAGTATCCAGAGGTGTTCCCAGAAGAGCTACCTGGACTACCTCCCAACAGAGAAGTGGAGTTTGAGATTGAACTGGTTCCTGGTACCGGTCCAATTTCAAAAGCTCCATATCGCATGTCTCCAGCAGAGCTAAAAGAGTTACAAGAGCAACTTCAGGAGCTACTTGACAAGGGTTTCATACGCCCTAGTCACTCACCATGGGGAGCTCCTGTGTTGTTTGTCAAGAAGAAGGATGGATCTATGCGGATGTGCATAGATTATAGAGCTCTGAATCAAGTGACCATCAAGAACAGGTATCCACTGCCCAGGATCGATGATTTATTTGATCAATTGAAAGGGGCAACAGTGTTCTCCAAGATAGATCTGCGCTCTGGGTACCATCAGTTAAAAGTGAAGGAGAGTGATATACCCAGAACTGCTTTCAGGACCAGATATGGACACTATGAATTTGTGGTCATGCCTTTTGGTGTGACTAATGCACCTGCAGTCTTCATGGACTTGATGAATAGAGTGTTCAGAGAATACCTCGACAAGTTTGTCTTTGTGTTCATAGACGACATTCTAGTCTATTCCAGAACTTCAGAGGAGCATGACACGCACTTGAGAATAGTTCTGCAGACCCTTCAACAAAAGCAACTTTATGCTAAATTCTCAAAGTGCGAGTTCTGGTTGGAACAGGTGGCATTTCTAGGTCACATTGTTTCAAAAGAAGGTATTCAGGTAGATCCAGCCAAGGTAGAAGCGGTCAGCAACTGGAAGAGACCCAAGAATGCCAGGGAGATCAGAAGCTTCCTTGGTTTAGCTGGGTACTACAGGAAATTTGTGGAGGACTTTTCCAGGATAGCCTCTCCACTTACAGCCCTCACCAGGAAGGACAAGAAGTTTGAATGGTCAGATAAATGTGAGCAGAGTTTTCAAGAACTCAAGAGGAGACTGACCAGTGCTCCTATATTGACTGTTCCAGAGGATGACAAGAGTTTTGACATCTACAGTGATGCTTCCAAGATGGGCTTAGGAGCTGTACTCATGCAGGAAGGAAAAGTTGTAGCTTATGCTTCCAGACAACTCAAAGACTACGAGAAGAACTACCCCACTCATGATCTTGAGCTGGCAGCTGTGGTCTTTGCACTGAAACTCTGGCGACACTATTTGTATGGAGTCCAGTGTAGAATCTTCACAGATCATCAGAGTCTTAAGTACTTCTTCACTCAGAAGGACTTAAACATGAGACAGCGCAGGTGGCTAGAGTTGGTCAAAGATTATGACTGTGAAATCCTCTACCACCCAGGTAAAGCTAATAAAGTGGCAGATGCACTAAGCAGAAAGTCCAGTGCATCCTTGATGTCCTTATCATCATTAGCCCTGCCACTACAGAAGGAGTTGTCAGATTTCGGACTTGAAATTATTTATGGGCAACTTTCTGCATTGACCCTAGAGTCAACCCTGCTTGAGGATATACAGAAAAAGCAAAGTGAAGATCCAGATATCCAAAAGATCAAGCAAGGAATACAAGAAGAAGGAAATTCAGAATTTCGAGTATCAGACAGTGGAATTCTTTATCAGGGAAATCGCCTTTGTGTTCCCAATGATGAAGAGCTGAGAAAGAGAATTTTAGAAGAGGCCCATAGTACGCCATATTCTATGCATCCTGGTTCTACCAAGATGTACCAGGACGTGAAACAGAAGTTCTGGTGGTCTGGACTCAAAAGAGATGTAGCTAAATATGTCAGTACCTGCCTGACATAACACCAGAGACCAGGAGGAGTTTTACAACCTCTTCCAATACCAGAGTGGAAGTGGGAAGACATATCCATGGACTTCATAACAGGTCTCCCAAGAACCACAAATGGATATGATGCGATATGGGTGATAGTGGACAGATTGACCAAGTCTGCTCATTTTCTAGCCATCAAAGTGTCTCACTCTATAGAGCAGTTAGCACAGCTGTATGTTAAAGAGGTGATCAGACTTCACGGAGTTCCCAAATCTATTATTTCTGATAGAGATGGGCGCTTCACCTCTCACTTTTGGGAGTGTGTACAGACTGCACTAGGCACCAAGCTCAAGTTTAGCACAGCCTTCCATCCTCAGACTGATGGACAGACAGAGCGAGTAAATCAGATCCTAGAAGATATGCTCAGGGCTTGTGCACTAGATTTTAAAGGCAGTTGGTGCAAGTATCTGTGCTTAGCTGAGTTTGCCTACAATAATAGCTATCAGGCTACCATCAAGATGGCACCATATGAGGCGTTGTATGGCAGAAAGTGCAGATCGCCTATATGCTGGCAAGAAGCAGGTGAAAGAAAAGAAATGGAAGTAGAGCTGGGCATTCAAACAGAGCTGATAGAAGAAACCACTCAGGCTGTCCAGAAAATCAGACAGAGGATTGAGACTGCCCAGAGTAGACAGAAAAGCTATGCTGACACACGCCGTAGGCCACTGGAATTTCAAGAAGGAGATTCAGTCTTTCTCAAGGTTGCTCCTATGAAGGGAGTGATGAGATTTGGCAAGAAGGGAAAATTAAGTCCTCGCTATGTAGGACCTTATCTGATTTCAGAAAGGATTGGTAAGGTAGCTTATAAGCTGGAATTACCACAAGACATGTCAGCAATACACAATGTGTTTCATGTCTCCATATTAAAGAAGTGCCTCCATGACCCTAGCCAAGTGATTGAGCCTCAGTCAGTGCAGATCCAAGAGGATCTTAGTTTTGAGAGTAGACCTACACGGATAGTGGACAGAGCAGTCAAGAGACTAAGAAGCAAAGAAGTACCACTAGTGAAGGTCGTCTGGCAGAACCAGGAACACGAGGAAGTCACTTGGGAGCGGGAGGATAGTATGAGACAGAAATATCCAGACTATTCTAAGTTCGAGGACGAACTTTTTATAAGGTATGGGAAATTGTAACGACCCAATTTTCCTTATTTTGAGTTCTAAATATCTTCAAAAATATTTGAAAATGCTTTTAAAATATTCTAGAGATTTTTAGAAATTTTTAGAGTATTTTTATGCAATTTTGGGAGTCCGTTTGGTATTTTTACCGAGTGGAGGAAGTTTAAAAAAAAAAATATAAAATAAAAACCAAAGTACAAGAGCTGGGATTCGAACCCAGCTTCTCGGGCCCAAGCTGTAATCGGCCCAACCAACCAGCTGAGCTACACGGTTTTATTAACCTAGTATGGAGAGAAATAGATTTAAACATAGTTGGAATCGAATTAAAATTTGGTTATAAAAAGAGGTTAAGTTAAGAGAGGAAAACCTAAAAACTTTCTCTCGAAATTTCTCCTCTCCTCTCTCGCGACGGTGCCGGCTCTCTCGGGCGAAACCGCATCCAAGGCTAGGGTTTCCTCCTCTCGACGTCGGCGAGGCGTTTTCCGGCCGGTCTCCACGCGTGGGTGACCATTCCGGCAAGGGGAGCTCGGGAAACACAAGAAAAAGGGAGAAATCGGAGCTCCACCGAAACCCTAGAGCGTTTCCTTCGGATTGTAAGTCCAAGAACCCGATGTAAGTGCTTCTCACCTGCGGTAGGAGTAGCTTTTGGGGTTTTCGTTTGCATTTTCTTGTTGTTGTGTAATGAACAAGAGCAGCCCTTCATTCTAGCCTATTGTCCAGATTTCAACCCTTTACTAGCATTTTAGTTTGGGTTTTAATTCAAGTTCTTTTGCTGTTTTTTTTTAGCACGGACAGATTTTTAAGTGTCTTCCTTGATTGTTACAGCATGCTTAATTAGATGTGTTCGCCTTACATTGCAAGCATGTTTAAGTAGCTATGCTTCTTTCCAGTCATGGCATGATTAAAGGATGGCTAAGATTCAAAAATAATTAGTTTCACAAGCTTGTCATTTGGAACCTGTTACTGCCGTGAGCCTGATCAAACTTAATTCCTAAGAGCATGTAGGCTTTAAATTTTTGATTGAGTTTGTTTTGAATATATCCAGATATATATTAGTGGCACATGGTTTTAGAATCCCTTGTATAATGTAGATGTGTGAGAAGTACAAGCAAAGTAAGACTAAGGTCACAAATTGATCTTGAATTCCAGAATTTAGAATTAAAGCACACTAAGTGCTTAAATAAATGCCAAGGCATTTTATTACAAGAAGTATTTAAAGAAGGATATAAAGAAAAGTATTTTACTTTTAAAAGGGCATGTACCAGACACAAAGTCCAAGGGATGGGCTCCAAGTTGCCCCTAGACATAAGGTCTAGAAGTGTCTTAATGGTTTTGGGATTAGCTACCTCAATTCTCATTAAGAAAGGCGCGCAAAGTGGTACAATGCCGGGCCCAAGTAAAGTTGAATATTATTTTAAAGTATAAAAGTATTAATTTGGAAACAAATAGAACAAGTTCCTTTATCTAAGTTGCAAATTCTAGCAAGTTAAATTGTTGTTTCCTTTAGAGATGCATGATGTAGTTTTATTGCTATTTTTCATGTGGAGCATGTATTCTCTGCTTTCCTTTATGCTTATGCATTCCTTATCGGATTTTGTGAGTAGAAAGCACTTACTAAGCTTTTAGCTTATAGATACTACTTTTTCCTCCTACTGCAGATATGGATAAAAATAAAGGAAAGGCTAAAGTGGTATAGAAGAAGGCGACAAGGAGATGTTGATGGTGTGTGTGATGGCTGTTATGGGAGCTTGGGACCTTGTTAATAAATTGCTGCAAGTTAATTTAATTAGTTTTCTTCTTAAATAACTAGGAGAATTTAGAGAGATACAGATTCTTTTACTCTTTCTGTTTTGCTGTTTTGAAGTTGTTCAGATGCTTTTGTTCTGTTGAATTTCTGGAACCATTTGGATGGTTAAATGCATGGTTAAAGGTTGCTTAAATGCTCAGAAGTTTTATGCATGCTGGATTGTTATATGCTCAATATTTTCAGTGGTATTCTTATGCTCAGTAATATTGTTACAGTTGGTTGTTATAAGCTCAGTACTTATATGTGCATGTTGGTATTCTATATGAGTTTTGTTTTAATGGAAAAACTGCCACATGATAAATTTCTGCTGTAGTATACATAAATGGCTAGCAATTTTTCTATGCTCGGAATCCTATTGTACTGCTGGGATTTTGAATTGCTGTAAGTAGTATACATGAATAGTTAGCAATTTCCTATGCTCAGTTTTCCTTTTGTTACTGCTGGAAATTGTAATCGGCTATGAAATGCTAGAAATTTTCCTATGCTTGGTATCTCTATTGCTGTCAGTTTGTTTGCCGTGGGAATTAAATCTGCAGGAATTCTTTGGTCTTGTCTATAAAAAAAGAAGAAAAGGGTGCTCTGTTCGGGTTGTTAGAAATGCATGAGCAGTAAGAGTTTTGGTGTATGAAAGAAAAGCCTGTGTATGAAAGAAAAGCATGTGATGTTTGGTTGTTTTTAAACTGATGAACAGTAGTTTTAATTTGTAGAATGAATAACTACATTTCTTTAATGAATGCAAGTTAACAAAGATGTAGCAAGCAGTAGAAGTATTTAAGCTTCATCTGTCCGTATGTCTTCTTACTTATTGCTTCACTTAATTGCATGTTTAATCCTGTAATAAATAAACAAGGAAGAAAAGAAAAGAAAAATATGTATGCTAGCTGTTGACAAGTAGAGGCATTAATCTTCTATAATTTTCTTGATAGCAATTGCCATGTATGTTTGCTATAAAGTGTAGTAAGAACTAAAATAAATGATGGAGTTTTATGCTCAGATTATTTCTCCGTAGATCTTTAATATTTCTGATATTAGAGTAAGTAACATCAGTTAAGTAGAGTTTAAGTAAGTAACAGTCACCCTCAGAGTAATAGTAGGAAGGGTGGCCGTTACACTTAATCTACCCAAAATGGGTAAACAAGAGTAGACTACCCGGCAGGGTAATTAAGGTTAGATTAAAAGGAGCTAAGTTTAACTTGACCCACGGTACTGGTGAAGTTTTTGGATGATAGTACGTTAGGGAAGCTTGGGCATCGCATGTCTAGGAAGATATGACTTCGACCTGGTGCATTTGACCAAGTGGAACTGACCGAAGCTACCCTTAAATGAATCCTAACTAGTTAGACCAAGGTTTAGTATTAAGTTCAATGGGTAGGACTATTTGGAAAATCTCGAAGTCATGGTTACTTTAATGAGTTCCTTGCGACTCACCATAGCCCAGAAGTTTATCCAAAGAATGCTTACTTGTTGAACCCAAAGCTAAATCTGAATCCAACACAAAGTTAAACCAAACCCTTAAATTGAACCTCAATTCATCTCACAAAGATTATAGGATTCCCTGATTGAAAATTTAGATCGGGTGAGATGACTAAGGAATTTAAAAACTTAATTTCAAAATTATTTGAAAAATCTTTTAAAAATCATTTTAAAAATATATTAAAAAACTTATTTTCAAAATTATTTTAAAAATCATTTTAAAATTATTTTAAAAATCATTTTAAAATTATTTTAAAAATCATTTTAAAATTATTTTAAAAATCTTTTAAAACTTAATTTCAAAATTATTTGAAAAATCTTTTAAAAAATTATTTTAAAATCTTTTAAAACTTAATTTCAAAATTATTTGAAAAATCATTTAAAAATCATTTTAAAAATATTTTAAAACTTAATTTCAAAATTATTTTAAAAATATTTAAAAAATTATTTTAAAATCTTTTAAAACTCAATTTCAAATTTATTTGAAAAATCTTTTAAAAATCATTTTAAAAATCTTTTAAAACTTAATTTCAAAATTATTTGAAAAATCTTTTAAAAAAAATCATTTTAAAAACTTAATTTCAAAATTATTTGAAAAATCTTTTAAAAATCATTTTAAAATCCTTTAAAACTTAATTTCAAAATTATTTGAAAAATCTTTTTAAAAAATCATTTTAAAAACTTAATTTCAAAATTATTTGAAAAATCTTTTAAAAATCATTTTAAAATCTTTTAAAACTTAATTTCAAAATTATTTGAAAACTCTTTTAAAAATCATTTAAAAATCTTTTAAAACTTAATTTCAAAATTATTTGAAAAATCTTTTAAAAAATCATTTTAAAAATATTTTAAAACTTAATTTCAAAATTATCTTTCAAATTAATTAACTTAAATCATTTACAAAATGTTTTAAAACTTGATTCTCTAAATCAGTTAACTTAAAAATTATTATTAGCTTCAAAATAGACCTAAAGTTAGATCTTTCTTTTCACCAAATAGAGTCCAATTCAAACAATTTATCTGTAGGAACATAAAGAGTTGGATCAATGGATGTTAGATAGTGGATGTTCCAGACACATGACTGGAGATAAATTAAAGTTCACAAAGCTCAAACTAAAGAATTTAGGGTCTGTTGCATTCGGCAACGACGGCAAACTTAGGGTAATCGGAAGAGGTAACATCGAACTTAGTTTCGATTTTATTATTCGAAAAGTTCTACTAGTTGAAAACTTCAATTTTAATCTTCTAAGTATAAGCCAATTGTGTGATAGTGGATACTTAGTTACATTTGAAAAATCTAGTTGTTTAGTTAAAAATATTGAAAACCCTGAAATCACACTTAAAGGGCTTAGGAAAAATAATATATACTCAATCGATCTACCCACTTCCTCAATAAAGTGTTTTCTAACACAAGAAGAGGAAACTGAGTTGTGGCACAGAAGATTGGGTCACACTCACACTAGACTCATTTCAAAAATGAGTCAAAATGGTCTAGTTAAAGGTTTGACCAAATTAAAATTTATTGAAAACTCAATCTGTAATGCTTGTCAACAAGGAAAACAAACCAAGTCAACTCACAAATCGACGAATCTAGAAAGAACTAACTCTTTACTTGAGCTCCTTCACCTTGACCTATTTGATTCACATGGAGCCAAGTCACTAAGCAAGAACCAGTATTGCTTAGTAATAATTGATGACTACTCTAGGTTCACCTGGGTAAAATTTCTAAAAACAAAAGATGAAACATTTGAAGAATTTAGTAATTTTTGCAAGTTAACAGAAAATGAAAAAGATACTAAAATTAAAAGAATAAGAAGTGATCATGGGGGGGGGGGGGGAATTTGAAAATCATAGGTTTACCCAATTCTGTAAAATCAATGGATACCAACATGAATTTTCATGTCCTAGAACCCCCCAACAAAACGGTCTAGTGGAACGTAAAAACAAAACCCTACAAGAAGCCGCCAGATCAATGCTAAATGAATATAACTTAAGTCATCAATTTTGGGCCGAAGCCATAAATATAGAAAATTATATTCAAAATAGAATTCTAATTAACAAATATCACAATAAAACTCCTTATGAAATGTATTATAATAAAATTCCCAACCTAAACTACCTAAAAGTTTTTTGGTGTAAAGTTCATATTCTAAATACTAAAGATTACTTAGGAAAATTTACACCCAAATCAAACCAAGGAATCTTTTTAGGGTACTCCACAACCAGTAGGGCCTATAGAGTCTATAACCAAAATACCCTGAAAGTTGAAGAAACAACTAATATAATTTTTGATGAAGAAAATAATCTACCTAACTTAAATGAAAATGTTGACATTAATCCAAGAATTATTGAAGATGATGAAATTCATCCCAACACTAATAAACTAGAGGAACCGATTTCTGACCCAAATATAAGACCAACTAGAACAAGTACCTCTCACCCACCTGACCAAATTTTGGGTGATCCAAACCTAGGAGTCAGAACCAGATCCTCATATAGGAACCTAAGTCAGATTGCCCTTATTTCAAAGATTGAGCCTAAGACTATAGAAGAGGCCCTACCCGACCCAGACTGGATCATTGCTATGCAGGAAGAGCTAGGACAATTCGAAAGAAACCAAGTCTGGGAACTTGTACCTAAACCCATAGATAAGTCCATAATTGACACCAAATGGGTATTTAGGAACAAATTGGATGATCAGGGTGAAATAGTTAGAAACAAGGCCAGACTAGTAGCCAAAGGTTTTAGTCAGGTTGAAGGTTTAGATTATGACGAAACCTATACACCAGTAGCTAGACTCGAATCCATTAGGATGCTGCTAGCCTATGCAGCACATAAAGGGTTTAAATTGTACCAAATGGATGTAAAATCCGTATTCCTAAATGGGTTCATTAAAGAAGAGGTCTATATAAACCAACCCCCAGGATTTGAGGACTTAGACTACCCTAATCATGTATTTAAATTAAAAAAGGCCTTATATGGACTTAAACAAGCTCCTAGAGCATGGTATGAACGGTTATCTACTTACTTAACATCCAAAGGCTTTAACCAAGGTCACATAGACCCAACTCTATTTGTAAAAACTATAGAAAAAGACATCTTCATAGCCCAAATCTATGTTGATGATATAATTTTCGGCTCAACTAACTCTAAATTTCTAAAAGAATTCGTTAAATTAATGAAAAATGAGTTTGAAATGAGTATGGTTGGAGAACCAAATTTCTTCTTAGGTATACAAATTAAACAAACAAAAGATGGAATCTACATTTACGAAACTAAATATGCTAAAGAACTAATTAAAAAATTTAGCATGGAAAACTCAAAAATCATAAATACCCCAATGGTCACTAACATCAACATTGACTCGGACCCAGAAGGAAAATTAGTAGACCCAAAGTACTATAGAAGTATAATAGGAAGCCTACTCTACCTAACTGCAAGTCGACCAGATATAATATTTGCAGTTGGTATGTGCGCAAGATACCAATCTTGTGCAAAAGAATCACATTTAACATATGTTAAAAGAATACTTAGATATATAAAAGGCACCCTCAATATAGGCGTTTGGTACCCTAGAACCAGCACCTTTGACCTGTTTGGCTATTCTGACTCAGACTATGCCGGGTGCAAATTAGACAGAAAAAGTACAAGTGGTAGCTGCCAAATCCTAGGTCAGTGCCTAGTAAGTTGGTCAAGCAGAAAGCAACATTGTGTTGCTCTATCCACCACTGAAGCTGAATACATAGCCCTAGGAGAGTGTGCCTCTCAACTTTTGTGGATGATGCATACCTTAAAAGACTATCAATTAGAATACAAAAATACAAAAATCTTAATTGATAATATAAGCTCAATTAATCTAACTAAAAATCCAATTTATCACTCTAGGACTAAACACATAGAGGTAAAACACCACTTTGTAAGGGATCATGTCGCTAAAGGTGAACTTGCACTCAACTATGTTGAGTCCAAATCAAACCTAGCTGACATTTTCACAAAACCCTTACCTGAACTTGAGTTCAGTGCACTTAGAAGACAAATAGGAATGTGCTGGGTAGAATAGATGTTGCTTTTCAAACTCATTCACATACTTAATCATTCTGTTCTTTTTCAAAAATTCTAGGAAAAATAATGATTTCAAAATCCCCTTTTCTTAGAATCTTCAAAAATTGGACTTAGTTTAGGCTCTACCCTAGAAATCCTGTTCCCCTAGATTTAAGCCAGAGCATCTCACAAACACCTAGGTATACCTTGCTTGTGTTTGAAAAATATAGAATGGTGTGAGATACATAGGGTACAGCCTGGACTCAAGAATGCTTATTTCTGTGCATCAATATGAGTCTGGGCGTTAAATACTTTATTAACAGTAATCAAGTCAAGTCTTCCAGCCTTAGTCAAATCAAAGTGGACCAAATGACTTGACTTGACTAACCAAGTGAAAGTTGCTGCTCTCAAGGCAATCAGTAAGTAGCTAAAGGTTAGACAGTTGGTGAAGGAAATGGAAATATTAAGCTTAAGCATGCTTGTACTTTAGGGCTCTGATACCTGATCAAAACAATTTGAATAAGTTAACAACTATATAACTTGACTCATGCTTGGACTTAAGGACCAACTGAATAAATAAACCTAAATTAAATTTTTTTAGCTACTCCCTCTTCGTCCAAAAAAAAAAAAATTAACAAGTTCTTACTCTTATTTTTTCAAAAATAAGTATTATTTTATTCAAATTAAGCTAAGTCCCTTTTTAACTTAAACTATATTTTTAAAATTCAGTGTTTGCAAAAGGCTTAGCTAAGTAACTTTATTAAATTCTTTATAGTTTTGCAAAATTTTAACTCATTGCTTTCAAAAGTTTAGGTCAAAAAGAAAAATTGATAATTGACTTATTTTTTGATAAATGGCAAAGGGGGAGAGTAGGAAATTCAAAAGTAAAAATCTATCTAATTCAAAAGTAAAAGGAAGCCCTGTATTAAGGGGGAGCTTCACAAAGTTTAAGTGTTAGCTTAAGTTATGCTTTTATTTGAATTTATGTACTTAAGCTTGCTCACTTAAACCTTTTGATATATTTATGCATTTGTTTTAACTTAACTTTGAATTTGGGTTGTCATAATAAAAAAGGGGGAGATTGTTGGTGTGGGAATCATCCGACGATCGAGCCTAAGTTTTGATAATGGCAAAGGATTCAAAGTTAAGGTGTGTTTGTGATCTAACGTGCTTGACTAAGTGTTTCAGGAAAGTCCTAACTGTGGTTAGGCAGGTGAAAACCCTAGGGGGTGGTAACCCTATGCGAAAAGTCTTGGTGGGTCGAGTGCTTCAGGCAAAAGTCCAAGGGGGGGGTAACCCTAGGTGGAAAGTCATGGTGTCGCGAACCAGGTGAAAGACTGAACCAGCCGGGAAGCGGAAGTCCAGCAGAAAGTCCGGAAGCATCGAGCGCCGAGCAAAAGTCCAGTCGATCTGGAGGATCACACTAGCAACAGGTAAATCTCCTGAGTGGAGTAGGTGAGGACGCGTTCCCCGTAGAGGGAACAGTAGGCGTCGGGTCGACCTAGGGTTTCTGGTCGGAAATCCGAAGTCAGACCCTGACAGTCCGGAGACTGTCAAACTTTCATATTCATACTATTATTGTGTACTAACTTTGTGTTGTAGGTATTTTGGGACTAACATGTTTGCAGGTACTAAAAACACAAAGTACACCTCGGATGAACAGTGTCCGAGGCGCCTCCATGGAGCTTGGAGGCACCTCGGGTGCAAGGATGAGCTGGCTGTGCGCGGGAGCTGGAGGTGCCTCCATGGGTGTTAGAGTCACCTTGGACAGCTGCTTGGAGGCGCCTTTGAGGGATCTGAAGGAGTCTTAAGCAGGATAAGTTGTGACCAGTTCTTCGCTCATCTGCACGGCTGACTCGCTGAGTCTGAGGCGCCTCAGAGTGATTTCAAGGCGCCTCCAGCATGCTTTAAAAGCAGGTCTCAAGCAGCTTATTGTATCAACGAACTCCAAGCAATCCTTACGCTATAAGCTGCTCAAGACACATCCAGAAGTGCTGTTACAAGCCCCTGATAACCCGGAGCTTCAGATTCTGCTACTTTATTGTTGTCGGTATAATTTGTTTTAGTGCTTTCAATTGTAATATCTTATTGTACATTTTTACGAGCTTATAGTTTTTGCCCACAGAAAGCGATCAAGGATCGCGGGCCTTCGAGTAGGAGTCGATCTAGGCTCCGAACGAAGTAAATTCCCCTGTGTCTCTGTGTTTGTTTTTTATTCCGCTGCGTGTTTTAACTCCGATAATTTTACGAATCGAACGAAATAGCCACGAGCGCTATTCACCCCCCTCTAGCGCTTCTCGATCCAACACTAAAGACTAGTATTTCTTCCTTGGCCTCTTTAGTTCTTTGAACTTAGTGCATGGTTATTTTTAGTTGATGGATTAGGTTGCTTTACCTTAAATCTATCCGTATCATTATCCTTCTTGATACTTGTATTTGACCTTTAAGATGATTTATTTATTTCAGATATAATCTTAGCTTTTGGATATCTATAATCTGTTATATATTTACATGTAGAGTATGTATAGTAGGGGATATCTTGTTGACTGAGTTAACATTCTGATTATGCATTTAATGTTGAGATATACATGATTAGTATGTGTTGTAAGAGTCACCTGGTTGATTATCTATTTGCATATTGTATGTGTACACATGTCTGGTGTTTGCTATTGGGGGAACCATGTTGATTGTATCTATGATATGTATTATTGGAGGAATCATGTCGATAATGTCTATGTTGATGATCTTATGTGTCCGGTGTGATATTAGAAATATCGTGTTGATTATACCACGTTGTAAGGTGCGTATGTGTATGGTGTGTACGTGTCTAGTGTTGCTACTTATTGTATTTGTTGTCTAGTAGACACCAATTGGTTCTACCCATACCTATAGCTTTAGGTTTTAGATGGATCATTGTACTGGAGGTATTTATGATGGATTGAGGTGTTGCATTGATGATAACTATGCTTGTATTATGATTATTTACATCATGCCCATGATTGTACTGCATGCTGACAACCAAAGTCTCCCTTGTGGTGTGAGAGAGTTGCCAGTCATTTATAGCTGCCCATTCAGCCATTATGGGAGAGTGGTAGCTAGGAGTGGAGCTAGTCCTATCGTGCTCACTTGACCGCTCAGTGTTATACTCTATCAGCTTCAGCCACTCATGAGTAGTGGTACCTAGAAGGTATAGTAGTCGAGGGGCTAGAGCTGTGAGTAGTCAGGGACCCTGATGCTATGTAGCTAGATAGCTACTTAGTGAACTGTCTACCTCGGCCATGATATAGTGGTATCTGGAGGGTAGTACAGTTATCAAGGACCCAAGCCTCTCATCCATACAGGGGTTGTGGTGTCTAGAGAGGTGGCGGGGGTGACCATGTGGCATGCATGCGCATTTTGCATACGATGCGTGCTGTGGAGATATATTTGCATACATGGCTAGTAGATAATAGCTACATGTGATTGTGATATGTTGTACTTGTTTGAGCTATGATTGTTGCATATGATTGTCATGCTTCATACATGTCATTTATTATACATATATATGTTGTCGGTTATATTGCTCAGGTGTTACGAGCAGATCTATTGCTGATGCCCGGTGAGCTTACTAATCATTATACCATATGTGTAGATTTCAGATTGGGTATGTGCATTTATTATGTCATTTTCGATCATGATCTTATGTGTTAGATCTAGGTTGGGTATGTATGTTTATTATGACATGGGTGGTCATGATCTTATGCGTTAGATCATTCATTATGTTAGTTATGTTTAGATGTATTGATTATGTCAATATGATCATGTTCTTATTTCCTTTCTGAGAATGTATACTTTGATCTCCATATTTTATATAGACCATGTACTATCTTGTCTATTACTCGCTGAGTGACCTGCACTCACCACCGTATTTGTGTATTGCTTTTCCTCAAGTAGCAGGTAGTTGATTGTGGAGTCGCTTGGAGTATCCTGTCTGTCGGTCCCACGCCATATCGAATAACAATCTTTACTTTACTTTATGCTTTTATAGTTTTTCATTGGATTTATATACTTAGCATTGTAATAATTTTGTCGTGTACTTGGTGTTTGGCCTTGTGGCTACTTTTGATGTTTCTGATGGTTGTTGTGTAAAGTCTAGCTAGCTAGCAGTGTGCCATTTTGGTTTATGGGTTTACCGTTCATTTTTCGCTGTGGTTTTTTTGTTCCAGCCGAGTGGCTTGTGTATATAACTGCGTGGTTGTGTATGTTCCAGCCATGTGGGCTGTTGATTATAGCTTGTCAGTATCCTTGTGACATTGTATATATGATTCATTTGTCACTGCTACATGGGAGATGTTGTCCATATTTTGGGCAGAGACTCCTTTGGGGCATGACACATGATCTTAGCTTAGACTTCCAAAATGAATCTAAACTGGACTAATGCCTATAGTCCCACTAGGACTCATCCTCACTAGGATTCATCTTTATTGGATCACTTTTCTCTAGTGCTTACTTTACTTATCATTGCAGACTTACTTGACACTTGAGTCACCAGGACTTCATGTTGATGCCTCATTTGAACTTAAGCCAGTTGTTAGGTCCTGCATGTAAGTACCCCAAGTTGATTTTGATGTGATTAACTAAGTTAAGTTAGGCATTGCGGTTTGATACCTTGTGTCTAAGTGCGTAGGGACTTAGGAACAAAGAAGTTAAGTGGAAGATGCAGCTAGCAAAAAGGATGACACGGGAATTGAGTCGACGGACTTAGTACATCTGAGGGGAGAGGTGCTATAGAAGAGAACATCAGTGGACAAGAAGGATGACACTACGTTATTGAGGGACAAGAAGTTGGGGAGGAAGACTGCTTGAGGAGAAGGCCAGAATTAGATTTAGGTGAGCTTAACTTTGGATGGATGGAGAATCACCCAAGCAGTCGGATAAGTCAACACAAAGTTGACTTTGTTCAAGCGCCTGGACCAGGTCCAGACATCTAGAGTCTAGGTGCTCAGACTAGGTCTAGGCCCATATCAACTCGAGCCAAGTCAGGCGCTTATTTGAGCTGTTGCAGTAAGGATCAAACTCTACGTGCCCGGATCAGGTCCAGGCACCCGAACGTAGATAACTTCATTGATGAAGAGTCATTACATAGTGGATTGAGTCAACCACGTCCAAGCATCGAGACCGAGTCCAAACACTCGGGAGCTTCCACGTCAGTAAATGGCTATTTTGATCAGTGGGCTATAAATAGTGTCATGGTCCTCGTAGTACAACACTCAATATTTCATTTTCTATACTTCATTCTAAGTTTTTAATGCTTTTAAGAGGTTACTCTGCCTTTCTCAAAGGAGATCTTAGTGGAGCTTTCATCGCCTTAGATTAGCAACCTTTCCGGTTGTAAACCAAGTAAAATTCGGGGTCTTCTCTTACTTTCTTTTATGTTTATTTTTGCTAACTAATGAGTGTTTGTTCTTGCAAAGTTTAGAAGCAAGAGAAATTGAATTTGTATTTACAGGCTATTTGTAGAATCGAAAAGAATTTAGATATCTCCAAAATGATATGATATTGTCTACTTTGGGCCTAAGCCCTCATGATTTTGCTCTTGGACTCTACCCAAAAGGCCTCATGCCAATGGTGATATATTTTCTCTTATAAACTCATGATCTTTCCCATGCATTTTCAATGTGGGACTATGTTTGCAACATTGTAACCCCAACAATCCCCCCTCAAACAAAGGACCACATACTTCCCACGTCTGATCCTCGACCCACCAAGTTTTCCTGCCCCTCGGTCCACCTGACCTACTAGGATTTTCTGCCTGGTGTCTGGTTCTCTTGATCTGAACATAGGAGCCTCCACTTTCTTTGTTCAAGGTCAATATTGTACCCACATGGCTCAATCAGACCATAGCTCTTGTGCATAGTCGGTGGTTAAATCTTCTGGCAATCCAGGCTCTGATACCAATTGTAGGATCGAAAAGAATTTAGATATATCCACAATGGTATAATATTGTCCACTTTGGGCCTAAGCCCTCATGATTTTACTCTTGGACTCTACCCAAAAGGCTTCATGTCAATGGAGATATCTTTTCTCTTATAAACCCATGATCTTTCCCATGTGTTTTCAATGTGGGACTATGTTTGCAACCCTAATACTATTCACCCCTTCTCTAGTCGGCCTAATGTAGACCATCAATTGGTGTTAGAGCAAGGTATGCTTTAGAAGGATTAACCGTCAACTAAAGCAAAAGAAAGATGGTCGGATCTAGCATCTACCCGTCAAAATTTGAGGGGGAGTTCACATTATGGAAGTAAAAAATGAAGGTATACTTTAAAAATTCTTTCGATATTTTACTAACTATGAAATATGATTTTAAAGTGCTTGTAGATGAGAATGGAGAAGAAAAGAAAAAACATCTTTGGAAAAAAAGCAACAGATCGAGTTCATGGAAAATGATAAGGCCGAATTTCAACTTCTGAACATACTACCACCTCAAGATGTCAACCGAATCGGTGCTTACAACTCAATGAAAGAACTCTAGGAAAAATTCCTAGAGTTGCACGATGGAATCTCGAAAACCAAGTTGGTGAAAAGAGATGTGCTCCACAACAAGCTTAGCAATCTTCGACTAAAAATTGGAGAGTCAATCACTCGAAGTTTAAGGAGTTGATCGCAAGACTGACCAACCTTAGAGAAGTAGTAACGAATTGAGATTCTCAAAGGTATGCTCTAAATGCATTTTCAAGGACCCTGAACTGGACATCGATAGTCGATTCCTACTACATTTCCAAGGATCTTGAGATAAATACTTTATAAAGTTTATTTTCTACATTAGAACTTTATGAATCTCGATGTACAGGACTAAGAAAGGAGCCAAATCAGAATCTAGCGATAAATGCCAAGAAGAACAAATCGGAATCAGATTCCTCACTTGATGAAGAAGAAGAAGCATTTATGGTAAGGAGTTTAGTAAATTCTTTAAGACTAATAACTTTGATAAGAAATAGGCAACAAAGCTATTTCGAAGAAAAAGGAAGGTTCAATACTATAACTGCTAAGAAGAAAGGCATATCAAAGATAATTGTCCAAATTTGAAGAGAAAGGAAAAATAAAAAGGAGCTAGAAAATCCAAACACAAGAATCTAAAAGCGACATGAGATGAGTCATCATCAGAAGCGTCCGAGCTTGAAGAGTACACCGGACTAGCACTAATGGCTAGCCACCAGGAAGACGACGTCGAAGCCACTTCAGAAGTAAGAAATGATGAAGGGGGAGCATATACCTACGAGTCCAACACGGTAAGTTAGGTAAGATTTCTACCCTCCAATCAATTATATAAAGCTATAAAAATGCTAAGTAGATATTTATGTAAAACTAAGATGAAATACATAAATTCAAAGAAAGATTATGCTTGTCTATTAGAGAATTTTAAAAAATTAAAAGTTGAAAATGCTAATCCAAAAGATAAAACAAAATTATTAGAAAAGTATTATGTAAGTTCAAATTTTAATTCTTTACTAATTCAAATTTTAAAAATTATAAAGGACTTAATTGATATATTAGGAATTATAAGAGTCAAATTACAAAAATTTCTAGGAATTATATCTCAAAATTTTTTTTGATAAATAAAGTAAGTATAAACTTACATGGGGTTCCTCAATTATGCTTAGTTTGATTAAAATTTATTTTTATGCATGCTTAAATTTTAATTTGCTTTAATTTTTTTTAACATTGCTTATAAAATTAATTAGTTTGCATATCTACATTTCATATTTTTTCTATTTAATTTTTTTCTATGATGCACAAATTAATTAACTGCTAGTATAAAAATTTTCAAAATTTTTTGACTAATAATTAATTTTTTTTATAAATTTTTTATCAAAAAAAATAAATTTAAAATGTTTAATAGATGAATTTTATAAAACCTAATTTTTTTCAAAAACTTATTGTTGTATTTTGAATGAGCAGAAAAATTACCCAGATTTTTAATACTCAAATACCATTTTTAAATATTTTATTTTCAAAAATAACTTTATCTATTCAAATTTTTTTATGATTAAAATAAAAATATTCTATGTATGAAAGTTTTTATCATACTTAGATTATTTATGATTAATATGGACAAAAATATTTAGAAATTTTCAAAACTTAAAATTATTTTTATCAAAATAGATAATTAATTGATAAAAATTATTTCTTTAAAAATAAATTTCGAAAAAATGTATATCACTGAAAATTCTATTTTGTATGCCTAGAAATATCACCAATATTTTTCTAACTATTTTTTATATTTTCCCTAACATATTTTTGATGTAATCATAGAGGTCGAAATAGGGATTAAGTTAAGGGGGAGATTTATTTATTTTTTATTACAAATTTATGTCATGTCATAAATATAAATAAATTTTTTATTATTTGTTTTTATGCTAACTTAACTTGAATTGATACACATCAAAAAGGGAGAGATTGTAAGTATCCCGGGTTAATTTTGATGTGATCAATTAAGTTAATTAGATTTTGCGGTTTGATACCTTATGTTTGAGTGTGCAGAGAGTTAGGAACACAAAAAGTCAAGCAGAGGACACATCTAGCTAGAAGGAAAGCACGGGAATCGAGTCGATAGGCTCGGTGCATCTGAGGTACGAGGTGCTACGGAAGAGTACACTGGTGGATGAGAAAGATGCGTGTGACGTTTCCATGGGACAAGAAGCCGGGGAGGAAGATTGTTTGAGAAGGCTAGAGTTTGATTTGGATGAGCACAACTCTAGATGGCCAGAGAATCACTCAAGCAGTCGGACAAGTCAACATCAAGTTGACTTTGTCCAGATGCCTGTACTAGGTCTAGGCCCCCGGAGTCCACATGCCTAGATCAGCTCAGGCCAAGTCAGACACCTATTTGAGTTGTTATTGTGAGGGTCAACTTCGAAGTCCACATGCCTAGATCAGCTCATGCCAAGTCAGACACCTATTTGAGTTGTTATAGTGAGGATCAACTTCGAAGTCCACGTCAGTAAGACTCTAGGCGCTCGAACTTGGTCCAGGATCCTGGATCGGGTCCAGGCACCCACTCGGATGCTGATAACTTTGTTGACAAAAAGTCATTGCAGAGTGGATAGAGGCAACCACATACAAGTGCCTAGATCAAGTCCAAGCGCATGGGAGCTGGCACATTAGCAAATAGTTATTTCAACCAGCCGACTATAAATAGTGTGCCCTGGTCCGCATAGTTCTGTACAACACTCATTATTTCCTTTTTTGTACTTCATTCTAAGTTTTCAACACTTGTAAGAGGTTGCTCCACCTTCCTTAAAGGAGATCTTAGTGGAACTTTCATCGCCTTGAATTAATAACCTCCCTAGTTGTAAACCAAGTAAGATTCAGAGTCTTTTCTTACTTTCTTTTATATTTATTTTTACTAACAAATGAGCATTTGTCTTTGTGAAGTTTAGAAGCAAGAGAAATTGAATTCTGAGTTGCATGCTATTCATCCCTCCTGTAGCTGACCTAACATATGTTGGTTGCTACTCGGAATACCGTTCTAGTTCCCCTGTACAAAAATTTGTACAAGCATAGAACTATCCTAGCTACCCATGTGCTTTACTGAAGTTAAATTTGGATTGTAAATGATGCTTAACATTATTAATCCAAATTATCCTTCAGAAGTTAAACTTAGATTGGAAACGATACTTAACATTTTTAATCCAAGTTTAACTGATGTGATCTTCCTAAGTTAAACCATATTCCAGAAGATGATTAAACATATATTTCAAAGATCGTTTTCCAGGTTAAACATGGTGAGACACTAGACTTTCTTGGGTATGAGATCATCCACCACTTTTTAGACAAAGCCTTTCAAAGAAATTCAATGTTTAACTTCTTACAGTAACCCTAGGTTTAACTATAGAGACCACAATAGAAACACAAGATAGAAACGGAAAATTGAAATACAAAATCGATAGCACATAATCAATACATAAAATCGCTAGCCTCTTGTGTTGGTGTTTCAGAATCCATGTAAAGAAAACTAACTAATTAATTCGAAGCGGAAACCATTAATTAGTTATACCTTTCTTTATTGCTAAAGACCTCTTGATCTTCTGTTGTATTCCTCTCCTTCTCTTGGACGTCGTGTGGGCGATGATCTACCAAGATAATGTAGGGCCATTTGGAGGTCAGCAAGAGGGGAGGGGTGAATTGCCCTACAAAAATAAAACTGACATTTCTCGGATATTCAACTAATTTAAAAGAACTTGTAATAATAAACAAAAGAGACAAATTAGAAACTAATTCAGACACAGAGGGTTTACTTGGTTTGCAATCAGAGGATTGCTAATCCAAGGCAAAGATGGCGCACTATCTGATTCTCCTCTGGGCGGAGTAGCCTCTTATAGGGTTGACAGTACAAAAGAATAGAAAGCACAGAGAAAATGAATTACAAGTTGGTTGATTTAACTGTGCAAATCAGTGCTATATTTATAGCACTGGTCGGGGCGCCCCGAAGGGGTTTCGGGCGCCCCGGGGGGATAAAATTTTATCCCCCAACGATTAGATCGCGTTTGACACGATCCTGGTCAAAATCCGGGTCCGGGCGCCCGGACCAGGAAAGTCAACATAGTTGACTTTTCTCGATTAGGGACCTCTGCTCCGGTTCGGGTCTTTCGCTCCAACTCCGCTAGCTTGGGTGATCTCGGCCATCCGTAATAGGTCTCACCCGAACCCAAGTTCCGACCTTCTACTCGAGCAGCCTTCCTTCTCGGTTTCTCGTCCCTCGAACGGCGCGCACGTTCTTCTCATCCACCTGTGTACTCTTCTGCGGTCACCTCATCCCTCGGACACACTGAGCCCGTCGACTCTCTCCAGTGTCGTCCTTCTCGCTAGCCGCGTCTTCCGCTCGACTTCATGTGTTCCTAAGCTCTTGCACACTTAGACACAAGGGTTAGACAACGTAGGACCTAACTTAGCTTGTTTGATCACATCAAAACACCTTGGGGTTCCAACAATCTCCCCCTTTTTGATGTGTGCAACCCAAGTTAAGTTAGGGAAAACATATGCAATAAAAATAATTTATTTACAATTAAGTCCAAAGATATTTCAATTTAAAAATGATATACCTCCCCCTAGACTTAACAACTGTCTCCCCCTTTGATCACATAAAAAATGGGGTTTATTTTAACAAGTCTAAGGTAAATTCTAAAAAAAATCTTAAGTGTAAAAAAGTTCAAGCAAAATGGCTAAGTAAAGACACTCTTAAGAATTTTTCTTTTGAAAAAAAAAAATTTAAGTAAAACATTTTTTTTAAAAAACAATCATAAGTGTTAACAAAGATTTCTTAAAATTTAAGTTTGAAACTTATTTCAACATTTCCTAAAAAAAAATTTCCATAAAAAAATCCTAAGGCAATTTTTAAAAAATTTCTAAGGCAATTTTTTTTTAAAAAAATTCTAAGTTAATTTTTTTTTAATTTCTAAAATAAACATTTTCTAAGTTTAACCAAAATTTTCAAAACAAATGTTTAACAACTTTTAAGCATTATTTAATTCTAACTTTAATACTTTTTCCAGAAAGTTAATTAAACATTTGATTTCAGTATTTTGGCTTCCAGGTCGTGGCGAGGCACTAGGCCTTTGACATTTTTCTAATATGATTTTGGTGAAACCTATAATACCAGTTTAGTCCTCTATAATTTTTAAAAGCAGAACCATTTGAATCATTAGACTTTTTCAGCCTTACTATTTCTTCTTTTAGTTTCTCATTTTCACTTTTCAATTTTTCAAAATCCTCTATAAGACATGATTTTGCCAAAATTCTTTTTGTTTCTAAAATTTCATTTTCTAATTTGGTATTTTTATTTTCTAATTTATACATGGATTTTGCCATTGCCTTAATACCAAAGTAAAGTTGATCAGGGGGTAAGAGGCATACCTCACTTACCATATCAGACTTGAAGCCTGAATCTCGCCCTGCTTCGCTACTTTCATCTGAGGCCGCTCCCCCTTCATCGATGCTGGGTTCTGATGTACTTTGCCCTTCGTAGCTTGCCATCAGTGCTATCCCGACATATTCTTGAATCTCGGACTCAGATGAAGAAGTGTCATCCCAAGTAGCTTTTAGGTTCTTGTGATTCTTGGGAATCTTGCCTTTGTCCTTCTTTAGTTCTGGGCAATCTTCTTTTAGGTGTCCTTCCTTTTGACACTGGTATCAAAGCACCCTTCTTCTATTTCTTGGATTCTTTTTATTCTGCATTTCTTTAAATTTATTAGATCTAAAAAACTTTTTAAAGTTTCTTACCATGTATGCTTCCTGATCATCTTCTGAGTCTGACTCGGGTTCATCCCTTTTGGTTGCGTTTAGTGTGATCATCTAGCTTGATTCCTTTGTTCCTGCACACCTAGTTTCATGCAATTCAAGAGTGGAGAACAGTTCTTCTAAAGTACTTACCTCCAGGTCTTTCAAAATGTAGTAGGCGTCAACGATTGATGTCCATTCTGAAGTTCTGGGAAACACGTTGAGTGCGTAGCGTATTGTGTCCCGATTTGTTACCGTTTCTCCGAGGTTCTCGAGACCAGTAATCAGTTCTTTTACCTTTGCGTGTAAATTGGCTACCTTCTCTCCTTTTTCTAGACGAATGTTCATCAGCTTGTTCCGGAGGATGTCTCTTCTAGCGAGCTTCACTTCGGACGTGCCTTCGTGGAGTTCCAGGAACTTCTCCCAGAGTTCTTTAGCAGATGAATAGCTTCCGATGCGGTTGACCTCTTGAGGCAGAAACACGCTCAGCAGGTGATATTTCACATAGCTGTTCACTATAGACTCATTCTGCTCCATCTTTGTCCAATGACTCTCTTCTTTTTCTTCTCCATCTTGATTCATTGGAGCTACAAAACCATACTTCATAATAAACCATATTTCAAAATCAGTTCTTAGGAATACCTCCATACGTCACTTCCAGTCTGCGAAGTCCCCCTCAAATTTTGGTGGAACAATGCTTGGTCCAGCCATCTCGTTGCTTCGATCAGCGGTTAGTCCTCTTGAAGCGGCTTCCTCTGATACCACTTGTAGGACCGTTTGGAGGCTGGCAAGAGGGGAGGGGTGAATTGCCCTACAAAAATAAAACTGACCTTTATCGTATATTCAACTAATTTAAAAGAACTTGTAATAATAAACAAAAGAGACTAATTAGAAACTAATTCAGACACAGAGGGTTTACTTGGTTTGCAATCAGAGGATTGCTAATCCAAGGCAAAGATGACGCACTATCGAATTCTCCTCTGGGCGGAGTAGCCTCTTACAGCGTTGATAGTACAAAAGAATAGAAAGCACAGAGAAAATGAATTATAAGTTGGTTGATTTAACTGTGTAGATCAGTGCTATATTTATAGCACTGGTCGGGGCCCCCTGGGGGGATAAAATTTTATCCCCCAATGATCAGATCGCGTTTGACATGATCCTGGTCAAAATCCGGGCTCGGGCGCTCGGAGTGGTTCCGGGCGCCCCGGACTGGTCCGGGCGCCCGGAATGGTTCCGGCGCCATGACGAGGAAAGTCAACAGAGTTGACTTTTCTCGGTCCGGGACCTCTGCTCCGGTTCAGCTCGTCTCGGTCCGGGTCTTTCGCTCCAGCTCCGCTAGCTTGGGTGATCTCGACCATCCGGAATAGGGCTCACCCGAACCCAAGTTCCGGCCTTCTCCTCGAGTAGCCTTCCTTCCCGGTTTCTCGTCCCTCGAACGTCGTGCACGTTCTTCTCATTCACCGGTGTACTCTTCCGCAGTCACCTCATCCCTCGGACGCACCGAGCTCGTCAGCTCTCTCCCGTGCCGTCCTTCTCGCTAGCCATGTCTTCCGCTCGACTTCCTATGTTCCTAAGCTCCTGCACACTTAGACACAAGGGTTAGACAACGCAGGACCTAACTTAGCTTGTTTGATCACATCAAAATACCTTGGGGTTCCAATAGATTGTTGGGACCGAAATGTAGCTAGAGGGGGGGGGTGAATAGCTCGTCGCAATCGTCGTGCTCGTTTCTTGGGATGATGTGTAGAGGAAATACAAGAAACACAAACAACAACGCTAACTCTAGGGATTTACTTGGTATCCACCTCAAGAAGAGGTGACTAGTCCAAGGATCCACACGCTCACGCACCCTCCACTATAAAAACACTCCTTCTCGGTAACTACCGAAGGCGGAGAAGCCTTACAACCTCACAATACAACAATGAGAAAGAAAGAAGTAAAATACAAATGAATCTTACAAGATTACAATGAAAACCCTAGCTTCTTCTTCTTCTTGTTGCAACTCGCCTCTTGACTTGGATGAGCCTCCAAGAACCTTCAAGAACTGGCGGTGAGGAAGAAAAGATCGCTGTGAAGAGCTGCTGTAATCGCTTGTGGAGAAGAGAGGAAGAACTATCGAAGAAAACGCTCGCCAACGTCTATATTTGCGCCAACGGTCGAATCCCAATCGATTGGATTGCTCCCAATCGATTGGGGAGGTTTTGGATCGATCGACCGATCGATCCAGAGTGCCTCTGTGCTCTCTGGAATCACCCTGAATCGATTGCCCGATTGATTCAAGGCTTCTCGAGCGATTTCCAGCGCTCCAATCGATCGTCCGATCGATTGGAGGCTTCAATCGATCAATTGATCGATTTAGAAGCTTACTGTTCGCTCAAAAACTCTCCCAATCGATTGGGGAAGTTTCGATCGATTACCCAATCGATCCACAACTTTTCTGCACAAAATCGCGTCACCCAATCGATTGAACCCCCCAATCGATTGGCCAATCGATTGGGAGGCAGAAATCTGTGTAGAGCTTGAAATTAACTTCATTTCACATCTGAGATTACCTCATTCCGATATCCGAGTCAAAAGTTATGATCTTCAGAAGTTTACTACGTTCGAACTTCCTAGTTCCATGCTAACTCCCTATTGGACTTATGACCGCTAAGAGTTCGGTCAACTTTTGACTCATCTGGACTTTCTCTTTGTGCCAAGTGTCCGGTCCTCCATTACCCACTTGGATTTCCTTTCACCAGATGTCCGATCAGCCTTGATCCATTTGGATTTCCTCGTGCTAAGTATCCGGTCAATCCTTTTGACCTACTTGGACCTTCCAACACCAGATGTCCGATCAGCCTTGATCCATCTGGATTTCCTGTGCCTGGCTTCACTCACCAAGACTTCCCATACTGCCTAGATTTACTCACTAGGTCTTTCACAACTGCCTGGCTTCACTCACCAGGACTTTCCTTCTGCCTAGCTTCACTCACTAGGACTTTCCACAACTGCCTAGCTTCACTCACCAGGACTTCCACCTGGCTTCACTCATTAGGATTTTTCAGTCAAGTATCCAGTCAACCTTTACCTACTTGACTCTCCTTCATAATCTCCCCACATGGATAATTGCACCTGCAATCTCCATGTGTTGTCTACATGTATTGTCAAACATCGAAACTTAACCATCAAGACTCGAGCTTGACCCAATTCAAGCTGAGTCAACCAGGTTAACTTTGACCTAGGGAATATTGCACCTACAATCCCCCTTTTTGATGTTTGACAATACCTCCTTTAAGTTAGGCTAATCTCATAGCATCAACCTCCTTCATGCCAATATATGAATGAGGATTCCCTCCATTCTCCTCCTTTTCTAGAGGGCAACCTCCCTCTTAGGTAATGAAGGCCTAACTTAACCCTATATTCTCCCCCTATTGACACACATCAAAAACTCTCCTCTTGAAGAGTTACCCAACGTTGTTCACAACTTCACTCGTTGTTCACAGCACAATAACGAAGGTCTCATACCCTTCATTATTCTTAACGCTTAACCTTGAGCATATACCCCGTGAACAATGAAGATATCCACTCTCTATTGAAGGCAAATGCCCAACCTTAAGCATTTACGCTAAGGAAGGTTAACCACCTCCCAAGGTGTATGAAAAATAGATTTTCATGTCCTTAAATAGTAACTCCCCCTAAAGGCATGCACGTCACTTCTGTCATTGCACCAATAATGACTTGGAATCCCTAAATCTTTAGGAAACCCAAATTTAGAAGTTTTGAGGTTCAAAAATTCAATAATAAAACCAAACCTCAACCTAAACCTCTACTTAGTCTTCCTTAACCAATCCATCCTTGTTTTCATCATGAAAACTCCCCCTAAATATATATAAATATGTTTCAAGGGGTTAGGAATGGTTACCTAGACCAAAAATGGTTTAAATCACTGAAAACAAGCTTTCCCAACTGAAATCAGTGATTCAATCGATCAATGGATGGATTTAAACCTTGTGGATCGATCGGTGGATCGATCCAGCAAGCTTCTGCTTACGAGAAAATGCCTCCTAATCGATCACCCGATCGATTGAGGGACTCCAATCGATCGGGTGATCGATTGGAGTCCTGAAATTGCTGAAATTCAATTTCAGTCAACTTTAGTAACACCCCAAAAATTTTACAAAATTCAAAAAATCATGAAAATTCATGTAGACACTACTTAGGGTATACACTATCAAGGAAAAATAGTTTTCTATGAAAATACTTTCTATTTTCAAAGATTGACACAAAGTTGAAAACTTGTAAAAACTTTAGTGTTTTCTTCTAAGTTTGTGTCTAACTATTCAATGATGATTACTATCAAAAGATAGCCTTCATCAAGGTTTTTCGAAAGTATTTTAAAATCATTTTCAAAACCAATATCCAACCATGTTCCTTGGCCTCAATGTACATGACTTGTACACTAGCTTTCCCAATGATTGGAAAGCACATAACTATGTGTTTTGATGAACATACAACTCAAAAAAAATGTACTAAATCAACATCTTGAGTTTTGTTCATCACCCTAACATCTCACTTGTATTTAATGTGTACGAAAACACACACAAGTCACCTTATAGTCCTTTTGTGAGATGCAAAGTTCGGTTTGACCTAAACTAGGGATCATGCATATCTATCTAGGCATTTTGAAATATAAACATCCACCAAGGATGTTACTTGTTAGTAAATGTCATTTAGTCCTTAATTGCAAGGAATTAAACATAATACATGATATGTTATGACATACATCAAAATGAAATAATTTTCAAAGGAAGATTTCCTATAACTATATGATGTATGTATGCCATGACATGTTATTTTCGTGTTTTTCATAATAAAACATAAAAAATAAATAAATATGATGTCATGACATATGATGGACAAGAAAAATATGGCAGATTTGCATAAATAGAATACCTAGATTATCTATCTAAGTATCTTTAACCTTAGTTAACTTAAAATTTGATCCTAGATTGCCCACTATTTCCCAAGAAAATGGAAAAATCCCAACTTGACATTTCTTTACACTTGATTTCTTGTGCCAATTAAAATTATATCCAATTTTTTGTTTTCAAATTATGACACATCTTACCCTTTCCAAGAGTAACTTATTTATCCATTTCATTTTCAAAGGTCAACAACAACCTTGAAAATACTCTCCGATTGTCAACTTCATCATGATTAGGTTAACCACCCTTTCAATTTGAGTTGAAACTCTCTAACCCATCTAAGGGGTAGAGAAAATGCTCCTAGGAACCCAAAACCTATTGATGCTCCTTGGATGCTCTAGGTACTCACTAGGGATAACCTCCCTAGACACTTTCCTAATGACCTTGTTGGGCTTCTTAGAAGCCTTGGTCACTTTTTCTAGGTCAACTCTAGGGATTGCTTCCCTTGTGACCTTCTTAGTGACTTTCTTAGACTTCTTAGAAGTCTTAGTCACATTTGTTGTTGCAAAGATACTCCTAGGAATAGCTTCCTTTGTATCCTTGACTTGACCCATAGACTTAGAGTTGGTTCCATAGCTATATGGAACCCTATGGTAAGAAATTGCATCCTTCTTAGCCTTAGGTTTGTATCCCAAACCTCTATAACCATTGGATGACTTTTGTACTTCTAGACCTAGGTTATGCTCTTTTTGCCCTTTTAGGATATTTTCCATCCTTTTTAGAGTCTTCTCCATTTTATCAAGCCTTGACCTCAAGACTTGATTTTCTTCCCATAAATCCCTAGCTTTTGATTTTTCATTAAATCCTTGAGCATTTTTATTTCTTGGCTTATAACTATGGTCCTTAGTGTTATTGCCTAAACTTTTACCTACCTTCCTAACCCTAGGTGTGGTAGTCTTAGCATGGAGAGCCATATGTTTTTCTTTAATGTTATCATGCTTCCTATTCTTATGGTAAATAGCATTAAAATGATATAAATTTGAATTAGCATGTTTTTTACCATTATTTAACGGGGTAGGCTCAACAAATGATACCTTTCGTTTTACCTTGGAGGCTCCCCCGAAAATTGTGCTTCCTCCTTGAGCCTTAACCGCTTTCTTCCCCTTTGGACATTGGCTCCGGTAATGTCCCTTTTGATTGCAAGAAAAACACACAATGTGCTCTTTGCTCTTCTTTGTTCCGGGAGCCGTCTCCTTGGGCTTCTCCTTGCCCTTTAATGCCACTTGGCCCTTCTTCTTGACCAATTTAGGGGACTTGCTCTTGTAATGCCCTTTTTCCCTACACTCAAAGCAAATAATATGATCTTTATTATTAACAATTGAAATTAATATACCTTTGCTTGTAGGGATGACTTCTTCTCCATTTGACCCGGATGTAGAAGCTTCTCCTTCTTCTTGATCCGATGTCAACAACGGTCTCTCCCCCTCAATCCTAGAGGTGGAGACTTCTTCATCTTCCTCTTGCATATGGAGCAAAGAATATGCTCCCTCTTTGCCCTTTTCATTGTATTCCTTTGAAGATGAAGCTTCTTGGACCTCTTCTTCGGAAGTTGAGCATCTCTCAACTTCGGAGTCCTCTTGATCTTGGTCTTGCTCCAATGAGTTGCCCTCTTTAGATTTGTCTTGATTTGGTACAGTGGAGAGTTCTTCATGAAGCTTGGCCAACTTTCTCCACAATTCCTTTGCATCTTCAAATTCTCCAATTTTGCATAGAATTATGTTTGGCAACAAATTAACCAGTAATTTGGTTACCTTGTCATTCGCCTCGCACCTTTGGATTTGTTCTTGGCTCCACTTAATCCTCTTGAGAATTTTGCCCTTTGAACTTGTTGGAGTTTTTAAGCCTTCCATGAGAGCAAACCATTGCTCTATCTCCATTATAAGAAAGTTTTTGATTCTTGATTTCCAATAATCGAAACTCGTGGATACATATGGTGGATGCATGATAACCATGATTTTGGCTATATTATTTTGAATCATAATGCATGTTTTTATTGGTTTATTCATAGTTTAATCTCATATTAGCATCATATCTCAATATTGCATTTGATCTTGGACTTAATTGTAAATTAGCCTATTTTCATGGTATTTTGGTACTAATATTTGTTTATTATTTTGTAGGCATCAAAAGGGTCATGGATCCAATCAGATTGGACCACACTTGGGCTCAAATCTAGGGCAAGATGAGGCGATCAAGACCTGGATTAATCTGGGCCGTCCGTTGAAGATCAAGCAGATCTGGACCATCCAGTGATGATCTGATCGATCCGACCTACAGGAGAGTAGATCCAGACCCTAGATTAACATCAGTACCTTCAGATCATATTTTGGGCAAACTTTCACCGTTGATTTAGCTCAAAAGTTTCTCAGCCGTCCGATCAGAGAGGGAGTTGTTTAAAAACGTTGAGAAGCTACAGTAGACCTGGAGCTCGGCTTCGCGATTTCCACCACTGTTCATCTTCTTCGTCGCCGAAGCTTCCCTTCCACAATTTAGATCTGAGAGCAGATTTTCTTCTCCGACGACGATAACCAAGCTTCGGCGTTCATCTTCCGGCGATCAGAGAGCAGCCGAGGGAGGTTTCTCAGTCGTGCCTTGTTCTGTTCCACCGCCACATTGCCGATCGGGGAGGTTTCCGATCAGTGATCTTCGCATCCACCAGGGCTTCGAGGGAGGTTTCTTGGAGTTTCTGTACCTTTTCCGCATTCCATTCCGCAGCGAAGCTGGTTTGTTCTGATCAATCGGATTAGCTTGGCAAATCACAGAGCAAACTCTGTTTTCTTCGGTTGATGGTGATACCAGTCAGATGCGAGCTTGAGGGGAGGTTTCCAATGGCCATGAGCATCATCTGGTGATAGTTGGAAGCTTGGTAGTTCGTTGGATGTTCGAGGGGAGGTTTCCGAGAACAAATCTGTTTAACAGCAGATTGATGAAGTTTGGTTTCGGTTTTGGGATTGTGGAATGTTTAGGGTTTTAGTTTCCTTTATTCTATGTCTTTGAATTGTCCATGAACATGCTCAGATCTCGTGATCTGATTACATTTCTTTGCAATTTCTATTTTGTTTCATGTTTCTTTATGCAATTTTGTTTGTGATTTCTTGCTTACAAACCCCAATCTTAGATCTACTTTCTGATTAGTTTTGCAACACTGATACTAACAGTTGTAGGGTTTTGTAATTTAGTTAGCAATTTAGTCTTTGTTTCTATAATCTTGTTTAAGTGTGAGATGCTTAATTTGATGGTTAAGTTGCTATTTCTGTTCATCATCATGTTGCATTTGGATGTTAGAGTGAATTGAATGGACCTTTGGTTGTTATAAGCTAGTGCTTAAGTTTAATTCAAGGATTTATAAACTCAAACATTTTTGTTCAGTTCATTGGGTTTATTGTGATTAAGTTCAATGATTCATAATTGATACTAGCTTGATGAGAATGAACCGATCTTAATCTTCCTTTTGATTGCAGTAGGATTCAATTAGCAATGGGAATGGAATGGAAAAGTTTAATTAACTTTGATGATGGCATTAATCAATTGGAATTAATTCTAGGATTTACACACACTTACTAGTTGCCCTTGGGAAAAAATACGACTTGGGACTCCATACTACACGAGTTTATTTTAGCTTATGTGAGTTTCAATCTTTATTAATTTGATGTGCCATATGACACGAAAATGGCTAACACCAAATTTTGGAGCCGTTGCCGGGGAACTAACTAGCAATGTGTGTTTAATTTTAGATTGTGCGTTGATTGGTTTATTTTGTTAGCATGTTGATTGATTTGATTGCTTATTTCTTTTTGTATTTTCATGTTGGATTATTCTTGAATTATTAAATGCTTTTACTGTTCATATTTTCATGTGATTGAAACTTTATGCTCTTGAGTCTTCTAACAATTTGTTCTAGTGTTGAAGTGAAGAACAGGAGATTTCTTTAGCATGGATCCATATTTTCAGAATTTTGGAGGTGGAATGGAGAGTTATCAGTGTTTTCAGCCTAATTATCAGTTTTACCCAAGCATGGATCAACAAAATAGGTATGAGTCATTTTCAAATGGTTTTAATGCTAATTGGGTGGATAATTCATGTTTCAGGTATGAAAGTGCACAAGGACCATTCATTGAGCCATTTTCAGCTTTCCAGAGTTCATATGGATTTCAAGAAGTTTCAACATCATTTGAACCACATCCTTATCAACAGAATGATTTTCAGATGAATGAATCAACATGGAAACTCAAGGAGATCATGCAACAAATGAGTGAGCATCAAGAGTAGCAATTCTCAAGGATACAGAATATACAGAATCAGCTGGATTTAATTGCATCATCCATTCATCAGTTACAAACACAAAATGCCAGTGGGGAGGTGGATTGTGGAGCTCTTGTCAGGCCTGACACTGCATCTACTTCTTCATTTGATTCTTTAAGTACTTTTTATTGTTGTGATGATGTAGTTGAATATAATTTTGATTCTACTAATGATGTTGCTCTAGATGTTGTGAATGATGCAGGATTTGAAAATTTAATTGTTGAAGATGATTTAAGTGTAGAGGATTGCTTACTGGAAGTATTATCTCAAGAATCACCTGATGATGTTGAAGATTTAAGTGTAGGGGAATGCTTACTGGAGCATTACCTCAAGAATCACTACATGAGGATGAACATTCACCAGAACCACAGTTTGAGCCATATCTTGATGAAGAGGAGGTAACAATTACCACGCCAGGTACCTTTCAACACAACAAGGTGAGTATTTTTTGTGATTTTTCAGAAAATTTAATTGAGGTACCAATTGTTGATTTTATTAGTTGTGATTCATTGATTGACAAATTTTCTACCCACACTAATATTCTCCTATCTTTTTTTTTACCTCACATGCGTGTGGGAGGGGTTTCTTTTTATTGATGTTGTAGGAGAACATAAGCTTCCGGAGTGGATGCTTGAACTGAACCGTCTAAGGCCTCCAGAAAGAATTTGCAATGGAAAAATGTTCAATAAAAAGAAATTGATTGCAACCACGATTATTCCACTTCCGGCATGGATTATTCTTCTCAATCTTCTTCGACCACCGGAATTAAAGAGGAGTTGGTTCTAATTTCACTTTCTTTTGCATTTTAATTCATGTTTTGTTAATAAAATTCTTTTTATGCATTTCTTTAGTTACATACTTTGCATTTTGTATTTTACTTTCACACTTTGCTTCCATATTTTGCATTTTGTTTAGTATATAGCATTTCATTTTTAATAAAATTCTTCATGGGAATTTTCTAAGTAATATTTTTAAGGTGGTAAAAGTCTATTAAATTTGATCATCAATTTTAGGTCATTGGATATGATTGGATACTCTACTTACATGATATTGGTTAAAATGGTGGTGGATTCCAATTTGATTAATTGGGCTTATTTGCATGAAAATACCTAGAGAGGACCACTTTTAGCCTACATTCTATTATTTTCTTTGTGTGACATGCACTCACAATAATTGAACTCTAGAACTTGCTTAGCTTCTTTTCAAAGTCACAATAGCATATGTGTGCATGGAGATAAAGGATTATTTTCATTCTTGATCTCTCGTAAACTCCAATTCCTTTCTTCACAATTTTCTTAAAACATTTTTTTTTTCTCTTGCACTTTAACCTTTGATTACTTTTGCTTGGTCCATTTCATTTAGGATTTTGGTTGACTATCTTGATCAGTGAGATTATTTGATGATGGCCAGTATTTTAAGTGTGGGGGAAAATTAGCTTATTCTCAAGAATTTTTAAGAAGAGGGATGGTTCCATAAGTATTGAATTGTGATTTGTGAGAGTGATGTGGGAGATTCAAACATGGACTTTGATTATGGTTACTTGATACTATGTGCAGTAATTTGGCCAGAAATTTTGAATTCTGCAATTGTTCTACCATATTGAAAGTTTGAGTTTCTTGAATCTGAATTTTTGGAGCTAATTGTTATTCATTGTTGGAATTCTATGGCATGGAGTTTGAAACTGTTTTGGAATGTCTTAATTGTATCAATTGGTGTTTCCATGTTTCCAAATTAGCCTTAACACTGTGAATGCAGAATTTTGTGCCAAAAGAGTAAAAAAAAATCAGTCAGATTACAAGAATGTGAATGGATGCAGTAAGAGGAAGATGCAGCAGTAATGGTGTGCCAAGATCTAGGAGTAAATGAGGAACAATTGTGAAAAGGTTGTACATGAATCTAAGCTAGAAAGTAGATCAGTTTATGATGGGAGTTTCAGATTTAGTAACTATGCAGGATTTCAAAGGCTGAGAGCTATCCAGTGGAGTTGAAATGTATTTGTTTTCAATTGATTCTTGAGTGCTGAGGAAATGAAAGGGGACAAGAGTGATCATCTAAGATGAGGATACTCAGGAATGCAAGAAAGGCAAACCTGCACACTGCTGTGGGCAGTAGCAGAAGTTTACAATTATGTATCAATTAGTATTGCTTACATTTTTAATTCGTTGAGGAAGTAGTTGAAGACAGTGTGCTAGTGGAAACAAGTTTGATGACACTTTGATTGACCTGTGAAGTATTAAGATGTTCAGGAATGAATTTCTGGACGAACACAAAGTAGGTTTCTGGAACTGTATTGCAACTCAATTCTGATATTGTAAGAAGTGAGCTTTGATAGATTCTGGAATCTGATCATTGAGGCCAGAATTCGAAATTCAATTGGTGAGTATTATTCAACTCATAAAGCACTTCAGAATGTAACATAAATTCTGAAAATTCGAAGGATATTGCAACCATTCGAAACTGGAAGCAGTAATGAAACTGATATCTGCACTAAACAGAATGCAAGTTGGTTTGAGGAGCTGAGTTTTTAAACAGAAATGAAAATGTAGAATCTGAAAACCAGAACTGAGCTTTCAGATTTAATTTTTCAAGCTCAAATGAAACAAATTTTCATCTATGATATTTGTGATACTTTAAAAGGATAGCTACAAGAGCAAATTCAAAGCTTGCTGATTGTGTGCCAAAGTGTATCAAAAGATTAGAAGGAACATCTAAACAAGGAAGAAATTTGAGTTTAGTCATATATGATGCGGAATAAATGGTATTTTAGCCTTTAAAGTCCTTTATGAATTCAGGAATCTGAATATGAAGATATCAGAGCTAATGTATCACATTTTCAATTTGTGTTGATGAAGTGATGGTATTTTGAACTGATCTGCAGGGAATTTGATGAGTTTAATCTGTTTCCTCAATACAATGGGAATGCAAATATCAAGATTTAAATTTTTATGTGATGAATCCTGGACTTGGAAGGGTTGAAGCTGATTTCTAATAATAGATTTTGTTGTTGACTAATGCTCTCGAAGCAAGTTGAAGCTGTGGAGCTATAAATGTCCATTATTCTGTTTGAAAAGCTTCAATAGGAAACTATCAAAATGTGCAACTCCTTTTAGCTTCAATTCATCAATTCTGTCACTGAAGTTGAATCCTTAAGTTGAAGTCTAAAATGAATCATACAAATTTTATACATTGAATTAAAGAATTTGCTACCAAGCTGTATTTCTGAACTTGAAGCTATAGCATGTAACTTCAACTCTTACATATATCAGAACACTTCAAAATCCAGATTCTGGATCTATTGAAGTTCATGTAGGCTTCCTACTGCTTTGGAATGAAGTTGGAATTTAGAGTTTGGAAATCTCTGAAAATTTAAAGGCAGAAATTCAAGAGCTTGAAGCTATTCTGACGGAGAAAAGGCAGTGACAACAACCTTAGACATGTGTGATTTCTGAAATTGCTGCTACTGGATACCAAGTTCTTCTGGAAACAAGCAGAGGTAATGAGAAAGCTGTAAAAGTAGATCATTGAAGAACTAGATACCAAGTTCCTGGTTTCTGAGTTCTGTCCAAACAACTGAAATCTGCTGCTGATCAGAAATCAGAAGCTAAAATTCGAATATGAAGTCATATCCTTAACTTATCCTACATGAAACTAAACTGTCTTGAATTCTGAAATTGGATTGCTGGAATAGGAGCTGCAATGTGTGTGCCAGTTTTTGTTTGAATGAAAGGCTGCTGGAACTAAGCTTCATATTGCTACTGCATGAATTTCAGAAGTTAATTACATTTATTGAGAGGTTGCTAAACTTGAATCCTTTAATTTGTGAATTTATGTGCTGCAATTCCAGTAGTGTTCTTAAATTTCAGTCCAAGGAGTTGGACGAAATTAGAGATGGAATGCAAGAAAAAAAATCAGAGCTGATAAAAGTGTGGATTGCTGAGTGAATCAGAGGGAAAAAAATCTGCAGAAACTGTAATTCGTTTACAGCAAAAGGATAAGGTTGCTGCTGAATCAGAGTTGATTTTGGTGTACAATCTGCAGAACAAAAAATCTGAAACTAAGAAGTGCTGAACTAATAGCAGGTGGACTAATTGATTGAAGAGTTCAAGAAAAGTTTTTAATGTGTAAGATGATATCTTCTTAGCTTTAGTTGGAGTTCAAGAGCTGCAACCAAATGATTGCAATCTAATATGGAATTCTCTGTTATTGAAGTCAATAAGTTTTAGGAAATTCTGAACTTTTGTGTATCAAACTAATCTGCAGAATTGTGTAAATCTGCTGGAATTTTGTACAATCTGCAGGATTGTAAATAAAAGCTGAAACTAAGGAATTGAAGAACTTATATCCTGAATTCTGATTCTTGAAACTATTTTCTGGTATCAAGTAATTTGGAGCTCAAGCTGCATTTCAGTTTTTGTTCAGTAAGTTGACACTGTTTTGTGCCAGGATTTTAGTTCTGTTTGGTGATTGTGGTTGTGGATTTTCAAGAGTTAGCATCTTTATTGGATTGTTAATTGAGTACCAAGTATATGTGATGATAGCACCCTATTGTGAGAAATTTGTAACTAAAGAAAACCTCAGTAATAACAGGGACAAAGGAAGAGGAAAAATGCAGATTGAAGAAAGGGTAAAATAGTGGATACATGATGTGTTTTATTGTCCGAGACGGCCAATGGATTAAGTGTGGGGGAGGTTGTTGGATACATGATGTGAGATAAGCTTCCAAATGCTGAAATTTAAGTGGAAAAAAAAATGCAAAAACAGTGAAGAAGAAAATTGAAAAAATGGCACATTAAAGGAGTATCAAGTGGAAGATAGAGTATCAAGATTCTTTGTTTGTCATCAAATTGAAGGGGAGGTTAGCTTGATATTTTGAATTGGTAACGACAAATGGTATTCATATCTTTTCACATCAAATGGTCAACTCATCAAGTATATTCCTCCAATACTCTCATCTTCTCATTTTCTTCATTAAATACTTTTCTTTTGCCATTTTCATTCACTTTCATTGTTCTTTTTGCTTCCATTTAAATTCTTGTTGATAAAATCCTTTTGATTCATGTATGCTATGTTTATAGTGGTGGAGAATTAGAAACTAAGCAAGCTTATGGTAGTGAAATGTTGTGAGTGACATTGAGTGAACTCCACATATATGCTATTTTGAGTGTGAGGGCTAGAATAGATAAATTCCTTGTGAGAATGCAACTTGCTTAATTTTTCAATTGGATTGAAACCACCATACCTACTGATTATTGTTTGAATTGTATTCGTGATTGTTTGTGATCTTTTAAGATGATCTTAGTTAAATTCTTTTTACTAACTTTTAGGTATTGCTAGGATATTTTTGTGGAGATGATTTTTAGGTTTTTCTTGACTTGAACGGGACGTCCAAGGCTAAGTGTGGGGGATTTGATAACCATGATTTTGGCTATATTATTTTGAAT
The DNA here is from genome assembly GCF_018446385.1 of Zingiber officinale. Taxonomy (NCBI): domain Eukaryota; kingdom Viridiplantae; phylum Streptophyta; class Magnoliopsida; order Zingiberales; family Zingiberaceae; genus Zingiber; species Zingiber officinale. The sequence continues at coordinate 54,733,779 of NC_055986.1, forward strand.
CATAATGCATGTTTTTATTGGTTTATTCATAGTTTAATCTCATATTAGCATCATATCTCAATATTGCATTTGATCTTGGACTTAATTGTAAATTAGCCTATTTTCATGGTATTTTGGTACTAATATTTGTTTATTATTTTGTAGGCATCAAAAGGGTCATGGACCCAATCAGATTGGACCACAATTGGGCTCAAATCTAGGGCAAGATGAGGCGATCAAGACCTGGATTAATCTGGACCGTCCGTTGAAGATCAAGCAGATCTGGACCATCCAGTGATGATCTGATCGATCCGACCTACAGGAGAGTAGATCCAGACCCTAGATTAACATCAGTACCTTCAGATCATATTTTGGGCAAACTTTCACCGTTGATTTAGCTCAAAAGTTTCTCAGCCGTCCGATCAGAGAGGGAGTTGTTTAAAAACGTTGATAAGCTACAGTAGACCTGGAGCTCGGCTTCGCGATTTCCACCACTGTTCATCTTCTTCGTCGTCGAAGCTTCCCTTCCACAATTCAGATCTGAGAGCAGATTTTCTTCTCCGACGACGATAACCAAGCTTCGGCGTTCATCTTCCGGCGATCAGAGAGCAGCTGAGGGAGGTTTCTCAGCCGTGCCTTGTTCTGTTCCACCGCCACATTGCCGATCGGGGAGGTTTCCGATCAGTGATCTTCGTATCCACCAGGGCTTCGAGGGAGGTTTCTTGGAGTTTCTGTACCTTTTCCGCATTCCATTCCGTAGCGAAGCTGGTTTGTTCTGATCAATAGGATTAGCTTGGCAAATCACAGAGCAAACTCTGTTTTCTTCGGTTGATGGTGATACCAGTCAGATGCGAGCTTGAGGGGAGGTTTCCAATGGCCATGAGCATCATCTGGTGATAGTTGGAAGCTTGGTAGTTCGTTGGATGTTCGAGGGGAGGTTTCCGAGAACAAATCTGTTTAACAGCAGATTGATGAAGTTTGGTTTCGGTTTTGGGATTGTGGAATGTTTAGGGTTTTAGTTTCCTTTATTCTATGTCTTTGAATTGTCCATGAACATGCTCAGATCTCGTGATCTGATTACATTTCTTTGCAATTTCTATTTTGTTTCATGTTTCCTTATGCAATTTTGTTTGTGATTTCTTGCTTACAAACCCCAATCTTAGATCTACTTTTTGATTAGTTTTGCAACACTGATACTAACAGTTGTAGGGTTTTGTAATTTAGTTAGCAATTTAGTCTTTGTTTCTATAATCTTGTTTAAGTGTGAGATGCTTAATTTGATGGTTAAGTTGCTATTTCTGTTCATCATCATGTTGCATTTGGATGTTAGAGTGAATTGAATGGACCTTTGGTTGTTATAAGCTAGTGCTTAAGTTTAATTCAAGGATTTATAAACTCAAACATTTTTGTTCAGTTCATTGGGTTTATTGTGATTAAGTTCAATGATTCATAATTGATACTAGCTTGATGAGAATGAACCGATCTTAATCTTCCTTTTGATTGCAGTAGGATTCAATTAGCAATGGGAATGGAATGGAAAAGTTTAATTAACTTTGATGATGGCATTAATCAATTGGAATTAATTCTAGGATTTACACACACTTACTAGTTGCCCTTGGAAAAAAATACGACTTGGGACTCCATACTACACGAGTTTATTTTAGCTTATGTGAGTTTCAATCTTTATTAATTTGATGTGCCATGTGACACGAAAATGGCTAACACCAATGCACCCTCGTGTCAAATCCGAGTCCATCTCGGAATTCCATCTTGAAGTTTGGGCTTCTTGAATTCTATGACTTTGACAAATTTTCTCCAACTTCTTCACCCTCTAGCTTTGTTGCCCCTTCCGGCGATAATTTTGGTGAAGAGCAACCTCGCTCTGATACCACTTGTTGGGACCGAAATGTAGCTAGAGGGGGGGTGAATAGCTCGTCGCAATCGTCGTGCTCGTCATTGCTCGCTTCTTGGGATGATGTGCAGCGAAAATACAAAAAACACAAACAACAACACTAACTCTATGGATTTAGTTGGTATCCACCTCAAGAAGAGGTGACTAGTCCAAGGATCTACACACTCACGCACCCTCCACTATAAAAACACTCCTTCTCGGTAACTACCGAAGGCGGAGGATGCCTTACAACCTCACAATACATCAATGAGAAAGAAAGAAGCAAAATACAAATGAATCTTACAAGATTACAATGAAAACCTTAGCTTCTTCTTCTTCTTGTTGCAACTCGCCTCTTGACTTGGATGAGCCTCCAAGAACCTTCAAGAACTGGCGGTGAGGAAGAAAAGATTGTTGTGAAGAGCTGCTGTGATCGCTTGTGGAGAAGAGAGGAAGAACTATCGAAGAAAACGCTCGCCAACGTCTATATTTGCGCCAACGGTCGAATCCCAATCGATTGGATTGCTCCCAATCGATTGGGGAGGCTTTGGATCGATCGACCGATCGATCCAGAGGGCCTCTGTGCTCTCTGGAATCACCCTGAATCGATTGCCCGATCGATTCAAGGCTTCTCGAGCGATTTCCAGCGCTCCAATCGATCGTCCGATCGATTGGAGGCTTCAATCGATCAATTGATCGATTTAGAAGCTTACTGTTCGCTCAAAAACTCTCCCAATCGATTGGGGAAGTTTCGATCGATTACCCAATCGATCCACAACTTTTCTGCACAAAATCGCGTCACCCAATCGATTGACCAATCGATTGAACCCCCCAATCGATTGGCCAATCGATTGGGAGGCAGAAATCTGTGTAGAGCTTGAAATTAACTTCATTTCACATCTGAGATTACCTCATTCCGATATCCGAGTCAAAAGTTATGATCTTCAGAAGTTTACTACGTTCGAACTTCCTAGTTCCATGCTAACTCCCTATTGGACTTATGACCGCTAAGAGTTCGGTCAACTTTTGACTCATCTGGACTTTCTCTTTGTGCCAAGTGTCCGGTCCTCCATTACCCACTTGGACTTCCTTTCACCAGATGTCCGATCAGCCTTGATCCATCTGGATTTCCTCGTGCTAAGTATCCGGTCAATCCTTTTGACCTGCTTGGATTTTCCAACACCAGATGTCCGATCAGCCTTGATACATCTGGATTTCCTGTGCCGGGTTTCACTCACCAGGACTTCCCATACTACCTAGATTCACTCACTAGGTCTTTCACAACTGCCTGGCTTCACTCACCTGGACTTTCCTTCTGCCTAGCTTCACTCACTAAGACTTTCCACAACTGCCTAGCTTCACTCACCAGGACTTCCACCTGGCTTCACTCACCTGGATTTTTCAGTCAAGTATCCAGTCAACCTTTACCTACTTGACTTTCCTTCATAATCTCCCCACATGAACAATCGCACCTGCAATCTACATGTGTTGTCTACATGTATTGTCAAACATCGAAACTTAACCATCAAGACTCGAGCTTGACCCAATTCAAGCTCAGTCAACCAGGTCAACCTTGACCTAGGAAATATTGCACCAACACAGATAACTCCACCCGAACCACTTCTTTTCCTCCAAGAAACTTGAGCCACAAAGAGATGCCAAAATAGGAAATTTCCTTCTCTTCTTCTTCCTTACCTCCAAGCCACCAGCCACAACAAGATAAGCTTCCTCTCTTGCCGCCGGCCCTAAGAAAGAAAGCCTCTTCTCTTGCCACCGCCTCTAGGGTGGAAAGCCTCCTCTCTTGTACCACCTACCCTAGCTTGAAGAAGGAAGACAATTGCCGCCGCCCTCTAGGAGAGAAACCACAGGGAGAAGAGAAAAGAAGAGTCGCCGGCCACCCAAGGAAAAGAGAGGAGGGAATAGAGTTATGTTATCTCATGAAGCAACCTCTCATTCTCTTTTATAATCCTTGGTCATGGCAAAGAAGGAAAGTTTTAAACATAATTAAAACTTCCTTATTTGTGGCCTCCCTTAAAAAAAAGGGATTTTAACAACAATTAAAATCTCTTTCTTTTAAATTTCCTATTGTACATGGCAACAAAAGGAAAGTTTTAAAAATTAATCTCTCTCTTTTAAAACATGTAGACAACTACAAAAAGGGAAGATTAATTAAAACTTCTCTTTTTAAATCATGGTTACAAAAAGGAAAGTTTTATCAAAAATTAAAATCTCTCTTTTAAACATTATAGGTAACTACAAATAAGGAAAGCTATAAAATCAAATATCTCTTTTAAACCTTTGTAGTATGCTATAAAAGGAATGATTTTAAAATTTAAAAACTCTATTTTAAAACCATGAGGATGTCTTTAAAAGAAAATTAAAATTTCTCTTTTAAATCCCTTCATGAATGGCTACTTAAGGAAAGATTTAACAAAAATTAAATCCCTTTTATTCTTCTTGTGGCCGACCCTTAGCTTGGGCATCAAGCTTTGGCCGACCAACTCTTGGCTCCAAATTAAAGCTTGGCCGACCCCCTTTACTCCAAGCAAGGATGTGTCAGACTCATTACTTGGGTAAGAAGTGGACTTTGTGGATACAAGGCTTAATAGAGGCTACAACAGGGATCGAGAGGAGGAATTGATTTTGCTCACCTGTTGAGCTTGAGCTTCTTGTGTTCGCCCCGAACACCCAATTCAAGTTCATCAATAATAACTCATACCACTAAAGAGTTATTTCTGAACTACCGCATCAATCCCATATTACATTATGGGCTCCTTCTTATTATGAGTGAGTTAATCTCCCTGTGTTTAAGATATCGAATGCCCATTAATCAAATGAGTTACTGTCACTCACTTAATTAATATCTAGCCTCAAAAGTAGTACCACTCAACTTCATTGTCATGCCGGACTAGGTCCACCTGCAGGGTTTACACATGACAATCCTTATGAGCACCTCAAGGGGACATCATCAACCTAGATTACTAGGACACAGTTTACTTCTATAATCAACAACACACCATATAAATAATATTATTTTTCAACTTATCGAGCGTATTGATCCAACTGAATAAATCTCACCCATTGATAAATTAAAGAAATAAATACTAAGTATATGTGCTTGTTATTATATCGGGATTAAGAGCACACACTTTTATAATAACAGAGGTCTTGGTCTTTTATGCAGTCAGTATAAAAAGAAACAACCTCAAATGGTCCTGCTCAATACACACATAGTGTACTAGTGTAATTTTATAGTTAAGATAAACTAATACCAAATTACACTAGAAACACTCCAATGGTTTGCCCCATTCCATCTTGGTTGTGAGCTACTATTTATAATTTATAAGGAACTGATCACATGATTTTCTATGTTACACCAAACACCATGTTATCTACAATATAAATTAAATGGACAAATGCATTTAACATAAATGCAGACATTTGACCAATGTGATTTTTATTTCAAAATATAAATGCTCATACAAAAAGCTGGGCTTTTAGTATACATCCTAACAATCTCCCACTTATACTAAAAGACTATGCTTCCATACATCTGATTCTCATCCCCTTAACATACCCATCAAAAGCTCTTGCTGGAAAGGCCTTAGTGAAAGGATCTGCCAGGTTATCATCTGATGCAATCTTGGCGACAACAACTTCTCTTTGTTTTACGATTTCTCGTATCGGGTGGTACTTGTGCTCAATGTGTTTACTTGCCTTATGGGCTCGTGGTTCCTTCGAGTTTGCTACTGTACCATTATTATCACGATAAATTATGATAATTTTGGACAAATCAGGAATCACATCTAAGTCCATCAAAAGGTTTCTGAGCCATACAGCTTCTTTGGCTGCCTCAGAGGCTGCCACATACTCAGCTTCTATGGTGGAGTCCGAAACGGATTTCTACTTAACACTCCTCCATGTTATGGCTTCACCTCCCAAAGTAAACACATACCCCGAGGTAGACTTACTATTGTCCCTATCTGATTAGAAATTAGAATCCGTGTAATGCATAGGGAGCAAATCATCTGCCTGGTAAACCAGCATATAATCTCTAGTCCTTCTCAGGTACTTCAATATATGTTTTACGGCATCCCAATGTCCTTGTCATGAATTACTTTGATATCTACTAATCATACCCACGGTAAAACAAATATCCGGTCTCGTATATCACATACATTAGGCTCCCTACAGCCGAAGCATAAGGAACTGCTTCATGTCCTCTATCTTCTTTGATGTCTTAGGAGACATCTCCTTTGATAAAGGTACTCCATGTCAAAAGGGTAAGAAACCTTTCTTGGAGTTTTGCATGCTAAAACGAGCAAGGATAGTATCGATATACGAAGCTTGGGATAAGCACAACATCCTTTTCTTGCGATCCCTTATTACCTTGATCCCAAGAATATGCCCACACTCTCCCAAGTTCTTCATATCAAATTGCTTGGACAACTATACCTTTACGTCTAACAATACTTTGACATTGTTGCCAATGAGCAAAATATCATCTACGTATAGTACAAGAAATATCACGACGTTTCCGTCACACTTTTTGTATACACAAGACTCATCCGGACACTGAATGAATCCATAAGACTGGATCACTCCATTAAACCAGATGTTCCAAAATCTCGAAGCTTGCTTCAATTCAAAAATAGATCGGTTAAGCTTACATACAAGATGCTCTTTGCCCTTCGCAATGAATCCCTCTGGTTGCTTCATATGGATGTTTTCTTCAAGACTTCTATTAAGGAAAGTTGTCTTGACATCCATTTGCCAAATCTCATAATCCATATGAGCGGCAATAGATAAAAGAATCCAGATAGACTTAAGCATGACTATCGGCGAAAAGGTTTCCTTATAATTAATTTCCTCTTTCTGAGTATACCCTTTTGTAACAAGCCTTGCCTTGAAGGTTTCCACCTTCCCGTCTGCCCCTCTTTTTCTTTTGTAGGCCCATTTACATCCAATGACTTTTACACCATTTGGTGGCTCTACAAGCTCCCAGACCTGATTAGAATACATAATTTCTATTTCAGAGTTCATTGCACTTTGCCAAGATGTTGCATCTTTATCTTGGAGTGCTTCATCATATGTCCGGGGATCAAGTTCATGTTCACCAAGGATCAAGTCCGAAGACTCTCCCAAAAACATGAATCTTTTAGGTTGCCTAACAACCCTCCCACTACGACGAAGCACTACTTGTAATTGTGCATCATTTGTGACACGTGTTACAGTTTCTTGTGGTATCTCATCTTGTACAGTTAGTACTAAATTAGACGTCTCTTCTCTAATTTCCTCAAGAATAATTTTACTCATGGGCTTATGGTTCATTACATAGTCCTCTTCTAAAAATCGGGCATTGGTGCTAACAATGACCTTCTAATCTTTAGGATTATAAAATAAACCACCTTTCGTTCCTTTAGGATAGCCCACAAACAAGAAAACTTCTGTTCATGATTCCAACTTATCAGTGTCTCCCTTCAGCACATGTGCTGGACTACCTCAAATTCGAATATGCTTTAGACTAGGCATGGGAGTAGAGGGTACTAACTTAGAAGGTACCATGTTTAGAATTTATACTACCGTTTCCAGAGCATATCCCTAAAATGAATTTGGTAATTCTGAATAACTCATCATTAATCTAACCATTTCTATAAGAGTCATATTCCTTCGTTCTGCCACACCATTCTGTTGGGGTGTACCAGGTGCAGACAGTTGGGATTGAATCCCGGCCTCTGATAGGTAACTCCTAAACTCTCCTAAGAGGTACTCTCCACCACGATCGGACCGTAGTGTCTTGATACTTTTACCATGACGTTTCTCCACATCAGCCTTGTACTCTTTGAACTTATCAAAGCACTCAGACTTGCGGCGCATCAAGTAAATATACCCGTATCTCAAATAGTCGTCTATAAAAAAGACAAAATATTCGAAACCACCTCTTACCTAGATAATCATAGGTCCTCACAAATCAGAATGAACTAATTCCAACACATCTTTGGCTCTATACCCCTTAGCCTTAAAAGGTCTCTTGGTCATTTTTCTTTCTAAGCAAGACTCGCAGGTTGAAAAGTTTTCCACCACTAATGAACCCAAAAGTCCATCGGCTATTAACCTTTGAATCCTACTCAAGTTAATATGACCTAACCTTAGATGCCAAAGATATGTTTGGTTCATTTCCGAAGGTTACTTTCTCTTATTAGAATTAGAAGATGTGTTATTAATTTCTATTTGTTGCATTGTGGGAGTTATTGGATTTAGAGTATATAAATTATCAACCAACGTACCAGAACAAATAACTTCCCTATTTTTCTTGATAACAACTTTGTTATCAAAAGAGACTGAATATCCATCCTTGAATAGTTTAGAAACTAAAATCAAGTTCTTTTTAAAACTTGTTACATAAAGACAATTTCTCAAAATCAATGTTTTATTCCTATCAAAAGATAAATAAACATCTCCCACTACAATAGCCACCACTTTTCGTAGCATTGCCCATGTAGACGGTGATTTCCCCTTCATGTAGTCGTTGGGTTTCCTAGAACCCTTACAATAAATTGCAGACATGATCAGTAGCTCCCGTATCTACACACCAGGTACCGGTAGATAATACCACTAAATATGTTTCAACAACTGATGAATAGGATACACATTTATTGTTCTCAATTTTGTGAGGACAGTCTACTTTATGTTTCCAATCAAAATAATTAGGACTTGTAAGTGTATTCTCTAATATAACAGCAGGAGGTCTGAAGGTCATTTGAAATCCTAAGAATCACAAAATATTTGGTCAATACTTTAGAATTTAAAATAATATTGATTCCTCAAACAATATCATTTAAATTCACCAACACCGTAAATTTTGTATGCCACGTTAGTGTGGACGTATACAAAATCAGACATTTGTAAGAGGAGAGTTTTACCCATTAATTATCTTGTCAACCTAACTTTATGACAAATAAAATTACCTCAAATACCGTGAATTTTGTATGTCATGTTAGTGTGGACGTATACAAATTCAAGCATTTGTAAGAGGGGGGTTTACCCATTAATTTTATTATCTTGTCAACCTAACTTTAGGAGAAATTAATAGTTGATTTTTCTTCGGTCACACAAATAATAGCAGTGACTCTGATGGGGAGGATACTATTAAATGTGCCTAAGTGTATAACATTACTTGATACTTATTCCCTTAAATAGGATTATGCCCCTTTAGTTGGAGAAGATCACACGCTCCTAAATATTTTCTATAACCATCCAGGAAGGAAGTTTGATCTAGTGATCCGCAAACAAACTCATCTGTTGTGGAGGAAGGCACTCAGAGCCAAACACAAGTTTGAATGCATCACTTACAAACCGATAATGGAGACCGTAGAATTTAAATAAAATTCCTCTCCCACTTAGTTATTTAGAGACGAGGAATTTTAACATGCACACAAGCACACAAACACAACACATCACAGCATAAAAGGCAATAAATATAAAAACTATTTTTCCAACTATTATGGCCTCATCCATAGTTGTCCTCCGTGTGCCGCCAACCCTATCCGTCGCCAATGGGTCTACGTAGTCGCATCCATCATGCTTCCTTTTTCCACTGCGCCTCTGGTCCTCAAATAGCACCACGCCTCGCAAGGATACGATCCGCGACAAAAATAAAATTTTACATTTATCGATCCTATATTCCACGAAGGAATGTACATGTAATCTAGATCGAACAAAAATGTTAAATCTTAAAACTAATACAGCTCCTGCTGTATTTAATAATTACAATCATGCATATATATAGAATGCCCTCGACATGTCCGAGGGTCCAATCACACACAATCACAATAGGTCATAATAGTTGGAGCCTGCAACCAAAGAGTTAATCTATTTGCACATCCTACCATTATCCTGCCTAAACTTATGTATGGAAAGTGTATAATTAACTGAAAACCAAACATACAGAGGCAAAATCCTAGGTCTGATACTAATTGTTGGTTGCTACTCGGAATACCGTTCTAGTTCCCCTATACAAAAATTTATACAAGCATAGAACTATCCTAGCTACCCATGTGCTCTACTGAAGTTAAATTTGGATTGCAAACGATGCTTAACATTATTAATCCAAATTGTCCTTCAGACGTTAAACTTGGATTGGAAACGATACTTAACATTTTTACTCCAAGTTTAACCGATGTGATCTTCCTAAGTTAAACCATATTACAGAAGATGATTAAACATATATTTCAAAGATCGGCTTCTAGGTTAAACATGGCGAGGCACTAGGCCTTCTTGGGTATGGGATCATCCACCACTTCCTAGACAAAGCCTTTCAAAGAAATTCGATGTTTAACTTCTTACAGTAACCCTAGGTTTAACTATAGAGACCACAACAGAAACACAAGATCGAAACGTAAAATCGAAATACAAAATCGATAGCACATAATCGATACATAAAATCGCTAGCCTCTTGTGTTGGTGTTTCAAAATCCATGCAAAGAAAACTAACTAATTAATTCGAAGTGGAAACCATTAATTAATTGTACCTTTCTTTATAGCTAAAGATCTCTTGATCTTCTGTTGTATTCCTCTCCTTCTCTTGGATGTCGTGTGGGCGACGATCTACCAAGATAACTCCACCCGAACCACTTCTTTTCCTCCAAGAAACTTGAGCCACCAAGAGATGCCAAAATAGGAAATTGCCTTCTCTTCTTCTTCCTTACCTCCAAGCCACCGGCCACAACAAGATAAGCTTCCTCTCTTGCCGCCGACCCTTAGGAAGAAAGCCTCTTCTCTTGCCGCTGGCTCTAGGGTGGAAAGCTTCCTCTCTTGTACCACCAGCCCTAGCTTGAAGAAGGAAGACAATTGCCGCCACCCTCTAGGAGAGAAACCAAAGGGAGAAGAGAAAAGAAGAGTGGCTGGCCACCCAAGGAAAAGAGAGGAGGGAATAGAATTATGTTCTCTCATGAAACAACCTCTCATTCTCTTTTATAATCCTTGGTCATGGCAAAGAAGGAAAGTTTTAAACATAATTAAAACTTCCTTATTTGTGGCCTCCCTTAAAAAAAAGGAAATTTTAACAACAATTAAAATCTCTTTCTTTTAAATTTCCTATTATACATGGCAACAAAAGGAAAGTTTTAAAAATTAATCTATCTCTTTTAAAACATGTAGACAACTACAAAAAGGAAAGATTAATTAAAACTTCTCTTTTTAAATCATGGTTACAAAAAGGAAAGTTTTATCAAAAATTAAAATCTCTCTTTTAAACATTATAGGTAACTACAAATAATGAAAGATTTCAAATCTCTCTTTTAAACCTTTGGAGTAAGCTATTAAAGGAAAGATTTTAAAATTTAAAAACTCTATTTTAAAACCATGAGGATGTCTATAAAAGAAAATTAAAATTTCTCTTTTAAATCCCTTCATGAATGGCTACTTAAGGAAAGATTTTAACAAAAATTAAAATCCCTTTTATTCTTCATGTGGCAGGCCCTTAGCTTGGGCATCAAGCTTTGGCCGGCCACCTCTTGGCTCCAAATTAAAGCTTGGTCGGCCCCCTTTGCTCCAAGCAAGGATGCATCCGGCCCATTACTTGGGTAAGAAGTGGACTTTGTGGATACAAGGCTTAATAGAGGCTACAACAGGGACGAAGAGGAGGAATTGATTTTGGTCTCCTGATGAGCTTGAGCTTCTTGTGTTCACCCGAACACCCAACTCAAGTTCATCAATAATAACTCATACCACTAAAGAGTTATTATTGACCTACAGCACCAATCCCATATTACATTATGGGCTCCTTCTTATTACGAGTGCGTTAATCTTCCTGTGTTTAAGATATCGAATGCGCATTAATCAAATGAATTACTGTCACTCACTTAATTAACATCTAGCTCCAAGAGTAGTACCACTCAACTTCATTGTCATGCCGGACTAGGTCCACCTACAGGGTTTACATGACAATCCTTATGAGCTCCTCAAGGGGACATTATCAACCTAGATTACTAGGACACAGTTTCCTTCTATAATCAACAACACACCATATAAATAATATTATTTCCCAACTTATCGGGCGTATTGATCCAACTGAATAAATCTCACCCATTGATAAATTAAAGAAATAAATACTAAGTATATATGCTTGTTATTATATCAGGATTAAGAGCACACACTTCCATAATAACAGAAGTCTTATTCTTTTATGCAGTCAGTATAAAAAGAAACAACCTCAAATGGTCCTGCTCAATACACACATAGTGTACTAGTGTAATTTTATAGTTAAGATAAACTAATACCAAATTACACTACAACCACTCCAATGGTTTATCCTATTCCATCTTGGTTGTGAGCTACTATTTATAATTTATAAGGAACTGATCACATGATCTTCTGTGTCATACCAAACACCATGTTATCTATAATATAAATTAAATGAGCAACTGCATTTAACATAAATGCAGACATTTGTATGATTCTTATTTCAAAATATAAATGTTCATACAAAAAGCTAGGCTTTTATTATACATCCTAACAACATAGACCTTCACCGCGGACCCAACTGGACATCCTACGAGATATCAACCTATCTGATCTTCCTGTACCAATTATCAGGTCCTCCAGACCGAACTAGACTTCAGCCTAGTGTCATTTTCCATCATGTCTTTTATTTATGCACACCTGGAAAATGGGTTAGCAAACACAACATCTAACTTTAATCCATTTTTTATTCATCAAAACCTGAGTTTGACGATTGGTGCTGACTGTACTAACAATCTCTTCCTTTTTGATGCAATAACAACTTGGGTTTAAGTTAGAAAAATATGCAAAAAATAACATAATGTTTAAGAGAAAAGAAAGAAATTAGCATTTTGTTTATTCTCTTAATTATTATTGGGTTATGATTTAAAAATATTTCATATTTTTTTTACTTAAACCCTTAACCCTCCCCTTTGGGCATTCATCAAAACAAAAACTAAGCAGTATAAGTAAACAAGAAAAAAAATTCAATGGATAACCAAAAAGAATAGGCATATATACTCAAAAGAAACCATTAAGTCAAACATAAGGTACAAGAACATCTAACAAAGAAATAGTAATCAAAGTGCTAAGAATAGGTTGATGGGGGTGGAAGAGGGTGAATCAAATATAAGATATGAAGCATGTCATCCATCCTCTGATCCATTCACCAAAATCTAGTAGCCACCTCTTCACGAAGACTAGAAACTGACTACCCAAGATGAGAGGAAGTCTCCTCAAGTGTCACAATGTGCTCCTCTAAGGACTAGGAAGTTAAAGACGGGGTCAGAAATGGAAGAGATGTAAAGATGTAAGGGAAGGTAAACTTTAATATCTCCTCCGCGACCTCAACTACATCATCGACTACCGTGGGGAATGTTAGCGGGATACAGCCTCTCCAAGTCAGATCCCCCTGAGCAGTAACCTCTATAAGGACTAATGCTAACTGTCGCTGACTAAACATGTCATACTCACTAAGGGGAGTGAGTGTGCCCTGCATAGCATCAACTCCTATGGCCGAAAATATAGAGGTTAACACATGGCAATAGGGCATATGGATGTGTCCCCTAGTGACTGTGCTAGACATGAATAACATTATAAAATATATGCAGGGAAATATCTATGTCTAGCCATTGACACAATACATAAAGAATAAAGGAGTGGGATGGACACATCATAGCAACATCACGAGATGTGACTGGTATGATGTTGGTAGTAAGGATTCGATATAAAATATAATCCTGCACCCTCAAGGAAAGAGACCTAAAGTCAGTCATGGTAGGTACTCTATCCTCCCTATAAAAATACATATGGATAGTATCCAAAGTAATAAGGGAATAGGTTGCATCAAATGGTAGCTCCCTACTAGGGTAACATAGGAATGAGCAAGCAAACTTTCTTAGTCCTAAGCAGTCGGCTAGGAGGGTAGTGGAAAAACTAAAATCTTTATCAGCTACTCTGGTAGGGAATGTCAAGTCATCTACCTTAACCAGATTATTATAAAATTAGGCACACAGGTCAAAGTTAACTGACTTGTTACAGTAAACCAGTCGATCTATGTTATAATATTCAATAATTTTAACTATATTTGGGCAATGACGTGTAAAGAAGGATTGACTTTAGACACCTAGTGTCTTAATAGGTACATATGTATGATCTAGAAACTATAGCCGAAGCTGCTCAATGGGAAACCTCTCATCAGTAGAGGGGATGGTGCTAGTATTAGCAATAGGTGGATTAATAATCTACCATTTCCTAAAAAATAGATATGCAAAAAAAACAAAATTCAAGAAATATAGTAAACATTGGAAAAATTGATAGATAGATTCCATTCAAGGTTACCTAGGAGGCATTTTTGTAGAGTAGCATGTGAAAAGGGAGAAAAAGGTGTAGTTGGGCGGCTGGAAGCGCCTTCATGAAGAACATTCAACAAAGGAAAAATCCCTCTATTCACTATTAAAATCTTGATTGGAGGTGCCTTTAACTTGGTGAAATGCACTTTCAATATTATATTGAACTCAATATAGTTAAGTTCAATGTCTCCTCTGGCTACATAATCCCTTACAAAAATGATGCTTAGTTTCAATATGTTTTGTTCCTGAATGATGCACTGGATTTTTAGTTAAGTTGATTAAGCTAATGTTATCAATAAATATTTTTACATTTTTGGGTTCTAAGTTAAAGTTTTTTAAAGTGTGTATCATCTATAATAATTATGCTACACATTCACCCATTACGTACTATATATTCTGCTTTAATAATAGATAAAATAACACAGTATTATTTTCTACTAAACTAACTAACAAGTGATGGTCTAAGGAGTTGACATCAACCACTTGTACTTTTTCAATTTAGTTTATAGCATGCATAATTTGAATCAGAACAATCCTATAAGTTCAAAGTTTGTTGTCCTAGGGTACCACATTCCTACATTAATTGTGCTTTTTAGATATCTAAAGATTCTTTTAACATTAATTAAGTGAGATTCCTTAGCATAGGTTTGATATCTTGTGTACATACTAATTGTAAATAGAATATCAGGTCGGCTTGTAGTTAGTTATAACAGAATATCTATAGTATTTCTATAATATTTTAGATCTACTGATTTTCCATTTGGATCACTATCTAAAGTTATATTAGTTTCCATTGGTGTTTTTATTGTCTTAGTATTTTTCATTCCAAATATTTTAAGTAATTCTTTTGTGTTTTTCTGTTTATAAACATAATTTCCTTTATTTATTTGTTTAATTTATAAACCTAAGAAAAATATTAATTTACTTACTAGGCTCATTTCAAATTCTTGTTTCATTAAGATTATAAATTTTTATAAGAATTATGAATTTGCTGATTCAAAAATTATATCATCTACATATACTTAGGCTATAAAAATGTCTAACCTAAGATTATTTACAAATAGGGTTGAGTCAACTCGACCTTGATTGAATCCTTTAGAAATTAGATAGGTAGATAATCTTTCATACTAGTCCCTAGGTGCTTGTTTCAAATCGTATAATGTATTCTTTAGTTTAAAAATATGGTTAGGATGATCTATACTTTAAAATCTAGGAGGTTGACCTACATAGTCTTCTTCCTTTATTAGTCTATTCAAGAAAGTAGATTTGACATCCATTGGATAAAGTTAAATCCTTTATGAGCTGCATAACTTAGTAGCATTATAGATTCAAGTCTAGTTATTGGGGTATAGGTTTCATCGTAGTCAAGTCCCTCTACTTGACTAACCCTTTAGCTACTAATCTTGCTTTATTTCTTATAGTTTTACCCTTTTCATTTAGTTTATTTCTAAATATCCATTTAGTTTCTATGAATTTTTTATTTTTGGGCAAAGGTAGTAAGTGTCAGACCTCATTTCTTTCAAATTAAACTAATTCTTCTTGTATGGCTATAATCCAATCTGGGTCATTTAAAGATTCTTCTACTGTTTTGGGTTTAATTTTAGATATTAATGCTATTTGACTTAGGTTTTTAAACGATAATTTAGTTTGATCTTGTAGGTTTGTGTTATCTAATATCTATTCAATCGGATGATTGGAGCTAACTCTTATTGTTCTTGAATCAATTTATTCTGGTTGATTCTCTTATGGTTGAGTTTGTTCATCTTCTTGATTTTCCATATGATTTAGGTTTCACTAGCTCCCCCTAGATCAATGTTAATGGTTAAATTCTCTAGAGTTAGTGTTTCGTCAAATTTTATATTTGTTGTTTCATCAATTGTTAGTGTGCTTTTATACTCTGCAACCTCTGCTATTTAGTGAGTATTTTACAAAAAAATTATTTTTCACTTTTGAGGTAAATTTTCTCAAGTCTTCTCTTGTATTTAATATTAAATCGAGCAACCAAATACTTTAAAATATTTAATATGAGGTATTTGATTATAGTAAATTTCAAACGAGGTTTTATTATATTTTTAGTCAAATTATCTTTTTATAGTCTAGTCCTTATTATCCAAATGGGTAAGTTTTATTTTTGAGGTGTCAACTAATTTGGAGTCTTCCTTTGAATCATATACTCTATGTTTTAAGTTTATATAGTAAATTTCATTTTTGGGTATATAAAATTATTTTTGCCCTATTTTTTGTTAGGTAGAACCCAAGTTTTGATTTGTTTCTTATTTTAATTAATTATTGAAATAAATGATTTATTTGTTAAACTGAATTTGTATCTGAGTTTGAACTTGTTATAAACAACTCTTTGGAATCCAAGTATTAAGTCTATATTTTTAGATCTTGTTGTGAACTTTTCTAGTAATCTTTTAAGTTTATCAACTTCACATTTCAAACCAGAGTTCTCTTCCTCATGTTTTGCAACTTGAGTTGAGTCTCTATTTTGAACTTGTTTAGTTGAGTTTAGGTTAAGTTGTTCCTTAAGGTCTTGATTTTCCTTAAAACGCATATTAGTTTGTTTTGCATATTCAGATAATTTTTTATTTAAACACGAAATTACTCTAAAAACCTTACATTTAAAATAGATATTACCTCGTTAAAACCTTCAAAAATGAGTATGGACTCATGGCTTGATTTGTATTTTGATTTGTCTTCTTGATCTAAGTTGCTCTCTGACTCGGGTTCGATTGCTATCAGAGCAAGTTGGCTATCTTGCTTCCGATCTTTTGTATCTGACTCTTTCGAGGAGGATTCGTCCCAAGTGGCTTGGAGTACCTTCTTCTTTCTTGTCTTCTTATACTTGTCTTCCTTTCAGTGTGGACAGTCATGCTTAAAATGTCCCTTCTTGTTGCATACGAAGCAAGTGATGTTTACTTTAACGTGGTTGGATGTTGACTTGATCATTTTATGGAGATTGTACTTGGTAAAGTTCTTCTTCTTTCTAGTAAATATTTTCCTTACCTAGTTCACTAGTTGCTCCTCTTCGTCGGATTCTGAGTCAGATTCATCTTTTAACTCGGGCTAGGTTCGAGTTCTTGTTTTCGCTTCCTTTGACAAACCTGTAAGAAAGGCTATACCTTTCTCAACCTATCTTGAGTTAATCTATTTATGCAATTCTAACTCACAAAATAATTCATCTAATTTTAATTTGGACAAATTTCTCGAAACTTTATAGGCATCTACAATAGATGCCCACAGTGTATTTCGAGAGAAAGAGTTTAGAGCATGCCTAATTACGTCCATATTCTCTAGCTAGTGGCCAATCATATACAACCCATTGAGGATGTCCTTGATTCTCACATGTAGTTGAGTTGTTATTTCTCCGTCCTATAATTTTTATGTTAAACAAACTATTTAATAGTAAATCTCGTTCAATTACCTTTATAAGACACAACAATAAATATTAATTAAAGAATAAGTGTTATTAGAGAAATAACCTTATTAGATTTTTTAGAAATTTTTTTTAAAAAAATTGAGATTTAAACGGAGTCCGTATGACACATTTTAAGGGATAGATTTGTTAAGGCTAAGAGAAAGCCTAATTAGAGCAAATTAACCTAAGGGGTATAAATATAAAACTTAAGTTCTATCTCCTAGTTTTCGCCAATTCCTTTCCCCTCTCCTGTGCGACATGATCTCGCATGATCTAGCCATGCTTCACCATCATCGACTATCGCCAAGCCCCACCGCTAGCTATGCCTCCCTTCTCCTCCTCCGATTGCCCAAGTCTATTCAGCCGTTGTTCACTCCGAGCTGCCCAAATTGCCTTCAAATGGAAGCAAGGAACCGCCAGGGCCATGCCCTAGCTTTGGGTGACGCCACCACTGATCCTCTACACCGATCCATCGCCTCGGCCATCGCGACCATTGCGGCTAACTCGTGACCACTGCCATCACCCTTTCTCATCGTCATTCCTCTTCCTCATGCGTGTCTCAAAGTGTTGTCATCACTGCCTTCCCTACTCACTGACCAGATACTTCCCTGCAATTGTCATAGTTGCTGGCCGTGTGGGAGCTATCATTGCCCTCTTCACCCGTGATTAGGCCATCCACCATCAACTCGACCTAGTCGACCCGAGCCTAGCCAACCGGTCATTGCCTTCCTCTACTTCGGCCATCACAACCTTTGCGGCTAGTCATGGGAAAAAATCAGTAGCCATCACATTCGATTCGTGGTCACCATTGTCATGTACGTTCTACTGAATACTCAGCTAACCATTGCCAACCATTTCTTTGTCAGCAGAGCCGCCACTATTGGACCTCCACCGTTGGTCGTGCGTCACCACAAAAAAAAGAATGTACGGTAATGAATCTCTTAACCTAGCCTTTGTTGACCTATATTAGCTTTGATTAGGAATTGGAATTTAGTTGTGATATGTTGATTTGGGTGGAGAATAGGATTGAAGGACCATATGGATCTATGATTAATTAGATTAATTAATTAATTAATTAATTAATTAATGGGATGATGTATTGATTTAAGATCCTTAGTTTTGTCTCGTATCCTGTATTGGTAGGATTTGAGCTGGATGTGATTTTTCAAACTTGAAGATAATTGGAACGAACTATTGATAAAGGCGGGTATTTCTTGACTTAAATTCTTTAGATCTTTGATTTTAGTGCATGAGTTATAACTTGATTGGTAGTTTTATTACCTTGATTCTATTCATATTATTGCTTGAGCTTGACCTTTTATTACTTGATCTTGTATTTTGATCTATTTGGATATATATGCAGTCTCCTTTATTTTCATGCATGTATTTTTTGAGTCTGTATGAAATTACTAGACCATAGTATAGTTATTGATTGATATTTGTGCATTTACATCACATTCTAGTTATACATTTAGGCTTGTACCTATAAGTACACTCGTGTATATTTACGCGAGTGTGTATATATATGCCAATGAGATTGTACCTACCTACACTTGATAGATATCATATCTTAGTAGAGGGGTAGAGTATTCCATGGGATTATTTTCTTTGTATCGGCATCCATGACTACTTGACTCTAAGCTCGTTGGTTCACGGTAATCATGATGATACCAGGGAGTTAGATGAGTTATTATGTCTAGGTGACTAGGATTCCCTTGATTACGATTGGTACTATGGTACTTGCTATTGTGTCACTTAGACACTTGTTATTAAACTGGTTATTTATTAGGTGTTTATACCTTTAGACTACCCATTAAATCATATAGTGATGTTGAGCTATCACATGTAGACTATAGCGGTTGGTTGGGCTTGTGACTATATGCTAGGGAGACCATACCATAGTGTAGCCAGCAGAGTGTACTCTTGGAAGGGATTATCACTGGCTACTTATCATCTTTGGTTTGTACATGTATATATCTTGTCTACCCATAGGACCATCTGTGGTAGAGCGTTCTCCCGTAGGCAGTGACTGTTTACATACCTTGACTGCCCATGGGATCATCCGTGGTAAAACGTTCTTCCATACTCAATGGCAGAGGAGTTAGATAGCTACCTCATCTTGTCCGCCCAAGGGATCATCTATGGTAGAGCGTTCTCCCACGGGCAGTGACTAGTTACATACCCTATTCACCCATGGGACCATCCATGGTAGAGCGTTCTCCCACAGACAATGACTTGTTATATACTTGTTATATGTTCGTTATACATTTGTTTGTACAAGGTTTAGATGTACTGTATGTACTTCCAATTGATCGGTTAGACCTGGTTGAGCAGGTTAGTGGAGGTTATGTTGTTGTTATGCTTTTATTAGTAGATGACTATATTGGCGCACTTATATTGGTTAGTTAGTATTTTATATAAGACTGCATTCTTTTGAACTCCTTATGTATAGTATCATGCACTATCTGTTGGGATGTATACTAAAAGCCTAGCTTTTTGTATGAACATTTATTTTGAAATAAGAATCACATTGGTCAAATGTCCGCATTTATGTTAAATGTAGTTGTTCATTTGATTTATATTGTAGATAACATGGTGTTTGGTGTGACACAAAAGATCATGTTGTCAGTTCCTTATAAATTATAAATGGTAGCTCACAACCAAGATGAAATGGGGCAAACCATTGGAGTGGTTGTAGTGTAATTTAATATTAGTTTATCTTAACTATAAAATTACACTAATACACTATATGTGTATTGAGTAGGACCATTTGAGCTTGTTTCTTTTTATACTGACTACATAAAGAACAAAACCTCTATTATTATGGATGTACGTACTCTTAATCCCGATATAATAACAAGCACGTATACTTAGTATTTATTTCTTTGATTTATCAATGGGTGAGATTTAGTTCGTTAAATCAATAGGCTCGATAAGTTGGGAAATGATATTATTTATATGGTGTGTTGTTGATTATAGAAGGAAATTGTGTCCTAATAATCTAGGTTGATGATGTCCCCTTGAGGAGCTCATAAGGATTATCATGTAAACCCTGCAGGTGGACTTAGTTCGACATGATGATGAAGTTGAGTGGTACTACTCTTGGAGCTAGATATTAATTAAGTGAGTTGTCAATAACTCATTTAATTAGTGGACATTCGATATCTTAAACACAAGGAGATTAATGCACTCATAATAAGAAGGAGCCCATAATGTAATTTGGGATTGGTGCGGTAATTCAATAATAATTCTTTAGTGGTATGAGTTATTATTGATGAACTTGAGTTGGGTGTTCGGGGCGAACACAAGAAGCTCAAGCTCATCGGGAGATCAAAATCAATTTCTCCTCTCGGTCCCTGTTCTAGCCTCTATAAATCTTTGTATCCATAAAGTCCACTTCTTACCCAAATAATGGGTCGGCCACATCCTTGCTTGGTGCAAGGGGGTCGGCCAAGCATGGGCTTGGAAGCCAAGAGGTGGCCGGCCAAGCTTGGTGCCCAAGCTAGGGGTCGGCCACTAGAAAAGGAAAAGGAAGTTTTGTTTTTAAAACAAAATTTTGTTAAAATCATTCCTTATTTGTAGTTATCTACAATGGTTAAAAGAGAGATTTTATTTTGTTAAAATCTTTCCTTTTTTGTAGTTATCTACAATGGTTAAAAGAAAGATTTTAACTTTCCTTTTATAGTCATCCTCATGATTTTAAAAGAGAGTTTTAAAATTTTAAAATCTTTCCTTTTATAGCTATCTACAAAAGATTAAAGTGAGATTTTAATTTAGTTAAAATCTTTCCTTATTTGTAGTTATCTATAATGTTTAAAAAAGAGATTTTAATTTTTGATAAAACTTTCCTTTTTTGTAACCATGATTTAAAAAGAGAAGTTTTAATTAATCTTTCCTTTTTTGTAGTTGTCTACATGTTTTAAAAGAGAGAGATTAATTTTAAAACTTTCTTTTTATTGCCATGTACAATAGGAAATTTAAAAGAGAGAGATTTTAATTGTTATTAAAATTTCCTTTTTTGTCATGACCAAGGATTATAAAAGAGAGGTATGTTGGTTAGTCCTAGGAAAACGTACCGGTTCCACTGTACAAAAATTTTTGTACAAGTGTCGAACCTTTCCTTAAATAACCTATTGTGTTCTTTAGAAGTTAAATTAGGAATCGCAGATAGAACTTAACATCATTGATTCCAAAACTTATCTGTTCTTAATGGTTTAGATTTGAATCGCAAGCGGAACTTAACACTATTGATTCAAATCCACCTATGTTATTAATTTTATTAAATATTAATTTTCAAAATTTGCTTCCAGGACTGCATAGCGAGGCACATGACCTTCTTGGATATGGGAGCAACCACCACCGCCTAGACAAAGCCTTTTAAGGAAAGCTAATATTTAATTTCCTTAAATAACTCTAGGTTAACCAAAAATAACAATTGAATCACAAATTCGAAAAAGAAGAAAACACAAACTCGAAAAACTAATTCGAAAAACTAGATCTAATGCCTCTTGTGTTTGGAATTCATACAAAAGAAATACAACTAGTATGATGCGGAAATTAATTACTAATTATACCTTCCTTTGTAAACTTTAATGACCTCTTGATCTTCTACCATATTCCTCTTCTTATCTTGGACGTTGTGTGGGCAACGATCTACCGAGATGAGAATCCACCTAAGCCACCTTCTTCTCCAAGCATGATTCGGCCACCACAAATATTCCATGAATAGATGTGGTTCGGCCACCACCACCAAGCTCCAAGGGATGCTTCCTTTCTCTCCTTCTCCATGCTAGAATTCGGCCACCTTCAAGCTCCATGAGATGATGAGGTTCGGCCAATGAAGAAGAAAGAAAAGGAAGAAGAGAGAACTTCTATGGCCGGCCACACCAAGGAAAAGAGGGAGAGAAAAAGAATAGAATCGTTAGCCATGAAGGCACCTCTACCCCCTCTTTTATATTCCTTGGTCTTGGCAAATAAGGAAATTTTAATAAAAACTTCCTTAATTCCTTTGCCATGAAAAAGAAATTTTAATTGATTTAAAATCAATTCCTTTTTTCAATTTCAATGGTCGGCCACTTATTTCCCCAAAACAATGAGAGTTTTAATTAAAACAAAAATTAAAACATCCTAATTTGTTTCCGGAAATTTATAAAAGAATTCTCCAATAATTTTTCCCTTCATGGTGGATTATAAAAAGAAAATTTTATAAATTAAAATCTTTCTTTTAAACATGTGGATAATTTTCAAAAAGGAAAGTTATCTCTAAAAATTAAAATCTCTTTTCAATCTACAAATAAGGAAAGATATCAAATCTTTTCTTAATCTTTTGTAGAAACTAATAAAAGAGAATATTTAATTTTTAAAACTCTCTTTTAAATTATGATCATGGTTAAAAAGGAAAGTTTTCTCAAAATTAAAATCTCCTTTCAATCTACAAATAAAGAAAGATTTTAAATTTTTTCTTAATCTTTTGTAGAAAGTTATAAAAGGAAAGATTTAAATTTTAAACTCTCTTTTAAAATCATGATATCCACATAAGAAATAATTTTAATAAAAAACTATTTTAATATTCTAGAGGCTGGCCACCTAAGCTTGGGACCCAAGCTTTGGCCGGCCACCAACTTGGCTCATCCACTTAGTCTTGGCCGGCCCTAGCTTGGGTTACAAGCTAGTTTGGCCGGCCCCATTAGGATGGGTAAGAAGGTGGGTATGTGGTGGGTATAAATCTCTAAATACAAGAGGCTACGATAGGGACCGAGAGGAGGAATTGGTTTTGGTCTCCCGATGAAATTAAGCTTCCCGTGTTCGCCCCGAACACACAACTTAACTTCATCAATAATAATTCATACCACTAAAGAATTATTATTGAACTACCGCACCAATCCCAAATTACATTTTTGGGCTCCTTCTTATTATGAGTGTGTTAATCTCCCTGTGTTTAAGATGTCGAATGTCCACTAATTAAGTGAGTTATTGACAACTCATTTAATTAATATCTTAGTTCAAGAGTAGTACCACTCAACCTTATCGTCATGTCGGACTAAGTCCACCTGCAGGGTTTAACATGACAATCTTTATGAACTCCTCTTGGGGACATTATCATCCTAGATTACTAGGACACAGTTTCCTTCTATAATCAACAAGTCACACTATAAGTAACATCATTTCCCAACTTATTGGGCATTTTGATTTATCGAACTAAATCTCACCCTTTGATAAGTCAAAGAAATAAATATTAAATATATATGCTTGTTATTCTATTAGGATTAAGAGCACACACTTCCATAATAACTAAGGTCTAGTTCTTTTATTAAATCAGTATAAAAAGAACTTACTTTAAATGGTCCTGCTCAATACATTTAAAGTGTACTAGTATAATTTATTAGTCAAGATAAACTAATGCCTAATTACACTACGACTATTCCAATGGTTTGTTCTTTTCCATCTTAGTCGTGAGCTACTGTTTATAATTTATAAAGAACCGATAACACAATCTTCTGTGTGTGACACCACACACTATGTTATCTACAATGTAAATTAATTGAACATCTATATTTGGTATATATAAATGTAGACACTTGACCAATGTGATTCTTATAAATGTTTATACAAAAGCTAGGCTTTTAGTATACACTCCAACAAGGTAGAGGTTGCCTTATGCTTATTGAATTGATCTCTCTTAGCTCCTCTCTTTTCCTTGGTGTGGCCGACCATCCTCTTCTCCCTTTCCTCTTCTTTGTGGCTAGCGGCATTAAGGAGAGAACCTCATCCTTGGTGGCCGGTTGTATAGAGAAGAAGAAGAATAGAAGGAGGCATTGTATCCTAGCATCTCTTGGTGGTTGGTGGCCAGATTTTCTTTCTTTACTTCCTTTCTCTTTTGCTTCCTAAGGGTCTGTGACACATCAAGTTGGCATCTTCTTGTGGTCGGTTGCTTGGAGAGGAAGAAGAAGAGAAGGAAGTTTCCTATTTTGGCTTTCCTTGGTTGCTCGATTTTCTTGGAGGAGAAGAAGTGGTTCGGGTGGATTTTGCCTTGGTAGATCCTCGCTCACACGACGTCCAAGAGGAGGAGAGGAATACAACAGAAGATCAAGAGGTCATTAGCTACAAAGAAATGTATAACTAATTAATGGTTTTTGCTTCGAATTAATTAGTTAGTTTTCTTTGCATAGATTTTGAAACACCAACACAAGAGGCTAGCGATTTTATATTTCGATTTCGTGCTATTGATTTTATATTTTGATTTTACGTTTCGATCTTGTGTTTCTATTGTGGTCTCTGTAATTAAACCTAGGGTTACTGTAAGAAGTTAAATATCCAATTTCTTTGAAAGACTTTGTCTAGGAAGTGGTGGATGATCCCATAACCAAGAAGGCCTAGTGCCTCGCTATGTTTAACCTGGAAGCCAATCTTTGAAATAGATATTTAATCTGTAATATGGTTTAACTTAGGAAGATCACATCGGTTAAACTTGGAGTAAAAATGTTAAGTATCATTTCCAATCCAAGTTTAACTTCTGAAGAGCAACTTGGATTAATAATGTTAAGCATCGTTTGCAATCCAAGTCTAACTTCAGTAGAGCACATGGGTAGCTAGGTTAAGTTCTTTGCTTGTATAAATTTTTGTACAGGGGAAGCAGAACAGTGTTCCGAGTAGCAACCAACACTATCTTCTTATACCCATTGAGTATTTTGTACTCACTACTCCTTGCTTTCCCTTTATTTCTAAGTTAGCAGGTAGAGGATGTGTTATGTCACTCAAAGATCCTGTCTGCCAATCCCACGTCGCATCCCAGAATAATTTTCTGTCTTTCTTTCTTTTGCGTTACTTGCATTTTGGTTTATGGATTTGGTGTTGTAATAATTTGACATGGACCTGAACTTTAGCCTTGTGGCTTCTTTGATTCGTCGTGTTGGTCATTGGGTCAAGCCAGGCCGATTCACAATTTGTGTTATTTTCACATCTACAGTGGATTGAGTAGATCCCTCTATTGTCCAAGTTGGACACTTTTAATTTTTCTGCTATGTTGTTGATCCAACCGTGTAGGCTGTATATGTTATTCTTGTATTACTTTGTGGTCATGTATTTAGGATTCAATTGTCATTATTACAGGGAGAGGTGTTGTCCGATTTTTGTTGTACAACCTTACTCTCGAGGTGTGACAACCTTAGTCATGTAGATCGATCAACTTGTTCTAAAGTTCTTTGACATTTTCGAATAGTCCGACCCGATTAAGTTCTTCCCTGGTTAGTCCACATTGAAGGGTGTTCAGGGCCTTTGAATCAACTTAGGCCTTCTTCTTCATTTTTGGATTCCAGTTCTCCGGTCAAGAGGTACTTTGGTTTTACCATCAATTGACACTTAGTATTCTCATCAGATTGAAAATCACTGGTCAATATGTCACGCCCTGGAGGAGTCCCTGTCCGAAGAAATTTCGGCAGCATCTCCCCTGTACGGCGGACAATCTGAAACTTTCTACATATCCATATACCTCAGCCACATGCGGCTGGAATAACAACGATAATAAAATACAACACACAGGCATTCCACGGAGTTTAATAAGTAATAAACAAATCAGTAATACCATGACTCGAAAATAACCCTACTCAATTACACTCGTAAAGCTCAAATCCGATTTTTCCTACTCCACTACACTCATAAAACACAAATCCGACGAACTCACCTCTTCTGCCGTCGAGGCAGGCATGTAGTAGAACAAAACCAAATCATACCAAAATCCATTTACGATAAGAATCCATACAAGATCCATAAGTAAAACCAATACAAGACTAAGACATAGTACGATAGAGAAAACTAAAATAACAACTCGTGGTATGCAGAGGACTAGCACTACGTGCAGTGGGGACTAGCGACTGGAACTGCCTCCTGACAGCATCAACCTGAAAATAACAACGGAGGCGGGGGTGAGTCCAACGCTCAGCGGATAACAACTGATATGCATAATAAAGAATATAACAACTAGCACTAATCATGCGTACAGTCTCCTGATACAAGAAAGGTAAATGCAACTGAGGAATGCAGGAGAAAAGCTGTACTAACCCGGACCAAGGTATAAGGGTAACAGGGTCGTCAGACCGAGGGTGTCATAATCCTGTATGCATGTCAATCATATGCATCCAAATAAATGCAGCAAGTAAATGCAGCAAACACAAGCAATAAATGCATCATGCATATGATGCCAATAACATGGTCACCCCTGACGCCAGTCTGCCATCTCACACACAATGGTGAGCCCGAGTGGGTAGGGTTGTGACAACTGTGCACTCTGACATCACTGCCCCAGATGAGTGACTGAGTGGACGGGATGGTGTCGGAGTACACACATACTCCTACCCCGAAATAATAAATGGGGGAGCGCAATGCTCTCATCTCCCGGTACACGATGACGAGGAGGACTCTCTGTCGGCTACCACGCTGAGTCACACTACCCATGAGCGGACCAACAGAGCCAAACAAAGTCCAACTGCCTGCCGGCTACAACGCTGTTACACTAAACCAACGGAGCCAAACAAAGCAGAACTGTCTGCCGGCTACCACGTTGAGTCACCAGACCAACAGAGCCAAACAGCAGAACTGCCACACACCTATCTGATATACCACTAACCCATGAGTGGTGGTGTGTACAGATACATGTAACTGGCGATGTGCTCAACAATAATGGAGCAGACAATCGCACAACATGCAATCATGCAAGATGATGCATGACACTAAACATGGCAATATCATGAATAGCATAGTAAGATCCATACATAAATAAAAGGTGTACCACAAGTCAATGTATCAGATGGAAGGTACACAAACATATAAGGTATCAAATAAACCCTAGGTCCTGAACATAATGTATCATATGGTTGTGTCACTACCTATAAAGCAGGTATGATCAGGTAAATAATAACATGCAGTGCATAACGAGTAAACAAGCAAACATGTAATAGATCATGTAGTGACCAACCGAAACAGATGGAAAACACAATCATGCTATATGTTAAACACATTATTATGCATATCAAAAGACATAAGTCAAAGTACCCGCCTCCAATGAGAGGATCGTATCCGAATAAATCCTCGTCGAGACACCGTCTCGAATCAAAGTCCTGTAATACATTATATAGAGATTTAGCTAATTACATATAAATTAATTAACTAAATCAAATCCTCACTAGCATTATCCTTAACCTTTCCTAGCTCCAAATCTGTGTACGCTACCAGAAATGAAACAATTCCTCTATTCCTTACCTCAACAAGATACACCCTTGCTATCTCTCAGTCGAAGAAAGCGCTAAAGGTGTTGCTGATGGTTTCTTGCTTGTTTATAGCCGGAGCTCGATCACTACCGAAATGGTAGCCGAACCCATGAGATATCGCTGTCCAACAAGATTAGGCATGAACTTAGCGATTTAACACTACATCTCCTAAATTGGAGGCTAGGGTTCACAAATTACCTTAAGTGTGGTAGCAAGTTATCTGCTCCTAGAATAATGGATGAAGGTAGGGCACAATTTCAATGAATCACGAAGAAGTTGCTGCGAAAAAGAAAAACCACAATGATTAGCCCCTCAATTCAGCACAAACATCACAATGGTATCAAAATCCCCAAATCTTCCTTACCTGAATCAGAGCCCTCGTTTCCTCTCTGCCGACAACTGATGGATGAAAAGGATCCGGCTGTAGAGAGGTCTAGGGCACGGTGAAGACAGAGGAGAGGTGGTCGGAGCCTAGGCCACGACTTGACGCTGGTCTCCCGGCGAGCTTCTGTTGACCGCGACTAGGAGAGGGAGATGGCAAGTGGCGCTTGGTGGCTGGCACAGAGAAGGTGGCCGTCTGCCGGTGCTAGCGCACAGAAGGGTCTCTACTCGGCTCTGCTCGTGCATCGCCGGCGCTTGGACAAGGAGGAAGAAGGAAGGCGCTTCGGTCAGCGGTGGCTCATCGGACTAGAGGAGGGGGAAAGGAAATCGGGAGGCAGCGGTGGCTAGGGCACGGAGTCGGCGTCGGCTTCTCCCGTTGGTCACGGCTTAAGCACGAGGGAGGGAGGAAAACCGTCGCGGCCGGCGGTTAGGGCTCCGGCGGTTAGGGCTTGGAGGAGATGGCGTCGGGTGAGGAAGGGGGTGCGGCTCGGGTGCGCGAGGGAAGGAAAAACGGAGGAGAAAAGAAAAATAAATAAAAGAAAAGGAAAGAATAAAAGAAAATTCAAACTTCTCCTCACTTAAATGGGTAGACTAAACAGGCTTTCCCCGGGTCCCGTTTTTTCCCCGTTAACTCGTCCGTACGAGCTCCGAAAAATTCTCAAAAAATTTCCAAAAATTTCGAAAAATTCCCTTATTAATATTTGCCTATTTTCGGTATTTTACATTCTCCCCCACTAATAAAAATTTGGTCCCCAAATTTCGTTATCTACCATCAGCTAATACTATCAGCATATATAGAGTATAAATGCTGAACGGTAAATTAAATCACATACTCAAGTGAATAGATGGGGGTATCGTGCTCGGATAGTATCCTCGAGCTCCCAAGGAGCCTCCTCGTCGGAATGATGCTGCCATCTGACTTTAACCAATCGGATTGTCTTGTTCCGCAACTGACGCTCCTTCCGGTCCAGAATCCGTACCGGAATCTCCTCATAAGTGACGTTAGGCTGAACTGGAACTAAGATATCTGTCAGCACATGTGTCGGGTCAGGTATGTATCTCCTCAGCATAGATACGTGGAATACATCGTGGATGTCTGCTAGGGACGGTGGTAGTGCTAACCGGTAAGCTACCGCTCCGATCCTCTCCAAGATCTGGAAAGGGCCAATGTATCGCGGAGCCAGCTTACCTCTGAGGCCAAATCTCTTCACCCCTTTCGTGGGTGAAACTCGCAGAAATACATGGTCGCCAACAGAGAACTCTAGTGGTCTGCGTCTCCGATCAGCATAGCTCTTCTGACGGTCCTGCGCCTCTGACATCCTCCGTCTGATAGTACGAACCAACTCTGCATCCTGCTGAGCTCACTGAGGTCCCAACATCTGGGCCTCTCCAACTTCATCCCAGAGGACGGGTGTCCGACAAGGCCTACCATACAACGCCTCAAACGGTGCCATCTGGATAGCCGAATGAAAGCTATTGTTGTAGGCAAACTCTACAAACGACAGATGGTCCTCTCAACTGCCTCCGAAATCCATAACACATGACCTCAGCAGATCCTCTAAAGTCTGAATGGTCCGCTCTAACTGTCCATCTGTCTGTGGATGGAAAGCTGTATTGAAACGGAGCTATGTGCCCAAGGCCTACTGCAGACTTTGTCAAAAAGACGAGACATGAACCGAGGGTCTCTATCCGAAATAATAGTCAATGGGACACCACATGATCTGATGATCTCCCAGCAAAACAGATCTACCAATCGATCCAGGAAAATCAGTCTTCCGGATCGCTAAGAAATGCGCGGATTTGGTTAATCGATCAACGATTATCCAAATCGCATCATAGCCCCGTCGTGTCCTAGGCAAACCCACCACAAAGTCCATGGTAATGGATTCCCATTTCCACTCAAGAGTAGGAATCCGCCGAAGTAATCCGGCAGGTCTCTGGTGCTCAGCCTTCACCTGCTGACAGACAAGACATCTAGCTACAAATTCCGTGATGTCTTTCTTCATACCGTTCCACTAGTAGGAACGCCTCAAATCTCGATACATACGGGTCCCGCCTGGGTGGTTCATAAATCGAGAGCGATGGGTCTCCTGAAGTAGCTCCTGTAAGACCGGATGAGACTGAGGTACGCATAATCGACCTCAGAAGTACAAAATACCCTCCTCGTCTCGTGTAAACTCGGTCTGCTGCCCGGAAGCTATCTGACTGCCAGTAAACTGCAAATGCTGATCACTGGCCTGGGCCTCTCGGATCCTCGTCCCGATCGACGACTGAGCAACCATGGTAATAAGAATACCCTGCTCTGTCGGTCCCTGCTCCTCAAGGTCTAACTCGGAGAAACCCTGAACCAAGTCTGTAACTGAAACTCGGTGGCAAGCCAAAGTCGCTCTGGACTTCTTGCTGAGTGCATCGGCAACGACATTAGCTTTTCTCGGGTAATAGCTAATGATACAATCGTAATCCTTCAGAAACTCCATCTATCTCCTCTGTCGGAGATTAAGTTCCTTCTAAGAAAATAGATATTTGAGACTCTTATGATCAGTGAGAATCTCAAATGTAACGCCATATAAATAATGTCGCCAAATCTTCATGGAAAAAATAATGGCGACTAGCTCCAGATCATGTACAGGGTAGTTCTCCTCATGCTCCTTCAACTGTCAAAAAAATAGGAGACTACCCTACCG
Organism: Zingiber officinale; assembly: GCF_018446385.1. Taxonomy (NCBI): domain Eukaryota; kingdom Viridiplantae; phylum Streptophyta; class Magnoliopsida; order Zingiberales; family Zingiberaceae; genus Zingiber; species Zingiber officinale. Next base: position 54,764,750 of record NC_055986.1, read on the forward strand.
TGCTGCATCAAAACAGCGCCCAACCCTGTAGAGATGCGTCGGTATAGAGCACGAATCCGTCCTCTTTAGAAGGTAAAACCAAAATCAGAGCCGACACTAATCTCCGCTTCAGCTCCTAGAAGCTGGTCTTGCCATCCTCAGTCCAAGTGAACTTCACGCCTTTCCTGATCAGGCGTGTAAGTAGCATAGCAATCCGAGAGAAACCCTCAACGCATCTCCGGAAATATCGAGCCAAACAAAGGAAGTTGCAAGCCTCTTCTATAGACTCCATCTACTCCCAACGGTAACAACCTCGATCTCTTGTGGAACCACGGTATACTCCTACTGGTGACCGTGTGTCTCAAACATCTCACAGAAGACAACCAAAAATACGCACTACTGATCTTCACATCTAGACGTTTCCATCGAAACATCTCTAGAACTATGCAAAGATGATGTGCGTGACCCACCGTGGACCCGAAATAGATCACAACATCGTCAACAAAGACAATGGAAACCGATCCAAACATCTTGGGAATACCAAAATCATCAAGTCTTTGAAAGATCTAAGGCTTCCCAAACCCTAATGGTAAAATCATGACCCATAATGTCCGTATCACAGACATTTCTAACCATAAGATCCCTGACAATAAGTCTGAAATATAATCACCAACAATACAAATCACCAAAGAATAGATCCACCAGTGTGAGAGCAACGCTTCATCACAAGAAATACCACATATGTGGGAGTAATGCTCTACCACAAACAATCCGTAATAGGTGGGAGTAACGCTCCACCACAACAATCCAAAATATGTAAGAGCAACGCTCTATCACAAACCAACAATAATATGTGGGAGTTCCGCTCCACCACAAACGATCCATAAGTGTCCAAGGCACCTAACTATCCAACTAGAGGCTGCACGAGATCACTCAACCACATATCACTATGGGCAGCCAAAGGTATAACAATCCAGCAATCACATCAAACTCACTGTCAAATCTATCAACATCGTAGTGAGTCACCCACTGATAAGAATATGGGTTGACAGGGTAATCCAACAAATGACATAATGCAGACACTCCACATCCTGCATTCAACATAAGTAGAATCATCATGCTGCTACCAACAATACACCTGGCACACTTGCTCACACAACATATGTATGATTCATCGTGATACCTCCAACAATGTATACTGAACCCGTGTGCATATACCAACATAGGTATAATCAACAATACACCTCAACTACAATCACATGACATATATACACCTATGCCAAGAGTATAATCAACGTAATACTTCCAACAAATCATAATCGACACGAGTATACCCTCAGAACAATCATATAATAAACAAGATACCTCAAATATTACACCGAACACATCTGCAGATATCACAACTCAGATTAAATCAATAAGATACATCCAATAAAACACTCAAACATATGTGCACATTCCATAACATAGTTTTTAATTGACAAATACCTCCAATAAACAATCAGACATGTATGCCTAACCACTCGGGTATAATCTACTAGAAACCCACAATAATCATATGTATAAATGTGTACGACCCAAAAGATAAAGTCAGAATTCAAGAACATCAAGACACTCTCATTTTTATCCTCAAAAATATCAGCCCACATAATATCAGATGAATCAGTCTCTACTCCCTATGAGAGCAAGTTAGCATTCAAAACATCAAATCATTATTTATCCACATAGTCCAATATCAGAGGAAGCAAATATCAATTTTATCATCCTGTTTACTAACCACAACTAACCAGATTTATTAAAATCTCATAGGCACACTCAACCGTAAACTCTCTAGCACCCAATTATAATCTGATCACCAACTATAATCATCAAACCTGTGAATATCATACATGACACTTACTATGTCACCATCAACGACAACCCAAATAATAGATCATCAAAACAGTTATCCACTAATAGATCATCAAAACAAATATTTAGTAATAGATCATCAGACAACCACATAACTTTTACTCTCATAATTATTAGAAATCAACATATCACAATATCTGATCTCACAATATCCCTCAACCTCAAACCATTCTCAACAATGATCAAACATGATAACTCCCCAATGACCAATTTCATCGTATTGGGTACCCTATTCTCCAAAAGATATGAGTATAAAAACTCTACTGGCTAAGTCCACAAGAATATGTAGGTATCATCCATTACCCAGCTAACAATAGCAAAGGCTGGTATGTGCCTCCATCTCCTACTAGTAGTAACAGAAGCTAAAACTACTGATGGTATGATATGAAAAATTACCAGAGACTATAATCCTTGATCTCTATTAAGGTCAACCATGCTCAATGGCTAACCCATCACATGTAATATGTGTTACAACAACTAGACAGGTACTAAAGATAAAGTGCTAATACATGTCATAACTATCATAAAATAAACATCATACCTATATGCCGTCTGGAGATGTTCCATCGATGTCCAGTCCCCAACTTCTGACCTCAAATTTTTGAACATGAAAATCACCGGAAATCCATATAAATTCGAAACAGAAATCCATGACATATACAAAATGGAAAATCCGTGCAACCCAAAATAACTACCCAGTTTGACTCGTAAACATGGGCCAACCCAAATATCCAGAACACCAAAAGCAGGTAACATAACCCGCTCTGATACCAATAAATTGGTATCAGTTAAATCTCAAAAATCCGTAACATGAAAAACAACAAGTATCGCAAAACTTGGCGCTCTGATACCAAATAAATTGGTATCAGGTTATCCCAAATATCCAAAATACGAAGACAAAGGATCGTAAAAACTTGCTCTGAAACCAAATAAATTGTCACGCCCCGGAGAGTCCCTGTCCAAAGAAATTTCGGCAGCATCTCCCTTGTACGGCGGACAATCTGAAACTTTCTACATATCCATATACCTCAGCCACATGCGGCTGGAATAACAACGATAATAAAATACAACACACAGGCATTCCACGCAGTTTAATAAGTAATAAACAAATCAGTAATACCATGACTCGAAAACAACTCTACTCAACTACACTCGTAAAGCTCAAATCCGATTTTTCCTACTCCACTACACTCATAAAACACAAATCCGACGAACTCACCTCTTCTGCCGTCCAGGCAGGCATGTAGTAGAACAAAACCAAATCATACCAAAATCCATTTACGATAAGAATCCATACAAGATCCATAAGTAAAATCAATACAAGACAAAGACATAGTCCGATAGAGAAAACTAAAATAACAACTCGTGGTCTGCAGAGGACTAGCACTACGTACAGTGGGGACTAGCGACTGGAACTGCCTCCTGACAGCATCAACCTGAAAATAACAACAGAGGTAGGGGTGAGTCCAACGCTCAGCGGGTAACAACTGATATGCATAATAAAGAATATAACAACTAGAACTAATCATACGTACAGTCTCCTGATACAAGAAAGGTAAATGCAACTGAGGAATGCAGGAGAAAAGTTGTACTAACCCGGACCAAGGTATAAGGGTAACAGGGTCGTCAGACCGAGGGTGTCATAATCCTGTATGCATGTCAATCATATACATCCATATAAATGCAGCAAGTAAATGCAGCAAACACAATTAATTAATGCATCATGCATATGATGCCAATGAAATGGTCACCCCTGACGCCAGTCAGTCATCTCACACACAATGGTGAGTCCGAGTGGGTAGGGCTGTGACAACCGTGCACTCTGACACCACTGCCCCTAATGAGTGACCGAGTGGACGGGATGCTGTCGGAGTACACACATACTCCTACCCCGAAATAATAAATGGGGGAGCGCAATGCTCTCATCTCCCGGTACACGATGACGGGGAGGACCCTCTGTCGGCTACCACGCTGAGTCACACTACCCATGAGCGGACCAACGGAGCAAAACAAAGTCCAACTGACTACCGGCTACAACGCTGCTACACTAAACCAACGGAGCCAAACAGAGCAGAACTGTCTGTCGGCTACCACGCTGAGTCACCAGACTAACGGAGACAAACAGCAGAACTGCCACACACCTATCTGATATACCACTAACCCATGAGTGGTGGTGTGTACAGATACATGTAACTGGCGATGTGCTCAACAATAATGGAGCAGACAATCGCACAGCATGTAATCATGCAAGATGATGCATGACACTAAACATGGCAATATCATGAATAGCATAGTAAGATCCATACATAAATAAAAGGTGTACCACAAGTCAATGTATCAGATGGAAGGTACACAAACAGATAGGGTATCAAATAAACCCTAGGTCCTGAACATAATGTATCATATGGTTGTGTCACTACCTATAAAGTAGGTATGATCAGGTAAATAATAACATGCAGTGCATAACGAGTAAACAAGCAAACATGTAATAGATCATGTAGTGACCAACCGAAACAGATGGAAAACACAATCATGCTATATGTTAAACACATTATTATGCATATCAAAAGACATAAGTCAAAGTACCCGCCTCCAATGAAAGGATCGTATCCGAATAAATCCTCATCGAGACACCGTCTCGAATCAAAGTCTTGTAATACATTATATAGAGATTTAGCTAATTACATATAAATTAATTAGCTAAATCAAATCCTCACTAGCATTATCCTTAACCTTTCCTAGCTCCAAATCTGTGTACGCTACCAGAAATGAAACAATTCCTCTATTCCTTACCTCAACAAGATGTTGGTTGCTACTCGGAAAACCTATAGGTTCCACTGTACAAAAATTTTGTACAAAGGTCTGAACCTTTTCCTAGCTACCATGTGTTCTTTTAAATTAAATTTTGGATCGCCTGCGGAACTTAACACGTTTGATCCAAAACTTAATCTATTTGTTCTTTTAGGTTTTGACTTGGATCTCCTGCGGAACTTAACACGTTCGACCCAAGTCTCCTTAAGTTATTAATTCCATTAAATATTAATTTCCATAAAAGGTTCCCAGTACTGACGTGGCGAGGCACATGGCCTTCTTGGATATGGGAGCAACCACCACCGACTAGACAAAACCTTTAATAGAATGCTAATATTTAATTTCCTAAAATAACTTTAGGTTAACCAAAGAGAACAATCAAATCACAAGGAAAAAAAAACAAAAGAACACAACTTCGAAAAAACATATTCGAAATTCTAGAACGTAAGCCTCTTGTATTTGGTATTATTTCCATAAATAACTAGCATGATGCGGAAATAGAAATTACTAGTTATACCTTGTAGAAAAACCTCTTGATCTTCTACCGTATTCCTCTTCTAACCTCGGACGTTGTGTGGGCAACGATCTACCGAGATGAGAAACCACCAACCACCTTCTTCTCCTCCAAGCAAGGTTCGGCCACAAAGGAAGAACTTCACCAAAGAAGAAAACCAAAATACTAACCAAGCTCCAAGAGATGCTAGCTTTCTCTCCTTCTTCTTCTTCTTCTCCAAGTAGTATCCGGCCACCACAAGAGCTCCAAGGAAGGGAGAGAGGTTCGGCCACCACAAGAGGAAGAGAGGGAGAGGATGGCCACACCAAGGAACAAGAGAGGGAGAGGAATAATAGATGTTGTGTCTCTTGAAGGCACCCTCACCCCTTCTTTTATATTCCTTGGCCTAGGCAAATTAGGAAATTTAATTACAATAAAATTTCCTTAATTTTCCTTGACATGAATTAATTGAGAAAAATAAAACAAAATTTCCCAATTAACTTGAGATGGCCGGCCACATCATTGGAAAACAAAAGAGGACAAGTTTTAATCAACAATTAAAACTTCCTAATTTGTTTCCGGAAATTTTAAAAAATAAAATTTCTCTTTAAAATCTCTTCATGGTTGATAAAAGGAAATTTCTATAATTTTAATTTTATCAACATGTGAATAATTTTTAAAGAAAAAATAAAACATCTCTCCAATCTACAAATAAGGAAAGAGATCTAATCTCTTTCTTTAATCTTTTGTAGATCTTTTACAAGAGAGATATTTTAATTTTAATTCTCTTTAAAATATATCTTCTACATAATAATAAAAATTAAAATTAAAATTCTTTTTAATTTTATTTGGCCGGCCCTACTAGCTTGGGTTCAAGCTAGGGTCGGCCACCCAATTTTATACTTAGGCCGGCCCTAGCTTGTTCCCAAGCTAGCTTGGCCGGCCCCCATTGAGTGGGTATAGAAGGTGGGTATAGGTGGGTATAGAACTCTATAAATAAGAGGCTACGATAGGGACCGAGAGGAGGAATTGGTTTTGGTCTCCCGATAAAATTAAGCATCCCGTGTTCACCCCGAACACACAACTTAATTTTATTAATGATAATTCATTCCACTAGAGAACTATCATTGAACTACCGCACCAATCCCAAATTACATTTTTGGGCTCCTTCTTATTATGAGTGTGTTAGTCTCCCTGTGTTTAAGATATCGAATGTCCACTAATTAAGTGAGTTACTGACAACTCATTTAATTAATGTCTAAGTCCAAGAGTAGTACCACTCAACCTTATCGTCATGTCGGACTAAGTCCACCTGCAGGGTTTAACATGACAATCCTTATGAGCTCCTCTTGGGGACATTATCAACCTAGTATCTCTAGGACACAGTTTCCTTCTATAATCAACAACACACACTATAAGTGATATCATTTCCCAATTTATCGGGCTTATTGATTCATCGAAATAAATCTCACCCATTGATAAATTAAAGAAATAAATATCAAATATATGTGCTTATTATTATATTAGGATTAAGAGCACACACTTCCATAATAACCGAGGTCTTTGTTCCTTTATAAAGTCAGTATAAAAGAAACGACCTCAAATGGTCCTACTCAATACACTCTGAGTGTACTAGTGTAATTATATAGTCAAGATAAACTAATACCTAATTACACTACGACCTTCTAATGGTTTGTTCCTTTCCATTCTGGTCGTGAGCTACTGTTTATAATTTATAAGGTACTGATAACATCATCTTCTGTATGTGACACCACATACTATGTTATCTACAATATAAATTAAATGAACAACTACAAACAAATGTAGATAATTAGACCAAATGTGATTCTTTATTCATAATGAATGTTTACAAAGCTTAGGCTTTCAGTATACACTCCAACACAAGATACACCCTTGCTATCTCTCAGTCGAAGAAAGCGCTAAAGGTGTTGCTGATGGTTTCTTGCTTGTTTATAGCCGGAGCTCGATCACTACCGAAATGGTAGCCGAACCCATGAGATATCGCTGTCCAACAAGATTAGGCATGAACTTAGCGATTTAACACTACATCTCCTAAATTGGAGGCTAGGGTTCACAAATTACCTTAAGTGTGGTAGCAAGTTATCTGCTCCTAGAACAATGGACGAAGGTAGGGCACAATTTCAATGAATCACGAAGAAGTTGCTGCGAAAAAGAAAAACCACAATGATTAGCCCCTCAATTCAGCACAAACATCACAATGGTATCAAAATCCCCAAATCTGCCTTACCTGAATCAGAGCCCTCGTTTCCTCTCTGCCGACAACTGATGGATGAAAAGGATCCGACTGTAGAGAGGTCTAGGGCACGGTGAAGACAGAGGAGAGGTGGTCTGTAATGCCCGAAAATTCTCAAAGCTATTTTAGAATTATTCTAAGATTTTTCTGGAATTTTTAGATATTTCTCCGGAAAAATCCGAGTATCGGAAGTAGCAAAAATAATTAGAACCGTAAAATAGCTTAGGCGGGAATCGAACCCGAGACCTATGGTTTACGGATAAGATTAGTAACCGGTGAACCCAGCAGGGCCGTGCTGAAAGAAAGGAGAACCAAATATATTTATATTAGAGTTGGGTTCATTAAACCACTTAATATAAATAATAAACTTAAGTTGGGGTTGGGTTATTTTTATTTTTGGTTCGGCACCTTCTCCTCTCAAACCCTCACGCCGGCACCCCTCTTCTTCTCCTCTTCCTCACGCACGGCACACCAAGCCCAAGGTCCATCGGTTCACCTTCCGGCGACGACTCCAACACGAAAGAGGTTCTTCTACGCGAGAGGAACGCGAAGACGTGATCGGATCGTCGAGAGGATCATCTCCACCGGAACTCTAGCGAATAGAATCGTAAGAAATTACGATCAAGAGGTAAGAAACCCCTCACCTGCAGTATAATAGCTTTCGTTTGATTGCATACTGTTAGATTTAGCTATATGCAGGTTTTTCGGCACATAGGGTGTGTTTTAACCCTCCTCGAGGATTTAGGGATCTAGTTGAACACCTCTAGACGGGCCGGACACGTTGTTCTCCTTTAGTTGGAGATTCTAGATGTTGTCGGGTGCCTAGAGGTGATCTCCCTATTAGAGGAGAGGGTTGGAGCACACCAAGTATTCAGTAAAATGTTAGTGTAGCTAAATACCACCTCAGTTATGTTTAATAGCTCAGTTAGATGCATTAGAGGCATTTAAACCAGCACATTAGTTTAGTTCAGTTCTATGGGACTACGGTCCAATGGGTGGGCTCCCACAGTCGCCTCTAGGTTCAGATAACCTAGAAACAGCATGTTATATCAGTTAGCTATAGATATCAGTATTTTATTTTCAGTGGCACTGTACTGGATTAGATATCCATTGGGTTGGACTCCCACAGTCGTCCCTAGGTTCAGATAGCCTAGACAACCCTGCTAAATTCGGGACTTGCAACCCCGGGTCTAGTAGGGATGCGCGCACAGCAAGTACAGTTGCCGGACCCAACAGCATGTTTAGTATTTTCACCTATTATGTATTAGATTTCAAAACTCAAAATCAATTATGCTAGTTGAGTTTGTTTCCAGTTACAGATTTAGTTTCAGTTAGTTTAGCTTATATTCAGTTCAGTGTTTATTTGGTCGCTTTGCCATGATCCAGTGCTTATGCCATGCTTATATGTTATGCTTTATGATTTCAGTATACCATGACTTAGCAAGTTCAGTGCATATTTTCAAATAGCAGGATTTAAAAGTATATTGCATCGAATGCATGATTTTGTGAGGTAGATGGTTTCTTACTAAGCTTTAAGCTTACAGATTCTACTTTTCCTTATACTGCAGATAAAGGTAAAGGAAAGATGGACTAACAGAGGAAGCTGGAGGGCAATGCAAGGATGGTGTGTGTGGCAGGAACCAGAATCAAAGGTCCTTAGGGGACTTAGCAAGTTTAACCAATTAGAACTCTAGCAATTTTTACTTTCATACACTTTCAATTGTTAAATGTGTTTAGTGACTTGAAATGCCATGAACCAGTGAACCTTACTCTAGCTTAAGTCTAAAATTGTTATTACATGTTGTTAGAATAGTTATCATGCATGGGATAGTTGATAGGTGGAGTCTTGGCACAACCCAGGGTCTGAAATCAGAACTCTGATCGGTCTCCAGACCGATCGGGCCTGGCTGTGTCACTGGATCGGCCACCGACCGATCCAGACGGATACAGATGCTCTGTATCCTCATTGATCGGTCACCGACCGATCCAGAGGCGAACAGAGACAGTATGCTACTGTATCCTCTGGATCGGTCGGTAGCCCGATCCAGCTGCGCCCAACGCATCAGACGCACGGAGGCTCACTGATCGGTCAGTCCGACCGATCAGTGAGGTCCTGGATCGGTCGGCAAACCGATCCAGGTGCGTACAGAAGCGAAAGAAGAAGAGAAAGCTTTTGGATCGGTCTGCCGACCGGTCCAGAGACTTCTACCATGCCAGTATCAAGCTGGATCGATCCCGTGATCGATCCGACAGCCCAATCGATCTGTGGATCGATTGAAATGCCTGATTTCAGCCAGCAGGTCATCCGGGAGGCATAGATTTTCTCCCCTAGCAAGTGTACAACTCCTAGGTACACCCAGAGCATTAAGTTTCGATCAGTTTAGTAGAAAAATTTTAATTAGCCTAGCTTTCCGCACAGCATAGTTTGGCAATAACTGTAGCGATTCGCCTTACAGCATAGTAGTAGAAGGTGGGTCGTTACATGGTCGGAGCCTAGGCCACGACTTGACGCTGGTCTCCCGACGAGCTTCTGTTGACTGCGACTAGGAGAGGGAGAAGGCAAGTGGCGCTTGGTGGCTGGCACAGAGAAGGTGGTCGCCTGCCGGCGCTAGTGCACAGAAGGGTCTCTACTCGGCTATGCTCGCGCGTCGCCGACGCTTGGACAAGGAGGAAGAAGGAAGGCGCTTCGGTCGGCAGTGGCTCGTCGGACCCGAGGAGGGGGAAAGGAAATCGGGAGGCAGCGGTGGCTAGGGCACGGAGTCGGCGTCGGCTTCTCCCCTTGGTCATGGCTTAAGAACGAGGGAGGGAGGAAAACCGTCGCGGCCGGCGGTTAGGGCTCGGAGGAGATGGCGTCGGGCGAGGAAGGGGGTGCGGCTCGGGTGCGCGAGGGAAGGAAAAACGGAGGAGAAAAGAAAATTAAATAAAAGAAAAGGAAAGAATAAAAGAAAATTCAAACTTCTCCTCACTTAAATGGGTAGCCTAAACAGGCTTTCCCCGGGTCCCGTTTTATCCCCGTTAACTCGTCCGTACGAGCTCCGAAAAATTCTCGAAACATTTCCAAAAATTCCGGAAAATTGCCTTATTAATATTTACCTATTTTCGGTATTTTACACAATATCTGTCTTCAGATACACCTCCATTCTTCTTTTCTAGAATGGAAAATCATTTCCGCTAAAAAGAGGAGGGCGAGTGGTGTTGTAACCTTCACTTTGGGCCATTTGGTTCTTGCACACAAGAATAAGTGAGAGAAAAATAATGTCTCAAGACTAGGTCTTGGATTGGCAGGTGGGAGAAAATAAAGGGAAAAGATAACTTGAGTGGTATTGCACTTATTTTGAGTAATTTGCAAAGACAATGAAAAATTTATCCAAAGAGGTCATTCGTCAATTTAGACTAAATCAAAAAAGCTTAAAACTGAAAAAGAAAGATTAAAGAGAAAAAGCAAAAACAAACCCTGCTCGAATGGTGGTTGCACCAATTCAAAGTGAACCTTGCTCTGATACCACTTGTAGGATTGTATGCACATGAGAGGGGGTGAATCACGTGATTTTTTAAACTTGTTTCTTTTTTACTTTTCAAAACTAAGTGCAAGTGTGCAATGGAATAAAGCAGATTAAGTAAGAAAAGTGGAAATAGAAAATCGAAAACAATGACATAGTCAGTTTACTTGATTCAGAGCTTTTGATGACTCCTACTCTAAGACTCAAGTCTGTTAGACCTTTTCAATGGATAATTCACTAAAAAATGATCGATTATAAAGAGAAGAGTAAGTGTAACTTTAAAATAACTTTACGCAGTAATGTAAATAACTTTAAAATAAATGTTACCAACACAATATGTTAAAGTGGAACCACTCATGTGTTGGTGTCGGTCTGCTGGCAATGGTTGGGGGTTGTTGAGTAATAATAGCATCGTAGCATAGCAGTAGGATAATCTCAGAGCAATCGGATGGTCACAGATTAGCGTAGAAAAGTGATGATCAAGACTCTACTCGAAGCTTCCTTTTAAATAGTGTTGGAGGTGCCTCCAATAGCCCAAGGTGCCTCCAACAATACTTATCCGATCCATAGTCCTCAGCTTCTATCCATGTGAGAGCGCCTCCAACTCACTATGAGGCACCTCCAATGCGCTCTAGGGCGCCTCCAATGAGCTTCAAGGAGCCTCCCTGAGGTGAAACGTAATCCTCAATTCTTATCTACGTGAGGGTGCCTCTGCCATGTCCAAGGCATCTCCATCTCGCTCTGAGGCACCTCCGTGCAACTCCGAGTCACCTTGAGCACTATTCATCTAAATTGAACTTTTGCTAACTTACTCTCGCAAGACACGTTAGTCTAAATTACAACAAATAACATGCAAAACAGAGTTAGTACTTGAAATTATATAGTATTATTAATTAAATCCTGTCTTATCAAAACCAAGATTTAGTCATAATCTCAGCTTAGATTTTAAAATGAATCTAAATTGGACTAGCGCTTATAGTATGTTGTACAATCCGTAAGTGCACGGTTGTTATCAAGTAATAAAATATTAATCCCGCAGGGACTGTTGTTTAAGTACTAGTCAATTTTGCATGGTAAATTATCTAGACAATCGAAAGGTGGTTCACAAATGCTCGAGAAAAAGAGAGAGAGACAGATTGAGAGAAGAAAGAGAAGGAAAGAGAGAGAAGTGAGAGGGAAAGACTGTGAGTGCACATGAACAAAGAGAGAGAGAGAGAGAGAGTTGGTTGGGAAAATGATTCTAGGAGTTCAATTTCACTATGATGCGAGTTAATATCCCTATTCATTTTCTTACCTCCATTCTTATGCACATATAGGAAGTCTAACTAAATACCGACAATACCCCGCGATGATTTTGTCGGAGTGCTACCCCTATGAGTATCCGATGTCACTAAGTAAAAGAGGTAACTTAGCAAGTCCGGTTAAAAGGATACTCTTATCACTATGGCCCCTTAGTCATACAATCACTAGATTACATAGGACACTTACTAACATAAGATTAGAGATAACCCAATAAGCCTAATTAGATGCTTCCTTATGCAGAATTATCCTCCCTTTCAAGGCGATACTCTAGATGTCCGATTAAAGGGATACCCTTGCCACTAGGAGCCCCAATCATATAATCTAGAGTATCCCCTCAACGGGGTGAATAATCAATACACATCTACATGTTTACACCATTCACACATTTCATCAAATATATAGAAGGCACAACACACATAGAACATAATATAAACACTTCATTGAACAAAGAAATAATATATACATAGTTCATACATCAATCAAAACATCACAATTACTCCCTACATCTTAAAAAGGGGAGGATCTACTCTGCTACAAGAGAATACAACTAAAAGACAATGAAAGTAGTACACTATAATTCAATATATGAAAATAGAGAGAGGAGAGTGTTGGAACCCCAAGGTTGTTTTGGTGTGATCAACAAGTTAAGTTAGGTCCTGTGTTGTTTTAACCTTGTGTCTAAGTGTGTAGGACCTTAGGAGCACAGGTACTCGAGCGGAAGACGCAGCTAGCGAGAAGGACAGCACGTCGTGCATCCGAAGGATGAGGTGCTGCGGAAGAGTACCCCGGTGGACGAGAAGGAAGCGTGCGGTGGTTCCAAGGGACGAAAGCTGGAGCGAAAGATTGCTCGGGGAGCAAGAGACGCAGCTAGCGAGAAGGTCGGCAAGGGGTGCGACCGAGGGACGAAGATTGCAGATGAGTACGCTGGTGGACGAGAAGGAAACACGCGGTGATTCCGAGAGACGAGAAGCCGAAGCGAAAGGCTGCTCGAGAAGACCGGAAGTTGGGTTCGGGTGAGCCCTATTCCGGATGGCAGAGATCACCCAAGCGAGCGGATCCGGAGTAGAAGACCCGGACCGAGCCGAACCGAACCAGAGCAGTGGTCCTGGATGAGAAAGTCAACACGAGTTGACTTTATTGGTCCGGGGCACCCGGAACAGTCCGGGGCCCCCGGAACAGTCCGGGGCCCCCGGAACAGTCCGGGGCGCCCGGACCAACCTTTTGACCAGGATCGAGTTTTGACTCGATCTGATCGTTGGGGGATAAAGTTTATCCCCCCCCCCCCAGGGTGCCCAGAACCCTTTAGGGCGCCCCGACCAAAGCTATAAATATAGCCTTGGTCCAGAAGCTTTTCAACGAACTCATTACTTGTAATTCCTACATTTGTGTGCTTTAGAGTTAAGCTTCTGTTTCTGTGCTTCAACGTTGTAAGAGGCTTCTCCACCTGAAGGAGTATTCTAGTGCGCTTAACCTTCCTTGGATTAACAACCATATCGGTTGTAACCAAGTAAATCTTGTGCCTCGTCTTTTTAATGTTTTATTTATCTGCCTTGTTTATTTTACAAGCGTTAGCTTAAAGAGTTCGAGGAAGGGTTGTTCGTTTGTTTTGATTTTACAGGATATCCAACAACCCCCCTTCCAGCCGGCCCAACTGTCCTACAAGTGGTATCAGAGCCAAGATGCCTCAGAAGGACTAACCACCGTCTGAAGCAACAAAATGATGCCTGGAGCTAGCGACTACCCAACAGCATTCAAGGGGGAGTTTGCCGTTTGGAAACAAAAAATGGAGGTATATCTAAACTCTGACTCTGGCATTTTTTCAATAATGAAATTTGGTTATGAAGAACCGAAGAACATGAATGGAGAAGAAATCAATTTACGCCTCTGGACCAACAAACAACGTAATGAATCGATGGCAAACGGACGAGCAAAATTTCACATTCTAACTGTGATACCAAATGAAGATATCAACAGAGTCGGAGAGTACAAAAGCGCAAAAGAACTTTGGGAAAAGTTCTTGAAGATTCATGAAGAATCAGAAGAAACCGAATCCAAGACTAAAGAAATTGTCGAAACAGCAATCATAGCAGAAGACCCACCTAAAGATGAAGAAAGCTCAATCGAGACAAGCATCGATGAAGGGGGAGAGTCTTTGGAAGAAAGTAATTCAACAGGGGGAGAACCAACGGCCGACGAGGTAAATAACGTATGACCTCTACCCTCTGAACAACTGGTTCAATTAATCGAAAAATTACTTGAAGATTTTTGCGAATTAAAAATTGAATCATTGAAAGAATTTTTTGAATTAGAAAATCAACTGCCGAACACTTCTTACAAATTAAGAATATTATCGAAAGAATTTTTCGAATTACAAAATGTTTTGACGAAAGATTCTTGCGAATTACAAATTAGTTTGTCAAAAGAATTTTGCAAATCAGAAATATTTCCAAAAGATTCTTGCAAGCTATAAAATATTTTGTCGAATGAATCTTGCAAATTAGAAAAGTTGTCAAATAAATTTTTACCAATTATTTTGTCAATACAATTTCTTGCATGTTCAATATTTGTTACTTTAAAGCTGAAAGAAATAGCCTGTCGATTAAAGTATCTCGACAAACTATTAACGGATATTAACATGATACAATTCTTCGCATGTTCAAATTTTCTTACTTCAAATTTGAGAAATTATAATAAGTTAAAATAGAAATTTAAAACTGTCTAATAATAGCATAAAAATAAAATAAAATTAAATTAAATTAAAAATAAATGCATAGAAATTTTTTTTTATTTCGACATGTTCCAAAAAAATTTTATGCATAAAATTTTCTACTGAGAAAACTCTTAATTTTCATGACAAAAACTTAGAAATTTTCCAAAAGTTATTTTTAACTTAGAAATTTTCTCTGATATTTTGATATTGCTTTTGTGAAAATTATTGCAAAATTTTCAAAGTTCTCAAAATTTTCTAAAAGTTCTTAATGACTTAGAAATTTTTTGACTTAGAAATCCTCCTTAACTTGAAAATATTTTTCAGAAAATCATTGAAATAGATTTTTATAATTTTTCTAAGTATCAACCCTTAGATTTTTCTTGCAACCCCAATTTTTTTATGTGATCAAAGGGGGAGAAGAAAAAGTATAAGTCTAGGTGGAGGTAGAAATTGAAATTGAAAATTGGAATTTTTGAAATTTAATTCTTTCTATCATGTTGCATGTTATTGCAATATAAATTATTTCATTTTTCATATCTATTTTTGACCCTAGCTTAACTTGGGTTGATCACATCAAAAAGGGAGAGATTGTTGGAACCCCAAGGTTATTTTGGTGTGATCAATAAGTTAAGTTAGGTCCTGTGTTATTTTAACCTTGTGTCTAAGTGTGTAGGAGCTTAGGAGCACAGGTACTAGAGCGGAAGACGCAGCGAGCGAGAAGGATGGCACACGGTGCGTCCAAGGGATGAGGTGCTACGGAAGAGTACCCCGGTCGACGAGAAGGAAGCGTGCGGTGGTTCCAAGGGAAGAAAGCCGGAGCGGAAGATCGCTCGGGGAGCAAGAGACGCAGCTAGTGAGAAGGTCGGCACGGGGTGCGACCGAGGGACGAAGACTGCGGATGAGTACGCTGGTGGACGAGAAGGAAACACACGGCGATTCCGAGGGATGAGAAGCCGGAGCGGAAGGCTGCTCGAGAAGACCGGAAGTTGGGTTCGGGTGAGCCCTATTCCGGATGGCAGAGATCACCCAAGCGAGCGGATCCGGAGTAGAAGACCCGGACCGAGCCGAACCGAACCAGAACAGTGGTCCCGGATGAGAAAGTCAACATGGGTTGACTTTCCTGGTCCAGGGCGCCTGGAACAGTCCTAGGCGCCCGGAACAGTCCTAGGCGCCCAGACCAGCCTTTTGACCAGGATCGAGTTTTGACTCGATCTGATCATTGAGGGATAAATTTTATCCCTCCAGGGTGCCCGGAACCCTTCAGGGCACCCCGACCAAGGCTATAAATATAACCTTGGTCCAGAAGCTTTTCAACGAACTCATTACTTGTAATTCCTACGCTTGTGTGCTTTAGAGTTAAGCTTCTGTTTCTGTGCTTTAACGTTGTAAGAGGCTTCTCCGCCTGAAGGAGTATTCTAGTTCGCTTAACCTTCCTTGGATTAACAACCACATCAGTTGTAACCAAGTAAATCTTGTGCCTCGTCTTTTTAATGTTTTATTTATCTGCCTTGTTTATTTTACAAGTGTTAGCTTAAAGAGTTCAAGGAAGGGTTGTTCGTTTGTTTTTATTTTGCAGGATATCCAACAACCCCCCTTCCAGCCGGCCCAACAGTCCTACAGAGAGTACTTATCCTTGAAGTCTGGCTTCTTTGGAGGCATTCCCTTACTCTAGAGGTGGACAAATCGTGGAAAAGAAGAGCTCTAGGGTTCTCCCATACGGGGAAAACCCTTCTCCAAGGAGAGGGATGAAATCCCAAGCCCCTAAGATAAGTGAAAAGAGGAGAAAATCCCCTTTTATAGTAAGGAGGTATGTTCCCTTTCTTTCTCCACCACACGACCATACCTAGAGGCACAACTAGGGTGTGTATGGGCTCAGGTGGAGAAGCACGGTCATATGGTTTCACACGGTTGTGTCTCACTTGTAGAGCCTTTTAGCACAACTTAACGTTGTTTTCTCGGGTTGAAGTCTAAAGCAAAGTTGTAGATCTTAAAGTTAACTACATTTTGGTATCTTGAACAACCCAAAACTCCAAATGAACAAAATGTTATGACCATTTTACTTTTGATACAGTGTAAAAAATACAAAATTTAACACGGTTGTACCTCAAGGTTGTGTTGTAGAGCCTTTAGAACATCTAAACATAATTTTCTCTAGTTGAAGTCTAAGTAATATTGTTGATTTTGAAGTTATCTATATTTTGATATCTCAAATAGCCCGTAACTCCGACCGAGCAAAAAGTTATGTCTATTTTACTTTTGGTTCAGAGTGCTAAAAAAGACATGACTGTGCCTAAAAGACACGGCTAGGCCGTGTAATGTAGGATTGAGACGTGCTAGAGGGGGAGAGGGTGAATAAAACTTGTGGCTTTTTTAGACTTTTTGAAAAACAAAGAATAATGTAGTGGAAATAGAAGGTAAAATAAAACAAATGCTAAAAAGTGTTGGTTTTACTTGGTTCGAAGCCTGTGATGACTCCTACACCAAGGCCCGCGATCATTGATCACTTTCATTGAGAAATTCACTATCAATTTGAAAATTTTAATTACAAGGATGAGTATAAAAAATATAATTTGAATGCTTTACAATAATTATACCGATGACTTTTGGAATTCAGAGAGTCTTGCTTTCGGTCGTCAGAGTCACGTCGCGGAGTCATAGGATCCTCCTTGAAGCAACGTGCAAGAGAAGAATTAAAAGAATGAGTTATTCCTGATGCACTGCTCGAAGAGGACATTTATAAGTTGTTGAAGGTGCCTTCAACCTCCTTGAAGATGCCTCCAGCTCGGATCTTATCCCCACAGCTTTGGTCGTCGATAACATCCTCTTTCTACAAATTTTATCTCTTCAAAGGCGCCTTTCATCCCTGCTCCAAGGCGCCTTCAAATGCCTTGGCTCCTCTCCGCGCGATGCTTTTGCCAAAGCAGCCGAGGCACTTCCAACAGCCCTGGAGGCGCTTTGGATACTGTTCATCCAAGCTTTTCTTTGTGCATCTCACTTCTTGCAAGACATATTAGTCCAAATACAAAGTATGCCCTGCTAGACAAAGTTAGTATAATAAAATATAAATAATAAATTATTCGACAGTCTTTGGACTGTCTAGTTTTGACTTTCGAATTTCCCAGAAACTCTAGGTCGAACTGATGCCTATTGTTCCTTTAACGGGGAACGCGCCCTCACCTACTCCTCTCAGGAAGAATTACCTTTTTTTTAGACTGGTCCTTGATAAGGATATTTTTCTGTATTATTTTGGCTCTTATACTTAGCATTTTATACATTCTCGCATACTTAATGTTGTGTTTATATCATAATTTACAAATAGGGACTCATTTTGGACTTAATTATAAATTTCCTACAAATTATGGAATTTAATCTCATGTTTCTATTATGTGGTTTTGTAGGAAATTCAAAGAGCCATGGATTAGGGTCGAGCCGGATCAAATTTGACTTGATTTGGAGGTTAAACAGAGGAGATCAAGCTAAATTAATATGGACCGTTAATCCTGATCTAGAGAGATCTTATTCCTTCGTTCAGATCTAGGCATCTAGCCCTTGATCCAGATCTGAAATAATATGTACCATTGGATCCAAGCAAGAAGACAACTTGATCTAAACCGTTCAACAGCTAGATCAATGGCTAGATCTTTATCCATCTCCTTCATCAAAATGAACGACTCAGATGAAGATCCCCTTCATCACTTTAATCAAATGGTCAAGATCAACTCTTCATTTAATTGGACGACCCAGATCACAAGAGAGAAATTTCCACCCTTCACACTTCACGCAGCGCTACAGTAGCCTGAGATCCCCTTCTTCGAGCCTCCTCTCTTGTTTGTGATCTTCTCTTCTTCTGCGCTAGGGCACGCGACTTTTCCCCCCACCAGCACCCCATCTTCTTCTTCTTCTCTCCGGCCGGCGGCACCTCTTCTTCTCTTCACTGTCGTTGCCCGGTCCTCCACATCCATTTCTCCTCTTCTCCGATCTTCTCATCTCGGAGATGGCAGCAAACTCGACGACTCCTTTGGGTGGACAGTGGCATGGGTCTAGGGTTCTCTTGATGGCAGAGTGTTCTCCTCTGACAAGGTATTCCTTCTTCATCCCTTCCTTAGTGTAGCTTCTTCACCTGTGGATGGCGTTCCGGAAGCAGAAGACTTCACAGAGGAAGTCGGCTACCCTTTTCTTCTTCTCCGGCGTGTACTCTCCTTCTCACATCATTGAGCAGTGTTGTGGACTTCTTGCGGGTGACATTCCAAAGGTGGGCAGAACTCTAGCATCTCAGTGTGTCCAATTCCGGGAGAAGCAAGCTCCTTCTCAGTTGTGTATCAATTTCTAGCCGAAGATCAATCATTGAGATTGTTGTTCACTAGTGATGGCGTTCCAAATCTAGGCCCTTTGTGTGACGACGAAGGGTAGTCGATTGGTAGTTGAATTGGTGTATGATTGTGGAGGAATGGGTGTGGTTGATTAATTTAGTTTGTTTCCATGTTTGATTTATTTAGTCTTTGTTCGTATGCATTTTGGATATTGTAGTTAATGTTTTGATTCATGCTGCTTAGTTGTTAGTTTATTTTCATGTTAATTGTTTAAGGTTAATGTAGTTTACTTTCTTTCTTAATTAGGTTGTTATGTTTGTTATTGCTTCTTAGATTGATAGATTACACTTTGTTTAGTTTCATATTATGCTTAGTTCCATTTATGAATGATTGTTGATCTTGTATCATAGGGTGACAATGTGGTACAAGTTTAGCTTTTATGCATAATTAGGTTTTGTTTAATTGTTGTTAAGTTGTTTAGTTATTTGTCTTTGTTTAACTATTACTTTCTTTATGCATGTTTCTTCTGTAGAAAGGGTCCTCATAGCGTAGAGTGACACTGCGTTGTAAGTTCATATTTATTGGTTAGTTAGGATTTCCTTATTTGCATTAGGTGTAGAAATTCTAAAACAAGACCCCATTATTCGATTTCGTTTAAGAGCAAATGTCCTATCACTGGTTCCACGTGAGAGATGATCCGACCCTCTACTATACTACTTAGTGTAGGTTAAGGGGTTCGGTAGATTAGAAATGAATTAATTTGATCCTGCGCAAGTGACAGTTGCGCGCATCATCAGTCCTCCAAATCGACTGAACTTTTGCTCAGTATCCGAGACTTCAGGACTTCATGCTAAACGCCCGATCCCAATCCGTCCAGTCTTCCATCCAGTGTCTGCGACCCTCAAGATTTTAAGCTAGAATCTGCGACTCTAGGATTTCACCTGACGTCCTCAACTTGCTAAGACTTTACCGAATCCATCAGATCACGACTTCATTCCCTAACTATAGCTAGGACTTTCCTTTGCCTAAGATCACTTAGAACTTTCATGTACATTTAGTTCAACTTGTTAGACAACAAGACAACATAACTTTGAACACTTTGTATAATCAAATCTTAGGTTCGATCGTCTGGTGCTTTCTACACTAATAATATTCCCCTTTTTAATTATGGCAACACAATTCAAAGTTAAGTTAAAATAAGTAAACCAGGTAGATGACAAGTAAAACTAAGTAAATATTCTTCCAAGTATATAGAAACTTTTTAAAAATTTCTAAATTTTTGAAATGGAATTAAGAATTTTTAAAGAGTTCAAAAAACTTTCTCTGAAACATAGTATTTTCTTAGCTTTTTATTTAATAAAAAAAATTTTAGTTCCATTCTTAGATTTTAAAAACCTTTGTTAAATACTAAGCTTTTGAAAAAAAAATTCTTATATAAATTTATTTAAGTACTTAGCTTTTGAAAGATTTTGATATAAACTTTAGTTAAGTACTTAATTAGCTTTGAAAATACTTTAAGTACTTAATTATCTTTTGAAAAGATTTATAAAAAACTTAGTTAAGTACTTTGCTCAAAAAATCTTTAGTTAAGTACTTATCTTTGAAAAGAGTTTGGTAAAAACTTAGTTAAGTACTTAGACTTAAAAGAAGTTTAGTTAAAAAGATAAAAACTTTAAGTACTTAATTAGCTATAAAAAGATTTTTATAAACACTTTAAGTATTTAATTAGCTTCTAAAAAGATTTATAAAAAACTTAGTTAAGTACTTTGCTTAAAAAATCTTTAGTCAAGTACTTTGCTTTGAAAAATTTTTGATAAAAACTTAGTTAAGTACTTAGATTTAGAAGAATCTTAGTTAAAAAGTTTTGATTTTGTCATTAAAACTTAGTTTAGTTTTTTTTATTTAACTTAACTTCTATTATTCCTTCCCCATTGACATATATCAAAAATAATCTTAGAGTTAGAGAATTTTTTTTGTCCCCCCTTTAATGCCAAAATTTTAAGTGAATGCTTTAAGTTTGAGGGGGAAGTTTCTATCTCTTATCCTAAAGTTCAAACATGAAAAGTAAATGAATTTTTTAAAAGAAACTTTAAAACACTCATCTACTTAGAAAAAAATGTCTAACCTTTAGTTACTAGATGTTTACCATAAGACAGTAGCGTTCACTTAATTAGTCAAGTTAAGTATTTTATCCAGTTAGTTTTGACTAACAAGGATTACTTAACTTGATCAATTTGAATTGATATTTATTACCCAGACTTATGTTGATGCACAGACATAAACATTCTGAAGTCCAGGCAATACCCTATGCTTGCACAAACATAAGCATTCTGAAGTCCAGGCAATACCCTATGCATCTCACACCATTCTAACTATTTTTCATACACAAGCAAGACATTCCTAGTGTGCTTGTGAGATGCTCTAGCTGAAACCTATGGGTATATACTTTTTAGGGGAAAGACCTAGGTTAAGTCCAATATTTAAAAGCACTAGTAAAATTGAGAGTTTTGAAGAAAATAAAAAAAAAATTATCCTAAAATTTTAAAATCATGTCGATTTTGAAAAGTATTTTTGAAAAATCATAACTTTTTTCAAAAAAAAAAAGAATTTGAAAAATATTTTGAATTTATTCTAATAAGCACATGCCTAATTGTCTTCTAAGTGTATTGAACTCGACTTAGGTAAGGGTTTTGTGAAAATGTCAGCTAGGTTTGACTTGGACTCAACATAGTCAAGTACAATATCACCCCTAGCGACATGATCTCTTACAAAGTGATGCTTAACCTCTATGGATTGAATTTTTAGTTAAATTGATGGAGCTTATGTTATCAATTGATATTTTTATATTCTAATTGATAATCTTTTAAAATGTGCATCATCCATAATAGTTGAGATACACATTCTCCCATGACTATATACTCTACTTTAGTAGTAGATAAAGCAATACAATGTTGTTTTCTACTGGACTAACTTACTAGGCACTGACCTAGAAATTGATAGCTTCCACTTGTACTCTTTCTATCTAGTTTGCACCCAACATAGTCTAAGTCAGAGTACCCAACTAAGTCAAATGTGCTAGTTCTAGGATACCAAAGTTCTACACTTAGGGTTCCTTTACTGTATTTAAGTTTTTTTTATATTAGTTAAGTATGATTCTTTTGCACACGATTGGACCTAGCACACATGCTTACTGCAAATAAAATATCAGATCGACTTACAGTTAGGTATAGTAGACTTCCTATTGCACTTCTATAATATTTTAAGTCTGCTAATTTTTCTTCTAAATCAAAGTTAATTTTAACATTGGTTGCCATATAAGTATTTATGTTTTTAGAATTTTTCATTCCAAACTTTTTAATTAATTATTTAGCATATTTTGTTTGAAAAATATAAATTTCTGCTTTTGTTTATTTTATTTGTAAACCTAAGAAAAAATTAAGTTCTCCTACTAGGCTCATTTCAAATTCATTTTCCATTAATTTAGTGAATTCTTTTAAAAATTTAGTGTTGATTGAACCAAAAATTATATCATCTAAATAAATTTGACCTATAAAAATATCTTTTTCTAAGGTTTTAGCAAATAAAGTTTGATTTATTTAACCTTAGTTAAATCCCTTAGATACTAGGTATGTTGATAATCGTTCATATCAGGCCCTAGGTGCTTGTTTTAGTCCATATAAAACTTTTTTTAACCTAAGGATATGGTTTGAATGGTCTAAATCTTCAAATCCTGAGGGTTGATTTACATAAACTTCTTCTTTGATGAATATATTGAGGAATACGGACTTGATGCCCATTTGGTATAACTTGAATCATTTATGTGCTGTGTAGGATAACAGCATCCTGATGGATTCAAGTCTGGCTACTGGTGCAGAGGTTTCATCATAATTTAATTCTTCTACTTGGCTGAACCCCTTTGCCACTAGTCCAGCTTTATTTTTAACTATATCACCTTTATCATCTAGTTTATTCCTAAAGACCCACTTAGTTTTTAATATGGATTTATTTATGGATTTAGGTACTAGTTCACAAACTTAGTTTCTCTCAAATTGGGCTAGTTCTTCTACATTACAATTATTCAATCTAGGTCAGGTAGGGCTTCTTCTATAGTTTTGGGTTCAATTTTGGAGATAAGGACTATTTGGCTTAGGTTTCTATAAGATGATCTAATTTGAACTCCTAGGGTTGAGTCACCCAAAATTTGACCAGGTGGATGGTTAATTCTTAACCTAGGTGGTCTTATTTCAGGATTAACAATTAGTTCTTGTGATTCACTTGATTGAGGTCTAACTTCATTATCTTCATCTTCTATGTTTCTTGTATTTTCATTAACATTTTCATTGATTGAGTTAGGTAAATTATTTTCTTCATCAAAAAATTATATTGGTTGTTTCTTCAACTTTTAGGATATTTTTATTATAGACTCTATAAACCCTACTGGTTGTCGAGTACCCTAAAAAGATTTCTATTGTTGATTTTGATGTAAATTTACTTAAATAATCTTTAGTATTTAGTATGTGGACTTTACATCCAAATACCTTTAAATAATTTAAGCTAGAAATTTTATTATAATATATTTCATAATAGGTTTTATTGTAAAATTTATTAATTAATATTCTATTTTGAATATGATATGCTATATTTACTGCTTCTGTCTAAAATTGGTTACTTAAGTTATATTCATTTAGTATGGTTCTAGCAGCTTCTTGTAATGTTTTATTTTTTTGTTCTACTAGACCATTTTGTTGGGAAGTTCTAGGATATGAAAATTCATAATCACTTCTAAGTCTCTTAATTTTTGTATCTTTTTCATTTTCTATTAATTTACAAAAATTATTAAAAATTTCAAAGGCTTCATTCTTAGTTTTTATGAATTTTATCCAAGTAAATCTTGAGTAATCGTCAATTATTACTAAGCAATATTAGTTTCTACTTAGTGACTTGACTCCATGTGAATCAAATAAGTCTAAGTGTATGAGCTCAAGTATTGAATTGGTACAATTTAGGTTTGTTAGTTTATTGGTTGACTTAGTTTGTTTACCTTATTGATAAGTATTATAAATTGTATTTTCTAAATTTTTTAATTTAGATAGACATCTAACTAAACTATTTTGACTCATTTTTTAAATGAGTCTGATGTGAGTGTGACCGAGTCTTCTGTGCCACAATTTGGTTTACTCTTGTTGTGCTAAAAGACACTTTAGTGAGAAGGTTGATAGGTCAATTGTGTAAATATTATTTTTCCTAATTCCCTTAAGTTTAATTTTAGGGTTTTTAATATTTTTAAGTAAACATTCAAGGTTGGGAAATGTTACTAAATATCTAGAGTCGCATAGTTGACTTATGCTAAGTAAGCTAAAATTGAACTTATCAACTAATAAAACTTTTCGAATAATAAAATCAGAACTCAGTTCGATATTACCTGTTCCGATTACCTTAAGTTTTTCGTCGTTGTCAAATGCAACTAACCCTAAATTCTTAAGTTTTAGTTTGGTGAAGTTCAATCGATCTCCAAACATATGTCTGGAGCATCATCTACTATCCAACATCTATTGGTCCAAATTATTATATTCCTACACATAAAATTTTTTATTTGAATCCAATTTTGGTGGATTATAAGATAGAATCCAACCCCTTAATTTTTCATCTCATCCTGTTTAAGTTATCCATCATGTTATACCTATGGGTGATCGTGAGATGGTTAATTGAATTTAATTTTAGTTTGATTTGATTTAGGTTTAATTTGGGTTTGATAAGATTTAGGTTTGATTTAATTTAGGTTTAATTTGAGTTCGATTTGATTTGAATTTAATTTGATTAGTTCTAATTTAATTTGATTAGTTTTATTTTAATTTGATTTCTTTTAATTTGATTTGATTAGATTAGTTTTAATTTAATTTGATTAATTTTAGGTTTTAATTTGATTTGATTAGTTTTATTTTAATTTGATTTAGGTTTTAATTTAATTTTACTAATTTAACTTAACTCCAACTCATCCTTTTCTAGATTATCAATCAAGGAACCTTAATCATCAATTTAGATTAAAATCTAAGGATTGATTTACATTTGAGTTAGACTAAGGTTCTACAGTTAGTGAATTAAATATTTATTTTAATAATTATATTGACTTCTAGGTTGTGGTGAGACACTAGATTTTCTTGGATATTGGAACAACAACCACTCTAGATAAAGTCTTTTAAACAAATTAAATATTTAATTTCCTTTCTGAGAATCCTTTATTTAACTAAACAAGTGTTGATCAAGCATGAGTCCTTTGTTAGTTAGAGCCCTAGAGCCAATCATTTGATGATTGTATTATGGACTTATTGTATCATATTCTTATATAAATAAAGACATTTGGTTTTTGGTTATTATTCTTACTTGTATTAGTGCCAAATAAACTAAGTATAATAACGTCCTTGAGTAGAAGGTTCTTACCTATATCAATCGGTTAGTTGAACCGATAGTGAGATGATATAGGGAACACTACTCTTAATCATTCCTAGTCGAGTATTAACATTCAGGGACAATGTTAATGCAATAAGACTAGCATGTAGGTCAACTCGATGACTTGATCTCACAAGTCATGGATATAGAGATATCAAGTTGACACATGGGTATGCATTGAAGAATGTATACTGAATGACCCGCCATGAGAAAGTATCATCGATCGTTATATAAGTGTCATATACTTTCTCATTTGGCTATTAGTATGACTACTAGTCCTTAGACCTGAAGTCACCATGGATCCCTGCATAAGGAGTTATATACTTTGGTTTCATCAAACGTCACCCGTAACTGGGTGGACTATAAAGGCGATTACTGGGTATGTAACGAATTATGCAGAGGGATGTGAGTGATGTAGATGGGATCTATCCCTCCTATATGACGGGAGCGACATCGATATTCTTGATAGAGTGAGACCACGAAGTGCATGGCCATGCCCAAATGAGTCAATATAAGATATTGATCTCATTTGATTTAGTGAGTCTACTTGGAGTTCAAGATTTAGATTGATCAGAGGATGACACAGTCTATGCCTCACATTGATCAATCTAGATGTCTAGGATAGAAGGACACTTGTAATATATTGTGAGGAGTCACAATTAGTAGTCACAAGGTGATGTTGGATCTCAACATTCTTGTAACTTGGGTAGTAATGATGTGTTGCTAGATACCGCTCATTACTTATGCTCCTAAATGGGTTTAGGGGCATTGCCAACGTTACAAGAACCTATAAGGTCACACACTAAGGACAATTAGATGGAGATTAGGTTCATATGATGAACTAAGAGGATTAGATTCATTTGATGAATCAAATTGGATTAAGAGTAATCCTAATTGGGCTAATTGAGTTGGACTCAAGTTGATTCATGTGTTCAATGAGTCTAATTTAGATTATGACTCATTGAATCAATTTAATTAAATGAATTTGATTCATTATATTAAATTGACTTGAATTAAATGGTTGGATTAGATCAACCATGAGAGAGATTAAGTCAAGTTTGACTTGACTTGAGAGGAAGATGAAGAGTCAAGTTTGACTTGACTTTATGCCACCTCATTGGTGAGTTGGCATTGAGTGGGCCAATGATGATGCTCCACATCATCATGGTTGCTTAAGTGGGATGCCACCTCATGAGAGTTACCAAGAGTTATGACTCTTGGCATTCCATGGAGGTTACACATCCTCTTAATGTGGCCGGCTACATCAATTGGAGAAATAAGTTTCATTTTGTGAATTATTCTCATTCATTCCTTCATCTTCTTCCTTGCTCCATTTTCTTCTCCCCCTCTCCTCATCTTGCCGAACCTAACTAAGGTGCTAGCACACTTTAATTTGGTGATCTCCTTCTTGTGTTCATGTGGATACTTCTAGAGGGTTGTCTACTTTGACAACCTTGAGATCCGACACCATTGGACGAGCGGGATTTGCGTAGGGCGCATCAAGGGTATATTCTTTGTTTCCCTTTGTAGATCTACTGTAGATCGAGGTTTAGAAACTCGTACTCGTAAGTTTTTCGAAAGTTTTTACTTCGCACGGATCCGTGGCTGGGGGTTTCGGGGTTTCCGCGACGCGAAAAGCGGTTTTCGCGGCCCGAAGAACCCAACATCCTTATCTATCCTAATCTAGTCAAGTGTAAGGAAATCAGTAAATAAAACATCAAACAAATTTATTTAATAAAGATGATCTTTCTATTGGCTCCTCCTGAATCATAGCCTTAGTAAGGTCTATCAAGGTAATGAATTTGATCCTTGGGGATCCAATATTGATCAAGTCCAACTTAATTAATTAGGTTGGACTTGGGGACCCATGCTTTAAATTTATGTTTAGCTTTATACCCAAATCCGGTTCGGTTGTAAACGACCCTTTGTTTTCCAAGAATTAGGTCAAGCTTCTTGGAATCCAAAGTGAACCGTTCCAACGAGTTCCTAAGTTTCTTGACTTGTCTTTTCAAGTTAGAATTTTCTTTCTCAAGTTGTTAGACTTGAGTTGAAATCCCATTTTGAACCGATTCAGTCAAGGACCTTGGATTAGTTACTTCCATGAGGGTTTTGACCTCCTCTTGGAGTAGCTTTACTCGGAGGTTGGACTTAGCTAACTTTCTGGACAAGTAGGAAATTAAGGTATGTGATCTAATTATAGAGATACTTACATTGGTTTGGTAACCTTTTGAACCGAATACGGATCTGTGACTTCGGTTGGACTCAGCTTCCGATTCTGTCTCAGACTCGAATTCGATGACTTGCTCTCGGACCAAAAGTGTGAGGAAGCTTGTCCGTTCGAAATCTTCATCGAAGTCTTCTAATGATGATTCATCCCATGTTGCTTGTAGCGCCTTCTTTTTTCGTTGCTTCTTCGCTTCCTTCTGGTTTGGACAATTCTGCTTGATGTGCCCCTTATTGTTGCAGCCGTAACAGGTGACTTCAAATTTCATTTTTGAGTTTGGGCTTGGTTGTGTTGTCTTTGATGGATCACCTTTTTGATCTCACGTTTTGTGAAGCCCTTCTTTTTCTTATACAATTTTCGTACAAGGTTGATAAGCTCAGCGGTGATCTCATCGTCGTCTTCTGAATCTGATTCATCTTCGGGCTCGGGTTCGATTCGATGCTTGATTTTTAATTCCCGTGTTTTGCTTGTACCTGCAACTAAAACAATACCTTTCTCGACTGGCAGTGCATTAGTCCGTTCGTGAAGTTCAAATTCAAAAAATAGTTCATCTAATTAATGAAAAATCCTTAGATACTTTGTAAACATCTACCATGGATGTCCACAAAGTATTCCTTGAAAAGGCATTAAGTGCGTACCTGATAATGTTGTGATTTTTCATTTTTTTGTTCGATCGCGTGGAGGTCGTTGAGTAGATCTTGGATTCTCGGGCATGTAGTTAACTTGCCGATTCGCCATCCTGCATTTTAATGTTATACAATTTATTAAGAATTTAATCTCTCTTACTTACTTTAGTGTCGAAGGTGCCCTCGTACAGCTCGATTAGCTTTTGCCATAACTCCTTGGCGCTGTTGAAGGGGTTGACTTGGTTCAACTCTTCTTTGGTTAATCCATATTGGAGGGTCTGGGTTGCTTTGGCGTCAGCCTCGATCTGCTTTATTAGACTTGAGTCCCAGTTTTCACACGAAACGGGTTTTCCATTGTCGTCGAGTGGAAGCGTGAAGCCGGTTTGGATGATAATTCACATTTCGACTTACATTTTGAGGTGATACTCCATTTGACTCTTCCAGTAGTTGAAATCCTGGTTAGAGAATAGCGGTGGTCGTGCAGTGTTGTAGCCTTCTTGGTGGGCCATTTTAAAAAAAAAATTCTTGCAAAGACAAAAATGATGAAACTTGTTCCATGAATTAGTCTTGGATAAGTAGTGTGGTAGGAAAATAAGATAATAAATCGGCTCAAATGATATTGCACCAATTTTAAGAAAAAATTTGATGAATCGGTAAATTTGTCAGAAGAGGTTATTAGACCAATCCTGACTTATAGCAAGAATTTGAAAATAGAAAAAATACGTAAGAATTTATTTTAAAAAACGGACGAAAAAGTGACGAAAAATGTTCGAATAGTAGTTGTACTAATTCAGAGCGGCCCCGCTCTGATACCAATTGTAGGATCGAGACGTGCTAGAGAGGGAGGGGGGGGAGGGGGAGGAGTGAATAGCACTCATGGTTTTTTTTTACACTTTTCGGAAAACAGAGAATAGCGTAGCGGAAATGTAGCGTCCGAAAAATTTCACTACAAAATCACATGCTCTAGTATTATTGTTAGTAGTAGTATTATGAATTTTATTCCATTATCATATATATATATATATATATATATATATATATATATATATATATATATATATAAAAGATTGGATAGCACTTTTATTAATAAAATAACAACTTTTGTGCACACGTTTTATTTTATTTTTATTTTTTTTATTATCCTTTTTTCCCCTCTTACGAAACAAGTTTTCCTCCCCAAATAAGCTTTAATTTCGAAAAAAAATTAAAGGGGGTTAATGGCTAGACTTTTGACCAATATTTTTATAAGTATCGTGTAGCAATTGTTTACATATTATATAAAGCTTAAAATAATCTTGCCTCCTCAGATACAAAACCTAGAACCCTTGGCCGTCACCCCCTAAGTTTTTCCCCATCAATTTTCAAGCTTGGAATTGAGAGATCCAGGGGTGCTCGTATGTTCCCCAGCCTCCTTTGCCGCCCCGTGACATCGTAGTTGTAAGATATCCAAGTGAAGGCAAGTACAAAGTTTTCTCTATGCACCATTCGTCCATAGTTATTGAATGTTATGATTTACACATTTACTTATATTTCAGACATAATAGAATATTAAAGTTGATGTTTCATGATATTCCTTTCATGTCAAGGTTGCCTAGGGTCCCCAAAAATATGTTGGATTGCTGGTTTGCTGCCTGTGCACGATCAGTAAGTTGATTTGAGTTGTACATACTGTTTTCTTGGGTCTACACGGTTAGTATCAAGTCGAGGTGATAGTCCTTCGAGTTAGGATCGTGTGGGTTCAAACGGAGGTCGATTTGGCTGAGAAATGAATTACTTATGAATTTATTTGGTGAGTGTGCGTTGGTTTGCTGCTTGTGCATGACCAGTAAGTTGGTTTGAGTCGTACATGCTGTTTCTTGTGTCTGCACAGTTAGGATCAAATCAAGGTGATAGTCCTTCGAGTTAGGATCGTGTAGGTTCAAACGGAGGTCGATTTGGCTTAGAAATGAGTCAGTTATGAATTTATTTGGTGAGTGTGCGCCGGTTTGCTGCCTGTGCACGACCAGTAAGTTGGTTTGAGTAGTACATGTTGTTTTCTTGGGTCTACACAGTTAGGATCAAGTCCGGGTGATAGTCTTTCGAGTTAGGGTCGGATGAGTTCAAACGAGGAGCGATTTGGCTTAGAAATGAATAAGTTATGAATTTTACGATGAATCTACTCAAACTGTGTATTGTCAGGGCAAAATTGAGCAAGAGGAGTTTTTGGGTTCCTAGCGGCAGTCAATTTACATGGAATGGTTATTTCAATTGTCAAGCATGTCTTATGATGTTTCAGTAGTTATTTCAAAACTTTAGTTTGAAAGAAAAAAAACAAAGGACTTTGAGATTTGAGGCGAGGAAAAAAAAAAGATAATTTTTTATAAGGTGACTTGAATGTAGTGTTCCTTGACGGATATGGGGTTGAGAGTCATCTCGTTTAGCCATATCAAATTGACGTGTAGTGGACTTCGGACAAGCACCGGGGTGCCTTGCACTTGACAGGTATGGATTCCAAAAAAATACTGGGATGCCATATCAGCCTGGTACCATGGTTTCACAGAGCTTGATCAAGCGACATAAGGTTGAGTGGTAAGAAAAAAAGAAATAAAAAGAAATAAAAATCTGAAAGATGAGTTCTTAAGAAATTTAGTTGAGAAAGTTCATTCATTTTTTTCAGTTCATAAACATTTACTTGAGTTCACTTAGTTTAAATTGTATGAGTTTGTATATGTGGTACTTGTTATTTACGAATTTTGTACTTGTTAAGTCTTAAGACTCACTGTGGTTGTTTGGTGCAGGAGAGCATGAGCCAGAGGTGGAGGGGCAGGATTCTTGAGCGGATTGTATTGAAGCAAGACACTCGACCCAGTGACCCCTACGTTTTCCACAAGATTTTCTTTTGGAGTGTTGAGGGAGGTTAAAATAAAAAAGACATGTTTCCTTTTGCTTCTTTATGGTTATCGCATTAGTTCGAGTTTGACTGGTTCTGCATTGAGTTCAGATACTTATAAACTAAATAAATTATTTTATAGATTGTTTTCATTTTCTGTTATTTATTTGTGAAAAAAAAATTATTTATTTATTTAAAACTAAAGGGGTTTACAGTTGGTATCAGAGTAAGGTCCTGGTTTGGGTTGTGCCTACAGCTAGATGCAGAAAACTCAAGAAGTCACGCCCCAAAGTCTGTGAGTTTTTGACATATATATCTCTGTTTGATGGTTGAGATATATTAAATGGTTCTTGATGTTGAGTATTTTATTGATTTTGTTGATTTCCTTATTGTATGATGCTTTGTTGATGATATGAGGGTATGTATATATTTATTTTATCTGAGCATGCTATGACTAAGTAGTGGTTGTGATGTATCCCCAGATGCCTCTTAGATGCCAGAATACACCGCCGCCATTGAACGCCAGCGAGCAGGTGTTAGCTGGCCTGGTTCATTTACTTCATCAAAATGCCGACACCTCTCAAGCGGCGAGGTCTGAGATGCCGTATGAGAAATTTTGTCAGATGGGGCCCCCGGAGTTCATTGGTTTCACTGATCCATTTGTTTCTGAGGGATGGGTCAGATCCTTGGAGACGATTTTCCGTTACATGAGACTAGAGGATACAACCAAAGTTAGTTGTGTTGTCTTCCAGTTGAAGGAGGATGCTGCCCTTTGGTGGGAAGGGGCAGAAAGGGTTGTGAATATGGAGACTTTGACCTGGGAGGAGTTCAAGAAGATTTCCTATGACAAGTACTTTACACTAGATGTTCAGGCACGACTAAAGAGGGAGTTTAGGAATCTCCAACAGGGAGATATGTCTGTGGTGGAGTACGTCAAGAAGTTTGATAGGGGTTGCCACTTTTCGCCCCTCATTGCTGATAACCCCGCGGAGAAACTACAACATTTTCTAGATGGCTTGAGTCCCGTTATTCGCAGGGATGTGTTGATGTCAGATCCTGCAGATTATGTTGCAACACTGAAGAGGGCCTTCAGGTCAGAGCAGACACTGAGGGACTTACAAGCGGAAGCACAGAGGAAGAGACATTTTGGGTAGAGCCCAAAAGTAAAGTCATGAGGGCTTAGGCCCAAAGTGAACAATATCCATTACCTAGAGTGGAGGATCTCTTTGATCAGTTGCAAGGAGCTTCGATATTCTCAAAGATAGATCTTCATTCTGGCTACCATCAGTTGAAGGTAAGGGAATCAGATGTGCATAAGACAGCGTTCAGGACTCGCTACGGCCATTATGAGTTCTTGGTAATGCCATTCGGGCTAACCAATGCTCCGGTTGTCTTCACGGACCTCATAAACTGAGTATTTCAGCCGTATCTTGATCAGTTTGTTATCGTCTTCATCGATGACATACTCATTTATTCTCGAAGCAGAGAGGAGCATGGTCAACACTTGAGGACAGTACTGGGGGTTCTAAGGGAGCGTATGCTTTATGCGAAATTTAGCAAGTGCGAGTTCTGGTTAGAGAGGGTTACCTTCCTTGGGCACATTATTTCTAGCAAAGGAATGGAGGTTGATCCGTCCAAGGTGGAGGCAGTTAGAGAGTGGGCAGTGTCGAAGAATGCGTTAGAGATTCGTAGTTTTCTTGGACTAGCGGGCTACTATCAGAAGTTCATCAAGGATTTTTCCTCTATTGCAGTGCCCTTGACCGTGTTGACAAAGAAGAATGCCACGTATGTATGGAGCCCGGAGTGCCAGCACGGTTTCGATACCTTAAAGCAAGCTCTCATATCAGCACCTGTCTTAGCTATGCCATCAGGGCAAGGTAACTATGTGATATACACTGACGCGTCTAAGCTAGGCTTGGGTGCAGTATTGATGCAGAATGACATGGTTATCGCTTATGGCTCTAGACAGCTGAAAGTGCATGAGAAAAACTATCCTACTCATGATCTCGAGCTAGTAGCAGTCGTGTTTGCACTCAAGATTTGGAGGCACTATTTGTATGGAGAGAAGTGCAAGATCTTCACCGACCACGAGAGTCTGAAATACTGCTTCACTCAAAAAGAGCTGAACATGAGACAACGAAGATGGTTGGAACTGGTGAAGGATTATGACTGCGAGATCAGCTACCATCCGGGGAAAACTAATGTAGTAGCTGACGCTCTAAGTAGGAAGATTGCAGTGATTGCACGTTTGTCGGTTCCAGGGCCTCTGCAGCGGGAGATTCAAAGTCTTGGGTTAGAGGTATATACAGCAGGCGGGGCACAGAGACTGAATTTACTGACTGTACGTCTACGCTATTGGACCTCATCTGCAGTGGTCGGTCAAGTGATGAGCAATTGCAGAAGTGGAGACTAAGAGATGAGGAGAAGGGCAGTGGAATATACACCGTAATCGATGGGATTGTGAGGTACAAGGGTCGATTTTAGGTCCCTAAAGCGGATGCATTGAGAGAGTTGATCATGACAGAGGCTCATACATCACCATATTCCATCCACCCAGGGAGCACAAAGATGTATAAGGACATGCAATAGTTGTATTGGTGGCCAGGCATGAAGCGTGACATCATTCGTTTGGTGTCCGAATGCTTGACATGCCAGTAGGTCAAGGCCGAGCATCAGAGACCAGCTGGGTTACTAAGACCACTCCCTATTCCCGAGTGGAAATTGGAGAATATTTCAATGGATTTGATCGTAGGATTGCCGAGGACAGTTAGAGGCTCTAATTCCATTTGGGTGATCGTGGATCGTCTTACCAAGTCAGCACACTTTTTGCCAGTTAAAACTACATTCACCATGACGCAGCATGTAGAGTTATATATCTGAGAGATCGTTCGATTGCATGGGATTTCAGTTTCGATCGTATCGGACCGGGACACCCGCTTTACATCCACCTTTTGTAGGAGCTGATGTGCGTAGATTTTATACACTTGTTTAGCATGCTTAATTTGACACACATTCACATATTTTGCGCATGCTTTATCTATGCATTTTCGTACTTCCAACTTTGCTTTTAGTATATTTACTCTTTTTGTTCAAAGATCTACTTTTGTGCATTTTTTGTACGCAGGAGTCATATTTGGAGAAGAATTTATGATCGAGGCCAAATCTGTAAGCTAACGTAAGGAGGAAGACACCATCTTGGAAGTGCCACACGGCAATGTCTGGGAGAGTGACCTGGGCCATGTGGTGATGCTCACCCATGCAGCATTGGCAGAGCAGAGGAGTGTTCAAGCCGTGTGGTGAAGCTTTCCTGTGTAGCTTCTGCAGAAAAGGAAAAGGCCACGGTCGTGTGTGCATCACATGGTCGTGCCAATTTTGAAGCCAAGAGAGTCACTGCCGTGTAGATCTACACGATCATGCAAGCCTTCCAGAAGCCAAACAAACCCTGGTCGTGTCCAAGACACGGTCGTGCATGAGTTCTAGAGCCGGAGGCAACACAGGCCGTGTAGATTTACACGGCCGTGTGAGATGGGCAGTGGCAGAACATGTCACGGCCATGTGACCACATGGCCATGTAAGATGGGCAGTGAAGAGAATGAGCTAGGCCGTGTGAGCTTCACACGGCCGTGTCTCGGGGTCGTGTGGCGCCCAAAGCCCTGCTCTATATAAGGGTCTCTTCCATCATTTGAAGGGGAGCTCTCCCTTTTGGGGGAAAAAAAAAGATTTGGGCAATTCATCACCTTCTTAGAGGGATTTTCCGACGATCTAAGGGCATATCTTCAACGAATCAACTCCGAGATCGAGGATTGGATCTGAAGACCTTTCTTCATCGTAGATAAGTTTTTCTTCCCTTTCTCTTCTTGGATTTTGGGATCAAGATGCTTATGATCTTCTTGTCTTTGGGTTTCTTTTCTTTTTCTATGGATTAGATCTCCTTGTTCTAGGATGGAGGGAGTATCTGTAATATGATTTGATGTAAACTCTTATGGATTTGCCAATTTCTTATTTCTATGATTTTGTCTTATTTGTATCTATTTGATCTTATGTGAATTATTGCGATTGGACTTAATTACCATACTTGATTGAATGTTTGAGTATCTTGTGGATCTTGTAAAGGTAATTACTCATTCAATTATCTGAGGGATGTACGTAACAGACAAGCCCGTGTAAGGACGATTGAGGGATAATCTTGAAGGTGAAATAAGGTCATTCAAGGGGGTAGGATTGTAACGACCCGCCTCCTACTAGCTAGGCTGCGAAGCCGATCACTACATTATGCTGTGCTGGACTATTAATGCGGAATGAAAACTGGCTAATTTAAAATTTTACTGAACTAAATGATGTAAAGTTTAACTTAGTGTTCTGGGTGTACCTAGGAGTTGTACACATGTTAGGGGAGGTGTTTACAACTGATAATAAACTTCGGATCGATCCACAGACTGATCTACTGATACTGGCACGATAGGAAACTCCGGATCGTTCAACCGACCGATCCCTAAACTACACTGCAATCCTGTACGCTGCTGGATCGGTCTGTCGACCAATCCAGCTGGTCCCTGATCGGTCAATGAGACCGATCAGTGGCTTACTGATCGGTCTGCTGACCGATCAGTGAGCCTTTTTTTTCGCGGCCTCCGATCGATCCCGGCTCTCTCCGGATGGACGACTGCCACTGTGGCTTCCACGTGGTGTTGACTTCACAGGTCGGGGCTCCCTGATCTTAATACCGGATACGTGCCAAAGCCATTACACAACACTATAAAAGCTAAGAGAAACATTCTACTAGGTAATGGCTAACATACTAAACATGATTAAGGCATAGAATACTAATTCATGGCATGTAAACATATGGGAACCAAAACTAACAAGGTTTTAAACTGTTCTCTTGCTAACTAACAGAAACATAAGATAACGCTTGCTATAAGTACTAATGCATACTGAACACGTTCTAATGCATAATAAAATAAAACTAGATCCCTAGGATCTTTATTCCAGTTCCTTCCACACACATCTTGATCTGCATTGACCTCCAGCCTCCGCTACTAGTCCATTTTCCTTTTACCTGTATCTGCAGTATAAGGAAAATAGTATCTGTAAGCTAAAAAGCTTAGTAAGAAACCATCTACCTCACTAAAACATGCATACGATGCAAATATGATTTTAAATCATGCTGTTTGAAAGGATATGCTAAGTATACTAAATAAACTAAACATGGCATGACATATAAGCATACAATCATGGCATATCTAAAGCTGAACATGATATCAATCACATGGTATCAATGAAGAACTAAGCTAATACTAAAAACTGAGCTAAGCTAATACTGAGCTACTGCTGGGACTGTACGGAATTCACGAACTAATTTGTGAAAGGTTGAAAACCATATACATATAGTAAGTGAAAATACTAAACATGCTGCTGATGGGCCCTGGCAACTGTACTTGCTGTGCGCGCATCCCTAACTAGACCCGGGATTGCAAGTTCCGAATCTAGTAGGGTTTACTAGGTTAGCTAAACCTAGGGACGACTATGGGAGCCCAACCCAATGGATATCTAATCTAGTACAGTGCCACTGAAAAGTAAAATACTGAAATAGCTAATACTATTTTGCTGAATCTAGGTTATCTGAACCTAGTACTAGGTTGTCTGAACCTAGAGGCGACTGTGGAAGCCCACCCATTTGGACATCTAGTCTCATAAAAGCTGAAATAAAAATTGATCATGCTAATTAACATGTTCTATGGCATTTAACTAAATGCCCACTGTATCATAAGGCTGTGCTAGGCATTTTGTCGAGCATTTGGCGCTCTCTAACTCTCCTCTCGATCAGGGAGACCACCTCTAGGCACCCAGCAGCGTCTAAACCCCTATCTACAGAGGATACACGTGCTCGGCCCATCTAGAGATGCTCACTAATCCCTAAATCTGTGAGAAGAGTTAAACTACACACTATATGCTGACAAAATTCAATAAAACTAATCTAATGCATAACAAAAAACACGCGAGAGCTACTTATACTGCAGGTGAGGGGTTTCTTACCTGGTACGCTAATTTCCTTACAATTCTATTCGCTAGAATTCCGGTGGAGACGACTTCTCGACGATCTTCTCGCGTCTAAGCGTTCCCCTCGCGAAGGAGAGCGTCCTCGTGCCGGAGTTATCGCCGGAAGATGTCCTTGGGGCCCTAGGGAGAGAACCCTAGGTCTCCTTGTGGTTTGCGCCGAGAGAGGGAGGAGAGGGAGAGGTGGCGTCGGTGAGGTTAGGGTGAAGGAGAAGTTGCCGAACCAACACAAAAATAAACCAAACCAACTTATGTTTTCCTATTTATATTAAGTGGGTATTTTGGCCCAACTCAATTATAAATATATTTGATTCTCCTTTCTCTCAGCACGGCCCTGCTGGGTTCACCGGTTACTAAGGCTAACTAAAGGTTTAGCAGACCCGAGAGGTCCCGGGTTCGATTCTCGCTTAAGCCATTTTACTTTTCTAATAATTTTTGCTACTTCCGCTACTCGGAAAATTCCGGAAAAATATCTAATAATTCCAGAAAAATCATAGAATATTCCTAAAATAGTTTTGAGAATTTTCGGGCGTTACAAGGATAGATTGTATGCATTAATCTTTTATATCTTGATATGGGTTGTGAAGTAATGAATTTTTATGTTGATTATCCGAGGGGCGCACGTGACAGGCAAGCCCATGTAAGGACATCATAGGAATTATTCCTAATTGATCACATTTAGATATAGATTTTGGTCCTAAGCCGGTTGTCTATTGCAAGAGAGAATCGGCAACCTTCTACAAATGATGGACAATTAAGAAATAAGATTTGATAGATCATTTACATTGAATAATATTACAAAGAAATCAAAACTCCTAGAACATCATTTTATCATAGCCCTTATTCCTATTTCTATGCTTTACTTTCCATAGTTGCACTTAGTTTTTATAAATCAATTGATTAGTTGTTTAGCTAATTCGTATTGAGATATCTTTAGTGGTTATAATCAGTCCCTGTGGATACGATATCTTTCTTTATTACTGACGACGTATCCGTACACTTGTGTAACGTTAACATGTTTTTGGCGCCGTTGTCGGGGACTACGCTTATAACATTAGAAATTATCAATTGAGTTAGATTAAACATAACTTTTCTTTTCTTTTCATTAGCATAGTTATAACTAATGTTTTCATAATTTTGTTTTGTATACCTACTACTTTTTCTTTGTAATTGCAATTTGTATCTCCTAATTTTCTTCTTTTGCAAATAAAACATGGTATTTAGATCATTAAGAGATTATGGAGCTCCAAAGTCTGCAAAAGAATTAGGGCCAATTGTTTATCCTGAAATTCAAGCAAGAAATTTTATGATTAAACCATCCTTTATCTCAATGATTCAGCAAGCTCAGTTTGGGGGTCTGGAAATTGATAACCCTTATTCACATCTC
The DNA here is from genome assembly GCF_018446385.1 of Zingiber officinale. Classification (NCBI taxonomy): domain Eukaryota; kingdom Viridiplantae; phylum Streptophyta; class Magnoliopsida; order Zingiberales; family Zingiberaceae; genus Zingiber; species Zingiber officinale. Next base: position 54,803,651 of record NC_055986.1, read on the forward strand.
ATGGAATTCTATAAATATTGTTATACTCAAAAATATGAGGTTCCATCTGATGTTATACAGCTATTAATTTTTCCTTTTAGTCTAAAAGATGCTGCAAAGAGATGGTATAATTCTCTGTAATCTCAAAGTATCAAAACCTGGGATGAGTTAAAGCAGAGATTCCTGGACAAATATTTTCCTCCACAGAAGACTATTTATTTGAGAAGTCAAATCCTGAATTTTAAGCAACTTGTTGGGGAGGAACTACATCAAGCCTGGGAAAGATATTCATCTCTTTTACAGTTATGTCCACATCATGGTATTGAGAGATGGTTAATAATGTATTTATTCTATGTTGGGCTCTCTTTCGCAAACAAAAGTCAATTAGATGTAGCATCTAGAGGATCTTTTATGAAGAAGAGCTTAGAGGAAGCCTATGAGATAATTTGCATGATTACATCGAATTTCAATGATTGGTCAGGGCAGAATAATACAACCCTAACAGTTAATGCATTTGAGGGAAAGGAGAATGATGAGAAAGGAATTACTTTGGATCAAAATGATCTTCAAGTATTATTTCCTTGGTGTTGTGAGTCTCTTTCAAAAATATTTGATGAAGAGGTATTTTCAACTAAAAAGGAGAAATGCCTGAATGATTATAAAGAGGATGATGTGTTTCTAGAAGATGAAGAGGATTTAGAAAAAAAATTCTAAAAGAAGAAGTTAAGTTGATAGGGCAAGAGCTAACTGTGCCAGAAATACTGCCACCTCAACTTGAGCATAAGCCATTACCACCAAACTTAAAATATGTATTCATTGGGCCAAATTCCACTTTTCCAGTTATAATCAATGTCAATTTAACTGAGTTTGAAACGCAGAGACTGATTGAAGAGTTAAAGTTGCATAGAAAAGTAATTGGATACACAATTGATGATATTAAAGGGATTAGTCCTTCTCTTTGCATGCATAGAATCTTACTTGAAGAGGGTTATAAAAATTCAATTGAACATCAAAGGAGGTTAAACCCAAATCAGAAAGAGGTGGTAAAAAAGGAGGTGCTCAAACTTCTTGATGCTGGGATCATTTATCTAATTTCAGATAGCGAGTGGGTGAGTCCAGTACATGTAGTTCCAAAGAATGGGGGATGACTGTTATAAAAAATGAGGATAATAAACTGATTCCAACACGAACAGCAACAGAGTGATGAATGTGCATTGACTATCGGAAGTTAAATAAAGAAACTAGAAAGGATCATTTTCCCTTGCCTTTTATTGACGAAATGCTTGAGAGATTGGCTAAGCATTCATATCTTTGCTATATGGATGGGTATTCAGGATTTTTCCAAATCCCAATTCATCCTCAAGATCAAGAGAAGACTACTTCACATGTCCCTACGGCACCTTTGCTTATCGTCGTATGTCATTTGGGCTTTGTAATACTCCAGCTACTTTTCAGAGATGTATGACGGTGATTTTTTCATATTTAAAGAGAAAATCATGGAGGTGTTTATGGATGATTTCTCAGTTTATGGAAATGATTTTGACACTTGTTTGTCAAATCTTTCTACAGTTCTTCAAAGATGTGAAGATGTGAATTTAGTATTAAACTGGGAGAAATGTCATTTCATGGTTAAAGAAGGAATTATTTTGGGACATAAAATATCAGAACATGGGATTGAAGTGGATCAAACAAAAGTGGAAGTAATAGAGAAGTTACCCCCACCGATTAATGTAAAAGGAGTAAGGAGTTTTTTGGGGCATTCCGGATTTTATAGGCTTTTTATCAAGGACTTTTCAAATATTTCTAAGCCATTAATAAATTTATTGATTAAAGATGTTGAATTTTGCTTTGATAATGATTGCATGGAGGCTTTTAATAAAATCAAAAGTGCTCTTACTTCAGCTCTGGTAATCCAAGCCCAAGATTGGGATCTTCCATTTGAGATAATGTGTGATGCTAGTGATTTTGTAATAGGAGCAGTTTTAGGACAAAGAAAGAATAAGGGGGCGTTTGGTTTAGGGTAATAGGAGTGGGGAATGGGAATGGGAATGGGAATCATTGATTCCCATTGTTAATGTTTGGATTATAGGAATAGGAATACAAATAAGGGAATGAATCCTTCAATGAGCCATTACCCTATTTTCATCAATCAAAATATTCCCTTATTCCAAAAATACCCTTGACTTAAAACTAAAATTTTCTCCATTAATATCAAATATCAAAATTTATTTATTTATTTTTTCTTTCATATCACTTATCTCTCCTTATTCTCTCTCATTATATTTTCTCTCTCATCATAGTTTCTCTCTCATCATTTTATCACACACTTTCTCTCTCCTATCACACTCTCTTTCCTCTTTTTTTCTCATTACACTTTCTCTCTCATCATACTTTCTCTCTCCTCAATCTCTTCCATCGCATTCTCTTCCTTCTTTTTTTCCTCATCACACTTTCTCTCTCATCATACTTTCTCTCTCCTCAATCTCTTCCATCGCATTCTCTTCCTTCTTTTTTTCCTCATCACACTTTCTCTCTCATCATGCTTTCTCTCTCCTCAATCTCTCCCATCACACTCTCTTTTTTCTCATCACACTTTCTTTCTCATCATACTTTCTCTCTCCTCAATCTCTCTTATCACACTTCTTCTTTTTTTCCTCAACACACTGTCTCTCTCATCATACTTTCTCTCTCCTCAATCTCTCTTATCACACTTACTCCTTTTTTCCTCAACACACTTTCTCTCTCATTATACTTTCTCTCTCATCATACTTTCTCTCTCCTCAATCTCTCTTATCACACTTACTCCTTTTTTCCTCAACACACTTTCTCTCTCATCATACTTTCTCTCTCCTCAATCTCTCCCATCATATTCACTGTTCTCTTTTTCTCTCACCATACTTTATCTCTCCTCAATCTCTCTCATGACACACTCTCTCCTCATTTTTTTCTCACTATATTTTCTCTCTCTTCATCCTCTCCTATCATACTTTATCTCACATCATATTTTCTCTCATCATGCTCTCTGCAATCACACTCTTTTTTTCATTTTCTCTCATCACACTTTCTCTCTCTTCATTCTTTCTTATCACACTTTCTCTCTCATAATACATTCTCTCTCATCATTCTCTTTCATCATATTTTTCTCTCACATTCATCTTTCTCTCACATCTAATTTTTTCTCTTATTTTCCTTTAAGGGTAAAAAAGGAAACTTTGATTTATTCCGATAGAAGATATACAATTAACCAAACATTACTTTTAAGAGTGATATCCATGCTCATACCCATTCCCATTCCACAATACAATGATTCCCATTCCGATTCCTATTCCTAGGAAAGAACCAAACGTCCCCTAAGATTCTACATGCAATCCATTATGCAAGCAAAATACTTGATGCAGGTCAAGTGAATTATTCAACTACAGAGAAAGAACTTTTAGCAGTAGTATTTGCATTTGATAAGTTTAGATCTTATCTAGTAGGTTTAAAGGTAATAGTTTACGTTAGACCCCGTGGTTATTTTGATGTGATCAACCAAGTTGGTTAGGTCCTGCTTTGTGTTTGATCCCTGTGTTTGAGTGTGCAGGAGCTTAGGAGCACAGGAAGTCGAGCGGAAGATACAACTAGCGAGAAGGACGACATGGGAAGGGAGCCGACGGGCTCGGTGCGTCCGAAGGACGAGAGAGCTGCGAAATAGTACACCAGTGGGCAAGAAGAATGTGTGCGACATTCGAGGGACGTTAAGCCGGGTCGGAAGACTGCTCTAGGAGAAGGCCGGAAACTGGGTTCGGGTGAGCCCTATTTTGGTTGGCTGGAATCACCCAAAAGGACGGAACTTCGGAAGTTAAAGCAAAGAAGAAAACGAGCTGGAAAGGCAGCTCAAGGCGCCTTCATCATGGCTTGAAGGCGCCTTCACCTTGAAGGCACCTTCAAGGCTTGATGAGGTGCCTTCATCTGGTCAAAATGATCGTTTGCGCTGCGGATAGAGTTCTATCCGCTCAATCCCTTGGAGGCGCCTTGGACCTCTATTGGAGGCGCCTTGGACCTCTATTGGAGGCGCCTTGGACCTCCAAGATAGAATTTTCAGAGGCTATATAAAGGCCCCTGGAGCTAGGAATTATTCATCAATTGTTCTTTCAACTCTGTAGTCATTCCTAGCAACTTGTCTGAGCTTTCCATTGTGTAAAAGGCTTCTCCGCCTTCAGAGAAGGAGATCTTTTCAGAGCGCTTTTCTTCTGCCTTGGATTAACAACCGTCTTGGTTGTAACCAAGTAAATCGCTGAGTCTGTTTCTTTGTTTATTTTACTGTTGCTTATTATTTTGAGTTGAAAGTCTTGAGGAGGGTATTTTTTTTTAGAAGCAATTCACCCCTCTCTTGTTGGCCTCCGCTGCACCCACAATTGGTATCAGAACGAGACCGCCTCTGGAGGACTAACCGCCGACTAAAGCACGAAGATCAAGAAGATGGCCGGAACAAGCATTCATCTCCCGAAGTTCGACGAAGACTTCGCAACGTGGAAACGTCGGATGGAGGTATTTTTTAAAATCGACTTTGATATTTTACTAACTATGAAATATGGTTTTGAAGTTCCAAAAGACAAAGAAGAACATCATTGGAGCAAGAAGGAGTAAGCCGATTTTGTCGCCAACGGAAAGGCAGAGTTTCACCTGCTTAGCGTACTGCCACCACAAGAGGTAAGTCGGATCGAAAGCTACGACTCCGCGAAAGACCTCTGGGAAAATTTCCTGGAGCTTCACGAAGGTACATCCGAAGCGAAGCTTGCAAGACGTGATATCCTCCAAACTCAACTTACGAACATCCGGATGAACCAAGGCGAGAAGGTAGCACAACTCCAAGCAAGGATTAAGGAGCTAATAACTCAACTAAGCAACCTTGGAGAAGAAGTAATGAACTAGGACTCGATCCGGTACGCGCTCAACGCCTTCCCCATAACTCCAGAATGGGCGTCCTTAGTAGATGCATACTACATCTCTAAGGACTTCGAGGTAAGTACTTTAGAAAATTTATTTTCAACTTTTGAACTTCACAAATCTCGGATTGCAGAGCCTAATGAAGTGGAGAAAACAAGTCAGAACATTGTCTTAAAGGCAAGAACAAATGATTCTGACTCCGAAGCCTCGATCGACCAATCAGAAGAGACACTACTAGTAAAGTGTTTCAATAAGTTTTTTAATTCTAACAAATTTAGATCGCAGACAAAGAGGCATGAGCGAAAGAGAAGAACGGTTCGTTGCTACAACTGCAACGAAGAAGGGCACACCAAAGATGATTGCCCAAAATTGAAGAAAAAGGGAAGAGTAAAGGAAAAGCGACAATCTTCCTCCAAACAGAAGAACCTGAAGGCCACTTGGTCAGATTCGTCTTCTTCTGAATCAGACATCGAAGCCTTCTCGGGGTTAGCGCTAATTGCTAACCATCAGCTGGAAGAAGAGTCAAGCTCAGAGATGAGCATAGATGAAGGGGAGGAACATCAGAGGAAGAAGCTGCAGTGAAGGGGGAGCATCACCAAGTCAGGTAAGTAAAGTACGTAATCTAACCCTGACTCAGTCCTTTCAATTTATTAAGTCTCTTTCTAAAGATTTATTCAAATTAGAAAAAGAGAATGCTGACTTAAATAGAATTTTAGATAAATTAAAAATTTGAAAACTGATGCATGGTTTAAAACAAATATTTTTCAAAAGTCAAAACTTAGGATTTATGAAAAATTAAACTGGTATGTTAAACATCATCAAGGTCAACTTAGGAAAGTGCCCAAGAATTATATACCCCTAAGTTTCTGATTAATCCAGTAGGAAGGAACCTCTATTGGGTTCCAAAAGCTTTATTAGACTAAGTTTCCTTTATTATTAAAGCTTCTAGAAAGAAAATTAAACGTTAAAATTTCTCTATGAGGCTTTGTCTAAGGAACTGGTTATTGCTCCAATAACTAAGAAGGTCTAGTGCCTCGTCACGACCTCGAAGCAGAAATATTGAAATAAAATGTTTAATCAACTTTTTGAAAAAACATTAAACAAGAATTAAATAATGTTTTAAAAGTTTTTCAAATATTGCCTTTGGAAATCTTTAAAATTTTTACTTAGAATTTTGTTAAGGTCATTTTACTTAGAATTTTTTTTTTCAAAATTCTAAAAATTCATTTTGCTCAAAAATGTTTTTAACTTAAGAATTTGCTAAATATTTTTTTAATAAATATCATATTCTCTTATTATTACCCCGTTTTTGCTGTGATCAAAGGAGGAGAGAAACATACAAGTTTAGGGGGAGAGAATTTTTTCAAAACTCTGAGTTTTGAAAATATTTTTGAAAAATTCTGTTTAAACTCTTAATTAAATAGTTGCAATTTATTTTAATTGCAAATTTATGATTAAAAATGTTAGTTTAGTAATTTCTTTAAAACTACTGTTTGTCTATTTTTACCCTAACTTGAACTTGGGTTGATGCACATCAAAAAGGGGGAGATTTGTAGGACCGTTGGGCCGGCTAGAAGGGGGGGTTGAATAGCCCTGTAAAAAATAAACAAAAGCAACCCTTCTCGAACTCTTAAACTAACACTTGTATAAAATTAGCTAAGCAGAAATACAAGAAAGAAACGAGGCACCGTGTTTGACTTGGTTACAACCGAGGAGGTTGTTAATCCAAGAAAAGTGATCGCACTAAAAACTCCTTCGGGCGGAGAAGCCTCTTACACCGATGAAAGCACAAAAACAGAAGCTAAACTAGAACAGTGAGCGCACAAGTGTTTGGAATGCTAATTACTGAGATGATCTGAAGCTTCTGGACCAAGGCTATATTTATAGCCTTGGTCGGGGCGCCTAGAAGGGTTCCGGGCGCCCTGGGGGAGATAAATTTTATCCCCCAACGTTCAGATCGAGTTTTGACTCGATCTGGTCAAAATCAGGGTCCGGGCGCCCGAAAGGGTTCCGGGCGCCCCGGATGGCTCCGGGCGCCCCGGACTATTCCGGGCGCCCCGGAGCCCAAAGTCAACAGCGTTGACTTTTTTGTCCGGGACCTCTTCTCTGGTTCAGTCCCTCCTCGGTCCGGTTCTTCTCCTCCGGATCCGCTCGCTTGGGTGATCTCTGCCATCCGGAAAAGGGCTCACCCGAACCCAACTTCTGGTCTTCTCGAGCGTACTTCCCTCCGACTTCTCGTCCCTCGGAATTGCCGTGTGTTTCCTTCTCGTTCGCCAGCGTACTCATCCGCAGTCTTCGTCCCTCGGTCGTCGACCTTCTCGCTAGCTGCGTCTCTTGCTCCTCGAGCAATCTTCCGCTCCAGCTTTCGTCCCTCGGAACCACCGCGCGCTTCCTTCTCGTCCGCCGGTGTACTCTTCCGCAGCGCCTCGTCCCTCGGACACACAGCGTGTTGTCCTTCTCGCTAGCTGCATCTTCCACTCGAGTACCTGTGTTCCTAAGCTCCTGCACACTTAGACACAAGGTTAAATACACAGGACCTAACTTAACTTGTTGATCACACCAAAACAACCTTGGGGTTCCAACAATCTCCCCCTTTTTGGTGTGATCAACCCAAGTTAAGCTAGGGTTAAAATAGACATAAAATTGAATTAAGTAAATTAACTTAAATTGCAATTTAAGTGCAAAAAGATAGAAAAAAAATTAAATCTATCTACCTCCCCCTAGACTTATACTTTCCCTTCTCCCCCTTTGATCATAAAAAAATGGGGTTCCAAGAAAAATAATCTAAGGGTTAAAGACTTAGAAAAAGTATTTCTAATAAAAATCTAAGTTTTTTAAGAAATTTAGAAAATTTTTCTAAGTAATTAAAGCTGAGATTTCTAGTTTCAAGAAAAAAGTTCTTAACTTAGGAAAAAATAATTTTTGAGAATATTTCTAAGTATATAAATAAAATCAAAAAAAATCCTAACTTACATTTTTAAGTATTTTTTTTTAAATGACTTAGGCAAAAAAAATTCTAAGTAGGTTAATTTCTAATTTGAAATAAAATGTTTTGAATAACCTTTTTCAAGCACTAATTAATTCTTGTATTAATGCTTCATTAGTAAGTTAATTAAACATTTATTTCAATATTTTAGCTTTCAGGTCGTGGCGAGGCACTAGGCCTTCTTGGTTATTGGAGCAACAACCACTTCCTTAGACAAAGCCTCATAAAGAAATTCTTTGTTTAATTTTCTCACTTAAAGCGCTAATTTTACTTTTAAAATTAATTTAAGCATGATTTAGGAACCCAATATAGGTTCCAACCTACTGGATTAACTAAAAAGTTTTTAGGGACATATTTTCTTGAAATGTTCCTAATTTGTCCCGGGTGATATTTAAAGTACCAATTTAAATTATTAAATTTTCTAACATTGGTTTTAGATGAACATGCATGGTTTTTCAAGTTGTCTACTTGAATTTTCAAATCATCATTTTCAAGTTTCAATTTTTCATTTGCTAGTTTTAATTTATCTAATTCTTCTAAGGGACAAGACTTAGCTAGAATTACTTTTAAATTTTTATTTTCACTTTCTAATTTGCAGCAATCTTTTGTTAAAAGTTTAACAAACTTAAACATTTTATCGGGAGGAAGAGATCGTACCTGACTTACCTTGTTGATCTCGTTGTCCGTTTCTCCCCCTGAGCTGCTGCTTTCTTCCGACGTGTCTCCCCCTTTATCGATGCTCTCGATGCCCATTTCGGAAGAGCTTGAATCGCAGTCGTCGTCTTGATGACTCGCCATCAGTGCGAGTCCGGAGAATGCTTCGACTTCCGATTCGGACGACGTATCATCCCACGTCGCCTTCAGGGCCTTTCATTTTTGGATAGGCTTCTTACCCTTTTCCTTGTCTTTGTTCTTCAACTTGGGGCAGTTGTCCTTGACATGCCCTTCTTCGTCGCAATGGTAGCAGCGGATCGTTCTTTTCTTTCTACCCTATGGATGGTTAGTTTTTCTAGAATTATATAACTTCTTAAATCGTCTTACCATCATTACCATTTCCTCGTCGTCGAGAGAAGATTCCGATTCAGGTTCATCTCTTGAAGCTTTGAGGGAGACGTTGTTCTTTGGCTCTCTCATTCCTGCACATCTTGACTCATGCACTTCAAATGTTGAAAAAAATTCTTCTAATGAAATTTTTTCTAAGTCCTTCGAAATGTAAAAAGCATCTACTAATGATGCCCATTTTGAATTTCTAGGGAAGGAATTTAAAGCGTACCTGAGCGAATCTCGGTTGCTTACCTCTTCTCCGAGATTCGAAAGTCCGGTGATGAGCTCCTGTATCCTCGAGTGTAGATGTACAATTGTTTCACCTTCTTCAAGACGGAGGTTGGTGAGCTGGTTGCGAAGTAAGTCCCGTCTCGCAAGCTTGGCTTCGGATGTTCCTTCGTGTAATTCAAGGAACTTCTCCCAAAGCTCCTTTGCCGAATTGTAGGTGCCGACACGGTTGACTTCTTGTGGAGGAAGTACAGTTAGCAGATGGAATTCTGCTTTCTTATTTGCCACGTACTCGGCCTGCTCTTTCTTTGTCCATTGACTTTTAGTTTTGCCCACGGGAGCTTCAAAACCGAGTTCCATTATTAATAATAAATCAAAATCGGTACCGAAAAATACCTCCATGTGCTTCTTCCAGCTTGCAAAGTCCCCCTCGAATTTTGGCGGGTGGATGTTAGATCCGGCCATCTCGTTGCTTCATTCAGCGGTTAGTCCTCCTGAAGTGTCTCGGCTCTGATACCACTTGTAGGACCGTTGGGCCGGCTAGAAGGGGGGGTTGAATAGCCCTGTAAAAAATAAACAAAAGCAACCCTTCTCGAACTCTTAAACTAACACTTGTATAAAATTAGCTAAGCAGAAATACAAGAAAGAAACGAGGCACCGTGTTTGACTTGGTTACAACCGGGGAGGTTGTTAATCCAAGGAAAGTGATCGCACTAAAAACTCCTTCGGGCGGAGAAGCCTCTTACACTGATGAAAGCACAAAAACAGAAGCTAAACTAGAACAGTTAGCGCACAAGTGTTTGGAATGCTAATTACTGAGATGATCTGAAGCTTCTGGACCAAGGCTATATTTATAGCCTTGGTCGGGGCCCCTGGAAGGGTTCCGGGCGCCCTGGGGGGGATAAATTTTATCCCCCAACGTTCAGATCGAGTTTTGACTCGATCTGGTCAAAATCAGGGTCCGGGCGCCCGAAAGGGTTCCGGGCGCCCCGGATGGCTCCGGGCGCCCCGGACTGTTCCGGGCGCCCCGGAACCCAAAGTCAACAGTGATGACTTTTTTGTCCGGGACCTCTTCTCTGGTTTAGTCCCTCCTCGGTCCGGTTCTTCTCCTCCGGATCCGCTCGCTTGGGTGATCTCTGCCATCCGGAAAAGGGCTCACCCGAACCCAACTTCCGGTCTTCTCGAGCGTGCTTCCCTCCGACTTCTCGTCCCTCGGAATTGCCGTGTGTTTCCTTCTCGTCCGCCAGCGTACTCATCCGCAGTCTTCGTCCCTCGGTCGTCGACCTTCTCGCTAGCTGCGTCTCTTGATCCCCGAGCAATCTTCCGCTCCAACTTTCGTCCCTCGGAACCACCGCGCGCTTCCTTCTCGTCCGCCGGTGTACTCTTCCGCAGCGCCTCGTCCCTCGGACGCACAGCGTGCCGTCCTTCTCGCTAGCTGCGTCTTCCACTCGAGTACCTGTGTTCCTAAGCTCCTGCACACTTAGACACAAGGTTAAATACACAGGACCAAACTTAACTTGTTGATCACACCAAAACAACCTTGGGGTTCCAACAAGATTGTTAGACCCCGTGGTTGTTTTGATGTGATCAACCAAGTTGGTTAGGTCCTGCTTTATGTTTGATCCCTGTGTCTGAGTGTGCAGGAGCTTAGGAGCGCAGGAAGTCGAGCGGAAGACACAGCTAGCGAGAAAGACAGCACGGGAAGGGAGCCGACGGGCTCGATGCGTCCGAATGACAAGAGAGCTGTGGAAGAGTATACTGGTGGGCGAGAAGAACGTGCGCGGCGTTCGAGGGACGTTAAGCCGAGTCGGAAGACTGCTCAAGGAGAAGGTCGGAAACTAGGTTCGGGTGAGCCCTATTTCGGTTGGCCGGAATCACCCAAAAGGACGAAACTTCGAAAGTTAAAGTAAAGAAGAAAACGAGCTGGAAAGGCAGCTCAAGGCGCCTTCAAGGCTTGATGAAGGCGCCTTCATCTGGTCAAAATGACCGTTTGCACTGCGGATAGAGTTCTATCCGCTCACTCCCTTGGAGGCGCCTTGGACCTCTAGTGGAGACGCCTTGGACCTCCGAGATAGAATTTCCAGAGGCTATATAAAGGCCCCTGGAGATAGGAATTATTCATCAATTGTTCTTTCAACTCTGTAGTCATTCCTAGCAACTTGTCTGAGCTTTCCATTGTGTAAAAGGCTTCTCTGCCTTCAGAGAAGGAGATCTTTTCAGAGCGCTTTTCTTCTGCCTTGAATTAACAACCGACTTGGTTGTAACCAAGTAAATCGCTGAGTCTGTTTCTTTATTTATTTTACTGTTGCTTATTATTTTGAGTTGAAAGTCTTGAGGAGGGTATTTTTTTTAGAAGCAATTCACCCCCCCTTCTTGCCGACCTCCGCTGTACCCACAGTTTATACTGATCATGTAGCCATCCGATATTTACTAGGAAAGAAAGATGCTAAACCTCGGCTTATCAGATGGATTTTATTTCTTCAGGAGTTCGACCTTGAGATTAGAGATAAGAAGGGAGCAGAAAATATAATGGAAGATCTGTTGGGGTTGCAAGGTTGCAAACATAGTCCCATATTGAAAACACATGGGAAAGATCATCTATCTAGAGTATTGCAAAGTAAAGAAAAGGATGCAGACTTTGATTTACCTATTGATGATATTTTTCCAGTTGAGCACCTTCTAACTTTTTCAAGCGTAAAAGTACCTTGGTATGCAGATTCTGTTAATTTTCTGGCAAGTGGAGTTTTACCTCCAAATTTCTCCGATCAACAAAAAGAAATTTTTTTTTCAGATGTCAAAAATTATATTTGAGATGAATCTCTCCTTTATAAGAAATGCAATGATGTGATTTATCGAAAATGTGTGCCTGGGGAAGAAGATAGAGATATCTTATTTCTTTGTCATTTTTCATCTTATGGAGGACATTTGGGAAGTTCTAAGACAATTGCAAAAATTCTTCAAGTAGGTTTTTATTGGCCAAATCTATTCAAAGATACTAAGAAATTTGTACAGTCTTGTGATCAATGTCAGAGGACTGGAAATATCACTAAGAGGAATGAAACACCACTGAATTGCATACTTGAAGTCGAATTATTTGATGTATGGGGAATAGATTTCATGGGGGCATTCCCTCTTTCTTATGGGAATAGGTTTATTCTTGTGGCAGTGGATTATGTATCCAAATGGGTAGATGCTATAACTTCTCCTACAAGTGATGCGAAAACAGTTATCAAATTATTTAGAAGTATACTTTTTCCAAGATTTGGTATGCCTAAAGCAGTCATTAGTGATGGTGGATCGCACTTTATAGAAAGACAGTTTGAAAGTTTACTCAAAAAATATAGAGTGAGCCACAAAGTAGCAACACCATACTATCTATAAACTAATGGGCAAGCTAAGATCTCTAACCGTGAAATTAAAGTCATATTAGAGAAAACAGTATCTACTTCACGAAAGGATTGATCATTAAAGCAAGATGATGGTTTATGGGCATATCGTACTACCTACAAGACTCCTATTGGAATGACTCCATTTCGGCTAGTTTATGGAAAGTCTTGTCATCTTCCAGTAGAATTAGAACATAAGGGTTATTGGGCAATTCCAAATCTAAATATGAACCTCAAGGAAGCAGGAGAGAAAAGGAAGCTCCAGTTAAATGATCTTGATGAATTAAAATTGGATGTCTATGAACATGCTAGATCCTATAAGGAGAGGACAAAGTGTTGGTTGCTATTCCGGAATATCGTACCGGTTCCCCTGTACAAAAATTTTGTACAAGTCCTGAACCATTCCTAACAACCTATTGTGATCTTTAGAAATTAAATTTAGAATCGCAAACAGAATATAACATTATTGATTCCAAATTCAATTTATCTGTTCTTAGAGGTTTAGACTTGGATTGCAAATGATGCTTAACATTATTAATCCAAATCTACCTACGTTACAAATTCGATTAAATATTTATTTCAGAGATTGGCTTCCAGGTTAAACATGGCAAGACACTAGGCCTTCTTGGTTATGGAAGCATCCACCACTTCCTACACAAAGTCTTTCAATGAAATTCAATATTTAATCTCCTTATAGTAACCCTAGGTTTAACCATTAAGAACAATCAAATCACAAGATCGAAAAAAAACAAAAGAAACAAAAACTCGAATCATAAATTCAAAACCTAGAAACGTTAGCCTCTTGTGTTTGGTATTTCAAGATCTAAACAAAAAGATGAACTAGTTATGATGTGGAAACTAATAACTAGTTATACCTTTTGTAGCTTATAGACCTCACGATCTTCTGCCGTATTCCTCTTCTTATCTCGGTTGTCATGTGGACGACGATCTACCGAGACGAGAATCCACTCAAGCCTCCTTCTTCTCCTTGCAAGTTTCGGCCACCAACAATCTCCTAGAGATGAAAAACTTCGACCACCAACCAAGCTCCAAGGGATGCTAGGAAACAATGTCTCCTATCTCTTCTTCTTCTCTAAGCAAAATCCGGCCACCAAGATTTCTCCAAGAAGATGATGTCGTCGGCCACTTAAGAAGAAGAATAGGGGAAGAGGAAGAAGAGAGGGCAGGCCACCACTAAGGAAGAGAGAAATACTAGAGGATATCTTATTGTCAGGTGAGACACCTCTACCCTCTCTTTTATATTCCTTGGTCTTGGCAAATAAAGAAAATTTTAATAAAAATTTCCTTATTTTCCTTGCCATTGAAAGGAAAATTTAATTAAAAAAAATTCTTTTTCTCTATCAACGTGGTCGGCCCCTACAACTCCTCCAACCAAGGAAAGTTTTAAACACAAAATTAAAACTTCCTAATTTGTTTCCAGAAATTTTAAAATAAAAATTTCTCTTTTAAAAATTTCCTTCATGGTTGGTTATAAAAGGAAACTTTTATAAATTAAAATCTCTCTATTAAAACATGTGGATGATTACAATAAGGAAAGTTTTCTCCAAAATTAAAATCTTCCTCTCAATCTACAAATAAGGAAAGATATCAAACATTTCTCTTAATCTTTTGTAGAAACTATAAAAGGAAAGATTTAATTTTAAAACTCTCTTTTAAAATCATGAGGATGGTTACAAAAAAGGAAAGTTTTATCAAAAATTAAAATCTTCCTTTTAACTGCAAATAAGGAAAGATATCAAACCTTTCTCTTAATCTTTTGTAGAAAGCTATAAAAGGAAATATTTAAATTTAAAACTCTATTTTAAAACTACGGCATCCCCATAAGGAAAGATTTTAAAAATGAAAATCCCTTTTAATTTAATTATGGCCGGCCACTTAAGCCTTGGGTTCAAGCTAGGGCCGGCCACCTACTTGACCCATCTAACCTTGGTTTGGCCGACCCTAGCTTGGGCTCCAAGCTAAGCTTGGCCGACCACCTTAAGGTGGGTAAGAAGGTGGGTATAGGTGGGTATAACACTTTATAATTAAGAGGCTACGACAGGGACCGAGAGGAGAAATTAGTTTTGGTCTCCCGATAAACTTGAGTTTCCCGTGTTTGCCCCGAACACCCAATTCAAGTTCATCAATAATATCTCATTCAACTAAAGAGTTATTATTGAACTACCACGTCAATCCCATATTACTATATGGGCTCCTTCTTATCATGAGTGTGTTAGTCTCCCTGTGTTTAAGATATAGAATGTCCACTAATTAAATGAGTTACTGACAACTCACTTAATTAATATCTAGCTTCAAGAGTCGTACCACTCATCTTCATTGTCATGTCGGACTAAGTCCACCTACAAGGTTGACATGACAATCCTTATGAGCTCTTCAAGGGGGCATCATCAACCTAGATTACTAGGACACAGTTTCATTTTATAATCAACAACACACCATATAAATAATATCATTTCCCAACTTATCGGGCCAATTGATTTATCGAACTAAATCACACCCTTTGATAAATTAAAGAAATGAATATTGAGTATATGTGCTTGTTATTATATCATGATTAAGAGTACACACTTTCATAATAACAAAGGTCTTGTTCTTTTATGCAGTCAGTATAAAAAGAACTTACCTTAGATGGTCCTGCTCAATACACTCAAAGTGTACTAGTGTAATTTTATAGTCAAAATAAACTAATATCAAATTACACTACGACTACTCCAGTGGTTTATTCCTATCCATCTTAGTCGTGAGCTATTATTTATAATTTATAAGGAGTTGATAACATGATCTTCTGTGTGTGACACCACACATCATGTTATCTACAATATAAATTAATTGAACAACTACACTTAGCATATAAATGTAAACATTTGACCAATGTGATTCTTTATTTCAAAATAAATGTTTTAAAAAAACTAAGCTTTTAGTATACACTCTAATAATCTCCCACTTATACTAAAAGACTATGCTGTCATAAACGTTGTCATACATCTGATTCTCATTCCTTCAACATGCCGATCAAAAGCTTTCGCTGGAAGGGCCTTAGTGAAAGGATCTGCCAGGTTATCTGCTGATACAATCTTGGCGACAACAACTTCTCCTCGCTTTACGATGTCTTGCATCAGTTGGTACTTGCGCTCTATGTGTTTACTCGCTTTATGGGCTCGTGGTTCCTTCGAGTTTGCTACTGCACCACTATTATGACAATAAACTGTGATGATTTTGGGCAAACCAGGAATCACATCTAAGTCCATTAGGAAGTTCCTAAGCCATATAACTTCTTTGGCTACCTTAGAAGATATCACATACTCAGCTTCCATGGTTGAGTCTGAAACGCATTTCTTCTTAACACTTCTCCATGCAATGGCTCCACTTCTTAAAGTAAACACATAGCCTGATGTAGACTTACTATTGTCCCTATCTGATTGGAAGTCAGAATCCGTGTATCCCACAGGGAGCAAATCATCTGCTTGGTAAACTACCATATAATCTCTAGTCCTTCTCAAGTACTTTAATATATGTTTTACAACAGTCCAATGTCTTTGTCCAGGGTTACTTTGATATCTGCTAACCATGCCCACGACAAAATAGATATCAGGTCTCATGCACAGCATAGCGTACATTAGGCTTCTGACAACCGAAGCATAAGGAACTACCTTCATATCCTCTATCTCCTTTGATATCTTTAGAGACATCTTTTAGATAAAGATACTCCATGCCTAAAAGATAGAAAACCTTTCTTAGAGTCTTCCATGCTAAAACGAGCTAGGATTGTATCGACATATGAAGCTTGGGATAAGCACAATATTCTTTTCTTACGATCCCTTATTACTTTGATCCCGAGAATATATGCACATTCTCCCAAGTCCTTCATATTGAATTGCTTGGACAACCATACCCTTACTTCCGACAACACTTTGATATTATTTCCAACTAAAAAAATGTCATCTACGTATAGTACAAGAAATACCACCACGTTTCCATTACACTTCTTGTATACACAAGACTTATCTGGACACTGGATAAATCTATACAACTGGAGTACTTCATTAAATCGGATGTTCCAAGACCTTGAAGCTTGCTTCAGTCCATAAATAGACTGATTGAGCTTACATACTAGATGATCTTTGCCCTTTGCAATAAACCTCTCTGGTTGCTTCATATGGATGTTTTCTTCAAGACTTCCATTAATGAAAGTTGTCCAAGACTTCCATTAATCCATATGAGCAGCAATAGATAAGAGTATCCGGATAGACTTAAGCATAGCTACTGGTGAAAAGGTTTCCTCATAATCGATTCCCTCTTTCCGAGTATACCCCTTCGCAACAAGTCTTGCTTTGAAGGTTTCCACCTTCTCGTCTGCCCCTCTTTTCCTTTTGTAGATCCATTTACATCAAATAGCTTTTACACTATTTGATAGTTCTACTAGCTCCCAAACTTTGTTAGAATACATAGACTCTATCTCTGAATTTATTGCTCTTTGCCAAGATGTTACATCTTTATCTTGGAGTGCTTCGTCATATGTTTGGGGATTAGGTTCATGTTTAACTGGGATCAAGTCCGACGACTCTACCAAAAACATGAATCTTTCAGGTTGCCTAACAACCCTCCCACTACGACAAAACACTGTCTGTTGTTGTGTATCATTTGTGATACGTGTTATAGTTTCTTGTAATATTTCATCTTGCACTGTTGGTACTAAAGTAGGCGTGCCTACTCGCATTTATTCTAAAACAATTTCACTCATGGGCTTATGGTTCATTACAAAATCTTCCTCTAAAAATCGAGCATTGGTGCTAACAATGATCTTTTGATTTTTAGGATTATAAAACAAACCACCTTTCGTTCCCTTAGGATATCCTACAAACAGACAAACTTCTGTACGTGATTTCAACTTGTCAGTATCTCCCTTCAGCACATGTGATGGACTACCCCATATCCGAATATGACTCAGATTAGGCTTACGCTCATTCCACAATTCCATGGGAGTAAAGGGTACTGATTTAGAAGGTACCATATTCAGAATGTACATTGTTGTTTCCAGAGCATATCCCCAAAATGAATTTGGTAATTCTGAATAACTCATCATCAATCTAACCATTTCCATAAGTGTCCTATTCCTTCGTTCTGCCACACTATTCTATTGGGGTGTACCAGGTGAAGACAATTGGGATTGAATCCCGACCTCTGATAAGTAATTCCTAAACTCTCCAAAAAGGTATTCGCTACCACGATCAAATCGTAGTGTCTTGATACTTTTACCATGACGTTTCTCCACATCAGCCTTGTACTCTTTGAACTTATCAAAGCATTCAGACTTGTGGCGCATCAAGTAAATGTACCCATATCTCGAATAGTCATCTATAAAAGAGACAAAATATTCGAAACCACCTTTTGCCTGGATAGACATAGGACCACACAAATCAGAATGAACAGTTCTAACATATCTTTGGCTCTATACCCCTTGGCCTTAAAAGGTCTCTCAGTCATTTTACCTTCCAAGCAAGATTCGCAAGTTGAAAAGTTTTCCAACACTAATGAACCCAAGAGTTCATTGGCTATAAGTCTTTGAATCCTACTCAAGTTAATATGACCAAGCCTTAGATGTCAAAGATATGTTTGGTTCATTTGCGAAAGTTCCTTTCTCTTATTAGAATTAGAAGATGTGCTATTAATTTCCATTTGTTGCTTTATGGAAGTTATTGGATTTAGAGTATACAAATTGCCTACTAATGTACCAGAACAGATAATAACCCTATTCTTCTTGATAACTACTTTGTCATCGAAAGAAACAGAATATCCATCCAAAAACAGTTTAGAAATTGAAATAAAATTCTTACTAAAAGTTGGTACATAAAGACAATTTCTCAAAACCAAACTTCTATTCCTATAAAATGATAAGTAGACATCTCCTACTGCAACAGCCGCCACTTTCATAGCATTGCCCATGTAGACCGTTATCTCTCCCTCATATAGTCATCAGGTTTCCTGGAACCCCTACAATGTATTGCAGACATGATCAGTGGCTCCTGTATCTACACACTAGGTACAGGTAGATAACACTACTAAACATGTTTCAACTATAAGATAATAAGATATACCTCTATTGTTCTGATTCCTACTAGGACAGTCTGCCTTTCAATGTCTCGACTGCTTGCAGATGAAGCACTTGCCCTTTGGCTTCTTCACTCCGGCTTTAGGTCCCAAACCTAGAGATCTTTTCACCTTCTTTGCTGAGCCAGCCTGTTTCTTCTTCTTCTTGCCTTTCGACTTAGAAGTAGAAACATTTTCAACAAAGTGAATCTGAGAACTATTACGAAATATACCTTCTGCTGCCTGAAGTTATGTCAGAAGTTCCGCCGACGTGTAAGCCCTTTAGTCCATGTTATAGTTGAGGCGGAACTGCTCAAAACTTATAGATAGAGTTTGAAGAATAATATTGATCTGGGTTTCCCCATCGATTTCAACTCCAAGGATCTGTACTTCGTTCAAATAAACCATCATCTTTAGGATATGATCCCTTGCGGGTGTCTCCTCTGACATGGTGACTGTCATTAATTTTCTCATTGCCTCTTGCCTAGTAACCCAATTCTAGTGTCCGAAGAGTTCCTTGAGATTGTTCATCATGTCATAGGCAGTTGGCAAGTCCTGATGCTGATGTTGCAGTACATTTGACATTGAAGCCAAAATATAACACCGCATCATCTCATTTGTCTTGACTCATTTCCTATGATGCTCAATCTCCTCTTCACTAGAATCGTCGTTAGGTACATTAGGGCAGACCTCTAATAGTACAAACTTATAGCCTTCAGCAGTTAGGACAATGTTCAGGTTTCTTTTCCAATCTATGTAGTTGGGACCAGTAAGTTTGTTCTCTTTCAGTATAATAGTCAGTGGGTTGAAAGTCATCCTAAGAATCACAAAATAAACTTTTGGTCAAGACTCTAAATTTAAAATAATATTGATTCCTCAAACAATGCTATTTAGATTTACCAACACCTCAAAACATCGTGAATTTTGCATGCCACGTAGGAAATATACAAAATCAAACATTTGTAAAAGGAGGGTCTTACCCATTAATTTTATTATCTTGTCATCCTAACTTTATGACAAATAAAATTAATAGTTGGTATTCCTTTGGTCACACAAATAATAGCAGTGACTCCGTTGGGGAGGATACTATTAAATGTGCCTAAGTGTATACCATTACTTGATACTTAGTCCATTAAATAGGATTGTGCCCCTTCAGTTGGAGAAGATCACACACTCTTAAATAATTTTCTATAACCATCCATAAAGGAAGTTTGATCTAGTGATCAGCAAACAAACTCATCCGTTGTGGAGGGAGGCACTCAGAGCCAACACGCAAGTTTGTTACATCGCTTACAAACCAGTAATGGAGACCGTGGAATTTATTTACTAATCCCTCTCCCACTTAGTTATTTAAGGTGAGAAATTTTAACCATGCACACACACATCATAGAAAATAAAATAATAAATATGGAAAAATAATTTTTCAACTATTATGGTCTTTTCCATCACTGTCCTCTGTGTGCTGCCAACCCTAGCTGCTGCCATCTTTAGCCACCACAAATGGGTCTAGTCGCTGCATCTATCTTGCTTCTTTTTCCACTGCGCCTCTGGTCTACAAATAGTACCACGCCTCGCAAGGATACGATCCGCGACAAAAATAGAATTTTACATATATCGATCCTATATTCCACAAAGGAATGTACATGTAATCTAGATCGAAACAAAAATGTAAAATCCTAAAACTAATACAGCTCCTGCTGTATATAATACATACAATCTTGCACACACATAAAATGCCCTTGACATGTCCAAGGGTCCAATTACACACAATCACTATAAGTCATAATAGTTAGAGTCTGCAACCACAGAGTTAGCATATCCTACTATTATCCTACCTAAATTATGTATGACATGTGCATAATTAAACTGAAAATCAAACACACAGAGGCAAACCCTAGCTCTGATATCAATTGTTGGTTGCTATTCCGGAATATCGTACTGTTTCTCCTGTATAAAAATTTTGTACAAGTCCTGAACCATTCTTAACAACCTATTGTGTTCTTTAGAAATTAAATTTGGAATCGCAAACATAACTTAACATTATTGATTCCAAATTCAAATGATCTATTCTTAGATGTTTAGACTTGGATTGCAAATAATGCTTAACATTATTAATCCAAATCGACCTATGTTACAAATTTGATTAAATATTTATTTCAGAGATTGATATCCAGGTTAAACATGGCGAGGCACTAGGCCTTCTTGGTTATGGGAGCATTAACCACTTCCTAGACAAAACCTTTCAATGAAATTCAATATTTAATCTCCTTATAGTAACTCTAGGTTTAACCATTAAGAATAATCGAATCACAAGATTGAAAAAACAAAAGAAACACAAACTCAAATCATAAATTCAAAACCAAGAAACGTTAGCCTCTTGTGTTTGGTATTTCAAGATCTAAACAAACAGATGAACTAGTTATGATGCGGAAACTAATAACAAGTTATACATTTTGTAGCTTATAGATCTCACGATCTTCTGTCGTATTCCTCTTTTTATCTCGGACGTCGTGTGGGCGACGATCTACCTAGACGAGAATCCACCCAAGCCTCCTTCTTCTCCTTGCAAGTTTCATCCACCAACAATCTCCTGGAGATGAAGAACTTCGGCCACCAACCAAGCTCCAAGGGATGTTAGGAAACAATGCCTCCTATCTCTTCTTCTTCTCCAAGCAAAATCCGTCCACCAAGATTTCTCCAAGAAGATGATGTCGCCGGCCATTTAAGAAGAAGAATAGGGGAAGAGGAAGAAGAGAGGGTCGGCCACCACCAAGGAAGAGAGGAATACTAGAGGATATCTTATTGTCAGGTGAGGTACCTCTACCCTATCTTTTATATTCCTTGGTATTGACAAATAAGGAAAGTTTTAATAAAAACTTCCTTATTTTCCTTGCCATTGAATGGAAAATATAATTAAAAAAAAAATCTTTTTCTCTATCAACGTGGCCAGCCCCTACAACTCCTCTAACTAAGGAAAGTTTTAAACACAAAATTAAAACTTCTTAATTTGTTTTCGGAAATTTTAAAATAAAAATTTCTCTTTTAAAAATTCTTTTTATGGTTGGTTATAAAAGAAAACTTTTATAAATTAAAATCTCTCTATTAAAACATGTGGATGATTATAATAAGGAAAGTTTTCTCCAAAATTAAAATCTTCCTCTCAATCTACAAATAAGGAAAGATATCAAACCTTTCTCTTAATCTTTTGTAGAAACTATAAAAGGAAAGATTTAATTTTAAAACTCTCTTTTAAAATCATGAGGATGGTTACAAAAAAGGAAAATTTTATCAAAAATTAAAATCTTCCTTTTAACTACAAATAAGGAAAGATATCAAACCTTTCTCTTAATTTTTTGTAGAAAGCTATAAAAGGAAAGATTTAAATTTAAAACTCTCTTTTAAAACCATGACATCCTCATAAGGAAAGATTTTAAAAATTAAAATCCCTTTATATTTAATTATGGCCAACCACTTAAGCTTGGGTCCAAGCTAGGGTCGGCCACCTACTTGACCCATCTAACCTTGGTTTGGCCGGCCCTAGCTTGGGCTCCAAGCTATGCTTGGTCGGCCACCTTAAGGTGGGTATAGGTGGGTATAACACTTTATAATTAAGAGGCTACGACAGGGACAGAGAGGAGAAATTGGTTTTGGTCTCCCAATAAACTTGAGCTTCCCGTGTTTGCCCCGAACACCCAACTCGAGTTCATCAATAATATCTCATTCCACTAAAGAGTTATTATGAACTACCACACCAATCTCATATTACTATATGAGCTCCTTCTTATCATGAGTGTGTTAGTCTCCCTGTGTTTAAGATATAGAATGTCCACTAATTAAATGAGTTACTGACAACTCACTTAATTAATATCTAGCTCCAACAATAGTACCACTCATCTTCATTGTCATGTCGGACTAAGTCCACCTACAAGGTTTACATGACAATCCTTATGAGCTCCCCTTAGAGGACATTATCAACCTAGATTACTAGGACACAGTTTCCTTCTATAATCAACAACACATACTATAAATAATATCATTTACCAACTTATCGGGCCTATTGATTTATCGAACTAAATCGCAGCCTTTGATAAATTAAAGAAATGAATATTGAGGGGGCGTTTGGTTTAGGGGAATAGGAGTGGGGAATGAGAATGGGAATGGGAATGAGAATCATTGATTGTCATTGTTAATGTTTGGATTATAGGAATAGGAATACAAATAAGGGAATGAATCCTTGAAATTGGATAATAACTCATTTCCAAGTACCTCCCCTTCAATGAGTCATTACCCTATTTTCATCAATCAAAATATTCCCTTATTCCAAAAATACCCTTGACCTAAAACTAAAATTTTCTCCCTTAATATCAAATATCAAAACATATTTATTTATTTTTTCTTTCATATCACTTCTCTCACCTTGTTCTCTCTCATCATATTTTCTCTCTCATCATTTTATCACACACTTTCTCTCTCCTTAATCTCTCCTATCACACTCTCTTTATTTTTTTTCTCATTACACTTTCTCTCTCATCATACTTTCTCTCTCCTTAATCTTTTCCATTGCACTCTCTTCCTTCTTTTTTTCTAATCATACTTTCTCTCTCATCATACTTTCTCTCTCCTTAATATCTCTCATCACACTCACTTTTCTTTTCATCACACTTTTACTCTGATCACATTTTATCTCACCTCAATCTCTGTTGTCACACTCTCTCCTTTTTTTCCTCAACATACTTTCTCTCTCATCATACTTTCTCTCTCCTCAATCTTTTCCATCGCACTCTCTTCCTTCTTTTTTCTCTTCATACTTTCTCTCTCATCATACTTTCTCTCTCCTCAATCTCTCCCATCACACTCGCTTTTCTCTTTTCTTCTCATCACACTTTCACTCTCATCACACTTTCTCTCTCCTCAATCTCTATTGTCACACTCCCTCCTTTTTTTTCTCAACCCACTTTCTCTTTCATCATACTTTATCTCTCCTCAATCTCTCCCATCACACTCACTGTTCTCTTTTTTTCTCATCACACTTTCTCTCTCTCATCATACTTTCTCTCTTCTCAATCTCTCCCATCACACTCACTGTTCTCTTTTTTTCTCACCACACTTTCTCTCTCATCATACTTTCTCTCTCCTCAATATCTCTCATCACACTCTCTCTCCTCATTTTTTCTCATTACATTTTCTCTCTCTTCATCCTCTCCATCATACTTTCTCTCACATCATATTTTCTCTCTCATCATGCTCTCTCCTATCACACTCTCTTTTCTTATTTTCTCTCATCATACTTTCTCTCTCTTCATTCTTTCTCATCACACTTTCTCTCTCATCATATTTTTCTCTCACAATCATGTTTCTCTCACATCTAATTTTTTCTCTTATTTTTCCTTTAAGGGTAATAAAGAAATTTTTTATTTATTCCGATAGAAAATATGCAACTAACCAAACATTGCTTTTAAGAGTGATATTCATGCTCATACTCATTCCCATTCCACAATACAATGATTCTCATTCCGATTCCTATTCCTAGGAAAGAACCAAACGCCCCTGAGTATATGTGCTTGTTATTATATCATGATTAAGAGCACACACTTCCATAATAACAAAGGTTTTGTTCTTTTATGCAGTTAGTATAAAAAGAACTTACGTTAAATGGTCCTGCTCAATACACTCAGAGTGTACTAGTATAATTTTATAGTCAAGATAAACTAATACCAAATTACACTATGATTATTCTAATGGTTTGTTCCTATCCATCTTAGTCGTGAACTACTGTTTATAATTTATAAGAAATTGATAACATGATCTTCTGTGTGTGACACCACACACCATGTTATCTACAATATAAATTAATTGTACAACTACACTTAGCATATAAATGTAGACATTTGACCAATATGATTCTTTATTTCAAAATAAATATTTACAAAAAGCTAGGCTTTTAGTATACACTCTAACATAAAGAAATGGCATGATCAACACATTCTGCATAAAATTTCAATGAAGGAGATCTAGTTTTACTGTTTAATTCAAAACTAAAGCTTTTTACAGGGAAGCTTAAATCAAGGTGGACGGGTCCATTCGAGGTTAAAAAGGTTTATCCTTTTGGAGCTATAGATATTTGGAATAAAGAGCTTGGGATGATTAAGGTAAATGGCCAACGGTTGAAGAAATATGTGCATGGTATGAAATTAGAGGAGAAATAAAAGTTATATTTTTCTGAACCTCGTCCTCCGGATTGATTATTTAGTTAGTCCCATTTTATGTCTCTATTCTTCATTAGTAGTGTTTTTACTTTGTTTTTGCTTTATTTTCAGGTTGAAATTTTGCTTCCATGAGTTGACCATGACTTCTTCATGGGCATGGAAGTATTAGAGAAGCAAGGAAGGAGTGAAATTATCCTTTGGGAGCAAAACAGAGTTTGGTCGTGTGTCATACATGGCAGGTATATCCTGCAGAGAAGGGGGATGCTAGGGTCGTGTCTACAAGACACGATCGTGTAAGGTCTCCTGAGAAGAGAAATTGCTCGATCGTGTACCGGACACGACCGTGTGGTGATTCCAGAGGAGGAAAGAGTCTCGGCCGTGTCCCACACACGGCCGTGTAATAATCCAGAAGTAAAATCTACACTGCTCATGCCAACCAGAACGGTCGTGCAAGGCCTCCTGAGGAGAGGAAGGAAGAGGTCGTGTCCCAAACACGGTCGTGCGAGTTGGACCGAGGAGAAGATGGCTAAGGTCGTGCATATTTGCACGGCCGTGTGAACCAACTCGACGAGGAGAGGGCTGGGGTTGTGTAAATCTACACGGCCCGTGTGGTGTGACTTCCCTGGGTCGTGTCTGTTATACACGACCATACCTAGGCCGTGTCAGCCGCACACCCCCACCTTCTCAAACACACTCTTCTCTCCCAAACTTTTTTCTTCTTCAACCTTTCTCTTAAACCTTCTCAGATCTAGATCTCAAACTCTTTCTTCTCCACAAACTTCATCAAGATCTAGACTTTTCTCTTCTCCTATATCCAAGATCTCCAACTCCTTAGCCAAAGATCTTGTTTCTCAAGATCTATTCCTTCAAGATCTGACTTCTCTAAATAAAAACGGTACCTTTCCCCACTTAATCTTGACAACATGTCTAATATTTTGAAGAAACTTCGCAAGGGAAGTGGTGGATCGAGCGGAGGGAAGGAGCCAACAAAGGAAAAAAGGGAAACAACCAACAAAAGGTAAAGGAAAGAGGATAGCACATGACGAAGGTAACGATAATGAATTCAATATTATTTTTAGAAATGCATATCATAAATCTAGATTTAAGATTCTTGTCAATAGAAAGATTGTGTGCACACGTTATATGGATCCAACCGTTCTAGACATGTTAGGAATTAGAGATGATGTAGATTGGATGATTGAGTTCCTAGATTGGGATGCTATTTTGTACACACATCTACCTACATATCCTCGCATTATTTTGGAGTTCTTGAGTTCACTAGATGTTCACTTTGCCAATGAGGATGACTATATATATTGGCAAGATAACTTTTAGGCTTATGAATCGAGAGTTTCAGTGGACATTTAGCTGTTAGGACCAAAAGTAGCTAGAGGGGGGGTGAATAGCTCGTCGCGTTCTCTTGGTGCGCTTCGTTGCTTGGCGTTGCTTGTTTCTTCTTGGATGTGCAGCGGAAAATACAGAAACAAACATAAAACGCTAACACTAGGATTTTACTTGGTATCCACCTCACAAGAGGTGACTAATCCAAGGGTCCACACCAACGCACACACCCTCCACTAAATAAAACCTCCTTTGTGGTAACTACCAAGGGCGGAGAAGCCCTACAAGACTCAATACAAGAAGAAAGGGAAGGAGTACAAGAAATAGAAGCTTACAAGCTTTACAATGAGTACAAACCCTAACCCTAGCTTCTCTTCTTGGCTTTGATCCGCCTCTTGACTTGGAGAGCTTCCAAGATCCTTCAAGAACTGGCGATCTGAGCTTTGTGAGTGCTGTGGAGAAGCTGGCGAGAATCTGAGAAGTTGTCGTTAAAGTTCTACCGAAGACCACGCTCGCCTGCGGCTTTAAACCCGACGCAACGGTCGGATCCCGATCGATTCGAATGTTCCGAATCGATCGGGGAGGCTTTGGATCGATCCACGGATCGATCCAGAGCGCCTCTGTGCTCAGGAAACGCGCCTGGATCGATCCACGGATCGATCCAGCGCTTATCGCGCGAAGCAGCATCGTCCCGATCGATCGGGACCTCTGGATCGATCCACGGATCGATCCAGAAGCTTTCTGTTCGCTGGGAAGAATCTGGATCGATCCACTGATCGATCCACATCCTGGATCGATCCACGGATCGATCCAGCACTTGGTTTTTGCCCAAAACCAAGTCCCAAACCTCCCTCACCAACATCCGGTCAACCTTGACCTGTTGGTACATCATGCCTCGCATCTGGTCACTCCCTTGACCTGCTAGGACTCCCCACCAAGTGTCCGGTCAATCCCTTTGACCCACTTGGACTTTTACTCGTCGTGCCAAGTATCCGGTCACTCCATTGACCTACTTGGACTTCCACTAGATGTCTGGTCAACCTTGACCCATCTGGACTTCCTTCCTTGCCAAGTATCCAGTCAATCCCTTTGACCTACTTGGACTTCCCAACACCAGATGTTCGATCATCCTTGATCCATCTGGATTTCCTTCCTTGCCGAGTATCCATTCAATCCCTTTGACCTACTTGGACTTCCCAACACCAGATGTCCGATCATCCTTGATCCATCTGGATTTCCTTCCTTGCCAAGTATCCAGTCAATCCCTTTGACCTACTTGGACTTCCCAACACCAGATGTCCGATCATCCTTGATCCATCTGGATTTCCTTCCTTGCCAAGTATCCAGTCAATCCCTTTGACCTACTTGGACTTCCCAACACCAGATGTCCGATCATCCTTGATCCATCTGGATTTCCTTCCTTGCCTGGCTTCACTCACCAGGACTTTCACCTAGCTTCACTCACTAGGGTTTCCATCCGCCTAGTTTCACTCACTAGGACTTTCACCGGCTTCACTCACGGGACTTTCACCTAGCTTCACTCACGGGACTTTCACCCAGCTTCACTCACTAGGACTTTCACCGTCCTCACCGGGACTTTCACCTAGCTTCACTCACTAGGGTTTTCATTACGCCTAGCTTCACTCACTAGGACTTTCACGGCTTCACTCACCAGGATTCCTTCGCCTAGCTTCACTCACTAGGACTTTCACCGGCTTCACTCACCTGATTTCCTTCGCCTAGCTTCACTCACTAGGACTTTCACGTAGCTCTGGATTTTCCTTGCCTAGCTTCACTCACTAGGACTTCCTTCTGCCTAACATGCTAGGACTTCCCGATCAAGTATCCGGTCAACCTTGACCTACTTGACTCTTCTTCGATTGATGTCTTATTGTCAAACATCTAAACCCTAACCAAGACTCAGCTTGGTTAACTCACTGACCAGGGATTGCACCAACAATCTCCCCTTTTGATGTTTGACAATACCACAATAACACTTACAATCCCACATGTAAGTTAGGCTAATCCTATAGCCTCCTTCTTCATGCCACTAGGTAATGAACCCATAAATTAAGCTTTCCATTCTCCCCCTAAGAGGGCAAACTCCTCCCTCTAGGTAAGGAAAACCTAACTTACTTCCTTTCATTCTCCCCCTATTGGCACACATCAACCCCCTAAAAAAAAACATCAACCCGTCTTTGGACACACATCAACCTATGCTCCAATTTTGGGCACACTTCAACAACTCCATTTGTTGAAGACTCTCCCCCTGAAGAGTTGCTCATCGTGATCACACTTTTACTCATTGTGATCAACTCAATATTGAAGGTCCCATACCCTTCATTTATCCTTAACTTCTTCCTCAATGTAGACAAATACCCAACCTTGAGCATTTTCTAACATCTTGAGTTCCCACTTGAAATGATGAGGATATCCACTCCCCATTTATCCCCATTTCAAGTTTAAATGCTCAACCTTGAGCAAGTTCACAGCAGAAGGTTAACCACCTTCCAAGGTTCATGAAAAATAATTTTCATGTCTTTAAAGAGTCCCCCCTAAAGACATGGTGGAAACTTCTGTCATTGCACCAACAATGACTTGGAATCCCTAAACCTTTAGGAAACCCAGATTTAGAAGTTTTGAGGTTCAAATGTTCAAAATTTGAAACAAACCTCAACCTAAACTTCAACTTAGCCTTCCTTTACCATTCCATCCTTGTTTTCAACACGAAAACACTCTTTTTATGTATCCAAATGTATTTTAAGGGTTTGGAATGGTTGCCTAGACTAAAATAGGTTCAAAGTGCTGAAATCAGGCTTTCCCAGCCAAAATCAGCAACTTGGATCGATTGGAGTTGGGTTCCAATCGATTCAATCGATCCACCGATCGATTCAAATAACTGGATCGATCGGTCGATCGATCCACAATGCTTCTGTGAATTTGCCGAATCGATCCATGGATCGATTCAGACTCCATCCATGGATCGAATGGGAGCTCGATAGTTGAAATTCCATTTCATCAACTTCGAAACCCCTAGAAAATTCTACAAAATCCAAAAATTATGAAATTTCGTGTAGACATTGTTTAGGGCATATATTATCAAGGAAAATAGTTTTCTATGAAAATACATCATCTTTTCAAAGATTGACACAAACTTGAAAACTTGCAAAAACTTTAGTGTTTTCTTCAAGTTTGTGTCTAACTATTCAATGGTGATTACTATCAAAAGATAGCCTTCACCAAGGTTTTCCAAAATCATTTTGAAAACTTTTTCAAAACCAATATCCCACCATGTTCCTTGGGCATAATGCACATGACTTGTACATTAGCTTTCCCAATGATGGGAAAACACATATCTATGTGTTTTGATGAAACTAAAACTCAAAAGAATGCACTAAATCAACATCTTGAGTTTTGTTCATCATCCTAACATCTCACTTGTATCTAATGTGCACTAAAACACATACAAGTCATCTTATAGGTCTTTGTGAGATGTAGATTTTGGTTTTGCCCTAATCTAGGGATCATGCATATCTATCTAAGCATTTTGGAGATATTAGACACCCACCTAGGATGTCACTTGTTAATAAGTGTTGTTAAATGCCTTTTGTCCTTAATTACAAGGAATTAAACTTAATGCATGATAATGTTATGACATACATCAAAAGAAATAATTTTCAAAAGAAAATATCCTATAACTACATGATGTATGAATGTCATGACATGGTATTCTTGTATTTTTCATAATAAGTCATGAATGCAAAATACACATAAGATAAAATATGATGTCATGGCATATTATGAGCAAACAATCATGGCAAGGTTTAGCATAAATAAAATATACCTAGATTACCTATCTAAGTATCCTTAAAACCTTAGCTAAACTTACAACTTAAACCTAGATTGCCCTTAAGTGCGTCAAGAAAACGCCAAATTGGCATTTCTAATTCCCTTGATTAATTTATGCCAATTGAAATTTAGCATATTCCTCAAATGTTGGCATATTTCATTTTTCCACAAGAGTAGCACTTTAAAGTTAAGGCCCGGATTGCCTTAAATTTCCTAAGAACATACCAAAATCCCAACTTGGTAGCTCTTATGAATTTCCCAATATGTGCCTTTTAAGATTAAAATCAACTTTTCACCACTAGGCACATTTTACTCTTTCAAGGAGTAAATAATAGTTCCATTTCATTTTCAAAGGTTAACAAAAACCTTGAAAATGCTCCTTGAGTGTCAATTTCCTCAAAGTTGGGTTAACTACCCTTCTAATCGGAGTTGACACTCTCTAACCCATTATGGGGTAGAGAAAATGCTCCTAGGAACCCAACACCTATTGGTGCTCCTTGGATGCTCTAGGTACTCACTAGGGATAACTTCCCTAGATACCTTCCTAGTGACCTTGTTGGGCTTCTTAGAAGCCTTGGTCACATTTTCTAGGTCAACCCTAGGGATAGCCTCCCTTGTGACCTTGTTAGTGACTTTCTTAGACTTCTTAGAAGTCTTAGTCACTTTGGTTGCAAAAATACTCTTAGGGATGACTTCCCTAGTATTCTTAACTTGACCTCTAGACCTAGGGTTTATTCCATAACTATATGGAACTCTATGGTAAGAGGGCACATCCTTCTTAGCCTTTGGTTTGTATCCCAAACCTCTATGGCCGTTGGATGACCTTTGTGCTCCTAGACCTAGGCTATGCTCATTTTGCCCTAATAGGATATTTTCCATCCTTTTTAGGGTCTTTTCCATTTTATCAAGTCTTGATCTCAAGACTTGATTTTCTATCATTAAATCCTTAGAATTTAGTTTTTCATTAAGTCCATGAGCATTTTGGTTTCTAGGCTTGTATCTAAAATCCTTAGAGTTATTGCCTAGACTTTTACCTACATTCCTAACCCTAGGAGTGATAGTCTTAGCATGTAGGGCCACATGCTTTTCCTTAAAGCCCTCATGCTTTCTATTCTTATGGTAAATTGCATTAAAATGATAAAAGTTAGACCTATCATGCTTTTTACCATAATGTAAAGGAGTAGGCTCAATAAATGTTACCTTCTTCTTTACCTTGGAGGCTCCCCCTTGACTAGTGCCTCCTTGAGCCTTGACCCTCTTCTTCCCCTTGGGGCATTGACTACGATAATGCCCCTTTTGATTGCAAGAGAAGCATATGATATGCTCCTTGCTCTTCTTTGTTCCGGGAATGGTCTCCTCGGGCTTCTCCTTGCCCTTTTGCGTCACTTGACCCTTCTTCTTGGCCAAGTTGGGACACTTGCTCTTGTAGTGCCCACTTTCCCTACACTCAAAACATATGATATGATTTTTATTATTAATTGAAATGTTTATACCTTCTTGTGTAGGGATGGCACTTGCTCCTCCATTTGATATTTCTTGAATTTCGGAGGTGGCACCATCTTCTTCTTCTTCACTTGACCCGGATGTAGAAGCTTCTCCTTCTTCTTGATCCGGCGTCACCAAGGATTGCTCCCCCTCAATCCTAGAGGTGGAGGCTTCATCATCTTGAACATGAAACAAGGAGTATGCTCCCTCCTTGTTCCCTTCGTTGCATTCCCTTGAGGATGAAGCTTCTTGGATTTCCTCTTCTTTGGAGGTTGAGCATCTCTCAACCTCGGAGTCCTCCTCTTGATCTTGCTCCAAAGAGTCACCCTCTCTGGATTCTTCATGATCTTGTACAGTGGAGGGGATCTCTTTATGAAGCTTGTCCAATTTGCTCCATAATTCCTTTGCATCTTCAAATTCTCCAATTTTGCAAAGGATGGTGCTTGGCAATAAATTGACCAAAAGCTTGGTCACTTTGTCATTAGCCTCGCACCTTTGGACTTGCTCATGGCTCCACTTGCTCCTCTTGAGAACTTTACCCTTTGAATTTCTTGGAGCCTTGAAGCCTTCCATTAGAGCAAACCATTGCTCTATCTCCATCATAAGAAAATTTTCGATTCTTGATTTCCAAGAATCGAAACTCGTAGAAGTGTATGGTGGAGCCACCCTTGTGTCAAATCCAAGCCCATCTTGGAATTGCATCTTAAAGTTGAGCTTGATAAAGTCTTGAACTTGAAGAATTTGCTCCAACTTCTTCACCCTCTAGCTTTTCTTGATATGCTTGACCCTTCCGGCGATGATTCCGGTGAAGAGCGGCCTCGCTCTGATACCACTTGTTAGGACCAAAAGTAGCTAGAGGGGGGGTGAATAGCTCGTCGCGTTCTCTTGGTGCGCTTCGTTGCTTGGCGTTGCTTGTTTCTTCTTGGATGTGCAGCGGAAAATACAGAAACAAACATAAAACGCTAACACTAGGATTTTACTTGGTATCCACCTCACAAGAGGTGACTAATCCAAGGGTCCACACCAACGCACACACCCTCCACTAAATAAAACCTCCTTTGTGGTAACTACCAAGGGCGGAGAAGCCCTACAAGACTCAATACAAGAAGAAAGGGAAGGAGTACAAGAAATAGAAGCTTACAAGCTTTACAATGAGTACAAACCCTAACCCTAGCTTCTCTTCTTGGCTTTGATCCGCCTCTTGACTTGGAGAGCTTCCAAGATCCTTCAAGAACTGGCGATCTGAGCTTTGTGAGTGCTGTGGAGGAGCTGGCGAGAATCTGAGAAGTTGTCGTTAAAGTTCTGCCGAAGACCACGCTCGCCTGCGGCTTTAAACCCGACGCAACGGTCGGATCCCGATCGATTCGAATGTTCCGAATCGATCGGGGAGGCTTTGGATCGATCCACGGATCGATCCAGAGCGCCTCTGTGCTCTGAAGCGCGCTGGATCGATCCACGGATCGATCCAGCGCTATCGCGCAGAATCACACGTCCCGATCGATCCACCGATCGATTGGGAGGAAGCTTGTCCGGGGAACCGGATCGATCGGCCGATCGATGCATGATCCGATCGATCGGTTGATCGATCCAGCGCCTTGATTTTGCCCAAAACCAAGTCCCAAACCCCTCACCAACATCCGGTCAACCTTGACCTGTTGGTACATCATGCCTCGCATCCGGTCACCCTTGACCTGCTAGGACTCCCCACCAAGTGTCCGGTCAATCCCTTTGACCCACTTGGACTTTTACTCGTCGTGCCAAGTATCCGGTCATCCATTGACCTACTTGGACTTCCACTAGATGTCCGGTCAACCTTGACCCATCTGGACTTCCCTTGCCAAGTATCCGGTCAATCCCTTTGACCTACTTGGACTTCCCAACACCGGATGTCCGATCATCCTTGATCCATCCGGATTTCCTAAGTATCCGGTCAATCCCTTTGACCTACTTGGACTTCCCAACACCGGATGTCCGATCATCCTTGATCCATCTGGATTTCCTCTTGCCAAGTATCCGAACAATCCCTTTGACCTACTTGGACTTCCCAACACCGGATGTCCGATCATCCTCGATCCATCTGGATTTTCCTTGTTCCAAGTATCCGAACAATCCCTTTGACCTACTTGGACTTCCCAACACCGGATGTCCGATCATCCTTGATCCATCTGGATTTTCCTTGCCTGGCTTCACTCACCAGGATTTTCACCTAGCTTCACTCACTAGGACTTTCCATCTGCCTAGCTTCACTCACTAGGACTTTCACCTGGCTTCACTCACCAGGACTTTCACCTAGCTTCACTCACTAGGACTTTCACCTGGCTTCACTCACCAGGACTTTCACCTAGCTTCACTCACTAGGGTTTTCATTCTGCCTAGCTTCACTCACTAGGACTTTCACCTGGCTTCACTCACCAGGATTTCCTTCTGCCTAGCTTCACTCACTAGGACTTTCACCTGGCTTCACTCACCAGGATTTCCTTCTGCCTAGCTTCACTCACTAGGACTTCCTTCTGCCTAACATGCCAGTTAGGACTTCCCAGTCAAGTATCCGGTCAACCTTGACCTACTTGACTCTTCTTCGATTGATGTCTTATTGTCAAACATCTAAACCCTAACCAAGACTCAGCTTGGTTAACCAGGTCACCCTTGACCTGAGGGATAATGCACCAACATTAGCAACTTTAACACTTGTTTTGGATTGTCTACTGGTAACTTTCGCAGGTTTGATACTTGGTTTAATTGGAATCAATTTTATAGTTCGATCACTGGATTAGAACATCCTTATGAGCCCTCTAGAGTTAAGGCTTCTCACATGCAAAACTCCGTCTTTAGATACTTACATCGTGTTATGAGTAAGACTATTTTTGGTAGAGGGGAAAGTGATGGAGTCATTAAGAAGGTAGAGCTTTACGCTTTGTGGGTTATGTTACATAAAGTTGATTTCGATTCCGATTTTCATTATTTGCAAACCTTAGTGAGAGCTGGGAGGGCATCATCGGGATCAATTATTTTTGGAGGTTTGATTACTCAAATAGCTATTAATTTGGAGCTTGATTTAGATGGGTTGGAAGTCATCCATGGCAATGACATGATAGACATTGATGCATATCTTGCTATGAAAATAATTTGTCGGGATGAGAATGGTTTTGCATTTCCTAAGAGGAATGGTTTTCCTTTACCTCTTCCTTATCCCAAACGAACTTCCATTCGTAACCCTGCTAATTGGTTAATACTGATTTAGACCCCAAGAATGTCAATTCTATATCCAGAGACACAGAGTCACACCTTGAGCCCTCGTCATCTGGACACCCGTAGCGCTCCGGACATCCAGAGCCCGGTAGACATTCTTTTGCCTATGGTACGGGTCCCTCCATATTTGATTTTTCATATTTTCGTGCATCTCTGGACTCACTTCATGAGAAGCAAAATGTCCAACGAATAATGTTGGAAAGTCATTTTTCTTTATCAGACGAACAGTTTAGAGAAGTACAAGATCACTTTCAGTTTACGAGGAATTTTCAAGGTCAAGTGGTCGAATTTGTCCAGGACTAAGATATTGATCAAGCTAGAATGAGAGATTTTATGCAGAATGTGAGTATTACTAACCAACAAGTAGATGCACTTTATGAATATCATAGAGTCATGAGTGAAGCCCCAGGTTTTCCTAGTTTTCTTATTGGGCAATGACGTAGACCTCCTTTTCCTCGTCCACCTCCTCCACCATATTGATTTCATCGGGATGATGAAAAGTTTAAGTCTGGGGGAGGTTTGAAAACCTGAAAATTTTTGCATTTTCTGTTTTGTTTTGCATTTGTTCTTGTTTTGCTTGAATTGTTTTGATAGTCACTTGACTGTCTTTTGAAAAGTTTTGTGGCATCCCCATTGAGAAAAAAACATCAACTTCACTTATATGCTTTCTTGGCTTTTAGTAAAAATGTTAGCACGTTTATTATATTGATTCATGATGTTATAAATGATGCTAGTAGTATACTTAGTGTATTTCTTTTCTCTATCTTGAGTAGCATGAAATAAGCTAAGTATCATATGGAGATAAGTTTAAAATTTGGCTTGACGTTAAGGATCTTACCTTCACTATACTTGTGCTTGGATAGTTGATATCATTGAAATAATTATGATTTATCTTGTTTATTTAGTACTTGGTTTCCATGGTGATTTCTCAAACTTCATTTTGGTTACTGGATGATGCTCAAATCATGTAAGCTCATTTGGAAAAATCAAAATATTCCAACATTTGTGCTAAAAGTACATTTGTAAATACGTTTTGCATAATGAAAATTCTGATATATAAAAAAAAGTGAATAAGGGATATAAAAAAAAGTTATCGTGAGTGGAATCTGACAAGTCACCCCTTTGAGACCGAGTTAGGTTACTGGGGAAATGACTGCTTAGCTTCTCTTGAGATTGAGCATGCCTTTGATACTCTGGGTTGATTGAGAAATACAAACCAAGTGTGTGGCAAGTAAGTGTCTATCACCAGAAACATTAGGAACTCATCTAGATGACGACTTGACTATGACATAAATTGAAACTTGAAAAGTTTGGGTCACTTTTTGCATTGTGCACAAGAGACTTATACTTGAGCCATACTTGACTTGTTTCCATGATCATGCTTGTTAATGAAACTTTTTGATAGAGTTAGGAAAGTACATTAGGGATTATGAATGCATTGTAGAGCATATGAATTAAGATTGCGGCATTTTTGCTTGAGGACAAGCAAAAGTCTAAGTCTGGGGGTGTGATATGCGTAGATTTTATACACTTGTTTAGCATGCTTTGATGCACTTTCACATATTTTGCACATGTTTTATCTATGCATCTTCATACTTCCAGCTTTTCTTTTAGCATATTTACTCTTTTTGTTCGGAGATCTGCTTTTGTGCATTTTCTGTACGCAGGAGTCATATTTGGAGAAGAATTTATGATCGAGGCCAAATCTGCAAGCTAACGTAAGGAGGAAGACACCATCTTGGAAGTGTCACACGACCATGTCTAGGAGAGTGACCTGGGTCGTGTGGTGATGCTCACCCATGCAGCATTGGCAGAGCAGAGGAGTGTCCAGGTCGTGTGGTGAAGCTTTCCCATATAGCTTCTGCAGAAAAGGAAAAGGCCACGGCTGTGTGTGCATCACGCGACCGTGCCAATTTTGAAGCCAAGAGAGAGCCACGGCTGTGTAGATCTACACAACCGTGCAAGCCTTCTAGAAGCCAAACAAACCATGGTCGTGTCCCAGACACGACTGTGCATGAATTCTAGAGCTGGAGGCAACACAGGCTGTGTAGATTTACATGGTTGTGTGAGATGGGAAGTGGCAGAACATGTCACGGTCGTGTGCACCACACGGTCGTGTAAGATGGGCAGTGAAGAGAATGAGCTAGGTCGTGTGAGCTTCACACGGCCGTGTCTTGGGGTCGTGTGGCGCCCAAAGCCCTGCTCTATATAAGGGTCTCTTCCATCATTTGAAGGGGAGCTCTCCCTTTTAGGGGGAAAAACAAGATTTGGGCAATTCCTCACCTTCTTGGAGGGATTTTCCGACGATCTAAGGGCATATCTTCAACGAATCGACTCCGAGATCGAGGATTGGATCCGAAGACCTTTCTTCATCGTAGATAAGCTTTTCTTCCCTTTCTCTTCTTGGATTTTGGGATCAAGATGCTTATGATCTTCTTGTCTTTGGGTTTCTTTTCTTGTTCTATGGATTAGATCTCCTTGTTCTAGGATGGAGGGAGTATTTGTAATATGAGTTGATGTAAACTCTTGTGGATTTGCCAATTTCCTATTTCTATGATTTTGTCTTGTTTGTATCTATTTGATCTTGTGTGGATTGTTACGATTTGACTTAATTACCATACTTGATTGAATGTTTGAGTATCTTGTGGATCTTGTAGAGGTAATTCCTCATTCGATTATTTGAGGGGCGTATGTGGCAGACAAGCCCGTGTAAGGATGATTGAGGGATAATCTTGAAGGTGAAATAAGGTCATTCAAGTGGGTAGGATAGATTGTATGCATTAATCTTTTATATCTTAATATGGGTTGAGAAGTAATGAATTTTTATGTTGATTATCTGAGGGGCGCACGTGACAAGCAAGCCCGTGTAAAGACATCATATGAATCATTCCTAATTGATCACATTTAGATATAGATTTTAGTCCTAAGCCGATTGTCTATTGCAAGAGAGAATCGGCAACCTTCTACAAATGATGGGCAATTGAGGAATAAGATTCGGTAGATCATTTACATTGAATAACATTACAAAGAAATCAAAAGTCCTAGAATATCCTTTTATCATAGGCCTTATTCTTATTTCTATGCTTTTACTTCTATGTTTTTACTTCTATGCTTTACTTTCCATAGTTGCACTTAGTTTTTATAAATCAATTAATTAGTTGTTTAGCTAATTCGTGTTGAGATATCTTTAGTGGTTATAACCAGTCCCTGTGAATACGATATCTTTCTTTATTACTGACGACATATCCATACACTTGCGAAACGTTAACAGGAGCCTTCACGCTTCATTGGGGACGAAGCTACAGTTCAACACCGCTTTTCATCCCTAGACTGATGGTCAGACGGAGAGAGTGAATCAAATACTAGAGGATCTACTGCGAGCTTGTGCTATTGATTTTCAAGGGAGTTGGGAAGCCAAGCTACCTCTAGTAGAGTTCACCTATAATAATAGTTTCCAGGCTTCATCGGAATGGCACCATATGAAGCGCTCTATGGAAGGAAGTGTAGATCTCCTATTCACTGGGATGAGGTAGGTGAGAGGGTAGAGTTGGGTCCCAAGATTGTTCAGCATATAGCAACTACAGTGATGAGGATCATAGATAGAATGAGGACTGGCCAGAGTCGACAAAAAAGTTATGCAGATTTAAGGAGGAGGGACTTAGAGTTTGCAATCGGGGACCATGTTTTTGTGAAGGTAGCTCCTATGAAGAGTGTGATGAGATTTGGGAAAAAGGGGAAGCTAGCACCCAGGTACATAGGACCTTTCGAGATCCTTGACCGAGTAGGGACAATGGCTTATCGTGTGGCTCTACCTCCGAGCCTGGCAGCTGTACACAATATCTTCCACATCTTGTTGCTCCGGAAATACGTGTCGAACCCCTCACACGTGCTGCACTTTGAACCTCTGCAACTCTCACCGCAGTTGACTTTTGAGGAAAGGGCTACACAGGTCTTGGGTAGACAGGATCGAAGGTTACGGAACCAAACAATCCCAATGGTCAAAGTCAAGTGGCTGAATCATTCAAAAGAGGAAGCTACTTGGGAAGTGGAGGCAGATATCAGGAAGCGCTACCCTGAGCTATTCGGTAAGTCTACTAATTTCGAGGACGAAATTCTTTTAAGGGGGCAGTATTGTAGCGTCTGAAAAATTTCACTACTAAATCACATGCTCTAGTATTATTGTTAGTAGTAGTATTATGAATTTTATTCCATTATCATATTGTTTGATTTAATTAAATTGTTTAATGACGAGTTCTTTTAGAATTTTAGAAAGGAGAGGACGGGAACACCGAGGTAAAGGCTATTTTTATAAAATGGGTTCTTGAGCTTACTTTTCGTGCCTTAGGATATATATATATATATATATATATATATATATATATATATTGGATAGCACTTTTATTAATAAAATAACAACTTTTGTGCACACGCTTTATTTTATTTTATTTTATTTTTATTTTTATTTTTTATTTTTTTTATTATCCTTTTTTTCCTCTTACAAAAAAAGTTTTCCTCCTCAAATAAGCTTTAATTTCGAAAAAAAAAATTAAAGGGGGTTAATGGCTAGACTTTTGACCAATATTTTTATAAGTATCGTGTAGCAATTGTTTACATATTATATAAAGCTTAAAATAACCTAGCCTCCTCAGATACAAAACCTAGAACCCTTGGTTGCCGCCCCCTAAGTTTTTCCCCATCAATTTTCAAGCTTGGAATTGAGAGATCCAAGGGTGCTCATGTGTTCCCCAGCCTCCTTTGCCGCCTCGTGACGTCGTGGTTGTAAGATATCCAAGTGAAGGCAAGTACAAAGTTTTCTCTATGCACCATTCGTCCATAGTTATTGTATGTTATGATTTACACATTTTCTTTCATTTCAGACATAATAGAATGTTAAAGTTGATGTTTCATGATATTCTTTTCATGTCAAGACTGCCTAGGGTCTCCAAAAATATGCTGGATTACTGGTTTGCTGCCTATGCACGATCAGTAAGTTGGTTTGAGTCGTACATGTTATTTTCTTGGGTCTGCACGGTTAGGATCAAGTCAAGGTGATAGTCCTTCGAGTTAGGATCGTGTGGGTTCAAACGGAGGTCGATTTGGCTTAGAAATGAATTACTTATGAATTTATTTGGTGAGTGTGCGCTGGTTTGCTACCTGTGCACGACCAGTAAGTTGGTTTGAGTTGTACATGTTGTTTCTTGGGTCTGCACGATTAGGATCAAGTCAAGGTGATAGTCCTTCGAGTTAGGATCGTGTGAGTTCAAACGGAGGTCGATTTGGCTTAGAAATGAGTCAGTTATGAATTTATTTGGTGAGTGTGCACCGATTTGCTGCCTGTGCATGACCAGTAAGTTGGTTTGAGTAGTACATGCTATTTTCTTGGGTCTGCACGGTTAGGATCAAGGTCGGGTGATAGTCCTTCGAGTTAGGGTCGTGTGAGTTCAAACGGGGAGTGATTTGGCTTAGATATGAATAAGTTATGAATTTTACGATGAATCCACCCAAACTGCGTATTGTCAGGGCAGAATTGAGCAAGAGGAGTTTTTGGATTCCTAGCGGCAGCCGATTTACATGGAATGATTATTTCAATTGTCAAGCATGTCTTATGATGTTTCAGTAGTAATTTCAAAACTTTAGTTTGGAAAAAAAACAAAGGGTTTTGAGATTTGAGGCGAGGAAAAAAAAAGATAATTTTTTTTATAAGGTGACTTGAATGTAGTGTTCCTTGACGGATATGGGGCCGAGAGTCATCTTGTTTTGCCATATCAAATTGACGCGTTTCGGACAAGCATCGGGGTGCCCTGCACTTGATAGGTATGGATTCCAGAAAAATACTGGGATGTCATATCAGCCTGGTACCATGGTTTGGCAGAGCTTGATCAAGCGACATGAGGTTGAGTGGTAAGAAAAATAGAAATAAAAATCTGAAAGATGAGTTCTTAAGAAATTTAGTTGAGAAAGTTCATTCATTTTTTTCCAGTTCATAAACATTTACTTGAGTTCACTTAGTTTAAATTGTATGGGTTTGTATATGTGGTACTTGTTATTTACGAATTTTGTACTTGTTAAGTCTTAAAACTCACTGTGGTTGTTTGGTGCAGGAGAGCATGAGCCAAAGGCGGAGGGGCAGGATTCTTGAGGGGACTGTATTGAAGCCAGGCACTCGACCCAGTGACCCCTACGTTTTTCGCATGATTTTCTTTTGGAGTGTTGAGGGAGGTTAAAATAAAAAGACATGTTTCCTTTTGCTTCTTTATGGTTATCGCATTAGTTCGAGTTTGACTGGTTCTACATTGGGTTTAGATACTTATAAACTAAATAAATTATTTTATAGATTGTTTTCATTTTCTATTATTTATTTGTGAAAAAAACTATTTATTTATTTAAAACTAGAGGGGTTACAGGAAATATAAAGTAAAATAAAACAAACGTTAATATATGTTGATTTTATTTGGTTCGGAGCTTGTGATGGCTCCTACTCCAAGGTTCACGATCGTTGATCGC
Organism: Zingiber officinale; assembly: GCF_018446385.1. NCBI lineage: Eukaryota > Viridiplantae > Streptophyta > Magnoliopsida > Zingiberales > Zingiberaceae > Zingiber > Zingiber officinale. The sequence continues at coordinate 54,844,945 of NC_055986.1, forward strand.
TTTAGTTGAACAATTCACTATCAATTCAGAAACTCCAATTATAAGGATGAGTACAAAAAATATAATTTGAATGCTTTACAATAATTATACTGATGACTTTTGGAATTCGGAGAGTCTTACTTTCGATTGTCAGAATCGTGTCGTGGAGTCACAGGATTGTCCTTGAAGCAACGCGCAAGAGAAGAATTGTAAAAATGAATTATTCCTGATGCACTGCTCAAAGAGGACATTTATAAGCTGTTGAAGGTGCCTTCAACCTCCTTGAAGGCTCCAGCTCGGATCTTATCCCCATAGCTTAGCTTTGGTCGTCGATAACATCCGCTTTCTACGAATTTTATCACTTCGAAGGTGCCTTCCAAGTGCATGGAAGGTGCCTTCCTTCCCTGCTCCAAGACGCCTTCAGCCGCCTGAAAGGCACCTTGGCTCCTCTCAGCATGAGGCTTCGGTCAAAGCAGCCAAGGAGCCTTCAACAACCCTGGAGGTGCGTTCAACAACCCTAGAGATGTCTCGGACACTGTTCATCCAAGTTTTTCTTTGTGCATCTCACTTCCTGCAAGATATATTTGTCCAAATACAAAGTATAACCTGCAAGACAAAATTAACACAATAAAATATGAATAATAAATTATTCGACAGTATCCGGACTGTCCGGTTCTGACTTTTGGATTTTCTAGAAATTCTACGTCGAATCGACGCCTACTATTCCCTCAACGGGGAACACGTCCTCACCTACTCCTCTCAGGAGGAATTACCTTTTGCTAGACTGGTCCTCCAAACTGACTGGACTTTTGCTCAGCGTCCGAGACTTTATGACTTCATGCTGAACATCTGATCCCAACCGTCCAGTCTTCCACCCGGTGTCCGTGACCCATGAGATTTTCACCTAAAATCCACGACCGTAGGATTTCACCTGACGTCCTCGACCTACTAAGACTTTGCCAGTCTCCCGAACCAAGATTTCATTGCCTAACCATAGCTAGGACTTTCCTTTGCCTAAAATCACTTAGACCTTTCCTGCACACTTAGTTCAACTTATTAGACAACAAGACAGCTTAACTTTGAACCTTTTGCTATAATCAAAACTTAGGTTCGATCGTCTGATGCTTTCTGCACCAACATGTAACACACTGAACTGTGAAAGATTTTCACATGGCCGTGCCTCAAAAGCATGGTTCAAATATTTTGGAGGCTCTATACTCCATTTTAGCTCTGTTTTTGTTCTAAATCGTATTTTGTCAATGAAAATAAAAAAAAAAAGTAGATATCCAAACAAATTGAATGGAAATATGACATAATAATGGTTCAGATATTTTAGAGGCTCTATACTCCATTTTAACTCTGTTTTTGTTCTAAATCGTATTTTGTCAATGAAAATTAAAAAAAAAAAGTAGATATCCAAACAAATAGAATGGAAATATGACATAATAATTAATAGAGTACAACAAACATAGATTATACTCATAAAATATTAGTAGATTTGTGTCAAAAAATACCTAGAAATATATATAACCTACACACATCACAGTCCCACTGGAACTTGTTCTCACTGGATCACTCTTCTCCAGTGTTTACCTCACTATTGCAGATTGACACTTAATCCGCCAGGACTTCATGCCAGATGCTCCATCTGGACTCCATCCAGATGTCAGGTCCTGCGGGTCCAACTGGACTTCCTGCTAGATTTCAACCTATCTGGTCTTCCTGTGCCAGTTATCAGGTCCTCCAAATTTAACTGAATTTCAGCCTGATGTCAGGTCTTAACTTGAGTTGGATAGACTGATGTCATCTATGCGTTGATACAATCGTCCCCAAAGTAGTCTAGCTTGGATCATAAATTTTGATATTTGTTCAAAAGATTTAAATTAGTATAGCTACGTGACTTTGTTATGTCTCTGAAGAAATTTTTTGACCATGTAACTCAGAAGGGCAATTTACCAAAGGGCGCACGTGAAAATCTAAATTTACCAAAAGACGTACACTACTTTGGTATTTACCAAAGAGCGCACTTTTTTAAATGCATTTCATATTTTACCCTCCTGATAATTTGACTTTTTCTACTGTTTTTCTTTTCTTCTCTCTCTTCTCTGTCGGCAGAAGATAGGAATAACATAGTCAATTTTTAATCGCATTTTAATAAATTTGAAGAAACCAAAATAAATAATGAACACCATATTTGAACTTCTTACAATTTTAGAAATCGGAGCTTTCTAGGTCGATCAGTGGGTTTCGGTCAAAACCCACTGATGGACCTAGAGAGCTCCGATTGCACTCATTTCAGTTTCTATAGATTTCTGAAATTACAAAAAGTTCAAATATGGTGTCCATTATTTATTTTGGCTTTTTATAGATGTTAATAAGCAAAATCAAAGAATCGGCATACGTTGGGCCTGATATGGAATCATATCAGGCCCAACGTGGGCCTGATATCATTCCATATCAAGTCCAATATGGGTTTTTTTTGCCGATTCTTTAATTTTGCTTGTTGACATCTATAAAAAGTCAAAATAAATAATGGACACCATATTTGAACTCCTTGCAATTTTAGAAATCCATAGAAACTGAAATGGGTGCAATTGGAGCTCTCTAGGTCCATCAGTGGGTTTTGACCGAAACCCACTAATCGACCTAGAAAGCTCCGATTGCACCCATTTCAATTTCTATGAATTTCTAAAATTGCAAGAAGTTAAAATATGGTGTCCATTATTATTTTTGGCACTTCTAGTGGTGGACCAAAGGTTTTGAAAACCCTAAATCTCTCTTTATTTCTTTTTTTTTATTTTTTTATTTTTTGTTGTTACTAGGCCTGATATCTCCCATATCAGGCCCACATTGGGCCTGATATGAAGAGATATCAGGCCCAACGTGGGCATGATATCTCTTCATATCAACCCTAAACAAAAAAAAGGGAAAAAAAAAAGAAGAAGAGAGATTTAGGGTTTTTCAAAACCTCTGATCCACCACTAGGAATGCCAAAAATAATAATGGACATCATATTTGGACTCCTTGCAATTTTAGAAATCCACAGGAACTGAAATGAGTGTAATCGGAGCTTTCTAGGTCGATCAGTGGGTTTCGATCAAAACCCACTGATGAACCTAGAGAACTCCGATTGCACCTATTTCAGTTTCTATGGATTTCTAAAATTGTAAGAAGTTCAAATATGGTATCCATTATTTATTTTGGCTTTTTATAGATGTTAACAAGTAAAATTAAAGAATCGGCAAAAAAGCCCACATTGGGTCTGATATGGACTCAAATCAGGCCCAACGTGGGCTTGATATGGAATGATATCATGCCCACGTTGGGCCTGATATGAAATGATATCAGGCCCACGTTGGGCCTAATATGATTCCATATCAGGCCCAACGTGGGCTTTTATGACGATTCTTTGATTTTGCTTGTTAACATCTATAAAAAGCCAAAATAAATAATGGACATCATATTTGAACTCCTTGCAATTTTAGAAATTCATAGAAACTGAAATGGGTGCAATCGGAGCTCTCTAGGTCCATCAGTGGGTTTTGACCGAAACCCACTGATCGACCTAGAAAGCTCCGATTGCACTCATTTCAGTTCCTGTGGATTTCTAAAATTGCAAGGAGTCCAAATATGGTGTCCATTATTATTTTTGGCGTTCCTAATGATGGACCAGAGGTTTTGGAAAATCATAAATCTCTCTTTCTTTCTTTTTTCCTTTTTTTTTTATTTAGGCCTGATATGAAGAGATATCATGCCCACGTTGGGCCTAATATCTCTTCATATCAGGCCCAATGTGGGCCTGATATCTCCCCATATGGGAGATATCAGGCCTAGTAACAACAAAAAATAAAAAAATAAAAAAAAAAATAAAGAGAGATTTAGGGTTTTCAAAACCTCTGGTCTACCACTAAGAGTGCCAAAAATAATAATGGACACCATATTTTAACTTCTTGCAATTTTAGAAATTCATAGAAACTGAAATGGGTGCAATCGAAGCTTTCTAAGTCGATCAGTGGGTTTCGGTCAAAACCCACTGATGGACCTAGAGAGCTCCGATTGCACCCATTTCAGTTTCTATGGATTTCTAAAATTGCAAGGAGTTCAAATATGGTGTCCATTATTTATTTTGGCTTTTTATAGATGTTAACAAGTAAAACTAAAGAATCGACAAAAAAATCTACATTGGGCCTGATATGGGCTCAAATCAGGCCCAACGTGGGCCTGATATGATTCCATATCAGGCCCAACGTGGGCTTTTATGTCGATTCTTTGATTTTGCTTGTTAACATCCATAAAAAGCTAAAATAAATAATGGACACCATATTTGAACTCCTTGTAATTTTAGAAATCCATAGAAACTGAAATGAGTACAATCGGAGCTCTCTAAGTCCATTAGTGGGTTTTGACCGAAATCCACTTATCGACCTAGAAAGCTCCGATTGCACCCATTTCAGTTCCTGTGGATTTCTAAAATTGCACGGAGTCCAAATATGGTGTCCATTATTTATTTTTGCTTCTTCAAATGTATTAAAATGTGATTAAAAATTGACTATGTTATTCCTATCTTCTGCCGACAGAGAAGAGAGAAGAGAGAGGAGAGAGAATAAAAGAAAAATAGTAGAAAAAGTCAAATTATCATGAGGGTAAAATAGAAAATACATTTAAAAAAGTGTGCTCTTTGATAAATACCAAAATAGTGTACGTCTTTTGATAAATTTAAATTTCTACGTTTGATAAATTGCTGAACTCAGAATATGTGCATGTGACACTCCCAACTTATTGAAATTTAATAGCAGTTGTGTTTAGAACTATTACTATATTTTGTCTAAATAAGAAAAGTAATTAAGTTTGTGCCTCGAGTGAATAGGAGTTTTTGTTTGTAAAATTATTATTCCGGTTCGAGTTCATCATGTAGTTATTTTGTCAAAACTATTACATGGTCTTAGACGGGTCTAAATTGAAGAAGAAACATACAACTCCTCTAGATGATCCAAGGAACGTATGAAAGTGCTTATTTATAGATTTAGATGTTGCCCTCTCGGATTGACGTAGTTAGTATTTGCCAAGATGTTTGTTCTAATAAATTTTGATGTCAATTTGTAATGAGTACAAAATACCTCGTTAAATGTCTGACCTTCCCCATGCAAAAATCGCTGCACTAGGGAAAAATATCACTCGTGATTTACCTGCCTATATTTTACCATGAGACCGGCAAATATTGGGCTGCTTGGGGTGTGCGATATCACATTTTGCTTCAATAGATTTAGATGTTCATATAATAGTTCAAAACTTTCAAAATTAGACATATAGTTCTTGGTGCAATAGACCTATGATTAAAGTTGACAAAGTTTAAGTTGACTGGAGTTGAATTTTAATAGTTGATCAATATATTTGATGTTTAAGTGAGATATTAAATAGGCTAAGATTGGCTGGATATTTGACAGTTGATTAATATAGTTGATAGTTGAGAGTGAGATATCAAGTAAAAGGAGAGATTATTGGAGAGGGAGTTTGTTGGTGTAATCGATTTCAGATCAAGGCCGACCAAGATTGAATTGAGTTTCGATGATTGAGCAAGTAGATTAAGGTTGATCGGATATTTGATAGTAGAGAAATTCAAGTGTGTCATAGTTGATCGAACATTTAATAGTTGGAAGTCTAATAGGGAGTTGACAAAAGCGAAATCCAAGTGGGTCACAATTAATTGAATACTTGCGGTTGAAAGTCTAATGGAGAGTTAGCAAGGGCATAATCCAAATGGATTACAGTTGACTGAACACTTGGTGGTTGAAAATCTAATAGGGAGTTGGCAAGGGCGAAGTCCAAATGGGTTACGGTTGACCGAACACGTGATAGTGGATCATAGTTGCCACAATAGTTGACCGAATACTTGATAGTTGGAAGTCAATAGGGAATTGATATGTGTGGTGAAGTCCAAGTAGTTCCAGGTTGACCGGATACTTAGCAATGATAAAATCATAACAGGTCATGGAGGATTGAACGTTAGGTGTACGAGTGTGTGTGTGAAAGTCCTAAGAAAGACTTGTCAAGTTATAAGGATTGATCAAACACTTAGACAAAGAAGTGAAGCCTTGATAGGTCATGAGGACCAGATATTAGACATGAAACTAGAAGTCCAAACAAGTAAGAGAGGATTGGATATTTGACAATAGTGAAATCCTTATAAGTCAAAGTTGATAGGATATTAGACATGAGACGAGAAGTCCAAACAAATCAATGAGGATAAGATGTTTGACATTGGTGAAGTCCTTACATATCAAGGTTGATCAGATGTTAGGTAGGTAAAGTCTTGGTAGGTTGAGATCAATCGGATACTGGGCAAAGTAAGATTTCAACTTCGATAAGGCTAAAATAGAGGTGTTAGTTGACTGCTATGGACTGGCAATCGATTGATAAATCATAAATAACGAATTCGAGATTTGAGGGAGTTTAAAGGAGTTTGTAGCAATTGATTGATGCATTAGTCAAGTATTGAACCTGATTGATGACACTCTTAGAGAGAACAAAAAGTTTATGAGCCTATTTAGAAACTCGATTGATTATCATCAATCGATTGATACCTGGCAACAGAGCAGAGTAACATTTGAGTTAAGATTAGAACAATCGATTTGATCCCCAACTACGGTAAGGATTTTTCTTCTAAATGGAGTACTCAACTATGGGATATTAGACTTTTGGACTTTTGGACTACCATCGCTAACACTTTTTGATTTATCCTAATAGTCGATATGAAACTACCATGGGACCGGATCGATCGTCTCAGATTTATTATTACCTTATTAATCAATATTTCCTTTTTAAAAAAGAACATGTTTATAAGATGTTTTTTACCTCTAGAAAGTATTCAATAAAGAGAAAACATAATGATGATACGGCTATGATGTTAGGCCATAAAGTAAAAAATCAAGATTCAAATCAAGTAAAAATTAATTTATTGTGCTTTGATATATATATATATATATATATATATATATATATATATATATATATATATATATATATATATATATATATATACTGTGTATCATCATTGACGTTCAATATGGATGACTGAGTATAAGTAGATACTTAAAATACTTTTGAATGCTCCATGTGAACTTAGTCGCCCACACTGGACGCTTGTTGATAATTTTTAAAAAATTACAAATAATATATTTTTAAAAAATATATGATATTAATATATATCACTTTACTTTTTACTTTTAAAAAATAATATTTTTGATAATTCATAACTCATATAGTAGCTAACTCAAATTACAGACAAGAGGCATTTGGTAGGATAAATTCTAGATCATAAGTTTCTATGAAAGTCTAGATCATAGGTTTTTAATGCTATATATATATATAAAAGCTAAAAACTCCATTTTAATTATAAAATAAAATTTTTTGAAAAAGTTCCAGTTAACAATTCTATTAAAAACAGGATCTGTTTTAATTTTTATCCAAGATTCTTTTGTTTATTTTAACATTTACTTAAAACTTCATGTTGACTGACAGTCTAACCTTCAATACTTATCTTTTTCAATCGGACTTGAACTCAATCTTGTAAAAAGATACATATAACCAATAGTGGGAAAAAACTTGATTACTATTTTATTCTTTTATTTATATTGCTTCCTCAATTTAGGTAACTTGATATCTTCTCTTCCCTCCGCCTTAAACTCCTGTCCTTACCCTATTATTTCTTCCAAGTAAATGAAGCATCAATCTTATTAATCCGTGACTAACATCTCATTCATCATTGCCTTCTTTAGTTCAAGTCATCGGTTGGTTGGCTTAACTCTAATCATTGTTCCATAAATAGTGTAGCAGTACGGGTAAAAGAAGACAACAATTTCCTCTCGCATCACTTCACTTTTCATACCAGGCAAACTCAGAGCAACACAATAAAATACAAAATGAACTATGTTCGAGGAAGCTTGCGAAGCAAAGTGAGAGGGAAAAATTACCACAAACTCACTTTGTATCATGAGTTAATATTTTTGGTCCCATTCCTATTCTACCATCAAGTTCATAAATTCTTCTTTTATTCATATGGGTCCCCTAAAACTTCCCAAAGACTTGAAGGCACACCCTTTTGACTACATGCTCCAGCGATAATCAAATTAAAAATAACAAAAAAGGGTACCAAACAAACTGTTCTTAATGATAGCCAATTGGAAAGAATAGATGTTGAACTATATCACTTAATTCTATACCCTTTCTCTCCCTTTCGTTCTCAAAGGAAATAATTCTCTATGATAAAAAAATAATTGGAAGATTTGGTTTAATAAAAAGTGGTCCTATAAGTCTGCCAAGATCTCCTCATAACCAATGTTGGCTTGAAAATCATTAGGCAAGCTCCATTCAATTTCCTCACAAGGGCAGTTTCTTCAGTACCAGTTGCAGGCTTCATGTCATTTGGGGCAACCTTTTTGTAAAAATTTCAAAATTAAGAACGGGTCTTGCTCTCAAACTTCCCCCTCAAGTTAGTGGCTTGCAATTTAGCATCATTCCCTTAACCAAGCAGATTTTACAAAGAACAACAACGACGCTAATCTATGGGAAAACCACAAGAAGCCATCAAGAGTAATGACCACTTTGTGTCAACAGGAAAAAAAAAACTCTGGCATGATGAGAATAACTTGCTCCAAAGAAACACAGAAAGCCTTTCAAGACCTTCTGGATTTGGATTACTTCCTATACATATCAACTTTTGACACCATTAAACCACCACATAGGTCCAAATTAATCTCTAAATGATGATAACTTAATTTAAGGTGATTCAGAATCACTATGTCTCAGGCAGCTCACGTGATTTCAGCTGATTTTTCAAAAGGAAGATGTCGTCCGAAGAATTGAATTTGTTAGTCCTAAGTTTTATCCTATGTCTATTGGATCATCCTACAACACTATACTCGATCTCCTATTATATCCTTATTTATTTAAATGATTGTTATCATATTTTATTATTACTAACCAAATATTTTTTTAATTTCCCTCTTAATTAATAAGCATATTTGTCTAAGTCAAGATATTTATTGATTATCTAAGTACATATTTATATCATTTTAAACACATCTCTCAATTTTCCTCACACAATTTCTAATTTTTTTTTCTAATATTCTCATTGCTTATCTTACCTATTCTTGTATACCTGCACATTCACTTTAACCTCCTCGCTTCTACAATTTTCATCTTCTGCTCATACGCTAAATTCATAATCCAACATTCACCTTCATATAACATAACAAGTCTAACCATCATTTTATAAAACTTCCATCAAGATTTATATCAATTATAAAGTCAATATGGTGTAGAAATGCTATGGACCTGATAGGGTCATAGTAGGTGTAGGTGTTTCTCTTCCTATTCCAACATGAATTCTTGTGTTAGTAGGCATTATGTTGTGACCTATGATACGGCCATGATGCTGAATCCTACAGTTCTTGTAGCTAAGGAGGCAGGATATCCAATCAGAGTTTGAAATAAGTTATTATCTCATATTTGTCACAAACATACTGTATTTGTCCCAAACTTTTTGAAATATATAACTATATGCTCCACTAAACTTGTAAGAGTCTATGCTAATAATATTTATATCAAATTACACACCCGAGTTTTCTCATATACCCTCTACTTAATCACACCTTCCAATCATATCATCTCAACTCGAGAAACCATAGAACCCATCAAAGCTTTAAAAGCATTTGCATACAATTTATGACTCAACTCCAGCATAACACATGCAACATGCGGACACAAGTGAAACTGTATATCCAATTCATATTACCACAAGCATGCAATATAATACATATACGAAAAAACTAGAAACAAAATACTTAATAACGTATGTGAAATAACTTCCACAACCCATATTGATTAACCTACGGAATTTTAACAAGCTAAAAATTAGTTTAGCATATGCTTGTGAATGCTTACAAAGGCATGTACCATCGAATCCATCAGGGAACAAGCATATGGGCCAGTAAGCGGATGAGACAAGGCTTTTAAAAGAAACAGAATTCAAAATATCAGAGAAGGTAAATCCAAGGAATATAGTTGACTGGCTTTGCTTGACTGTCTGGTTGAATTTGCTCTTTAATAAAAAACTAAAAGAATAGCTTAACTGAATATACCAACCCCGTCAAACAAACCAAGTTAACTAGGTAGTTCAGACCAACTAGACAAACTGGGCAGACCAATGACCAACCAAATTGGACAAACCGATCTCAATGACACAGCAAAATTTGGGGCGACCAACTCATCAGGGGTGAACCAATCTAACTGGCTCAATTGGATAAACTGTAACATCAAGAACTCTTAACCATTAGGACACATTCTGACATGACTGTTGACTACAACTCAAGCTTTAAAAGTTCAGAAAACAAGTTAATTCTGAAGCCCCTGCTTTGGAATGAAGACAAGCTGTAGAACAACACAATAGAGAAGTAGGACAAGTTAACTAAAGAGAATTAACTCAATTCATCATCTTCTTAAGAGTAAATACCCGTTTATGACAAAACTAATCCCAGGACACAATTGCAATCGACAAAAATGAGTTTTCAACAAAGCTTTAGCAAAAGCAAAGGCAGACAAGAAAATAGCCCCAAGACATTTAAATTACCAACCTAACATCGCATGATCCAAAAATTCAAAGAAACAGCTCAGACCTTACATGTGAACTTCTTCAACCATTAAGGAGAAATTGTAGATAAGTTCAATCACCCTTCCGTCTGAAGGAGCAGCCCTCTGTGAGCCTGGCACGCCCGCCGGTCGGCTGGCAGAGCACGGTCTGGCAATTGCCACACACCACGACTGTCTGAGAGTGGCTGAACACAGTGGTTCTGCAAAATAGCCATCAAAAAGAAAATTTTGAAACGTAAAATCCAGAAAAAAAGACATAACTAATTTTGATACATAAATTCAAAAACATAATGCCCGAAGTAAAGGCCAAAAGTAAGCTGTTGGGAAAATGGGTGCTTACATGTTGAAACACCCTTGGCATTTAACATCCTGCAGATTGCATGATCGGAGTAATTAGACAATCTGAAAAGAAAGATAAAGGAAAACAAAGTATTTGCATCGGGAAGGGCAAACTGTACCATGAAGAAGGAGTTTGGAGACTGCACGAGGCGCTTGAGCTTGTGCCTCCTCTTCTCGAGCTCAGCGGGAGGGTTCAACAGATCGATGTCGTTGGGAAGAACCTAGTACAGAGCCCAGGAGCAATTGAAAAATTAAAAATAAAACGACACGATCATAATTTGCAATGCCCAAAACCGTTAACAAGTAAGGATTTACCATTTCGGCGGGAGATCGACGGAAAAACCGTGAGAAACAAGGAGAGTAGCAGATGTAATGGATGAAGGGCGGCAGCGCAGGAAGGAAAAAACTAGGGTTGAGGAGAGACACCATTGTCTGCTCATAAATAGTTCGGCCTCGAGGGCTTCCGTTATGCCCATTGGACGGAGCCCATATAAGTTGGGCCGGTTGATTTGATCGGTGGGTTAGGATTGACTGGGTTAAGATTGAACGCAACCAGTTTAAATATAAAATTGTATTTATTAATTTACGTGTGTGTGTGTTTTTATAAAGAAAAACAAATAAGGGATGTGAACAAGATATGAGTAAATCCAGTTTATTTGCAATTGATCTAACTCAAATTTGCAATTACACATGAACCTACCTCGGTCTAGTCTAATTTGGATTCAATTGAGTTAGGTTGAACATAACCTAACCTTGTTTGTAGGTGATGCTAAGGAAGAATTATTCAACTCACAAGTTATGCTTCACGTGACACAGAATTGAGCATGCTGTATTTATGTAAACTCGGTTCGTCCAACTGTAGGGATGTAAACGATATAAGTACAATCAAACATCATGCTATTCAAACTTATTTTTTAATAGGCTAATTAAGTCCAATTAAGTCAATATTAAATTAAACAAAACATTGACAGGATTGTTTATTTGATTTTTTTTTTTTTTTATGAGTTTGAGTTTTGTTTAAGTTTGATTTGAACATAATTCATGTAAGTGCTATCAAGATTTTAATTAAGCTTATTTGAATTTTTTTATATTTTAAACATATTTAGTTAGTTAATGAGTTTTATTTTAAGAATTTGCTTTTTTATTTATCATAGTGATGAGAATTTTATTGATGAATATAATTCATAAATAATTCACATTTTGTTTTAATGAATATTAACGAATTGCATACAATATACAGCTTACTTATTTAGTTTAACAAATTAATGAAGATTGTTTATCTAATTAGTTGATTTTCTACATATTGAACGAACATAAAAAAAAAAAAAAAAACACTTGTCCCTGTTAATCATACATCTAAAATTTAAATCTTAGTTGAATGTAGGGATTTTCTCCAGTAGTATAATAAATCTAAGAACATTGGACGTTTTGACAAGTCTTTGTAAGCATTTCCTGATTTTATCTTGATAGTTGATGAGAAATTTTCATGAGGCTGATAGAATGGTCAAAAATTTCTTCACCCATTTTCATTCAGATTTAGGATAGACAATAGTGAATTTTAATTTTTTTTATAAACAAATTAAAGTATTAGTTTTTAACAATAAATTTTTATATAAAATTAAATTTCTTATTTTTTGAGATGTAAATGTTTTGATAATAAATATTTTTCAATTGATAAATATCAAAATTATTTAATGAAAGATGAAAATAAATTCAAAATTGTTTAAGAAAGAAGAAAGATACTTAAAATAAAAATAAAATTGAGAAATAAAAATAATGAAATGGGACAATAACAGAATGAATCATGCTCTCATCCTCAACTCATCATCATATGTGAAGCCCCAAAAGGAAATAAATAAAAAATACATGTACAAAAGGACAAAACTAGATACAAAAAAAAAAATCAATCATTATCATTTATCAAAAACTAAATGAACATTTTTAGCTATAGAACAAAAGAAAAAAAATAAATCATACTTTTCATCACCTAATCGAGAATAGTTGTAAATAATTGAAGGGTTGAAAAATTTATAACCATAAACACATCAAAATAAAAGCTAAACTTAATGTTTATCGTGGAAGCGAAATGGTAGAGGTATTTAACTCACTATTACTCAAAAATAATAAAATTTTCTATTTTGATTGGACATAATACGAACAATTGTATCAACATTTGAACTTACTCAAGTAAAGAGCATACTAACACCAAACCAACCGGATCAATATGACAACGTTAGGTGCGGTTTCTCTTCTCCAATCTCAATGAGCGAGAGAATCACAAAGAGGGGTAGTTGGAAGAGGGGAAGAGAGGAAACTAAAAAAACTAGCATTTTTATTTTGTATTATATGGATACAAATTTTCTAATTCATATTCTTACAAATTAGGGTAGAAAATGTACCAACAAAGGAGAAACATAACGAGAGAAGACTACTATTGAGAGATATTGAAGAAGAATTAATAAATTAGATCTTATACATTAACATACATAATTAAAAATAAATTTAAAATGTTAAAAAGTGAGCCCTTTATGGCTCTATCGGTTGGAACCACTATGAGATATTTGTGAAATTGAATCTTTGACCAAAGAATGAGATCATACAAATCTTCAATCAAGTGAGTCTAGTCTTTTTCATTCTCTTAAAAAAATATACATAAAAAATATATTTAATATACTAAAAATAATGCATCCTATCTCCAAGATTAATCATTCATATGATTAAATCACTTTGATGTTGTAAATCTGTTTTAATAAATCAAAATTTATCTAGTTAAATTACTAAACTAATTTTCTAAATTTAATTAACATATCACATCTTTATATCATTAAAAAATCTTTAATTATTTTGGAAACAAAATTTTAAATTAATTTCCAAACAATTTAGGAAATAAATACTTAATATTTCTTAATTTATTACAGAATAATTTAAATAAATTTTTTTTATAATTTGTTAAATCTTTTTAAATTTGGTATTTCCTAACAATTTAGGAAACTTTCCAAAAATAAAATATTTTAATAAATCTAAAAATTCCAAAAATGATAATTTCTATAATTTATTCAGAATATCTTAAATTTGGATTTTTAAAGAATTTTGGAATCTTTCCAAATTTGATATTATCTAACGAATTAGAAAATTTTCTAATAATAAAATATTTCTTAAAATTCTAGAAAATTCTAGAAATGATAATTTCTAAACTAATAGAATATTTCTAAATTTAATTTTTTAAAAATATTTTAGAAAAAAATTAAAAATAGAATTTCTAAACAATTTAGGAAATGGTCAAAAATAGAAAATTCTTAATAATTTTAGAAAAAAATTAAAATTAATTACAACACTAATATTGGCTTGTGTCGGACGTTGGCCGGTGGGGGAAGAACAAAGGAACAATTTCTTTTGTTTTGGGTGTCGGCAGAATAGAGAAGGGAGAGGAGAAAAATGTGAGAGAGAGAAAAATAGTTTTTTTTTTCTCAAAACCAATTCACGTTAATATATATATATATAATCTGTTTGGATCAATTCCAAACCCGTATCCTTTAACCTGTAATTCATCCCAATAACCTTAAGTTTGGTTCAAAACCAAACTATATTGGTTTAATAATCACCTAATGGTTCAATAATCAAACCTCTTTTAATTAAAAAAACCTAACCAATTTGGTTCATTAATTAAACTAAAGAATGTCCAACTCATCTTCAAAAGACATTACTCATCCGCACTTCTGTTCCGTCATTCTGATATCATATTTGCTCTCATGTAGTCTAACCAAACTTAATCTCTCTCGATATGAGAATCCAATTCTCAAACTTATTTTATGTCTCTTAGATAAATTCGTAGTGCATGTAACCTTGTAGGTTTCCAGTTTATGTTAGTCGTCTATATTTAACCAATAATTATGGAACGATTATGAGTGACACTTAGTAGTACATTGATAACCATGATTTTACTGTATTATTTTGATTCATATATGCATGGTTTGATGTTGATTTCATAGGTTTAAATCATGGTTACATCACATTTTATGCATTGTCTTTATTTTTGGACTTAATTGCAAATTATATTATTTTTGGTGTTATTTGATGCTAATATTTGATTATTATTTTGTAGGCATCAAAGGATCGTGGGTGTGGATCTATTTGAACTGAAATTGGGCTCGAAACGGAGTTTAAACGAGAAGATCAAGCTTTAGAGCATTAAGGGTCGTTCATCAAGAATAGGACAGATCTGAACCATCCAGTGAAAATCTGGCCCATCCAACCTAATGAGGAGGAGACCTCAACTATAGATGAAGATCCAGAGGTTTTGATCCAGATCTGAGTTCATATAGCCATTGATCCAGCCCAAATTAATCTGGACCGTTCATTGAAGATTGGGCAGATCTGAACCATCCAGTGAAGATCTGGTCGATCCGACCTAAGGGAGAGTATATCCAGACCCTAGATGAAGATCAGTAGCTCCATATCGGATTTTGGATGACTTTTCACCGTTGATTTAGCTCCAAATTGATCCTAGCCGTCCGTTCAGATCTGGAACAGATTCAAAACACAAAAGCTACAGTGTTTTACAGTGTCGATCTCTTCCTCCGCACAGCTTCGCGGCCCGGTGCATCTATGAGATTTCGGCCCCTTTCTCTTCTCCAATCAATTTCTCGAGTTTCAACCTTAGTGTAGAGCTTCTCGGCGATGACATCCCGATCATCTGGAGCACCGGCGAGTGTTCTTTCCGGCGCGTTTTCTACTTGCGGCGTTTCTCTGTTTCACCTCAGATTTGGAGGTGGTCTTCCAATCTGAGGTTCCGATTCCCATCAGTGACGCTTGGAGGTGGTCCGCCGGCGTTATTGAGCTTCATCCAATGCCCATCCGCAGTCCGCAACTCCATCCAGATCCAGAGAACCAGATTTATAGATTTCCAACATTTTCGGCCATTCTTGGGGTTTAGAGTTGTTTCCAGCCTGTCGGGGGTGGTCCGTCGGCATTACTGAGCAATCCTCGAATTGAGACGCAGCTGAGATGCTCCGCTGAGGTCCAAAGTTGGGTGATCTTGACTTTGGCACTCTTGTGTGACGGCAAGAGTGTGAAGTTTGGTGAGATTGGTTGTGAGTTGGATTGGTTAGGGTTTTATTTCATTTTTTTTTATTGTTTTTACAGCTTAGAACATATTCCTTTATGTTTGTTATGGTTTAACAAGTAATCTAGAATTTCATTTCATAGTTGAAGCTTAATTTGTGTTTATTTGATGTTTGGTTAATTGTTTAGTGTTTAAGTTTTAAGCTAGGGTTTAATTTCTGTTTAGATCAAATTTAAATGCTTCGTGTTATTTCATTCCCAATTTAATTCAATGCTTAGATTAGATTTTATTTAAGTCTTGCTATTTCATTTGTAGTTAATTGTGTTGAAGATGAATTCACTACGTAGTGTGACAATGCGTCTTGGATTGATCGTTGACACTTAGTAGATTTTCTTTATGCATTAGATTAATTTCTTATTTGCGGTACTTTTCATTTGTTAGATTTAAATTCAAAGTTTAAACCACCATTTCTATATTAAAAACCCCAAAAATAGGAATAAAATACAATCCTAAGATTACATCCTGCCGTTTGTTCCTCGAGAGATCGATCCTGGGCTCGTTACTACAACATCATTGTGTAGATAAGGGGTTCAATGGAATATATATTGTTAATTTGATTTACGAGTGTGACAAATATCGTTACCAAATTTTGGTGTCGTTGCCAGGGAAACATTGTAATAATCTTAGGATTGTTCTTTATTTTTGAAAACTTAAAAAATTTGTTGTTTTGAGTGCTTTCATGATTATATATCCATGTGTTGATTTTATTTGTTCCTGAGTCTTTTGATTTTATTTGCTAGTTGTTGTGTAAGAACAGGAAATTCTTTTTATCATAGATCCATATTATCCGTATTTTGGAGATTGGAGGGAGAGACAGTACTACCTACCTATGGAGCAGCGGAATAGGTATGAGGAAGTACAAGAAAAATTTACAGAATCAAAGTGGAAATTTAATGAAGTTATGCAACAAATGAGAGAGCATCAGGAGCAACAATTTGCAAGGATACAAAATATTCAGAGTCAATTGGATCAGATTGCATCGTCCATCAATCAGTTACAAATGCAAAACTCCAGTGAGGAGATGGATTGTGGAGCGCTTGTCAGGCCTGACCCTACTTCCATTTCTTCGCAAGATTTTTCTAGAATTATTTGTGATGATGATGTAGTTGTTCAAATTTTTGATTCTACTAATAGTGTTGCTTTAGATGTTGTTGAGAATGATGCAGGTATTGATTTTGAAGATGATTTATGTAGGGGAATGCTTACTGGAAGCATTACCTCAAGAATCATCTAGATTTGATGATGATGAGGATGTAAGTGTAGGGACTTGTGCTATAGAGCCAAGCACCCAAGAATCACTACATGAGGTTGAACATTCACCAGAATTGAAGTTTGAACCATTAGTTGATGAAGAGGAGGTAATAAACACCATTCTAGAACCTTTAGGTACCTTTCAAGATGACAAGGTGAGTATTTTGTGTAATTTTTCAGAGAATTTTATAGAGGTACCAATTGTTGATTTTATTAGTTGTCATTCATTGCTTGATATATTTTCTACCCACACTAATTTTCTCCTATTTTCTTTTTACCCCACATGTGTGTGGGAGGTGTTTTCTTTTATTGATGTTGTAGGAGAACATAAGCTTCCGAAGCGGGTGCTTACATTGAACCGACTTAGACCTCCAGAAAGAATTTTCAAGGGAAAAAAGATTAATAAGAAGAATTTGAGTAGAACCATGATTACTCCACTTCCGGGGTGGCTTCTTTTGTTAGATCTTCTTCAACCACCGAGAATGAAAGGGGAGTTGGTTCTAATTTAGCTTTCTTTTGCATTTTAATTCATGCTTTGTTAATAAATTCGTTATACGTTTCTTTGGTTTCATACTTTGCATTTGCACTTTGTTTTTGCATTTTGCATTTTATTTTCACATTTGCTTCTACACTTTGCATTTTGTTAGTATACATAGCATGCCATTTGAATAAAAGTCTCTATGAATTGTTTAGTAATATTTTTAAGATGGTAAAAGTCTCTTAAATTTGATCATCAATTTTAGGTCATTTGACATGATTGAATGCTATACTTATATGATATTGGTTAAAATGGTGGTGGATTCCATTTTGGTTAATCAAGCTTGATTGCATAAAATACCTAGAGAGGACCACTTTAAGCCTAAACACTATTTTATCTTTGTGTGACATGCACTTACAACAATTGAAACTCTAGAACTTGCTTAGTTTCTTTTCAAAGTCACAATAGCATATGTGTGCATGGAGATGAAGGATATTTTTCATTCTTGTTTCCTTATTTCCCATTTCTTTCTCCACAATTTTCTTGAAACATTCTCATTTAACATCCTAAATCTTAATTCTCTTTGCTTGTCATATTTCTTTTATTTCATTGAGAGTTTGGATGAATTGCTTGATGAGTAAGGATGTCCAAGATTTTAAGTATGGAAGAAGGAACATCACTGAATTTGAAATGGCAGAAATGGATCTAGATTTGGAAAATGTTTGAGCAAGGGCTGATTTTAGGAGGTGTTTATGGTGCAAAATTCTAAAAATTCGTTTGTGAAAGAATGGCTTTAATGTTCTATGCTAAATGTGTCCATTTCTTGAGTCTTATCATGTCAAGAGCAAGCTATAGTTGTTTTAGATTTAGAGAGAGTTGATACTATATTGATACATTCAAAACTCTAGGAGACACATAATGGAAGAATATGTTGATGTGCTTAATTCTGCAGAGATGAGAAAGAAACTGAAATTGGCAAAAGTTGATACTGTAATGGGGTTCTAAAATTGCTTGGCTAATTCAAGAACTTAAATTGAGGAAGAGAAACAGATTCAACTAGTGAAAAAGCAGTAAAGTGTGAAAAACTTAGAAGCAGTAGCAAGAGGAAGATATAACATCAATGGTGTGCCAATATTTAGAACTAAATAAGAAACAGTTGTGGGAAGCTGTACATGGTTCTGAGCTAAAAAGTTAATTTCGTTTCATGATGGGAATTTCAGAGACAGGAATTGTACAGAATTGCAAGAGTTATGAGCTGCCCAGTGGAGTTGAAATGAGGAATAAAAGGAAGGGCAAACCTGCACACTGCTGTGAGTAGTAGTTGAGGCTGACAATGATGTATCAACTTGGTCACTTTTAATCTAAACAAAGTATCAAACATCAAAAATAGGAACAAGAGAAGGAGAACATAGGATGACAATTGATGTTAAGTGAGAAACAGCAACCTGGAAATGCAAATTCTGCAGAAGTGAAGCTGATATTTTTCTGCCAATTTGAGAAGGAAATTGTAATGAGCAGGAACTGTATAAACATGGAGGTTTTAGGTTATGCATTGTGAAGAGTCTTAAGAGACAAGATGAAAGAAGTATTGAAGTTTTGTGTGACTAAACGTGACAGATTGATACAAAGTTGAAATCTGTAGTTTGTTGTGCAGATTTGGGAAATAAATTGTCTGTATTAAGATCTAGATCTGCATCTAGCTGAGCTGCATGGTGTGAGAGTTTTGCCATTGAACAGAAATGAAATTCAATTCTGATTAAGATCAAGTGAAAAAGAGAATGTAAATAAAAAGGAAAATGAAGAATGCTGTAAGTTGCAGCAGTGAGAAAATATACAGGAGATGAGCAAGTTTGTGCCAATCTTTCATGCAATTTTCTGATTAGATATGAATTGAATTCAAGCCCCATTGATTCAATACTAATTGAGAGACATTAATGCTTGTTCACAGGCAAGAATTTTATAGAAGAACAGAACTGCAGAGTGGAAGATGCAAATTAAAACCTTGTTTCCTTAATTACATGTAGTGTTTCCCTTCTCCATTGAGTCATGTGGTGTGCCAAACTTATTGAATTAAGTGAATTTTAAAAGTTAGATTGCGGCAATTGAATTGGGTCAGTTATGAATTATTCCTTGGAAAGATTTTGGAATTTGAATTGGAATTCAATGATTAAAATTTATTAAAGTTGAATTCTTTATTGCTTAGATGAAATCACTATGAGGCACAACTGATTTCTGAATTCTGCATCTGCAGATTTCAGTTTCAGCAATTCAAAACTTGAGAAGTTGAAATGCTTAATTCCAGAATTATTTTCCTGTTGCTTTGGTGAACTAAGGAAGTTCTGATTTTCCAGCAGGGGAGAAACAAGATCAAATTTCAAGTTTCTGAAATGTTAATTAAGAAACTTAATGGTTTCTGAAATTCTGGTACAAGGAACCAGGGCTAATTCAATGAAGCTGTGAATTGATGTATTGTAACGACCCAAATTTCCTCATTTTGAGCCCCAAAAATAATTCAAAAACATTTAGAAATACCTTTAAAATATTCTAGAGATTTTTAGGAATTTTTAAGTATTTTTACGTAATTTTTGGAATTCGTTTGGTATTTTTACCAAGAGGAAGAAGTTAAAAAAAAAAATAATATATGTTGAAGTCAGGTTTTGAACCCAAGATCACGGACCCGAACCCAAGTCTTAACGAACTCAGCTCAACCATCTAGTCTACGGGTGTTTTGTTAATCATATATGGAGCGATATATATTTAAGTAGTAGTTAGGAACAGTAAAATAATAGGAAATAAAATGATTACAGCTGGGATTCGAACCCACAAGTTGGGCTTTAAGCAAAACGCAGCCCACCAACAGACCAGCCGAACTTTTCTTAACTAAATCTATATCTAAATATATTTAAGTAGTACTAGTTAATAGAAACCTTAGAGTATTAAAAGGAAGAACTTAGGGATTAATTACAAAACCTAAATTCTTTCCTCACCCTTCCTCTCCCGACGTGAGCGGCGACTCTTCTCCTCTCTCGCGGCGGAAACGAAGAAGAAACCAGGTTTGGTCTCCGGTGCCGGCGAGCTCTCTCCTCCACGGATCCTTCACCAAGCCGAACTTCTCTCGGCAAGGTCAGCGCGGGCACAAGAAGAAGTCGCAAGTTTTCAAGCTTTGAAACCCTAGACCTTCCTCTCCTTCGGTTGTAAGTCCAAGAATCGCCGGTAAGTTGCTACTCACCTGCAGTAGGATAGCTCCGATTGTTTCTTTCTTTTTCCAAAAGCTTTGAGAAAATTGTAGATGGTTGGTGCTTTTGTTTCGGATTGTGTTGTGCCGAATTCATATTTGCTAGGGATTTTGATCTCTTTCTTTGCTTCCGGAGTGATGTGCAGAATTGGTTTTTTTGCTAGAGGGTTAAGTGTAGTTCTGAGAATTGATTCCTCCTTTGTGCTTCTGTGGTAGCATGCTCAAAGATTGAATAAGTTTGTGCATAGGTTTTATTTTAAAAACAAACCAGCAAGCATAACTTAGTATTGTGCAATGAAAAGGATAAAAACAGCTTCTCTTGAAGTGTTCTGTGGAGTTCGGTTGTACTAGGAAAGGGGGCACGAGCAGTTCCTTTTGGGGCTTGCTGTGCAATTCGGATATTGTTGCTGCCAGGCAATGAACCTGTGATGGTTTAGATTTTTGAGCATGTGGTTTAGGTTCTGATTTCCCAGCAAATTCTGTGTTGATTTCCTCTGCTGCTTTAGCTTGGTTATTAATTCCTTTGCTGCCGTATATTTGCATTCTTGAATATAAGGCATGTGAGTTAGATTCTTTAGTTTTATGATTTAGCATGTTGTTGGACTTTCCTATTTGTTATTAGTTAAGCATGTGTAGTTTCTTTATTACTAGAAGAGCATGAGCAGTGTTGAATTGTAATGTTTCTCCTTGCTATTGGAATAACATGAGCAGATTTCTAGTTTCTTATGTTATTAGATGTGCATGAGTAGCCTTCCTTCTAAAACAATCAGTTTCTAGTTTCTTTAGAGCTTAATATGTAGAATTGTTTTCCTTTGTTTTAAATCTGTTGTAGCATGTTTGGAGAAGTTAGATATGCTTTCTTTTGATTTGTCTCTGATATAACATGCTTATAGAAGTCAGATTTTCTTTCCTTTGATTTAATTCTGTTGTAGCATGCCTATATTCTTTTTAAGAGTTTAAGAAAAATATAAGAAAGATAAAGAAAAGAAAGAAGAAGGCCAAGGCCTTAAGTAGATCCCAAAGTTAAGACTTTAGGGATTTTGGCACACAAGGTGCTAAAGAAAATGCCGAGGCATTATATAGAAGTATTAAAAGATAACAAGTATTTTACTTTTATCAGTGGCACTGTGTTGGACTCTCTGTCCTTGGGCTGGGCTCCCATAGTCGTCCCTTGGTTTAGATAACCTAGTAGTAACGGCTCGGCCGATGGTCGACGGTCGACGACCATAGGGTCGCAGTTAGGGATGCGCGCATAGTAAAAGCACAGTTGCCGGGCCCAAGAAGAAGTTGATTATTATTTTGAAGTATTATAAGTATAAGTTTTTGAACAAGTAAAATGAGTTTTACATAAACATAAAGTATTAAAGATTAAGTTAGAACAAATGAAATAAAGTTTCATATAGTTCTGAAAATCAATAAGTTTAGTTCTTTATTCTACTATGTTTATCTAGTGGATGAGTAGTTTTCATGTTTACCTATTAGATGAGTAGCATGATTAGCGATTAGAATTACATGAGTAGATTTCTTAGCATTTCTTTGCTATTAGTTTGACATGAGCAGTTATGTTTATGCTTTATTTCTTTTTAGAGCATATAGTTTTTAGTTCTTTTCGTATACATGCACATTCGTGATTTTGTGAGTTAGATAGCGCTTACTAAGCAAATTTTGCTTATAGACTACACTTCCTCTTACTGTAGATACAGGAAAGGAAAAGATATAGAAAGGAAGGCGACAAGGTGGCGCGGATGGTGTGTGATGCCAGGACTATGGAAGCCTTGGGACTTAGTTTAAGAATTTATTAAGATTGTCATTTATTAAGAATGTATTAGATGAGTCATTTAGTCTTCCGCTGTTAGTTAATTGTATGTTTATTTTGTTTCCGCTATTCATTACTTGCATGATTTGATTTCATTAAACTGCGTGGTGATGTTATTCCTTTTGTGTGTTTGATATGTGTTCCAGCCGCCTGTGGCTGTGTATATTATGTTATGTATGTCAGTTTTGTTGGTTGCTACTCGGAAAGCCTATAGGTTCCATTGTACAAAAATTTTGTACAAAGGTCTGAACCTTTTCCTAGCTACCATGTGTTCTTTTAAATTAAATTTTGGATCTCCTGCGGAACTTAACACGTTTGATCCAAAACTTAATCTATTTGTTCTTTTAGGTTTTGACTTGGATCTCCTGCGGAACTTAACACGTTCGACCCAAGTCTCCTTAAGTTATTAATTCCATTAAATATCAATTTCCATAAAAGGTTCCCAGTACTGACGTGGCGAGGCACATGGCCTTCTTGGATATGGGAGCAACCACCACCGACTAGACAAAACCTTTAATAGAAAGCTAATATTTAATTTCCTAAAATAACTTTAGGTTAACCAAAGAGAACAATCAAATCACAAGGAAAAGAAAGAAACAAAAGAACACAACTTCGAAAAACCATATTCGAAATACTAGAACGTAAGCCTCTTGTATTTGGTATTATTTCCATAAATAACTAGCATGATGCGGAAATAGAAATTACTAGTTATACCTTGTAGAAAAACCTCTTGATCTTCTACCGTATTCCTCTTCTAACCTCGGACGTTGTGGGCAACGATCTTCCAAGATGAGAAACCACCAACCACCTTCTTCTCCTCCAAGCAAGGTTCGGCCACAAAGAGAAACTTCACCAAGGAGGAAAAACAAAATACTAACCAAGCTCCAAGAGATGCTAGCTTTCTCTCCTTCTTCTTCTTCTTCTCCGAGTAGTATCCGGCCACCACAAGAACTCCAAGGGAGAGGGAGAGGTTCGGCCACCACAAGAGGAAGAGAAGGAGATGATGGCCCGCCACACCAAGGCGCCAAAGAGGGAGAGGAATAATAGATGTTGTGTCTTGTGAAGGCACCCTCACCCCTTCTTTTATATTCCTTGGCCTAGGTAAATTAGGAAATTTAATTACAACAAATTTTCCTTAATTTCCTTGACATGATTTAATTGAGAAAAATAAAATAATATTTCCCAATTAAACAATGATGGCGGCCACATCAAGAGGAAACAAATTGGACAAGTTTTAATCAACAATTAAAACTTTCCTTATTTGTTTCGAAATTTTAAAAATAAAATTTCTCTTTAAAAATCTCTTCATGGTTAATAAAAGGAAATATCTATAATTTTAATTTTATTAACATGTGAATAATTTTAAAGAGAAAATAAAAACTCTCCAATCTACAAATAAGGAAAGAGATCTAATCTCTTTCTTTAATCTTTATAAAACTTTTACAAGAGAGATATTTTAATTTTAATTCTCTTTAAAATATATCTTCCACATAATAATAAAATCTAAAATTAAATTTCTTTTTATTTAATTATGGCCGGCCCTACTAGCTTGGGTTCAAGCTAGGGCCGGCCACCTTAAACTCAAGCGGCCCTAGCTTGGTTCCCAAGCTAGCTTGGCCGGCCCCTTTAGGTGGGTATAAAGGTGGGTATATGTGGGTATAGTACTCTATAAATAAGAGGCTACGATAGGGACCGAGAGGAGGAATTGGTTTTGGTCTCCCGATAAAATTAAGCATCCCGTGTTCGCCAACACACAACTTAATTTTATCAATGATAATTCATTCCACTAGAGAACTATCATTGAACTACCGCACCAATCCCAAATTACATTTTGGGCTCCTTCTTATTATGAGTGTGTTAGTCTCCTGTGTTTAAGATATCGAATGTCCACTAATTAAGTGAGTTACCGACAACTCATTTAATTAATATCTAAGTCCAAGAGTAGTACCACTCAACCTTATTATCATGTCGGACTAAGTCCACCGCAGGTTTAACATGACAATCTTTATGAGCTCCTCTTGAGGACATTATCAACCTAGTATCACTAGGACACGGTTTCCTTCTATAATCAACAACACACACTATGAGTGATACCATTTCCCAATTTATCGGGTTTATTGATTCATCGAACTAAATCTCACCCATTGATAAATTAAAGAAATAAATATCAAACATATGTGCTTGTTATTATATTAGGATTAAGAGCACACACTTCCATAATAATCGAGGTCTTTGTTCCTTTATAAAGTCAGTATAAAAGGAACGACCTCAAATGGTCCTACTCAATACACTCTGAGTGTACTAGTGTAATTATATAGTCAAGATAAACTAATACCTAATTACACTACGACTTTCTAATGGTTTGTTCCTTTCCATTCTGGTCGTGAGCTCCTTTATAATTTATAAGGTACTGATAACATCATCTTCTGTATGTGACACCACATACTATGTTATCTACAATATAAATTAAATGAACAACTACAAACAAATGTAGATAATTAGACCAAATGTGATTCTTTATTCATAATGAATGTTTACAAAGCTTAGGTTCTCAGTATACCCAACAATCTCCCACTTATACTAATGACTAAGTTGCCATATCTTCTACCATACATCCGATTCCCATTCCTCCACATGCCGATCGAAGCTTTCCGGAAGGGCCTTAGTGAAAGGATCCGCCAGGTTATCCGGTGATGCAATCTTGGCGATGACAACTTCTCCTCGCTCACGATATCTCTTATCAAGTGGTACTTGCGCTCTATATGTTTACTTGCCTTATGGGCTCGTGGTTCCTTCGAGTTTGCAATTCCATTATTATCACAATAAATTGTGATGATTTTGGGCAAACAAGGAATCACATCTAAGTCCATTAGAAAGTTCCTGAGCCATACTGCTTCTTTAGCTGCCTCAGAGGCTGCTACATACTCGACTTCCATGGTTGAGTCCGAAACGCATTTCTGCTTAACACTCCTCCATGAAATGGCTCCACCTCCTAAAGTAAACACATAGCCTGATGTAGACTTACTGTTATCCCTATCGATTGGAAATCAAAATCCTGTAACCCAGGAGCAAATCATCCGCTTGGTAAACTAGCATATAATCCCTAGTCCTTCTCGTGTACTTTAATATATGCTTACCGCAGTCCAATGTCCTTGTCCAGGTTACTCCGATATCTGTTGACCATGCCTACCAAAACAGATATCGTGTCTCGTATATAGCATTGCATACATTAGGCTTCCTACACCCGAAGCGAACCGCTTTCATGTCCTCTATCTCTTTGATGTCTTTGGAGACATCTCTTTAGATAGAGCTACTCCATGTCTAAAAGGTAAGAAACCTTTCTTGGAGTCTTGCATGCTAAAACGAGCAAGGATTGTATCTCTATATGAAGCTTGGGATAGACACAACATTCTTCTCTTCCGATCCCTTATAACTTTGAACCCAAGAATGTGTGCACATTCTCCTAAGTCCTTCATATCAAATTGTTTGGACAACCATACCCTTACGCCCGATAATACCTTGACATTGTTGCCAATTAACAAAATATCATCTACGATAGTACAAGAAATATCACCACATTTCCGTTACACTTCTTGTATACACAAGACTCATCCGGACACTGAATAAATCCATATGACTGGATTACTTCATTAAACCGGATGTTCCAAGACCTTGAAGCTTGCTTCAGTCCATAAATGGACCGATTGAGCTTGCACACTAGATGCTCTTTGCCTTTTTCAATAAACCCTTCTGGTTGCTTCATATGGATGTTCTCTTCAAGACTTCCATTAAGGAAAGCTGTCTTGACATCCATTTGCCAAATCTCATAATCCATATGAGCAGCAATGGATAAGAGTATCCGGATAGACTTAAGCATGGCTACCGGTGAAAAGGTTTCCTCATAATCAATTCCCTCTTTCTGAGTGTACCCTTTCGCAACAAGCCTAGCTTTGAAGGTTTCTACCTTCCCGTCTGTCCCTCTTTTCCTTTTGTAAATCCACTTGCATCCAACGGCTTTTACACCATCAGGTGGTTCTACAAGCTCCCAGACCTTATTAGAGTACATAGACTCTATTTCAGAATTCATTGCCTTTTGCCAAGATGCTGCATCTATATCTTGGAGTGCTTCGTCATATGTTCGGGGATCAGGTTCATGTTTACCCGGGATCAAGTCCGAAGACTCTCCCAAAAACATGAATCTTTCAGGCTGCCTTACAACCCTCCCACTACGACGAGGCACTGTCTGTGGTTGTGTATCATGTGTGACACGTGTTGCAGTCTCTTGTGGTACTTCATCTTGTACTGTTGGTACTGAAGTAGACGTGTCCTCTCTAAGTTCTTCTAAAACAACTTTACTACTGGGCTTGTGATCCATTATATAGTCTTCTTCTAAAAACTGGGCATTGGTGCTAACAATGACCTTCTGGTCTTTAGGACTATAAAATAAACCACCTTTCGTTCCTTTGGGATATCCTACAAACACGCGAACTTCTGTACGAGATTCTAACTTATCAGCATCTGGTTTCAGCACATGTGCTGGACTACCCCAAATCCGAATATGTCTTAGACTGGGTTTTCGCCCATTCCACAATTCTATGGGAGTAGAAGAAACTGATTTAGAAGGTACTAAGTTTAGAACATACACTGCTGTTTCCAGAGCATATCCCCAAGAATTTGGTAATTCTGAATAACTCATCATTGATCTAACCATCTCCATAAGAGTCCTATTCCTTCGCTCTGCTACACCATTCTGTTGGGGTTCCAGTGCAGACAATTGGGATTGAATCCGGCCTTCGATAAGTAATTCCTAAACTCTCCTAAGAGGTATTCGCCACCACGATCGTAGTAGTGTCTTGATACTTTTACCTAGTCGTTTCTCCACATCACCTTGTATTCTTTGAACTTATCAAAGCACTTGGACTTTCGGCGCATTAGGTAAATGTATCCATATCTTGAATAATCGTCTATGAAAGAGACAAAATATTCAAAACCTCCTCTTGCCGGGACAGACATAGGACCACATAAATCCGAGTGAACCAACTCTAACACTTCTTTGGCTCTATACCCTTGGCCTTGAACGGCCTCTTGGTCATTTTACCTTCTAAGCAAGATTCACAAGTTGGAAAATTTTCCAACTCTAATGAACTTAAAAGTCCATCGGCTATAAGCCTCTGAATCCTACTTAAGTTAATATGACCAAGCCTTAGATGCCAAAGATATGCTTGGTTCATTTCTGAAGGTTCTTTTCTCTTATTAGAATTAGAAGATGAATTATAAATTTCCATGTTTTGCTTTGTGGAAGAATTTGGATTTAAAATATACAAATTGCCAACTAATGCACCGGAACAGATAATCACTTTATTTCTTTTAATAACTACATCGTTATTGAAAGAAACGAATATCCATCTAAAAACAGTTTAGAAACTGAAATTAAATTCTTTCTAAACTGGGTACATAAAGACAATTTCTTAAAACCAAATTTCTATTTCTACTAAAAGATAAGTAGACGTCTCCCACTGCAACAGGCACCACCTTAGTAGCATTGCCCATGTAGACGGTAATCTCTCCTTCAGATAGTCATCAGGTTTTCGTATCTACACTACAGGTACTGGTAGATAACACCGCTAAACATGTTTCAACAACTAGAGTATGAGATATACCTTTGTTTTGGTTCTTACGAGGACGATCCGCCTTCCATGCCCGCTTGCAGATGAAGCACTTGCCCTTGGCTTCTTCACTGACTTTAAATCCCGTCACTGAGATTTATTCACTTTCTTTTGAACCAGTTTGTTTCTTCTTCTTCTTACCTTTCGGTTTAGAAGTAGAACCATTTTCGATAGTGAATTTGAGCATTGTGACGAAATAACCCTTCTGCTTCTTGTCAATAGTTCCCCTAATGAATAAATCCTTTTATTCATATTATAGTTCAAGTGAATTGCTCAAAACTTTTAGGTAGGGTTTGGAGGATCATATCGATCCGGGTTTCCCATCAATTTCTCCTCCAAGGATCTGATTTCGTTCGGATAAGCCATCATGTTTAGGATATGATCCCTTACAGAGTACCCTCTTGCATGGTGGTCATTATCTTTCTCATAGCTTCTTGTCTAGAAGCCCTATCCCGATGACCAAAGAGTTCCTTGAGATTGTTCATAATATCATAAGTTGTTGGTAAATCTTTATGCTGATGTTGCAATACATTTGACATTGAAGCCAAAATGTAACACCGCGCCATCTCATCCGCTTTTACCCATTTCCTATGATATTCAATCTCCTCTTGGGTAGATTCACCAATGGGTGCATCAGGGCAATGCTCAACAGGACAAATTTATAGCTTTCAGCAGTAAGAACAATATCCAGGTTTCTTTTCCAATCTATGTAATTTGGTCCGATAAGTCTATTTTGTTGAAGTATGATGGACGAGTGGGTTGAAAGTCATCCTAAGAATCACAAATAACTTTTGGTCGAACTCTAAATTTAGAATAATATTGATTCCTCAAACAATACTATTTTAAATTAACCAACACCTTAAACCACCGTTAATTTTGTATGCCACGTTAGTGTGGACGTATACAAATTCAACATTTGTAAAGGAGGGTTTAACCCATTAATTTTATTATCTTGTCAACCTAACTTTTGACAAATAAAATTAATAGTTGGTATTATTTGGTCACACAAATAATAGCGATGACTCTTGGGAGGATACTATTAGATGTGTCTAAGTGTACACCATTACTTGACACTAAGTCCATTAATAAGATTATGCCCCTTCCGTTGGGAAGATCACACGCTCTTAATTAACTTCCTATAGTCATCCATAAATGGAAGTCTGCTCTAGTGATCCGCAAACAAGCTCATCCGTTATGGAGGAAGGCACTCGAGCCAACGCAAGCTCGTTTGCATCACTTACAAACCAAGAATGGAGACCATGGGATTTACTTAAAATCCTCTCCCACTTAGTTATTTATAAATGAGGAATTTTAACTATGCTAGCCTACTAAACTTGTAAACTAACATGCACAAACACAATATAAAAGCAATAAATAGAAAATCTAATTTTCAACTATTATGGCTTTTATCTTTAATTGTCCTCCGTGTGTTGTCATCCAAGCTGCTGCCATATTTGGCCATCGCCACCGGGTCTAACTGTCGCTTGCTCCTTGTTCCGCTGCGCCTCTGGTCCTTAGAAGGTTCCACGCTTTGCAAGATTCGATCCGCGACATAAATAGAATTTTACATTTTGATCCTATATTCCATAAAAGGAATGTACATGTATCTAGATCAAAAATAAAATCCTAATAAAACTAAATACAGCTCCTGCTGTATTTTAATACAATCATGCACACACATATAAATTGCCCTTGACATGTCCAAGGGTCCAATCACACACATAATTAACTAAAAGCCATAATAGTTGGATCCTGCATCCATAGAGTTAGCACATCCTACTATTAACCTGCCTAAATTATGTATGACATGTGCATAATTAAACTAAATACCAAATACACAGAGGCTAAACCCTAGCTCTGATACCAATTGTTGGTTGCTACTCGGAAAGCCTATAGGTTCCATTGTACAAAAATTTTGTACAAAGGTCTGAACCTTTTCCTAGCTACCATGTGTTCTTTTAAATTAAATTTTGGATCTCCTGCGGAACTTAACACGTTTGATCCAAAACTTAATCTATTTGTTCTTTTAGGTTTTGACTTGGATCTCCTGCGGAACTTAACACGTTCGACCCAAGTCTCCTTAAGTTATTAATTCCATTAAATATCAATTTCCATAAAAGGTTCCCAGTACTGACGTGGCGAGGCACATGGCCTTCTTGGATATGGGAGCAACCACCACCGACTAGACAAAACCTTTAATAGAAAGCTAATATTTAATTTCCTAAAATAACTTTAGGTTAACCAAAGAGAACAATCAAATCACAAGGAAAAGAAAGAAACAAAAGAACACAACTTCGAAAAACCATATTCGAAATACTAGAACGTAAGCCTCTTGTATTTAGTATTATTTCCATAAATAACTAGCATGATGCGGAAATAGAAATTACTAGTTATAACTTGTAGCTAAAACCTCTTGTTCTTCTAACGTATTACTCTTCTAACCTAGGACGTTGTGTGGGCAACGATCTTCCAAGATGAGAAACCACCAACCACCTTCTTCTCCTCCAAGCAAGGTTCGGCCACAAAAGAAAAGCTTCACCAAGGAGGAAAACCAAAATACTAACCAAGCTCCAAGAGATGCTAGCTTTCTCTTCTTCTTCTTCTTCTCCGAGTAGTATCCGCCACCACAAGAACTCCAAGGGAGGGAGAGAGGTTCGGCCACCACAAGAGGAAGAGAAGGAGATGATGGCCGGCCACACCAAGGAGCAAAAGAGAGAGAGAATAATAGATGTTGTGTCTTGTGAAGGCACCTCACCCCTTCTTTTATATTCCTTGGCCTAGGTAAATTAGGAAATTTAATTACAACAAATTTTCCTTAATTTCCTTGACATGATTTAATTGAGAAAAATAAAATAATATTTCCCCAATTAAACAATGATGGTCGGCCACATCAAGAGGAAACAAATTGGACAAGTTTTAATCAACAATTAAAACTTTCCTTATTTGTTTCGAAATTTTAAAAATAAAATTTCTCTTTAAAAATCTCTTCATGGTTAATAAAAGGAAATATCTATAATTTTAATTTTATTAACATGTGAATAATTTTAAAGAGAAAATAAAAACTCTCCAATCTACAAATAAGGAAAGAGATCTAATCTCTTTCTTTAATCTTTGTAAAACTTTTACAAGAGAGATATTTTAATTTTAATTCTCTTTAAAATATATCTTCCACATAATAATAAAATCTAAAATTAAATTTCTTTTTATTTAATTATGGCGGCCCTACTAGCTTGGGTTCAAGCTAGGGCCGGCCACCTTAAACCCAGGCCCTAGCTTGGTTCCCAAGCTAGCTTGGCCGGCCCCTTTAGGTGGGTATAAAAGGTGGGTATATGTGGGTATAGTACTCTATAAATAAGAGGCTACGATAGGGACCGAGAGGAGGAATTGGTTTTGGTCTCCGATAAAATTAAGCATCCCGTGCCGCGAACACACAACTTAATTTTATCAATGATAATTCATTCCACTAGAGAACTATCATTGAACTACCGCACCAATCCCAAATTACATTTTGGGCTCCTTCTTATTATGAGTGTGTTAGTCTCCTGTGTTTAAGATATCGAATGTCCACTAATTAAGTGAGTTACCGACAACTCATTTAATTAATATCTAAGTCCAAGAGTAGTACCACTCAACCTTATTATCATGTCGGACTAAGTCCACTGCGAGGGTTTAACATGACAATCTTTATGAGCTCCTCTTGAGGACATTATCAACCTAGTATCACTAGGACACAGTTTCCTTCTATAATCAACAACACACACTATGAGTGATACCATTTCCCAATTTATCGGGTTTATTGATTCATCGAACTAAATCTCACCCATTGATAAATTAAAGAAATAAATATCAAACATATGTGCTTGTTATTATATTAGGATTAAGAGCACACACTTTCATAATAACTGAGGTCTTTGTTCCTTTATAAAGTCAGTATAAAAGGAACGACCTCAAATGGTCCTACTCAATACACTCTGAGTGTACTAGTGTAATTATATAGTCAAGATAAACTAATACCTAATTATACTACGACTTTCTAATGGTTTGTTCCTTTCCATTCTGGTCGTGAGCTACTGTTTATAATTTATAAGGTACTGATAACATCATCTTCTGTATGTGACACCACATACTATGTTATCTACAATATAAATTAAATGAACAACTACAAACAAATGTAGATAATTAGACCAAATGTGATTCTTTATTCATAATGAATGTTTACAAAGCTTAGGTTCTCAGTATACACTCCAACAAGTTTAAGGTCACCGGTACAGGGGAGACTTTGCCGAAATTTTTCGGTAGGGTTTCCATGTGGTTTTTAATCACACCGGTTAAGTAGCGTTAGTAGTTAAGTAACAGTCACTCTTAGAGAATAGTAGCAGTAAGAAGGGTGGTCGTTACATGTATCAACTTTAAGACATTGTGTGCCAAGATGTTTTAAAGTCATATTTATGAAACTAACATCCAAAGCAACTGATTTCTCCAATTTTGAAACCGTGAACAACATTATGTTGTTTTAAAATCAGATTTCATTGACTTTGATTGCTAAATTGTTTAAAGGTAGAATTCTGTTTTGAAAGACTAAATCTGCTCTTTGGAAATTTGTTGAAATTGAAGCAGTGACACATAGGTGTATCAAAATTATATTGGTTTACTGAATCCTGGTTTCACCTTGCTGTGGCTACTGTGAAGAATGTATCAACTCAAGTTTCTAATGTGTCATTTTGGTGAATATCAAATCTGTGCAGAAATATTCAGTTTTACCACTTGTTGTCCTACTCTTGAGGAGTGAAGATTGTGCCAACTTATTCCGGAATTCTTTAACTGAATACAACTTCAATTTTAGAATCAGTAGAGAAGATTCTGAATTATTGTATCAATTGCGAGCCAAGAGTTCACATAGTTCTAATTTGTGGCAAACTCAATAGTTCACTGGAATGTTGCATGCTAAACTGAATTCACAGCAGTGTTTCAAAAGCCAAAACCTGATTCTCTGAAGTTGGCAGCTTCCTGATACTGAAGTGGTGATAAATTAGATATCAGAGCTTGGTTTCAGTTCTGATATTCACAGAACAAAAGGCTTCTTGGTTTCATAACGATGTTGTATCAAGTTTGTCAATGTTTCAGATTTTAATCCTGCAGCTTGCAAAAATTCTAGCAATTTGATTAAGCTATAGTTGTCAAATTCAGATATTTAAGAATTGGAACTAAGTTCTTTAAACATTGTGCAGTTCTGAAAATTAAAAGCTGATACTTAATCTGAATAATTTCCTGCTGACATAATCAGAAATAAAGCTGGAATTTTGTGAGTTTATAGTTTCTGTAATTTAGCAAAATAGATTTGAATTCTGCAGTTGTGAACTTAAAGCTGGACTTAAGTGTGTGATATCTTTATCTTAGTTTCAAGGAATTGGTGCCAACTTCGTTGTTGCTGATCAAATTGAAAGGCTGAATTTCTAATTGTTGCTGTTGATGACAATAATGCTGTCTGAATTCTGGAACTGAAGGCTAGTTTCAGAAATCTGTATTTTAGTGCCAATGGATGAAATTCTAAAAGTATGAGCTAGATTTCAATGCTAGAAGCAGTGAAAGCAGAAATAGAGAAGAGCAGAATTTGTTTAGAAACATGATTGAATTCTGTGTTCGAGCTGCTGTAAGTATACAAAATTGAGGAGCCGAGCCTTTAAACAAAATGCACAATTGAAGATCTTTAAGTTCCAAAATTACTGTTATGGTTTGCGATTTATGGAGTTTGTGCAATATCTGTACAATGGCAGATTTCTGAAACTGTAATGCAGTGATTCCAGAGGTGGATTGTTATTGCTATTAAAATCTTAACTTGAAGTCTTGAATTGCTGACTGCTGTTAAATGTATCTGAATGCTGAGGATACTGAACTTTGTGCCAAAAGTGTATCAAAAATCAGACTTAGAAAGATGAATTCAGAAAAAAAAATAGGCAGCAGGAATTAAGAGTTTAAAGAGCTGCAGAAATGAAGACAAGATGAATAGATAGCTTCCATAGTGAAGTTCCTGAAATTCTGATACAAGCTGAAATTACTTTGAATTCCAGCTAAGTTGTTACCTTATAGGATTGATACATTATACAATTGAATGTTGAATGGTATTGAGATGGAGAAGTGAATCCTTTGTCATCTCTGGAATTTATGAAGTGCAATAATGAATTTGTGTCAACTTTTAAATTCATTTGTTGATCAGGAATAACTGTAATGATTTGATTTTTATCTCCATACTAATCCAGCTGTGTTCTTTTGCAGTTCCAGAGTTAATCATTGCTGTTCTGTACCTGAGCATCAGATTTCTGTAATGGAACCCTGTTGGCTTTTGCAAAAGCTAAGGGAGAAGGAGGAGATAATTCAGTTTAGATTGCTATAAAGTGTGTGTTTCAAAATCCTATGAGTATCTTACAAAACAGTGAGGAAGTTGAAATTCAAGTAGAATTTTTATGCCATTGACAGCAAATGAAGGCTGATGTGAGCTGTAGAAGCAGAAATGAAGAAAAATAGTGATGTTTTTATTAGCAATTCCTTCAATTGATGCTACTAAATAAAGAAATGGTGATTTCTTTATTTGAACAACTTGTTGCAAGTGTATGAAGTTTGATTTGGTATTTTACCAATTTGGAAAGGGTTCATCAACCACTGAATCCTGCAAACCAAGCTGAGATTACCTTGAATTCCAGGATTGGAATTGATTGAAGCTGGAAATTGTTTTGTATCAAATGGAGTATCAAAATTTCAGAACAACCTTAAAACCAATGTGAAATTCAACTCAAGTTTTGTGTTGTGATGACACAAATGGTACGATCAGAAATCCAGTGCAGAATTTTGCAACTCATCAATCCAATTCAGAAATCAGACTTGACCAGAAATCAGAATTCTGCACTGTGCAGAAATTTTGTTTTCTGTATTTGGGAACTAAGTTTGTTGTTGGAATTCTGGAGTATGAGTAACATGAAAGTGATAGAAAGAATGTGTATCAAGTTTGTAGGTGCTGCTGATTTCATAGTGGCTGCTGGAATTTTTCACAGCAGCTTATATTTTAAAGGCTGATGAAAAGAAAAAAAAATTATCAGTGGCCAGAAGAGTTTCAAGAATTGGAAAGCATGATGTTTTGTATTGTCCGAGACGACCAATGTTTTAAGTGTGGGGGAGGAAGTTCTTATTCATAAATTGATTTGAGATTATTTGGGTTTCAAAATGCTAGAATTGAAGTGGAAAAAGAGCAAAAACAGTGAGAAAAAAAAATTTTGGCACATCAAGAGAGTATCAAGTGGAAGATAGAGTATCAAGATTCTTTGTTTGCCATCAAATTGAAGGGGAGGTTAGCTTGGTCTTTTGAATTAGTAACAACAAATGGTATTCATCTCTTTACACATCAAATTGGTCAACTCATCAAGTATATTCCTCCAATTCTCTCATCTTCTCAATTCTTCATTAATGCCTTTTTCAATTGGATTGAGTGAGCTCCACTTATACACATTTTTGAGTGTGAGAGTAGAATAGGTAAAAACCTTGTGAGATTGCAATTTGCTTAATTTTTCAATTGAATTGAAACTACCATACCTACTGATTATTGTTTGGATTATATTCATGATTGTTAGTGATCTTTAGATGGTCTTAGTTAAATTCTTTTTACTATCTTCTAGGTATTGCTAGGGAATTTTCTATGGAGATGATTTTTAGTTTTCTTTACTTGCACGGGACGTTCAAGACTAAGTGTGGGGGATTTGATAACCATGATTTTATTGTATTATTTTGATTCATTTATGCATGGTTTGATGTTGATTTCATAGGTTTAAATCATGGTTACATCACATTTTATGCCTTGTCTTTATTTTTGGACTTAATTGTAAATTATATTATTTTTTATGTTATTTGATGCTAATATTTGATTCTTATTTTGTAGGCATCAAAGGATCATGGGTGTGGATCTATTTGAACCGAAATTGTGCTCGAATCGGAGTTTAAACGAGAAGATCAAACTTTGGAGTATTAAGGGTCGTTCATCAAGAATAGGACAGATCTGAACCATCCAGTGAAAATCTGGCCCATCCAACCTAATGAGGAGGAGACCTCAACTATAGATGAAGATCCAGAGGTTTTGATCCAGATCTGAGTTCATATAGCCATTGATCCAGCCCGAATTAATCTGGACCGTTCATCAAAGATTGGGCAGATTTGAACCATCCAGTGAAGATCTGGTCGATCCGACCTAAGAGAGAGTAGATCCAGACCCTAGATGAAGATCAGTAGCTCCGGATCAGATTTTGGATGACTTTTCACCGTTGATTTAGCTCCAAAATTGATCCTAGCCGTCCGTTCAGATATGGAACAGATTCAAAACACATAAGCTACATTGTTTTCCAGTGTCGATCTCTTCCTCCGCACAGCTTCGCGTCCCGCGGCATCTCTGAGATTTCGGCCCCTTTCTCTTCTCCAATCAATTTCCCGAGTTTCAACCTTGGTGTAGAGCTTCTCGGCGGTGACATCCCGATCATCTGGAGCATCGGCGAGTGTTCTTTCCGGCGCGTTTTCCACTTGTGGCGTTTCTCTATTTCACCTCAGATTTGGCGGTGGTCTTCCAATCTGAGGTTCTGATTCCTATCAGTGACGCTTGGAGGTGGTCCGTCGGCGTTATTGAGCTTCATCCGATGCCCATCCGCAGTCCGCAACTCCATCCAGATCCAGAGAACCAGATTTATAGATTTCTAGCATTTTCGGCCATTCTTGGGGTTTAGGGTTGTTTCCAGCGTGTCGGGGGTGGTCCGTCGGCATTGCTAAGCAATCCTCGAACTGAGACGCAGTTGAGATGCTCCGCTGAGGTCCAAAGTTGGGTGGTCTCGACTTTGGCACTCTTGTGTGACGGCAAGAGTGTGAAGTTTGGTGAGATTGGTTGTGAGTTGGATTGGTTAGGGTTTTATTTCATTTTGTTATTGTTTTTACAGCTTAGAACATATTCCTTTATGCTTGTTATGGCTTAGCAAGTAATCTAGCATTTCATTTCATAGTTGAAGCTTAATTTGTGTTTATTTGATGTTTGGTTAATTGTTTAGTGTTTAAGTTTTAAGCTAGGGTTTAATTTCTGTTTAGATCAGATTTAAATGCTTCGTGTTATTTCATTCCCAATTTAATTCAATGCTTAGATTAGATTTTATTTAAGTCTTGCTATTTCATTTGTAGTTAATTGTGTTGAAGATGAATTCACTACGTAGTGTGACAATGCGTCTTGGATTGATCGTTGTCACTTAGTAGATTTTCTTTATGCATTAGATTAATTTCTTATTTGCGGTACTTTTTATTTGTTAGATTTAAATTCAAAGTTTAAACCACCATTTCTATATTAAAAATCCCAAAAATAGGAATAAAATACAATCCTAAGATTACATCCTACCGTTTGTTCCTCGAGAGATCGATCCTGGGCTCGTTACTACAACATCATTGTGTAGATAAGGGGTTCAATGGAATATATATTGTTAATTTGATTTACGAGTGTGACAGATATCGTTACCATTCATCATGATGCCCAATTGACCAAAAAATCATAGGTTGATCTCAGAACCACTTCCAAACCTTTCAGCAGCTACAGTAAGTCATGTCACGTTCCTTTCACTCATCTTATAACCACTTGGTTCAAGACATGGTCTATGTGTTAGTCCCCACTACGTTGACTATGTCACACCTAGCCCAGGTAATATTTTCTCATCCTGTAGATTCAAACTACTCTGACATGTATCTAAGAGTCTCGTACTCTTAACATATAATGCTTTGTCCAAAGACTTTGAGTAATAATCCTAACGAGTGGTCATAGGGTATACGCCTTCTCATAAGGAGTGGTGAATCCTTTGTGAGCTATCCAAATACCTTCAAGAACTTTGACTTATATCCAATCATCCTGGGTCCACATCTCCAAGGAGATGCTTGCTTAAGATGTCAAAGTATAAATTTTCATGACCAAGATGACTTGTATACCTCAAGTCGAAGGAAACTTACACTCGAGCTGCAGTAAGAGCTTCACAAACATATCTATATATATGTAGAGAATCATATAAAGTCTTACAGCACGTCGCTCCAATGAACTAGTTACCATAACTAGCATCTACGTTTAACTCTCGACATCCCAATGTCTTCAGCTAGTGAAAAACGACTGTTTGGTTAGACCAAGGAGTATAATCCGTGCTAGTCTATCAGAATCGATGATGTCTGAACTCATCAATTCATCGACTAGGGAATATTCCAATACATTCATAATTACACATGTAGAGATACTCACAAGTTATGGTCCAATCACAAATTCTCTTATGTTATGAATCGTATCACGGACATTCAGTACGTGAGTTTAAGATCGAATCATACACATAAAGAATGTGCACCCAAATAGTGAATCTATATTTATAAAATAAAATAGTAAAAATCATAAGGTGATTGCCTTAGCACATCCCTAAAAAACTAACATAGAACACCTAAATTAGCGCCTTCTAATGTTTTGAAGGCATCTTGGGTACTATTCACCTGAGACCTTTTTGCTGCTTTTGCCCTACAAGTTAAGTTAGTCTAATATGACAATATCTAACTTGTAAAATAAAGTTAGCATAATAATAATAAAATTAATTTATGACTTAAATCCTATCCTCCAGACCAGGATCTAGTCAAGGTCTCAATTTAGGTTTATGAAATAGACCTAAATTGGATTGATGCCTACTGTCCTCTCAACCGGGACGTGATCTCACTTAGTCACTCTTCTCCAATGACATACCTTTACTTACCAAGTGTTAGGTTAGCTCCTTGGCGTCAATCTGACCCACTAGGTCTTCCTATCAGAATCACACATCCAAACTTCACCACTCAGGAATAGCACGTCCTGATCTCCTACCGAAATCACACATCCAGACATCCTCTTGCTAGAATCCCACATTTAGACTTCGCCACATGGGAATCTAACATCCTGAATGGACTTCCTACCTGGTGGCAGGTCCTCTTGACCCATCAAGTTAGTAAGCCCTGCACACTCGGTAACAAGGTTAGATCAAGATAACACCTAACTTAACTCATTTGTCATTTATCAAAACCTGAGTTAGACCGTTAGTGAAAATTATACCCACAATCTTCCCCTTTGATAGAATGATAACCTAAGTTAAAGTTAGGAAAAAATTCACAAACATAAAATGACTTTAAGAGAAAAAGATAACAGATAAATTTTTGTTCTCTTTATCATTTTAGGATTAAGTTTTATTTTTATTTTTATTGATTTTCTTACTTAAACCCTAACCCTCCCCCTTTAATATTCATAAAAAATGTGCAAATAAGCATGAAAAGTAATTAAACTTTGGTAAAATAATTATAAAACTTTCAGGTTTATTAGAGGGAGGTGTTAATAAAATTCTTCATAACTTTTCAAAATTTTCAAACGAGTTTCAAAAATTTTAACAAAAATATTAATTTGCTAGAGAAAATTATTTTGTAAGATATAAAACACTTTTAAAATGTTTCAAATTTTGAAACAAATTTGAACTTGGGAAAAAAATCTCTTTTAAAAAAATTTGGCAAACAATTTATCTAAGTAAAATAGTTTTGGAAGTATTTTCAAAGATAGATTTTTCAAAATAGAAACACACATGTTTGAAAAAGACTTTTTGAAAATTTAAAAGGTATTTTTAAAAGTATTTTTGAAAGTAATTTTGAAAGTGATTTTTGCAATAAATATAAGGAAAGAAGGTAAATTGTTTTGAAAATTATATTCAAATATTCTCCCCCTGAACCTGATGACCTCATCAAAAAAAATCTAGCCTTAAATGTCTAACCATTAGTTACTAACTAACTATCAGAAGATAACAATGTTTACTTGGTTAGTTAAGTAAATGTATCTAGTTAGTGTTTGACTAAAGTGGATCACTTAACTTGATCACTATAATTTAGGTATTTTTTGCCTAGACTTGTATTGATGCAATGATATAAGCATCTGAAGTCTAGGTAATAGGTCTATACATCTCACATCATTCTATGTTTTTGAATACATAATCAAGGTACACCTAGTGTGTGTGAGATGCTAGATACCTAGAACTATAGGAACATACTTTCTGTGGATTTGATCTAATCTAAGGTTAAAAATTAATTTCAAAATACTTAGGAAATAGGATTTTTTAGAAAATATAAAGAATTTTTCTAGAATTTGTAAATCATTTAAAAATGATTTTGAAAACAGCAGTCCTAGTCGATCGTACACATTCCTAATTTTCATCGTAAGTTACTAAATTTAAGTTCTGATAATGGTTTGTGGGTTAATTTGGTATGCTTTTCTTATTAACATGTATTACAAATTATTGAGTCTAAGTTAGGTAGTTTTGGTAGTCCTCTATCTAAGTCATTTAATTTGGTGAGATTTCTAAAGTTAGAGTGAGATATTCTCCTATGCCACAGCCAGGTTTCCTCTTTTTGTGTCAAGTGACACTTAAGTGACGAGCTGGCTAGGTTGATTGTGTAAATGTTATTATTCCTAAGTCCTCTTAATTTTATTGTAGGGTCTCTCATATGTTTAATTATACATTCAGTGGATGTAAACCTAATCTTATACTCTAAGTCACATAATTGGCAAACACTGAGTAGGTTAAATTTAAAATTTTCAATAAGTAGTACTTTATGAATAATGAAATTAGATTCTAGTTCAATGCTACCTATTCTAATTACCTTTAGTTTTTTGTTGTTTCTAAAGGCTACCATTCCTAGTCTTTTGAGGGTTAATTTAGTGAACATTGCTTAATCCTCAATCATGTGTCAGGAGCAATCACTATCCAATATCCTTTTAGATTCCTACAAAGAGTAGAAGAAAGAGATTTTAGCTCAAGTGTAAAATTTGAATTTAATTTTGAATTTGAATTTAAATTTGACTTAATTTGAATTTAATTTTAATTTTATTTAATTTATATTTTAATTTTAATTTAATTTTGGATTTTAATTTAAATTTGACTTGGATTTTGATTTTAAATTTGAATCTTATTCATCTCACCTGATCTATATTTTCAATTAGAGAATCCTATAATTTTGTGAGATGTGTTAAGTTGAATTTATAGATTTGGTTTAACTTGTGTTGGATTTAAGTTTAGCTTTGGGTTCAACAAATAGACATTCTTTGGATAAACTTTTAAACTATCGTGAGTCACCTAGACATCATTAGACTAACCACGCCTTCAAAAATTTTCAAATAGTCTTATCCACTGAACTTAATATAAAACTCTAGTCTAACTAGTTAGGATTAGTAAGGAGTAGCTTCAGTTAGTTTCACTAAGCTAAATGCATTAGGTCGAAGTCATATCTTCTCAGGCATGTATAGGCAGAGTTTCCCTAACCTACTATCATCTAAAACTTCTCTAGTACCATTTATCAAGTTAAACTTTTGTATCTATTTAACCTAGTCCTAATTACCCAACCGGGTAAATTATTATTTTAGAGGTGCCAACTAGTTTGGAGTCTCCCCCTGAATTATTGAATTTTGGGTTTAGATTTAGGTTTGTGTCATTTTACTTTATAGTTATAATAGACTTGGTTATAGTTTGAGTTTAGATTAATTTTGTTTTTATTTAATTAAGTTTTATTTTATTTTGTTTTATTCTTTTTGTTTGATTTTATTTTAAAGTTTTAATTTTTGAAGTTAAGAGAGAGTTATTTGGTTTATTTTGAGTTATGTAGTGAATTTTATTTTTTGGTACATAGTATTGATTGAGTCTTACTTGCGTGGTTAGACATGCTTTCGGAACCCTAGCTTTAGTTAATTTTTTATTTTGAGTCATCATTAAAAATGAATTAAATGTAAAGTTGGACTTGTATCAAAGTCTAGATCTATTATATCGCTCTTTGGGATCCAAGTATCATATTTAGATACTTGGATCCTAAGGTAAACTATTCCAACTATTCCTTTAGCTCTTTAACTTGACTTTTTAAGATAGAATTTTCTTCCTCAAGATATGTTGCTTGAGTTGAATTTTTGTCTTAAATTTGATTAGTTAAGGAGATCAAGCTCAGTTGTTCCTTAAGGATGTTATTTTCCTTAAGGAGGAGTTTAGCGTGTTCCTTAGTTTTTATTAACTTTTTTGTTTAGGCAAGAATTTTTTTTAAAAAGAATTACATTGTAATTAAATGTTACCCCAATTCGTTCATTTGACCTGGATGTGGATCCATTGCTCGACTCATATTCTAATTCTTGATTCGATTCACCTCCGGTTGCCATCAGTGTGAGGTAACTTGCTTGCTTTGGTTCGTCTGCTCTTGATCCATCCAAGGAAGATTCATCCCAAGTCACTTTTAGTGCCTTCTTTTGCTTCTTGATCTTGTCTTCGTTTGGATATTCATGTTTCAAAGTGCCCTTCATTTGGGCATTCATATTTGAAGTGCCCCTTCTTGTTACAACCGTAGATGTTTGTCTTTGAGTTGTTGGATGCAGACTTGGACATCTTCTTCATGTCACGTTTGGCGAAGCTTTTTTTCAGTCTAGTGAACATCTTCCTTACCATGTTCACCAGTTGCTCTTCTTCATCTGATTCTAATTTAGGTTCAGTTTCTATTTCGGGTTTAGCTCCCTTTGAAGTGCTTGTGAGA
The DNA here is from genome assembly GCF_018446385.1 of Zingiber officinale. Classification (NCBI taxonomy): domain Eukaryota; kingdom Viridiplantae; phylum Streptophyta; class Magnoliopsida; order Zingiberales; family Zingiberaceae; genus Zingiber; species Zingiber officinale. The sequence continues at coordinate 54,888,082 of NC_055986.1, forward strand.
AAAGCAATTCCTTTCTCGACCTTTGGGGTGTTAGTTTGTTCGTGCAACTCTAATTTACAAAATAGTTCATCTAATTTTAATTTTGAAAGGTTCCTCGAAACCTTATAGGCATTTACGATCGATGCCTATAGTGAGTTTCGAGGAAACAAGTTCAGAGCATACCTGATAACGTCGTGATTCTTGATTTGATGTTCGATCATGTGCAGGTCATTGAGGATATCCTTGATCCTCCCGTGTAGTTGACTTGCTGTTTCTCCGTCCTACATTTTAATATTAAATAGAGAATTTAATAATAGATCATGCTTCATTACCCTTGAGTTGGTAGTTCCTTCATGTAGTTCGATAAGTTTATCTCATAGCTCCTTTACATTCTCGTGTGAGTTGACTCGATTGATTTCTTCTTTTGTAAGTCTGCACTAGATTGTGTTCAACACTTTTGAGTCGATCTAGGATTTCTTTTTATCTTCTGGACTCCATCTTTCTAGATCGAGTGTTATTTTTGTTGCTTCGTCTATAGGCACCCGGTACCCTCGTTGGATGCTGAACCATTGCTTAATATCCATCTTCAAGTAAACTTCCATCATCTTCTTCTAGTATGAAAAGTCATTTCCATTGAAGAGAGGAGGATGAGCGGTGCCAAATACCTCAAATTGGGGCATTTGATTACTAAAAAAGAAAACCAGAGAGAGGTAATAAGACTTGGTCTTAGATTAGTAGTACTTAAAAATATCGATGACTTGAGTGGTGTTGCACCAATTTTAAGTAAAAATTGAACGAGAAATATTTATTTGAAAAGGTAAATTTTACCAAGTCAAATAAATTACAAAAAATTGAAATATAAAAAACAGCGATTCCCCTAACTTGATTGGTGGTTGCACTAATTCAGAGAAGAACATGGGTCTGATACTACTTGTTAGATCGAGATGCACGTAAGAGGGGGGGGGGGTGAATCACATGGTTTTTAAAATATTTTTCATTTTGAAATCAAAGTAAGTGCAGCGGAAATAAAACACGAAAATCGGAAAAGCAAGTAAAAGTAATAGATATGATTTGGTTTTACTTGGTTCGGAGCCTTTGGTGATTCCTACTCCAAGACGCAAGTCTCGCAAACCTATCGATGGATAATCCACTAAAACCACCTTTTCTAGAACCACCGGAAGAGGAGATTAAATACAAGAGAAAGAGTATGACAAGTGTAACACTCTACACTTTCCTTTTGCAATAATTAAATATAGAATTGTAAATTTGTTTCCCAACACCTTCGAAGATTATCGGATCAAGCTTGGTGTTTGAATAGCTCCTCAGTAGTAGTCAGGAGCAACAGGAAGCTGGAGCAGTCGGAAAGCCGATTAGACGCGTAGAAGCTCGTATAGAAGTTGTGTTATGAAGCTTGGTCGAGACACCCATTTAAAGGGTGTGGAAAGCGCCTTCCATAGCCTTGAAGGCACCTTCCATAGGCCAAATCCTACCTCGAATTCACTGCTCCTTATCTACGATGAGGTCTGAAATCTATTCATTAGAAGATGCCTTCCATAGCACCGAAGGCGCCTTGCATGAATAGTGCGAAGGCACTTTCTAATACTTTGAAGGTGCTTCAGGTATTATTCACCCGAGGTATGATCTTTTTATCCTGTAAGTTAGGTTAGTCCAATATGACAATATCTAACCTACAAAACAAGGTTAACATAATAATAAAAATGAAATTAATTTATGACTTAGATCTTGTCCTCCAGACTAAGATTTAGTCAGGGTCTCAATTTAAGTTTCTGAAATAGACCTAAATTGGACCGGCGCCTATTGTCCCCTCAACTAGGGTGCGTCCTCACTTAGTCACTCTTCTACTATGACTTACCTTTACTTATCAAGTGTCAAGTTGTCTCCTTGACATCAACCTGACCCACCAAGTCTTCCTGCCAGAATCGCACATCCAGACTTCACCACTCGGGAATCACATATCCCTATCTCCTGTCAAAATCGCACATAAAGACTTCCTCTTACTAGAATCCCACATCTGGACATCGCCACTCAGGAATCACACATCCCGACTAGACTTCTTACCTGGTGTCAGGTCCTCTTGATCCATAAAGTTAGTCGACCCAGGACACTCAGTAATAATATTAGATCAAGATAATACCTAACTTAACTCACTTTTCATTTATCAAAATTTAATTTAGACCATTAGTGAAAATTACACCAACAACTTTGCCTTCTTAAGGTTGAGTTCAGTAGTTTTCAACATACTTAATAACTCAGATAATGACTTGTCAATTTCATTCATGTTGTAGTTCATGACAAATTGACTATAGCTCTTAGGTAACGATTGTAGAGCAAGATCAGTGGCCAATTCTTGGTCCAAAGGAAATCCCAATCTTTCAAGGTTTTCAAATTACCCAATTATTTTAAGTACATGAGTTACTACGAGACTTCCCTCTTGCATCTTGCATTGAAAAAAAAGCCTTAGATATTTCAAATCTCTCATGTCTTGCCTATCCTTGATATAGTTGTCTAAGATGTTCAACCATACCAAAAGTATTCATCTTCTCATGTTGCTTCTGAAGCTCCGAGTTCATGGTTGCAAGCATAAGACATGATACATCTAATGCATCATCTTGATGCTTCTTATAAGAATTCTTATCAGCTCTAGTGGTAGTAGTGGGGGTGTTTCAGGAATGGGCTACTGTAGGACGTACAATTTTCTTTCTTGCTTGAAAACTATTCTCAAGTTTCTGTACTAGTCTATGAAATTAGCTCCATTAAGCTTATCCTTATCAAGGACAGATCACAGAGAGAGAGAGAGAGAGAGAGAGTATTTGATGTACTAGTATAATTTGAATTACATAGTATGGGATATGCCTCTAAGTTCTCAATCCAATTGAGGTAATTTAGTTAAGTCACACCCAAAGGTTAATAGCCGAACATCATAATTATCCTATCGCACTCTACCAAGATAAATTGAGTCACTTTGCTTTGACAAAATCTGACTACAATTGATTGAACTAGTAGTGAGTACCAAACTTTGGTAGGCATATGAAAATGACCTAATTATGATTAAACCACACATGCATCGTATACAATTATGGCATATCATGGCATACATCACCATATATGCTAAATAAAACATGACAAGGTTATGACCCCATCTATTATGATATTCTCAAGCTAATAAGAAGATCAAAAGGTCAACCTAGGCAAAAACATCTTCTCCAAGTGCTTCCTTGGTTGTTGTGTGTTGTTATCCTTCTCCCTTTTTCACTATCATCCAATAGACTAGTTCATTTCTAATTTGTACATTAAAAAATCTAAAAAAAACTCAAGTTTCATTCAAGGGTAGTCTAAATTTACAACAAGAATTAAAAAGATGAAGGCATGACACGTAAGTCATATTATAAATTACAATATACACACATAATCATATCGAGGTAAAGGGCCATAACCATGCACCATGTCATATAACATTCACAATAGATCTATGGCATATACTTAACTATAATTTCAACAACGAATTATAAGCCACAACTCCATGGCTATCCTAAAACAAAATTATTTTACAAACTCATTTGAATTAGTTTCTTCCATACCTAAGACCACCATATACTCGAGACCAACAAAACTATTCGCAATAGTTTGTGTGTTTCACACAATCTATTCTCAACAGATGCCAAACTGAGACCACCGATAATCATGTATATTTTTGTCGAATGAAAACAAGACCATAACATGTATTCATAACATTTATGATGATGCTATATCCTTTAGATGTAAAATACCGAAAAAAAGAGAATAATAATAGGGGAATTTTTCGGAATTTTTGGAAATTTTTCGGGAATTTTTCAGAGCTCGTACGGACGAGTTAACGGGAATAAAAATGGGGCCAGGAAAAGCCTGTTTAGGCTACCTCGTTTTAGCGAGGAAATGTTGATTTTCTCTATTTCCTTTTCTTTTCTTTTCTTTATTTTCTATTTCCTCATTTTTTCTTCCCCGTTTCTCCTTCGATGCCGTGTGCTCGAGGCATCTCCCGATCCCTGCCCTAACCGCTAAACCGACGCCTTCTCCTCCTCTTCACCACTTCTTCTTTCCTTCCTCGACAGCCATTTCTCGCCACTGCCGAAGCCCTTCTCTGTCGTCGCCCCTTGCCATGAGCCGATTCTTTTATTTCCCCAGTTGACGCTGCACTTTCAAACCCCAGCGCCGGCCGTCGTCGCCTGTGCCCTAGCGCCGGCCTTCTGCCCGCGACGCTGACCCCCTCTGCCGCCGGCGACGAGAGCCACCTCTCCTCTCCCCTCCTCTGGTCCGACGAGCCACCTGCGGACACCCTTGCCCTCGGTCCCATTGCGACGATCAGCGGCCACTGGACGTCGATGCGCAGAGATCACGCCATGGCCTAGCCAACTCGGCACCGACCTCTCCTATCCGTGTCCTAGCTTTCCTCTCGCCTCCCCTGTGCCAAGCATCGACTGCCTCAGTGTTGTGACTTAGTTCTCCACCGTCGCAGCCTGAAGCCGACCACCATACAGTGTTGTGCCCTAGCATCAGTGGTCGATCCTTATTCTTGTTACTCTCTGATCTCTGGCGATCTTGAAGGTATGGGAGTATTGGATTGGAATTTGGGATCTAATGCTATATTTAGTTAGATTCTTGATCTCCTCATGTTTTGTTCAGTGAAGATTTCAGCCGGAAGGGTTATTCTGTGGACTTTCTTGACTACCAGCAACAACCCCATCTAGTAGCCTTGCTCCAGCAGCAACAGCAACTGTGGAACTTGAGGTAAGGTTTAGGGTTTTTGATCTTCGTGGTGGATGATTGCTAGTTGAGTTAGCAAGAATTGTTAACTTGGATTCATGTGTGGGTTTTAATGTAATCGAGTAGTGGAATGATTAGGGTTTTACCCTAAATTAATTTAGAAGATTTTATTTAGCTATTCGTTTAAATTTGTAGCTAAATAAAAATGTACATTATATGGTTGACACAGGATTTTGACGCGAGACGAGTATCTCGATTATCGGATTGAACCTTTTCGATTGGAGGCGGGTACTTTGACTTATGTCTTTTGATATGCATAATAATGTGTATAACATATAGCAAGATTGTGTTTTCCATTTGTTTCGGTTGGTCACTACATGATCTATTACATGTTTGCTTGTTTACTCATTATGCACTGCATGTTATTATTTACCTGATCATACCTACTTTATAGGTAGTGACACAACCACATGATACATTATGTTCAGGACCTAGGGTTTATTTGATACCCTATCTGTTTGTGCACCTTCCATCTGATACATTGACTTGTGGTACACCTTTTATTTATGTATGGATCTTGCTATGCTATTCATGATATTGCCATGTTTAGTGTCATGCATCATCTTGCATGATTGCATGCTGTGCGATTGTTTGCTCCATTATTGTTGAGCGCATCGCTAGTTACATGTATCTGTACACACCACCACTCATGGGTTAGTGGTATATCAGACAGGTGTGTGGCAGTTCTGTTGTTTGGCTCCGTTGGTCTGGTGACTCAGCGTGGTAGCCGGCAGACAGTTCCGCTTTATTTGGCTCCGTTGGTTTAGTGTAGCAGCGTTGTAGCCGGCAGGCTGGGTAGTGTGACGCAGCGTGGTAGCCGGCAGAGATTTCCTCCCCGTCATTGTGTACCGGGAGATGAGAGCATTGCGCTCCCTCATTTATGATTTGGGGTAGGAGTATGTGTGTACTCCGACAGCATCCCGTCCACTCGGTCACTCATCAGGGGCAGTGATGTCAGAGTGCACGGTTGTCACAGCCCTACCCACTCGGACTCACCATTGTGTGTGAGATGGCTGACTGGCGTCAGGAGTGACCATGTCATTGGCATCATATGCATGATGCATTTATTGCTTGTGTTTGTTGCATTTACTTGCTGCATTTATATAGATGCATATGATTGACATGCATACAGGATTATGACACCCTCGGTCTGACGACCCTGCTACCCTTATACCTTGGTCCGGGTTAGTACAACTTTTCTCCTGCATTCCTCAGTTGCATTTACCTTTCTTGTATCAGGAGACTGTACGCATTATTAGTGCTAGTTGTTATATTATTTATTATGAATATCAATTGTTACCCGCTGAGCGTTGGACTCACTCCCGCCTCCATTGTTATTTTCAGGTTGATGATGTCAGGAGGCAGTTCCAGTCGCTAGTCCCCACTGCACGTAGTGCTAGTCCTCTGCAAACAACGAGTTGTTATTTTAGTTTTCTCTATCGAACTATGTCTTAGTCTTGTAATGGTTTTACTTATGGATCTTGTATGGATTCTTATCGTTGATGGACTTTGGTATGGTTTGGATATGTTTTACTCCATGCATGTCTGGACGGCAGAAGAGGTGAGTTTGTCGGATTTGAGCTTTACGAGTGTAGTTGAGTAGGGTTGTTTTCGAGTCATCGTATTACTGTTCTATTTACTACTTAACTGCGTGGTTGTGTCAGCCAAAGGATGAAATTGATATTAACTGCGTGGTGATTGTTTTATTATTGTTATTATTCCAGCTGCATGTGGCTGAGGTATATGATGCTATAGAAAAGTTTCAGATTGTCCGCCGTACAGGGGAGATGCTGCGGAAATTTCTTCGGACAGAGACTCCTCTGGGGCGTGACAATTTAGTGGTATCAGAGCTTAAGTTTTACGATCTTTGTTTTTGTATTTTGGATATTTGGGATAACCTGATACCAATTTATTTGGTATCAGAGCGCCAAGTTTGGCGATACTTGTTGTTTTTTATGTTACGAATTTTTGAGATTTAACTGATACCAATTTATTGGTATCAGAGCGGGTTATGTCACCTGCTTTTGGTGTTCTGGATATTTGGGTTAGCCCAAGTTTGCGAGTCAAACTGGGTAGTTATTTTGGATTGCACGGATTTTCCATTATGTATATGTTATGGATTTTCATTTCGGATTTATATGGATTTCCGGTGATTTTCATGTTCGAAATTTTGAGGTCAGAAGTTGGGGACTGGGCAGCGATGGAACATCTCCAGACGGCTTATAGGTATGATGTTTAATTTTATAGTTTATGACATGTATTAGCATTTTTTGTTTAGTACCTGTCTGGTTGTTGTAACACATATTACATGTGATGGGTTAGCCATTGAGCATGCTTGACCTTAATAGAGATCAAGGATTATAGTCTCTGGTGATTTTTCATATCATACGATCAGTAGTTTTAGCTTTTGTTACTACTGTAGGAGATGGAGGCACATACCAGCCTCTGCTATTGTTAGCTGGGTAGTGGATGATACTTACATATTCCTGTTGACTTAGCCAGTAGAGTTTTTATACTCATATCTTTTGGATATTAGGGTACCTGATACGATGAAAATTGGTCATTGGGGAGTTATCATGTTTGATCATTGTTGAGAATGGTTTGAGGTTGAGGGATATTGTGAGATCAGATATTGTGATGTGTTGATTTCTAATGATTTATGAGAGTAAATGTTATGTGGTTGTCTGATGATCTATTACTAGATATTTGTTTTGATGATCTATTAGTGGATAACTATTTTGATGATCTATTATTTGGGTTGTCGTTGATGGTGACATAGTGAGTGTCATGTATGATATTCACAGGTTTGATGATTATAGTTGGTGATCAGATTATAAATCGGGTGCTAGAGAGTTTACGGTTGAGTGTGCCTATGAGATTTTAATAAATCTGGTTAGTTGTGGTTAGTTAACAGGATGATAAGATTGATATTTGCTTCCTCTGATATTGTACTATGTGGATAAATAATGATTTGATGTTTTGAATGCTAACTTGCTCTCATGGGGAGTAGAGACTTATTCATCTGATATTATGTAGGCTGATATTTTTGAGGATAAAAATGAGAGTGTCTTGATATTTTTGAATTCTGACTTTTTCTTTTGGGTCGTACACATTTATACATATGATATTATGTGGGTTGACATTTTCTTGTTTGAGTTGATGTAATTAGTGTTGAATTGACCCATGAACTGATTTAGTTATTTGACAATTAATTTGGGGGTCAAGTTGTTACTTGCTCTGGTGTCTATAAAGATGGATCCCTTCGGTTAGTTCTGTATGGATTATGGATCAATGAACTGGTAGGATTTTTGTTGTGCTGCCTTTGGTTGTCATAGTTGAAAATTTTTCTGGGTCTGCTGAGTGGATACGTTGACCGTTGTGTTTGTTTATACAAGAAATTCATTTCTCTTCTCAAATATATATAATCTTATTAAAAGTTCCATGAAGCAAAATGTCTCTAAACAGTGTATGAGTCGGGAAAACTGAACAGTATTCTAAAGATGTACTAAACCTATGTTTAGTATTAGATGGTTTCGAATTTGCATGGATTTCTTTCAAGTATTACAATTATAATGGATACATGTATGGAACATGATATTCGGTTGATTATGATTGGATTGGTTTGTGAATCCTGGCAAAATTTTTAATCATATAACTCCATATGAATGATTAGTAATGGTTTCAGGTATTGAGGATATAAATTTTATTGAAGTGTTAAATGTAACCAATTTTTCATCAATGTCAAGGCTGGATGAAAATGGTTGAGTATTGTGTCGGATTTGGATAACATAGAAGGTAAAATAGGGAATGTCAGGTTGATTGGATTAAGTATGTTGATTTTTGCATATCTATGAGGTGTGTTCATATGATTATTATGTGTTGTAGGAGTTCTTGATAGACGGTTTAAATTGCACGTAGTGGGTGTATACTTGTCCAGTTATGATTATTGTGGGTTTCTTGTAGATTATACCCGAGTGGTTAGGCATACATGTCTGATTGTTTATTGGAGGTATTTCGTCGATTAAATCTATGTTGTGAAATGTGCACATGTGTTTGAGTGTTTTATTGGAGGTATCTTATCGATTTAATCTAAGTTGTGATATGTGCAGATGTGTTCGGTGTAATATTCAAGGTATCTTGTTGATTATGTTTGTTCTGTGTGTCCACTCGTGTCTATTATGGTTTTGTTGGAAGTATTACATTGATTATACTCTTAGCATAGGTGTATATATGCCATGTGAGGTTGTTTGAGGTGTATTGTCGATTATACCTATGTTGATATATGCACATGGGTTCGGTAGGTATTGTTGGAGGTATCACACTGAATTATACATGTGCTATGAGTGTGTTTGGTGTACTAATTGGATGATTATGTCGATTATACCTATGTTGTGTGTGCACGTGTGCCAGGTGTATTGTTGGTAGCATCATGATGATTCTACCTATGTTGAATGTAGAATGTTAAGTGTCTACATTATGTTATTGGTTGTATTACCCTGTCAACTAATTCTCCTATTAGTGGGTGACCGATCCACTAGGATGATGATAGAGTTGACTATGGATTTGATTTGCTTACTAGGTTGTTATACCCTAGGCTACTCACAGTGATCTGTGGCAGAGAGATCTCGTGCAGTCTCTAGCTGGATAGTTAGGTGCTTTGGGCACTTATGTATTGTTTGTGGTAGAGCGTTGCTCCCACACATGTTATGTATTGCTTGTAGCGGAGTATTGCCCCCATATATATATTGTAGATACATATTACGGATTTAGCTGTGGTGGAGCATTGCTCCCACATATTGAGGATTTCTTGTGGTAGAGTGTTGCTCTCACATATGTGGTATTTCGTGTGATGGAGCGTTGCTCTCACACTGGAGGATATATTCTTTGGTGATTTATATCGTTGATGATCAGATCTGTTTATTGTCGAGGATCTTATGGTTAGGAATGTCTGTGATACGGACATTATGTGTCTTGGTTTTACCATTAGGGCTTGCGAAGCCTTGGATGTTTACATGGACTCGATGATTTGGGTATCCCTAGGATATTGGATCAGAGTTAGTTATCGTTATTGACGACGTGGTGTTTTATTCCTGATCTGAGGTGTATCACGTACACTATCTTTGCATAGTTCTAGAGAGGTTTCGACTGAAACGTCTATATGCGAAGATCAGTAGTGCGTATTTTGGTTGTCTTTTGTGAGATGTTTGAGACACACGGTCACCAGTAGGAGTATACCGTGGTTTTACAGGGGATAGAGGTTGTTACCGTTGGGAGTAGACTGAGTCTATAGAGAAGGCTCGCAACTTCTTTGGTTTGGCTCGATATTTTCGGAGATACGTTGAGGGTTTCTCTCGGATTGCTATGCCACTTACACGCTTGACCAGGAAAGGCGTGAAGTTCACTTGGACTGAGGATTATGAGATCAGCTTCCAGGAGCTGAAGCGGAGACTAGTGTTGGCTCCGATTATGGTTTTACCTTCTGAAGAGGACGGATTAGTGCTCTATACCGATGCATCTCTACAGGATTTGTGCGCTATTTTGATGCAGCATGGCAGGGTAGTCTCCTACTTCTCGACAGTTGAAGGAGCATGAGGAGAACTACCCAGTACATGACTTGTGGCTGGCTGCCATTATTTTGCCTTGAAGATTTGGCAGCAGCATCTGTTCGGTATTACATTTGAGATTCTCACTGATCATAAGAGTCTCAAATATATATTTTTACCCAGAAGGAATTTAAATCTCCGACAGAGGAGATGGATGGAGTTCCTGAAGGATTATGACTGTACGATTGACTATCACCCGGGGAAAACTAATATGGTTGCTGACACACTCAGCTAGAAGTCTAGAGAGGCTTTAGCTTGCCACCGAGTTGTGGTCACAGATTTGATTCAGGGTTTCTCCGGGTTAGGCCTTGCGAAGCAGGGACAGACAGAGCAAGGTATTCTGGTTACCATGGTTGCTCAATCCTCGATCAGGATGAGGATTCAGGAGGCCCAGGTTGGAGATCAGTATTTACGGTCCATTGGCAGCCAGATAGCTTCCAGGCAGCAGACCGAGTTCACACGAGACGAGGAGGGTATTATATACTTCCGAGGCAGATTATGCGTACCTCAGTCTCATCCGATCTCACAGGAGCTACTTCAGGAGGCTCATCACTCTCGATTTGCGATCCACCCAGGCGTCCACGATGTATTCCACGTATCTATGCTGAGGAGATACGTACCAAACCCGACGCATGTGCTGACAGATATTTCAGTTCCGGTTCAGCTTGACGTCACTTATGAGGAGGTTCCGGTACGGATTCTGTACCGGAAAGAGCGTCAATTGTGGAACAAGACTATCCGGCTGGTTAAAATCGGATGGCAGCATCATTCGGATGAGGAGGCTACTTGGGAGCTCGAGGATACTATCCGAGCTCGATACCCCCGTCTTTTCACTTGAGGTATGTGATTTAATTTATCGTTCAACATTTATACTTTATATCTGTTGTTAGTACTTGCTGATGGTAGATAATGAAATTTGGGAACCAAATTTTTATTAGTGGGGGAGAATGTAAAATACTGAAAAATAGAGAATAATAATAGGGAAAATTTTCGAAATTTTTGGAAATTTTTTGGGAATTTTTTGGAGCTTGTACGGACGAGTTAACGGGGATAAAAACGGGGCCGGGAAAAGCCTGTTTAGGCTACCCCGTTTTAGTGAGGAAATGTTGATTTTCTCTATTTCCTTTTCTTTATTTTCTATTTCCTCATTTTTTCTTCCTCGTTTCTCATTCGATGCCGTGTGCCCGAGGCTTCTCCCGATCCCTGCCCTAACCGCCAAACCGGCGCCTTCTCCTCCTCTTCACCACTTCTTCTTTCCTTCCTCTACAGCCATTTCTCGCCACTGCCGAAGCCCTTCTCTGCCGTCGCCCCTTGCCGTGAGCCGATGCTTTTATTTCCCCAGACGACGCTACACTTTCAAACCCCAGCGCCGGCCGTCGTCGCCTGTGCCCTAGCGCCGACCTTCTGCCCGTGACGCTGACCCCCTCTGTCGCCGGCGACGAGAGCCACCCTCCTCTCCCCTCCTAGGGTCCGACGAGCCACCTGCGGACACCCTTGCTCTCGGCCCCACCGCGACGATCAGCGACCACTGGACGTCGATGCGCAGAGATCACGCCATGGCCTAGCCAACTCGGCACCGACCTCTCCTATCCGTGTCCTAGCTTTCCTCTCGCCTCCCCTGTGCCAAGCGCCGGCTGCCTCCGTGTTGTGACTTAGTTCTCCACCATCACAGCCTGGAGCCGACCACCATACAGTGTTGTGCCCTAGCATCAGTGGTCAATCCTTATTCTTGTTACTCTTTGATCTCCGACGATCTTGAAGGTAAGGGAGTATTGGATTGGAATTTGGGATCTAATGCTATATTTAGTTAGATTCTTGATCTCCTTATGTTCTGTTCAGTGAAGATTTCAGCCGGAAGGGTTTTTCTGTGGACTTTCTTGACTACCAGCAGCAACCCCATCTAGTAGCCTTGCTCCAGCAACAACAGCAACTGTGGAACTTAAGGTAAGGTTTAGGGTTTCTGATCTTCGTGGTAGATGATTGCTAGTTGAGTTAGCAAGAATTGTTAACTTGGATTCATGTGTGGGTTTTAATGTAATCGAGTAGTGGAATGATTAGGGTTTTACCCTAAATTAATTTAGAAGATTTTATTTAGCTATTCGTTTAAATTTGTAGCTAAATAAAAATGTACATTATATGGTTGACACAGGATTTGACGCGAGACGAGTATCTCGATTATCGGATTGAACCTTTTTGATTGGAGGCGGGTACTTTGACTTATGTTTTTTGATATGCATAATAATGTGTATAACATATAGCATGATTGTGTTTTCCATTTGTTTCGGTTGGTCACTACATGATCTATTACATGTTTGCTTGTTTACTCGTTATGCACTGCATGTTATTATTTACCTGATCATACCTGCTTTATAGGTAGTGACACAACCACATGATACATTATGTTCAGGACCTAGGGTTTATTTGATACCCTATCTATTTGTGTACCTTCCATCTGATACATTGACTTATGGTACACCTTTTATTTATGTATGGATCTTCCTATGCTATTCATGATATTGTCATGTTTAGTGTCATGCATCATCTTGCATGATTGCATGCTGTGCGATTGTCTGCTCCATTATTGTTGAGCGCATCGCTAGTTACATGTATCTGTACACACCACCACTCATGGGTTAGTGGTATATCAGACAGGTGTATGGCAGTTCTGCTGTTTGGCTCCGTTGGTCTGGTGACTCAGCGTCGTAGCCGGCAGACAGTTCCGCTCTGTTTGGCTCCGTTGGTTTAGTGTAGCAGCGTTGTAGCCGACAGGCAGTTGGACTTTGTTTGGGTCCGTTGGTCCGCTCATGGGTAGTGTGACGCAGCGTGGTAGCCGGTAGAGATTTCCTCCCCGTCATCGTGTACCGGGAGATGAGAGCATTGTGCTCCCCCATTTATGATTTGGGGTAGGAGTATGTGTGTACTCCGACAGCATCGCGTCCACTCGGTCACTCATCAGGGGCAGTGATGTCAGAGTGCATGGTTGTCACAACACTACCCACTCGGACTCACCATTGTGTGTGAGATGGCTGACTGGCGTCAGGGGTGACCATGTCATTGGCATCATATGCATGATGCATTTATTGCTTGTGTTTGCTGCATTTACTTGCTGCATTTATATGGATGCATATGATTGACATGCATACAGGATTATGACACCCTCGGTCTGACGACCCTGCTACCCTTATACCTTGGTCCGGGTTAGTACAACTTTTCTCCTGCATTCCTTAGTTACATTTACCTTTCTTGTATCAGGAGACTGTACGCATGATTAGTGCTAGTTGTTATATTATTTATTATGCATATCAATTGTTACCCGCTGAGCGTTGGACTCACCCCCGCCTCCGTTGTTATTTTCAGGTTGATGCTGTCAGAAGGCAATTCCAGTCGCTAGTCCCCACTGCACGTAGTGCTAGTCCTCTGCAGACCACGAGTTGTTATTTTAGTTTTCTCTATCGGACTATGTCTTAGTCTTGTAATGGTTTTACTTATGGATCTTGTATGGATTCTTATCATTGATGGACTTTGGTATGGTTTGGATATGTTTTACTCCATGCCTGCCTGGACGACAGAAGAGGTGAGTTTGTCGGATTTGAGCTTTACGAGTGTAGTTGAGTAGGGTTATTTTCGAGTCATCGTATTACTGTTATATTTGTTTACTACTTAACTGCGTGGTTGTGTCAGCCAGAGGCTGAAATTGATATTAACTGCATGGTGATTGTTTTATTATTGTTATTATTCCAGCCGCATGTGGCTGAGGTATATGATGCTGTAGAAAAGTTTCAGATTGTCCGCCGTACAGGGGAGATGCTGCTGAAATTTCTTCGATAGAGACTCCTCCGGGGCGTGACATTAGTTTTCGTTCAACATAAAAGCAAACACTCATAACATGATGCAAATCATAATAAAAGGTTTATGCAGTTTTTATATCACATATTCAAACATTACTACAACTTAGTATATGCCTTCGTAAGCAGATCTAATACCATTGTAGGGATCTTAGGTGCAAAACAACACAAACATAGTGGAATAAATAACAAGATCCTTTCCAGAAGATTCATGTGAAGGAAATCATATACTAGCTAAATTGAGAGTTCTACCTTTGTTGCGTAAACACAAACTCCTGACACCAACTTTTCTTTGGATGCAAATCTCAGCACGATCAAGTATTCATGCCTCTATGGTATCTACATGAACACATTTTGTTCGTCTCACTAACTCATGAACTTGAAGAAGAAGAACCACCTAAGGTTGTGCTAGCAACCAACAAAGGGGTCTCAACCAAGGAGGAAGAAGAAAAGAGAAGACAAGCAAAAACCAAGTCTCATCATCAAAATGAATAAAAAAAATCCCTTTTGTACTCATCCAAGGAATATTAAAGGTCTTTTGGTTTTTGGTCTTCCTTTGATTAATGATCCATAAACTCCTTAATGGAAGGAAGACAAAGGACTTTTGCCTTTTGGTCTTCTCTTTCAATGCATGATTAATCCAAATTAATCATCATTTCTCTTCTTTATTGAGTGGTTTCAATTAACTCTAACTCAATGAGTCTAACTCGGATTAGACTCCATTCAACCCAATGAGTCTAACTCAAATTGGACTCATTAACCCAATAAGGCTACTTATCTTAAAATTAGCTCTTAGGGCTAATCCTAACAATGTTCTTCCTCTTCTTCTTCTCCTTCTTCCTCTTTGGCCAAAACCTCCTATTTTTGGTTACTAGCACAACCTTAGGTGGTTTTCCTTCTCCAAGTTTATGAGTTCGTGAGATGGACAGAACGTGTTCATGTGGATACTGGAAGTTGCTTTTGGGAGTTCATGCTTATGCAACAAAGGTATACTCTCATCACAACTAGTATACAGTTTCCTTCGCATGGATCCTCTGGATAGGATCTTGTATTTATTCCACTGTGCTTGTCTTTTTTTTTGCGCTCAAGATCCCTACAATCGTAAGATGGAGCTATTAGTGAAAGGCTAAGAAGGCCATGAGTCTCAGGCTTGTTATAAGGCTAAGTCGCTAACACGGTGCTAGGAGTTCCAAGCCTATAGTAAGGTAGAGCCATTAGTGAGGTGATAAGATGGCCATGAGTCTAGGGCCTATCGTAAGGTTGAGTTATTAGCAAAGAGCTAGGAGCTTCGTACTTATTATAATGCGGATCCATTAGCGAGGGGCTAAGAGGGCCATGAATCTTGGGCCTATTGTAAGGTTGAATCATTAGCACGAATCTAGGAGTTCCGGGCTAGTCGTATGGCAGAGTCATTAGGGAGGGGCTAAGAGGGACAAGAGTCTCGGGCATGTTGTAAGGTTAAGTCGCTAGCACAAAGCTAGGAGTTTCGGGCTTGTCATAAGGTGGAGCCATTAGTGAGGGGCTAAGAGGGACATGAGTCTCAGGCCTATCGTAAGGCTAAGTTGCTAGCATGGAGCAAGGAGTTCCGAGTTTGTCATAATATGGAGCCTCTAGTTGATGTGCGTAGATCATATAAACTTTTATGCGTATTTTAACGCACATCTACTTGTATTTCATTATCATAATCTATATTTATTGCACTCTATTTTATTATAATATTGTACTTCCATTATATTTTATTCGAAGATCTGCTCTTTGCCTGTTTTGATTAATAGAACACTATTTGGAGTGAAAATGGAGAAAAAAAAATGCAAATTGGAGCGAACATATAGTAGATCAAGCTCAGGCCGTGTGAAACCACATGGTTGTGTGGTCTTGCCCATGGAAAAGCAAACTTCGGCCGTGTGAACTCACACGGTCATGCCATACATCAAAGAGAAGAAGACCATGGCCGTGTGGACTTTCCAGAGCCGAAACAGACCACTGTCATGTGAATCCACACGACCGTGTGACCCAACCAGAGGAGGAGGAAGACACGACCTTGTGATCCCACATGGTCGTGCCACTCATCCAAGAGCAAACAAGACACGGTCGTGTGGATCCACATAGTCGTGTGACCTTAGCCGAGGCCGAGAAGACACCATCCATGTGGCATCCACACGGCCGTGGCACAGGCCGTGATAGGCCCTTGCCTTGCCCTTTTTAAAAGGGTTTTTCTCCCCTTTTTGAAAAATCTTGGGATTGATGAGTTCGCCCCTCTCCTTAGGGAAGGGTTCTCCCTTTAGGAGGAAACCCTAAGGCTTCATCCACCTCCATTCCTTTAAGATCCGTCCACCTCTGGAGCAAGAGAGCGCTTCTAAGGATGCTACGCTTCAAAGATAAGAATCTCTTCTCTCTATCTCCATGTATTGAATTATAGTTTGCTTTATTCTTCATCTTTGGATTGTAATCTCTTGTAATAGAGTAGATTCACTAGATCTAGGATGTAGAAAGTAACTATGATGTGATGTGATATATGAACTATGTATTTGGACATTTTCTTATGCAATGAAGTATTTATATCATGTTCTATGTGTTATGCCTTTTATGTGTTTGACTAAATGTGTGAATGGTGTAAACATATAAATATGTAAGATTTTGTCTCTATGTTAAGGTTGCTACTAGACTGGATAACTGAGGGATCCTTAGTGACAGAGGATACTCATTCAACCGGACATCTTATGTCCTTAGTGACAGAGGACATCAATACTTACCTACTTTCTAGAGTCAAAAGATCTTAACATAGGGACCAATCCTTGTGAAGGTATTCTAATTGGAGTGGATACTCCAGTGCTACTGTTAGGAAGTATATCATATAATTTTAGTGATTGTATGAGCAAGGGACCCTATGATAGAGGGTAACCCTTTAACCGAAATTTCTAGAGTTGCTTTTTTACTTAATGGCGTTAGAACTTGGGTAAACTCTCTAGTGTGATTTTTGCAAGATTGTACCAGACTCTAGTTAGAAGACCTACATGAGTATAAGCATGGAGTTAGGTAGATGAACAATGCATTGGGACATTAACTAGTCTCATGATGAAATTGAAATCCTACCATCTATCATTCATCATCTTCCAAGATCATCCCTTATTCCTACTCTCTCTCTATTCTCTCTTTTCCTCTCTCTTCTCTACTCTCAATCTCTCTCTCTTCTTCCCTTTTTTCTATCTCTCTCTTGCGTTTGTGAATGACCTTCCAATTGTCTAGATAATTCGTTGTGTGAAGTTAACTAGTGGTTAATCAATAGTCTCTATGTGTTCGATATCTTTTATATTACTGATGATGTAACAGTGTACTTGCAGTTTGTAATAAGTTTTTAGCCTTGTTGCCAGACACTGTTTTCAATTAACTTTAATTGATTAGTATATGAGTTACTCCAAATATTTTTATTTTTACTTTTGTATTTTCTTTTTTTTTTGTTTTCATTATGCATTTCATTTCTTGTCTTTAAATTTTGCATTTATTTATTTTTTTTAAGCATAAGAAAAATTGGTTGAGTGCCTTGTTATTTTATATCTATTTTTACATATTCTATGTGATGATTTCTCACCGTGTCTTGTGAGTTTAGTGGTATTGTTTTAGGTGAGGTAATTTTTTTTTTTAATCATGGATTGGTATTCTTGGCAACTTGGAGACTTAAATTCAAAGTATAATTTGGATGATGAGCAAACATTGAACATCTGTACAGTATGTGGTAGTCAAACCCATCCGTCTGCCATATGCCACCTCTTCTAAAATGAAGCTAGCCCTTACATAGAACCAACTGATGTTATCTGCAAGGTTTGTGGCAGTTCATCCCATCCAGCTGCTATATGTCACTTCTTCCAAAATGCTATTACCTCCTCCATGGAACTTCATAATCTATTCCCACCTATACATCAAGATATATATGATTCAGTTCCTAGTACTTCTATTTATAACTGGAGAGATCATCAAACTTAAAACTTTTAAACCTAGCATACTTTTGAGGAGGATGAGTAGTTAATTCCACAAAAGCATATCCTTGACTCACCTTAACACTTCAATCATGATGGGATGGATTTTTAAAATTTTGAGTACAACAACATTCAAAGTGTTGAGCAGTCTTCTCAAGCAAATCAAAGTCCATTAGAATTTCAAGATAATTTACTATTAGATGGACCACAACAGTTGCAACATTATGAGCTGACTGACTGTAAGAGCTCCCAAGGCTCAGATATCCCTGCTCCCAGACAAATAAAGACCAAAATACAAGAATTAGAAGAGCTCTTGATGCAAGAGGGGATCTTATTTCTCTGATCCCTACAACAAGTTGATAAGTTAAGTCCAAATTCGGAACCTCAATTAAAGGTTGATTTGGAGGGGATGGAATGTAAAACTGAAGGCGACTGTGCTCATGATTCTACAACTCTACAGGACTCCTTTACTGCTTTGCATGGTGTTGATGTATTTGATGATACTCCGGGCATTGATAGGATCATTGATGCATCTTCAACTAGTCTTGCTGTTGTACTTACTGAAACTTCTGATAGTGCATTCTTGAGTGATGATGGGATTATAAAGGAAGCAGAAGTTAATATTTATGTGCAACCCTATAGGTGGGAAGTGGTGGAAAGCAGACGACCCTAAGGCTGGACACTCCCACCTTTGCCTATACTTCAATTTCATCAGAACAAGGCCTCAACATTAAATGTGATGACTGTGCTCTTGGCCTGGGTACTGTAAGTGAACCTTCTCCAACCATCAAGAAGAACCTTTAAGGAGAAGAAGAAGGAGAGATCAATTCCTTAAGTTGTGTTTCCCACGATGAAAGTTCCCTCCGCATTATGGGCCCGAAAAGTCCGAAAGTATCTCACTCCAGCAAGATCATGATTTAAGTGAACTAAATAAGGGGGTGAGCTAATGACCTTAAACAAGCGCTTCTTGGGAGACAACCCAAGTTCAATCTTGCTTTCATTTTAGTTTTAGTTTCTTTCTAGTTTCTTTATATTATTCATAATAACTCTAATCTCTCTACTTAATTTTTCTTATCTATTTATTTTAGTAGAATTCTAAGTTGTGGAGGATTGTGAGCATCAGATAGAGGAGTATATTCAAGCACATGAATGCCAACCATTTGGAGCTCATCACTTGGTAACTTTTCTAACTTCATAAATCTCCTCCATATTTCATATCTAGTTTTCATTGGGACAATAAAAATTTTAACTCTGGAGGGAGGTTTGGGTTTAGTTTAGTGTTTATCATATTTCTTAGTTTATGCACATTTCTTTTTACATAATAAAATTTTTACTAGTTGTATCATTCATCACATCATGATTGTTTGTTCCTTAATGCAAAAAACTAGCACATTTATTCTAGATTTCATGTGGTTTATTGGTTATTTATAGTGATAGTATGTTTGGTAATCTATCTTTTTCTATTTATGATAGCATAAAGTAAGTAATGTTTTTACTATAAGAGTTTAATTATTGACCTTATTTTAGGATCATTACACACTTTGCCTTGTTTTGATAGTAGATAACTTTGAAATAGTGATGATTAATAGAATTAGACTAGTACTTATGTTTCTAAGGCGATCTCTTAATTACATTTTGATTACTAGATGATCTCGGATCATGACAACTCATTTGGAAAAATCAAAATCCCTATATTTGCATTTATATATTTGTATTTATGTTAGTGCTACACCTTTAAAACACTTTAAAAAAAGAAAAGAAAAAAATATCATATGAATAAGGGATAAAAAATAGTTATCATGAGTGGGAGCTATCAATTTATCCCTTTGACACCGAGTTAGGTTACTAGGGAAATGAATATTATATTTCTCTTGATTTTAAGTAGTCCTTTGAGACCCTGAGTTGTTCTAGAGATATTAACCATAAGTGTGGCAGGTAAGTGCCTATCACTGGAAGCATAAAGAATACAACTCTATGATGACTTAACTAAGCATAGGGATTGATACTTGATAAATTTAGGCCACTATTGCACTGAGCATGGAGAACTATTATTTAGGTCATACTTAAACAACTTTTGTATCTTGCTCACCAATGAAAAATTTTACATCTTGCTCACCAATGAAATCATTTGATAGGATTAGATTGACTTGCTAGAGATTATGATGCACTATTTAACCACATGAATTTAGAAGCGAGTTTTGCTTGAGGACAAGCAAAGGTTTAATTCTGGGGGTGTGATGTGCGCAGATTATATACACTTTTATACATACTTTAACGCACATCTACTTATATTTCATTAGCATAATCTATATTTATTATACCTTATTTCATTATAATATCGTACTTCCATTATATTCTTTTTAGAGATCTGCTCTTTGCTTGTTTTGATTGACAGAACGCTATTTGGAGCAAAAATGAAGCAAAGATGCACATTGGAGTGAACATAGAGTAGATCAAGCTTAGGCCGTGTGAAACCACACGGTCGTGTGATCTTGATAGTTGTAAAGCAATCTTTAACTGTGTGAACTCACATGGTCGTGCCACACATCAAAGAGAAGAAAACCATGATCATGTGAATCCATACGGCCGTGTGGACTTTCTAGAGTCGAAGTAGACCATGACAGTGTGAATCCACACGGTCGTGTGGCCCAACTAGAGAAGGACCAAGCTACAGCCGTATGATCCCATACGGCCATGCCACTCATCCAAGAGAAAACAAGACATAGTCGTGTGGATCTACACTGCCATGTGACCTTAGCTGAGGCCAAGAAGACACTGGTCATGTGGATGCCACATGACTGTGGCAGGCCCATGCCCTGCCCTATTTAAAAGGGTCTTTCTCCCCTTTTTGAAAAATCTTGGGATTGATGAGTTCGCCCCTCTCCTTAGGGAAGGGTTCTCCCTTTAGGAGGAAACCCTAAGGCTTCATCCACCTCCATTCCTTTAAGATCCGTCCACCTCTGGAGCAAGAGAGCGCTTCTAAGGATGCTACGCTTCAAAGATAAGAATCTCTTCTCTCTATCTCCATGTATTGAATTATAGTTTGCTTTATTCTTCATCTTTGGATTGTAATCCCTTGTAATGGAGTAGATTCACCATATTTAGGATGTAGGAAGTAACTATAATGTGATGTGATGTATGAACTATGTATTTGGACATATTCCTATGCAATAAAGTATTTATATAATGTTCTATGTGTTATGCCTTTTATGTGTTTGATGAAATGTGTGAATGTTGTAAACATATAGATGTGTGAGATTTTGTCTCTATGTTAAGGTTGCTACTAGACTGGATAACCGAGGGATCCTTAGTGACAGAGGATACTCATTCAACTAGACATCTTATGCCCTTAGTGACAGAGGACATCGATACTTACCCACTTTCTAGAGTGAAAATATCTTAACATATGGACTAATCCTTGTTAGGGCATTCTAATTAGAGTAGATACTCCAGTGCTATTGTTAGGAAGTACATTAGATAACTCTAGTGATTGTATGACCGGGGGCACTATGACAGAGAGTAACCATTTAACCGAACTTTCTAGGGTTGCTTCTTTACTTAATGGCTTTAGAACTTGGGTAGACTCTCCAGTGTAATTTTCACGGGGTTGTATCAGACACTAGTTAGAACCCCTACATGAGTATATGTATGGAGTTAGGTAGATGAATAATGTATTGGGGCATTAACTAGCATCATGAAAAAAATCGAAATTCTAGCATCTATCTATTGGTGTAGTTAGCACTAACGGTCTAACTCAGGTTTTGATGAATGATAAAGTAAGTTAAGTTAGCTTTGTTATGATCTAATGATCTAACTAAGTGTGCAGGAGAAGTCCAAATAGGTCGACGGGCTGACCGGATATTTGGCAAGAAATCTAGCTAGGTCGACGGACTGACCCGATAGCTAGTACGAAGTCTAGATAGGTCGACGGGCTGAACGGATATCTGGCACAAAGTCTAGCTAGGTTGATGGGCCGACCGGATAGCTAGCACGAAGTCTAGCTAGGTCAATAGGCTGACCGGATAGCTGGCACAAAGTCCAGACAGGTCAACGGCCTGACCGGATGTCTGACAAAGCGGTAAGTTAAGGTAAGTCACTGGAGGAGAGTGACTTGGTGAGGACGCATTCCCCGTTTGAGAGAACTGTAGGCGTTGATCCAACTTAAATCCATTTTGAAAATCTAAGTTGAGATCGTGACTAGATTCTGGTCTCGAGGAGACAGAATCTAATTACTACTATGTTTTCATTATGTTTGTGCTAACTTTTATTTTACCGGGTAGTATAATGTTTATTTCCTCGGACTAATCTTTTTCTTACAGGGAAAAGCTTTTGCTGGAAAAGGTGGTCTGGGCGCCCAGAGCTGGTTATCTCATCGCAAATATGGAGCGCGCTGATTGCTGGGTCGACGTCACGGTCCAGGCGCCCGGAAGGGGTCCGGGCGCCCAGAGCTACCTATATAAGGAGCCCTCCACCTTAAGCATAAACACACAACTTCCTTCTAAGATCGCTCTGTTGCGCACTACTCCTGCGACGCTGCGAAACTCCTCCGAGAACCTGCAACTCAAATTCATTTTCCTTGTTGTTGGTATTCTTTTTAAATTCTTGTACTAAATTGTGTAATACTTTTATGAATTATTAGTGATTGCCCAACGAAAGCACTCTCACGTGCGGGCCTTGAGTAGGAGTCGACGAAGGCTCCGAACCAAGTAAATTGGTTTTGTTAGCATTGTGTTTATTTTTATGTTTCCGCTGCTTACTCGATAATGAATTTTCGACTATCACTATTCACCCCCCCCTCTACCGAACTTTACTATCCAACAAGTGGTATCAGAGCAGGTACCGTTCTGATTTGGTGCAACCACCAATCAGGCAAAAGGGGCAAAAAATTTTATTTTCTCAATTTTTTTTAGGTTTTAAGTTTTTCGACATAATCCAAATTGCTATAGTTACCTCTTTGGAAAATTCTTTTTCGTAGCAAATTAAACTGAACTGGTGCAACATCGATTCAATCTTAATTTTTTTCTTTTTGTCCCACACTGCTAAATCCAAGGCCAAGTCTTGGGATCCTCTTCCTTATTTCTTTGTGTGCAAGAGTTATGTCCCAAATCGAGGGATTCAGCACAGTCCGTCCTCCCTTGTTCAACGGTGATGACTTCCCATACTGGAAGAAGCGAATGGAGGTCTATCTGAAGACAGACTTCGACCAATGGTTCAGCATCATAAGAGGCTACATGGCTCCTGTTGATAACTCCGGAAATCCAATGGACCCAGAACATTAGAATCCGAAAATGAAGAAGAAGACCCAGACCAACTTCAAATCTCTCAACACGCTATAATATAGGCTAATGAAGGAGAAACTGAATCACGTCGGCCCACACGGAAATGCAAAGGAACTGTGAGACAAGCTCATCGAACTGCACGAGGGAACTAGCGACACGAAGGTGACCAAATGAGACCTCTATTTGAATAAGTTATTTAATATTAAAATGCAGGAAGGAGAATCTGAGAGTAAACTCATGTGAGGATAAAGGACATCCTCAACAGGCTTCACACTATCGGCCATTAAATGGAGAACCGCGATATAATAAGGTACGCCCTAAACCCATTTCCTCAAAATATACTTTGGGCATCCATCGTGGATGCTTACAAGATTTCGAAGAATCTCTCTAAATTAAAACTTGACAAATTATTTTGTGAACTCGAACTCCATGAGCAAACTAACTCAAAACAGGACGAGAAAGGAATTTCTCTTTTTACAGGTTCCTCCAAGGAAAAATCAAGAATCAAGCTTGAATCTGATGGTGAGTCTGACTAAGACTCAGAAGACGAAGAATACCGGGTGAACTTGGTAAGAAAAATGTTCACCAGGAGAAAGAAGAACTTCAGTAGAAATGACTTGCAGAAGATCAACTCCACTAACGAACCCGAAAATGTGGCCTACTTCGAATGCAATAAGAAGGGTCACTACAAGAATGAGTGCCCAAAGTCGAAGAATGACGAAAACAAAACAACCAAAAAGAAAGCACTCAACGCGATGTGGGATGAATCATCAGATGAATCAGATGCCGAAAATCAGAAGCACCGAAGCTACCTCGTGCTAATGGCCCGTGAATTAGAATTGAAGGACAAATCGAAAGACTGGTTCGAACCCAAATAGAGCCACGAGTCCGTACTCATTTCTGAAGGTTCCGATGAGGTATGCTTTAATTTAAACAAAAAGTTTTTTAAAGTCATTTCATGCTTAAATAGAAAATTAACTGAACAAGAAAATCAAAATAAGATGCTCCTTGCGAAAAATCAACGCCTCAAGGAACAAATTGAAAACTCTAATCCAAATCAAGTTGTAAGACTTGAGGAGGAAAACTCAACATTAAAAATTGAAATAAACAAACTTAAAGGACTACTAGAAAATTTTACAACTAGATCTAAAAATCTGGATTTAATTCTAAAGAATCAAAAAAGTGTATACAATAAATCTGGGTTTGGATACAAGTCTAGTTCAACAAACAAATCATTTATATCTATCGTAACCCAAAATAAAAATCAAATTAAAGCTTGGGTTCCAAAAGCGTGTTTAACCACACAAGTAGGAATTAACCAATACTATATACCCGAAAACAAAATATATTATGTAAAATCAAATAATTCAAATCCAAAACATAAACTGAAGTCAAATCATAGAAACAACTACAGAACCAACTCAAGCCCAAACTACCATCGAGTCTATTATAATTACAAAAGTAACCGACATAAATTGAAAACCAAAACTTAAGAAATCCAGATCAATAATTCAGGGGGAGGCTTCAAACTAGTTGGCATCTCCAAAAATAACCTACCTGGCAGGGTAAGTAGGAGAGTAAAAAGGGACAAAAGTTTAACTTAACCTACGATACTGGTGAAGTTTTGGATGATAGTAGGTTAGGGAAGCTCTATCTATGCATGTCTAGGAAGATATGACTTCGACCTGTGTATTTGACTTAGTGAAACTAACCGAAACTACCCCTTATGGATCCTAACTAGTTAGACCAAGATTTTGTACTAAGTTCAGTGGATGAGACTATTTGAAAAACTTCAAAGGCATGGTTACTCTAATGATGTCTAGGTGACTCACCATAGCCCAGAAATTTATCCAAAAAATGTCTGTTTGTTGAGCACAAAGCTAAACCTGAAACCAAACCTTGAAATTGAACCTATCTCATCTCACAAAAATTATACGATTGCCTAATTGAAAACATAGATCGGGTGAGATGACTATTAAATTAAAATTGAATTGAATTAAATTAAATTAAAAATAAAATAAAATAAAATAAAATAAAAATAAAAATTAAATTAAATTAAAATTAATTTAAAATTAAATTAAATTAAATTAAATTAAAATTAATTTAAAATTAAATTAAATTAAAATAAAATAAAATAAAATAAAATAAAATAAAAATAAATTTAAATTAAAAAAATTATTAAAACTTAAAATTAAATTAGAATTTAAAATCAAATTAAACTTAAAATTAAAAATTAAATTAAACTTAAATTTAAAATTAAGTTAAACTTAAAACATAAAATTAACTTAAAATTAATTTAAACTTAAAACTTAAAATATAACTAATCTTAACTCCTACCTGTTGTAGGAAACCAAGTAGATGTTGGACAATAGTTGCTCTAAACATATAATTGGGGATCATACCAAATTCACTCAATTAACCTACAAATGCTTAGGAACAGTTACATTTGGAAATAACGACAAACTCAAGGTAATTGGGATAGGTAATATTGAACTCAAAACCTATTTCATTATTAAGAAAGTATTACTTGTTGAAAAACTCAAGTACAATCTTCTTAGTATAAGTCAATTGTGTGATTATGGATATAAAGTTAGGTTTCTTTCTACTAAATGTTTAATTAAGCACTTATATAACTCTACTGTAAGGCTAAAAGGGTTTAGAAAAGATAATATCTATGCAATTAACCTAACCTCTTCTTCACTTAAGTGTTATTTAACACAAAAAGAAGAAACTTGGTTATGGCATAGAAGAATGTCATACACAAACATCAAAAATCTAAGTAAATTAAATAGATTAGTTAGAGGCCTACCAAAATTACCCAACTTAGACTCAACAATCTGTAATGCTTGTCAACAAGGAAAACAAATAAAATCTACTCATCAATCAATTAATCAACTTCAAACAAACTCAATACTAGAACTATTACAATTAGACCTATTTGATTCCCATGGGGTCAAATCAATAAATGGAAGCCTATATTACCTAGTAATAATAAATGACTACTCTAAGTTCACCTGGATAAAATTATTAAAAAATAAAGATGAAACATTTGAAATCTTTACTAATTTTTGCAAACAAGTTGAAAATGAAAAAGACCTAAAAATTAAAAGAATTAGGAGTGACAATGGAGGAGAATTTTAAAATCTTAACTTTAACAAATTTTTCCTCAAAAATGGTTATCATCACAAATATTCATGCCCTAAAATACCTCAACAAAATGGAATAATAGAAAGAAAGAACAGAACTTTAGTTAAAGCCTCTAGGACAATGGTAAATGAGTATAACCTACCAAAATACTTCTGGGCAGAAGCTGTTAGCATAGCCTGCTATGTACAAAACTGAATCACAATAAATAAAACTCATAATAAAACTTTATTTGAAATATATTATAACAAACAACCTAACATTGAACATTTTAAGGTATTTGGATGCCCAGCCTATATACTAAATACAAAAGAACACTTAGGAAAATTTATATCAAAAATAGAATATGGGATCTTTGTAGGATATTCATCAAACAGTCGAAGTTATAGAATATATAATAAAGTTATACTAAGAATTGAAGAAACCTCAAATGTAAAATTTGAAGAATCTAACTAAAACTTAGAACAAACTCAGATTCAACCAATTGATTTTATTCAAAGTAATACTAGTCAAGGGGGGACCAGTGAAAATATAAGTCAAGAAGAAGAAGATCAACCTCAAATGAATGCACCTACTAGAACCATAAGAGTCAACACAAATCATCCAATTGACCAAATAATTGGTGACCCAGACCTAAGAGTTCAAACTAGGTCATCCTTCAGAAACTTAAGTCAAATATCCCTAATCTAAAAAATTAAACCTAAAATAATAGCAAAATCCTTACTTGACCCAAACTTGATCATAGCTATGTAAGAAGAATTAGTCCAATTTGAGAGAAACCAAGTCTGAGACTTAGTACCACCACCTAAAAATAAAAAGATAATAGAAACAAAATGGGTATTCGGAAATAAATTAA
Source organism: Zingiber officinale (assembly GCF_018446385.1). NCBI lineage: Eukaryota > Viridiplantae > Streptophyta > Magnoliopsida > Zingiberales > Zingiberaceae > Zingiber > Zingiber officinale. The sequence goes on from NC_055986.1 coordinate 54,915,583, forward strand.
GTGAAAATGGAGAGATTATTAGAAACAAGGCTAGACTAGTTGCTAAAGAGTTTAGTCAAGTAGAGGGACTTGACTATGATGAAACATATGCCCCAATAGCCAGACTAGAATCCATTAGAATGCTACTTAGCAATGCAACCCATAAATGATTTAAACTTTACCAAATGGATGTAAAATCTACCTTTTTAAATGGGATAATAAAAGAGGAAGTTTATGTATGTCAGCCTCCTAGGTTTGAGAGTTTAGATAATCCTGACCATGTATTCAAACTTAAGAAAGACTTATATGGCCTTAAACAAGTACCTAGGGCATGGTATGAAAGGTTAACCTCTTACCTAATTTCCAAAGGGTTCAACCAAAGACAAATTGACCCAACCCTATTTGTCAAATCAACTAACCATGATATTTTTATAGCTTAAGTATATGTAGATGATATAATCTTTGGGTCAAGCAAATCAGATTTTTTACAAGAATTTATAACCCTAATGGAACAAGAATTTGAAATGAGTTTAGTAGGTAAACTAATATACTTTTTAGGGTTACAAATTAAACAAACAAATGAAGGCAATTACATTTATCAACAAAAATATATTAAGGAATTACTTTAAAAATTTGGAATGGATAATACTAAAGAAATAAAGACACCTATGACAACTAACACAACCTTAGATGATGACCCAAATGGAAAACTAGTTGACTTAAAACACTATAGGAGTGTCATAGGTAGCCTACTATACTTAACTGCAAGTCGACCAGATACTTTATTTGCAGTTAGTATGTGTGCCAGATACCAAACCTGTGATAAAGAGTCACATTTAGCTAATGTCAAAAGAATTTTTAGATATCTCAAAGGAACATCAAATGTAAGAATTTGGTATCCTAGAACACTCAACTTTGAACTCATAAGCTACTCTGACTCATACTATGCTAGCTGTAAACTAGACCGTAAAAGTACAAGTGGTGGATGTCAGCTGCTTGGCCCATCATTTGTCAGCTGCTTTAGTAGAAAGTAACACTGTGTTGCCTTATCAATTACTGAGTCAGAATATATAGCTATAGGAGAATGTGTTGCACAATTATTATTGATGATGCATACTTTAAAAAACTTTAATTTAAACTTTACAAATACAAAAGTACTAATTGAAAATGTTAGTTCAATTAATTTAATAAAAAATCTTGTGCATCATTCTCGAACTAAACACATCGAAGTTAGACATCACTTTATCAGGGATCATGCCACTAAAGATGATATTGAACTCAAATACATTGAGTCCAAGTCTAATTTAGCTGACATATTCACTAAACCACTCCTTGAAAGTGAATTTAGTAAATTATGTCAACAATTAGGAATGTGCTCAATAGACTAGGACTCTTACTTTTAAAATTGATTTAAAAAATATATATTATTTAAAATTTTAGGGTAAATTTTTTATTTATTTATCTCAAAAATTCTCTTATTTTTAGAATTTTCAAAATTACTTTTAGCCTTAGTCTAGATCAAACCCTTAGAAAGCATGCTCCTATAGGTTTAGAACTTGAGTATCTCACCAACACCTTAGGACTACCTTGTTTGTGTGTTGCTAAACTTAGAAAGGGGTGAAATGCATAGGCAGATTGCCTGGACTTAAGATGCTTATATCAGTACATCAATACAAGTCTGGGTGTTAAAAACCAAACTAACAGTAATCAGGTTAAGTTTTCCAGCTTAGTCAAACACTAACTGAATAAGTTAACTTAACTAGACTAACTAAGTGAAAACTGCTATCTTCTTATAGTTAGTAAGTAACAAATGGTTAGATAGTTAAGGACACTTTTTAGTTGTTTATTTTGAATTAATATCAGGTTCAGGGGGAGGATTAATAACTTTAAATATTTTTGAAAGCTGCTTCATTTTAGCTTTTTCAAAGTTGTAAAAATTTTAACCTTATGAACTTCAGAAGTGTTTTATAAGATGACTGTTAAAGAATCAGTTTGACAAATGTTTAAGTTTTTTTAATATTACTTTAAAAAGATAGTTTTGAAAACTTCAGTTTTACCATTTCATTCATTTTTGAAAACATTCCTTATATCTTTTTCAAAGTTTCAATTTTTGGTTTATCAAATTATTTTCAAAATATTTATTTCTTTCATTTTGAATTTTTTTTTCTACAAAAACCTTATAATTTTCAAATTATTATCTTTCTAACCTTAAAGTTATTTCTATCAAAACCTTTTCTTTTGAAAACCTTATGGAAAATTAGTAAATTCTGAAAACAATTTCAAATTTTCTAATATTTAAAGTTATCAATTAATTTTAGAAAGCTTATATTTTGAAAATTTAGTGGATTTTGAAAAAAATTTCAAAATTTCTTTAAAAGTATAAGATATCCTTAAAACAATTTCAAAACTTATATTTAAAGTTTTGACTTTTATCACTTTATCTTCAAAAATTTTCTTCAAGTTTATTAACTTATTTTACTAAGTTAAACTTCCCCAAGTAAACCTAGAATATTTTTTGTCAAATTTTCTTTCCTTTACTTAGTCAATTTTCCCTAACTTGTCTATGCTTATTTTTTGATGAATGTCAAAGGAGGAGGGTTAGGTGGATTATGTTAGCAACAATCTAGATAAAACACCAAAAATAGTCTAAACTTGGAAAACCATATCATATGTCTAGTTATTTTTGTATATTTTTTACTAACTTAACGTAGGTTGTCATTGCATCAAAAAGGAAGAGATTGTTGATGCGGTTAACACTAACGGTCTAACTCAGGTTTTGATGAATGACAAAGTATGTTAAGTTAGATTTGTTGTGATCTAATGATCTAACAAAGTATGCAGGAGAAGTCTATATAGGTCGACGGGCTGACATGATATTTAGCAAGAAATCCAGCTAAGTCGACGGGCTGACTGGATAGCTAGTATGAAGTCCAGATAGGTCGATGGGTTGACTGAATATTTGGCATGAAGTCCAGCTAGGTTGACGGCCTGATCGGATAGCTGGCTCGAAGTCTAGCTAGGTCAACGGGCCGACCGGATAGCTGGTACGAAGTCCAGACAGGTCGACGGGCTAACCGGATGTCTGGCAAAGCGGTAAGTTAAGGTAAGTCACTGGAGGGGAGTGACTTGGTGAGGACGTGTTCCCCGTTTGAGAGAACTGTAGGCGTCGATCCAACTTAAATCTATTTTGAAAATCTAAGTTGAGATCATGACTAGATTCTGGTCTCGAGGAGACAGAATCTAATTACTACTCTACTTTCATTATATTTGTGCTAACTTTTGTTTTACTGGGTAGTATAATGTTTATTGCCTTGGACTAATCTTTTTCTTGTAGGAAAAATCTTTTGCTGGAAAAAGTAGTCCGAGCGCCCGAAAGGGATCCGGGCGCCTAGAGTGTTGGTTAGTCCTAGGAAAACGTACCGGTTCCACTGTACAAAATTTTTTGTACAAGTGTCAAACCTTTCCTTAAATAACCTATTGTGTTGTTTAGAAGTTAAATTAGGAATCGCAGACGGAACTTAACATCATTGATTCCAAATTTAACTTATCTGTTCTTAATGGTTTAGATTTGAATCGCAAGCGGAACTTAACACTATTGATTCAAATCTACCTAAGTTATTAGTTCCATAAATATTAATTTCCAAAATTGACTTCCAGGACTGCATGGCAAGGCACATGACCTTCTTGGATATGGGAGCAACCACCACCGCCTAGGCAAAGCCTTTTAAGGAAAGCTAATATTTATTTCCTTAAATAACTCTAGGTTAACCAAAAAAACAATCGAATCACAAATTCAAAAAAGAAGAAAACACAAACTCGAAAAACTATTTCAAAAAACTAGATCTAATTGCCTCTTGTATTTAGAATTCTTACAAAAAAATAACTAGTATGATGCGGAAGAAAATTACTAGTTATACCTTCTCTTTGTAAGCTAATGACCTCGAGATCTTCTGCCGTATTCCTCGCCTCGCCTTGGACGTCGTGTGGGAAACGATCCTCCAAGATGAACACCACCCAAAAGAGCTTCTCCTCCTCTTCTAAAATTCGGCCACCACCACCACCAAGGAGAAGTGAGCAAAGGGAAAGGAAGAAGGGAGAGGGCCGGCCACCAAGAGATCTCCAAGCAAGAGAATAAGAGTTGTATCCCATGAAGCCCCCTCACCCCTTCTTTTATATTCCTTGCCCAAGGCAAATAAGGAAAAACTTTTTACAAAAAATAAAATCATCCAAGAGTTTTTCCTTTTCCCTTTTAATTTTTCTTTTTCTTTCCTCTTGATTGAATCAATCATCAATCAATGGTTGTGATCAATCCTATTTGGTTTAGGATTGGGATTGGCCGACCCCTTGCTTGGACACTAAGCAAGGTGGCCGACCACTATATTTAGGAAAGACAAATATTTTTTTTTTTATAAAATTTTACAAGAAGAAAATTCTTATAAAATTTTACAAGCTCTCTTTTCTAGAGTTAAAAAAGGAAAGTTTTTAAAAAATTAAAACCATGTTTTAAAATTTAAAACTTCTCTTATAAGATTTCCTTTTTTAACATGATAATAGAAAATTTTAATTTTAAAACTTATCTCCCTTTTTTTCTTAAACCATGAGGATGGTTAAAAAAGGAAAGTTTTAAAACTTTTAAAACTCTCTATTAAAACATGTGGACTAATTCAAATAAGGTTAGTTTTAAAAATTTAAATCTCTCTTTTAAAACTCATAGTTTTCTACAAAGAGAAGATTTTAAAAATTCAAAACACCCCTCCTATTTGAATTAATCTTAGCCGACCCCTTCATGCTTGGTCACCAAGTAATAGGGCCGGCCCCTATAAAGAGGATGTGGCCGGCCCTTGCTTGGTCACCAAGCATTGGACCGTCCCACTTCTTGGACACCAAGAAGAGCCTTACATTTAGATGGACTTGAGGCTATAATGAGGCTACGACAGGGACCTAGAGGAGAAATTAGTTTTGACCTTCCGATGAGCTTGAGTATCCTGTGTTCGCTCCGAACACACAACTCAAGTTCATCGATAATAACTCATTCCACTAGAGAGTTATTACCGCACTACCGCACCAATCCCAAATTACATTATGGGCTCCTTCTTATCATGAGTGTGTTAATCTCCCTGTGTTTAAGATTACGAATGTCCACTAATTAAGTAAGTTACTGATAACTCACTTAATTAATATCTAGCTCCAAGAGTAGTACCACTCAACTTCATTGTCATGTCGGACTAGGTCCACCTGTAGGGTTTAACATGGCAATCCTTATGAGCTCCTCTTGGGGACATTCTCAACCTAGATAAGTAGGACACAGATTCCTTCTATAATCAACAACACACACTATAAGTAATATCATTTCCCAACTTATCGGGCATATTGATTTATCGAGCTAAACCTCACCCTTTGATAAGTCAAAGAAATAAATATTAAATATATGTGCTTATTATTATATTAGGATTAAGAGCACACACTTGCATAATAACTAAAGTCTAGTTCTTTTACTAAGTCAGTACAAAAAGAACTTACCTAAATGGTCCTACTCAATACACTTAAAGTGTATCAGTGTAATTTATTAGTCAAGATAAACTAATACTTAATTATACTACGACTATTCTGATGGTTTGTTCATTTCCATCTTAATCGTGAGCAACTTGTTTATAATTTGTAGAGAACCGATAACATGATCTTCTGAGTGTGACACCACACTCCATGTTATCTACTATATAAATTAATTAAACAATTACATTTAACAAATAAATGCAGATATTGACCAATGTGATTCTTTTATTTCAACAAATAAATGTTTACAAAAGCTAGGCTTTTAGTATACACTCTAACAATCTCCCACTTATACTAAAAGACTAAGCTGCCATATCTGTTGCCATACATCTGATTCCCATCCCCTCCACATGTCGATCAAAAGCTTTCGCCGGAAGGGCCTTAGTGAAAGGATCTGCCAGGTTATCTGCTGATGCAATCTTGGCGATAACAACTTCTCCTCGCTTGACGATGTCTCGTATCAGGTGGTACTTGCGCTCTATATGTTTACTTACCTTATGGGCTTGTGGTTCCTTCGAGTTTGCAACTGCACCACTATTATCACAATAAATTATGATGATCTTGGGCAAACCAGGAATCATATCTAAGTCCATTAGAAAGTTCCTGAGCCATACAGCTTCTTTTGCTGCCTCAGAGGCTGCAACATACTCAGCTTCCATGGTTGAGTCTAAGACGTATTTCTGCTTAACACTCCTCCATGAAATGGCTCCACCTCCTAGAGTAAACACATAGCCTGACATAGACTTACTATTGTCCCTATCTGATTGGAAATCCGAATCTGTGTAACCCACAGGGAGCAAATCGTCTGCTTGGTAGACTAGCATATAATCTCTAGTCCTTCTCAGGTACTTTAATATATGCTTCACAGCAGTCCAATGTCCTTGTCCAGGGTTACTCTGATATCTGCTAACCATGCCCACGGCAAAACAGATATCAGGTCTCATACACAGCATTGCATACATAAGGCTTCCTACAGCCGAAGCATAAGGAACTGCCTTCATGTCCTCAATCTCCTTTGATGTCTTCGGGGACATCTCTTTAGATAATGTTACTCCATGTCTAAAAGGTAAGAAACCTTTCTTTGAGTTTTGCATGCTAAAATGAGCAAGGATTGTATCTATATATAAAACTTGGGATATGCACAACATTCTTTTCTTGCGATCCCTTGTAACTTTGATCCCAAGAATGTGTGCACATTCTCCTAAGTCCTTCATATCAAATTGTTTGGACAACCATACCCTTACGTCTGATAATACCTTGACATTGTTGCCAATTAACAAAATATCATCTACGTATAGTACAAGAAATACCACCACGTTTCCGTTACACTTCTTGTATACACAAGACTCATCCGGACACTGAATAAATCCATATGACTGGATTACTTCATTAAACCGGATGCTCCAAGATCTTGAAGCTTGCTTCAGTCCATAAATGGACCGATTGAGTTTACACACTAGATGCTCTTTGTCCTTTTTCAATGAACCCTTCTGGTTGCTTCATATGGATATTTTCTTCAAGACTTCCATTAAGGAAAGATTTCTTGACATCCATTTGCCAAATCTCATAATCCATATGAGCGGCAATGGATAAGGGTATCCGGATAGACTTAAACATGGCTACCGGTGACAAAGTCTTCTCATAATTGATTCCCTCTTTCTGAGTGTAAAATACCGGAAAATGACGAATATTAATAAGGGAATTTTTTGGAATTTTTGGAAATTTATCGGGAATTTATCGGAGCTCGTACGAACGAGTTAGCGGGGACAAAAACGAGGCCCGGAAAAGCCTATTTAGGTTACCCCATTTAAGCGAGGAAAAGATTATATTTATATATCCTTTTCCTTTTATTTTGTTTTATTTCTTTTGATTTACTTGTGTCGCCGTTTCTTCCTTGCCGAACCAATTCCCCCGCGCGCCCCTCTTTTCTCCCCGACGCCGCCGACGATCCGAGCCCTAACCGCCGGGTCGGCGGTTTCTTCCTCGCCACCCTTCCTTTTCTTCTCCACAGCAGCGACGCCGAGCACAGCCCAACGCCGGCCACTACGTGCCACAGCCGAGCCCCTTCGCTGGGAGATCGGGTGTCAAGCTTTGCCTAGGTTCCGGCCGACGCCTCCTCACCGGCAACCGAGTCCCTTTCACTTTCGGCTGCTACTTTTCGCTGCCCTAGCCGACGCCTTCTCACTTCTGAGTTGCCACTGCCCGAAGCCAGGCCGCCCGACCGACGCAGACGCCACTGCCGCGTCTCCTCGCGCCAACGGCCAATGCCAGAAGCTTCTCTTCGCCTCTGCCCGATCCTCCTTGCGTCGACTTGGAGCCCTAGAGCTCTGCCACCTCGCCGACGCCATCAAATGAACCTAGCCGAACAATTCCAGCCGTGCCCTAGTTCCGAGTCTAACTCAGCCATCGATCGCCTCTTTTGGGCCATGTTTTATGCCAGTGAGGTAACAGAATTTGTGGGATACAAGTTTGGGATTTTTGGTATTCAGCCTTGATGTCAATTGATGTGGAATGAGGATTTCAATGAGTGACTTGTTTTGGAATCTTTGTAGGTGTTGTTAGCCATTGCAGCTCTAGCTGTGCTGTTCGTGGACGATCCATGGCTTCGACCAACCTTCCGATCTGAAGTCATCCTTTGATGGTGAGCTATCAGCAACCCACTTGCATTCGGGTAAGTGTTGAAGTTGATTCATGATGCTTAGTAGTTGATGGTAGTGAATTTGATTTGGATAAGTGGATCATTAGTTTATGTGTTCTTGGATTAAATTGATGTGAAGGGAAGGGATGGATCAGATTAGAGGGATTAATAGTTGATATGTTGATCATAGATTCTAAGTTTTGTTGAATATCCTGTGTTTGTAGGATTTGAGATGGATGTGATTTCTTGGACCTGTTGAAGACGGTTGATACGACCTGCGTATGAAGGCGGGTACCTCTTGACTTATCTTTTATGATATTGTCATTGGATATGCATAGTATTTTATAACTACATGCAATGAACATGTTTGCCTTTGGTATGTCACTGTTTGATATCCATAGCATGTTAGGTTTGTCACCTGTGATGTATCCGTGCTTATATCTCGTGATTTGTTGCCATGATTATCTTGTTACCATGAGTATCTTAGTTTCTAGAGTGACATACCATGCTTACTGAGGTTAGGACTAGGATTTGGATTGTTGTTTCTGGCCTGTGTATCTAGATTATCTGATACTTAGGTTTTTGTGCCATATCAGATTTGTGTACCTCTATTTGTATATCATATATGATTCGGGTGTTTAGACCCTGATTCTTTGATCTGTGTATATTGTTGGTACATATGCTATGGAAGAGGGATATGATTTGGGTCTAGGTTGTTATACCTTAGAGGACTTGTATACCCTAGATCCGTGGATTTGGCTTACTGATACTGTGGTACCCATATTATGTATATATGGATTTTTCTATGCTGATCAGGATATTCCATACTTATTATGTTCCGGACATAGGTTTTTGATATTCTATCTGATCTGTGTACTTTAGATTTTGGTATGTGACCATCACTTTTACAGTACCCATTTTGTATATATGGATATGGTTATGTTGATCGGTTTTTGCTATGCATAGTGACATGCATCATGATTGCATGTTGTGCGATTGTAGGCTCCACTATGGTTGAGCCCATCGCCAGTTACATGTACTGCACACACCCCCACTCATGGTTTAGTGGTATATCAGGCAGGTGTGTGGCGGTTCTGCTGTTTGGCTCCGTTGGTCTGAGGACTCAGCGTGGTAGCCGGCAGACAGTTCCGCTCTGTTTGGCTCCGCTGGCATTTAGTGTAGCAGTGCAGCAGACGGTGGACTCTGTTTGGCTCCGTTGGTCAGGTGACTCAGCGTGGTAGCCGGCAGAGATACCTCCCCGTCATCGTGTACCGGGAGTTGAGAGCATTGAGCTCCCCCATTTATGATTTGGGGTCACAGGACAGGAGTACTCCGACAGCATCCCGTCCACTCGGTCACTCATCAGGAGCAGTGACGACAGAGTGCACGGTTGTCACAGCCCTACCCACTCGGTCTCGCCATTTGTGTGTGAGATGACTGACTGGCGTCAGGGGTGACCAGGACGCATCATTAGCATCATATGCATTGATGCATTTATATTCTTATGATTGTGTTTGCTGCATTTGGTTGATGCATTTTGGTTGGATGCATACTTTTGACCTGCATACAAGATTATTGACACTTTCGGTTTGATGACCCTTTTTGTCTGGATAGAAGTTCCCGGTGAGTACAGCTTCCTCAGTTACCTTTCAGTTTTACATATTTCCTATATATGATTAGGAAGCTGTATTCCATGTTTATTGTTGTTAGATATATCTTGCTACTCATGTCCATTGGTATTCGCTGAGTTGTTGAACTCACCCCCGTTGACACTATCTTTTCAGGTTGTTTATGGTGTCGCTTGGAGCATCCTGTCTGCTGGTCCCCACGTCACATCAGAAGACATATCTCCGCATTTTTGTTATTTGATCTTGGTATATGAGATGTATGTATTTGGCTTTGTGTGCTCCGGTTTTGTGTTCGGAGTGTTGATGCTGTTATGTGATGTTTTGTACTGGTTGTTGGTGTGTAAGCTTAGCCGGCTAGCAGTCTTTGTGTTTTGGTTTGTATTTGGTTTCTTTCATTTTTTTCGTGTTTTGGTTTTGTTCCAGCCGAGTGGGCTGATGATATATATATAACTGCGTGGTTGTGAGTATATATATTCCAGCCGCCTGTGGCTGATGTATATTGTGTATGTAGAAAGTTTCAGATTGTCCGCCGTACAGGGGAGGTGCTGCCGAAATTTCTTCGGACAGGGACTCGTCCGGGGCGTGACAATTTAGTGGTATCAGAGCAGGTATACGATACTTGCTATGTGTTCTGGATTTACGAGATTTATCTGATACCAATTTATTTGGTATCAGAGATCGGCTTACGAGTCTTATTTTCCTTGTGTTTCGGATTTTGTGTTTTGGTCTTCTCGATGTGACTTTTCGGGTTTTGGGACCTGGCAGCAGCAGGACATCTCCAAGCTATAGGAGGTATGTTGGTATATACTGTTATCCTACCTTTCTGTTAGTATATGCCCTATATTAGCATTCTTTATTAGTATTTGTCTGGTTGTTGTAGCACATATTATATGTGATGGGATAGCCACTGATCTTGATCGACCTTAATAGAGATTAAGGAATTTAGTCTCTGCTGATTTTTCATATCATACCATTAGTAGTATTAGCTTCTGTTACTACTAATTGGTTAGGAGATGGAGGCACATACCAGTCTTTGTTTTTATTAGTGTGTAGTAGATAGTACCTTCATATTCATGTTGACTAGTCAGTAGAATACCGATATACTTTAGTTAGTTTTCGTCGGTAGATGATTATTGTACTCTGGTTAGATCGGTCAATAGAAAACTGATTTATACATATTTACTTGGGGTAGTTATGGGTTGATTTACCTTAGACGCTTGTAGAGGCTTTATTTGTTCTTGATTAGTTAGTTGATGACCGATTAGTTTTGTTGATTCGATCAGTAGGGGATTGACCTATTTTACTTTTAGATGTTTGAATCTTGGGTTATTCGTGCTTAGTTGGATATCTTGAGCACATCGAGTACCTAGCTTATACGGACGTGGGAAAGGACTGAATTAGCCATATACTATTGTTGGTTTGGTCAGTCGATATTGGATCGATGTATCTTATTCCATGGGTATTTTAATTTTTGACGGTATGTATCTAGTTGGATGACTTAGAAGGTGACCTTGCCGTTTCTGAATGTCAGGTTGATTGGGTCAAATATGTTGATTATTCCTATCTTTGTGTCGTGTACATATGATTGTTATGAGTTGAAGGAGTTCTATGGTGGATAGTTCATTTGTGGATAGTGTGGGTATTCCCATCTAGATATGGTTATTGTAGGTTCCTTGTGGAGTATAGCTATTTAGTTAGCTGTACGTGCCTGATTGACATGTTGGAAGTATCTTGTCGACTACATCGGTGTTATGATATGTACATATGTGTTTGGTGTGGTATCTGAGGTATCTTGATGATTATGTGTGATTTGTGAATGCACCTGGGTTTTAGTATGCCTTATTGGAAGTATATGTTGATTATACTCCTGGCATATGTGTATATTTATCATGAGAGTGTTGTTTGAGGGGTATTGTTGATTTTACCTACGATGATATATGCACACGGGTTCGGTATACATTGTTGGAGGTATCACGGTGATTTATACCTATGATGTGAGTATTTTTTTTGTGTGTACCAATTGGAGGATTATGTCGATCATACATATGTTGTGTGTGCATGTGTGTCAGATGTATGGTTGGTAGCATCATGATGATTCTACCTATGTTAAATGTAGAATATTAAATGTCTACATTATGATATTGGTTGTTTTACCCTGTCAACTAATTCTCCCATTAGTGGGTGACCGACCCACTAGGAGGATGATAGAGTTGACTATGGAATTGATTTGCTTACTGGGTGGTTATACCCTAGGCTACCCACAGTGATATGTGGTAGAGAGATCTTGTGCAGTCTCTAGCTAGATAGTTAGGTGCTTTGGGCACTTATGTACCCACATGTTATGGATCGTTTGTGGTAGAGCGTAGCTCCCACATATTCTGGATTGTTTGTGGTGGAGCGTTGCTCCCACATATTACGGATTGCTTGTAGCGGAGCAGTGCTCCCATATTTATTGTAGATACATATTTCGGATTATTTATGGTGGAGCGTTGCTCCCACATATGGAGGATTTCACATATGTGGTATTTCATGTGATAGAGTGTTGCTCTCACACTGGAGGATCTATTCTTTGGTGATTTATATCGTTGGTGATCAGATCTGTTTACTGTTGAGGATCTTATGGTTATGAATGACTGAGATACGAACATTATGTGTCTTGATTTTACTATTAGGGCTTACGGTGCTCTAGATGTTATTATGGACACGATGATTCTGGTATTTTGAGGATGTTTGGATCGGTTTCCATTGTCTTTGTTGACGATGTTGTGATCTAGTTCGGATCCTAGGTGAGACACGTACGATATCTTTGCCTAGTTCTAGAGATGGTTCGACGAGAACATCAATATGTGACTATCAGTAGTGCGGATTCGGGTTGTCTTTTGTGATGATGTTTGGGATACACGGTCACCAGTAGGAGTGTACCGTGGTTCCACAGGAGATAGAGGTTGTTACCGTTGGGAGCAGCCGAAATCAGTGTAGGAGCTGAAGCGGAGACTAGTGTCGGCTTTGATTTTGGGTTTTTACCTTCTAGATAGGACGGATTTGTCCTTTGCACCGACGCGTCTCTACAGGGTATGGGTGCTGTTCTAATGCAGCTCGGTAGAGTATTCACATATGCCTCTCGATAGTTGAAGGGCATGAGAAGAAAATACCCAGTTCATGATCTGGAGATGACCGTTATTATTCTTGCCCTGAAGGTTTGGCGGCATTACCTGTATGATGTTACATTGAGATTCTCATTGACCATAAGAGTCTCAAATATCTGTTTACTCAGTAGAACTTAATCTCCGACAGAGGAGATGGATGAAGTTTCTGAAGGGTTATATCTGGACCTTTGCCTTCCACCCGGGGAAAAGCTAATGTGGTTGCCGATGCACTCAGCCGGAAGTCCAGAGGGACTTTGGCTTGTCACCGAGTTTCCGTTATAGACTTGGTTCAGGGTTTCGCCGAGTTAGACCTTGAGGAGCAGGGATCTACAGAGCAGGGTATTCTGGTTACCATGGTTGCTCAGTCGTTGATCAGGACGAGGATCCGAGAGGCACAGGCTGGTGATCAGCATTTGTAGTTTATTAGTAGCCAGATAGCTTCCGGGCAGCAGACCGAGTTCACACGAGACGAGGAGGGTGTTGTATACTTCCGAGGTAGATTATGCGTATCTCAGTCTCATCCGGTCTTATAGGAGATACTTCAGGAGGCTCACCGCTCTCGATTTACGATCCATCCAGGCGGAACTCGTATGTATCGAGATTTGAGACGTTCCTATTGGTGGAACGGTATGAAGAAAGACATCGCTGATTTTGTAGCTAGATGTCTTCCCTGTCAGCAGGTGAAGGCTGAGCATCAGAGACCTGCCGGGTTACTTCAGTGGATTCCTATTCCTGAGTGGAAATGAGAACATGTCACTATGGACTTTGTGGTGGGATTATCGAGGACACGACGAGGCCCTGACGCGATTTGGGTAATCGTTGATCGATTAACCAAATCCGCGCATTTCTTAGCGATCCGGAGGACTGATTCCCTGGACCGATTGGCAGATCTATATTGTCGGGAGATCATCAGATTACATGGTGTTTCTTTGACTATCATTTCGGATAGAGACCCCGGTTCACGTCTCGTTTCTGACAGAGTCTGTAGTAGGCCTTGGGCACTCAGCTCTGTTTCAGTATAACTTTCCATCTACAGATAGATGGACAGTCGGAGCGGATCATTCAGACTCTAGAGGTTTTGCTGAGGTCTAGTGTATTGGATTTTTGAGGCTGGGGAGGCCCAGATGTTGGGACCTCATAGAGCTCAGCATGAGGCAGAGTTGGACCGTACTGTCTGACGGAGGATGTCAGAGGCGTAGGACCGCCAGAAGAGTTATGCTGATTGGAGACGCATATCCCTAGCCTTCTCTATATGTGACCATGTATTTTTGTGAGTTTTCACCCACGGAAGGAGTGAAGAAATTTGGCTTCAGAGGAAAGCTAGCTCTGTGATACATTAGACCTTTCCAGATCTCGGAAAGGATTGGAGCGGTAGCTTACCGGTTGGCACCACCACCGTCTCTGGCAGGAGTTCACGATATATTCCACGTATCTATGTTGCGGAGATATGTGCCCGACCCGACGCATGTGTTGGCTGATATTCCAGTTCCAGTTCAGCCTGATATTTCATATGAGGAGATTCCGGTACGGATTTTGGACCGGAAAGAGCGTCAGTTGCGGAACAAGACTATCCGGCTGGTTAAAGTCGGATGGCAGCATCATTCGGACGAGGAGGCTACTTGGGAGCTCAAGGATATGATCCGAGTTCGATATCCCCATCTTTTCACTTGAGGTATGTGATTTAATTTACCGTTCAGCATTTTGTACAATTTACCTGTTGTTAGTATTTGCTGATGGTAGATAACGAAATTTGGGGACCAAATTTTTATTAGTGGGGGAGAATGTAAAATACCGGAAAATGACGAATATTAATAAGGGAATTTTCTGGAATTTTTAGAAATTTATCGGGAATTTATCGGAGCTCGTACGAACGAGTTAGCGGGGACAAAAACGGGGCCCGGAAAAGCCTGTTTAGGTTACCCCATTTAAGCGAGGAAAATATTATATTTATATATCCTTTTCCTTTTATTTTGTTTTATTTCTTTTGATTTACTTGTGTCGCCGTTTCTTCCTTGCCGAACCAATTCCCCCGCGCGCCCCTCTTTTCTCCCCGACGCCGCCGACGATCCGAGCCCTAACCGCCGGGTCGGCGGTTTCTTCCTCGCCACCCTTCCTTTTCTTCTCCACAGCAGCGACGCCGAGCACAGCCCAACGCCGGCCACTGCGTGCCACAGCCGAGCCCCTTCGCTGGGAGATCGGGTGTCAAGCTTTGCCTAGGTTCCGGCCGACGCCTCCTCACCGGCAACCGAGTCCCTTTCACTTTCAGCTGCTACTTTTCGCTACCCTAGCCGACGCCTTCTCACTTCTGAGTTGCCACTGCCCGAAGCCAGGCCGCCCGGCCGACGCAGACGCCACTGCCGCGTCTCCTCGCGCCAACGGCCAATGCCAGAAGCTTCTCTTCGCCTCTGCCCGATCCTCCTTGCATCGACTTGGAGCCCTAGAGCTCTGCCACCTCGCCGACGCCATCAAATGAACCTAGCCGAACAATTCCAGCCGTGCCCTAGTTCCGAGTCTAACTCAGCCATCGATCTCCTCTTTTGGGTCAAGTTTTGTGCCAGTGAGGTAACAGAATTTGTGGGATACAAGTTTGGGATTTTTGGTATTCAGCCTTGATGTCAATTGATGTGGAATGAGGATTTCAATGAGTGACTTGTTTTGGAATCTTTGTAGGTGTTGTTAGCCATTGCAGCTCTAGCTGTGCTGTTCGTGGACGATCCATGGCTTCGACCAACCTTCCGATCTGAAGTCATCCTTTGATGGTGAGCTATCAGCAACCCACTTGCATTCGGGTAAGTGTTGAAGTTGATTCATGATGCTTAGTAGTTGATGGTAGTGAATTTGATTTGGATAAGTGGATCATTAGTTTATGTGTTCTTGGATTAAATTGATGTGAAGGGAAGGGATGGATCAGATTAGAGGGATTAATAGTTGATATGTTGATCATAGATTCTAAGTTTTGTTGAATATCCTGTGTTTGTAGGATTTGAGATGGATGTGATTTCTTGGACCTGTTGAAGACGGTTGATATGACCTGCGTATGAAGGCGGGTACCTCTTGACTTATCTTTTATGATATTGTCATTGGATATGCATAGTATTTTATAACTACATGCAATGAACATGTTTGCCTTTGGTATGTCACTGTTTGATATCCATAGCATGTTAGGTTTGTCACCTGTGATGTATCCGTGCTTATATCTCGTGATTTGTTGCCATGATTATCTTGTTACCATGAGTATCTTAGTTTCTAGAGTGACATACCATGCTTACTGAGGTTATGACTAGGATTTGGATTGTTGTTTCTGGCCTATGTATCTAGATTATCTGATACTTAGGTTTTTGTGCCATATCAGATTTGTGTACCTCTATTTGTATATCATATATGATTCGGGTGTTTAGACCCTGATTCTTTGATCTGTGTATATTGTTGGTACATATGCTATGGAAGAGGGATATGATTTGGGTCTAGGTTGTTATACCTTAGAGGACTTGTATACCCTAGATCCGTGGATTTGGCTTACTGATACTGTGGTACCCATATTATGTATATAAGGATTTTTCTTTGCTGATCAGGATATTCCATACTTATTATGTTCAGGACATAGGGTTTTTGATATTCTATCTGACCTGTGTACTCTAGATCTTGGTATGTGACCATCGCTTTTACAGTACCCATTTTGTATGTATGGATATGGTTATGTTGATCAGTTTTTGCTATGCATAGTGACATGCATCATGATTGCATCTTTGTGCGATTATCGGCTCCACTATGGTTGAGCCCATCGACAGTACTGCACACACCCCACTCATGGTTTAGTGGTATATCGGGCAGGTGTTGCTGTTAGGCTCCGTTGGTCCGAGGACTCAGCGTGGTAGCCGACAGTTCCGCTCTGTTTGGCTCACGGCATTTAGTGTAGCGTAGTAGCCGAGGCACGGTGGACTCTGTTGCTCCGTTGGTCGGTGACTCGTGGTAGTGAGAGATACCACCCGTCATCGTGGAGTTGAGAGCATTGAGCTCCCCCATTTATGATTTGGGGTCACAGGACAGGAGTACTCCGACAGCATCCCGTCCACTCGGTCACTCATCAGGAACAGTGACGACAGAGTGCACGGTTGTCACAGCCCTACCCACTCGGTCTCGCCATTTGTGTGTGAGATGACTGACTGGGTGACCAGGACGTATCATTAGCATCATATGCATTGATGCATTTATATTCTTATGATTGTGTTTGCTGCATTTGGTTGATGCATTTTGGTTGGATGCATACTTTTGACCTGCATACAGGATTATTGACACTTTCGGTTTGACGACCCTTTTTGTCTGGATAGGAGTTCCCGGTGAGTACAGCTTCCTCAGTTACCTTTCAGTTTTGCATATTCCCTATATATGATTAGGAAGCTGTATTCCATGTTTATTGTTGTTAGATATATCTTGCTACTCATGTCCATTGGTATTCGCTGAGTTGTTGAACTCACCCCCGTTGACACTATCTTTTCAGGTTGTTTATGGTGTCGCTTGGAGCATCCTGTTTGCTGGTCCCCACGTCACATCAGAAGACATATCTCCGCATTTTTGTTATTTGATCTTGGTATATGAGATGTATGTATTTGGCTTTGTGTGCTCCAGTTTTGTGTTCGGAGTGTTGATGCTGTTATGTGATGTTTTGTACTGGTTGTTGGTGTGTAAGCCTAGTCGGCTAGCAGTCTTTGTGTTTTGGTTTGTATTTGGTTTCTGTCATTTTTTTCGTGTTTTGGTTTTGTTCCAGCCGAGTGGGCTGATGATATATATATAACTGCGTGGTTGTGTGTATATATATTCCAGCCGCCTGTGGCTGATGTATATTGTGTATGTAGAAAGTTTCAGATTGTCCGCCGTACAGGGGAGGTGCTGCCGAAATTTCTTCGGACAGGGATTCCTCCGGGGCGTGACACTGAGTATACCCTTTCGCAACAAGCCTTGCTTTGAAGGTTTCTGCCTTCCCATCTATCCCTCTTTTCCTTTTGTAGATCCACTTGCATCCTATGGCTTTTACATCATTAGGTGGTTCTACAAGCTCCCAGACCTTATTAGAATACATAGATTCTATTTCGGAATTCATTACCTTTTGCCAAGATACTGCATCTATATCTTGGAGTGCTTCGTCATATGTTCGGGGATCAGGTTCATGTTTACCTGGGATCATGTCCGAAGACTCACCCAAAAACATGAATCTCTCAGGTTGCCTCACAACCCTCCCACTACGACGAGGCACTGTCTCTGGCTGTGTATCACGTGTTGCAGTTTCTTGTGGTACTTCATCATGTACTGTTGGAACTAAAGTAGACGTGTCCTCTCTAATTTCTTCTAGAACTATTTCACTCATGGGCTTATGGTTCATTACATAATCTTCTTCTAAAAATCGAGCATTGGTGCTAACAATGATCTTCTGATTTTTAGGATTATAAAATAAACCACCTTTTGTTCCCTTAGGATATCCCACAAACAGACAAACTTCTGTACGTGATTCCAACTTATCAGTATCTCCCTTCAGCACATGTGTTGGACTACCCCATATCCGGATATGATTCAGACTAGGCTTTTGCCCATTCCATAATTCCATGGGTGTAGTAGAAACTGTTTTAGAAGGTACCATATTCAGAATGTATACTGCTATTTTCAGAGCATATCTCCAAAATGAATTTGGTAATTCTGAATAACTCATCATCGATCTAACTATTTCCATAAGAGTCCTATTCCTTTGTTCTGCCACACCATTCTGTTGGGGTGTACCAGGTGCAGACAATTAGAATTGAATCCCAACTTCTGATAAGTAATTCCTAAACTCTCCAAAGAGGTATTCGCCACCACGGTCAGACCGTAGTGTCTTGATACTTTTACCAAGACGTTTCTCCTTGTCAAAGCATTCAGACTTGCGGCGCGTCAGGTAAATATATCTGTATCTTGAATAATCGTCTATAAAGGAGACGAAGTATTCATAACCACCTCTTGCCTGGATAGACATAGGACCACACAAATCAGAATGAACCAATTCTAACACATCTTTGGCTCTATACCCCTTGGCCTTAAAAGGTCTCTTGGTCATTTTACCTTCCAAGCAAGATTAACATGTTGGAAAGTTTTCCAACTCTAATGAACCCAAGAGTCCATCAGCAACAAGCCTTTGAATCCTACTTAAATTAATATGTCCAAGCCTTAGATGTCAAAGATATGTTTGGTTCATTTCCAAAGGTTCTTTTCTCTTATTAGAGTTAGAAGATGTGTTATTAATTTCCATATTTTGCTTTATGGGAGAAATTGGATTTAAAGTGTATAAATTGCCAACCAATGCACCAGAACAGATAATCACCTTATTTCTCTTTATAACAACATTGTTACTAAAGGAAACTGAATATCCATCCAAATACATTTTAGAAACTGAAATTAAATTCTTTCTAAAACTGGATACATAAAGACAATTTCTTAAAATCAAATTTCTATTCCTATCAAATGATAAGTAGACGTCTCCCACCGCAACATCTGTCACCTTAGTAGCATTGTCCATGTAGATAGTAATCTCTCCATCAAATAGTCACCGGGTTTCCTGAAACCCCTGTAAAGAATTGCAAACATGATCAGTGGCTCCCGTATCTACACACCAGGTATTGGTAGATAACACCGCTAAACATGTTTCAACTACTAGATTATGAGATATACTTTTATTGTTCTGGTTCCTACGAGGACAGTCCGCTTTCCAATGTCGAGACTGCTTGCAGATGAAGCACTTACCCTTCGGCTTCTTCATTCCAGCTTTCTGTCCTTTACCCTGAGTTTTATTCACCTTCTTTGCTGAAAAGACTTGTTTCTTCTTCTTCTTGCCTTTCAACTTAGAAGTAGAACCATTTTCAGCATAGTGAATTTGAGAACTGTGACGAAATATTCCTTCTGCTGCCTGTAGTTCTGTCAGAAGTTCCGCCAACGTATACTATCTTTTGTTCATGTTATAGTTCAGGCGGAACTGCTCAAAACTTCTGGGTAGCGTTTGGAGAATTATATCGACCTGGGTTTCCCCATCAATTTCTCCTCCAAGGACTTGTATTTCATTCAGATAAGCCATCATTTTCAGGATATGGTCCCTTACGGGTGTCCCCTCAGACATGGTGGCTGTCATTAGCTTTCTCATTGCCTCTTGCCTAGCAGTCCGACTCTGGTGCCCAAAGAGTTCTTTGAGATTGATCATTATATCATAAGCTGTTGGTAAATCTTGATGTTGATGTTGCAATACATTTGACATAGATGCCAAAATGTAACACCGCGCCATCTCATTAGCTTTTACCCATTTCTTATGATACTCAATCTCCTTTGGGGTAGAATCACCGTCAGGTGCATCAGGGCAAGCCTCAGTCAGTACAAACTTATAGCTCTCAGCAGTAAGAACAATGTCCAGGTTTCTTTTCCAATCAATATAGTTGGGACCAGTAAGTTTGTTCTCTTTCAGTATAATGGTTAGTGGGTTGAAAGTCATCCTAAGAATCACAAAAATAAACTTTGGTCAAGACTCTAAATTTAGAATAATATTGATTCCTCAAACAATACTATTTTAAATTAACCAACACCTCAAATCACCGTGAATATTGCATGCCACGTTAGTGTGGACGTATACAAATTCAATATTTGTAAGAGGAGGGTGTGACCCATTAATTTTATTATCTTGTCATCCTAACTTTATGACAAATAAAATTAATAGTTGGTTTCACTTTGGTCACACAAAACAATAGCAGTGATTCCGTTGGGGAGGATACTATTGAATGCGTCTAAGTGTATACCATTACTTGATACTAAGTCCATTAAATAGGATTATGTCCCTTCAGTTGGAGAAGATCACACACTCCTAAATAATTTCCTATAACCATCCATAAAAGGAAGTTTGATCTAGTGATCCGCAACAAACCCATCCGTTGTGGAGGGAGGCACTTAAAGCCAACACGCAAGCTTGTTGCATCACTTACAAACCAGTAATGGAGACCATGGGATTTATTAAAATCCCTCTCCCAGTTAGTTATTTAAAAATGAGGATTTTTAACCTATCCTAGCATACATTACATGCATATAAACATCACAGTAAATAAAAGCAATAAATTTGGAAATTAATTTTCCAACTGTTATGGCCTTTTCCATCACTGTCTTCAGTATGCTCCAACCCTAGCTGCTGCCATCTTTAGCCACCGCCATCGGGTCGAGTTGTTGCATCCATCTTGCTTCTTATTCCGCTACGCCTCTGGTGCTCCAAAAGTACCACGCCTCGCAAGAATCCGATCCGCATCAAAAATAGAATTTTACATATATCGATCCTATATTCCACGAGGGAATGTACATGTATTCTAGATCGAACAAAAATAAAATTATAAAAATAATACAGCTCCTGCTGTATTTTATACATACAATCATGCACACAAATAATGCCCTTGACTTGCCCCAGGGTCCAATCACACATAATATAAATAAGCTATAATAGTTGGAGTCTGCAACCAAAGAGTTAGCACATCCTACTATTTTCCTGCCTAAATTGTGTATGACATGTGCATAACCTATTTGAATTCTAAAAATACACAGAGGCAAACCCTAGCTCTGATACCAATTGTTGGTTAGTCCTAGGAAAATATACCGGTTCCACTGTACAAAAATTTTTGTACAAGTGTCGAACCTTTTCTTAAATAACCTATTGTATTCTTTAAAAGTTAAATTAGGAATCGCAGACGAAACTTAACATCATTGATTCCAAATTTAACTTATCTGTTCTTAATGGTTTAGATTTGAATCGCAAGCGGAACTTAACACTATTGATTCAAATCTACCTAAGTTATTAGTTCCATAAATATTAATTTCCAAAATTGGCTTTCAGGACTGCATGCCGAGGCACATGACCTTCTTGGATATGGGAGCAACCACCACCGCCTAGGCAAAGCCTTTTAAGGAAAGCTAATATTTATTTCCTTAAATAACTCTAGGTTAACCAAAAAGAACAATCGAATCACAAATTCAAAAAAGAAGAAAAGACAAACTCGAAAAACTATTTCAAAAAACTAGATCTAATTGCCTCTTGTATTTAGATTTCTTACAAAGAAAATAACTAGTATGATGCGGAAGAAAATTACTAGTTATACCTTCTCTTTGTAAGCTAATGACCTCGAGATCTTCTGCCGTATTCCTCGCCTCGCCTTGGACGTCGTGTGGGCAACGATCCTCCAAGATGAACATCACCCAAAAGAGCTTCTCCTCCTCTTCTAAAATCCGGCCACCACCACCACCAAGGAGAAGAGAGCAAAGGGAAAGGAAGAAGGGAGAGGGCCGACCACCAAGAGATCTCCAAGCAAGAAAATAAGAGTTGTATCTCATGAAGCCCCATCACCCCTTCTTTTATATTCCTTGCCCAAGGCAAATAAGGAAAAACTTTTTACAAAAAATAAAATCATCCAAGTGTTTTTCCTTTTCCCTTTTAATTTTTTCCTTTTCTTTCCTCTTGATTGAATCAATCACCAATCAATGGTTGTGATCAATCCTATTTGGTTTAGGATTGGGATTGGCCAGCCCCTTGCTTGGACACCAAGCAAGGTGGCCGGCCACCATATTTAGGAAAGAAAAATATTTTTTTTTAATAAAATTTTACAAGAAGAAAATTCTTATAAAATTTTACAAGCTCTCTTTTCTAGAGTTAAAAAAGGAAAGTTTTTAAAAAATTAAAACCATATTTTAAAATTTAAAACTTCTCTTATAAGATTTCCTTTTTTAACATGATAATAGAATATTTTAATTTTAAAACTTATCTCCCTTTTTTTCTTAAACTATGAGGATGGTTAAAAAAGGAAAGTTTTAAAACTTTTAAAACTCTCTATTAAAACATGTGACCTAATTCAAATAAGGATAGTTTTAAAAAATTTAAATCTCTCTTTTAAAACTTATAGTTTTCTACAAAGAGAAGATTTTAAAAATTCAAAACACCCCTCCTATTTGAATTAATCTTGGCCGGCCCCTTCATGCTTGGTGTAAAGCCCGAAAATTCTCAAAACTGTTTTAGAAATATATGTTGGTGCAGTAAGCATCCGACGATCGAACCTCAGTTTTGATAATGGCAAAGGGATTCAAAGTTAAGACTCCTTATTATCTAACGTGGTTAAATAAGGTTTCAGGAAAGTCCTAACTGCGGTTAGGCAAGGGAAAATCCTAAAGGGGGGTAACCTTAGGTCCTAGGGGGTGGTAACCCTAGGTGAGGGAAAATCCTAAGGGGGGGTAACCTTAGGTCCTAGGGGGTGGTAACCCTAGGTGAAGGAAAATCCTAAGGGGGGGTAACCTTAGGTCCTAGGGGGTGGTAACCCTAGGTGAAGGAAAATCCTAAGGGGCGGTAACCTTAGGTCCTAGGGGGTGGTAACCCTAGGTGAAGGAAAATCCTAAGGGGCGGCAACCTTAGGTCCTAGGGGGCGGTAACCCTAGGTGGAGGAAAACCCTAAGGGGCGGCAACCTTAGGTCCTAGGGGGTGGTAACCCTAGGTGGAGAAAAACCCTAGGGGGCGGTAACCCTAGGTCCTAGGGGGTGGTAACCCTAGGCGGAAAGTCCAGTCGGTCTGAAGGACCGGACTGGCAACAGGTAAATCTCCTGAGTGGAGTAGGTGAGGACGCGTTCCCGTAGAGGAACAATAGGCGTCGGGTCGACCTAGGGTTTCCGGTTTGGAAACCCGAAGTCGAAACCAGACAATCTAAAACTGTCAAAACTTTTATTATTATCATTCATTATGTTGTGCTAACTTTGTTTTGCAGGGTATGTGTTTGGGACTAACACATTTTGCAGAACAAAGGAGCAAGTTACACCTCGGATGAACAGTGCCCCATGGAGCTTGGAGGCGCCTCGGGTGCGAACCAGGAAAAGCCAGTGCAGAAGGTTGGAGGCGCCTTAGATGAAGTTCAAGGCGCCTTGGGTCGAAGGTTGAAGGCGCCTTGGGTAGGCTAAAGGCGCCTTGAACTGGATGAAGTTCGACCAAGTCTGTGCTGATCTCCGCGGGTGACTCGGCATGTTTAAGGCGCCTTGAAGGGCTTCAAGGCGCCTTGAACACCCTTTATAAGGGGTCTCGAGCAGCAGCACCAGCATAACGAATTCCAAGTCTTCTCTCTTCAACGTGCTGCTCCGAAAGACACCCGGAAGTGCTGCAACAAGTCTCCGACGACCCGAAGCTTCAATATTCTACTGTTGTCGTCGGTATAACTAGTTTTTCCAGTTACTTGTACTTTATCTTGTAATCATTTTATCGAGCTTATAGTTGTTGCCCACCGGAAGCGATCAAGGATCGCGGGCCTTCGAGTAGGAGTCGATCAAGGCTCCGAACGAAGTAAAAATCCCTTGTCTTTCTGTGTGTTTGTTTCTTTCCGCTGCGTTAATTACTCTACGAACATTTTACGATTCCGATAATCGAACAAATAGCCGCGAGCGCTATTCACCCCCCCCCCTCTAGCGCGTCTCGATCCAACAATATAGTATGATTTTTCTGGAATTTTTAGATATTTTTCCGGAATTTTCCGAGTAGCGGAAGTAGAAAAAATAATTAGAACAGTAAAATAGCTTAGGCGGGAATCGAACCCGAGACCTATGGTTTACGGGTAAGTTTAGTAACCGATGAACCCAGCAGGGCCGTGCTGAAAGAAAGAGGAATCAATTATATTTATATTAGAATTGGGCCTAGTTACCCACTTAATATAAATAAGAACTTAAGTTGGGGTTTGGTTTATTTTCAAGTTGGTTCGGCAATTCCTCCTCACGAAAACCTCACGCCACTTTCCCTCTCCAAACCCTCAACGCCGAACACCCCTTCTCCTCTTCCTCTCTCGGTGCCCAAGTCCCAAGGGCTCTCGGATCACTTTCCGGCGACGACTCCAACACGAAAGAGGTTCTTCTCCGCGAGAGGAACGCGAAGACGTGATCGGATCGTCGAGAGGATCATCTCCACCGGAAATCTAGCGAATAGAATCGTAAGAAATTACGATCAAGAGGTAAGAAACCCCTCACCTGCAGTATAATAGCTCCGTTTGGATTTTCTATGCATTAGATTAGTAATATGCAGATTTTGTTGACATGTAGGGTGTTTTAACCCTCCTCTCAGATTTAGGGATTTAGTTGAGCACCTTTAGATGGGCCGGACACACTTACCCTCTTCAGTTGGGGTTGTAGACGTTGTCGGGTGCCTAAAGGTGATCTCCCTAATAAAGAGGAGAGTTGGGGCACACTAAGTGTTCGACAAAATATCTAGATCAGTAAAAATACAACTTAGGCATTTTAATAGTACAGTTAAATGCATTAGAAGCGTTTAAAATAGTAAATCAGTTTATTTTAGCTATATGGGACTACGGTCCAATGGGTGGGCTCCCACAGTCGCCTCTAGGTTCAGATAACCTAGCTCTAGGTTTAGATAACCTAGAAACAACATGTTATATCAGTTAGCTATAGATATCAGTATTTTATTTTCAGTGACACTGTATTGGATTAGATATCCATTGGGTTGGACTCCCACAGTCGTCCCTAGGTTCAGATAGCCTAGACAACCCTGCTAAATTCGGGACTTGCAACCCCGGGTCTAGTAGGGATGCGTGGCCCAAACAGCATGATTATGTATTTTCACTTATTATGTATTAGATTTCGAAACTCAAAATCAATTATGCTCGTTGAGTTTGTTTCCAGTTACAGATTTAGTTTCAGTTAGTTTAGCCTATATTCAGTTCAGTATTTATTTGGTTGCTTTGCCATGATTCAGTGCTTATGCCATGCTTATATGTTATGCCTTACGATTTCAGTATACCATGTCTTAGCAAGTTCAGCGCATATTTTCAAACAGCATGATTTAAAAGCATATTGCATCGAATGCATGATTTTGTGAGGTAGATGGTTTCTTACTAAGCTTTAAGCTTACAGATTCTACTTTTCCTTATACTGCAGATAAAGGTAAAGGAAAGATGGACTAACAGAGGAAGTTGGAGGGCAATGCAAAGATGGTGTGTGTGGCAGGAACTGGAATCAAAGGTCCTTAGGGGACTTAGCAAGTTTAACCAATTAGAACTCTAGCAATTTTTACTTTCATACACTTTCAATTGTTAAATGTGTTTAGTGACTTAAAATGCCATGAACCAGTGAACCTTACTCTAGCTTAAGTCTAAAATTGTTATTACATGTTGTTAGAATAGTTATCATGCATGGGATAGTTGATAGGTGGAGTCTTGGCACAACCTGTGGTGAAATCGAGTTCGATTCGAATCGAACTCGATCGGCCTCACCGATCGTGGCTCGGTCAGAATACCGGATCGGCCACCGACAGACAGATACAGTATGCTACTGTATCCTCATGGATCGGTCAGCCGATCGATCCAGAGGCGAACAGAGACATGGGAGGTGAACTGATCGGTCTACCGACCGATCAGGGTGCTCCTGGAACGGTCGGTAGACCGATCCAGCTACGCCCAACGCAGCAGACGCACGGAGGCTCACTGATCGGTCAGTTCGACCGATCAGTGAGGTCCTGGATTGGTCGGCAGACCGATCCAGGTGCGTACAGAAGCGAAAGAAGAAGAGAAAGCTTTTGGATCGGTCCGCCGACCGATCCAGAGACTTCTACCGTGCCAGTATCAAGCTGGATCGATCTCGTGATCGATCCGACAGCCCAATTGATCTGTGGATCGATTGATATGCCTGATTACAGCTAGCAGGTCATCCGGGAGGCATAGGTTGTCTCCCCTAGCAAGTGTACAACTCCTAGGTACACCCAGAGCATTAAGTCTTGATCAGTTTAGTAGAAAAATTTTAATTAGCCTAGCTTTCCGCACAGTATAGTTTAGCAATAACTGTAGCGATTCGCCTTACAGCCTAGTACCCGGAAGGCGGGTCGTTACAGAGTGGTATCAGAGCAGTGTTCCATACTTCCTACACACACATCAGCATTGTGCCTGCAGCTTCCAAGTAAGAACACCTCTACTTTATTTATGCTTCTTGTTTATTATTACAGTTCATGTTTATATACCTACTGCTTGTTAGTATGTGATAGTTTAAACATGATATCAGTAGTTAGATAACTGTGATAGTGTTAGTTATACCTATGTTCTCTATGTCTTTAGAAATGACACGAGGACGCCCTAGAAGGGCACTAGCCATCGAGCCCCAAGAAGAGGATTCGGTGCCTCCTCCGGACCTTACAAGACTAGTGGCTCGAAGCAGCAAGAACAGAGATAGCCACCTTAAAGGCTAATCGGCAGAACACCCCCACAGAACCGAATTTGACGACTCCGGTAGTCTTAGAGGTTCCACCACTCACCCACAGACCAGCACCAGCACCAGCAGTCCCAGCAGCTGAGCTAAGAAAGGAAGCCTATCGATCCAGTGGCAGCGAGTCAAGAGAACTTCTCAGGCGCTAGTGAACCATGGGATGCACAAGCCTGGTTCAAAACACTGGAGAGCACGATGGAGCTTCTGGACTGGCCAGAACACGAGAAGGTGAAGTGTGCCTCCTTCTGCCTGACAGGAGACGCACGCATGTGGTGGGAAAGAATCAGAACGAAGCGCCCAGTGAACCAGATGACATGGGCCGACTTTGAGAAGGAATTCTTTGAGGAGTTCTTTCATATGCGGGTTACAAACCGCCACTATGACGAGTTCACTGAGTTTCGTCAGGGCAACCTCTCAGTTGAGGAAGCCGTGAAGAAATTCAACAGGTTGGCTCGTCTATGCCCAGAGCTAGTCAGCACGGAAAAGGAACGGATCAGGTTGATGCTCAAGATGCTGAGGCCAGAGATAGCAGTGAACGTGGCTGGTGGCATACATAGGCCACAAACCACAGAGGAGTTAGTGAGCAGTGCCTTGACCACAGAGCATTACCAGAACAGCATGAGGCAGCAGAAGCAAGTCTCCTCAGAGTCCAAGGGCCAAGGAAACTCTCACACTCAAAAATAGCAAGGCCACAGCTCTAACTGGAAAGGGAACTCCAACAGCAAGCGCAAATCAGGGAGTGACTCAAAAGGAGGACCATCTAGCAAGCGACCCAGTTATCCAAAGTGTGCCACTTGTGGGAAATTCCACCCAGGGGTTTGTCGCAAGGGCACACGAGGATGCTTTGAATGTGGACAAGAAGGGCACATGGCCAAGCAGTGCCCGAAAAAGACCGGTCTTCCTCAGCCACAGCAGATCCAATATGCAGGCCAGCCAGCTCAGTTACATCAGATGCATGCCGCTCTAGAAGGTCCACTTATCAGCCAGGGCCGATTAGAAGCCCCTCCAGCTATGGCGAACGCGAGGATCTACTCACTCACCAGAGAGGACGTAGCAAATGCCTCGACAGTCGTCACAGGTCAGATTAGCATTTTTCAGTATAGTGCTACTGTTCTATTTGATACTGGGGCAACCCATTCATATATAGCCAGGGTGTTCTCCGAGAAATTAGAAATACCCCCAGAGGTACTCAGTGGTCAGTTTCTGACGGCACTACCTTCAGGAGAGGTCATGGCATCCACGCACTGGCTCAGAGCAGTGCCAGTCTTTATAGCAGACAGGGAACTCTTCTGTGATCTGATCCTGCTGGAAATGACTGACTACGACGTCATCCTTGGAATGGACTTCCTGATCAGATACGGTGCTTCCATAGAGTGCCGTAAACAGAAAGTCGTATTCCAACCCGAAGCAGAAGCACAGTTCGAGTACATCGGAGAACCAAAGAGAAAAGCCAGAAAATTTCTCTCAGCTATGAAGGCACAGAAGTTGATGGATTCGGGATGTACGGGGTACCTAGCACAGGTAGTCAATACCAACCAGGACCAACAGTTAGCAGAGGTCCGAGTTGTATGTGACTACCCAGCAGTCTTCCCTGAAGAGTTACCAGGCCTAGCACCAGTCAGGGAGATTGAATTTGAGATAGAGCTCTTCCCCGGCACCAATCCTATTTCCAAAGCGCCCTACCGCATGGCTCCAGCAGAACTGAAGGAACTTCATGAGCAGCTACAGGAGCTACTTGACAAGGGCTTCATACGCCCTAGTCACTCACCATGGGGAGCGCCTGTGCTATTCGTGAAGAAGAAGGATGGAAGCATGCGGCTATGTATAGACTACAGAGCACTGAATCAGGTCACGATCAAGAACAGGTATCCTCTTCCCAGAATAGATGACCTGTTCGACTAGTTAAAGGGAGCAGCAGTGTTCTCAAAAATTGACCTCAGATCAGGATATCACCAAGTCAGAGTCAAGGAGGGTGATATACCGAAGACAGCATTCAGGACCAGATACGGACATTACGAGTTCGTAGTCATGCCTTTTGGCGTGACAAATGCTCCAGCTACATTCATGGATCTCATGAACAGAGTATTCAGGGAGTATTTAGATCAGTTTGTTATTGTGTTTATCGATGACATTCTTATCTACTCAGAACTCAGGAAGAACACTCAGAGCACCTGAAACTACCCTTCAACAGAACCACTATACGCCAAGTTCACGAAATGTGAGTTTTGGCTAAATCAGTGTCCTTCGGTCACGTCATCTCAAAGGATGGTATTATGGTAGATCCCAAGATAGAAGCGTAAGTAAATCGGAGGAGACCTAAGAATGCCAGTGAGATCGGGAGCTCGATTAGCAGGATATTACGTAAAGTTTGTAGAGGACTTCTCCAGATAGCCTCCCCACTGACAGCTCTCCAGTGGACAAAGGACTGCGAGAACAGCTTCAGTGAACTCAAGAGGAGATTGACTAGTGCACCTATTCGACACTGCCGGAAAATACGGATAACTTCGATATATATAGTGACGCCTCTAAATTGGGATTAGGAGCAGTGCTGATGCAAGATGGCAAGGTAATCGCCTATGCCTCCGGACAACTCAAGGATTATGAGAAGAACTACCCTACTCATGATCTTGAGCTTGCAGAGTGTTCGCTCTCAAAATTGGAGACATTACTTGTATGGAGCTCAGGCAGAGTGTATGATCATCGAGTCCAAGTACTTCTTCACTCGAAGGATCTGAATATGCGAGCAGTGGCTAGAGCTAGTCAAAGATTATGACATAGACATCCTCTACCACCAGGGAAAGCCAATAGGGTAGCAGATGCACTTAGCAGAAACCAGTGCTACCTTATTATCTCTAGCAGCCATGTCACCACCCCTACGAAGGAGATCGCGGATTTTGGTCTCGAACTCATCGTCGGACAGCTCTCTACTATGACCTTAGAGTCTACCTTGCTTGGTGATATTCAGTCAGATCGGGATCTGAAATTCGAAAATCAAGCAAGGGCTAGCAGAATTAGAAAGTAGAGAATTCAGAGTGTCCGATAGCGGGTGTTGTATTTTGGTGATAGACTCCGTGTTCCGGATCGTGAGGAGCTACGGAGACAGATTTTAGATGAAGCTCACAGGACTCCCTATGCGATGCATCCAGGCTCCACCAAAATGTATCAAGACCAAGAAACGTTTTGGTGGGCCGGGATGAAGCGAGACATCGCTAGATATGTTAGCATCTGCCTCACCTGTCGGAGGGTCAAGGCGGAACATCACGACCTGGAGGAGTTCTGCAGCCAATTCAGATTCCAGAATGGAAGTGGGAGGATATCTCGATGGACTTCATAGTGGGGCTACCCAACCACGAATGGTTTTGATGCCATCCGGTAATAGTCGACAGTTGACTAAATCAGCCCACTTTTAGCTATCAAGATATCTTACTCCATGGAGAAGCTAGCTCAGTTGTATCTCCGTGAGATCGTCCGACTACATGGAGTCCCACGAACCATCATTTCGGAAGAGACAATGATTCACATCACACTTCTGGGAGTATACATCAAGATTGGGCACCAAATTGAAATTCAAGATGACCTTCCATCCCTCAGATGGATGGTCGATGAGCGAGTAAATCGTGTACTCAAGATATGCTCCGAGTGCCCTAGACTTGAGGAAGTTGGTGCAAATATCCGAGTTTAGCAGAATTTGCATACAACAATATCGTGCCACTATCGGCATGGCACCTTATGAGGCACTCTATGGGCGGAGGTGCAGATCACCAATCTGTTGGTATGAGAGTGGTGAACAGAAGGAACTAGAGCTTCAGACAGATCTAGTGGCAGGATAGAGACAGCACAGAGCCGCCAGAAAAGCTATGCTGATACACGACGCAGACCCCTAGAGTTTTCGGTTGGGGATACAGTTTTCCTCGGAGTAGCTCCCATGAAGGGAGTCATGCGTTTTGGGAAGAAGGGCAAGCTAGCTCCCAGATATGTGGGACCATACCTTATCACGAAGAGAGTGGGCAAGGTAGCATATGAGCTAGAGCTACCTCAGGAGATGTCAGCCGTCCACAACGTATTTCATGTCTCCATGCTGAAGAAGCATATTCCAGACGCCACCCAGGTGATTGAGCCCCAGTTGGTACAGGCCCGTGATGATCTCAGCTATGACAGTCGGCCTATTCAGATAATAGACCGAGCGGTAAAGAAATTACGGAACAAGGAAGTACCATTAGTCAAAGTCAGCTGGCAAAATCACACAGCAGCAGAGGCGACTTGGGAGACAGAGGCCAGCATGAGACAGAAGTACCCAGAATTGTTTTAAGTTCGGGGATGAACTTTTTATAAGGTATGGGGGATTGTAAAGCTCGAAAATTCTCAAAACTACTTTAGAAATATAGTATGATTTTTCTGGAATTTTTAGATATTTTTCCGGAATTTTCCGAGTAGCGGAAGTAGCAAAAATAATTAGAACCGTAAAATAGCTTAGGCGGGAATCGAACCCGAGACCTATGGTTTACGGGTAAGTTTAGTAACCGGTGAACCCAGCAGGGCCGTGCTAAAAGAAAGAGGAATCAATTATATTTATATTAGAATTGGGCCTAGTTACCCACTTAATATAAATAAGAACTTAAGTTGGGGTTTGGTTTATTTTCAAGTTGGTTCGGCAATTCCTCCTCACGAACACCTCACGCCACTTTCCCTCTCCAAACCCTCAACGCCGAACACCCCTTCTCCTCTTCCTCTCTCGGCGCCCAAGTCCCAAGGGCTCTCGGATCACTTTCCGGCGACGACTCCAACACGAAAGAGGTTCTTCTCCGCGAGAGGAACGCGAAGACGTGATCGGATCGTCGAGAGGATCATCTCCACCGGAACTCTAGCGAATAGAATCGTAAGAAATTATGATCAAGAGGTAAGAAACCCCTCACCTGCAGTATAATAGCTCCGTTTGGATTTTCTATGCATTAGATTAGTAATATGCAGATTTTGTTGACATGTAGGGTGTTTTAACCCTCCTCTCAGATTTAGGGATTTAGTTGAGCACCTTTAGATGGGCCAGACACGCTTACCCTCTTCAGTTGGGGTTGTAGACGTTGTCGGGTGCCTAAAGGTGATCTCCCTAATAAAGAGGAGAGTTGGGGCACACTAAGTGTTCGACAAAATAACTAGATCAGTAAAAATGCAACTTAGGCATTTTAATAGTACAGTTAAATGCATTAGAAGCGTTTAAAATAGTAAATCAGTTTATTTTAGCTATATGGGACTACGATCCAATGGGTGGGCTCCCACAGTCGCCTCTAGGTTCAGATAACCTAGCTCTAGGTTCAGATAACCTAGAAACAGCATGTTATATCAGTTAGCTATAGATATCAGTATTTTATTTTCAGTGGCACTGTATTGGATTAGATATCCATTGGGTTGGACTCCCACAGTCGTCCCTAGGTTCAGATAGCCTATACAACCCTGCTAAATTCGGGACTTGCAACCCCGGGTCTAGTAGGGATGCGCGCACAGCAAGTACAGTTGCCGGGCCCAAACAGCATGATTATGTATTTTCACTTATTATGTATTAGATTTCGAAACTCAAAATCAATTATGCTAGTTGAGTTTGTTTCCAGTTACAGATTTAGTTTCAGTTAGTTTAGCCTATATTCAGTTCAGTGTTTATTTGGTTACTTTGCCATGATTCAGTGCTTATGCCATGCTTATATGTTATGCCTTACGATTTCAGTATACCATGTCTTAGCAAGTTCAGCGCATATTTTCAAACAGCATGATTTAAAAGCATATTGCATCGAATGCATGATTTTGTGAGGTAGATGGTTTCTTACTAAGCTTTAAGCTTACAGATTCTACTTTTCCTTATACTGCAGATAAAGGTAAAGGAAAGATGGACTAACAGAGGAAGCTGGAGGGCAATGCAAAGATGGTGTGTGTGGCAGGAACCGGAATCAAAGGTCCTTAGGGGACTTAGCAAGTTTAACCAATTAGAACTCTAGCAATTTTTACTTTCATACACTTTCAATTGTTAAATGTGTTTAGTGACTTAAAATGCCATGAACCAGTGAACCTTACTCTAGCTTAAGTCTAAAATTGTTATTACATGTTGTTAGAATAGTTATCATGCATGGGATAGTTGATAGGTGGAGTCTTGGCACAACCCAGTGGCTGAAATCGAGTTCGATTCGAATCGAACTCTGATCGGTCTGTATTCGATCGGTCTGGTGACCGATCAGATAACAAACAGAAGGCAGAGATCGATTCTGTGAGCTCACGGATCGGTCTGGCGACCGATCAGGCGATATCCTGATCGGTCTGCCGACCGATCAGGTAACGATCTGGAGGAGCGCGAGGAACCGTACTCAATAAGCCCTGATCGGTCGGCAGACCGATCAGTGAGGTCCTGGATCGGTCGGCAGACCGATCCAGGTGCGTACAGAAGTGAAAGAAGAAGAGAAAGCTTTTGGATCGGTCCGCCGACCGATCCAGAGACTTCTACCGTGCCAGTATCAAGCTGGATCGATCCCGTGATCGATCCAACAGCCCAATCGATCTGTGGATCGATTGAAATGCCTGATTACAGCTAGCAGGTCATCCGGGAGGCATAGGTTGTCTCCCCTAGCAAGTGTACAACTCCTAGGTACACCCAGAGCATTAAGTCTTGATCAGTTTAGTAGAAAAATTTTAATTAGCCTAGCTTTCCGCACAGTATAGTTTAGCAATAACTGTAGCGATTCGCCTTACAGCCTAGTACCCAGAAGGCGGGTCGTTACACTTGGTCACCAAGCAATAGGGCCGGCCCCTAAAAGAGGATGTGGCCGGCCCTTGCTTGGTCACCAAGCATTGGACCGGCCCACTTCTTGGACACCAAGAAGAGCCTTACATTTGGATGCACTTGAGGCTATAATGAGGCTACGACAGGGACCTAGAGGAGAAATTGGTTTTAGCCTTCCGATGAGCTTGAGTATCCCGTGTTCGCCCCGAACACACAACTCAAGTTCATCGATAATAACTCATTCCACTGGAGAGTTATTACCGCACTACCGCATCAATCCCAAATTACATTATGGGCTCCTTCTTATCATGAGTGTGTTAATCTCCCTGTGTTTAAGATTATGAATGCCCACTAATTAAGTAAGTTACTGACAACTCACTTAATTAATATCTAGCTCCAAGAGTAGTATCACTCAACTTCATTGTCATGTCAGACTAGGTCCACCTGCAGGGTTTAATATGGCAATCCTTATGTGCTCCTCTTGGGGACATTCTCAACCTAGATAACTAGGACACAGATTCCTTCTATAATCAACAACACACACTATAAGTAATAGCATTTCTCAACTTATCGGGCATATTGATTTCTCAAGCTAAACCTCACCCTTTGATAAGTCAAAGAAATAAATATTAAATATATGTGCTTGTTATTATATTAGGATTAAGAGCACACACTTTCATAATAACTAAGATCTAGTTCTTTTACTAAGTCAGTACAAAAAGAACTTACCTAAATGATCCTACTCAATACACTTAAAGTGTATCAGTGTAATTTATTAGTCAAGATAAACTAATACTTAATTACACTACGACTATTCTAATGGTTTGTTCCTTTCCATCTTAATCATGAGCAACTTGTTTATAATTTATAGAGAACCGACAACATGATCTTCTGAGTGTGACACCACACTCCATGTTATCTACTATATAAATTAATTGAACAATTACATTTAACAAATAAATACAAATATTGACCAATGTGATTCTTTTATTTCAACAAATAAATGTTTACAAAAGCTAGGCTTTTAGTATACACTCTAACATAGAGATGGTCCGGGAGCCCGGAACGGGTCCGGGCACCCGGAATCTAAAAGTTTATCTCGTCGTAAACGTGGAGCGCATTGATTGGGTGCTCATAGCTACCTATATAAGGAACCCTCCACCTGGAGCAAAACACACAACTTCCTTCTACTATTGCTCTGTTGCACACTACTCCTGCGATATTGCAAAACTCCTCCGATAACCTGCAACTCAAATTCATTTTCCTTGTTGTTGGTATTCTTTTCAAATTCTTGTACTAAATTGTGTAATACTTTTATGAATTATTAGTGATTGCCCAACGAAAGCACTCTCACGTGTGGGTCTTGGAGTAGGAGTCGACGAAGGGTCTGAACCAAGTAAAATTGATTTTGCATGTTAACATTGTGTTTATTTTTCTATTTTCGCTGCTTGCTCGATAATGAATTTTCAACGATTGCTATGATCCAACACTATCATTCATCCTCTTCCAAGATCATCCCTTATTCCTTCTCTCTCTATATTCTCTCTTTTCCTCTCTCTTCTCTACTCTCTTCTCTCAATCTCTCTCTCTTCTTCCCTTCTCTCTCTCTCTCCCTTTCATTTGTGAACGACCTTCTAATTGTCTAGATAATTTATTGTGTAAAGTTAACTAGTGCTTAATCAAAAGTCCCTATGAGTTCGATATTTTTTATATTACTGATGAAATAACTGTGCACTTATGGTTCATAACACTAGTGAGGGACTAAGAGAGTCATGTGTCTCAGGCTTATCATTAAGCTAAGTCACTAACATGGAGTTAAGAGTTATGGGCCTGTCGTAAGGTGAAGCTATTAATGAGGGTCTAAGAGGGTTATGAGTTTTGAGCATGTCATAAGGCTGAGTCACCACTGCAAAGCTAAGAGTTATAGACTTGTCATTAGAGAGGGAAAAAGAGGGCATGAGCCTCGGGCTTGTTGTAAGGTTGTTGTGAAGGAGGGATAGACAAGTGAAAGGCTGTTATTTTTCTTCATATAGCATGATTATTTACAAGGATGAATGATAGGAAAGGAAAAAATGACATGATAAGGCCTGAAAAGGCCTTAAATGTGTTGCATTGAAGGTCACTTGAGTTCTTTTCCTTCTCATGAATCTGCTGAGGGACGAACACTTCCGATAAGGACTATACTTCCCTTCTCTAAGTCTTTTTGAGTCCTTCGTGCTTTTCTGAGGTTATTTTAAACCATCTCCACATAACATTTGTGAGCGACACTATGATCTCCACTAAATGAGCCAACTCGATTTGAGACTGTAAACTTCAACTTCTGATGAAAGGTGAAGATCATCGTGCAAAATGAGCTGAGAACCGGTCTTCCTAGGATGACATTATTAGAAAATAGAGCATTAACCACTCTAAAGAAGGTGCTCCAAGTTCACCTTAAAGGGTCTTCACCTAGTGAGAGAGGGAGGTTGATCTACCTCAACAGTTGTAACTCATGACTAGTAAATACAAACAAAGTAGTTGACATGCGTTGTAGCTCCTCTTACTCGATTTGCATTTGATCAAAAGCATCATTGTACAACACATTCACTAAACTTCCTATATCCACGAACACTCTTGCCATGTTATAGTTAACTATAGTGGTGCGGATCACTAAGGTATCATCATATGGGGTGACATCTCCTTCTAAATCTTAGGGTTTGAAGTTTATCAAAGGGTCGCTCTCCCGACCTCTGATGATGCTGACATTGTAATTCTCCAACCTTCCTCTATGAGCCTTTCTGGCTTAGTTGGAGTCTCCATCAATGGAGCCACCTAATATCATATTGATGTCGCCTCGATGGGTAGTGTTGTCCTTACAATCTCAACAATCATCTCGACTATTATCTCAGCAATTATTACGACGATCCGGGGAATGGTGCTAAGGTGATTCTGAAGGATCGATAGGGAGTTATAGAGGGGGGGATGAATATCGCTCATTTAAAACTCTTTCTTTTCCCATATCGATTCGTAAAACGAATATCAAAACAGTAGTGGAATATGAAACAAGAGACTTAAGTGGTTACTTGGTTCGGAGTCTATGTCAACTTCTACTCCAAGACCCGCAATCCTTGATCGCATAGTTAGGTAATTTACTATAACTCTTCTTTTTGAAACCTTCGGGAAGAAGTAATTCGTATAAATGAAAGAATGATAATAACACATTACTATCTTCTTGTAAAAATGTAAGCTACAAATAATAATAAAATATACCGACAAAGAGTAGATGATCAAGCGAGTCGGCACTTCAAAGTGTAGCAGCTTGCACGTAGAGTTGTAGCGTAGAATAGTAGAGTCGCGAGCATAATGCAACAGAGGAATGATCAAAGTTATTCTTTCAGAATAGATCTCGAGGTCCTTTTATAAGTCAGGTTCGACCATCTAAAAAACCCTTCGGTCGACTAATCCATTCGGTCGACTGATTCTCCTATCAGTCGACTGAACCCTGGGCTTTCCTTCTTGGCTGAGATCCAATCTCCGCACATTAATGAGCTTTAATGGTTCGATTGACTGATCCCCTTGATCGATTGACTGATCAATCTGGTTTCCCTATTCATTAAGATCCTCCATTAATGAGCTTTAATTACATTTAATGTTTAGTCTAACAATCCCTGTGTTCGGTCGACCGATCAAGCTGGTTTCTAATTTTGCTTCTGATCGATCTGATATGTTCCACGTTGACTAGGTTCGGTCAACCGATCCACTGGTTCGGTCGATTGATTAATTGACTAATTGGACTCTGCTTTGGTCTGATTTCTAGTCTAAGTCAATTTGGTTTGGTAAACCAATCTACTGTTTCAGTCGATTGATCAGGCCGGTTCCTATAAAACAATGTTAAACTGAATATCCCTATAAAATAAAGTTAGTACAGTATAATATATGTGTAGTAGATGCATGAGTAGTATTTGACAGTAGAACTTGTTGGTGCAATCGACCTCTAGGGTTTCGATGTTTGACAATATGACCAAGGGTTGACCCAAACAGGACTTGATGTTTGGGAGAGATGACTAGCAAAGGTAAGTCCTAACCAAAAGTTAGGCAAAGTGGAAGTCCTGGTGAGTGAAGTCGGGCCCTAGTGAGTGAAGCTAGGTGGTGGAAGTCCCGGTGAGTGAAGTCGGGCCCTAGTGAGTGAAGCTAGGTGGTGGAAGTCCCGGTGAGTGAAGCTGGGCCCTAGTGAGTGAAGCTAGGTGGAGAAAGTCCTACTGAGTGAATCCAGGCCCTAGTGAGTGAAGCTAGGTGGAGGAAGTCCTGGTGAGTGAAGCCAGGCAATGGAAGTCCTAGTGAGTGAAGCTAGGCAACCTAGGAGGTAACCCTAGATTATACTTGATATCTGTTAATACTGTGCTAACTCAGTGTTGCAGGGAAGCTCAGTTAGGTCGACGGGCTGACCAGGTAGCTGACACGAAGTCTTGATGGGTCGAAGGGCTGACCGGACGTCTGGCAGGTAAGTACAGATAAGTCACAGGAGGAGAGTGACTGTGAGGACGTGTTCCTGGGAAGGAAACATTAGGCGTCGATCCGATTTAGATCCATTTTGGAAATCTAAGTCGAGATCATGACTAGATTTCGATCTCGAGGAGACGGAATCTAATTACTATTCTTCTTTGATCATAAACTGTGCTAACACTTTGTTTTGCATGATAATATTATTTGCATTTTGCCTCGTACTAACTCTTTCTTGTAGGAGAAGGGATTTCTGGAGAAGAGTGGTCCGGGCGCCCGGAAGGGATCCGGGCGCTCGGAGGTCCAGGCGCCCGGGAGGTACCCGGGCGCTTGGAATGCAAAGTTTGTCCCCAATGTCACTTCACCACGTGGAGCACCCTAGTTGGCTCAGCTACGTCATATTTGTTGGTGAGGGAAGCATCCGACGATCAAACCTTTGTTTTAATAATGGCAAAGGAATTCAAAGTTAAGCTTATTTGTGATCTAACATGTCTGATTGAGCTTGCAGGAAAGCCCTAAGTATTCTTAGGCAAAAGTCCTAGCTGTGGTTAGGCAAGAGGAAAACCCTAGGGGGTGGTAACCCTAGGTCCTAGGGGGTGGTAACCCTAGGTGGAGGAAAATCCTAGGGGGGGAACCTTATGTCCTAGGGGGTGGTAACCCTAGGTGGAGAAAAACCCTAGGGGCGGTAACCCTAGGTCCTAGGAGGTGGTAACCCTAGGCGAAAAGTCCAGTCAGGTCTGGAAGACCGTACTGGCATCAGGTAATCTCTCCTGAGGGGAGTAGGTGAGGATGCGTTCCCCGAAAGAGGGAACAGTAGGCGTCGGTTCGACCTAGGGTTTCAGGTTGGAAATATGAAGTCAGAACTGGACAGTCAGGAGACTGTCACACATTCATATTCTTACTATTGCTATGTGTTAACTCTGTGGTGCATGGTATTTTGGGACTAACATATTTGTAGGCACCAAAATCACAAAGTTTGTCTCGGATGAACAGTGTCTGAAGCGCCTCCATGGAGCTTGGAGGCGCCTCGGGTGCAAAGAAGGAGCTGGCTGCGAAGCAGTGCTGGAGGCGCGTCGGATAAAGCTGGAGGCGCCTTGGACCAGAGCTTGGAGGTGCCTTGGAGTGGCTTGAAGGTGCCTTCGAGTGGATGAGGTGCGACCTGTTCTGTTCTGATCCACGCGGGCGACTCGGGAGGCTTGGAGGCGCCTAGGATGGTGATTGAGGCACTTCCTGCAGTGCATAAAAGGGGCTCTCGAGGCAGCAGTCAGAAAAATGATTTCTAAGTGCTACTACTACAACGTGCTGCTCCAAAAGACTCCCTGAAGTGTTGTTACAAGTCCCCAACGACCCAGAGCTCCGAGATTTCGATTCTGTCATCGGTATAATTACTTTTAATTATTGCACTCATTGTAATACATCTTTGTACAATCTTTGCGCGATATAATTGTTGCCCACAGAAAGCGATCAAAGATCGTGAGCCTTGGAGTAGGAGTCGCCCTAGGCTCTGAACCAAGTAAATCTTGGTCTTCTCTGTGTGATTGTTTTGTTCCCTTCTTTTCTGTTTCCACTGCCACACCTCGATACATTTTTACGATTTCGAAATGAGCGAAATAGCTACAAGCGCTATTCACCCCCGCCCCCCCTCTAGCGCTTTTGATCCAACAATTGCTATCAAATCGGGGTAGCTTTGATTTGGTGCAACCACCAATCAAGCAATTTTTTCGTGGTGTTTTCAATTTTCGGAGTCAATTGGAATTAGTATAGTTGCTACATTCCAATTCTTTATCTATTCGAATCACTTTTGCTCGAAGTCGGTGCAACACCACTCGAGTTCGTTTTTATTATTTTCATACCGCACTGCTAATCCAGGATCTAGTCCTGGGACATTGTTTCTCTCGTCTTTTTCGTGCTAGATCTAAATGACTTTCCAAGAAGGTTTTAGCACTGTTCGCCCCCCACTCTTCTCCAGAGACGATTTCAGATATTGGAAGGCCCTAATGGAGGCGTATCTCCAGACTCATTTTGAAGTCTGGATAATCGTCAAAACCGGGCTTCAACTACCGACTGATGCCACCAGCAAGTTATTACCGTACGAGGACTGGGAATCGACACTCATCAAAAAGGTAGAAGCCAACACAAAGGCAACATGCACCCTCCAATGCGGACTGACGAAGAAGGAGCTGAACCGCGTCAGCCCTTTTTCAAGCGCCAAGGAATTGTGGGAGAAGTTGATCGAGCTTAACGAAGGAACCTCTGATACCAAGGTTAGTAAACGAGATTTATTATTCAATAAATTGTATAATATTAAGTTGCAGGAAGGCGAGACAGCTACCCAACTCCACGCCCGGATACAAGACCTACTCAACGGTCTACACCCAATCAGACAGAAGGTAGAGAACCGGGATATTTTGAGGTACGCCTTAAATGCCTTTCCAAAGAACACCTTGTGGGCATCCATGGTAGATGCTTACAAGGTTTCTAAGGGCCTTTCTTCCATAAAATTAGATGAGCTATTTTCCGAGTTTGAATTACAAGAACAGGTTAACTCACGTCTGGTCGAGAAAGGTTTAGCTTTGGTTACAGGTACAGGTAGAGCGCGCGTGACTAAATCAAAGTGCAGAACCGAACCAGAGTCAAAAGAAGAAGAACCAGTTTCGGACGATGACGACGACAAAATCACAACCGAGCTCGTCAACCTGGTAAAGAAACTGTACAAGAAAAAGAAAAGTTTCAACAAGAAGGACCTAAAGAAGGTAATTCAAACCAAGGAAGTTCAACCAAAGGTGAAGTTCGAGGTAACGTGCTATGGGTGTAATCAGAAGGGGCACATCAAGGTGAACTTCCCAAACCAGAAAGATCTGAAGAAACCAAGGAGAAAGAAGGCCCTAAAGGCGACATGGGACGAGTCTTCTTCAGAGGAGTCTGACGACAAAGAGCTCGAACAGACAAGTTTTCTCGCGTTGACGACCCAGGACTACACCAACGAATCCAGAAGTGAGGACGAATCGGAAGCCGAGTCCGAGAGAAGCCACGGATCCATATCCATTTCCGAAGGGCCTAACTCCACTGTAAGCATCCCGCGTTTACATAATCTAGTAAATTATTTAATTCAAAAATTAGCAAAATCCAATATTAGGGTCAAGTCACTTCTAAAGGAGGTAGCAGCCCTTAAAGAAGTGACTAACTCCAAACCCTTGCTTGACCCAGTTCAGACTGGAAATTCAACTCAAGTCCAAAAGCTTGAGGAAGAAAATTCTAGTCTGAAAACTCAGGTCAAGGATTTGAAGAAGACATTGGAATAGTTTTCTTTGGGCTCCAAGAACCTTGACCTAATTCTTGGGACACAAAGAGCCATTTACAACAGATCTGGATTAGGTTTTAAGACCAAAAAGAAATATCAATCCTATCTAACCTTAGTCAATAGACCAAATACTAAGATAGTCCAAGCATGGGTACCCTAGTCCAACTTAGTTAATCAAGTTAGACTTGGTCAATACTGTGTTCCCAAGGATCAAGTGCATTACCTTGATAGACCATATCGAGGCTATGATCCAGGGGGAGCCAAAAGAAAAACTGTATTAATAAACAGATAAATAATTAAAAGAACATAATTAAAATATAATTAAATTAAAAGTACAAACTTAAATATAATCTATAAAAATATATAAAACTATCAATAATTTAGGTGGAGGCTCCAGAATAGCTGGCACCTCCAAAACTAACCTACCTGGCAGGGTAACCCAAACCAAGCTACTCGGCAAGGGTAATTAGAACTAATTAAAAAGGGAACAAGTTTAACTTGACCTATGGTACTGGTGAAATTTTGGATGATAGTACATTAGGGAAGCTTAGTCTATGCATGTCTAGGAAGATATGGCTTCGACCTGGTGCATTTGGCTAAGTGGAACTAACCGAAGCTACCCTTTATGGATCCTAACCAGTTAAACCAAGGTTTTGTATTAAATTCAGTGGATAGGACTATTTGGAAAACCTCGAAGGCATGGTTACTTTAATGATGTCCAAGTGACTCACCATAGCCCAGAAGTTTATCCGAAGAATGCATATTTGTTGAGCCCAAAGCTAAACCTGAATCTAACACAAAATTAAACCAAATCCTATAACTGAACCTAATTCATCTCACAAAATTATAGGATCTCCTGATTGAAAATTTTAGATTGAGTGAGATGACTAAGGACAAAATTAAAATTAAAGTTAAATTAAAATCAAATTAAATTAATTAAAAACTTTAAAAAAAATCTTTTAAAAACTTATTTAAAAATATCTTTAAAACTTATTTAAAAAATCTTTTTAAAACGTATTTAAAAATGTTTTAAAAACTTATTTAAAAATCTTTTTAAAACATATTTAAAAATGTTTTAAAAACTTATTTTAAAATCTTTTAAAACTTATTTAAAAAATTATTTAAAAACTTATTTAAAAATATTTTAAAAACTTATTTAAAAATCTTTTTAAAACATATTTAAAAATGTTTTAAAAACTTATTTAAAAATGTTTAAAAACTTATTTAAAAAATCTTTTAAAAACTTATTTAAAAATCTTTTAAAACTTATTTAAAAATGGTTTAAAAAAACTTATTTAAAAATCTTTTAAAAATTTATTAAAAAATCTTTTAAAAACTTATTTAAAAATATTTTAAAAACTTATTTAAAATTATTTTAAAAACTTATTTAAAAATTCTTTTAAAAACTCTTTAAAAAAATTATAATAAAGGTGCCTCTGCGTGGCAGAGGCGCCCACGAGCATCGGCGGGAAAATTCCCGTCGAAATCAATTGAGGCGCCTCAGACCGAGTCCGAGGCGCCCTAACACATCATTGGAGGCACCTTCAATGGGCTTGAAGGCGCCTTCAACACAGAAATAGGCAGCGAACAGAGAGTTCGCTGCAAATTTTCTTCTCGCCGAAACCAACGATCCAAGGCGCCTTAACCTCAGATTTCCACTCTTCAACTCCTTCAAAAACCCTACAATGCCTCCTAGGTATACTCTAAACTATCCTAAATCTTCTTTTACATAATTCTAGTACTTGTTTTGCAAATTTTTAT
Source organism: Zingiber officinale (assembly GCF_018446385.1). NCBI lineage: Eukaryota > Viridiplantae > Streptophyta > Magnoliopsida > Zingiberales > Zingiberaceae > Zingiber > Zingiber officinale. Next base: position 54,959,096 of record NC_055986.1, read on the forward strand.
GTATATCGTTAAAATTAAGAAATGACGCAATGTTGCGTCCACCTCGGGTATGACCCCATCTATTGACGCTAGATTCCCCACTGAGCATCATAGGCTTAGTTTTTCTCAGCATTCATACTCTGTTATTAAAAGTAGATATCTAAATAGACTCTATTTTATGACTTATTGTCCATCTATCATACAGATGATTGCCCATTACCAGTTGGATAAACTGGTTTACTACAGTCATGCAGTAAATAGAGATCTATGTGCCCAATTTTTTAGCAACCTTAAGAAGGTTGATGCTTTGGTCTATTCCACCCGGGTTGGTGGAAAGGACATCCAGTTTACACCTGCCTTATTGTGCACCAGTTTAGAGCTTAGACAGTCACCCTGCCCTTTCCTGTGCTACCCTAGTAGGGAGCTACCATTTGCCGACCCTTACTCCCACATTACTCTAGATACACTCTATGAGTATTTTTTTGGTGGGGAGAGACCACTTGGAGTCTTTGACTTCAGGTCGATGTCTCTCAGGGTGCAGGATTACATCATGTATATAGTCCTCATTGCATGCATTCTACCCATCACATCTCGGGACGTCCCGAAGATGCATCCATCCCATTCCTTCTTTTTGTATGCATTGTGTCATCATCTAGATATAGACATTGCATTACACATGTTCTCTAACATAGTTCATGCGGCTAGCCTTTGTTGGATCGAGACCGCGCTAGAGGGGGGGGGGTGAATAGCGCTCGCGGCTAAATTGTACGTTTATCGGAATCGTGAAACTATCGGAATTAAAACACGCAGCGGAAAGTAAACAAACACACAGAAAGACAAGCTATTTACTTCGTTCGGAGCCTAAGGCGACTCCTACTCGAAGGCCCGCGCGGTGGGAAACAACTATAAGCTCGATAAGAATTACAAATTACAACGAAAGTATTAAAATAACTTTGTACCGACAACTTAAGAAAGAAGAAAATGAGCTCCGGGTTGTCGGAATGTTGCAGCAGCACTTCGGAATGACTTTGTTAGCAGCACGTTGAAGACAGAAAGCCTGGAACTTGATGATTTGAAGTGTTGGTCGAAACCCCCTTATAAAGGGTGTTCAAGGCGCCTTGAAGGCTGTTCAAGGCGCCTCCATGCTGCCGAGTCTTCCGCGTGGATCAAATCTGATCTGGTCGAACTTCATCCCTTTAAGGCGCCTTATCCCCTGCTCAAGGCGCCTTATACCCTCATGAAGGCGCCTCCATTGAAGCTTCGCAGCCAGGTCAGCTTTGCACCCGAGGCGCCTCCAAGCCCCATGGAGGCGCCTCGGACACTGTTCATTCGAGTTATTCTTTGTGTTTTTGGTACTTGCAAGTATGTTAATCCAAAAATACCTGCACCACAAAGTTAATACAAAATAATAGTATGAATATGAAGTAATGACAGTCTCCGGACTGTCCGGGTCTGACTTCGGATTTCCAACCGGAAACCCTAGGTCGACCCGACGCCTACTATTCCCTCTACGGGGAACGCGTCCTCACCTACTCCACTCAGGAGATTTACCTGATGTCAGTCCGGTCCTCCAGACCGACTGGACTTTCCGCTTAGGGTTACTACCCCCTAGGACCTAGGGTTACCGCCCCCTAGGGTTTTTCTCCACCTAGGGTTATCATCCCCTAGGACCTAAGGTTGCCACCCCTTAGGGTTTTCTTCCACCTAGGGTTACCGCCCCCTAGGACCTAAGGTTGCCGCCCCTTAGGGTTTTCCTCCACCTAGGGTTACCACCCCCTAGGACCTAAGGTTGCTGCCCCTTAGGGTTTTCCTCCACCTAGGGTTACCGCCCCCTAGGACCTAAGGTTGCCCCCCCTTAGGATTTTCCTTCACCTAGGGTTACCGACCCCTAGGACCTAAGGTTACCCCCCCTTAGGATTTTCCTGCACCTAGGGTTACCACCCCCTAGGACCTAAGGTTACCCCTCCTTAGGATTGTCCCCTGCCTAACCGCAGTTAGGACTTTCCTGAAACCTTATTTAACCACGTTAGATAACAAGGAATCTTAACTTTGAATCCCTTTGCCATTATCAAAACTGAGGTTCGATCGTCGGATGCTTACTGCACCAACAGCCTTGTCACATCCCGAGTAGGTCACATGCCCTACTGCCATGTGCTGACATCCATCTTTTCGACGATAGAGGGCATTGATATGACTCGGGGGATGGTCATTCGTCTTACCCATTATGATGATTTTGGGTTGGGTTCTCTTAGGTTAGCACATATAGATGTCACTGCTCAGGGGTTCAAGCATGGATGGGCAGGCCTCCACCAGCCGACCCAGCCGAGGATGATCCAGTTGCTCCTGCCGAAGGAGGTGGTCTAGCCCCAGATGAGTTCTTTCTGCCGCCTGAGTGACGAGAGGAGCTATTTGAGTTTACTCATGATCAGTTATTCGGAGAGCCCCTCGATCCATCTCAGTCCTCAACCTTGACACAACCATCCTTATCGGTCGAGGACCGACTCACACATCTCGAGCTTCACTCCGCTCAAACACGACGGCTTATGCTGGATGAGTTTCGCATGCTTAGCATAGAGATAGCTTTCGACTTTGCCTCTCTTCGTCAGGGACAGCCTGCTCCCGAGCAGCCTCGTGCACCACCTCCAGCTGATGAACCTACTTATTGATACTATCTTTTCATGCGTTGTACTTTGGACTTTAGACACAGACACTTTCATCTGCTATTCCATTATTACCTAGTTAAACTTTTGCCAATCAGAGTTCAGTTACTCAACCTAACTTTCTTCTTACTAGTTTTTGGTATATTTAAGTTGCTTAGGTCTGCACATATTAGACTCTTGCTTAGTTTCTTTTATAAAACTTCTAGGAAAAATGTCTTCAAAATCCTAATTTTATTAGACTTTCAAAATTATGGACTTAGCCTAGGAAATTACCCTAGAAATCATGATTGTCATGCCCTAGAGGAGTCCCTGCCAGACAAAAATCCGGCAGCATCTCCCCTATACTAGTGACAATATGAAGCAATAGATACAATCACACACAACATATAAACATAATCAACATAATAACATATTCAACAGCCCACACGGCTGGATATAAGCACTCTCTTTCGTGATAGCTGCTTATCATTACTTTTCTCCTGAGTCACTTGCTGCTGAGTCATCTCAATGAATAATGCCAGATCCAATACCTCTTGATACGAACTACCTGGAAATCCTGGCATCCTGATCCGTATATATGCCGCAAGGCCTTGAGTAAACTGCTGCATCCGATCATAATCCTGAGCCACCAGATGAGGACAAAATTCAGCCAGTCTACTAAATTCTGCGTTGTACTCCATCACTGAACGGTCGCCCTGCTTGAGGTTCAGAAATTCCTGGCGTCGAGCTAGACAAAATGTAGCAGGAAAATACTGCCTCTCGAAAGCATCTCGAAACATCGATCAAGTGACGTGTTGTTCCCCAAAAATCATCTTCTACATGTCCCACCAAGTAACGGCCTGATCCCTGAGGTGATATGCCGCCAGTTCCACTTTCTCCTCATCCGTACAATTCATGTACCCTAATGTGCCCTCTCGATTCTTCAACCAACTACGAGCAACCCAAGGATCCGCACCTCCTTGGAATAGAGTAAATCTGTCCTTCACCGACCTCGCCAACAATGGTAAACGAGCTCGATCCATCACCCACCCAGTAGTAGTAGGTGTTGGTACTACAGCTGATATTATAGAAGGGATCCCCTGCGGCCGAAATCCCGAATCCACCACCGGTGATACCATAGGAGGAATCCCCGGCTGACGTCCTTGATCTCTGCTAGGAGTTTGATGGGTCTGCCCTCGGCTAATAGTCTCAACATCAGTAGGATCCTTGGAGGAGTCTGCCTCCTGAGCAACCTCTTCCGGTTCCTCTGTCTCATTAGGTTGTTTCCGTGGTTGTCCCGGACCACGGCGATAACTAGCTGCTGATCGACCACGTCTCATACCTACGATAAACAACTAATAAATACTACCAATAACATATAATTATACTTATAAAACTTACATCCTATAGCTTGGAGGGGTTCCGCCACTGCCTGGTCCCAAAACTCGAAAGTCACATCGAGGAATTGAAACCAAATCGAAATCTCAAAAACGTAAAACCCAGAACACAAAATTAATTCAAAAAAACCATAAATCGAAACAAGGTCGAAATCCCAAAAAACACAAAAACTCAGCATTTGACTCGAGCCGTGCTCTGATACCACAAATTGTCACACCCCAGAGGAGTCCCTGCCAGACAAAAATTCGGCAGCATCTCCCCTGTACCGGTGACAATATGAAGCAATAGATACAATCACACACAACATATAAACATAATCAACATAATAACATATTCAACAACCCACACGGCTGGATATAAGCACAACCACGCAGTATAATAAGCCCACACGACTATAAGTAAACATACAACCACGCAGTATAATAACAGCCCACACGGTTGGAAGTAAATGCAGTGGAAAAATTATAAAATAATACGAATGTAAGACCAACAAAGTCACTAACTAAAATACCTGCAACCACCAGACTAAACTCCAAAATCCACATCGACTTATTAGAAAACAAAATACGCAAAATCAACATACCACTCAAACAGTAACAAAACCAAAAAAAGAAGATTATCCTCGAGTATGACGTGGGACTAGCAGTCGGAACTCTCCAAGCATCCGTGACTCATCTACCTACTACCTAGCGAAAGAAAAACCATTTTGTGGAATTGTGAGTATTGGAACTCAGCGCGTAAGGAAAGATATTGCATGAACATAACATATAAATAGAGAGTGCCAACAGTATACAATCTCGTAAGAGGAAAAGATAGCAGATACTAAAATAAAATCACAATAAATATTCATACCTGTAACCATATCCTAGGCTAGTAAAATCAGGAGTAGAACAACTCTACTACAGAGTTACTCATAACTACAAGGGTAACATGTGAGGTATATACATATTACCAATAGGTAAGTTAGTCTAAACACAACAACATATATATATCTCAACATATATAAGCATATCAGCATAAGTAAGCAATAGTAGCATAAGCTAGCAACAACAGCATAAGTAACCAGCAACAACCAAAGCAAGTATAATAACAACGTATGCACAGATGGTCACCCCGCTCACCTCTCTGCACCATGACCCCTGTATGGTCGAGAGGTCGGATCGATGACAAACTGTACCACCCAAAAGCCGCCACTACTATCGAGTGACCGGATGGACAGGTGCTATGTAGCTATCTAGCTACATAGCGGAGGGGGTCTCTGCTGCTCGTAACTCCAGCTACCACTATCCATGAGTGGTCGAGTGCGGCATGACAGGACAAGCGGCATCTCCTCCAGCTACCACTACCCATGAGTGGCCGAGTGTGCGGCGCGGCCCGACGACTTACTCCCCCATAAGGAAGAAGTGGCCGCCTGCATGCATGCAATGACATGATGCGTACAATGCAGCAGTCATCATATAAACATAAGCAAACAATCAGATATAAGGTATGCTACATGAAACCAACATGCTCAATACAGTACATAAGTAAACAACAAACAAAACATACAAGGTTGGTATCTAGTATCTGCTAAATACCATGGATAGCAACAAGAGACTGTTTGGATATAAAAACGAATGTCTCGAAGGTTTTGAGTGGAAGTATCAAGAACAGGAAAAATTACTAGTGGAGTCAAGATAAAGCAGTCCTTATCCCAACCAGCTCATGCACTAAGTTCAAAGAACTAAAGAATCAAAGTAAGAAATACCCGCCTTTACTTGTTGATCGTATCAGAATAAAATCCACGTTGTGCTGCTCGCCCCAAATCAGAGTCCTGCATCAATCGATATTATTTAGTTACTCTCATATGAATCAAATAACTAAACCAATCTCTAAACCAATTAGGCTAGCCCTATTCGGAACACAATCATTGCCTAGCCCTAATACAATCAACCTTTTTATTAAGCCCACAATATTGTAGCTAGCTTGGAGAAACCTAAATCTCAACAGATCCCAACCAAAAGCACAATGAAAAAAACCATTTTAAACATGACTTTAACTTCGTCCAGATCTAAAACTATTACAATAAGCAAGAACACATAAACAAAAGTTCACCATCTTCAACCTATTCAAACCAACTGAAGCCATCATATAAAGCAAACCCACATTGGATTCTTGCTACCTACCTACTATATCGGTCCCCGCAACCACAGCTAGCTTATGGAAAATAGGAAAACAAATAACACCGAATCAACTCTTAATCTTCCTCAATCTGTTCTAACATCTGAACACAACATGGAGTAGAAAGAATAACATTGAATCAAATCCCTAATCTATTCAATAAAATCTGAAACAAATCCTTCATGAAGGAACAAGATAAATCCGGAGCAAAACACAGAAAAACAATCAGAAATTTCTAGCGCCGAATAGGAGAACATCCAAACCCTTATTCTTGCCTACCTAAAGAAAACCCTATCTCATACCTACAAGGGGAAATCTACCTGCTGGAACCATTAGGGCACAGCTCGAAAAGAGGAGACCGGCGGCTGCTGTGGCGAGGGCTTGGGGAAGAGAATCGCCGGCTGTGGTCTGTGAGATCTCGCGAGAGGGAGATCGACTGGTGCTTGCGTGAGGGGAAGAGGCTGGAGGTTGTGGCTCGTTGGCTTAGTGAGGGGAATCGCGAGGTTCGGGAAGGCGGTCGACATGGAGAGATCGCGAGGAAGGGGAGTGGCGTAATGAAGGAGAGGTTGGCGGCTGGGGCTCGCTGCGACCGCCAGGGGTGCGGCGTCTCTGGTGCTGGTGAGAGGAGAGGCCGGCGGCGTGGGTTAGGGTACGGGGAGATGGAGTTCGGCGAGGGGGAGGGAAAGATTGGGAACTTAGGACTCGGCAAAACTTAGGTTTTTGGATTTAATGGAATTTATTAACTCCCACTTTCGAGTATTCCAAATAGACCTTTTCCAAAGCTTATAATTTTATCCCCTCAAAATATGTCCTACGGGCTCTGATTAAATCCTTAAAAAATTTTAAAAATTCTTTAAAATTCCAATAGGATTATTTCTCCAATAACATGTATTATTTAATTATTATTTGGACACCGTATTTTATAATGATCCCCTAGATTTTTGCCAGAGCATCTCACAAGCACACTAGGCTTAACTTGTTTGTGTTTGAAAAACTTAGAACGGTGTGAGATACATAGGGTATAGCCTAAACTTCAGAATGCTCATTTTTATGCATCACAGGAAGTCCGGGCGTTAAATACCAAAAATACAGTAATCAAGTTAAGTGATCCTGCCTTAGTTAAATCTAACTGGATCAATTGACTTAACTTGACTAACCAAGTAAAAGCTGTTGTCCTCTAGGCAAACAGCTAGTAACTAACGGTTAGACATGTGGCCAAGAATATTAGTATTGTCAAGAAGATTAGCTAAAGGTACTCATGCTTGGACTTTAGGATTTCTTAAATTAACGTGAAAATGGCCTTAGTTACAACCTTTCAAAGTTTATCTTTTCTTAAACACTTTTTAAAATTCAATATTTTTCAAAATCTCTTTAAATTCAGATTTTCAAAATTACTTTGCCAAATACTTGTTCAAACTAGCCTAAGTTTACCTTAAATCTTAGTTACATATCCTTCAAAAGCTTGGTAAAATTTGACTAAGTGTTTTAAGGTTGTTTCAAAAATTGCTAAGCATTTTCTTAAAGGGTTTTCAAAAGTTAAGTGTTCTTCTTTCTAAGCTAAGTATTTCTCGAAGTTTAAAATTGTTCACAAAGCCTTGTTGAAATTAAGAAAATGTCTTCAAAAATTATCTACGTATTTCTTTAAATTTAGCTAAGCTACCTTCAAAACTCAAAACAATTTCCCTTAGTTAAAGTTACTTTTCAAAATATTTCCTAAAGCATTCACTTAGCTAAAAGTTTTGCAAAAAGATTAAAATTCAAAAAGGTAAGTGTTTTCATAAGGATTCAACTTTTTAAACTAAGTTTCTTCCGTCTTAAACTTCCTTCAAAATTTAACTGAATATTTTCTAAAGATTATTAAGCTAAATATTTCTTTTGAAAAGGATTTTTCAAATTTAACCTCGTATTATTCAAAAAGGCTTTTTCAAAATTTAACGAAATATTTTTCATTTTAGTCAAATCTCCCATTTTGGTTAAATTTCTAAAGGTCATTTTTCTTATTCCTTTGTTTATTTTGATATATGGAAAAGGGGGAGAGTAAGAAAATTCAAAATTTAAAATAAAGAAAGCTCTTGTTAAGGGGGAGCCTTAAGTTTAAGTTAGGCTTGCGTTTGAATTTATTTACTTAAGCTTGCTTATGTTTCTTACTTAAATGTTGAAGATCAAATATACATCCATTTTACTTAACTTTGAATTTCAATTGCCATAATCAAAAAGGGGGAGATTGTTGGTGCAAGAAGCATCCGACGATCGAACCTTTGTTTTAATAATGACAAAGAAATTCAAAGTTAAGCGTATTTGTGATCTAACATGTCTGATTGAGCTTGCAGGAAAGTTCTAAGTATTCTTAGACAAAAGTCCTAGCTGCGGTTAGGCAAGAGGAAAACCCTAGGGGGTGGTAACCCTAGGTGGAGGAAAATCCTAGGGGGAAAAACCTTAGGTCCTAGGGGGTGGTAACCCTAGGTGGAGAAAAACTCTAGGGGATGGTAACCCTAGGTCCTAGGGGGTGGCAACCCTAGGCGAAAAGTCCAATCAGGTCTGGAAGACTGTACTGGCATCAGGTAATCTCTCCTGAGGGGAGTAGGTGAGGACGCGTTCCCCAGAAGAGGGAACAGAAGGCGTCGGTTTGACCTAGGGTTTCCGGTTGTAAATCCTAAGTCAGAACCGGACAGTAGGGAGACTGTCACACATTCATATTCTTACTATTGTTATGTACTAACTCTGTGGTGCAGGGTATTTTGGGACTAACATATTTGCAGGCACCAAAATCACAAAGTTTGTCTCGGATGAACAGTGTCTGAGGCGCCTCCATGGAGCTTGGAGGCGCCTCGGGTGCAAAGCAGGATCTGGCTGTGAAGCAGTGCATGAGGCGCCTCGGATGAAGCTGAAGGTGCCTTGGACCAGAGCTTGGAGGCGCCTTGGAGTGGCTTGGAGGCGCCTTTGAGTGGATAAGGTGCGACCTGTTCTGTGCTGATCTACGCGGGCGACTCGGGAGGCTTGGAGGCACCTTGGATGGTGATTGAGGCACCTCCAGCAGTGCATAAAAGGGGCTCTCGAGGCAGTAGTCAGAAAAATGATTTCTAAGTGCTACTACTACAACATGCTGCTCCAAAGACGCCCTGAAGTGCTGTTACAAGTCCCCGATGACCCGGAGCTCTGAGATTTCGATTCTGTCATCGGTATAATTGCTTTTAATTATTGCACTCATTGTAATACATCTTTGTACAATCTTTGTGCGATATAGTTGTTGCCCATAGAAAGTGATCAAAGATCGCGGGCCTTGGAGTAGGAGTCGCCCTTGGCTCCAAACCAAGTAAATCTTGGTCTTCTCTATGTGATTGTTTTGTTCCCTTGTTTTCTGTTTCTGCTGCCACACCTCGATACGTTTTTATGATTCTGAAACGAGCGAAATAACCACGAGCGCTATTCACCCCCCCTCTAGCGCTTTCGATCCAACAGTATTCAGGGTGCCCGAAAGGATCCAGGCACCATGAACCTCCTATATAAGGAGGGTAAAGGTTGGAGTCAATATAATAACTCACGATTCGCTCTCTTGTGCTCCTGCGACGCTGCGAAGATACTCTGACAACGCACTGTTCTTTTAATTCTTCCCTTTTTGGCAGTATTGTTTTTCTATTAGCATTCTTGTACTTTAATTATACACAATTATTTCAAATTGCTAGTGGATTGCCATCGAAAGTACCCGTGTGTGCGGGCCTTGGAGTAGGAGTCAACACAGGCTCCGAACCAAGTAAAAAATGACTTTTGTTAGCGTTGTGTTTTTCTTTTCGTTTATTCTTTCCGCTGCTTACTCGATAATTTTTTTAATCGATATTCACCCCCCTCTATCGAACGCTTCGATCCAACAAGTGGTATCAGAGTAGGTACCACTCTGATTTGGTGCAACCCCCAATCAGGCAAAAGGGTTTTTTTTTTAAAAAAAAATTAGATATCGTTGTTCTTAAAATATATTCTTACGCCTTTCATTTTTTCCCTCCAAAAATATTTTTAAAAATTTTATTTTCATTTTTTCATCGTTGGTTAATATTAATAAAATATCGCATTTACCAAAATTTGAAATAAAATTTTTTATTAATATTTTTTTAAAATTAATGAAATATTATATTGTTTCTCCAGCACTACTAATCCAAGACCAAGTCTTGGGATTTTTTTTTTGTTTCCTTGTGTGCATGACCAATGTCTCTTCTAGAAGGACGGAGCATCCACGAACCACCTCCATATGAGATGCACGAGAGACATGAATTCAATCTGTGGAGGATGCAGATGGAAACCTTTATTCTTATGAACGATCTCGATGGTGGCATGACATTGAGAAGATTAACACAAATCAGAAGCAAACCAAAAGGTAATAAAGTTAGTTTCAGATTTATTACCTAATAAAGTTAATTGCAGGATAGGAAAAGTCAAGGATGCCCACAAGTTTTGGACTTGTCTGACCAAGCTTCACGAGGAGACGTTGGAGTTAGACGATCAAGTCAAAATTGAATATGGACTCGAGTCAGATCCAACGGAAAAACCTACTGAATTAGGGGTTCCACTCAATGTTAGTAATATTTACCAAAATACCCCTGCTAATAGTAGTTTAAATAATATGCATGTTAATTTGGATATTTCTGAAAATTTATGTGAAAATAGTATAGTTGACAATACTTACAAAAATACCCCTAGGATATTTTCTGATAAAAAAATCTAATTAATTTAGAAAATACTGAAAATCTGAAAATAATTAATAAACCTAAAAATTGAAATTTAAACCTAAACAAATCTGAAAATTCAAATGATAAAGATGACAAGGTCAATATTGATCTAGATAAAATTAATAAATTTCTTAATAAATTATTTAATAATCTAGACAATATTAATTTAGAAAATCCTATCCAAACCCAAGATAATTTAATTATCAAAAAACTTAAATTTTAATGATAAGGTTAATCTAATAAATTCCACTAATCATATCAATTTAAAAGGCAAAGAAAATATAAGGATAAAATCAAACACTTTGATAAAATCAAAAATAAATTTAACAAACTTAAACTTAAATGTTAAAAATAATATATTAAACAAAGATAATCTAGAAAATTCAAAATTAACAATTAACAAAAGGCTAAAAGATAAATCTTTAAAGAAATATAATTCAAACAATTTAATTAATTCAAATTTAAAAATTAATAAAAACTTAAACATTAAAAATAAGCTATTAAAGAAAGATAATTCAATTAACTTAATAAAATTAAAATTAAATGAAAATTTAAACATTAAATACACTCCTTTAAAGAAGGACAATTTGACTCATCTAATTAATTCAAAATTAAAAACTTACAAATTAAATAAAAATATACAAAAATCTTAAAAAGAAAATCAATAATTTAGGGGAGGCTCCAAACTAGTTGGTACCTCCAAAAATAATCTACCCGACAGGATAACTGAAACTAACTTATCCGGTAGGGTAATTAGGATTAAAATAAAAAGGGACAAAGTTTAACTTGACCTACGGTACTGGTGAAGTTTTGGATGATAGTACGTTAAGGAAGCCTAGTCTATGCATGTCTAGGAAGATATGACTTTGACCTGGTGCATTTGGCTAAGTGGAACTAACTGAAACTACCCTTTACGGATTTTAACTAGTTAAACCAAGGTTTTGTATTAAGTTCAGTGGATAGGACTATTTAGACAACCTCGAAGGCATGGTTACTCTAATGATGTCCAAGTGACTCACCATAGCCCATAAGTTTATCCAAAGAATGTCTATTTGTTGAGCCCAAAGCTAAACTTGAATCTAACACAAAGTTAAACCAAACCCTAAAACTGAACCTAACTCATCTCACAAAATTATACGATTCCCTAATTGAAAACATAGATCGGGTGAGATGACTAAGGACACAAATTAAATTAATTAAAATAAAATAAAATTAAATTGAATTAAATTAAAATAAAAAAAACTTTAAAAATTCTTTTAAAAACTATAAAAATCCTTTTAAAAATTATTTTTTTAAAAAAATCCTTTAAAAAATTTAAAAATATTTTTAAAAATTATTTTAAAAACTCTTTTAAAAACTAAAAAAATCCTTTAAAAAAATATTTTAAAAAAATCCTTTAAAAACTTTAACAATCTTTTTTAAAATTATTTTAAAAATTCTTTGAAAAACTATAAAAATCCTTTTAAAAATTATTAAAAAAAATTCTTTTAAAAACTTTAAAAATATTTTTTAAAAATTCCTTTAAAAACTTTAAAAATTATTTTAAAAACTATAAAAATCCTTTTAAAAATTATTTAAAAAAAAAATCTTTTAAAAACTTTAAAAATATTTTTTAAATTATTTTAAAAATTATTTAAAAAATTTTTAAAATCTTTTTAAAAATTATCTTAAAATTTTTAAGCTAGGTGGTGGAAGTCCCGGTGAGTGAAGCCGGGCCCTAGTGAGTGAAGTTAGGTGGTGGAAGTCCCGGTGAGTGAAGTCGGACCCTAGTGAGTGAAGCTAGGTGGAGAAAGTCCTAGTGAGTGAAGTCAGGCCCTAGTGAGTGAAGCTAGGTGGAGGAAGTCCTGTTGAGTGAAGTCAGGCAATGAAAGTCCTAATGAGTGAAGCTAGGCAACTCTAGGAGTTTAACCCTAGGTTATACTTGATATCTGTTAATAATGTGCTAACTCAGTGTTGCAGGGAAGCTCAGCTAGGTCGACGGACTGACCAGGTAGCTGACACGAAGTCCAGACGCGTCGAAGGACTGACCGGACGTCTGGCAGATAAGTACAGGTAAGTCACTGGAGGAGAGTGACTGTGAGGACGCATTCCCAGGAAGGGAACATTAGGCGTCGATCTGAGTTAGTTCCATTTCGAAAAATGTAAGTTGAGATCATTACTAGATTCCAGTCTCGAGGAGACGGAATCTAATTATTATTCTTCTTTGATCATAAACTGTGCTAACACTTTGTTTTGCAGGATAATATTATTTACATTTTGCCTCGGACTAACTCTTTCTTGCAGGAGAAGGGATTTCTGGAGAAGAGTGGTCCGGGCGCTCGGGAGGGACCCGAGAACCCGGAATGCAAAGTTTATCACCAACGTCACTTCTCCACGTGGAGCACCCTGGTTGGCTCGGTTACGTCATATTCAGGGCGCCTAAAAGGATCCAGACACCCCGAACCTCCTATATAAGGAGGGTAAAGGCTGGAGTCAATATAACAACTCACGATTCGCTCTCTTGTGCTCCTACGGTGCTGCGAAGATACTCTGACAATGCGTTGTTCTTTTAATTCTTCCCTTTTTGTCAGTATTATTTTTCTATTAGTATTCTTGTACTTTAATTGTAAATAATTATTTCGAATTGCAAGTGGATTGCCCATCGAAAGCACCCGTATGTATGGACCTTGGAGTAGGAGTCGACATAGTCTCTGAACCAAGTAAAAAATGACTTTTGTTAGCGTTGTTTTTTTTCGTTTATTCTTTCCGCTGCTTACTCGATAATTTTTTTAATCGATATTCACCCCCCCCCTTCTATCAAATGCTTCTATCCAACAGGTCTAATCCTGATCTCAACTTGGAAACTTTCTTGGTTTCTTTAGTTGGATCGACGACCTAGGGTTTGTTCCTTTCTGGAACACGACCTCATTGTTGCTCTTCTCTAGTTACTTATCTCAATTTACCTGTCAAACATGGCCCTCCAAACCTATTTGGACTTTCTCTGCTCAATGTCTGATCTTTAATCCACTAAGACTTTTCCTGTAATACTACATTAGCCAATAGGAATAATAATAATGCAAAACACTATGGTAAAACTAAACTTAGATTTACCAAGATTCACTGGTCTGGTCGACTGCGCAATCAACCTTGCTTGGAGTTCACTCTTCCAAGATTTCTCATTACCTAAGGTTACCTTCCCCTAGGATTTTCTCCATCTAGATTCACTCACCAGAACATAGAGTTACCTCCCTTTAAGGTTTTCTCCACCTGGCTTCACTTACCAAGACTTAGCATTGGATCGACCCACTAGGGATTTGATATTGGGTCCTCTAGACATATCAAATCCTTCTACTTGGCTTCCACAATCTACCAAGATTTCTCTTGCCTAGTCGCAACTAGGACTTCCCTTGATCAAGCTCATTTAAATATATTTGTCGAACATTAAAACCTTGGAGGTTGATTGCATCAACAGATTCTAGCTCTCGTCTAAGGATTGAATCAGCTCTGTGTTGGTTTTGTTGATCTCTCGAGTCATAAGGTCGAGTGTAGTTGACGAGTGTATGCCTAATAGCAGTAGATGAAGTTCTTCTAGTTTAGTGTCGCTCCCTTATGACTCAAATGACTTCTTTACAAGCTGCCGACATTCTTGAATTTGTGAACGTACGACTGGTGATAAGTGCATAAATGGACCAACTTCTCCTGGGGCGACTGGTTCAGTAATTCTGTAGATGAGAGAGAGCCAAGTCTATGACTTGTACCACTCATTCCTGTCTATGAGTTGGGACATAATTGAGGAGTTGATGAGGAATATTATTCCATGATGGAGGCTGAAAAGGCTTCTTTTCCAACAGAAGGGTAGGGATGACATTACTCTTTCATGTAAGCTCGGGTTCTTCTAAGTGTATATACTTCTCGGCCCATTCCAATAGCCTTTTGTAGTTCACAGGAGGCTTCTTTACCAAAGATCTAAAGAAATCTTCATCTATCAGATCTTAGAAGAAGGCACTGGTGAAGATCTATAAAGGGTTTGATGTGACATCTTAAATGACTCGATTGAATCGCTAAAGGTACTCTTGGAGGAATTCCTAAGACTTCTACTTTATGGTGAATAAGTTAAGATATGTCTTTTGATACTTCTTGCTACTGGTGAATTGATGCAAGAAAATGACTTTAAAGTCATTAAAGAAGTTGATGGAAGAGGCTAGAAGTCGACTGAACCACTGTTGAGCTGAGCCTAACAAAGTAGTCAGGAAGACTCAACACTTGATGTCATTCGTATATTGATACAGTATGGAAGCATTCTCGAAGCAACACATATGATCTTCTGTGTCTGATGACCCCATGTATTCGTCCAGTTGCGACTATCGAAAATGGCAAGGCCATTCCTATTCGAGGACTTTTCTAGAGAAGGGCATTCCTTGGACACTTTCCTTATTGGAGGCTAGTGCCTTTCCTTTACGGTTATAAGGAGGCATCTCCTTTGCTCGTAACTCATATGAACCTTCACCCGGGAGGGCTGCATCCTTGTTGATTGAGACGATAACCAGCAAAATCCCTATATTGGGTGGTGGCATCTTACCCAGAGGAGGGACACGCCTGCTAAGGGAGGAGCGACTCCCACTAGGGGCAGTTGTATGAGTGGGTGTTGACGTAATATTTATTATACCGCCTTAGAGATCAGTTGATTGATGTCTTCTTATGTCATAGCCACTACTTTTCCATAGTTTCTTTCTTCGACGGAGTCGCGGTTATCATTAGTTCTTTTAGTATTAGCCATTACAACATCTTGGCTCAAAGTTCCTACGGATGATATCAATTTGTTCTGTTCAAATACTATGGATGGTCAAACCACCAGTCAACAAATAGGATGATGTGTGTGCTCTCCAGAGATCATCGGTGAAGAGGATATATGAAGAGGACCTAAAATGCACTTCAACATAGAGTTAGAATGGCGTCGGGGAGAGATCCCGACAAACCACTTCGACACTCAAGTTAGGGTTTGCTTGAGGTATAAAGCTAATGGAGAAGAAAGTGCGAGAGTTTGATGTAGCCTAAGAGAGGGTGAGAGAACCTCTTCTTGCACTTACCTTCTCTAGGATTTTATAGCTATCAGAAGAGCATCTCTACATCAGCGCTGCATTCTCCTTCATCATCCTCATATGAACTAGTGAAAGGACTAGATCCAATAGTCGTTAGCTACCTCTCCATCTACTAAGCATCATATCATATATTTGAACGAGGGTATCTAGGAAACCAGATCTGACAATCATATAATTGCTTCATCATTCACCCATCACATGTGTTCTAGAATATTCATAATTGTTGTCAGTGACCCAGCGTAAGGTGTGGGCATGATCTATGGATGAGGAAATGAGGTTGATGTTGAGTGGCCTTGAGGATAGATGAATAGGCAACTAAGGTTGAGATAGAGAGGATGCTAGGATCTTAAGTCGAGTCATGGTTGGAGTCAGTGGTTGGGACCGAGTTCGGGATGGTGTCGACGACTAAAGCTAAGGCCGGAATAATGTCGACGATTGAAGTCATGCTAATGATGCCAAGATTTGATGTTGTGGCGTGTAGAATGTAGGCGACTGAGATCAAGACGTGGAGATGTCGATGACTAAAATTGAGGCATGGAGTTTGTCAGGATCAAAGACAGAAACATGGATGATGTCAGCTACTAAGGCTGAGAGAGGGGCAATGCTAGCGACTAAGACTGAGGTCAGGATGATATCGAAATGTAGGACTGAAGTCTCACTGATATTAGAATCTGAGGCTGAGATAGAAATGATGCTGATGATTGAGATTGAGACCTGAGTGATGTCAGGATCTAAGGCCGAGATATAAATGATGTCAGTGACTTAGATAGACAGGAATAATGCCAGCGACTAAAGCTAAGTCTTAGTAACTATCTTGTCTCTAGATAAATTATATTACTTGGGATGAGTATGCTAAGTAAGTTTGATCAAATCATTTATCTCATTGCACTGAGTCCGATTCACTTGGGATCGAGTTTGATGTACTTCAATTTTAATTGACAGCTCGACACGATTTTTAATCATATGCGATATGTAAGAGCTATAAGATTCTGCCAAATCATAGAGCAGAACCTGAGGGAATATAGTCAAATTTGTGTGTTAGTTTGTATTTTGAATTTGGGTTTATATTTTTTACTGCAACTAACTCAATTACAGACAAATAATTAATACACGAATGAAAAACGATCTTCCATTCATCCCTCCCCATCTAGTCGTCTCAAGATTACAACATTTATATGTCTGTTTTATAGGTCAATTTTTAATAAATATATGTTCTCAGAAATAAAAATATTTATATTTTCTAAATATTTAATGGTCAATTATAAACTGACTTTATCATTTATCTTCTTTTATAAAATTAAAAATAGATGATAAAAGAAAATGTGAATATAATCACTGTTACTATAAAAGAGTTATAACATTTGTATGACTTTACACATAAAATAGATCACAACTCGTCCTCCCCCTCCTCGTCCTCCTCTTTCTTGTCCATTCACTGTAATACTAAATTTATTTTAAAAATAATTTGACTATTGATTTTAAGTGGTTTTATATTAGGATCCGATAATAATCAAACCGTCCAAATAAATTCAAAAAAATATAAATGGATCGCAGAGGAAACCTCAGGTTAACTAGTGGTTCAAATTTTACGAGTATTAAAAAATATCCAACATAAAATTTAGACAATCGCTATATGAGAATGAGTTTCAGGTGACATATTTCTTATGATAGATAGAGATTTTTATCGTAATTATAGTAGAACTCATCCCAAACTTTTTTCAGAGTCTAGTTTCAAATTATATAAATAAAAAATAAATTATGAAGTCAATATATAATCGATTGTCAAATTAATAAAGGATATGAGAAATTTTTTTAATATGACCTTCTAACTTGTAGCACATGATCAACCTTACCACATGGTCGATTTTATACGACCGGTCTTATATTATCTATAAAAAGATAAATTAAAATGATATAGTTAGCTACGGTACAAAAAATTATTTATTTAATTTTATTCAAATCCATCCTTATCTATTGTAACAAATTCTACTTATATAATAGCTACCTCAATCTGGAGCTAACGTCACCTTTTAACCCATTTACACTCCGTGGAGATGACTTCTACCATTATGATTACTTTGTCGTTGAAAATTCTTGTGACTCAGTTGCCTCCACGTTCAATGTACATCCTGTGAGTCATTGATCACCGGTGCAAGGGTCTTGTCCCAAAAAGTGACTGAAGACTAGCCGACAATTTACTCAACCTTTTTGCCACTCAAATAAATATCACATCTTCCTTGGATTAATCATGCCTAAATTTAATTCGAAGTCAAGACTTGTCATTTTTTTCTAAATAATTTACAATAAATAAATATCATAAAATTTAGTGGATGTGATACAGAACAATTGATTAATTTATTAATTAGTAAAAAACGATCTACTATTTGTTTTTTTGTTTTTTATTTGTTTTTCAACCACGTGTTGTTATTCTATTCCAGTCAAGAGGCATCACGTGTTATTTTCCTCCGACTCTTGCTCCTTGACTTTGCTATCCATGAATCACCGACCACAACAATTAATCAAAGCATCCACGAGGAAAAGATGAAGCACAAGGGAATTAAATAATTAATCAATTAATTAAATGTCAAAATCAATATACTTCTCGTGTTCCACACGTTAGCCTACTTTGGACTTTGGAGTGCCAACATCTTAACTTTATATTAACTAAAACCAAATGTTCCAAGGACCAACAGTATGTTCTATTTCATAATTAATTTGTTAAGGAATTTAATTAGCCTATCGATTCATTATCTCAACAGGTTACACGTTTGAATATAATCTGTACACTAATTTATAATTATTTTATTTTCACATAAAGAGAATTGTTTTGAAGTCAGGAATTTAATTCTGTTAGAAATTTAAGTTAATTACTTCTTGAAGTTGCATATTTTTTTAGAATTAGATCTTTTTAGAAATTCAATAGACTTTTTGGAACTGCATATTACTTAAATAACTTCTTAAGCTTTTCATAATCTTATAGTTCCAATGATTGATTAGTTCACTTGTATTTTTTAATGTAATTAAATAAGGGTATAGATGATTTGTAGAAGTTTCATTTGAATCTCAACTGATTAAGTCAACAAATAAAACTAAAATTCCTTTGTTTTTTCTTCTCTTCATTGTTGAGGCAATTACTCACTTATTTTATTATTTTCATTCATACGATCTTAGACTATAAAAATCATTTTTATATTTTAGAAAAGTTATTTTTACATAGTAGCAAAGTCATATGACTCTAGTAAAGATTTGATCGGCGTTGTTGGCCGTTGAGGAGACGAAGGGGTGTCATTTTCCCTTCATCTCCCTCATTTTTGTAAACAAGGGGCATCCCTTCCCCTTTATGTTCCTCACTCATCTTATATAAGTGAGTCCAAGCCATGAAAATCCAAGGGGCATGAGAAGGAAAAAGGAGAGGGATTAGAGGTGATCTCATGCATAGGAGAACAACCTGTGGAAAGGAATTTCTCTCGTAAAACTTGGAGGGCTTTCCGGTTTCATTCGTGATCGTGCTTCTGACATCAAGCAGAGATCAAGATCGTCTCAGGAGATCACTGTAAGTGTTTACTGTTGTTTACATGCTTTGTTCTGTATTTTATACTATAAGAACTAATAATGGTATTAGACCTTTGATGCGTTCATTGCCAAAGTATCCTAGGGTGATAGTAGATTATATATGGAGACGTCATGAAGGGCGCGTCACATATTCAGAACTGTATGAGGAACTACTTCACCATATCGGTGAAGAAGATCCTGAAGAGTTTGAAAAGGACATGGAACTGTTCGAGGAAGATCTAGAAATGGATCTTATGGAGAATCCTAAAGTTGTCCTATATGAGATTATCCCAAATGAGTCCAGGTTGATAGGGATAATGTTGGACGCTGCACTAGTATTTGTCCTAGTGGGAGTGGTGTTGGCCTATCTAGTTTATTAATGTTCTGTTTACTGTCGTTAGCCCATTTAGGTTTTGAATCGTGTAATAATTTCTGTCATTATGTAAGAGCAAAGTTATGTTATAAAAAGTTATATTAAGTGTTAACAAACTTGAAAATGATTAGTTTATTTCATAATTCGTTCATGTTCAATTCAATGATTAGTTCATTTCATGATTAATTCATGTTTATTTTATAATTTGTTTATATTCAATGATTAGTTCATATGAAAATGATTAGTTCATTAGATGGGATATGTGTGATATAATTGATCAATATTGATTAGATTGACACATATAAATGATGAGTGGAAACATAGTTATCACTTGATTTTATAAACTAATTCTAATTTACACTGAGTCAATAATTAATTACATATATATAAATTACATTGAAATAATAAATAATATGTTTATATATGTAGATTATGGTAACTCAAATCATCGTAGCTGAACTCAATAAAGAAGAAAAATTCTATGGGGATAACTATATAATATGGCACCTCAAGATACAATATGTTCTTGAGGAACAAGAAGTTCTAGGACTGTAAATCAATTCATGGACGAACTGGTTGATGGTTCTATAGCATAACACATACGTAACCTTGATTCCTATAAGGCATGGAAAAGGAAGGACTCCACTGTTAAGGGAATATTGATTAATTCAATGGTGGATGACCTAGTATTTGAGTATGAGTCATTACCATCGGCTCATATTGTCTGGGCAGCCCTTAGAGAGAAGTACAGTGGAGTAAGTCTAAGTAAGCTCCATTAGCTAACAATCAAGTTTGATAGCTGTAAAAAATGCTCGAATGTTATCATGGTTCAACATCTCAGGGAGATGAGTAACATAATTTGAGACTTAAAAGCTGTCGGTCATGAATTGACCAATGAACAATAAGTTCAGGCAGTTATCCGTTTCCTTCCTGATTCTTGGAAAACAATAAAACAAAATCTGACTTATAGTGAAAGTATCAAGACTTTCACTGATGTCTCACGTTATGTTGAACTTGAGGCAGAGAGGATTGAATCTGCAAAGATTTATGGTCAATCTTTTATAGCTGAAGGTTCTAGTTCCAAGAATAAGAAAATATGGTTTAAGAAAGGAAACGGAAAAGGAAAGGAGGCTAGTGTTGTTGCTACAAAAAACCAAATCAAAAAGAAAGGAAAGAAATATGGAAAAAGACCTAAGAGCAAGTTGACTTGCTACAACTATGGCAAAAATGGTCATTTTGCTTAGGATAGTACTGAGCCTAAAAAGGTAGATACATCTCTATCTTCTTTCCATGAGCATCATGTTACAAGTACAGTGTTGTTAGTTGATTTTTATCCTTTATGGATTGTAGATTTAGAATCAATGAACCATGTAGCTCGCGATCGAGCTTCTATGTGGAGTACCGTCGGGTACTAGCTGATAACAAATGAATATATGTGGGAAACAATATAAGAATTAAAGTCAAGGAATTGACACTTGCAAGCTCAACCTATATGGTGGACAAACCTTATTTCTACATGATGTCCTGTATGCTCCTGAGATTCGACGAAATCTGGTTTCCGTCACTTGTCTTCTTGATTTAAGTTATTGTGTAAATTTTTATAGCTATTGTGTGAAACTTCGGATTAACTCAATGTTA
The DNA here is from genome assembly GCF_018446385.1 of Zingiber officinale. NCBI lineage: Eukaryota > Viridiplantae > Streptophyta > Magnoliopsida > Zingiberales > Zingiberaceae > Zingiber > Zingiber officinale. The sequence continues at coordinate 54,980,631 of NC_055986.1, forward strand.
ATTAGGCATGGTTATGTAACAAATGGTTTTATGATTCTTGATGTAGAACCAAATAATAATGATGGTTGTTTTTCAAACATTGTTCTTACTAGTAATGTTGATGTTAATGATGAAATTTGGCATGCTAGACTAAGACATATAGGACAAGAATGAATGAATAGATTAGCTAAAGATGGCTTTTTAAGGGCTCATGCTAAAATTAACTTATCTATATGTGAGTATTATCTTGCTGGAAAAGCAACTAGGAAACCATTTGGAATGACTATTAGAGCTGAATCACCATTGTAATTAATTCATTCGAATATTTGTGGTCTAATAAATTTGAAGGCTAGAAACAAGAGTTCTTATTTCATTTCATTTATTGATGACTTCACACGTTTTGATCATGTGTATTTGATTTCTTACACATCTAAAGCATTAGATTGCTTCATTCGTTACTTGAACGAAGTTGAGAATCAATTGGAATATAAGGTTAAAACCTTGCGCACTGACCATGGAGGTGAATATTTGTCTAATCAGTTTAAGATAATATGTAATGAGAAAGGGATTATTAGACAGCTAACTATCCCTGTAACTCCATATCAAAATGGGGTTGCTGAAAGAAGAAATAGGACTCTTCATAAAATGGTTAGGTCTATGATGGCGCAGGCTAATTTGCCAATCTCCTATTAGGGAGATGCATTATTAGCTATGACTTATATACTTAAAAAAGTACCTTTAAAGTCAGTTCCATCTATTCCACATGAGCATTGGACAAGCAAAAAGTCATATTTGAGCAATCTGAGACCATGGGGGTCAACTGGCTACGTTAATGATAAGACTCATAAATATGAAAAATTATGACCCTAGAGGTAAGAAGTATATCTTTATAAGGTATTCTAAGACTTGTAAAGGTTATGTCTTCATTGGCGAGTGAAAAGATGGAGCCATCTCTGAAATAGAGTTAAGAGATGTTACTTTTCTTGAAACTGAATTCCCAACACGAGATGAAATTGATAAGACTATTCCTCTATATGAGATAGAGCAGGGGGATAATGTTCCTTTATCAACAAATTAGGAGATGTCTGAATCTAGTCAACCTAGTGAGAGTAATTTACCACTAAATGAGTTAGTTTCTCAACAGTCTAACCTACGAAGAAGTAGTCATCAGATTATTCCTCGGACAAGGTTTGACATTGAGAATGAGGTATTGATAATTCTCCCAGTTGATGATGAGGAACCTTGAACAGTTGAGGAAGCTTTGAGATGCATAGTTAGAAAAGAATGGAAAATTGCAATGGATGAAGAAATGGAGTTAATGAGAAAAAAATTAAGTTTGAGATTTAGTCGATCTTCCTCCGGGCCTAAGGGATATTGGGAATTAGTGGATTCTCAAGATAAAGAGGAAAGCAGATGGTTCAATTAATCGATACAAGGCTCGTTTAGTTGTAAAAGGATACCCAAATAGAGGGTATTAATTTTGAAGAGACATTCTCCTCAATTATGAAGTTTGTGTCAATACGTGTCATCCTAGCTATAGTAGCATAATTTGACATGGAAATACATCAAATGGATATAAAAATAGATTTCGTTAATGGTAATCTTGATGAAGAAATATATATGGCACAACCAAAAAGTTACATTGCTGAAAGCCAATAAGATAGAGTATGTAGACTTAAGAAGTCTATATATGTGCTAAAGCAAGCGTCAAGACAATGGACCATGAGGTTTAATGAAGTCATTTTGTCTTATGATTTTGAAATGATCAATGAGGATCATTGTGTTTACCTAAGAAAGGAGAAAGAAAAGTTTATCATTTTATCATTATATGTTGATGATATGTTTGAAAGTGTTGGAATTCTGTTATATTTCAATTTTCCTGTACAAAAAAAATTGTACAAGAACAGAACTTTTCCTAGCAACCCGCATGTTCGATCAAACATGTATTTGATCAATCAAGCAAGTTCTTGAATGATGAAAGCACACCATGATCGAAGTACAAGATCGTTGGACTCTTGTGTTGATATTCCAAAAATGATACAAAGAAAGCTAATTAATTATGCAGCGGAATTAAAGAACTAGTTGTACCTTTCCTTTGTAGCTAAAGACCTCTTGATCTTTTGTCATATTCCTCTTCTCTTCTTAGACGTCGTGTGGGCGACGATCTACCAAGACAAAACCACCCTCCTTCTCTTCTTGATTTCCAAACCGTCGGCTACAAAAGGAGCTCTTAGGATGGGGCAGCTTCTCTTCTTCTTCCTCTTCTTCAAGCCACCGCCCACCAAGGAATAGAAGAGGGGCGGTGGCTTGAAGAATAATAACAAACACATGTACTTAGTATTAATTTCTTTAATCCTGATATAATAACAAGCACATGTACTTAGTATTTATTTCTTTAATTTATCATAGGGTGAGATTTATTCGTTAACTTGGCTTGGTTTAACTTGGTTTGGTCAAAATAACATAATTCTATTTAGAAAAAAATCTCCCTTTCTATAACCAAGTTAAACCAAGCCAAGTTAAATCAAACTAAGTTAAACTAATCCAAGTTAAACCAAGCCAAGTTAAACCAAACCAAGTTAAATCAAACCAAGTTAAACCAAACTAAGTTATGGATGGGTGGATGCGAGGCTTTATATAGAGGCTACAATAGGGACCTAGAGGAGAAATTGGTTTAGGCCTCCTGATGGGTTTGGGCTTCCTGTGTTCGGCTCGAACACTCAACCCAAGTCCATCAATAATAACTCATACCAGTAAAGGGTTATTATTGAACTACCACATCAATCCCATATTACAATATGAGCTCCTTCTTATCATGAGTGTGTTAATTTTCCTGTGTTTAAGATATCGTATGTCCGTTAATTAATTGAGTTACTGAAGATTATTAGAGATCTATCAAAAAGGCTTTAGATTTGTCTCAAGAAGCTTATATCACTAAGATGCTACAACACTTTAATATGTCAGATTGCAACATTGAGTATGCACCTATAGCGAGGTATTATTTTAAGTAAAAGTATGTATCCCAAGACTCGTAAGGAAATAACCGAAATGAAAAAAAAAACGATATACTAGTGCTATTGATAGTTTAATGTACACTATGTTGTGTACTCGTCTTGATATAAACTATGTTGTTGGCTTAGTTAGTCGTTTCCAGTCAAATCCAGGATTGAGATATTGGAAAATGGTGAAGATGATATTCAGATATCTCAAAGGAACAATAGATTATTGTCTCTATTTACAAGGATCAGATATGAGTCTAAGTGGCTACACAGATGCAGATTGGGCGAAGGACCTTGATGCTAGAAAATCCACATCTGGCTATACCTTCTTACTGATTGGTGGTGCCATCTCATGGAATAACAAGAAGCAGGCTTGTGTAGCATTGTCAATAATGGAAGCTGAGTATGTGGCTTGTGCAACAACTGTGCAAGAGGTTGTCTGGTTAAGAAGGTTCTTAATGCATCTAAAGATTGTTGAGGATTGTGAGAGACCTGTTACAGTGTACTATGACCGTTAAGTTGCTATAACTTTTTCCAAGGATCCCAAATATCATAGTAAAGGCAAGCATATAGAAATTAAGTATAATTTTATAAGAGATATTATTGACAAGAAAAAGATAATTCTTGAGTACATCCTTACACGAAATATGCTTGTCGATCCTTTTACTAAGTCATTGACTAAAGAGTCATTTTAGGGACATGTGAAGTTTTTGGGACTTCGAAGAATATAACATATTGTAAAGACATTTAGATAAATGAAAATGTCATAATCTATTCAGTGTATATGTCTTTATTACATTCGAATAAAAGTCTCGATAAGCATGTTGACAGATTGAGATTGGTCCAGTCACATGGACGATCATCTCTATTTGTTAAGTATAAATAGAGGTAAAACCGTTACTTATGGGATAACTTATATAGTTGTGAATAGAGACATACCCATAAGTTAAGGTCACCTTGATAATTGTATCAAGATGAGATCATTTATGTAATGATCAAAGTAAATGAACCCATCATTTACTGAATCTGCTTAAGGCCATATTGGAATTCATATATTGTATTCAGGATTAGACATTAGGTATGTTTAGATCAAAATTTGTATGATGTTTAATTTTGATAAAAACATACGTTCTTTTTAGTAAAGAGAATAACATCGCAGCATGTGATTCATACCACATGTGCTATGGTGACAAGAAGAGTAGTATGAGAATGGATTCTTGCTTCTCTACTGTGTGAGACCCTTGAGATTATAAGTTAATCTCAATCTTACCCTAAGTGACTATTTAGCTATCTATTTGAAGTTCTGGTCAGTGTCTGCTAGTTTAGCATGTTTCCTATTGGCTATGGGTGATTCAGTCTATGAAGCATAATTAGGAAAGTGATTGATTAGAATGAATAAATTCTAGCTAAAAGGCATATTAAGATTGATTTATATTTATGACATTTATTCACTAGTACCAGTTATATTTTTAGTTCAGTACATAAAATATAATTGTGAATAATTACATTAATTGGAAATGTTGAACATGCTCTTGACATAATAGTCATTATGAGGGATTAGTGTTAGACTTGTTGGATCGATTACGCACGTGAGAGGGGGGGGGGGGTCAATCACGTGATTTTCAAAACTTTGTTTTCTGTTTTAAAATTAAAGTAAGAACATAGCGGAAAAGAAAAACATAAATCAAAAGGACAATTAAGCGAAAGGATCTATCTTGTAATAAGGTGCAGTATAAACAATCTAGGTTTCTTGTGGTTCCCTAAGTTGAATGTTCAATAGAAAGTTATATTATGTCTAATCTTACCTATTAGGTTGTTAAATGGAAACTACCCAGACTATATTATGTTTGATTGCTTTATTTAAGCTTAAATCAAATTGATTGTACAAGTTTAATAGTGTTTTATGTTGGTGCAACCTTAGGTCAAGGTTGACCTGGTTGACCCGACTCGAGGTGACTTGACTCGAGTTGTATTTTGATGTTTGACTTGGGAAGATTGTCGGTGCAACCTTAGGTCAAGGTTGACCTAGTTAAGTTGCATGTTGATGTTTGACACTCGTGAGAGAATTCTATTCTTGATATGGGACAAGAATAGATGTTTGGGAGATTATTGGTGCAACCGTAGGTCAAGGTTGACCTGGTTGACCTGATTCGGGAAAAAGTCCAAGTATGGAGACTTGGCAACGGAAAAGTCCAAGCAGGGAGCTTGGCACTGGAAAAGTCCAAGTATGGAGACTTGGCACTGGAAAAGTCCAAGCAGGGAGCTTGGCACGCGAAAAGTCCAAGTATGGAGACTTGGCACGGGAAAAGTCCAAGTATGGAGACTTGGCACTGGAAAAGTCCAAGTATGGAGACTTGGCACGGAGAAGTCCAAGCAGGGAGCTTGGCACGAGGAAAAGTCCTAACTGGGATGTTAGGCAGTCGGAAAGTCCTGGTGAGTAAAGCCAGGCAGTGGAAAAGTCCTAACTGGGATGTTAGGCAATGAGAAAGTCCTAACTGGGATGTTAGGCAGTGTGGAAAGTCCTGGTGAGTAAAGCCAGGCAGTGGAAAAGTCCTAACTGGGATGTTAGGCAATGAGAAAGTCCTAACTGGGATGTTAGGCAGTGTGGAAAGTCCTGGTGAGTGAAGCCAGGCAGTGGGAAAGTCCTAACTGGGATGTTAGGCAGTTGGAAAGTCCTGGTGAGTGAAACCAGGCAAGGGAAAATCCAGATGGATCAGGGATGATCGGACTTCTGGTGTTGGAAAATCCAGATGGATCAGGGATGATCGGACTTCTGGTGTTGGAAAATCCAGATGGATCAGGGATGATCGGACTTCTGGTGTTGGAAAGTCCAAGTAGGTCAAAGGGATTGACCGGACACTTGGTGGGGAGTCTTAGCAGGTCAAGGGAGTGACCAGATGCTAAGCATGATGAACCAATAGGTCAAGGTTGACCGGATATTGGTTTGGAAGTCTTGGGACTTGGTTTGGGCAAAAACCAAGCTCTGGATCGGTCACCAGACCGATCCAGTGATACCTTGTTTGCTCTGATCGGTCTGGTGACCGATCAGATACCGAACAGAAGCTCTCTGTTCGGTTACTGATCGGTCTGGTGACCGATCAGCAAGCGAACAGAGGCGAAAAGAAAGGCAGGCTGATCGGTCCACAGACCGATCAGGCCATGTCCTGATCGGTCTGGGGACCGATCAGGAGACGATGTCGCGGAAGCACAGCCAGAGTTGGGATCGGTCTGTGGACCGATCCAGCTGTGGCCTGATCGGTCCACAGACCGATCAGAGTACGCACAGTAGGCTCTGTGCACTGACTGATCGGTCTGGGGACCGATCAGCACAGGTCCTGATCGGTCCGTAGACCGATCAGAGTTCTAGCCGTTGCGACGCAACGGCTAGTTTCTTCGCTGTTTCTCCTTCGCAGGTATAAAGGGGCTGAGGGCTTCTACAGGGCGAACTCTTCTTTTCTTCTTGAGCTTCTGCTCTTCGACTACTGAGCTGCTGGTGTGCTCTTGAGCTTTGCTGAGCTCTCATCGCTGCTGAAGCTCTGCGTGAGTTTCCTGCTGGTGTTCTAGCTGCTGGATCTGAGAAGCTGCTGCTTCATCAAGGTTCCAGTCGACAACAAGAGGCAAGCAAGTGTTTTACAATTTCTATTGTTCTTGTTTGTTGTCTCTATTGTTGTACTCCTTTGTTTGCTGTTGCAAAAGATTGTGGTGAGGTTTCTCCACCCACAAGGAGTATATTATTAGCCGGTTCTCCGGGGACTCATCCACCGACGGATTGAGAGGCTTCGTCCACCTTACGGACACGCCGAGGAGTAGGAGTATCATCTCCGAACCTCGTTACATCGACGCGTTGAGGTTTGATCTTCTTGTTTTCGTTTCCTTGTTTGTTTTTCCGCTGCGCTAACGAATTGTAGGAAGAAACGCGATCGATTTGGGGTCGGCTATTCACACCCCCCCTCTCTAGCCGTACGAAGGATCCTAACATTTTAAACTGTATTCTCATTAGGTGATAATGTCTATGAATAAAGCTTAGATGTATAATTGATTAAAAAATGAATTTATTAGAGATGATTTTATTGTTAAAGTTACAGAGTTTTTAAACTTTACTAAGAGTCATCCAGAATGTATGGATTGTGCCGAGTTACGATGTTCATAGAATCATTCGAAATGTATAAATAGAGTCTTCTGTGATGAGGAGACCGTGAAAGCACATATATGTAGAAATAGTTTTGTGCCAAATGACTATAATTGGTATTGTCATGGAAAATCTTTTTTGTATGAACCAATTGGTCATTCTGGTGGTTCATCATCTGACACAACTTTTATTGTGCCTAAATCATCAACTAATGATGTTCCAATGCAATAAATGGTTCACAATGCAATGAATGTTGTAGTTGATTATTCCAATATAGATGAAATCCCAGCACCTAAATAGCAGCAACTATATGAAATGTTAAAGGCTAGTAAAAGAGAAGTGTGGAAAGACATTCCATCTGGTCATTCTCAATTATTAGCTATTGTATGGTTATTGAATATAAGCAGAACATCATTGTTTAGAAAGATGTTATGATGATGTATGTCAATTGATATCAGAGTTGTCTCCTAATAATAATATAATGATTGATAGTTTTTACAATATAAAGAAATTGGTTAGAGGTTTAGGTTTGCCTATAAAGAAGATTGATTATTATATAAACAACTACATGATGAAAACAACGATTTGAGTGAATGCAAAATCTGTACTCACCCTCATTATAAACATCATACTAGCATACCTGGGAAGAAAAGGAAAAATATTTCTTTGAAAGTGATGTATTACTTTCCTTTAATAGCTAGACTTCAACGCTTGTATACATCTCCCACTACAGCTTACCACATGATGTGGCATCATGAACATGAGCACGAAGGAGGTATTATGTGTCATCCTTGTGATTTCTCTACATGGAAACATCTTGATACTATATTTCCCTCCTTTGCAATGGAACCACATGATGTGATATTGGGACTTTTCGCAGATAGATTTCATCTATTTGGTTAGTTGGGATAACAATATTCACCTTGGCCAGTTATATTAACACCGTACAATTTACTACCATGGATGTGCATGAAAGATGAATTTATATTCCTTACTATGATAATTCCTAGTCCAACCAATCCTAAAGAAAAGATTAATATTTTTTTGTAACCTCTGATGCTGAGTTGAATGAACTATGAAATATAGGGTTGGTTATTTATGATGTTACAAGTAAAACTAATTTTAGATTATATACTACATTATTATGGGCAATCAGTGATTTTTTAGTATACTCAATGTTGTAGGGATGGAGTACAGCTGGTAAATTAACATACCCACATTGTATGACAAATTCTAATACATTTTCATTACCTTATAGTGAGAAGGTATCTTAGTTTGATAATCATCGTAAATTTTTACTTGTTGATCACCCTTTTAGGCGAAATAAAAAGAAAATCCTAAAGAATATTATAGTCAGAAAAATCTCCTCCAACAGTCCATGCTTCAAACGAAGAAATCATTGAACAAATAGACAATAAGGATTTTTACCAGTAGCTCAACCTGGTTTTGATGAGTTAAATAAATACATTATTAGAATGTGCAAGTTGTTAGAATGTATACTAAAAGCCTAGCTTTTTGTACACTACAAGAAATTATAGATTTAACCACACCTAATAGACAACAGTTTTTTGAGAAACTGTTGTCTTTTTGTCATTTAACAACGGTTTTATTGAAAACTGTTGTTGTTAGTCGTGTTTTTTTTAAAAAGACAACAGTGTTTAAAAAATCGTTGTCTTTGACATACATAAGACAACGGTTTTTTAAACATTGTTGCCTATGAGATATGTTTATTTGGCATACGACAATAGTTTTAATCAACCGTTGTCTATTAGTGTTGCTTAAAACTATGTTGAAACTATGTTGTCTATTAGTTTTAATCAACAGTTTTAATTTGGTGTCTAAAACTATGTTGTCTTTAAAAATTATTTTATAAAAAAATAGTCAAACATAGTTATTTGCCTATTTTCATTGATGAAGTGAAATTTATATCCCTTAATGTTTATTTCTAAGATAAAATTTGTGGTCTATTTTAAGATGGATGGATTTATTCAAATAGTAAGGATAAAATTGCAATTTTGTACAAAATATATGTTGCAACAACTATTCTTCATTAACTTCGTTTTCTTTTTACCACATCGCGTGCACCGCCACCAAAAACCCGCGCTAACCCTAATCGCGATCTTCTCCCCGACGGCGACCGCCATCTTCTCTCCTTCCAGTCCACGCCGGTCACAAGTTTGCGATCGCCGTGGCTCATTTTGTCCCGAGGTGCGTTTTTCTTCTTCTAATCTGGTGAAGAATCATAGCTCCCGAACGCTTTTCTCTCTTCTTTGCGCTTTTCTCAGAGGCATAAAAGTGTCTTGTTCTCTTTTAGTCAATTGTATATCATTTCCTTGAAACCATACTGCCAAAGAACACACCATCAGAAGCATCATGAACCACATATCTTTCCTACAACCTACGTGCCATGTATTACATATATCTTTTTCCATTCTTCCACTTTCATTATCTTCTGTCTTCTTAAAGTTTGAAGTAAACTTTGAGGGCCCAACATTGTCAATGTGTGCAGCATCTTTAGCCAATTGTAATTCTAAATCATCATCATTTTCTGGGTGGGCATCCAAATCTTTGAACAGAAGGCTTCCCCTGGCATCTGAATCTATGTTTAAAATGTTACTGATAGCTGAAACATCTGGATTTGCTGGGTTTGCAAGGAGCCTTTCAATCTTTTCATTTCTGCTAACTTCCTTGTCTCCTTGCAGCATTGTTTGCTTCATAGATTTTTCCAGCAAACAAGGATCATGAACTGCCTGTGGCATCTCATCATACTTATGGTCTTCACCTGGTAATTGATTTTCCCTGAATTCATTGCAATCTTGTGAGAAAGCACCGCCTGCTTTTGCATTATTGTGTTCTTCATATAGCATAACTCCAGTTTCTTTTCGGTTCATTGAGTTTCCTCCAATTTCATCTGTATCTTCATCAACTACCAGCCCAGATACAAATTTCTGAGACATGGATGACTCTTTCTTTGAGCATGGTTCTTGCCTAGCTTCCTTCAGGGTTTCCACTGAATTTCCATTATTTTCTTTTATTTCAAGATGTGTCATGAGCTTGTTTTTCTTGTCAATGATTTGCTCTTATATACCTACACTAGATGTTATTCAAACATGATAGGCACAAGATTTTGGTCATCTATGAATGTAAAATAAGATCAGTATGATATTGGAAAATTAAAAGTGTCAAGCAATCTATGTAATAGTTTCAGTGGCACTAGACAACCTCCTAGCTTGTAGAATAACTTCCTCTTGTAGTTTCTCAATATGCTGAATATTAGAGGATTTCACCATATATTGAATGTTAATTGATAAATTGTTACCTCAAGTTTCTCATAGTTGCCTGCAGACTAGCTTCTTGTTTCTTTATTCTTCAATGAAACAATAGTTGCATCAAGTTTTTCAATATGCTTGCTTGCTTGACAAATTTTTAATCTGCTTTTGGTATTCATTAATAGTCCTATCTTTGAGCTAGAGTTCACGTTATAGTTTATTTCAAATATTTTTTCATCTAAGGTGGTTTTGAACCCTTCACATTTTTGCACTAAACCCTTCCCCTTCTTCACATCCATAGATAGTTTTTCTCTTATTAGCAGATTCACTTATTTTAATAATTTAGTTACTTGATTGTATAGATTGTATGCTAAGAATATCTTATGTTTCTTGTTCATTGTGTTAAGATCTTGTTGTGTATTGTACAATTGTTTTGAAGGTAGGTGTTATCCCATGTCTAGCTGATTAGTACTTATAATAAGAATGGACAAAGAATGGATGTCAAAGGATAGACTATCTAGTGAATATGATATTGGAGTAGAGTCTTTCTTGCAATTTGCACTGGAAAACGCTAACGATCCTAATGCAATACCTTGCCCATGTGCAAGATGTGGTAACATAAAGAAGAAAAATGTTGAAACTATAAGGGCACATTTGTATTGTAATGGTATAGATTTGACATATCATACATGGATATGGCATGGGGAAAGAACTATGACAGAAAACTCAATGAACAGTAATGATCGCGTGGGGCAAGATGAATACAAATATTTTGCCGAGGAGCCTATAGATATGGTGCAAGCTGTATATGATAGTTATGCTGAGAATCCAAGCGAGTTCAATAAGCTACTTGAAGATGCCGAGAAATGTTTATATCCTGGATACACAAAATTCACAAAGTTATCTGCAGTTGTGAAATTATTTAACTTGAAGGCAAAATATAGTTGGAGTGATAAAAGTTTTACCGATTTACTTATTTTGTTAGGAGAAATGCTTCCAGATGACAATGAATTACCTTTATCTTTGTATGACGCAAAGAAAAGCTTACGTGCATTAGGGATGGATTACGTGAAAATTCATGCTTGTCCTAATGATTGTATCTTATACCGGAAGGAGTACGAAGATTTTGCCAATTGCCCTACTTGAGGGACATCAAGGTGGAAGTTGAGCAACAAATCCAAGATAAAAGAAGGAGTTCCTGCAAAGGTCTTGTGGTATTTCCCACCCATGCCAAGATTTCAAAGAATGTTTCGGAATAAGGCGATATCTAAGGAGTTAACCTGGCATACTGATAAAAGAATTCATGATGGATACTTATGTCATCCAGCTGACGCACCTTCTTGGAAATTAGTTGATCGCATGTGGCCTGATTTTGCTTCTGAGCCCAGAAATCTAAGATTGGCTATATCAGCAGATGGGATTAATCCCCACAGTTTGTTGAGTTCTACATATAGTTGTTGGCCAGTTTTAATGATCACATACAACCTTCCACCATGGTTGTGTATGAAGAGAAAATTTATTATGCTCACTTTGTTGATATCTGGTCCTAGACAACCAGGAAATGATATTGATGTTTACTTAGCACCTCTGATTGATGATTTAAAATGTTTATAGGATAAAGGTGTCGAAACATATGATGCATATCGAGAAGAAAGTTTCTCTCTTAAAGCTGTTCTGCTATGGACAATCAATGATTTTCCAGCATATGGGAACATGTCAGGATGTGTTGTGAAAGGATATCATGCATGCCCTATTTGTGCAGAAAAAACTTATTCAACAAGGTTGAAGCATTGTAGAAAAATGTCATATACAGGCCATAGAAGGTTTCTACCTTTATGTCATCCTTATCGAAGGAAAAAGAAGGCATTTAATGGGAATCAAGAATTTAACCTTGCACCAAAGCCATTGAGTGGCCATGAAGTTTTGGAAAGAGTTGAAAGAATTAATTATCAGTTGGGAAAAATCAGCGGAAAGCTATCATCAAAGAGGAATGATGGAGAAACATGTTGGAAAAAGAAATCAATATTCTTTGAACTTGAATATTGGAAAGAGCTACATGTTCGACATGTTCTTGATGTGATGCACATTGAAAAAAATGTCTGTAAAAGTCTCATCGGTACATTATTTGACATTCCAGGAAAAACAAAGGATGGAGTCGCAGCAAAATTAGACCTTATGGAAATGAATTTAAGAACTGAACTGGCACCAAGGATTGGGGAGAAAAGAACGTTTCTACCAGCTGCCTGTTACACTCTAAGTAAAGCTGAGAAAATAAGTATTTGCAATTCTTTGTTAGGAATAAAGGTCCCTGAAGGTTACTCATCTAATGTTAAAAACCTTGTGTCGATGAAGGATTTGAAACTTGTTGGCCTTAAGTCACATGACTATCACACTTTAATGCAACAATTGCTTCCAGTGGTTATTCGTGGTGTCTTGCCAAAACATGTCAGAGATACTATCACTCGGTTGTGTTTCTTCTTCAATGCGTTATATAGTAAAGTAATAGACGTTTTAAAGATGAATGACTTGCAAAGAGAGATTGTAATGATATTGTGTTTGCTTGAAAAGTATTTCCCTCCTTCATTTTTTGATATAATGATTCATTTAACTGTTCATCTCGTGCGAGAGGTCAAATTGTGCGGACCCGTTTGGTATAGACACATGTACCCATTTGAAAGATACATGAAGATTTTGAAAGGTTATGTGCGCAATCACAATCGGCCTGAAGGGTGTATAGCCGAATGTTATATTGCTGAAGAGGCTGTCGAATTTTGCTCAGACTATCTATCTAATGTCCACACAATTGGGATACCATCAAGTCATCACAAAGTAGAATGTACTAAGCCTTTATCGGGTGCAATAGTGCACTCCGCTAGGCATGATGAGTTGCAACAAGCACATCGTTACATATTGACGAATGATGATGAGATTGATCCTTATATCGAGTATGTTCTCTAACTTATCAATACTTTTATGCAATTTGAATTCATTCTATTCGTTTATTTATTTAAAATAATTCTATTAGGGCACACATGGTGGAGTTGAGAGCAAGATTTCCTCAGAAAGCTAAGTCCAAAAAGTGGCTACAAGATGAGCATAACCGAACATTTATTAACTGGTTGCATGATATTGTACGTTCCAAAACTACTATGTATTAGCATACATACAACTCTTGGTATCTTATGCAAAAATTGAAATTTTATTATATTGTTAACTATAGGTTGAACGTGCGGTTGACCATTCGACCCTTCAAATATCTGAAAGATTAAAGTGGATAGCGCGTGGGCCTAGCAAGAAAGTGTTAAAATATTCTAGTTATTTGATTGATGGGATTACTTATGCTACGAAAGAACGTGATGATGTACGAGTTGCTCAAAATTCTGGAGTAAGCTTAGTCGCAAAGACAATGCAAGTTGCCAGTGCAAAGGATAAAAATCCAATTGTGTCGGACATGATTTTTTATGGAGTTATTGAAGAAATATGGTTACTTGATTACCACAAATTTCAAATTCCAATGTTCAAATGTAATTGGGCGGAGAATAATAATGGTATAAAAGTAGATGATCTTGGTTTCACTGTAACGACCCGCCTTCTACTGACTAGGCTGTGAGGCCGATCGCTACATTATGCTGTGCTAAATTACTATTGCGAAAATCTGGATTGATTAAAATTTTACTAAACTGATTACTGTAAAATCTGAACTTAATATTCTAGGTGTACCTAGGAGTTGTACACATGCTAGGGAAGATAATCTATGCCTCTCGGATGTCCTGCTAGCTGTATCAGGCATTTCAATCGATCCATGAATCGATTGGGCTGTCGGATCGATCCAGTGATCGATCCAGCTCGATACCGGCACGGAGAAAACTCTGGATCGGTCGGCTGACTGATCCACAAGCTATATTGCTTCTGTATGTGGCTGGATCGGTCTACCGACCGATCCAGGAGTACACTGATCGGTCGGTAGACCGATCCAGTGGCTCACTGATCGGTCGGCTGACCGATCAGTGAGCTTCTGTACTCTCTGTTCGCATCTGGATCGGCCGGCTGACCAATCCATAACAGACGCTAACTCTCTGTTCGCGACTGGATCGGTCAGCTGACCGATCCAGTGGCACAATCCAATTATGATCGATCTGTAGATCGATCTGGGTATCTGATTTCAAATCAGAACCCCTGATTTCAGCACTATTTCGTGCCCAACTCATACACATCAAGTCTATAACAACTAGAAACATTTTTAACATGTATTAGCTAACATTTTAAACATGATATCACGCATGATTCACTAATTCATGGCATGCAAATGTACTATGTGTAGAATAATAAGGTTCTAACGGTTAACTAATTTTGCTGAAAGTTCTAATACATAAATAAAGCTTGTTAGATCCCTAAGATCTTTTATTCCAAGTTCCTACCCACACACATCCTCGTAGCATTGTCCTCCAGCCTCCGCTAGTCCATCTTTCCTTTACCTTTATCTGCAGTATAAGGAAAAAGAAAGTATCTATAAGCTTTCGCTTAGTAAGAAACCATCTACCTCACTAAAACATGCATTCGATGCAATATGCTTTTAAAACATGATGTTTGAAAGTGCACTGATTAGACTGAAACATGGCATGTTATCATACATAGAAATCAAAGCTAGTCATGGCATACTATCATCTAAACATGTGTAATAAAAGCTGAATATGAACACCAAAGCATGGCATACAAAGCTAACCATAACTATCATGTGTAACAACAAGGAAAACTGAGCTGAACATGAATTAAACTAGTCTGGAACTGAATTCAAACTCAACTAACATAACTGATCTTTGTGAGTTTTGAAAAACTATAATATAATAGATTAAAATACATAATCATACTGCTAATGGGCCCGGCAACTGTACATGCTATGCGCGCATCCTCAACTAAACCCGGGGTTGCAAATCCCGAATTTAGCAAGGTTTACTAGGTTATCTAAACCTAGGGACCGACTATGGGAGCCCAGCCCAATGGATATCTAATCCTGTACAGTGCCACTACTGAAAATAAAATACTGAATCATAGCTAATTAATTTACCTTGCTTCTACTAGGTTATCTGAACCTAGAGACGACTGTGGATGCCCACCCATTGGACCGTAGTCCCATATATGTTGTGGCAAGGCTAACTAAACTATTTAAATGCTTCTATTGCATTTACTGAGCTATTAAAATGCCTAAGTTGCATTTTTCTGTGCTAAATAATTTAATCGAACACTTAGTATGCACTAATTCGCATCCTTGTGCCGAAAGTCTACATATTACTAAACTAAAACATGGAATTTACACGGAAGCTACTTATACTGCAGGTGAGGGGTTTCTTACCTCCTGTTAGGATTTTCTTACGATTCTAATCGCTGAATTTCCGGAGAAGACGATCCCTTCGACGATCTTCTCGCGTCTATGCGTTCCTCTCACAGAGGGGAGCGTCTTCGTGTCGAAGTCGTTGCCGGAAAGTGCTCTCAGAGCCCTTGGGACGGAACCCTCGCTTGCTTTTGTGGTTGGCGCCGAGAGGAGGAAGAAAAGGGAGAGGGTCGGCGGAAACTAGGGTGAGGAGGAGCAAGTCACGTTCAAAGAGAAAACCCAATAACTCTTCACCTATTAATTCCCTATTTATAATAAGTGGGTATTTCGGCCCAACTTAAACTTAAATATAAATGTTTCCCTTTCCTTTCAGCACGGCCCTGCTGGGTTCAACTGGTTACTAGAATTACCCGTAAACCATAGGTCTCGGGTTTAATTCCCGCTTAGGCCATTTTCGTTTTCTATTTGTTTTTGCTACTTCTGCTACTCTAAAAATTCTGTAAAAATATCCTAAAATTCCAGAAAAATCATAGAATATTTCTAAAATAGTTTTGAGAATTCTCGGGCGTTACATTCACATTGGTAAATTTGAAACGAATTGGATTCAAATCAGATTCTTTTATCTTGGGAAGTCAAGTGAAGCAAGTATTTTATATTGAAGATCCTGTATGGAGTATTGTACTTGCAACTCCTACTAGAGAGTCATTTGAATACGCAAATGGGGATGAATTGGAAGACACTATAGTCCACTATCAATCTTTTACCAGAGAGTTACCATCAATGGATGCTTACGGAGTAGATGACAATGAACCCCAATGCCTTCGTGAGGATTGTGATGGGACTTGGGTTGAAAATGTTTAACCAATTATATTTTTCTTTTGAAGATATGTTTGTAGACAAGATTGATATGTATCTTGTTTTTGAATATGATTTTGTGCACATTATGGTATTTCAAATTTTTATCTATGTATGTTGATTTTCTTTTGTAGGTGAATTTCTTATTGTGTATTTTTTTTAAATATTGATATGTTGTTTCACTTTATTATCAATAGATTAAATTTGATCTCTATGGCATCCTTTGGAAAGCTTAAAATCAAATCTGATGGTGATGACACAATTCATGCTTCAAGCAAGAGAATAGGACAACCTGCAATGATTGGGAAGGGCAAAGAAAAAATTGCATCTACATCCACTAACGATATCTTACAGGTTGAGACAATGCTGGAATCTACAGACACTGAAACAACAAGAACATCTAGAGGTCATACCCATCTGGATAAGCTTACTAAACAAAGGGTTCAAGGAATTCGAAAGGAGGTAAGATTTAATAAACTTGGACAGCCAGTAGGAGAAGCTGCTATTGCAATGCAAAGTTACATTGGCTTGCTTGCTCGAGAAAAGGTCAAGATATCTTACAAGACGTGGAAACAAGTTCCAAATGAAGTTAAAGAATTGATATGGGAATCAGTTAATGTAATTAAGTTAAAGAAATTCTGGTCAATTATCATGTTGCAAAATTTAATTGTCATATCATGGCATGCATGAAAAGATGAGTTAAAGATAGTAAAACAGTATGAATTGCCTGCTGTTCTTGCTACTCCAGCATTCAACAGTATGATTTTTATATATACAAGTTAAAGATTGGTTTTCTATTTCAAGTTGCTCTGCTGCATTCATTTCAGGTTTAGATAGTTCAGTTGAAGGTTCTTAAATTTCAGAAGGTTCTGCTTCCTTTCTTTCAGCTGTATGCTTCAGTAGGTTGTTCTTCTGTTGTTCGTGATTCTCCTTGTTCCATTTCAGCTTTAGATCCCTCAGTAGGTTCTTTTTCTATATCAGTGGGGTTTTCATTTGTATTTAGTTCTGCTAGCTTTGTTTCTGCATTAGCATTGAAACAACTACAGATTGTTCTTTTTCCCCAACTCTTTTTGACCAAGGTAGAACTCGAACCTAAGTTCATCACCAGCAGTCATACCTAGCACCTTCGATAACTGGTTCTTTCATTCAGTCTTGGATGGCTTGTTGGAATGCACCTGAAAGATGATAATGGAAACTTGGTTCTATGCTTAGAAGATAAGTAACATAATTCCGGGAGATTCGTCTCTCCCTAATAGTTTTCTAATGAAAATCTCATGTATTGCCTTAACTGTTAAGCTAATTTTGCTCATTCCCTCTGAGTGTTTATAGATGGATGTTTTTCCATCCAGTTACAGAATCTGTTCTCGTCTGGCCAAACAGAAGATCAAAGAAATTGTTAAATTATCTTAAACAATTAATTCTACAGAAAGATTTTTTTTCTTTTATTTGAACTCTACAACAAGTAGAACTGCAAATACAGATACTTGCGTATCTTGTAGTACTCTTCTGTCAATGGGCCAGACGAGAAGATGCATGAGGCGGGTATACTTTACTGGTCAACTTTTTTTTTTGTAATATCCGATTTCGATATGAGTTGTTTGTCTTATCTAAAATCAAACAGAATAGGCCACTGATAATCATCAAACCAGATGATAACCTGGAAAAAGAATACCTGGACACCTTGGCTAGCAAGAAACTACTTGAAATCTACCAATTTCAGATCTCCAAAACACTCAATGATGAGAATGCCTTAAACTTAATGAATGTGTGTGTTGTTTCAATGCTAGAATAATTTCCAGAAATTGTGTTTGCTTATGGTGTCAATGATGAATATAGGTACTAATCAGTTTATTGTATTCCCAATTGTGTTTTATAGCTGACATATGATGTTCCCCCAATTTGGAAGAAGGGATGTTTGAATTCAGCAAGTAATAAGTGGCGTCAGTTTAATCCCATCTCACTCAGACATTTATTTTGAAGAAGCTTGACAAACTCGAAGAGTTGGATGCACCACCTAGTGGCTATGGTCTTGCAAGAGATGATTAGATTTCTTTTGTCAGGACTCGCATGTCTGACGACTTTATTGTAAGTTTAGTCTTTTGTTCTTTCAAAATAAGTAGATATTAAGGTAAATGATGAATTAGTAAATTTGATATGTGGAATGTTTCACTTGACTAGAAACTAAGTGGACAACAGAAGGAGAAAAGAAAGAAGAACATATACCCCCATCGCCTTGCTCGTAAAGGATATGCACGATATGCTGAAGAAATATTCTTATAAAATTCGTATAATGGTTTTGTTTAGCATTTAATAATCATTCTTATTTAACATATATCATTCAATTATTCTTGTTCTTAGGCAAATGAATTATGTGACGATGATGAAATCAATAGAGCTATTATTTGGAAGAAAGGAAGGGTTAATAAAGAAGGGAAATTTGATGACCAAGAGTTGAAACAAACAATAGACAAGATTGTGAGAAGCTATGAGTAAAAATCAATTATTGTATTTCAATGAAACTTTTAAAGTAATTTTTTTTATTTGGATGACAGGATGATTATATACAACAGAAGCGTGAGGGTACACTCGAAATTAATGGGACAAAAGAAGATATTCTTACCAAAGCACTCAATTCAAGAGAACATAGTGGACGTGTGAGGGCTGTTGGAGGTCATATCACTCCATCATTGTTCTTTAATGTTAGTAGATGGAAGACTGACAATGTTGATAGAGAGCTAATGATTGAGCAAAAGAGAGAGTTGGTGGAGGCTAGAAAATTAATTCAAGAACAAGATACACGCATTCAAAAACTTGAAGCAATTGTCTACAAGAAGGGTGCATGGGGCAGTGACATTGATGACAAAGGAAGTTGCTCGGTAAAGTTACCTCAATAAAATGACAATAAACTGAACACCGATAAGACTTTCCCCAGTTATGAAGAGTTCAATGATGTCGAAATGCAAGTTGTGGATAAAGAAGTTGCTTTACAGGTATATAAGTTGTGGTTATATTTATTATTAAAATAAAGAGTTAGTATAATTCAATGACACAACTATTTATCTTTTAGGGTAAATCAGTTATTTTGACATTGGATTCTAGCACAGACATTGTTGCATATGGTACAGTTGTTGAGGTTATTGGAGTTAATCACTCTTTCCATGGTGTTCCGTTACCCAAGAATTGTATGCGTGTATCCATCGATGAAGCAATGCAGAAATCAGCATGTTTGCCAATTCCGATTCCCAATGAATGTGAAACTATTGGTGATGCTGTTGGAACCCATGTGGCTTGGCCAAAACACCTGCTGATGCTACGACAAAAGGTACATCTAAGATAATATTTCAAAGTAAATATCTGTGAAACTATTTAGTATTGCACCTATCTAAAAAGTTTACAATTACAATTATTAGAAGCGTCAAATGAAGAAAACGGCACATGTAGAAAATAACCAGACTTTGTCATCAAGCGTGCCAAGATCATTGCGCATGGTGTATTGTTATTGTAAGCGTGCTCTTGAGAATGGAAGGAAGTTGTCAATTGCTTTATATCATGAGGTATTTCAAGATGATTATGAACTGAACTTGCATCTTGAGGACATTAGTGCTTTGTATCACTTGGAGCCAATTTCAGGAAATTGTGTGGTTGTTTACATATGGTAAGTCTTCGAATTACCTTAAACTTTGTTTGTTCTTTTTTAAATTTAGTATATAAGAAGCACATACTTTATTAGATCAGTATTTAATATCTAATGTAGTTTTGATTTTTTTTTTATTTCAAATGGCAGGCATCTTTATAAAAAGTTGGTAAAAGAAAATAAGATTGATAAATTCAGATTTGTAAATCCGCACAGCATCCCAAACTTTCAAAAAACCACACAAGACAAAATAGGTAAAACTGAACGGTTGAACCAGAGGGCGAGTTTTTTAGCAGATAGGATGAGTGGTGCATCAATTAATCAATTAGTTTTGGTGCCAAGTTGCAATGGGTAATGAACATCTTTAATATCATTTTCAATTGACTATTTTAGTGAATTGTATGCACTAATTTTCTATTTGTGTGTAGTTTCCATTGGAATTTGACTGTCATTAAACCTCATAAGGAGATTGTTTACTTGTTGGATTCTTTAAATCATCGCATTCTTGATGAAGATTGGAAATATGTTGTGGAAATGTGAGTTTATATATGCTTTTTATTATGTATTTAATTTAGTCATAAAACACTTATATATCAACTATGTTGAATGTATATATGAAGGGCGTTAAGATTGTTTAATTTGAACAATAGAAGGAAAGGAAGAAAGCATGTACAATGGGAAGTAATCAAGGTATGGGTACTTCTATTTCAATCAATCAAGGTATGTGTATATTTATCATTAACAATATCAATTGCCTTTAATGTAGGCTCCTAGGCAGCCAGATGCAAAACGATGTGGTTATTACGTGATGAGATTTATAAGACAAATTACTGAAGAAAATGCAATGATCGAGGGGGATACACTACCATCAATAGTAATATTATCTTTATCATCTCAAATAATTAGAAGCTATTTAGTTATTATTTTTTCCCAATTAATTATATTTTATTCTTTAAGATCATATAATTTATGTGTGTTCACAGTTCACAAAAGCGGAGTACTCTCAAGAAGAAATTGATGAAGTGCGCTCTGAGATAGTCGAATGCATACAAGATCATATCTATGAATAGGTATATACATGAGTTCATCTTATTACATTTGACAATAATAATATTCAGTTAAATCCATTTACTGAGTCCATATACGATATCTATCTCTGAGTCCATTTACCAAATCCAATCGGCATGACTAAACTGCACACTTGATGCACCAACATCAAATACAAACCAATAACTTAATCCTTTGTCAAATATAAAAAATGATTAACCTTAATCCTTTATCAAATATTTATACTGTATTTTGGTTTACATAACAAACTTTCTGGGGTTCTCAATTTTATAATGTAGATGTCTTTGTTTAGAAGGGTAATAATCTTGTTACTGCAGCATCTTTATGCTTTAGTGTTTTTTCGAGATATTGAAATATCATTCAATTGAGCAGGGGCATCTGTTGTTGGTTTAGTCGGTAATGTATTCCAAGCTAATTACAGTCCTGCAAAGGCAGGAGTGATTGGTCTCACCAAGACTGTTGCAAAAGAATACGCAAGCAGAAATATCAACGCAAGTGTGTTTTTTTTTTTGTTGATTCCCTAACTACAACTTAATGTATGTCTAACGGGGCTTTTACCATGTATAGTAACTAACAGAGAAATTTAATGTTTGAGGTCCAAACTTTGATTGCATATATCACCCTGTAACATAAGTAATTCAATATTGGTAGGAAGAATCCATTTTTTTAGATGCCTCCATTATTAATAGTGACGAAGGGGGTATTTTACATCAAATTGAGATGATTATGGCCAATTTTTTCTGGGGTTCTATCAGTTCCAATAGGAAGATTCACTGGATCTCTTGGAAAGATATTTGTAAACCTAAGCTAGAAGGAGGATTGGGAGTGAGAAGTTTATCTAAGGTGCCTAATGCATTTTCAGGGAAGATGTGGTGCAGATTCCGGGAGCAGAGAACACACTTGTCGAAATTTCTGTCTAGCATGTACTGTGGGTCAGTCTCTCCTGTGGTGGTTT
This sequence comes from Zingiber officinale, assembly GCF_018446385.1. Classification (NCBI taxonomy): domain Eukaryota; kingdom Viridiplantae; phylum Streptophyta; class Magnoliopsida; order Zingiberales; family Zingiberaceae; genus Zingiber; species Zingiber officinale. The sequence goes on from NC_055986.1 coordinate 55,002,848, forward strand.
TACTCAAAAACAAAGCTCCACATTGTTGGAAAAGGATGTTATAGATGAGAAACGTAGCAGAAGAGAAGATTAGATGGCGTTTAGGTGAAGATCATATTAATTTCTGGTTTGATACATTGTTAGATGCAGGTCCTTTGTTTAAGCTTTGTAATATGGTTGGAGATCCTGGTAGGTCTGTGTCTTCTATGTGGGATGAGCAGGGATGGGCTCTTCTCAAATTAAGAGAGGTGCTTACGCCTGATTTGGTTGTAAAAGCTCTTGATGTTTATATTCTAAGGGGAGAGCCTGACTTGCAGATCTGGAAATTATCTTTGGATGGAGCTTTCTCATCCAAGTCTGCATGGAGTTTAATTAGACAGACTCATCAAGTTGACGGGATTTGGTTAGCTATGTGGAGCAAGTTACTGTCTCCAAAAATTTTAGTTTTTGCTTGAGGGTTTTTGAACACTAAGTTGCTGGCGGATTATCTCGCTAACAAAGCAGTTGAACCCATAGTAGATGGAGTTTCGCTAGACTTCAAATTGGATAGAATATTTTTTGGTATATGTAAAGTTGATAGGTTTGATTTACCATACTTAAGAGTTACTTGTAAAGCCATATAGCTGGTCTTTTAAGACATACTACTCTTTGAGTTTTTGTAAAACTGAAATTTCCAAGAGATCCATTTTTTATGCCATTTACTCCTGGGAAATGACTTAACTTGCAATCATATGCTATTTACCTCAGGGAAAAGATAATGACCCCGTTTCTGTGAAAGGAGAAGAAAAGAGAAGCTAGGAGAGAGGAGAAACCAGAAAAGGCTGCAGTTTAGAAGATGCACAGGCTGTTTAGAAGATGCACAGGTAGAGAAGACGTGCTCCAACAAAACATGATATTTTGGACTTTATATATATATGTGTGATATATATAAACTTTTGGCTGTGTAAACTTTTGTGATGTTTGAATGTTGATGTTTGGTACTTTAATGATGTTAGGATGATGATGTTTGGTACTTTAATGAAATTTGCATTGTAAATATTGATTATGTAGGTTTTTTATCAATGAAATTTGCACTGGATGATGATGTTTGATGATGTTTTTTATTGTTAAAATGTTGTATATTGTACCCAAAGACATCAGTTTAAATATGTCAAACTGTTGTCAATGGAGTTAAAAGACAACAGTGACAAACTGATGTTAATTAACATTATTCGCTAAAAAGACAACGGTTTTTAACCGTTGTCAAACCGATGTCATTGGCAAAAAAGACAACGGTTTTTAGCCGTTGTCGTATACAGTTCAAAACTGTTGTTGAAGAGCCTAGGCATACGCTTAAAGACAATGGTGAAAAACTGTTGTCTTTGAAGGAAAAGATAACAGTTTTTCACCGTTGCAAAAATGTTGTCTTTGCCTACAAAGACAACGGTTAAAAACCGTTGTCTTTGGGCACCCCTTTTAACAACACGACCTTTAACAACAGTTCAAAATGGGCTACGACAATGGTGAAAAACCGTTGTTCTTAGGCTTTTTTCTTGTAGTGGTAAACATTTATTTAGAAATAAAGAATCACATTGGTCTAATATCTACATTTATATGCTAAGTGTAGTTGTACAATTAATTTATATTGTAGATAATATGGTATGTGGTGTCACACACAGAAGATCATGTTATCAGTTCCTTATAAGTTATAAAAAGTAGCTCACGACTAAGATGGAAAGGAACAGACCATTGGAATAGTCGCAGTGTAATTTGATATTAGTTTATCTTGACTATAAAATTACACTAATACACTCTGAGTGTGTTGAGCAGGACCATTTGAGGTAGTATCTTTTTATACTGACTACATAAAAGAACAATACCTCTGTTATTATGGAAGTGTGTACTCTTAATCATGATATAATAACAAGCACATATATACTTAATACTTATTTCTTTAATTTATCAAGGGGTGCGATTTAGCTCGTTAAAACAATAGGCCTGATAAGTTGGGAAATGATATTATTTATATGGTGTGTTGTTGATTATAGAATAAAACTGTGTCCTAGTAATCTAGGTTGATGATGTCCCCTTGAGGAGCTCATAAGGGTTGTCATGTAAACCTTGCAGGTGGACTTAGTCTGACATGATGATAAGGTTGAGTGGTACTACTCTTGGAGCTAGATATTAATTAAGTGAGTTGTCAGTAACTCATTTAATTAGTGGGCATTCTATATCTTAAACACAGGGAGCCTAACACACTCATAATAAGAAGAAGCTTATATAGTAATATAGGATTGGTGTGGTAGTTCAATAACAACTCTTTAGTGGTATGAGTTATTATTGATGAACTCGAGTTGGGTGTTCGGGGCGAACACGGGAAGCTCAAGTTCATCGGGAGACCAAAACCAATTCCTCCTCTCAGTCCCTGTCGTAGCCTCTTATTTATAAAGTCTTATATCCACCTATACCCAACTTCTTACCCACCTTAAGGTGGTCGGCCAAGCCTAGCTTGGAGCCCAAGCTAAGGCTGACCAAACCAAGGCATGATGGGTCAAGTTGTGGCCGGCCCTAGCTTGAACCCAAGCTTAGGTGGCCTGCCAAAATAAAATAAAAGGGAAGTTTAAATTTAAATCTTTCCTAATGTGGAAGACATGATTTTAAAAGAGAGATTTAAAATTAAATCTTTCCTTTTATAGCTTTCTATAAAGGATTAAGGAAAAGGTTTGATATCTTTCATTATTTGTAGTTTAAAGGAAGATTTTAATTTTTGATAAAACTTTCCTTTTTGTAATCATCCACATGTTTTAAAAGAGATATTTTAATTTATAAAACTTTCCTTTTATAACCAACCATGAAGGGAATTTTAAAAGAGAAATTTTTATTTTAAAAATTTCCGGAAACAAATTAGGAAGTTTTAATTTTGTGTTTAAAACTTTCCTTGTTTGGAGGAGATGGTGGTGGCCAGTCATTAAGGGTTTATAAGAAAATTTTTAATTAAATTTTCCTTCTTAAATATTGGCAAGGAATATAAGGAAGTTTTATTTATAAAACTTTCCTTATTTGCCAAAACCAAGGAATATAAAAGAGATGGTAGAGGTGCCTCACCTCACAACACATCATCTAGTATTCCTCTCTGTTAGTTAGAGCCCTAGAGTCAATCATTTGATGATTGTTGTATGGACTCGTTGTATCATATTCTTGTATATAAATAAAGGCATTTGTTTTGGTTATTATACTTACTTGTATTGGTGCCAAATAACTAAGTATAATAGCATCCTTGAGTAGAAGGTTCTTACCTATATCAATCGATTGGTTGAATCGATAGTGAGATGATATAGGGAACACTACTCTTAATCATTCCTAGTCGAGTATTAACATTCAGGGACAATGTTAATGCGACGAGACTAGCATGTAGGTCAACTCGATGACTTGATCTCACAAGTCATGGATATAGAGATATCAAGTTGACACATGGGTATGCATTGGAGAATGTATACTGAATGACCCGCCATGAGAAAGTATCATGGATCGTTATATGAGTGTCATATACTTTCTCATGTGGCTATTAGTATGACTACTAGTCCTTGGACCTAAAGTCACCATGGTTCCCTACATAAGGAGTTACATACTTTGGCTTAGTCAAACGTCACCCGTAATTGGGTGGACTATAAAGGCGATTACTGGGTATGTAACAAATTATACAGAGGGATGTGAGTGATGTAGATAAGATCTATCTCTCCTATATGATGGGAGTGACATCGATATTCTTGATAGAGTGAGACCACTAAGTGCATGGCCATGCTCAAGTGAGTCAATATGAGATATTGAGCTCATTTGATTGAGTGAGTCTACTTGGAGTTCAAGATTTAGATTGATTAGAGGATGACACGGTCTATGTCTCATATTGATCAATCTAGATGTCTAGGATAGAAGGACAATGTCATATATTGTGAGGAGTCACAATTAGTAGTTACAAGGTGATGTTGGATCTCAACATTCTTGTAACTTGGGTAGTAATGATGTGTTGCTAGATACCGTTCATTACTTATGCTTCTAAATAGGTTTAGGAGCATTGCCAACGTTACAAGAACCTATAGGTGTTGGTGCAACCTTAGGTCAAGGTTGACCTGGTTGACCCGACTCGAGTTGACTTGACTCGAGTTGTATTTTGATGTTTGACTTGGGAAGATTGTCGGTGCAACCTTAGGTCAAGGTTGACCTAGTTGTGTTGCATGTTGATGTTTGACACTCGTGAGAGAGTTCTATTCTTGATATGGGACAAGAATAGATGTTTGGGAGATTATTGGTGCAACCGTAGGTCAAGGTTGACCTGGTTGACCTGATTCGGGAAAAAGTCCAAGTATGGAGACTTGGCAACGGAAAAGTCCAAGCAGGGAGCTTGGCACTGGAAAAGTCCAAGCAGGGAGCTTGGCACGCGAAAAGTCCAAGTATGGAGACTTGGCACTGGAAAAGTCCAAGTATGGAGACTTGGCACGGGAAAAGTCCAAGTATGAAGACTTGGCACGGAGAAGTCCTGGTGAGTGAAGCCAGGCAGTGGAAAGTCCTAACTGGGATGTTAGGCAGTTGGAAAGTCCTGGTGAGTGAAGCCAGGCAGTGGAAAGTCCTAACTGGGATGTTAGGCAGTTGGGAAGTCCTGGTGAGTGAAGCCAGGCAAGGGAAAGTCCTGGTGAGTGAAGCCAGGCAGACGGAAAAGTCCTGGTGAGTGAAGCCAGGCAGATTGGAAATCCTGGTGAGTGAAGCCAGGTGAAAATCCTAGTGAGTGAAGCTAGGTGAATGAGAAAGTCCTAACTGGGATGTTAGGCAGTGTGAAATCCTGGTGAGTGAAGCCAGGTGGAAAGTCCTGGTGAGTGAAGCCGGGCAAGGGAAAATCCAGATGGATCAAGGGTGATCGGACATCTGGTGTTGAGAAGTCCAAGTGAGTGAAGCTTGGCATATGGAGTCGGAGAGGGCTCGGTAGCTCGTTCTCCGAACTAGGTTAGAGAGGGCACTCTAAACCGAGGAGTTGGATCGGTCTGGTGACCGATCCAGTGATACTGCATTTGCCCTGATCTACGGACCGATCTCTCCACCCTCTGTGTGCAATCTGATCGGTCCGGAGACCGATCAGGTCAACCTGGCACGCAGAGCCCGCTACTGATCATTGTCTGATCGGTCTCCGGACCGATCAAGAAGTTCCCTGATCGGTCCAGGGACCGATCAGGGGCTCTGATCGACACCTGATCGGTCACGGACCGATCGGGTGACACTGGAAAGCCTCATGCGCCTAGGCTGATCGGTCTGTAGACCGATCAGGGTTCTAGCCGTTGCGACACAACGGTTAGTTTCTTCGCTGTTTCTTCTTCGCAGGTATAAAGGATCGAGGCATCTTCTGTGCGAAAAAATCTCCTTCTTCCTTCTTGCTGTTCTAAGTGCTGCTGTGCTTGAGCTTTGTTGAGCTCCTCCAAAGCTTCGCGTGAGCTTCCGGCTGGGTTCCTGCTGTTGTAGGCGTCGCGTGAAGTTGCTGCTTCACCTCCAGTCGACAAGAAAGCAAGCAATTGGTAGAGTGCGATTGTATTCATATTGTATTGCTTTTCTTACTGCTCTTGTACTCTTTGTTTGCTGTTGCAAACGTTTGTGGCGAGGTTTCTCCACCCACAAGGAGTATATTGTATTAGCCGGTTCTCCGGGGACTCATCCACCGACGGATTGACCGGACTCGTCCACCTTACGGACACGCCGAGGAGTAGGAGCCCTAATCTCCGAACCTCGTTACATCCTCGTGTTAAGGTTTGGTTTTCTTCTCTTTCGTTTCTTTGTATTTTCCGCTGCGACTAACCTAATTGTAGGAAGAAACGAGAGCGATTTGGGGCGGCTATTCACACCCCCTCTCTAGCCGTACGAAAGATCCTATCAAGTGGTATCAGAGCGAGGACGCTCTTCGTCGGATCAACACCCGTGGGAGCAAAGCTAGAGATGGATCAATTCGGAGAAGACATCACGATTCCACCCTTCTACAACGACAACTTCACATATTGGAAGGTAAGGATGATGTATTTTCTTAGGACTAATATGTTGAACTGGTTTTGTGTACAAGAAGGGTTTTCTCCTCCAATGGATAAAGAAGGAGAGCCTCTAGAGAAGAACAAGTGGACGAAGGAACAAGTCCACCAATCCACGATCAACAATGAGGTAACTAAAACAATTGAATTTTCATTACCTACTAATATTTTGTGTAAGATAGGTAAATACAACAATGCCAAGGAATTGTGGGATAACTTGGCCAAGTACCATGAGGAGAGCTCCACTTCAAGCCATGAAGAGGAGCCTAGTGAGCCAAGTAGCTCACATCATGGAGGGAGCAAATTGGGAGTTGAGGGCTACTCAACATCCAAGGAAGAAGAGGAGGAGAGTTCCTCTTGCTCAAGTTCGGAGCACGAAGAAGAAGCTTCTACCTCCGGGAGGGATGAAGAAGAGAACATCCATTCATCCTCAATCCTAGGTAACTCAAACACTTTAAGTTCAAGTAAATTGCATATAATGTGTTTTGAGTGTAGGGAATTGGGCACTACAAGAGTAAGTGTCCAAAGAGGGTAAGAAAGACTCCACCGGCGCCAAAGGTCAAGGAAGCCGGAGTCCCGAAACGCAAGGGCAAGGAGCACATCGTGTGCTTCCAATGCAAGCAAAGGGGACACTATAGGAGCCATTGTCCGAGGGGGAGGCAACCTCACAAGGGCAAGAGACCGAGCACTTCTATAGGGGGAGCTAAGGCAAACCCTAAGGTATCATTTAAGTCTCATTCGTGCAATACTAGTAAGATGCATGCTAGAAATTTTATTGCACTAGTCAATAATGATAAGCATGATAACATTAGAAATCGATACACATGCTTAGGTGCTAAACATGTTAGCCTAGATAAGAACAATTCTAGAAATGCTAACCCTAGAATTAACTCATCTAAGGCTAAGGAGAACCTAGGTAGAAACCCCAAAACAACTAGACACATGCCTAGGAATACCTCAAAGAAAAATGACAAATCAAAAATTGAGGTATTAGAGAAGGAGAATCAAGTCTTGAGGTCAAGACTTGATACTTTGGAAAAGGCTCTTAAGAACTTGGAGAAGTCATCTCTAGGGTTTAAGGGTCAAAAACCAAAGCCCAAGGACAAGAAAGGTTTGGGTCACAAACCTAAGTCCCAAGTGGTCAAGCCCACTTACCACAATGTTCCATTCGATTATGGAATAAAACCTAGGGCTAGGAAGATCACCACCAAGGTCACAAGGGGAGTCACCCCTAGAGTTGATCTTGATGAGACCCAAATGACCAAGGCTTTAAAGCCTAAGAGGGTCATTAGGAGGGTTGCTAGGGAAGTCATCCCTAGTGAATTTTTAGTGAACCCAATGAGCTCAAGTAGGTATTGGGTTCCTAGGAGCATTTTCTCTACCCCATAGATGGGTTAGAGAGTGTCAACTCAATAAGAAGGGTAGTTAACCCAACTTTGAGGAAATTGACACTCAAGGAGCATTTTCAAGGTTTTGGGAACCTTTGAAAATGAAAGGGATAATCTTTATCATTCACTCCTTGGAAGAGTAAAGTGTGCCAAAGTGAGAATATTTTAATCTTATTTGGCACAATTTAAGAAACCTAGAGAAAAACCATAATTGGGATTTTGGTTTCTCTTAGGGATATATGGGCAATCTAGGATTAGAATTTAAGTTAACTAAGAGATTAAGGATACTTAGATAGGTAATCTAGGTATTTTATTTGTGTTAACTTACCATGGTTGTTTGCCATATGACATGTCATGACATCATGTTTAGTTTTATCATCATTTGAAATGTCATGATAGTGCTAGGCTAGTTTATATGTCATGCTTTATTTAAGTTTTCAAACTTTATGCCATGACATCATGACATTGGCACATGTTTTTACTTATGATATCATTATATGCCATGTCATCATCTCTTGCATTATAATCAATGTAATTGATTTAAGGAAAAACACATTTTGATATTGAGATCAAATTGATGTTTAGAAAATGCATGAGAACTTAGCCTAAGTTGACCTTAACCCATATCTCACATCAAATTGACTTGAATGTGGTTTGATACACTTTAGATGTGTGTGAGATATTAGGATCATGAGTTAGGATCAAGGTGCATAATTCTTGTACCTAGATGACCCTAATTCAAGAAATGGAGGATCATAGGGAAAGCTTATGTACAAGTCATGTACATTTAGCCCTAAGATTATGGTCCTAAATTCAAATGGTTTTAAAAGCATTTTAAAATTGATTTGAAAAACCTTGATGAAGCTTTCCTAGTGATAGCATTCATCATTGAACATTGTGATACAAAGTTGAGTTAAAACTTGAACTATTTCAAAGTTTTTGAACTTTGTATCAAGATTTGAAAATGGAAACTATTTTCATAGAAAATTATTTTTCCATGATAGTGTATGATATGAGGAATGTATCCTCAAAATTTCACAATTTTTCGAATTTTCTGGAATTTATTAGGGGTTTCTGAATTTCGGGAGAGGAAAAATCAGAAATCCCTGTGATCAGTGTCTGGATCGGTCGCTGGACCGATCCAGGGAGGGCTGGATCGGTCACTGGACCGATCCAGAGTGCTGTGGATCGGTCTGGTGACCGATCCAGTGAGGTCTGATAGCGTGCCAATGTGCTGAAATTCGACTGCATGTCTGAAATTTCGGCTGAAAGTTGGTTTTTAGATTTATAAAGGTTTGAAACTCTCCAAGACATTGTTGGTACAATGGTCAAGGGGGAGTTGGCCTTTAGGGGAGTTTTAACTATTAGTCAAGGGGAGTTGACTTTTAGGGGGAGTTTTTACTCCTTGAGGATTAGTGATATGGGATTATCACTAAGTGGACTGTTGAGCTTAGTATCAAGGGGAAAATAAGAATTTCAATGAAAGGTATGGGACTTTCATTAGGAAGAAACTCTTGACCTTGATACCCTCCTTATTCTTTTTGATGTGTGTCAAAAAGGGGAGAGTGTTCATTGGAGAATTATTGGAGAACCCAAGTTAGGTTATCGGTTTAACCTAAGCTAGGGGAAGATTGTCAAGGAATGTTCGAGGAAGAACATTTTGATGTGTGTCAAAAAGGGGGAGAATTATTAGAGAACCCAAGTTAGGTTATCAGGTTAACCTAAGGGGAGAATGTCTAGAGAATGTTCAAGGAAAGAACATTGGACATTGGAAGATGGTTGGAAAACCTAAGTTAGGTTATCGGGTTAACCTAACTTGATTATGGTTTTGTCAAACATCAAAAAGGGGGAGATTGTTGGTGCAACCTTAGGTCAAGGTTGACCTGGTTGACCCGACTCGAGTTGACTTGACTCGAGTTGTATTTTGATGTTTGACTTGGGAAGATTGTCGGTGCAACCTTAGGTCAAGGTTGACCTAGTTGTGTTGCATGTTGATGTTTGACACTCGTGAGAGAGTTCTATTCTTGATATGGGACAAGAATAGATGTTTGGGAGATTATTGGTGCAACCGTAGGTCAAGGTTGACCTGGTTGACCTGATTCGGGAAAAAGTCCAAGCAGGGAGCTTGGCACGCGAAAAGTCCAAGTATGGAGACTTGGCACTGGAAAAGTCCAAGCAGGGAGCTTGGCACGCGAAAAGTCCAAGTATGGAGACTTGGCACTGGAAAAGTCCAAGTATGGAGACTTGGCACGGGAAAAGTCCAAGTATGAAGACTTGGCACGGAGAAGTCCTGGTGAGTGAAGCCAGGCAGTGGAAAGTCCTAACTGGGATGTTAGGCAGTTGGAAAGTCCTGGTGAGTGAAGCCAGGCAGTGGAAAGTCCTAACTGGGATGTTAGGCAGTTGGGAAGTCCTGGTGAGTGAAGCCAGGCAAGGGAAAGTCCTGGTGAGTGAAGCCAGGCAGACGGAAAAGTCCTGGTGAGTGAAGCCAGGCAGATTGGAAATCCTGGTGAGTGAAGCCAGGTGAAAATCCTAGTGAGTGAAGCTAGGTGAATGAGAAAGTCCTAACTGGGATGTTAGGCAGTGTGGAAAGTCCTGGTGAGTGAAGGTGGAAAGTCCTGGTGAGTGAAGCCGGGCAAGGGAAAATCCAGATGGATCAAGGGTGATCGGACATCTGGTGTTGAGAAGTCCAAGTGAGTGAAGCTTGGCATATGGAGTCGGAGAGGGCTCGGTAGCTCGTTCTCCGAACTAGGTTAGAGAGGGCACTCTAAACCGAGGAGTTGGATCGGTCTGGTGACCGATCAGAATTAGATCAGTGGCTCACTGATTGCACTCGGACCGATCTCTCCACCCTCGTGTGCAATCTGATCGGTCCGGAGACCGATCAGGAACCTGGCACGCAGAGCCCGCTACCGATCATTGTCTGATCGGTCTCCAGACCGATCAAGAAGTTCCCTGATCGGTCCATGGACCGATCAGGGGCTTCTGATCGTCTCCTGATCAGTCTACAGACCGATCGGGTGACCGATCGGTCCAGAAGCCTCATGCGCCTAGGCTGATCGGTCTGTAGACCGATCAGGGTTCTAGCCGTTGCGACACAACGGTTAGTTTCTTCGCTGTTTCTTCTTCGCAGGTATAAAGGATCGAGGCATCTTCTGTGCGAAAAAATCTCCTTCTTCCTTCTTGCTGTTCTAAGTGCTGCTGTGCTTGAGCTTTGTTGAGCTCCTCCAAAGCTTCGCGTGAGCTTCCGGCTGGGTTCCTGCTGTTGTAGGCGTCGCGTGAAGTTGCTGCTTCACCTCCAGTCGACAAGAAAGCAAGCAATTGGTAGAGTGCGATTGTATTCATATTGTATTGCTTTTCTTACTGCTCTTGTACTCTTTGTTTGCTGTTGCAAACGTTTGTGGCGAGGTTTCTCCACCCACAAGGAGTATATTGTATTAGCCGGTTCTCCGGGGACTCATCCACCGACGGATTGACCGGACTCGTCCACCTTACGGACACGCCGAGGAGTAGGAGCCCTAATCTCCGAACCTCGTTACATCCTCGTGTTAAGGTTTGGTTTTCTTCTCTTTCGTTTCTTTGTATTTTCCGCTGCGACTAACCTAATTGTAGGAAGAAACGAGAGCGATTTGGGGCGGCTATTCACACCCCCCTCTCTAGCCGTACGAAAGATCCTATCAATAGGGTCACACACAAAGGGCAATTAGATGGAGATTAGGTTCATTTGATGAACCTAAAGGATTAGGTTCATGTGATGAACCAAATTGGATTAAGAGTAATCAAAATTGAGCTAATTGAGTTGAACTCAATTTGGTTCATGTGTTAAGTGAGTCTAATTTGGACTTAGACTCATTTAATTAATTTAATTCAATGAATAGAGATTCATTAAATTAAAATTGACTTAAACCAATGGTTAGATTAGATCAACCATGGGAGAGAAGTGGTCAAGTTTGACTTGACTTGAGAGGAAGATGAAGGGTCAAGTTTGACTTGACCATTTGCCACCTCATTGGTGAGTCGGCATTAAGTGGGCTAATGATGATGTACCACATCATCAAGATTAGCACATGTGTGTGCCACATCATGAGGGAGATCAAGAGTTGTGACTCTTGATATCCCATGGGGTTTAAAAACCCCTTCTTAAATGTGGTCGGCCACTTTAGTGTGAGAGGAGTTTCATTTTGTGTGGTAACTCCATCTTCTTCTTCCTCAAGCTCTTCTCTTCTCTCCCTCTCCTCCCTTGGACGAACCCTAAAAAGGTGCTAGCACACCTTTTGTTTGGTCTCTCCATCTCTTGCTTGTGTGGATACACATAGAGCAGTGTCTACTTTGACACTCTCAAGATCCGGCGAACCTTGGACGAGCGGGATTACGCGAAGGGCTTCACATCAAGGGTAACACTCTTTTCTTTTGTAGATCTAGTGTAGATTTAGGAGTAGAAAATATGTATATGAAATTTTAAACTTCGCACGGATCTGGTGGCATGGGGATTTCGGGGTTTCCGCAACGCAAAAAGCGGTTTTTGCGGCCCGAAAAACCCAACACTCTCTTATCTTCCTTGGTGGTGGCCGACCCTCTCTTCCTCCTTTTCTCCTATTCTTCTTCCTTGTGTGGCCGGCGGCATCTTCATCTCAAGGAGCTTGGTGGTGGCCGGATCTTGTTAGAGGAAGAAGGAGAGATAGGAGGCTTTGTTTCTTAGCATCCCTTGGAGCTTGGTTGGTGGCTGAAAGTTCTTCATCTCTTAAAGATTGTTAGTGGCAGAAACTTGCTTGGAGAAAAATGAAGCTTGGGTGGATTCTCGTCTCGGTAGATCGCCGCCCACACGATGCCCGAGATAAGAAGAGGAATATGACAGAAGATCGTGAGGTCTATAAGCTACAAAAGGTATAACTAGTTATTAGTTTCCACATCATAACTAGTTCATCCTTTTGTTTAGATCTTGGAATACCAAACACAAGAGGCTAGTGATTCTAGGTTTTCAGATTTATGATTCGATTTGTGTTTCTTTTGTTTTTCGATCTTGTGATTCGATTGTTCTTATTGGTTAAACCTAGGGTTACTATAAGGAGATTAAATATTGAATTTTGTTGAAAGGCTTTGTCTAGGAAGTGGTGGATGATCCCATACCCAAGAAGGCCTAGTGCCTCGCCATGTTTAACCTGGAAGCCAATATCTGAAATAAATATTTGATCAAATTTGTAACATGGGTGGATTTGGATCAATAATGTTAAGCATCGTTTGCGATCTAAGTCTAAACCTCTAAGAACAGATAAATTAAATTTAGAATCAATAATGTTAAGTTCTGTTTGCGATTCCTAATTTAATTTCTAAAAAACACAATAGGTTGTTAGGAAAGGTTCAGGACATGTACAAAATTTTTGTACAGGAGAACTGGTACGATATTCCGAGTAGCAACCAACACGTGGTTGGAAGAAAAGAAGTATTTTTTGGGATTTACCGTATTGGAAGTATCTATTTATTCAATATAATTTAGATGTCATGCATATTAAGAAAATTTTCTTCAATAATATCTTCAACACTATGATAAGCGTGCCTGAAAGAACTAAAGACATTGGAAAATCATGTGAGGAATTAAAAGAACTAGTCAACAGACTAGAGTTGCATCAGGATGAAACAACCAATAGATTTCTAAAGGTTTGTTATATATTAGATAAAGATGGTAAGCAAGCTTTATGTAATTTGTTGAAAGAAATCAAATTTCCAGATGGGTATGCCTTAAATATGGCTCGATACGTGGATATGAATAGGTTAAAGATGTTTGGAATAAAGAGTCATGACTATCATGTATTTATGCAAAGACTAATTGTAGTAGTTTTCCATGATTTTCTTCCTCATAATGTTTGGCAAGCACTCACATAATTGACTCTATTTTTTAGAGATTTGACAGTAAGATGTTTATGATGGATGATATGCTTTAATTAGAAATAGACATTTCTCTCATACTATCTACCGGTACGTTAACCATATGAGGTACAAATAGCTGGTCTTATATAGTACAGATAGATGTATCCATTCGAATAGTTTTTGAGTAAATTAAAGAATAATATTCATAACAAAGCAATAGTTGAGGGGTTAATATGTAATGCTTATCTGGTTGAAGAAGCATATTCTTTCTACTCCTATTATTTTGTTGATAATGTAAAAATCAGACATCATAATTGCCTTAGAAATTTTGATGATGTTCAACCGATAGACCTATCGATGCTTTCTATTTTCAAGTTTCCAAGTAAACTAATGGGTGCATCTATTTCTAGATTCTTAACTCAAGAAAAATACCATGCTGCAACAATATACATACTCTTAAACTGTGATAAGGTTAAACCATACATAAAGTAAGTTGAGTTTTGGATGCAAATTTGACAGAGTAATCTTTCGGAGGGCATAACTTTTGACTAAGGATTAGAAATCAAGCTCTGTCTATGTTCATGCGTGCATAATTTGAAAATATACATTTATTATAGAGAAACCCATAACTACCAAGTTTTGAGCCAAAAAGCATCATTTATGTCCTTTTTGGAGCCTCTAAATAATTTTTTTTGCTATTTTTGGTAATTTTGTATTTTTGGTATTTTTTTATCTTGCAAGTAGGGTATTTGGTCTATTTAAGTGTCATATTTATTTATTTGTTAATACTATTTTTTATGTCACTTCTAATATTCGTGTGTGAATCAACAGAGCCAATATTATCCACTACTTCCGGTTTTTTTTAATTTTTTTTAACCTGTTAAAATGTTGTAATAACGAGGGGAGGAAATCCCATAATTAAAGATCTTGCAATAATGATAGAAGGAAATCTCATCATTAAAGGCATGACATTAACGACCAAAATAACAAACACGGTTGTTAATGATAACGCACCAACGACATGAATAAATACCGTCATAATACGTATACATCAACGATGGGCACTAACTCCTGTCGTTGTTGAACCACCAATAACAATGATATTTGATATTATTGTTAATATTCATCGTTAAAAATAGCTTTTCTAACAGTGGGAGGAGAAGAGATAAAAGAGGATTCCCTCCATCATCTTCATCTCCGGCTACCTCATTTCCACTGTTGGTGAAGATGTGAGCCATCTTCACCAGAGCTTTGAGATTCCTAGCTAGCTCCATGTACATCTCCACCATGAGCTCTTGGGATTCCTAGGTTCATTTCGCATCATCCACTTGTAGAGGGGAAAAAGGCGTGGGAATCCCCTACTTCTCTTCAACCAGCATCGTTCCGCATCATCCATCCCGATCAAAGGGAGAGTTCCATTATCTTTAGTACTTAGCTTCATTTGTGCTTGCAACGTGCACTCCTTACTTTTGTTAATGTATTTTAATTTCTACAATGTTTATTTCATTTAAATGCTTCAAGTTTTATTCAACATTTGGAATGCAATTGAATCCAACATAAACCCACATTTATAACATAAAAACTCAAATCCTAAAATATAACATTTCATCTTGAGTTTATGCTACACTCCGTCATAAAGATGTCTAAGTTGCCCTATACACCACTAGTTAGTGCTTTGATAATTTGAATTGTAATCGTAGTGTGGCATACGTGTTATCAAGACTATTATAAGGGTTCAAGAACACGACTATTATAAAGGTTCAAAAGTTCACAAAGCAGCAACACAACAACAAAAACTCACCTCGTTACTTTGTTATTCTTGAGTTTTTTATTTTTTATTTTTTTGTAAATTTATAACTTTCATTATGAAACCGTTGTACTCTTTACAATTAACTTGTAAGAGGTTTTCTTGCCTCTAGTATCCGACCGTGAAGAAAATATATAATTTACATCATAGCCAATGATCGTTTAAAATCTAAAATATATAAATTTGTAATTATTTAACTAAAATTATTTCATAGTCATTCGATTACTTTAAAAATATAGATAGACTTCAATTTTCTGCTGCCAGAGTGTATTTTGTATATTTAAAATTTAAATAAAATAGTCACATAATAATTTTGATTAAAATTATTTCATAGTCGTTTGATTATTTTGAAATATAAATAGATTTTAATTTTCTGTTAGAGTGTATTTTTTATATTTAAAATTAAAATTTTAAATAAAAATAAGTACATAATAGTTTGACTAAAATTAATATATAATTATTTGATCAATTTTAAATTCCAATAATACACCTGTAATATAATAAAAAAATTACCATATATAAATTTATATATTTTAAAAATCGGGTGGTCAAGTTGTAGCGATTAATTTAATGAAATATCTTTTTGATATTTTTGAAAAAAAAACTTTTTTAAATTTTGCCTAATATTCTTTGACGACGTCAGCAATTGAAAAAGTACGTGTCTACCGGCCGTCTCACGCAGGTAGATGCAAATTCTTATTTTAGTCTAACTAACCGACGTGTCCAATGCTCCCGTCTCTAAACTCCAATTGATGCATAAGGAACACGACCGCATGAGGTGCGACTTTCAATCTCAAGCATAATTACAGTAAAAGAAAAAAAAACAAATAATAAATAGTCTACGAATGGAATCTGACCGTGACAAAGACGAGAAAAGAAGACGATCATAATAGGCGTAGTAATAATAATATTATTTCTTAAACGGTTTGTGCCGTCCAGAACGGCCACTTATATTTAAAATGTTAAATAATAATAATAATAATAATAATTTTTATGGTTCGTATTTAAAGGCATGTCTCCGATTGGATGGATCGTGTTAAAAAATTGTGCGGTGAAGCGCATGCATCTTGAATTGATGGTCAGATACATCTGGACTTGGCGACAACCTGCCACACGCCAATGTTGAATTTCTTGGGACATTTAGCTAAAGAGCGCACTTGAATTTTGAAATATCTCTAAAAAAAAATGTATTATAATTAATTTTATATATATCCAAGGGTGTCTTAGAATTATGGAATTCAACATATTTGATATTTGATTCCAATAAAAAAAAGTGTATGGGAGATATCTGATATTTAATCTGTATATCTAATTAAATAATATATATTATTATTTTTTCCTAAAATTCAATCTTTATTTTGATTAATGTTAGAAGTAGGTTATATAATCAATTTTTTAATTATATATATATATATATATATATATATATATATATATATATATATATATATATATATATATATATATATATATTAATTGTTTATTTGTTTTAAGAATTAGGTTTTGACTTTTTATAAACCTTGCACTGTTGGACTTCTCTTCAATGGTAATACAAGGAGATATTCTCAAACTTCTCTTCTTCCGCCATCGAGGGATATTTGAGAGGTGAATAGAAATCACAGAGCATAACTTTATGCCCGGTGATATCATTTTAGGTGACATGTAGTGGACCCCACAAGAGGCAATGATTGCTTTATTGAGATATTTTATTATATAATTTGAGATATTTAAGAGTAAGATATTTGGTAGTGGGACCCATAAATATTTGGTTGAGAGGATATTTGATTGTGAGATTTGGGATATTTGAGAAGTGAGATATTTGATTGATGATGTGGACATAGGGACCATAAATATTTGGGAGAAATATTTAGTGTTATTGTGGATGCTCAAATGAGTACGAGGATTAAGATGAATATTTAATCCTTAATGAAATAGGGATAGAGGATATGGAATTGATCTGAACTTGATTCATTGTCATCCTATTTTGAATAGATCATGTGGTTAGGTTATCGGATGGCCAGGTTATGCAGCGAGGCGGCCACATAGTGAAGTGACTAGACTGCTAGATGGTCGCCAACTTGGCCAAGTGGCTAGGGCGACCATGCGACCACTTGCCCAATTGGCTAGGGCGACCACATGGCCGCTAGGCCATGCGTAGTGACGGATCCAGAAATTTAAGTATGGAGGGGTGATTTTTACGTGAAATAAAGGGTGATATCCTCTATTTCTACCGGTGGAATCCCATAATACTAGGGGTTCCACCGCCGTCAAGGGGAGGCGATCGTCGATTACCTGGCAATTTTATTGTCGAATTATGTCAACACCTAATAGTGCAGTCTCTTGGCAGACTGGCTGCGTGGGGAGGAAGTTCCACCTAGGGCGGCTAACAGATTATTATTATTATTATTATTATTATTATTATTATTATTATTCATTCATGTAATAAGAAGAGTATTTGGGGGGGGATGTCTTTGGAAAACATGAAATTATAATGTACCCTTTGAAAAAATTCTAAAATCCAAATACGCCTTTGATAAAGTACTGAATTTCTTTCCATAAAAGTTTTAAAAAGACAATTTTTTTCATTAAAAAATATCATATATTTAGAATTATTAAACAACATTTTATTTTATTTTTTATTTCAAAAATATTCTTGTATTTTTAACTAAAGTTGTTATAATATAAAGTAAAATTATTAAAAATAAAATATTATTATATTAATTACTCCTTTCTAGTTTAATTAAAATTGCTTTAATATTCTAATAATTGTTATCAAAATTGCTACGATGTGAATAAGTTTACCAAAATTATTTATAACAGTTTGGCTAAATATATTATAAGTTGTAGCATTTTTTTAATCAAAATTAGTATATGATATAGTAATATTTCCAAACTATTTTAACATTGTCAAAACAAAGATATTTTTAAGATGAAAAATACGGTAACGTCCTTTTAATATTTTTTCAATATGAGAGACACATTTTTTTAATAATAAAAACATGCGATAATTCTTGTCCAATTTCTTTCTAAATTATTTCTAACTAAAAGTAATAAGAAAAGGTAATGTTGTTATATGTAGAAAATATTTATTTAGTTCAGCTTATTAATTTTATATTTTCCTAATTAGTGTGTAAAACTATAAATAGAGATAAATTAATCATAATTAATTCGATTGTAAATATAAAGAAATGAATCATAATTAATATATTAATATGTATGTATGTATGTATGTAACTATAAATAAAGAGGAATCCATATTAAAAGTCCTTTAAATATTCAATGAACATGTGATCAAGTTATTTAATCAAGAAATTTTTTTTCATGATATTAGAGATCTTATCTCAAGAGTTTTAGAATTTCTTTTATTGTTCTTTTAGAGTTTCAAATCATTATAGATTACAAATTTACTGTTGTTTTGTCGTTATTTTGGTTAAGTTTGTTGAATATTTGGAAAGGAGAGAGAGCTCCCTATTCTAGTTTGTTTTCATGAGCCAGTTTGTCTCTTTACTTGTGTAATTTTTTTTGTCTGATAAAATGGCTGGTTGCAATTCTAACCTTTGTTTTAAATTTACAGGAAAAAGATTATTCAACATAGCAATTTCAATTTTAATTTCAATTATATGTTATTGGAAAAGAATTATAGGAGCATATTGATGTCACTAATCCAACCCCTACATATGCTACTCAATTAGTCCAATGAAAAATTAAATATGCTTAGGTAATGTCTTGGATTAATGGATCATGTGATCCTCAAATTATTCTTAATTTACATGATTATAAAACTACTCAAATAATGAGGGAATATTTTTAAAAACTTTATAATCAAACAATTCTTCAAATAGTTAGAAGATTTCAATTGGAATGTGATATTGCAAATTACACACAAGAGAATCTATCTCTTCAAGAGTATTATTTCAATTTTCAAAATTTATGGGCTAAATTTTCTAATATAGTTTTTATTAATGTGTCTAAAGATTATATAGTTGATGTATTGGTTACATGAGATTAGTACGCATGATCAATTTTTGATGAAGCTTCGATTAGATTTTGAAAATGTTCTTTATAATTTCATGAATCATCCTCCTCCTCCTACCTTAAACTTATGCTTTAGTGAATTGCTCCATGAAGAGCAAATAGATTTTGATAATGTTCTTTATAATTTCATGAATCATCCTCCTCCTCCTACCTTAAACATATGCTTTAGTGAATTGCTCCATGAAGAGCAACACCTTCTTATACAACGTACTATTTGAACAAAAGGAAATAACTATAGCATATATGACATTTTAGGCTCAAGAAAAAGGCAAGGGCAGAGATACGAGTAAGGTTCAATGTTTTACCTGCAAGAATTATGGGCATATTGTTGCAAATGGTACTAATTTATTTTGTAATTATTGTAATCATCAAGGGCACATCATCAAAGAGTGCTCAATACGTCCTCAGAATCACCAAACTATTGCTTCTCAAGCAAATATTGATAACTCTTCTACTAAACCAACTCAAACTAGTTCCTTGACAATGTTAGTAGTCAATCAAAATACTCAAACTATTATTCTTACTCCAGAAATGGTGCAACATATCAATGCTATCAACTTTGGGGCTTAAAGGTAATGATGAACCTTTATCTCAATCTTGACTTCTTGATTCTATGACATCAAATCATATAACTAGTTCAACTAACTTGCTAAAAATATTCATCCATATCATGGTTCAGAATATATTATGGTTGCTATTGGAAATAATTTGCCTATTATTATTGTTGATGATATTACTCCAATTTTGAATAATGCTTTTGTCTCGATTAGCCTTTTTGATAATCTTCTTTCATTTTATCAATTAGTGGAAAATAACTATAATATACATTTTTCTCGTGATGGCTATCATGTGCAAGATCAAGTCTCAAGGATGGTGATCATGAAGGGGCTAAAGTTGGATGTTTATTTTCTTTATATATTTTTATTCTAGTTAGGTTTATGTCTTTTCTACTATTCAGAATAAAAGTGAGATGTGAGATGAATGTCTAGGGCAACAAAATTCTATCGTATTATCTCATTTATTGAATTCTTGTTTATTGGACAATAAAAATCATTTTACAAGTCTTTTCTTTGATTATTCAACTTGGAAAAAGTAAAATTCTTCTTTTTCAACTTATTGTTATCATACAACTAAATATTTTGATATTATTTATAGTGATGTATGGGGGATTACACCAGCTATATATATCTCATGCACATTATGAGTATTTTGTCAAATTTATTGATGACTATAGTTGGTTTACTTGTATTTATTTTTTTCATTCCAAGTTTGAGGTCTTTTCAATCTTCAAGACTTTGTTGCATATGTTAAAACTCAATTTTCTAACGTCATTAAAGTTCTTCAATCTGATTCTGAGGAAGAATACATGTCTATTGAATTTCATAAATTTTTAAATGAAAAAAGAATTCTCTCGCAATGATTTTGTCTACACACACCCCAATAAAATGATGTGGAAGAGCGGAAAAATCGTCATCTTCTAGAAGTTGCTAGTGTTGGTTCATCGGGCCGCGAAAACCTCTTTTTCGCGTCGTGGAAACCCCGAGTCACCCAAAGCCATGGATCTCGTGCAAAGATTCGTAAACAAAACTTTTCGAAAAACCTTTTTCTTGTACGAGTTTGTAAAAACTTTAGATCTACACTAAAGTTAAGATCATTACCCTTGTAGCGAAGCCCTTCGCGTTCCCGCTCGTCCAAGGTGCCGGATCTCTAGACCGTCAAGTGTACGGTCCTCTAGAAGTATCCACACGAACAATCCTTGATGGAGAAGACCAAACAAAGGTGTGCTAGCACCTTGTCTTGTTCGGCCAAGAGAGGAGGAGAGGGAGAAGAGAGAGCTCTAGAGGAAGAAGATGACTTAATCACACTTGAATGAAAAATGAATATTTTCATTCCCCACTAGAGTGGCCGGCCACATCTTGGAGGTGTAACTCTCCACATTAATTCCAATTAATGTGGAGACCATTAAGAGTTGTAACCCCCATGAGGTGGCACTCTAGGATGATGTGGATCAACACTATTGGTCCACATCTTGCCACCTCACTAAATGACATGGCAACAAGTGTAACCTCCTCATTTAATGTGGGCCGGCCACATTAAATGCTATGGAGGCTTGTAACCTCCATGAGGTGGCACACATTGATGATGTGGAGCAATCCTATTGGTCCACATCTTGCCAACTCACTAGTGATGTGGCAAAAAGTCAAGTCAAACATGACTTTTTCTCTTCCTCTCAAATCAAGTCAAACTTGATCAAATCTCTCTCATCGTTGATCTAATCCAACCATATGATTCAAGCCAACTTAATATAATGAATCTAATTCATTAAATTAAGTTGATTTAATGAGTCATAATCTAAATTAGACTCATTAAATACATGAATCAACTTGAGTCCAACTCAATTAGTCCAATTTGGATTACTCTTAATCAAATATGATTCATCAAATGAATCTAATCCTCTTGGTTCATCATATGAACCAAATCTCCATCTAATTGTCCTTAGTGTGTGACCCTATAGGTTCTTGTAACGTTGGCAATGCCCTAAACCCATTTAGGAGCATAAGTAATGAGCGGTATCTAGCAACACATCATTACTACCCAAGTTACAAGAATGTCGAGATCCGACATCACCTTGTGACTACCAATTGTGACTCCTCACAAAATATATGACATTGTCCTTCTATCCTAAACATCTAGATTGATCAATGTGAGGCATAGACCGTGTCATCCTCTAATAAATCTAAATCTTGAACTCCAAGTAGACTCACTCGATCAAATGAGCTCAACATCTAATGTTGACTCATTTGGGCATGGCCATGCACTTAGTGGTCTCACTCTATCAAGAATAGCGATGTCGCTCCCGTCATATGGGAGGGATAGATCCCATCTACATCACTCACATCCTTCTGCATAATTCGTTACATACCCAGTAATCGCCTTTATAGTCCACCCAGTTACGGGTGACGTTTGACGAAACCAAAGTACATAACTCCTTATGTAGGGATCCATGGTGACTTCAGGTCCAAGGACTAATAGTCATACTAATAGCCACATGAGAAAGTATATGACACTCATATAACGATCCATGATATTTTCTCATGGCGGGTCATTCAGTATACATTCTCCAATGTATACCCATGTGTCAGCTTGATATCTCTATATCCATGACTTGTGAGATCAAGTCATCGAACTGACCTACATGCTAGTCTTATTGCATTAACATTGTCCCTGAATGTTAATACTCGACTAGGAATGATTTAGAGTAGTGTTCCCTATATCATCTCACTATCGATTCAACTAATCGATTGATATAGGTATGAACCTTCTACTCAAGGACGCTATTATACTTAGTCTATTTGGCACTAATACAAATAAGTATAATAACCAAACAAATGCCTTTATTAATATACAAGAATATGATATACATGAGTCCATACAATCATCAAAATGATTGGCTCTAGGGCTCTAACTAACAGCTAGTACTTTGTTACTTGAATCTTCCATTCCACCTATTTTCATTCATGAACGCCCTCACCCCTCAATTTTTTAGTGCAAGAGATGTAGGGATATAGAAATGGGGCATAAATATGAAATTCTTGACTTCGTCCCTAGCCACAAACTTTCTGCTCAATCTGTTAGATGTATATTTATAGGACATAATACTTATCGTAAGGACTTTGTTTACTATGATCCTTCTATTAAGAAGTTTCATATTTCTCATAATGTTTTTTTCTTTGTAAATCAATATTTCTTTCCAACTTGTGATCGATATCCCTGATATTGTTATTCTTCAAAGTTTTGATGGGTTTTCCTCCTCTCTTGATCAAGTCAAGCCGGGGTATGTGAGTCAACAACGTCCTTCTCTTGTGCTCCTTTTTGATCTAGAACCGCCATTTGATCCTGTTCTACATATTGTGAGACACTCTATCAGAATTTCCCATCCTTATAATTGGTATGGCTCGTATCATACGTGATTTAGTATTTTATCCTCTATTTTATTTCCCTCTTCTTTCTCACCAGTAGTTAAGCATGAGTGCTAGTAACAAGTAATACAAGAAGAACATTAAGCCCTGCAAGATATTATTCCATGTCCATCCAATGTCAAACCTATTGGGTGTAAGTGAGCGTGCTCAATTACACTTCATTCTAATGGAACTCTAGAATGCTATATGGCAATGTTGGTTGCTCTAAATGTTGGTTAGTCCTAGGAAAAATGTACTGGTTCCACTGTACAAAATTTTTTTGTACAAGTGTCGAACATTTCCTTAAATAACCTGTTGTGTTCTTTAGAAGTTAAATTAGGAATCGCAGACGGAACTTAACATCATTGATTCCAAATTTAACTTATTTGTTCTTAATGGTTTAGATTTGAATCGCAAGCAGAACTTAACACTATTGATTCAAATCCACCTATGTTATTAATTTCATTAAATATTAATTTCTAAAATTGGCTTCCAGGACTGCATGGCGAGGCATCTGACCTTCTTGGATATGGGAGCAACCACCACCGCCTAGACAAAGCCTTTTAAGGAAAGCTAATATTTAATTTCCTTAAATAACTCTAGGTTTAACCAAAAAGAACAATCGAATCAAAAATTCAAAAAATAAAAGAAAAGAAACACAACTTCGAAACAAATCCGAAAACTCTAGAATCTATGCCTCTTGTGTTTGGTATTTTCAAAAATAACTATACAAAGAAAACTAGTATGATGCGGAAAACAATTACTAGTTATACCTTTCTTTGTAAGTAAATAGCCTCTTGATCTTCTATCGTATTCCTCTTCTTATCCCGGACGTTGTGTGGGCAACGATCTACCGAAATGAGAACCACCCAAGCCCTTCTCCTTTCTTCCAAGTTTCGGCCACCTTCTTTTCTTCAAGGGATGAAGAACTTAGACCACCAACCAATCTCCAAGGGATGCTAGGAAACAAAGCCTTCTTCCTCAAGTAAAATCCGACCATCAACCAAGCTCCTAGAGAAGTTGTCGCCGGCCACAAGAAGAAGATAAGAGGGAGAAGCTAGGGCCGGCCACCAAGGAGGAAAAGAGAGGAAGAATAGAATAGAGTTGTTAGCCATGAAGGCACCTCTACCCCCTCTTTTATAATCCTTGGTCTTGGCAAATAAGGAAATTTAAATAAAAACTTCCTTAATTCTTTTGCCATGATTAAGAAAAATTAATTAATTAAAAAACAATTTTATTTTCTTAAACATCATGGCCGACCACTTTAAAGCTATAAACAAGGAGAGTTTTAATTAATTAAAACTTCCTAATTTATCTTCTGAAATTTATAAAAAATTTCTCCAATAATTTTTCCCTTCATGGTGGATTATAAAAAGGAAATTTTATAAATTAAAATCATTCTTTTAAACATGTGGATAATTTCCAAAAAGGAAAGTTATCTTTAAAATTAAAATCTCATTTCAATCTACAAATAAGGAAAGATATCAAATCTTTTCTTAATCTTTTGTAGAAACTTATAAAAGAGATATTTAATTTTTAAATTCTCTTTTAAATCATGAACATGGTTAAAAAAGGAAAGTTTTCTTAAAATTAAAATCCACCTTTCAATCTACAAATAAGGAAAGATTTCAAATCTTTTCTTAATCTTTTGTAGAAATCTATAAAAGAAAATATTTAAATTTCAAACTCTTTTTTAAAACCATGATATCCACATAAGAAATAATTTTAATAAAAATCCCTTTTTATTTTCTAGTGGCCGGCCACCTAAGCTTAGGACCCAAGCTTTGGCCGACCACCTAAATTTAGCTTCACCATTAGCTTTGGTCGGCCCTAGCTTGGGCTCCAAGTTAGCTTGGCCGGCCACCTTAAGGTGGGTAGAAAGGTAGGTATAGGTGGGTATAATTCTCTATATACAAGAGGCTACGATAGGGACCGAGAGGAGGAATTAGTTTTGGTCTCCCGATGACCGAACACACAACTTAATTTCATCAATAATAATTCATACCACTAAAGAATTATTATTGAACTACCGCACCAATCCTAAATTACATTTTGGGCTCCTTCTTATTATGAGTGTGTTAGTCTCCCTGTTTTTAAGATGTCGAATGCCTACTAATTAAATGAGTTATTGACAACTCACTTAATTAATATCTTAGTTCCAAGAGTAGTATCACTCAACCTTATCGTCATGTCGGACTAAGTCCACCTGTAGGGTTTAACATGACAATCCTTATGAGCTCCTCTTGCGGACATTATCAACCTAGATCACTAGGACACAGTTTCCTTCTATAATCAACAACACACACTATAAGTGATATCATTTCCCAACTTATTAGGCTTATTGATTTATCGAACTAAATCTCACCCATTGATAAATTAAAGAAATAAATATCAAATATATGTGCTTGTTATTATATTAGGATTAAGAGCACACACTTCCATAATAACTGAGGTCTTTTGTTCCTTTATAAAGTCAGTATAAAAAGAAACGACCTCTAATGGTCCTACTCAATACACTCTAAGTGTACTAGTGTAATTATATAGTTAAGATAAACTAATACCTAATTACACTACGACCTTCCAATGGTTTGTTCCTTTCCATCTTGGTCGTGAACTACTGTTTATAATTTATAAAGAACCGATAACACGATCCTCTGTGTGTGACACCACACACTATGTTATCTACAATATAAATTAATTGAACATCTACATTTGGTATATATAAATGTAGACACTTGACCAATGTGATTCTTATAAATATTTATACAAAAGTTAGGCTTTTAGTATACACTCCAACACTAAATAATCAACAAGAGTACAATGTTGATTATGAGGAGACATGTGCTCCTGTGGGTAAAATGACTACTACAAGAATAATCTTTGCAATTGATACTTCTCAAGGGTGGCCACTTTATCAAATAGATGTGAAAAATACTTTTGTTCATGGTGATCTCAAAGAAACTATCCATATGACATCTCCTTCTATTTTATTCTCCTATCCCACTTCAGAAGTGTGTAAGTTAAGATGCTCATTATATAGCTAAAACAAGCAACCTGTATTTGATTCAAGAAATTTCATTCTACCTTGTTGTAGTTTAAATTTATGTAATGTTAATATGATTCTTATTTATTTCTTCGTAAAATTTTTATAGGAATTGTCATCCTTATGGTCTATGTTGATGATATAGTTAAAACTAGAACAAATTCTTTATTGATTACTTAACTTCAGCAATACCTTCAAGCTTCATTTCATATGAAGGATCTTGGGAATCCTATATATTATAGGATTGTAAAGCACTAAAAGGGGGGGGGGGAGCGAATTGTGTGAGTCGCTTGTTCACTTTTTTGGGAAAAAAAATACACAGCAGAAAAGAAAACAAACAATGCTAACACCTTTTCTTTTACTTAGTTCAGGACATGATCTATGTCAGTTCCCACTAGATTGATTATGTCACACCTAGCCCAAATAATACTTCCTTTCCTATGGATTCAAGTTACTTGTACATGTGTCTAAGGGTACAATACTCTTAATATGTGATGCTTTGGTCAAAGACTTTGAGTAATAATTTTAACAAGTGGCCATATGTTATACATCTCCTTGTAAGGAGTGGTGAACCCTTTGTTGCCTATTCAAACACCTTCGAGCACTTCGACTTATACCCAATCATCCCGAGTCCACACCTCCACAGAGATGCATACTTAAGGTGTTAAAGTATAAGTCTCCATGACCAAGGTGACTTAAACACCTCAAGTCGAAGAAAAATTGCACTCGAGATGCAATAAGAGCTTAATTGACATATCCATATATGTAGAGAAGCATATGAAGTCTTATATAAGTATCTTGATATCTCAATGTCTCCAACTAGTGAAGAACAACTATTTGGTTAAAGTAAGGGGTATAACATGTACTAGTCTCAATGAATCTATGATGTCTGACCTCATCAATCAATGACTAGGGATTGTTTCAATACATTTATAATTACACATGTAAAGATGTTCACTAGTTGTCATCTATTCACAAGTTCTCTCAGGCTATGAATTATCTTATGGACTTTCAATAAATGAGTTTAAGATTTAATCTGTAATATCATAAATTTCCTCTATGTCAAAAGAGCAAAAATAAATAGGAGACAATAAAAGAAATAAAAAGAAATAGATTTATAAATAGCCTTAGGCTAGAATTGAACCCAAGATCTTTTATTTAAGATTAGTTGAAGTTGTCATTAGGGTGGTGGTAAAGCATCACATTGAAAATAGGAAGCAATTGATTATAAGCAGATTTTGGAGGAAGAGATGCTTCAACTTCCACTTGGTATAAAAGGGAAAGGAAGAGATGAAAACCTAACTTTTCATCTTCCTCTTCCTTTCCTCCCTAGCCGAATTTCCTCTCCTTCCCTTTGCAATTTTTGGCCAAGAACCCTAGGGTTCCACGTTTTCAAGATTTTCAAGGGGAGAATCTAAGAGGAGGATTCTCCCAAGGAAGTGGTACATGTGGGAAGGTCTATTCGGAGGGTGAGGCATACAAGAGAGGTCGTTCTCCCTAACCCTTATGGTGTAAGAGTAAGAAATAGCGAAAGGATGTAAGTATTTCTCACTTGCGGTATAAGTTGCTTCGTCGATGTATGTTGTAGTATGTATCTATGCAAGTTAAAAGAAGATTCATGCCATGATATGTTTTATGTATGTTAAAGGAGATAGATGTTAGGATTGTAAGATGCCCTTAAAGTTTGGGATTAAGAGCATGTTTAGAGTATTTGATTTGCATCCCATTAAGTTTTGGGACTAAGAAGCATATTCAAGTGCTCTAAAGTGCTTCCCTATAAGTGTGGGGGATTAAGCGCACATAAGGTGCTTGTTTAAATGACAAGTAAGTGCAAAGTATAAGAAAGCGATATTTAAAGAAAGTATTTTACTTTGATGTGACATTGTACTGGACACAAGGTCCATGGGTGGGCTCCTAGATCGCCCCTAGGCCCCTAGATCGCCTAGTAGTACCTTAATAGGTTCAGGATTAGCTACCTCAGATCTTATTAAGGATGTGCACAAAGTGGTACAATGTCGAGCCCAAAGCAAGTTGATTATTATTTTCACTAGTACGTAATATGAATTTTTCCCAAGTTCATTGTTTATTTAAGTGAAAGCATTCTTAAGTTTGGGAATTAGAGACTATAAGGTGCAGTTTTGATGAACTCTATTGTATGGCAAGGTTTATGGTTTTCATTACTTGTTTTCAATATAAGCATGATTTTATGTTGACGTCTCATGATAATCCTATTTAAAAATATTGATGTTTGCATGATGAGTCTATTTAAAAATACATGTCATATACATATTTCCAAATTATGGGTTTTAGCATGAGTAATTATTGAGTGCATGTTTTGTGTTCCTTCAAGCAGTTTTGCAAAGCATGTTTTCCCTTTTTAATGCATTATTTTGTGAGTAGAAGGTACTTACTAAGCATTCGCTTACAGAATTGCATTCCTTATACTGCAGATAAAGGTAAAGGAAAGCTTGAGTAAGAGGTGATGGGAATTTCGGGCCGTAAAAACCGATTTTTCACGTTGCGGAAACCCCGATTCCCATGCCACCGGATCCGTGCGAAGTAAAATAATTTCGTAAAATTTTGAGTAAGAGTTTCTAACCCCTAGATCTACACTAGATTTATATGTTAAGAGATTTACCCTTGATGCAATGTCCTTCGCAATCCCGCTCGTCCAAAGGTTCACCGGATCTCGAGATCGTCAAGTGTACGATCCTCTATGCGTATCCACACAAACAAACTAGGTGGAGAAGACCAAACAAAGGTGTGCTAGCACCTTAGGTTGTTCGGCTAAGGAGGAGGAGAGGGAGAGCAAGAAGATGAGATGAGGAAGAAGATGGAATGAATTGGCTTGTAACCCCCTTCTCATTTAATGTGGAGGTCATTAAAGAGGAGATTTGTAACCTCCATGAGGTACGTGGCACATACATGTGCTAGCCTTGATGATGTGACACATCATTATTGGTCCTCCTAATGCCAACTCACAAATGAGGTGGCAAATGGTCAAGTCAAACTTGACCTTTCATCTTCCTTCTCAAGTCAAGTCAAACTTGACCAAATCTCTCTCATGATTGATCTAATCTAACTATTTGATTCAAACCAACTTAATATAATGAATCTAATTCATTTAATTAAATTGATTCAATGAGTCATAATCTTTATTAGACTCATTTAACACATGAATCAACTTGAGTCCAACTCAATTAGCCTAATTTGGATTACTCTTAATCCAATTTGGTTCAACACATGAACCTAATCCTCTTGGTTCATCATATGAACCTAATCTCCATCTAATTGCCCTTAGTGTGTGACCCTATAGGTTCTTGTAATGTTGGCAATGCTCCTAAACTCATTTAGAAACATAAGTAATGAGCGGTATCTAGCAACACATCATTACTACCCAAGTTACAAGAATGTTGAGATCCAACATCACCTTGTGACTACTAATTGTGACTCTTCATAATATATGACATTGTCCTTCTATCCTAGACATCTAGATTGATCAATGTGAGGCATAGACCGTGTCATCCTCTAATCAATCTAAATCTTGAACTCCAAGTAGACTCACTCAATCAAATGAGTTCAATATCTCATATTGACTCATTTGGGCATGACCATGCACTTAGTGGTCTCACTCTATCAAGAATATCGATGTCAGTCCCGTCATATAGGAGGGATAGATCCCATCTACATCACTCACATCCCTCTGCATAATTTGTTACATACCCAGTAATCGCCTTTATAGTCCACCCAGTTACGGGTGACGTTTGACGAAACCAAAGTACATAACTCCTTATATAAAGATCCATGGTGACTTCAGGTCCAAGGACTAATAGTCATACTAATAGCCACATGAGAAAGTATATGACACTCATATAACGATCCATGATACTTTCTCATGGCGGGTCATTCAGTATACATTCTCCAATGCATACACATGTGTCAACTTGATATCTCCATATCCATGACTTGTGAGATAAAGTCATCGAGTTGACCTACATGCTAGTCTCGTCGCATTAACATTGCCCCTGAATGTTAATACTTGACAAGGAATGATTAAGAGTAGTGTTCCCTATATCATCTCACTATTGATTCAATCAATCGATTGATATAGGTAAGAACCTTCTACTCAAGGACGCTATTATACTTAGTTATTTGGCACCAATACAAATAAGTATAATAACAAAAACAAATGCCTTTATTTATATAAGAATATGATACAACGAGTCCATACAACAATCATCAAATGATTGGCTCTAGGGCTCTAACTAACAATCTCCCACTAGCACCAGTGCCAATCAGTGTAGGCTCTAAGCCCCAATGACCTAGTGTGACCATCATGCTTCCTCTGTGCCAAAGCCTTGGTTAAGGGATCTGCGATGTTAGCCTTTGTGGGTACTTTGCAAATCTTCACATCTCCTCTCTCGATAATCTCTAGAATGAGATGGAAGCGCCGTAGTATGTGTTTGGTCCGCTGGTGTGAGTGAGGTTCCTTAGTCTGCGCAATTGCTCCATTGTTGTCACAATAGAGCTCAATAGGGTCAGCGATGCTAGGAACCACCCCATGTTCAGTGATGAACTTGCGGATCCAAACTGCCTCCTTTGCTCCTTCTGATGCAACAATATACTCGACCTCTGTTGTAGAATCAGCAACTGTGTCCTGCTTTGAACTTTTCCAGCTCACAACACCACCATTTATACAAAACACGAACCCTGACTGCGATCAATAATCATCTTGATCAGTCTGGAAGCTGGCATCACTGTAACCCTTTACAGCTAGCTCGTCATCGCCTCCATATATCAAGAAATATTCTTTAGTCCTTCTTAAGTACTTAAGAATATTCTTGACCGCTATCCAGTGACTTTCACCTGGATCTTACTGGTATCTGCTCGTCATGCTCAAAGCATACGAGACATCAGGATGAGTACATAGCATGGCGTACATGATAGATCCTATGGTTGAAGCATAAGGGATCTGATCCATGCGGTCTCTCTCCTCTCTAAAAGAGAGACCTTGAGTCTTCGAAAGACTCACGCCATGTGACATCGACAGAAATCCCTTCTTGGAGTTCTGCATGGCAAACCGAAGGAGTACCTTGTCAATGTATGTACTCTGACTTAGGCCAAGCAATCTCTTAGATCTATCTCTATAGATCTGTATGCCTAGAATGCAGGATGCTTCACCTAAGTCCTTCATTGAGAAACAAGTCCCTAGCCAAGTCTTGACAGACTGCAGCAAAGGGATGTCTTTCCCAATGAGTAGTGTTGGATTTTTCGGGCCGCGAAAACCATTTTTCGCGTCGCGAAAACCCCGAATCACCCATGCCACCGGATCCGTGCAAAGGAAAAATTCAAAAAATTTCGAGTACGAGTTAGAAAACTTCGATTTACACTAAATCTACAAAGGCTAAGATGTATATACCCTTGATGCGGGCCCTACGCGAATCCTGCTCGTCCAAAATGCCGGATCTCTAGACCGTCAAGCGTACGGTCCTCTAAAAGTATCCACACGGACAACTTAGGTGGAGAAGACCTAAACAAAGGTGTGCTAGCACCTTGATAGGCCACGGCAAGAAGAGGAGAGGGAGAGAGCAAGAAGAACTCAAGGAGGAAGAAGAAGGAATGAATGAGAGAATAATTTTCAAAATGAAAAGTTATTCTTCTCATTCAAGTGGCCGGCCACCATTATGTGTGTAACTCTCCACATTAATGCATTAAGTGTCATTAATGTGAAGCCATTAAAGAGAATGACTTTGTAACTTCCATGAGGTGGCACCCAATGATGATGCGGAGTAACATCATTAGTCCACATCAATGCCAACTCACCAATGAGGTGGCATAAAGTCAAGTCTAACTTGACTTTTCATCTTCCTCTCAAGTCAAATCAAACTTGACCAAATCTCTTCCATGGTTGATCTAATCTAACCATTTGATTCAAGCCAACTTAATATAATGAATCTAATTCATTAAATTAAATTGATCTAATGAGTCATAATCTAAATTAGACTCATTGTATACATGAATCAACTTGAGTCTAACTCAATTAGCCCAATTTGGATTACTCTTAATCCAATTGGATCCATCAAATGAATCAAGTCCTCTTGGTTCATCATATGAACCTAATCTCCATCTAATTGTCCTTAGTGTGTGACCCTATAGGTTCTTGTAACGTTGGCAATGCCCCTAAACCCATTTAGGAGCATAAGTAATGAGCGGTATCTAGCAACACATCATTACTACCCAAGTTACAAGAATGTTGAGATCCAACATCACCTTGTGACTACTAGTTGTGACTCCTCACAATATATGACAAGTGTCCTTCTATCCTAGACATCTAGATTGGCCAATGTGAGGCATAGACCGTGTCATCCTCTGACCAATCTAAATCTTGAACTCCAAGTAGACTCACTAAATCAAATGAGCTCAATATCCTATATTGACTCATTTGGGCATGGCCATGCACTTCGTGGTCTCACTCTATCAAGAATACCGATGTCACTCCCGTCATATAGGAGGGATAGATCCCATCTACATCACTCACATTCCTCTGCATAATTTGTTACATACCCAGTAATCGCCTTTATAGTCCACCCAATTACGGGTGACGTTTGACGAAACTAAAGTACATAACTCCTTATGTAGGGAACCATGGTGACTTCAGGTCTAAGGACTAGTAGTCATACTAATAGCCACATGAGAAAGTATATGACACTCATATAACAATCCATGATACTTTCTCATGGCGGGTCATTCAGTATACATTCTCTAATGCATACCCATGTGTCAACTTGATATCTCTATATCCATGACTTGTGAGATCAAGTCATCGAGTTGACCTACATGCTAGTCTCATTAACATTGTCCCTGAATGTTAATACTCGACTAGGAATGATTTAGAGTAGTGTTCCCTATATCATCTCACTATCGGTTCAACTAACCGATTGATATAGGTAAGAACCTTCTACTCAAGGACGTTACTATACTTAGTTTATTTGGCACCAATACAAGTAAGTATAATGACCAAAAACCAAATGCCTTTATTTATATAGAATATGATACAACAAGTCCAAAATATATTCATCAAATGATTGGCTCTAGGGCTCTAGCTAACAATCTCCCACTAGCACTAGTGCCAATCAGTGTAGGCTCTAAGCCCAAATGACCTAGTGTGACCATCATGCTTCTTCTGTGACAAAGCCTTGGTCAAGGGATTTGCGATGTTAGCCTCTGTAGGTACTCTGCAAATCTTCACATCTCCTCTCTCGATGATCTCTCGAATGAGATGGAAGCGCCGTAGTATGTGTTTGGTCCGCTGGTGTGAGCGAGGTTCCTTCGCCCGTGCTATAGCTCCATTGTTGTCACAATAGAGCTCAATAGGGTCAGCAATGCTAGGAACCACCCCAAGTTCAGTGATGAACTTGTGAATCCAAACTGCCTCCTTTGCTGCCTCTGATGTAGCAATATACTCGGCCTCTGTCGTAGAATCAGCTACTGTGTCCTGCTTCGAACTCTTCCAGCTCACAGCACCACCATTAATGCAAAATACGAACCCCAACTGCGATCTATAGTTATCCTGATCGGTCTGGAAGCTAGCATCACTGTAACCCTTTACAGCTAGCTCATCATTGCCTCCATATATCAAGAAATATTCTTTAGTCCTTCTTAAGTACTTAAGAATATTCTTGACCGCTATCCAGTGACTTTCACCTGGATCTGACTGGTATCTGCTCGTCATGCTCAAAGCGTATGAGACATCAGGTCGAGTACATAGCATGGCGTACATGATCGATCCTATGGCTGAGGCATAAGGGATCTGATCCATGCGGTCTCTCTCCTCTCTAGAAGAGGGACCTTGAGTCTTCGAAAGACTCACGCCATGTGACATCGGCAGAAATCCCTTCTTGGAATTCTGCATGGCAAACCGAAGGAGTACCTTGTCAATGTATGTACTCTGACTTAGGCCAAGCAATCTCTTAGATCTATCTCTAAAGATCTGTATTCCTAGAATACGGGATGCCTCACCTAAGTCCTTCATTGAGAAGCAACTCCCTAGCCAGGTCTTGACAGACTGAAGCATAGGGATGTCCTTCCCAATGAGTAGTATGTCATCCACATACAATATGAGGAAGACAACTATATCCCCTACAACCTTCTTGTAGACAAAAGGTTCATCTTCGTTCTTGATGAAACCAAACTGTTTGATTGCATCATCGAATCGAAGATTCCAGCTCTGAGAAGCTTGCTTTAGTCCATAAATGGACCTATGCAGCTTGCATACTCTGCTAGTATGCTGTGGATCTACAAAACCCTCAGGTTGTGTCATGTACACATCCGAGTAGGTTTCCATTCAGAAACGCGGTTCTGACGTCCATCTGCCAGATCTCATAATCGTGGTAAGCTGCAATAGCAAGCATGATCCGAATGGACTTAAACATCGCTACTGGAGAAAAGGTTTCATCATAGTCAATACCATGAATTTGCTTGAAACCTTTAGCTACCAAGCAACCCTTTTAGATAAGTCCATCTATGTCAGTCTTTCTCTTAAAGACCCACTTACACCCAATGGGTTTTACCCCTTCAGGTGAATCAACCAAAGTCCATACTTGGTTGGTGTACATGGATTCCATTTCGGATCTCATGGCTTCTAGCCATTTCTCGGAATCTGGTCTCATCACAGCTTCCTGATAGGTGGTAGGCTCATCCTCTATGAGCATAATGTCATCATGGTCAGACAAGAGAAATGAGTATCTCTCAGGCTGACGACGTACCCTATCAGACCTACGAAGAGGTATGTTTACTTGAACTGGTTGTTGTTCCTCAACTCCTTGTGGAACAATATCATCCACAACATTTTGTGGTTCCAGTTCAATTTCCATCGAGGCATCAGTGCTATTGTTCGCATCTTGAACTTCTTCAAGATCGAACGCGCTCCCACTAGTCTTTCTAGAAACAAAGTCCCTTTCTAGAAAGACCCCAGTCTTTGCCACAACTACCTTGTGCTGACTGGTAATGTAGAAGTAATATCCCT
Source organism: Zingiber officinale (assembly GCF_018446385.1). NCBI lineage: Eukaryota > Viridiplantae > Streptophyta > Magnoliopsida > Zingiberales > Zingiberaceae > Zingiber > Zingiber officinale. Next base: position 55,037,984 of record NC_055986.1, read on the forward strand.
TAGTTTCCTTGGGATATCCAATAAAATAGCATTTGTCGGATTTGGGTCCTAACTTGTCTGAGACTTGACGTCGAACGTAAGCCTCACAACCCCAAATCCTCATGAAAGACACCTGGGCATCTCTCCCAGTCCATATCCTATATAGTGTCTTTATCACGGCCTTGGATGGAACTCGGTTGAGTATAAAAGCTGCCGTGTCTAGAGCATAGCCCCATAGGTATGTCGGAAGATCTGTGTGACTCATCATCGATCGTACCGTATCTAATAGGGTACAATTCCTCCTTTCGGATACACCATTCCACTGTGGTGTTCCAGGAGGAGTGAGTTGGGATAGAATCCCACACTCAGCTAGATAGTCACGGAACTCATGGCTAAGGTATTCTCCACCTCGATCGGATCGAAGTAACTTAATACTCTTGCCAAGCTGGTTTTGTACTTCATTCTTGAATTCTTTGAACTTTTCAAAGGATTCAGACTTATGTGTCATCAAGTACACATAACTATATCTACTGAAGTCATCAGTAGATGTAATGAAGTACCTATAACCGCCTCTAGCAGTGACATTGAAAGGGCCACATACATCACTATGTATAAGTCCTAACAAGCCAGTCGCTCTCTCGCTGTGCCCACTAAAGGGAGTCTTGGTCATCTTGCCCAGTAGGCATGACTCGCATGTCTCATAAGATTCAAAATTAAATGAGTCCAGCAAACCATCCTTACGGAGCTGGGATAAGCGCTTGTCATTTATATGACATAAGCGATAGTGCCAGAGATAGGTTTGGTTCATGCCATTTGACTTGAACCTCTTGGTATTTATGTTATAGATAGGGCTTTCAAGGTCTAAAATGTAGAGTCCGTTCATCAGAGGTGCACTACAATAGAACATATCTTTTAAATAAACAGAACAACATTTGCCCTTTATTATAAAAGAGAAACCTTTCTTGTCTAAACAAGAAACTGAAATTATGTTCTTAGTTAAAGCAGGCACATAACAACATTCATCTAATTCTAATACAAGCCCAGAGGACAGAGATAGATGATAAGTTCCTACAGCAACAGCAGCAACCCGTGCTCCATTGCCTACTCGTAGGTCCACCTCGCCCTTCGTCAATGCCCTGCTATTTCTCAGCGCTTGCACATTAGTACAAATGTGAGAAGCACATCCGGTATCTAATACCCATGATGAAGAAATAGATAGATTGACTTCTATAACATATATACCTGAAGTGGAAGTCTCACTTCGCTTCTTCTTAAGATCTTCTAGGTACACCTTGCAGTTCCTCTTCCAATGCCCGGTCTGACCGCAGTGGAAGCAGGTAGCATCCTTGGCGACCCCTCCTTTAGGCTTCAGTGCCTTGCCTTTGCTCTTAGCTTGGGACTTTCCCTTTCCTTTGGGCTTGCCCTTGCCCTTGTGTTTCTGAACCATCAGAACAGAGTGGGGCTTAACCTTCTTAAGGTTCAGCTTAGTAGTTCTTAACATGCTAAGCAGCTCGGGCAGTGACTTGTCAATTTTGTTCATATTGTAGTTTAGAACGAATTGACTATAGCTATCCAGCAAGGATTGCAAGATCAGGTCAATGGTCAGCTCTTGGCCAAGCGGGAATCCCAACCTTTGTAGGTTTTCTATGTACCCAATCATTTTGAGTACATATGGGCCTACGGGAGCCCCATCTGACATCTTACACTGAAATAGTGCCCTTGAGATTTCAAATCTCTCGTGCCGTGCTTGTCCTTGATATAGTTGACGAAGATGTTCAACCATATCATAAGCGCCCATCAACTCGTGTTGCTTCTGAAGCTCAGAGTTCATGGTCGCGAGCATTAGACAGGACACATCTAATGCGTCATCTTGATGCTTCTTGTAAGCATCTCGGTCAGCTTGCGTGGCAGTGGCAGGAGGAGCCTCCGGAATGGGCTGCTCCAGAATGTACAATTTACGTTCTTGGGTGAGAACTATTCTCATATTCCTGTACCAATCCAGGAAATTTGCTCCGTTGAGCTTGTCCTTGTCAAGGACAGAACGCAGAGAGAAGGTGTTCGTGTTTGACGTCATGGTTATCTACAACAGAAAAATGTAGAAAATAAATATCATATTCTTTTAATTATTTAATTAGACCTTTAACTAAATGATGCTCCCACTGAAATTCTATAATTCAAGTGGGACAAGATCCACATCATACTATGCCTTGAGTTAGCTTTGGCTAAATCACCCAAGACTTAGTATGATCGGTAGGTAACTAATTACCAATTACATCTCTATGCAACTCTTGTTTATAAGATCATTATCCGCAGTTATATTAAAACTTGAGTTAGCTTTGGCTAATACGCCCAAGAATTAATATAAATGTGATTATGTCCTATATTCCAACCGTTGGAAATATGCCTATAGTTTTACTCGATCCAACCTAGTTAACTAGTTACTCAATCTAATTGAGTTGTACTCACCCATGCGTTGATAGGCGGGACCAAGATTGTCCCTCCGTACCCTACCAAGATAATATGTGTTGCTCTGCTTTGGCAGATTCAACAACACATGTGATCGAGGTAGTGATAGGTATCACGGTATGGTAGGCATTTGAGTTGACGCGATTGAGATCTAATCTAATCGATAGGGTGCATCTTGTACACGATTGATCGAATCGAATCGTTAAGGTGCTAATTAACTACTTTACTAGCATGCATCAAATACACACACACAAGCAATTAATTATACTATTTGCGATTAGTCATGGTCCTACTACGATCTTCTCAAGCCAATGAGAAGATTGGATGGTCAACCTAGGGTCAACAGCTTCTCCAAGCTCCTCCCTTTGGCCACCTTGTGTTGCTCGCGCCCTCCTCGTAACTCCGTCTCGAGTGGACCTTCCACCGCTCCAATTTTGTACATTACAATTTTGAAACTCGAGTTACATTCGAGTCTAAACTAATTTACAACAAGAATAAATAAATAGAAGGGCACGACGCGCAGGTCGGGAATCAAGTACAACACACACAAAACACAAAATGGCACGCATGTTATATTATGAATTACAACACAAATTTTTCAAATCTAATTTGGGTATTTTGGGTCATGACTATCACAAAATAATACATAATTCTAAATTATGTATTTTTTATAATTTTCTGTAATTTTTACTACAATTTTTATGAGTAAAATTTCCCGGCGGTCCCGTTTAGCGATTTTCGGGCACAATCGCGGAACAAATCCCCTTGCGAGGTCAGGGACAGTACCCCTACCCACGATATAACCATCGCGAGTGTTCCCAAGCGATCCTACAGTGCCTTAGTCCGCTGTCCCAAAAGGTTTTGGGGTGAAACCTTTCTGTTTCGGAAAAATCTTCTCGGTAGTCGAAGCTTACAAGTGTCTAAACACTTGTGCTTCGCTTCTACGAGAAAAATACCCATAAAATCATAAAAACCATAAAATTACAGAAAGTTAAAGAACTGATATTTTTCTTAAAAATACAAATTAAACTCGTACAAGACTTCGCACGTGGCTCTGATACCACTGTTGGGAATTTCGGGCCGCAAAAACAGTTTTTTCGCGTTGCAAAAACCCCGATTCCCATGCCACCGGATCCGTACGAAGTAAAATAATTTCATAAAATTTCAAGTACGAGTTTCTAAACCCTAGATCTACACTAGATTTACATGTTAAGAGATTTACCCTTGATGCGATGCCCTTCGCAATCCCGCTCGTCCAAAGGTTCGCCGGGTCTCGAGATCGTCAAGTGTACGATCCTCTATGCGTATCCACACGAACAAACTAGGTGGAGAAGACCAAACAAAGGTGTGCTAGTACCTTAGGTTGTTCGGCCAAGGAGGAGGAGAGGGAGAGCAAGAAGATGACATGAGGAAGAAGATGGAATGAATTGGCTTGTAACCCCCTTCTCATTTAATGTGGAGGCCATTAAAGAGGAGATTTGTAACTTCCATGAGGTGGCACACACATGTGCTAGCCTTGATGATGTGGCACATCATTATTGGTCCTCCTAATGCCAACTCACAAATGAGGTTGCAAATGGTCAAGTCAAACTTGACCTTTCATCTTCCTTCTCAAGTCAAGTCAAACTTAACCAAATCTCTCTCATGGTTGATCTAATCTAACTATTTGATTCAAACCAACTTAATATAATGAATCTAATTCATTTAATTAAATTGATTCAATGAGTCATAATCTAAATTAGACTCATTGAACACATGAATCAATTTGAGTCCAACTCAATTAGCCCAATTTGGATTAATCTTAATCTAATTTGGTTCAACACATGAACCTAATCCTCTTGGTTCATCATATGAACCTAATTTCCATCTAATTGCCCTTAGTGTGTGACCCTATAGGTTCTTGTAACGTTAGCAATGTTTCTAAACTCATTTAGAAGCATAAGTAATGAGCGGTATCTAGCAACACATCATTACTACCCAAGTTACAAGAATGTTGAGATCCAACATCACCTTGTGACTACTAATTGTGACTTTTTACAATATATGACATTGTCCTTCTATCCTAGACATCTAGTTTGATCAATGTGAGGCATAGACCGTGTCATCCTCTAATCAATCTAAATCTTAAACTCCAAGTAGACTCACTCAATCAAATGAGTTCAATATCTCATATTGACTCATTTGGGCATGGCCATGCACTTAGTGGTCTCACTCTATCAAGAATATCGATGTCACTCCCGTCATATAGGAGGGATAGATCCCATCTACATCACTCACATCCCTCTGCATAATTTGTTACATACCCAGTAATCGCCTTTATAGTCCACCCAGTTACGGGTGACGTTTGACGAAACCAAAGTACATAACTCCTTATATAGAGATCCATGGTGACTTCAGGTCCAAGGACTAATAGTCATACTAATAGCCACATGAGAAAGTATATGACACTCATATAACGATCCATGATACTTTCTCATGGCGGGTCATTCAGTATACATTCTCCAATGCATACCCATGTGTCAACTTGATATCTCCATATCCATGACTTGTGAGATCAAGTCATCGAGTTGACCTACATGCTAGTATCGTCGCATTAATATTGTCCCTGAATGTTAATACTTGACTAGGAATGATTAAGAGTAGTGTTCCCTATATCATCTCACTATCGATTCAATCAATCGATTGATATAGGTAAGAACCTTCTACTCAAGGACGCTATTATACTTAGTTATTTGGCACCAATACAAGTAAGTATAATAACCAAAATAAATGCCTTTATTTATATAAGAATATGATACAACGAGTCTATACAACAATCATCAAATGATTGGCTCTAGGGCTCTAACTAACAAGAGGAGGCAGCAAGAGCGGTATCTGGGTGTGTGTGTGTGTGCCGGAACAGTGGAAGAAGATTATGAGATTTGTGATAATGTATTTTCTTATCTCAGCTTTACCTGAACATTAGTGAAAGTCATGTATGATGAATTTACAGTTTGGTAGTAATAGCATGTCAAAGACTTCCCCTAAAGTAGTGAGATAGAATGGTAAGCCAAGGAGGAGTACAAAGGGGAGAAACACTACTTTAGTGTAGCTGTGTGTGACCCCCGCACGGCCGTGACATGACCGTGTGGAGTCACACGGCCCCAACCTTCTCCCTTATGGCCAAGGTGACACGACCATGTGACCCACACGACCGTGCACCTCTTGCTCTCAGCAAAGGCGACACGACCGTGCACCTCTTGCTCTCAGCAAAGGCGACACGACCGTGCACCTCTTGCTCTCAGCAAAGGCGACACGACCGTGCACCTCTTCCTGTCGGCTAGAGTGACACGGTCGTGTGGATCCACACGGCCGTGCACCCCTTTTCGTCTCGCCCAAGGTGACACGGCCGTGTGGTTCACACGGCCGCGCACCTCTTCTTCTCGGGCAAGATGACACGACCGTGTGGATTCACACGGTCGTGCCCCCCCTTCGTCTCAGCCGAGGTGACACGGTCGTGTGAGCCACACGGCCGTGCCCCTCTCCCTCTCTGTCATGGTGGCACGGCTATGTGGAGTCACACGATCGTGCCTTGCCTTATCAGGGAAGGCCTTACACGGCCGTGCCCAGACTCGGGTCTGGTATGGTACTCGACCGATCATCACCACACGACCCAGACCTTCTAGCAGCTCTAGGATTTATCTCAGCTCTGCTTCGCTCCAAAACATGACTTAACAGTCAAAACAAATTCAGAATATATTTTTGGTTCGAGCAGTGTGCATATAATGATGTTTTTAGAAGGTATGGAAAGAGTAACGTCCGTGCCTTAGGTTAGAGTTAAGAAGGGCGGTCGTTACATAATCATACACAGAGAATGTGGACTCAATTAATAAAACTTTATTTATCCAATAAATAAGAACAAATTATAAGACAATTGTCATAGGATATATACCTCTCAATTATAATATATAATTCTCCAATAGCAGTTGTGCTAGATGACGAACTAACAGAAAGCCTAATTGGTTTATACAAATAAAACTCTTTGACAATTCCAATTATAATAATTTGGAGTAAAATTATTCCTACATATATGTACTTTCATAGTATCTTCATTACATAAAGCTGTATTTTTACATTTACAATGATTACACTAACACCATAACTCAGAACCATTTATACATTTTGGATGATTCTTAGTAAAATTTACAAACTATTCAACTTCAGTTATAAATTCATCTCTAATAAATCTATTTTTTAATCTCTTGAATATCTAAGCTTTACTCATATACGTTGTTACCTAATGAAAATATAATTTGAAATATTACTAAACTTGTACAATTTTAATTAAGTTTAAATAAAGTAATCAAACAAAATACTATTAATAATATTAATAGCATGCACTCATATTAAGCTTATATATAAATCATAATTTGAATTTGATTTTGAAAGTCATTTCTTCACAGGTCTTTGTATTAAGTTTAATTAAATCATTTAAGTTGTTAAATCTAGTGAGAGCATCATGAGTTCAATTCATACCCAAGGTTTTTGTGTCATATTAAACTTTATGAATTTATATTGAATTACTTATAATCAGTTTCAAATTGTCTAAATATTATTTAAAGTGCATGTTTAGGTTACTATTTCTTCTAATGTGTATTTGATATAGATTTGAGATGATAATTCATACTATAGATAAGTCAAATAAGAATACAAAATATAGCTTGCTAAAACTACTAAATTGAGGATTAAAAATATTTTAAATTTGATCAAAATTAATTCAGCATTAACTAAACCTGCTTTAACATTAATCAAAATTTATTCAAATTTGATCATAATTATTCCAACATTAATCAATGTTGAAGCAAATACATGTAACATCCCAAATTTCATGATTTAGAGTTTTAAAAGACCTTATTAAAATCTAGAAATGTTTTAGAAAAATTCTGGAGATTTTTAGAAATTTTTAGAGTATTTTTATGAAATTTTTGGAGTTCGTTTGGTATTTTTACCAAGAGGAAGAAGTTTAAAAAAATAATAGAAAATATATATGTTGAAGCCGGGTTTTGAACCCAAGACATCGGACTCGAATCCGATTCTTAACAAATTCAGCCCAACCATCTGGGCTATGGATGTTTTGTTAATTATATGTGGAATAAAATATATATAAGGTAGAAGTTAGTAATAGAGAATAATAGGAAGGAAATAAGTTGCAGCTGAGGATTCGAAACCCAGACCTTTGATTTGGTCAAAACATGGCTGACCAACTGTTCCGCGGTTATTTCGTGAACAGATAAGAACATGTAATATTGTTAAGTTATAAAAGGACAAGTTAAGAGGGGGTTAAGTTATTTCTTTTTTCTCCCGTGACCTAATTCCTTCGCCCTTTCCTCTCTCGTGCGCGCGACAGCGCTATTCGGGCGACGGCGTCGGCGATCTTCGTGAGCGAAAACGAAGCCGAGGAAGCTAGGGCTTCTCCGACGAGCACCCCTCTCCGTGGAGTCTTCGTACCATCGGGCTCCTCTCGTCAAGAAGGAAGTCGGGAGCACGAAGAACAGCCGGGATTGGGAGCTCACCCGAACCCTAGAAGCACTAGGAGGTTTCTCCTTTGGCTGTGAGTCAAGGAAACGAAGGTAAGTTGCTACTCACCTGCAATAAGATAGCTCCGACGTTTAATCCTTGATTTCCTCCTTGTTCCCGAAGCTTTGCATGAGTTTCCTTGTTTTCTCTGTTTTCGGATCATTTGAGCCTTGCAAGTTTCGGAATTTTTGCTGCCGAGAGTTTTGATGTATTCTTGAGTTATGTTCTTAAATTCGTGATGCATGTATTGGGACAGATTTTGGGAGGTTTTCGATTGCTGCACTTATTGCTCATGATATGATACTTGCTTCTTGTTGTTGTATTTGTATTTGTGGCTTATGGATTATGTTGTAAAGAATTGTGGAATGTTAGGGAATTAGTTCTCTTCTTGGCTTTGGAATTATTACAGCTTGGTATAGATTCAATTACTGTGGTATGGCCACTGAATTGCTATGAACATGGATTCTTACTAATTGCTGTTAGATGATTTAGGATCGCTGCAGATTTCAGGTTCTGCCGTGATTCTTAGAGAGGGAAAAGAAGTTGTAAGGATTAAGTATATTGATGTTCAGAATTAGGAATAAGTTGTAAATCAATTTTCATTGATGTTGAGGTTTATGTTAGTGGATTGTTATGTAATTCTTAGTAGTGCAGATTTGTGTTAAAGAATTTAGGATGCTGGAAGGTTTCTGTTGCTTAGTAAACGTATGGGCTGTGAACAAGTTACATAGTTGAACTATGCGTTGAGTATGAACAAGTTTAGTTGTGGAAGGATTCAGTTGGATCTTTAGTAGCATTTCAGATTTAGATTTCTGTGTTATGTTGCCATGAACCTCAATTTTAGATTTTTCCTTGCTGTAATAGAAAAGATCAAGCCTGTTTTCCATAAGGTACTGATTTAAGTAAAGGGACTTTTCATATATTAGATAAAGCAAAATGGATAAGATTCAGTGAAGAAATTGTGGTTGATCAGGACAGAGGTGAGTCTCACAGATGGAGGTACGATTTTTATAAGAAGCCCAAATTTCTATCATGTTATTGGTTACAGACAGGGCTTCCCATTAGGCCAGCTAAAGATAACTTAGAGAAATTGTTATTTCTAGAGGGGATCCAGGAGACAAAAGAAGACTATGAGATTTACATGTTGATCAATGTAGATTCTATAAAGTATTAATAAGCAGAATTTTAGTAGCATAGTATGCAGATCTTAGATAAGCTTACCATGCAGATTTTGATTAAGCTTGTATGCAGAATTTCGATTGAGTTAGTATGCAGATTTTGTTAAGCTTAGTATGCAGATTTTAGATAAGCTCAGTATGCAGATTTTAGATAAGCTTAATATGCAGATTTTAATTATGCTTAATATGCAGATTTCTGTTTAAACTTGTATGCAGATTTTGTTTAAGTATTGCAGTGTTAGAATTGGTTTAAACATTTCAGTTTCTTTTTAAAGAAGTATTCTTTTAGAAGTATTAACAAGTATAAGAAAGATAAAGAAAAGAAAGAAAAAGGCCAAGGCCTTAAGTAGATCCCAAAGTCAAGACTTTAGGGATTTTGGCACACAAGGTGCTAAAGAAAATGCCGAGGCATTATATAGAAGTATTAAAAGATAACAAGTATTTTACTTTTATCAGTGGCACTGTACTGGACTCTCTGTCCTTGGGTTGGGCTCCCATAGTCATCCCTAGGTTTAGATAACCTAGTAGTAACGGCTCGGCCGACGGTCGACGGTCGACGACCATAGGGTCGCCAAATGGGCCGCCGAATGGGTCGGGTCGTTACAAAAGTAAAAGCACAGTTGCCGGGCCCAAGAGAAGTTGATTATTATTTTGAAGTATTATAAGTATAAGTTTTGAACAAGTAAAGCAAGTTTTACATAAGTATAAAGTATTTAAAGAATAAGTCTTTAAACAAGTGAAATAAGATTCAGAAGGTGTTTAGAATTCAGTAAGCTTAGTTCTTTATGCAAGCATGATAGTATAGACTTGCCTTACATGTTTAGCCTTTCAGTATGTTTCTTTACTAATAGAAGAGCATGAGTTAGTTTACTGTTCCTTGCTATTTATGAGCATGATTAGCTATACATGTTTAGTATTTCAGTTAGTATGATTCCTTTGCTATGTATGAGCATGGGTAGCTTTACATGTTAGCATTCAGTTTTAGCATGTTTTTATTTATATACATGCATATCGAGATTTTGTGAGTTAGATAGCGCTTACTAAGCAAATTTTGCTTATAGACTACACTTCCTCTTACTGCAGATAAAGGAAAAGAAAAGATTTAGCAAGGAAGGCGACAAGGTGGCGCGGATGGTGTGTGATGCCAGGACTATGGAAGCCTTGGGACTTAGTTTAAGAATTTATTAAGATTGCCATTTATTAAGAATGTATTAGATGAGTCATTTAGTCTTCCGCTGTTAGTTAATTGTATGCTTTTATTTTGTTTCCGCTATTCATTACTTGCATGATTTGATTTCATTAAACTGCGTGGTGATGTTATTTCTTTTGTATGTTTGATATGTGTTCCAGCCGCCTGTGGCTGTGTATATTATGTTATGTATGTCAGTTTAAGGTCACCGGTACAGGGGAGACTCTGTCGAAATTTTTCGATAGGGTTTCTTCGAGGATTTTAATCATACCGGTTAAGTAGAGTTAGTAGTTAAGTAACGGTCATCCTTAGAGAGTAGTAGTAGTAAGAAGGGTGGTCGTTACAATACATGGTCTCAATATAGAAAAAATATTGGCAAACAAGGCAATTATGTTAGGTCATGCAATCACAAAATGCTAATCAAAATCCTAAACCAAAAATTCGTAGAGAAATGGTACTCACAACTTCCTTGGAGATTAGGACACGAGGCTGAGGATGGTTGAAGATAATGAAGCTAGAGAGGAGGCCGAAGAAGATGTTGAGTCCGCTAGCGCTGAGGAGGTCGGATATGAGCTGAGCTCATCGGAGTTGCGGAGGCCAGATCTAAGCTGAGGTCGCTAAAACTTGGGAGGGTGGATTTGAGGAGGCTGGAGCTAAGGACGTCGGACCTAAGGAGGCTAGACTTGAAGAGGTACGAGAAGAGGGAGTAAAAGCTAGAGACGGGATTAAGGACAGCGACACCGACAATACGTGGAGGGACGCTAGAGAACTAGCCAGAGATGATGTGCCATAGAGGAAGGACTGGGGAAGGATGGAGTTTGTTGGATAGAATAGTTAGAGAGAGAGGAGAGAGAAAGGAGAGATAGCATGAAAAGAAAAGTTGGGTTGGAAACCCTAAATTTGTCCAAATTTAACGATGGAATCAATTATTCCATCGTTGAGTTATGACTGAATCGACAGTTCTATCATTGGTCGACAATGGAATACTTGATCCTGTTCACTACAAAAATAATGATTTAGGGATGAAAATTTGGGATGAATATTTTTCGTCCCAAAATTACAACAAGTTTTGCGACAAAAATAAAATTTGACCCAAATTAGCAACGAAATCTGCAACAAAATATTTTCGGTGCAAATTCCCAACGAAAACTATTTTCATCGCAAAATTCGTCCTAGATTCTGGGACAAATCTAGGATTCATCCCAGATTCTGGGACGAATCTAGGATTCGTCCCAGATTGAAATTTTTTTAAAAATATTTAAAAAAATATTTAGGGATGTGTTCGTATCATTCTCTTGATTTGTCCCCAATTCTGGGATGAATGCTAGATTTGTCCCAGAATCAATCTTTTTTTTAAAAAAGAAAAAAAAAATTGAAAGCCTTAAATATGGATATAGAGATATCAAAATTTCATGATACAAGTTTCTATGTGTTCGTATCATTCTCTTGATCAAAAAAATGTCCTCATATATAATTTTGACCTAATATTTTGAGTGTGGTGATTTTTTAACCTGAATTTGATCTAATTCGGGTTAAAAAATCACCACACTAAATATATTAGGTTAAAATTATAGATGAGGACATATTTATGATTGGTACAAAATTAGAACCCCATAAAACTTGTTTTATGAAATTTCGACATCTCTAGGTCCATATTTAGTGTCTGATTAATTTTTCTTTTTCTTTTTTTTTTTTTAAATCTGGGACGAATCTTAGATTCATCCCAAAATCTTGGACGAATCCAAGATTCATCCCAAAATCTGGGACGAATCCAAGATTCATCCTAGACTTAAAAAAATCATTCGGAAGCCCTAAATATGGACCTAGAGATCTCAGAATTTTATAAAACAAGTTTCTATCCATTCCTATTTTTCTCCTGGTCATAAAAATATCCTAATCCTAAATTTTAATCTAATATATTGAGTGTGATGATTTTTTTAACATGAATATAACCTAATTCATGATAAAAAAAATCACCACACTCAATATATTATGTTAAAATTATGGATGAAGATATTTTTAAGATCATGAGAAAATTAGAAATCCATAGAAACTTATTTCATGAAATTCTGACATCTCTACATCGATATTTATGGCTTCCGATTGATTATTCTATTTTTTTTAATTTTTTAAAATCTGGAACGAATACTGGATTTGTCCCTAAATCTGGGATGAATATAAAAAATTGTCCCAAAATCTAGGATGAATCCATGAATTTGTCCCAAAATCTGGGGTGAATCCTGGATTCACCCCAGAATCAAAAAAATAATTAAGAAAATAAAAATTAATCGGAGGCTCTAAATATAGACCTAGAGATCTCAGAATTTCATGAAATAAGTTTTTGTATATTTATATTTTTCTCCTCATCATAAAAATATTATAATCCAGAATTTTAACCTAATATATTGAGTGTGGTGGTTTTTTTAACATGAATGTGATCTAATTCATGTTAAAAATTACCACACTCAATATATTAGATTAAAATTGTGGATTAGAATATTTTTATGATTAGGAGAAAACTAAGAACCCATAGAAATTTTTTTCATAAAATTTCGATATCTCTATTTCCATATTTAGTGAAACATAGATAGTTTACTATTAATTAAGTATGTTAACCTTCAACGCATGTTTGAATATGTGTCTAAAACTTAAAATATAGACCTACAAATGCCAGAATTTCATGAAACAAGAGTCTATGAGTTTCTAATTTACAACAAAGCAAATATTCATTCCAAAATTGTATACAATATTGCGACAAATAGATTTTTTGTTGTAAAATTAGCGACGAATTTGGGGACGAAAATATTATTCATCGTCAATTTGTACTCAAATTCGTTGCCAAATTTGCAACAAAAAAATATTTGTTCCAAAAGTTGGCAACAAGAAGTTGGGGACGAAAATTTTTTCGTTGAAGAATTCGTCCAAAAAAATTCTGCAACGAATTTTTTTTATAAATTCGTCCCAAAAAACTATATTTTTTGTAGGGATTGTTAATCCTTAATCTATTATTGATGGAATTTTCTTTATGTCATTCATCACCGACAGAATCATGATCCCGTTGTTACACCAGTCGTTAATATGGATTATTTTTGTAGTACTAAGCCACTGATTATTCTATCCTTACCTAGCTAAACACATGTATGCAATGATGATACTCAAAGACACATAGTTCAATATTACAAATCACTCCTACAGATTTAGAGAGAGGCAATAAAATATATTATAATATATAAAATATAGGTTGTAAATTAAATTTCATATGGGGCTAACGTGATTAAACATGGAAAAGAAAAAATTTTATCCCATAATTAACTTGCGAGACCACGCATGATTAAATCATATTTTTATTTCATCCTCATCTTATTTACATAACAAGACAAGACAAAACAATCTTACTCAAAATAAATTGGTTTGAGTTTAATTAGAACTAAGTAAATTGTCATCCCATCAGAAATGGCAATGTCATCTACATGTAAAAGTCTCCTAGTAAATTTGGTGCTCCAATTTTCAATTAAAAAAAAATTGCAAAAAGGTTGGAATCATCCTCATATATCTTGTTGGTATAATTGTGCACTAAGTGATTGAATTGGATCATGATTTTGGTGCTTTGGGCAAAGGGTTAATTTAGGATCATATTTTTTTTAATCTAAAATGTATATGAAGTTTAATTGAAATGCATCTAGAGACTTAGCGCGACTTGATGGCTTGAAGTTTGAAGATCAAACAAGGATGTTATGGAACAATTGAGAAATCACAAGACGATGAGTATAAAAGTGTCATTGAGTTGGAGGAAGCGAACTATTTAAGTGAAGCTAGGAGGATAACCAATGGAATGAATGGAGAGTTTACTGTATATGAGAAATGAATAACTTGACAAGAGATAGTCTGTTGGGCGTTACAAGAGACGAAGGGAAACGGAGTCCTTTCGTTTCTCTCATTGCTGCAAACTGCTGCAAACGCCAAGGAGACGAAGGGACGTCCTTTCTCCTTCGTCTTCCTTAGTCTTCTTATAAAGGTGCGTCCAAGCCTTTGAGAAGAGGATGAAAGAGATCGCAGCAGAAGGTTTGTGGAGGTGATCAGAGAGCGCAGGGAAGTTGTGAGGTGATCAGCGAGCGATAGAGAACGTCCAGAGGCTGGGATTTGGTTCGTGAAACAGTTCGAGGAGGTTCCGTGTGGTGATCTTCTCGGTGACTGCAGCAACGACCTCTTCGTCAACCGACGTCTTCAATTGCGATTTCTTCGGGAGATTACTGTGAATAGTTATCGCTTTCGTTTCGTTTTATTTCATGCTTTCAAAGATACAACATAGTCTAATAAGCGAAGGCGAGTTGTAAAGTAAAATCTTAAAAGAGTTGAGAGTTGTAAGGTTAGCTCTCAACTTAGATAAAGATTCAATTATTAGGATGATTATAATTAATAATCCACTCAGTTGAAGGTTACCTTCTGCTGATTGATGGTTGAGTTGATTAGGTAGTCGCCTCGAGTTGATTAACCAATGAACATAATATTTATAGCTGTGGTTGAATCGACTGAGCTAATTGTAGTCAAATTAGGACATAATCCAGTTGATTGCTAACTTCGCCGAAAAGGTAGAGATAGTTGCTGATCTAACAAAGCTAGATGGCAACGATCAAATGATCTAAGAAGTACATAAAATAATCAACTATGATGGAAACCAATTAACTGAATAGTCATTGGAACGTAGAGTAGAACCTAAAGCGATAATAAAAACACTTGAATGATAGTGAATCCATTTGACAACGACAGAGTAGTCGAATAATACGAGAAGTTGAAAATGATGGAATGCTATAAAAGAAAGACAAAAGAGAATATACAAAAGCTGACATTATTACTTATCATTCAAAATCTCTTGACCTCTCTTATATAGCCATAGTTTTAATCTTCAAACTTACACTTGTCTCATCTTTTAAAGAAGATTGCAAGAGATTTCTCTATCAAAAAAAATCTGAGAAAGAGAAAAAAACTAGTGAACTTTTTAAAGTAACTCATCGAAGAATTATAAGTCATGAAGAACAAAGGTTATGAACCAGGGTGTGAAATGTTAGTATTTATTTTCTTATCTTATTTAATTTTGTTATATTAATTGGTTGATTGACTTCCCATTGCAGAATTAGAGGTTATTCACCCTCCTATAACTATTTACTATTCAACCATTGCAGAATTGGACTCACTTATGTCTTGACCCTTCTTTCAGGTCAGACACACAATGACAATTATAAATTAACTAGACTTGTTTGTGTCATATATTTTCCTATTGAAACACAGCAAAGATTCAATGCAACTAATAATTCCAATTCCTATTCCAACCCCGTTAAATTAACTGATTTCTAGAATATTTTTTAATAGATATATATACACATATAAAATAAAATATAGAGAAAATGGCCAAAGCTGGTGTGCTTCCAGGAAGGACTGCTTTTAGCTTTCATGCCATTATTAGAACTCCATCTCTTACCATGTGTTTTGAATGTTCTAATGCTTTAGCAAAGTGGCCCCGCTTTTCCAACTCTATAAATTCCACCACCATTTCCAACTCCTCTAAAATCTCTATCTCATCATTCTGTAATTGATCTCCCCAGCAACGATCGATCTCCCTAATGGACTTGAAGTGGCTCAATCTCGACCTCAATATCAGCTCCCTCCACGACCCTCCGGCGAAGCCCGGCCCCGCTGATATCGAACGCCCCGACTTGAAGCAAGTGAAGGAGCTGGAGGCGGAGCTGGGCCGCGTCTCCGACGAGAACAAGCGCCTGAAGGAGATGCTCGCCTCCATGGCTGCCAACTACAGCGCGCTGCAGGGCCAGATGGCGGAGCTCACCTCCAAGGCCTCCGACGATGATGGCGGCGGCGACGCTTCCTCCTCCGAAGCCAAGAGGAAGCGACTCGCCGTCACCGACAGCAGCACCTCCAGCGAGGGGGAAGACTCCAGCTGTAAGCGCGTGAAGGAGGACCCCTGCAAGCCCCTACTCTCCAAGTTCTACGTCCGCACTGACCCTTCCGATTCCAGTCTGGTAATTAAAATCCTTTCCCAATGCTCCGTCTCAATTTCTCCTCTAGTTTTAACTCACTCCTCTGTTCTCGAATCTTAATCAGGTGGTCAAAGATGGGTATCAATGGAGGAAGTATGGCCAAAAAGTGACAAGAGATAACCCTTGCCCCAGAGCTTACTTCAGATGCTCCTTCGCTCCATCCTGCCCTGTCAAGAAGAAGGTGAACCGAGTTTCTCATCCATCTGAAACAGAGTCCCCTTAAAATTCAATCAAAATCTGATTTTTGATCTAACTGGATGATGAATTTTCGGGTTTCTCAGGTGCAGAGGAGCGCAGAGGAGACGTCCTTGTTTGTCGCCACCTACGAGGGCGAGCACAACCACAGCAAACCTTCTCAACCCCAATCCGGCCGCGGTGCGAGCAGCTTGGCCCACGAGCGAACTCTTCATCTTCCTCCTCCCGCGGCGGCGGCGCCGCCTGTGCCGAGCAAGGTGATGCTGGAGTTTAGCCAATCGAGGAGGATGCAGAAGTCGGAGTCGCCGCCGGAAGCAGAGCTCCCACGGAGCCTGGTGGAGCAAATGGCGGCGTCGCTGACGAACGACCCAGCCTTCAAGGACGCCGTGGCTGCGGCAGTCTCCGGCCGGATGTTCCAGCCACCCCCTCCCATGTAACAATTAGCAAATGCTTCCTATTCTGTTTTAATTATTTCTCTTTTTTTTTTAAAAAAAAAAAGAAAAGAAAAAAAGAGAGGGTTTTGTGGGGTTTCTCTTCATGAAAGATGATCATGAAGAGAGCAAGAATGTGAATAGAAATCTTGGGGCAGTTAAGAAACTAGATTTAGATTTGTCAAAACACAGAAATAAACAGCTCTGTTAGATGCAATTCCAGATTCCCTTTTAATTTCAAGCAAGTATGCCTCCTGTGATAATTGCATGATCAAATTCTCTGCCACAGTCAATAAAAATTCCAATACCATAATTCCGTAGAATTAATGAGAATGATTTTTGAACATTGGATAAGTCCAAAGAGACTGTCGGAACCTTCCTTCTAATTGAATGTATTCATGAATTGTGACTACATTGGCGGCTGCGCACCGACTGGGCCTCGGAAAAGTCAACAAACCGAGTCCAACGTCAAACACGTGTGGTTAGATTTCTGGTCAAAAAGGTCAAGTAGCAGGTCATTGTCGTAACAAGTGAATCATACACACGCAGGATATGTTATAATCTCTTATAAATTCTCTCTATTTATGTATATACACAGACGCGCTTGGGTAGAAGACTTTTCGATTTTGGTGAGCTGCTTTAGACGGGCGTGTGGGAAAAGTATTGACAATCTTTCTTCCACAAACACAATTGGTATTCAGTGACTCAACTTGGAATTCTTATCTTCTAAGATTAGTAGTCTTTATTTCCATTTTGGCTTGTTATTTTTACCTTTAACCGGATGGAATTTCCTAAACCACATAGAAGTGGCGCCCAATTAACTGTCGATTGCTCATAAATTTGCTACACAGAGGCCACACACAGGGCAAGTTTGTGTCGCGCAGACCGACCGCTCACAGCCAGCAGTGTTGAATCTCCACCCACGGGCCACGGCATAGGATATAACGTTTGGCCGCTTGCATGGGAAAGGCACGGATGACCGTGCTTGCCTCTCTCACGCTGTACGAATTGGTGGAATCAAGTTGGAATGTGTTAGCTTCATGGTCAGCACCAACTGTCGTTGGCTGCCTTAGCGAAGCACTCAAGGGCGCTTGTGCCTTTAAGCAAGTGAAGCTTCAAGTGTAAGATGGTCCACTAAAAAGGACCTGACCTCTTGCTCTAGCTCTTTCACTAGCTTTTGGGGAAAAGTGATGGACTATCCTGCCTCATGTGGTAAAAATCTATTGCCCTAATGAGATATGATGACTGGATCCTCCCAGCATACTGACTGATCTGGTATAGAATAACACACATTGATGTGTTCGACAAAGTCCTTCCGAAGCTCAGGCAAAGCAATCTCACCATTCTTCGAGCCCCTAGGCAAATTTCTTTTTAATCCTTTAATATTTTTTTTTTAAAAAAACTTCCCCGCCCTTTTTTGCAAACATGGGACCAATAGCGGCGAGTTTAAAATTTTTTTAAATAAATATAAATATTAATTTTAAAAAATAGATTTTTATATAAAAATTTAGTTTTTTGACTTTTAAATGTAAAATTATTAATTAAATTTATATATATAAATTTTAATAATAATTTTTGAATTGATAAAATTGGTAAATTATTTAATATTCTTGAAATATTGTTAATCTTAAAATTTAGTTTTTTTTTTTTTTTTGCTTTTTTAACATTCTACTTTGAATTGTATAAATAAAAAAAATCCTAATTCATATTCTTATTGAGGAAAAAAAGAAAGAGTGAGAAAAAAATATTACCGGTGGGAAAGGAGAAAAGTGTCCTATGAGAGTATCACCGACGAAGGAGGAGGAAATTATAGAGTTACTGATGAGGAAGGAAAATGACGCGGATAACTGATGAGAGAGGTGTTGGTGCAATCTTCCTTGGGTCAAGACTGACCAGGTTGACTAAGTTCGAGTTGGCTCGAGCTTGAGTTTCAATATTTAGATAATATGTATGAATAAGAAGTCAGGTAGGTCAAGGTTGACCGGAGACTTGATTACAATATATTTAATGAAGCTTGGTCAAGGTTGACCTAGTCAAGTGTGAAGTCTAGTTAGGTCAATGTTGACTAGATGACTGTAAGTGGTGAATAGTCTATCGAATGACTAACAATCCAAGTAGATCAAGGTGAATAGATGTTTCGCAAGTGGAAAATCATAAGAGGAGATAACCCTAGGTAAAGAGTCAATCCTAGGGGGAGATAACTCTAGGTACCTTGGGGAGGTAACCCTAGATAAAGAGGAAAACATTAGGGTGAGGTAACCCTAGGTAATGAGAAGTCTTGGAGGAGTGAACTCTGAGCAAAGTGAAAGTCCTATTGAGTGAAGCTAGGCCTTAGTGAGTGAAGTTAGGTGATGAAAGACCTGATCAGTGAAGCCAAATAATGGAACCCTAGGAGGAGGTAACCCTAGGTAGTGTGAAGTCGCGCTATCAACCGGACCATCTAATTTTGGTAAACCTAAGTATAGTTTTACCAACACTATTTTGCATTACTATTATTTGATATTGTACTAATTTAGCATTACAAGAAAAGACTTGTAGATCACGTGATCAGACATTGAGTAGAGAAAGTCCAAACATATCTGAAGAACCAGATGTTTAGTAAGTGAGTTGAGGTAAACTACTGAAGGTAATAAAGTGAGGTCATGTCCCATTAGGGGCAAACCTTAGATACTGATCCAACTGAAGAAACTAACAGTGATTTAAGTTGAGATTAAGACAATTCTAATTGTCTGAATCTTGCATACTATATTTGTACTAAACTTATCTTGCAGAATTATGTTCTAACTCTATTTTGTAGGGTAAATATTATTTTTGTTTACCAACATTGATTTGCAAAAAATGATGTTCCGTCGATGTAACAAAGGTGTTCAGTAAACGGATCAAAGAAACATTAAAACTGTAAAATTTGAATCAAAATATAAAAGGAAAAAGTTGTTCAGCCGACGGATAAAGCCTTATCAGTCAACGAAAGACTATGGTCTTAAGGATTGGGCGAATCATATCTAAGCAAATAGGGAAAACAAGGTTTAGTTGATGGAAAGATCTTGATCCGTTGGTGGAACACTGAGATTTTCATGATCTAACGGATCAGATCACCGTAAAACAAAGAAGGAATAGTGGATTCATTGACGAATATAAGGATCATTTGACAGATAGGTTTAGTTGATGGAATGAGCCCTATAAAAGAAACCCTCGAGCTCTAAGCCAGATAGAACTTCTGCCTTATGATTTTCTACTACGCATTCACTGCTCGTGCAAGCTGTGACTACTACAACGCTGGAAGGCTTCCGACAACTACACTTTATCTTGTATTTATTCGTTGTTGGTATTGTTGGATTGTTACATACGTGAGAGGGAGGGGGTGAATCACATGATTTTAAAAAACTTGTCTTTTTTGTTTTATAAAATAAGTATGCAGTAGAAAACTAAACATGAAAACAGAACAAACAAGAACTCGATTGATTACTTGGTTTGAAGCCTTTGAAGACTCCTACTCCAAGACCCATGATCCCTTGAACCATATTGATAGACAATTCACTATAATCCTCTTTCGAAACTGCCAAAAGGGGGAAACAAGTATAATAGAAAAAGGATAGGATAAGTGTAAGAAGCTACACTTTCCTTTTAAGCAATAATTAAGTACACAAGGAAAACTTCGTTACCCAACACTTGTAGATTGTTAGATAGAGCTCAGTGTTGGATGACTTCTCAGTAGTAGTCGAGCACAACAATATCTTAGCAGAGCAGCAGCATGAAGTCGAAGCAGTCGGAATGTCGAACGAATGTATAGAAGCTTGTAGAAGAGATGGTATGAGTTGTATTGAAGCTTTGGTCGTGTAGCCCTCTTAAAGAGGGTTGAAGGCGCCTTCCATAGCACTAGAGGCACCTTCCATTGGCAAAGTTTAATCCTGAGAAAATCGTGTCTTATCGTCACTGAGGTCTTCTGTGTTATCCGACCGAAGGCGCCTTCCAAGCTCTTAAAGCCGCCTTCCATCGCCCAACTCAAAGTGCCTTCCTTCACATGGAAGACACATCGGGTATTGTTCACCTAAGGTTTTTTGTGCTCGTTTTATCCTGCAAAATATGTTAGTTAAATATAGAATATCTAGCCTATAAAATAAAGTTAGCACAATAATAAGATAGTAGTAATAATGAGTTCCTATCCTTCCAAAACCAAGAACTAGCCATGGCCTTAATTTAGGTTTATAAAATGGACCTAAATTGGACTTGCACCTAAAGTCCTAAATTGGAACTCGTCCTCACTGGAACACTCTCCTCTAGTGGCTTACCTTACATACCTTGCAAAATCGCTTGACTCTACCTCAGTCCACTAAATCTGTCGGCTAGTTGTCAGGTCCGTAGATCCAACTGGGCTTCACCCAGCTGTTAGGTCCCGAGGACCCAACCCAAAATCCCACCAGATATTAGGTCACTTCTTGACCTATCTAAACTTCTACCCCAGCTATCAGGTCTTTCAGACCTAGATGGATTTTAGTCTGGTGTCAGACTAGTCAAGTCCTACACACTTGGTAGAGAGGTTAGATCACAATACATCTAATATTAATCCACTTGTCATTCATCAAAACTCAAGTTTGATCATTTGTGCCAATTTCACTAACAATCTCCTCCATTTCGATGTAATAATATCCTAGGCTAAAGTCAGAAAAATATGCAAAAAGAAATAGCAATAAAAATGATTCAAGAGAAAAATTAAGTAACTTCAATTTCTATTTTATTCTCTCGATTATTTTAGGGTTAAGATTTTCAAAGTTTTGAATTTTCTTTAGTTTTTCTTACTTAAGCCTTACCCTCCCTCTTTGGCATTCATCAAACACATATAAATAAGTAAGTGTAAGCAAACAAGAAGGCATATCAAGCAACAAATTTTTTAAAGTTTTTCATAACAACTTGTAGGTCTATTTCAAGGAGGAGTTAATGATAAGAAAAATTTTCAAAGTATTTTGAAAGGAATTTTCATAAATTTATAAAAGGTTTTCAAAATTTTGACAATTGAATTTTGTAAAAACAAACCATTTTGCAAAGCTAAATTTTGCAAAAATTTTACAAACTATTTTCAAGACAAATTTTAAAACACTTTTCAAAAGTTATTTTTAAAATAATTTTCAGAAAGGTGTTGTAAAGTATTTTTTAAGTTAAATTTTTCAAGACAACTTTTGAAAAGAGTTTTTCAAATTATTTTTTAAAAATATTTTTTTAAGTAATTTTTAAACATTTTGAAGGTTATAAAATAATTTTGAAAGGTTGTAAAATTTTCCAAAATTGACAAAATTTTTCAAGGAAACTACCAAAGAAGGTTATAAAGTAAGTTTCAAAACACTTTTCATTTCATTTTTCAAAATAGACATTTGAAACAGCATAAAAGTATTTTTCAAAGCAAGTTTTAAAAGTATTTTACAAATTTAAAGTTAATTTTCAAAACTATTAAGGTCAATATTGCAAAAGAGAGTTTTTCACTACTTTTGAAAATAGAAAATTTTGTAACATATTTTGAAATGACATTTATCTCAAAATATAAAAATTTCATAGAAAAATAATGATTTTGAAATATCTTCCAGCTTGACCTGATATTATTTTGAAAATAATGTTTATCTAAAAATTGTCCTTAAATGTCTAACCTTTAGTTACTAGAAGGTAGCACCGTTCACTTGGTTAGTCAAGTTATGTACTATTGTCCAGTTAGATTTTTACTCAAAAAATAACTACTTAACTTGATCAATGTATTGTAATATTTTTTGCCAAGACTTATGTTGATGCACTAATATAAACATCTGATATCTAAACAAAAGGCTTATGCATCTCATGTCATTCTAAGTTTTTGAATACACAATCAAGGCAGACCTAGTATGTTTGTGAGATGCTTGTTACTTAAATCTATATGACCATACTTTCTAGGGGTTTGTCGTAAACTAAGGTTAAAATAAATTTTGAAATACTAGAGAAATGAAATTTTTTAAAGAAATATAAATAAGAGTAGCCTAGTATTTGAAAATTTATTTGATAATAAAAGTCCTAGTCTATCATGCACATTCCCAATTTTCTTCTTAAGTTACTAAATTAAGATTTTGGCAGTGGTTTAATGAAGATATCAGTCAAATTTGAATTCGACTCAACATAGTTGAGTTCAATATCTTTTTTGGCAACGTGATCTCTAATGAAGTCATGTTTAATTTCAATATGTTTGATTCTTAAATGATGCACTAGATTTTTAGTTAAGTTGATTAAACTTACATTATCAATAAAGATTTTTTATATTTTTATGTTCTAAGTTAAAATCTTTTAATGTGTGCATCATCCATAATAATTATGCCACACACTCGCCCATTGCAATGTACTCTGCTTCAATAGTAGATAAAGCAACACAATGTTATTTTCTACTAAACCAGTTAACAAGTGATGATCCAAGTAGTTGATATCCACCACTTGTATTTTTTTGATGTAACTTACAGTCAATATAACCAGAGTCAGAGTAACCTAGAAGTTTAAAATTAGGTGTTCTAGGATACTAAATTCCTATATTTGGTGTGCCTTTCAAGTACCTAATGATTCTTTTTACATTAGTCAAGTGAGATTCCTTAGCACAGGTGTAACACCCGTAAATTTCCTCTCTTCCAAAAGAGCCAAAAGAAATAGAAGAAGAAAAAAAAATAAAAATATATACATAAATAACCCGGGCTAGGATTTGAACCCTAGACCATTAATCTAAGATTGGTTTAAGTAGCCATTAGGGTGGTTGTAAAGCATCAAATTGGAAATAGGAAACTATTCATTATATGTAGATTATGTGTGAAGAGATGCTTTAACTTCTACTTAGTTTAAAAGGGAATGGAAGAGACCAAAACCTAACTTTTCATTTCCTCTTCTCCTCCCTAGCCGAAATTTCCTCTTCCCCTTTCTTTTTAGTCTTCGGCCAAGAACCTTAGAGTTCCAAGTTTCTAAGTTCTTCAAGAGGAGAATCTAAGAGGAGAGTTTTTATAAGGATTAGTACGCATGTGAAGAGTGACTTGGAGATTAAGGCACACAAGAGAGGATTGTCTTTCCTACATCCTATAATAGTAAGATATAGCGAAAGGATGTAAGTACTACTTGTTAGGACCTTCGGATGGCTAGAGAGGGGGGGTGTGAATAGCCTCTTCGCAAACTTACACAAATTTTCTTCCAGAACTTTGTTAGCACAGCGGAAATAAGCAAAAATAAACTAATACAAGGAAGAAAACAAAACACCACTAACACAATGATGTACGAGGTTCGGGGATAACTTGCCCCTACTCCTCGGCGTGTCCGTAAGGTGGACGATCCCTTGATCTTTCGGTAGATCAACCCCCGGACAGATTCCGGCTAAGTATTTCTCCTTCTCGGTGGAGAAACCTCTCCACAAAGTCTCAAAAGGATTTAAATGAAGCACAAGACTTACAGAGTTTGGTGGCTACTATGAATGCACAATTAACTTGCAGCCACAATGAAAACAGAGCTTAAAGAAGCGGATCCTCAGCGAAGAGCTCCACACGGCACTCTTGCTTAATCGACGACAGAGAGTTTGCAATTCAAAAACATTATCCTAACCTCTCTTTGTAACGACCACCCTTCTTACTACTACTACTACTCTCTAAGAGTGACCGTTACTTAACTACTAACTCTACTTAACCGGTATAATTAAAAAAAACCACGAGAAATCCCTACCGAAAAATTTCGGCAGAATCTCCCCTGTACCGGTGACCAAATAAACAATACAACAGTTTATATACTCAGCCACAAGCGGCTGGAACATATAATTTCACAACCACGCAGTATAATAGCACAATAAAAATCTGAAACTACTCTAGCAATGGTAAACAACCATATCACTCCAACAATAGGAGGTATCAAACTACAAATGTGGAAATAAACTCAACTACAATCCCAATTTCAATATAACATTAAAAGATAACTAAAAGATAAGTCTTGACAATTTTGCCAGCTAATTCTGGATCTCTCCATAGTCCAGCCATCACACACCTTCATCACCACCACCTTGTCGCCTTCCTTTCTAAATCTTTTCCTTTCCTTTATCTGCAGTAGGAGGAAGTGTAGTCTATAAGCATAAAGCTTAGTGAGCGCTATCTACTCACAAAAACTCGATATGCATGTATATAAATAAAAACATGATAAAACTGAATGCTAACATGTAAAACTACTCATGCTCATATATAGCAAAGGAATCATGCTAACTGAAATACTAAACATGTATAGTTAATCATGCTCATAAACCAATAAAGGAATCATACTAGCTGAAATACTAAACATGTATAGCAAATCATGCTCACAAACCAATAAAACTATAAAAGAAGCATACTAAACATGTAAAGCTACTAAACATGTAAAACTACTAAACATGTAAAGCTACTAAACATGTAAAACTACTAAACATGTAAAGCTAAACATGCTGAATAATCTAATAGCAAGAAACAAATAAAACTACTACTACATGCTTCAAATAACAAAAAACTAAACTTTCTAATTCTAAACATTTTTGAAGCTTGTTTCATTTGTTTCAAAACTTATACTTTAATACTTCAAAATAGTAATAAACTTCTTTTGGGCCCGGCATTGTACCACTTTGCGCGCATTCTTAATAAGAATCGAGGTAGCTAATCCCGAAACTACTAAGATACTTCTAGGCCATGTGCCTAGGGGCAACTTGGAGCCCATCCCTTGGATCTTGTGTCCGGTACATGCCCTTTAAAAGTAAAATACTTTCTTTTTAACTATAACTTCTTTATACTTGCCCTTACTTGGCATTTAAGCAAACACCTTGTGTGCGCTTTTGATATTCAATCTTCTGGAATTGAAATCAAGTCTAGACCTCAGTCTTTCTTGCTTATAGTTCTTAAAGACAGAAACTCATGCTTATGTAATAGCAAAGAAACTAATAATTGCATGCTCAAAATATTCTAATAGCAAAAGAGACTAGAAAGTATCACCGTGCACATCTAATGGCAAAGGGAACTGATCATGCTTATATTATTGTTAGAAAAATTCAAAATTATTTCTAAAAGCATTCTGATACATAGTTAGCAATTAAGAGCAATACTCAACAACCTTTCTTCATGCGTTCTGATACATAACGAGTAACAAATGAGCAATTCTCAAAAACATTATTTCCTAATGCATTCTCACTAAATTATTTAACAGTAACCGAGATAAACAAATCTGTACATGCATAGGACCGAATTCTTTAAGCAGGCTACAACAGCAATACAAAGCAGCAAGTAAATTTCAGTACTACCACTTAGCCCACTAGCAACAACAATCCTGTATAGCATGCTCCGAAAACAAAGAAGGAACTAAATCCCTAGCAAGCTCCAAAACAGCATATATCAAATGCAAGAAAGGTAAAACTAAACCCTAGCAACCCCATCTCAGCATGTGCCAAGACAAGGAAAGAAAAACTAAGCTCCTAACATCCACAATACAGCATGTTTCAAAACTCGAAGGAAACACCAAAACAAAGCTCGAAACTATTCTCAAACCTCTAGAAATTCCAATTCTGTACAGCGTGCCCAAAAACAAACAAAGAAGAATCAAAGCTCGCGGAACTACTCCTACTGCAGGTGAGAAGCAACTCACTTCGCGTTCTCGAACTTACAACCGGAGAAGAGGACTCTAAAGCTTCTAGGGTTCGGAGAATGTGAAGATCTCTGCGATCCCTTCCTATCCGCGTGTTCTCCTTGACGAGGAGAACACGAATCCGTGAACGACTTCTGAAAAGAAGCCCTTGCCGGCCGCCGGAGAGGAACCCTAGGTCGGCTTCACCTTCCGCCTGATCTGCCGCCGTCGCACGCGAGAGGTGAGGAGAGGAAAAGAAATTTTAGGTTTTCCGAAAATCACTTTAGTCCTCGCTTTATAACTAGGGTTATTTTCGGTTCCAATTACAATTTAACTATATTTCTCCCTCTTGAGTTAACATAACTCGCTGGCACAGTTGGTTGGCCGCGTTTTGCTTAAAGCGCGGCTCGCAGGTTCGAGTCTCGGCTGCAACTATTTTTCTTCCTATTTATTCTCTATTCACTAACTACTGCTTAAATATTATTCACTCCATATAAGGTTAATAAAACCGTGTATCTCAGCTGGTTGGGCCGGTTTTGCTTGGGTCAGTCCGACCCGAGGTCGTGGGGTCGAACCTCGCTTTCAACAATTTTTGTCAAAAGTTCTTTCTTTTTGTAAACATACTAAACGACCTCCAAAAATTACGTAAAAATACTCTAAAAATTCTTAAAAATCTCTAGAATATTTTAAAAGTATTTTCAAATATTTTTATGGACTTTTAGAACTTGAAATAGGGAAAATTGGGTCGTTACAATTCCCCATAGCTTATAAAAAGTTCGTCCTCGAACTTAGAATAGCTCTGGATACTTCTGTCTCATACTGTCCTCCCGCTCCCAAGTGACTTCCTCGTGCTTCTGGTTCTGCCAGACGACCTTCACTAGTGGTACTTCTTTGCTTCTTAATCTCTTGACTGCTCTGTCCACTATCTGTGTAGGTCTACTCTCAAAACTAAGATCCTCTTGGATCTGCACTGACTGAGGCTGAATCACTTGGCTAGGGTCGTGGAGACACTTCTTTAGCATGGAGACATGAAATACATTATGTATTGCTGACATGTCTTGTGGTAAGTCCAGCCTGTAAGCTACTTCCCAATCCTTTCTGTGATCAGGTAAGGTCCTACATAACGAGGACTTAATTTGCCCTTCTTGCCAAATCTCATCACTCCCTT
Source organism: Zingiber officinale (assembly GCF_018446385.1). Classification (NCBI taxonomy): domain Eukaryota; kingdom Viridiplantae; phylum Streptophyta; class Magnoliopsida; order Zingiberales; family Zingiberaceae; genus Zingiber; species Zingiber officinale. The sequence continues at coordinate 55,065,799 of NC_055986.1, forward strand.
CATAGGAGCGACCTTGAGAAAGACTGAATCCCCTACTTGGAATTCAAGTGGCCTACGGCGTATGTCAGCATAACTCTTCTGTCTACTCTGGGCAGTCTCAATTCTCTGTCTGATCTTCTGAATAGCCTGAGTAGTCTCATCCATCAGCTCTGTCTGAATGCCCAGTTCTACTTCCATTTCTTTTCTCTCACCTGCTTCTTGCCAGCAAATGGGTGATCTGCACTTCCTACCATACAGTGCCTCATAAGGTGCCATCTTGATGGTGGCCTGATAGCTATTGTTGTAGGCAAATTTAGCTAAGCATAGATACTTGCACCAACTTCCTTTGAAATCTAGTGTACAAGCTCTGAGCATATCTTCTAGAATCTGATTTACTCGCTCTGTTTGTCCATCAGTCTGAGGATGGAAGACTGTGCTGAACTTGAGTTTGGTGCCCATTGCAGTCTGAACACACTCCCAAAAGTGAGAGGTGAAGTGCCCATCTCTATCAGAACAATAGATTTAGGAACTCCGTGAAGTCTGATCATCTCTTTAACATACAACTGTGTCAACTGCTCTATAGAGTGGGACACCTTGATGGCTAGAAAATGAGCAGACTTGGTCAATCTGTCCACTATCACCCATATCGCATCATATCCATTTGTGGTTCTTGGAAGACCTGTTATGAAGTCCATGGATATGTCTTCCCACTTCCACTCTGGTATAGGAAGAGGTTGTAGAACTCCTCCTGGTCTCTGGTGTTCTGCTTTGACCCTCTGACATGTCAGGCAGGTACTGACATATTTAGCTACATCTCTTTTGAGTCCAGACCACCAGAATCTTTGTTTCCCGTCTTGATACATCTTGGTAGAACCAGGATGCATGGAATAAGGTGTACTATGAGCTTCTTCTAAAATTTTCTTTCTCAGCTCTTTGTCATTGGGAACACAAAGGCGGCTCCCCTAATAAAGAATCCCACTGTCTGATACTCGAAACTCTAAATTTTCTTCTTTCTGTATCCCTTGTTTGATCTTTTGGATATCAGGATCTTCACTTTGCTTCTTCTGTATATCCTCAAGCAGGGTTGACTCTAGAGTCAATGCAGAGAGTTGCCCATAAATAATTTCGACTCCAAAGTCTGACAACTCTTTCTGTAGTGGCAGGGCTAATGATGACAGAGACATCAGGGATGCACTGGACTTTCTGCTTAGTGTATCTGCCACTTTGTTAGCTTTACCTGGGTGTATTACTTTCTATCACTTCCAACTGATAATACCCAGAGTACAGGTCTATTTTAGAGAACACTATTACCCTTTTTAGCTGATCATATAGATCATCTATTCTGGAATGAGGGTATTTGTCCCTAACTGCTACTTTGCTCAGCGCTCTAAAATCTATGCACATTAGCATGGATTCGTCTTTCTTCTTAACGAACAACTCTGGAGTTTCCCGGGGTGAATGACTAGGGCGGATGAAACCCTTGTCAAGTAACTCCTGAAATTGTTCTTATAACTCTTTTAGCTCTGCTAGAGAAATTTGGTACAGAGCTTTTGAAATTGGCTCCACTTCTCTGTTGGGAGGTAGTCCAGGTAGCTCTTCTAGAAATACCTCTGGATATTCACAGACTACCCGAACGTTTTCCTGCTTGGGTCTTTCTTGTTATCTTTATCCTTCCAGTTCTGATTACTTGACTGAGGTCTCTGTTTCCCCCACTGTCTTATCTTTGATCTTGACTGACTTGTGTTGCGTTTGTTGTGCCTTGATGTTGTTCAGATAATGCTCACTAATGCCCTGCTGACCAGCTCTTCACCAATCTATGGTCGGTGAGTTTCACTACTCACATTAGGTGTTATTTCTGGTCTCCGCATTAGGAGCATCAGTCTGACTCGTTCTTTCACTATACTTACTGACTCTAGGCAAAGGTGAGCTAGCCTGTTAAATCTTTTAACCGCTTCTTCTACTGGTAGGTCACCTTGTCTGAATTCCATAAGCTCCTCATACTGTTTATTGGCGATCTGTTGACGGAAGAATTCTTCGTAAAACTCTATCTCGAAGTCAACCCAGCTCATCTGGTTGACTGCTCACTTACTCTTAACTCACTCCCACTACATACAAGCATCTCCAGATAGGAAGAAAGAGGCACACTTAATGGTATCAACCTTCTCGACTTCTGGTCAATCAAGAAGCTCCATTGTGCTCTCAAATGTCTTGAACCAAGCCTGGGCATCCCAGGGCTCAGTCCTTCCTGAGAAGCTTTCTGGTTTCAGCTTCAGCCACTGGATGAGATATGCTTCTTGTCTTTTAGATGATGTGGCGACTTCCAGGGCAGCTGATGGGACTTCAGTCACCACTGGGGTCTCCACATTAATGGTTGGGGGAGTGGGAGGAGCTGGCTTCTGATTGGCCATTAGATTGGCAATCACTTGCTGCTGCTCGCTACTTGTCTCTGAAGTTGAGCAACAACTTCAGAGAGAATAGGCTCAGGGGTTCTGGGCTCTTCGTTCTCCTGAACTCGGTCCTCAGTACGAACGGTACGGGGACCTCCTCTTCTTGACAAATAATTATGCAGAGGAAAAAGACTAAATAGCTTCTCTAACCCTTCTAATCATACTTATATATGAATATAGAAAAGGGAAACAAAATCTTCTATCTTACTTAAGCATTCAAAAAAAAATACTCTATACTGCAGTTAATAATAAAGGAAAGCAATAAAGAAAGAAATTAAATACTTTCTTACTTGAAGACGACAAGGATGATGTTGATGTGTGTGTGATGCTGGCGAATGGGAACTGCTCTGATACCAACTGTAATGACCACCCTTCTTACTACTACTACTACTCTCTAAGAGTGACCGTTACTTAACTACTAACTCTACTTAACCGGTATAATTAAAAAAACCACGAGAAATCCCTACCGAAAAATTTCGGCAGAATCTCCTCTGTACCGGTGACCAAATAAACAATACAACAGTTTATATACTCAGCCACAGGCGGCTGGAACATATAATTTCACAACCACGCAGTATAATAGCACAATAAAAATCTGAAACTACTCTAGCAATGGTAAACAACCATATCACTCCAACAATAGGAGGTATCAAACTACAAATGCGGAAATAAACTCAACTACAATCCCAATTTCAATATAACATTAAAAGAGAACTAAAAGATAAGTCTTGACAATTTTGCCAGCTAATTCTGGATCTCTCCATAGTCCAGCCATCACACACCTTCATCACCACCACCTTGTCGCCTTCCTTGCTAAATCTTTTCCTTTCCTTTATCTGCAGTAGGAGGAAGTGTAGTCTATAAGCATAAAGCTTAGTGAGCGCTATCTACTCACAAAAACTCGATATGCATGTATATAAATAAAAACATGATAAAACTGAATGCTAACATGTAAAACTACTCATGCTCATATATAGCAAAGGGATCATGCTAACTGAAATACTAAACATGTATAGTTAATCATGCTCATAAACCAATAAAGGAATCATACTAGCTGAAATATTAAACAAGTATAGCAAATCATGCTCACAAACCAATAAAACTATAAAAGAAGCATACTAAACATGTAAAGCTACTAAACATGTAAAGCTACTAAACATGTAAAACTACTAAACATGTAAAGCTACTAAACATGTAAAACTACTAAACATGTAAAGCTAAACATGCTGAATAATCTAATAGCAAGAAACAAATAAAACTACTACTACATGCTTCAAATAACAAGAAACTAAACTTTCTAATTCTAAACATTTTTGAAGCTTGTTTCATTTGTTTCAAAACTTATACTTTAATACTTCAAAATAGTAATAAACTTCTTTTGGGCCCGGCATTGTACCACTTTGCGCGCATTCTTAATAAGAATCGAGGTAGCTAATCCCGAAACTACTAAGATACTTCTAGGCCATGTGCCTAGGGGCAACTTGGAGCCCATCCCTTGGATCTTGTGTCCGGTACATGCCCTTTAAAAGTAAAATACTTTCTTTTTAACTATAACTTCTTTATACTTGCCCTTACTTGGCATTTAAGCAAACACCTTGTGTGCGCTTTTGATATTCAATCTTCTGGAATTGAATCAAGTCTAGACCTCAGTCTTTCTTGCTTATAGTTCTTAAAGATAGAAACTCATGCTTATGTAATAGCAAAGAAACTAATAATTGCATGCTCAAAATATTCTAATAGCAAAAGAGACTAGAAAGTATCACCGTGCACATCTAATGGCAAAGGGAACTGATCATGCTCATATTATTGTTAGAAAAATTCAAAATTATTTCTAAAAGCATTCTGATACATAGTTAGCAATTAAGAGCAATACTCAACAACCTTTCTTCATGCGTTCTGATACATAACGAGCAACAAATGAGCAATTCTCAAAAACATTATTTCCTAATGCATTCTCACTAAATTATTTAACAATAACCGAGATAAACAAATCTGTACATGCATAGGACCGAATTCTTTAAGCAGGCTACAACAGCAATACAAAGCAGCAAGTAAATTTCGGTACGACCACTTAGCCCACTAGCAACAACAATCCTGTATAGCATGCTCCGAAAACAAAGAAGGAACTAAATCCCTAGCAAGCTCCAAAACAGCATATATCAAATGCAAGAAAGGTAAAACTAAACCCTAGCAACCCCATCTCAGCATGTGCCGAGACAAGGAAAGAAAAACTAAGCTCCTAACATCCACAATACAGCATGTTTCAAAACTCGAAGGAAACACCAAAACAAAGCTCGAAACTATTCTCAAACCTCTAGAAATTCCAATTCTGTACAGCGTGCCCAAAAACAAACAAAGAAGAATCAAAGCTCACGGAACTACTCCTACTGCAGGTGAGAAGCAACTCACTTCGCGTTCTCGGACTTACAACCGGAGAAGAGGACTCTAAAGCTTCTAGGGTTCGGAGAATGTGAAGATCTCTGCGACCCCTTCCTATCCGCGTGTTCTCCTTGACGAGGAGATCACGAATCCGTGAACGGCTTCTGAAAAGAAGCCCTTGCCGGCCGCCGGAGAGGAACCCTAGGTCGGCTTCACATTCCGCTTGATCTGCCGCCGTCCCACGCGAGAGGTGAGGAGAGGAAAAGAAATTTTAGGTTTTCCGAAAATCACTTTAGTCCTCGCTTTATAACTAGGGTTATTTTTGGTTCCAATTACAATTTAACTATATTTCTCCCTCTTGAGTTAACATAACTCGCTGGCACAGTTGGTTGGCCGCGTTTTGCTTAAAGCGCGGCTCGCAGGTTCAAGTCTCGGCTGCAACTATTTTTCTTCCTATTTATTCTCTATTCACTAACTACTGCTTAAATATTATTCACTCCATATAAGGTTAATAAAACCGTGTATCTCAGCTGGTTGGGCCGGTTTTGCTTGGGTCAGTCCGACCCGAGGTCGTGGGTTTGAACCTCGCTTTCAACAATTTTTGTCAAAAGTTCTTTCTTTTTGTAAACATACTAAACGACCTCCAAAAATTACGTAAAAATACTCTAAAAATTCTTAAAAATCTCTAGAATATTTTAAAAGTATTTCCAAATATTTTTATGGACTTTTAAAACTTGAAATAGGGAAAATTGGGTCGTTACACTCTTCTTCCTCCTTCTTATTTCTCTGCTTTCTTCACTGCGTTTTCCTGCATCGAATCACTGCAAGCTGCATAGAATCGCTGCAATCTATATCGAATCACTACAATCAACTCAGGCGTCGCCAATCACTCCTCCTCCTCATCTGGTCCTCTGAACTCACACCAATACCATCCATGGTCTTCACTGGTGTCTTCTGAGCTCGAACCAATGCCAAGGAGTCAAGCTGATTGCAGCCAGAGCATACCCAGATCGCCAGTATCCGTTGATGCTTCAAATGCACCATTTGCAGCCAAACTCAGTAGAAAAATCATTTTGTCTTATTACTCTGATAGACCTTAATTTGAATTCAAGCATCGCTATGATACCTGCAACCTGTAACTCAAAAAGCTCACAGCAGATCGTTAGTTCAGAGAAATCAGAAGTTGCAGAAAGACAACAGAATACAAATGACATCGCTGTGGATCGGTTAGCAGACCGATCCATGGCTCTCTGGACCGATCAGGACACATCCTGATCGGTCTGGGATGGTGCTCATCAGTCTGCGGACCGATCAAGACTTAGGCTGATCGGTCCCCAGACCGATCAGCCAACTCTGTGTGAGAGTTGGCCTCGTCTCTGATCGGTCTCCAGACCGATCAGTAACTCTCACAGAGCCGCACTGATCGGACTCTGATCGGTCTGTGGACCGATCAGGCCTTATGCTGATCGGTCCCCAGACCGATCAGCCAACTCTATGTGAGAGTTGGCCTCGTCTCTGATCGGTCTCCAGACCGATCAGTAACTCTCACAGAAAGCTACTGATCGGTTACTGATCGGTCACCAGATCGATCAGATAACTCAGTGTATCACTGGATCGATCCACTGATTGATCCAGCTCTTGGTTTTTACCCAAACCAAGTCCCAAGCCTTCCAAACCAACATACGGTCAACCTTGACCTATTGGTACATCATGCTTAGCATCCGGTCACTCCCTTGAACTGCTAGGACTCCCCGCCAAGTGTCCGGTCAATCCCTTTGACCCACTCGGACTTTCTCCTTCGTGCCAACTATCCTGTCACTCCCTTGATCTACTTGAACTTCCCAACACCAGATATCCGATCATCCTTGATCCATCTGGATTTTCCCTTGACCGGCTTCACTCACCAGGACTTTCACCTAGCTTCACTTACTAGGATTTTCACCTGGCTTCACTCACCAGGATTTCCCGAATCAAGTCGACTCACCTCGGGTCAACCAGGTCAACCTTGACCAAAGATTGCACCCACAATCTCCCAAGTTTGTATTTTGTCAAACATCAGAATACAACTTTTCTATCCTCGTCAAACATCAAAATACAACTTCTCTGTTTTTTGTCAAACATCAAAATATATCTCGAGTCAGGTCAACTCGAGTCGGGTCACCCAGGTCAACCTTGACCTAAGGTTGCACCAACAATCTCCCCATTTTTGATGTTTGACAAAAACCATAATCAAGTTAGGTTAACCGATAACCTAACTTAGGTTTTCCAATGTTCTTCCTTGAACATTCTCCCCAAACTCTAATGTTCTTCCTTGAACATTCTTTGGATATTCTCCCATTCTCCCCCTTTTTGACACACATCAAAAAGAGTGAATCAAGGTCAAGAGTTTCTTCCTAATGAAAGTCCCATACCTTTCATTGAAACCCTTAATTTCCCCCTTGATACTAACAATCAACTTAGTGATAATCCCATATCACTCAAGTCTTTAGAGTAAAAACTCCCCCTTGACTAATAAGTAAAACTCCCCCTAAAAGTCAACTCCCCCTTGACCATTGCACCAACAATGTCTTGGAGAGTTTCAAACCTTTAGAAATCCAAAACACAAACTGTGTTTTAACTTTCAGCTGAAATTTCAGACAACACAGTCGAAAATCAGCATTTTGGCACGCCCGATCGATCACCAAACCGATCAGGAGCTCTCTGGATCGGTCCAGTGACCGATCCAGCATCACCTGGACCGATCAGGGAACCTCCTGATCGGTCACACATGTCTGATTTCTGATTTCTGAATTTCTTCCTCCCAAAATTTAGAAACCCCTACAAAATTACAGAAAATTCCAAAAATTATAAAATTTTGAGGATACATTCCTCATACCATATACTATCATGGAAAAATAGTTTTCTATGAAAATAACTTCCATTTTCAAACCTTGATACAAAGTTTAAAACTTTGAAATAGTTCAAGTTTACCTCAATTTTGTATCAACTTGCTCAATGATGAATGCTGTCACTAGAAAAGCTTCATCAAGGTTTTTCAAATCAATTTTGAAATGATTTTAAACCATTCAATTTAGGACCACAATCTTAGGGCTAAGTGTACATGACTTGTACGCAAGCTTTCCCTATGATCCTCAATTTCGAATTAGGCTCATCTAGGTACAAAAACTATGCACCTTGATCCTAACTCATAATCCTAATATCTCACACACATCTAAGGTGTATCAAACAGTCCAACAATCAAGGTTACATGATTTATAGGAAAAGGTCCAACCAAGTTTCCTTGGTTGGAATATATGAGTAAGATCTAGGAACCAAATACACATGAATTATGTAATGGTCTTCCCCATACTCAATTGATGTCTCTTCAACCTAATTATTCAAGAGATGTATGATACATTTTGAATAATTCTGCTGATCCTAGCATCTCACCCCATTTCTAGCAAACAAAAATAATTTGTTAAGCCTTATAGTTTGTGTGAGATGTCCCCAAGTTGCCCAAATTAATTTCCCAATTTCTCTTGTTGTTTTAACTGTCCTCATTGATCATGATGATGTCCGAATGGTCTATTGAGCCAAACACATTCCCAATTCTCTCCTCAAATGACTAAATTCATTTTCCGGAAGAGGTTTGGTGAAAATATCGGCTAGGTTTGACTTTGACTCAACATATGTGAGCGCAATGTCTCCCCTAGCTACATGATCTCTAATGAAGTGATGACACACTTCAATATGTTTGGTTCTTGAATGATGGACAGGATTTTTCGTTAGGTTTATTGTGCTAATGTTGTCACATAACACTTGCACTCCCTTATACGAAAGTCCATAATCTTCTAGGGTATGGATCATCCACAACAATTGTGATACACTCTCTCCCATGGCAATGTATTCAACCTCGGTCGTGGAGAGAGCAACGCAATGTTGCTTCCGACTTGACCAACTAACCAAAGATGAACCTAAAAATTGACAACCCCCACTAGTGCTTTTCTGATCCAACTTGCACCCAGCATAATCGGAGTCGGTATAACCTATCAAATCAAAAGACTCAGTACGTGGGTACCAAAGACCTACTCTAATTGTGCCCTTAAGGTATCTCAAAATTCTCTTAACAGCAATTAAATGAGATTCCTTGGCACAGACCTGATATCTAGCGCACATGCCCACAACAAAAAGTATGTCCGGTCGACTAGCTGTGAGATATAGAAGACTACCGATCATGCTTCTATATTGCGTCAGATCAACTGGTTTTCCATTCTCATCATTGTCAAGGCGAGTGTTTGTCGCCATTGGAGTGGATACTTCCTTAGAGTCACTCATTTTGAATTTCTTGAGCATCTCTTGAGTGTATTTTGTCTGATGGACATAAATGCCATCTCGAGTTTGTTTAATTTCAAGTCCAAGGAAGAATGTCAATTCTCCCACCAGACTCATCTCAAACTCACTTTCCATGTGAGTGATAAATTCATTTAAATAGCCCTTGTTATTTTAGCCACAAATTATGTCATCGATATACACCTGGGCTACAAATATGTTTTCACCATCTCTACGCAGAAATAGTGTTGGGTCTATTTGACCTCTCACAAAACCCTTTTCTAGTAAGTACGTTGACAACCTTTCGTACCAAGCTCGAGGTGCTTGTTTAAGCCCATACAGAGCTTTCTTGAGTTTGTACACGTGGTTTGGAGCTTCGGTATTCACAAACCCCGGTGGTTGTTCAACATAGACCTCTTCTTTAATGAAACCATTTAAGAAGGCCGATTTAACATCCATTTGATAGAGCTTGAAACCTCTATGTGCAGCAAAAGCTAGCATTAAACGAATGGACTCTAATCGAGCCACGGGAGCATAAGTTTCATCATAATCGAGGCCTTCGACTTGACTATAGCCCTTGGCTACAAGTCTTGTCTTGTTTCTCACTACTTCTCCCTTTTGGGTTAACTTATTTTTGAAGACCCATTTGGTTCCAATAATGGTGGTCTTCTTAGGTCTAGGAACTAAGTCCCACACTTGGCTCCTTTCAAATTGACCTAACTCATCTTGCATAGCTATAATCCAATCAGGATCGTGCAATGCCTCATCAACTAATTTTGGTTCGATTTCTGAGATCAAGGCGACCTCATTAGACTCATTTCTAAAGAATGATCTAGTCCTAACCCCTTGTTGGATGTCTCCCACAATCTGGTCTTGGGGATGACTAGAGGCTATCCTAGATTGCCTTGGTGTTGACAGTGTCTCATGAGTGGTCTCACTAGACACAGGCAAGGGCTCAATATCAGGCAAGGGATCAGGCTGAGCCCTCTCTTGCCTTTGCTCATCATTATCGGAGTCAATTTGGACTCTTTATATGTTTTGATCATTTAAACTTAGATTTCTAAGTTCAAATTGAATTTCTCCTACATCCCTTGATTGATCATTTGATTTAGGGATTTCTTCAAACGCTACATCCGAGGACTCTTCAATCAACTTAGTCCTATTGTTGTAGACTCGATAGGCTTTGCTGATGAGAGAGTACCCGACCAGTATCCCTTCATCAGCCTTAGCCGTGAACTTTCCAAGATGATCCTTGGTGTTTAAGATAAACACCTTACAACCAAACACCCTAAGATGTTTAATTGTAGGGGGTTTCCTAAACCAAAGTTCATGGGGAGTCTTTCCTAAAAACCTATGTATCAAGACTCGGTTCTGCACATAGCAAGCTGTATTTACAGCTTCAGCCCATAGGTAGCTCGGTAGAGAGTACTCATTGAGCATGCTTCGTGCAGCCTCTTGTAAGACTCGGTTCTTTCTCTCCACAACCCCATTTTATTGTGGGGTCCTTGGAGTAGAGAACTCATGCCTATATCCTTTTTCTTGACAAAATTCCAAAAATCTATGGTTTTGAAATTCTCCACCATGATCACTTCTAATTGTTTTAATTGTTGTTGATTTTTCATTTTCAGTTCTTCTACAAAAGGAAATAAAAATATCTATGGTTTGGTCCTTATTTTTCAAAAAGAAAGTCCATGTAAATCTAGTAAAATCATCAATGATTACTAAGCAATATCTACTTCCATTCAATGAAATAACATTACTGCAATCAAACAAGTCCATATGTAATAAATCTAAAGCAGTAGATGTACTTACAATGCTCTTACCTTTATGAGGCGCTTTTGTTTGCTTACCCTTTTGACATGCATCACATAGTTTTGACTTTTGGTACTTGATGCTTGGTAGACCTCACACTAATCCTTTGTTGACCAGCTTTCGAATGTTCTTCATGTTTACGTGGGCCAACCTCCTATGCCAAAGCCAAGATTCTTCTTCTTTTGACATGAAACACTTAGCAGAGGCATTAGTAGCACTTTTAAATGATAGTTGATAAATGTTATCTACTCTTGTGCCTACTAGTACCGTGTCAAGTGCGTCAATGTGTTTGACCAGATATTGACTTGAGTGAAACTCAATTGTGTAACCCGTATCACACAATTGACTGACACTTAGGAGATTAAAAGTCATCCCCTTGACTAGAAGGACATTTCTGATTTGGAGACATTCGGATATATGAATATCTCCAACTCCTATAACCTTAAGGCTACCATTATTACCAAAAGACACATTACCTCTATTTTTGTTTTGAAGGGTAGTAAAGAGTGACTTATCCCCAATCATGTGCTTGGAGCATCCACTATCAACAAACCAAGTTGATAGATGCTCCCCCTCGACAAATGCCTACAAGACACGAAAGATAGATGTTTTAGGTATCCAAATCTTGGGACCTAATGCATCTACAATGTAAGACCTAGGAACCCATGCCTTGGTCACACCCTTCCTAGTCTCATGAACCCTAGAAGCATATGATCTATGAAATTGGGTTCTAGACACTAGTGAAATGAAACTAGACTCTTTGAGTTGATATCCTAACCCGGCTTTGTTGTAGACCGCCCTTTGGGCATTTAGAATCATGTCTAAGGTCTTAGAGCTAGTTGAGAATTTCTCAAGCATTTTCTTGAGTTTCTCAACTTCACTCTTTAAAGCTTTGTTTTCATCCTCAAGAAGCTCTTGATGTAGGTCATCGACCTCTTCTTCACTAAGAGCCTTCAATTTTTCTACTTCATCTTTTAGTAATTTAATTTCTATTTTTGATTTCTTGAGCAAAGTAGATAAATGAGTAATAGTTCTATAACACTTTTCTAAATGAGGCGAAGTTACCTCTTCATCATCCGAAGATGATGAAGCCGCGACTGACGTGTCACTTGTGTCACCATCACTTCCAGAATCCAGTTCCTCCCTTTCCATGAGCGCTAGTTGATGTGTGCTCTTCTCCTTCTTTTCTTCCTCCGATGAGCTTGAGGAGGATTCATCCCAAGTAGCTTTGAGAGCTTTCTTCTTCTTGGCCCTTTCTTCCTTCTTCTTGAGTTTTGGACAATCGATCCAATAGTGTCCTTTCTTGCTACACTCATAACAAGTAACATTAGTTTTATCAATATTTTGATCAGTAAGTTTACCTTTCCCTTTGTATCTTCGGCTCCTTCTCATGATCCTCCTTACAAAATTCGCCATCTCGCTTGATGATGATCCTCATTCATCATCGGACTCGGAGGAGGATGAGGATGTAGGGATCTCTTTCTCCTTCTTCTTTTCTTTCTTTCTTCTTCCATCCTTGCTCTTTTCTCCTGCAACTAAGGCAATACCTTTCTCTTTTTGACCTTGGTTAGCAAGTTCATGAAGTTCCAATTCACAGAAAAATTCATCTAACTTAACAATTGAAAGGTCCTTGGAAACCTTGTAGGCATCTACCATAGATGACCACAAGGCATTCCTTGGAAAGGCTTTGAGTGCATACCTTACGAGATCGCGATTCTCTACGCGTTCATCTACGGAATGAAGACCATTGAGGATCTCTTTGAACCTTCCGTGTAGTTCACTTACCGTTTCGTTCTCCTTCATGGTGAGGTTTTGTAGTTGGTTTAGGAACAAGTCTCTCTTGGCGATCCGAGAGTCTCGGGTTCCTTCTTGGAGCTTGATGAGCTTGTTCCATAAATCTCTTGCACTCGTAATTAGACCTACCTTGACGAGTTGATCTTTGGCTATCCCACATTGTAGAGTTACCACCGCCTTGGCATCGGCTTGTCCTTTGCGAGTTTGCTCGGCGGACCACCTTGACGACTCTAGTTCCTTACCTTCTTCGTCCTTTGGAGGTGTGAACCCTTCCTTGACCGAGAACCACATGGAGATGTCGGTCTTGAGGTAATACTCCATGCAGCTCTTCCAATATTGGAAGTCCGCTCCGTCGAAGTAGGGTGGACGATTGGTGCTAAAGCCTTCCTTCATAGCCATCTTCTTGCTCTTTAGGGTGTTAGTCCGGATGAAGAGCGCCAAGCTCTGATACCACTTGTTAGGACCTTCGGATGGCTAGAGAGGGGGGGGGGGTGTGAATAGCCTCTTCGCAAACTTAGACAAATTTTCTTCCAGAACTTTGTTAGCACAGCGGAAATAAGCAAAAACAAACTAATACAAGGAAGAAAACAAAACACCACTAACACAATGATGTACGAGGTTCGGGGATAACTTGCCCCTACTCCTCGGCGTGTCCGTAAGGTGGACGATCCCTTGATCTTTCGGTAGATCAACCCCCGGACAGATTCCGGCTAAGTATTTCTCCTTCTCGGTGGAGAAACCTCTCCACAAAGTCTCAAAAGGATTTAAATGAAGCACAAGACTTACAGAGTTTGGTGGCTACTATGAATGCACAATTAACTTGCAGCCACAATGAAAACAGAGCTTAAAGAAGCGGATCCTCAGCGAAGAGCTCCACACGGCACTCTTGCTTAATCGACGACAGAGAGTTTGCAATTCAAAAACATTACCCCAACCTCTCTTCTTCCTCCTTCTTATTTCTCTGTTTTCTTCACTGCGTTTTCTTGCATCGAATCACTGCAAGCTGCATAGAATCGCTGCAATCTGTATCGAATCACTACAATCAACTCAGGCGTCGCCAATCACTCCTCCTCCTCATCTGGTCCTCTGAACTCACACCAATACCATCCATGGTCTTCACTGGTGTCTTCTGAGCTCGAACCAATGCCAAGGAGTCAAGCTGATTGCAGCCAGAGCATACCCAGATCGCCAGTATTCGTTGATGCTTCAAATGCACCATTTGCAGCCAAACTCAGTAGAAAAACCATTTTGTCTTATTCCTCTGATAGACCTTAATTTGAATTCAAGCATCGCCATGATACCTGCAACTTGTAACTCAAAAAGCTCACAGCAGATCGTTAGTTCAGAGAAATCAGAAGTTGCAGAAAGACAGCAGAATACAAACGACATCGCTGTGGATCGGTTAGCAGACCGATCCATGGCTCTCTGGACCGATCAGGACACATCCTGATCGGTCTGGGATGGTGCTGATCGGTCTGTGGACCGATCAGGCCTTAGGCTAATCGGTTCCCAGACCGATCAGCCAACTCTGTGTGAGAGTTGGCCTCGTCTCTGATCGGTCTCCAGACCGATCAGTAACTCTCATAGAGCCGCACTGATCGGACTCTGATCGGTCTGTGGACCGATCAGGCCTTATGCTGATCGGTCCCCAGACCGATCAGCCAACTCTGTGTGAGAGTTGGCCTCGTCTCTGATCGGTCTCCAGACCGATCAGTAACTCTCACAGAAAGCTACTGATCGGTTACTGATCGGTCACCAGGTCGATCAGATAACTCAGTGTATCACTGGATCGATCCACTGATCGATCCAGCTCTTGGTTTTTACCCAAACCAAGTCCCAAGCCTTCCAAACCAATATCCGGTCAACCTTGACCTATTGGTACATCATGCTTAGCATCCGGTCACTCCCTTGACCTGCTAGGACTCCCCGCCAAGTGTCCGGTCAATCCCTTTGACCCACTCGGACTTTCTCCTTCGTGCCAACTATCCTGTCACTCCCTTGACTTACTTTGACTTCCCAACACCAGATGTCCGATCATCCTTGATCCATCTGGATTTTCCCTTGCCCGGCTTCACTCACCAGGACTTTCACCTAGCTTCACTTACTAGGATTTTCACCTGGCTTCACTCACCAGGATTTCCCGAATCAGGTCGACTCACCTCGGGTCAACCAGGTCAACCTTGACCAAAGATTGCACCCACAATCTCCCAAGTTTGTATTCTGTCAAACATTAGAATACAACTTTTCTATCCTCGTCAAACATCAAAATACAACTTCTCTATTTTTTGTCAAACATCAAAATATACCTCGAGTTAGGTCAACTCGAGTCGGGTCACCCAGGTCAACCTTGACCTAAGGTTGCACCAACACTACTCACCTACAGTATGAGTTACTTCGATGATGCAAGTTGTGATATGTTTTATGCATGTTAAAGAAGATACATATTGTGATATGTTTTATGCATGTTAAAGAAGATTCATGTTATGATTGTAAGAGGCCCTCTAAAGTTTTAGGATTAAGAGTATGTTTGGAGTATCTTGAATTGCTTCCCATTTAGTTTTGGGGCTAAGAAGCATATTTAAGTTCCCTAAAGTGCTTCCCTATAAGTGTGGGGGATTAAGCACACATAAGGTGCTTGTTTAAATGACAAGTAAGTGTGAGTATAAGAAAGCAATATTTAAAAGAAAGTATTTTACTTTAAAGTGGAATGTACTGGACACAAGGTCCATGGGTGGGCTCCTAGATCACCCCTAGGCCTTAGTGGGCCCAAGCAAGTTTATTATTATTTTCACTAGTTATGTAATATAAAGTTTTCAAAATTCATTGTTTGTCTTAGTGGAAGCCTTCCTAAGTTTGAGAACTAGAGGTATAAAGTGTAGCATTCATGAACTCTATAATATGACAAGACTTATGTTTCCATTACATGTTTACATTACTAGCATGGTTTTAAGTCGATGTTTTACATGATAAACCTATTTAAAAATGGATGCCATGTACATATTTCCGAATTATGCATTTTAGCGTGAATTACTGTCAAGTGCAAGTTTTTGTGTTTTCCCCAAGCAGTTTTGACAAGCATGTTCCCTTTTTAATGCTTGTTTTGTGAGTAGATGGTACTTACTAAGCATTCGCTTATAGATTTGCATTTCCTTATACTGCAGATAAAGATAAAGGAAAGCTCGAGTAAGAGGAGGCAGCAAGATCGGTGTTTTGTGTGTGTGTGTGACGGAACAGTGGAAGAAGATCTTGGAACTCGTTAATGTATGGAACATGTTAGATCTAGGTGCTGATGTATTTTCTTATCTCCGCTCTGCAAAGAAATACTACCAAGAGTTGTTTATGATGAATTTATCAGTTTGGCATTAATTAGAGTGGCAAAGAGGGAATATCTTGTTGGTGCGGTTAGCACTAACGGTCTAACTCAGGTTTTGATGAATGACAAATTAGGTTAAGTTAGGTTTGTTGTTGTCTAACACTCTGATCGAGTGTACAGGCGAAGTCCAGACAGATCGACTGACTAACCGGATGTCTGGCACGAAGCCCAGCTAGGTCAATGGGCCGACCGGATAGCTGGCGAGAAGTCCAAGCAGGTTGATGGGCTGACCGGACGCTTGGCACGAACCCCAGCTAGGTCAACGGGTCGATCAGATAGATGGCGAGAAGTCTAAGCGGGTCGACGGGCTGACCGGATGCTTGGCATAAAGTTTAGCTAGGTCGACGGGCTGACCGGATAGCTGGCGAGAAGTCTAGACGGGTCGAAGGGCTGACCGGACGTCTGGCGAGTAAGTAAAGGTAAGTCACTGGAGGGGAGTGACTGTGAGGACGTGTTCCCGGGAAGGAAACATTAGGCGTCGATCCGGATTAGATCCATTTCGGATATCTAAGTCGAGATTGTGACTAGATTCCGGTCTCGGAAAGACGAAATCTAAGTCATACTCTTTATGTTGAACTTATAAACTGTGCTAACACTTTGTTTTGCAGGATATACATTATCTATTTGCCTCGGACTAAACTTGTCTTGCAGGAGAAGATGTTCTCTAGAGAAAGGTGGTCCGAGCGCCCGGAGGGGATCTGGGTGCCTGAAGGTCCGAGCGCCCGGAAGGGATCTGGGCGCCCGAAGGTAACTTCTATCCAGTTCACGGCGTAGACACGCGGAGCTCGCTGGTTGGGCCTGCCACGTCACACCAGGGCGCTCGGAAGGGATTCGGGGCACCCCGAGCCTCCTATATAAGGAGGGTCAAAGGTGGAGCTCAATACAACAACTCAAAACTCTCAGACTGCTCTACTGTGCTCCTGCGACGCCGCGAGGCTACTCCGACAAAGCACTGTCTTCAGTTTATCTCTTTTCATTTTATCATTATTTTCTTTGCTATCAGTTCTTGTACTTTAAACTTGTAATCTCATTTTCGAATTGATAGTGATGGCCCAACGAAAGTACTCAATGAGTACGGGCCTTAGAGTAGGAGTCGACATAGGCTCCGAACCAAGTAAAAAGGTTCTATGTTAGCATTGTTTAAATTTTCCGCTGCGTTTACTCGACGAAATTTTGTAATCGATATTCACCCCCCTTTATCGAACGATCACGGTGCAACAAGTGGTATTAGAGCAGGTACTGCTCTGATTTGGTGCAACCACCAATCAGACAAAGGGGGGTCTTTTTAAAGAAAGATTAGATATCGTTCGTTCTTAAAATAAATCGTCGTCATCTTTTCACCCCCCTTTCATTTTTTTCCCTCCAAAATTGATTTTGAAAAATACATCGTCATCTTTTCACCATTATTTAGTATCGACAAAATATTACATTTTCAAAAATTTGAGATAATATTTTTTAATAATATTTTAATAATATTTTATTATTTTTCTTTAAAAAAAATAGTGAAAATTATATTTTTTCTCCAACACGGCTAATCCAAGACCAAGTCTTAGGACTTTTTCTCTGTTTCCATGTGTACAAGACCAATGCCTCTTCAAGAAGAATGGAACCCCAACGAACCACCACCGTACGATCAAGATTTCAACTACTGGAGGCGAAGAATGGAATGTTTCTTAGGAAGTCTAAACTTTGATTATTGGCTGATATTGAGAAAACCTTCTCAGAACTCAGAACTAAACACAAATGTAAGTAAAATTATTTGTAATGTTTTACCTAACAATGTTTTATGCAGACTAGAAAAGTACAAAGATGCACATGAGATTTGGACCCAGTTGATCAAACTTCACGAGGAGCCGATGGAGCTCGAGGATCAAGTAAAACTCGAATCCGAACTCGGGTCAGATCCAATCGAAAAGCCTACTGAATTAGGGGATGCAGTTAAGGTGAGTAATATTTACCAAAATACCCCTACTAATAGTAGTTTAAAGAATATATATGTTAATTTGGATATTTTTGAAAATATCTGTGAAAATAGTGTAGCTGGCAATACTTGCAAAAATACTCCTAGGATATTTTCTGATAAAATAAATATAATTAATTTAGAAAATTTAGAAAATAATTAATAATCCTAAAAATTCAAATTTAAACCTAAACAAATCTGAAAGTTCAAATAATAATGATGATAAAGTCAATATTAATCTAGACACAATTAATAAATTGTTTAATAATCTAGACAATATCAATATGGAAAATCCTATCCAAACCCAAGATAATTTAATTAACAAAAAATTAAATTTTAAAGATAAGACTTATTTAATAAATTCCACTAATTATATCATCTTAAAAGATAAAGAAAATATAAGGATAAAATTAAACACTATGATAAAATCAAAAATAAATTTAACAAACTTAAAATTAAATGTTAAAGATAACATATTAAACAAAGATAATCTAGAAAAATTTAAAATAACAGTTAATAAAAGGTTAAAAGATAAACGTTTAAAGAAATATAATTTAAACAATTTGATTAATTCAAACTCAAAAATTAATAAAAACTCAATTATTAACGATAATCTATTAAATAAAGACAATTCAATTAACTTAATAAAATTAAAATTGAAAGAAAATTCAAATATTAAATATACTCTCTTAAACAAGGATAATTTAACCAATTTAATTAATTAAAAACTTAAATCTAAATTATAAATTAAACATTAAGACTAAATTGTATAAAAAAAATTCATAAAAGAAAATTCAATAATTTAGGGGGAGGCTCCAGAATAACTGGCACCTCCAAAAATAATTTACTCGACAGGGTAACCCAAACAAATCTACCCAACAGGGTAATTAGGACTAGTTAAAAAGGGTTTAAATTTAACTTGAAAAATTATACTGGTGAAGTTTTGGATGATAGTACGTTAGGGAAGCTTAGTCTATGCATGTCTAGGAAGATATGGCTTCGACCTGGTGCATTTGGCTAAGTGGAACTGACCGAAGCTACCCCTTACAGATCCTAACTAGTTAGACCAAGGTTTCGTATTAAGCTCAGTGGATAGGACTATTTGAAAAACCTCGAAGGCATGGTTACTCTAATGATGTCCAGGTGACTCACCATAGCCCAGAAGTTTATCCAAAGAATGCCTATTTGTTGAGCTCAAAACTAAACCTAAATCTAGCACAAAGTTAAAACAAACCCTATAATTGAATTAAATTCATCTCATAAAAATATAGGATTCCCTGATTGAAAAGTTAAATCGGGTGAGATAACTAAGGATCAAAATTAAATTTTGTATTAAAATTTAAGATTAAAATTAAAATTAAAATTAAAATTAAAATTAAATCTCAAAATTTTAAAATTTATTTTAATCTTAAAAATTTATATTAAAATTAACTTTAAAAATTTATTCTAAAAACATTAAAAATCATTTTAAAAATTCTTTCAAAAATTAATTATTTTTTTTTATTTTAAAAATTCGTTTAAAAATCATTTTAAAAATTCTTTCAAAAATTATTTTAAAAACTCTTTTAAAAATCCTTTAAAAAAAAACTAATTTAAAAATTCTTTTAAAAATTATTTTAAAAACTCTTTTAAAAAGTACTTTAAAAACTCTTTTAAAAATTATTTAAAAACTCTTTTAAAAATTACTTTAAAAAATCTTTTAAAAATTCTTTTAAAAAATATTTAAAAACTCTTTTAAAAATTATTCTAAAATTCTTTTAAAAATTATTTTAAAAATTACTTTAAAAACTCTTTCAAAAATTCTTTTAAAAATTATTTAAAAACTATTTTAAAATTTATTTTAAAAATTCTTTTAAATTTTAAAAATTCTTTTAAATTTTAATTTTTTTTTAAATTTTAAAAATTCTTTTAAATTTTAAAAATTCTTTTAAAAATTATTTAAAAACTCTTTTAAAAATTCTTTTATAAATTCTTTTAAAAATTATTTTAAAAACTCTTTTAAAAATTACTTTAAAAACTCTTTTAAAAATTATTTAAAAACTCTTTTAAAAATTATTTAGAAACTCTTTTAAAAATTATTTCAAAAATTCTGTTAAAAATTATTTTAAAAACTCTTTTAAAAATCCTTTTTAAAAAAATATTTTAAAAATTCTTTAAAAACTAGTTTAAAAAGAAATTATTTAAAAACTATTTTAAAAATTCTTTAAAAAAACTATTTTAGAAATTCTCTAAAAACTATTTTAAAAATTATATAAAAACTATTTTAAAAAAAATTCTTTAAAAACTATTTTTAAAATTCTTCAAAAACTATTTTAAAAATTCTTTAAAAATTATTTTAAAAATTATTTAAAAAAAACTATTTTAAAAATT
The DNA here is from genome assembly GCF_018446385.1 of Zingiber officinale. Classification (NCBI taxonomy): domain Eukaryota; kingdom Viridiplantae; phylum Streptophyta; class Magnoliopsida; order Zingiberales; family Zingiberaceae; genus Zingiber; species Zingiber officinale. The sequence goes on from NC_055986.1 coordinate 55,086,221, forward strand.
CTTTGAAGAAAATTATCTTAAAAAATTCTTTAAAAAACTATTTTAAAATTTCTTTAAAAATCATTTTAAAAATTCTTTAAAAACTATTTTGAAAATTCTTTAAAAATTATTTTAAAAATTCTTTAAAAACTATTTTAAAAATTCTTTAAAAACTATTCTAAATATTATTTAAAAATTATTTAAAATTATTTAAAGAGTATTTTAAAAACATTTAAAAATTCATTTTTTAAAAAAAGAATTATGTTTAAAAAAAATCCTTTTGAAAAATTGTTTTAATTTTAAAACTTTTAAAGTTAAACTAAAAACTTTAAAATTAAAGTTAAAACTTAATTTTAAATTAAATCAAAACTTAACATTAAAGTTAAACTTAATTTAAATTTAAAACTTAAAATTTAAACTTAATTTAAAATTTACAATTAAAATTAAACTTAAATCATTAAAAAAACCCTTTTTACTTATAAAAAATTATTATTTTTAACTTAAATCTTTTAACTTAAAAATTAAGTTTTTCTTAAAATTAGTTTAAAAAGTCATTGTAATTCAAAAAGCAAACTTAAAGTTAAAATAAAATAAAATTATATAATAATAAATCCTAATGACATTATTAACAGATAATTAAAATTTGATTAACTTAATATCATAAATTTAATAATGGAAGTACGAACTTCAAAAATTAACTGTAATCTAAATTAGATGTGACCTTATATTAAACCGTTAATTAATGCTTAACCTTAATTTAACTCAATAAATCTTAATTTTATTGTTAATCAAAATATAATTAAATCATAATTTATCATTATTAATGATTGATTCAAATTGAACCTTAACTATGTTTAATAACTTTAATAAATTTAACATGGAATTAATGCTAACTTTAAACTAAGTTAATTCTACTTAAAGGAAGTAAATGAATAATTAAAATTATAACTAGCACTTTCATTAAATCAACTCAATCAATTAATACAAAATTTAAATTATTTTAATAAGTATTAAATTATTGAATCAAGTAAAATTTAATCGATAAATTATTGATAATGATAAATTGTTATTGAGTTAATAACAAGTTATCTTATTTAATCTTAAACCAGAGTTCAAGGACCTAAATCTAAAATTAATTAATTTTAGAATAATTGATTAATTTAACTTAAATAAACAATTATACTAAGTATATAGAGATACTTATTTAAATAAAAAGGTGTTAAGGCTTTGAACATTAAGATACTCAAACCTTAGTGTTAACTTAATAGGAAGAAATAAATTAAGGAGAGTAATAAAGTCAAGGGGAATATCAAATTCAGGGGGAGGAATTAATTAAATATATAATTTCCTTTATTAAAAATAACTTAATTTGTTTTTGAAAAATGTTGAAGAAGTGCTTCAAGTTCAAACCTAGTTTGAAAAATTAAATATATATTTTTTCCTTTATTAAAAATAACTTAATTTGACTTGAAAATTTTACGTTTGCCTTTATAAAACTTATAATTTTTTAAACTTGCAAAAAACTTCTTTTTGAAAATTTGATCAATTCTACAAAGCTTATCTTTATATTTTTTATACAAAACTATTTTTCAAAATCATCTTACTAAAGTTGGATTTACTTAAAAAATTATGTCAGGTTCAGGGGGAGAATTAATTGATTTCATACTTATTTTTCCTTTATTCTGAAATTAGTTTTGTGAAAATATTTTCAATGTGTTTGAAAAATCTAACTTATTTTTGGAAATCTAATTTGATATATCTATTTTTGAAAACTAGCTTTTATAAAACTAAGCTTTTAAATTAGATTTTATAAACTAAGTTTTTGAAAATTAAATCTTTTGCAAACTTAGTTTTAATTAGTTTTGAAAAGTAGATTTTTTAAACTTAGTTTTGAGATTTTGGTTTTGAAAACTCATGTTTGAAAATTGTTTCAAAGTTGAAACTTATTTTGAAAATTTAAAACTTGATCTTGAAATTTGGAACTTAAACACTTATGTTTGAAAATTAAACACTATCTAAACTTATACTTGAAAATTAGCTTTTAAAAACCTTTTATCTTGAATTTGCAAATTCATTATCTTTCAAAATTACTTAAAATATACTAAGTTATGTTGCTAAATTAGTCATTTTTCAAAACTTAGTTATTTTACAAAAATTAAGAAATAAAAGCTAAAATACTATGTGTTAAAATTTAAAAACTCTCCCAAGTTAACATGACATCATTTCTTACAATTTTCTGTATTCTGCATTACTGAGTACTTGACTCTTGTCCTGATTTGATGAATGCCAATGGGAGAGGGATAGGTGGTTAAGATAGAGCAAAAAAATGTCAAATTTAAGAACTAACTTAAACCTTAAAAAAAACCATGCTTGTTTTTCACTTGAATATTTTTTTCACTAACTTAACCAGGTTGTCATTCCATCAAAAAGGGGGAGATTGTTGGTGCGGTTGGCACTAACGGTCTAACTCAGGTTTTGATGAATGACAAATTAGATTAAGTTAGGTTTGTTGTTGTCTAACACTTTGATCGAGTGTGCAGGCGAAGTCCAGACAGGTCGACGGGCTGACCGGATGTCTGGCACGAAGCCCAGCTAGGTCAACGGGCCGACCGGATAGCTGGCGAGAAGTCCAAGCGGGTCGACGGACTGACCAGACGCTTGGCACGAAGCCTAACTAGGTCAACGGGCCGACCGGATAGCTGGTGAGAAGTCCAAGCGGGTCGACGGGCTGACTGGACGCTTGGCACGAAGTCCAGCTAGGTCGACGGGCTGACCGGATAGCTGGCGAGAAGTCCAGACGGGTTGAAGGGCTGACCGGATGTCTGGAGGGTAAGTAAAGGTAAGTCACTAGAGGGGAGTGACTATGAGGATGCGTTCCCGGGAAGGGAACATTAGGCGTCGATCCGGCTTAGATCCATTTCGGATATCTAAGTCGAGATCGTGACTAGATTCCGGTCTCGGAAAGACGGAATCTAAGTCATACTCTTTATGTTGAACTTATAAATTGTGCTAACACTTTGTTTTGCAGGATATACATTATCTATTTGCCTCAGACTAACCTTGTCTTGCAGGAGAAGATATTCTCTAGAGAAAGGAGGTCCGAGCGCCCGGAGGGGATCCGTGTGCCTTGAAGGCATCCGGGCGCCCGGAGGTAACTTCTATCCAATTCGCGGCGTAGACACGCGGAGCTCGCTGGTTGGGCCTGCCACGTCACACCAGGGCACCCGGAAGGGATCCGGGGCTCCCCGAGCCTCCTATATAAGGAGGGTCAAAGGAGGAGCTCAATACAACAACTCAAAACTCTCAGACTGCTCTACTGTGCTCCTGCGACGCCGCGAGGCTACTCCGACAAAGCGCTGTCTTCAGTTTATCTCTTTTCATTTTGTCGGTATTTTCTTTACTATCAGTTCTCGTACTTTAAACTTGTAATCTCATTTTCGAATTGATAGTGATTGCCCAATGAAAGTACTCAACGAGTACGGGCCTTGGAGTAGGAGTCGACATAGGCTCCGAACCAAATAAACAGGTTCTGTGTTAGGATTGTATTAATTTTCCACTGGGTTTACTCGACGAATTTTCGTAATCGATATTCACCCCCCCTCTTTCGAACGATCACGGTCCAACAGATTTAAGGTCTCCCCAAAGGGGAGGACCCCTCTTCAAGCAATGGAAGAGAACCCTAACCCCCGGATGAGTACAAAGGGGAGAACAACTCCTTTTGTAGAGCAGAGTGTGACCCCCCACACGGCCCGTGACACGGCTGTGTGGGTTCACACGACCTTGGACCTCTTCCTCTCGGCCAAGGTGACACGGTTGTGTGGGTTCACACAGCCTCGGACCCCTTCTTCTCAGCCAGGGTGACACGGCCGTGTGACCTTCACACGGTCGTGCCCTGCACGGCAGGGAATGCCTTACACGACCGTGTGGCACACACGGTCGTGCCAAATCTTGGTCTTGACGAGGCTAGATAGTCGGTCATCATCACACGACCATGTCATGTTCCATCTCGGGTAAGGCTACACGGCCGGTCATCACCACACAGCCTTGCCTTTGTAATGACCACCCTTCTTACTACTACTACTACTCTCTAGTGGTGGACGCTACTTAACTACTGACTCTATTTAACCAGTATGATCGAAACCACGAGGAGTCCTTATCGAAAAATTTCAACAGAGTCTCACCTATACCGATGACCATAAACTGAGATACAAACATAATATACATCGGCCACAGGTGGCTGTAATATATAACAAACTCTCACGCAGTTAAATAAGTATCAAACACTACTCACATCAAAAATAACCCAAAAGTACATACATACTAAACTAAGTACATCTTAGCATGCAATCTAGAGCAACAATAATCTCAAATAACATGAATCTTAAAGTACAACTTCAAATGTTTCTTAATCACTAAAATGCGGAAAACTCAATAACATCCCAAGTCTCTCCCATAGTCCTGGCATCACACATCATCGAACACCTCCTTGTCGCCTTCCTTTGCTAAATCTTTTCCTTTCCTGTATCTGCAGTAAGAGGAAATGCAATCTATAAGCAAAATGCTTAGTAAGCGCTATCTAACTCACAAAAATCTCGACATACATGTACATATATCTATAACATGAACTAACTGAATGCTTACTGAATACTACTCATGCTCATCTAATGGTAAACGAATCAAACAAGCTGAAATGCTAAACATGTAAAGCTACTCATGCTCTTCTAATAGCAAACAAAAGTAAGCTAATCTAAATAATACGCTAGCACAAAAGAAAGCTAAACTTACTGATTTTAAAACAAAGTGAAACTTATTTCATTTGATCTAAACTTATTCTTTTATTTCACTTGTTTAAAATCTTATACTTTAATACTTTTATACTTATGTGAAACTTATTTTACTTGTTCAAAAGCTTACACTTATAATACCTCAAAATAATAATCAACTTTCTTCTTGGGCCCAGACATAGTACCATCTTATGCGCGTTCCTTAATAGGTTGGGGTAGCGAGCCACTAATCCTAAAAGAGCACACCTTGGTCTATCAGGGCCAAGACCTCGGAATTGGATACCTGGATTTGTTTAACGACAACCTCGGAAGTCGGGTACTAGTCTCTTCAAAGTAAAATATCTTAATTACTTCTTCTTTATATGTCTTGACATTTTAATAAGCACTTTGTGTGTCAAAATCCCTAAAGTCTTGACTTTGGGATCTACTTAAGGCCTTGACCTTTTTCTTTCATTTCTTTATCTTTCTTATATTTGTTTATACTTCTAAAAGAATATTTCTTTAAAAAGAAACTGAAATGTTTAAGCAAATTCTAACTTTGAAAGGTTAAAACCAAAAATCTGCTTACTATACTTATACAATATGCATACTATTCTGCATACTAATGCTCAACAGAAATTTGCACTAATACTTAATAAAAACCTGCACACTAATGCTTAATAAAATCTGCACACTAATACTTAATAAAACCTGCACACTAATGCTTAATAAAATCTGCACACTAATACTTCTGCACTACAAGGAGATCTAAACTGCACTAAAATTCTGCACTACAAGGAGATTTCAACTGCATTAAAATTCTGCACTTCAAGGAGATTTCAACTGCATTAAAATTCTGCACTTCAAGGAGATCTAAACTGCACTACAATTCTCACATGGCAATTATAAACCTAGAATTTCATATTCTAGTAACTGACTGAGACCTAATGGAATCCTTGATATTGACACATCCAAGTACCTTAATTCTGAACATCAATTATGCCATTAAACTTATGGTCAGAAAGGAATTCTCAGTATAAAATCTATATTGATCAACATATAAATCTCTTTTCTCATCTTCTAAACTAAACTTCTACTCTGAACTTACTACTTGCATATCTAAGTTATTCACATACTTCTCACCTGTTAAATTCATTACCTCAATTCAAATCATCTTTAGTCTTAATACATGATACTCACCAAAACAACATATTACATATGCTCATCTTCACTCTAAAGAAAATACTACACAACCTAATGGCTCAAAACTACAATCCGTACACTTCTAGATATCCATGCTATTTCCAACCACAAACCAAGATTTGCAAGGCTTCTCAACCAATTTGAGCTTGTTGGAAAACTAAAACAATACTTATATAAAACTTATCCATAACTATACTTTTATAAGGCAATCGTAATCTTTAAGCATGTTACAACATGATCAAAAATTGGAATACTAAGCCTCCAACAACCCAATTCAAGGAAATTGCTATAGTAACAAAAGGAAATAGAAGGTTGATAGCTCCCATTCAACCCAAAAGAAAAACTGATAGGGCACATACTATCCATATTGCATACGGAAACAATGAAAACGTCCAAATATCAAAGGAAACAGTGGGGACTACTAAGCATCCCAAGGAAACCATGAATACCTCAACAACTTAAGCTACATTAACTCAAATGCCCCTAGATTTGTCCCTGAAATACCAACAACACCAAGAAACCATCACAACTTAAAATAATCTCATCATATCCAAAATTATCCCGAAATTCCAGCACTGCCTAAACTAATACGAAAAATTCCAGTACATGCACAATTGTTCACAATAAATTCCTGCATACATATATCTGTACACTAAATTTCTATGTGCAAAGATACTCTTAACTTGTCTAAGTATAGTAATCCTACCACTAAGATTACATAAGCACATTAAGTTCTACATGGTCAAAATATTCACACTGGAAACATGATCTATTCTCTAAATAACTTCTCGATTAGGCACTTGATCAAACAGGTATAATGCAGAAATCTCACAGCAACATCGACGTGGAAAAAAAAATCAAACTCATGTTACTCTTAAATCCCTAGCAACAATTCTTAAAGCATGCTACTGCCAAACTAAAGGAAGAAAAACCAAAACCACAACTAATTCTCCTGTTCTTCACACTATGTACACTAGTTCAAAGCTTATACCTTTATAAAGCATCAGAAATCCTTAAACATGCTATATCAGAACTCTACACTAATTCCTTATGGAAACATGCACTATTTGGAAATCCAAATGAATTCACAAGAAATCTTACTTCAATCCATAAACCTAACTACCCATGCCATGTCCAACAGGAGAAGGACTCAACACCTACAATGAAAAATTCCAGCAACCTTACAATCCTTTCAACATCCCGAAACCCAGCATGAATCGTGCATTCCCTTCTAAAACAGATCCGATGTCTAGCAACAGCAACAGAAAACAAGCTAAAATAAACCGCAGTACTTATACTTTTCTGCTAATGTCTAAGCTTTGAGATACTGTTAACAAACCCAAATTCTTCAATGCCTAATTAACAAATTTCGACAGGAAACAACAAGAGGCAAATTCAATCTAAAACCTTGTAAAGATTCTGGAAACGAAACTAAACCATCACAAAGCAGCAAACCTCATAGCAAGGGAAATCACAAGCTACTAATCTTATCCACCGAATCCAAACTACAATTCGAAACAATACAATCTGTTTCCCTTCTTTGAAATTCTCGGCAGCAAGCTTCCAAAACAACTCTCCTTACAGCATGTATCAAAGAAAATCCAGACAAAACAAGGAATTCAAAAACTACTCCTACTGCAGGTGAGAAGCAACTTACAATGCTGTTTCTTGGACTCACAGCCGAACAAGAAGCTTCTAGGGTTTCGGGTGAGCTCCAAAACTCTACGATTCCTCTGTGTCTGCGTGTTCTCTTCAACGGGAGGGCTCAAATCCGAGAAGATCTTGTGGAGAAGTCCCTTTGTCCAGCCGCCGGAGAAGCCCTAGCTTCCTCGGCTTCGTTTTCGCCCGAGAAGGAAAAACGCCGTCGCACGCGAGAAAGAGGAGAAAAGGAGAGAAAGGTTCGGGTTCGGCAAATACCTAAGTTCTCTTTTCATATACCTAGGGTTTCAATTATAACTTATATATATCTCGCTCCATATTTATTCATAAAACGCTTGCAGAACAGTTGGTTAGCTTTATTTTGACCGGGTCAAAAGTTGCTGGTTCGAGCCTAGCTTGGATATTTTTTTGTTGAAACTTCTTTCATTTAGTAAAAATACCAAACAACCTCCAAAAATTGCATAAAAATACTCTAAAAATTTCTAAAAACCTCTAGAATTTTTCTATAGCATTTTTAAATATTTTTGAATTATTTTTGGGGATTAAAATGAGGAAATTTAGGTTGTTACAATTCCCCATACCTTATAAAAAGTTCGTCCTCGAACTTAGAATAATTCCAAATATTTTTGTCTCATACTGTCCTCACGCTTCTAAGTAACTTCCTCATGCTTCTGATTCTAAATGACTTTCACTAATGGTACTGTTTGTTCCTTAGTCTCTTAACTTCTCGGTCCTCTATCATTCATATCGCATCGTACCCATGCATGGTCCTTGGAAGGCCTGTTATAAAGTCTCTGGAGACCATAGGTGCATTAGTCACACCAAATGGCATGACTACAAATTCGTAGTGTCCATATCTGGTCCTGGAAACTGTTCTGGGTGTATCACTTCCTTTCACTTCCAACTGATGGTACCCAAAGCGCAGGTCTGCTTTAGAGAACACTATTGCCCTCTTTAGCTGATCAAATAGATCATCTATTCTGGGAAGAGGGTACTTGTCCTTAACTGTTACTTTGCTCAGCGCTCTAAAATCTATGCACATCCGTATAGATCAGTCTTTCTCCTTAACGAACAACACTGGAGCTCCCCGGGGTGAATGACTAGGGCAGATGAAACCCTTGTCAAGTAGCTCCTGAAATTGTTCTTGTAACTCTTTTAGCTCTGCTAGAGAAATTCGGTACAGAGCTTTTGAAATTGGGCTGGTGTCAGGAACCAGTTCAATTTCAAACTCCACTTCTCTGTTGGGAGATAGTTCAGGTAACTCTTCTGAAATACTTCTGGATACTCACAGAGTACCCGAACGTTTTCTTGCTTGGGTCTTTCTTGTTCTTCTGTATTTACAATGTACACAAGAAAACCAGTACATCCTTTAGCTAACATCTGGTGAGCGGTTAGGGAGGAGAGGAATTTCTGGGTCTTCCTCTTTAGTACTCCCGTGAACTCCAAGGATGGTTCACCTTTTGAATTCTATAAACTATTCATAATGCTTATTGGTGATCCGTTGGCGGAAGAATTCTTCGTGAAACTCTGTCTCGGAGTCAGTCCAGCTCATCTGATTGACTACTCTCTTGCTCTTAACTCTCTCTCTCCTACCACATACGAGCATTTCCTGATAGGCAAAAAGAGGCACACTTGACCTTCTCGTCTTCTGGCCAGTCAAGAAGCTCTATGGTGCTCTCCAGTGTCTTGAGCCAAGCCTGAGCATCCCAGGGCTCAGTTGATCTAAGCTCTTCGTTCTCCTGATCTTGGTTCTCAGTACGACCGGTATGGGGATGCCCTCTTCTTGACATCTAGTTATGCAGAGAAAAAAGACTTGATATCTTCTCTATCCTTTCTAAACATACTTATGTACATGAATATAAGAGAAACAAAACTTTTATCTTACTAAAGCGCATATAAGTAATTACTCCATACTGCAAATAATAAAGAAAGTATAAAAGGAAAACTTAAATACTTTCTTACTTGAAGACGACAAAGATGGTGCTGATGTGTGATGCTGGAGAATGGGAACTTCTCTGATACCAACTATAACGACCACCCTTCTTACTACTACTACTACTCTCTAGAGGTGGACGCTACTTAACTACTGACTCTATTTAACCGGTATGATCGAAACCACGAGAAGTCCTTACCAAAAAATTTCGGCAGAATCTCCCTTGTACCGGTGACCATAAACTGAGATACAAACATAATATACATCAGCCACAGGTGGCTGGAATATATAACAAACTCTCACGCAGTTAAATAAGTATCAAACACTACTCACATAAAAAATAACCCAAAAGTACATACATACTAAACTAAGTACATCTTAGCATGCAACCTAGAGCAACAATAATCTCAAATAACATGAATCTTAAAGTACAACTTCAAATGTTTCTTAATCACTAAAATGCGGAAAACTCAATAACATCCCAAGTCTCTCCCATAGTCCTGGCATCACACATCATCGAACACATCCTTGTCTCCTTCCTTTGCTAAATCTTTTCCTTTCCTGTATCTGCAGTAAGAGGAAATGCAATCTATAAGCAAAATGCTTAGTAAGCGCTATCTAACTCACAAAAATCTCGATATGCATGTACATATATCTATAACATGAACTAACTGAATGATTACTGAAGACTACTCATGCTCATCTAATGGTAAACGAATCAAACAGGTTGAAATGCTAAACATTTAAAGCTACTCATGCTCTTCTAATAGCAAACAACAGTAAGCTAATCTAAATAATACGCTAGCACAAAAGAAAGCTAAACTTACTGATTTTAAAATAAAGTGAAACTTATTTCATTTGTTCTAAACTTATTCTTTTATTTCACTTGTTTAAAATCTTATAGTTTAATACTTTTATACTTATGTGAAACTTATTTTACTTGTTCAAAAGCTTACACTTATAATACCTCAAAATAATAATCAACTTTCTTCTTGGGCCCAGGCATAGTACCATCTTATGTGCGTTCCCTAATAGGTTGGGGTAGCGAGCCACCAATCCTAAAAGAGCAGACCTCGGTCTACCAGGGCCAAGACCTCGGAATTGGACACCTGGATTTGTTTAACGACTGTTAGAGTGTATACTGAAAGCCTAAGCTTTTGTAAACATTTATTTTGAATAAAGAATCACATTTGGTCAAATTATCTACATTTAGTTGTAGTTGTTCAATTAATTTATATTGTAGATAACATAGCATATGGTGCCACATACAGAAGATGATGTTATCAGTACCTTATAAATTATAAACAGTAGCTCACGACAAAAATGAAAAGGAACAAACCATTGGAAGGTCATAGTGTAATTAGGAATTAGTTTATCTTGACTATATAATTACACTAGTACACTTAGAGTGTATTGAGTAGGACCATTAGAGGTCGTTTCTTTTATACTGACTTTATATAGGAACAAATACCTCAGTTATTATGGAAGTTTGTGCTCTTAATCTTAATATAATAACAAACACATATATTTGATATTTATTTCTTTAATTTATCAATGGGTGAGATTTAGTTCGATAAATCAATAAGCCCGATAAGTTGGGAAATGATATCACTTATAGTGTGTGTTGTTGAATATAGAAGGAAACTGTGTCCTAGTAATCTAGATTGATAATGCCCCCAAGATGAGCTCATAAAGATTGTCATGTTAAACCCTGCAGGTGGACTTAGTCCGACATGACGATAAGGTTAAGTGGTACTATTCTTAGATTAAGATATTAATTAAATGAGTTGTCAGTAACTCACTTAATTAGTGGACATTCGACATCTTAAACAAAGGGAGACTAACACACTCATAATAAGAAGGAGCCTAAAATGTAATTTGGGATTGGTGCGGTAGTTCAATAATAGTTCTCTAGTGGAATGAATTATTATTGATAAAATTAAGTTGTGTGTTCGGGGCGAACACGGGATGCTTAATTTTATCGGGAGACCAAAACCAATTCCTCCTCTCGGTCCCTATCGTAGCCTCTTATTTATAGAGTACTATACCCACCTATACCCACCTTCATACCCATGATATAGGGGTCGACCAAGCTAGCTTGTGGATCAAGCTAGGGCCGGCCAAGCCTTGGTTCATGGGTGGCCGGCCCTAGCTTGAACCCAAGCTTAGGTGGCCGGCCCCCATTAAATTAAAAGGAATTTAATTTTAAATATTTCTTATGTGAAAGATATAATTTATTGGAGAGATTAAAAATTAAAATATCTCTTTTAAAAGGATCTACAAAAGATTAAAGAAAGAGATTAGATCTCTTTCCTTATTTGTAGATTAGAAATATATTTTATTTTTATTCTTTATAAATTATTCACATGTAGAAAAATTAAAATTATAGAAATTTCTTTTTATCAACCATGAAGGGATTTTAAAGGGAAATTTTATTTTTTCCAAAGACAAATAAGAAATTTTAATTGTTGATTGAAATTGCCTTGTTTGCTCCTATTGAGGTGGCCGGCCATGATTAATTGAGTAGGAAATTTTATTTAATTTTTCTTAATTAATTGTTGTCAAGGAAAGTTAAGGAAATTTTATTGTAATTAAATTTCCTTATTTACCAAAGCTAAGGAATATAAAAGAGGGGGTTGGGGTGCCTTCATGAGACACAACCTCTATTATTCCCTCCCTCTTTTTCCTTGGTGTTGTGGCCGGCCATCCTCTCTCCCTCTCTTCCTCTTTGTGGTGGCCGAAACTCTTCCTAGCTTGGAGCTTTTGTGGTGGCCGGATACTACTTGAAGAAGAAGAAGAAGAAGGAGAGAAAGCTTGTATCCCTTGGAGCTTAGTTGGTGGAAAAAGTTCTTCATCCTTGGATTTTGGTGCTTGGACGAAACTTGAAGGAAGAAGAAGAAGGTGCTAGGTGGTCCTCATCTTGGAAGATCGTTGCCCACACAACGTCCAAAGTTAGAAGAGGAATACGGTAGAAGATCAAGAGGTCTTTCTAAAAGGTATAACTAGTATTTTTCCTTTCCGCATCATACTAGTTATTTTTGGAAATAATACCAAATACAAGAGGCATGCAATTCTAGTATTTCGAATTTGTTTTCGATGTTGTGTTCTTTGTTTTTTTCCCTTGTGATTTGATTGTTCTTTTCGGTTAACCTAAAGTTATTTTAGAAAATTAAATATTAGCTTTCCTTAAAAGGCTTTATCTAGTCGGTGGTGGTTGCTCCCATATCCTAGAAGGCCATGTGCCTCGTCACGTCAGTATTGGAAGCCAATTTTGGAAATTAATATTTAATGGAATTAATAACCTAGGTGATTTGGATCGAACGCGTTAAGTTCCATAGGAGATCCAAGTCAAAACCTAAAAGAACAAATAGATTAAACTTTGGATCAAACGTGTTAAGTTCCACAAGCGATCCAAGTTTAATTTAAAAGAACACATGGTAGCAAGGAAAAGGTTCAGACCTTTGTACAAAATTTTTGTACAGTGGAACCATTAGGTTTTCCGAGTAGCAACCAACAATGACAACCTCGAAAGTCGGGTACTAGCCTCTTCAAAGTAAAATATCTTAATTACTTCTTCTTTAAATGTCTTGACATTTTAATAAGCACTTTGTGTGTCAAAATCCCTAAAGTCTTGACTTTGGGATCTACTTAAGGCCTTGACCTTTTTCTTTCATTTCTTTATCTTTCTTATATTTGTTTATACTTCTAAAAGAATATTTCTTTAAAAAGAAACTGAAATGTTTAAGCAAATTCTAACTTTGAAAGGCTAAAACCAAAAATCTGCTTACTATACTTATACAATCTGCATACTATTCTGCATACTAATGCTCAACAGAAATCTGCACTAATACTTAATAAAAACCTGCACACTAATGCTTAATAAAATCTGCACACTAATACTTAATAAAACCTGCACACTAATGCTTAATAAAATCTACACACTAATACTTCTGCACTACAAGGAGATCTAAACTGCACTAAAATTCTGCACTACAAGGAGATTTCAACTGCATTAAAATTCTGCACTTCAAGGAGATTTCAACTGCATTAAAATTCTGCACTTCAAGGAGATCTAAACTGCACTAAAATTCTCACATGGCAATTATAAACCTAGAATTTCATATTCTAGTAACCGACTGAGACCAAATGGAATCCTTGATATTGACACATCCAAGTACCTTAATTCTGAACATCAATTATGCCATTAAACTTATGGTCAGAAAGGAATTCTCAGTATAAAATCTATATTGATCAATATATAAATCTCTTTTTTCATCTTCTAAACTAAACTTCTACTCTGAACTTACTACTTGCATATCTAAGTTATTCACATACTTCTCACCTGTTAAATTCATTACCTCAATTCAAATCATCTTTAGTCTTAATACATGATACTCACCAAAACAACATATTACATATGCTCATCTTCACTCTAAAGAAAATACTACACAACCTAATGACTCAAAACTACAATCCGTACACTTCTAGATATCCATGCTATTTCCAACCACAAACCAAGATTTGCAAGGCTTCTCAACCAATTTGAGCTTGTTGGAAAACTAAAACAATACTTATATAAAACTTATCCATAACTATACTTTTATAAGGCAATCGTAATCTTTAAGCACGTTACAACATGATCAAAAATTGGAATACTAAGCCTCCAACAACCCAATTCAAGGAAATTGCTATAGTAACAAAAGGAAACAGAAGGTTGATAGCTCCCATTCAACCCAAAAGAAAAACTGATAGGGCACATACTATCCATATTGCATACGAAAACAATGAAAACGTCTAAATATCAAAGGAAACAGTGGGGACTACTAAGCATCCCAAGGAAACCATGAATACCTCAACAACTTAAGCTACATTAACTCAAATGCCCCTAGATTTGTCCCTGAAATACCAACAACACCAAGAAACCATCACAACTTAAAATAATCTCATCATATCCAAAATTATCCCAAAATTCCAGCACTGCCTAAACTAATACGAAAAATTCCAGCACATGCACAATTGTTCACAATAAATTCCTGCATACATATATCTGTACACTAAATTTCTATGTGCAAAGATACTCTTAACTTGTCTAAGTATAGTAATCCTACCACTAAGATTACATAAGCACATTAAGTTCTACATGGTCAAAATATTCACACTGGAAACATGATCTATCCTCTAAATAACTTCTCGATCAGGCACTTGATCAAAAAGGTATAATGTAGAAATCTCACAGCAACATCGACGTGGAAAAACAAATCAAACTCATGCTACTCTTAAATCCCTAGCAACAATTCTTAAAGCATGCTACTGCCAAACTAAAGGAAGAAAAACCAAAACCACAACTAATTCTCCTGTTCTTCACACTATGTACACTAGTTCAAAGCTTATACCTTTATAAAGCATCAGAAATCCTTAAACATGCTATATCAGAACTCTACACTAATTCCTTATGGAAACATGCACTGTTCGGAAATCCAAATGAATTCACAAGAAATCTTACTTCAATCCATAAACCTAACTACCCATGCCATGTCCAACAGGAGAAGGACTCAACACCTACAATGAAAAATTCCAGCAACCTTACAATCCTTTCAACTTCCCAAAACCCAGCATGAATCATGCATTCCCTTCTAAAACAGATCCGATGTCTAGCAACAGCAACAGAAAACAAGCTAAAATAAACTGCAGTACTTATACTTTTCTGCTAATGTCTAAGCTTTGAGATACTGTGAACAAACCCAAATTCTTCAATGTCTAATTAACAAATTTCGGTAGGAAACAACAAGAAGCAAATTTAATCTAAAACCTTGTAAAGATTCTGGAAACGAAACTAAACCATCACAAAGAAGCAAACCTCATAGCAAGGGAAATCACAAGCTATTAATCTTATCCACCGAATCCAAACTACAATTCGAAACAATACAATCTGTTTCCCTTCTTTGAAATTCTCGGCAGCAAGCTTCCAAAACAACTCTCCTTACAGCTTGTATGAAAGAAAATCCAGACAAAACAAGGAATTCGAAAACTACTCCTACTGCAGGTGAGAAGCAACTTACAATGCTGTTTCTTGGACTCACAGCCGAACAAGAAGCTTCTAGGGTTTCGGGTGAGCTCCAAAACTCGGCGATTCCTCTGTGTCTGCGTGTTCTCTTCGACGAGAGAGCTCAGATCCGAGAAGAGCTTGTGGAGAAGTCCCTTTGGCCAGCCGCCGGAGAAGCCCTAGCTTCCTCGGCTTTGTTTTCGCCCGAGAAGGAAAAACGCCGTCGCACGCGAGAAAGAGGAGAAATGGAGAGAAAGGTTCGGGTTCGGCAAATACCTAAGTTCTCTTTTCTTATAACTAGGGTTTCAATTATAACTTATATATATCTCGCTCCAGATTCATTCACAAAACGCTTGTAGAACAGTTTGTTAGCTGCATTTTGACCGGGTCAAAGGTTGCTGCTTCGAGCCTCGGCATTGACATTTTTTTGTTGAAACTTCTTTCATTTAGTAAAAATACCAAACGACCTCAAAAAATTACATAAAAATACTTTAAAAATTTCTAAAAATCTCTAGAATTTTTCTATAGAATTTTTAAATATTTTTGAATTATTTTTGGGGCTCAAAATGAGGTAATTTGGGTTGTTACAGCCTTGCTCCTTCACGGGTAGGGCTACACTGTCGGTCAGGGCCACACGACCCAGACTCTCTAGAAGCTCTAGACTCTCTCCCGACTCCGCTTTATTCCAAATCACATCCTATCAGTCGAAACAAGTTTAGAGTAGATCTCTGAATTGAGCAGTAGATAAAAAAAAAGGTAGAATTGAAAGAGTAACGTTTGCCCTCTAAGGTAAGGATAGAAGGGCGGGTGTTACAATAGGTTTGGTATGTAACACATATACTAACTACAAATAAAATATCAGGTCGACTTATAGTTAAGTATAAAAGGTTGCTTGTGACACTCCTATAATATTTTAGATCTACTGGTTTTACATTTGGATCATTATCAAAAGTTGTGTTAGTTATCATTGGTATTTTTATTTCTTTAGTATTTTCCATTCAAAAATTTTTAAGTAATTCTTTTGTGTATTTTTGTTGATAAACATAATTTTCTTCATTTGTTTGTTTGCTTTGTAAACTTAAGAAATAGATTAGTTTACCCACTACGCTCATTTCAAATTCTTGTTCCATCAAGATTATAAATTCATGAAAAAAATCTAAATTATTTGAACCAAAAATTATATCATCTATATAGATTTGGGCTATAAAAATATCTTGTTTAAGTGATTTTACAAATAGAGTTGGATTAATTTGACCTTGGTTGAATCCTTTGGAAATTAGATAGAAGGTTAACCTTTCATAACAGGCCCTTGTTTAAGATTATATGATGCTTTATTTAGTTTAAACACATGGTTAGGATAATCTAGGCTCTTAAACCCTGGTGGTTGACCTACATAGATCTCTTCTTTTATTAATCCATTTAAGAAGGAGGATTTAACATCTATTTGATTAAGTTTAAATCTTGTGTAAGCTACATAGCTTGGTAGCATTCTAATAGACTCAAGTTTGGCTACTGGGACATAGGTTTAATCATAGTCAAGTCCCTCTACTTGACTAAATCCTTTAGCTACTAGTCTAGCTTTGTTTCTAACAAATTTCCCATTTTCACTTAGTTTATTTCTAAACATCCATTTTGTTTCTATTACCTTTTTATGATTAGGTAATGACACAAAATCTCTGACTTTATTTCTTTTAAATTATGCCAGTTCTTTCTGTATGACTATAATCTAGTCTAGATCAAGTAGGGATTCTTCTACTATTTTAGGTTCAATTTTAGAAATTAAGGATATTAGACTTAGGTTTCTAACTAACGATCTTGTTTGAATTCTTAGGTCTAGGTCACCTATTATTTGTTCAACTTGGTAGTCTTAGCTAACTCTTATTGTTCTAGATTTAGTTTGTATTTATTCATTTTCTTGTATTTGATTTTATTCATTTTCATGTTCATCTATTTGATTTAGGTTTTCACTTGCTTTCCCTAGTTTTGTGTTCGACCAAACAAAGTCTATTGGTTGGTATTGAGTTTGAGTTGAGTTAGATTCTTCAGAGTTAGTATTTTCATCATTTTTCACATTCGTTATTTCCTCAATTCTTAGTTTAGTCTTATTGTAAACTCTATAGCCTCTACTATTTAGGGAGTACTCTACAAAGATTCCATTGTCTACTTTTAAAGTAAATTTTCTAAGTATTTTCTTGTGTTTAATATGTAAACTGGACATTCAAATACCTTAAGTATTTAATGTTTGGTATTTTATTATAATATAGTTCATAGGAGGTTTTGTTATAATTCTTATTTATTGCTACCCTATTTTGCACATAGCATGATGTATTTATGGCTTTAGCCCATAGATATTTGGGTAGTTGGTATTTATGGATTAAGCATTTTCTGAGTTGATTCTTGTAGGATTCTATTTTTTCTTTTAACTATTCCATTTTGTTAGGGTGTTTAGGGACACAAGAATTCTTGATGATACCCATTTTCTAAGTAGAAGTTAGTAAACTCATGGTTTATAAATTCTCCACCGTTGTCACTCTAATTCATTTGATTTTCAAGGCATTTTCATTTTCTATTTGTTTGCAAAAGTCACTAAAGGTTTCAAATATTTCATCTTTATTTCTTAGAAATTTTACTTAGGTGAATCTATAATAGTCATCAATTATTACTAGACAATATAGATTTCCATTAATTGATTTGAGTTCATGAGGGTCGAATAGATCTAGATGAAGTAGTTCAAGTATTGATTTAGTTTATGTCTGATTAGTTGGTTTGTGAGTTGACTTATTTTATTGTCCTTGTTGATAAACATTACAAATTATTGAATCCAAGTTAGGTAGTTTTGGTAATCCTCTAACTAAGGCCATTTAGTTTAGTGAGATTTTTAAAGTGAGTGTGAGATAACCTTCTATACCAAAGCTAGGTTTCCTGGTTTTGTGTTAAGTGGCAAATGGGTGAGGAGCTAGCTAGGTTGATTGTGTAGATGTTACTGTGTCTAAGGCCTTTAAGTCTTAAGTTCAGGTTGTTTGTGTGTTTAATTAAGCATTCAGTTGATGAAAATCTAACCTTATAGTCAGTATCACACAATTGACTTATACTAACCAAATTAAATTTAAAGTTTTCAACAAGTAAAGCTTTGTGAATAATAAAATCTGCTTCAAGTTCTATGTTACATATTCCAATTATCTTAAGTTTGTCGTTATTTCTAAAGACAGCTATTCTTAATTTTTTGAATATCAATTTTGTGAACATTGTTTGATCCCTAGTCATGTATTGGGAGCAACGACTATCCAATATCCATTTAGATTTCTACAAAGAGTAGGAGTGTTGATTTAATTATAAAGGCATTAAGTAAACTTTGGGTTTTGTTTAGGATAGTTTTACTACTAAAAAGAAATATCTAAATTAAAAGACAACCCTTTAATTCTACTTTAAATTTAATTTAATTTTAATTTTAATTTTAATTCAATTTTAATTTTTAATTTATTTAAATTTTAATTTTAACTCGATTTAAATTTAATTTAAATTTTATTTTTTTTAATTTTAATTTAATTTTAACTTAATTTGAATTTTTATATTTTTTTATTTAAATTTAAATTTGAATTTAATTTAATTCTAATTTAATCATCTCATCAAGTCTAAGTTTTTAGGCAAAGGTATATTATCATTTTGTGAGATGAGTTAAGTTCAATTTTTAGTGGTTGATTTAAGTTGAGTTAGATTCAAGTTTAACTTTGGGTTAATCAAGTAGACATTCTTTGAATAAATTTCTAGGTCGTGATGAGTCACACGGAAATCATTAAAATAACCACATGCTTTGAGATTTTTTAAATAGTCTGGCCCAAAGAACTTAATACAACATTTTGGTGTAACCAGTTTAGATTGATAAGGGATAACTTCAGTTAGTTTCACTAAGCCAAATGCACTAGGTTGAACACATATGATTCTTCCTAGACATATATAGACAGAGTTTTCCTAACCTACTATCATCCCAGACTTCTCTAGTATTGTTTACCAAGTTGAACTAGTCCCTAATTTATCTAGTCCTAATTATCCAGCCAGGTAAACTATTGTTTTGGAGGTGCCAATTAGTTTAGTGTCTCCCCCTGAAGTATTGAACTTTGGTTTATTTTAAGTTTTAGGTTTATGTCGATTTATTTTATAAATGTAATACACTTAATTATAGTTTGAGTTTAAATTGGATTTGTAGTTATTTGATTTAAATTTAGGTTTTTTTATTAGAGTTTGATTTATTTGATTTAGTTTTTATAGTTTGGATTTGAATTAGTAGGTTTGACTTTTGTTTTCAGGTTTGAGTTTGAATTACTTGGTTTATTTTGATTTGATGTTAAGTAGTGGATTTCCTTTTTAGGTACATAATATTAATTAATTGAGTCCTACTTGTTTGGTTAGACAAACTTTTGGAACCCAAGCTTTGGTTGGTTTGTTATTTTGAGTTACGAGTGATATAAACATTTTATTTGAGCTATTTTTGTATCCGAGTCTGGATTTGTTATAGAGAGCTCTTTGTGATCCAAGTATAAGGTCTAGATTTTTAGGTCTTGTTGTAAATTTTTCAAGTAAGCTTTTAAGGTTTAGTATTTTAGATTTTAGTGTGGAATTTTCTTCTTCAAGTTTGGTATTCTGAATTAGATTTTCAAGATGGCTTGGTTTAGGGTTTGATTTAGGTTGTTCTTTTTGCTCCTTATTTTCTTTACTAAGTGTATCTATTTGACTTTCAGTAGCAGATACCTTCTTATGTAAACATGAAATAATTTTAAAAAATCTAGAGCTTAGAATAGAGTTTACCTTGGTGGAACCTTCAGAAATAAGTGCAGACTCATGGCTCGACTAGTATTTTGACTCTTCATCTTGTTTCGATTTACTTTCCGATTCTGGTATGGTTGCCATCGGTGCCAGATAGTTGTTATGCTTCAGTTCATCATTATTTGATTCCTTCGAAGATGACTCATCCCAAGTCATCTTGAGTGCCTTCTTTTTCTTGAGGTTCTTGGATTTATCTTCCTTGATGTTCGGACACTTGTGCTTGTAGTATCCCTTTTTATTGCATTCGAAGCAGGTGATGCTTGACTTGCTGATGTTGGGCTTGATCATCTTTTGAAGGTCCTTTATGTTAAAGTCCTTCTTCTTTTTTGGTGAACATTCTCCTTACCATATTCACCAGTTGCTCTTTTATATTTGAGTCTGGGTCAAACTCAAATTCGGTCTCTAGTTCAAACTTATCTTTGTCTGCTTTGTAGAACCTATAAGGAAAGCTACATCTTTCTCGATCTTTTGGGTGTTAGTTTGTTCGTGCAGTTAAAGTTAATAGAATAGTTCATCCAATTTAAGTTTATTTAGGTTTCTCAAAACTTTAAAGGCATCCACTATGGATGCCTACAGTGCATTTTGGGAAATCAAATTTAAAGCATACCTTATAACATCCCAATTTTAAAGTTCGTGGACGATAAGGTGCATACCATTGAGGATGTCTTTGATTCTCGCATGGAGTTGCATTGTTGCTTCTCCATCTGACATTTTGATATTAAATAATGAATTTAATAAGGGCTCTCTTTTTGTTACCTTCGCTAGTGCCGTCATGTAGTTTGATTAGCTTATTCCAAAACTCCATTGAAAATGGACTGACCCTGTTGAGTTCCTCCTTGGTCAGTCCGCACTAGAGGGTGTTTAGTACTTTGGAGTCAATCTGAGCTTTCCTCCTCATGTCTGGGTTCCAATTCTCCAGATCCACATGTGTTTTGGTCGCTTTGTCAATTGGTTCTTGGTGAAAGTACCCCGTGTTGGTTTTGATATGGTCAACCAAGTCAAGTTAGGTCCTATTGTATTGGATCCTTGTATCTAAGTATGCAAGAACTTAGGAACATAAGAAGTTGAGTGAAAGACATAGCTAGCGAGAAGAATTGCGCGTGAAAGAGTCGATGGGCTCGGTGCGTCCGAGGACGAGGTGTTGTGGAAAAGTATGCTAGTGGATGAGAATTTCTGAGGGACGAGAAGCTGAAGAAGAAGATTGCTTGAGGAGAAGGCTAGAAGTTGGGTTCGAGTGAGCCAAATTTTGGATGGCTGAAATCACCCAATCTAATGGAGTCGGAAGGGAGGAACATCCAGACAGTCAACTCAGTGTTGACTGTCTAAGTGCTCGAACTGACCCAGGCACCTGGATCCCCTAGGCACCCTAGAGGTGCCTCCTTGACGATCCATTGAGCAGAGGCACATCAGCCATGTCCGAGTGCCTGAACCGGTCTAGGTACCCAGACCAGGATAAATTTAGCCGTTACGAGCCATTGTCGAAGTGGATAAAGTTTTATCTATGCCCAGGTGCTTTGATATCTTCTAGGTGCCTAGAGCTACCACATCAATAAACGGTTAGATTTGACAGCATGCTATAAATAGAGCCATAGTCTCAGTAGTTTAGCACAACACTTTTTGTATTTGAGTTTTTTCCACTTTGTTCTTCAAGAGTTTTGTGTGTTCAACATTCTGTATGAGACTTCTTCACCTCCGACTTGTGTTAAAGAAGGAGTCGATTAGTTGAGCTTTATTTTCCTTGGATTAGTAACCTCTCCGGTTGCAAACCAAGTAAATACTTTTGTCTTGTACTTCTTTTATGCATTTTAGTTTCTTTTATTAAAGTGTTTATCTTAATCAAAATCATAAGTTTCGAGAAGCATATACTTGTCTTTTTAGGGTAATTCACCCCCTCTCTTGCTGGCCACACAGGACCTATAATTAGTATCAGAGTGAGGATGCTTGATAAGTCATTATTTGATACATTCTTTTGGTTTGATATTGGGTGTTTTCTAGCTAATTGCATATTTTAATTGACACTTTTTATCATGTTTATAAGATGAGGATTGCTTTGAACTTAAATTATATTTCTCTATTGAATCATGATATTATTCCTTACATTGTGAATTTGGGTTGGTAGGACATTAAAGTTGGTCTAATTGACACATGGCTCAAGAGGAAGCAAACCATTACAAGGGGAAGCAAGGTTCATCTAACCAAGTGAAAGAGCCTAAGCCCTACTTGGGTTCAATTTGATTTCAATCCATCTCATGAAGCCAACCTATTGTGCTCAACCAAAGTCTAATCCCCTACCTAAAAGCCCTAAAATTCCTTTAAAACAAACCCAAATCCTGGTTCAAGCCAAGATATAAAAACCCAGATTTGGCATGGTGAACAGTGGCTTGTGCTACTGTTCATCGTGCCTATTTCATCGTTGCACGTCGTATGCCCCGTTTCTTCATCTAGATCTACATCTTGATTCAACTTCATTGACATTGAGGTCTCCAACAATCAGCGTTCAACTCCTGATCATTTAGGATCGTCGGCGAGTGGTTTTTTGGCGTAAATCTGTTTCTGCGATTTCTATTTCCGCCACTCATAGAAGGCGTTTCTCTGATCCAATGGTTCCACCTCATATCGACAAACATTGGAGGCATTCCTCTAACATTACTGAGCTTATTCTGATGAGAATCCATCACCAACAACCATCATTCAGATTCAAAGACTCCAGTTTCTATAAATCTAGATTTTCGATCGTTTATAATTCAGATTCATGTTTAGCTCACTAGAGAGGATTCTTTGGCTTGCTGAGCTATTTTGGACCTGATTTGTAGCTGAGGGTTTCTTCTCAAAGCTCAACATGAAGATTTCACATTTGGTTCCTAATGTGATGGCAAGGAGGAGATGTTTTGAAGTGTGATTTGGGTTTAGAGATGAATTAGTTCAATTCTGCAATTATGTTTCTTTAATTCTTGTTCTCAAATTCTTATTTATGAAATTTAGTAATACAACTTGTTTATGCAATTCTTTTTTACTAAAATTCTATTTTAAAATTCTTGTCTCAACAATTTCATTTTCTATAAATTCGATTATGCAAGTTCTGTTCTTGCAAACTAGTTCTAATTCTAAAATTTCTTGCATATGCATTCTTACTTAGCTTCTGAAAATTCTTGTTACATTTGATTAGTTAATTTCATAATATAGAATTGCTTTGTTTAGTTTAAGTCTTATTGAGTTGTAACTCTTTTCTTAATTGCCAATTCTCTTAGTTCTTGTTAAGGAGTAGCTTGTTTAGTTGTTGATTGAAAAGTTAGTTATTTGCTTAGGTTTAATTTTTGCATTAGATCAGATTCCATTTTATTGCAATTGACTTTGTTAGTTTGTAGTTTCTTCTCTAATTTAGGACTTAAATAAAAAAAAAACTGAACTGTAACGACCACCCTTCTTACTACTACTACTACTCTCTAAGAGTGACCGTTACTTAACTACTAACTCTACTTAACCGGTACACTACTTAACTACGAGAAATCCCTACCAAAAAATTTCGACAAAATTTTCCCTGTACTGGTGACCAAATCAACAATACAAACAGTGTATACTCAGCCACAGGCGGCTGGAACATATAATCACACGACCACGCAGTATAATAACTCAATAAGAAGAAGGAAACTACTCTAGCAATAGTAAACAGATAATACTCCAACGATAAAACATAACAAGCTACAAGTGCGGAATAGACTCAATTACAATCCCAACTTCATCATAGCATTAAGGAGAAAAGAAAAGGAAACCCTAAACAGGTAAGTTTTAACAACTCCTTAGCAAACTCTTGATCTCTCCATAGTCCAGCCATCACACACCTTCATCACCACCACCTTGTCGCCTTCCTTTCATACTTTAGCTTTTCCTTTATCTGCAGTAGGAGGAAATGCAGTCTATAAGCATAAAGCTTAGTGAGCGCTATCTACTCAAAAAAACTCGATATGCATGTATATAAATAAAAACATGCTAAAACTGAATGCTAACATGTAAAGCTACTCATGCTCATACATAGCTAAGGAATCATACTAACTGAAATACTAAACATGCATAGCTAATTATGCTTATAAACCAATAAAGGAATCATACTAACTGAAATACTAAATATGTAAAGCTACTAAACATGTAAAGCTACTCATGCTCACAAGAATAAAACTATAACTGCATGCTGAAAGCAAATAAAGCTAAACATGCTGAATAATCTAATAGCAAGAAACAAATAAAACTACTACTGAATGCTTCAAACAACAAGAAACTAAACTTTCTAATTCTAAACATATTTGAAGCTTGTTTCATTTGTTTCAAAAACTTATACTTTAATACTTCAAAATAATAATAAACTTCTTTTGGGCCCGGCATTGTACCAATTTGCACGCATCCTTAATAAGAGTCGAGGTAGCTAATCCCGAAACTACTAAGGTTCTTCTAGGCGATCTTGTGCCTAGGGGCGTTCTAGGAGCCCACCCAATGGACCTTGTGTCCTGGACCTTGTGTCCGGTACATGCCATTAAAAAGTAAAATACTTTCTTTTTAACTATAACTTCTTTATACTTGCCCTTACTTGGCATTTAAGCAAACACCTTGTGTGCGCTTTTGACATTCAATCTTCTGGAATTGAAATCAAGTCTAGACCTTAGTCTTTCTTGCTTATAGTTACTTAAAAACAGAAACTTATGCTTATGAAATAGCAAAGAACTAATAATTGCATGCTCAAGATATACCAACTGTAATTAAACAGAAACAAACTGCTTTCTGGAAATTAGAGGTTGTTCGTATGACAATTTATTCTAATCAACAAGAATTCTATGAACTAAATGCAACTAAAAATCTGCTCATGCTTCATTAATTGTGCACACCTACTGCTACACAAAGAAAACTAGTTGTTTGATACAAAAATCTGAAACCAACAGGAGCCAATTCCACAGCACAAGAACCTCTCCAATAAGATTAATCTTGCACACATGGAAATCTTCAATAAACAAGCACAGTATCAAATCCGAATATGATAAAACCTGATAAGACACTTAAAACGAGTGAGATTACAAGCTGCCATTTCTGTCCAAAAACTCATACAGCACAACCAAAATGAATACAACTCCAACAAAACTCAAATCTGGTTCTATAATTGCATGGGAACAGATGTAAACTAGTTTGGGAAACAAACAATATAATAGCATCACTACCAACTTATAGAAAGCAGTAATTGAACTAGTTTATGTTAGCCTTGGGAACCTAATACTAACATAGTTTATTCCTCACACTTATACTGATTTATTAAGTTTATTCATGTCAACTAGTCTGACAGTCTAGTTCACAAGTAGTAAACTAGATTTATTCCTTGATGTTTATTTATAGGTGCTGTCTTATTAATTAGATGTGCTTGATCAGTAGTAAGGTTCACGGTGAAAGGGGAAACTTGCTGTAAACCATTTGCTACAGGAAACCTAGAATCCTAATTGTTCTTCATGCTCATTGCTTAGGACAACAAACTTTACAACATAACTTGAAATCAAGAAGGAACAAAATCCAAAACTACTCCTACTACATGCTTCAGAAATCTAACTCACGACAGTAAGCATAAAACCAAAATCTCTACAACCTAAAATCCGAAAACCATGAAAACAAATCGAAGCTCGGAACCACTCCTACTGCAGGTGAGAAGCAACTCACCCCTTGTTCTTGCACTTACAACCGACGGAGACAACCTCTAGGGCTTCGGAGGTGTGGCTGTTTCGGCGAGCCCTTGACACCCGTGTACTCTCCTCGACGAGGTGACCACCACCGTGTGAAGATCTCACAAAAAGATGCTCGGTCGGTCGTCGAAATCGATGCCCTAGGCTCGGCGTTGTTTCCGCCCGAGCACAGGAACGCCGTCGCGCGTGAAGGATCGGGAATTATGAGAGAAAATTTTAGGTTTTCGAAATAGGATTTAAATCTTATACTTTAGGTTATTTTCGTTTCTAACTTTACCTTATATACTTGTCGCTACATATCTGATCAGCAAAGACCGCTGGCGCAGTTGGTCCGTGGAGTTTTGCTCGAAGCCACAGGTTTGGGCTTCGATTCTCAGCCGCGCCCCTTTTATTTCCAATTTATTTTACTGTTCATAACTACTAGTTAAATATATATCACTCCATATATAATTAACAAAAACCGTGTAGCTCAGCTGGTTTGGTCGGTTTTGCTTGGGTCATTCCGACCCGAGATCGTGAGTTCGAATCTCACCTTCAACATAATCTTTTAAAACTTCTTTCTTTTTGTAACCCTACTAAACGACCTCCAAAAATTACGTAAAAATAGTCTAAAAATTCCTAAAAATCTCTAGAATATTTTAAAAGTATTTCCAAATATTTTTATGGACTTTTAGAACTTGAAATAGGGAAAATTGGGTCGTTACACTTCCTCATACCTTATAAAAAGTTCGTCCTCGAACTTAGAATAGCTCTGGATACTTCTGTCTCATACTGTCCTCCCGCTCCCAAGTGACTTCCTCGTGCTTCTGGTTCTGCCAGATAACCTTCACTAGTGGCACTTCTTTAGTTTTTAGTCTCTTGACTGCTCTGTCCACTATCTGTGTAGGTCTGCTCTCATAACTAAGATCCTCTTGGATCTACACTGACTGAGGCTGAATCACTTGGCTTTAGCATGGAGACATGAAATACATTGTGTATTGCTGACATGTCTTGTGGTAAATCCAGCTTGTAAGCTACTTTCCCAATCCTTTCTGTGATCAGGTAAGGTCCTACATAACGAGGACTTAATTTGCCCTTCTTGCCAAATCTCATCACTCCCTTCATAGGAGCGACCTTGAGAAAGACTGAATCCCCTACTTGGAATTCAAGTGGCCTACGGCGTGTGTCTACTCTGGGCAGTCTCAATCCTCTGTCTGATCTTCTGGATAGACTGAGTAGTCTCATCTATCAGTTCTGTCTGAATGCCCAGTTCTATTTCCATTTCTTTTCTCTCACCTGCTTCTTGCCAACAAATGGGTGATCTGCACTTCCTGCCATACAATGCCTCATAAGGTGCCATCTTGATAGTGGCTTGATAGCTATTGTTGTAGGCAAATTCAACTAAGCACAGATACTTGCACCAACTTCCCTTGAAATCTAGTGCACAAGCCCTGAGTATATCTTCTAAGATCTGGTTTACTCGATCTGTCTGTCCATCAGTCTGAGGATGGAAGGCTGTGCTGAACTTGAGTTTGGTGCCTAGTGCAGTCTGAACAGATTCCTAGAAGTGAGAGGTGAAGCGCCCATCTCTATCAGAAACAATAGATTTAGGAACTCCGTGAAGTCAGATCACCTCTTTAACATACAACTGTGCCAACTGCTCTATGGAGTGGGACACCTTGATGGCTAAAAATGAGCAGACTTGGTCAATCTGTCCACTATTACCCATATCGCATCATATCCATTTGTGGTTCTTGGAAGACCTGTTATAAAGTCCATTGATATGTCTTCCCACTTCTATTCTAGTATTGGAAGAGGGTGCAGGACTCCTCCTAGTCTCTGGTGCTTTGCTTTGACTCTCTGACATGTCAGGCAGGTACTGACATATTTAGCAACATCTCTTTTGAGTCCAAACCACCAGAATCTCTGTTTCACGTCTTGATACATCTTGGTAGAACCAGGATGCATGGAATAAGGTGTACTATGAGCTTCTTCTAAAATTTTCTTTCTCAACTCTTCGTCATTGGGAACACAAAGGCGACTCCCCTGATAAAGAATTCCACTGTCTGATACTCGAAACTCCGAATTTCCTTCTTCCTGTATCCCTTGCTTGATCTTTTGGATATCAGGATCTTCACTTTGCTTTCTCTGTATATCCTCAAATAGGGTTGACTCTAAGGTCAATGCAGAGAATTGTCCATAAATAATTTCGACTCCAAAGTCTGACAACTCTTTCTGCAGTGGCAGGGCTAATGATGACAGGGACATCAGGGATGCACTGGACTTTCTGCTTAGTGCATCTGCCACTTTGTTAGCTTTACCTGGATGGTAGAGGATTTCACAGTCATAATTTTTTGACCAACTCTAGCCACCTACGCTGTCTCATGTTTAAGTCCTTCTGAGTGAAGAAGTACTTAAGACTCTGATGGTCTGTGAAGATTCTGCACTGGACTCCATACAGGTAATGTCGCCAGAGTTTCAGTGCAAAGACCACAGCTGTCAGCTCAAGATCATGAGTGAGGTAGTTCTTTTCATAATCTTTGAGTTGTCTGGAAACATAAGCTATCACTTTTCCTTCTTGCATGAGTACAGCTCCTAGGTCCATCTTGGAAGCATCACTGTAGATGTCAAAACTCTTGTCACTCTCTGGAACAGTCAGAATGGGAGCACTGGTCAGTCTCTTCTTCAACTCTTGGAAACTTTGCTCACATTTGTCTGACCATTCAAACTTCTTGTTTTTCCTGGTGAGGGCTGTTAGTGGAGAGGCTATCCTAGAAAAGTCTTCCACGAATTTCCTGTAGTGCCCAGCTAAACCAAGGAAACTTCTGATCTCCCTGGCATTCTTGGGTCTCTTCCAATTGCTGACCGCTTCTACTTTGGCTGGATCCACTTGAATGCCTTCTCTAGAAACGATGTGACCTAGAAACGCCACCTGCTCCAACCAGAACTCGCACTTTGAGAATTTAGCATAGAGCTGCTTTTGCTGAAGGGTCTGCAGGACTATTCTCAAATGCGTGTCATGCTCCTCTGGGGTTCTGGAATAGACTAGAATGTCGTCGATGAACACAATGAAAAATTTGTCAAGGTATTCTCTGAACACTCTGTTCATCAGATCCCTGAAAACTGCAGGCGCATTAGTCACACTAAAAGGCATGACTACGAATTCGTAGTGTCCGTATCTGGTCCTGAAAGCCGTTCTGGGTATATCCTTTTCCTTCACTTTCAACTGATGGTACCCAGAGCGCAGGTCTATCTTGGAGAACACTGTTGCCCCTCTCAACTGATCAAATAAGTCATCGATTCTGGGCAGTGGATACTTGTTCTTGATGGTCACTTGATTTAGAGCCCTATAATCTATGCACATCCGTATAGATCCATCCTTCTTCTTAACAAACAACACAGGAGCTCCCCAAGGTGAGTGACTAGGGCGGATGAAGCCTTTGTCAAGTAACTCCTGAAGTTGCTCTCGTAACTCTTTTAGCTCTGTTGGAGACATGCGGTATGGAGCTTTTGAAATTGGACCGGTACCAGGGACCAATTCAATCTCAAACTCCACTTCTTTGTTGGGAGATAGTCCAGGTAGCCCTTTTGGAAATACCTTTGGATACTCACAGACTACCCGAACATCTTTCTGCTTGGGTCTTTCTTGTTATCTTTGTCCTTCCAGTTCTGATTACTTGACTGGGTTCTCTGTTTCCTCACTGTCTTGTCTTCTATCTTGACTGGCTTGTGTTGCGTTTGTTGAGCCTTGTTGCTGTTCAGACAGTGCTCACTAATGCCCTGCTGACCAGCTCTTCGCCAATCTATGGTCGATGAGTTTCACTACTCACATCAGGTGTTATTTCTGGTCTCAGCATTAGGAGCATCAGTCTGACTCATTCTTTCACTGTACTTACTAACTCTAGGCAAAGGTGAGCTAGCCTGTTAAATCTTTTAACCGCTTCTTCTACTGGTAGGTCACCTTGTCTAAATTCTATAAACTGCTCATAATGTTTATTGGTGATCTGTTGGCGGAAAAACTCTTAGTAAAACTCTATCTCAAAGTCAACCCAACTCATCTGGTTGACTGCTCTCTTACTCTTAACTCGCTCCCACTACATACAAGCATCTCCAGATAGGTAGAAAGAGGCACACTTAATGGTATCAACCTTCTCGACTTCTGGTCAGTCAAGAAGCTCCATTGTGCTCTCAAATGTCTTGAACCAAGCCTGGGCATCCCGGGGCTCAGTCGTGCCTGAGAAGCTTTCTGGTTTCAGCTTCAGCCACTAGATGAGGTATGCTTCTTGTCTTCTAGATGTTGTGGCGACTTCTAGGACAACCGATAGGACTTCAGTCACCACTGGGGTCTCCACATTAATGGTTGGGGAAGTGGGAGGAGCTGGCTTCTGATTGGCCATTAGATTGGCAATCACTTGCTGCTGCTCGCTATTTGTCTCTAGAGTTGAGCAACAACTTCAGGGAGAATAGGCCCAGGGGTTCTGGGCTCTTCGTTCTCCTGATCTTGGTTCTCAGTACGAACGGTACGGGGACATCCTTTTTCTTAACATCTAATTATGCAAAGAAAAAGACTTGATATTCTCTCTCTAACCCTTCTAATCATACATAAATATGAATAAAGAAAAGGGAAACTAAATCTTCTATCTTACTTAAACACTTAAAAACAAATACTCTATACTGCAGTTACTAATAAGGAAAGCAGAATAAAGAAAGAATTTTAAATACTTTCTTACTTGGAGACGGCAAGGATGATGCTGATGTGTGTGTGATGCTGGAGAATGGGAACTGCTCTGATACCAACTGTAACGACCACCCTTCTTACTACTACTACTACTCTCTAAGAGTGACCGTTACTTAACTACTAACTCTACTTAACCGGTACACTACTTAACTACGAGAAATCCCTACCGAAAAATTTCGACAAAGTTTTCCCTGAACTGGTGACCAAATCAACAATACAAACAGTGTATAACAGCCACAGGCGGCTGGAACATATAATCACACGACCACGCAGTATAATAACTCAATAAGAAGAAGGAAACTACTCTAGCAATAGTAAATAGATAATACTCCAACGATAAAACATAACAAGCTACAAGTGCGGAATAGACTCAATTACAATCCCAACTTCATCATAGCATTAAGGAGAAAAGAAAAGGAAACCCTAAACAGGTAAGTTTTAACAACTCCTTAGCAAACTCTTGATCTCTCCATAGTCCAGCCATCACACACCTTCATCACCACCACCTTGTCGCCTTCCTTTCATACTTTAGCTTTTCCTTTATCTGCAGTAGGAGGAAATGCAGTCTATAAGCATAAAGCTTAGTGAGCGCTATCTACTCACAAAAACTCGATATGCATGTATATAAATAAAAACATGCTAAAACTGAATGCTAACATGTAAAGCTACTCATGCTCATACATAGCAAAGGAATCATACTAACTGAAATACTAAACATGCATAGCTAATCATGCTCATAAACCAATAAAGGAATCATACTAACTGAAATACTAAACATGTAAAGCTACTAAACATGTAAAGCTACTCATGCTCACAAGAATAAAACTATAACTGCATGCTGAAAGCAAATAAAGCTAAACATGCTGAATAATCTAATAGCAAGAAACAAATAAAACTACTACTGAATGCTTCAAACAACAAGAAACTAAACTTTCTAATTCTAAACATATTTGAAGCTTGTTTCATTTGTTTCAAAAACTTATACTTTAATACTTCAAAATAATAATAAACTTCTTTTGGGCCCGGCATTGTACCAATTTGCACGCATCCTTAATAAGAGTCGAGGTAGCTAATCCCGAAACTACTAAGGTTCTTCTAGGCGATCTTGTGCCTAGGGGCGTTCTAGGAGCCCACCCAATGGACCTTGTGTCCTGGACCTTGTGTCCGGTACCTGCCATTAAAAAGTAAAATACTTTCTTTTTAACTATAACTTCTTTATACTTGCCCTTACTTGGCATTTAAGCAAACACCTTGTGTGCGCTTTTGACATTCAATCTTCTGGAATTGAAATCAAGTCTAGACCTTAGTCTTTCTTGCTTATAGTTACTTAAAAACAGAAACATATGCTTATGAAATAGCAAAGAACTAATAATTGCATGCTCAAGATATACCAACTGTAATTAAACAGAAACAAACTGCTTTCTGAAAATTAGAGGTTGTTCGTATGACAATTTATTCTAATCAACAAGAATTCTATGAACTAAATGCAACTAAAAATCTGCTCATGCTTCATTAATTGTGCACACCTACTGCTACACAAAGAAAACTAGTTGTTTGATACAAAAATCTGAAACCAACAGGAGCCAATTCCACAACACAAGAACCTCTCCAATAAAGATTAATCTTGCACACATGGAAATCTTCAATAAACAAGCACAGTATCAAATCCGAATATGATAAAACCTGATAAGACACTTAAAACGAGTGAGATTACAAGCTGCCATTTCTGTCCAAAAACTCATACAGCACAACCAAAATGAATACAGCTCCAACAAAACTCAAATCTGGTTCTATAATTGCATGGGAACAGATGTAAACTAGTTTGGGAAACAAACAATATAATAGCATCACTACCAACTTATAGAAAGCAGTAATTGAACTAGTTTATGTTAGCCTTGGGAACCTAATACTAACATAGTTTATTCCTCACACTTATACTGATTTATTAAGTTTATTCATGTCAACTAGTCTGACAGTCTAGTTCACAAGTATTAAACTAGATTTATTCCTTGATGTTTATTTATAGGTGCTGTCTTATTAATTAGATGTGCTTGATCAGTAGTAAGGTTCACGGTGAAAGGGGAAACTTGCTGTAAACCATTTGCTATTGGAAACCTAGAATCCTAATTGTTCTTCATGCTCATTGCTTAGGACAACAAACTTTACAACATAACTTGAAATCAAGAAGGAACAAAATCCAAAACTACTCCTACTACATGCTTCAGAAATCTAACTCACGGCAGTAAGCATAAAACCAAAATCTCTACAACCTAAAATCCGAAAACCATGAAAACAAATCGAAGCTCGGAACCACGCCTACTGCAGGTGAGAAGCAACTCACCCCTTGTTCTTGCACTTACAACCGACGGAGACAACCTTTAGGGCTTCGGAGGTGTGGCTGTTTCGGCGAGCCCTTGACACCCGTGTACTCTCCTCGACGAGGTGACCACCACCGTGTGAAGATCTCACAAAAAGATGCTCGGCCGGTCGTCGAAATCGATGCCCTAGGCTCGGCGTTGTTTTCGCCCGAGCACAGGAACGCCGTCGCGCGTGAAGGATCGGGAATTATGAGAGAAAATTTTAGGTTTTCGAAATAAGATTTAAATCTTATACTTTAGGTTATTTTCGTTTCTAACTTTACCTTATATACTTGTCGCTACATATCTGATCAGCAAAGACCGCTAGCGCAGTTGGTCCGTGGAGTTTTGCTCGAAGCCACAGGTCTGGGCTTCGATTCTCAACCGCGCCCCTTTTATTTCAAATTTATTTAACTGTTCATAACTACTAGTTAAATATATATCGCTCCATATATGATTAACAAAAACCGTGTAGCTCAGCTGGTTGGGCCGATTTTGCTTGGGTCATTCCGACCCGAGATCGTGAGTTCGAATCTCACCTTCAACATAATTTTTTAAAACTTCTTTTTTTTTGTAACCCTACTAAACGACCTCTAAAAATTACGTAAAAATACTTTAAAAATTCCTAAAAATCTCTAGAATATTTTAAAAGTATTTCCAAATATTTTTATGGACTTTTAGAACTTGAAATAGGGAAAATTGGGTCGTTACATGAACAACCCCCATTTTATAAGGAGAAACCCCCCAAAAGAGTTTTAAATCTAGAACAAACATCCTCCTATTAGTTCCTTGAGAGATTCTACTTGGGCCTATTCTATATCATTTCTATTGTGAAGTTGAGGGTTTCAAACACTTTATTAATTTGGAGTTCATTCGTGACACTCAGTGTGGACTTAATGAAATTTTGGTGTCGTTGCTAGGGAGCCTAGTAGAGTTTGTTTGTTTTTGGATTATCCATAGTTTTATCTTTTTTTTGTTTTCATTTTCTTGATTTTATTGTCTATCTACTTGTATTGTAACTTTGGAATTTGGGTGTATAACCATGTCTTCAAGTGAAAAATTATTTGAGCTTGATTCAAAGATTGAGAGGACTTTTAGATCTTTGAGGATTCAAGAAAGGTCACCAGCAATTTCGGAAAGTAGTTCTTCAGACTTAGATACTCCAATGGTAGAAAACAACCTAACTATAAAGGAGCTTGCAGCTCTAGATGTGGCCTACAAGTATTCTTGTATTACTTACCCAGACTTGATTGTAGATTTTGAGCTCAGATCTGGTTTAATTCATTTGCTTTCCAAGTTTTATCAGGAGAAGATCCAAGCAGGCATTGGCATGAGTTCCATGTGGTTTTCTCCACCATGAAACCATAAGGCATTTCAGAGGAAGATATCAAGTTGAGAGAATTTCTATTTTTCTTGACAGGATTAGCTAAAGAATGGTTATATTATCTTACAACTGGATTCATTACAAGTTGGATTGATATGAAGAGGGCATTCTTGGAGAAATTCTTTCCATCCTCTAGGACTACAACTATTTGGAAAAGTATTTATGGCATTCAACAACTTGTGGAGGATACTCTTTATGATTATTGGGAGAGATTCAAGAAATTATGTTTGAGTTGTCCACATCATCAAATCAGTGATTAATTACTTGTTCAGTACTTCTATGAAAGATTGCTTCCTATGAATAAGAGTATGGTAGATGCAGTAGCTGGAGGATCTTTAGTGAATAAAACTCCAAGTCAAGCAATAGAGCTCATTTCAAACATGGTAGAAAATTCATAATAATTTGGAAGTAGAACAATTACTAGTAGAGTTAGTGAATCACAAGTGGTATCTAATGAGCAAAAGGAGATCAATAGTTCATTGTTGGAGTTAACATCTTTAGTCAAGCAAATGACATTGAATAATGCTAGCCAAACTTCAACCTTTCTAGTTCAAGTGATGAGGGTTGTGGCATTTGTTATAGTCAAGACCACACTTCGGATTTGTGTCCAAAACTTCATCAAGATAAATCACTAGTAGCTATTTCTAGACCTCAATACCAACAACGAAAATATGTTCCTATGTCTTCCACATACAATCCAGATTAGAAGGATCATCCTAATTTGAGATATGGGAATTCATTCTACTAATAACCGCATCTAAATTAGAATTTTCAGCAACCTTATTCTCCAAATCAGTGTCAACAACCACAAATCAACCACTTGCTGTTCAAAATTTTCCAAATAAGTTTCATCAACAAAATCAACAATTTCAACATCCTAATCAGTTTCAATAGCAACCTAATGCTTCATTCCAGCCATAATTTCAAAATCAAAATTAGCAGCAATTCCAACCTACACAACACTTCCAAAATTGTCAGCAACCAAATCAAAATTTGCAACAATTTTAGCAACCTCCACAGAATTTTTAGCAACCTAATACTTCATTTTCATCTCAACTGAGACACTACATGAATCAAAATAGCTATAACCGTTCTTATGTGTCAAATTCATAGTAGCAACAACAAAAGATGGAGGAGTTAATGCAGCAACTTTTACAGCAGTAACAACTTATGTTACAGCAACAACAACACTAGCAAAGGACAAATTCAACTTTGCAGAACATAGAAAAACAAATTGGCTAGCTAGCAACCAACATAAATCAAATGCAACCTCAAGGATTAAGTCAATTACCTTCATAAACATCTCTGATTCCTAAAGGAAATATTAGTGCATTGAGTCTTTGAAGTGTCAAAATAATATTAGATTTAATTCAGAATTCTCAAGTTGGATCAGATTCAGTTTCACAAGTTCTAGTTCTAGCTTCAACAAGTTTTGTAACATTTTCAGATTTTGGTCAAAACATTTCAAATTCTAGTTCAAATAAATTTCATATTGATCAAGCAATTTCAGCTCAAAAACCAGTACAAAATAGCCTTGCTAATACATTTTCAGCAACAATTCCAGTAGCACCAAACAATGCAAATTCACATTTAGCTCCTTTCTCAGCTCCAAACCCAACTCAACAAAAATTTTAGCAAGCACACACTTCAGTTCTAGATTTAACTCAGAATAATTTTGTTCCATTTCAACCAACTTTTTCAAATTCAATTCCTATTATAGATCAAGAGTTGGAGAAGGATTTAGATCAGCAAGGTGCCGAGACTACCATTCCATTACCTTTTCCTCAAAGAAGAGTTCAACCTAGGAAGAATATGGAAGAAGAGAAGGCTAGAGAATTACAAGATCTTATGAATTTATTTAGCAAGGTGGAGGTGAATGTGCCTTTGTTGACCATGATCAAGCCAATTCAGAAATATGCCAAGTTTCTCAAGGATCTATGTGTGCACAAAAATAAATTAAAGGGGAATGAATTGATTAGCATGGGGAAAATGTTTCAACACTTATTCAACCAGTACCCCAAAAATGTGAAGATCTTAGAGTTTTTACAATGCCTTATGTTATTAGGAGTTGTATTTTTGAAGATGCTATGTTTGATCTAGGGGCTTATATTAATGTAATGCCAAAATCAGTTTTTTAATCACTAGGAATTGGTCCCTTATAGGCTACAGGAGTTGTTATTTAGTTAGCTAACTCTAGCTAGGGTTATCCAGCTGGAGTGATAGAGGATGTGTTGGTGAAGGTGAGAGAGCTCATTTTTCCTATAGATTTTTATATCCTAGATATAGAGGGTGATTTGCTTGCAAATAAGTTCCTACTAATTCTTGGCAGACCCTTCCTGAAGACTACAAGAACAAAAAATGATGTACATGCAGGGACACTTTCGATGGAGATAGCAGATTACAATGGCTCAGTTCAGTATCTTTGATGCTATGAAGCATCCGATGGAGGATCACTCTGTTTTTAGTATTGATATATCAGATGAGTTAGTTAGCATGGATTTGTTTTCCAAGATTATTTCACAATTTGATACCTCTGATACGCATGAGTTTGGATATGATTTTGAGGTTTCTAATGATTCTAGGGATACAAGAGCAGTTGAGTTGAGACTTATTTGTGGTCCATTTTCGATTGACGGTGAATATGTAAGTGTAGGGGATTGCATAGTGGAAGTAATACCCCGAGAATCACATCTCTTGATTGAAGTATCACTTGAGTCTGAAAAAGATGATGTAGGTGTAGTGGATTTCATACTCCAAGAATTACTACCATTTATCATTCAGTCACAACAACCTGAGTTAAAGCCCTTACCTGAGCACCACAAGTATGCATATTTGGGAGATGATTAGCAACTACCTATTATTATTACCCAAAATTTAGAGCTAGAGCAAGAGAAGAGATTATTAGAAATTCTAAGGTAGTACAAAAAAGCTATTGGGTGAACACTTGCTGATATTCCTGGGATCAGTCCTTCTATTTGTATGCACAGGATTTATTTAGAGGAGGATGTGAAACCAATGAGATAACCATAGAGATGACTTAACTCATTGATTCTTGATGTAGTAAAGAAAGAGGTGACTAGACTTTTACAAGCAGACATCATTTACCCTATTTCTAACAATAATGGGTGAATCCAGTTTATATGGTTCCTAAGAAGTCAGGTATTACAGTGGTAGCAAATGAAGATAATGAATTGGTGGCTACAAGAGTTTTGAATTCATAGAGAGTTTATGTGGATTGTAGGAAGCTGAATCAGGCAAGAAGAAAAGACCACTACCACTTGCCTTTTATTAATCAAATGTTAAAGAGGCTAGCGGGGAAGTCATATTATTACTTCTTAGATGGATATACAGGATATTTTTAGATTTGCATAGACCCAGAGGATCAGGAGAAGACCACCTTCACTTGTCCATTTGGTACATTTATTACAGACATATGCCATTTGGACTTTGTAATTGTTGGTGCAGGTTGCACTAATAATCAAGTTTTGATGTATGACAAATAGGTTAAAGTTAGATATGTTGTTTGTCTAACCTTTTACCAAGCGTGTAAGACTTGATGAGTCTAGAGGACTGAAACACCAGGCTGAAGTTTAGCTAGGTTGATAGCTGGCACAAAGTTCAGATTAGTTGAAATTTGGTAGAAGGAAGTCCAGTTGGTTTGGCAACTGGCTCAAGTCTAGATTGGTTGAGATATGGTAGAAGGAAGTCTAGTTGGATTGACAATTGGCTGAAGTCTAGATTGGTTGAGATCTGGCAGGAAGTCTTAGTGGGTCAAGGGACCTGACATCAAGGAACTCTGTGATTGGTAAGTGCAGGTAAGTAACTAGAGGAGAGATCTAGTGAGGACACATTCTGGGTTGAGGGAACAGTAGGCGTCAGTCTGACCAAGAGTTTCAACAAAACTCAAAGTCAGGATTGAATAGTGTAAAGGCTGTCAAAACTTTTACTTTATATATTATGTTTGCCTGGACTAACACTTTTTTGTAGAAAAAGATAGTACAGAAAAAAGGTTGTTCGGGCGCCCGAGCAAGTTTTGCACAGTCCAGGCAGGTACTTGGCCAAGCACCTGGGCGATATGGGCACCCAAAGTTGCTTCAAGCACCCAGACCAACAAAATTCATCTTCACGATTAGCTAGAGTGTAGTGACTGGCCAACCCACGTTAGTAGTCTGGGTGCCCGGAGGAGTCTCTGCACCTGGAGGGGGTTCGGGCAGTCGAAGGTGGATAAACTTTGAGGATGAAGTTTCGACAAGAGCTCACCACGCTAGCATAATCCAGGCACCTAGATGGGGCTATAAAAGGAGGCTTCAACTAGCAGCTTAAATACAACATTCTCTACAACTTTCGTACCCGCATGTTGCTCTGAAAAAGCCTCTAGGATACCAAAAAGCTACTTCGACAAACTACACTTGCTCTTTCTACATTGTATTGTCGGTATAATTTAATTCCTATAATTATAGTTAAGTTCTTTAATTTCTTCATGATTATAGTGATTGTCTAACAAAAGCACTCAGCGAGTGTGAGCCTTGGAGTAGGAGTCATTGAAAACTTCGAATCAAGTAAAACCACCTGTGTAGGTGTTCGCTTTTCTTCTCTATTCTTTGTCATTGCATTTATTTTAACTCGTGATTTTTAAAAAGGTGAAGAATTCTATTCACCCCCTCTAGTGTCTTTATGATCCAACAAATGATATCAGAGACAGATTTTACTCTGAATTGGTGCAACCACCAATCGAGCAAATGAGGGTTCTTTAGTTTTTTTTATCGGTTTTAAGATTTTTGACCTAGTTCAAATATGTACAATCACTTTTTTTAGACATGATTTTCATGTTGCAAAATACTTTGAATTAGTCCAACACCAATCGAGTTTCTTTTTATATTTATTATCTCCCACACTACTAATCCAAGATCTAGTCTTGGGATTTCTCTGTTAGTTTATTTTTTGTATGTAAGGTTCCATCTTTAATGATTCAACTTGAAGGATACAGTATTTCTTTCCCTCCCCTCTTCAATGAAAATAATTTTCCATATTGGAAGAAGAGAATGGAGATCTACTTAAAGACTAACATTGAGCAGTGGTTCACCATCAAACGAGAATATAGGGCTCCAATAGATGAATCAACTAAAGTACCCTCAACCTAAAAAGATGGAATTCAGAAGATAAGAAGAAGCTTAGATCAACTCAAAGGTGTTGAACGCCATCCTGTGCTCACTCACAAAAGAAGAGCTCAACCATGTCAGCCCGCACATGAATGTGAAAGAGCTGTGGGACAAGCTCATCGAATTACACGAAGGAACTAACGATGCTAAGGTAACTAAATGAGACCTACTTCTAAATAAGTTA
The DNA here is from genome assembly GCF_018446385.1 of Zingiber officinale. Taxonomy (NCBI): domain Eukaryota; kingdom Viridiplantae; phylum Streptophyta; class Magnoliopsida; order Zingiberales; family Zingiberaceae; genus Zingiber; species Zingiber officinale. The sequence goes on from NC_055986.1 coordinate 55,126,134, forward strand.
TTTAACATTAAAATGTTGAAAGGAGAAACAGTAAGCCAACTACACGTGAGGATCAGGGACATCCTCAACAAGCTCCACTTAATTAGCCACCAGATGGGAAACCAGGATATAATCAAGTACGCCTTAAATTCCTTTCCTTGAAATGAATTATGGGCATCTATAGTTAATTCCTATAAGGTTTCGAAGAATTTATCTTAATTAAAATTAGACAAACACTTTTGCGAACTCAAACTCCATGAGTAAACTAACTCCAAAAGGTTCGAGAAAGGTATTGCACTTCTTGCAAGTCCTTCAAAAGAAGTCAAGAACAAGAACAAACCTGAGCTAGAATCTGAGTCTGACATAGACTCAGATAAAGAAGAACAACTGGTAAACATGATAAGAAAGATGTTTACCAGAAGAAAGAAGGACTTTAGCAAAAAGAATATTTAGAAGGTGATCAAGTTAAATAAATCAAATGTCACCTTCTATGGGTGCAACCAAAAGGGATACTACAAGCACGAGTGTCCAAAGCTGAAAGAAGTCAAACCAAAGATTGCCAAAAGAAAGAAGGCATTAAAATCAACTTGGGATGAATCATCCTTGGAAGAATCAGATGTCGAAGAACTAAAGCAATAGAACTACCTAATGTCGATGGCATCCAGACTGGAATCAGAAAGTGAAGCTGATGAAGAAGACAAGTCAAAATACGAGTCAAGCCACAATCCATACTCATTTCTGAAGGTCTCAACAAGGTGAATTCTAACCTATTTGCCAATTTTTTTTAAAAAAATCATTGCATCCTTGAACAAAAAGTTGGGTAAATCAGAAACTCAAATTAATCAACTTCTTAATGAAAATCAAAACCTAAAAGAACAACTTAAAATAAATCTAATAGCTGAACCAGTTCAATATAAAATTCCAACTCAAGTCTTAAAACTTGAGGAAGAAAATTTTAAATTAAAAAATGAAGTAATTTAACTAAAAGAACTTTTAGAAAAATTCACAATAAGATCCAAGTACCTCGAAATGATACTTAGATCACAACAAGCCGTGTACAATAAATTTGGACTCAAATATGAGTCTAGCTTAATAAATAAAATATTTATATCACTATAATCCAAAACAAGAAACAATCCAAAGCTTGGGTTTCGAAAGCTTATCTAACCAAGTAAGTATGACTCAATCAATACTATGTACATAAAATAAAATACACTACCTAAAACTAAATCAAAATAAACCAAATAACTCAACCTTAATCTCAAAAAGTAAACCTTCTAAGCTAAATTCAAACCTAAAAAACAAAATAAAATCAAATAAATTAAAAATAAACTTAAATTAAATAACTATGAAATTAATCTAAACTCATACTATAATCAAGTTTATTATAACTATAAAAATTGACACAAACTTAAAACTTAAAAAGAAAATCTATGATTCAAAGGGAGGTTTCAAATTAGTTGGCACCTCCTAAATAATAGTTTACCCAACTAGGTAATTAGGATAAGAACAATTAGAGACAAAATTTAAATTGACAAATAATACTAGAAAAGTTTTGGATGATAATAGGTTAGGGAAGTTTTGTGTATGCATGTCTTGGAAGATATGGCTTCGACCTGGTGTATTTGACTAAGTGAAATTAACATAAGCTACCTCTTACTAATCCTAGTTAGTTAGATCAAAGTTTTGTACTAAGTTCTGTGGGCATGACTATTTAAATTTTTTTAAAGATGTGGTTACTATAATGATTTCTAGGCGACTTACCACAATCTAGATATTTATCCAAAGAATGCTTGCTTATTAAACCCAAAGCTAAACTTAAATTTAACACAAGTTAAACTAAACCTTGAAATTCAACTTAGCCCATCTCATAAAATTATAGGATTTCTCTAATTGAAAATATAGATTGAGTGAGATGAATAAAAATTAAAATTAAATTAAATTAAATTAAATCAAATTAAAATTTAAACTTAACTTAAAACTTAAAACTTAAAATCAATTTAAAATTAAACAAAAAAATTAATTTAAAATTTAAACTTAACTTAAAACCAAGTTAAAATTAAACCTAAATTTAAAATTAACTTAAAAAATTAAAATCAAATTAAAATTTAAACTTAACTTAAAACTTAAAATCAAATTAAAATTAACCTAAATTTAAATTAAGTTAAAATAAATTAAATTAAATTAAATAAATTTAGAATTAAACAATAATTAATTCTTAACACCAATAAATACAAAAGAGTCATTACCTCAATAATTAATTCCTTTGAACTTATTTGCAAATAGTCATAAGTATATTACTTTTACCTAAAAACTAAGACCTTAGGTTAAGGGGGAGGATATTTCTTTAAATGATTTTCAAATTCTAAGCTAATTTTTACTTATATTTTCTAAAACTTGCCATTTTCTAAGTATTTAAAAAATTTGTTTTGGTCTTAGTTTAGGACGAATCCCTAGAAAGCATGATCCTATAGATCTAGATAACAAGAATATCATAAACACACTAGGTTTATCTTGAGTGTGTTTTCAAAAACTTAGAATGACATGAGGTACATAAGCCTTTTGCCTAGACTTTAGATGCATGTGTCGTTGCATCAACATAGATCTAGGTATTGCAAAATATCAAAAAAATGACGAATAATGATAAGGGAATTTTCTGAAAATTTTAGAAATTTTTCTGGATTTTTTTGGAGATCGTATAGACGAGTTTACGGGGATAAAAATGGGACCCGGAAAAGCCTGTTTAGGCTACCCCGTTTAAGGGAGGAAATGTTTTATTTTCCTTTTTTTTTCATTTTTCCTTCCTTTTCCCCCCGCGTGCCCGAGTTCTCTCCCCGACTCTAATTTCCTTTGTTCAGCTTCTTCGTGCCCTAACTGTTACCAACCGGCACTACAAAAATCACCGCACGCCACAATTAAGTCATCTTCTTCCTCTTCCCTCATTTGATCTCTGCCCTAGCCTCTTCACCGCTGCACACCACCGCCTTCTACTCAAGACAAGTTGCAGCGACAAGATGAGGTCGAGAGCTGGCCACCAGGTCCGGCACCAGTCGACGACGTTGATGGTGGCTAGCAGCGTGCCCTAGCACCGACCCCCTTCCCTGTGCCCTAGCCGCCAGCCACCCGAGTGCCACCCTAAGGCCGATGCCCTAGCTTCTGACTATAGCCTCGCCGCCGACCCCCTGATGCTACCATGCCCTAGGTTTGAGTCACCGGACCCCCCTTCCCTCCGTGCTGCCGTTGACCACCATGGCTAATGCCTGATCACCGCTGAGCACCATCTGAGGGACAACTTGTTGGCACCTGTTTCCTTCCTTGATCCAGTCTACTGTTGCCGATCTACACGGCTAGCAATTTCAGCAACCGCTCTCCTTGGTCGTGGGTGAACAGAGAAGGTATTGTAGTAGGGTAGTAGTATTCTGTGAAATTAGAATTTTTAACAATGATCAATTGGAGATAAATTTGGAAATTCATGATGATTGGGATATAGAATGTAGGGGCAGCAGCTTTAGCCACGAATCCCTAGCATATTTCCGGCCGTCACACCTCTTGGCAGTTGGTCTACAGAGGAGATCTTGTGATAAGGTACGAAGATGGAAACATGATTCTTGTTTAAGTTGAATTTGGTGGTTGTTTAGAATTAATCCGGGTTTCGGGTTAAAACTGATTTATTACAGGACTTTGATGCGAGACGAGTATCTCGACATTGGTTTTGACTGGATTGGACCTGCTATTTGAGGCAGGTACCTTGACTTATCTTTGATAGTGTCATGTTGATATGTTTAGTAGGTTATAGCCTTTAGTAATAATTATGTTCTTTCTTGTTTCGATATGTCACTACCGGATACCTGTTACATGCTTGTTTGCTCACCTGTTATGCATTTTATGTTAGTACCCACATGATTATATATATGTTCATAGAGGTAGTGACATACCATGCCTTATTATGTTCAAGACCCAGGTTTTTATTTATACCATACCTGTCTTGTTTACCTTAGATCTTTGGATGTGACTTATTGATACTAGGATACACATTTTATATATATATGTGGATTGGTTCAGGATATTGCCATTCTTAGTGTCATGCATCATTTGCATGATTGTATGGTGCACGATAGTCTGCTCCATTATTGTTGAGCACATCGCCAGTTTCATCACTGTCGGTGCTCCGTTGGTCCGCTCATGGGTAGCATGACGCAGCGTGGTAGCACTCTAGTTTGCTCGGTGGTGCTCCGTTGAGACACTCATGGGTAGTGTACTGCAGCGTGGTAGCACGCCGGGATCCCTCCCCGTCATCATGTACCGGGAGATGAGAGCATTGTGCTCCCCCACTTATGATTTGGGGTAGGAGGATAAGTGTACTACGACAGCATCCCGTCCACTCGGTCACTCATCAGGGGCAGTGACGTCAGAGTGCACGGTTGTCATAGCCCTACCCACTCAATCTCACCATTGTGTGTGAGATGGCTGACTGGCGTCAGGGGTGACCATTGTTGATTGCTACTCGGAAAACCTAATGGTTCCACTGTACAAAAATTTTGTACAAAGGTCTGAACCTTTTCCTAGCTACCATATGTTCTTTTAAATTAAACTCGGATCACTTGCAAAACTTAACACGTTTGATCCTAAGTTTAATTTATTTGTTCTTTTAGGTTTAGACTTGGATCTCCTGCGGAACTTAACACGTTCGATCTAAATCACCTAGGTTATTAATTCCATTAAATATTAATTTCCAAAATTGGCTTCCAGGACTGCATGGCAAGGCACATGACCTTCTTGGATATGGGAACAACCACCACCACCTAGACAAAGCCTTTTAAGGAAAGCTAATATTTAATTTCCTTAAATAACTTTAGGTCAACCAAAAGGAACAATCAAATCACAAGGAAAAGAAAAATAAAAGAACACAACATCGAAAAGTAATTCGAAATGCTAAAATCGCATGCCTCTTGTATTTGGTATTTTTACATGGAGATATAACTGACATGATGCGGAAAACTATATTAGTTTTACCTTTCTTTGTAGACTTTAACGACCTCTTGATCTTCTATCGTATTCCTCTTCTAACCTCGGATGTTGTGTGGGCAACGATCTTCTGAGATGAAAACCACCAAGCACCTTCTTCTTCCTTGCAAGTTTCGGCCATCAAAACTTCTCCTAGGATGAAGAGATTCGGCCACCACCACCATGCTCCAAGGGATGCTAGAAACAAAGCTTTCTTTCTCTCCTTCTTCTTCTTCTTCTCTAAACTTGATCCGGCCACCATATGAATCTCCACAATAAGGATGAGGTTCGGCCATCAAAGAGAAGAGAGGAGGAGAGAATGGCCGGCCACACCAAGGAAGAAAAAGAGGGAGAAAATAGAATAGAGTTATTGTCATGAAGGCATCTCTACCCCCTCTTTTATAATCCTTGGTCTTGGCAAATAAAGAAATTTTAATAAAAACTTCCTTAATTCCTTTGCCATGAAAAATAAATTTAATTGATAAAAATCAATTTCTCTTTTATTAATCAACATGGCCGGCCACAATAATCTAAGCAAAGGAAATTTAATTCAATCAAGAATTAAAACCTTCCTAATTTGTTTCCGAAAAAATAAAATTTCTCTAATAATTTTTATCCCTTCATGATTGGTTTATAAAAAGGAAATTTAATAAATTAAAATCTTTCTTTTAAACATGTGGATAAAAAGATAGTTATCTCTAAAAATTAAAATCTCTTTTAATCTACAAATAAGGAAAGATATCAAATCTTTTCTTAATCTCTTGTAGAAACTTATAAAAGAGAAAATTTATTTTTTAAACTCTCTTTTAAATCATGAACATGGTTAAAAAGGAAAGTTTTCTTAAAATTTAAAGTCCACCTTTTAATCAACAAATAAGGAAAGATTTCAAATTTTAAACTCTCTTTTAAACATGTAGATGATTTATAAATTAATAAGGAAAGTTTTTACCAAAAATTAAAACCATCCTTTTAATCTACAAATAAGGAAAGAGATTAATCTCTTCTCTTAATTTTTTGTAGAAAGCTATAAAAGGAAATTTTTAATTTTTTAAACTCTCTTTTAAAACCATGATATCCACATATGAAATAATTAAAAAATCCTTTTTAATATTCTAGTGGCCGGCCACTTGGGACCCAAGCTTTGGCCGGCCACCAACTTGGCTCATCCACTTGGTCTTGCCCGGCCCTAGCTTGGGTTCCAAGTTAGCTTGGCCGGCCCCATTGGATGGGTAAGAAGGTGGGTATGTGGTGGGTATAAATCTCTATATACAAGAGGCTACGATAGGGACCGAGAGGAGGAATTGGTTTTGGTCTCCCGATAAAATTAAGCATCCCGTGTTCGCCCCGAACACACAACTTAATTTTATCAATAATAATTCATTCCACTAGAGAACTATTATTGAACTACCGCACCAATCCCAAATTACATTTTGGGCTCCTTCTTATTATGAGTGTGTTAGTCTTCCTGTGTTTAAGATGTCGAATGCCCACTAATTAAGTAAGTTACTGACAACTCATTTAATTAATATCTAGCTCCAAGAGTAGTACCACTCAACTTCATCGTCATGTCGGACTAAGTCCACCTGCAGGGTTTAACATGACAATCCTTATGAGCTCCTCTTGGGGACATTTTCAACCTAGATTACTAGGACACAGTTTCCTTCTATAATCAACAACACACACTATAAGTGATATCATTTCCCAACTTATCCGGCTTATTGATTTATCGAACTAAATCTCACCCATTGATAAATTAAAGAAATAAATATCAAATATATGTGCTTGTTTTTATATTAGGATTAAGAGCACACACTTCCATAATAACTGAGGTCTTTGTCCCTTTATAAAATCAGTATAAAAGAGACAACCTCTAATGGTCCTACTCAATACACTCTAAGTGTACTAGTGTAATTATATAGTTAAGATAAACTAATACCTAATTACACTACAACCTTCCAATGGTATGTTCCTTTCCATCTTGGTCGTGAGCTACTGTTTATAATTTATAAGGTACTGATAACATGATCCTCTGTGTGTGACACCACACACCATGTTATCTACAATATAAATTAATTGAACAACTACATTTATCATAAATGTAGACATTTGACCAATGTGATTCTTATTTCTAGATAAATGTTTATACCAAAAGCTAGGCTTTTAGTATACATCCTAACAACCATGTCATTGGCATCATATGCATTGATGCATATACTGATTGTGTTTGTTGCACTTATATGCTGCATTTGGATGGATGCATATGTTTGACATGCATACAGGATTTATGATACTCTCGGTCTGACGACCTGACTATTCTGATAGGAGGCCCTGGTGAGTATAGTTCTCTTTAGCCTATTCTATTGTGCATTTCCAGCTTTTGTCTAGGAGTCTATACTCCATAGTTATTACTATCTGTTATATCTTACTATACATGTCAACTGGTATCTGCTGAGTTGCTGAACTCACCCCGTGGACAGTATTTTTTTCAGGTACCTGGTTGTTTATGGAGTTGCTTGGAGTATCCTACCTGCCGGTCCCCACGTCACATTAGAAGACCAGTCTCCGAAATTTTGTTTATTTTTATCTTGGTATATGATACGTGTGTATTTGGCTTTGTGTTCCGATTTTATTTCCAGAGTGTTATGTTGTTGTGTGGTGTAAGCCTAGCCGGCTAGCAGTTTTCGTTTATAGTTGTATGTGTTGTCTATTGGATTTCTGCTGTGATTGGTTTTGGTACAGCCGAGTGGGCTATTAGATTTACATATAACTGCGTGGTTGTATTTTTGTGGTATCAGCCGAGTAGGCTGCATATAAACTGCATGGTTGTGTGTATGTTCCAACCGCCTGTGGCTGATGTATATTGTGTCTGTAGAAATGTTTCAGATTGTCACCCGTACAAGGGAGGTGCTGCCAAAATTTCTTCGGACAGGGACTTCTCCGGGGCTTGACAATTTAGTGGTATCAGAGCAGGTATACGATATTTACTATGTGTTCTGGATTTTCAAGATTTATTTGATATCAATTTATTGGTATCAGAGCTCGATTTACGAGTCTTATATTTCATGTTTCGGATTTCTTATTTTAGTCTTCTCGATGTGACTTTTCAGGTTTTTGGGACCTGGCAGCGGCAGGACATCTCCACGTTATAGGAGGTATGTTGGTATATTGTCATCCTACCTTTTTGGTTGGTATATGCATTATTGACTATGATAGTTATAACATGTAATAGCACTTTGTATCTGGTATCTGTCTGATGTTGTAGACATATTACATGTGATGGGTTAGCTACTGATCATGATCGACCCTATTAGAGATTAAGGATTACAGTTTCTGGTGATTTTTCATATCATACACCAGTAGTTTTTAGCTTCTGTTACTACTAGTTGGTTAGCAGATTGAGGCACATACCAGCCTCTCCTATTATTAGCTGGGTAGTGGATAGTATCTATATCTTCATGTTGACCTAGCCAAGTAATATACCATTTTATCTTAGTTAATTTCATCAGTAAATATTGATTTACTCTTGTTAGATTGGTCAATAGAAGATTGATTTATGTTTGTTGACTTGGGTAGTCGTAGATTGATATACCTTTGTGATTACGAAGGATTAACGCACATTTGTTAGATTTAGATAGTCGATCACCGATTCATTATTTTGGTTGGTCCGATCAGCAGGGGATCAACTTACTCTATTTTATAAAAATGCTGATCTTTGGGTTATTCGTGCTTAGTTGGATATCTTGAGCGCATTGAGTACATGGCTTGTACTGACGTGGGGAAAGACTGAATTAGCCGTATACCATTGTCAGTTTGGTCAATCTATAGAGGATCGATGTATCCTATTCCATGTGTACGTTAATTTTAAACTGTATGTACCTAGTTGGATAACATAGAAGGCAGTATAGGAAGTATCAGGTTGATTGGATTAAATATGCTGATTCTACATATCTATGTGGTGTGTACATATGATTATTATGTGTTGTAGGAGTGTTATGATGGACGGTCTAATTGCATGTAGTGGGTGTATATTTTCTAGTTATGATTGTTGTGGATTTCTAGTAGATTATACCCGAGTGGTCTGATTGGTTTATTGGAGGTATTTTGTCGATTAAATCTATGTTGTAAAATGTGCACCTGTGTTTGAGTGTTTTATTGGAGGTATCTTATCGATTTAATCTGAGTTGTGATATTTGCAGATGTGTTCGATGTAATATTCGAGGTATCTTGTTCATTATATTTGTTCTGTGTGTACACTCGTGTCGATTATGATTTGCTGGAAGTATTATGTTGATTATACTCTTGGCATAGGTGTATATATGTCATGTGAGTGTTGTTTGAGGTGTATTGTCGATTATACCTATGTTGATATATGCACACGGGTTCAGTATGCATTATTGGAGGTATCACGACGATTTATACCTATGTTGTGAGTATGTTTGGTGTGTACTAATTGGAGGATTATGTCGATCATACATATGTTGTGTGTGCACGTGTGCCAGGTGTATGGTTGGTAATATCATGATGATTCTACCTATGTTGAATGTAGAATTGAGTGTCTACATTATGTTATTGGTTGTATTACCCTGTCAACTAATTCTCCTATTAGTGGGTGACCGACCTACTAGGATGATGATAGAGTTGACTATGAATTTGATTTGCTTACTAGGTTATTTTACCCTAGGTTACCCACAGTGATCTGTGGTAGAGAGATCTCGTGCAGTCTCTAGCTGGATAGTTAGGTGCCTTGGGCACTTATGTATTGTTTGTGGTGGAGTGTTGCTCCCACACATGTTATAGATTGTTTGTGGTGGAGCGTTGCTCCCACATATTGCGGATTGCTTGTAGCGCAGCATTGCTCCCATATTTATTGCAGATACATATTACAGATTATTTGTAGTGGAGTGTTACTCTCACATATTGAGGATTTCTGGTGGTCGAGCATTGCTCCCACCTATGTGCTATTTCTTATGATGGAGCGTTGCTCTCACACTGGAGGATCTATTACTTGGTGTTTATTGTCGAGGATCTTATGGTTGAGGATGTCTGATTTACGGACATTATAAGTTCTTGGTTTTATCATTTAGGCTAATAGTGCCCATGTCACGCCCCAGAGGAGTCCCTGTCCGAAGAAATTTCGGCAGCATCTCCCCTGTACGACGGACAATCTAAAACTTCTACATAACACATATACCTCAGCCACAGGTGGCTGGAATTATAGCAATAAATAAAAACAATCACCACGCAGTTTATATAGATATTCAGCCTCTGGCTGTCACAACCACGCGTTAATAATAGTAATCACAAACAATAGTACTCTGACTCGAAATCCACCCTACTCAACTACACTCGTAAAGCTCAAATCCGACGAACTCACCTCTTCTGCCGTCCAGGCAGGCATGTAGTAGAATAAAATCCAAATCATACCAAAAGTCCATCAAACGGAAGGATTCCATACAATATCCATATGTAAAGTCCAAAACAAGACAAAAACAAAGTCTGATAGAGAAAAGCTAAAATAAAATAACAACTCAAAACTAGCAGAGGACTAGCACTACGTGCTGTGGGAATCAGCGACTGGAACTGCTCCTGACAGCCTCAACCTGAAAATATATCAACAATGGAAGCAGGGTGAGTCCAACACTCAGCAGGTACAACTAAAACAAATAACAGACAACACTAATCATGCGTACAGTCTCCTGAATACGAGAAGGATAAATGCAACTGAAACGAAATCAGGAGATAACTGTACTAACCGGAATCAAAGTACAAAGGTAACAGGGTCGTCAGACCGGGGAAGTCATAATCCTGTATGCATGTCAATCATATGCATCCATATAAATGCAGCAAGTAAATGCAGCAATCACAAACAATAAATGCAATAAATGCATATGGTGACCGTGCACTCTGACATCACTGCTCCTGATGAGCGACCGAGTGGACGGGATGCTGTCGGAGTACTCCTGTCCTCTGACCCCAAATCATAAATGGGGGAGCTCAATGCTCTCATCTCTCGGTACATGATGACGGGGAGGATATCTCTGCCTGACTAACGGAGCCAAACAGAGTCCACCATCTGCCGGCTACCACGCTGCTACACTAAATGCCAACGGAGCCAAACAGAGCGGAACTGACTGCCGGCTACCACGCTGAGTCACCTGACCAACGGAGCCAAACAGCAGAACCGCCACACACCTGCCTGATATACCACTAATCCATGGGTGGTGGTGTGTGCAGTACATGTAACTGGCGATGGGCTCAACCATAGTGGAGCCGACAATCGCACAACATGCAATCATGATGCATGACACTAAGCATGGCAATCTCATGAATAACATAGTAATGACCATATAAATAATACAAAGTGTGTACCACTGGAAGATGTATCAGATAGAAGGTACACAAATCAGATAGGGCATCAAATAAACCTTAGATCCAGAAGATAACATAGCATGTGGTTAGGTCACTACCTAAAGCATATATGATCAGGTAAATAATATGCAGTGCAGAATAAATAAACAAGCAACCATGTAACTATCATGTAGTGACCAACCGAAACAAAATGATTACACAATCACTGCTATATGTTAAACATATTATTATGCATATCAAAGACATAAGTCAAAGTACCCGCCTCCAATAGGAAAATAAGATTAGTCCGGTCCAACTCGGACGTCGAGATGCTCGTCTCGAATCAAAACCCTAAGTCACGAACAATCAAATATATTTTATTTAGCTACAATTTATATAAATAGCTAAATAAATTCTTAAGATCTATTTAGGACAAACCCTAAACCAACCTACTAACCATATAATCCAAATTCACTACAAAATGTATCACGATCCTACACTTTACCTTAAATCACAGTCACTGTGTCTCAATAGCAAGGATCGTTGTTGTTGAAGTTTTAAAGCTTTGCTGCTAAAATCCACCGCACAGATTCTGTCCAGAACAGGATCAAGAACGAAACAACTCTTAGTTGGAAATGATTTACACTGTTCGGATCAAGAACAGAAGATGCAAAATCGACATTCCAAACTTACCTCAACCGGAACCTAGGACACAGAGGAAGGCTCGACCGAACCTAAACTAGGCACGACAAAGTAAGGGGAGAAATGGTGCTATGCCGTAGTGCTCTGCCGTGGGGAGGAAGGGAGGCTCGGTCGCCGGCACAGAGAATCGGCCGAGAGGAGTCTTGGTAGCGGCACAGAGGAAGTCGGAGAGGTGGCTCGTCGCCGGCGGCAGAGGGGGTCAGCGTCGTGGCAGAAGGCCGGCACTAGGGCATAGGAAGTCGGCTTGCGGTGTGCAACGGGGAGGAGCGGCGGTGGTGGCTCACTGCTCTCTAGGGCTCAAGAGAAGAAGAAGAGAGGTGCGGTGAGGACACGAGGGGAAAGAAACCGCCAGCGCCGGCGGTTAGGGCTTTTCGGAGTCGGGTTCGGGAATGAGGGAGAAGAGAGGCGCGGGTAAGGGCACGGGGAAGAAAGGGCTCGGGTGCGCGAGGAAAAGAAGCGGAGACGGCGTCGGGGAAAGAAATAAGAGAAAAAGAAAAGAAAAAGAAAAAATGAAAAGGAAATAAAACTTTTCCTTATTAAAACAGGGTAGCCTAAATAGGCTTTCCCCGGGTCCCGTTTTATCCCCGTTAACTTGTCCGTACAAGTTCCGAAAAATTTCCGAAAAATTTCCAAAAATTCCGGAAAAATCCCTTATTAATATTCTCCTATTTTCTGGTATTTTACATTCTCCCCCACTAACAAAAATTTGGTCCCCAAATTTCGTTATCTACCTTCAGCAAGTACTAACAACAGATATAGAGTATAAATGCTGAACGGTAAATAAATCACATACCTCAAGTAAAAAGATGGGGATATCGAGCTCGGATCGTATCCTCAAGCTCCCAAGTAGCCTCCTCGTCTGAATGATGCTGCCATCCGACTTTAACCAGCCGGATAGTCTTGTTCCGCAACTGACGCTCTTTCAGGTCCAAAATCCGTACCGGAATCTCCTCATAGGTAATGTCAGGCTGAACTGGAACTGGGACATCTGTCAGCACATGCGTCGGATCAGGTACGTATCTCCGCAGCATAGATACGTGGAATACATCATGGACGCCTGCTAGGGACGGTCGTAGTGCTAACCGGTAAGCTACCGCTCCGATCCTCTCCAAAATCTCGAAAGGGCCAATGTACCACGGAGCTAGCTTACCTCTGAGGCCAAATCTCTTCACCCCTTTCATGGGTGAAACTCGCAGAAATACATGGTCGCCAACAGAAAACTCCAGTGGTCTGCGTCTCTGATCAGCATAACTCTTCTGGCGGTCCTGCGCCTCTGACATCCTCCGTTTGATAGTACGGACCAACTCTGCATCCTGCTAAACTCTATGAGGTCCCAACAACTGGGCCTCTCCAACCTCATCCCAGAGGACGGGTGTCCGACAAGGTCTACCATACAATGCCTCAAACGGTGCCATCTGAATAGCCGAATGAAAGCTGTTGTTGTAAGCAAACTCTACTAACGACAGATGGTCCTCCCAACTGCCTCCGAAATCCATAACACATGACCTCAGCAGGTCCTCTAGAGTCTGAATGGCCCGCTCTAACTGTCCATCTGTCTGTGGATGGAAGGCTGTACTGAAACGGAGCTGTGTGCCCAAGGCCTGCTGCAGACTCTGCCAGAAACGAGATGTGAACCGTGGATCTCTATCCGAAATGATACTCAACGGAACACCATGTAGTCTGATAATCTCTCGACAATACAGATCTGCCAATCGATCCAGGGAATCAGTCCTCCGAATCGCTAAGAAGTGCGCGGATTTGGTTAATCGATCAACGATTACCCAAATCGCGTCATGGCCTCGTCGTGTTCTCGGCAACCCTACCACAAAGTCCATGGTAATGTGATCTCACTTCCACTCAGGAATAGGAATCCGCTGAAGTAATCCTGCAGGTCTCTGTTGTTCAGCCTTCACCTGCTGATAGACAAGACATCTAGCTACAAAATCCGCGATGTCTTTCTTCATACCGTTCCACCAGTAGGAACGTCTCAAGTCTCGATACATACGGGTCCCGCCTGGATGGATCGCAAATCGAGAGCGGTGTGCCTCCTGAAGTAGCTCCTGTAAGACCGGATGAGACTGCGGTACGCATAATCTGCCTAAGAAGTATATAACACCCTCCTCGTCTCGTGTAAACTCGGTCTGCTGCCCAGAAGGTATCTGACTGCTAATGAACTGCAAATGCTGATCACCAGCTTGTGCCTCTCGGATCTTCGTCCTGATCGACGACTGAGCAACTATAGTAACAAGAATACCCTGCTCTGTAGATCCCTGCTCCTCCAGGTCTAACTCAGAAAAACTCTGAATCAAGTCCGTGACTGAAGTCCGGTGGCAAGCCAAAGTCCCTCTGGACTTCCTGCTGAGTGCATCGGCAACCACATTAGCTTTCCCTGGGTGGTAGCTAATGGTACAATCGTAGTCCTTCAGGAACTCCATCCATCTCCTCTGTCGGAGATTAAGCTCCTTCTGAGTGAAAATGTATTTGAGACTCTTATGATCAGTGAGAATCTCAAATGTAATACCGTACAAATGATGACGCCAAATCTTGAAAGCATAAATGATGGCGGCTAACTCTAGGTCATGAACTGGGTAGTTCTTCTCATGCTCCTTCAGCTGACGAGAAGCATAAGAGACTACTCTGCCGTGCTGCATCAGAACAGCACCCAAACCCTGAAGAGAAGCGTCGGTGTAGAGTACAAATCCGTCCTCTCCAGAAGGTAGAACCAAAACTGGGGCCGACACTAATCTCCGCTTCAGCTCCTGAAAGCTGGTCTCGCAATCCTCGGTCCACGTAAACTTCACACCCTTCCTGGTAAGGCGTGTTAGCGGCATAGCAATACGCGAGAAACCCTTGACAAAACGTCGGTAATATCCGGCGAATCCCAGAAAACTGCGGATCTCCTGTACTGACTTCGGCTGCTCCTAACCGGTGACAGCCTCGATTTTCTAAGGGTCTACTGAAATACCTCTGCTAGAAACCACGTGTCCCAGAAAATCGACTGAGGATAGCCAGAACGCACACTTGCTGAACTTCGCGTACAGCTGATGTCGTCAAAGAATCTCTAAGACTATACGAAGATGCTGTGCATGCTCCTCCTCGGAATGCGAGTAGACCAATATGTCATCAATGAAAACGATAACAAACTGATCATGATACTCCAGAAATATGCGGTTCGTCAAATCCATAAACACCGCTGGAGCATTGGTAAGCCCAAATGGCATTACCAAAAACTCATAATGACCGTATCGAGTACGGAAAGCTGTCTTCTGAATATCTGAGTCTCTGACTCTCAGCTGATGATATCCGGATCGCAGATCAATCTTAGAATACACTGATGTACCTCTGAGCTGATCAAACAAATCCTCGATCCGTGGTAAAGGATATTTATTTCTAACGGTCACTGCATTCAGCTGTCTGTAGTCAATACATAACCTCATGGTGCCGTCCTTTTTCTTGACGAATAACACCGGAGAACCCCATGGAGAAACACTAGGGCGAATAAATCCCCTATCCAAAAGCTCCTGGAGTTGAACCTTCAGCTCGTTCAACTCTTTTGGTGCCATACGATAAGGAGCTTTCGATGCCGGTGCGGTTCCCAGAATCAACTCAATGGTGAACTCCACTGGCCTTCTGGGAGGCAAACCTGGCAGCTCCTCTGGAAATACATCTGGGTACTCCCGGACTACAGGAACGTCGGAGAGATGTGAACTGCTGCTGTCTTCAGTACTGATTAAAGATAACAGAAAACCCTGACAGCCATGTGACAACAACTTCTGAGCTTGCATCGCCGAAATGATCGATAAGCCGTCGTCTCTGATGCCAGTGAAATCCCACGAGGGTTGGTTTGGAGGCCGAAATGTGACCACCCTCGTCTGGTAATCAACTGTGGCATGATATGCTGACAAACAGTCCATGCCAAGAATAATATCAAAATCGACCATTTCTAATACTAAAAGATCCACTATAATTATTAGGTTGCCAAAATCTAACGGGCAACCTTTGACCTCCTGGGTGACGTCCAATGAATCACCGGACGGTAGGGAGATGGTCAATTGCTGGGGTCTGAAAGTGGGTAATCTACCAACCTCCCGCATAAAAGTGCGAGATATAAATGAATACGAGCTACCAGTATCTATCAGTATATCTGCAGATAAGGCATAAATAGAAATCATACCGCGGAAAACGGATCCGTCGGCTCGCTGCGCATCCTCTCTGGTCATCGCATGAACACGTCCAGTCTCTGGCGGAGGAGGAGGTAACGCTGCCAGCGGCTGCTGCGGCTGGGCAGAAGCCTGCCACTGAGGCGGTGCTGGATACTGCGCCAGAGAAGACTGAGAGGACGGTGTCTGATACGGTGCAGCTGGCTGAGACTGAGTCGGGTACTGGCCTAAAGGCTGAGGCTGCATCTGATACTGCCCCTGCGTCGGATAATAAAGTCCCGGAACAGAACTCTGAGGTGCTATGGAAGCACTGGAGTACTCCTGTCCAAGCATGCCAAATACCGCTGCTGCAGGTGAAGCACTCCGCTGCTGGCCATGCGAAGGTTGGGCTCTTCGCCCTCCTCGATATGTTCCGTACTGACCGGACTGTCCTCCATGATCAGACCCTCCGGAAGTCATATGCTGAGTCTTCTGCGGACAATCTCGGCTTTGGTGCCCAGGCAGTTTGCAATGAAAGCAAAGTGACTGTCCCAGAGAACAGGCTGAAGTGACATGATCTCTGGACCCACATCTGAAACAGCGAATGTCGCTGGCGGATTGTTTCCGGCTCTGCTGGGAAGACCGGAAACGTCCTGAAGAAGACTGCCCTGATTTCTGAGGTTTACGTGATACCCCATATGTACCCTGATCTGATCGACTACGCCTGCTCTGCTGTGGTGTAGCCTGAGGCTGCTGGATCTGTCCATATGTCTGACTTGGCTACTTCCTTTTCCTATTCGGAAAAACTCTCTGCTGAGCTGACTCAATAATGAGGGCTCTGTCCAACATCTCCGCATAAGATGTGATACCAAGACCGACAAGTCTTAGTTGCAAATGTCCATCTAGCCCCTGAATGAACTGCTACATACGTGAACTGTCCTCAGCAACTAGCTCTGGACAAAATCTGTCCAATCTATCAAACTCTGCATTATACTCAGTCACTGTCCGATTATTCTGTCGCAAACTCAGGAAATCCTGCCGACGAGCCATCTGATAAGCTCGTGGAAAGAAACGGCTCTCAAAAGCCTCTCTGAATCTGGCCCAAGTGATGTTCTGCTCACCGATGATGGAACGCTGAGTAAGCCACCAAGTGTCGGCCGCGTCCCGTAAGTGAAAAGCAGACAGCTCTGCTTTCTCCCACTCGGAGCAAGCAATATAAAAGAAAGTCCGCTCCATATTCTCAATCCAAGACAAGGCCACACTCGGATCTCGGTCTCCTCAGAAGAGTGTGAATCGACTCTTCATCGACTCTGCCAACACTGGAATCCTGGCTCGTGCAAAGTCGTGAGGTGTGTCGGAACGATCGGGATGGCGCTCTTGGAGCTTATGCTATAGGTGGTAGGTGCATATCTTGGAGGAGGTACTCCGGTCCTGGAGCATATCTTGTCGGTGGCACCGTAGGGTGAACATAGGTGGCCGCTGTTGGATGTCTGATGAGCAATGGTAGGATGTGGAGTGGGGTATCCTAATCAGTCTTGTTGAGTACCTTTGTATGTCGGGGCACAGTGTGGTGTCGGGTACATGTAGGCCTGTGTGGCGGTGGTGCCGCGTATGCCATAGGCTGGGCTGGAGCTGGTGTCGGGAATGTCAATGGTACCCCTAGTGGTAGTACTGTCGGTGCAGCTGAGGTAGGTACCTCTAAGGAAGCCATCGGGGTCTGAGAGCCCGACGCGCCCGCAGCATGCTGAGTCTGTCCCTGGCTGACAGGCTCATCAACAGAAGGCATCTCTGGCGTATCTAGAGATTCCGCGGTCCTCGTACGTGGTCGTCCAGCACCACGTCTAGCAGCAATACGTGTAGATCGTCTCATATCTGTTAAATTATATTACAGATATTACTACCAGTATAACCAACTACCAAAATGACATCATACCTAATTGCTGTCTGGAGATGTTCCATCACTGTCCAGTCCCCAATTTGACCTCAAAATTCTGAACGAGAAAATCATCAGAAATCCATAATAAAATTCGAAACAAAAGTCCAAAACATATACGTAATGGAAAATCCGTATAACCAAAAATAACTACCCAGTTTGACTCGCAAACTTGGGCTAGCACAATATATCCAGAATACTAAAAGCATGTATCACACCCTGCTCTGATACCAATAAATTGGTATCAGATAAATCTCAAAAATCCAACACACGGAAACCCAACAAGTATCGCCAAACTTTGGCGCTCTGATACAATAAAAATTGGTATCAGGTTATCTCAAATATCCAAAATACGAAAGCAACGATCGTAAAACTTAAGCTCTGATACCAAATAAATTGTCACGCCCCAGAGGAGTCCCTGTCCGAAGAAATTTTGGCAACATCTCCCCTGTACGACGGATAATCTGAAACTTCTACATAACACATATACCTCAGCCACAGGTGGCTGGAATTATAGCAATAAATAAAAACAATCACCACGCAGTTTATATAGATATTCAGCCTTTGGCTGTTACAACCACGCAGTTAATAATAGTAATCACAAACAATAGTACTCTGACTCGAAATCCACCCTACTCAACTACACTCGTAAAGCTCAAATCCGACGAACTCACCTCTTCTGCCGTCCAGGCAGGCATGTAGTAGAATAAAATCCAAATCATACCAAAAGTCCATCAAACGGAAGGATTCCATACAATATCCATATGTAAAATCCAAAACAAGACTAAAACAAAGTCTGATAGAGAAAAGCTAAAATAAAATAACAACTCAAAACTAGCAGAGGACTAGCACTACGTGCTGTGGGAACCAGCGACTGGAACTGCTCCTGACAGCCTCAACCTAAAAATATATCAACAAGGGAAGCAGGGTGAGTCCAACATTCAGCAGGTACAACTGATATGCATAATAAAACAAATAACAGACAACACTAATCATGCGTACAGTCTCCTGAATACAAGAAGGATAAATGCAACTGAAACGAAATCAGGAGATAACTGTACTAACCGGGATCAAAGTACAAAGGTAACAGGGTCGTTAGACCGGGGGAGTCATAATCCTGTATGCATGTCAATCATATGCATCCATATAAATACAGCAAGTAAATACAGCAATCACAAACAATAAATGCAATAAATGCATATGGTGACCGTGCACTCTGACATCACTGCTCCTGATGAGCGACCGAGTGGACGGGATGCTGTCGGAGTACTCCTGTCCTCTGACCCCAAATCATAAATGGGGGAGCTCAATGCTCTCATCTCCCGGTATACGATGACGGGGAGGATATCTCTGCCGGCTACCACGCTGAGTCACCTGACCAATGGAGCCAAACAGAGTCCACCATCTGCCGGCTACCACGCTGCTACACTAAATGCCAACGGAGCCAAACAGAGCGGAACTAACTGCCGGCTACCACGCTGAGTCACCTGACCAACGGAGCCAAACAGCAGAACCGCCACACACCTGCCTGATATACCACTAATCCATGGGTGGTGGTGTGTGCAGTACATGTAACTGGCGATGGGCTCAACCATAGTGGAGCCGACAATCGCACAGCATGCAATCATGATGCATGACACTAAGCATGGCAATCTCATGAATAACATAGTAATGACCATATAAATAATACAAAGTGTGTATCACTGGAAGATGTATCAGATAGAAGGTACACAAATCAGATAGGGCATCAAATAAACCCTTGATCCAGAAGATAACATAGCATGTGGTTAGGTCACTACCTAAAGCATATATGATCAGGTAAATAATATGCAGTGCAGAATAAATAAACAAGCAACCATGTAACTATCATGTAGTGACCAACCGAAACAAAATGATTACACAATCACTGCTATATGTTAAACACATTATTATGCATATCAAAGACATAAGTAAAGTACCCGCCTCCAATAGGAAAATAAGATCAGTCCGGTCCAACTCGGACGTCGAGATGCTCGTCTCGAATCAAAACCCTAAGTCACGAACAATCAAATATATTTTATTTAGCTACAATTTACATAAATAGCTAAATATATTCTTAAGATCTATTTAGGACAAACCTTAAACCAACCTACTAACCATATAATCCAAATTCACTACAAAATGTATCACGATCCTACACTTTACCTCAAATCACAGTCGCTGTGGCTCAATAGCAAGGATCGTTGCTATTGAAGTTTTAAAGCTTTGCTGCTAAAATCCACCGCACAGATTCTGTCCAGAACAGGATCAAGAACGAAACAACTCTTAGTTGGAAACGATTTACACTGTTCGGATCAAGAATAGAAGATGCAAAATCGACATTCCAAACTTACCTCAACCGGAACCTAGGACACAGAGGAAGGCTCGGCCGAACCTAAACTAGGCACGGCACAGTAAGGGGAGAAATGGTGCTCTGCCGGAGTGCTCTGCCGTGGGGAGGAAGGGAGGCTCAGTCGCTGGCACAGAGAATCGGCCGAGAGGAGTCTCGGTAGCTGCACAGAGGAAGTCGGAGAGGTGGCTCGTCGCCGGCGGCAGAGGGGGTTAGCGTCGCGGCAGAAGGCCGGCGCTAGGGCACAGGAAGTCGGCTTGCGGTGTGCAACGGGGAGGAGCAGTGGTGGTGGCTCACTGCTCTCTAGGGCACAAGAGAAGAAGAAGAGAGGTGCGGTGAGGACACGAGGGGAAAGAAACCGCCAGCGCCGGCTGTTAGGGCTTTTCGGCGTCGGGTTCGGGAATGAGGGAGAAGAGAGGCGCGGGTAAGGGCACGGGGGAAGAAAGGGCTCAGGTGCGTGAGGAAAAGAAGCGGAGATGGCGTCGGGGAAAGAAATAAGAGAAAAAGAAAAGAAAAAGAAAAAAAGAAAAGGAAATAAAACTTTTCCTCATTAAAACAGGGTAGCCTAAACAGGCTTTCCCCGGGTCTCGTTTTATCCCTGTTAACTTGTCCGTACAAGCTCCGAAAAATTCTCGAAAAATTTCCAAAAATTTCGAAAAAATCCCTTATTAATATTCGCCTATTTTCCGGTATTTTACAGCCCAAGCTGTTATCATGGACTCGATGAATTTGGTATTCCTAGGATGTTTGGATCAGTTTCCATTATCTTTGTTGTCGATGTTGTGATCTATTTCGGATCCAAGGTGAGTCACGTACACCATCTTCGCATAGTTCTAGAGATGTTTCTACGGAAACGTTTATATGTGAAGATCAGTAGTGCGTATTTTGGTTGTCTTCTGTGAGATGTTTGAGACACACGGTCACCAGTAGGAGTATACTGTGGTTCCACAGGAGATAGAGGTTGTTACCGTTAGGAGTAGACGGAGTCTATAGAGGAGGCTCGCAACTTCCTTTGTTTGGCTTGATATTTCCGGAGATACGTTGAGGGTTTCTCTCGGATTGCTATGCCACTTACACGCCTGACCAAGAAAGGAGTGAAGTTCACTTGGACAGAGGATTGCGAGACCAGCTTTCAGGAGCTGAAGAGGAGATTAGTGTTGACTCCAGTTTTGGTTTTACCTTCTGGATAGGGTGGATTTGTGCTCTATACCAACGCATCTCTATGGGGTTTGAGCGTTGTTCTGATGCAGCACGGCAGAGTAGTCTCCTATGCTTCTCGTCAGTTGAAGGAGCATGAAAAGAACTACCCAGTACATGATTGGAGCTAGCCGCCATCATCTTTGCTTTGAAGATTTGGCGGCATCATCTATAGGACATTACCTTTGAGATTCTCACGGATTATAGAGTCTCAAATATATTTTCACCCAGTAGAAACTTAATCTTCGACAGAGGAGATGGATGAAGTTCCTGAAGAATTATGATAGCACCATTAGCTAACACTCGGGGAAAGCTAATGTGGTTGCCGATGCACTCAGCAAGAAGTCCAGAGGGACTCTAGCTTACCACCGAGTTGTGGTCACAGATTTGATTCAGGGCTTCTCCGAGTTAGACCTTGAGGAGAAGGGATAGACAGAGCAGGGTATTCTTGTTACCATGGTTGCTCAGTCGTCGATCAGGACGAGGATCCGAGAGGCCCAGGCCGGTGATCAGCATTTTCAGTTCATTGGCAACTAGATAGCTTCCGGGTAGCAGACCGAGTTCATACGAGACGAGGAGGGTATTATATACTTCTGAGGCAGATTATGCGTACCTCAGTCTCATCTGGTCTTACGGGAACTACTTCAGGAGGCTCATCGCTCTCGATTTGTGATCCATCCAGGCAGGACCCGCATTTATCGAGATTTGAGGTGTTCCTACTGGTGGAACGGTATGAAGAAAGACATCGCGGAATTTGTAGCTAGATGTCTTGTCTGTCAGCAGGTGAAGGCTGAACATCAGAGACTTGCCTATTTACTTTAGCGGATTCCTATTCCCGAGTGGAAATGGGAACACATTACCATGGACTTTGTGGTGGATTTGCCGAGGACACGACAAGGCCATGACGCGATTTGGGTAATCGTTGATCGATTAACCAATCCGCGCACTTTTTAGCGATCCGGAAGACTGATTCCCTGGATCGATTGGCAGATCTGTATTGCCGGAAGATCATCAGATTACATGGTGTTCCTTTGACTATTATTTTGGATAGAGACCCCAGGTTCATGTCTCGTTTCTGGCAGAGTCTGCAGCAGGATTTGGGCACTCAGCTCTGTTTCAGTATAGTTTTCCATCCGCAGACAGATGGACAGTCAAAGCGGACCATACAAACTCTAGAGGACTTGCTGAGATCTTGTGTTATGGATTTTGGAGGTAGTTGGGAGGACCACTTGCCATTGGTAGAGTTCGCCTACAACAACAGCTTCATTCGGGTATCCGAATGACATCGTTTGAGGCGTTGTATGGTAGGCCTTGTCGAACACCCACTCTCTGGGATGAGGTTGGGGAGGCCCAGTTGTTGGGACCTCATAGAGCTCAGCATGAGGCAGAGTTGGTCCGTACTATCAGACGGAGGATGTCAGAGGCGCAGGACCGCTAGAAGAGTTATGCAGATCGGAGACGCAGACCCCTGGAGTTCTTTACAGGCGACCATGTATTTCTGCGAGTTTCACCCACGATAGGGATGAAGAGATTTGGCTTCATAGGAAAGCTAGCTCTGCGATACATTGACCCTTTCCAGATCCTGGAGAGGATTGGAGCAGTAGCTTATCGTCTGACACTACCACAGTCCCTGGCAGGCGTCCACGACGTATTCCACGTATCTATGCAGAGGAGATACGTAGCCGACCCGACACATGTGCTGACAGATATCTTAGTTCCAATTTAGCCTAACGTCACTTATGAGGAGATTCCGGTATGGATTCTAGACCGAAAAGAGCGTCAGTTGCGGAACAAGACTATCCGACTGGTTAAAGTCGGATGGTAGCATCATTCAGATGAGGAGGCTACCTGGGAGCTTGAGGTTACTATCCAAGCTCGATACCCCTATCTTTTCACTTGAGGTATGTGATTCAGTTTACCGTTCAACATTTATACTTTCTGTCTATTATTAGTACTTGCTGATGGTAGATAACGAAATTTGGGGAGCAAAATTTTATTAGTGGGAGAGAATGTAAAATACCGAAAAAATGACGAATAATGATAAGGGAATTTTCCGAAATTTTTAGAATTTTTTCTAGAATTTTTCGGAGATCGTATGCACGAGTTTACGGGGATAAAAACGGGACCCGAAAAAGCCTGTTTAGGCTACCCCGTTTAAGCGAGGAAATGTTTTATTTTCCTTTTTTTATTTTTCCTTCCTTTTTCCCCTGCGTGCCCGAGTTCTCTCCCCGACTCCGATTTCCTTCGTTCAGCTTCTTCGTGCCCTAACTGTTACCAACCGACACTACAAAAATCGCCGAACGCCACAATTAAGCCATCTTCTTCCTCTTCCTTCATTTGATCTCTGCCCTAGCCTCTTCACCGATACACACCGCCGCCTTCTACTCGAGACAAGTTGCAGCGATGAGTTGAGGCCGAGAGCTGGCCACCAGGTCCGGCACCAGTCGCCGACGTTGATGGTGGCTAGCAGCGTGCCCTAGCGCAGGCCCCCTTCCCTGTGCCCTAGCCACCAGCCACCCGAGCGCCACCCCAAGGTCGATGCCCTAGCTTCTGACTCTAGCCTTGTCGTCGACCCCCTTATGCTACCATGCCCTAGATTAGAGTCACCGGACCCCCCCCCTTCCGTCCGTGCTGCCGCTGACCACCATGGCTGATGCCTGATCACCGCTGAGCACCATCTGAGGGACAACTTGTTGGCACCTGTTTCCTTCCTTGATCCAGCCTACTGTTGCCGATCTACACGGTTAGCAATTTCAGCAGCCGCTCTCCCTAGTCGTGGGTGAAAAGAGAAGGTATTGTAGTAGGGTAGTAGTATTCTGTGAAATTGGAATTTTTAACAATGATCAATTGGAGATAAATTTGGAAATTCATGATGATTGGGATATAGAATGTAGGGGAAGCAGCTTTAGCCACGAATCCCTAGCATATTTCCGGCCGTCACACCTCTTGGCAGTTGGTCTACAGAGGAGATCTTGTGATAAGGTACGAAGATGGAAACATGATTCTTGTTTAAGTTGAATTTGGTGGTTGTTTAGAATTAATCCGGGTTTCGGGTTAAAACTGATTTTTTACAGGACTTTGACGCGAGACGAGTATCTCGACGTTGGTTTTGACTGGATTGGACCTGCTATTTGAGGCGGGTACCTTGACTTATCTTTGATAATGTCATGTTGATATATTTAGTAGGTTATAGCCTTTAGTAATAATTATGTTCATTCTTGTTTCGATATGTCACTATCGGATACCTATTACATGCTTGTTTGCTCACCTGTTATGCATTTTATGTTAGTACCCACATGATTATATATATGCTCATAGAGGTAGTGACATACCATGCCTTATTATGTTCAGGACCCAGGTTTTTATTTATACCATACCTATCTTGTTTACCTTAGATCTTCGGATGTAACTTATTGATACTTGGGGTACACATTTTATATATATATGTGGATTGGTTCAGGATATTGCCATGCTTAGTGTCATGCATCATTTGCATGATTGCATGGTGTGCGATAGCCTGCTCTATTATTGTTGAGCACATCGCCAGTTTCATCACTGTCGGTGCTCTGTTGGCCCGCTCATGAGTAGCGTGACGTAGCGTGGTAGCACGTCAGTTTGCTCGGTGGTGCTCCGTTGGGACACTCATGGGTAGGTACTGCAGCGTGGTAGCACACCGGGATCCCTCCCCGTCATCGTGTACCGGTTGATGAGAGCATTGTGCTCCCCCACTTATGATTTGGGGTAAGAGGATAGGTGTACTCCGACAGCATCCCGTCCACTCGGTCACTCATCAGGAGCAGTGACGTCAGAGTGCACGGTTGTCACAGCCCTACCCACTCGGTCTCACCATTGTGTGTGAGATGGCTGACTGGCGTCAGGGGTGACCATGTCATTGGCATCATATGCATTGATGCATATACTGATTGTGTTTGTTGCACTTATATGCTGCATTTGGATGGATGCATATGTTTGACATGCATACAGGATTTATGATACTCTCGGTCTGACGACCTGACTATTCTGATAGGAGGCCCTGGTGAGTACAGTTCTCTTCAGCCTATTCCATTGTGCATTTCCAGCTTTTGTCCAGGAGTCTGTACTCTATAGTTATTACTGTCTGTTATATCTTACTATACATGTCAACTGTTATCTGCTGAGTTGTTAAACTCACCCCCATGAACACTATTTTTTTCAGGCACCTGGTTGTTTATGGAGTTGCTTGGAGTAACCTACTTGCCGGTCCCCACGTCACATTAGAAGACCAGTCTCCGAAATTTTGTTTATTTTTATTTTGGTATATGATACATGTGTATTTGGCTTTGTTTTCCGATTTTATTTCCGGAGTGTTGTGTTGTTGTGTGGTGTAAGCCTAGCTGGCTAGCAGTCTTCGTTTATAGTTGTATGTGTTGTCTATTAGATTTCTGCTGTGATTGGTTTTGGTACAGCCGAGTGGGCTGTTAGATTTACATATAACTGCGTGGTTGTATTTTTGTGGTATCAGCCGAGTAGGCTGCCTATAAACTGTGTGGTTGTGTGTATGTTCTAGCCGCCTGTGCCTGATGTATATTGTGTCTGTAGAAATGTTTCAGATTGTCACCCGTACAGGGGAGGTGCTGCCGAAATTTCTTCGGACAGGGACTTCCCCGTGGCGTGACAGGTATAAAGTACAACACTACATTGATCAGGTTAAGTAGTCCTTTTTCAGTAAATTTATAATCGTCTATTAATATTTAACTTGACTAACCAGGTGAATACTATTATCTTCTAATAGTTAGTTAGTAACTAATGGTTAGATATTTAAGGATACTTTTTAGATGAATATTATTTTTTAAATAATATCAGGGTCAGAGAGAGGTTATTTGAAAACTATTTTCAAAAGAGTTCTATTTCAAAATTTGTTTTTTTTGCAAAGTGTTGGTCTAAAACTTCTTTTGAAATCTTACTGAAACTTACTTTGCAAATGGTTAAAAATAATATTTATTTTGAAAATTTCATTGAAAAGTTTCTTAAATATACTTTGAAAAATATTTTGAAAGATGTTTTTGAAAAGACTTTGAAAAGTTTTGAAAAGTATCAAATGCTTGTAAGGTTTATCTTTCCAAAATATTTTGTTTTTAAAAATTTTAATCTTTAAACATTGAAAAACCATTTGCAAAATTTTGAAAATTCTTTTCAAAATTGTCTTAATTACTTTTTAAATTTCTTTGAAAGTATTTTGTAAAGGCTTTAAGTAAAATATTTTGAAAACTATTGTATAAATTGTTTTAACAAACTTGCTTTAAAAGAAATTTTTGAAAAATGCTCATTGAAAATTATTTGGAAATACTTTACAAAATTTAGCTTTGTAAAATGTTTTATTTTTAAAATTTTGAAAATCTTTTGTAAATTTGGAAAAGTTCCTTTCAAATTACTTTGATTTTTTTTTTCTCATTTACTCCTCCCTACAATCAATCTATAAGTTTTTCTGAAAAAACTTTATCTTCGCAAAATTTATTTACTTGAAATAGTTGTTATCAAAAACTTGTTTTCAAAATTACTATTTAAAAATATTGAAATCATTATTAAAAATCTTGTTTTAAAAATTTGGTTTGCACAATCTATTTATTTTACTAAAACTTTATTTAAGTTGTTCAAAAATTTCCAAAAATTCGTCAAATAATTGGTTAAAATATTTATAACTTTTAAAAATATTTTAAAAGTTAAGTTGTCATCTTTTATGAAGAATTGGAAATTTTTTTAATAGCTCTTTGAAAACTAGCTTATTTTTTTATCTAATTGCTATTATTTGTGCTTAATGCATTGCATTATTTTTTGATGTATGTCAAAGGGAGAATAGTGGATTAGGTAAGAAAAATTGACTCTCTTTACTCAAATTTGTATTTTATTTTATAACTTTAACATAGGTTGTCATTACATCAAAAAGGGGGAGATTTTTGGTGTAGGCTACACTAATAATCAGGTTTTGATGTATGATAAATAGGTTAAAGTTAGATGTACTGTTTGTTTAACATTTTAATAAGTGTGTAGGTCTTAATGGCTCTAGAGGACCAAAATACCATGCTAAAGTCCAGCTATATTGATAGTTGGCATGAAGTCCAAATTAGCTGAAATCTCGTAGAAGGAAGTCCAGTTGGATTAACAACTGGCTAAAGTCCAGATTGGTTGAGATTTTACTAAAGGAAGTCTAGTTGGGTTGACAACTGACTAAAGTCTAGATTGGTTGAGATTTGACAGAAAGTTCTGGTGGGTCAAGGGACTTGACACCAAGGAAATCTGCAATTGGTAATTGGAGGTAAGCAACTGGAGGAGAGATCCAGTGAGAATGCATTCTCGGTTGAGGGAATAATAGGCATCGATCAAACCAAGAGTTTCAGTAAAACTTGAAGTTAGGATCGGATAATTCGAAGGTTGTCAAAACTCTTACTTTATATATTATATTTGCTTGTACTAACTCTTTTTTGCAGGAAAAGGTGGTCTGGGTGCCCAGACTCTGGGTGCCTGGACTTCGAGTGCCAGAGATGCTCTAGGCCCCCATGTATGTTTTGCATAGTCTGGATAGGTGCCTAACTAGGCACTCGGGTGGTCCTGAGCGCCCAGAGTTGCTTTAGGGGCCTGGACTAGTAAAACTTATTTTTAAGCTTAGTTGGAGAGTAGTGACTGGCCTGCCCACATTAGTGGGCCATACGCTCAGAGGGTTGCTAGGCACCCGGAGGTGGATAAACATTAAGGATGAAGTTTTAATAAGAGCTCACCATGTTAGCATAGTCCAGACACCCGAAAGGGGATCTAGGAGCTTGGATGGGAATATAAAAAGAGGCTTCGACTAGCAGCTTAAACACAACATTCTCTACTACTTTTGTACTCATATACTGCTTCAAAAAGGCCTCCTAGATACCGAAAAGTTGTTTTGAGAAACTATGCTTGCTGTTTATACTTTGTATTTTTGGTATAATTTAATTCCTATAATTGTACTTAAGTTCTGTAATTGTTTCATAATTATAGTGATTGCCTAACCAAAGCACTCACCGAGCGCGAGCCTTAGAGTAGGAGTTGTCGATGGCCTTAAACTAAGTAAAACCATTTGTATTAAAATTCACTTTTCTTCTCTGTTCTTTTCCATTGTGTTTATCTTAACTTGTGATTTTTGAAAAGGTGAAGAACGCTATTCACCCTCTCTATCATCTTTACGATCCAACAGTAACGCTCCAGGGACCTTTCAACGATGCATGATAATCATTTTTGGTGATTTATTAGAGCATTGCCTGGAAGTGTTTATGGATAATTTTTTGATTTATGGTTCATCTTTTGATGCATGCCTAGAAATTTTATATAGAGTTTTGAGTAGATGTATTGAGACCGATTTGGTTTTAA
Organism: Zingiber officinale; assembly: GCF_018446385.1. Taxonomy (NCBI): domain Eukaryota; kingdom Viridiplantae; phylum Streptophyta; class Magnoliopsida; order Zingiberales; family Zingiberaceae; genus Zingiber; species Zingiber officinale. Next base: position 55,155,175 of record NC_055986.1, read on the forward strand.
ATTTTGAGAAATGTCATTTTATGGTTGAGTATGGCATTGTTTTGGGTCATATAGTCTCTAGGAAAGGTATTGATGTAAATCCTGCTAAAATAAATGTTATATCTTCTTTATCTGACCCCACATGAGTGTAGGATGTTCAAGCTTTCCTTGGTCATGTAGGTTTCTACAGGAGATTAATAAAAGACTTCATCAAAATTTCTCTTACACTGACCCAGTTGTTATAGAAAGATGTGGTTTTCTATTTTGATTAGAGGTGCAAAGAGTCTTTTGAGAGGTTGAAGGAAACTCTTATTTTAGCACCTATTATTAAACCACTAGACTGGACTCTTCCTTTTGTGTGTGATGCTTCAAATTATGCTATAGGAGCTGTACTAGCACAGAGAGTAGATGGAGTACCACATGTCATTTGCTATGCTTCAAAGATGTTGGATGCTGCACAAGAAAAGTACAATACAATAGTAAAAGAGCTTTTGTCTATTATCTTTGCTTTGGATAAATTTAGATCATATTTATTATGTTCTCATGTGATTATTTTTTTGATCATGCAACATTGAAATTCCTCTTGAAGAAATTGGATGCTAAGCCTAGGTTGATAAGATGAATGCTTCTGCTTCATGAATTCAACATAGAGATACGCGATAGGAGTGGGAAGAAAATCCTAGTGGAAGATCATCTAAGCAGGAGCGAGGGAGATTTTGACCACACGACTATTGCTAATGCATTTCCAGATGAGCAGCTTCTACAGCTACACGGTGAGTCACCATGGTATGTAGATTTGGTTAATTTTTTAGTAGCACATGTTTTTCCCACACAATTTACAAAAGCTCAAAAGAATAAATTAAAGAGTGATGGAAAGTCTTATGTGTGGGATTATCTTTATCTGTGGAAATTTTATAGTGACCATATCATTAGGAGATGCATTCCTAATTATGAGTTTCAATTTGTACTTTCCTTTTGTCATTCATTAGCATGTGGTGGGAATTTTGGATCTCAAAGGACTGCTAGGAAAGTGTTAGAGTATGGTTTATATTGGCCGATCTTATTTTGTAATGCATATTTTTTTTATAAAGAATGTGATAGGTGTCAACAAACATGTAACGCCCGGCCTTCTACCCTTACCTCATATAGGACAAACGTTACCCTTTCTGTATATCTAAATTTTGACATTCTTATCCATTATGTACTGCTCAGTCCATTGATCTACTCTAACTTGTTGTGACTGATAGGACATGACCTGGAGCCAAGCAGGGCTGCACGACCATGTGAATTCACACGGTCGTGTCCCCTTGGCCGAGAGAAAGAGGTGCACGACCGTGTGAATTCACACAGTCGTGTCCCATTGGACGAGAGAAAGAGTTGCACGACCATGTGAATCCACATGGCCATGTCTCCTTACCAGAGAGGAAGAGGTGCACGGTCGTGTGGATTCACACGGCCATATCACCTTTGGCCGAGAGGAAGAGGTGCACGACCGTGTGAATCCACACGACCGTGCCACCTTGGCCGAGAGCAGGAAGTAGGGGGTCGTGTGAATCCACACGACCGTGACACGGGCCGTGTGGAGGTCACACCCCACTTTACAAAAGGGTTTGTTCTCCCCTTTGGGTAGACCCTAGAGCTCCCTTCTTCGCAACTCTTATACTGTCAAACTGATAACTTCATCCCAGGCAAATAGTGATAGTATTTCCTATAGAGTGAAAAGAAGAAATTACTTTAGCATCAGTTCTAACATATTTAGATATTTACAAGTTCCCAGATCTTCTTCCATTGTTCCGTTACACACACACACAAAAAATACCGCTCCTGCCACCTCCTCCTACTTGAGCTTTCCTTTACCTTTATCTGTAGTATAAGGAAATACAAATCTATAAGCAAATGCTTAGTAAGTACCATCTACTCACAAAACAAGCATTAAAACAAGAATAAGCTTTTCAAAAACTGCTTATGAAAACACAAACAATGGGAACATGCTTTTCAAACTGCTTGGGGAAAACACAAACATGCACTTGATAGTAATTCACGCTAAAATGCATAATTCATAGATAGGCGCATGACATGTATTTTTAAACAGGTTATCATGCAAAACATCAACTTAAAAACATGCTAGTAATGTAATGAAAACAGGAATCTTGTCATACTATAGAGTTCATCAATGCTACATTTTATAACTCAGGTTCTCAACCTTAGGGAAAACTTCCACTAAAACAACAACGAAGTTTGAAAACTTTATATTACATAACTAGTGAAAATAATAATAACTTGCTTGGGCACGACATTGTACCACTTTGTGTGCATCCTTAATAAGATCCGAGGTAGCTAATCTCAAACTTATCAAGGTACTACTAGGTGATCTAGGAGCCTAGGGGTGATCTAGGAGCCCACCCATGGACCTTGTGTCCAGTACATGCCATTTTAAAGTAAAATACTTTCTTTTAAATATCACTTTCTTGTACTTGCACTTGTTTGTCATTTAAACAAACACCTTATGTGTGCTTAATCCCCTCACACTTATAGGGAAGCACTTTAGGGTACTTGAATATGCTTTTTAGCCCCAAAACTAAATGGGAAACAATTCAAGATACTCTAAACATGCTCTTAATCCTAAAACTTAAGAGGGCATCCTACAATCATAACATGCATCTTCCTTACCATGCATTAAACATAACCCAACATGTATCTTCTTTACATGCATAAAAACATAACACCACATGCATTATCGAAACAACTTATACTACAGGTGAGTAATACTTACATCCTTTCGCAATATCTTACTATTATTGGGTGAAGGAAGACGAATCCTCGCTTGTACGCCTTAATCTCCAAGACACCCTTCCCGCGTGTCCTAATCCTTGTGTAATCTCTTCTCCTAGATTCTCCCCTTGAAGAACTTAGCACCTTGGAACCTTAGGGTTCTTGGCCAAAAACCAAAAAGAAGAAAAGAGGAGAAGGTTTCGGCTAGAGAGGAGAAGAGAAAAGGAGAAGTTAGGTTTTCTTCTCTTCCCTTCCCCTTTTATACTAAGTGGAAGTTGAAGAATCTCTTCACACAAGTCAACATATAATGAATTGTTTCCTATTTCCCAATGTGATGCTTTACCACCACCTAATGACTACTTAAACAATTCTTAAATCCAAGGTCTAGGGTTCAAATCCTAACCCGGGTCATTTATACCCATATTTTTATTTCTTTTCTCTTCTTCTATTTCTTTTTGCTCTTTTTGGAGGAAAGGAAATTTACAGGTGTTACAAAACAAGGAACATAGGACCCATAAATGAAATGCCTCAACAATTTATATTATTATGTGAGATTTTTGATGTATAGGGTATTGATTTTATGGGTCCATTTTTTGTTTCTTTTAAATTTCAATACAATTTATTGGCAGTTGATTATATTTCTAAATAAGTGGAGGTCATTTCCACCAGGACTAATGATTCTTTAGTTGTTATTTTGGTCAGGTCACACATATTTTGCAGGTTTAGAGTAACCAAGGTGATCATCAGTGATCAAGGGTTTCACTTTTGTAATAGGCACATGAAAGCTTTACTCAACAAGTACGAGGTTGTGCATAAGATTTATACTCCCTACCACCTTCAGACAAATGAGCAAGCTGAAGTGTCAAATATAAAAGTTAAATCAATTCTTGAAAAGATAGTGGGACCTACCAGGAAAGATTGGAGGAAAATACTTGAAGATGCATTATGGACTTACCACACTGCTTATAAGACTCCTATAGGAATGCCTCCATATAGGATTGTGTATGGAAAAGCTTGTCATCTACTAGTGGAGATTGAACATAGGGCTCATTGGATAGTAAAAGCATGAAACTTTGATGCTAGCACAGCTGGATTATAAAAGAAATTACAACTTCAAGAACTTAAGGAGATTAGATTGGAGGCTTATGAGAACTCACAGATTTACAAGGAAAAGACTAAGAGCTTTTATGACAAACACGTTGTCGTAAAAGAATTACAAATTGGTGTCAAAGTTCTTTTATATAGAACTTGTCTTAAATTGATAAAGGGTAAGTTGAGATCAAGATAGGAAGGACTTTTTTATGTTACTAACATTTTTTTCCTATGGAGTGATAGAGATACAAGAGGTGTCTACTAGTCGAATTTTTAAAGTGAATGGTCACCGGCTAAAGACATTTCATGAGAAAATTAATGGATTTATAGTGGAAGAAGTGCATAGTAATGATGCCATCTACCCAATTTGAAGAGGAGTTTGTTCCATCTTACACTTGTCATTTGTAGATATTCACTCCTGTACTTTGTTGTGTGAATAGTCCTTTGTTTTCATTAGCAATCTTTTTGCTTTCACAAATAATGAATTCGGTTCTTGAAAACAAAGTTATCATTGTAGATATTCTTTAATGCTTGATCATTTTAGTTTTTCAAATAAATTTTTAGTCTTAGAAATAAATTTTCTCCCTTGCATTTTTCTATGCCAATTTAGAGAATTTTGAAAGCTACTTAAATTTGATTGTTAAGTTTTGAAACTTAATGACATGAAAGGATTTTTGGATTACATGAAGTTACTATTTAGTAATGGATTCTAGATTGATAGATTGAGATAATAATTTCCATACCTAGTGAGGATTAATGTAAAATATGACACCCAAATAATAATTAAATAATAAGTTATTGGACAAATAATCTTATTGGAATTTTTTAAAATTTTTAAAAATTTTCTGGAAATTTTTCGAGGCTCGTATGACGTATTTTGAGGGGACGAATCTATAAGTTTGAGAAAAGCCTGTTTGAAATAACCATTTAGTGGGGGTTGATTGAGAAGTGTACCTAGAGTTTGATTAAGCAAAACCTAAGTATTTAAGTATGGTTGTAAAAGCCTAAGTTCCCTAATTCCTCATCCGATTCTTCTTTCTTCCTCTCTTGCTTGAACCACCGCAGATCTCACCTCCTCCTCTTCTTCGATCGCCAATGTTGGAAAAAAAAGGGTGCTGTCTTCGGGGTTCAACCACCTTTGCTTCTCCTCTCGCCTTCAGGGTGTGATCAGTCACTTGCTTGGAGACATCTAACCATCGAGAACAGCTACTACCGCCTGATAGAGGGATCTAAATTCCACATCGGATTTCTATATTGTGTCTTCATCATATCAAGGGGTTGTCTTCGTCACATGCTGAGGATTGTAGCTTCGACAATGGATTTCTGTCAGCCTTGCTCAGGTCACAGGAACTCCACCAGCAGCTAGTCTTGATGGGTGTCTCAGCTGACCATAATGAGTTGCCACCATAGAGGAAGTCCAATGCTTGATTTAGGTAACGAACTAAATCTGAATAGATTAATTAGTTGATTAATTTACATCTCGTTGATAACCTTGGATTGATTGGGAAGATTGATCTACTGTGGCTATGTTTCTTCGGCCGAGGATGAAATGAAGGGAATTATTAAGGTTAGTTCTCATGGTAAGCATTGATCCAATCAATAAATGTATTGATATTAGATTAGGAATGTGCTATTTTGGGGTAGTTTAATTAATTGATGGTGTTATGCTTAGTTTATTAGTTCTGTTACATGATTAGTTGTGATTGATTGATTTGGATTGGTATCAAATATGGAGTTAGTTAATTAGTTGGTACGGGGGAGATTTGATTTCATTTTCAGGTGTGGTTTGGTTGATTAGTGGATTGGTTGATTTAGAGGAACACATGATCGTTGTTAGAATCATTAAATTAATATTGTGATTAGTGGTGATGGATTGGATTCATATGGTTTTTTGTTGGCAGTATTGAATGGATTTTAGTTAAGGATTCATTGATTGGATTAATCAAAGCAAATCAACGATTAGTGTTAACTAATAATCATTGCGATGGAGAGTTACCTTATCGGTTTTGGGAACTAGGTTTAGCTGGTTGATGTATAACATGATTAGCTAAACTGGAAATTATATGATTTGCAAGACTTTGATTTGAGATGAGCATCTCGACATGAGATTGCTTAGCATGTTCAACATATAAAGGCGGGTACTTCTTACTTTGACTTTCTTTAGTTCTTTGGAACTTGGTGCATGAGCTATTTTGGGATAAGAACTGTTTTACCTTGACTCCACTCATAATATTTCTTGTATTTGATACTTCCACTCAAACCTTTGAGATATTCATTTCTATATCCATACAGTCTCTTGATGCCATCTATGATATTTAGCAGATATTAGATACCAACCTTGTATGCTTTGATTGTTGTTTATTTATGTACCGTATTGAGTATGCTGGCTTCACGTAGCATAACTGATTCCTGTTTATATGTATATGACGACTGTTGTATTTTGCGCATCATATCATTGCATGCATGTTAATGATAAATTCTCCCTTGCGATCGAGAGAGTTGTTGACCAGGGACGCACACTCGGCCACTCCAGAGAGTGGTAGCTGGAGCAGATGCCGCTTGTCCTGTCGTGCCCCCACTCGCTCACTCATGAGTAGAGAAAGATGGAGTTGCGAGCAGCAGGACCCCCATTGCAGATGTAGCTAGTTAGCTACTATGCAGCTGTCCACTCGGCCACTCGAGAGAGTGGTAGCTGGAGTGTTGTATAGTTTGTCACTGACCTGGCCTCTCGACCATACAGGGGTCATGGTGCAGAGGGGTGGGCGGGAGTGACCATTAGTGCATACATTTTTATTATTGTTATACCTGCCTATACTGTTGCTTTCTTATATTTACAGTTGTTCGTTTTGCCATGTGATACATTTATACTTGTTGAGCTATATATGTATTGATCACATGTTGTTCGACTCCGGTTTACTTATTGATAGAATGTCTTTAACTCACATGATACCTTCATAGTGATGAACATGTCAGTAGTCGATTGATATTACTCCTGATCTTCTATTACCTAGCCTAAGATATGATTTCAGGTATGAGCATATATTATGGTTTTATTTTAGTATCTGATATTCCTCTTATAAGACTGTATATCTTTGACTTACTCTCTATTTGTATAGTATGTTATGTTCATGCACTATCTTTCCTTTACCCGTTGAGTCCCAACACTCACCACCCCACAAACTGGTTTTTCTTTCGCCAAGTAGCAGGTAGATGAATCAAGGATGCTTGGGAGAGTCCTGGCTGCCAGCCCCACTACACATTCTAGGACAGTTTTCTTTTCGATCTTATTTCTGTCTAAGTGGTTGTAACGACCCAACCTCCCTACTACTCTCTAGAGGTGGACGCTACTTAATTACTGACTCTACTTAACCGGTATGATCGAAACCACGAGGAGTCCTTATCGAAAATTTCGGCAGAGTCTCCCCCGTATCGGTGACCATAAACTGAGATACAAACATAGTATACATCAGCCACAAGTGGCTGGAACATATAACAAACTCTCACGCAGTTAAATAAGTGTCAAACACCAAAATAACTACTTATTAAACAAAACTCATCTCAGCATGCAATCTAAAATAAGGATGAACTCAAATGACATGGAGTATAAAATACAATCTCAAATGACATGAACTATAAAGTACAATCTCAAATGTTTACAGTCCACTAAAACATGAAAAACTTAATAACGTCCCAAGTCTCTTCCATAGTCCTGGCATCACACACCATCCGCGCCACCTTGTCGCCTTCCTTTGCTAAATCTTTTCCTTTCCTTTATCTGCAGTAAGAGGAAATACAATCTATAAGCAAAATACTTAGTAAGCACTATCTAACTCACAAAAATCTCGATATGCATGTACATATATCTATAACATGAACTAACTGAATGCTTACTGAAGACTACTCATGTTCATCCAATAGTAAAGGAATCAAACAGGCTGAAATGCTAAACATGTAAAGCTACTCATGCTCTTCTAATAGCAAAGAACAGTAAGCTAATCTAAATAACATGCTAGCATAAAAGAAAACTAAACTTGCTGATTTAAAACAAAATGAAACTTATTTCATTTGTTCTAAACTTATTCTTTTATTCCACTTGTTTAAAACTTATACTTTAATACTTTTATACTTATGTGAAACTTATTTTACTTGCTCAAAAGATTATACTTATAATACTTCAAAATAGTAATCAACATCTCTTGGGCCCAGGCGTAGTACCATCTTATGCGCGTTCCCTAATAGGTTGGGGTAGCGAGCCACCAATCCTAAAAGAGCAGACATTGGTCTACCAGGGCCAAGACCTTGGAATTGGACACCTGGATTTGTTTAACGACAACCTTGAAAGTCGGGTACTAGCCTCTTCAAAGTAAAATATCTTATTATCTTAATTACTTCTTCTTTAAATGCCTTGGCATTTTAATAAGCACCTTGTGTGTCAAAATCCCTAAAGTCTTGACTTTGGGATCTACTTAAGGCCTTGGCCTTTTTTTTTTCTTTATCTTTCTTATACTTGTTAATACTTCTAAAAGAATGCTTCTTTAAAAAGAAACTGAAATTTTTAAGCAAATTCTAACTTTGAAATGCTTAAACCAAAATTCTGCCTACTATGCTAATAAAATTCTGCATATTAAGCTTAACAAAAATCTATTCTAAGATTGGAGTTCTGCATGCAACACTTATCAAAATCTGCAAGCAATACTTATGAAAGTCTGCATATCATACAATTGGCACACATCAGCACCATCTTTGTCGTCTTCAAGTAAGAAAGTATTTAAGTTTTCCTTTTATGCTTTCTTTATTATTTGCAGTATGGAGTGACAATTAGGATGCACTTGGGGTGTGACAATTAAGGCTTATTTGTGTGATGCACTTGTGTGATTGTCACTCTAGAACTTGCTTTGATTCTTTCAATACCATACTACCATAGGTTGAATTATTCTTATGAAGGTGAGTCAATTTTTTTTCTAATCTTCTATATAATTTCTTGCTATTCTTCTTTTTAATCAACATATTATTCTATTTTTTTCTCTTTTATGAATCTATTGGATGATAAATGCTTACCATACTACCATATTATTCTTATGAAGATGAATGTTTTGGTTGGGACAGACAAATGTTTAAGTGTGGGGGGAAGCACCTAGTGTTTTGGAGTAATCTGATACATTTTCTACTGGATGGGAATTCATTTATAACTATTGATGAATAACTGTGATGAGTGTTTTAAATAGGAATTGAAATGAATATTGTTTATTTCAGTTGAAGCTATGCAAAGGGTTATTTGAGTTTACGTACTAAGAGACCATGTTTAGAAGAGTTGAATTGTTAAATTAGGAAATCAAGTAATAGCTACACAGATAATTGAAATTTTGGAATCTAGAAATCAGGATTGTTTTTGGTGAAGATTTCTTGTGCCAATTGTTGATACTATTTTTGAACAACATGGTTCTAAACTCAAGCTCTGAATATTGCAGTGCTAAATGAAAGCATTCCTTGAGCTTAATTCTTTATGAATCAAGATGGAATTGTTTTAAAATTCAGGAATTATAATTATTTAGTGGTTGCTAAATTTGTACATAGAAGATTTGTTTATAATTGGGAAGTTTAGCTTGAATTTGAACTGCACATTGCTAAATCTAAAGTGCACTAGGAGAAATATGTAATAGAGAAGACTATGGAATGCTAAACAAGTACAGGAAGTTCAATGGGTATATTGGAACTTTTTTGAATCACTGAAAACATGGAGTGTGGAGAGATTTTGGAAGTTCTTTGTATCAAATGTGTACCCAAAATCAAGAGTAGCACTTAAAATCAGTGAGAAATTAAGTGAAGCCCTGGTATGTGCAGAAACAAATGGTATTCTTATCTTTCTATACCTCTACAAACTTTATATTCAGATGGCAAAAGTTTTGAATCTGAAATAAGAAACAGTTATGATAAATGGCATGTGCTGAAGCTGTTGATGAAAAAGAGTGCAAATGGAATTGGAAGTTATTTGTACTTGGTGTTCACTAGAAATGAGGCAATGCCACAACTAACCAAGAAATAGCTGCAAGTGAAAATCAAGGGAAAATATGGAATTGCAAGTGATAAAAATAGTTATGAAGACAAAATAGAATTAGTGAGAAGCTAGAAATTTTTCACTGTGTAGAATTGTATCAATGTTTTATTTGATCTTTCTGATTGGAAGGAATTGAAGGCAAGCTAAATTTGGTTGAATGGTAAATAAGATAGTCTATTGAGATTAAAACTTTAAGGTTTGGTAAAAAATTCTAAGAAGATTAGAGAAACTAAAATTGAAATTGAAACAATGAAAGTTTAGAAATTTAGAAATAATGTTGTGAATCTGAATGAGCTTAGGTGATCAATAAACCTTTGACCCCTAAAGTTCTATAGTAATGAAATTTTGTAAAGGTCTCTCTAATTTGGACGACACTAATTTGGATTAAATGTAAATGTGTGTATAAGAAAAAGTATCACCAATACTGCTTGAATTCAATGGAAATTCAGTAACAAAGTTTCAAAATGTAGGAGAAGTTTAGTAACTCAAATTCTTAATGTAGTTTCTGATCTACATTCGAGTGCCAAATGAACCCTTCACTTAAACTAAGTTCTTTATGTTTCAAATTGAAATAGAGTGCAATCTAGAATTTTGAAACTCATGAGCTAAAATTATACATAATTAGTATTAATTCTAGAATTGTGTGCTTAGTAAGCTGATTTAGATGGAAGGAATCTCAACAGTACACATTTCAATGTTGCTAGTAATTGAATGGTGAGTACTATTTAATAAGCATTCCCGATTGTAATTTAAGTTTTGATTAGGAGTGATGAATACAATGACGATAACTTAGAGCAAGAACAGTGATGGTAGTAACAGAAATGCAGGAATTACAAAAGCTCAAACCGGTCCAATTCACTGAATCTGTATCAAACTTTTAAACTGATCTTTCTGAGATGAAATAAAATGGAAATCAATCTTTAATTGATTAAATGTGAAATATGATTCCCTATAGAATTAAATGTTGAAGCTTGATCTGAGAAAGTAGTAATATCATAATTGAAATTGATTTTAAAATCCAGAATTTCAGTTTTTTGTTTATTATGAATTTCAAATTTATGATGGAATTTAAGTAAACCTTGATCATGTAAATTCATAATTCCATTAGGGTATGTGAAGGAGCATATAAGGGCTTGATTCTCAAGATTTTTGAAAGAAAGGTTAATTCTGAAACTTAAACAGATTGCATTGGAACTGAATTACTGAAATGGAAACTTTAATGGATTGGAAATGATGTTGTGATGGGAATTTAAGTTGTTTTGTTGTTTGAAATTCACAAAATAAAGACATCTCTCTTCTAATCAAGAAACAAGTGTTAAATACAAATGAAGAAATACATTTTAGAAGATATCATTGGGAGTTAGCTTCAGAACTATATTAAAGATAGCAAGAACAAAATAGAAATTCAGTTACAAAAGTTGTATCAAGTGTGTACCAATCTTTTATCACCATCTCTCAATTTAGTAAAATTCAGTGGATAACTTACATTTCAGTAATAAATGGTGCTGCCTTGCTTTCCATGTCTTCACAAATTGGATGGACACATTTTAGAACACGAAAACTGTTGAAATCTGTTCACTAATAGAATTTTTTCTAACCTATTGAACTGGTTTCTGATCCAAAATAAATTAAAGTCAAGCCTTTATTTATTGAGAATTAAATGAGATCATCTATAGAACTTAAACTTTAAGGCTTGGATCCTAAAGAGGAATCAATAGCTGAAAATGAATTGAACAAAATTGTAGTAAATCAATTTCAAAAAGCTGGAAACTATAAAAAATTTAGAAATTATATTTGGGTTCATTTGTGTCAAATTGAGAAGAATTATTTTGAAAGATAGAAGGGAATAAATGTTCATGAGTTATTTATCAAAGGAAACAAGAGAAAATGATTTGGAAGAAAAGAATCATGATGGAATCAAGGTAAAGAAATGAAATGGTGATGGAAAGGGCTGAATTTTGTACCAATTGTTAAATTTTTTCTAATTTGAAATGAATTGAGAGCCAACTTTGATTTTACATTGGAAAGCAAGATCAAAAAGATGAGAAAAGAAGGTAGTATGATCAAGCATTCATCTATATAGCATTTTATTGTATCCATGTGTTCCACTATCATTTGAATCATATCTTCTTCTTTTCTTGCCCTAACACTTATATTTTGATTTCATTTGATTCATGCTTTATTTGTCATCATTTTAAACCTTCATAGTTATGTATTCTAATGCATATGATAGTGGTGAAAAGTAGAGGATAAGCAAGCATATGGTAGTGCATGAAATATGAGTAGCTTGAGTGTGCTCCACCATTCCAAGAATTTGAAATTAGGCTGAGAGTCACCAAAAATTTCCTTATAAGGATTAGTTTATTGATATCATTTTTAATTTATTCATGATGGATTGAAGTCATTATGTTATTAACCAAGGTAAGAATTGAGTCAATGAATGCTTGAGTTGTTTAAAATTGACAATCCTATGTAATTTTCTTTTTATTATCTTTTGAACATGATTGAGAATGATTAGGGGGTACAACTTTAGTCGTTTCCTTAGTTTTGTTCACTTGCATGAGATATGCAAGAATAAGTGTGGGGATTTGATAAGTTATTATTTGATACATTCTTTTGGTTTATTTTAATTGACACATTTTTATCATGAGATGAGGATTGTTTGAAGCTAATTATATTTCTCTCTTGAATCATGATATTATTCCTTACATTGTGAATTTGGTTTGGTAGAACATTGAAGTTGGTCCAATTGACACATGGTTCAAGGGGAAGCAAACCATTACAAGGGAAGCAAGGTTCATCTAACCAAGTGAAAGAGCCTAAGTCTTACTTGGGTTCAATTTGATTTCAACCCATCTCATGAAGCCAACCTATTGTACTCAACCCAAGTCTAATCCCCTACCCAAAAGTCCTAAAATTCCTTTAAACCAACCCAAATCCTGGTTCAAGCCAGGATATAAAAATCCAGATTTGGCATGGTGAACAGTGGCTTGTGCTATTGTTCATTATGCCCGTTTAATCATCGTGCATCACATGCCCCGTCTCTTCATCCAGATCTGTATCTCAATTCAACTTCGTTGTCATTGAGGTCTCCAACAATTAACGTTCAACTCTCGATCATCTGGGACCACTGGAGAGTGGTTTTTTAGCATAAATATATTTTTGTGATTTCTGTTTCCACCACTCATTGGAGGCATTTCTCTGATCCAGTGGTTCCACCTCACATTAGAAAACATTGGAGGCATTCCTATATAACTACTATGCTCATTTTGACAACAATCCATCACCAACAACCATCATTTAGAGACTCTAGTTTCTTGAAATCCATATTTTCGATCGTTGACAGTTTAGATTTGTGTTTAGCTCACTAGAGAGGATTCTTTGGCTTGCTAAGCTATTCTGGAACTGAATTGTAGTTGAGGGTTTCTTCTCCAAGATCGCCATGAAGATTTCACATTTGGTTCCTTGTGTGATGGTAAGGAGGAGATGTTTTGAAGTCTGATTTGGGTTTTGAGATGAACTAGTTCAATTCTGCAATTCTATTTCTTTAATTCTTATTCCTGAATTCTTATTTATGAAATTTAGTTCTACAACTTGCTTCTTCAATTCTATTTACTGCAATTTTTTTTTGAAATTCTTGTCTTAGCAATTTCAATTTCTGTAAGTTTGGTTCCTGCAAACTAGTTCTAATTTTGAAATTTCCTGCATATGCATTCTTATTTAGCTTCTGAAAATTCTTGTTACGTTTGATTAGTTAATTTCATAATCTAGAATTGCTTTGTTTAGTTTAAGTCTTGTTGAGTTGTAACTCACTTCTTAATTGCCAATTAGCTTAGTTCTTGTTAAGGAGTAGCTTGTGTAGTTATTGATTGAAAAGTTGCTTAGTTATTTTCATAGATTTAATTTCTACATTAGATCAGATTCGATTTTATTATAATTGACTTCATTAGTTCATAATTTCTTCTCTACTTTAGGACTTAATCCAAAAAGAAATCCAACAAACCCCATTTTATAAGGAGAAAACCCCATTTTATAAGTGTTTTAAATCTAGAACAAACATCCTCCTATTTGTTCCTTGAGAGATTTGACTTGGGCCCTATTTTATATCATTTCTTTTGTGTAGTTGAGGGTTTTCAAGCACTATATTAATTTGGAGTTCATTCATGACACTTAGTGTGGACTTAATCAAATTTTGGAGTTGTTGCCAGGGAGCCTAATAAAGTTTGTTTGTTTTTATATTGTGCATAGTTTATCTTTTCTTTGTTTTTATTTTCATGATTTTATTGTCTATCTACTTGTATTTTAACTTTGGAATTGGGTGTATGACCAGGTCTTCAAGTGAAAAATTATTTGAGCTTGATCCAAAGATTCAGAGGACTTTTAGATATTTGACGATTCAAGAGAGGTCACCAGCAATTTTTGAAAGTAGTTCTTCAGACTTGGATACTCTAATGGCAGAGAACAAACTAATTATAAAGGAGCTTGTAGCTCCACATGTGGCCTACAAGTATTCTTGTATTATTTGCCTAGACTTGGCAGTAGATTTTGAGCTTAGATCTTGCTTAATTCATTTGCTTCCTAAGTTTCAAGGTTTATCAGGAGAAGATCTAAATAGGCATTTGCATAAGTTCCATGTGGTTTGCTCCACCATGAAACCAGAGGGAATTTCAGAGGAAGATATCTAGTTGAGAGCCTTTCTATTTTCCTTGACAAGAGCAGCTAAAGAATGGTTATATTATCTTCCAGGTATAACTTCTAAGAAGAAGGACATATAAGGACCATTTCCCAAAATTTAAGGACAAGGAAAAGAATAAAGGACAGACCCGGATGAAGCATAAAAATCTAAAGGCAACGTGGGATCAAAAGTCATCATCAGAATCAGAAATCGAAGCCTACACTGGACTTGGACTGATGGCAAGTCACTAAGAAGATAATGAAGTGATCTCATCCGTAATGACCATCAAGAGCATCGATGAAGGGTGAGCCACTTTAGAAGGAAGCAGTAATATAGGGGGAGCATCGGATTACGAGATCGACAAAGTAAGTCAGGTACGATCTTTATCTCTTAACAAATTATATATATTTATAAAAAATACTTTCAAAATATTCTTGTAAGTTAAAATTGAAAATAAAAAATTTAAAAATGAAAATGTAGAATTAAAAATAACTTTAGCAAAATCTTGTCGATTAGATGATTTTGACAAGTTAAAAGTTAAAAATGAAAAATTAAGGGATCAAATAGAAAAACTGAGCTAAATTGGTATTTCAAATATTACAAGGAAAAAATTAGAAAAATAATAATAAAATTAATTCCTATAAAGTATCTGATTAATCTAGCAGGTTGAAACCTATATTGGATTCCAAAATCATATTTATGTTAAATTTTCATGCATGTGTTAATTTTAATTTGCCTTAATAGTTTATTTGCATGCTTAAAATTGTATAATTTTTTCAAATAATTTTTTTTGTAAACTTTCTCTTTGAAATTTTCATGCATCTTGATTTTTTCATGAAAAAGAATTTTATTACTTATCTATTAGAAATATTTTAAAATTTTTTGACTGTTAATAAATTTTTTATAATTTTTTTACCAAAATATGAATTTTTAATATTAAAAACTCTCAAAAAGTCAATCTTCAAAAATTTAATTTTTCTTATGGTATAATTTATGTTTTACACATTGACAAAAAGTTGCAAGAATTTTAGAGTTCAAAATATATTTATTAAGTATTTTTCTTTACAAATACACTTCTATATTAATTTTATTTATTCATGAAAAATTTTGTCACTATTTTGGATAAGTATGTTTAATAGTGACAAAATTTTTAGAAATTTTTAACAATTAAAAATATTTTTAATTTTTTATTAAAAACAAGTTTTTAATTTATAAAAATTTAGATTTTTGAAAAATAGTTTCCTGAATTTTTCTACGTGTTAATCACTATTTGTTTAATTCATGGGATTTTTACCCCTATTTTTATTGTGATCTGGGGGGGGGGGGGGAATTATTGATTAAGTCTAAGAAGGAATTGTTGGTACGGTTAGCACTAATGGTCTAACTCAAGTTTTGATGAATGACAAAATAGGTTAAGTTAGTTTTGTTGTTTTTCTAACACTCTGACCGAGTGTGCAGGAGAAGTCCAGACAGATCGACGGGCTGACCTGATGTCTGGCACGAAGCCCAGCTAGGTCGACGGGCCGATCGGATAGCTGTCACAAAGTCCAAACGGGTGGGCGGGATGACCAGACATTTGGCACGAAGTCCAACTAGGTCGACGGGCTGACCGGATAGCTAGTGCAAAGCCCAGATAGGTCGAAGAGCTGACCGGAGGTCTGGCAGGTAAGTAAAGGTAAGTCACTAGAGGGGAGTGACTGTGAGGATGCATTCCCGGGAAGGGAACTTAAGCGCCGATCCGACTTAGAACCATTTCAGAACTCTAAGTCGAGGTCTTGACTAGATTCCGGTCTCGGAAAGACAGAATCTAAGTCATACTCTACTTGTTGAACTTAAACTGTTCTAACACTTTGTTTTACAAGACATATGTATTATATATTTGCCTCCAGACTAACGTTTTCTTGCAGGAAGGAAGATGCTGGAAAACTAGGGTCCGGGAGCCCGGGATGGTTCCAGGCGCTCGAAGGTCTGGGCGCCCGAGAGGTACCCGGACGCCTTGAGGCAAAAATTTATCCCCAACGTCATTTCGTCGCGTGGAGTTCACTGATTGGCTCTGCTACATCACAACCAAGATGCCCTGAAGGTTCCAGGTGCCCCAAACCTCATATATAAGGAGGGTCGAGGCTGGAGTCAGAAAAACAACTCAAGAACTGCTCTCTTGTGCTCCTACGACGTTGCGATGCTTCTCCGACGACACGCTCTTCTTTTTCATTCCGTATTTTCGTCAGTATACTTTTATTTTAAAAAGCAATTGTAATTTGTAATATTCTTCAAATTGCTAGTGAATTGCCCATCGAAAGCACCTTCGTGTGCGTGCCTTGGAGTAGGAGTCGACACAGGCTCCGAACGAAGTAAAAGGTTCTTGTGTTAGCATTGTCATTTTATTTCTGCATCTACTTTTCCGCTGTGCCTACTCTATGAGAATTTTCGATTCGCTATTCACCCCCTCTAGCGAAACTCTATGATTTAAAAAGTGGTATCAGAGCAGGTACCGCTTTGATTTGGTGCAACCACCAATCAGATGGGGGGTGTAATTTTCTTTCCTTTCTTTTCCGATTTTCAGTTTTTCGTATTTATTCCAAACTGGTATTATTACCTTTTTGGGAATTCTTTTTGTTGCTACTAATCTGATTTGGTGCAACACCAAATCAGTTTTTCAGTTTATTTCTATTCTTATCCCGCACTACTAATCCAAGACCTAGTCTTGAGACTCTGTTTGTCGTTCTCTTTACTTGTGTGCAAGATGTCTCAACTTGAAGGCTTCAGCACAGTACGTCCTCCCCTGTTCAATGGGGATGACTTTCTGTACTGGAAGAAGAGGATGGAAGTCTATCTAAAGATGCATTTCGACCAATGGTTTAGCGTCACAAGAGGCTACAAGACGTTGGTCGACAACTCTGGAATCCCACTGGACCCAAAACAGTGGACTTCGGATATGAAGAAGAAAGCTTCAACGGAATTCAAAGCACTCAACACGCTCCAATGCGGACTTATGAAGGAAGAATTGAACCGGGTAGGACCGCACCAGAATACGAAAGAACTTTGGGACAAGTTGATCGAGCTACACAAAGGAACAAGCGACGCAAAGGTAACGAAACACGACTTGTTATTAAATAAGTTATTTAACATTAAAATGCACGAAGGAGAAACAGCAAGTCAGCTCCACGCAAGGATCAAGGACATCCTCAATGGTCTCCACGCAATAGGACATCAAATGGAGAACAAAGACTTAATAAGGTATGCCTTGAACGCTTTTCCACGCAACAATTTGTGGGAATCTATCGTGGATGCCTACAAAATATCTAAAAATCTATTCAAACTAAAATTAGACGAGCTTTTTAGTGAATTAGAATTGCATGAGCAAACTAACGCCAGGATCAAGAAAGGTGTAGCTCTGTTTGTTGGTTCTTCAAAGGAGAGATCTAAAAACAAGCCTGAACCCGAAGAAGAGTTTGATCAGGAGACTGAAGATGAAGAGTACCTAGTGAACCTGGTAAGGAAGATGTTCACCAGGAGAAAGAAGAGCTTCAGCAAGAAGGATTTGCAGAAGATCAACACTCGCAAACCAAAGAACGTAACATGCTTCGGATGCAACAAGAAGGGGCATTACAAGAACAAGTGCCCAAAACTGAAGAGCAACAAGACAAAGACATCGAAGAAGAAGACTCTCAAAGGGACTTGGGATGACTCCTCCTCGGACGAATTGTAGCGACCTGACCCTCTCGGCCCCTTGGGCAGCCCAACTAGCGGCCCATTTGGTGACCCCTTATGTCGTCAACCGACGACCCTCGGCCGTGCTGTTACTCACTAGGTCTTCCCACCCCTGGCCAGTGGATTTTTACCTTCCCCAGGATTCGAACTCAAATGGATCGCCAGTTGGGCCGCCCAAGGGGCCGGGTCGTTACAATAAAAAGGCGCCTTTTTATTCTACAAGGATTCATAAAATCTAGTACTTAGCTTGGAGGTCTAGAGTTCGAATCTTGGGGAAAGCAAAAATCCACTGGCTAGGGGTGGGAAGTCCTAGAGAGTAATGACACGGCCGAGGGTCGTTGGTCGACGACATAAGGGGTCGCCAGTTGGGTCGCCCAAAGGGTCGGGTCGTTACACGAATCGGAGGCTGAAGATCAGAAGCACCAGAGCCACCTCGCGCTGATGGCCCTCGAAGAAGAATCGGACGAAGAATCAAAAGACGGGTCCGAACCCGATTCGAGCCACGAGTCCGTACTCGTTTCCGAAGGTCCCGACGAGGTAAATTTTATTTTAAATAGGAAATTTTTTAAAATTATTTCGTGCTTGAATAGTAAATTAGTTAGACTAGAAAAAGAAAATAAATTGCTCCTTGAGGAAAATCAAAATCTCAAGGAACAAATAAAAAATCCAAATCCAACTCAAGACACAACACTTGAGGAGGAAAATTTATTACTAAAACTAGAAATTAACAAATTAAAAGAAATGTTAGAAAAATTTACAACTAGATCTAAGAATTTAGATCTAATATTAGATAATCAAAAAGAAACTTACAACAAAATCGGACTTGGCTACAAGTCAAGTTCAAATAAAGCATTTAAATCATTAATAACTCAACACAAACAATCAAGTAAAGCTTGGGTTCCGAAAGCGTACTTAACCACGCAAGTAGGACTCAACCAATACTACATACCCAAAGAAAAAATACATTATATAAAATCAAATAAATCAAATCAAAAATTAAAATACAAACCTAGAATAACAAATTCAAAATCTAAATATTCTAAGCCACACCAAGACTTAGAATATCATCTAGTAAATTACAACTACAAAAAGAACGGACATAAACCAGGAATCAAAAATTAAAGGCCAATAATTCAGGAGCAGGCTCCAGAATAGCTGACACCTCCAAAACTAACCTACCCGACAGGGTAATCCAAACTAACCTACCCGACAGGATAGTTAGGACTAAATAGAAAGAGACCAAGTTTAACTTGACTTATGGTACTGGTAAAGTTTTGGATGATAGTTCGTTAGGGAAGCTTAGTCTATGCATGTCTAGGAAGATATGGCTTCGACCTGGTGCATTTGACTAAGTGGAACTGACCGAAACTACCCTTTATGGATCCTAACCAGTTAGACCGAGGTTTTGTACTAAGTCCAGTGGATAGGACTATTTGGAAAACCTCGAAAGCTTGGTTACTCTAATGATGTCCAAGTGACTCACCATACCCCAGAAGTTTATCTAGAGAATGCCTATTTGTTGGACCCAAAGCTAAAGCTGAATCTAACACAAAGTTAAACCAAACCCTAAAATTGAACCTCATTCATCTCACAAAATTATAGGATTCCCTGATTGAAAACGTAAATTGGGTGAGATGACTAAGGACTAAATTAAATTAAATTCTTTTTAAAACATTAAAAATCTTTTTAAATTATTTTAAAACTCTTTAAAAAAAATTTAAAAATATTTTTAAAAAATTATTTTAAAAAATATTTTTAAAAATTATTAAAAAAAACTCTTTTAAAAACTTTAAAAATCCTTTTAAAAAATTATTAAAAAAAAACTCTTTTAAAAACTTTAAAAATCTTTTTTCAAATTATTTAAAAAAAAACTCTTTTAAAAACTTTAAAATCTTTATTTTTTAAAAAAAAATTATTTAAAAAAACTCTTTTAAAAACTTTAAAAATCTTTAAAACAAAAAAAAGTTTAAAATTAACTTAAAATTAATTTTAAAACTTAATTAAAATTTATTAAATTCATTTTAAAATTAACTTAAAATTTTTAATTAACTTAAGTTTTATGTTAAAATTAACCTTAAAATTTTATCAGCCTAAACTTAGACTAACTTTAGTTCTTACCTATTGTAGGAAAGCAAGTGGATTTTGGACAGTGGTTGTTCCAAACATATGACTGGAGATCACACCAAATTCACCCAACTTACTTACAAAAACTTAGGGACAGTTGCCTTTGGAAACAATGGCAAACTCTAAATAATTAGTATAGGTAACATTGAACTAAAATTTGACTTCATTATCACAAATGTCTTACTTGTTGAAAATTTCAAGTATAATCTCCTAAGTATCAGTCAATTTGTGACACTAGGTATAAGGTTAGGTTCTTATCTTCAGAATGTCTAATCAAGCACCTAGATAACCCTAAAGTAAGTCTAAAAGGGTTTAGAAAAGACAACATCTATGCAATCAACTTAACCACTTCTTCAATTAAGTGTTATTTAACACAAAAAGAAGAAACTTGGTTATGGCATAGAAGAATATCACACAGAAATTTCAGAAATATAAGTAAATTAAATGGATTAGTTAGAGGCTTATCAAAATTACCTAACTTAGACTCAACCATATGTAATGCTTGTCAATAAGGCAAACAAACAAAATCTACCCACAAACCAATTAATCAGTCTCAAACTAACTCAATACTAGAACTTTTACATATAGACCTGTTTGACTCCCATGGGGCTAAATCAATAAATGGTAGTTTATATTGTCTAGTAATAATAGATGACTACTCTAGGTTCACTTGAGTAAAATTCTTAAAAAATAAGGATGAAACCTTTGAAATTTTTACAAACTTTTGTAAACAAGTTGAAAACGAGAAAGATCTTAAAATTAAGAGAATTAGAAGTGATAATGGGGGAGAATTTAAAAATCATATTTTTAATAAATTCTGTCTTGAAAATGGCTATCATCACAAATTTTCATGCCCTAAAACTCCTCAACAAAATGGGATTGTAGAAAGAAAAAATAGAACGTTACTTGAAGTCTCCCGAAGTATGTTAAATGAATATAATCTTCCCAGATATTTTTGGGCAGAGGCTGTGAGTACAGCTTGATATGTGCAAAATAGAACAACCCTAAATAAAGTACATAATAAAACTTTCTTCGAAGTTTATTATAATAAACAACCCAATATAAAATATTTTAAAGTATTTGGGTGCCCAACTTTCATCTTAAACACAAGGGAACATTTAGGAAAATTTACTTCTAAAGTAGAGAATGAAAATTTTGTGGGATATTCACTCAACAGTAGGGGATACAAAATATATAATAAAGTTACATTAAGAATTGAAGAAACTGCCAATGTAAAATTTGAAGAATCCAAACCAAACTTAGATCAAATCCAGCCTCAGCCAATTGAGTTCATTCAAAGCAGTAGTAATCAAGAAGTAAACAATCAAGACTTAAATCATGAAGAGGAAGAAAGAACTCAAGAAAATCAATCTCCTAGAACCATAAGAGTCAACCCAAATCATCCAACTGACCAAATAATTGGTAATCCAGATCTAATGGTTCAGACTAGGTCATCCTTTAGGAACCTAAGTCAAATTTCTTTAATTTAAAAAATCAAACCTAAAACCATAGTTAAATTCTTACTTGATCCAGACTGGGTCATAGCTATGCAGGAGGAACTAGCTCAATTTGAGCAAAATGAAGTGTGGGACTTAGTACCACCACGCAAGAATAGAAAGGTTATAGAAACAAAATGGGTTTTTAGAAATAAACTTAGTGAAACTGGGGAAATCACTAGAAATAAGGCTAGGCTAGTCGCCAAGGGGTTTAGTCAAGTTGAAGGACTTGACTATGATGAAACTTATGCCCCAGTAGCTAGACTAGAGTCCATTAGAATGTTACTCAGCTATGCAACCCATAAAGGGTTTAGACTATATCAAATGGATATCAAGTCAACCTTTCTAAATGGATTAATAAAAGAAGAAGTCTATGTAGGACAACCACTTAGGTTTGAAAGTCTAGAACATCCTGACTATGTATTTAAATTAAAGAAAGCTTTATATGGACTTAAACAAGCACCTAGGGCATGGTATGAAAGGTTAACCTCTTACCTTATATCCAAAGGGTTTAACCAGGGCCAAATTGACTCGACCCTATTTGTTAAGTTAATAAAAGAGGATATTTTTATAGCCCAAATCTATGTAGATGATATAATTTTTGGGTCAACTAATTCAGAATTTTTAGAAGAATTCACAAACTTAATGGAACAAGAATTTGAAATGAGTCTAGTAGGCAAATTAACTTACTTTTTAGGATTACAAATCAAACAAACAAATGAAGGTAATTATATTTATCAACAAAAATACACTAAAGAATTACTTAAAAAATTTGGAATGGAAAATACTAAAGAAATAAAAACACCTATGGCAGTAAACACAATTCTAGATGACGACGCCAATGGAAAACCAGTTGACCTAAAATACTATAGGAGTGTCATAGGTAGGCTACTATACTTAACTGCAAGTCGACCTGATATCCTATTCGCAGTTAGTATGTGTGCTAGATACCAAACATGTGCTAAAGAATCACATTTGACTCAAGTCAAAAGAATCTTTAGATACCTCAAAGGAACAACAAATGTAGGTATTTGGTATCCTCGAACTAATAATTTTGAATTAATAGGGTATTCTGACTCAGATTATACTGGGTGTAAATTAGACCGCAAAAGCACAAGTGGTGGATGTCAACTACTAGGTCCATCACTTGTTAGCTGGTTTAGTAGAAAGCAACAATGTGTTGCTCTATCTACAACTGAGTCAGAATATATAGCCATAGGAGAATGCGTTGCACAACTATTATGGATGATGCACACTTTAAAAGATTTCAACTTAAACCTTACAAATATAAAAGTATTAATTGACAATATTAGTTCAATCAATTTAACAAAAAATCCAGTGCATCATTCCAGAACCAAACACATTGAAATTAGGCATCACTTTATCTGGGATCATGTCACTAAAGGAGACATTGAACTCAAGTACATTGAGTCAAAATCTAATTTAGCTGACATATTTACTAAATCCCTCCCTGAAAGTAAGTTTAGCAATCTAAGTAGAAAAGTAGGGATGCGTCTAATAGATTAGGAATTTTTAAAAAAAATATTTTTCAAAAATGGTAATTTTCAAATTCTAAGGTGAAATGGTTTTATGTTTTCAAAATTTCCTATTTTTAGAATTTCAAAATAGTTTTAGCCTTAGACTAGAATAATCCCCTAGAAAGCATGTTCCCCTAGGGATAACACTTGAGCATCTCACCAACACCCTAGGATTCCCTTGTTTGTGATTGTCAAATATAGAAAGGGGTGAGATGCATAGGCAAATTGCTTGGACTTAAGATGCTTATGTCAGTGCATCGATATAAGTCTGGACATTAAATACTAAACAAATAGTAATCAAGTTAAGTCATTCAGTTAGCTAAACACTAACTGATGCTTATATTTAACTTGACTAACCAAGTGAAAGCTGCTATCCTCTGAATAGTCAGTAAGTAGCCAACTGGTTAGACATATTTTGTAATGTCAGGTTCAGGGGGAGGTTAATTGTTTTCATTTTAAATTACTTTTTACAAAATACCTCTTTTGTTAAAACAAGTCAAAACTAAGTGTTTATAAATTTTAAAACTAGTTTTCAAAATTAGTTTTGAAAGATAAAATTAATTTTTTAAAATTTTAAACTTTTCAAATTTAATCTTGAAAATGACACCTTCTAACTCAAACCTTCCAAACATAGTTTTAAAAAGTTGGTTTTGAAAATTGGATTCTTCAGTTTTTGAAACTCATATTTGGATTTCAAAACATATTTTTGAAAATTTATCTAAGAGGTTACAAAATCAAATGTTATATTTTACTTAGTCTTTACAAACTTAAACTTATTTTACTTAGTTAAGTTCTTACAAAATCAAAACGTATTTTACTTAGTTTAAAAACTTGACTTGTAAATTGAACTTAAC
This sequence comes from Zingiber officinale, assembly GCF_018446385.1. Classification (NCBI taxonomy): domain Eukaryota; kingdom Viridiplantae; phylum Streptophyta; class Magnoliopsida; order Zingiberales; family Zingiberaceae; genus Zingiber; species Zingiber officinale. The sequence continues at coordinate 55,179,471 of NC_055986.1, forward strand.
CTTAATATTTTTGCACTATCTTTGCAAATCATCTTTCCAAATTACAAAACTATTTTTGAAAAATTAAAGTTATAGTTCAAATTATCTTTTTAAAAAGTTAAACGTAACAATTTTTTGAAAAAAGATAAAATTTAAAAACCAAAGTCATTCTTTTTATGTTAAACTTCCCCAAAAAGATCTGACCTACATTCTTAAAATTCATTTACCTTGCACTCTTTAAATTATCTTGCTGTTCTATGTTATTTTTTTTTATGAATGCCAAAGGGAGAGGGATAGGTGGTTAAGTTAGTTAAATAAACACAAACATATCAAAACTTAAAAGCTAACTTAACAACCATATGCTTGTTTCTTACGTGTATATTTATCACTAACTTAATCAGGTTGTCATTGCATCAAAAAGGGGGAGATTCTTGGTACGGTTAGCACTAACGGTCTAACTCAAGTTTTGATGAATGACAAAATAGGTTAAGTTAGTTTTGTTATTTTCTAACACTCTGACGAGTGTGCAGGAGAAGTCCAGACAGGTCGACGGGCTGACCTGATGTCTGACACGAAGCCCAGCTAGGTCGACGGGTTGACCGGATAGCTAGCACGAAGTCCAAAAGGGTCGATGGGATGACCAGACGTTTGGCACGAAGTCCAGCTATGTCGACGGGCTAACCAGATTGTTGGCGCGAAGCCTAGACGAGTCAAAGGGTTGACCGGACGTCTGGCAGGTAAGTAAAGGTAAGCCACTGGAGGAGAGTGATTGTGAGGACGCATTCCCGAGAAGGGAACTTAGGCACCGATCCGACTTAGAACCATTTCAGAACTCTAAGTCGAGATCTTGACTAGATTCCAGTCTCGGAAAGACGGAATCTAAGTCATACTCTACTTGTTGAACTTAAACTGTGCTAACACTTTGTTTTGCGGGACATATGTATTATATATTTGCCTCCGAACAAACATTTTCTTGTAGGAAGGAAGATGTTGGAAAACTAGGGTTCGGGCGCCCGGGATGGTTCCAGGTGCTTAGAGGTCCGGGCGCCCGGGAGGTACTCGGGCACCCTGAGTTAAAAATTTATCCCCAACGTCATTTCACCACATGGAGTTCACTGATTGGCTCGGCTACGTCATAACCAGGCGGCCCGAACCTCATATATAAGGAGGGTCAAGGCTGGAGTTAGAAAAACAACTCAAGAACTGCTCTCCTGTGCTCCTGCGACGTTGCGATGCTTCTCCGACGACACGCTCTTCTTTTTCATTCCGTATTTTCGTTGACATACTTTTATTTTAAAAAGCAATTGTAATTTGTAATATTCTTCGAATTACTAGTGAATTGCCCATCAAAAGCACCCTCGTGTGCCGGCCTTGGAGTAGGAGTCGACACAAGTTCCGAACCAAGTAAAAGGTTCTTGTGTTAGCATTGTCATTTTCTTTCTGCATCTACTTTTCCGCTGCGCCTACTCTACAAGAATTTTGGATTCACTATTCACCCCCCCTAGCGAAACTCTACGATCCAACAGATATATTTTTGCATATTAAATATTTTAATTTTGTATATTTATTAATTGCATATCATGTTTATTAATTACAATTATTTCCCTATTATTTTACTATTTTTTATTTTTTTTAACTCTAACTTAACTTAGGTTGATCACATCAAGAAGGAGGAGATTGTAATTACCCTGTGTTGATTTTGATATGACCAACCAAGTCAAGTTAGGTTCTGTTGTGTTTTATCCTTGTATCTAAGTGTAAAGGAACTTAGGGGCACAAAAAGTCTAGCAAAAGACGTAGCTAGTGAGAAGGATAACACGGAAAAGAGTTGACTGGCTCGGTGTGTTCGAGGGATGAGGTGTCAAGGAAGAGTACCTTGGTGGTTGAGAAGGAAGCACGGGGTGTTTCCATGTGACAAGAAGTCAGAGTGAAAGATTGCTCGAGGAGAAGGCAGGAAGATAGGTTCGAGTGGGCCCAATTTTGGATGGTCAAAATCACCTAAGTGAATGGAGTTAGAACTGAGGAGCATCCAGATAGTTAACTCAGTGTTGATTGTCTGGCGCCTGGACCAAGTCCAGGCACCCGAACTAGTCCGGGCACCCAGACCCCCTAGGCAACTCAAGGGTACCTCCTCGATGAGCAGTTGATTAGGGCATGTCAGCCACATCCGGGTGCCTAGACCAAGATAAGTTTGGCCATTATGAGCCATTGTTGACGTGGATAAAGTTTTATCCACACCCAGGTGCCCAGAATTATCATGTCAGCAAATAATCAGATTCGACCAGCAAGCTATAAATAGAGCCTTGGTCTCAGTAGTTTAGTATAACATTTTCTATATTCAAGTTTTTCCACTCTATTCTTCAAAATTCTGTGGGTTCAATGTTCTGTATGAGGATTGTCCACCTCCGATTTGTGTTGAAGAATGAGTCGATTAGTTGAGCTTCATTTGCCTTGGATTAGCAACCTCCTCGATTGCAAACCAAGTAAATACTTTTGTCTCGTACTTCTTTTTGCATTTTAGTTTCTTTTATTAAAGTGTTTATCTTAATCAAAGTCAAAAGTTTTGATAAGGGTATACTTATCTTTTTAGGGCAATTCACCTTCCCTCTTGTCGACCGCACGGGATCTACACCTGGTACCCATGTTGAATTGAGAACCACTGGTTGATGTCCATCTTGAGGTATACTTCTATTCTCCTCTTCTAATATGGGAAGTCATTTCCAGTGAAGAGTGGAGGTGTGCAGTGTTGAAGCCTTCATTTTGGGACATATGATTACTAAAATAGAAAACTAGAAAGAAGTACCAAGACTTTGTCTTGGATTAGTAGTGTGAGAGGAGAAAAAAAAGACTCGAGTGGTGTTGCACCAATTCGAGCAATTTAAGGAAATTAAATTGAAAAATTTATCTGAAGAGGCAACAATGCCAATTCAGATTGATTTGAAAAAACTTAAAATCAAAAAACTAAAGTGAAAAATAGGCAAATAAACCCCCATCTTGATTGGTGGTTGCACCAATTAAGAGTTAACAGGGCTCTGATACCACATATTGAATCATTACGCACGTAAGAGGGGGGAGGTGAATCATGTTCTTTTAAAAAACATGTCTTTTTCATTTACAAAATAAGTATATAGTGCAAAACTAAACACGAAAATAGAACAAGCAAGAGCTCGATCGATTACTTGGTTCCGAGCCTTCGGTGACCCCTACTCCAAGACTCATGATTCCATGGACTGTATTGATGGGAAATTCACTATAATTCTCTTCTAGAACTGCCAAAAGAGGGAAACAAGTACAATAGAATAGATAGGATAAGTGTAATAAGCTACACTTTCCTTTTAAGCAATAATTAAGTACACAAAGAAAACTTTGTTACCCAACACTTGTAGATTGTCTGATCAAGCTTGATGTTGGATGGCTTCTCAGCAGTAGTTGAGCACAGTAGCGTCGTAGTAGAGCAACAAAACTCATGGAGTACCTAACATAAGTCTTTTTTACTTGGTTCAGAGCCTTTGACGACTCTTACTCCAAGGCTCACACTCGTGAAATACTTTTATTAGGCAATCACTATCAATTCAAAAATATTTGTAAAATCTAAGTACAAGAACTATTCAATAAAAATACCAAAAACAAAAGAAGTAATCGCTTGAGCGTTGGTTGTCGGAGAAACCTTTTGATATCGTCGGAGTCTTCTTGAAGCAGCGCATGAGTATGAAAGTCAGAGCGAGTGATGTTCTGAAGTCTTTGGTCAAAATCCTTTATATAGACCCTTTTCAGGACCCCAGACTATCCTCAAGTGCCTCCAATATGGCCTGGGACTTCACTGTCTTATCTTTTGATGCTGGAAGCACCAGCTAATCAAACTAGTGTTTTGATATTGGCAAAGGTTCAAAGTTGTGTTATTGTTCTAGCAAGTTTAATTGAGTATGCAGAAAAAGTCCTAAGTGATCTTAGGTAAAATGAAAGTTCTAGTTGAGGCTAGGAAAAGAAGTCCTAGTGGACACTAGGTAGGTGGAAAGTCCTAGCTTCGACTAAGTAACGAAGTCCTGGTCCAGGGAACTGGGCAAAGTCTTGTCAGGTCGAGGACATTGGGTGAAATCCTAGGATTGTGGATACAAGGTACAAGTCCTGGGGGTTGTGGACACCAGGTGAAAGATAAGATGGGTCGGGGATTAGACATCCAGCAGAAAGTCCTGAAGTCTTGGATGCTCAACAAAAGTCTAGATGGTTTGGTTGACTTGATTGGAAAAAGGTAATCTCTCCTGAGAGGAGTAGGCGAGGACGCATTCCCTGTAGAGAGAATAGTAGGCGTTGTTCTAACCTAGAGTTTTAGCGAAACTCAAAGTCAAGATCATACAGTCTAGAGACTATCAAAATTATTTTACTTTACATATTATTTATACTTGTGCTAACTTTATGATGCAGGAAGTTGGTGGCTGGAAAATAAGGCTCTAGGTGCCCAGAGCTTGTCCAAGTGCCCAGATGTTCAGGTGTTGGTAGTTTCTCTAGGCGCCCAGGTAAGTGACAAGGGAGCACCCGGGTGGGTACTTGGCTAGGCACCCGGACAGTCCAAGTGCCAGAGGTTTCTCCAAAGTCCCGGACCAGGGAAAAGTCATCTTCATGCTGAGTTGGAGCGTGCTGACTGGCCGATCCACGTCAGTGATCCAGGCACTCGGATGGGGCTATAAAAGGAGGGTTCGACCAGCATCTTTAAGACATCAATCTGAACAAGTTTCTCTCTTGCATGCTACTCAATAAGCAACTCTACGATGCCTGAATGCTGCTCTGACGACAATTACGCCTAAGATATGCTTCTCCAAGTTCTCAATATCATTTAGTTTTCAAAGATACTTGTACTTAAATTGAAATTATTTTTGTAACTATCTGATTGATTAGTGATTTCTCAATAAAAACACTCTTATGTGATAGGCTTTGGAGTAGGAGTTGCCACAAGCTCCGAACCAAGTAAAAACTTGGCAGTGTTAGCATTGTGTTTCCTTTTGCTTTTATTATCTTAATTCCATTGTGTTTTACTCTGAGTTTTTAAATGAATGTGAAAAGCTACGAGCACTATTCTCCTCCCTCTAGCACAATGATCCTACAATTAGTATCAGAACGGGGCCACTTTAAATTGGTGAAACTATCGTTCAAGTACTTTTTCGTGGTATTTTTTTATTTTTTCAGAGTCGTTTAGAATCAGTGCTATCACCCCTTCTAATTATTTTTTTTCTTGATCGAGTTTTTCATTTCTCGAAGTCAACACCATTCAAGTTCTTTAGTTTTTTTTTATTAATTCTTTTATCACGCACTAATAATTCATGACCCAGTCTTAGAACATTCGTTATCTTTTATTGCATGCAAGATTTTCTTTTGATGGCTATTATGCAACTACAAGCGCACAATTTTTTCATCAATAATAAAAATATATCGAATACACAGGGGCTGATTATAAGTACTAGAGATGCCTCACAATGAATTAGCTAAACAATCGACTAGAATAAGAAATGTGTTAAGTAAAGAAACAAAGCAAAGAAATAGAAAAGTGAATGAGAAACTTGGTTTTTGTGAGTGTTCTACGAATTCAGTTTCATTGTGATATTCATCAATGCAACATGGTTTACCAATTCATATCCTCAATTAACATGTATTTGTAGGAAGTTGTTGGTTCTCTTTTGCAGAAGACAACCAGCAAGGGACCTAGATTTTCATCACTAGCAATCAAATAGATATGGTTCCTATGAAGTCCGTTAGTGGGACAACCTGTCACTAGCATTCCTCGGTCATACGACACAGAAACACATACTCTTCCCAATGCACATAATGGTGAAGGTAATAATTGCACTCAGCCATCCCACCTCTTAGAAGAGACTTGCTTCACCTTTCAAGTTGACACCCTAGACGTCCGTTAGTGAGACAGCCTGTCACTAGCATCCCTCGGTCATACAATCTAGGACATCCCTCTATGGGATCCACAAGCATCACAAACATTTAATCAAACATGGTAATTAAGTCCAAACACATAAATCCACACAAGATCAAATAGATACAAAACATGCTAACATCATCTAGATAAGGAATTGGCATATCCATGAGTTCTTACATCAAATCATACCATAATTACTCCCTTAATCCTAGAACAATAGATCTACTCCATAGCACAAAGATAAAGAATTGAAGACATAAAGATTATAAGCATTTCAATCCAAATTAAGAAAAAAAGAATAGAAATACTTGTCCAATACCGATGAGTGATCCTCGGAACTAATCCTTAGCTTATGGAGTTGATGGAGATGGAAACAACCTTGGATCATCAAATCAAGGTTGGAGAAGACTTATATCAGCAACAAGATGGATCTCCCCAAGGGGAGATCCTTCCTCCCTTAGAAAGGGGAAGAATCCCCCTTTTATAGAGCAGGGTCTTGTACTACGACCGTGTGGATCCACACGACCCCTCTCTTATGGCTCTCAACTAGGATGACACGGTCGTGTGGATTCACATGGACATATTCTACTTTAGTTCTCCTCTGCCTACTTTCTGGAGATGCTGCACGACCGTGTGGATTCACACGGCCAACCTCTGCTTGCTCTTTGGATGTGCTTGTAGGGTGACACGACAGTGTGAATTCACATGGATGTGTGATAACCATGATTTTACTGCATTATTTTGATTCATATATGCATGGTTTTGATGTTGGTTTCATGGTTTAAATCATGGTTACATTACATTTTTGTGCATTGCATAGATTTTGGACTTAATTACAAATTATATTATTTTTGGTGTTATTTGATGCTAATATTTGATTCTTATTTTGTAGGTATCAAAGAATCTTAGATTTGGGTCTATTTGTACCGGAATTGGGCTCGAATCGGAGTTCAAACAAGAAGATCAAGCTTTGGAGCATTATGGGCCGTTCATCAAGAATAGGACAGATCTGGACCATCCGTTGAAGATCTGGCCGATCCAACCTAATGGGAAGCAGATCTAAGCCATTGATGAAGATCCAGAAGTTTTGATCCAGATCTGAGTTCATCCAGCCATTGATCCAGCCGGATTAATCTAGGCCGTTCATTGAAGATCGGCAGATCTGGGCCATCCAGTGATGATCTGATCGATCCGACCTACGGGAGGGTAGATCCAGACCCTAGATCAACATCAGTACCTTCGGATCAGATTTTGGATGAACTTTCACCGTTGATTTAGCTCCAAATTGATCCCGGCCGTCGGTTCAGATCTGGAACAGATTCAAAACACAGAAGCTACAGTATTTTCCAGTGTCGATCCCCTGCGCTGTTCTTCGTCCCGCGGCGCGGCATCTTCCGGATTTCGGCCCCGATTCCTTCTCCGATCATCCTCCCGAGTTTCTACCTTGGTGGAGGACTTCTTAGCAGCTCATCCCGATCATCTGGAGCGCCGGCGAGTGTTCTTTCTGGCGCGTTTTCTACTTGCGGCAGTTCTCTGTTTCACCTCAGATTTGGAGGTGGTCCTCCAAATCTGAGCTCCGATTCCCATCAGTGACGCTTGGAGGTGGTCCGCCGGCGTTATTGAGCTTCATCCGATGCCCATCCGCAATCCACAACTTCCATCCAGATCCAGAGAGCTCCGGTAGTAGATTTCCAGCATTTTCGGCATTTACTGGGGTTTCGGGTTGTTCTAGCTCGTCGGGGGTGGTCCGTCGGCGTTGCGGAGCATACCTGGAGCTGATACGCCGCTTAGATGCTCCATTGAGGTCCAAAGTTGGGTGGTTTCGACTTTGGCATTCTTGTGTGACAGCTTGAGTGTGAAACTTGTGGAATTGATTGTGAGAATGGATTGGTTTACCATTTTATTTCATTTTAGTTCTTTTTCTTACTGTTTTATAGCTTAGACAGATTTCTTTTAATGTTCGTTATATTTTTATGCAAGTAGTTAGCATTTCTTTCCTTGTTGAAGCTTAGTTTAATTTTAATTTGTTGCTTGGTTAAGTGTTTAGAGTTTAAATTCAAGCTAGGGTTTAATTGGTGTTGTAGATCAGATTTATTTGCATCTTGTATTTCATTCCTTAGTTTAAGAGTGCGTCAATGATTTAATCTCAATGTAGGAGTGACAATGCGTTAAGGTTTGATTGTTGGCACATAGGTAGGTTTTAGTTATGCTTTAGATTAATTTCTTTACTGCTGTGTTTTCCTTTGTAGATTTATATTCAAAGCTTTAAAACCCCCAACTCCATTTTTATATCGAAAACCCCAAAAAATAAGAATAAAAGACAATCCTAAATTACATTCTACCGTTGGTTCCTCGGATCGATCCTGGGCTCGTTACTACAACATTATTGTGAAATTAAGGGGTTCAGTGAAATATACATTTACAATTTGATTAGCGGATGTGACATATTCGCTACATCAAATTTTGGCGCCGTTGCCGGGGAAACGTTAATATGCAATGTTTGGTAATTTTAGGATTGTTTTGATTGCTTTCATGATTATATATCCATGTGTTTGATTTTATTTGTTTCTGAGTCTTCTGATTTTATTTGCTAGTGTTTCAGTGTAAGAACAGGAAATTCTTTTTATCATGGATCCATTTTATCCGTATTTTGGAGATTGGAGTCAGAATTATTATTTTCAGCCTCAGACTCATTTTATCAGCTTGGATATCAGTCCTACCTACCTATGGAGCAACGAAATAGGTATGAGGATGCACAAGAACAAATTGAAGAATCAATGTGGAAATGCAATGAAGTTATGTAACAAATGAGAGAGCATCAAGAACAATAATTTGCAAGAATACAGAACATTCAGAGTCAATTAGATCAGATTGCATCATCCATTAATCAGTTACAAAAATAAAACGTCAATGAAGAGGTGGATTGTGGAGATCTTGTCAGGCCTGACACTACTTCTATTTCTTCACAACAATTTTCTAATATTATTTGTGATGATGATGTAGTTGTTAAAATTTCTGATACTACTGATGCTGTTGCTTTAGATGTTGTTGAAGATGCATGTATTGTTGCAGAAGATGATTTAAGTATAGGGGATTGCTTACTGGGAGCATTACCCCAAGGATCACCTGAATTTGAAGATGAAAGTGTAGGGACTTGTGCTATGGAGCCAAGCACCCAAGAATCACTACATGAAAATGTACATTATCCAGAAATAGAGTCTGAGCAATTACTTGATGAGAAAGAGGTAACAAACACCACTCCAGGTACCTTTCTAGATGACAAGGTGAGTATTTTGTGTGATTTTTCAGAAAATTTCATAGAGGTACCATTTGTTGATTTTATTAGTTGTGATGCAATTCTTGATATATATTTTACCCACACTAATATTCTCCTATTTTCTTTTTACCCCACATGCGTGTGGGAGGTATTTTCTTTTATTGATGTTGTAGGAGAACACAAGCTCCCGGAGTGGGTGCTAAAACTGAACCGATTAAGACCTCCAGAAAGAATGGTAAAGGGAAAAAGGATTAATAAGAAGAATTTAAGCGGAATCATGGTTACTCTACTTCCGAGGTGGCTACTTCATCTAAACCTTCTTCAACCACCAGGAATTAAAGGGGAGTTAGTTTCAATTTTGCTTACTCTTGCATTTAAATTCTTGTTTTATGTTTAGTTTTTCTCTAATAAATTCTTTATAAGTGTCTTTAGTTTCATACTTTTCATTTGCATTTTATTTCCATACTTTGCATTTAGTTTAGTATACATAGCATGTTATTTGAATAAAAATCTCCATGAATTTGTTTTAGTAATATTTTTAAGATGGTAAAAGCTTTTTAAATTTGATCATCAATTTTAGGTCATGGGACATGAGTGGATGCTTTTCTTACATGATATTAGTTAATGAGGTAGTGGATTCCAATTTGATTAATTGAGTTGGTGGCATGAAAATACCTAGAGAGGACCACTTAAAGCCTTTACCTAATTATTTTCTTTTGTGTGACATGCACTTACAACAAATAAAACTCTAGAACTTGCTTAGTTTCTTTTCAAAGTCACAATAGCATTTGTGTGCATGGAAATTGAGGATTTTGTCAATTTTGTTCCCCTTCATACTTTCCAATTCCTTTCCTCACAATTTTCTTGGAACATTCTCATCTAGCATTTTAAATCTTGATCATTTTTGTTTGTCATTCTTCTTTTATTGAGAGTTGTGGTGGAATTTCTTGATGAATTGGATTTACTAGATGGACAAAGATTTAAGTGTGGGGGGGGGGGGGAGAATTGCATATGCTTGAGAATCATGGAGGTTTCCTATTTCAAATTGTTCAATCTTAGAGGTATTTCAAATCGTTTGGAAATTCTGAAATTGTGAATTTAGCATCAAAGCATAGCTGCTGGATGGAAAATTTCAGAAAAGCCATTTCAGTTTGATTTCATTGCTAGAGGTTTAATGATTTTCGAGCAAGATATGAAAGTAGCAAGAGTTTATCATTTGTATCAAGTGCTCAAATTGCTTAAGAAGCTAAGCAAGGTTCATTGGTTACTAATTGATGGGCACATTGCAATGAACGAGTGTGGCTGTTGTGAAGCAATATTGAAGTGATCACTGTATCAAAATCTCATCAGCAGCTTCCAATTAGTGAGGAACTAAGTGAAGATTGCATATTTTTCAGCAACAAATGGAGTGTATTTATTTCTAGGTCTTCTACAATATGGATGTACTGACTTGTGATTTCTAAAACTTTGAAAATTCTGGAAATGAATCTGCTGGAAATTGCTGTATGCTATCCAATGGTTGTTGTGTAGAAAGTACAAAAGAGTGCTGATGGAATTGGTAGTTATTTGTATTTTCTATTCATGCGAAATGAGACAATGCCCCAGTTAATCTAGACATAGCTACAAGTTGCAAATGAAGAAAAGATTATGGAAGTTTAAATGTTTAGGCTGGAAGGGATACAAAACAGAAATAGCATATCTGAAGTAAACTAGAATTTTTCACTGTGCAGAATCCGTACCAAATCTCTATCAGCTCTGTATCAGAATCTATGCAGAATTGAAGGCAAGCTAGATTGGATTGAATGTTAAATGAGATGGTCTGTTGAGATTAGAGCTTCAAGATGTGGTTGGAAAGTCCAAAAAAATCAGGGATGCGAGACTAGAAAACTTAAATGTAGAAATTCAGAATGGGTTTGCTATTTTCATTGGAGAACAAAACAATTGGTTTCTTAACTACACAAAACTTTGGAAGACATCTTTGATCCGATCAGCCAAAGAAAGTAATAGTGCTAAAGGCAAAGAAAGAAACAAATCTTAGGAGCTATCATTGGGAATTATTCTCACAAAGCAATAAAGGAGTAAAGGCAAATGGATAGGTGAAGTACTACTCCATTCAAGAAGAACTCCGGAGCATAGTCTAAGATTTGAAATGAAAAAAATGGAGACAAGGGCAGTAATTGGAAACTGAAAAGAAGGAAATGAAGAAATGCTGAAATATGCAGTTTGCTGAATCTTGGAAATTCATAGGCAGAAAGGCAGAATTATGTGGCAGTTCTGTGCCAACTTGGGAAACTGTGAGTTGCTGAAACTGTTGTGTGGAGAAATGCTTAATTCTGGACAGTACTACTAAGCAAACTAATGGACATAGCTGATGATTGGATTTTGAATTGCATAGTTTCAATGCACTGGTAATAATCAAAGGTTGTTGTATATAGAGTTTCAAGCAACTTGCTGCTGTAATTTCCAGAACCTAGTAAGACTTTACAGATCTAAATTTCAGTGTAACATTTCGATAGGTTATGGATTTTTGAGAGAAGAAGTGAGATTCTTGACAGTGTAATATAAAGGAATAATGGCAAACAGAAATAGATAATGAATTCTGAAATTTGATTCAACAGGAAACCTAAATAACAAAGTGCCAAGTTTTTAATTATATCTTGAATCTGATTCCTTACTGATTCAGTTCTTAATGAGAGTTTCTTCAACACTTAACTCTACATGATCTAAGTTGGAATTACTTTTAAGCAAATAAATGGAATCTGATTTCAGAAACTGAAATGCAGAATCAGGATATGTGTGAAAAGAAAAGTAAGAAATGGTGATTTCTTTATCTAAACAACTTGATACAAGTATATGGAGTTCAATTTGGTACTTCACCAATTTAGTAAGGTATCATCAGCCACTGATTTCTGAAATTGTCCTGAAATTCTGATATAAGAAACAACTGGAAATTCATTGCATCAGTAAGGAACAACTGGAGTTGGAAAATAAGAACGTAGCTATCAGATTCCATTCTGATGATTACTTCTGGAGTGGGAACTATGCAGAATTAGCATTGATACTGAAATGGTTGGAATTTTGTGAAATCTGCAGATATGAGTCCTGAAATTGATACGTTGATTATTATAAGTTGTGTGCCAAGTACCCATTGCAAGTATATGTTCAGTGAAAGGCTAAGTGGAACATATTGCTTTCTTATTGATGTAACTGAATTGCTGAAATATGTTTACTGATTGTAGCTGAATTCTGATCTGGAATTTGAATTCTGATCTCTGAAAAGAAGGAGCTTATGAAATGCAGAAATTTTATTGAATCTGTTTACTGGATATGCATTGTTGCATCCTTAGAGATATCCGCTGAAGGAAAATCTGATTAATGGAAATCTGTTTAGTGCCAAACTTATGTGTGCTGATTCTGAACAGCAGACATTGGAATTTGACTTTGTATTGATTCTGTGCTTAATGCAACTCTTTGTGAAGCTGAAGTCTCCACGTTACAAACTGAGATTAACTTAATTTACAGATTCTGATACTTACTCAGGAAGGGCTTGAGGAATAAGTTCAGATCATGAATTTCCTGCAAATCTAGATGAAAAGGCTGAATTTCAGAACCTGTACCAAAGGAGAAGAGTTACAGATTAAATCTTGGATAAACTCAATTCCTGTAATCTGAATGCTTAACTGAATCATATTGTTGGGGATTAGAATGGAATTTCAGAATCTGTACTAGGATGTAGAGCATGAATTTCCAAAGATGCAGAATCTGGAATTATGAAAATACACTGTAGGGCAAGATATCAGTAGTGTTTGGGACAGAAGTTGACATAAAGATGTACACAGAAATAAAGAAACTTGATTCAACACTCTTGCCTTATTGTTTCAAAATTTCACAGAATGAATATCAATAATTCATTTCTCTGGCTTTCTTCAAGTTTCTTTATTTACACCAATCCAGCTGAGAAACCCTTCTATTTATAGAACTAGAAACAAATGAAAACAAAAGAAGATGATTGCTGGAATGACAGAAACTAACAGAAAATCAGCAATCGGGAAATGCAGATTCTGCAGGATGAATTGGGCAATGTTGTGCCAAAATGGGAAATGGATTGTAACTGTTTGGAGATGCTGAAACCTGTAAGTTTTCCAAATATGCATTGTAAGGGGTCTTAAGAAACAAGACGAAGAAGTATTGAGATTTTTGTTGGCTAAACAATGCAAAGTTGATACAAAGTTAAGTGGAAATGCTGAAATCTGCACCTTGCTGTGCAGAAAAGTGTTTAAAGCTATTTGATCATGGAAAAATTGAAATCCAGCTGTTGTTTTAGTGTTGATAGATGCTGATATTGCTTCACTAGAGTTTACCTGATTTTTAGACTGAAAATTGAATACAAATCAGAGTTACAGTTGAAGCTGGAACTTAGCACTCAATTCTGCAATCTGGGTTTGGTTACTGAATTGCATTCTTGGGAAGTTCAAATTTGAACTGATTTTTTGTACTATTGCAAGAAAAGTGGTTAAATCTTGCTGCAGGTTAAGTGTAAAGAGGATGTAAAGGAAGTAAAAATGGAAGAGCAAAGTGTGCAACTGCAAATTGGAGATTGAACTCTGTTAACAGGGAAGTTTAGTGAATCTGTTGGTTAGAGCCAAATTGCTTGCTGATTATGATTTCAAAATGGATGATATAAAAGCACTTTTTGATTTAATATCAATTGAACTAACCTCCAAGATTTACTGTTTAAGGAAATTTGCTGAACCAGGAAGTGCAGAAACAAGGAAGCTGGAATTAAGAAACTGAAAGCAAGTGCCAAATGATTCTCATTTCCAAACTAATTCCTTAATGATTTTCAATGAAGCTACCTGGAAATTACAATCCAGAACTTAAGCTTGGGTTCTGGAATTCTGGAAGTTTTAGCTAGTAGCTGCAATAAGCTGTAACTTGCTGAAATGACTGCAGTTTTCAAAAATCTGCAGAAAGAATCTGTAGTTGTGGGTCAACATTAATTGGAACTTAAGTTCTAACCAATGCATTGCTGTATGAAATTCTTTATCAAGCTTCATTCCTCGGGCAAGGTTCTAATAGGTTCTGATTTTTGAAACTTAGATTGCTTCAATTCTGAATTCTGAACTAGATTAGATACTGGATTTCTGGAAATTCCAGCTGGTAGCTGCAGAAGTTGAAGATTGCTGTTGTGAAAGAATGTATCAACTAAGTCTCTAATGTGTCAAAGTTTTGTGTTTCTTTGGTGTGCAAAACTTTGAGGCTGCAAGAAATGAAAGTGCTAATACTTAACTTGGATAACATTCTGCTGAAAGGTCATTTCTGAAATTGCCAGAAAGCAGAATCTAAACTGAAAATTCTGTAATATTGAATTCTGTAGATATAGAATTCATGTTGAATTGAAATCTGTAATGTGCAGTTGATATTGAATGTTTATGAGGTTTGAACATGAAGAAGAATGACAACTAAAGGAGTCCACTGATACATTATAGAGAAAGAAATCAGAACTGATGAAACTCTAGATCCAGGGCTAATTCGTTGAAGCTGTGAATTGATGTATCAACCTTTAGATATGGAGTGCCAAATTGCATAAATCAGTTTCTTTGGATGTTAGTTTCAAAAATCTGATTTTGAAACCGTGGGCAGCTGAAAGTCATTGAAATGTCATTGACTTTGATCTTTGAATTATTATATGGCAGAGTTTGTTACAAAAGACTAAATCTGCTTTATGAAAATTTGTTGAACTGAGTTTTGAGAATATGAATTATATCTAGTACTTCAAATCTGATACTTCACGAATTCTGAAAGCTGCAGCAATGAGGAGATATGTAGGAAATGAGTTAGTTTGTGCCAACTTTTCAACCAATTTCTGATCAGGTACAAGTTCGAAGAGTGTTGCTTTACTGGAATGATGCTGTAATTTCATGAGTTGCTGGTTTATGAAACTCTGTCTAAATAAGTTGAAATCTGCTGTTGAATTCTAAATCAAATTCCAGCAACTAGTTTTTGGAGCAGCTTAAGTCTCATTGATTCTGATTTCTGTAACTTCAAAATCATAAGAAGCTGATTTATAGTTTGAGTTGGTATGCATGCTGTGGTTAGATGCAAAGCTGTGTTATGATCATTACAAGGAAAATAAACCTGCAGAACTTGAATTAGTCTTGCTATTCAGTTTTTGAAACTGAAGATCAGAAATCTGAATGTAGACTTCTGAGTGCAGTTTATTTATGGAACTCAAGCCTGATTACTGAAAGTGGCCTTGATTTTTTCATGCCTTCAGCAAAACTACATTGAATTTAATTGCTGAAATTCAGGAGCTGGAATTTTACAGAAATTGCAGAATGGTGTTTAACATATTTGTTTGTGAAATAAGCTGGAATTGCTTCAACGTTTGAATTTTGAAACTGAGTTCAAGGTTCTGTTGAAGGAAAAGATTAGAGGATTCTGTTTTTCCTGATACTCACATAGAACATTTCAATTTTTGTGTGCCAAATTGTGAATGAAAGTTCCTTATCAGCAGGAAGTTTAAGCACAAAACCAAAGCATGAAATTTCAGTGATCGTGATTCCTGAAAGTGCCCAATCAGATTGGTATAGAACTGTCAAGTTTTCATCTTCACACCAATCTGTTTGTTGAACTATACAGATTTTGCAGAAACACTAGGATTTAGTGTTGTTATCAGAGGTTGAAAGCTGGATAGAAGTAAGTGTATAAGAAATATAAAGGAGTGGCTGCTAGGATACTGAACTGATCTGTTGAAGAGTCATTCAATTGCCATTTAAAATCTTGAGAAGATAGCTATTGCAGGAACAGAATTTAATCCTTGATTTTGGAACTTGTTGTGTTGTAACAGAATTCTGTAAAACTCTTTGAAATTGATTGTTTTGTGACAGAATTGATATCTGTTGATGCTGAATTTCTGACAATGGGGTATTAAGGAATTTCTGACGAATTGGAGAGGCTATGTTATGAATTTCGAGTTTGAAGCGAATGCAAGATTGCAGAAATGATGAGGCTGCTGGGGAAATTTGCTAGTGTGCCAATTTTCTTGGACTGGATTCTTATTGTAAACCTTGTTGCTGACTTTAAGAATGAAGAATAGAAGTAAAATCCAAGTCATGTTTTGCTGGAAATGAAATTTTAAATGTTGAATCAAACTATTGGATTTGGAATGCTGGAAATGGAATCAGAGTTTAGCATTGTGCCAAATCTTAATGCTAATTATGAACAGATTAGTTATTTTAAGCTGTTGAACTTCTAAAATTTGAAAATTTTCTGCTGCAATTGTGTGTAATCTGTAACTGAGGAATAACCACAGAAAGGAAAAAAACTGCAGAATAAAGACAAGAAAATAGTGGTTTAAACGTATCATGTTTTGGAAATCTATGATGTTTTCTATTGTCCGAGACAGCCTACATTTTAAGTGTGGGGGAGGGGCATCTTTTTCATGATTTGAGATTGTTTTTAGCTTCAAAATTATGGAATTGAAGGGGAAAAATTCAGTGAAAACAGAAGAAAAAAAAAATGGCAAAGAATAAGTGTATCAAATGAGTAAATAGAGTATCAAGATTCTTTGTTTGCCATCAAATTGAAGGGGAGGTTAGCTTGATACTTTGAATTGGTAATGATAAATGGTATTCATCCCTTTTTACATCAAAATTGTCAACTCATCAAGTATATTCCTCCAATACTCTCATCTTCTCATTTTCTTCATTAATACCTTTTCTTTTGCCTATTTCATGCATTTCACTTGTTCCTTTTGCTTCCATTTCAATTCTTCATGATTAAATCCTTTTGATTCATGTATGTTATGTTTATAGTGGTGGAGAAGTAGAAAATAAGCAAGCTTATGGTAGTAAATGTTGTGAGTTGCATTGAGTGAGCTCCACTTATACACATGATTGAGTGTGAGAGCTAGAATAGGTAAATCCCATGTGAGATTGCAACTTGCTTAATTTTTCAAGTGGATTGAAACTACCATACCTACTGATTATTATTTGGATTGTATTCATGATTGTTAATGATCTTTAGATGGTCTTAGTTAAATTCTTTTTACTATCTTTTAGATATTGCTAGGGAATTTTCTATGGAGATGATTTTGACTTTTCTTTACTTTCACGGGACGTTCAAGGCTAAGTGTGGGGGATTTGATAACCATGATTTTACTGCATTATTTTGATTCATATATGCATGGTTTTGATGTTGGTTTCATGGTTTAAATCATGGTTACATTACATTTTTGTGCATTGCATAGATTTTGGACTTAATTGCAAATTATATTATTTTTGGTGTTATTTGATGTTAATATTTGATTCTTATTTTGTAGGCATCAAAGGATCTTAGATTTGGATCTATTTGGACCGGAATTGGGCTCGAATCGGAGTTCAAACAAGAAGATCAAGCTTTGGAGCATTATGGGTCGTTCATCAAGAATAGGACAGATCTGGACCATCCGTTGAAGATCTGGCCGATCCAACCTAATGGGGAGCAGATCTAAGCCATTGATGAAGATCCAGAAGTTTTGATCCAGATCTGAGTTCATTCAGCCATTGATCCAGCCGGATTAATCTGGGCCGTTCATTGAAGATCAGCAGATCTGGGCCATCCAGTGATGATCTGATCGATCCGACCTATGGGAGGGTAGATCCAGACCCTAGATCAACATCAGTACCTTCGGATCAGATTTTGGATGAACTTTCACCGTTGATTTAGCTCCAAATTGATCCCGGCCGTCAGTTCAGATCTGGAACAGATTCAAAACACAGAAGCTACAGTATTTTCCAGTGTCGATCCCCTGCGCTGTTCTTCGTCCCGCGGCGCGGCATCTTCCGGATTTCGGCCCCGATTCCTTCTCCGATCATCCTCCCGAGTTTCTACCTTGGTGGAGGACTTCTTAGCAGCTCATCCCAATCATCTGGAGCGCCGGCGAGTGTTCTTTCTGGCGCGTTTTCTACTTGCGGTAGTTCTCTGTTTCACCTCAGATTTGGAGGTGGTCCTCCAAATCTGAGCTCCGATTCCCATCAGTGACGCTTGGAGGTGGTCCGCCGGCATTATTGAGCTTCATCCGATGCCCATCCGCAATCCACAACTTCCATCCAGATCCAGAGAGCTCCGGTAGTAGATTTCTAGTATTTTCGGCATTTACTTGGGTTTCGGGTTGTTCTAGCTCGTCGGGGGTGGTCCGTCGGCGTTGCGGAGCATACCTGGAGCTGATACGCCGCTTAGATGCTCCATTGAGGTCCAAAGTTGGGTGGTTTCGACTTTGGCACTCTTGTGTGACGGCTTGAGTGTGAAACTTGTGGAATTGATTGTGAGAATGGATTGGTTTACCATTTTATTTCATTTTAGTTCTTTTTCTTACTGTTTTATAGCTTAGACAGATTTCTTTTAATGTTCGTTATATTTTTATGCAAGTAGTTAGCATTTCTTTCCTTGTTGAAGCTTAGTTTAATTTTAATTTGTTGCTTGGTTAAGTGTTTAGAGTTTAAATTCAAGCTAGGGTTTAATTGGTGTTGTAGATCAGATTTATTTGCATCTTGTATTTCATTCCTTAGTTTAAGAGTGTGTCAATGATTTAATCTCAATGTAGGAGTGACAATGCGTTAAGGTTTGATTGTTGGCACATAGGTAGGTTTTAGTTATGCTTTAGATTAATTTCTTTACTGCTGTGTTTTCCTTTGTAGATTTATATTCAAAGCTTTAAAACCCCCAACTCCATTTTTATATCGAAAACCCCAAAAAATAAGAATAAAAGACAATCCTAAATTACATTCTACCGTTGGTTCCTCGGATCGATCCTGGGCTCATTACTACAACATTATTGTGAAATTAAGGGGTTCAGTGAAATATACATTTACAATTTGATTAGCGGATGTGACAGATTCGCTACATCAATGTGCCTTGCCCCTTCTCTAGCGAGGCCACATGGCTGTGTGGCTTCACACGGCCTAGCAGTTCTTGCTTTCTGTTTCTTTGACATGGCCTGTGTGGGTCACACGGCCTAGCGCAGTTTGCCTTTGATTGCTGCCTTGATCGACTACGAATGTCATTTTCTCTTCAAATTTGACTCCTATCAACAGAAAATGTAAAAGAGTAGATCTCTGACAAAGAGGAGCAATTAGGCTGAAAGTAAGATAAAGGGTATGAAAATGCATAGACAAATCATCCATAAAGTATGTGAATGTCTGTCATAACATGCATAAAACTATATATAATTTACGCACATCACACCCCCAGACTTACACCTTTGCATGCCGTCAAGCAAAATGCCACAATCTAGACTCATGTGCTCCATAATGCATCATAATCCCTAGTACACTTTCCTAACTCTATCCACAAGTTTCATTGGTGAACATGATTGTAGAGATAACTCAAGTATGGTCTAAGCATAAGTTTCTTATGCACAGTGTAATGAGTGACCCAAACTCTTCAAGTTTTAATCATTGTCCTTGTCAAGTCATCATCCAATCGAGTTCCTAATGTTCCCGGTGATAGGCACTTACCTGCCACACACTTAGTTTATATTCCTCAATCCACGCAAGGTCTCAAAGGCATGCTCGACACTAAGAGAAACATAGCAGTTATTTCCCCAGTAACTTAACTCGGTCTCAAAGGGATAACTTGCTAGTTTCCACTCATGACAACTATTTTTAAATCCCTTATTGAATATTTTTTCCAAGTGATTGTAGGATATCACTTAAGACACAAATGCATATATATGCAAATGTTGGGATATTTGATTTTTCCAAACGAGCTTACATGATTCGAGCATCATCCAGTAACCAAAATGTAGTTTGAGAACTTACCATAGGAACTAAGTACTAAACAAATAAGATGAATCATGACTATTCCAATGATGTCAACCATTCAAGTTCAAGTAAAGTGAGAATAAGATTCTTAAGATTAAGCCAAAACTCAAATTGGTCTCCGTACAATACTTAGCTCATTTCATGCTACTTGAGATAGATGAAAGAGGTACACTAAACATATTAACATTATATCCACAACATCATGAATCAAGATATGAATGTGCAAACAATTTTGTTATTAGACAAGTCAATAGTAGTGAGAGATGATGTTCTCGACATGCCACAAAATATTTCAAAAGACAGTCAAGTGATGATCAAAAATAAGTCTAGCAAACAAAGTGAAGAAAAATGCAAGTAATAAGCAAAAATTGAAAGAAAACAAAGCAAAAGAAAATGCAGAGTAAATGAAAATGCTGAAAACATAGAAGAAAATGCAGAAAATTTAGGTTGCAAGACACTCCCCTAGACTTAAACTTTTTATCATCTCGATAAAATCTAGAAATGAAATATGGAGGAGATTTTTGACGTTAGAGAAGTTATGAAGTGATCATCTCCAAATGGTTGAAACAATCATGTTCTGAAGATAATTCTCTATTTGTGATTTGCACTCTTCCACAACATTGAATCCTATAAAAAGAAGACAGATAAGAAAAATTAAGTAAAGTATATGAATTATTATGAATAAGGAAAAGAGACTAGAATGAACTAAAGCCATAAATGAAAACAAGATTGAACTTGGGTTTTCTCTCAAGAAGCGCTTGTTTAATGTCATTAGCTCAACCACCTCATTGGATTCATCTAAATCTCGCTCTTGGAGGGGTAAGATATTTTAGAATCCTCTTACCAAGGGCTCTCAGTTTTTCAACAAATATGCCCTCCTTCAATGGTTCAACACTATCTTGTCCTTATGACTCCTGTGTACGTCCTGCCACCACCATGTTCAAAAAAGAATTGATTAGTAACAGTAGATAAATCAATTGAAATTTGACTTTTACCAATCACTGATGTAAGTAAATCATCGAACATGGTTTAACATTTAGATAAGGAAGGTTCTAGCTCAAGTAGTGGTTTCAATAAAGTAGGTGATTCTTGAGACTTTGCTTCTATTGTACAAGTCCCTACACTCTCAAAATCAACTAGTTCATGTCCTACATCATCCAAAGTGACTAATGGTTGTGTAACTAAAGGGAGTGATTCTTGGGTCATCCCTACACATCCCTCCACAACATGATTGTAAATTGGTTTAGATGTAGGAAGGGAAGGCACTTCTGGATCTTTGATATTAGGAGGTAATGGAATTAAAGTGGTGCACTTCTTTATCCAAGTCTCAGATTCATGATCCTCAAGCTTATCGCAGTATTTTCTCATTATAGACTCTTTCCAAGCTAAGAGATTAACTGAAATTCTATTATTTATTGAGTCCATACTATCAATCGTATCATTCATTTTCTTGATGTCCTTGCATGATTCAGCTTGAAGATCTTGAAGCTCCTCTAAACAATTCAAAATTCTATCCATCGCAGATGATGATTGAGCTTCCATAGCATCTAAATAGTTGCCTTGTCCATTATTAAAGCTAAAAGAAAATTAGGGGTCCTTTGAGTCGGAGTCATATGTGTGTAAATTTGATGAGGCCATTTCATCTATTTTTCTATTGAGTTCATCTATTGATGTTCCCAAATTGCGTAGCTTATAGCAACTTTCGATTGAATGGTCTATTTCTTTGCAAGCTTTACAAAGATTTTGTTCTGACCTTTGATTAAAGTTAGAGAAAACACCAATTCTTTCAACATGCATTCTATATAGATGGTCAATCAATGTTGGACAATTATCATATATATGACCAGTTGCACAATAAATCTCATAGAAAAAAGTATTAGAGTTCACAACAGCAATTTGGTCAAACTTTTGAAATAGAGCTTTCAATCTAGTGATCAGTTTAAACATATTCAAATAAATGATTATAGTCCGAACAAAATAGACATGTAGAAGTAATAAGAAAATGCAGAATTAAAAACAAAGGAAAGAAAAATTATAGAAAAGGAAATAAGAAATGTAGGATGAAATTGCAAAAATAACATTTCTGAGACTAGTTACAAGTATGAAATAGAAAAGAAAGAAAAGTTTAGTCTAACTCAAATGATTATCTCTAATGTTATAAGCGCAGTCCCTGGCAACGACGGTAAAAACTTGTTACACAACTGCAAGCACATGGTTTCATTGTCAGTAATAAAAAGATATCAAATCCACATGGACTGGTTATAAGCACTAGAGATGCCTCACTATGAATTAGCTAAACAATTGACTAGGATAAGAAATGTGTTAAGTAAAGAAACTGAGTAAAGAATAGAAAAGTGAATGAGAAACTTGATTTTTACGATTCTTCTAGGAATTCAGTTTCATTGTGATATTCATCAATGCAACATGGTTCACCAATTCATATCCACAATTAACATGCATTTGTAGGAAGTCACCGGTTCTCTCCTACAGAAGACAACCGACAAGGGACCTAGATTTTCATCACTAGCAATCAAATAGATATGGTTCCTATGAACTCCATTAGTGGGACAACCAGTCACTAGCATCCCTCGGTTATATGACACAGAAACACATACTCTACCCAATGTACATAATGGTGAAGGTAATAATCGCACTCAACCATCCCACCTCCTTGTAGAGACTTGCTTCACCTTTCAAGTTGACACCCTAGACATCCGTTAGTGGGACAGCCTATCACTAGCGTCCCTCGGTCATACGATCTAGGGCATCCCTCTACAAGATCCACAAGCATCACAAACATTTAATCAAAAATGGTAATTAAGTCCAAACACATAGATCCACACAAGATCAAATAGATATAAAACATGCTCACATCATCTAAATAGAGAATTGGCATATCCATGAGTTCTTACATCAAATCACACCACAATTAGTTCCTTAATCCTAGAACAATAAATCTACTCCATAGTACAAAAATAAAGAACTAAAGATATAAAGATTACAAGCATTCCAATCCAAATTGATAGAAAAGAATAGAAATGCTTATCCAATGCCGATGAGTGATCTTTGGAACCAATCCTTAGCTTCTGGAGTCAATATGGAGATGGAAATGACCTTGGATCGTCAATTCAAGGTCGGAGAAGATTTAGATCAGCAACAAGATGGATCTCCCCAAGGGGAGAGCCTTCCTCCCTTAGAAAGGGGAAGAAACCCCGTTTTATAGAGTAGGGCACGGGCATCACACAACCCGTGCCACAACCGTGTGGATCCACATGGTGTAACACCCGTAAATTTCCTCTCTTCCAAAAGAGTCAAAAAGAAATAGAAGAAGAGAAAATAAATAAAAATATATACATAAATGACCCGTGCTAGATTTGAGCCCTAGACCATTGATCTTAGATTGGTTTAAGTAGCCATTAGGGTGGTGGTAAAGCATCACATTGGAAATAGGAAACTATTTATTATATGTAGATTATGTGTGAAGAGATGCTTCAACTTCTACTTAGTATAAAAGGGAATGGAAGAGACCAAAACCTAATTTTTCATTTTCTCTTCTCCTCCCTTGCTGAAATGTCCTCTTCCCCTTTCTTTTTAGTTTTCGGCCAAGAACCTTAGGGTACCAAGTTTCTAAGTTCTTCAAGAGGAGAATCTAAGAGGAGAGTTTTCACAAGGATTAGTACGCACGTGAAGAGTGACTTGGAGATTAAGGCACACAAGAGAGGATTGTCTTTTCTACATCCTATAATAGAAAGATATAGCAAAAGGATGTAAGTACTACTCACCTACAGTATGAGTTGCTTCGATGATGCATGTTGTGATAGGTTTTATACATGTTAAAGAAGATACATGTTATGATATATTTTATGCATGTTAAAGAAGATACATGTTGTGATATGTTTTATGCATGTTAAAGAAGATACATGTTATGATTGTAAGAGGGCCTCTAAAGTTTTGAGATTAAGAGCATGTTTGGAGTATCTTGATTTGCTTCCCATTTAGTTTTGGGGCTAAGAAGCATATTCAAGTGTCCTAAAGTGCTTTCTTATAAGTGCAGGGGATTAAGCGCACATAAGGTGCTTGTTTAAATGACAAGTAAGTGCAAGTATAAGAAAGCAATGTTTAAAAGAAAGTATTTTACTTTAAAGTGGCATGTGATGGACACAAGGTCCATGGATGGACTCCTAGATCACCCCTAGACCCTAGATCGCCTAGTAGTACCTTAATAGGTTCGGGATTAGCTACCTAGGATCTTATTAAGGATGCGTGCAAAGTGGTACAATGCCGGGCCCAAGCAAGTTTATTATTATTTTCACTAGTTATGTAATATAAAGTTTTCAAAATTCATTGTTTGTCTTAGTGGAAGCCTTCCTAAGTTTGAGAACTTGAGGTATAAAGTGTAACATTGATGAACTCTATAGTATGGCAAGACTTATGTTTCCATTACATGTTTGCATTACTAGCATGGGTTTAAGTCAATGTTTTACATGATAAACCTATTTAAAAATGCATGCCATGTACATATTTCCGAATTATGCATTTTAGCGTGAATTACTATCAAGTGCAAGTTTTAGTGTTTTCCGCAAGCAGTTTTGAAAAGCATGTTCCCTTTTTAATGCTTGTTTTGTGAGTAGATGGTATTTACTCAGCATTCGCTTATAGATTTGCATTTACATATACTGTAGATAAAGGTAAAGGAAAGCTCAAGTAAGAGGAGGCAGCAGGATCGGTGTTTTGTGTGTGTGTGTGACGGAACAGTGGAAGAAGATCTTGGAACTTGCTAATACATGGAACGTGTTAAATCTAGGTGCTGATGTATTTTCTTATCTCCACTCTGCAAAGAAATACTACCAAGAGTTGTTTATGATAAATTTATTAGTTTGACATTAATTAGAGTGACAAAGAGGGAAGATCTAGGGTCTCCCCAAGGGGGAGGACCCCTCTTCAAGCAATGGTAGAGAATCCTAACCTCCGGATGAGTACAAAGGGGAGAACTGTAACGCCCGCCCTTCTCGTGCCTAGAAGGGACAGTGTTACCAATGCTACATACATACATGCATATGCATATGGGGTCATGGCAGCGGAAGAAAAATTTTCATTTCATTTGATCATATGCATGTTAACAACATAATATGGAGAACAATATCATCTTGTAACATATTAAACATGTGAACATGCTGGAGTCCATAACTTGACTTGATATCTACTACTTGATACATGATACATGCTTGTTTAACTAGAGCATAAAGTGTACTAAATAAGAAGGAACTAACATGGATATTATTCTCTAGAGTTCATGATAACTAACAAGGTTTCATGCAACAGAAGAAAGTATAAGTTCACATGCAAAAGTTTAAGACATATATATAAGTCTTGAAAACATAAGCAGATCACTTCCACCGTGCCACTGCCACACACACACTTGCCCTTCCTGCTGCTCCCTTAGTTTAGCCATTCTTTACCCTTTTCTGCAGTACAAGGAAAATAAACTATAAGCACATAGGCTTAGTAAGATCCCTTTCCTACTCACAAAACCATGAATCATAACATGGAAACAAAACATAAAACATGAATAATAAACATTGCACATGAGAGCATAAGCATAAGGTAATAGCATATTCATATAGGCATTTTAGACATCACTCAAGAGAGTATGAAAACATAGTATATGAGAGCATATAGGAAATCATATAGCATGTTCATATAGGCATTTTAGACATCACTCAAGAGAGTATGAAAACATAGTATATGAGAGCATAAAGAAAATCATATAGCATGTTCATATAGGCATTTTAGACATCACTCAAGAGAGTATGAAAACATAGTATATGAAAGCATAAAGAAAATCATATAGCATGTTCATATATGCATTTTAGACATCACTCAAGACAGTATGAAAACATAGTATATGAGAGCATAAAGAAAATCATATAGCATGTTCATATAGGCATTTTAGACATCACTCAAGAGAGTATGAAAACATAGTATATGAGAGCATAAAGAAAATCATATAGCATGTTCATATATGCAAGATGTTCTTTTGAAAACTTATGATAATGCACACATGCAAGATGTTCTTTTGAAAACATATATTACATATGTACTTAAACATAATCTCAACATGAGGGCCCGACTTTGTACCACATATATGAATTTGCGCGCATCCTAAATAAATCTGAGGTAGCTAATCTCGAACCTATTAGGAACTAGGCCCGTTTCTTTGACCATCGACCTAGGGGCAACTTAGGAGCCCATCCCTTACTAGGCCCGTTTCATTGACCATCAACCTAGGGGCAACTTAGGAGCCCATCCCATGGACCATTCTTAGGGTCCGGTACAAGCTAATACAAAAGTAAAATAGCATATCATGTTCTTGTCATATCATAAAGCATAGCATGTTCTTGTCATATCATAAAGCATAGCATGTTCTTGTCATGTCATGAGGCATAGCATGTTCTTGTCATATCATGAAGAGTGCTCTTGATCCCAACTTATAGGGAAGCAACTCTTATAGCATATCATCATACATAGGTCTTGCATAAGCATAACATGGTAATCATGAAGTTCACATATCACATGGCATATCATAGGGAGTCATTATCATGCATAGTCGGAATCTTTTTTTTTTTTTTTTGAACTTTCTACAAACCTTAATCATGACTTGGCCGAAACTTGCAAGGGTTAAGGCCTTGGATCTTAAGCAAAATTTTAAACAAGGAAAACATGACATTAGTATCACATGGTACTTATCATAACATAAGAGGCCTTTAGCAACATAAACCCTAGTTTTCTTGGTTTGGCCGAAACCTACATGTCATGGTTCTAGGTTTTTCAAGAAACATTTAAACATGGCTCAATTATCTAATGTTTCATGATACATAGCATCACATGTGTGACCTTTAGCAAACACAAACCTTAGATCCTTGGTTTGGCCGAAACCTACATGTAATGGTTCTAGGTCTTTAAGCAACATAAGCATGAAGAACTAAACTACATCATATGGGAGATCATACATCATAAGAAATCATGAATAAGCATAGTTAGGTTTCAAAACTTTTCTCTAAACCTTTTATCCATTCTTGGCCGAAACCTAAAGGAGATGATTCTAACTTTTCAAGTAACATATGGCATGAAAACTTAAACTAACATCATATAGGAGTTCATACATCATAAGAAATCATGAACAAGCATAGTTAGGTTTCAAAACTTTTCTCTAAACCTTTTTATTTATTCTTGGCTGAAACCTACATGTCATGGTTCTAACTTTTCAAATAACATATGGCATGAAAACATTAAACTAACATCATATAGGAGATCATACATCATAAGAAATCATGAACAAGCATAGTTAGGTTTCAAAACTTTTCTCTAAATCTTTTATCTATTCTTGGCCGAAACCTAAAGGAGAGGGTTCTAACTTTTCAAGCAACAAGTAGTATGAAACTTTTAACAACCATAGGTAGTCTCTTATCCTTATCTTGGCCGAAACTTGCAAGGCAAGACCCTAGGTTTTTCAAGCAACATTTGAACATAGAAGCATACGTAAGCTACTTGTACTGCAGGTGAGGGGAATACTTACATCCTTTCGCTTGGTTTACTAAGGAAGAGTACCCTTGCTTGAGAAGTTTTCCTAGGAAGAAGGCTCTTAGCTTGATTTCGTCAATGAGGGAAGAAAGGCTTGGATTTTCGGTGGAGGAAGGAGAAGGAGGAAGAAAGAAGAAAAAAATGAAAATTTCCTTTCCTTTCTCTCATTTATGCTAAATGAAGGAAGAAGGCAAAACCATCTTTTCATTGGGAAGGAAGAAGGAAACTTAAACTTTTCCTTCTAAGTGAAGGGGGCCTTCACTTTCACCACCCTTAACTACAATCTCCCTTCTCTTCCTAATAGCACACCCCTGCTGGGGCTACTGGTTACCACTTACAACCACTTACCAAGAGGTTCAAGGTTCAAACCATGGTCATGCCTCTCTTTTTTCTTTTCTTTTTGTTCTTTTTGCTCTTTATTTTTGAAAAGTTTACATAAAGCTCATTTTAATCATGCAATAATTTATATAAAATTGCAAGGAGTCCTATGGGTGTTACAAGAACAACTCCTTTTGTTGAGCAAGGTGTGCCCCCTACACGGCCCGTGACACGACCATGTGGGTTCACACGGCCTCGGACCCCTTCCTCTCAGCCAAGGTGACACGGCCGTGTGGGTTCACACAACCTCGGACCCCTTCCTCTCGGCCAAGGTGGCACGGCCGTGTGGGTTCACACAACCTCGGACCCCTTCTTCTCGGCCAAGGTGACACGGCCGTGTGACCTTCTCACAGTCGTGCCCTGTCTCGACAGGGAATGCCTTACATGGCCGTGTGGCACACACAGGCGTGCCAAATCTTGGCCTCGACGAGGCTACACGGTCGGTCATCACCACACGACCATGTCATGTTCCTTCTCGGATAAGGCTGCATGCCCGGTCATCACACACGGACATGTCAGGTCTCTTCTCAGGTAAGGCTGCACGACTGGTCATCACCACACGACCTTGCCTTGCTCCTTCACGGGTAGGGCTACACGGTCGGACAGGGCCACACGACCCAGACTCTCTAGAAGCTCTAGACTCCCTCCCAGCTCTGCTTTGCTCCAAATCATGTCCTATCAGTTGAAACAACTTCAGAGTAGATCTCTGAACTGAGTAGTAGACAAAAAGTAGCATTGAAAGTGTAACATCTATCCTGTAAGGTAAGGGTAGAAGGGCGGGTGTTACAGTTTTGGTATCAGAGCCAGCTCCATCCTTCCGTCACACACACATCAAGCATTGATCTTGCACCTTCTAAGTAAGAAAGTACCTTCTCACAACTTGTATGTGTTTTATTTCTGTTATGATTAGTAAGAACTCTTTATTAAGATTAAGCATGCATATACAGGAAAGTATTAAGGGCAGTAAGTAAGAATGATGATGGCCTGACGTATGTCTCACTGGTTGGGTTATGAATATGTAGATGGTCAGAGGATGGCCGACTAGACAGCCGAGAGTTAATGAAACTCAACCAGAGACAAATGAGTCTGCACCACTGCCCAACCTTTTAGAAGTAGTAACACAGCTATAGAGACAATTGGCAGAACAAAAGTAGGTTATAGCCACCCTGACTGCTAACCAGCAAGCTTCTCCTGTAGTCTCATCGGAAGCCAATGTGGTGGCACTAATTGCGGCTGAGGTTCCATCAATTACACCTGCAACCCCTGCAAGGGTAGTGAGGCAGGAAGCATACCTTATCCAGTGGCAGAAACTGAAACCAGAGAACTTCTCTGGCACCAATGAACCATGGGATGCTCAGGCAAGGTTCAAAACCCTGGAGAGCATAATGGAGCTACTAGACTGGCCGGAGGTGGAAAAGATAAAGTGTGCTTCCTTCTGCCTCATTGGTGATGTAAGAATGTGGTGGGAACGAGTCAAGGCAAAAAGAATAGCGAATCAAATTACCTGGTCTAACTTCGAGACTGAGTTCTTCAAAGAGTTCTTTCATATGCAAGTCACGAATAAACATTACGACGAGTTCATGGAATTTCGACGAGGAAGTTTATCAGTTGACGAAGCCGTGAAATAATTCAATAGGCTGACTCGCCTATGCCCCGAGCTGGTCAGTACAGGATGAGAAAGGGTAAGGCTAATGCTTAAGATGCTGAGGCCAGAGATAGCTCTGAATGTAGCTGGCGGAATTAATAGATCGTAGACTACAGAAGAGCTTATTAGTGGTGCCCTGATAATGGAGCATTACCTGAGCAGTATCAAGCAGCAGAAGCCTGTACTGATTGAGAATAAAAGTCAAGGGAGTTCTGGCACTCAGAAACCCCAGATCCATGGTTCAACCTGGAAGGGGAGCTCCAAGAGAAAGCAGTGGAGTAATAAAAAGGGAGGATCCGTAAGCAAGCAGCCTAAGTATGCTACGTGTCCCACATGTGGAAAGATGCATCCTGGAATCTGTCGCAAGGGCACTAGTGGCTATTATACGTGTGGTCAAGAGGGGCATATGGCCAAGTATTGCCCGACCAAGATCAACCTACCTCCAGCACAACCTGTTCGTATGGAGGCAAGTAGGCACAATTACACCAGATGCAGGCCGCGTTGGAGGGTCCTCATATTAGCCAAGGCAGACTGAAGGCCCCACCAAGTTCTACAAATGCTCGAGTTTTCTCCCTTACCAGAGAGGAGGTAGCAAACACCTCCAATGTTGTCATAGGTCAGATACACATTTTTAGTCAATATGTAACTGTGTTATTTGATACTGGGGCAACCCATTCGTTTATCTCCAAATCATTTGTTGAAAGAATAGGTATACCCCCGAAGGTCCTACGCGGACAATTCTTGATGACACTACCCTCGGGAGAGATAATGATAATCAATAACTAATCGCTTAACTAGTGTTGAGGGAAACTAGCAACAAGTCCTTTAAATATCTTCCAATATTCTTGAAATGATTCTCCTGTAGATTGTTGAACTCCGCAAATACTCCTCCAAATAACTGTGATCCTAGAAGCAAGAAAGAACCTCACTAGAAATAATTTCTTTATCTCGATCTAGTTGGTGATAGAGTTAGGTGGAAGACAGGACAACCAATCTTTTGCTGAATCGCCAGTGGAAATGGAAATTCTCTAATTCTAACATCATCTCCTAATATGCCAAGTGGGTTCCAAGTAGAGCATATCATATCCAATTCATGTAGATCTCTGTTGGGATCTTTACTAGAAATTCCATGAAACTTTGGTAATATATGTACAATTTTCTATAGCTCGAAGTCTACCTCCAAATCGAAATATCGAATGCAGAAAGAATCATCTAACAAATCTGGTGCCCAAAGCTCTCCAAGAGTCTTCTCAGTGTTGTTCTTCATGTTGCTTATCAAATCTGAGGTCTTGAACACACTGAACTCTGAAACTGGTAATAACGCATAAAGATTTCTTGGTTTTACTTGAGACACTCATGCAAATACAATCAAAAGACATAGGAAATTATACAAGATTGAATGCATGCATACAAGAGATGATATAATTAAACCCTAACAATGTTTTTGAATTTGCAACCACCAAAGAAATAGAAATAAGAGAGAAAATCGAAAAGAATCCTAGGATCACTAAACACTACTAACACTCTAAGGCAACAATGCTAATTTTGATAAAGTTTGTTTTTGTTGTGAAACGATATAAAAAAAAATTTAAGTACTGAACTCTCTAACTGCACTAATGTAGCATAAAAATGACTTAAGTCATCTCCCAATGAATGTAAAGATAGGATGGTAATATAGGATTGTTTGTTATTTATATTTTTAGATTTTTGATATGGAAATGGAGGTTTTGGATTATGATTATAAACCTAACAATTAAAATAGCAAAATAAGTGGGAAACTAATCTAATGCTTGAATAAAATCTAACTAAGTGCCAACAATTAATCCACAATGCATTGTCACTCTATACAATGGGTTTCACCATCAACACAATTGAACTAAGGTATGAAATAGCAAGACATAAATGAAACATTATCTAAAGTGATGAATAAGCTATGAAAGAAAGAACAATACATATAAGAAATCTATTTATGGAATTAAATTTAATAAACATCAAACAAAATCTATTCTAGGCTATAAAAAATAGTAATTAAAAGGAATTGATCCAAACACACAACAAAACTATGTAAACGTCACACTCTTGTTGTCACACCGGAGGCCGGAGATAAAACCACCCAACTCCGGTCATCGAAAAAGAAGAACAAGTAACTTCCAAACACAAGAATCAATCTAAAGCTTGCAATCTTCACCATAGAGACCTCTCCAATGATGAATACAAGAATCAAATTGAAACAGCAATTCAGAAATTGGAATATGAAAATTTGAGCTAAAGGGATGAAATGGAATGTTGTGGATGAACAGAATAAGCTCAGAATCACTGGAGGAATGCCTCCAATGTTTCCTAATGTGAAGTGAGAGCACTGGATGGGAGGAATGCCTCCAATAGTGGCGAAAATGGCAGTGAACTCAGAATTCAGCAAACCTTTATCGAGAGCTTAATCGACAAGCTTCCAGATGATCAAGAAATGGTCCAACAGCTAACTTGAAACACCCACACTGATGTTGGTGCTTGAGAAGAAGATTAGAATTGAAATGGGGGCTACAAAGAAGAGAATCATAGAATCTTCTTATCCATAAAAAAGGTTTTATGCAGTGGTTTGAACCAGCTATGGAATCATGGTTTAGGTCTAGTTCAATTAGGATTTTAGGGATTTGGTAATAGGGTTTGACTTAGGTTAAGATCAAGGTAAACTCCTAGTGATGGGTTGAATCAATTTGGTTGATCTTCTTCATCAAGTTGGTAAAACCAAACTTGTTTGTGCCTTGGTCATGTACGAATTTGGATCCACTAAAATGTTCTACATGAAAAATGAAAATCATGAGAAATAATATCATGAATTAAGAGAAGAAATATAATTTTGCTCAAAACAATTCTCAATTTATAAACAATCTAAAATGTGTCAATTAACAAATGTAATTAGCTCAAACCACCAAATATCAACTAAAAGGATGTGTTAAATAAATGAGTTATCAATGAACTTGTCCCATAGCTCTTTTGCGTTCTCTTGTGAGCCGACTCAGTTGAGTTATTCTTTCATGAGTTTGCACTAGATCATGTTCAAGGCTTTTTAGTCAATCTGAGCTTTCTTCTTATCTTCTAGACTCCATCTTTCTGGATCTAGTGGTACTTTTGTTGCTTCATCAACTAGCACGTGGTACCCTCGTCGGATGGTGAACCATTACTCGATGTTCATCTTCAAGTAAGCCTCCATTCTCTTTTTTCCAATATGGAAGTCATTTTCATTGAAGAGTGAGGATGAGCAGTGTTGAATCCCTCCAGTTGGCCATTGGTTACTAAAATAGAAAGCTAGAAAGAGGTACCAAGACTTGGTCTTGGATTAGCAAATTTTGAGAAAAAATAAGTCTTGAAGACTAGAGTAGTGTTGCACAAACTTTGAGTTAAAACCTAACAAGGAAGATTTATTTAAAGAGGTAAATTTTACCAATTCAAATAAGATACAAAAAAAGAAAATCCAAAAAGAAGAATGGTTCCCCCAGCTTGATTGGTGGTTGCACCAATTCAGAGTAGAATCTGCTCTGATACTACTTATTGGATCTAGATGCACATGAGAGGAAGGGTGGGGGTGAATCACATGGTTTTTAAAACTTTTCTTTTTATTCTTTTTGTTTTGAAATAAAAGTATGCGCGGAGGAAAAATACAAAAACAAAAAACAAGTAAAAAGATAAGTTCTGCTTTACTTGGTTTGGAGCCTTCGATGACTCCTACTTCAATACCAAGGTCCCGTGGACCTATCGACAGGTAATCCACTAAATACCTCTTTTGGAAATGTTGGAAGAGGGGATTGAGAACAAAGAAAAGGTTAGAACAAGTGTAACACGCTACACTTTCCTTATATGTAGAATTTAAGTACAGTATGAATGTTCGTTACCCAACACCTTCAAAAATGATCGGATTGCTCAGTGTTGGATGGATCCTCAACAGTAGTAGGGCATAGTAGCATCATAGCATAACAGTAGTAGGAAGCCAGACCAGTTGGAATGCTAATCGGATGTGTAGAAGTTTGTATTAGAGATGTTGTCAAACCCTTAGGTGAGTACCTCTTTTATAAAGTGTGGAAGGTGCCTTCCATATCCCTGAAAGCGCTTTCCATTGGCAAAACTCTATCCCAAAGTCATTGCTCCTTTTCACTGATAAAGTTATATTTTATTCATTAGAAGACGCATTCCATAGCACCAAAGGCGCCTTCTATAAATAGTGCTGAAGGCGCCTTCCTTTGCATGGAAAGCTCCCTAGGTACTGTTCACCCGAGGTAATTTTTGCTCCTTTTTTCCTACATAATATATTATTCCAACACAATAAATAATAGCTGTAAGATAAAGGTAGAATAATAATAATATGATTAGTTTAAGACTTAGACCCTATCCCCCAGACTAGGATCTACTTAGGGTTTCAATTTACGTTTTTAAAATAAACCTAAATTGGACTAACACCAATTGGCGCCTCAATTGGGATGCATCCTTGCTTAGTTAATCTCCTCTAGTGACTTATCTTCACTTATTAAATGTCAAGTTACCTCCTCGATGTCCAATCTGACCCACCAGGTATTCATGCTGAAATCACATATCCAAATTTCCTCCCATCGGGAATCGACATCCTGACCTCATGCCAGAATCTCACATATGGACTTCACCAATCAAAAATCACATATCTCGACTAGACTTCCTACCTGGTATTTGGTCCTCTTAACCTGTCAGGTTGGTCAACCTTGTACACTCGATAAATGTATTAGATAATGATAACATCTAACATAACTCACTTGTCATTCATCAAAACCTAAGTTAGACTGTTAGTACAAATTCCATCAACACTATCTTAGGCCAGCTTTCATTATGCCTTTTTTCTTTACTTGCATTTCCTTAGATTTCTTTAAGGATTCAATATTATAATAATTTTGACTTGGACTTGGTGTTTAGACTTATGGCTACTTTTTGTCATTTTTGAAGGTTGTTGTGTAAAGCCTAGTCGGCTAACAGTCTATCACTTTTTGGTTTATGGGTTTTCCTTATGTCTTCATTGTAATTATTTCTAGCCATGTGTATTGCTTATTATTCTATATTCTATTCCAGACGTGTGGGTTGCTTTACAATTGCGTGGTTGTTGATCATAGAGAAATGTTGTCCGTTTGTCAGGCAGAACTCCCTCGGGCACAGACTCCCACTAAAGACCCCAACCAACATTTATAGATATTCTACAAAATTTATGGCACAATGAAGATGAACGACATTCCAATTGAAGTGATAAGATTGCTTCTATTTAGTTTTTCCTTGAGGGGCAGAGCTAAAATTTTCTTCAATTCAATGCTAGCGAATAGTATCACCATATGGGAGTGGTGCAAACAAAGATTCTTGGAGAAATTCTATCCTCCATGCAAAACAACTCATATAAGAAATCTTATCGCCAACTTTAGACAGAATGATGGTGATTCCTTATATGAAGCTTGAGACAAATTTAAAAGAATGCTAAGATTATGCCCCTATCATGGATTGAAAAAATGTCTTTTAATCCATATTTTCTATAATGGAATCAACTATCAAACAAAAGTTTCCTTGGACTTTGCAGCGAGCGGAGTTCTCATGAACAAAGGACTAGATGAAGTAGATGAAATTATTGAAAGCGTGGCACTGAACTATCACCAATGGACTTTAGAATGTTGTAACCCAATCAAGATTCCTGGCAAGTATGATGTGGATGCTTTGAATTTAATTTCTATGAAGATGGATGCCCTAACAAAAAGATTTGACTTGATGAACAAACAAAAAATGCTGGCTAGCTAGGAGCCATAACTACACAATTGGCTCCAGTTAAACAAGTGGATGCAATTGACAACTTTAATTCATTGTCTAACAACTCATACTCGGTACTTATAACCCCGGATGGAGGAATCATTCAAATTTCTCATATCGCAATAATCAAGACCAAGTGGGATAGTCATCTGACTTTCAACAAAACCACCAACCCTCAAGAATAGAAAAGCTCCTTGAAGAAATATAGTCTACTTAGTTGGAAATGAAGAACAATATCAAACAACTTAATGTGAGGATAGGAAATATTGAGAAATACTTAAAGGTGCTTGATAATCAAATAGTGCAAATGGCTAGTGCTTCTTCTAGAACTCCAGGGTCCTTTCCAAGAAAGTCAGAACCTAATCTAGTTGAACACTAAAATATGATAGAACCGAGGAGTGGGCAGACCTTGGGAGAACCCGAAGTGACCACAAAAATAATAAAATTGAACAAATTGGTGAGCCTTCTCCTTCCTCTTCTAAAAATTCTATTGTTCAAGAGGAGGTGGAGAATACCATATCAATTGAAGAACCTCCATCATAAAAATATATTCCACCAATTCCTTTCCCTCAAAGGATTTCCAAAGCAAAGAAGGATGAATAATTTGACATGTTTTTGGAAAAAGTCAAAGAATTATGCATTGAGATTTCTCTTTTGGATTCTTTTTTAACAAGTACCAAAATTTGTAAAATTCATGAAGGAACTTATTTTCAACAGATGCAAAAGAGATGGATATGAGACTGTGATACTAACCTAGGAGTGTGGCACCTTGTTGCTGAATACACGCTACCTCCTAAGCTCTAAGATCTAGGGAGTTTCTCTATCCCTTATAAAATTAGAAAGACCATGATTACTAAGGCATTTTGCAATTTAGGAGTAAGTATAAGTCTTATTCCATAATTTGTTTGTAAGAAGTTGGGATTGAATGAATTGAAGTTTACCACTATGGCACTATAATTAGTAGATCACTCTTGTAGATACCCAATAGGTATCATTGAGGGTATGTCGATGGAAGTAGGGAGCTTTATTGTCC
The DNA here is from genome assembly GCF_018446385.1 of Zingiber officinale. Classification (NCBI taxonomy): domain Eukaryota; kingdom Viridiplantae; phylum Streptophyta; class Magnoliopsida; order Zingiberales; family Zingiberaceae; genus Zingiber; species Zingiber officinale. The sequence continues at coordinate 55,215,894 of NC_055986.1, forward strand.
CTACTAACTTTGTGGTCTTAGAGATGAAAGAAGACCCAAAGATTCCTATTATTCTAGGAAGGTCTTTACTTGCTATAACAGGAGCTGTTATAGATGTTAAAAATCATAAACTTTCATTGGTAATTGACGAGGAGAAACTATAGTTTGATTTATCTAAGGCTACTAATTATTTTTCTATTGTCAAAAGTGTTTATTTCAGGTTGAATGAAGTCCAATGAAAAGAAATCCTGATGAGAGACCGCAGGACGTAGCACTTAGTCTAACAAGAAAGGAGAGGAGGTCCAAAGAAAAAATTGATAAATATGTTAGTATTAGCCCTAGTACCAATTATGAGATGATTGTAAAGTGCTCCTTTTGTATCATATTTCATTATTAATAAAGGTAAAGTTGGTTATTATATTTACTTCAATTCAGTGTCGAATGAATAAGTATAATAATGTCCTAGAGTAGGAGGTTCTAAACTATAACATATCAATTAGTTGAATTGATAGTGAGATATTGTAGATATACATAGAACACTACTCTTAACTATTCCTAGTCAAGCATTAATATGCAAGAACAATATTAATGTGTTGAGACTAGCATGTAGGCCAATGGATGACTTAATCTCACAAGTCATGGATATGAGATATCAGGTTGACACATGAGTATATATTAGAGAATATATACTAAATGACCCACCATGAGAATGTTTCATGGATCATTATATGAGTGTTATAAACATTCTTATGTGATTATTAGTATAAATAGTCTTTAAACTTGAAGTCACTACGGTTCCCTACATAAGGAGTTGTATACTTTGGTATCAACAAACATCACCGTAACAGGATGGACCATAAAGTCGATCACTGGTATGCAATAAGTTATGCGGAGGGATGTGAGTGACATAGATGTGATCTATCCCTTCCATATGATGGAAGCTAAGTGATATCTTTGGGCCCCTTGATTAGTAGGATACAAGAATGCATGACCATGCTTAAATGAGTCAATATACGATATTGAGCTTATTTGATTGAGTGTGTCTACTTAGAGATCCAGAAACATAAAGATTGATAAGAGGATGACATGATCTATGCCTCATTGATTAATCTAGATATCGAGGATAGAAGAATTGAGTCATACAAGATAATAGCCACGGAAAGGTTAAGTCGGATCTCGACATTCTCGTCACTTGGGTAGCAATGATGCCTTGCTAGATGTCACTCATTGCTTATGTATTTAAATGTTGATTTGGATACATTGCTAATGTTTTGAGAACCTATTGGGTCACACACAAAGAACAAGTCAATGGAGATAGATTCATATGATGTATCATTGGATTTGGATTAAATCTAATTCAAATTAGACTCATTGAGTTAGACTCAATTGAATCCAACTATTGGATTGAGTCGAATTTGAATTAGACTCATTAAGTCAATTAGATTGATGATTAATGAGTTAGACTCATTAAGTGATTTCATGAATTTGAATTCATGAAGAAAGAGGAGTGAGCAATTTGAATTGCTCATGCATTGGATTTATTGGATGAAGAGTGAACCATTTGAATTGCTCATGCATAGGATGCATTGGATTCATTGGATGAAGACAAATATTAATGTCAATTAAGGCAATTGACATTAAGGCATGAAGCAATTTCATGAATCTATAAAAAAGGGTTTTTTTGGATTTATTTTGATGATGAGTTTTTGGTGTTATTGCTCTTCTTCCTCCTTCTCTCTTCACTTGGCCGAAACATCCAAGAAGGGTTGCTAACACAACCTTTGGTTGTTTTCATTTTCCACTTTGTGAGCTTGTGAGACAAACGAGGCTTGTTCATGTGGATACCATAGAGGCACGACCACTTGATCGCACTAAGATCCGCATGGAAAGAAATGTTGCTATCGGGATTGCGAAGGGCACACAACAAAGGTATAACTCCTTTTCATGTAGAAACTTAGTACTTAGTATATGGTTTCTTTTCGCATGGATATTCTGGAAAGGAACTAGATGTTTTCTGCTGCGCTTTCGCATGTTTAGCGCCCTAGTTCCTTTCAAAATATACCATCCCAACACAAGCATGGATGAGGGAAGGGCTAGAGGCAACTTCCCACATTGCAGGGGAACACTTCTCTTTTAATGCAAAGGCTCCAAGTTGAGCCAAATTATGGGTCAAGCTCGTGACCTTAAATGAGTTCTTCTTGGGAGAAACCTCAAGGGTTTATTTTATTTTTATTTTTATTTTTATTTTTATTTATTTATTTTAGTTATCAATTGAGTTTTATATTTACTATTTTTAGGGCTTCTAACCTCCGTGAGTTGGCCATGGTCATTGTCATGGGCATGGAAGATCTTTGAAGAAGGAATGAAGGTAGATTGTGCCCCATGGACACGATAGTGTCTTGTTGGAAGTAGGGGCAAACAAGATTTATGACAGGGTCATGTCGTTTGACATGGGCATGCTAAATTCATAGAAGATATTATGGCATGACTATGTCTTGGACATGACCATGCCGATTTAAAGATTTCCAAAATTCTTCATAAGCAAAATATGCTAAGGCCATGTCAAATGACACCCCATATCTCTACCCCTCGAACATTTTATGTCGTGGACATGTCAATAGACATGGCCGTGATGAAAGACACGGCCATGCCCCTCTTCAGCCAGAAAAAAATGGATGACCACAGAGAAGATTATGCCTAGGTCATGTTTTTTGAATGACTATGTGGCATCATGAACAATGGCGTTAAATGCCCTAAACAAGGTCGTACCAAGCATCTGCACGGTCATGTGTTTTCCACTTCTCCCCTCTTCTTCACCAATTCTTATTCTTCCTTCATGATTTCCACCCCTTCTCCATAGATCTTCTATCCAAAGCTTCAACTTATTCAACTCAAGATCCCTTTCTTCTTCTCAATTCTCTTCAAGATGACCTCCCTTTCTTTTCTTCTCCAAACCTCAATTTCTCTTCTCATGTCTTTGGATCCAATATCTCCCACCCTTCTTCACTCTATTAAGCAAGAAATTTCTTCCTTTCCTTCTCACCCCTTCTTACTTGCAATATGTTGAATAGATTGTGAACATTGGGTGGATCTAGTAGAGGTGACGACTTTGATAAAGCTAAGGGTAAGGCTCCTAACAAAGGAAAAGAGAAGCAATCTGGTAAGGGAAAACGTCAAGCATGCAATGAGTGTAACAAAAATTATTTTAGAATTATTTTTATAAATAATGACCAGAAATCTAGATTCTATTTTCATGTTGCATGTAAATTATTTTGTATAATATATATTGGTGCAGGGAGCACCAGATGATCGAACCTGTATTTTGATAATGGTTAAACGGGGTTCAAAGTTAAGCTGTCTTGTTGTCTAACAAGTGTGACTAAGTTTGCAAGAAAATCCTAAGTTGTCTTAGGCAAAAGTCCTAGTGGATTTTAGGTAAGTGGAAAGTCTTAGCTTCGGTTAGGTAATAAAGTCCTAGTCTGGGAGACTGGGAAAAGTCTTGAGGGGTCGAGGACTTTAGGTGAAATTCTAGAGTCGAGGACTCTAGGTGAAAATCCTGGGGGTTGCGGACACCTGGTGGAAGTCAGGATGGGTCATGAATTGGACATTTAGTTTGAAGACTTGAAGTCTCGAACGCTGAAAAAAAAGTCCAAATGGTCTGGAGGACCAGTTTGGAAAATGCTAATTTCTCCTAAGAGGAGTAGGTGAGCATGCATTCCCCGAAGAGGGAACAGTAGGCGTCCATCTGACTTAGAGTTTCAACAAAACTCTAAGTCATAACCAGACAGTCTAAAAGCTATCAAATCATATCATTATTTACATATTATTTGCCTAAACTAACCTTATTTTGTAAGAAGATAAAGTCACAGAAAATGGTGGTCCGGGTGCTCGGAATTGGTCTGGGCACCTGAACTGGCTTCGTTGACAAGTAGGGTGCCTAGCTAGGCGCCCTCACGGTCTAGGCCCCCGAAGTTTCTCCAGGTGCCCAGACAGCCAAAATTCGATATGCTCAGATAGCTGGAGCGCACTGACTGGCACAGTTACATCACAGTCTGGGTGCCTCGGGGTGGTACAAACGACAAGGAGTGGTCCGCGTGCCGGAAGGTTGATAACTCTTGCTGCATTGAGTTTCGATGAGAGCACACCGACAACCAAAGGCTCGCAACTTCAGATCTTTACAAGTTGTCAATATAGTTTTGTTTAAGTTTTATAATTTTTATTCTTATACATAATATTTGAAGTCTTTCTTCAAACTACTAGTGGATTAACACCCGTAAATTTTCCCTATTTTTAAATGGGAAAAAAGTAATATAAGAAGAGAAAAGAAATTAAAATATATTCATAAATGGCCAAGGCTAGGATTTGAACCTTAGACCACTTATTTAAGATTAGTTTAAGTAACCATTAGGTGGTGGTAAAGCATCTCATTAGAAATATGAAACAATTCATTATATGTAGAATATATGCAAAGAGATGCTTCAACTTCAACTTGGTATAAAAGGGAAAGGATGAGATGAAAACCTAACTTTTCATCTCCCTCTTCCTCTTCTCCTCTCTAGCCGAAATCCTCTCTTTCACCTTTGTGGTTTTCGGCCAAGATCAAGGACTAGGGTTTCTAAAGTTCTAAGTATTCAAGGGGAGGATCTAAGAGGATAATTCCACAAGGTTCTTACACACGTGAAGGGTGTTTTGGAGATCAAGGCATACAAAAGAGAGGATTTTCTTCCCTACACCCTCCATAATAGTAAGATCTAGTGAAAGGATATAAGTATCTCTCACCTGCAGTATAAGTTGCTTCGATGTTACTTAGATTGATACGTTTTAAGCATGTAAAGGAAGATGCATGTTATGAGATGTTTATTGCATGTTAAGAAAATATAGATGCTATGATTATATGTGATGCCCCTAAAAGTTTTGGGATTAAGAGCATGTTTAGATTATCTTGATTTGCTTCCCATTAAGTTTTGGGACTAAGAAGTATAATCAAGTGCCTAAAGTACTACCATATAGATACGGGGGAAATAAGCGCACATAAGGTGTTTGGTTAAATGCCAAGCAAGTGTAAGTACAAGAAATTAAAGGTAAAAGAAAGTATTTTACTTTAGAAAGTCATGTACCGGACATAAGGTCCATGAGTGGGCTCCTAGATTGCCTCTAGGCTCCTAGACTGCCTAGTAGTACCTTAATGGGTTCGGGATTAGCTACCTCGGATCTTATTAAGGATGCTCGCAAAGTGGTACAATGCCGGACCCAAAGCAAGTTGATTATTATTTTCACTAGTATGTAAGATAAAGTTTTCAAAGCTCATTGATTTCTTAAAGTGAAAACATATTAAGTTGAGAACTAGAGTTAGAGAGTGCAGGGTCTGATCTCTATAGCATAACAAATTTTATGTTTTTCATTGCATGTTTTAAGTGGATATTTTGCATGATAAACTGATTTTAAAATGCATGCTATATACATATTTCCGAGTTATGTAGTTCATGGTGAATTATGGACAAGTGCATGTTTTGTGTTTCCGCAAGCAATTTGGAAAGCATGTTCTCTTTTAAAATGCATGATATCTTTTAATGCATTGTTTTGTGAGTAGACGGTACTTACTAAGCATCCGCTTATAGATTTGGATTTCCTTATACTGTAGATAAAGGTAAAGGAAAGCTCGAGTAGGAGGAGGCAGCAGGAGCGGTGCTTATGGGTGTGCGTGTGTGTGGCGGAACAATGGAAAGAGATCCGAGATTTGGTTATTTTGGGGAACATGTAGCACTTTAGTTTTGTTATTTTACTCCACTTTACCTAAGATATTGGCACTAATTGGTTTAGAATGAATTTGATGGCTTGGTGGAATTTTGAATGGCAAGTGAAAGTGAATAAGAGGAGAACAAGCTTTTCGGTGGAGAAAGTGGGTCCTTCGCATGGCCCGTGGCACGACCGTGCAGGTTCGCACGGCCCTGCGCTGTCTCCTCTCAGCCAAAGGTGGCAGGACCGTGTGAAAACACACAACCATGCACCTCCTCGTCTTAGCCAAGGCTCCACGACCGTGTGAAACCACACGGCTGTGTCTCTCTCCCTCTCGGCCAAGGTGACACAGCCGTGTGGATTCACACGGCTGTGCCCCTCTTCCCCTCTATAAAAGGGGACACGACCATGTGACCCTCACACGGCTGTGCGCTTCTAGGTGTCATGGTCGTGCGACCCCTCACACGGTTGTGCCCTGTGTCAAATGAGAGTACAACACTTGTCAGGGCCACACGACCCAGACCCACTAGAAGCTTCCGACTCCCTTCGGCCCTATGTGGCTACAAGTTAAGTCTTACCAGTCATAACAGGTTAGAATAGGTCTATGGACTAAGCAACCTGTAACCGGTAAGAATGCTAAAAATTTAAGACAGTACGAGGAAAGCGTAACGTTTGTCCTGTAGCTTAAGGGTATGAGTAAGAGCGGGCATTACAGTTTGGTATCAGAGCCAATGTCCATCCTTCCGTCACACACCTCAAGCATTGATCCTGCAGCCTCCAAGTAAAAAAATTATAGTTTTCATAACTTTTATGCATCTAGTTTTGTTATGATTAATAAGAATGCTTGTTCAGATTTAGCACGCTTATACATGAAAATGCAAGTAGTATGCTTATACAGGGAAGTACTAAAAATAGTAAATAAGAATGAGGATAGGCTGACGAAATATCTCACTGGTTGGTCTATGGATATGTAAAATGGCTAGAGGATGACCAGCCAGACAGCCGAGAGTGAATGAACCTCAACCGGTGATAAATGACCCTGCTCCCCAGCCCAATCTGTTAGAAGTAGTAGCTCAACTGCAGAGACAATTAGCGGAGCAGTAGTAGGTCATTGCCACCCTGATTGCTAATCAGCAAGCTCCTCCTGTAGTCCCACCGGAAGTCAATATGGTAACACCTAGTATAGCTAAAGTACCATCCGTTACACCTGTAGCCCCAGCAAAGGTGGTAAGGCAAGAAACATACCTCATCTAGTGGCAGAAACTGAAACCAGAGAATTTCTCTGGCACCAATGAACCATGGGATGCTCAGGCATTGTTCAAAACCTTGGAGACTATAATGGAGCTACTGGACTGGTCGGAGGTAGAAAAGATTAAGTTTGCCTCCTTCTGCTTCACTGGGGATGCAAGAATGTGGTGGGAACGGGTTAAGGCAAAACGAAAGGTAGATCAAATGACCTGGTCCAACTTTGAGACTGAGTTCTTTGAAGAGTTCTTCCATATGTGAGTCACGAACAAACATTACGATGAGTTCACGGAATTCCGACAAGGAAGTTTATCAGTAGATGAAGCCGTAAAGAAATTCATTAGGTTGGCTCACCTATGTCCCGAGTTGGTCAGCACAGAAAGAGAAAGGGTAAGACTAATGCTCAAGATGCTGAGGCCTAAGATAGCTCTGAATGTAGCTGGTGGAATTAATAGACCGCAGACTGCAGAAGAGCTGATTAGTTGTGCCCTAATCACGGAGCATTATCTAAACAGTATCAAGCAGCAGAAGCCAGTACTGATGGAGAACAAAGGTTAAGGGAGTTCTGGCACTCAGAAACCCCAGAGTCATGGGTCAAACTGGAAAGGGAGCTCCAAGAGGAAGCAGTGGAGTAATAAGAAGGGAGGATCTGTAAACAAGCAACCTAAGTATGCCACATATTCCACCTGTGGAAAGATGCATTCTGGAATCTGTCGCAAGGGCACGAGTGACTATTATACATGTGGTCAAGAGGGGCATATGGCCAAGAATTGCCTGACCAAGATCAACCTTTCTCCTGCACAACCTGTGCAATATGGAGGCCAGCAGGCACAACTACATCAGATGCAGGCCACGTTGGAGGGTCCTTATATTAGCCAAGGTAGACTGGAAGTTCCACCAAGTTCTACTAATGCTCGAGTTTTCTCCCTTACCAGAGAGGAGGTAGCAAACGCCTCCACCATTGTCACAGGTCAGATATGCATTTTTAGTCAATATGCAACTGTACTATTTGTTACCGGGGCAACCCATTCGTTTGTCTCCATAGTATTTGCTGAAAGAATAGGTATACCCCCGGAGGTCCTAAGAAGACAATTCTTGACGACACTACCCTCAGGAGAGATAATGACATCTACGCACTGGCTGCAAACTGTGCTAGTCAAAATTTCAGACAGAGAACTGTATAGCGATCTGATCTTGCTGAACATGTCTGATTATGATGTTATTTTTGGGATGGACTTTCTGAGCAAGTATGGTGCCTCCATCGAGTGCCGTAAGCGAAGGGTTCTATTCCAACCTGAGGCAGATTCTAAGTTTGAGTCCATCGGAGATTCAAAGAAGAGAACCTAGAAATTTTTATCAGTTCTGAAAGCTCAGAAGATGTTAGCCGATGGATGTGCCGAGTTTCTAGCTCATGTGGTTACTACCCAGCAAGAAAGAAATCAAGAACTAGAGGAAGTTAGAGTCATGTGTGACTACCTGGAAGTGTTTCCCGAGGAGTTGCCAGGTTTAGCGCCGGATAGGGAAGTTGAATTTGAGATTGAACTCATCCCTGGTACCCATCCAATCTCAAAAGCATCCTACCGCATGGCTCCGGTAGAATTAAAAGAACTTCAGGGACAACTACAGGAGCTACTCGACAAGGGCTTCATTCGCCCTAGTCACTCACCATGGGGAGCTCCGGTGTTGTTCGTAAAGAAGAAGGGCGGGTCCATGCGAATGTGTGTGGATTATTGAGCGCTGAACAAAGTAACAATCAATAACAGGTATCCCTTGCCGAGGATTGATGATCTATTTGATCAGTTAAAGGGAGCCACAGTGTTTTCCAAGATAGACTTGCGGTCCGGATATCATCAAGTGAAAGTGAGGACAGATGATGTACCGAAGATGGCATTCCGAACGAGGTATGGACACTACGAGTTTGTAGTCATGCCTTTTGGAGTGACGAACGCTCCGGCTTCGTTTATGGATCTGATGAACAGAGTGTTCAAAGCGTATTTGGATAAGTTTGTAATCATCTTTATAGACGATATTCTTATATACTCCAAAAGTTAGGAGAAACATGCTGAACATCTAAAGGCAGTATTATAGATTCTTCAGCAGAGACAGTTGTACGCGAAATTCTCCAAGTGTGAGTTTTGACTTGATCAAGTGATCTTCCTAGGTCACATTATTTCCAAGGATGGGGTCATGGTAGACCCGACAAAAATAGAAGCTGTGCGTAACTGGAATAGACCCAAGAATGTCAGTGAAATCAGAAGTTTCCTTTGATTAGAAGGCTATTATAGGAAATTCATTGAGAATTTCTTAAGGATTGTCTCACCACTAACAGCACTTACCAGAAAGAATAGAAAATTTGAGTGGACAGAGGATTATGAGAAGAGTTTCATGAAACTGAAAAGGAGATTGACCAGTGCTCCAATCCTGACTCTTTTAGAGAATGGCTAGAGCTTCGATATTTACAGTGATGCCTCTAAATTAGGACTCAGAGTTGTACTGATGCAGAATGGAAAGGTCATCACTTATGCCTCGAGACAACTTAAGGATTATGAGAAGAACTATCCTACTCATGACCTTGAGTTAGCAGCAGTAGTCTTCGCTCTCAAAATCTGGAGGCATTATTTATACGGAGCTCAGTGCAAGATTTACACTGATCACCAGAGTCTGAAGTATTTCTTCACTCAGAAAGACCTAAACATGAGACAACAGAGATGGCTTGATTTAGTCAAAGACTATGATTATGAAATCCTCTACCATCCAGGGAAGGCGAACAAGGTGGCAGATGCGCTAAGTAGAAAATCTTACGCAACTTTATTGTCCTTATCTGCCATGTCTCGACCCCTACGGAATGAAGTAGTAAATTTAGGCTAGAAATTATTACTAGGCAGCTCTCCACTTTGACACTAGTGTCAACATTGCTTGACGATATACAAAAAGGGCAGGATGAAGATCCTAATATTCAGAAGATCAAGCAGGGAATGCAAGAAGGAGAAAATAAGGAGTTTCGAATATCAGACCGTGGGATACTATATTATGGTAATCATCTTTGTGTCCCAAATCAAGAAGAACTATGAAAGAAAATTCTAGAGGAAGCCCATGCAAATCATAGAACACCCTATGCAATACATCCTGGTTCCACCAAGATGTACCAAGATTTAAAGGAACACTTCTGGTGGTCTGTAATGAAGAGAGATGTTGCTAGATATATCAGTACCTGTCTGACGTGTCAACGGGTTAAAGTAGAACAACAGAGACGAGGCGAAGTTCTACAGCCTATCTAGATCCTAGAGTGGAAGTGGGAGGATATATCTATGGATTTTATAGTAGGATTACCCAGAACTACGAACGGTTATGATGCTATCTGGGTAATAGTAGACAGATTGATCACGTCTGCTCATTTCCTAGCAATCAGAACATTTTACTCTATTGAGCAATTAACACAATTGTATGTGAAAGAGGTCATTAGGTTGCATGGAGTTCCTAAAACCATAATTTCTGATAGAGATGATCGTTTTACTTTATACTTCTGGAAGTGTGTTCAGAGAGCTCTTGGCACTAAGTTACGATTCAGTACTGCATTTCACCCTCAAACTGGCAGGCAAACAGAACGGGTGAACCAAATTTTAGAGGATATGCTACGGGCGTGTGCCTTAGATTTCAAGGGGAGCTGGTGTCGATACCTATGCTTAGCAGAATTTGCATACAATAATAGCTATCAAGCTACTATCGGAATGACACCCTATGAGGTTCTATATAGGAGGAGATGTAGATCTCCTATTTGTTGGTATGAAGGTGGTGAAAAGAAAGAAATGGGACTCCAGACAGACCTCATCGAAGACACCACCAAAGCTATTTAGAACATTCGCCAGAGAATAGAAACTTCTCAGAGACGTCAGAAAAGCTATGCGGATGTGCACCGAAGACCGCTAGAATTTGAGGTTGGGGATTCAGTATTCCTCAAAGTAGCTCCTATGAAAGGAGTGATGCGGTTTGGGAAGAAAGGAAAATTGAGTCCACGTTATGTGGGGCCATACCTTATTACTAAAAGAGTTGGCAAGGTAGCTTATGAGCTGGAACTACCTCAAGAAATGTCAGCTATTCATAATGTCTTTCATGTCTCAATGCTGAAGAAGCATGTTCCCAATGCAAATCAAGTGATTGAGCCGCAGATGGTACAAGTTCAAGAGGATCTCAGTTTTGAAAGTCGAACTATTCAGATAATAGATCGAGAAGTTAAGAAGCTGAGGAACAAAGAGATGCCATTAGTAAAAGTGCTATGGCAAAGTCAATAGTATGAAGAAGCAACATGGAAACGCGAGGATGATATGAGACAGAAGTATCCACAACTATTTTAAGTTTGAGGATGAACTTTTTATAAGGTATGGGAGATTGTAACACGCGTAAATTTTTCCTATTTTTAAATGGGCAAAAAGAAATATAAGAAGAGAAAAGAAATTAAAATATATTTATAAATGACCTAGGCTAGGATTTGAACCATAGACCTCTTATTTAAGATTAGTTTAAGTAACCATTAGGTGGTGGTAAAGCATCATATTAGGAATATGAAATGATTCATTATATGTAGAATATATGCGAAGAGATGCTTCAACTTCCACTTGGTATAAAAGGGAAAGGATGAGATGAAAACCTAACTTTTCATCTCCCTCTTCCTCTTCTCCTCTCTAGCCAAAATCCTCTCTTTCACCTTTGTGGTTTTCATCCAAGATCAAGGACTAGGGTTTCTAAAGTTCTAAGTATTAAAGGGGAGGATCTAAAAGGATAATTCCACAAGGTTCTTACACATGTGAAGGGTGTTTCGGAGATCAAGGCATACAAAAGAGAGGATTTTCTTCCCTACACCCTCCATAATAGTAAGATCTAGTGAAAGTATATAAGTATCTCTCACCTGTAGTATAAGTTGCTTCGATGTTACTTAGATTGATACGTTTTAAGCATGTAAAGGAAGATGCATGTTATGAGATGTTTATTGCATGTTAAGAAAATATAGATGCTATGATTATATGTGATGCCCCTAAAAGTTTTGGGATTAAGAGCATATTTAGATTATCTTGATTTGTTTCCCATTAAGTTTTGGGACTAAGAAGTATAATCAAGTGCCTAAAGTATTACCATATAGATACGAGGGAAATAAGCGCACATAAGGTGTTTGGTTAAATGCCAAGCAAGTGTAAGTACAAGAAATTAAAGGTAAAAGAAAGTATTTTACTTTAGAAAGTCATGTACCGGACACAAGGTCCATGAGTGGGCTCCTAGATTGACACTAGGCTCCTAGACTGGCTAGTAGTACCTTAATGGATTTGGGATTAGCTACCTCGGATCTTATTAAGGATGCGCGTACAGTGGTACAATGCCGGGCCCAAAGTAAGTTGATTATTATTTTCACTAGTATGTAAGATAAAGTTTTCAAAGCTCATTGATTTCTTAAAGTGAAAACATATTAAGTTGAGAACTAGAGTAAGAGAGTGCAGGGTCTGATCTCTATTGCATAGCAAATTTTATGTTTTTCATTGCATGTTTTAAGTGGATATTTTGCATGATAAACTGATTTTAAAATGCATTCTACATACATATTTCCGAGTTATGTAGTTCATGGTGAATTATGGACAAGTGCATGTTTTGTGTTTCCATAAGCAATTTGGAAAGCATGTTCTCTTTTAAAAAGCATGATATCTTTTAATGCATTGTTTTGTGAGTAGACGGTACTTACTAAGCATCTACTTATAGATTTGGATTTCCTTATACTGCAGATAAAGGTAAAGGAAAGCTCGAGTAGGAGGAGGCAGCAGGAGCGGTGCTTGTGGGTGTGCGTGTGTGTGGCGGAACAATGGAAAGAGATCCGAGATTTGGTTATTTTGGGGAACATGTAGCACTTTAGTTTTGTTATTTTACTCCACTTTACCTAAGATACTGGCACTAATTGGTTTAGAATGGATTTGATGGCTTGGTAGAATTTTGAATGGCAAGTGAAAGTGAATAAGAGGAGAACAAGCTTTTTCGGTGGATAAAGGGGGTCCTTCGCACGGCCCGTGGCATGACCGTGCGGGTTCGCACTGCCCTGCGCTGCCTCCTCTTGGCCAAAGGTGACACGACCGTGTGAAAATACACGGTCGTGCAACTCCTCTTGGCCAAGGCTACACAACCATGTGAAACCACACGGTCGTGTCTCTCTCCCTCTCAGCCAAGGTTACCCGGTCGTGTGGATTCACACGGTCGTACCCCTCTTCCCCTCTATAAAAGGGGACCCAGTCATGTGACCCTCACACAGCCGTGCACTTCTAGGTGACACGATCGTGCGACCCCTCACACGGTCATGCCCTGTGTCAATTGAGAGTACAACACCTATCAGGGCCACACGGCCCAGACCCGCTAGAAGCTTCCGACTCCCTTCGGCCCTACGTGGCTGCAAGTTAAGTCCAATCAGTCGTAATAGGTTAGAATAGGTCTATGGACTAAGCAGCCTATAACAGGTAAGAATGCCGAAAATTTAAGACAGTACGAGGAAAGCATAACATTTGTCCTGTAGCTTAAGGGTATGAGTAAGGGCGGGCGTTACATACCCATCAAAAGTACTCTTATGTGTAGGCCTTGGAGTAGGAGTTATCACAGGATTCAAACCAAGTAAATTTGGTTGTGTTAACATGTTGTTTTCTGTTATTCTTTTCTTCCCCTGCTACTTATCCCTTATGTTTTTAAATAAAAGTGAAAGCCACGAGTGCTATTTGTCCCCCCCGCCCCTCTCTAGCGCGTCACGATCCTACTGTTAGGATGTATACTAAAAGCCTGTATTTTTGTAAATATTTATTTTGAAATAAGAATCACTTTGGTCAAATGTCTACATTTATGTAGTTGTCCATTTAATTTATATTGTAGATAACATGGTGTGTGGTGTCACACAGAAGATCATGTTATCAGTTCCTTATAAATTATAAATAGTAGCTCACAACTAAGATGGAATGAGACAAACCATTGGAATGGTTGTAGTGTAATTTGGTATTAGTTTATATTAATTATAAAATTACACTAGTACACTATGTGTGTATTGAGCAGGACCATTTGAGGTTGTTTCTTTTTATACTAACTGCATAAAAGAAGAAAATCTATGTTATTATGGATGTGTGTACTCTTAATCCCGATATAATAACAAGCACATATACTTAGTATTTATTTCTTTAATTTATCAATGGGTGAGATTTAGTTCGTTAAATCAATAGGCCCGATAAGTTGGGAAATGATATTATTTATATGGTGAGTTATTGATTATAGAAGAAATTATTAAAATTATTTTTAAAACTTAATTAAAATTAGTTTAAAAATTTTAATTATTTTAAAAAACTTAATTAAAATTATTTTAAAAACTTAATTAAAATTATTTTAAAAACGTCATGTCACGCCCCGAGAGTAAGGTTGTCCGACGAAAATCGGACAGCACCTCTCTTGTAGTAGTGACAAATGGAACCGGTATACATCACCAACAGATAATACATATGCAAATTATATCACAACCACGCAGATAATATGCAGCCCACACGGCTGTAAAATCAAACACAGTGGAAAACAAGAATAACAAGTATAAAGTAACGAAAACTCACCGCGGGCCGGCCCGGCTTGACTCCTCGACAAAACAACCAAATACAAAATAACAAGTCCACAACCCAATTATTACAATGCAAAATTCAAAGGTTTAACTCACAATAAAATGAAAACCAAAATCATAAAACTGTCCTCGGAAGCGACGTGGGACCGGCAGTCGGGATCCTCCTCCAAGTGTACTAGCATCGCTATCAGCTACCTGGTGAAATTACCAATGTGGGTGGTGAGTATAAAGACTCAGCGGGTAATTGAATAGACAGTGTATGAGTATCATAAAGAACAGGAATACAAAAGGATACAGTCTCGGGAAGGTAAATAGAAGATACTACTGGGTAAACAAAGTATATATCCATACCTGAAATCATATCCTAATGATTAAGGTCCGAGATAACATAGATCGCTTCATAACTAGCGTAATCACATATGAGTATACAGAATGTCGGTGTCCAAGAATATATAATGTATGTGATAACAGCTGCGTAAGTAAGCATAAACAAGATAAGGGTATATCAAAAGTAAGCGTATGACGGATGGTCACTCCGCCCACCCCTCAAGTCCATGACCCATGTATGGACGAGAGGTCACGACAAACTGTACACCACTCTAGCTACCACTACTCGAGCGGCCGAGGGGACATTTGCTAGTAATCGAATAGCCGTCTACGACGGGTCCCCGCCATGACTCCACTGACACTACCCACGAGCGCGAGTGGGGCACGATAGGATACGCGACGCCCAAGCTACCACTACCCACGAGTAGTCGAGTGCGGCTGGCCAACAACCGCCTCAACCACAAGGGAGACAGGGTCGTCGGCAATGCATGCAATGACATGATGCGAACAATGCAACAGTCAATATAAACAGGTATGCTACATGAAGCCATCATGCTCAGTAAGGTGTGTAAATAACAGCAACCAAAGCATGTAAACATGGTATCAGGTGTCTATATATCCAATACCTAATATCTAATGTCTGGCATCTGGTATCTGGTATCTGATACCTAGTAATATAGTATCTGTTAAATATCATCGATAGCAACGAGAGACTGTATAGATACAGAAACGAGTAGCTCAAAGATTGAATGGAAGTATCAAACGCAGGAAAAATAAGAGTGAAGTCAAAATAGATACAGCAACTATCTGAACATAAAGCTCATGCACTAGGACCAAAATACTAAAAAGATAAAGCAAGAAGTACCCGCCTCTAATGTAGGTTAAATCCGACGTCAACTTCGTCACGACACCCGCGATCAGAGTCCTGTGTCAACGTATAAATTTTTACTAATTACATATGAAACTGAATAACTATACTAATGTACATGACCAGCGAATTTGATCCGAGTTTCATTTATTACCTAAACAAATCCACACTGAACTACTCAAAAACTAGTCTCAAGCCATAATCTATCTGTTCCCGCGAATCACACAAATCCAACCTAATCTGATCAACATAAGGAGTTCTAAACATGCATTGGTTCCATATACACTGGTACAGTACGAAATTATCTCATTCCTTAACAAAATCTACATCCATCAATTATCTAAGCAACAATCAACAAGCTTCCAATTCTAACAAAATCAACATACCTTACCTAACTCCCCGCTGTTGACTCACTGCCGGTAAGTGAGACCCCTGGCACAATCTCACTGGTGCTGCCTGCTGTCGCAGCTCCACTGATCAAAACTCCTATAGAGCTACAAGCCATTGAAATCACACCATTCATCACATAATACCACTTGAATCCTACACCTAGGTCAACAGGTTAAACATCTGGAACAATAAAGACTTTACCTACTGCTTCCCGGTGAAGAACAGTTGCTGGAGGGTATGGTCGTGCTCCTCCCAGTGTGACACTGCCAGGAACGAAACCACAATCATCTCAATCTCTTATTCCGGCATCCCAATCACAGGTTCCAACTAAAACCAAAAATCCCAAAACAAGCACCAAACCCTAACTTACCTCACTGCCAGGAGCCACCACAAGCGGCGGAAGGGAAACCCGACGTAATCGGCTTGGCTCTAAGGCTCGGGAAAATGGATCAGCTACCTGGTTCTCGCCACCATGGAGCTCTGGAACAAGAGATCTCACTCCAGCATCACCGGAGATCGATTTCCCCTCTCCCGGCCGAGAATCCCTTGCGCGAAGCTACGTTTCGACGAAGGATGCCACCGATGAGATCTCCGATCAGGCGGGGAGGAGACCGGAGACTGGTCTCACAATCCCGACGCCGGCGATTAGTCGCGGGCGATCGTCGCTGCTGAGCCCGTCGGCGCAGTCGGGTGAAATGGCGAGGTGTCGGTGAAAACAAAGGAAGGGAAAAGGCACGGGGTGAAGCTAGGGCACCGTTGTTTCCTATTTATATAGGAAGGGTTTAATTTTTCTACCTAATCAACTCTCTAATAAACCCCTCAAATGATGATCTCCAATACATCTTAAGCCCAATAACTTATCCCCTTAAACCCTGTCATAAGTCCTCCAAATAAATCCAGAAAAATGTCCAAAAATTCCCATAAATCATTATAGGTTATTTTATTTTACCGTATCTCACACGTCAATTATTTAAAAGTATAAAAAAAATTAAAATTATTTCTAATCCAAATCAACTACAAAAATCTAAAATTTTACGCACATACTAAAACTCATAGATTAACCAACCTTTGATCCTACGTTTTGTGTAGGAATCCAAAGCTCTGGATAAATGGATCTTGGATAGCAGCTGCTCCAGACACATGACTGGGGATCAACACAAATTTACCAATATCAAATTCAAAAACTTAGGGTCCGTTTCCTTTGGAAACAATAACAAACTAAAGGTAATAGATACAGGTAAAATTCAATTACAGTCTAACATTTCAATTAAAAAAGTTTTACTTGTTGAACATTTTCATTACAATTTGCTTAGTATAAGTCAACTCTGTGATTCGGGTTTTAAAGTTAAATTTGTATCTTTTGAATGCTTAATAAGTTACAATGACTCATCTAATATATTATTAAAAGGATTTAGGGATAAAAATATATATTCAATTAATCTACCTAAAACACTACCCAAATGTTTGTTAATAAATCATGATGAAACTTGGTTGTGGCATAGGAGATTAGCTCACACCCACTTTAGAAATTTACTAAAAATAAACAAAAATAATTTAGTTAAGGGTTTGCCAAAATTAGGGAATCCTATAAACAAATTTTGTAATTCTTGTCAACAGAGAAAACAAATTAAATCAATTCATAAACTTACTAATCAAAATAGAACAAATAAAATACTTGACCTACTACATCTAGATTTATTTGATTCTCATGGAACAAAATCTTTAAATGGGAGTCTTTACTGCTTAGTAATTATTGATGACTACTCTAAATATACTTGGGTTAAGTTCTTAGCTAATAAAAATGAAACTTTTGAAATATTTAAAAAAATTTGTAAACAAATAGAAAATGAAAAAGAAATTAAAATTAAGAAAATACGTAGTGATAATGGCGGAGAATTCAAAACCTTAATTTTAATAATTTTTGTTTAGAAAATGGGTATCATCATGAGTGTTCATGTCCAAAGACTCCACAACAAAATGACCTATTCGAACGTAAAAATAGAACTTTACAAGAAGCTGCAAGAACAATGTTAAATGAATATAGTTTATCTAAATGTTTTTGGGCTGAAGCTGTTAATACAGCTTGTTATGTCCAGAATAGAATTACAATTAATAAAGATCAAAATAAAACATCTTATGAAATCTATTTTAATAAAATTCCTAACATCAAATATTTTAAAGTATTTGGTTGTAATGTGCATATTTTAAATCTTAAAGATTACTTAGGAAAGTTTAGTTCAAAAACTCAACAAGGAATCTTTCTTGGTTATTCTTCTACAAGTAGAGCCTATAGGGTTTATAATAAGTCCACTTTGAAAATTGAGGAAAACACAAATAACCTTTAATGAATATGATAACAATTCCATTAATCAACATGATTCAGTTGATCAAGAAGAAGAAGAAAGAATAGCACAAACCAACCTGATTCAAAACTCTAATCCACAAGTATTTAAATCTAATCCAAATCATCCAATTGACCAAATCATAGGAAATCCCGAATTAAGTGTTCAAACCAGATCTGCTTTTAGGAACTTAAGTCAAATAGCACTAATATCCAAAATTGAACCTAAAAATAAATGATGCATTGACAGAACCTGGCTAGGTAATTGCAATGCAAGAAGAGTTAAATCAGTTTGAACGAAATTAGGTTTGGGATTTAGTACCTCCACCAAAAGATAAGTCAGTTATTGACACAAAATGAGTGTTTAGGAATAAAATAGATGATAAAGGGGAAATCTTAAGGAATAAAGCTCATCTGGTAGCCAAAGGGTTCAGTCAAATCGAAGGACTAGATTACGATGAGACTTATGCCCCGGTAGCCAGACTTGAATCAATTAGAATGTTGCTAGCCTATGCAACATTTAAAGGTTTCAAGTTATACCAAATGGATGTTAAATCCACTTTTTTAAATGGGCACATTAAGGAAGAAGTCTACGTAAGTCAACCACCCAGATTTGAGGACATTGAGAACCCAACCTGTAACACCCACCCCTCTAAAGAAGGGATGGGGTTACTTACTTAAAACATACATACATGTATATGCATATGAAATCATGGCAGCGGAAGTGGGTTGTCTAAAATTTAATTTGAGCATATGCATATGAACTAAACATGACATGTGAACCATATAATCATATAACATAAAAACATGCTTAACATGATAATCTCTTCAATCATAACATGTGAATGTACTAGCATTCATGCATATAACTTGATTTATCATCAACTACTTAAAACACGATTCATGATATCATAAGCATACCAACATGAAACAGAAGAACATAAGTGCATAAGCTAACCATGCTGGTTCAAGTAGTTATCAAAGCATCTAGCTAAACATAGTTCACATGAAAGGTCAAGACATATATATATAAGTTCTGAAACACAAAGGGATCTATTCCACCATGCCACTTCCACACACATTCTTGCCCTTCCTACTGCTCCTCTTAGTTTAGCCACTCTTTTCCTTTTTCTGCAGTACAAAGAAACATAAAACTATAAGCACATAGGCTTAATAAGTCCCTTTCCTACTCACAAAACCACGAATCATGCATAACCATAAAGTAGTAGCATGTTCATTTGGCAAATCATAACATAACATGTGAAAACATAAGCATAAAGTCATATCATATCATATGAGATCATAGACATAAAATCATATCATAGCATGTGAGAGTATA
Source organism: Zingiber officinale (assembly GCF_018446385.1). Taxonomy (NCBI): domain Eukaryota; kingdom Viridiplantae; phylum Streptophyta; class Magnoliopsida; order Zingiberales; family Zingiberaceae; genus Zingiber; species Zingiber officinale. The sequence continues at coordinate 55,235,731 of NC_055986.1, forward strand.
AACATAAAAATCATATCATATCATATGAGAGCATAACATAAAATCATATCATATCGTGTGAGAACATAATCATAAAATCATATCATATCATGTGAGAGCATAATCATAAAATCATATCATATCATGTGAGAGCATAATCATAAAATCATATCATATCATGTGAGAGCATAAACATAAAATAGTAACATGATCATATAAGCATCATAGACATATTTTCAAGAGCATCTTACATAAGCATAAAGGAGAACCATACAATATGAACATGTAGATGCAAGATGTACTTTTGAAAACATGTATCATGAAATGAACATATGCAATATGTCCTTTTGAAAACATATATCTTATACATACTTAAACATAATCTCAACATGAGGGCCCAGCTTGTACCACATACATACATGAATGCGTGCATCCTAAGTAGATCAAGGTAGCTAATCTTGAACCTACTAGGAACTAGGCCCGTTTTATAGACCATCGACCTAGGGGCAACTTAGGAGCCCATCCCTTTTACTAGGCCCGTTTCATAGACCATCGACCTAGGGCACTTATGGAGCCCACCCTTGGTACAAGCCATACAAAATTAAAATAGCATATCATGTTTCTTATCATATCATACATATCATGTTCTTGTCATATCATGGCATATCATGTTCTTGTCATATCATGAAGAGTGCTCTTGATCCCAACTTAAGGGAAGCATCTCTTAGGCTTTTCATCTTACATAAGCCTTTCATAAACATATCATGTTCTTGTCATATCATGTAACATAGCATGTTCTTGTCATATTATGAAACATAGCATGTTTTTAGCATATCATGATAACATAAAGTGCACATAACCTAAAGCATATCATAAGGAATCATAAGTGCACATAACATAAAGCATTTCATAAGGAATCATAACATGATGGCATGTGTGTACATAACATAAAGCATATCATAACATAAAAGTCCATACCATATCATATAGAATCATTATCATGCATGGTTAGGGTTTTGAACTTCCTACAAACCCTAAAACCTAACTTGGCCGAACCATCAAAAGCATGAATCCTAGGTTTTCAAGCAACATAAAACATGGAAATCAAATACCTAAGTTTTCATAATACTTAACATAGCATGTAAGACCTTTAGAAACCCTAGGTAGCTTTTAACCTAATCTCTTTTTTTCTTCTTCTTCTTGGCCGAACCCTAGTAGCATGGTTCTCAATCTTTTCTTCAACATGAAGCATGAAAAATCTTAAACTAACATCATATAGTGGGTGACATATAATGAGTATTCATAAACAAGCATAATTAGGTTCTTAAACTTCCTCTAATTCCTTTATTCCCTCTTGGCCGAAACCTTACGATCTTGGTTCTAGATCTTTAAGCAACATGAAGCATGAAAACTTTAATCTAACATCATGTAGTGAGTTACAAACCATAAGGGATCATAAGCAAGCATAGGTTACATTTTAAAATTTCTCTAAACCTCTTTATCTTTTCATGGCCGAACCCTAAAGAGCAAAGTTCCAAGATCTAAGCAACATCAAACATGAAGAACCTTAACCTAACATCATGTAGTGAGTTACAAACCATAAGAAATCATGTACAAGCATAGTTTACATCTTAACTTTCTCTAAACCTCTTTATCTTTTCATGGCCGAACCCTAAAGAGCAAGGTTCCAAGATCTAAGCAACATCAAACATGAAAAACCTTAACCACCATAGATAACCAAAAACTAATAGATGGCATGTTTCCAAATTTACTTATCATGACCGAACCCTACAAGGTAACTTCCTAGGTTTTTTTCAAATGATTTTTAAGCATAGAAAACATGGGAGCTACTTGTACTGCAGGTGAGGGGGATACTTACATCCTCTCGCTTGATTTACTAGGAGAAGTAACCTTGCTTGTGAAGCTTTCCTAGAGAGAAAACCCTTTGGTTGGTTTCGGCAATGGTGAGGAGAGGGACTTGATTTCGGTGGAGAGAAGGATGAGGAGGAAGAGGGAAGAAAAAATGAAGTTCTCTTTCCCTTTTTCCTATTTATTCTCCATGAAGGAAGAAGGCAAAAACCAACTTCTCATTGAAAGAAGAAGAAGGAAACTTAAACTTTTCCTTCTTAGTGAAGAGAGCCTTCACTTTCATTACCATTAACTATCTTGTCCCTTTCCTTCCTATCAGCAAACCCCTGCTGGGGCTACTGGTTATGACATTCATGCATCTAACAAGAGGTCCAAGGTTCAAACCTTGGTCATGCCTCTTTTTGGTTCTATTTTTCTTTTATTTTTGGAAATATTCATATAAGGCTTATTCTAATCATGCAACAATTCACATAAAATAACTAGGGATCCTATGGGTGTTACACAACCTATGTCTTTAAACTAAAAAAATGTATTATATGGACTAAAACAAGCACCTAGGGCTTGGTATAAAAGGCTGTCTAGCTTTCTAAAATCAAAAGGATTTAAAGAAGGACAAATTGATCCTACACTTTTTATTAAAACCTTTAATTCAGACATTTCATAGCTTATGTCTATGTTGATGATATTATATTTGGTTCTACCAACTCAACATTCTTAAAGGAATTTGTAACTTTAATGGAAAATGAGTTTGGTTGGTGAATTAAACTATTTTTTAGGTCTTCAAATTATACAAACTAAAGATGGTAACTATGTACATCAAACTAAATACACAAAAGACTTTATTAAAAAATTTGGTATGAGAAAACTCAAAAGAGCTTAAAACACCTATGGCAAGTAACATTAATCTTGATAGTGACGAAAATGGTAAATCTGTTGACTTAAAGTTTTATAGAAGCATGATAGAAAGTTTACTTTACCTAACCGCGAGCTGACCTGACATTTTATTTACAGTCAGTATGTGTGCTCAATACCAAACTTGTGTGAAAGAGTCCCATTTATCCTTGGTTAAACAAATTATTAAATATTTAAAAGGAACTGTTAAGGTAGGAATATGGTACCCTAGAACTTCACAATTTGACTTGGTAGGGTATTCTGATTCTGATTATGCCGGGTATAAGTTAGATAGAAACAGTACTAGTGGCGGACGTCAATTGCTAGGATCATCTATAGTTAGATGGTTTAGTTGTAAGCAACAATGTGTTGCATTATCTACCACCGAAGCCAAATACATAAAAATGGGTGAATGCGTAGCTCAATTGCTATGGATGTCCCATACCATAAAAGACTTTAATCTAAATTATAAAAATATAAAAACTTACATTGATAATATTAGCTCTATAAATCTAACTAAAAATCCAGTACATCACTTTAGAACTAAACATATAGAAGTAAAGCATCATTTCATTAGGGATCATGTTTCCAAAGGGGATATTGACCTTAACTATATTGAATCTAAATCTAACTTGGCTGATATATTTACTAAACCATTACCTGAAGCAGAATTCAGTAACATAAGAAGACAATTAGGGATGTGTAACACCCCACCCTCCTCCCTACTAGTCTGTGAGGGTGGAGCGCTACTGGACTACTAACTATACTTAACTAATGTTGCTCACAAGAAATTATCTATGCTTAAAACTCTCAAAACTCAAAGCATGCAATATGTAACAGCGAAAAACATACTACTCAAGCATATGTTCACAACTAAAACTATACATCAATCTGAACATGCTAGAAACTATATATATAAATCTACACAAGCATGCAACAATGATACAACTCAGATAATAAACCAATGTGCATAACAATTAAAAGAAAGAGTTCTAAACATAAAATATCCAATGCAAATCTAACAACATGAAAGAATGGTTCAAATATTCTGAATACAAAGTCTTAATGAATTATTAAACTAAATCCCAAGGCTTCCATAGTCCAAACATCACGCATCCATCCGCACCTCCTTGTCGCCTTTCTTCGCTATAGCTTTTCCTTTCCTTTATCTGCAGTAAGAGGAAATGCAACTATAAGTAAAATTGCTTAGTAAGCACTATCTAACTCACAAAACTCAAATATGCATGTAAATATACTGAAATGCTAAACATGTAAAGCTGCTCATCTAATACAAATAACAGCAAGAAAATTCTAAATAACATGCTAGCATAAAAGAAACTAAACTTGCTTAATTTTAAACTTATGTGAAGCTTTTTTCACTTGTTTAAAACTTATACTTTTATACTTCAAAATATTAATCTCTTGGGCCCAGACTTAGTACCATTGCGCGCTCCCTTATAGAAACTGAGGTAGCGAGCCACCAGTCCTACGAGGGTAAAGATCTTGGTCTTACCAGAGCCGAGACCTCGGAAACGGTCACATGGATTTGTTTAACGACAACCTCGGAAGTCGGGTACTAGCCTTCTCAAGTAAAATACTTATACTTGTTAATACTTCTAATAAAAGAATGCTTCTTTAAAAACTGAAATGTTTAAACAAATTCTAACATTGAAATGCTTAAACAAAAAAAATCTGCATTCGAAGCTTTAACAAAAGAAAACTGCATAATATGCTAATTAAAATTCTGCATACTTTGCTAACAAAATTCTGCATACTATGCTAATCAAAATTCTGCATACTAAGCTAACAAAATTCTGCATACTATGCTAATCAAAATTCTGCATATTAAGCTAACACAATTCTGCATACTATGCTAATCAAAATCTGCATATTAAGCTAACAAAATTCTGCTAGTTAAAGGATTAATGACAACAGGGGCTGTTCTTGCCCGTGGAATCACAAGAGGAACGGGCTGTTCTAAGCTCCAAATGAGGTTGTTCCTATCTCATACATAGCACAACAAATTGAAACCTGCTGGAATTCAAAACCCATATAAAACTCATTTTCATTTCAAATGCTTAACACGAACAAGACTAGAACTTGCTGAAACTAAAGATCCATGTAAATTTGTTCAAAGCTATACTTTTATAGAACAACAGAATCCCTTAAGCTAGCTACAGTAGCAATGACAAGAGAAAACAAAACTTGGAATTTCTTTTAACCCTCTAACTAATCTCCATTCTGTGCCGCATGATTCGAGAGAAAAAAGGAAAATAAATTCCTAACTACCACAATTTCATTACAGCATATTACGAAATCTGAAGAACCCAAACCATATGCCTACCCTTTACAATTCATTTCCCTTCTTTGAGCTTCATGGCAGAAATTTAAAAAAATATACCACACCCTTCACAGCATGCTTTGGAATCAATAAGAACAAGAATCCGAAACTACTCCTACTGCAGATGAGAAGCAACTTACCTCGTTCTTGAACTTACAACCGAACGAAAGGCTGCTAGGGTTTCGGATTGCTCGAATTTCGGCTCTTCCTCATGCCCACGAGCTCTCCTCGACGAGAGAATCTTGAAACTGTAAAGAATCCCTCGGATTGAACCTTGGCCGGCCTCCGGAGACGATGCCCTAACTCCGACTTTGTTTCCTGCTCGAGCACCGCCATCGTGAGCGAGAGGAGAGGAGAGGATGGTTTAGGTCACGGAAACAGAACCTCAACTTATCCCTCTTTATAACTTAGTATTGTTGTTATCTACAACCACATAAATTAATTTCGCTATCTCTTTTATCAGCACAACCCTGCTGGGTTCTTGGTCATCACACTTCGCTTAAGTCTTGGGTCGGGTCGGAGGTCGCGGGTTCGAACCTCGACCGAATCTCTTTATTTTTTTAAAACTTCTTTCTTTTGGTAAAAATACCAAACGAACTCCGGAAATTGTATAAAAATACTCCAAAAATTCCTAAAAATCTCTAGAATATTTCTAAAGCATTTCTAAATATTTTTAAGCACTATTAAGACTTGTAATGAGGACATTTGGGTTGTTACAATTCCCCATACCTTATAAAAAGTTCGTCCTCGAACTTAGAATAATTCTGGATATTTCTGTCTCATACTGTCCTCACGCTCCCAAGTAACTTCCTCTTACTTCTGATTCTGCCAGATGACCTTCACTAGTGGTACTTCTTTGTTCCTTAGTCTCTTAACTTCCTTGTCCACTATCTGTGTAGGTCTGCTCTTATAGCTAAGATCCTCCTGGATCTGCACTGACTGAGGCTGAATCACTTGGCTAGGGTCAAGAAGGCACTTCTTTATCATAGAGACATGAAATACATTATGTATTGCTGGCATGTCTTATGGTAAGTTCAGCTTGTAAGCTACCTTCCCAATCCTTTCTGTGATCAAGTAGTGCCCTAAATAGTGGGAACTTAACTTGCCCTTTTTGCCAAATCTCATCACTCCCTTCATTGGAGCAACTTTGAGAAAGACTAAATCCCCTACTTGGAATTCAAGTGGCCTACGGCGAGTGTCAGCATAACTTTTCTGTCTGCTCTGGGCAGCCTCAATTCTCTGGATGGCCTGTGTGGTTTCTTCTATCATCTCGGTCTGCCTGCCCAATTCTGATTCCATCTCTTTTCTTTCTCCAGCCTCCAACCATCATATAGGTGATCTACACTTTCAGCCATACAGTGCCTTGTAAGGTGCCATCTTGATAGTGGCCTGGTAGCTATTGTTGTAGGTGAATTCAGCTAAGTACAGATACTTGCACCAACTGCCTTTAAAATCTAATGCACAAGCCCTGAGCATGTCTTCTAAAATCTGATTTACTCGTTTTGTCTATCCATTCGTCTAGGGATGGAAGGTTGTGCTGAACTTGAGTTTGGTGCCTAGTGCATTTTGAACACACTCCCAAAAATGAGAGGTGAACCGCCCATCCCTATTGGAAACAATCGACTTCGGGACTCCATGAAGTCTGATCACTTCCTTAACATATAGCTGTGCCAATTGCTCTATAGAGTGAGACACCTTGATGGCTAGAAAGTGGGTAGACTTGGTTAATCTGTCCACTATCACCCATATCGCATCATATCCATTAGTGGTTCTTGGAAGACCTGTTATAAAGTCCATGGATATTTCTTCCCACTTCCACTCTGATATTGGGAGAGGCTGTAGAACTCCTCCTAGTCTCTGGTGCTCTGCTTTGACCCTCTGGCATATCAGGCAGGTACTGACATATCTTGCAACATCTCTTTTAAGTCCAGACCACCAGAATCTCTGCTTCAAATCTTGATACATCTTGGTGGAACCAGGATGCATGGAGTATGGTGTACTATGAGCTTCTTCTAGAATCTTCTTTCTCAATTCCTCATCATTGGGGACACAAAGGCGGCTCCCCTGATAAAGAATTCCACTGTCTGATACCCGAAACTCTGAATTTTCTTCTTTTTGTATCCCTTGCTTGATCTTCTGGATATCTGGATCTTCACTTTGCTTTCTCTGTATATCCTCAAGCAGGGTTGACTCTAAGGTCAATGTAGAGAGTTGCCCATAAATAATTTCGACTCCAAAATCTAACAGTTCCTTCTGTAGTGGCAGTGCTAATGATGACAAGTGCATCAGAGTTGCACTGGACTTTCGACTTAGTGCATCCGCCATTTTGTTAGCTTTACCTGGGTGGTAGAGGATTTCATAGTCATAATCCTTAACCAACTCTAGCCATCTGCGCTGTCTCATGTTTAAATCTTTCTGGGTAAAGAAATACTTCAAGCTCTGATGGTCGGTGAAGATTCTGCACTGAACTCCATACAGATAATGTCGCTAGAGTTTTAGTGCAAAAACCACAGCTGCTAACTCAAGATCATGAGTGGGGTAGTTCTTCTCATAATCTTTGAGTTGTCTGGAAGCATAAGCTATAACCTTCCCTTCTTGCATGAGAACAGCTCCAAGGCCCATCTTGGAAGCATCACTGTAGATGTCAAAACTCTTGTCACTCTCTGGAACAGTCAGAATATGAGCACTGGTCAATCTCTTCTTCAATGCTTGGAAACTTTGCTCATATTTGTCTGACCATTCAAACTTCTTGTTCTTCATAGTTAGGGTTGTTAGTGGAGAAGCAATCCTGGAAAAGTCCTCCATAAATTTTCTGTAATATCCAGCTAAACCAAGGAAGCTTCTGATCTCTCTGGCGTTCTTGGGTCTACACCAGTTGTTGACCGCTTCTATTTTGGTTGGATCCACCTGAATACCTTCTTTAGAAATGATGTGACCTAGAAACGCCACCTGCTCCAACCAGAACTCGCACTTTGAGAATTTAGCATAAAGCTACTTTTGCTGAAGGGTCTGTAGTACTGCTGCTTTTGCTGAAGGGTCTGCAGTACTATTCTCAAGTGCGTGTCATGCTCCTCTGGGGTTCTTGAATAGATCAGAATGTCATCGATGAACACGATGACAAACTTGTCAAGGTATTCTCTAAACACTCTGTTCATTAAGTCCATGAAGACCGCAGGTGCATTAGTTACTCCAAAAGGCATGACTACAAACTCGTAGTGTCCATATCTGGTCCTGAAAGCTGTTCTGGGTATATCACTTTCTTTCACTTTCAACTGATGGTACCCAGAGCATAGGTCTATCTTAGAGAACACTGTTGCCCCCTTTAGCTGATCAAATAGATCATCTATTCTGGGAAGAGGGTACTTGTTCTTAATTGTTACTTTGTTTAGCGCTCTATAATCTATGCACATCCGCATAGATCCGTCTTTCTTCTTAATGAACAACACTGGAGCTCCCCATCGTGAATGACTAGGGCGGATGAAACCTTTGTCAAGCAGCTCCTGGAGTTGTTCTTATAGCTCTTTCAGCTCTACTGGAGACATCCGGTACGGAGCTTTTGAAATTGGACTAGTACCAGGAACCAATTCAATTTCAAACTCCACTTCTCTATTAGGAGGTAGTCCAAGTAGCTCTTCTGGGAATACCTCTGGATATTCACAGACTACTCGAATATCTTCCTGCTTGGGTCTTTATTGTTCTTCTGTATTCATAATGTACGCAAGAAAACCAGTACACCCTTTAGCTAACATCTGGTGAGCTGTGAGGGAAGAGAGGAATTTCTGGGTCTTCCTCTTCGGCACTCCCGTGAACTCAAAGGATGGTTCACCTTCTAGGCTGAAAATCACCTTCCTTCTGCGGCAGTCCACCGAAGCACTGTACTAGCTGAGGAAATCCATACCTAGAATGACATCAAAATCTTGCATCGCAAGGACTACTAGATCAACATATAGCTCTCGGTCTGAAATTCTGACTGGTACAGCCCGAAGCCACTGGTTGGATTCCATGACTTCCCCAGAAGGTAGGGTCGTTAAAAATTTAGAGTTCATGCTCTCTGTAGGCATCTGAAATTCTTTGGCAAAGAGTACTGATATAAAAGAATGGGTCACCCCAGTATCAAATAGTGCAATAGCTAAATGCTGAAAAATAACTACTTGACCTGTTATGACCGTGGAGGCACTAGCAGCTTCCTCTTTAGTGAGGGAAAATACTCTGGCACTGGCTGAAACTGGTGGGGCTTCCAACCTTCCTTGACTGAGCTGAGGTCCGTCCAGAGTCGCAGGCATGTAGTGTAACTGAGGCTTGTTCCTGTATTGCACTGCCTATTGTTGAGGTGCTTTGAAGTTGTTAGGACATGCCTTAGCCAGGTGTCCTTCTTGACCACACGAATAAAATCCAGTCATACCCAAAAGACAGGCTCCTGGATGTACTCTCCCACATTTAGGACAGGGAGGGAACTTGGCCTGCTTGTCTATAGAACCTCCCTTTTGGCTTCCTCCTGTATTCCACAGTTTCCTCTTGTTATCTTTGCCCTTCCAGTTCTGCTTACTTGCCTGAGGTTTCTGACTCCCTGCTGTCTTGTCCTCTATCTTGACTGGCTTGAATTGCATTTGTTGTGCCTTGATGTTGTTCAGATAATGCTCAGCGACTAATGCCCTGCTGACCAGTTCTTCACCAGTCTGTGGTCGGTGAGTTCCACTACTCACGTTAAGTGCTATTTCTGGCCTCAGCATTCGGAGCATCAGTCTGACTCGTTCTTTCTCTGTACTTACTAGCTCGGGGCAGAGACGAGCTAGTCTGTTGAATCTCTTTACTGCTTCTTCCACTGACATGTCACCTTGTCTGAATTCCATAAACTCCTCATAATGTTTATTGGTGATCCGTTGGCGGAAGAATTCTTCGTGAAACTCTGTCTCGAAGTCAGCCCAGCTCATCTGATTGACATGCTCTCTTGCTCTTAACTCTCTCCCACCACATACGAGCATCTCTTGATAGGCAGAAAGAGGCACACTTGACCTTCTCGACTTCTGGCCAGTCAAGAAGCTCCATGGTGCTCTCTAGTGTCTTGAACCAACCCTGAGCATCCCAGGGCTCAGTCGTGCCCGAGAAGCTTTCTAGCTTCAGCTTCAGCCACTATATCAGGTATGCTTCTTATCTTCTAGGTGCTGTGGGGACTTCCAGGACAGCTGGTGGAACCTCAGTCACCACTGGAGTCTCCACATTGATAGTTGGAGGAGTGGGAGGAACTGGCTGCCGATTAGCCATCAGATTGACGATCACTTGTTGTTGCTCTACCACTTGTCTCTGGAGTTGAGCAATAACTTCAGAAAGATTTGGTTCAGTTGTTCTGGGTTCTTCGTTCTCCTGTGCTCGGTCCTCAGTACGAGTGGTACGGGGGCGTCCTCTTCTTGACATCTAGTTATGTAGAGAGAGGAAACTAAGCAAAATTCTTGACTTTAAACATTTATGAGTAAGCACTTCTAAACACCTCATTATTCTGCACATATAATCAAATACTTCTAAAAATTTCTCTTTACTGTAAAGAATAAGAAAAGCATACTAAAAAAAATTTAAATACTTTCTTACTTGAAGACGGCAAGGCTGGTGCTGATGTGTGATGCTGGAGAATGGGGACTGCTCTAATACCAACTTGTAACACCCCACCCTCCACCCTACTAGTCTGTGAGGGTGGAGCACTACTGGACTACTAACTATACTTAACTAATGTTGCTCACATGAAATTATCTATGCTTAAAACTCTCAAAACTCAAAGCATACAATATGTAACAGCGGAAAACATACTACTCAAGCATACGTTCACAACTAAAACTATACATCAATCTGAACATGCTAGAAACTATATATATAAATCTACACAAGCATGCAACAATGATACAACTCAGATAATAAACCAATGTGCATAGCAATTAAAAGAAAGAGTTCTAAACATAAAATATCCAATGCAAATCTAATAACATGAAAGAATGGTTCCAATATTCTGAATGCAAAGTCCTAATGAATTATTAAACTAAATCCCAAGGCTTCCATAGTCCAAACATCACACATCCATCCGCACCTCCTTGTCGCCTTCCTTCGCTATAGCTTTTCCTTTCCTTTATCTGCAGTAAGAGGAAATGCAACTATAAGCAAAATTGCTTAGTAAGCATTATCTAACTCACAAAACTCGAATATGCATGTGAATATACTGAAATGTTAAACATGTAAAGTTGCTCATCTAATAGCAAATAACAGCAAGAAAATTCTAAATAACATGCTAGAATAAAAGAAACTAAACTTGCTGAATTTTAAACTTATGTGAATCTTTTTTCACTTGTTTAAAACTTATACTTTTATACTTCAAAATACTAATCTCTTGGGCCCAGACTTAGTACCATTGCGCGCTCCCTTATAGAAACTGAGGTAGCGAGCCACCAGTCCTACGAGGGTAAAGACCTTGGTCTTACCAGAGCCGAGACCTCGGAAACGGTCACATGGATTTGTTTAACGACAACCTCGGAAGTCGGGTACTAGCCTTCTCAAGTAAAATACTTATACTTGTTAATACTTCTAATAAAAGAATGCTTCTTTAAAAACTGAAATGTTTAAACAAATTCTAACATTGAAATGCTTAAACAAAAAAAATCTGCATTCGAAGCTTTAACAAAAGAAAACTGCATACTATGCTAATCAAAATTCTGCATACTTTGCTAACAAAATTCTGCATACTATGCTAATCAAAATTCTGCATACTAAGCTAACAAAATTTTGCATACTATGCTAATCAAAATTTTGCGTATTAAGCTAACACAATTCTGCATACTATGCTAATCAAAATTCTGCATATTAAGCTAACACAATTTTGCATACTATGCTAATCAAAGTTCTGTATATTAAGCTAACACAATTCTGCATACTATGCTAATCAAAATCTGCATATTAAGCTAACAAAATTCTGCTGGTTAAAGGATTAATGACCTATTTATTGTTCATACTGTCTTATCTTGGATATTCATACTCTATAGTGTACACACGTGTATGGTGTGTACTATAAGAGTTATCATATTGGTCATTCACATGTGGTAATGTACACACGTGTATGGTGTGTATTATAGGAGTTACTATGTTAATTATTCATATGTTGTAGTCGTATACAAGTGTATGGTGTGAATTATAGGTGTTAATATTACTATACATGTTTAGTAGACACTTGTTGGATCCTTTCATACATATAGATATATGTGATTGATAGGTCATGTTTCAAGATTAATTATGTTTGTCATGTTTTTTCATTAATGATGATTGTGTTTGAGTCATTGATATTATCATCGTGCACATCATTGCATTACTTGTATGTTGACGGACTATGTCTCCCTTGTGGTGTGAGAGAGTCACCAGTTATATTAGTTTTCCACTAGGCCACTCTGGGGTAGTGGTAGTTAGAGTTGGGTGAAGCTTGTCTTATAGTACCCACTCGGCCATTTGGGGTAGTGGTAGCGGAGTTGCATGCAGATAGTGATCTCCTTGTTATGTAGCTAGATAGCTACTCTACATCTTACCGAACCAGTCACTCAGATGTAGTTGTAGCTAAAGTAGTGAGCAATTGTCATAGTCTGTCCACTCTGCCACATAGATGTAGTGGTATCTAGAGTGGTGTGTAACAATAACACACACACACAAATATATATATATATATAGCGATCTTTTGCAAAAAATAATATATATATATATATATATATATATATATATATATATATATATATATATATATATATATATATATATATGTAGTTGAAAAATTGATCCCTCCAAAGATCATGCAAATATAGTATACATGTTTAATCAAGTTGTTACCTTTGTTGTGTGAACTATACAATCTCGACAAAACTTTGATTTGACATATCTCAGCACGATCATAATGGTCGCATCTCTACCGTATCCACATGAGCACATCCCTCATTCGCCGTACGAAATCAACCTTTAAAGAAGAACAACTTTCATTGTGCTACCAACAACAAGGTGTTCGGCCAAGAGAAGAAGAGGAAGAAAAGTAGAAAAATATCTTAACCAAAAATGCATTGCAAATGGCTTTTGTTAACTTTTGGTCTCCCTTTTAATGAATACTTCATTAATCTCTATTAATGGACATTAATCCTCTTTAGTGGGTTGAATGTTAATATATTGGATTAGCCATTAATCTAATAAGTCATTAACCCAATAAGCTAATGAGTCTTCCCCATTAATCCAATGAGTGTAATCCGAATTCATTTGAGTCTAATCTAGATGCCCAGGTGTCTTTTATGAGGATTTGGGGTTGTGAGACTTACGTTCGACGTCAAGTCTCAGACAAACTGGGACCCAAATCCGATAAGTGCTATTTTATTGGATTTTCCAAGGAAACTAAGGGATATTACTTCTACATTCCCAGTCAACACAAAGTAGTTGTGGCTAAGAGTGGGGTATTTCTAGAAAGGAATTTTGTTTCTAGAAAAACTAGTAGGAGTACGTTCGATCTTGAAGAAGTTCAAGATATTGACCATAGCACTGAAGCCTCGATGGAAGTTGAACTGGAACCACAAAGTGTTGTGGATGATGTTGTCCCACAAGGAGTTGAGGAACAGCAACCAGTTCAAGTAGACCTACCTCTTCGCAGGTCTGACAGGGTACGTCATCAGCCTGAGAGATATTCATTTCTCTTGTCTGACCATGATGACGTTGTGCTCATGAGGATGAGCCTACCTCTTATCAAGAAGCTGTGATGAGACCAGATTCTGAGTCATGGCTAGAAGTCATGAGATCCGAGATGGAATCCATGTACACCAACCAAGTATGGACTTTGGTTGATCCACCTGAAGGGGTGAAACCCATTGGGTGTAAGTGGGTCTTTAAGAGAAAGACTGACATGGATGGACTTATATATAAGGGTTGTCTGGTAGCTAAAGGTTTCAAGAAAATTCATGATATTGACTATGATGAAACCTTTTCTCCAATAGTGATGTTTAAGTCCATTCGGATCATGCTTGCTATTGTAGCGTACCACGATTATGAGATCTGGCAGATGGATGTCAAAACAGTGTTTCTGAATGGAAACCTGCTCGAGGATGTGTACATGACACAACCTGAGGGTTTTGTAGATTCACAACATACTGGCAGAGTATGCAAGCTGCATAGGTCAATTTATGGACTAAAGCAAGCTTCTTGGAACTGGAATCTTCGATTCGATGATGCAATCAAACAGTTTGGTTTCATCAAGAATGAAGATGAACCTTGTGTCTACAAGAAGGTTGTAGGGAGCACAGTTGTCTTCCTTGTATTGTATGTGGATGACATACTACTCATTGGGAATGACATCCCTTTGCTGCAGTCTGTAAAGACTTGGCTAGGGACTTGTTTCTCAATGAAGGACTTAGGTGAAGCATACCGCATTCTAGGCATAAAGATATATATAGATCTAGGAGATTGCTTGGCCTAAGTCAGAGTACATATATTGACAAGGTATTACTATGATTTGCCATGCAGAACTCCAAGAAGGGATTTCTGCCGATGTCACATGGTATGAGTCTTTCGAAGACTCAAGGTCCCTCTTCTAGAGAGGAGAGAGACCGCATGGATCAGATCCCTTATGCTTCAGCCACAGGATCTATCATGTACGCCATGCTATGTACTCGTCTTGATGTCTCGTATACTTTGAGCATGACGAGCATATACCAGTCAGATCCAGGTGAAAGTCACTGGATAGCGGTCAAGAATATTCTTATGTACTTGAGAAGGACTAAAGAATATTTCTTGATATATGGAGGCGATGACGAGCTAGCTGTAAAGGATTACAGTGATGCTAGCTTCCAAACTGACCAGGATGATTATCGATCGCAGTCTGGGTTCGTGTTTTGCATAAATGGTGGTTTTGTGAGCTAGAATAGTTCGAAGCAGGACATAGTCGCTGATTCTACAACAGAGGTCGAGTATATTGTTACATCAGAAGCAGCAAAGGAGGCAGTTTGGATCCGCAAGTTCATTACTGAGCTTGGGGTGATTCCTAGCATAGTCGATCCGATAGAGCTCTATTGTGACAACAATGGAGCAATTGCATAGGCTAAGGAACCTCACTCACACCAGCGGACCAAACACATACTACGGTGCTTCCATCTCATTCGAGAGATTATCGATAGAGGAGATGTGAAGATTTGTAGAGTGCCCACAGAGGCTAACATCGCTGATCCCTTGACCAAGGCTTTGGCACAGAGAAAGCATGATGGTCGCACTAGGTCATTGGGCCTTAGAGCCTATACTGATTGGCACTAGTGCTAATGGGAGATTATTAGTTAGAACCCTAGAGCCAATCATATGATGATTATTGTATGGACTCATTGTAACATATTCCTATATATATATAAAGGCTTTTGTTTTTGTTATTATGCTTACTTGTATTGGTGCGAAATAACTAAGCATAATAGCGTCCTTGAGTAGAAGGTTATTACCTATATCAATCGATTGGTTGAATCGATAGTAAGATAATATAGGGAACGCTACTCTTAATCATTCCTAGTCAAGTATTAACATTCAGGGACAATGTTAATGCGATGAGACTAGCATGTAGGTCAACTTGATGACTTGATCTCACAAGTCATGGATATAGAGATATCAAGTTGACACATGGGTATGAATTAGAGAATGTATACTAAATGACTCGCCATGAGAAAGTATCATGCATCGTTATATGAGTGTCATATACTTTCTCATGTGGCTATTAGTATGACTACTAGTCCTTGGACCTGAAGTCACCATGTTTCCCTACATAAGGAGTTGCATTCTTTGGCTTCGTCAAACGTCACTCGTAACTGGGTGGACTATAAAGGCGATTACTGGGTATGTAACAAATTATGCGGAGGGATGTGAGTGATGTAGATGGGATCTATCCCTCCTATATGACAGGAGTGACATCATTATTCTTGATAGAGTGAGACCACTAAGTGCATGGTCATGCCCAAATGAGTCAATATGAGATATTGAGCTCATTTGATTAGAGTGAGTCTACTTGGAGTTCAAGATTTAGATTGATTAGAGGATGACACGGTCTATGCCTCACATTGATCAATCTAGATGTCAAGGATAGAAGAGCATTGTCATATATTGTAAAGAGTCACAATTAGTAGTCACAAGGCGATGTTGGATCTCAACATTCTTGTAACTTGGGTAGTAATGATGTGTTGCTAGATACCGCTCATTACTTATGCTTCTAAATGAGTTTAGGAGCATTGCCAATGTTACAAGAACCTATATGGTCACACACAAAGGACAATTAGATGGAGATTCGGTTCATATGATGAACCAAGAGGATTAGGTTCATGTGATGAACCGAATTGGATTAAGAGTAATCCAAATTAGATTAATTGAGTAAGACTTGATTGAGTTAGACTTGAGTTAAACTCAAGTGAGGCTAGACTTGAGTTAGACTTAAGTGAGGCTTAATGATGATATTCATTGAATTTTGAATTCAATGATAAATGGAATTCAATTTGAATTTTAGATTCAAATTTCAAATGAGTTTATAAATGGCCATTTAATGAAGAATGAATATTCATTAAATATTCTTTAAGGCTCATTAATGAGGCTCATTAATGGTGTTAATGAGCATTAAGTATTTTCATTAGATGAAAATACTTAAGCCATTTTTACTCTTATTTTATAATCGATCATTATTATTCCTCCTTGCTTCTTCTTCTCTCCCTCTCCTCCTCCTTGGCCGAAACCCTCAAAGTGTGCTAGCACACTCTAAGGTTTCCTCTCCACCTAATTATTCGTGTGGATACACATAAAGGGGTGTTCACTTGACACCCTTGAGATCTAGCATCTTTTTGGACGAGTGGGATAAGCGAAGGGCTTCGCATCAAAGGTATAAACTCCTAAACATGTAGATCTAAAGTAGATCTAGGATTAGAAAAACACGTACATGAAAATTTTAATATTCGCACGGATCCGGTGGCATGGGATTTCGGGGTTTCCGCAACACAAAAAATGGTTTTTACGGCACCAAAGACCCAACATCTAGATGATTGGTTTTGATCAACAATCCTTAAAAATGTCAAAATTTTAAAAGATATCTTTTTAAAAAAATAAAATATTGCACCCAAATAATAATTAAATAGTAAGTGTTATTAGAGAAATAACATTATGGGATTTTTAGAAATTTTAAAAAAAAATTGAGATTTGATTGGATCCTGTATGACTCATTTAAGAGGGGGGGGGGGGGGGTAAATCTATTAGGATAGGAGAAAGTCTATTTAGAAAACCCAATTAAGCTGGGAGTCGATTGGATTAATAAACCTAAGTTTCCAATTTTAACCTGGGTTTTATATCTTATCTTTCACTTTCCATTTTCCATTCCTTATTCTCTGATCTCCCTTCTCCCTTCTATAACACCCATAGGATCCCTAGAAATTTTACATGAATTTATGCATGATTAAATAGGTTTCATGTGGATTCTTCTTTAAAAAAATATATATATAATAAAAAGAACCAAAAAGAGGCATGGCCAAGAATTTAACCTAGGACCTCTTAGTAAGTGGTTCCATGTTATAACCAGTAGCCCCAGCAGGGGTGTGCTGATAGGAAAAGAGGGAAATTATGGTTAAAGGTAAGGAAAGTGAAGGCTCTCTTTACTAAGAAGGAGTAGTCCAAGTTTCCCTCTTCTTCTTACAATGAAAAGAGAGTTTTACTTCCTCCCTTCATGTAGGATGAGTAAAAGAAAAGGGAAGGAAAAGTTCATTTTTCATTCTTCCTTTCATTTGGAATAAAAGGAGAAAAGGAAAGAGAAAATTTCATTTTCTTCTCTTCCTCCTCCCTCCTCCTCTCCACCGAAACCAAACAAACCTCTTCTTCCTCACCATTGCCGAACCAAGCAAAGGAGCTTCTCTCTAGGAAAAGTTCACAAAGCAAGGTTACCTCCCTTAGTAAATCAAGCGAGAGATGTAAGTATTCCACTCACCTGCAGTATAAGTAGCTTACGTATGCTTCTATGCTTAAAGCTTGCTTGAAAAACCTAGGGTCTTGCCTTGCAAGTTTCGGCCAAGAATAGATTTAGAGAAAAGTTTTGGAAACCTAACTATGCTTGTTCATGATTTCTTATGATGTATGATCTCATATATGATGTTAGTTTAAGTTTTCATGCCATATGTTAGTTGAAAAGTTTGAACCATCTCCTTTAGGTTTCGGCCAAGAATAGATAAAAGATTTAGAGAAAAGTTTTGAAACCTAACTATGCATGTTCATGATTTCTTATGATGTATGATCTCCTATATGATGTTAGTTTAAGTTTTCATGCCATATGTTACTTGAAAAGTTTGGAACCATCTCCTTTAGGTTTCGGCCAAGAATAGATAAAAGGTTTAGAGCAAAGATTTCAAACCTAAACATATTTGTTTATGCTCCTTCATGATACATGATCTATTACATGTTGTTAGTTAAGTTTTCATGCTACATGTTGAGTAAACAAAACCTAGAACCTTACCTTAGGTTTCGGCCAAGATGGAACATAAGGTTTAGAGCAAAGTTTTGAAACCTAAACATATTTGTTTATGCTCCTTCATGATACATGATCTATTACATGTTGTTAGTTAAGTTTTCATGCTACATGTTGTGTAAACAAAACCTAGAACCTTACCTTAGGTTTCGGCCAAGATAGAACATAAGGTTTAGAGCAAAGTTTCGAAACCTAAACATATTTGTTTATGCTCCTTCATGATACATGATCAATTACATGTTGTTAGTTAAGTTTTCATGCTATATGTTGTGTAAACAAAACCTAGAACCTTACCTTATGTTTCGGCCATGATGGAACATAAGGTTTAGAGCAAAGTTTTGAAACCTAAACATATTTGTTTATACTCCTTCATGATACATGATCTATTACATGTTGTTAGCTAAGTTTTCATGCTACATGTGGTATAAACAAAACCTAGAACCTTAACTTAGGTTTCGGCCAAGATGGAACATAAGGTTTAGAGCAAAGTTTTGAAACCTAAACATGCTTGTTTATGCTCCTTCATGATACATGATCTATTACATGTTGTTAGTTAAGTTTTCATGCTACATGTTGTGTAAACAAAACCTAGAACCTTACCTTAGGTTTCGGCCAAGATGAAACATAAGGTTTAGAGTAAGGTTTTGAAATCTAAACATGCTTGATTATGCTCCTTCATGATACATGATCTATTATATGTTATTAGTTAAGTTTTCATGCTACATGTGGTATAAACAAAACCTAGAACCTTACCTTAGGTTTCGGCCAAGATGGAACATAAGGTTTAGAGCAAAGTCTTGAAACCTAAACATGCTTGTTTATGCTCCTTCCTGATACATGATCTATTACATGTTGTTAGTTAAGTTTTCAAGCTACATGTTGTGTAAACAAAACCTAGAACCTTACCTTAGGTTTCGGCAAAGATGAACATAAGGTTTAGAGCAAAGTTTTGAAACCTAAACATGCTTGTTTATGCTCCTTCATGATAGATGATCTATTACAAGTTGTTAGTTAAGTTTTCATGCTACATGTTGTGTAAATAAAACCTAGAACCTTACCTTAGGTTTCGGCCAAGGTTGAATTAAAGGCATAGAGAAATTTGTAGACCTAAACTATACTTGTTTTATGCTTCCTCATGATATATGATTTCCTATGCAATGTTAGGTTAAATTTCCATGGCTTATGTTGCATGAAAAACCTAGAAATACCACCTTGAGGTTTCGGCCAAGGTTGAATATTAGAGTTAGAACCTCACTTATGGTTACCAAAGGACTCACTTGCTATGCTATGTAGGTTGCAAAAGTTTCATGCTTTAAATTGATTAAAGGAAAATTTAAAACATGCCTTCATGTTTCGGCCAAGATAAGAAGAATGAGGTTAAGAAGCTACCTAGGGTTCCTAAGGTCTTACATGTTATGATTAATGATTATGAGGACTTAGGTAGTTGATTTCATGTCTCCATGTTGTTTGAAAATTCATGATGTATGTTTATATGTTTCGGCCAAGCACGATTTAGGGCTTGTAAGAAGTTTCAAAACCTTAATCATGCATGATGTTGACTCTTATGATATGATATGAATTTTTATGTCACCATGTTAATTGATATGTGCACTTCATGTTATCATGTTATGTTTTTATGAGATGCTATATAATCTGCACTTCATGTTATCATGTTATGTTTTTATGTTATGCTATATGTTATGTGCACTTGGTGCCATCGTGCTTTGTTTATGCAAGGCTTATGTAAGATGAAAAGCCTAAGAGATGCTTCCCTTAAGTTGGGATCAAGAGCACTCTTCATGATATGACAAGAACATGAAATGTTATGATATGACAAGAACATGATATGTTATGATATGACATTATATGACATGCTATTTTACTTTGTATGACTTGTACCAAAGATGGGCTCCAAAAGCGCCCCTAGGTCGATGGTCTATGAAACGGGCCTAGTAAAAGGGATGGGCTCCTAAGTTGCCCCTAGGTTGATGGTCTATGAAACGGGCCTAGTTCTTACATAGGTTCAAGATTAGCTACCTTGGATCTATTTAGGATGCGCGCATTTATGTATGTATGTGGTACAAGCTAGGCCCTCATGTTGAGATTATGTTTAAGTATGTATATGATATATGTTTTAAAAATGACATCTTGCATATACTCATTTCATGATACATGTTTTCAAAATAACATCTTGCATCTACAAGTTCATGTTATATGTGTTCCTTTATGCTTCTTAAAGATGCCCTTGAAATATGTCTATGATGCTTATATGATCATGTTACTACTTTAAGTTATACTCTCACATGTTATGATATGATTTTATGTCCTGACATGATATGATATGACTTATTGTTATGCTCTCACATGATATGATATGACTTTATGTTATGCTCTCACATGTTATGTTATGATTTACCAAATGAACATATTACCACTTTATGTTCATGCATGATTCATGGTTTTTGTGAGTAGGAAAGAGACTTACTAAGTCTATGGGCTTATAGTTTTTATGTTTCCTTGTACTACAGAAAAAGGAAAGGAATGGCTAAACTAAGAGGAGCAGCAGGAAGGGCAAGAGTGTATGTGGCAGTGGCACGGTGGAAGAAAAAAAAAACTACTTTATGTTTTATGTTCTAAGTTTGCATATGAACCATGTGTTGTCTTTATGCTTTGATAGTACTTTAACTAGTATGGATAGTTATGCACTTATGTTCTTCATGTTTCATGCTAGTATGCTTATGATATCATGAATTATGTTTCAAGTAGTTGGTATTAATTAAATTGTATGCATAAATACTAGTAAGTCTACATGTTCAGTATGATAAGCATGATGATTAGAGTAGAAAAAAAATTAAAAAACTGTTTCCGCTGCCATGATTTTATATGTATGCACGTATGTAAGTAAGTTACTCCGTCCCTCCTTAAGCAGTAGGAGGGTGGGCGTTACAGTATGGTATCAGAGAAGGTCTACCTTTCCACTACATACACACATCAAGCATACATCCTGCCACTCCAAGTAAGAATTTCTATGCCTATGCTATTTTTTTTATGTATGATAAGAAATGCTTTAATTTAAGTATGCATGTCTACTCCATATTTTTTTTATGATAAGTTACAGTTTTAGTTTAAGTATGCATGATGGTAGATTAGGAATAATAATAACTTATGCTAGCCTTGTTATCATTCATGAAGATAAGCATGACTAGAAGACGCAATACTAGAGCCGATGAGACAGTACCTCCACCTGATCTGATGCATGTAGTTACTGAACTTCAGCGTCAGGTCACAGAACAGTAGCAAATAATAAATACTCTGATGAATCAGCAAGGGAACCCTGCTACCCCACCAGGGAATCAGAATACGATGCCAGTCATACCTGCGGCTGCACCAGTGCCACCGGCACCTGTACCTCCGGTAGGCCCAGCCCTAGTGGTTCGTCAGGAGGCGTATCTGATTCAGTGGCAAAGGCTGAAGCCGGAAGCTTTCTCCGGTAACTGTGAGCCATGGGATGCCTAAGCCTGGTTCAAGAATGTGGAGAGCATAGTGGAGTTATTGGACTGGCCTGAACACGAGAAAGTCAAATGTGCATCGTTCTACCTTACGGGTGATGCCAGAATGTGGTGGGACCGAGTTAAAGCAAAGAGACAAGTAAATCAAATGAGATGGACGGACTTCAAGACTAAATTCTTCGAGGAATTCTTCCACATACATGTGACGAACAAGCACTACGACGAGTTCACCGAGTTCCGACAAGGTGACCTTTCAGTTAATGAAGCTGTGAAGAGATTCAACCGTCTAGCGCGCCTATGCCCAGAGTTGGTCAACACAGAAAGAGAAAAGGTCAGACTTATGCTGAAGATGCTCAGACCCGAGATAGCTCTGAATGTGGCGGGCGGAGTTAATAGATCGCAGACTGCCGAAGAGCTAATTAACAGTGCCCTGATCACCGAATCCTACTTGAAAGCACTGAACGAGGGCAAAAGTCAAGCCCAGTCGGGAGGACAGAAATCTCAAAACACCAAAGCCAACTGGAAAGGAAACCACAGTGGCAAGAGAAAGCAATGGAACGACTGTAAAGGTGGTCTAGCAAGCAAGCAACCTACGTTCCCTCAGTGTACTACATATGGGAAGAAGCATCCGGGAAAACGTCGTATGGGCACAAATAAGTGCTACAACTGTGGATTGGAAGGACATATGGCCAGAAACTATCCTACCCAGAGTCAGACACCTCCTCAGCAGTATGTCCAGAATAGAGGTGCTCCCCCACAGCTACACCTGATGCAAGCTGCGATAGAAGGTCCTCAGATAAGCCAAGGGAGATTGGAGGCCCTGCCAGTTACAACGAATGCTAGAATTTTCTCCCTCACCAAGGAAGATGTGGCGAATGCTTCTGCCATTATCACAGGTCAGATATTTATTTTCGGTCAGCATGCTACTGTATTATTTGATACTGGGGCAACGCACTCGTTCATCTCTACCCTGTTCACAAGAAAGATAGACATGCCACCTCAAGCCTGAGATTGCAAATTCTTAACGACCATACCTTCGGGGGAAGTAATGTCATCTACTCATATGTTGCGAGCCACGCCCATCAGAATCGCAGACAGAGAACTCTACTGTGATCTGATAGTGCTTGATATGCAGGATTATGATAGTATATTGGGCATGGATTTCCTGAGCAAGTACGGTGCTTTGATAGAGTGTCGTAAGAGAAAAGTGCTTTTCTGATCTGAAGCAGAACCGACATTCGAATTTATCGGAGAGACAAGGAAAGAAATTAAGAAATTCTTATCAGCCTTAAAGGCACGGAAGATGTTGGACAATGGATGCACTGGGTTTCTAGCACATGTGGTTGATACAAGTCAAGTAGAGGAACTGAAGCTAGAAGATGTCAGGATTGTATGCAATTACCTAGAAGTATTTCCTGATGAACTACCAGGGTTAGCCCCAGATAGAGAAATCGAATTTGAGATCGAATTGATTCCGAGTACTAAATCGATCTCTAAAGCACCTTACCATATGGCGTCGACTGAATTGAAGGAACTTCAAGAATAGCTACGAGAATTACTCGACAAGGGACTTATCCGCCCTAGTCACTCCCCATGGGGAGCTCCAGTACTGTTTGTGAATAAGAAAGATGGGTCTATGTGAATGTGCATAGACTACCGAGCGCTAAATAAAGTGACGATCAAGAATCGGTACCCTCTATCACAGATTGACGACCTGTTTAACCAGTTGAAGAGTGCCACCGTTTTCTCTAAGATCGATTTAAGGTCTGGCTATCATCAAATAAAAGTGAAACGGGATGATATACCAAAGACGACTTACCGAACAAGATACAGACACTATGAGTTTGTAGTTATGCCCTTCGGAGTGATGAATGCTCCTGCCTTATTTATGGACCTGATGAATCGGGTATTCTCAGCATTTCTCGACAAATTTTTGATCGTCTTCATCGATGATATCCTCATCTATTTGAGAACTCAAGCGAAGCATGCCGAACACCTGAACATAGTTTTGCGAATTCTTCAGGAGAAGCAGTTGTATGTGAAGTTTTCCAAATGCGAGTTTTGGCTCGATCGAGTATCATTTTTGGGTCATGTTATCTCTAAAGACGGAGTGATGGTAGACCCAATCAAAATTGAAGCTGTGAGTAACTGGAACAGGCCAAAGAATGACAGTGAAATCAGAAGCTTTCTCGGGCTAGCAGGCTATTACCAGAAGTTCGTAGAGGGTTTCTCCAGAATTGTAGCCTCTATGGCAGCTCTCACCCGGAAAAATAAGAAGTACGAATGGACAGACGATTGCGAGAAGAGTTTCACATAATTGAAAAGGAGACTGACCAGTGCTCCAATTCTCACTCTTCCAGAAGGTAACGAAAGGTTCGATATGTACAACGACGCTTCCAGATTAGGACTCGGAGCTGTACTCATGCAAAACGGCAAGGTCATTGCCTATGCCTCTAGGCAACTCAAAGAACATGAAAGAAATTACCCCACTCATGATTTAGAGCTAGCAGCCGTGGTCTTTGCTCTCAAAATATGGAGGCATTATCTATATGGAGCACAGTGTAAGATTTATACAGATCACCAGAGTCTAAAATATTTCTTCACACAGAAGGACCTAAATATGAGACAACGTAGATGGCTTGAGCTAGTCAAGGAATATGACTGCGAGATCTCCTACCATCCGGGAAAGGCGAATAAAGTGGCTGACGCACTCAGCAGGAAGTCCTAGGCCACCCTAGTTACCCGGAGCTATTTTAAGTTCGAGGATGAACTTTTATAAGGTATGGGGGATTATAACACCCATAGGATCCCTAGAAATTTTACATGAATTTATGCATGATTAAATAGGTTTCATGTGGATTCTTCTTTAAAAAGATATATATATATATATATATATATATATATATAATAAAAAGAACCAAAAAGAGGCATGACCAAGGATTGAACCTTGGACCTCTTAGTAAGTGGTTCCATGTTATAACCAGTAGCCCCAGCATGGGTTTGCTGATAGGAAAAGAGGGAAATTATGGTTAAAGGTAAGGAAAGTGAAGGCTCTCTTCACTAAGAAGGAGAAGTCCAAGTTTCCCTCCTCTTCTTACAATGAAAAGAGAGTTTTACTTCCTCCCTTCATGTAGGATGAGTAAAAGAAAAATGAAGGAAAAGTTCATTTTTCCTTCTTCCTTTCATTTGGAATAAAAGGAGAAAAGGAAAGAGAAAATTTCATTTTCTTCTCTTCCTCCTCCCTCCTCCTCTCCACCAAAAACAAACAAACCTCTTCTTCCTCACCATTGCCGAACCAAGCAAAGGAGCTTCTCTCTAGGAAAAGTTCACAAAGCAAGGTTACCTCCCTTAGTAAATCAAGCGAGAGATGTAAGTATTCCCCTCACCTGCAGTACAAGTAACTTACGTATGCTTAAAGGTTGCTTGAAAAACCTAGGGTCTTGCCTTGCATTTTTCGGCCAAGAATAGATTTAGAGAAAAGTTTTGGAAACCTAACAATGCTTGTTCATGATTTCTTATGATGTAGGATATCCTATATGATGTTAGTTTAAGTTTTCATGCCATATGTTACTTGAAAAGTTTGGAACCATCTCCTTTAGGTTTCGGACAAGAATAGATAAAAGATTTAGAGAAAAGTTTTGAAACCTAACTATGCTTGTTCATGATTTCTTATGATGTATGATCTCCTATATGATGTTAGTTTAAGTTTTCATGCCATATGTTACTTGAAAAGTTTGGAACCATCTCCTTTAGGTTTCGGCCAAGAATAGATAAAAGGTTTAGAGCAAAGTTTTGAAACCTAAACATATTTGTTTATGCTCCTTCATGATACATGATCTATTACATGTTGTTAGTTAAGTTTTCATGCTACATGTTGTGTAAACAAAACCTAGAACATTACCTTAGGTTTCGGCCAAGATGGAACATAAGGTTTAGAGCAAAGTTTTGAAACCTAAACATATTTGTTTATGCTCATTCATGATACATAATATATTACATGTTGTTAGTTAAGTTTTCATGCTACATGTTGTGTAAACAAAACCTAGAACCTTACCTTCGGCCAAGATGGAACATAAGGTTTAGAGCAAAGTTTTTAAACCTAAACATATTTGTTTATGCTTCTTCATGATACATGATCTATTAGATGTTGTTAGTTAAGTTTTCATGCTACATGTTGTGTAAACAAAACCTAGAACCTTACCTTAGGTTTCGGCCAAGATGGAACATAAGGTTTAGAGCAAAGTTTTGAAACCTAAACATATTTGTTTATGCTCCTTCATGATACATGATCTATTACATGTTGTTAGCTAAGTTTTCATGCTACATGTGGTATAAACAAAACCTAGAACCTTACCTTAGGTTTCGGCTAAGATGGAACAAAAGGTTTAGAGCAAAGTTTTAAAACCTGAACATGCTTGTTTATGCTCCTTCATGATACATGATCTATTACATATTGTTAGTTAAGTTTTCATGCTACATGTTGTGTAAACAAAACCTAGAACCTTACCTTAGGTTTCGGCCAAGATGGAACATAAGGTTTAGAGCAAGGTTTTGAAATCTAAACATGCTTGATTAAACTCCTTCATGATACATGATCTATTATATGTTATTAGTTAAGTTTTCGTGCTACATGTGGTATAAACAAAACCTAGAACATTACCTTAGGTTTCGGCCAAGATGGACCATAAGGTTTAGAGCAAAGTCTTGAAACCTAAACATGCTTGTTTATGCTCTTTCTTGATACATGATCTATTACATGTTGTTAGTTAAGTTTTCATGCTACATGTTGTGTAAACAAAACCTAGAACCTTACCTTAGGTTTCGGCCAAGGATGAACATAAGGTTTAGAGCAAAGTTTTGAAACCTAAACATGCATGTTTATGCTCCATCATGATACATGATCTATTACAAGTTGTTAGTTAAGTTTTCATGCTACATGTTGTGTAAACAAAACCTAGAACCTTACCTTTGGTTTCGGCCAAGGTTGAATTAAAGGCTTAGGGAAAGTTGTAGACCTAAACTATACTTGTTTTATGCTTCCTCATGATATATGATTTCCTATGGAATGTTAGGCTAAATTTCCATGGCTTTGCATGAAAAACCTAGAAATACCACCTTGAGGTTTCGGCCAAGGTTGAATATTAGAGTTAGAACCTTACTTATGGTTACCAAAGGACTCACTTGCTATGCTATGTAGGTTGCAAAAGTTTCATACTTTAAATTGATTAAAGGAAAATTTTAAACATGCCTTCATGTTTCGGCCAAGATAAGAAGAATGAGGTTAAGAAGCTACCTAGGGTTCCTAAGGTCTTACATGTTATGATTAATGATTATGAGGACTTAGGTAGTTGATTTCATGTCTCCATGTTGTTTGAAAATCTATGATGTATGTTTATATGTTTCGGCCAAGCATGATTTAGGGCTTGTAAGAAGTTTCAAAACCTTAATCATGCATGATGTTAACTCTTATGATATGATATGAATTTTTATGTCACCATGTTAATTGATATGTGCACTTCATGTTATCATGTTATGTTTTTATGAGATGCTATATAATCTGCACTTCATGTTATCATGTTATGTTTTTATGATATGCTATATGTTATGTGCACTTGGTGCCATCATGCTATGTTTATGCAAGGCTTATGTAAGATGAAAAGCCTAAGAGATGCTTCCCTTAAGTTGGGATCAAGAGCACTCTTCATGATATGACAAGAACATGAAATGTTATGATATGACAAGAACATGATATGTTATCATATGACATGATATGACATGCTATTTTACATTATATGGCTTGTACCAAAGGTGGGCTCCACAAGCGCCCCTAGGTCGATGGTCTATGAAACGGGCCTAGTAAAAGGGATGGGCTCCTAAGTTACCCCTAGGTCGATGGTCTATGAAACGGGCCTAGTTCCTAGTAGGTTCAAAATTAGATACCTTGGATCTATTTAGGATGCGCGCATTTATGTATGTATGTGGTACAAGCCGAGCCCTCATGTTGAGATTATGTTTAAGTATGTATATGATATATGTTTTAAAAATGACATCTTGCATATACTCATTTCATGATACATGTTTGCAAAAGAACATCTTGCATCTACAAGTTCATGTTATATGTGTTCCTTTATGCTTCTTAAAGATGCTCTTGAAATATGTCTATGATGCATATATGATCATGTTACTACTTTAAGTTATGCTCTCACATGTTATGATATGATTTTATGCCCTCACATGATATGATATGACTTATTGTTATGCTCTCACATAATATGATATGACTTTATGTTATTCTCTCACATGTTATGTTATGATTTACCAAATGAACGTATTACCACTTTATGTTCATGCATGATTCATGGTTTTTGTGAGTAGGAAAGGGACTTACTAAGCCTATGGGTTTATAGTTTTTATGTTTCCTTGTACTGTAGAAAAAGGAAAGGAATGGCTAAACTAAGAGGAGCATCAGGAAGGGCAAGAGTGTGTGTGGCAGTGGCACGGTGGAAGAAAAAAAAATTGCTTTATGTTTTATGTTCTAAGTTTGCATATGAACCATGTGTTGTCTTTATGCTTTGATAGTACTTTAACTAGTATGAATAGTTATACACTTATGTTCTTCATGTTTCATGCTAGTATGCTTATGATATCATGAATTATGTTTCAAGTAGTTGGTATTAATTAAATTGTATGCATGAATACTAGTAAGTCTACATGTTCAGTATGATAAGCATGATGATTAGAGTAGAAAAAAAATTAAATAACTGTTTCCGCTGCCATGATTTTATATGTATGCACGTATGTAAGTAAGTAACCCCGTCCCTCCTTAAGCAGTGGGAGGGCGGGCGTTACACCTTCTCCTCTCCTGATCCCCTTCCCCTTGTGCATCACTGTTAAGCGTCGATGTTGACAATTACGAATGGTCGAACCTCCAGCATAATCAAAATCCGGTTAATACAAATCTGATTACATGAATGAATTATATTAGGGTTAATAATGTGATTCTTGGATGAGTTAGAGTAATCAAAAGTAAGGTGAATGTAATTGTGAGACATTAGTGTTTCTAATCAGGTTTGGGGTTTGTTTCTGTTATCCAATGTACATTAGATCTAAGTGTAGATATATATTCTGCGATACAAGACTTTGTTAGGAGATGCGTGTCTTGACGTGGCCATTGTTTAGAATGATCTATGAAAAAGGTGGGTACTTTGTCCTTGACCTCTATAGTTCTTTGTGTAAAATATGGTACCCAAAATAATAATAAATAATAAGGTTTAATAGATGAAAAACCTTAACGGAATTTTTAAAAAATTTTGGAAATTTTTTTGAAATTTTTTGGAGCTCGTATGACGTATTCTGAGAGGATAAATTTATAGGCTTGGGAAAAGGTCTACTTGGAATACTCATTTAGTTGGGAGTTGATTGTTTTAATTAAGCTAGGTATAAATCATCTAAACCTAAGTTCCTAATGTTATTCCTCTCCTCTGCGCCGATGTCTCTTTTCTTCACCCGATCGTTTCTTCTCCCCACCCATCTCCTCTCTTCTCATCGCCACCCAACGACACCGATCATCCTCCTCGCACTGTCGTCCACCACCATGGCTTGACACCGGACGCTGACCGCTGCACACTGCTGCTCTCCCAATCTCCCTTCTCCTTTCTTCCTCTCTGCTCCTCATCACCTCCGCGAGGCTTTCTTTGATCTCGTCGGCGTCGAGCTCTTTTCAACCTAGCCGCTGGTTGTGGGAGAGCACGCCACTGCCTCTCCTACCTCCCGAATACGTTGAGGCATTGTTTCACCGCGCAATCAACCAGATCCTCTCTGCCCTAGATGCGGTCAGCATCATTGCGCCATCGTCGTCACTAGGGTTAAGCCGCTGGGCTCCCCTCAGCCTTGATCTTGCTCCACCTTTCTACCCCTCTCGTGCTCTATCTGCGCTACTTTGATCACCACTGTGTGTTTTCATCTTCGACGCCATCCCCTCCAGCGTGCGCAGTTGACAGCCAGGGTCAGCCACTGCCAACGTTGAGCCCTTCTCCTTGCGAGCAACCACCTTGCTCTTTTCTCCACCCACGAGAGGTTGTGGGTTGCAGATCTGATCTGTAGCATTTCAGAATTTGTTGAGTTTCAGCTAGCAAGCATTGATTTGTGGTATTTGTGATAGAGGCAGCAACTACACTCGACTTCCACTGTAATTCTTGGCATCCAACATCTTCGGCTTTGGATCAACAATGATGCATCCAAATTTAAGTGAGTTTTGAGGTGATTTCATTTCTATATTGGTTTGGATTAGTAGATGGTTTGTAGATTATGTTTGGAAAAATTGAAGGATTTATGAGAAGATTTGATTAGTGATTGATTAGTGAGAATTAAGGAATTAATTTGGTTAAATAGTTCTTGATGCTTAATCAAGTATTTGATAAGAGATGATATAATGGATTGATTAATAGATTGTCGATTATGTTTGGATTTAGGAGGAATTGGATTAAGGATGGACTTATCATCTTATTGGATTTGGATCATTAGGTGGAGTTGAACATGATTATCTAATCAAACTAGGATTGGGTTTTGGATTTAGCTAGTTTTCATATTTGTGATTAGCTTAACCATATTATTTGCAAGACGTTGATTCGAGACGAGCGTCTCGATGTGAGATTGGTTTATCAGATCTACATTAAAGGCGGGTACCTTTGACTTATCTCTTTTGATATTGTCATCATGATATGCGTAGTAATTTATAGCTAGTAGTAATGGTTGTGTTTTTAGTTACCATTGGTATGTCACTACTTGATATCTATAGCATGTCTTTGTTTATTATTATCTGTTATGCATTTAGACTTATATTCTTTTGTTCTTGCCATGTGTACTTATGATCATATAAGTAATGGCATACATTGTCTTACTGTGTACAACACTAGTTACTAGACATATCTGACATATGTACTTAATTTCATGATACTTAGATCCTTGTTGTATTTCTTTACCTTTTGGTATATATTATGGAGGTGTCAGGATTTACATACTATAGTATCATGCACCATCTTGCATGATTGCATGCTGAGTGATTGTCGGCTCCATTGTTGTTAAGCACATCACTAGTTACATGATCTGCACACACAACCACTCATGGGTTAGTGGTACATCAAGCAGGGTGTGTGCAGTTTACTCTATCAAAACTCTGCTGGTCCGCTCATGGGTAGCGACGGCTGCAGCGTGTAGTGGATAGGGATCCCTCCCCTTGACCATGATACAGGGAGATGAGAGCTTAGGCTCCCCCACTATGTTTGGGGTAGGTGGATAGGTGTATTCTTACAACATCCTGTCCACTTGATCACTCAGGAGTAGTGATGGAAGAATGCACAGTTATCATAGCTCTACCCACTCGGTCTCACCATCGCGTGCGAGATGGCTGACTGGCATCAGGAGTGACCATGTCATTTGCATTATATGCATGGATTATATTTATTATTTGTGATTGTTGCATTTTGTATGTTGTATTTTTTGTGGTTGCATATGATTAACATACATACAGGAGACATGTTTGTGTCTGGTCTGACGACCCTTATATCCTGATAGGAGGTCCTGGTGAGTACAGTTTCTTCAGCCTTTTCAGTTCACATTTCCTATTATTGTTCGGGAAACTGCACCGCATGATTATTACTGATAGTTATATTTTACTATGCATGTTTGTCGATATCCGCTGAGTATGTTATACTCACTACCCCTTATTTTCCTATTGTTTTCAGGTTAGCGCATAGATATGTTGTGTTGCTTGGAGTATCCTGTCTGTCGGTCACACGTCACATCCGAAGACTGTTTTCAGTTTCATTTATGTTTTGTCTAGTTTATGTATTTGGTGGATTTATCATTGTATATTCCGGTTTTGGTTCTGGAGTGTTGCTACGTGGTATCGGATATTGTTTTGTTGTGTTGTATAAGCCTAGCCGACTAGTAGTCTTTGTTGTTTTGGTTTGTATAGGCTATCTTTCGTTTTAGTTTTTCCACTGTGTGTTTTGAGTACAGCCGAGTGGGTTGTTTAATATATATAACTGCATGGTTGTGATATTTTGTTTCAGTCGAGTAAGCTGAGTATATAATTGTGTGGTTGTGTATATATTCCAACCGTGTGGACTGATGTATTCTTGTGGATGTATAAATGCTTCAGATTGTTACCGATACAGGGGAGATGTTGCCAAATTTTCCTCTGGCAGGGACTCCTCTGGGGCGTGACACTTTGACCTCAGCGCATAAATTATTTGATGGATTAGGTTGCTTTACCATGACTTCACTCGTACTTTATCTATATTTGATACTTATATACTTCATCTTTGAGATGATCTCTGTATTATCTATATAGTCTCACTGTTTGATATTCTTACTTTGTAGTGTACACATGTGCATGGTGTGTACTATAAGAGTCATCATACTGATTATGCATATGTTAGTGTGCATATGTGTATAAGTGTTGTTACTTATTGTATATCTTATTGGTAGTCACATGTTGGATCTTTTCATACATACAGTTATATGTGATTGATGGATCATATTTCTGGATATTTATGTGTAGTGTGTGCATACATGTTGAATGAGGTATATTGGGAGTATTTAGTCGATTACATCTATTTTGTGTATGCACACATGCCCATTATATTTTATTGGAGGTATTATGTTGATTATACTCAGGATGTATGTGTATACATATCGAGTGAGTACTATTAAAGGTGTCATGTAAATTATACCTATGTTGTGTGTGTACATGAGTCAGGTGTGTATTATTGGAGATATCTTGTCGATTATACCTTTATTGTTATGTGCACACTTGTCCAACATGTTTAGTTGGAAGTATCTTGATGATTATATCTCTGATGTGAGTGTACACGTGTTTATCATGTGTATATGTGAGGTTGGTGTGTATTATTAGACGTATTTTGTTGATTAAACATGTGTTATAGTGTGTGTACACATATTTGGTGTGTACTATTGGAGGTCTCTTATTGAGTACACTTATGTTAAGTGTTCACACATGTCTGGTGTATATTATTAGAGGTATCATGTTGATTATACCTATGATTGTGTGTGTATATGTGTCAGGTGTATATTATTGGAGATATCTTGTCGATTAAACTTGTGTTGTGGTGTGTGTACATGTGTCTAGTGTGTACTATTGAAGGAATCTAGTTGATTATTCCTATGTTGAATATTCACACAAGTCTGGTGTGTATCACTAGAGGTATCTTGTTGATTATACCCATATTGTGTGTGCACATGTGTCTAGTGTGTACTATTGGAGGATCATGTTGTTTATATTGTACATATATTGAGGAAGTGGTTGCATTGATGATCATTGTATCAGTGTGATGATTACTTACATCATATTCATCATTGCACTATATGCATGCTGATGACTATTGCTCGTTTGTGGTATGAGCTAGTTTGACGACCATTGTTCCTTTGCGGTATGAGCTAGTTTGATGATCATTGCTCCCATGTGGTATGAAATAGTTTGATGACTATTACTCCTTCATAGTCAGAGCCAGTTGAGAGTGATTATTATACTTCTAGACTTGCATATATCCTATCGACCAGGGCTCCCTCCCATTGTGGGTTGAGGTTAGAGCCAGTCGACAGTGGTTTTATACGCTAGGCTCTCCACATGTTATCTATAGTAGAGTGTTCTCGTGCAGCCTGTAGCTAGATAACTATATCTGTCTGCCCATGGGTTATTTGTGGTATAGTGTTGTCGTGCAGATAGGAATCCTGACATTTTAGACTGCCCACAGGTTATCTGTGGTAGAGTATTCTCACATAGCCTATAGCTAGATAGGTACATCCTGTCTACCCATGGGTTATCTTTTGTAGAGTGTTCTCACGTAGATAGGGACCCTGACATTTCAGGCTGCCCACGGGTAATCTATGGTAAAGTGTTCTTATGTATCCATTAGCTAGATAGTTACATCCTGCCTACCCATGGGTTATTTGTGGTAGAGTGTTCTCGCACGACAGGGATCCTGACACTTTAGGTTACCCATAGGTTATCTGTGGTAGAGTGTTCTCATGCAGCACATAGCTAGATAGTTATATCCTGTCTGCTCACTGGTTATCTGTGGTAGAGTGTTCTTACGAAGACAAGGACCCTGACATTTCAGGCTGCCCACGGGTTATCTATGGTAAATTGTTCTCAAGTAGCTCGTAGCTAGATAGCTACATCTTGTCTACTCACGGGTTATCTATGGTAGAGTGTTCTTGTAGAGACAGAGACCTTGACATTTTAAACTACCCACAGGTTATTTGTGGTAGAATATTCTCGCGTAGTCCCTAGCTAGATATCTTGGTCATTTGTATTTGCTTATGGTGGAGCGTTGCTCCCACATATCTTGTATTGCTTGTGGTAGAGCATTACTCCCACATATGTTGTATTGCTTGTAATGGAGTGTTGCTCCCACATATGAGAGATTGCTAGTGGTGCAGCGTTGCTCCCACATATAGTGTATTCTTGGATTGGAGTATTGCTCTCATATTTGATGATCTATTACTATTTTATCATATAGAGATATATTGTTATATATATTGCCCATGGTTTATGAGCAGGTCTGTTGTTGATCCCGAGAAATTTACTGATTGCTATACCATTTGTGATAGATTGGTACTGGTACATGTGTTTATCATGTCATATATGATTATGTCCTTATTTTCCTACTGAGACTGTACATCTTTGATTGCCTTATATTTTTGTTCATGCACTACCATGTTCTTATTACCCATTGAGTGATCTGTACTCACCACCCCTTGTACTAGTTTTTCTTTCGCTAGGTAATAGGTAGATGATGGAGGAGTCAGTTAGGGAATCTTGCTGCCAATCCCATGTCACATCTAAGATTAGATTTTCACTACTATTTCATTCGGCATTATTTGTATTTTGTATTTAGACTTAGTATCATGTTATGTTGTCTTGTTTATGGTTTTGAGCCTTATGGTCACTTTAATTCATTTTTTGGTTTTATTGTGGTGTACGTCATGCCAGCATGTAGTCAGTTTATTATGTTGTATTGTTTTTAGATTTTTATTATGTTTTCCATTGAGTTTTGTTTCAGCCATGTGAGGTATTTATTATACAACTCCGTGGTTATGTCCTTTTTATTCCAGCCTTGTGGGCTATGTATATAATTGCGTGGTTGTGTATGTTCGAGCTGTGTGGAATGTTAATAGCTTGTGAGTAGCCTTGTGGTATTGAATACATATTTTATTTGTCACTACTAGAAGGGAGGTGCTGCCTTTTTTTTTTATTTGTTGGACAACCTTACCCTCGGGGCGAGATAATTTATTGGTATCAAAGCCACAGGTTTACGAGGCATATTTTTTTTTGTGTTTTGGATTTTGTGATTTATTTTCTTGATGTTACTTTCTGAGTTTTGGGACTAGACAATGGTAGGACATCTCCAAACTATAGGAAAATAAGGTATGTTCTAGTGGTTATTACAACATTGTTTAGTTGTGTTGGATTGTATAACTATTTTTATTCCTATCTTTTAGGTATCCATTGACTTGGTGTTAGCATGGTAACACTTATTGAGTCAGCCTTATTTGTAGTTGTGGTCGAGGATGACCACAGGCGCAACTAGTTGACACTTTGGGACTCAAACCTGATGTAGTGAATGTAGAATTTTCTATGACATCGACTAATACGGAGTTGGGACACAGGGGTGGAGCCCATCAACAACTTATTGGAGATCAAAGTTTACAATCTCAAGGAATACCGCTAGTTATACCAACCTCGTCTATTACCTACTGGGTGGAAGATAGGGCCTGTATACCATTGTTGGCTTGGTGGTAGAGGACCGATTTAGCCTTGTTTACTTGAGCAATAGAGGACCTATGTACTCTTATTGGTTTAGTTAGCAGAGAACCAATTTACTTTTATTAGTTCGGTTAGTAGAGGAACCGACTTACTCTATTTCATGGAGATTCTGATCCTTAGGTTCCTCGTGCCTGGTTATATAACCCAAAAGGCACATTCGATTATAGGACTTATACAGATGTAAGAAAGGCCAATTTAGCTAATACCATCTATGAGATTAGATCGTTACTTGGTGGAAAATGCAAAAGATGACTTTCGGGGAAATAAAGCATCTCCTGTTGATGATCTCAAGATACTCTAGAGAGATAGAATTTCTCTACATCTTTTTGTATAGCTCATGCAGGTGTTCTTGAACCTGAAGAAGGAGGAATCAAGGCATAATGGTTAATAAGGAGATGGTTAGTGGACTCACCTAACGCTATTCTATGGGAGATTCTGACTAAGGGATCGATTGGATATGGTTAGATATCCTCAATGGTGTATTGGGATATATGACCACCTACAATGATGTGGAGAAGACAAAGTTATTTACTTATCACTTGAGAGATCATGACATTGCTTAGTGTTAAGGTATAGAAAATGATCTTCGAGAGGTAAAGCATCATCTAATGTCGATTTTGAGATGCTATGGAGAGCTTGTATTTCTTTGCCTACTTTTCTATTGCTCCTCACTAGAGGTTCCCGAACCTTAAGTAGAGCAATCATAGTACGATCGGTTATAAGGCAATGGTTAGATGATTTAACTAGCATTGTCTTCATTAAGTAGCTAAAGACCTTCACTACATGATTATTTTTATAGGGTCTTGAAGTCTATATGTCAAACCAGAGTGTCCAACCTTTTGTTGGCATCTATCGGGGGAATTTACGATCACGATTATGAGAGTTGTGGAGATATCCTCTTAATGGGTACACTCTCAGTCAAGAGGTTAGGTGACCCTTTGGACTTTGTTGTGGGATTAGCTAGGACATAGAGAGAACATGATGTGATTTAGGTAATCGATGACCGGGTAACCAAATCTGCTCACTTTATACCGATCTGTAGGATAGATTCTTTGGATTGAATAGCATCTTTAGACTTCATGGTGTACCTCTAATATCATACTAAATAGAAATCTGTGATTCACATTATGGTTTTGGCAAAGTTTACAGTAGGTCAAGAGCATCGAGCTCTGTTTTAGTATAGTTTTCCAACCTTAGATAGATGGGCAATTTGAGTGCACTATACCGACATTAGGTGTGTTATTAATTTTAGAGTTAGTTGATTTATCCACAATTGGTTAGGCAACAATATGGGAGTAGCTAAAGCATGGTGAGCTCATGGCGTACAAAGTATCATAATCTGCTTGAAGGAAGATCATTACGTGGTTTCATGAGGGAACTTTAATCCTTTATGGTTGGAGATTTGTTGATGATACTAGGATGGAGTAGTAAATGGGTATGCTACTTAGTTATTACCATTAGATGAGAATCCCTGAGTGTGAGCAATAAATTTAGGGACCAAATTTTTATTAGTGGGGGAGAATGTAAAATATGACACTCAAATAATAATTAAATAATAAGTGTTATTGGAGAAATAACCTTATCAGAATTTTTAAAAAAATTTAGAATTTTTTCAAGATTTAATTGGAGCTCATATGACTCATTTAAGGGGTATGAATCTATTGGGATAGGCAAAAGAAGTTTAGATAACTCAATTAAGTTGGGAGTTGATTGGATTAATAAACCTTTCCTATTTAAACCTAGGTTTTATATCTTATCTTTCCCTTTCCATTTTCAATTCCTTCTTCACTAATCTCCCTTCTCTGTTGTCCTCTCTCGATCCCCTTCCCCTTGCACGCCAATGTCAAGAGTCGACTCTAACAACAACGAATGGTTGAACTTCCGGCATAGCCTACACAGCCTCCAACACCGGATGCGGCCTCGACGGGAACGGATACTAGCCCTTTTCTGAATTTCTTTAGCTAAGCAACACCGACGTTGTGCCCTAGCTCTTGATCCGCCATTGCCTCGCTCAATCGTCAGACTCCTGTGTGCCATCGGCTCCTCTTCGACCACGAGCAGGAAGTTGTGGGGCTGACCCCCGTGTGACATCTCCCGATTCTCTCCCTTGTTGCCCGAGCCCAACTCATCAATGCCTGCCCTCTTCTCCCGATCTCTTAGTCTCCGATCACCATCGTCACCCCTGCGACACGAGCACCACCTCTTTCGTGCTCTAGCCTGGATAAGCACTGCCTTGCCCTCTTCCTCTCTATCATCGACCAATCACTAGGTGACTAGAAGATTTGGTCATGGAGAGGAGTTCGCTTGCACTGGATTGATGTAAGACATGCCACGTATTCGAATACTGAAGACCTAGTTTCCATTCTCTATATTAAAATGTTAAGATTTGATGCTTGCTAATCATTGTAGCTCTAACCATCACTCTATAGTGCTCCTTTGGTACTGTTTACCAACGATCTAGAGCTATGGCCATTTTCTCCGGTCATGCATCACCTGCAGTTTAGCTACTAGTTATCATTATCATATTTCGTTAGTATTAGGATAAATTTTGGTTAACACTAATTTAATTAGGGGAATGAATTAGATTGGAATTAATGATGAGATTATTGGATGAATTTGGGTATAGAATTAAGGTTAAGGTAATTATGAGACTTTAGTGTTTCTAATCAGGTTTGGGGTTTTTTTGTGTTATCCAATGTACATTAGATCTAAGTGTAGATATATGTTATCTGATACAAGACTTTGTTACGAGACAAACATCTTGATGTGGGCATTGTTTATAATGATCTACGAAAAAGGTGGTTATTTCTTCCTTGGCCGATATAGTTTTTTAAACTTAGTGCATGGGTTATTTGATAGATTAGGTTGCTTTATCTTGACTCCACTCGTACTTTATCTGTATTTGATACTTATATACTTGATCTTTAAGATGATCTCTGTATTATCTATACAGTCTCACTATTTGATATTCTTATTCTGTAGTGTACACACATATATGGTGTGTACTGTATGAGTCATCCTGCTAATTATACATATGTTAGTGTGCACACATATATAGGTGTTGTTACTTATTGTATATCTTGTTCGTAGTCACATCTTGGATCTTTTCATACATATAGGTATATGTGATTGATAGATCATGTTTCTAGATATTTATGTGTAGTGGGTGCATACGTGTTGGGTGAGGTCTATTTGGAGTATCTTGTCAATTATATATATTTTGTATATGAACACATGTCTATTATGTTTTATTGAAGGTATTATGTTGATTATACTTGGGATATATGTTTATACATGTTGGGTGAGTGCTATTAAAGGTGTTATGTTAATTATATCTATGTTGTGTGTGCACGTGAGTCTGGTGTGTAGTATTGGAGATATCTTGTCGATTATACCTTTGTTATTATTTGCACACGTGTCTAGCATGTTTAGTTAGAAGTATCTTGATGATTATATCTATGATGTGAGTGTACACGTCTTTGTCATGTGTGTACGTGTGGTTGGTGTGTATTATTGGAGGTATCTTATCGATAAAACATGTGTTATTATGTATGTATACGTGTCTGGTGTGTACTATTGGAGGTATCTTGTTGAATGCACTTATGTTGAGTGTTCACACATGTCTAGTGTGTATTGTTAGAGGTATCATGTTGATTATACCTACGATTGTGTGTGTATATGTGTCGGGTGTGTATTATTGGATGTATTATGTCAATTAAACCTATGTTGTGGTGTGTGTTCATCTATCTGGTGTGTACTATTGGAGGAATCAAGTTGATTATACCTATATTTAGTATTCATAAATACCTGGTGTGTATCACTAGAGGTATCTTGTTGATTATACCCGTATTATGTGTGCACACTGTTGGTACCCCAAGGTTATTTTGATATGATCAAACAAGTTGGGTTAGGTCCTGTTATGTTTAACCTTGTGTTTAAGTGTGCAAGAACTTAAGAGCACAGAATATCGAGCAAAAGACGCAGCTAGTGAGAAGGACGGCACGGGAGAGAGTCGACGGGCTCGGTGAGCCTAAGGGACAAGGTGTTGCGGAAGAGTACACGAGCGGATGAGAAGGAGGTGTGCGACATTTCCGAGGGAAGAGAAACCGGAGTGGAAACTTGCTCGAGAAGGCCGGAAGTTAGATTCGGGTGAGGCCTATTCTGGATGGCCGAAATCACCCAAGCGAGTGGAGCTGGAGCGGGAGATCCGGACCGAAGCTGGAGGCCCGGAGAGAAAGTCAACAAAATTCGAGCGCCTGAAACTATTCCAGGGCGCTCGGAACCATTCCGGATGCCTAGAACCCAAGTTTTATCAGTTTCAACATGGCCTTTGACCGTTACATCGGGGATAGAGTTCTATCCCACTCCAAGCACCTGGAACCCTTCCAGGCGCCCCAAGCAGGGCTATATAAGCAGCCCTGCTCCCAGAAGTTAACAACAACAAGAATTATTCAAGCAACACTTGTACACGCTTCTTTGTCTGTTTTAGCTTCGTGTTTCTGTGCTTCATTACTGTAAAGAGACTTCTCTGTTTGAAGGAGAAATTAGCAAGACATTATTCCTTGGATTAACAACCTCCCCGATTGTAATCAAGTAAAATTCTCTGTGTCTCTGTCTTTTCAATTTATTTCTTATTTTATCTATGCAAGTATTTCCCCCCCCCCCCCCCCCCCCCACCTCTAGCCGGTCACTAAGGGTCCTAACACACACGTGTCTGGTGTGTACTATTGGAGGATCATGTTAATTATATTGTACATATGTTGACTGAGTGGATGCATTGATGAATCAGGTTTACTTACATCATGTTCATCATTGAACTATATGCATGATGACAACTATTGCTCCTTTGTGGTATGAGCTAGTTTAACAACCATTTCTCCCTTGTCGTTTGAGCTAGTTTGACGGTCATTGCTCCCTTGCGGTTTAAGCTAGTTTGACAACTGTTGCTCCCTTATTGTATAAACTAGTTTGATGACCATTGTTCTAATATGGTATGAGATAGTTTGATGACCATTGCTCCCCTATAGTCAGAGTCAGTTGACAGTGATTGTTATACATCTGAACTTGTATATATCCTATCAACCAGGGTTCTCTCCCATTATGGGTTGAGGTCAAAGCCAGTCGATAGTGGTTGTTATACGCTAGGCTGCCAACGAGTTATCTATGGTAAAGTGTTCTCGCGCATATAGATGTTGGGATGTATACTATAAGCCTAGCTTTTTGTATGAACATCTGTTTTTGAGATATTTTGAAATGAGTATCACTTTGGTCAAACGTCTACATTTTATATTTATATATACATTGATGCAGTTGTCCATTTAATTTATATTATAGATAACATGATGTGTGGTGTAACACAGAAGATCATGATTATCGGTTCCTTATAAATTATAAATAGTAGCTCACAACCAAGATGGATAGGGACAAATCATTAGAACGGTTGCAGTATAATTTGGTATTAGTTTGTCTTGACTGTATAATTACACTAGTACACTATGTGTGTATTGAGCAGGATCATTTGAGGTTGTTCGATTTATACTGATTATATAAAGAACAGAACCTCTATTATTATGTATGTGCATACTCTTAATCTCGATATAATAACAAATACATATACTTAGTATTTATTTCTTTAACTTATCAATGGGTGAAATTTATTCGTTAAATAAATACGCCCGATAAGTTGGGAGATAGTACCATTTATATGGTGTGTTGTTGATTGTAAAGGAAAACTGTGTCCTATTTATTTAGGTTGATGATGTCCCCTTGAGGAGCTCATAAGGATTATCATGTAAACCCTGTAGATGGACTTAGTCCGACATGATAATAAAGTTGAGTGGTACTACTCTTGGAGTCAGATGTTAATTAAATAAGTTGTCAATAACTTATTTAATTAACGGGCATATGATATCTTAAACATAGGGAGGTTAACACACTCATGATAAGTAGGAGCCCATATTGTAATATGTGATTAGTGCGGTAGTTCAATAATGACCCTTTAGCGGTATGGGTTATGATTGATGAACTTGAGTTGGGTGTTCGGGTCGAACACAAGAAGCTCAAGTCCATCAGGAGGCCAAAACCAATTCCTCCTCTAGGTCCCTGTTGTAGCCTCTATATATAAAGCCTCGCTTCCACCCATCCATAACTGGATTTGGTTTAAATTGGTTTGGTTTGACTTGACTTAGTTTGGTTTAACTTAACTTGGTTTGATTTAACTTAACATAGTTTAGTTTCATTTAACTTGGTTTGTTTTAACATAATTTGTTTAGATTTTTTCTAAACAAAATTTTGTTAATTTTTCTTTCCTTATAATCGACGACAAGTCTATAAAAAGGAGTAGGATGTGACCCCTAAGACCTAACTTTCTTATTCTCCGTAATACCTTCTCTCCTTGTGGTTGCCGCCCCTCTCCTCCTCCTAGGGCCGGCGGCACAAACCTATTCT
Organism: Zingiber officinale; assembly: GCF_018446385.1. Lineage (NCBI taxonomy): Eukaryota > Viridiplantae > Streptophyta > Magnoliopsida > Zingiberales > Zingiberaceae > Zingiber > Zingiber officinale. Next base: position 55,278,132 of record NC_055986.1, read on the forward strand.
CCTCCCCCGTTTCCCTCTCCTTCTCCTTGCTTAGGGTCGACGCCCTTATTCCCTCCTCTTTGGTGACCGCGCCCCCCTTTCTCCCTTGGTGGCCGACGACCCCTTCTCACTTGGTGGTTGACACCCCTTCCCATCCACTTATGGGCGGCGGCTTGAAGAAAGGGAAGAAGAGTAAGCAAAGCAAGAAGAGGAAGAAGAGGAAGAAGAAGAGAAGGAAGAAGATTAGAAGGTGCCCCATCCTAGCGACTCTTTTATAGCCGATGGTTTTGGAAGAGAAGAAAAGAGGGTGGTGTTGTCTTGGTAGATCGTCGCCCACACGACGTCCAAGAAGAGAAGAGGAATATGGAAGAAGATCAAGAGGTCTTTAGCTATGAAGAAACACTATAAGAAAATTAGGATTCTACAACATTTAAACGACAACGCTTTTTATAAAAAAACGTTGTCTATTTTTTTAACAACGCTTTTAGTGAAAAGCGTTGTCTATTTCATTATTTTCTTATTAATAGACAACGCTTTTCTAAAAACCGTTGTCTATTAATGATTTTTACGGGTCAAAGACAACGCTTCGTAAAAAACGTTGTCTATTGTCAAATCCTCATCTAAATCTAGATTAATATAAACCGTTGGATCAAATAAGGAGCAGAAAACCATAATTTCACTCGCCCACCCTCCCGAACCCTTCTCCCAACTCCTCCTCTCACGCCCTAGTTCTCGTCTAAATCTCACGCCGGCCTTCTCCATCCAACTCCTTCTCTTAAGCGGCAGATCCCGTACCGAGGCGATCGACCACGACAGATCGATCCCACCGCACCTACCTCTTCCCCTCCCTCTCCTCCTGCCTCCGGGCTCTTCTTCTGCGCTCAGTCTCCGACCGATTCTTTTCCACAGGGATTCCGCAGGTGGTTCATCCGTCGCCGCAATCACCTTTTTCTCGTCCTCCGGTGCTACTGGATCCGCCTCTGCCAACTTAGCCTTCAGCTCTTTGATATGCATCGGATAGAGAGTCAGAATCGCCCTTTGAGGACTTCCGCTAATTTTGAGCGGTCAAAATTAGGGTTTCCCCCCTTCTCGTTGATCGTCCTCGCTTCCCTTCTCCCCGTGATTATTGAAGTCGAGGGAGAGAGGGATGAGCTTCCAGGATCTGGAAGCAGGGCGACCGCTCGCCGGGCAGAGGGATCTTATCAATGGGCGGCAGGATCAGTCGCAGGCGATCACCGCGGGGCTGTTCCAGATCACCACGTCGGTTCGCAATTTCGAGTGCCTAGTCAACACGATCGGCACCCCCAAGGATACCCCCGAACTCCGAGATAAGCCGTGCGGACGTTGAGCCCTATTGGATCTGCATTTTTCTAAAATTTCGTTCTCTAGAATTCCATAAATTCGATGCTTCTTGGTTACGGTTGGTTTAATTTGAATTCGCCGCTTTGATATTAAGGTTGATTTCTTAACTGGTCTTTGACATACCCTTTTTCATGTTAATCTACATGTATAGTCCAAGTGGTTAATTCAGATTGAAAACGATGTCAAACGCTCATCAATTTTTTTCAAGGATTATGATTCTTGCTCGATCATTGTCAGCTTAAGTGGAAGGTTTTTATTCAAAAAAAAAGCTTTTGTTATTGACGTTGCCCAGCAGCAGGGTGTTAGAGATGCTAAAAACAATTGTTCTATTTGTTTAACATTAGATCGAGAACTGTTTTACATGATAAAAGTGCTCACCCAAATAGTTGGTAAATCTGACATGTTTGCCATTTGGATAGGCTCATTAATGTATCTATTTTTGGCTACTGATTCTTTGTTGCTATCAGTCTTCTGTGTGCTGAATGAAGGTGTGTGATAAAATTACGTCTCTGCAAAAAGTGCACGCTAGAAGACCTAGGGCATATCTTAAAATAACTAAATTAGTTTTTCTTCATGTGTAAGAACTTTGTTGAATAGTTAAATAATCTAGACTTGCAAAGATATATAAATTTCAGCTGTAGGTCAACTATAGAAATGACAGTATGCTATTGTTGGCTTATAATGTCACATTAACGAACTATATAATCTCACAGATGGCTGATTATTTCAAAAGTGGAGGAACACAGTCAGATGAATTTGCTATCGGATTGCACAGTACATTTCAGGCAATTGCGGGTCATGATATTGATCAGTTTCCTAGTCTTGAATCTGAAAAATAAGTTGAACCGCAAGCATGTACAGCCTTGTAGAGTTCCAATAGACAACCATTCGTAACAAGAAGCTCCAGAACATGATTTCTAATCCCACTGAAATTTTCTTAAGAAATTTTGTCCTTGTTATGTTTGAATTATTTGATTTCTAGGCTACATTTCAGAGACTATACATTGTTTGATTTTGCTTAGGGTTAATTTTGGTTTCTTTTTTTTTTTATACAAAAATTAAGATGTTTGTTATTGAATCTACCACAACTTTTTATTTGGGCATCCAATTTGTTACTACTTAAGAGCTCTACAGTGGTTAAATGCTGCATTTCAGCTCTGACAAGGAAATGAAATCATTTCAAACATTGCAACATGAATGGAGCATAAATAACGCACCTAAGAAACAAAGGAAATAGTCTAGCAAAAAACACAAAAAAACAAGAGGAAAAAAAATCTCTATTTACTACAAACAAGAGAATTAATAATAGAATGAAACCAACAAAATTGAAGTTATCATTATCAATGGCTCATCTAGCACCTGTGCAGTACTTATTACTTGAGCGCAGTCATTACTTGAGAACCATTAGGAAAACAGTTGGACAAAAAGATCCATAACAGCTCAAGAAGAGGTGAAAACTGTGTTCATTGTTGGAAGTCTACCATGGGAGGTTATGGTTGATGGAATGGTCGGCAACATATGAAACATACATGAAGTTCTTATCCAAGCATCCGATGCTCGATAAAGATTGGGATCTGCAGTTGTTGCCAATCACTTCGGTTTGTACTTCAATCGGTGGATCCATTCCTAGATCTCCAAGGTAGGTGAATTTACTATGTAGTTCCTAATTCCATTTTCAAATCTTTATTGGTAGCCACAGTGACAGATTGAGTCTTTCTTTCAATTTGAAACTGAACTTGCATCTCCATTTATTCTTCGTCTGTATTGTTATTGTTAACATCACTGGGAATAACTTCTCATATGGCCCTTTTTGGTCCTATAAGTTGGAGATTAACATGCTAAACCCATAGATTTGTATATATTTAATTGTTGCATACATGTCTTATACATTCGTATGATGTTTCATTTATTAAAGGAACTTTAGATGCATAGCTAAATTAAGATACCTATTAATAGAAAAGTAACTGTTAGTTTATGATTGCCACTAATGTGAACTAATTTGTCTTCAGATAACAGTTCTGTAGATAGAAAACAAATATTAGTATCTTTAGGAAGGAAAAATAGAGGTACGCGCACACCCCCGCACGTCCAAGAATGCAACGTTTACCAATGATGTTTCATGTGTTCAAAGACAGTCACAGTTCATTCCTCAACTGTCCACACACAAATAGAGGTACGCGCACTCATCAACTTCTAGATGCTCGATCAAAGGGCAGGTAATATCCAAGAGTCGGCTTCAATATCTTGTAGAAAATACCATGTTTACTGGTTCAAAAATGGTTTTTTGCTACCTTCATGTTGACATGTTAAATTTTTAAATCCTTTCTTTGCACTCTGGAATCAAAGCCATATTTTATATGTATAGTTTAGTACACCGGAAAACTACATTTGCTACTGGAAAATTTCAAGTCAAATTGTGTTTGATAAAGCTACAAGTTCTGCAAACCAAAGAAATCAGAACATATGCTGATTTCGACTTTAGTTCATGTGTAAGAACTCAAATGAAATATATGTTGTTCTTTTTTCATTGTATCTCTACTTATGTATTTAGGTCTCACAGTGGTTTCCCTAGCATCTCCAATTATGCTATTCTTTTTGCTATATTTCCATGGCGGAAACAAAGTAGCACATGTATTTTTCGTTTGCTCTATTCCCCGTTATTTTATGCTTAATTCTTTTTCTCTTAAAAATTATTGTATGGTGTGAACTGTGACCTTTATTTTCAGTTAGTACCACCGAAAATTTCTTTTGCATAATATTGATGGTATTATTTTCTATGACAGATACACAGTGGTAGGTGTTTTATCCCACTCTCAAGTCGTTAATCCATTTTGATCAATATATCTAGTAGAAGTAAACATGCAGATCGTTATCTTCGAGGCCGGCTAGTTATTTTGTGCTTTTTTTATTTTAAATTTGAATGTCACTAATTACTTTGAAACAGAAATATTTAGTCTTTGTGTATAATTGAATTTTCCTGTAAATACTAATACTTTGTAGTTGAATTCTATTGTTTGGTACGAGTTTGAAATCATTAGCTGAGCAAATTAATGCTATTTTATATGTCAAATTCAAATTTGGACATTGTAAAAGAAAATTAATAGTTTTGTAAATATAAAAAAATAATTTTGTAAATAGATTTTTTTTTTTTTTATTTTAAAAAGACAACGCTTTTAAAGCGTTGCACAAGTGTTGTCTTTGCCAAAAACAACAACGCTTTTAAAGCGTTGCAATAATAATGTTTTTGAAAAAATACACAACGCTTTTAAAACGTTGCAAAAGCGTTGTCTTTGCTACAAACGCCAACGCTTTAAAAGCGTTGTCGTTGAGCAGACTTTTAACAACAGTGCCTTTAACAACGCTTTTTCAGGCATAAAGACAACGCTTTAAAAGCGTTGTCTATTAGCTTTTTTCTTGTAGTGAAAGATATAACTAGTTCTTTAATTCCGCTACGTAATTGTTTTGTTTTATTCGTGTCAATTTTGGATATCAATTTGAATACCAACACAAGAGGCCAGCGATCTTGTGCTTCGATCAAGGTGCGCTTTGATCAATCAAGATCTTGCTTGATTGATCAAACACATGTTTGATCGAGCATGGGGGTTGCTAGGAAAGGTTCTGTGCTCGTACAAAATTTTTGTATAGGGGATTTAAACAGAACGGAATTTCTAGCGCCAACAATTAGTATCAAAGCATGTTTTTTGGTTCTGTGTGTTCGGTTTTCGGTTAAATTATGCACTATTCATATATAATTTAGGTAGAATAATTGTAGGATATGCAAAATAGATTAACTCTATGGTTGCAGGCATCCTAGTTCCAACTATTATGACCTATTGTGTTTGTATGTGATTTGAACCCTCGGGCATGTCGAGGGTATTTTGTGTGTGCATGATTGTAATTATTAAATATAGCCGGAGCTGTATTAGTTTATTTTACATTTTGTTTGATCTAGATTACATGTGCATTCGTTCGTGGAATATAGGATCGATAAATGTAATTTATTTATTTATTATTGTTGTGGTTTACTGTGCATGGTGCTACCTTGAGGACCGGAGGCGTGGCGAAGAAGGAAGCAAGATAGACGCGACGACATAAACCCTAGGGTTGGCGGCTAGGTTTTCTCCTCCTCACTTGGCTAGGGTTGGCGGTGGCTAAGGTTGGTGGGCATACGGAGGATAGCGATGGATGAGGCCATAATAGTTGGAAATTTATTTTGATATTTATTGCCTTTATATGTTGTGTTTGTGTGCTTGTGTGCATGTGTGATGTGAGTGCATGATAAAATTCCTCAATTTTAAATAAGTGGGGGAGGAATTATTTAAATAAATTTCACGGTCTCCATTACTGGTTTGTAAGTGATGCATTCAAACTTGCGCGTTGGCTTTGAGTGTCTTCCTCCACATCGGATGAGCTTGTTTACGGATCACTAGATCAAACTTCCTCTATGGATGATTATAGGAAATTATTTAGGTTTGTGTGATCTTCTCCATTTGAAGGGGCACAATTCTAATTAATGGACTAAGTATCAAGTAATGGTATACACTTAGGCACATTTAATAGTCTCCTCCCCAACGGAGTCACTGCTATTATTTGTGTGACCGAAGACAAACCAACTATTAATTTTATTTGTCATAAAGTTAGGTTGACAAGATAATAAAATTAATGGGTAAAACCTCCTCTTACAAATGCTTGAATTAGTATACGTCCACATTATCGTAGCATACGAAATTTATGGTGTATTGAGGTGTAACGACCCAACTCCTGGGTACTAAGTTGTGAGCCGGATCGCTACATTAACTACTGACGCTACTGGGGTGTACTGTGCGGAAACTGGGTAAAATAAAATTTTACTAAACTATTATAGTTGCCTCTGTTAACTCTGTAGGAGTGAGATTTCATATCCAACTACCTTCTAGATATTCATAGCTATGCTGGGGAGGTGAAACTGGAGCTTTGGATCGGTCCGTGGAACGATCTACTGACACCCACGCGAACACTGGCTGGATCGGTCTGCCGACCGATCCAGCTGCTCACTGATCGGTCGGTGAGACCGATCAGTGGCTCACTGATCGGTCGGCCGACCGATCAGTGACTGCAGATTTCGTCCCGAACTCTCTGTTCGTGGATGGAACGGTCGGCTGACCGATCCTGGGAGATACAGTAGCTACTGTATCCATCTGGATCGGTCGGCTGACCGATCCAGGAAGAGGTATGGCACTGGATCGGTCTGCTGACCGATCCAGGTTCTGAAAGTCTGAACCGAAATCAGAGTTTCTGATTTCCAGCACTGATTCGTGCCAAAAATTGCATACACAAGTTCTAGATACATGAAAACACTCTAGCATGCAAATACTAACATTCTAACATCATATATCTAACATTCTAAGCATAATCTAAAGCATGGTTCGTTAACTCATGTTAAACATGGAAATACTAAAGTTCATATGCTGAATTGAAATTACTAAAGAGTTCAAATGCATAATTAAAGCTTATTAGATCCCTAAGACCTTTCATTCCAGTTCCACACACACACATCTTGATCTGCATTGTCCTTCAGCCTCCTCTGCTAGTCCATCTTTCCTTTACCTTTATCTGCAGTATAAGGAAACATAGTATCTGTAAGCTTAAGGCTTAGTAAGAAACCATCTACCTCACTAAATCATGCATACGATGCAAATATGATTTTAAATCATGCTGTTTGAAAAACATACTGAATATGCAAGCATGGCATGGCATAGTATCATACAAAGCATGACATAACATATAAACTGAACATGAAACTGAACTAGTCATGCATATATCTAAATCTGTACATGAACTCAAATCAGGTAAACTGAACCTGAACTGAACTGAAAGCTAAACTAGTGTTCTCATCACTGGTTTCAAATTTGAAAACTATACATATAATAGATGAAAATACTAAACATGCTGCTGGGCCCTGGCAACTATACTTACTGTGCGCGCATCCCTACGAGACCCGGGATTGCAAGTTCCGAATCCAGCAGGGTTACTAGGTTATCTGAACCTAGGGACGACTGTGGGAGTCCAGCCCATGAATATCTGATCCAAGTACAGTGCCAACTGAATAAAAAGTAAAATACTGAATACTGTTTTATTTTACTTTGCTGTTCTAGGTTATCTGAACCTAGAGGCTACTGTGGGAGCCCACCCAATGGATATCTGATCCATATAACTGTAATAACTAATAATAAACTGAATAAAATGTTTCTAATACATTTTACATGCTGTTAGGACGCCTACTGGTGCATCCTTCTGAACTGGGCATTCTACTGAATGCTTGGTGTGCACTAAAGGCACACCCTAAAACTGAAAACTGTAAAACTACTGAACTAACGCCAAAACTAACAAGCGAGAGAAATTATACTGCAGGTGAGGGGTTTCTTACCTCAATCGCAAGGTTTTCTTACGATTCTATCCGTTAGGTTTTCTGGAAACTGTTCCGTTCGACGAACCGCTTACGTCCTCGCGTTCCTCTCGCGGAGAAGAACCGACTTCGTGTTGGTGTTGTCGCCGGAAAGTGAACACACGATCCTAGGGAAGGAACCCTAGGTCTCCTTTGCTTTGTTTGTTGCGCCGAGAGAAAGAAACGGGAGAGGGAGAGGAGGCTTCGGTGAGGAGAGAAAATGCCGAACCCAAAAATAAACCAAATCCCAACTTAAGTTAATATTTATATTAAGTGGGTAACTAGGCCCAACTCTAATATAAATTAAATTATTCCCCTTTCCTTTCAGCACGGCCCTGCTGGGTTCACCGGTTACTAAACTTATCCGTAAACCATAGGTCTCGGGTTCGATTCCCGCCTAAGCTATTTTACGGTTCCAATTATTTTTGCATTTTCCGCTACTCGGAAAATTCCGGAAAAATATCTAAAAACTCCAGAAAAATCATAGAATAATTCTAAAATAAATTCAGGAATTTTTCGGGCTTTACATGAGGTGTTGGTGAATTTAAATTATATTGTTCGAGGAATCAATATTTTTTTTTAAATTCTAAAGTTTTGACCAAATATTTTATTTTGTGATTCTCAGGATTTCAAAATGGCTTTCAATCCTCTTACTGTTATTTTAAAAGAAAACAAACTTACTGGTCCAAATTATATTGATTGGAAACGCAACTTGGGCATTGTCTTAACTGTTGAAGAATATAAGTTCGTACTTCTTGAGGTCTATCCTAGCATGTCTGATAAGGATTCTAGTGAAGAGGAGATAGAGAGACATAGGAAATGGGTCAAGGCAGATGAGATGGCGCGGTGTTACATTTTGACTTCTATGTCAAATGTGCTGCAACATCAGCATCAAGCCTTACCCATTGCCTATGACATGATGCTCAATCTGAAGGAACTCTTCGGACACCAGAATTGGGCTGCCAGGCAAGAGGCCATGAGAAACTTAATGACGACCACCATGACTTAGGGGACACTCGTAAGGGATCATATCCCCAAGATGATGGCTCATTTGACGAACTGTCCTCGCATAAACAAGAACAATGAAGGTGTATCTTATTCATTAGTTGTCAAAACATGTTTAGTGGTATTATCTACCGATACCTGGTGTGTAGATACGGGAGCCACTGATCATGTCTGCAATTCATTGCAGGGGTTCCAGGAAATCCGACGACTACATGAAGGAGAAATCACCATCTACATGGGCAATACTACGAGAGTGGCGCCTGTTGCAGTGGGAGATATTTTATTATCTTTCGATAGGAATAAAACTTTGATTTTGAGAAATTATCTTTACGTACCATCTTTTAGAAAGAACTTGATTTCAATTTCTAAATTATTTATGGATGGATATTCTGTTTCTTTTGATGACAAAGTAATTATCAAGAAAAATCGGGTGGTTATCTGTTCTGGTACGTTGGTTGATAATTTGTACACTCTAAATCCAATAACTCCTACGACACAACAAATGGAAATTAATAACACATCTTCTAATTCTAATAAGAGAAAGCAACCTTCGAAAATGAACCAAACATATCTTTGGCATCTAAGGCTTGGTCATATTAACTTAAGTAGGATTCAAAGGCTAATAGCCAATGGACCTTTGGGTTCATTGGTGGTGGAAAACTTTCCAACCTACGAATCTTGCTTGGAAGGAAAAATGACCAAGAGACCTTTTAAGGCAAAGGGGTATAGAGCCAAAGAAGTGTTGGAATTGGTTTATTCTGATTTGTGTGGACCTATGACTATGCAGGCGAGAGGTGGTTTCGAATATTTTGTTTCTTTTATAGATGACTATTCGAGATATGAGTACATTTACTTGATGCGCTGCAAGTCTGAATGTTTTGATAAGTTTAAAGAGTACAAGGCTAAAGTGGAGAAACGTCATGATAAAAGTATCAAGACACTACAGTCTGATCGTGGTGGAGAGTGCCTCTTAGAAGAATTTAGGAGTTACTCATCAGAGGCTGGGATTCAATCCAAATTATTTGCACCTGGTACACCCCAACAGAATGGTGCTGCGGAACGAAGGAATATGACTCTTATAAAAATGGTTAGTGTTAGGATGTATACTAAAAGCCTAGCTTTTTGTATGAACATTTATATTTTGAAATAAGAATCACATTGGTCAAATGTCTGCATTTATGTTAAATGTAGTTATCCATTTAATTTATGTTGTAGATAACATGGTGTTTGGTGTGACACAGAAGATCATGTTATTAGTTCCTTATAAATTATAAATAGTAGCTCACAACCAAGATGGAATGGGGCAAATCATTGGAGTGGTTGTAGTGTAATTTGGTATTAGTTTATTTTAACTATAAAATTACACCAGTACATTATGTGTGTATTGAGCAGGACCATTTGAGGTAGTTTCTTTTTATACTGACTACATAAAAGAACAAAACCTCTGTTATTATGAAAATGTATACTCTTAATCATGATATAATAACAAGAACGTTAAATATTTATTTCTTTAATTTATCAAAGGGTGAGATTTAGTTCGTTAAATCAATAGGCCCGATAATTGGGAAGTGATATTATTTATATGGTGTGTTGTTGATTATAGAACGAAACTGTGTCCTAGTAATCTAGGTTGGTGATGTCCCGGCCCCTTGAGGAGCTCATAAGGATTGTCATGTAAACCTTGCAAGTGGGCTTAGTCCGATATGACAATAAGGTTGAGTGGTACTACTCTTGGAGCTAGATATTAATTAAGTTAGTTGTTAGTAACTCATTTAATTAGTGGACATTCGATATCTTAAACACAGGGAGACTAACACACTCATGATAAGAAGGAGCCTATATTGTAATATGAGATTGATGCGGTAGTGCAATAATAACTCTTTAGTGACATGAGTCATTATTGATGAACTTGAATTGGGTGTTCGGGGTGAACACGGGAAGCTCAAGCTCATCGGGAGACCAAAACCAATTTCTCCTCTCGGTACCTGTTGTAGCCTCTTATTTATAAAGCCTTATATCCACTTAAAGCCAAGCTTCTTACCCATCTTGTTGTGGGCGATCAAGCTAAGCTTGGAGCCCAAGCTAGGGTCGGCCAAGCCAAAGGATAGAGCCAAGTTGTGGCCGGCCAAGCTTGGAGCCCAAGCTAGGTGGCCGGCCACATAAAATATAAAAAGATATTTTAAATTTTAAAATCTTTCCTTTTGTGGAAGCCATGGTTTTAAAAGAGAGTTTTTAAATTTTAAAATCTTTCCTTTTATATCTTTCTACAAAGGATTAAGAGAGATTTGATATCTTTTCTTATTTGTAGTTAAAAGAAAGATTTTAATTTTTTGATAAAACTTTCTTTTTTTGTAAACATCCACATATTTTAAAAGAGAGATTTTAATTTATAAAATTTTCTTTTTATAACCAACAAGGGATTAAAAAAAGAAATTTTTTATTAAAAATTTCTTACCGGAAACAAATAAGGAAGTTTTAATTTTATGTTTAAAACTTTCCTTGTTTGAAGCACATGTGTAGGGCTGGCCATGACAAGCATAAAAAGGAAGTTTTAATTTTTTTTATTTTAAAACTTTCCTTTTTAGTCATTGTCAAGGAAAATAAGAAAGTTTTAATTATGTTTAAAATTTTCCTTTTTTTGCAAAGACCAAGGATTATAAAAGAGATGGAGGGGGGTGCCTCATGAGATAACACATCTTCTATTCCTCTTTTCCAATCCTTTGGTGGCTAACCCTTTATGTAACACCCATAGAGTACTTAGCAAGATTTTAGATATTTTTTTATCATGGATAAAAATAGGCCTTATGGGTAAATTTGCAAAAATAAATAGAACCAAAAAGAGATGACCAAGGTTTGAACCTTGGATCTCTTACAAGATGCATGTATGGGTAATCAATAGACCAAGAGAAGTTATTGTTAGAGATAGAAGTTACAATATAGTTAAGAGTAAGAAAAGAACTTCTCTCATTTAGAAGGAGAAGTTAGAGTAGCATTCTTCCTCTCAAAAGAAAAGAGGATTCTTGCTTCCTCCTTTCATTAAGGAGAAGTAAAAGAAAGGAGAAGGAAAAGTGCATTTTCCCTTCCTCCTCTCATGATGAATAAAAGGGGAAATTAAAGAAGAAAATTCATTTTCTCCTCTTCCTCCTCCCTCCTTCCCTTCACCGTGACCAAGCCTCCTCCTCACCTCTCCTTGCCGAAACCCAAAAACAAAGGAGGACTCCTCTCTAGGAAGGCTCCACAAGCAAGATTCTCTCCTTAAGTAAATCAAACAAGGAAGTAAGTATTCCCTCACCTGTGGTACAAGTCGCTTACGATATTATTGAAAATTTTGAACACTTAAAAAAGATAAAAAGGAGAAGAACCCATGTTCATAGATCTTATTATGTTATGATATGAAATTAGTTAAAAATTTATGTTGGATATTGTTTAAGCTTGATCTCCTTCTTGATATGTTTCGGCCATGAATATTCTAGGGCTTTAATAAGCTTAAAACTTAATTTAAAATGCTCCTAGACTTCTTTATGATATGTTATGGAATTAGCTAGGTATTCATGTTTATATGTTGCTTAGAAATTTATTTCTTGTCTTATGAAGTTTCGCCCATGATGGAGTTTTAGGGTTTCATAAAGCTCAAAACCTAATTTAGCATGCTCATAGACTTCTTTATGATATGTTATGAAATTAGCTAGGTATTCATGTTTATATGTTGCTTAGAAATTTATTTCTTGTCTTATGAAGTTTCGGCCATGATGGAGTTTTAGGGTTTCATAAAGCTCAAAACCTAATTTAGCATGCTCATAGACTTCTTTATGATATGTTATGAAATTAGCTAGGTATTCATGTTTATATGTTGCTTAGAAATTTATTTCTTGTCTTATGAAGTTTCGGCCATGATGGAGTTTTAGGGTTTCATAAAGCTCAAAACCTAATTTAGTATGCTCATAGACTTCTTTATGATATGTTATGAAATTAGCTAGGTATTCATGTTTATATGTTGCTTAGAAGTTTATTTCTTGTTTGATGAAGTTTCGGCCATGATGAGGTTTTAGGGTTCATGAAGCTCAAAACCTAATTTAGTATGCTCATAGACTTCTTTATGATATGTTATGAAATTAGCTAGGTATTCATGTTTATATGTTTCTTAGAAGTTTATTTCTTGTTTGATGAAGTTTCGGCCATGATGAGGTTTTAGGGTTCATGAAGCTCAAAACCTAATTTAGTATGCTCATAGACTTCTTTATGATATGTTATGAAATTAGCTAGGTATTCATGTTTATATGTTGCTTAGAAGTTTATTTCTTGTTTGATGAAGTTTCGGCCATGATGAGGTTTTAGGGTTCATGAAGCTCAAAACCTAATTTAGTATGCTCATAGATTTCTTTATGATATGTTATGAAATTGGATAGGTATTCATGTTGTATGTTGCTTAGAGGTTATTTCTTTTTTTATGAACTTTCGGCCATGACTATAATCTAGGGTTCAAGAAAGTTTAAACTTAAACTTAGCAAGCTCATGGACTTCCCTTATGATATGATATGATATGAAGGTAGCTTGGTATTTTTATGCTTATGTAGAACTTAGTTTCATGCTCTTAAAGGTTTGGCCACAACTAAGTTAAAAGGCCTAGGAAGCTTAGAACCTACTACCTATGCTCATGATATTCTTTATAGTTTATGATATGAATTTGATTTAAGGTTTACATGCTTATATGTTGTTGTAACCTAAAACTAAGCATGGTGACTTTCGGCCACCATATGAAACTAGGGTTAGAGACCCAATTATGACTTTGCTAGGTGTCTCACATACTAGGATATGAATTAGGAGATGCTAGTAAGTGTTTTCCATGTTTGATTATGGTTGCCTATGATGATTTATATATTTAATTAAGGATGCTCATGAATTATGCATGATGATGACTCTTATGATATGTTTTATGCTTAAGTATGCATGCTTTATGACAAGACAAGTAACATGTCTATTTATGTATGTTTATGAATTATGCATGAAGTGATTCTTATGATGACTATGTACCCAAGCATGTAGCATGCTCATTTACGTAAGCTTATGAACCAAGCATGATAATGGTTTTATATGATGGCTATGTGCCCAAGAATGTATGTCTTATGATATGATAAGAAAATGGCAAAGAGTTGCTTCCCTTAAGTTGGGATTAAGAGCACTCTTCATGTTAAGACAAGAGCATGACATCTATGATGATATGTTATGACAGTTATGATGATATGATATGCTCACTACTACAAAATGAGCCTAAGGTATCACTTTGGGAGCAACACTTTAGTAAATTTTTGTCATATATCAAGTTTTGGAAAAAAACATGCAACACTTTCAAATAAGTGTTGCATTATAACTAAAATGCAACACATTTTTTAAAAGTGTTGCAGTTGATATTAGAAATGGCAACACTTTTGTAAAAGTGTTGCAATAGTGCAGGAATACGTAACACTTTTTAAATGTGTTGCGGTAGTAGTAATATTTGTCGCAACCGGGATAAATGATATGTTTATTTTTCGCAATCTACCAGCAACTATTTTTCACCAAACAGAGCTCCCGTGCATGAACAAAACTCGTGAACTCCCTCCCTAAACTTGCGACCACCCTCACACGAACCTAAACCCGCAATCTCCCTCACGCAAACCCTTGAATCGCGTGTTCCTCCCCTCCCTCCACCGAACTTCTCTGTTCTAACCCTAAACTCGCAACCTCCTCCTCATGCTCCCTCAATAAAATTTCTCTGCTGCAAGCCAATCTAAACTCTATCTTCGTTGAACATCTCTGGCGAAGCCCTCTCTGTGGACGTCTCTAGCGAATTGAATATCTTCGTCAGGTGTATAATCGTGTGAAAAGTGAGGAGTTTGTGGAAAATTATGATTTGTGGATTTTTCATGGAGTGGATCCATTATCATTTAAAACTACAAAAAATTTAAATGACGACGTTCTATGAATCCATAAAAATATTAATGAATTATTACAAGATACGATAATTAAATAATAAATATTATTATAGAAATAAATTTATAGAATTTTTGTAAATTTTTTTAGAAATTTAAATAAAGTTAATAAGACGTGTTTTGAGAGAAATCTTATTTGAATAATAATTAAGTTGGAATTAATTGATTTCATTAAATTATTTAAATCTACCTATATAATACAATGTATATAATGAAAACTTAAGTTCCATACCCTAATTCCACTCGTGATTTCCCTTTCTCACTTGACGCCGCCACCCGTCCCTCCCCCTCTCGCAAACTCACCACACCGCCCCTATCGCCGACGTCGCTGCACTTGTAGCGCCACTGATCGCCGTCTCTGGTCGTCGTTGTAACGACCCAAATTTCCCCATTTTGAGCTCCAAAAATAATTCAAAAATATTTTGAAATGCTATAGAAAAATTCTAGAGATTTTTAGAAATTTTTAGAGTATTTTTACACAATTTTTGGAGTTCGTTTGGTATTTTTATCAAGAGGAAGAAGTAAAAAATAATAATAATAATATATGTTGAAGTCGGATTTTGAACCCAAGATCATGGACCCAAACCCGAGTCTTAACGAACTCAGCCCAACCAACCGATCTGCGAGAGTTTTGTTAATCATGTATGGAGTGAAATATATTTAAGCTATAGTTGGAACGTTTAAAATAAATTCGAATAAAAGTGCGCGGCTGAGGGATCGAAGCCGAGACCTTTGATCCGAGCAAAACCCGCCTGACCAGCTATGCTGGCGGCCAATGTTAATTAAGGAAAGGGATGAATAATACTTAAGCAGTAGTTAGATAATAAGAACCCTAGAGATAAAAGAGAACTTAGGTTTATTTTCTCCCGACCCGAAACCTTTTCCTCCTTCTCGCGGTGCGACGCCGTTCTTCTCTCGGGCGGAAACACGAAGGAGCTAGGGTTTCCTCCCTCCGGCGGCCGGCGAAGGCTTTTTCCGGCCGGTCTTCACCCGTGCATGACCACCTCGACACGGGGAGCTCGGAAACACAAAGGAGTCGCGAGATTTAAAGTTTCTCCGAACCCTAGAAGTTCCTTTCTCCGGCAGTAAGTCCAAGAAAACTCAATGTAAGTGCTACTCACCTGCGGTAAGAGTAGTTTCGCGTTTTAGTTTCTTTCTTTTGTTTCGGATTGTGTTGTGCCGAATTCATATTTGCTAGGGATTTTGATCTCTTTCTTTGCTTCCGGAGTGATGTGCAGAATTGAGTTTTTGCTAGAGGGTTAAGTGTAGTTCTGAGAATTGATTCCTCCTTTATGTTTCTGCGGTAGCATGCTCAAAGATTGAATAAGTTTTGCATAGGTTTTATTTTAAAAACAAACCAGCAAGCATAACTTAGTATTGTGCAATGAAAAGGGTAAAAGCAGCTTCTCTTGAAGTGTGCTGTGGAGTTCGGTTGTGCTGAGAAAGGGGCACGAGCAGTTCCCTTTGAGGCTTGCTGTGCAATTCGGATATTGTTGCTGCCAGGCAATGAACTTGTGATGGTTTAGATTTTTGAGCATGTGGTTTAGGTTCTAATTTTCCAGCAAGTTTTGGGTTGATTTACGCTATAATAGGGGCACGAATAGCTTCATTTGGAGCTTAGAGCAGCCACATTCCTTTTTGCATTTCTATAGGCGTGATCAGCTTTGTTTAGAGCTTAGAACAACCCCTTTTTGGAGTTCATTCCAGTCCAGTTTTCTTTGTGTTTGCTGCAGAAACGCACAGCTCTATTTAGAGCTTAGAACAGTCTGTAGTGGCAATGCAGATTTATTTCTTTTCAAGCCTTTATATAGGATTTAAACGGTAGCAGATTTCTAGTTTAGTTCTGGAAGTGTTTAGTTAGATAACAGTGACTTAGTTGTTTCCATATAGAAGTCCAGTTGTCAAATCTGAATGCCACGGAAGTGAATCTCTAAATTATGTTCCTATCCTTGCTGTTGATCCATATATGATAGTATATGTTAAGCATTTAGTTGGCATTCAATTACATGTTTTAGTTACATGTTGCAAGTTATTGATTCTGTTTTTTTGTAGATAGAAATTCGGTTTCCAAAGGAGTTAATGGTTTGACTTGAAGTTGAAGATATTATTTGATTTGATCTTCAGACAATAAGACTATATTTTCTAGTTATGTTTGCTATGAGTTGAGCATGACCAGTTTTCTTTGCTATTAGATATGCACGAGTATATGGTTTAGTTTCTTTAGAGTGCAGATTTGAAGTTTACTACTTCCTTAACGAGCAAGAATAGCTCTTTAATTTAAAGCATGTGTTTTAAAAGACACTTTGAACTTTGCATGTTCATTTGGAAGTGCTTATGAATGTTTGCCATGTAAGTTTAAATTAACTAAATCCCCAGTCCTTACTTCCATTAATCATAGAAAAGCATTTCATTTTGACTATGGAAATTACCCACTTGTTGCAATTTGATGCTTGAGGTTTAGTTCTTCCTGATGCGGCTTTATTGATAGCTATTTATTATTGCTATTGACTTTGCAAGTTTGATGCTCAATTATATAATTTTTTGCTTTGAATTATGATAAGTTTAGCATCCAATTGCAAATTTATAGAATAGGAGATTACTTGGACTAGCTAGTAACATGTGAGTCTTTCCTCATGTTTGTATATGTTTTACCTCTTGCTTTTCGCTAACACCCATTTCACTACTATTTCCTTTATTTTCCAGGATTTCTAAGATCAATGTGCTTTCGCATACATTTTTCTCATATAATAGTACTAGTTTATCATTCTTTATATGGTTGGTTCCTAGTTGTGCTATGAGGTTTGGTACTTCTTTGCAGTTGATCGAGCATGGTTGGATAAGGTGTGTTTAGATATATTGTCAGTTGAGCAAAAAAATTATTACTTTTGCTATATGATCAAATCTCTATTCTGACTTTTGTTGTCCACATTGTGATGCTTTTCTTGTAGGTGGCAAGCATTTTGGATAGCTAAGCAGCTGTTATAGTTGGGAATGGGAATGAGTGTTACATTTTGTATACCTATGTGATTTTTTTTTAAGGCAAACAAAGAGTATGTATTGTTAGTTGTCTTTTTTGGGGCATTCAAGAAGGTATTAATTGGTGGCTTTTGTATAGTGCTTTAGTTGGCTATATATTTGTAGATGTCATTTATTGAATTTTATAAAATTCTTAAGCAGAATATAATGTGGTACAATTTTTACAATACAATGATCATATTTTGAATAATTTATTTTATACAAATGTATTTGATTGTATAATTAAATTGCATTATCAATAATATATTGATGAAAAAAATAAGTATTACTATTAATGGGCAAACATGTTACATTTTAAAAAATAAAATACAAATATAAGTGTGGTATATGTATCAATAAGTGATGCGTTTAAGAGGTAAAAGTTTTAATAAAAAGTGATGCATTTAAGGAGAAAAGTGTTGAATTATTGTGTTAAAAAAATTATAAAAAGTGTTGCTATTAATAGTCAAAAGTGTTGCAATTGTTTAAGAGTAACAAAAGAATAAGTGTTGCTGTTGGAAGGAAAAAAGTGTTGTATATAGAGAAGTGTTGCCTTTGCTATATATCGCGACAGTTCAAGAAAGTGTTGCATAAAATGACAAAAGTGTTGTGTTATATCTAACATGACAGGACCTGATAAGATAGAATGAAAAGCGTTACCTTAGGTATAATGCAACATTTATATGACCAAAAACAATACTTTAGGAGTGATGTCTTAGCCTCAATTTGTAGTAGTGGCTTGACATGTATTTTACTTTGTATGGCTTGTACCAAGGGTGGGCTCCTTAGTACGCCCCTAGGCCGACGGACTATGAACGGGTCTAGTAAAAAGGGATGGGCTGCTTAGTACGCCCCTAGGCCGACGAACTATGAATGGGTCTAGATCCCTAGTAGGTTCGGGACTAGCTATCCTGTCTTAGGGATTGCGCGCATTTATGTATGTATGTGGTACAAGCCGGGCCCTCATGATGATGATATTATGTTTAAGTATTAAAAGATATGTTTAAAGACATCTTGCATGTAACACCCACGAAATTATACGATAGGTATATGAATATTATTTTCCTTAGAGCATAAAGAAATGAGAAGAATAGGAGAAAAAGGAAAATAAAAACAAAAGAAAATATAGAATAAGAAGAGGTGAGGTCAAGGATTGAACCTTGAACCTCCCACAATTTATGGAGATAAATTGATGAATGATAACCATTAGGATAAGGAGAAATAATTGGATAGAAAGGAATGAAAAATTTAGTTAAAGGAGAAAAGAAAACTAAGCAAAAAGAGCAAGAGAAAACCAAGTTGCTTACCTTCTTTTCCCTCTTGGTTAAGAAAAGGAGCAAGCAAAAGAGGGATTGTCTACTTCCCTCCCTCTCTCTATTTTCGTGGGAATTAAAGGAGTGGGGGAAAAGAGGAGTTGAGGGAATGAATGAGGACATGTTTCATTTGGCAAAGGGATAAATAGGTTTAGAGAAGAAAAACAAGGGATTAAATTTATTTTCTTCTTCCTCCTTCTCCCTTCTTCATTCTTCACCGAACCAAGAAAACTTCCCTCGTCTCATTCCAATAGCTAAGTTAAGTTCTTCTCCAAAAAAGCTAATTTCCGTGAAGAAACCTTCAAGTTCTAGCCCTTCCAAGCAAAGGAAACAAAAGGAGGTACAAGAAGAAGAAGCTTCCTCCTTCCTTGGCACCTAGAACACTTTTTCTCTCTAAGGAAAACCACAAGCGAAAGGATGTAAGTTCCCCTCACATGTGGTACAATAGCTCTTATTGTTCTATGAAGATTCGGTTACATAAAAATCTAAGAAAACATCATGAAGAATTCCAACCAAGATAAAACCAAAGGAAGGACCTAGGGAATGAAAAGATCTAAATTTGATATGCTCGATATTTTTCTTGTAACATGTATTTTATGTTAAGGATTTATCTCATGTCTCTATGTTAAAATGTTTGGTAGAACTTAGATTCATGAGTATTCGGCCATGGTAGAACTAAGGGCCTAGGAGAGCTTTAATTTAAAACTAAGCATGCCATGATCTCCCTAAGATAAGATATGAAACTATTATGATATGCCCATGATTGTATGTTAAGTTGAATTCTATTTCATGTCCATGAAGGTTCGGCCATGTTTAGTTTTTGAAGCCTAGGAGAATTTAAAACAAGTCTAAGATGCTCATGACCTCCTTGATGAAATGTTATGAAACTAACTTAATGTTCTTATGTTTATTGTTGCATGGAAATTGAATTACATGCTCTATAACATTCAGCCACATCATGTTCAAGGGCTTAGGAAACTTAGAACCTAACTCAACTATGCTCATGTTATTCCTTGAAATATTTGCTATGAAAGTTGTTTAAGGTTCTCATGCTTTTAGGACACTTGAACCTTAGTTTTAAGTCCTATAACATTCGGCCACATCATGTTCAAGGGCTTAGGAAATTTAGAACCTAACCCAACTATGCTCATGTTATTCCTTGAAATGTTTACTATGAAAGTTGTTTAAGGTTCTCATGCTTTTAGGACACTTGAACCTTAGTTTTAAGTCCTATAACATTCGGCCACATCATGTTCAAGGGCATAGGAAACTTAGAACCTAACTCAACTATGCTCATGTTATTCCTTGAAATATTTGCTATGAAAGTTGTTTAAGGTTCTCATGCTTTTAGGACACTTGAACCTTAGTTTTAAGTCCTATAACATTCGGCCACATCATGTTCAAGGGCTTAGGAAATTTAGAACCTAACTCAACCATGCTCATATTATTCCTTGAAATATTTTCTATGAAAGTTGTTGAAGGTTCTCATGCTTTTAGGACACTTGAACCCTAGTTTTAAGCCCTACAAGTTTCGGCCACTTCATGATTAAGGGCTTAGGAAACTTAGAACCTAACTCAACTATGCTCATGTTATTCCTTGAAATATTTGCTATGAAAGTTGTTTAAGGTTCTCATGCTTTTAGGACACTTGAACTTTAGTTTTAAGTCCTACAAGTTTCGGCCACATCATGTTTAAGGGCCTAGGAAACTTAGAACCTAACTTAACTATGCTCATGTTATTTCCTTGAAATGTTGCTATGGAAGTTGTTTAGGGTTCACAAGCTTGAAGGATAATTTTTAACCCAATGTATGCTTGATAAGATTCGGCCATGATAAGTTGTAAGCTTAAGAAACCTAGAACTCTACCTAAACATGCTCATGATGTTTTCTTATGGTATATGGAATAATACTTGTTTAGGGTTCACATGTTGGTATGGAGGTTTTTTTTTTACCTAAAACCTAATTTATAGGTTTCGGCCATTATAAGATATTAGGGTTTGAAAACTAATTATGTTTCCCATGTACCTTATATACCATGCTTATGAGATTGCTATGCTTCTATGTTTAATTATGCACACTTATGATCTATACATGATGGAAACTCTTATGCTATGCTGTGTGTTATATATGATGAGCTGTGTGCCCAATTTATGCATGATATATGTGATGTGCTGTGTGCCCAAGTTACATGCTATTTATGATGAGCTGTGTGCCCAAACTATGCATGTATTTATGATGTGCTGTGTGCCCAAATTTTACATACCATTATGATGAGATGTGTGCCCAAAATTCTATATGGTATGATATGATAAGAAATACGATATGCAAGAAATGATAAGAACCATGATATGTATGACATGCTACTTTACTTTATATGTCTTGTACCAAGGGTGGGCTCCATAAGCGCCCCGGGGTCGATGGACTAAGAAACGTGCCTCGTTAGGGATGGGCTCCTAAGTGCCCCTAGGTCGATGGACTAAGAAACGGGCCTAGTATGTATGCCTTGTAGGGTTCAAGACTTGCTACCTTGGACCAACATAGGACGCGTGCATTTATGTATGTGGTACAAGCCGGGGCCCTAACTATGTTATGATTATGTTTAAGTATATATGAAATAAGTTTTCAAAGGACATGTTGCATATACTATTGCATGAATCATGTTTTTGAAAATCATCTTGCATAACACATTATGATTATGTTACGATATATCATAATGCCTATGATTATGTTATGTTATGATAGGATGAACCTTATGATTATGTTTTGATATGTTATGATCATGATCATGTTATGATAGAATGCACTTTATGACTTTATGAGGATATGCCATGATACCATATGATTATGTTATGATATGATGCTTCTATACATGATATGATGAGTTGTCTTTACGCTTTATGCATTGAAGCTTTATTTATGCTATACGGTTTTTTTTTTTGTGAGTAGGAAAGGATCTTACTGAGCCTTTAGTGCTCACAGCTTACTTTCCTTGTACCACAGATAAGGGCAAAGAATGGATGTACTAAGGGAGTAGCAGGAGGGGGCAAGAAGGACGTGTGTAGTAGTGACTTGGCTAAAGAGGAAAACCTGCTTTTAATTAATAAGAACTATGTTCATGTTGTTTCCTTTACAACTCTATGACACTTCATCATGCTATTTAGTATTATGGTTTAAGTTATGTTAAGCATGTTATGTGACTCATATGATAGGTAGTTGATGATGATGTGTAAAAAGAAAATAAAAGAAAGGTTTAAAGGAAAAATATATATATATATATATATATGCTATAGATAAGACTTCCGCTGTTTTAAGAAGAATAGATAAGTAACCCCCGTCAGCTTAAGCAGGAAGGGGCGGGGCGTTACATTGCACTTGACATGACATATGTTTTAAAAAGGACATTTTGCATAATGTACCCATTCATAATATGATATGTTTTTTTTATGAATTATATGACATGATGTTATGCCATACTCTTATGACTTATAGGACATGAGGTTATGAGATGTTTTGTTTATGATTCATATGACATGATGATATGTTATGCTCCTTATGATTCACATCAAATGATCCCTTTATTTATGATATGTTAGAATCATGGTTCATAGTGATATGATATGATAAGGAACTATGTTCACATTACATAAGGTTAGATGATTATGTCTTCATTGATTATATGCTTATATGTTTATGCTTTGAGATACGGTTTTTGTGAGTAGGAAAGGATCTTACTGAGCCTGTGTGCTCATAGCTTACTTCCTTGTACCACAGATAAAGGCAAGGGATGGATGACCTAAGGGAGCTGCAGGAGAGGCAAGGAGGTGTGTGTGGCAGTGGCTCGGCTAAGACAAATAAAGACCTGCTATGTTATTTTTGTTATGTTTGACATGAACCAATTGTATCTATGTTACATTCCAGTATAACTTCATGACATTTCCGCTGCTTTATGTTACTAGAAAGAAATTTTAAATATGCATGTATCCTGGAATAGTTAAGTAAGTAAGTAGCCCCGTCCCTTTTAGTAGCAGGGAGGGCGGGCATTACAGTTTGGTATCAGAGCGAGGTTAGCCTTCCCACTGCACACACATCGAGTCTCTTTCTGCCGCTCCAAGTAAGAATTTCTATGCTTAGTATATTTCTTTTATGATGCTTATGCTAGTTTATTTTTCTTTTATTTATAATGCTTTAGTAGTATGCATGTTTACTTTATTCTTTTAAGTCACAGTTTTAGCTTAGGTTGCATGATGGTAGGTTAGGGATGATAACACAACAAACTTACAAACAATTAGAAATGATGATACCCTTTCGTTAGCCTGGTTAGAAACGATGATAACTTACGCTAGCTCTATTGTCATTAATGAAGATAGGGATGGCTAGAAGACGTAATGCCATAGCAGAGGAGACAGCACCTCCACCTGATCTGATGCATGTAGTTACCGAGCTCCAGCATTAGGTTACAGAACGGCAGGAGATGATCACTGCTCTACTGAATCAACAGGGGAATCCTGCCACCCCGCTAGGACATCAGAACGTAGTACCAGTAATACCTACAGTGGTACCAGTACCACCGGTACCTGCACCACCGGTAGGCCCAGCTCCAGTGGTTCGTCAGGAAGCATATCTGATTCAGTGGCAAAGACTGAAGCCAGAAGCTTTCTCCGGTAACTGTGAACCATGGGACGCACAGGCCTAGTTCAAGACTGTAGAGAGAGCATAGTGGAGTTACTGGATTGGCCGGAGCACGAGAAAGTCAAATGCGCATCGTTCTGCCTTACGGGCAATGCCAGAATGTGGTGGGATCGAGTCAAAGCAAAATGACAGATAAATCAGATGAGATGGACAGACTTCGAGACAGAATTTTTTGGAAGAATTTTTCCATATGCGAGTCGCAAATAAACACTATGATGAGTTCACCGAGTTCCGGCAAGGTGATCTATCAGTCAATGAAGCCGTTAAGAAATTCAACCGCCTAGCACGTCTGTGCCCAGAGTTGGTCAGAACGGAGAGAGAAAGGGTCAGACTTATGCTGAAGATACTCAGACCTGAGATAGCCCTGAACGTGGCCGGCGGAGTTAATAGACCGCAGACCGCCGAAGAATTAATCAGCAGTGCTCTGATCACGGAACACTATCAAAAGGCAATGAATGAGGGCAAGAATCAAACTCAGTCGGGAGGACAAAAATCTCAAAGTACCCGAACCAGCTGGAAAGGAAATCACAGTGGCAAGAGGAAGCAATGGAATGATTCCAAGAGTGGTCCAGCAAGCAAGCAACTCATGTTTCCTCAGTGTACCACTTGCGGGAAGAAGCACCCGGGGATATGTCGTATAGGTACCAACTGATGCTACAACTGTGGAATGGAAGGACATATGGCTCGGAACTGCCCTACTCAGACCCAGACACCTACTCCTCCGCAGGTTCAGAACAAAGGTGCTCCCCCACAGCTACACCTGATGCAAGCTGCAATAGAAGGCCCGCAGATAAGCCAAGGGAGACTGGAAGCTCCGCCAGTAGCAACGAATGCCAAGATCTTTTCTCTTACCGAGGGAGATGCGACCAATACTTCTACGGTCGTCACAGGTCAGCTACCTAAATTTCAGTCAATATACTAAAATAGTATCTGATACTGAAAGTGAATCATTATCTAATACTGAAGGCGAATCAATAGTCAAATTTATTGGGAAGCCGAGAAACATTATGTGTCACTGGGTCGAAAATATGTCTGGGCAACTCTCTACCCTGACCTTAGCACCGACATTATTCGACAATATATTGGAAAAGCAAACTAGTGACCAAAGCCTCCAAAGGATTAGGCAGGAAACCTTAGAGGGAAAGGATGACGGATTCCGTATTACGGACAGTGGAATATTATATCTCAGGGATTGATTGTGTATTCCAGGGGATCCAGAGTTGCGAAAGAAGATACTGGAAGAGGCCCATGCAACCCCCTATGTGATGCATCCGGGTTCCACTAAGATGTACCAGGATCTGAAAAAGAAGTTCTGGTGGTCCGATATGAAAAGAGACGTGGCTCAGTATGTCAGTACCTGTTTGACCTGCCAACAGGTTAAAACAGAACACCAGAGACCTGGAGGATTACTACAGCCAATCCGAATTCCAGAATGGAAATGGGAAGATATCTCTATGGATTTCATCTCGGGATTACCCAGGACGACAAATGGTTATGATGCTATATGGGTAATCGTGGACAGATTGACGAAATCTAGCCACTTTCTGGCAATTAAGATGACCTATTCTGTTGAGCAATTAGCTCAATTATACATCAAAGAAATTGTCAGATTACATGGGATTCCTAAGACCATTATTTCTGACAGAGATGGTCGTTTTATTTCCCATTTTTGGGAATGTGTTCAAAAAGCCCTTGGCACCAAGCTATTATTCAGTACTGCCTTCCACCCTCAGACCGACGGACAAACAGAAAGGGTAAATCAAGTACTAGAAGACATGCTACGGGCTTGCGCCTTAGATTTCAAAGGGAGTTGGTGCCGATATTTAAGTCTAGCGGAATTCGCCTACAACAATAGTTATCAGGCTACTATTGGAATGACACCCTACGAGGCTCTGTACGGAAGAAAATGTAGGTCCCCTATATGCTGGTACGAAGGTGGTGAAAAGAAGGAGATGGGAGTTCAAACAGAATTCATTGACAACACCACCCGTGCTATACAGAACATCCGCCAGAGAATAGAAACAACTCAGAGCCGATAGAAGAGTTATGCAGATAAAAGACGAAGGCCCTTAGAATTCAGTGTCGGAGATACAGTGTTCCTTAAGGTAGCTCCTATGAAAGGAGTGATGAGGTTCAGAAAGAAAGGAAAACTAAGCCCACGTTATGTAGGCCCATATCAAGTTCTAAAAAGAGTTGGCAAGGTGGCCTACGAACTAGCGCTACCTCAGAAGATGTCAGCTATCCACAATGTGTTCCATGTTTCGATGCTAAAGAAATGTATTCCGAGTACAGACCAAGTGATCGAGCCACAAACCGTACAAGTGCAAGAGGATCTAAGTTACGTAAGTTGACCGGTACAGATATTGGATCGAAGTATCAAAAGACTAAGGAACAAAGAGGTATCATTAGTAAAGGTCCTGTGGCAAAATCAACGGTTTGAAGAAGCCACATGGGAACGAGAAGACGATATAAGACAAAAGTACCCGGAACTATTTTAAGTTCGAGGACGAACTTTTATGAGGTATGGGGGACTATAACACCCATAGAGTACTTAGCAAGATTTTAGATATTTTTTTATCATGGATAAAAATAGGCCTTATGGGTAAATTTGCAAAAATAAATAGAACCAAAAAGAGATGACCAAGGTTTGAACCTTGGATCTCTTACTAGATGCATGCATGGGTAACCAATAGACTAAGATAAGTTATTGTTAGAAAGAGAAGTTACAATATAGTTAAGAGTAAGAAAAGAACTTCTCTCATTTAGAAGGAGAAGTTAGAGTAGCCTTCTTCCTCTCAAAAGAAAAGAGGATTCTTGCTTCCACCTTTCATTAAGGAGAAGTAAAAGAAAGGAGAAGGAAAAGTGCATTTTCCCTTCCTCCTCTCATGATGAATAAAAGGGGAAATTAAAGAAGAAAATTCATTTTCTCCTCTTCCTCCTCCCTCCTTCCCTTCACCGTGACCAAGCCTCCTCCTCACCTCTCCTTGCCGAAATCCAAAAACAAAGGAGGACTCCTCTCTAGCAAGGCTCCACAAGCAAGATTCTCTCCTTAAGTAAATCAAACAAGGAAGTAAGTATTCCCTCACCTGTGGTACAAGTCGCTTACGATATTATTGAAAATTTTGAACACTTAAAAAAGATAAAAAGGAGAAGAACCCATGTTCATAGATCTTATTATGTTATGATATGAAATTAGTTAAAAATTTATGTTGGATATTGTTTAAGCTTGATCTCCTTCTTGATATGTTTCGGCCATGAATATTCTAGGGCTTTAATAAGCTTAAAACTTAATTTAAAATGCTCCTAGACTTCTTTATGATATGTTATGGAATTAGCTAGGTATTCATGTTTATATGTTGCTTAGAAATTTATTTCTTGTCTTATGAAGTTTCGCCCATGATGGAGTTTTAGGGTTTCATAAAGCTCAAAACCAAATTTAGCATGCTCATAGACTTCTTTATGATATGTTATGAAATTAGCTAGGTATTCATGTTTATATGTTGCTTAGAAATTTATTTCTTGTCTTATGAAGTTTCGGCCATGATGGAGTTTTAGGGTTTCATAAAGCTCAAAACCTAATTTAGCATGCTCATAGACTTCTTTATGATATGTTATGAAATTAGCTAGGTATTCATGTTTATATGTTGCTTAGAAATTTATTTCTTGTCTTATGAAGTTTCGGCCATGATGGAGTTTTAGGGTTTCATAAAGCTCAAAACCTAATTTAGTATGCTCATAGACTTCTTTATGATATGTTATGAAATTTGCTAGGTATTCATGTTTATATGTTGCTTAGAAGTTTATTTCTTGTTTGATGAAGTTTCGGCCATGATGAGGTTTTAGGGTTCATGAAGCTCAAAACCTAATTTAGTATGCTCATAGACTTCTTTATGATATGTTATGAAATTAGCTAGGTATTCATGTTTATATGTTGCTTAGAAGTTTATTTCTTGTTTGATGAAGTTTCGGCCATGATGAGGTTTTAGGGTTCATGAAGCTCAAAACCTAATTTAATATGCTCATAGACTTCTTTATGATATGTTATGAAATTAGCTAGGTATTCATGTTTATATGTTGCTTAGAAGTTTATTTCTTGTTTGATGAAGTTTCGGCCATGATGAGGTTTTAGGGTTCATGAAGCTCAAACCCTAATTTAGTATGCTCATAGACTTCTTTATGATATGTTATGAAATTGGCTAGGTATTCATGTTGTATGTTGCTTAGAGGTTATTTCTTTTTTTATGAACTTTCGGCCATGACTATAATCTAGGGTTCAAGAAAGTTTAAACTTAAACTTAGCAAGCTCATGGACTTCCCTTATGATATGATATGAAGGTAGCTTGGTATTTTTATGCTTATGTAGAACTTAGTTTCATGCTCTTAAAGGTTCGGCCACAACTAAGTTAAAAGGCCTAGAAAGCTTAGAACCTACTACCTATGCTCATGATATTCTTTATAGTTTATGATATGAATTTGATTTAAGGTTTACATGCTTATATGTTGTTGTAACCTAAAACTAAGCATGGTGACTTTCGGCCACCATATGAAACTAGGGTTAGAGATCCAATTATGACTTTGCTAGGTGTCTCACATACTAGGATATGAATTAGGAGATGCTAGTAAGTGTTTTCCATGTATGATTATGGTTGCCTATGATGATTTATATACTTAATTAAGGATGCTCATGAATTATGCATGATGATGACTCTTATGATATGTTTTATGCTTAAGTATGCATGCTTTATGACAAGACAAGTAACATGTCTATTTATGTATGTTTATGAATTATGCATGAAGTGATTCTTATGATGACTATGTACCCAAGCATGTATGATTTTAAATATGTAGCATGCTCATTTACGTAAGCTTATGAACCAAGCATGATAATGGTTTTATATGATGGCTATGTGCCTAAGAATGTATGCCTTATGATATGATAAGAAAATGGCAAAGAGTTGCTTCCCTTAAGTTGGGATTAAGAGCACTCTTCATATTAAGACAAGAGCATGGCATCTATGATGATATGATATGACAGTTATGATGATATGATATGCATGACATGTATTTTACATTGTATGGCTTGTACCAAGGGTGGGCTCCTTAGTACGCCCCTAGGCCGACGGACTATGAACGGGTCTAGTAAAAAGGGATGGGCTCCTTAGTACGCCCTAGGCCGACGGACTATGAACGGGTCTAGATCCCTAGTAGGTTCGGGGCTAGCTACCCTATCCTAGGGTTTGCACGTATTTATGTATGTATGTGGTACAAGCTGGGCCCTCATGATGATGATATTATGTTTAAGTATTAAAAGATATGTTTAAAGACATCTTGCACTTGACATGGCATATATTTTAAAAAGGACATTTTGCATAATGTACCCATTCATAATATGATATGTTTTTTTTTATGAATTATATGACATGATGTTATGCCATACTCTTATGACTTATAGGACATGAGGTTATGAGATGTTTTGTTTATGATTCATATGACATGATGATATGTTATGCTCCTTATGATTCACATCAAATGATCCCTTTATTTATGATATGTTAGAATCATGGTTCATAGTGATATGATATGATAAGGAACTATGTTCACATTACATAAGGTTAGATGATTATGTCTTCATTGATTATATGCTTATATGTTTATGCTTTGAGATATGGTTTTTGTGAGTAGGAAAGGATCTTACTGAGCCTGTGTGCTCATAGCTTACTTCCTTGTACCACAGATAAAGGCAAGGGATGGATGACCTAAGGGAGCTGCAGGAGAGGCAAGGAGGTGTGTGTGGCAGTGGCTCGGCTAAGACAAATAAAGACCTGCTATGTTATTTTTGTTATGTTTGACATGAACCAATTGTATCTATGTTACATTCCAGTATAACTTCATGACATTTCCGCTGCTTTATGTTACTAGAAAGAAATTTTAAATATGCATGTATCCTGGAATAGTTAAGTAAGTAAGTAGCCCCGTCCCTTTTAGTAGCAGGGAGGGCGGGCGTTACACCTTATCCTTTTCTCTTCTCCTTTTGTTTTCTCTCTTGGAGGCCGGCGGCATCAAGCATTGCTTTCTCTTGGTGGCCGGTTGCTTGAAGGAGAAGAAGGAGAGAAGGAAGCTCTCTTGTCTAGCATCCCTTGGAGGTTAGTTGGTGGCCGAATCTTGGAAGCAAAGGAAGAAGCTTGGGTGGATTTCATCTTGGAAGATCATAGCCCACACGACGTCCAAGAAAAGGAGGGGAATACAATAGAAGATCAAGAGGTCTATATGCTACAAAAGGTATAATTAGTTATAAGTTTTCGCATCATAACTTGTTCATCTTTTGTATAGATCTTGAAAAATCAAACACAAGAGGTTATCAGTTTTAGGTTATCGTTTTGTTATTGATTTTATTTTTCGATTTCATGTTTCGATATTGTGTTTTTATTGAGGTCTCTGTAGTTAAACCTAGTTTACTGTAAGAAGTTAAATATCTGATTTCTTTGAAAGTCTTTGTCTAGGAAGTGGTGAATAATCTCATACCCAAGAAGGCTTAGTGCCTCGCCATGTTTAACCTGGAAGTCGATCTTTGAAATAGATATTTGATTGACTTCTGTAATATAGTTTAACTTAGGAAGATCTCATCGGTTAGACTTGGAGTAAAAATATTAAGTATCATTTCCAATCCAAGTTTAACTTCTGAAGGACAATTTGGATTAATAATGTTAAGCATTATTTGCAATCCAAATTTAACTTCAGTAGAGCACATGGGTAGCTATGATAGTTCTATGCTTGGATAAAATTTTTGTACAGAGGAACTAGAACGATATTCTGAGTAGCAACCAACAATTGGTATCAGAGCTAGGTTTTACCTCTGTGTGTTTGGTTTTTAGTTTAATTATGCATATGTCATACATATTTTAGGCAGGATAATAGTAGGTTGTGCAAATAGATTAACTCTGTGGTTGCAGGCTCCAACTATTATGGCATTTTATGATTGTGTGTGATTGGACCCTCGGACATGTCGAGGGCATTTTGTGTGTGTGCATGATTGTATTTATTAAATACAGTAGGAGTTGTATTAGTTTTAGAATTTTACATTTTGTTCGATCTAGACTTTATGTACATTTCTTTGTGGAATATAGGATCAATAACGTAAAATTTTATTTTTGTCACGGATCGTATCCTTACGAGGCGTGGTGTTATTTGAGAACCAGAGGCGCAGCAAAAAAGGAAGCTCGATGGGCGCGACGACATGGGCCCTAGGGCTGGCGACTAGTTTTGACGACTGCTAAGGCTGGCAGCACACGGAGGACAGTAATGGAAAAGGTCATAATAGTTGAAAAATTATTTTTCCATATTTATTACTTTTATTTGCTGTGATGTGTGTGTGTGTGTGCATGTTAAAATCCTCATCTTAAACAACTAAGTGGGAGAGGGATTTATAAATTAATTCCACGGTCTCCAATACTGGTTTGTAAGTGATGCAAACAAACTTGCGCGTTGGCTCTGAGTGCCTTTCTCAACATCGGATGAATTTGCTTGCGGATCACTAGATCAAACTTCCTTTGTGGATGATTATAAAACATTATTTCGGAGCGTGTGATCTTCTTCATCTGAAGGGGACAATCT
The DNA here is from genome assembly GCF_018446385.1 of Zingiber officinale. Classification (NCBI taxonomy): domain Eukaryota; kingdom Viridiplantae; phylum Streptophyta; class Magnoliopsida; order Zingiberales; family Zingiberaceae; genus Zingiber; species Zingiber officinale. The sequence goes on from NC_055986.1 coordinate 55,309,499, forward strand.
TATTTAATGGACTAAGTATCAAGTAATGGTTTACACTTAGGCGCATTTAATAGTATCCTCTCCATCGGAGTCACTACTATTATTTGTGTGACCGAAGGAACACCAACTATTAATTTTATTTATCATAAAGTTAGGTTGACAAGAATTAAATTAATGGGTAAAACCTCCTCTAACAAATGTTTGAATTTGTATACGTTCACACTATCGTGGCATATAAAATTCATGGTGTTTTGAGACATTAGTAAATTTAAATGATATTGTTTGAGGAATCAATGTTATTCTAAATTCTTAAGTTTTGATCAAAACTTATTTTGTGATTCTTAGGATGACTTTAAACCCACTTGGTATTATTCTGAAAGAGAACAAACTTATTGGTCCAAATTATATAGATTGGAAAAGAAACCTGGACATTGCCCTAACTGCTGAAAGCTATAAGTTTGTATTGTTAGAGGTCTGCCCTAATGAGCCTAATAGTGATTCTAGTGAAAAGGAGATTGAGTATCATAAGAAATAGGTCAAGGCAGATGAGATGGCGCGGTGTTACATTTCGGGTTCTATGTCAAATGTGCTGCAACATCAGCATCAGTCCATGCCTACTGCCTATAACATGATGTACAATCTCAAGTAACTCTTCGGACACCAGAATCGGGCTACTAGGCAAGAGGCTATGAGAAACTTAATGACAGCCACCATGTCAGAGGGAACACCCGTAGGGGATCATATCCTCAAAATGATAGCTTACTTGAACGAGATACAAATCCTTGGAGTTGAAATCGATGGGAAACCCAGGTCGATATTATTCTCCAAACACTATCCAAAAGTTTTGAGTAGTTCCGCCTGAACTATAATATAAATAAAAGGATTTATTCATTGACAGAACTACTAACAAAACTTCAGGCAGCAGAAGGGCTATTTCGTCATAGTTCTCAAATCCACTTTGCTAAAAATATTTCTACTTCTAAGTCAAAAGGCAAGAAGAAGACGAAGAAGAAACAAGCTGGCTCGGCAAAGAAAGTGAATCGATCTCTAGGTACTGGACTAAAAGCAGGAGTGAAGAAGCTGAAGGGCAAGTGCTTCATTTGCAAACAATCTGAACATTGGAAGGCGGACTGTCCTCGTAGGAAAGAAAACAATAAATGTATATCTTATTCTCTAGTAGTTGAAACATGTTTAGCAGTGTTATCTACCAGTACCTAGTGTGTAGACACAGGAGCCACTGATCATGTTTGTAATACATTACAGGGGTTCCAGGAAAGCCGACAACTATATGAAAGAGAGATAATCCTCTACATAGGCAATGCTACGAAAGTGGCGGCTATTGCAGTGGGAGATATTTACTCATCATTTGATAGGGATAGAACTTTGAATTTGAGAAATTATCTTTATGTACCAATTTTTAGAAAAAATTTAATTTCAGTTTCTAAACTATTTTTGGATGGATATACTGTTTCTTTTTATGACAAAGTGGTTATCAAGAAAAATATGATAGTTATCTGTTATGGTATATTAGTTGGATATTTGTATACTCTAAATTCAATAACTCCCACAAAGTAATAAATGGAAATTAATAATACATCCTCTAATTCTAATAAGAGAAAGGAACCTTCGAAAATGAACCAAACATATTTTTGGCATCTAAGACTTGGTCATATTAACTTGAGTAGGATTCAAAGGCTAATAGCCAATGGACTCTTGGGTTCATTAGTGTTGGAAAACTTTCCAACCTGCGAATCTTGTTTAGAAGGAAAAATGACCAAGAGACCATTTAAGGCCAAGGGGTATAGAGCAAAAGATGTGTTGGAATTGGTTCATTCTAATTTGTGTGGACCTATGACTATCCAAGCGAGAGGTGGTTTCGAATATTTTGTCCCTTTTATAGATGACTATTCGAGATATGGGTACATTTACTTGATGCGCCACAAGTTTGAGTGCTTTGATAAGCTCAAAGAGTACAAGGCTGATGTGGAGAAACGTCACAGTAAAAGTATCAAGACACTACGGCCTGATCATGGTGGCAGTACCTCTCAGGAGAGTTTAGGAATTACTTATCATAGGTTGGGATTCAATCCCAATTGTCTGCACCTGGTACACCCCAAGAGAATGGTGTGGCGGAACGAAGGAATAGGACTCTTATGGAGATGGTTAGATCGATGATGAGTTATTCAGAATTACCAAATTCGTTCTGGGAATATGCTTTAGAAACGACGGTATACATTCTGAACTTGGTACCTTCTAAATCAGTACCCTCTACTCCCAAAGAATTGTGGAATAGGTGTAAGCCTAGTCTGAGACATGTTCGGATTTGGGGTAGTCCAGCACATGTGCTGAAGGGAGATGCTGATAAGTTGGAATCTCATACAAAATTTCGCTTGTTTGTAGGTTACCCTAAAGGAACGAAAGGTGGTTTGTTTTATAGTCCACGGCCGTGCAAGGGGAGCATTAGCAGAAGCAAGCCATGGCCGTGTACCACACACGGCCGTGTAAGGTTGGCAGATAAGGGAATGGCTCTAGCCGTGTGAACCTTACACGGTCGTGCCTCGAGGCCCTGTGGCGCCCGAACTCCACCTCTATATAAAGGTTTCTTCAAGATTTAAAAGGGGATCTTCTCCCTCTTGGGGGGGAATTCAAGATTTGGGTATTCCTCCACCTTCTTGGAGGGATTTCCGACAATTCTAAGGGTGGATCTTCAACGTTTCGACTCCGGGGAGCGAGGATTGGATCCGAAGACGGTTCTTCATCGTAGATAAGCTTTTCTTCCCTTTCTTTCTTGGATTTGGGGATCAAGATGTTTATCTTTTCTTCTTCTTTTGGATTCTTTCCTTGTTGCATGGACTAGATCTCTTGCTCTAGGATGGAGGGAGTATTTGTAATGGAGATTTGATGTAAACTCTTGTGGATTTGCCAACATTTCTATTTCTATGATTTTGCCCTGTTTGTATCTATTCTTTCTTGTGTGGATTGTTGTGATTAGGGCTTAATTACCATGCTTGATTGAATGTTTGAATATCTTGTGGATCTTTTAGAGGTAATTCCTCATTTGATTTTCCAAGGGACGTTCGTGACAGGAACATGTCCGTGTAAGGACGTTTGAGGGGTAATCTTGAAGGGGAAATTAGGTATTTCAAGAGGGTAGGATAGATTGTATGCATTAATCTTTATAACTAATGAGGTTGAGAAGTAGTGATTTCTATGTTGATTTTTTGAGGGGTACACGTGACAGGCAAGCCCGTGTAAGGACAACATAGGGTTCATTCCTAATTGATCGCATTTAGATATATTTCAGTGCTAGACCGGTTATCTATTGCAAGAGGGAACCGGCAACCTTCTAAAAATGATGAACAATTGAGAAATAAGATTTGGTAGATCATTACATTGAATAACATTACAAAGAAACCAAAACTCCTAGAACATACCTTTATCATTGCCCTTATTCTTGTTTCTTATTCTTTTATTTCTTTGTTTACCTTTCATAGTTACACTTAAAATTTGAAAATCAATTGATTGGTTGTTTAGCTAACTCGCTTTGAGACATCTTTAGTGCTTATTCCAATCTCTGTGGATTCGATATCTTTTATTATTACTTACGACATATCCGTACACTTGCGGAGGTCAAAAAGTTTTTGTATACGTAGACAATGCCCGATTTTTAGAAGAGGACTATGTAATGAACCACAAACCCATGAGTGAAATTGTTCTAGAAGAAATGAAAGATGACGCGTTGATAAACCCGATTTTGTCGTGATTTGGGTATCAAATAATTTCACCGAACTCCTTTCTACACTAATGCAGTATAGGATGACTCGGATCGTCTCTCTCAAGGAATGTAAACAGTAGGATGATAGTCTTAGGATCAATTATTGTTGGCTTGGGTTTTCTAGACAAATTGGGATTTAAGAAATGACTTATGAACAAATAGAAGAAATAAGAACCAAAATTTATGCTACATTTGAAAATTCAATTCATGGAAAGTAACAAGAAAAGAATCTACTAATCTAAACTACTGCATTGAAAGAAATAATAACCAAGAATAGCCTATTGCAACCATTAAGCAAACCTAAATTGTTTAGACATCAAGAACAGTACTCTTAACCGAAGGGTTCAAAGCAATAACAAGAGAATTTTGAATCAACTATGCATTGATCAACTACAACAAAACAACAATTCAATCAAAGATAAGGAAACTAATCAAACTAGGAAACCCTAGCTTGAATCTGATGTGTATCGGAGGAAGAACTCAGTGATGAAGATAACAGAGGAGATAAATTCGGCTGGAAATGGATCAAGATTAGAGGACAAGAAGAAGCAACACTTATGATGGTTCAGATGGATGCGGAGCTTCAGGGAAGAAAGATCGCCGGCTAGAAGACAAAAGAATCGGCCGAGACCACCAGATTCTTCACCTTCTCTGCTTCTTCTTTCTCGCACGAAGTCGCGGCAGTGGGTTGAGATCAGATGATCGTGGCATCGCCGGTTGCTTGTGAAAGAACACCGGAGGAAGGGAAGTGCCCTTGACCTCGCTTGCTCGCCGGCGGTGGAGTGGATCGGAATCGCTGGAGAAGGATCGCGCCTCCTCTATTTTTGACGCGAGGACTGTAGAAGTTGACGAACTCCCTGTAGCTTCTCATTTCCCACTTAAATCAGATCTGAAATCTGTGATGAACGGCTGTGATTTCCTAGGATCGATCCAACGGTGTAAATTGCTCCAAATCTGTTCCAAATCTTCAGATCTTGATCAATGGTTGTGATCTACTATTCTTTGGCTTGGATGGACCAGATCTTGATAGATGACTTAGATCCGCTCCGATCTTGGATGGACGGTCCATATTGCTTCAGAACTTGATTTCTTCAATTAGCCCTAGATTTGAATCCAAACTTGGTCTGATCTGATCAAGTCCATGACCCTTTTGATCCTACAAAACATATAACAAAATATTAGCATCAAATACCTCAAATATGATATAATTTGTAATTAAGTCCACAAATGAATGTAATTCATGAAATATGATATAAATGTGGAATTAACACATGAGAAGATTAAAAAGTATGCTTATATGGATCAAAATGTCATAACAAAATGATAGTTATCACGCGTCTACTTTAGTACCAACAGTACAAGATGAAATATCACAAGAAACTACAACACGTATCACAAATGATGCACAACTACAGGCAGTGCCTCGTCGCAGTGGGAGGGTTGTTAGGCAACCTGAAAGATTCATGTTTTTGAGAGAGTCTTCGGACTTGATCACAGGTAAACATGAACATGATCCCCGTACATATGACGAAGCACTTCAAGATAAAGATGCAGTATCTTGACAAAGAGCAATGAATTCAGAAATAGAATCTATGTATTTAACAAAGTCGGGAGCTAGTAAAACCATCAAATGGTGTAAAAGCTATTGGATGTGAATGGATCTACAAAAGAAAAAGAGGGACGAACAGGAAGGTGGAAACCTTCAAAGCAAGGCTTGTTGCGAAGGGGTATACTCAGAAAGAGGGAATCGATTATGAGGAAACTTTTCGCCAGTAGCTATGCTTAAGTCTATCCGGATACTCTTATCTATTGCTGCTCATATGGATTATGAGGTTTGGCAAATGGATGTCAAGACATCTTTCCTTAATGGAAGTATTGAAGAAAACATTCATATGAAGCAACCACAGGGGTTTATTGTAAAGGGCAAAGAGTATCTTATATATAAGCTCAATCGGTCTATTTATGAACTGAAGCAAGCTTCAAGATCTTAGAACATCCAGTTTAATGAAGTAATCCAGTCTTATGGATTTATTCAGTGTCCGGATGAGTCTTATGTATACAAGAAGTGTGATAGAAATGTGGTAGTATTTCTTATACTATACGTAGATGACATTTTGCTTGTTGGCAACAATGTCAAAGTGTTGTCAGAAGTAAGGGTATGGTTGTCCAAGCAATTCGATATGAAGGATTTGGGAGAATGCAGACATATTCTTGCGATCAAAGTAATAAGGGATCGTAAGAAAAGAATATTGTGCTTATCCCAAGCTTCATATATCGATACTATCCTAGCTCGTTTTAGCATGCAAAACTCCAAGAAAGGTTTTCTACCTTTTCGGCATGGAGTATCTTTATCTAAAGAGATTTCTCCTAAGACATCAAAAGAGATAGAGGAAATGAAGGCAGTTCCTTATGCTTCAGCTGTAGGAAGTCTAATGTATGCAATGTTATGCACGAGACCGGATATCTGTTTTACCGTGGGCATGGTTAGCAGATATCAAAGTAATCCAGGACTAGGACATTGGACTGTCGTAAAGCATATATTAAAGTACCTGAGAAAGACTAGAGATTATATGTTGGTTTACCAAGCAGATGATTTGCTCCCTACGGGTTACACGGATTCTGACTTCCAATCAGATAGGGGCAATAGTAAGTCTACCTCGGGTTTTGTGTTTACTTTGGGAGGTGAAGTCATAACATAGAGGAGTGTTAAGCAGAAATGCGTTTCAAACTCCACCATTGAAGTTGAGTATGTGGCAGCCTATGAGGCAGCCATAGAAGTAGTATGGCTCAGAAATTGTTCTTGTACATCCTCATACTGATATTCAAGCGCATAAATCCCTGCCTGAGGCTGATAATAATAACTCTCCCTCCAATCTCCAAAATGCTGATAATATGGATCTATGGTAAAAAGAATTTCCTGTTCTTACACTGAAATACTAGCAAATAAAATTAGAAGACTCAGGAACAAATAAAATCAAACACATGAATATATAATCATGAAAGCAATCAAAACAACAAAAATTTTAAAGTTTTCCAAATAAAGAACAATCCTAAGATTATCAAACACCGTATTCCCCAACAATGACACCAAAATTTGATAACTAGTCTGTCACACTCGTAAAACAAATTAACAATACATATTCACTGAACCCCTTAACTATACAATAATGTTGTAATAACGAGCCCAGGATCGATCTCTCGAGGAACTACGGGTAAGATGTAATCTAGGATTGTCAGTTATTCCTATTTTGGGGGTTTTAATATATAAATGGGGGAGTTTAGACTTTGAATTTAAATCTAACAAATGAAATCACAGCAATTAAGAAATTATTCTAATGCATAAAGAAAACCTAACTAGGTGCCAATAATCAAACCATAACGCATTGTCACCTTATGTTGTGATTAAACCATCAACACTTACTTAAACTAAGAATGAACAACAAGACATAAATGAATACGATCTAAAGAAAATTTTAAATCCTAACTATAGAAACTAAACTTCTCAACAGTGCTACAAATTAAGCTAAAGCAGAATTAAGAACAATTTCAAACATCAATTGAAACTAAATTACCAAAAACACTTGAATTAAAACACTTAAGCTAAAAATAACTATGATTACTGAATCCAAATAATATAAAATGAAATCTAAATCTATCAATAGTAAAAGAATGCAAAAATTAAACCCTAAGCCATCTCAACACCAAATCACTTCTCACGGCAACTTCTCCTTGCCGTCACACAAGGAAGCATCGGTGAAACCTCACTTCAGCAATCGTTGAAAACAATCTCAGTAGCTAAACTCAACTAAACCTTTACCAGATTCATTGGACACCTCTCCAAGTGAAACTGATGAAGATCGGAGCTGCCAACCTCAAGAAATCTGACAATTTGTGAGCTGCAACCTCAGATCTGATGTAGAGAAGATGATGGATCGAATGTCATCGGGAATGGTCCAGTAGTTGTGGAGGAACGCCGCCAATGCTCACTGATGGAAGCGGAACCACCGATTGGAGGAACACCTCCAAATCAGTCGTGACAGTGCAGAGGTTCGCGGACACAATTCTTGCCATAGGAACACCTTGGAGCGAGGTCAAATCACCGGAAGCTAGTTGCAAGCATTTGAGAACATCGTCATCGATGAAGTAGGTCAGAAAATGGATCTGAAGTGGAGATGGGGTTGGAATCCTGGAAGAAGCTCGCTGCGGGACGCGAAGCACAATGCGGAGGAATCGATGATGAGAAAACACTGTAGCTTCTCTATTTTGAATCAGATCCAGACCTGAACGGACGACTGAAATTGATTTGGAGCTTGATCAACGATGGAAAGTCACTTAAAATCCGATCTGAAGGTGCTGATCTTGATCTAGGTCTGGATCTACTCTCCCTTAGGTCGGATTGACCATATCTTCACTTAATGGTTCAAATCTATCCAATCTTTGATGAACCATCCATAATGCTCCGCAGCTTGATCTTCTCGTTAAACTCCGATTCGAGCACAAATTTGGTTCAAATAGATCCAAATCCAAAATCCTTTGATGCCTACAAAATAAGAATCAAATATTAGCATCAAATAACATAAAAATAAAATAATTTACAATTAAGTCTAAAATCGATACAATGCATAAAATATGATGTAACCATGATTTAAACCTATGAAATCAACATCAAACCATGCATATATGAATCAAAATATTACAATAAAATCATGGTTATCAAATCCCCCACACTTAGCCTTGAACGTCTCGTGAAATTAAAGAAAACCAAAAATCATCTCCACACAAATTCCCTAACAATTTCTAAAAGATAGTAAAAGGAATTTAACTAAGACCATCTAAAGATCACAAACAATCATGAATACAATCTAAATAATAATCAGTAAGTATAGTAGTGGTTTCAATCCAATTGAAAAATTAAGCAAGTTGCAATCTCACAAGGGATTTACCTAATCTATCTCTCACACTCAAAATTGTGTATAAGTGGAGCTCACTCAATGTCACTCACAACACTTTACTACCATAAGCTTGCTTATTTTCTAATTCTCCACCACTATAAACATAGCATACATGAATCAAAATAAATTTATCATCAAGAATTTAGATGAAATCAAGAAGAACAATTAAAGTGAATGAAATAGGCAAAAGAAAAGTATTTAATGAAGAAAATGAGAAGATGACAGTATTGGAGGAATATACTTGATGAGTTTACCATTTTGATGTTAAAAGAGATGAATACCATTTGTCATTACCACTTCAAAGTATCAAGCTAACCTCCCCTTCAATTTGATGGCAAACATAGAATCTTGATACTATATCTACACATTTGATACTCTTTGATTTGCCATTTTTTCTTTCTTCACTTTTTTTTTTTCTGTTTTTCCACTTCCATTCCAACATTTGGAACTAAAACAATCTCACATCACCTCATAGAAAAGAACTCCCTCCCCCACACTTAAAACATTGGTCGTCTTGGATAATACAAAACATCATTCTTTCCAAAAAATTTGATACTCTTCAAGACACATTTCTTGTATTCATTCTGCAGAATTTTTTTTTCTTTCTTTTTCTCTGTTTCTGTCTTTAGCAGATTCAAACATCAGACTTTTGTATCCTGTCCCACAACAATTCATTAAAATTCATTTCCCAATATAGTACAGAAATGCCACATTAATTAATTTACAGAACTCTGCATTTTCTGAATTTCTTCACTCCATTCATTCCTATCTTAACAGCAAGCATTCTCCATGTTCGAACTCAAATTCTGAAGCAAAAACTAATCAATTTTGAGGCCTTCTCTGGTGGAACTCCTGTATGCATTTTAACAACTCAACAAAAGGGTTCATAAAATCAGTTCAAGGACTCAATTTAAAAAATTAGCTTCAAGGTAGTTGCTAGTCTTGAATAGTTTTGATAATATCTATAATGCAATTTAGAATTGCAGTTTCAGAAAATTGACACTCTTCATTTAAGGATTTTGCTAATATGGCAAAGGGTATCATTCAGCTCTGTAAGAATTAAAGCTTCACTTCAGATTTATGCTGATGAAGACAGCATCATCAGTTGGCACAAGTCAGTTTTCCAATATGTTGAGGTTGATACATCAAAGGTAGCATCATTTTACCATTCTATTTTTTTTTCTCTTGAAATTCAAAGATTTCAACAATTTGAAACATTCCCTGGCCCACATCAATGTATCTCAGTAAAACAATTCAGAAATTATCAAATCTTGATTAGCAGAAATTGTTAGATCTTATTTCTAATTCTATAAGCTTTACTGTTGTAAATAGCATAATGCTAACTGTACAAATATCCAAACATCAGAAATACTTTTTTGCTTTTTCAATCCAGCAACAGCTCGTTCACCACAAGTGTGTGTATGTTCTAGATTCAGGCTTGACAAGCAAATCTATAAACCACAACTCATCAGCTCTTCAGATTTGAGATTCCAAGAAATTCCATATTACTAGATAATTCAAAGTTTACAACTGGCATAATGTTGTCTAAGTTCTATCCGCATCCCCAACTTGCCGGATTAATTATCAGTATTGAGAATTAAAGTAATCAACAAATTTTGGGTCTCTTTTCTATCAGTGTTCCTTGCTTTTTATTAACACATGTCTCCTGTAATTTCATACTCTTTTAGTTTTCCAGCTGATGCCTCAAATAAGAAAGCACAGTTCAACTGTTACTAATTCCAGGACACTTCAAATCAAGAGTATTAGTTTCTGAATTGAATCAATGTGAGTTTCAGAAATCAGAATCTATGAAAAGGAATTAAACTAGAGAAGGAATTTCGTTCAACAATGCAATTTGTAACCACCAAGAATTCAACTTAATAACTTCTGATTTCTAAAACTTAAATTTTAGAATCTGAATTCAAATGAACTTAAACTAGAATCATATATGATTAGTTTTAGGATATAACTAGAATCTGAGCATGTAACAATTTGGAACTGTTTATATTGGAATAGCACACTAATTTGGATATAACTTCTAATCAGTGATCCCATTACCATTGTCAGATATTCAGTTGTGGTTGGACAATTTGAGAAATACTTTTAATTCCTTCCCATCTGCTGCTGCATTAAAGTTCTTCAATGACCAGAGAATTTCAATGAAAACTTGGCACGCAACATGTTGAAACATCAGTAATGAAACCATCCCCTTCTTCGATTTTGAAGTTTACATTCAAGATATCAGTTATAAAATCTTGTACCCAAAACAAGTTCAGGTATTAACAAGTTGATAGAATTAGATCATTGCTCAAACCCCCTTAACAGCAACATTTGAAGCTAAGTTACGATACAGAAATAATTGCAACATTTAGATTCAAGAAATCAACTTCAACTTCAATCCAAGCAAACTTCAATCAATATTCAGGAAGCAATAACTAATTATCAGGTTTGAACTTTTCATTTCAGCAGATTAATTTCTTCACCTAAGTTTCAATCATAAACTGTGACAGTCTATTACAAGCAGAATTTAAAGTTACAGAATCTCCAAAGATTTGAAACTAGTTTTCTCATATTCTACAACTGAAGATTCGAGTTTCAAAAAAAATTTATAACTCAAAGATCCTTAGGCTTAAATTCTGCACTTCATTTATAATTTTAGTAGCCTCTCTATTTTGGTCATTTGTAACATTGAATTTCCATTAGAAATCCAGATGTGTAGATTCAATTTCTGTCAACTTCTGCTTATTATCAGCTTCACTTCCAACAAATCAAATGTTTATCAAGTACTTCTAGTAACTTCATTAGCATTCCAAAGTGAAATTCATTTCTATATCATTCCAATTTTTCAAGTTCAATACATATCCCACAATTTGAGAAAGAATTATGCACAAGAAAATACTGATTTTTTAGATTTGAGCTGAATTCTTACATCTCTTGCTTAAGCTTTCTTCATTTTACTTCAAGTAATCAAAAGGTTGTTACATAAAATGTAGATTAGTTTAATGAAGAGGTCCCTTGCAAAGAATAGAGCATCATTCAGCCTTTAAATAACCAAAGTGTTTCCTGAAAACAAAATTCAAAATTTTGAACCAATGCACTTCCAAACATCTACAGATCTTTATACTTATAACAATTTCCTTCTCTTAATGACAATTAACAAAACCTAAAATTGAAGGATCAGTGAGTCTAATCGAGTCAATTCCTGCAGCAGTTCAGGGTAAAACAGAAGTCCATTTTCAGCTCAAAGCAACAGCAAATCTAGTTCAGAATAGATTCAAACAGATGGAGCTCCATCAGATGAGTTTAGAAATCTGATTCAACCATTCTATAGTTGAAGAACCATCAACAGCTGAAATTGTTCAGTTTCAGTAGCTACAAAAGCTCATTGTTTTAGTTCTGTTTCTGAATTTCCTGCATTGTTCAATTATTCTTCATTATAAAATTCTGTTATAAAATTTGTAGAGGCCATAGAAGCAAGAATACTATTTGTTACAGCATCTTGTAAGGCTTCACTTAAGCTCCTCAATTGCTTAAATGTTGCTTCTGATTTTTGATACACTTGATACTAAGTTACAATACTTCTCATGTTCTACATTTGTCTCACAGAATTCTGAATTCCTTACTGCTTCCTCACTTCAAGCTTCAACAATTAATTCCCATAGACTTACAATCATTTAATCAAATAATAACTTGAATTCCCATCTTATTTCAGCTTAAGTATGTCAATTTGAAAAAACTTATTGCAACTCAAAAATCCAGCAATTTGACACTATCAGAATGCTGCCCTGCAATATGATACCCCATGTAACTGAATTCTGTTTCCAGCATTATCACATTAGTGTTTAAAGGATCAATTGCTACCCTTTTCTTCAACTTTCCCAAGCAAATGATGCTATATTCAAGTACTTCGTTGATGAAATAATAATCACCAAATGAATTCCCCATTAAAGTCCATTGTGATCAAATTTCAATAGCTCACTTGTCTAGCATTTTTGTGTCCAGATTCTGTGCTGAAATCATGTTGTGTTGAAATCATCCTTCCTTATTTCAGATGCCATGAAAGACAAGCATACCATTTATCTTCAGCAAATTCTTAAATTCAACTAAGCTTCCACTCTTATCAATGCATTCACTTATATGTTACTGAATTGGAATTTCTGAATTCAAGAACATAATAAGACAGAAATGAAACTGATTTATAAGTTCTGATTGGATGCTTAAATTTCTGAATATGTGTAAACAGAATTCTGAAATTAAGGTTAATTCAATGTGCCAATTCACATCACAGAATCTACAATTCAGTAACTCCTTTTCCTTCCAGCAATCCTTGAGGAAAACGTCATCAGCCACTCTTCAATCCTTAAGATTTCAATAGAGTACACTTCCCCCACACTTAAACCTTTGTCCATCTAGTCAAGCTAACTCATCAAGCAATTAATCCAAAACTCTCAACAAAATGGACCAAGCAAAGGTGATCAAAGGTTAAAATACTAGAAGATAATGTTCTGAGAAAATTATGGGAAAAATAAATTAGACTTTGAAATAGACTAAAGAAAAGAGTTCAATGATAATTATCCTTCTTTTCCATGCATCCATATGCTATTGTGACTTTGAAAAGAAACCAAGCAAGTTCTAGAGTTCAATTGTTATGAGTGCATGTCACACAAAAGAGAATAATAGAGTATAGGCTTGTAGTGGTCCTTTCTAGGTATTTTTTATGCAATGAAGGTTAATTAATTAAAATGGAATTCACCCACCAAACTAACCAATATCATGTAAGTAAAGCATCCAATCATGTCATATGACCTAAAATTGATGGTCAAATATAAAATTGATGGTCAAATTCATGGAGAATTTTATTAAAAATGGCATGCTATGTAACTAAACTAAATGCAAAGTATGGAAGTAAAATGCAAAATGAAAAGTATGAAACTAAAGAAATGTATAAAGAATTTATTAACAAGACATGAATTAAAATGCAAAATAAAGCTAAATTAGAACTAACTCTCCTTTCATTCCCGGTGGTTGAAGAAGGTTTAGAAGAAGTATCCACCCCAGAAATGGAATAATCATGGTTCCACTCTAATTCTTCTTATTAATCATTTTTCCATTGAAAATTCTTTCTGGAGATCTGAGGCGGTTCAGTGTAAGCATCCACTCCGGAAGCTTATGTTCTCCTATAACATCAATAAAAGAAAACACCTCCCACACGCAAGTGGGATAAAAAGAAAATAAGAGAATATTAGTGTGGGTTAAAGATATTTCAAAAAATGAATCACATCTAATAAAGTCAACATTTGGTACCTCTATTAAGTTTTCTGAAAAATCACAAAAAATACTCACCTTGTCATGTTGAAAGGTACCTGGAGTGGTGTTTGTTACCTCCTTTCCACCAAGTAAATGCTTAGACTCTAGTTCTGGTGAATGTACAACTTCATGTAGTGATTCTTGGGTGTTTGGCTCTATAGCACAAGTCCCTACACTTACATCCTCTATTCTTGGTGATTCTTGAGGTAATGCTTCCAGTAAGCATTCCCCTACACTTAAATTCTTTTCATGTAAATTTCCAATTCCTGCATCATTCACAACATCTAAAGCAACATCATTAGTAGAATCAGAAATTTGAACAACTACATCATCACAACAATAAAAAAGTACTAAAAGAATATAGTGAAGAAGTAGATGCAGTGTCAGGCCTGACAAGAGCTCCACAATACATCTCCTCACTGGCTCTTTGTTTTTGTAATTGGTTGATGGATGATCCAATTTGATCTAACTGACTCTGTATGTTCTGTATCCTTGAAAATTGGTCCTCTTGATGCTCTCTCATTTGTTGCACAATCTCATTGGACTTCCATATTGACTTTGCAAATTGTTCTTGTACATCCTCATACTGATATTTAGGCGCATAATTCCCAGTCTGAGGCTGATAATAAAGACTCTCCCTCCAATCTCCAAAATGTTGATAATATGGATTCATGGTAAAAAGAATTTCCTGTTCTTACACTGAAATACTAGCAAATAAAATTAGAAGACTCAGGAGCAAATAAAATCAAACACATGGATATATAATCATGAAATCAATCAAAACAACAAATATTTTTAAGTTTTCCAAATAAAGAACAATCCTAAGATTATCAAACAATGTATTCCTCGGCAACGGCGCCAAAATTTGATAACAAGTATGTCACACTCGTAAAACAAATTAACAATGTATATTCACTGAACCCCTTAACTACACAATAATATTGTAATAATGAGCCCAGGATCGATCTCTTGAGGAACTACGGGTAAGATGTAATCTAGGATTGTCAGTTATTCCTATTTTTGGGATTTTAATATATAAATGGGGGAGTTTAGACTTTGAATTTAAATCTAAAAAATGAAAGCACAACAATTAAGAAATTATTCTAATGCATAAAGAAAACCTAACTAGGTGCCAATAATCAAACCATAACGTATTATCACCTTACGTTGTCATTAAACCATCAACACTCACTTAAACTAAGATTGAACAACAAGACATAAATGAATACGATCTAAAGAAAAATTTAAATCCTAACTATAGAAACTAAACTTCTCAACAGTGCTACAAATTAAGCTAAAGCAGAATTAAGAACAATTTCAAACATCAATTGAAACTATTTTACCAAAATCACTTGAATTAAAACACTTAAGCTAAAAATAACTATCATTACTGAATCCAAATAATATAAACTGAAATCTAAATCTATCAACAGTAAAAGAATACAAAAATTAAACTCTAAACCATCTCAACACCAAATCACTTCTCACGGCAACTTCTCCTTGCCGTCACACAAGGAAGCATCGGTGAAACCTCACTTCAGCAATCGTTGAAGACAATCTCAGTAGCTAAACTCAACTAAACCTTTACTAGATTCACCGGACACCTCTCCAAGCGAAACTGATGAAGATCGGAGCTGCCAACCTCAAGAAATCTGACAATCTGTGAGCTGCAACCTCAGATCTGATGTGGAGAAGAAGATGGATGGAATGTCGCCGTGAATGGTCTAGTAGCAGTGGAGGAACGCCGCCAATGCTCACTGATGGAAGTGGAACCACCGATTGGAGGAACGCCTCCAAATCAGTCGCGATAGAGCAGAGGTTCGCGGACACAATTCTCGTCGTAGGAACGCCTTGGAGCGAGGTCAGATCACCGGAAGCTAGTCGCAAGTATCTGAGAGCATCGTCGCCGATGAAGTTGGCCAGAAAATGGATCTGAAGTGGAGATGGGGTTGGAATCCCGGAAGAAGCTCGCCGCGGGACGCGAAGCATAGTGCGGAGGAATCGATGAAGAGAAAACACTGTAGCTTCTTTGTTTTGAATCAGATCCAGACCTGAACGGACGATTGAAATTGATTTGGATCTTGATCAACGGTGGAAAGTCACTTAAAATCCGATCTGAAGGTGCTAATCTTGATCTAGGGTTTGGATCTACTCTCCCTTAGGTCAGATTGACCAGATCTTCACTTGATGGTTCAGATCTATCCAATATTTGATGAACGGTCCATAATGCTCTACAGCTTGATATTCTCGTTTAAACTTCGATTCGAGCACAAATTCGGTTCAAATAGATCCAAATCCAAAATCCTTTGATGCCTACAAAATAAGAATCAAATATTAGCATTAAATAACACGAAAATAAAATAATTTATAATTAAGTCCAAAATCTATACAATGCATAAAATATGATGTAACCATGATTTAAACCTATGAAATCAACATCAAACCATTCTTATATGAATCAAAATAATACAGTAAAATCATGGTTATCATTCATCTTTTTTATAAATCTTGAAAAAACAAACACAAGAGGTTATCGGTTTTAGGTTATCATTTTGTTATCGATTTTATTTTCCGATTTCATGTTTCAATATTGTGTTTTTATTAAGGTATTTGTAGTTAAACCTAGTTTACTGTAAGAAGTTAAATATCTGATTTCTTTGAAAGGCTTTGTCAAGGAAGTGGTAGATGATCTCATACCCAAGGCCTAGTGCCACACCATGTTTAACTTGGAAGTCGATCTTTGAAATAGATATTTGATTGACTTCTGTAATATGGTTTAACTTAGGAAAATCACATCGTTAAACTTGGAGTAAAAATGTTAAATATCATTTCCAATCCAAATTTAACTTCTGAAGGACAATTTGGATTAATAATGTTATGCATCGTTTGCTATCCAAATTTAACTTCAGGAGAGCACATGGGTAGCTACGATAGTTCTATGCTTGTACAAAATTTTTGTACAAGGGAAGTAGAACGTTATTCCGAGTAGCAACCAACAGTTAGATCAATGATGAGTTATTTAGAATTACCAAATTCATTTTGGGGATATGCTTTGAAAACGCCAGCGTACATTCTGAACTTGGTACCTTCTAAGTCAGTACCCTCTACTCCCAATGAATTGTGGAATATGCGTAAGCCTAGTCTAAGACACATTCAGATTTGGGGTAGTCTAGAACATGTGCTGAAGGGAGATGCTGATAAGTTGGAATAATATACAAAAGTTCGCTTGTTTGTGGGTTATCCAAAAGGAACGAAAGGTGGTTTGTTTTATAGTCCCAAAGATCAGAAGGTCATTATTAGCACCAATGTCTGATTTTTAGAAGAGAATTATGTAATGCACCACAAGCCCATGAGTAAAATTATTCTTGAGGAAATAAGAGAGGGCACGTCTAATTTAGTACCAACGGTACAAGATGAGATACCAAAAGAAACTGTAACACGTGTCACAAATGATGCACAATTACAGGTAGTGCCTCGTCGTAGTGGGAGAGTTGTTCGGCAACCTGATAGATGCAGGTTTTTTGGAGAGTCTTCGGACTTGATTCTTGGTGAATATGAACCTGATCTCTGGACATATGATAAAGCACTCCAAGATAAAGATGCAGCATGTTGGCAAAGTGCAATGAACTTTGAAATAGAATCAATGTATTCTAATCAAGTCTGGGAGCTTGTAGAACCACCAAATAGTGTAAAAGTCATTGGA
Organism: Zingiber officinale; assembly: GCF_018446385.1. Taxonomy (NCBI): domain Eukaryota; kingdom Viridiplantae; phylum Streptophyta; class Magnoliopsida; order Zingiberales; family Zingiberaceae; genus Zingiber; species Zingiber officinale. The sequence goes on from NC_055986.1 coordinate 55,327,215, forward strand.
TGTAAATGAGTCTACAAAAGGAAAAGAGGGGCAGATGGGAAGGTGAAAACCTTTAAAGTAAGGCTTGTTGCGAAGGGGTATACTCAGAAAGAGGGAATCGATTATGAAGAAATCTTTTCGCTGATAGTCATGCTTAAATCTATCTGGATTCTTTTATCTATTGTTGCTCATATGGATTATGTGGTTTGGCAAATGGATGTCAAGATAGATTTCCTTAACAGAAGTCTTGAAGAAAACATTCATATGAAGCAACCAAATGGATTCATTGCGAAGGGTAAAGAGCATCTTGTATGTAAGCTCAATCGATCCATTTATGGATTGAAGCAAGATTCAAGATCTTGGAACATCTGGTTTGATGAAGTGATTCAGTCTTATGGATTCATTCAGTGTTCGGATGAGTCTTGTGTATACAACAAAAGTGACAAAAACGTGGTGGTATTTCTTGTACTATACGTAGATGACATTTTGCTTGTTGGCAACATTGTCAAAGTGTTATCAGACGTAAGGGTATGGTTATTCAAGCAGTTTAATATGAAGGACTTGGGAGAATGTGGGCATATTCTTGGGATCAAAGTAATAAGGGATCGCAAGAAAATGATGTTGTGCTTATCCCAAGCTTCATACATCGATACTATCCTAGCTTGTTTTAGCATGAAAAACTCCAAGAAAGGTTTTTTACCTTTTTGGTATGGAGTACCTTTATCTAAAGAAATATGTCCTAAAACATCAAAGGAGATAGAGGAGATGAAGGCAGTTCCTTATGCTTCGACTGTAGGAAGCCTAATGTATGCGATGCTATGTACGAGACCGGATATCTGTTTTGCCGTGGGCATAGTTAGCAGATATCAAAGTAACCTAGGACTGGGACATTAGACTGTCGTAAAGTATATATTAAAGTACCTGAGAATGACTAGAGATTATATGCTAGTTTACCAAACAGATGATTTGATCCCTATGGGTTACACGGATTCCGACTTCCAATCGAATAGGGACAGTAGTAAATCAACCTCGGGGTATATGTTTACTTTGGGAGGTGGAGCCATAGCATGGAGGAGTGTTAAGCAGAAATGTGTTTCACACTCTACCATGGAAGCTGAGTATGTGGTAGCCTCTAAGGCAGCCAAAGAAGCTGTATGACTCAGAAACTTCTTGATGGACTTAGATGTGATTCCTGGATTTGTCCAAAATTATCACAATTTATTGTGATAATAGTGGTGCAGTAGCGAACTCGAAAGAACCACAAGCCCATAAGGCAAGTAAACACATTGAGCGCAAGTACCACCTGATACTAGACATCGTAAAGTGAGGAGAAGTTGTTGTCACCAAGATTGCATAAGCGAATAACCTGGCAGATCCTTTCACTAAGGCCCTTCTGGTGAGAGCTTTTGATGGGCATGTTGAGGGGATGGTAATAAGATGTATGGTAGCATATATGGCAGCATAGTCTTTTAGTATAAGTGGGAGATTGTTGAGATGTATACTATAAGCCTAGCTTTTTGTATGAACATCTGTTTTTGAGATATTTTGAAATGAGAATCACTTTGGTCAAACATCTGCATTTTATATTTCTATATACGTCGATGCAGTTGTCCATTTAATTTATATTGTAGATAACATGGTGTGTGGTGCCACATAGAAGATCATGATTATCGGTTCCTTATAAATTATAAATAGTAGCTCACAACTAAGATGAATAGTGACAAACCATTGGAACGGTTGTAGTGTAATTTGGTATTAGTTTGTCCTGACTATATAATTACACTAATACACTATGTGTGTATTGAGCAGGACCATTTGAGGTTGTTCGATTTATACTGACTATATAAAAGAACAAAACCTATATTATTATGGATGTGCGTACTCTTAATCTCGAGATAATAACAAACACATATGCTTAGTATTTATTTCTTTAACTTATCAATGGGTGAGATTTATTCATTAAATCAATAGACCCGATAAGTTGGGAGATAGTACCATTTATATGGTGTATTGTTGATTGTAAAGGGAAACTGTGTCCTATTTATTTAGGTTGATGATGTCCCCTTGAGGAGCTCATAAGGATTATCATGTAAACCCTGCAAGTGGACTTAGTCCGACATAATAATTAAGTTGAGTGGTACTACTCTTGGAGTCAGATGTTAATTAAATGAGTTGTCAATAACTTATTTAATTAACGGGCATACGATATCTTAAAAACAGGGAGGTTAACGCACTCATGATAAGTAGGAGCCCATATTGTAATATGGGATTGATGTGGTAGTTCAATAATGACCCTTTAGTGGTATGAGTTATTATTGATGAACTTGAGTTGGGTGTTCGGGTAAAACACAGGAAGCTCAAGTCCATCAGGAGGTCAAAGTCAATTCCTCCTCTAGGTCCCTGTTGTAGCCTCTATATATAAAGCCTCGCATCCACCCATCCATAATCAGGTTTGGTTTAACTTGGTTTGGTTTAACTTAACTTGGTTTAGTTTAACTTAACTTGATTTGTTTTAACAAAGTTTGTTTAGATTTTTTCTAAACAAAATTTTGTTAATTTTTCTTTCCTTGTAACTAACGATAAGTCTATAACAAGGAGTAGGATGTGGCCCCTAAAACCTACTTTTCTTATTCTCCATAATCCCTTCTCTCCTTGTGGTTGCCGCCCCCTCTCCTCTTCCTAGGGTCGGCGGCACAAACCTATTCTCCTCCCCCCTTTCCCTCTCCTTCTCCTTGCTTAGGGTCGGCACCCTTATTCCCTCCTCCTCTTTGGTGGCCAGCGCCCCCCTTTCTCCCTTGGTGGCTGGCAACCCCTTCTCACTTGGTGGTCGGCGCCCCTTCCCATCCACTTGTGGGCGGCGGCTTGAAGAAAGGGAAGAAGAGCAAGAAAAGCAAGAAGAGAAAGAAGAGGAAGAAGAAGAGAAAGAAGAAGATTAGAAGGTGCCCCATCCTAGTGACTCTTTTGTGGCCGGTGGTTTTGGAAGAGAAGAAAAGAGGGTGGTGTTGTCTTGGTAGATCGTCGCCCACACGACGTCTAAGAAGAGGAGAGGAATACGGCAGAAGATCAAGAGGTCTTTAGCTACGAAGAAAGGTACAACTAGTTCTTTAATTCCGATGCGTAATTGGTTTTTTTTTATTCGTGTCGATTTTGGATATCGATTTGAATACCAACACAAGAGGACAACGATCTTGTGCTTCGATCAAGGTGCGCTTTGATCAATCAAGATCTTGCTTGATTGATCAAACACATGTTTGATTGAGCATGGGGGTTGCTAGGAAAGGTTCTGTGCTCGTACAAAATTTTTGTACAGGGGATTTACACAAAACGGAATTTCCAGCACCAACAATAGAGACCTTGACATTTTAGGCTTCTCATAGTTTATCTATGGTAGAGTGTTCTCACATAGCCCGTAACTAGATAGCTACATCCTTTCTGCCCACGAGTTATCTGTGGTAGAGTGCTCCCGCACAGATAGGGGCACTATCATTTCAGGCTTGTCACGGGTTATATGTGGTAAAGTGTTCTCACATAGCCTGTAGTTAGATAGCTACATCCTATCTACTCACAAGTTATATGTGGTAGAGTGTTCTCGCATAGACAGGGACACTAACATTTCGGACTGTCCATGTGTTATTTGTGATAGAGTGTGCTCGTGTAGTCCTTAGCTAGATAGCTAGATGTCTTCGTCATTTGTATTTGCTTGTGGTGGAGTGTTGCTCCCACATATCTTGTATTACTTGTGGTGGAGCGTTGCTCCCACAAATATTGTATTGCTTGTGGTGGAGCATTGCTCCCACATACGATGGATTGTTAGTGGTGGCGCATTGCTCCCACATATGGTTTATTATTGTGATGGAGTGTTGCTCTCACATTTGATGATCTAGTATTGTTTTATCATACATTTATATATTGTTATATAGATTGCCCAAGAGTTAAAAGCAAGTCTGTTACTGATCCTTGTGATTTACTTATCGTTATACCATGTGTGATAAATTGGTACTAGTACGTGTGTTTATCATGTCATATATGACTATGTCCTTATTTCTCTTTTGAGACTGTATATCTATGATCGCCTTACATTTTTGTCCATGCACTACCTTGTTCTTATTACCCGCTGAGTGATCCACACTCACCACCCCTTGTACTGGTTTTTCTTTTGTCAGGTAACAGGTAAATGATAGAAGAGTTGGTTGTGGGATCCTACTGCCAATCCTATGTCATATCTGAGATTAGTTTTCCACTGCTATTTCATTCTACGCTATTTGTATTTTGTATTTTGACTTGGTATCAAGTTATGTTGTCTTGTTTATAGTTTTGAACCTTGTGGTCACTTTAATTCATTTTTGAGTTTTATTATGATGTAAGTCATGCTAGCATGCTGTCAGTTTATTATGTTGTGTTATTTTTATGTTCTATTTATGTTTTTTGTTGTGTTTTGTTTCAGCCGTGTGGGATATTTATTATATAGCTGTGTGGTTATGTTCTTTTTGTTCCAACCATGTGAGCTGTGTATATAACTGTGTGGTTGTGTATGTTCAGTCATGTGGGATGTTGATAGCTTGTGCGTAGTCTTGTGACATTATATACATGTTTCATTGGTCACTGCTACAAGGGAAGTACTGTCCGTTATTTTATTTTTTTTGTCGGACAACCTTATCCTCGGGATATGATAAAAAATATTTTCAATTTACTTTTTTTTACATCTCACCCATTATAGATTTTCCAACATAATAATTTGATAAGTGTGAGAGATGATTTATTTGATTAAGTTTCATATCAAGTTTAACTTTTTAAATTTTGTTAATAATTGATAAAGAATTAAGATTAATTAAATAAATTTTTAATTAAAATTAATTAAATTGATTTCGAATTGAATTATTTCGTTAGATTTAATTAGGTTGAAAATTAATTTCAAATTTAATTATTTACGTTATATTTAATTAAATTGAGATTTAATTACATTAAATTTAATTAAATTAATTTCAAATTGAATTAAATTCCATATTAATTTTTGATTGTATTTGAATTATTATTTCGATTAATTTCAAATCAACAATTAGTAATTTCGAATTGATTTTGAACTGAATAATTAATTTAGTATTTATTAAAATAAGTTGATTAATTAATATAGAATTATTTTCATATTAATTTGGTTAAGTTTAAAGTTAATTATGGGTTAAATTTAATTAGTAATAAATAAATTATTCAGTTAATTAAATTAGAATTAAGTTATCCTGAATTAATTTTGAATAATTAATTTTGGATTGCTGATTAATTTTGAATTAGTTAATTATTATTTTGATTAAATTGAAATTGATTAATTATATTTGAATTTATATGAAGATTAATTATTCAAATTAAGTTGATTACTTAATTGGTTAGTTGGCTAATTAATTAGATTAAATATTGTAAAAGATTCTTTAACCCTTGTTTCAAAATTAGCTTTGAGTTCATCGAGGAGTTTATAGGGTAAGCTTCCTGGCTTTGGTGAGTCACAAAGTATATCATTAATGTAGCCACGTGCCTAACATAAAACTTTCCAAAAACAACCAACCTAAAGAACTTAATACTAGGTTTTGGTCTAACTAGCTCATGTTTGACTCAAGTAATTTCAGCAAGATCCACTAGTTCTAGTGCGCCATGTAGAACAGGTAAGGAGCTATAGCACTAAACACGCAGAAAGCGGAGTGGAAAAATAAGTTTGTTTCCAGAAGATCCATACGAAAGAAAACCATATACTAAGTATTTGTTAAAGGGAGTTATACCTTTAGTGCATGAACACGAACTCCCGACCGCTAAGATCTCAGCACGATCAAACCTTCTTGCCTCTTTTAGTGTCCACACGAACAAGCCTTCCGTCCGTCTCACGAACTTAAGAAATGGAGAAGAAAAAACACCTAAGGTTGTGCTAGCAACCACACTAGGAGGTTTCGGCCATAAGAGGGAAGAGAGGAAGAAGAAGAGCAAGAACAAAATTCTCATCATGAAAATGAATCCAAAACCTCTTTTGTACTCATTCATGAAATTGTCTTAATGTCAATTACCTTAATTGACATTAATATTTGTCTTCATCCAATGCATTCAACACATGAGCAATTCAAAATTGATTAGTCTTTATCCCATGCATGATCAATTAATTCTATATCGAACAATAATCCTCTTCTTCATTAATTCAAATTTATCAAATCAATCAACGAGTCAAACTCATTAATCATTAATCCAAATTGACTCAATGAGTCTAATTTGAATTGGATTCAATCCAATAGTTGGATCCAATTAAGTCTAACTCCATGAGTCCAATTTGAATTAGACTTAATCCAATGATCCATCATATGAACCTATCTCTAAATCAACTTGTTCTTTGTGTGTAACCCAATAGGTTCGCGTAACATTGACAATGTCTCTAAAACTATTTTAGATATATAAACAATGAGTGGCATCTAATAAGGCATCATTGCTATCCAAGTGATGAGAATGTCGAGATCCGACCTAACCTTTTCGTGGCTATCATCTTGTATGACTTAATCCTTAAACTCTTGATATCTAGATTGATCAATGAGATATAGACCATAACATCCTCTTATCAATCTTTGTGTTTCTTGATCTCTAAGAAGACGACACACTCAAAATCAAATAAGCTCAATATCGCATATTGACTCATTTAAGCATGACCATGCATTCTTGTGTCCTACTAATCAAGGGGCCCACAGATATCACTTCCGTTATATGGAAGGGATAGATCATATCTACATCATTCACTCCCTCCGAATAACTTATTGCATACCCAGTGACAGCCTTTCTAGTCCACACTACAACAAAATCGCTCATAGACATCAGTGGAACAACAACGGTTTTAGGCTAAAACCGATGTCTTTGAGTATTTTACACCGGTTTTTCTAAAAACCGGTGTCTATGAGCGCAGATTTTAGCTCATAGACATCGGTTTTTTAGGCGATGTCTATGAGCGCCTTTTTTTTCGTTAATAGACACTGATTTTAACATCGGTTTTTAAAATCCGATGTTAATGAACCCAAATAAAATATTTTAATTTTCCCCACAAGCCAAAATCTGCACACTGTGAATTCCCTCCAAACCTAAATCTTTATCCCGCCCCTTCCTCCGTGCGACCATCTCTCTCGCGATAACCTAAACCGAGACATCTCTCTCAGCCTAAACCTAAACCTCCGACCATCCGACCATCCGACCATCCGACCATCTCTCTCAGCCTAAACCTAAACCTAAACCTCCGACCATCTCTCTCAACCTCATCTCCCTCTTCCCCCCTTCCTAGATCCTCTCCCGATCAGGATCAAGACACGACGAACTTGCTTCTCCGTCCAACCACACCGCATCTCCTCCAACTCCTCCATTTGGTTGAGAAGAGGAGGCCTTCTTCGCATTCCGATAGTTTTTCCTTCATCCATCTCCGGTCCAACATTCACTGTCATCGTTGGAGTCCTTCTTTACATTCCGAAATTTTTTTTCTTTATCCATTGTCACTACTGAAGTTCTTCCTCATCTTCAATAGTTTAGCAGGTGGGTTAAGTCAAAATGGGTGGCGCCACAATTATCAAGGCTATAGATAATACGCTACCTTCGTCCTCGAGCGAAGTGGCAGTGAGCGACGCCTCGCCATCGACGAGACCAACCTCTTCGAAACCCTAGGCGGAATCCAGCCCTTCATCGATCTCTCAACCAATTTCTACAACAGGTGAGCTGATCTACCTACCTCTTCCTCCGCGGCCCTCTCCGTCCGTTGTAGATGCTCGATTGATTATGACCATCTCTGATTTTGTTAACACAGATGGTTGGTAGGGTTTTCGCTGATGAGGAAGAGTGGGGTTCTGATCTATCTTTTCGAATTCGAAGAAGGAGGACGGGATTTGGAACCAGTACGAGTTCTTCATTCAGAGGATGGGAGGCCCTAATCTGTATTCCTAGAGGAAAGGTGAAGGGAACTTGTTCTTTTGATGTCTGATAGCTTCTTTCTGAAACTTGCACTATTTGTTTCGCCTTTTAAAGTAGCAAAATCATTTAGCATCTTCCAAATTTATCATTTTATATTTGTTTTATATGATCAGAATCTTACACAAATTGATTATTGTGATGATATTCGTATCATTGTAATTTCATATGACCTCTTAAATACTCTATTCTCTTTTGTAATCACCTTGTGTTCAGGATTTGTTCATTGAGCCTTTAGGAGAATGGTGGTTAGGAAGTACAAGAATGGTTGGTGTCCTACTTTGATGCATACTGAGATATTGTTATACCGATCATATCTCTGGTGTTTCGGTTATGTGATTATATCAAAAATAGTCACATAACTGAAACACCTGAGTTCGTGCATTTGAATTTATTATGAATAATTAATTTTAGTTTGTGGATATGCTGCTATATTTAGACCAGTATTATGGAGTTTGATGCAACAAAAGGCATGTTTTATTCATTTGGTAAGGAAATCATAAGAACAATTTAGTATCTGGACTCAGCTGATACAGAAGAAAAAATCTGAAAAATATACAAGAAATTGATACATCCATCTCTCTCTATAGATTCTAGTTCTAAGTTTGCTTCTGTAATGAAGGGAAACCTTTGGCTGAATTGTTGCAACACGGTTTCGTTTGAATCAATCATTATTGCAGGTCATCCAGCTCTGATCGGACGACATGCACCATTCCCTGTTACACACCAAGCTGCTGAGAGGTGGTTGCACCACATGCAACAAGCACTCGATAGCACCATGAGCATCGATCCTAATTCAAAAGTCAAAATGATGAATTTTTTCAGGCACATATCAACCCACACTGTGTCTTCCTTTGTTGATGATATGAATACTATTATTATTTTTATTATTTAGGCTGGCTTTCAGGCACACTGCTTACTTTCTCGTGGGTGGGAATGAGATGACAAGGCAAAGGCAACAAGTTCTCAATGTAAGCATGCAGCAAATGGACCATCAACATCTACTTGAGATTCAACTTGCTCTTTAATTGACACAGTTACTTGATATCATAATTCCCTTTTGTGTTTGGCATGGAGCGCACAGTCTATGTTAACTGCAATGACATAATTCCCTTTTGTGAATTGAAGCCAATCACAGACACTTGCATAGTTGTGTATATGTGGTAAGCTTTCGATCGAATTGGACTTTATTTATATGTTTTATTAATTTATATTTTATCATTTTTTGTTCTTTGCTGTAGTGAACAAAGTATTTTTTGTTCTAATCTATCAACAGATGCTTGTGGAGTCCTTAAGGTTCTATTCTTGGTATGCCGAAGCAAAAAAACAAAGTTGGATTATTTTGATCAAGTTCATCAAACTAAAATTCTTGTTATTCTTCTGTGATACTAATAGGTGTTGCATTTTCAAAGCATCTAGTGCAGATCTATGCTTTTAATTTAAATGAAGAATTACGACAACATTTGGAGGTCAGTTAATAGTTATGGTGTTTGGCAACCATATATATGATGATGATGATAGCATCTTGTTCTGCAGATTGATGCTCATATAGGCAGTGTTAATGACATTGCCTTTTCCTATCCCAAGAAGACTCTCTCGATCATCACTTGCGGCAATGACAAGGCAATTAAAGTGAGTAAAACCATGTGGTTGATCAGTCAGAAGATTGTACAAGAAGAATTGTATGTTCTTAACAGGTTCCGTTGCATGATGAATAGGTGTGGGATGCTTCAACTGGATAGAAACAGTATACTGGACAGAAACAGAATTATATATTTCTAGTGTTTCATTATTTCTATCTGTGAAGTTTTTCTTCTCAACTTCAACTGATGGTAAAATCAAAGCACTTGGTTCCAATGCAGTTTTTCTTCTGGATGCAGTTTACTAGCACTTGGTTCCAATGCAGTGCATAAACTCTGGCAGTGGCCGTGCGATGAACGAAATCCATCGGGCAAGGTCAGAAAGAAACAGTTGTAAGAAATTATCTATTTGCTATAAGCCTAGTGCTGATTGTTTGCTTTGCTTGTTCAGTCAACTGCATCTGTTGCTCCTCAGCTCCGTCAGCCACCAAATGGTATTCTTATGACCAATGAAAGGAGTGATAACAATCCAGAAGAAGCAACTGCTTGTATTGCTTTATCTAAGAATGACTCTTATGCAACGTCTGCATCAGGTGGAAAAGTTTCTCTGTTAAATATGAGGACTTTTAAGGTGCGTAGCCATATTTTATCAACACACACTCAGAAGAATTTTTTTTTGTATTATTTGTGTGCCTTTACCTTCATTAGATTCGTCTGGCAGGAAGATGTTGTTGATGAATATATAGATTCGTGCATATGTAAGTGAAACCCTTCCCATTGTTTGACAAAAGATGACATATTCTCAGAGTGAAGCAACACAATGGCATATTAAAAGGTGGAGCAAAAGCATGCTCTGGTGGAAGGCCTTGGAGTCTTGCATGTATTATTCGAGGATTCAAGGATCGAAGTGAAGGTAAATGTCTTTGCTTGACTTTATCAAGTAGATAGCGTCAAGTTAAAACAAGTGTTAATGCCTCGTGTGTCAAAATCAAAATTGTTGTTATGCATCGAATAAGAGTTGCAAATCTTTTACTACTTTTTACAACTTTGTTCTGCAACTTTTGGATAATCTATTGTAGGATGCCCAAGATTGTTCAGCAAGTTTATGATTCTGATTCTGCTTAGGCTCAGTTTCAGTCTATAGCTAGTTGATTCTAATTTTGACAAAATATGACAAAATTTTTTAATGAACCCATATCAGGTGGTTATTAGTAAATAGGACAGAGAAATATATTATCAACATCAATGAACCCATATTTTTGCTAACTATTTGGTCAGCTATATGGTTCTTAGTTCTTACTCCTCAATTGAACTCTATGCAATATGCATGACTAAACCATTGGAGTCTTAATTTTGTCAAGGTCTTCACTTTGTTTAACTATATTATATATTTTATTGAATGTCATTGAATATGTATATTTTTCTCGTGTTCTGGTTATTTGAATTTACAAACTAATTGCACAGATGACAGGGAAGAGGGATGACTGGGAAAAGGGAGGTGCGAACGAGAAAAGGAGAATGGGGTCGGACTTCTACCACTGAGGACTTCAGAGCCGACCACTGAACTATGCTATGGGACCTAGGGAAAGGATTGAATGTTGGATCTGGACAGGAAGTGAGGCCTACTACTCCGTGGGGTACCCATTAATGGTTAGGGATAGTATATCTATTAGCTAGCTTTTGATGTAAAAAGAATGTTTGGGTATTTTATGGATATTGTTCTAAGAAGATTATTTATATAATTTGTTAATATTTGTGTATTTTATGGATATTATTGAATGAAGAATATTTGTATAATTTATGAATATTTGTGTATTTTTTTGTTATTGTCGATTTTTCATGGTTTCGGAAATCAAATTTGTGAAAAAATATACATATTACATCGGTTTTCCACCGCTGTAAAACCGGTGTTATTAACTAATATTACATCGGTTTTCCACCACTGTAAAACCGGTGTCGTTAAGTGATACTACACCGGTTTTAATCCGATGTCTAAAATAGCAGACTTTTAACATCGGTTTCATAGACATCGGTCGAAAATGAAATAGACACCGGTGGAAAACCGATGTCTATGAAGGTTTTTGTTGTAGTGCCACCCTATTATAGGTGACGTTTGTCAATACCCAAATATACAACTGCTTATATAGGAAACCATAGTGACTTCAGGTCTAAGGACTTTTCATACTAATAGTCACATGAGAATATTTATGACACTCATATAATGATCCATGAAACATTCTCATGATGGATCATTCAGTACATATTCTCTAATATATACCCATATGTCAACCTGATATCTCATATTCATGACTTGTGAGATTAATATTGTTCATTAACCTACATGCGAGTCTCAACTCATTAATATTGTCCTTGTATATTAATGTTTGACTAGGAATAGTTATGAGTAGTGTTCTATATATCCACAACATCCCACTATCAATTCAACCAATTGATAGTTGTAGACTAAAACGTATTATCCTAGGATATTATTATTAGAGTGTATACTAAAAGCCTAGCTTTTGTAAACATTTATTTTTGAAATAAAAAAATCACATTGGTCAAATGTCTATATTTATTTGTTGAATATAGTTGTTCAATTAATTTATAAAGTAGATAACATGGTGTATGGTGTCACACACAGAAGATCATGTTATCAACTCTTTATAAATTATAAACAATTGTTCACGACTAAGATGGAAATGAACAAACCATTGGTATAGTCGTAGTGTAATTAGGTATTAGTTTATCTTGACTAATAAATTACACTAGTACACTCTAAGTGTATTGAGTAAGACCATTTTAGGTAAGTTCTTTTTATACTGACTTAATAAAAGAACTAGACCTTAGTTATTATGGAAGTGTGTATTCTTAATCCTAATATAATAACAAGCATATATATTTAGTATCTATTTCTTCAACTTATCAAAGAGTGAGATTAAGCTTGATAACTCAACAGGCCCGATAAGTTGGGAAATAATATTACTTATAGTGTGTGTTGTTGATTATAGAAGGAAACTGTGTCCTAGTAATCTAAATTGAGAATGTCCCCAAGAGGAGCTCATAAGAATTGTCATGGTAAACCATGCAGGTGGACTTAGTCCGACATAACAATGAGGTTGAGTGGTACTACTCTTGGACTTAGATATTAATTGAGTTGTCAGTAACTTACTTAATTAGTGGACATTCGTTATCTTAAACACAAGGAGACTAACACACTCATGGTAAGAAGGAGCTCATAATGTAATTTGGGATTGGTGTGGTAGTACAACAATAACTCTCTAGTGGAATAAGTTATTGTTGATGAACTTGAGTTGTGTGTTCGGGGCGAACACGGGATACTCAAGCTCATCGGAAGGCCAAAACAAATTTCTCCTCTAGGTCTTTGTCGTAGCCTCACTAGTGCCTTATAAACCACTCATTAAAAGCCCTTCTTGGTGTCCAAGAAAGGAGGTCGGCCCATTGCTTGGTGACCAAGCAATGGCCGGCCACCATCTCCTTAAGAGGGTCGGCCCTCTTGCTTGGTGACCAAGCAAGTAGGGGCCGACCATAATAAATTCAAATAGGAGGGGTGTTTTGAATTTTTAAAATCTTCTCTTTGTAGAAAACTATAAGTTTTAAAAGAGAGATTTTAATTTAAAAAACTTTCCTTATTTGAATTAGGTCACATAGTTTAATAGAGAGTTTTAAAAGTTTTAAAACTTTCATTTTTTAACCATCCTCATGGTTTTAGAAAAATGGAAGAGAAGTTTAAAAATTAAAATTTTCTATTTTTGTAATCATGTTAAAAAAAGAAATTTTTAGAAGAGAAGTTTTAAATTTTAAAACATGATTTTAATTTTTTAAAACTTTCCTTTTTAACATCCACTTTAGGAAAGGGAGCTTGTAAAATTTTATAAGAGGATTTATTCTTGTAAAATTTTATAAAAAAAATTATTATTCCTTCCTATAAGTGGTCGGCCACCCTTGCTTGGTGCCTAAGCAAGGGGCCGGCCAAATCATCATCGAATCAATCCATGATTTGGTGATTGATTCAATGAAGAGGGAAAAAAGGAAAAATAAAAAGGGAAATGGAAAAACTAGAGGAAGATTTTAATTTTTGTAAAAATTCTTCCCTTATTTGCCTTGGTGATCCTCAAGTGGCCAGCCCCTCTCTCCCTCTCTTTTCCCTTTGCTCTCTTTTGCTCCTTGATGGTGTTGGTGGCCGAATTCTAGAGGAGGAGGAAGAAGTCTTCGGGTGGTGTTCATCTTGGAGGATCGTCGCCCACACGACGTCCAAGGCGAGGTGAGAAATACGGCAGAAGATCTTGAGGTCATTAGCTTGCAAAGAAAAGGTATAACTAGTAATTTTCTTCCGCATCATGCTAGTTATTTTTCTTTGTTAGAATTCCAAACACAAGAGGCAATAGATTCTAATTTTTCGAATTAGTAATTCGTGTTTGTGTTTTTCTTTGTTTTTCAAATTTGTGATTCGATTGTTCTTTTTTGTTAAACCTAGAGTTATATAAGGAAATTAAATATTAGCTTTCCTTAAAAGGCTTTGTGTAGGAAGTGGTGGTTGCTCCCATATCCAAGAAGGTCTTGTGTCTCGTCATGTTTAACCTGGAAGCCAATTTTGGAAATTAATATTTAATTAAATTTATAACGTAGGTGGATTTGGATCAATAGTGTTAAATTTCGCTTGCGATCCAAGTCTAAATCATTAAGAATAGATAAGTTAAATTTGGAATCAATAATGTTAAGTTCCATTTGTGATTCCTAATTCAACTTCTAAAGAACACAATAGGTTATTTAAGGAAAGGTTCGACACTTGTACAAAATTTTTGTACAGTGGAACCGGTACGATCTTCCTAAGACTAACCAATAATTATTATACTTATTCATTCAGTATTGAACTGAAATAAATATATAACCAACTTGGTCTTTTATTAATAAGTGAAATATGAAATAAAAAGTGCCCTTGTCAAATTTCTCATAATTCCTAAACAGGACATATATGATTCGACCTAAACATGCCTTCGACAAAATTCCTTAGCATACTATCATCCCAATTCATTCCAATGTTATGTTGTCAAAGTTGGTTAAAACTTTTTTTTATCTCTAACCATTCTAAATTAAACCAATAACATAATTATAAAACGCACAACTGATGTGCGTAGATTATATATATTTTTATGCATTATTTGGCATACATCTACTTGTATTTCTTGAGCATGATTTAGGTAATCACACCCTATTTTATGATTGTATCAGGATAATTACTCTTTTTATTTGAAGATCTACCTTTTACATGTTTTCATTGATAGGGTGCAGTTTAGAGTGAGAACGGAGCAAAAATAAACATTGGAGCAGCTTTGGAGGAAAATCAGCAAATATGGTCATGCCTCGTGGCACTACTGTGTTCAAGCTAACATTGTCGTTACTCCAAAAGACACGATCATGTCCCCTAGGAGCTAGCTAGAGTCGTGCCCCAGCAGAACCATGGCACAGTTGTTCCTTATGGCACAGTCATGTCTCGCTCCAGCAAGGCAAAATCCTAGGGCTGTATCTTTTGACATGGCCCGTGCCTCATCTCCAATATACTTCACACAAGCAAGTCGTGTCCCAAAGGCATGACCGTGCCTCATTTCCAGGACCCCCCATGGCTATGCCATTTATGAAAGGCATATCCATGCCACTTCATGCTCTTACCTTATTTGTCCATATGAAAGTGCAAGGAATATCGTCAAGCTAAAAAAATATCAATCTCATAGGGACAGTCGATTAAGCACTAGTAAATTTTATAAAACAAGTTATCTAGACGATCGAAAATTAGATGAAGTCTTAAGAACTAGAGGTTGAGAGAGCAAGAGAGAGGAGAGTGATTGTGTAACACCCACGAAATTATAAGATAAGTATATGGGTGTTATTTTCTTTAGAGCATAAAAAAAATAAAAAGAATAAGAGAAAAGAAAAAAAAATAGAAACCAAAATAGAATAAGAAGAGGTGAGGTCAAGGATTGAACCTTGAACCTCCCACAAGTAATAGAGTTAAATTAGTGGATTGTAACAACTAGAATAATGAATGATAAGTGAATAAAAGAGAATAGAAATGGTAGTTAAAGGAGAGAAGATGGTTAAGTAAAAGAGCAAGAGAAAACCAAGTTGCTTACCTTCCCTTCCTCTTGGTTAAGAGAAGAAGCAAGCAAAAGATAAATTGCCTACTTCCCTCCCTCTCTCTATTTTCGTGGGATTAAAGGAATGAGGGAAAAGAGGAGTTGAGGGAATGAATGAAGACATGCTTCATTTACATAGGAATAAATAGGATTGGGAGAAGAAAAACAAGAGATTTAATTCTTTTTCTTCCTCCTTCCTTATCCTTCTTCATTCTCCACCGAAACCAAGAGCCCCTCCCTCTCCTTATTCCAAAAGCTAGGCTAAGTTTCCTCTCCAAGAAAACTAATTTACAAGAAGAAGCCTTCAAGATCTACCCCTTCCAAGCAAGAGAAACAAAAGGAGGTGCAAGAAGAAGAAGCTCTCTCCTTCCTTTGCACCTAGGGTACATTTTCCTTAAGAAAAACCACAAGAGAAAGGAAGTAAGTATCCCCTCACCTGTGGTACAAGTAGTTCATAGGTGCTTTCCTTTATGAAAATAGATTTCTAAAAATTTAAGGTGTGATCCATGGTAAATTCGGCCAACAAGAATAAGACCCTTATGAAAAATTAAGTCCTAAATATGCTCACCATGATTTTTATGATATGTACTTTTTTTTATAAAAGATTTGTTTAGTATTCTCATACTTGTATGTTGCTTAGAATTAAGATTTCTCTCCTTAAAACTCTCGGCCAAGACAAAATTAAGGACCTAGGAGAACTTAAACCTAAACCAAGCATGCCATGATTTTCCTTATGACAAGATATGAAGTTAACATGATATTTCTCATGCTTGTATGTTGATTTGAAACTGTATTTCATGTTCATGAGGTTTCGGCCATAACAAGATTAAGGGCCTAGGAAACTTAGAACTTAACATAATTATGCTCATGATGTTCCTTGTAATAATTGCTATGAAATTTATTTAGGGTTCCCATGCTTTTATGACACTTGAAACCTAGTTCCAAGCTTTACAAGTTTCGGCCATAACAAGTTTAAGGGCCTAGGAAACTTAGAACCTAACCTAACTATGCTCATGATGTTCCTTGTAATAATTGCTATGAAATTGGTTCGGGTTCCCATGGTTTTATGCCACTTGAAAACCTAGTTGCATACTTAACAAGTTTCGGCCACATTAGGTTTAAAGACTTAGGAAGCTTAGAACTCAAACTAAACTTGCTCAAGATGTTCCTTGTGATAAATGTTATGATATTGATTTAGGGTTCACATGCTTTCATGCTACTTGTAACCTAGAATTGTGCTTACTAGGGTTTCGGCCATGACAAGTTTACAAGCTTAGGAAACCTAGAACCTAAACTAACCATGCTCATGATGTTCCTTATGGTATATGAAATGATATTAGTTTAGGGTTCACATGCTTGTATGTTGATTGTAACCAAATGTGATGCTTGATAAGTTTCGGCCATGACATGTTTAAAGACTTAGGAAGCTTGGAACCCAAACTAAACATGCTCAAGATGTTCCTTATGATATGTGTTATGATATTTATTTAGGGTCCCCAAGCTTTCATGCTACTTGTAACCTAGAAACATGCTTGCTAGGTTTCGGCCATGACAAGAATAAAGGCTTAACTTAGAACCCATGTTAAACATGCTCATGATGTTCCTTATGATATATGATATGATAATGATTTAGGGTTCATATGTTTTTATGGTGCTTGTTAACCTAGTAAACAACTACATGTTTCGGCCACTTCATGATATTTGGGTTAGAGAACCAATTATGAAATTCTATGTGTCTCACATGCAATGCTTCATGATATGATAAGAATATGCTATGCTTCTATGCTCATTTATGTATGCTTATGACCTATGCATGATGATGACCCTTATGATGTGTTATGTGCCCAAATTCATGATGTGTTGTGTGCCCAATTATGCATGCGTTAATGATGTGCTATGTGCCCAATTTTATGATGTGTTGTGTGCCCAATTATGCATGCGATCATGATGTAATGTGTGCCCAAATTCATGATGTGTTGTGTGCCCAATTATGCATGCTTTATGTTATGCTTAAGAGTTGCTTCCCTATTAGTTGGGACTAAGAGCACTCTTCATGATATGAAAGGAAATATAATATGCATGATATGATAAGAATTGTGATATGTATGACATGCTACTTTACTTTTTATGGCTTGTACCAAGGGTGAGCTCCATAAGCGCCCCAGGGTCGATGGACTAAGAAACGGGCCTCGTTAGGGATGGGCTCCTAAGTGCCCCTAGGTCGATGGACTAAGAAACGGGCCTAGTATGTATGCCTTGTAGGGTTCGAGACTTGCTACCTTGGACCTACATAGGACGTGCACATTTATGTATGTGATACAAGCCGGGGCCCTAATCATGTTGAGACTATGTTTAAGTATGTATGTAATAAGTTTTTAAAAGACATGTTACATATATTTTTCATGATACATGTTTTGAAAGTCATCTCGCATAATACTTATGACTATGTTATGTTATGCTAGGATGCACTTTATGATTATGTTATGATATGTCATGATATTTATGATTATGTTATGTTATGCTAGGATGCACTTTATGATTATGTTATGATATGCCATGATATTTATGATTATGTTATGTTATGTTAGGATGCACTTTATGATATGCCATGATACCTTACGATTATGTTACGCTATGCTGCTTCTATACATGATATCATGAGTTATCGTTATGCTTTATGTCTATGAATATGCTATGCTTTATGTCTTCATGTTATGCTTTACAGTTTTTGTGAGTAGGAAGGATCTTACTCAGCCTTTTGTGCTCATAGCTTACTTTCCTTGTACCACAGATAAAGGCAAGGGAATTATGCTTATGTCGTTCTTTCATGACTTCATGACATTTCATCATGCTTATTAGTATTATGGCTTAAATTTATGTTAAGCATGCTATGTGACTGTATGCGATAGGTAGTTAGTGATGATGATTTGAAAAGTAAAAGAAAAGTTTTAAAAAAATATATATACTATAAACAAGACTTCCGCTGTTTTAAGTAGAGAGGATTATTAACAAGCAAATAAGTAAGATAAATAAGAAGAAAAAAAAAAGATAAGTAACTCCCGTCAGCTTGAGCAGAAAGGGGCGGGGCGTTACAGTTTGGTATCAGAGCCAGGTTTAGCCTTTTCACTACACACTTGTCAAGCCTCCATCTTGCCGCTCCAAGTAAGAATCTATATGCTTAATTTAATTCTTCTATGATGCTTTAATATTATGCTTGTTTACTTATTCTTGATGATGATAAGTCACAGTTCTAGTTTAGGTATGCATGATGATAGAATAAGAATGATAATGATCTTATGTTAGCCTGGATAGAAATAACGATAATTCATTGTCATTTAATGAAGATAAGCATGGCTAGAAGACGTACTACCCGAGCAGACGAGACAGCAACTCCACCAGATCTGACCCAGGTAGTTACTGACCTCCAGCGTCAGATCACGGAGCAACAATAGCTGATCACGACTTTGATGGGTCAGCAAGAAAATCCTGCCACCCCGCCAGTAAATCAGATTGCAGTGCCCGTCATCCCAGTAGTTGCACCAGTACCACCGATAGCCCCTGTTCCAGTGGTCTGACAGGAGACCTACTTGATATAGTGGCTAAGGCTGAAGCCGGAAAACTTCTCAGGTACTTGCGAGCCATGGGACGCTCAGGCCTGGTTCAAGACAGTGGAAAGCATAGTGGAATTACTGGATTGGCCCGTATCGGAAAAGATCAAATGTGTATCATTCTGCTTTTCCGGAGACGCAAGAATGTGGTGGGAAAGAGTGAAGGCAAAGAGACAGATTAATCTGATGACTGGACGGACTTCGAGACAGAGTTCTTCGAAGAATTCTTCCATATGCAAGTGACAAACCAGCATTACGACGAGTTCACCGAGTTTCGGCAAGGTGACCTATCAGTGAATGAAGCAGTAAAGCGCTTCAACCGTCTAGCACGCCTATGTCCAGAGTTGGTTCACACAGAAAGAGAAAGGGTCAGACTGATGCTGAAGATGCTTCGACCTGAGATAGCACTGAACGTGGCCGGCGGAATTAATAGACCGCAGACTACAGAGGAATTGGTCAGCAGTGCCCTAATCACAGAACATTATCAGAAAGCGATGAACGAGAACAAGAATCAGGCCCGAACAGAAGGACAGAGACCCTCAGGTACCAGAACAAGCTGGAAAGGGACCTCTACCGGAAAAAGGAAACAATGGGACAATGCTAAAGGTGGCTCAGTGAATAAGCAACCAAAATACCCTCAGTGCACTATTTGCGGAAAGCTGCATTCCGGAGTATGCCACAAGGGTACAAGAAAGTGCTATAATTACGGAGGGGAAGGACATCTGGCCAGAGACTGCACTAATCGGTTTCAGGCACCACCCCAGCAGAATAACCAGAACAAGAGTGCCCCCTCACAATTACATCAGATGCAAGCTGCTATTGAAGGGACACCGATTAGCCAAGGGAGATTGGAAGCCCCGCCAACTACAACGAACGCCAGGGTTTTCTCGCTTACTAAAGAAGATGTGGCGAGCGCCTCTACTGTCGTTACAGGTCAGCTGCCTATTTTCAGTCAGTATGCTATAGTATTATTTGATACTGGGGCGACACACTCGTTCGTCTCAGCACCATTTATGAAGAAATTAGACATGCCACCCCAAACACTAAATGGCACGTTCTTAACAACTCTACCATCCGGGGAAGTTATGCCATCAGATCATATACTGCGGGTCATAGCTATCCGAATCGCAGACAGGGAACTCTACTGCAATCTGATAGTACTCGACATGCGGGATTATGATATTATACTGGGCATGGATTTCTTGAGCAAGTACGGCGTTTAATCGAGTGCCGTAAGAGAAAAGTAGTCTTCTGACCTGAAGTTGAACCGATGTTTGAATTCATTGGGGAACCTGGGAAAGAAACTGAAAGATTCTTATCAGCTATAAAGGTACAGAGGATGTTAGACAAGGATTGTACTGGATTTCTAGCGCACGTGATTGATACAAGGCAAACCGGGGGCCAGAAGCTAGAAGAGGTCAGGGTGGTATGCAACTATCCAGAAGTATTTCCCGATGAACTACCGGAATTAGCCCCTGATAGAGAAATAGAATTTACGATTGAATTAGTTCCTGGTACTAACAGATCTCTAAATCACCTTACCGGATGGCGCCGACTGAGTTGAAGGAACTTCAAGAATAGCTACGGAAGTTACTCGACAAGGGACTTATTCGCCCTAGTCACTCTCCATGGGGAGCCCCAGTACTATTTGTGAGGAAGAAGGATGAGTCTATGCGAATGTGTATAGACTATCGAGCGCTGAACAATGCGACAATCAAGAACAGATACCCCCTTCCATGGATCGACGACCTGTTCAACCAATTGAAGGGAGCAACCGTCTTCTCTAAGATTGACCTAAGGTCCGGCTATCATCAAGTGAAAGTGAAACAAGATGATATACCAAAGACAGCCTTTCGAACAAGATACAGACACTATGAGTTCGTAGTTATGCCCTTCGAAGTGACAAATGCCCTTGCTGTGTTCATGGATTTGATGAATCGGATATTTATGGCATATCTCGATAAATTTGTGATCGTCTTCATTGACGATATTCTCATCTATTCAAGAACCCAGGAAGAACATGCCGAACATCTGAATATTGTACTGCAGATCCTCCGAGAAAAACAACTATATGCGAAGTTCTCCAAGTGCGAGTTCTGGTTAGACCAAGTAATATTCTTGGGTCATGTTATCTCCAAGGATGGAGTCATGGTAGATCCAAGCAAGATTGAAGCTGTAAGTAACTGGAACAGGCCAAAGAGTGCCAGTGAAATCAGAAGTTTTCTTGGACTAGCGGGCTACTACAGGAAGTTCGTAGAGGATTTCTCCAAAATTACAGCCCCTATGGCGATTCTCACCAAGAAAAACAAAAAGTATGAATGGACGGACGACTGCGAGAAGGGTTTTACGGAACTGAAACGGAGACTGACCAGTGCTCCGATCCTTACTCTTCCGGAAAGTAACAAAGGCTTTGATATTTATAGCGATGCTTCCTTACTAGGACTTGGAGCTGTACTCATGCAAGATGGTAAAGTCACCGCCTATGCCTCTAGACAACTCAAAGAGCATGAGAGAAATTACCCCATCCATGATTTAGAATTAGCAGCTGTGGTCTTCACACTGAAAACATGGAGGCATTACTTATATGGAGCCCAGTGCAGGATTTATACAGACCACCAGAGTCTGAAATATTTCTTCACGCAGAAAGACCTAAACATGAGACAACGCAGATGACTCAAGCTAGTCAAGGATTACGATTGTGAAATCTTTTATCATCCAGGAAAAGCGAACAAGGTGGCCGATGCACTCAGCCGGAAGTCCGGTACCACCTGACGTTGCTATTCTAAGTTCGAGGACGAACTTTCTATGAGGTATGAGGTACTGTAACACCCACGAAATTATAAGATAAGTATATGGGTGTTATTTTCTTTAGAGCATAAAAAAAATAAAAAGAATAAGAGAAAAGAAAAAAGGAAAAAATAGAAACCAAAATAGAATAAGAAGAGGTGAGGTCAAGGATTGAACCTTGAACCTCCCACAAGTAATAGAGTTAAATTAGTGGATTGTAACCACTAGAATAATGAATGATAAGTGAATAAAAGAGAATAGAAATGGTAGTTAAAGGAGAGAAGATGGTTAAGTAAAAGAGCAAGAGAAAACCAAGTTGCTTACCTTCCCTTCCTCTTGGTTAAGAGAAGAAGCAAGCAAAAGATAAATTGACTACTTCCCTCCCTCTCTCTATTTTCGTGGGATTAAAGGAATGAGGGAAAAGAGGAGTTGAGGGAATGAATGAAGACATGCTTCATTTACAGAGGAATAAATAGGATTGGGAGAAGAAAAATAAGAGATTTAATTCTTTTTCTTCCTCCTTCCTTCTCCTTCTTCATTCTCCACCAAAACCAAGAGCCCCTCCCTTTCCTTATTCCAAAATCTAGGCTAAGTTTCCTCTCCAAGAAAACTAATTTACAAGAAGAAGCCTTCAAGATCTACCCCTTCCAAGCAAGAGAAACAAAAGGAGGTGCAAGAAGAAGAAGCTCTCTCCTTCCTTTGCACCTAGGGTACCTTTTCCTTAAGAAAAAACACAAGCGAAAGGAAGTAAGTATTCCCTCACCTGTGGTACAAGTAGTTCATTGGTGCTTTCCTTTATGAAAATAGATTTCTAAAAACTTAAGGTGTGATCCATGGTAAATTCGGCCAACAAGAATAAGACCCTTAGGAAAAATTAAGTCCTAAATATGCTCACCATGATTTTTATGATATGTACTTTTTTTTATAAGAGATTTGTTTAGTATTCTCATACTTGTATGTTGCTTAGAATTAAGATTTCTCTCCTTAAAACTCTCGGCCAAGACAAAATTAAGGACCTAGGAGAACTTAAACCTAAACCAAGCATGCCATGATTTTCCTTATGACAAGATATGAAGTTAACATGATATTTCTCATGCTTGTATGTTGATTTGAAACTGTATTTCATGCTCATGAGGTTTCGGCCATAACAAGTTTAAGGGCCTAGGAAACTTAGAACCTAACCTAATTATGCTCATGATGTTCCT
The DNA here is from genome assembly GCF_018446385.1 of Zingiber officinale. Taxonomy (NCBI): domain Eukaryota; kingdom Viridiplantae; phylum Streptophyta; class Magnoliopsida; order Zingiberales; family Zingiberaceae; genus Zingiber; species Zingiber officinale. The sequence goes on from NC_055986.1 coordinate 55,350,491, forward strand.
TGTAATAATTGCTATGAAATTTATTTAGGGTTCCCATGCTTTTATGACACTTGAAACCTAGTTCCAAGCTTTACAAGTTTCGGCCATAACAAGTTTAAGGGCCTAGGAAACTTAGAACCTAACCTAACTATGCTCATGTTGTTCCTTATAATAATTGCTATGAAATTGGTTTAGGGTTCCCATGGTTTTATGCCACTTGAAAACCTAGTTGCATACTTAACAAGTTTCAGCCACATTAGGTTTAAAGACTTAGGAAGCTTAGAACTCAAACTAAACTTGGTCAAGATGTTCCTTGTGATAAATGTTATGATATTGGTTTAGGGTTCATATGCTTTCATGCTACTTGTAACCTAGAATTATGCTTACTAGGGTTTCGGCCATGACAAGTTTACAAGCTTAGGAAACCTAGAACCTAAACTAACCATGCTCATGATGTTCCTTATGGTATATGAAATGATATTAGTTTAGGGTTCACATGCTTGTATGTTGATTGTAACCAAATGTGATGCTTGATAAGTTTCGGCCATGACATGTTTAAAGACTTAGGAAGCTTGGAACCCAAACTAAACATGCTCAAGATGTTCCTTATGATATGTGTTATGATATTTATTTAGGGTCCCCAAGCTTTAATGCTACTTGTAACCTAGAAACATGCTTGCTAGGTTTCGGCCATGACAAGAATAAAAGCTTAACTTAGAACCCATGTTAAACATGCTCATGATGTTCCTTATGATATATGATATGATAATGATTTAGAGTTCATATGTTTTTATGGTGCTTGTTAACCTAGTCAACAACTACATGTTTCGGCCACTTCATGATATTTGGGTTAGAGACCCAATTATGAAATTCTATGTGTCTCACATGCAATGCTTCATGATATGATAAGAATATGTTATGTTTCTCTGCTCATTTATGTATGCTTATGACCTATGCATGATGATGACCCTTATGATGTGTTATGTGCCCAAATTCATGATGTGTTGTGTGCCCAATTATGCATGCGTTTATGATGTGCTATGTGCCCAATTTTATGATGTGCTGTGTGCCCAATTATGCATGCGATCATGATGTGCTGTGTGCCCAAATTCATGATGTGTTGTGTGCCCAATTATGCATGCTTTATGTTATGCCTAAGAGTTGCTTCCCTATTAGTTGGGACTAAGAGCACTCTTCATGATATGAAAGGAAATATAATATGCATGATATGATAAAAATTGTGATATGTATGACATGCTACTTTACTTTTTATGGCTTGTACCAAGGGTGGGCTCCATAAGTGCCCCGGGGTCGATGGACTAAGAAACGGGCCTCGTTAGGGATGGGCTCCTAAGTGCCCCTAGGTCGATGGACTAAGAAACGGGCCTAGTATGTATGCCTTGTAGGGTTCGAGACTTGCTACCTTGGACCTACATAGGACGCGCACATTTATGTATGTGGTACAAGCCGGGGCCCTAATCATGTTGAGATTATGTTTAAGTATGTATGTAATAAGTTTTCAAAAGACATGTTGCATATATTTTTCATGATACATGTTTTGAAAGTCATCTCGCATAATACTTATGACTATGTTATGTTATGCTAGGATGCACTTTATGATTATGTTATGATATGCCATGATATTTATGATTATGTTATGTTATGCTAGGATGCACTTTATGATTATGTTATGATATGCCATGATACTTATGATTATGTTATATTATGCTAGGATGCACTTTATGATATGCTATGATACCTTACGATTATATTACGCTATGATGCTTCTATACATGATATGATGAGTTATCTTTATGCTTTATGTCTATGAATATGCTATGCTTTATGTCTTCATGTTATGCTTTACGATTTTTGTGAATAGGAAGGATCTTACTGAGCCTTGTGTGCTCATAGCTTACTTTCCTTGTACCACAGATAAAGGCAAGGAATGGATGTACTAAGGGAGCAGCAGGAGGGGCAAGATGGATGTGTGTAGTAGTGGCTCGGCTAAAAGAGAAAGACCTGCTTTTATCTAATAAGAATTATGCTTATGTCGTTCTTTCATGACTTCATGACATTTCATCATGCTTATTAGTATTATGGCTTAAATTTATGTTAAGCATGCTATGTGACTTTATGCGATAGGTAGTTAGTGATGATAATTTGAAAAGTAAAAGAAAAGCTTTTAAAAATATATATATACTATAAACAAGACTTCCGCTGTTTTAAGTAGAGAGGATTATTAACAAGCAAATAAGTAAGATAAAATAAGAAGAAAAAAAAAAGATAAGTAACCCCCGTCAGCTTGAGTAGGAAGGGGCGGGGCGTTACAGATTGGAGGATTGATCTTAGGATTTCTATTTCACAATGATGCTAGTTAATGTCTCTACGAATATTCATCACCTTACCTCCAAGCTTATACTAATGTAGGGATTCTAACCAAATAATGGTATGACCTCCCAAAGATCATACTGGAGAGTTTATACCAAGTTATAATGTCATTAAATAAATAAGAAATCCCAGAAAATCATGTTAAATAGATACTTCTGTCACAAATAGCTCCCTAGTCATATAATTTCTAGAGTTTGTCAATTACTTTCTAACATTAGATTAATGCTATTAAGTGAAAAGGTAACTTAGAAAGTCTAGTTAAAGAGATACCCTTTATCACTAACTAAGGGCACTTGGTCATACAATTCCTAGATTATACAAATAATTTCCTAATATTAAGTTGGAGAAAACTTATTAAGTCAATCCCTTTGTAGTGAATTAACCTCCTTTCAAGAGGATCGTTCTAGAAAATCTACTTTAAAAGATATCCCCTATCATAGGGTCCCGTGGTCATATAATCTAATGCTTCTCCTCTACAAGATGATCAATCCACCCTAATCCATATGCATTTACCATGCACACATTTTGTCAAACATGAATAAAGCACAGCACAATAAAGCAAGTCATAAAGATATAAGTGAACAATATATCAATATCACATTCTAATTGCTCCCTCTATATATGGAGAATCTACCCTAAAGAGAATGAAAACACAACCAATAGATAAAGAAATAGCATTTTGCAACTCAATACGTGAAATAAAGAGGGGAGAAATACATAACCATGAATTCTACTATTGTTGTAGTTGTTCTCTTACTCCGGAGAAGGACGGATCATTGACGTCTCTTTGGATGATGGATCTAGGGTTTTCCCTAGAAGAAAAAATCTTTTCCTAAGGAAACGGGCTAATCCCCAAACCCCAAGATATCTCCAAAAAGGAGAGAAACCCCTCCCCCTCCTTCCCCCCTTCCTTTATAAGTAGGGGCATGGCCCCCTAGCCGTGCTCGGAGGCATGACTGCGACATGTAAACCATAGCCAAGAGTGGCAAAGTTGTGCCTTGAGGCATGACCAAGCTTGAAATAACCCTAAATCTATTCCAAAATGTCTGTATATGTATACTCAAGAAAAGAAACTTAAATATTCTTCTATGTTTATACCAGTAGTAATTCAGCTCCTTGAAAAAACTAAAAATTTTGAGACTTAATTGAGCAATTCATAATTTCTAATGGACAATTAATATTTCTAGTACTAGCCACATTGTTTTCTTTTATTGTAATGTTAAATAAATATCAGGTACTAATCTTTGTATGTCATTAATCAATAGTTTCAAACATGCTCATGAAAAGATTAAAAAAACAATAAAATTGAGTTACTTACAAAATCGTATGATTAAAACTACTCATGATCTTGATAAATCTACACTTTATAGCTAAATAACTTTTGTTATTAACTACCCACTTAAGTGCATAAGAATACACGACAACTAATAATACATTATTAGTGAGTTACTACTTAAAAAGCACTGTGAATATAAAAGTACTATCTTGAATAATCTATGTATTTCTTATGTACTTCCTATTATAAGCAATTTACATTAGGAATCTAGAACACGTTACAGTTCTTAAAAATACAATTACTTCACATCACATAAGAAAATCTCTTAATACATACTTCTCAAATTTATGAACTAGTTACTTAACAAGATTAACTACTTAGTACATTAATTTTTAACAGTATAAACAGAACTGTTCTTTTTACAACACAAGTGTCATTTTTTTAATATAAGCATTTTACTCGACTATATTTCGAAATGGATGACTTATTATATATTGGGCATCTCGAAACACTTTAAAGTCCAAACCTAAATGTTTGGAAGAAAATTATTTAAGAATAACACTACCAATTTTTTTGAACATAATTAATCAAAAGAAAGCCCAGCAATAACACGAGACCCATAAAGCCAATACACTAATCTTCATAGATAATGGATTAAAATTAAAGGCAATAAACTAGTCCAAAAATCTTGAAAACATTTTGCAAAAAAAGATTCTAGGATTAATCTTTTTGTAAAGCTAACAAAAAAATACGAAAATATAAATTGAAAGGCCTTTGGATTGTATTGTCAGCATTCCGAGGTTGCTCAATTGCCAAGGCCTCCAATCTCATCATCTGTCTCGCCTCTTATATCAATCAGATCTAATGAATCTAAGGACTCAGCACGTTCCAATCATGATAACAAATAATAATATAAGAACACATGCACTAAAGTAAATCATACAAAAAAGGGTTTAACTTAAATGCTTAGATAACATAAACATAAACATCCTAGGTAGAGTACAGTTCCCTGAAAGTGGCGCCATAACATAATCATTTGATCAAACATTCACCATAGCACTCGGTTGGTAAGGATCTGAACCTCAGAATAAAACTACTACCCATACATAATTTGGCAAGCTCTCTGGGTGTAGACCTCTAGTTCATAACTCCACCCATACATAAAGAGATTGGCCACAGTCAAATCACATTCCTCAAAAACATTTTCTTACCCTCATACATACATACATACAACATAAACTTAAACAACATAAGAAGATCGAGGCATGGAGCATTTTTTTCACACATAAACATGCTATCAACACAACATATGATCTAACTAAGGCATCAAGAAAAAGGATAGAACATGCCTTTGCGTCTAAACACATGTAGAATCAACTATTGATGTGATGGAGCGAGGTAACGATAGGTCACGACTTCGCCTTTGATTTCTCACCACAAAACTCATGATTTCTCTCCCATTTTTTTTTTTTTTGAATTCCCTCCATGATGATAATCCTAGGTCATATTTATTTGTTGCTCCAAGTCTATGCCCCATAATTAAGTAAATTATTACTAAATAAATTAAATTCTGCATGTATCATTATTAGCCATAATATAAGCCTATTTAATAGGCATATTTTTGAAATTTAGGTAATTTATTAGCTAAATTTTATTTCATGGCTAAATCTTTAGGCTAGAAGTTACCTTAACTAGTATTTATATTAAATACTAATCCTATCCAAATCTTCTAATAGATAAAATCCTATAAGTATAATTTTTAGCCATAATATAAGTAGGCATATTTTTGAGATTTAGGTAATTTATTAGCTAAATTTTAAATCTTGACTAAATCTTTATGCTAAAAGTTACATTAATTAGTATTTAAATTAAATACTAATCATATTCAAATCCTCTATATAAATTAAATCCTATATGTATCATTATTAGCCATAATATAAGAGAATAGGCATAGTTTCCAAAACAGCAAGAAATTTCTTTAATTTTTTTTAAAGAACATCCCCTAAAGCATTAAAATAATTCAGAATTTTTTAGAATTCCTCTTAAATAATTCTTGATCTCCATATCTTGGCCAATAATCAGGTATTCGCTTAAAATTCCATAAACATAGGTAACTATAAAATTAATCACATAAATACTTTTAATTAATCAACATCATATAAATTAAACAATTTAACTTATTTTAATTATGAAGTACAATTTTACGTGGACTTGTTTTGAAACCTACAATTCTTCCCCTCTTAAATAAAATTTCATCCTCAAAATTAAAACTTACCTCACAAGTCTGGGTAGTGACTTCTCGTATCTTCCTCTGACTCCCAAGTAACATCTTCCTCGGAGTGATTTAACCACTTAACCTTGACCATTTTTATTACCTTATTCCGCAGTGTCCTCTCTTGTCTGTCTGAGATTTGTGTAGGCTTCTCCTCATACGATAGATTAGATGTGAGCCACAGAGGTTCATAGTTCAGCACATGTGATGGATTCGACATGTACCTATGAAGCATAGATATGTGGAAAACAATATGTACTCCCAGAGGGTTAGGCAGTAAGGCAACTCTGTATACCAATGTTCCCACTCTATCCAAAATTTTGAGTGGGCCAATAAATCTTGGACTAAGCTTGCCTTTCTTATCATATCTCATAACGCCCTTCATAGGTGCTATTTGCACAAATATGTGGTCTCCAACAGCAAACTTGAGATATCTTCTCTTTTCACCATAAATCTTCTATCAGCTTGAGTAGTCTCCATCCCATCACAAATTTTGACTACTAAATCGGTACTCTGCTGCACAATCTCTGGCCCTATCTCTTCCCTTTCAATGACCTCATCCCAGTGGATAGGCGATCTACACTTTCTTCCATATAATGCTTCATAAGGAGCCATACATATAGATGACTTGAAACTATTATTATAGGTGAACTCCACTAGGGGTAACTTTGATTCCCAACTCCGTTGAAAGTCGATCACACAAGATTTCATTAAGTCCTTTAGAATATAAATCACTCTTTTCGACTTATCATCAGTCTGAGGATGGAAAGCTGTACTAAATAGTAACTTTATCCTTATTGTTTATATGAAAACTCTTCCAGAAGGATGACATAAACCTCGTGTCTCTATTAGACACAATAGAAACTAGAATTCCGTATAAGCTTACTATCTCCTATATGTACATCTATGTGTATTGCATCATAGAGAAGGTCGTCTTCATCGGCAGGAAGTGTGCTTATTTAGTGAGATGTTCCTCTATTACGCAAATGGCATTGAAGCCCTTCACTATTCTCAACAAGCTAACTACAAAATCCATCATAATATTCTCCCACTTCCACTCAAGAATAGGGAGTGGCTTAAGCATTCCCGCTGGCCTCTGGCGCTTTGCCTTAACCTACTGACAAGTTAAAATTCAGATACAAAATGTCCAATGTAGCACTTTGTACCCGACCAGCAATAGAGCATATGTAAATATTTATACATCTTCGTACTCCCTAGATGAATGGAATACAAAGAAGCATGAGCCTCCTACATGATCTCTGTTCGAAGGGTATCTGTGTTAGCCACTCAATAGCGGTCCCTTCATGTACTGCCCTTTAATTTATCCTCCTTTCTCCATTTCTCATCGGATTGTTGGCCCTCCCAAATACTCTTTCAAAGTGGACTACACGGTTAGAGTACATAACTTAGGGGCACTATGCTTGGGACAAAATTCAAGGTCAAAATTTCGGGTTTCTATCAGAAGAGGTTTTTGTACTGGCAATTAAGCTATGACTATGGTTTTCCTTCTCAATGCATCTATAATTGCATTAGCTTTACCTATATGGTAGTTAATGTCACAATCATGACTTTCACCAACTCCAACCATCATCTTTGACTCATGTTCAATTCTTTCTGAGTGAAGAAATATTTAAGACTCTTGTAGTTAGTATGGATCTTGCATTTTTCCTATAGAAGTAATGCCTCCAAATCTTCAAGACGAATACAACTACTGCCAACTCTAAATTGTCAGTTAGATAATTCTTCCCATGCACCTTAAACTATGTAAAGGCACAAGTAATTACTCGGTCATGATACTTGAAAACAATGCCTAATTTGGGACAAATAAATTTAATTTGGAGAGGAATTGAGAGGGAAATTGTTTTATATGAGTTTATACAAATTTCTAGATTGTTTAAAAAATTTTAAATGAGTTATTTTAGAATTTATGGGGAATAAACCGATAATGTATAAGGCCTATTTAGAATATCTTATTTAAGTTAGGAGTTGATGGTATATAAAGATTATGTTTAGTTAATTAAAACTGAAAAAGTTTTATTCCTTTTTCCTTTCCATCGATTCCCCCCACCCCCGAGCATGAACAGCTCGCCATCACCGATGCACTGGCTAACCACTGCCGCCTTTGCCCTTACTACTAGTGTCGCCTGGAATGACCTTGTGCCCCGCTGTAGCCAGCCCTCCTCGATCGGGATCCCTGATCCTGTACACGATCGAACCGTAGCAATCTGCTGCCTGGCGGTGTCATGCGCCGCCACCGTTGCAGTCCAAAACTGACCATCTTCTATCTCCAAACACGTGCCACGATCGGCCACCATCCGCCACAAGCAACCAATAGCCAAACCCCTTATTGTCGTGATAGCATGCTACCTCTATGAAACCATCACCGCCATTCCTAATCCTCGGCATTGAAAGCCTTTCTGCTTGTGTTTCCACCACTATTGTAGCCCATAACTATTCAACTAGGTGCCACTGCTGGCCACCAAAAATCACATTAGAGGAGATAACGGTAAGGTTTTATTGAATTTGAGTAATTAGGTTAATAGTTGATTTGGTGTGATTGATTATTTGATGTATGATTAAATGATTTATTCATTAGATAATTAATGGGTTGACTAAATGAAGGGGATTATTAATTAGTTAATGAAATGGTTTGGTTAATAAATTTATTGACAGATAACTGATGACGAGATGATCAATTTAATTAACCATAGTTTAAACTATTGATTAATGGATTTAATCTTTGATTGTTAATCACTTGAACTGATAAGATGTATAATAGAACAATTAATTGTATCTGATTAATTAATTTAAGTGATTAATTTAAAGATAAGCCAGATAGTTAATTAGGTTATTAATAAATAGGTTGATTAATGAGTTAATTTTTGTTATACCTTTTATGTAGATTTGAGCTAGAGACACACTTTTTGATTTGAGGGAATCATTAGACATTCTACATTGAAATGTAGGTAGTTTCTGTTTATCTTCTTTAGATCTGTGATATTCATGAATGATTATATTTGTTTATATATTTATTAGGTAGTATTTACTTGTTTACCCTGACTCCACTCTAATTTTTGAGTTGATACTTAACTGTTTGTACTTAGTTTGATCTATTTGATATTCATATAGTCTTATTAATACCCATGCTATTTATACTTATGCCTCTATGTAGCGATACTGCAAGGTAGGATATAGAGTATTATACTAAACCTTTATTTGTTATTTAGGCTTATGTCTATACACTAATGAGATTACACTGAGGTGTAGTCATAGAGTATTATATTAGATGGGATATTATAATTATACGACTAAGATTTTCCTTAGTTGAGATTGTTATTATTGTACATACTGATGTGATACTTAGGCACTTGTCATTAGACTTGTCACTTATTGCATGTTTATGCATTTGAACTGCCCATTAGAACAAAAAGTGTTATTGAACTATTGCACATAGACTATAGCTAGATGATAGCTAAGTATCCTACCTGACTCCTTACTGGTTGTTTGGGATGGTGACTATTTACTTAGGAGATCACACCATGGTGTTGCCAGTAGAATCTACACTTAATGGTGATTGTCACTTCTTACTTATCATTTTTGGTTTGTACACTTATACATCTTGTCTACCTTTGGGATCATCCGTGGTAGAGTGTGTTGGTGCAACCTTAGGTCAAGGTTGACCTGGTTGACCAGACTCGAGTTGACTTGACTCGAGTTGTGTTTTGATGTTTGACGAGTTATGTTTGACAATGTTTGACGTGAACAGAAAAGTTGTATCTTGATGATTGACAAGGATACAAGCTTGGGAGATTGTGGGTGCAACCCGTGGTCAAGGTTGACCTGGTTGACCCGAGGTGAGTTGACCAGGCATCTGGTGAAAAGTCCAAGCAGGGAGCTTGGCACGGGAAAAGTCCAAGTATGGAGACTTGGCACGGAGAAGTCCAAGTATGGGAACTTGGCAAGTGGAAGTCGGAGAGGGCTCGGTAGCTCGTTCTCTGGACCGGATGTGGAAAGTCCTAGTGAGTGAAGCCAGGCAGACGGATAAGTCCTGGTGAGTGAAGCCAGGCAGTGGGAAAGTCCTGGTGATTGAAGCCAGGCAGTTGTGAAAACCCTAGTGAGTGAAACTAGGTGAAAGTCCTGGTGAGTGAAGCCAGGCAGTGGGAAAGTCCTGGTGAGTGAAGCCAGGCAGTGGGAAAGTCCTGGTAAGTGAAGCCAGGCAGTTGGAAAGTCCTGGTGAGTGAAGTCGGGCAGATTGGAAATCCTGGTGAGTGAAGCCAGGAGAAAACCCTAGTGAGTGAAGCTAGGTGAAAGTCCTGGTGAGTGAAGCCGGGAAAGGGAAAATCCAGATGGATCAAGGGTGATCGGACATCTGGTGTTGAGAAGGTCAAGTAGGTCAAGGGAGTGACCGGATACTTGACACGAAGAGAAAAGTCCAAGTGGGTCAAAGGGATTGACCGGACACTTGGTGGGGAGTCTTAGCAGGTCAAGGGAGTGACCGGATGCTAAGCATGATGTACCAACAGGTCAAGGTTGACCGGATATTGGTTTGGACTTGGTTTGGGCAAAAACAAAGACCTGGATCGGTCTGGAGACCGATCAGAAAGCGATCAGTGTGCCTCTGTAAGCTTACTGATCGGTCTGGGGACCGATCAGCAGGAAGCCTGATTGGTCCCCGGGACCGATCAGGGTACGCACAGAGAGTTGGGCAACTCTCTGTGAAAGCATTCTGATCGGTCTGGGGACCGATCAGCATAGAGCCTGATCGGTCCCCACGACCGATCAGATCAGCCCCAGACCGATCAGGGTGATGCCTGATCGGTCTGGCCCTAGCCGTTGAGAGACAACGGCTAGATTCTTCTGCTGTCTTTGGCCTCTGTTCTTCTCGCAGGTGGATGCAGGCTATAAAAGGGCTGAGGGCTTCTACAGTGGAGTCTCTCTCTTACACTTCTTCTTCCTCTCTGTTCCTTCTTGCTGCTACTATTTCTCTAGAGCTTTGCTGAGCTCTCGTCTAAGCTTCGCGTGAGCTTCCTTTCGGCTGGGTTCCTGCTGTTGTAGGCGTCGCTTGAAGCTGCTGCTTCATCCAGTCGAAGAGAAGGCAAGTAAGCGAAGGTGTTTCTTGCTGTACTTGTACTCCTTCTTGCTGTTGTAAGTTTTTGTGGCGAGGTTTCTCCACCCATAAGGAGTTTATATTAGCCGATTTTCCGGGGACTCATCCACCGACGGATTGATAGGCTTCGTCCACCTTACGGACACGCCGAGGAGTAGGAGTATCATCTCCGAACCTCGTTACATCTTCGTGTTGAGGTTTGCTTCTCCTTTTTCGTTTATATTTGTTATTTCCGCTGCACTAACCCTAATCGTAGGAAGAAACGAAAGAATTTGAGGTCGGCTATTCACACCCCCCCTCTCTAGCCGCGTCCATCGATCCTAACAAGTGGTATCAGAGCGAGGTCGCTCTTCGTTGGATCAACACCCGGGGGAGCACGAGCTAGAGAATGGAGTTATTTGGAGAAGACGTCACAATTCCACCTTTCTACGATCGCAACGACTTCGCATTTTGGAAGGTAAGAATGAAGTAATTTCTTATGACTAACCTTGAAAATTGGAGTTGTGTTCAATTAGGTTTCAAGCCTCCGATGGACAAGAAAGGAGAAACCCTAGAGAAGAAGGAGTGGACCAAGGAACAAGTCCACCAATCCTTAGTCAACGATGAGGTATTGAAAATTTTTGAATTTTCTTTACCTAATGATGTTTTGTGTAGGATAGGTGGATATAACGATGCCAAGGAGTTGTGGAACAACTTGGCAAAGTTCCATGAGGAGAACTCCACTTCAAGTCATGAAGAGGAGTCAAGTGAGCCAAGTAGCTCACTTCATGGAGGAATGGATTTAGAAGTTGAGGGCCACTCAACATCTAAAGAAGAAGAGGAGGAGAGTTCTTCTTCAAGTTCGGAGCAAGAAGAAGAAGCTTCTACCTCCGGAAGGGATGAAGGAGAGAGCGTTCATCCATCCTCAACTCTAGGTAACTCAAGCCATTTAGTTTCTAGCAAATTATACATAATGTGCTTTGAGTGTAGGGAATTTGGACATTACAAGAGTAAATGTCCAAAGAGGGTTAGAAAACTCCACCGGCGCCAAAAGTCAAAGAAGCCGGAGTCCCAACACGCAAGGGCAAGGAGCACGTGGTGTGCTTCCAATGCAAGCGAAGGGGATACTATAGGAGTCAATGTCCGAGGGGGAGGCAACCTCACAAGGACAAGAGACCGAGTACGTCAATAGGGGGAGCGAAGGCAAACCCTAAGGTAACATTTAAGTCTCACTCTTGCAATAAGACACATGCTAGTAGTTTTGTTGCAATTGTTAATAATGATAAGCATGTTAACTTTAGGAACCAATATATGTGCTTAGGTGCTAAACATGTTAGCCTAGGTAAGGACAACACTAGAAATGTCAATCCTAGGATTAACCCATCTAAGGTTAGGGAGAACGTAGGTAGAAATCCCAAAACAACTAGACATATGCCTAGGAGTACCTCAAAGAACAATGACAAATTAAAACTTGAGGTATTAGAAAAGGAGAATCAAGTCTTGAGGTCAAAACTTGACACTTTAGAAAAGACCCTTAAAAATTTAGAGAAGTCAACTCTAGGGTCTAAGGGTCAAAAACTCAAGTCCAAGGACATGAAAGGTTTGGGTCACAAACCTAAGTCCCAAGTGGTCAAGCCCACTTATCACAATGTTCCATTCGATTATGGAATAAAATCTAGGGCTAGGAAGACCATCACCAAGGTCACAAGGGGAATCGCCTCTAGGGTTGATCTTGATGAGTCCCAAATGACTAAGGTTTTAAAGCTTAGGAGGGTCATTAGGAGGGTTGCTAGGGAAGTCATCCCTAGTGAATATTTAGTGAATCCAATGAGCTCCAATAGGTATTGGGTTCCTAGGAGCGTGATTCCATCACGCTAGATGGTTTAAGGTATGCCAACCTCACTTGAATAGGTAGTTAACCTAATCATGGCAAAAGGTGGCACTTTAGGAATTTTCAAGGTGTAATCAAGCCTTGAAAATGAAATGGAAAATTATTCCTAAGATAATTAGGATGTGCCAACCACATTTGAGGAATTTTCTAGAGTCAATCTAATTGGCACATAATGATCTAAAAGTCTTGAGGATATGATTTTAGGTCTATTACACTTAGGAATATAGAATTTATGGCAAAATGATCAAAATTATCAAAAATGACAACTAAGGCTGGAATTAGGTATTTTCTATACCTTTATGTGCTATTTGCCATATATTATTTGCCATATGTCATGTCATGACATCATATTTATTTTATGATCATTTAAAATGTCATGATAATGCTTAGGTTAGTTAAATGTCATGCTTTATTTAAGTTTCATACTTTATGCCATGACATCATGACATTGGCACATGTTTCCATTTATGATACAATTATATGTCATGTCATCATCTTATGCATTAATGATCGATGAAATTGATTTAAGAACTAAAACACAATTTGATATGGAGATCAAATTGTTATTTAGAAAAATGCATGAGAACTTAGATTAAGCTAACCTAAACCCATATCTCACATCAAAATTGACTTGGATGTGTTTGATACACCTTAGATGTGTGTGAGATATTAGGATTGTGAGTTAGGATCAAGGTGCATAGTTCTTGTACCTAGATGAGCCTAATTCTAATTGGGGATCATAGGGAAAGCCTTTGTACAAGTCATGTACATTTAGACCTAAGATTATGATCCTAAATTGAAGGGTTTAAAATCATTTCAAAATTGATTTGAAAAACCTTGATGAAGCTTTTCTAGTGATAGCATTCATCATTGAACAAGGTGATACAAAGATGAGTTAACTTTGAGCTATTTCAAAGACTTGTGAACTTTGTATCAAGATTGAAAAATGGAAGCTATTTTCATAGAAAACTATTTTTCCATGATACTATATGTTATGAGAAATGTATCCTCAAAAATTTTATAATTTTTGAAATTTTCTGTGATTTTCTAGAGATTTCTGAATTTCGGGAGAAGAAAAATTCAGAAATCAGAAATCAGAGGTCGTGGACCGATCAGGAGGTTCCCTGATCGGTCCAGGTCTGTGTGATCGGTCACTGGACCGATCCAGAGGGAGCCTGATCGGTCTGGTGACCGATCAGGGCATGCCAAATTGTTGAAATTCGACTGGTTGTCTGAAATTTCAGCTCGGGAGTTGGTATTTTGAAGGTTTGAAACTCTCCAAGACATTGTTGGGGCAATGGTCAAGGGGGAGTTGACCTTTAGGGGGAATTTTACCTATTAGTCAAGGGGAGTTGACTTTTAGGGGGAGTTTTTACTCCTAAAGACTTGAGTGGTATGGGATTATCACTAAGTTAATTGTTGGACCTTAGTATCAAGGGGGAAATTAAGAGTTTCAATGAAAGGTATGGGACTTTCATTAGGAAGAAACTCTTGACCTTGATTCACTTTTTTTTATGTGTGTCAAAAAGGGGGAGAATGTCTCATTCGAGTTTGAGGAGAATGGAGAATGTCTAGAGAATGTTCAGGGAAGAACATTGGAAAACCTAAGTTAGGTTATCGGGTTAAACTAACTTGATTATGGGTTTGATTATGGGTTTTGTCAAACATCAAAAAGGGGGAGATTGTTGGTGCAACCTTAGGTCAAGGTTGACCTGGTTGACCAGACTCGAGTTGACTTGACTCGAGTTATGTTTTGATGTTTGACGAGTTATGTTTGACAATGTTTGACGTGAACAGAAAAGTTGTATCTTGATGATTGACAAGGATACAAGCTTGGGAGATTGTGGGTGCAACCCGTGGTCAAGGTTAACCTGGTTGACCCGAGGTGAGTTGACCAGACATCTGGTGAAAAGTCCAAGCAGGGAGCTTGGCACGGGAAAAGTCCAAGTATGGAGACTTGGCACGGAGAAGTCCAAGTATGGGAACTTGGCAAGTGGAAGTCGGAGAGGGCTCGGTAGCTCGTTCTCCGGACTAGGTCAGAGAGGGCTCGGTAGCTCGTTCTCTGGACCGGATGTGGAAAGTCCTGGTGAGTGAAGCCAGGCAGTGGGAAAGTCCTGGTGAGTGAAGCCAGGCAGTGGGAAAGTCCTGGTGAGTGAAGCCAGGCAGTTGGAAAGTCCTGGTGAGTGAAGCCGGGCAGATTGGAAATCCTGGTGAGTGAAGCCAGGAGAAAACCCTAGTGAGTGAAGCTAGGTGAAAGTCTTGGTGAGTGAAGCCGGGTAAGGGAAAATCCAGATGGATCAAGGGTGATCGGACATCTGGTGTTGAGAAGGTCAAGTAGGTCAAGGGAGTGACCGGATACTTGACACGAAGAGAAAAGTCCAAGTGGGTCAAAGGGAGTGACCGGATGCTAAGCATGATGTACCAACAGGTCAAGGTTGACCGGATATTGGTTTGGACTTGGTTTGGGCAAAAACAAAGACCTGGATCGGTCTGGAGACCGATCAGAAAGCGATCAGTGTGCCTCTGTAAGCTTACTGATCGGTCTGGGGACCGATCAGCAGGAAGCCTGATTGGTCCCCGGGACCGATCAGGGTACGCACAGAGAGTTGGGCAACTCTCTGTGAAAGCATTCTGATCGGTCTGGGGACCGATCAGCATAGAGCCTGATCGGTCCCCACGACCGATCAGATCAGCCCCAGACCGATCAGGGTGATGCCTGATAGGTCTGGCCCTAGCCGTTGAGAGACAACGACTAGATTCTTCTGCTGTCTTTGGCCTCTGTTCTTCTCGCAGGTCGAAGCAGGCTATAAAAGGGCCGAGGGCTTCTACAGTGGAGTCTCTCTCTTACACTTCTTCTTCCTCTCTGTTCCTTCTTGCTGCTACTATTTCACTAGAGCTTTGCTGAGCTCTCGTCTAAGCTTCGCGTGAGCTTCCTTTCGGCTGGGTTCCTGCTGTTGTAGGCGTCGCTTGAAGCTGTTGCTTCATCCAGTCGAAGAGAAGGCAAGTAAGCGAAGGTTTTACAGTTGTATTGTATTTTGCTTCTTGCTGTACTTGTACTCCTTCTTGCTGTTGTAAGTTTTTGTGGCGAGGTTTCTCCACCCATAAGGAGTTTATATTAGCCGGTTTTCCGGGGACTCATCCACCGACGGATTGATAGGCTTCGTCCACCTTACGGACACGCCGAGGAGTAGGAGTATCATCTCCGAACCTCGTTACATCTTCGTGTTGAGGTTTGCTTCTCCTTTTTCATTTCTATTTGTTATTTCCGCTGCACTAACCCTAATCGTAGGAAGAAACGAAAGAATTTGAGGTCGGCTATTCACACCCCCCCTCTCTAGCCGCGTCCATCGATCCTAACAGAGTGATCTCCCGCAAATAGTGACTGAGGTTACTTATCCTGTCTATACACCAGACCATCCGTGGTAGAGTGTTCTCCCGTAGATAGTGACTGGTTACTTACCTCGACTGTCTATGGGACTATCCGTTTTAGAACATTCTCCTGGAGTCAGTGGTAGAAAAGATAGATAGAAACATCATTCTGTCCACCCATAAGATCATCCATGATAGGATATTCTCCTGCAAATAGTGACTATTTATATACTCTGATTGTTACGAGACCCATTCATTATAGCATGTTGTTGTGCTAGTCAATACTTGTTAGATGCTTGTTATATGCTAGTTGTATATTTGTTTGTGTAGGAATTGGATGTACTGTATGTATTGTCGATTAATTGTTTACATTGGGTTGAGTAGGTTAGTAGACGATTATGTAGTCATTTATGTTTTGGTTAGCAGTTGCATATATTAACTCTCTTACTTTTGTAGTAAGTATCTTACCTGAAATTGTATCCCTTTGATCTTCTTTTACTATATTAATCATACATTATCTTCTTATACCCACTAAGTGTTTTGTACTCACTATCTCTTATTTTTCTTTAACCTTCCTATTTAGCAGATAGAGGTTGTGTGTCACTCAGAAGTCTTAGCTGCCGGTCCCACTCGAGTTAGATTCTTCTTTGGATTCGATTTATTTTTTGTTCAACTGTCACTATGTATTGTTTTCTTTTCCTTGTTGAATCATTGAGGTTTTGTGATGATAGTATCTTGTGTAGTTTAATTTGATCACATGTACATGCATACGTATACTCATCAAATTTTTATGTGTAGAGATTTTATATCGAATTGGTGTTTGTGTTGGTTTTAATTGGTTTGATATCTATTTCCTACATTGTCACTAGAGGGTACCATCAGATGTGGCTAACAAGTATACCCTCGGCGTGTGATAATTTTATTGGTATCAAAGCATGGTTAGAGTTCGAATGCTTGGTTTTGTATTTTTTTGAGGCTTCCATCTTATTTTGATTTATGATTCTTTTTCGAGTTTGGGATGCAAGGCAAATCGAAGGACATTTCTGAGCTATAGGGAAGTAAGGCATATTTCTAGTGATTATCTTACATTTTGTGTTCACTACTTGGTGTAGTTTATTATTAGACAATTTGAATATTATAAGAATTAAGGTATGGTTTATTAGACTCCCTCCAATTTAGTTGTATGGTGTAACTATTTCGATATCTGTCTATTATGTACTCACTTACTCGGTTCTAGTATGATGACACTTAGTGAGTAAGCCTTATTTGCAATCGTAGTGGTTGACCATCAACGCAACTAGTTGATACTTAGGACCCGAACCTAATGTAGAGGATGTAGATTCTTCTATGGTACCAATTGAGACTGAGTTAAAAAGTAAGGGTCAAGCCCGTCAACTACCTATTGGAGATCAATAAGCATATTCTTAGGAAATACCAACAACAATACTGCCTCTACCTCTACCATTTTGATAATGGACAAAGCATGTATACCCATACTATCTCAATCAATAGAGGATTGATATATCCTATTCCATTTGAATTTTGACCATAGACCGGTCATATTTGGTTAGATAACATAGAAGGTACATTCAAATAAATGACTTACACTAATGTAGACAAGTATAGAGATAGCTAATTAACACTTACGAGATATAACTTGTACCTAGTTAGATATCCTAGAAGGTACATTCGGATATATAGCATGCACTGGTGTGAAAAAGGTAGTGCTAACTTATTATCACTTACGAGACTAGACCACCCCTTGGCAGAAGATTGTAGTAGACAATCATTGAGGAGCAGAACATCAGTTGGTGATGATTTTGAAAAGCTTTTTTCATAGATAGTTTTCTCTGCATTATAGTTTGTTTGTGGTGGTTCTTGAATTCTCAGATGTGCTACCTTAATGTAATGGGTTTTAAGGCAATGGTTAGTTAACTCAGCTAACACTACTCCATAAAGTAGCTCAGGGCCTTGATCACCGGTTCATTCATTAATGGTCTTGAAGTCTACATTCAGATCAAAATATTTAACCCTTTTGTTGACTCTTGTAGGGGAGCATTTATAGTATGGTTATGAGAGTTGTAGTGATACCTTTATAGTAGGTATCGATGTCTAACTAAGCAATCAAGGGTTATCCTTGGAATTTGGTGGTCATACCCTCACTATTGAGTTACGAGTACTGGAAGATGATGGAGTTTGAAATCCATTTTGGCATAGATTGGTTGGTCACTTATTGTACTACAGTTAAATCAATTGTCAAGTAAGGGTAGTAACGATGCAACGCCCGGACCAACCATTATTGAAATTTGTAGAGACTAACGACGAAGGAATACCTTATTTTGGCTCGATAAGACAAAAATTATCATATCATGGATATCGGAGGTATCTACTACCATTGATAAGATTTAACAATGATAGTATATCACTATAATCGAATGATTGTATAGTTCGAGAATACCCAAGTAACTCTAGACGAACTCCTTAGCATAGTTCTAGTAGGGTAAGTGGACTTCGTGATTAGGATACTCTCGGTGTTGGAACCAATATCTTATTGGTTACTACTCGAAATACCGTTTTAGTTTCCCTGTACAAAAATTTGTACAAGCATAGAACTATTCTAGCTACCCATGTATTCTACTGAAGTTAAATTTGAATTGCAAACAATTCTTAACATTATTAATCCAAATTGTCCTTCAGAAGTTAAACTTGGATTGTAAATGATACTTAACATTTTTACTCCAAGTTTAACCGATGTGTTCTTCATAAGTTAAACCACATTACAGAAGTTAATTAAATATCTATATCAAAGATCGGCTTCCAAGTTAAACAAGGCGAGACACTAAGCCTTCTTGGGTATGGGATTATACACCACGTCCTATACAACGCCTTTCAAAGAAAATAGATATTTAACTTCTTGAAATAAATTAGGTTTAACTACAGAGACCTCAATAGAAGCACAATGTCGAAACATGAAATCGAAACACAAAATCGATAACAAAAACGATAGCCTAAAATCGATAACCTCTTGTATTTGGTTTTTCAAGATCTATACAAAGAAGATGAACTAGTTATGATGCGGAAACAAATAAATAATTATACCTTTCTTAGTAGCTTATAGACCTCTTGATCTTCTGTTGTATTCCTCTCCTTCTCTTGGACGTCGTGTGGGCGACGATCTACCAAGATAAAATCCACCCAACCTCTTCCTTTGCTTCCAAGTTTCAACCACCAATTAACCTCCAAGGGATGCTAGACAAGAGAGCTTCCTTCTCTTCTTCTTCTCCTTCAAACAACCGACCACCTAGAGAAAACCAAGCTTGATGTCGCGGCCTCCAAGAGAGAAAACAAAAGGAGAAGAAAGAAGGAAGAGGGTCGACCACCAAGGGAATAGAGGAGAGGAGTTTCGGCCACAATAGAAAGGATGCAAGACTTAGGTTGTTCTCAATGAGGCACTCTCTCCCTATCTTTTATAATCCTTGGTGAATCCAAAAAACAAAAGTTTTAAAATAAAAACATAAAACTTCCTTTATTCCTTTACATCGCCGGCCACATCATGTCTAAACAAGGAAAGATTTTAAACAAAAATTAAAATCTCTCTTTTAAAATCTCTTTTGTGGTTAGCTATAAATGACATGTTTTATAAAATTAAAATCTTCTCTTTTAAATCGTTTTGTAGATGTCTATAAAAGAAAAGATTTAAAATAAAACTCCTTTTATATCATGGTTACAAAAAGAAAAGTTTAAAATTAAAATCTTTCTTTTAAACATTATAGATAATTACAAATAAGGAAAGATTTCAAAACTCTCTTTTAATCCTTTGTAGAAAGCTATAAAAGGAAAGATTTTAAAATTTAAAACCCTCTTTTAAAAACATGTGGAAAACATCATAAAAGAAAAGTTTTTAACAAAATAAAAATTTCCTTTTATTTCCTTTTCTCTTCTTACATGGTTGGCCCCTTGCTTGGGCACCAAGCAAGGCTTGGTCGGCCCTAGCTTGAGCTCCAAGCTTGCCTTGGTCGGCCCCTTGCTTGGGCTCCAAGCAAGGATATGACCGGCCCTTAAGCTTGGTTAAAAAGTTGGGCTTTGGATAAATATAAGGCTTTATAAATAAGAGGCTACAATAGGGATCGAGAGGAGGAATTGATTTTGGTCTCCCGATGAGCTTGAGCTTCCCGTGTTCGCCCCGAACACTCAACTCAAGTTCATCAATAATAACTCATACCACTAAAGATTTATTAATGCACTACCGCATCAATCTCATATTACAATATGAGCTCTATCTTATCATAAGTGTGTTAGTCTCCATGTGTTTAAGATATCAAATGTAAATGAGTTACTGACAACTCAATTAATATTTAGCTCCAAGAGTAATATCACTCAACCTTATTGTCATGTCGAACTAAGTCCACCTGCAGGGTTTACATGACAATCCTTATGAGCTCCTAAAGGGGACATCATCAACCTAGATACTAGTACACAGTTTCATTTTATAATCAACAACACACCATATAAATAATATCATTTCCTAACTTATCGGATCCATTGATTTAACGAACTAAATCTCACCCTTTGATAAATTAAAGAAATAAATATTAAGTATACATGCTTGTTATTATATCATGATTAAAAGTACGCACATCCATAATAACAGAGGTCCTGTTCTTTTTTACAGTCAGTATAAAAAGAACAACCTCAAATAGTCCTGCTCAATACACTCAGAGTGTACTAGTATAATTTTATAGTCAAGATAAACTAATACCAAATTATACTACAATCATTCCAATGATTTATCCAATTTCATCTTGATTGTGAGCAACTATTTATAATTTATAAGGAACTGATAATATGATCTTCTGTGTGACACCACACACCATGTTATTTTAATATAAACTAAATGAACAACTACATTTAGCATATAAATGTAAATATTTGACCAATGTAATTCTTATTTGAAAATAAATATTTATACAAAAAGCTAGACATTTAGTATACATTCTAACAATCTCCCACTTATACTAAAAGACTATGTTGTCATAAATGTTGCCATATATCTGATTCTCATCCCCTCAATATGTCGATCAAAAGCTTTCGCCGGAAGGGCCTTAGTGAAAGAATCTGTCAAGTTATCCGCTGATGCAATCTTGACGACAACAACTTAACCTCGTTTTACGATGTCTCGTATCAGGTGGTACTTGCGCTCAATATGTTTACTCGCCTTATAGGCTCCTCAAGGGGGCATCATCAACCTAGATTACTAGTACACAGTTTCATTCTATAATCAACAACACAGCATATAAATAATATCATTTCTCAACTTATCGGACCTATTGATTTAACAAACTAAATCTCACCCTTTGATAAATTAAAGAAATAAATATTAAGTATACGTGCTTGTTATTATATCATGATTAAAAGTACACACATCCATAATAACAGAGGTCCTGTTCTTTTTTACAGTCAGTATAAAAAGAATAACCTCAAATGGTCCTGCTCAATACACTCAGAGTGTACTAGTATAATTTTAAAGTCAAGATAAACTAATACTAAATTATACTACAACCATTCCAATGGTTTATCCCATTCCATCTTGGTTGTGAGATATTATTTATAATTTATAAGGAAGATGATAACATGATCTTCTGTGTGACACCACACACCATGTTATTTTCAATATAAATTAAATGAACAACTACATTTAGCATATAAATGTAGACATTTGACCAATGTGATTCTTATTTAAAAATAAATGTTTATACAAAAAGCTAAACTTTTAGTATACATTCTTACAATCTCCCACTTATACTAAAAGACAATGCTGTCATAAATGCTGTCATATATCTGATTCTCATCCCCTCAACATGCCGATCAAAAGCTTTCGGCGGAAGGACCTTAGTGAAAGAATCTGCCAGGTTATCTACTGATGCAATCTTGACGACAACAACTTCACCTTGCTTTACAATGTCTCGTATCAGGTGGTACTTGCGCTCAATGTGTTTACTCGCCTTATGGGCTCGTGGTTCCTTCAAGTTTGCTACTACACCACTATTATAACAATAAATTGTGATGATTTTGGACAAACCAGGAATCACATCTAAGTCCATCAAGAAGTTCCTGAGCTATACAGCTTCTTTGGCTGCCTTAGAGGCTGTCACATACTCAGCTTCCATGGTGGAGTCTGAAACGCATTTCTACTTAACACTCCTTCATGCTATGGCTCCACCTCCTAAAGTAAACACATAACCTGAGGTAGACTTACTATTGTCCCTATCTGATTAGAAGTCAAAATCCGTGTAACCCACAGGGAGCAAATCATTTGCTTGGTAAACCAACATATAATCTTTAGTCCTTCTCAGATACTTTAATAAATGCTTTATAGCAATCCAATGTCCCTATCCTGGATTACTTTGATATCTGCTAACCATGCCCACGGCAAAATAGATATCCGGTCTCGTGCATAACATTGCATACATTAAGTTTCCTACAGCTGAAGCATAAGGAACTGCCTTCATTTCCTCTATCTCTTTTGATGTCTTAAGAGACATCTCTTTAGATAAAAGTACTCCATGCCGAAAAGGTAGAAAACCTTTTTTGGAATTTTGCATGCTAAAATGTGTTGGATTTTTCGGGCCGCGAAAACTGCTTTTCGCGTCGCGGAAACCCCGAATCGCCCAAGCCACGGATCTCGTGCAAGGTAAAACCGAACGAAAATACGAGTACGAGTTTGAAAACTTTAATCTACAGTAGATCTACATAAGGATAAACCATTTATACCTTTGATGCGATGCCCTTCGCGTTCCCGCTCGTCCAAATGATGCCGGATCTCAAGACCGTCAAGCGTCGGTCCTCTAGAAGTATCCACACGGACACACTAGATGGAGATGACCAAAAACCAAGGTGTGCTAGCACCTATGTGGTTCGGCCAAGGGAGGAGAGGGAGAGGGAGAGCTTGAGAGGGAGAAGGAGGAAGATGCAACACAAAATGACATGAATTTCATTAATTCCAAGTAATATGAAACCATAAAATCACATTAATTGCATTAATTGCAATTAATATGAAACCATTAAGAGAGTGGCTTTGTAACTTCCATGAGGTGGCACCCATGATGATGTGGAACATCATTATTGGTCCACCTAATGCCAACTCACCAATGAGGTGGCAAAAGGTCAAGTCAAAATTGACCTTTGGTCTTCCTTCTCAAGTCAAGTCAAACTTGACTCAATCTCTACCATGGTGGATCTAATCCAACCATTTAATTCGAGCCAACTTAATATAATGAATCTAATTCATTAAATTAAATTGATTCAATGAGTCAAAATCTAAATTAGACTCATTTAACACATGAATCAACTTGAGTCGAACTCAAGTTAGCCCAATTAGGATTACTCTTAATCCAATTTGATTCATCAAATGAATCTAATCCTCTTGGTTCATCATATGAACCTAATCTCCACCTAATTGTCCTAAGTGTGTGACCCTATAGGTTCTTGTAACGTTGGCAATGCCCTAAACCCATTTAGGAGCATAAGTAATGAGCGGTATCTAGCAACACATCATTACTACCCAAGTTACAAGAATGTCGAGATCCGACATCACCTTGTGACTACTAATTGTGACTCCTCACAAAATAATGACAAGTGTCCTTCTATCCTAGACATCTAGATTGATCAATATGAGGCATAGACCGTGTCATCCTCTAATCAATCTAAATCTTGAACTCCAAGTTAGACTCACTCGATCAAATGAGCTCAACATCTAATGTTGACTCATTTGGGCATGGCCATGCGCTTAGTGGTCTCACTCTATCAAGAATAGCGATGTCGCTCCCGTCATATGGGAGGGATAGATCCCATCTACATCACTCACATCCCTCTGCATAATTCGTTACATACCCAGTAATCGCCTTTATAGTCCACCCAGTTACAGGTGACGTTTGACGAAACTAAAGTACATAACTCCTTATGTAGGGATCCATGGTGACTTCAGGTCTAAGGACTAATAGTCATACTAATAGTCACATGAGAAAGTATATGACACTCATATAACGATCCATGATACTTTCTCATGGCGGGTCATTCAGTATACATTCTCTAATGCATACCCATGTGTCAGCTTGATATCTCTATATCCATGACTTGTGAGATCAAGTCATCGAGCTGACCTACATGCTAGTCTTATTGTATTAACATTGTCCCTGAATGCTAATACTCGACTAGGAATGATTTAGAGTAGTGTTCCCTATATCATCTCACTATCGATTCAACTAATCGATTGATATAGGTATGAACCTTCTACTCAAGGACGCTATTATACTTAGTCTATTTGGCACTAATATAAATAAGTATAATAACCAAACAAATACCTTTATTAATATACAAGAATATGATATACATGAGTCCATACAATCATCAAATGATTGGCTCTAGGGCTCTAACTAACAAAATGAGCTAGGATAGTATCGATATATGAAGCTTGGGATAAACACAACATTCTTTTCTTGCGATCCCTTATTACTTTGATCCCAAGAATATATTGGCATTCTTCCAAATTCTTCATATCCAACTGCTTGGACAACCATACTCTTACTTCTGACAATACTTTGACATTTTTACCAACTATCAAAATGTCCTCTACGTATAGTACAAGAAATACCATCACGTTTTCGTCACACTTCTTGTATACATAAGACTCATCCGAACACTGAATAAATCCATAAGACTGAATTATTTCATTAAATCGGATGTTCCAAGATCTTGAATCTTGCTTCAGTCCATAAATAGACCGATTGAGCTTACATATAAGATGTTCTTTGCCCTTTGCAATAAACCCCTCTGGTTGCTTCATATGGATGTTTTCTTCAAAACTTCCGTTATGGAAAGCTATCTTGACATCCATTTGTCAAACCTCATAATTCATATAAGCAGCAATAAATAAGAGTATCCAGATAGACTTAAGCATAACTACCGGCGAAAAAGTTTCCTCACAATCGATTCCCTCTTTTTGAGTATAACCCTTCGCAACAAGTCTTGCTTTGAAGGTTTCCACCTTCCCGTCTGTCCCTCTTTTTCTTTTGTAGACTCATTTATATCCAATAGCTTTTACACTATTTGGTGGTTCTACTAACTCCCAGACTTTGTTAAAATACATAGATTTTATTTCTGAATTCATTGCTCTTTGCCAAGATGCTGCATCTTTATCTTGGAGTGTTTCGTCATATGTTCGGGGATCAGGTTCATGTTTACCTGGGATTAAATCCGAAGACTCTCCCAAAAACATGAATCTTTCAGGTTGCCTAACAACCCTCCCACTACGACGAGACACTGTCTGTAGTTGTGCATCATTTGTGATAGGGCACTATTGGTACTCAAGTAGACGTACCCTCTCTCATTTCTTCTAGAACAATTTCAGTCATGGGCTTGTGGTTCATTACATAGTCATCTTCTAAAAATCGAGCATTAGTGCTAACAATGACCTTCTGATATTTAGGACTATAAAACAAACCACCTTTTTTTCGTTTAGGATAACCTATAAACAAGCGAACTTCTGTACAAGATTTCAACTTATCAGCATCTCCCTTCAGCACATGTGCTGGACTACCCAAAATTCGAACATGTCTCAGACTACACTTATGCTCATTCTACAATTCTATGAAAGTAGAGGGTACTGATTTAGAAGGTACCAAGTTCAGAATGTACACTACCGTTTCTAGTACATATCCTCAGAACAAATTTGGTAATTCTGAATAACTCATCATCGATCAAACTATTTTCATAAGAGTCCTATTCCTTCGTTCCGTCACACCATTCTATTGGGGTGTATCAGGTACAAACAATTGGGATTAAATCCCAACCTCTGATAAGTAATTCCTAAACTCTCCTGATAGGTACTCATCACCACGATCAGACCGTAGTATCTTGATACTTTTACTATGACGTTTCTCCACATTAGCCTTGTACTCTTTGAACTTATCAAAGCACTCAGACTTGCGGCGCATCAAATAAATGTACTCATATCTCGAATAGTCGTCTATAAAAGAAATAAAATATTCGAATCCACTGGATAGTCATAGGTCAACATAAATCAGAATGAACCAATTCCAACACATCTTTTACTCTATACCCCTTGTCCTTAAAAGGTCTTTTGATCATTTTTCCATCCAAGCAAGATTCGCAGGTTGGAAAATTTTCCACCACCAATAAACCCAAAAGTCCATCGACTATTAGCCTTTGAATCCTACACAAATTAATATGACCAAGCCTTAGATGTCAAAGATATGTTTGGTTCATTTCTGAAGGTTCCTTTCTATTATTAGAATTAGATGATGTGTTATTAATTTCCATTTGTTGCTTTGTGGGAGTTATTAGATTTAGAGTATACAAATTGCCAACTAATATATCAGAACAGATAACTATCATATTTGTCTTGATAGCCACTTTGTTATCAAAAGAAACAGAATATCCATCCAAAAATAGTTTAGAAACTGAAATTAAATTCTTTCTAAAACTTGGTACATAAAGACAATTTCTCAAAATCAAAGTTCTATTCCTATCAAATGATAAGTAAGCATCTCCCACTGCAACAGCTGTCACTTTCGTAGCATTGCCCATGTAGACAACTCTTCTTCATATAGTCGTCGGGTTTCCTGGAATCCCTGCAATGAATTGCAGACTTGATCAGTGGCTCTGTATCTACACACCAGGTACTGGTAGATAACACCGCTAAACATGTTTCAACTACTAGAGAATAAGATATACCTTTATTGTTCTTCTTCCTACGAGGACAATCCGTCTTCCAATGTCCAGACTATTTGCAAATGAAGCACTTGTCTTTCGACTTCTTCACTCCTGCTTTTAGTCCAGTACCTAGAGATCGATTCACTTTCTTTGTCGAGTCAGCTTATTTCTTCTTCTTCTTCTTGCCTTTTGACTTAGAAGTAGAAACATTTTCAGCAAAGTGGGTTTGAGAACTATGACGAAATAACCCTACTGCTGCTTAAAGTTCTGTCAGTAGTTCCGCCAATGAATAAATCATTTTATTCATATTGTAGTTCTGACGGAACTGCTCAAAACTTTTGGGTAGCGATTGGAGAATAATATCGACCTGGGTTTCCCCATCGATTTCAGCTCCAAGAATTTGTATCTCATTCAAGTCATCATTTTGAGGATATAAACCCTTACGGGTATCCACTCTGACATGGTGGCTGTCATTAAATTTCTCATAGCCTCTTACCTAGCAGCCCGATTCTGGTGTCCGAAGAGTTCCTTGAGATTGTACATCATGTTATAGGCAGTATGCATGGCCTGATGCTGATGTTGCAGCACATTTGACATAGAACCCGAAATGTAACACCGCGCCATCTCATCTGCCTTGATCCATTTCTTATGATACTCAGTCTCCTCTTCACTAGAATCACTATTAGGCTCATTAGGGCAGACCTCTAATAGTATAAACTTATAGCCTTCAGTAGTTAGGGCAATGTCTAGGTTTCTTTTCCAATCTATATAATTTAGACCAATAAGTTTGTTCTCTTTCAGAATAACAGCAAGTGGGTTGAAGACCATTTGAAATCCTAAGAATCACAAAATAAGTTTTGATCAAAACTTAAGAATTTAGAATAATATTGATTCCTCAAATAATATCATTTAAATTCACCAATACCTCAAAACACCGTGAATTTTATATGCCACGATAGTGTGGACATATAAAAATTCAAACATTTGTAAGAGGAGGTTTTACCCATTAATTTTATTCTTGTCAACGTGACAAATAAAATTAATAGTTGGTATTCCTTCAGTCACACAAATAATAGCAGTGACTCCGATGGGGAGGATACTATTAAATGCTCCTAAGTGTATACCATTACTCGATACTTAGTCCATTAAATAGGATTGTGCCCCTTCAGATGAAGAAGATCACACGCTCCTAAATAATTTCCTATAATTATCCATAAAGGAAGTTTGATCTAGTGATCCGTAAACAAACTCATCCAATGTGAAGGAAGACACTCAAAACCAACGCGCAAGTTTGATTGCATCACTTACAAATCAGTAATAGAGATCATGAAATTTATTTAGAAATCTCTCTCCCATTTTGTTATCATGCACACACACACATCATAGCAAATAAAAGCAATAAATATGAAAAAATAATTTTTCAACTATTATGGCATCTTCCATCACTGTCCTCCGTATGCCGTTAGCCCTAGCAGTCGTCAAAACTAACCGTCAGCCCTAGGGCTCATGTCTTCGCGTCAATCGAGCTTCCTTTTCCGCTACGTCTCTGGTCCTCAAATAGCACCACGCCTCGCAATGATCCACGACAAAAATAAAATTTTACATATATCGATCCTATATTCCACAAAGGAATGTACATAAAGTCTAGATTGAACAAAATGTAAAATCCTAAAACTAAAACAGCTTTTGCTGTATTTAATAAATACAATCATGCACACACATAAAATGCCCTCGACATGTCCAAGGGTCCAATCACACATAATCACAATAGGTCATAATAGTTGGAGCCTGCAACCACAGAATTAATCTATTTGCACATCCTACTATTTTCATGCCTAAAATATGTATAACATGTGCATAATTAAACTAAAAACGAAACACACAGATGTAAAACCTATCTCTGATACCAATTGTGGGTTACTACTCGGAATACCGTTCTAGTTCCCCTGTATAAAAATTTGTATAAGCATAAAACTATCCTAGCTACCCATGTATTTTACTGAAGTTAAATTTAGATTGCAAACGATGCTTAACATTATTAATCCAAATTATCCTTCAGAAGTTAAACTTGGATTGGAAACGATACTTAACATTTTTACTCTAAATTTAACCGATGAGTTCTTCATAAGTTAAACCATATTACAGAAGTTAATTAAATATCTATTTCAAAGATCGACTTCCAGGTTAAACATGACGAGACACTAGCCCTTCTTGGGTTTGGGATCATCCATCACTTTCTAGACAAAGTCTTTCAAAGAAAATGGATATTTAACTTCTTGCAGTAAATTAGGTTTAACTACAGAGATCTCAGTAGAAGCACAATATCGAAACATGAAATCGAAACACAAAATCGATAATAAAAATGATAGCCTAAAATCGATAGCCTCTTGTATTTGGTTTTTCAAGATCTATACAAGGAAGATGAACTAATTATTATGCGGAAACAAATAATTAGTTATACATTTCTTAGTAGCTTATAGACCTCTTGATCTTCTGTTGTATTTCTCTCATTCTCTTAGACGTCGTGTGTGCGACGATCTACCAAGATGAAATTCACCCAAGCCTCTTCCTTTGCTTCCAAGTTTTGGCCACCAACTAACCTCCAAGGGATGCTAGACAAGAGAGCTTCCTTCTCTTCTTCTTCTCCTTCAAGAAACTAGCCACCAAGAGAAAATCAAACTTGATGTCGCCGGCCTCCAAGAGAGAAAACAAAAGGAGAAGAGAGAAGGAAGAGGGTCAGCCACAAAGGGAATAGAGGAGAGGAGTTTCGGCCATAATAGAGAGGATGCAAGGCTTAGGTTGTTATCCATGAGGCGCCCTCTCCCTCTCTTTTATAATCCTTGGTGAATCCAAAAAAAGAAAGTTTTAAAATAAAAAATTAAAACTTCCTTTTATTCCTTTACATGGTCGGCCACATCATGTCTAAACAAGGAAAGATTTTAAACAAAAATTAAAATCTCTCTTTTAAAATCCCTTTTGTGGTTAGCTATGAAAGGTATGTTTTATAAAATTAAAATCTTCTCTTTTAAATCCTTTTGTGGATGTCTATAAAAGAAAATATTTAAAATAAAACTTCTTTTATATCATGATTACAAAAAGAAAATTTTAAAATTAAAATTTCAAAGCTGCTTTTAAACATTATAGATAACTACAAATAAGAAAAGATTTCAAAGCTCTCTTTTAATCCTTTGTAGAAAGCTATAAAAGGAAAATTTTTAAAATTTAAAACTCTCTTTTAAAAACATGTGGAAAACATCATAAAAAAAATTTAACAAAATAAAAACTCCCTTTTATTTCCTTTTCTCTTCTTACATGGTCGGCCCCTTGCTTGGGCACCAAGCAAGGCTTGGCCGGCCCTAGCTTGAGCTCCAAGATTGGCTTGGCCGGTCCCTTGCTTGGGCTCCAAGTAAGGATGTGGTCGACCCTTAAGCTTGGTTAAGAAGCTGGGCTTTGGGTAGATATAAGGCTTTATAAATAAGAGGCTACAACAAGGACCGAGAGAAGGAATTGATTTTGGTCTCCCGATGAGCTTTAGCTTCCCGTGTTCGCCCCGAACACCCAACTCAAGTTCATCAATAATAACTCATACCACTAAAGAGTTATTATTTCACTACTGCACCAATTCCATATTACAATATGAGCTCCTTCTTATCATAAGTGCGTTAGTCTTCCTGTGTTTAAACTATCGAATGTCCACTAATTAATTAAATTACTGACAACTAACTTAATTAATATTTAGCTCTAAGAGTAGTACCACTCAATCTTATTGTCATGTCGAACTAAATCCACCTGCAAGGTTTACATGACAATCCTTATGAGCTCCTCAAGGGGACATCATCAACCTAAATCACTAGGATACAATTTCATTCTATAATCAACAACACACCATATAAACAATATCATTTCCCAACTTATCGGCCTTATTGATTTAACGAACTAAATCTCACCCTTTGATAAATTAAATAAATAAATATTAAGTATACGTGCTTGTTATTATATCATGATTAAGAGTACGCACATCCATAATAACAGAGGTCCTGTTCTTTTTTACAGTCAGTATAAAAAGAACAACCTCAAATGGTCCTGCTCAATACACTCAGAGTGTACTAGTATAATTTTATAGTCAAGATAAACTAATACCAAATTATACTACAACCATTCCAATGGTTTGTCTCATTCGATCTTGGTTGTGAGCAACTATTTATAATTTATAAGAAATTGATAACATAATCTTCTGTGTGACACCACACACCATATTATCTTCAATATAAATTAAATGAACAACTATATTTAATATATAAATGTAGACATTTAATCAATATGATTCTTATTTCAAAATAAATGTTTATACAAAAAAACTAGACTTTTAGTATACATTCTAACATATCTACAGCCTCATGTCGCAGGGTACCAAAGGAGTTAGAAGAATGAAAATTCAATAGTTGATATATAAACTATTTACTCTTCCTAGCATCTTTCTTTGGTGATTTTCCATCTTATTTGTTAAGAATAGGGATGAATCGCTAAGATAGTTTAGCAAGTTGAGACCACTTAATATAGATGTCATCAACAACAAATACCTTTAACCACGGATAGAGGATGTGCTTAATCAACTCGTGGACACATATACATACTCTAAGATGACGTTAAGATTGGCGGTCATTAACTTAAAGTAAAGGTTGCAAACGTATAGAAGATGGCGTTCTTCATACGATACGAGCATTGCGAGTCCTTGGTGATGTTGTGTAGACATACTGATGCTCCAGCCACATTTGGGGATTCGACAAACCTGGTGTCCTTGGAGTATTTAGATCGAATTTTCACTGTTCATAAATAACATCTTGATATACATTCAAGATTGAAGGACCAGAATATTCAAGATGTTACAGAGGGAGCGCTGATATGCAAATTTAAGTAAATACACATTTTGGTTATCCTCTGTAGGAATTATTGGACATGTGATTTCTTGCAAAGATATTTTCGTGTAACCTCAAAATATTAGAAGTTATTACTGACTAGGAAGTTAGATCACTTACGGGTGTTTATGGTTGTTTATCCACCATTTGGTCGCACACAACAAGGAAGAACAAGTTGCTGACAATAGTAGGATGTGCAACTTGAAAAGAATAATAACGGGGTGTGAGTCCAACACTCAGCGAATACCTAGTTGACATGCATAGTAAACTATAACAAATAGTCATAACTATGCGTACAGTCTCCTGATATAACATATAGAAAATGCAGAACCAAAAGATAAGGAGTAACTGTACTAACCGGAACCTAGGTATAAGGGTATCAAGGCCGTCAAACCTATAGTATCATAAAACCTGTATGCATGTCAAACAATGCATCCATCCATTATGCAGCATATAAAGTGCAACAACCACAAGCAATAAATGCAAATAATGCATATAATGCCAATATCATGTCCTGGTCACCCCTACTGCTTGTCAGCCATCTCACACACGATGGTGAGACCGAGTGGGTAGGGCTGTGACAACCGAGCACTCTGTCGTGACTGCTCCTGATGAGTGACCGAGTGGACGGGATATTGACGGAGTACACCTATCCTCCTACTTCAAATATAGTGAGGGAGCGCAATGCTCTCATCTCCCGGTACGTGATGACGGGGAGGGATCCCTGCCGGGTACCACGCTGCGTCACACTACCCATGAGCGGACCAACGGAGCCAAATAGAGCAAATGCAGCACACACCCTGCCTGAATAAAAATCACTAACCGATGAGTGGTTGTGTGTGCAGATCCATGTAACTGGCGATGCGCTCAACAATAATGGAGTTTTCAACCGCTTAGCATGCAATCATGCAACATGGTGCATGTCACTAAGTCAGGAAATATCCTAATCCTATCCCTCTCCAACAATGTGTACCAAAATATGAGGATCAAATAGTATGATCTGGGTATACATGTCAAGTAGGGTATCTAACCAGTCCAATATATCATAGAGCATGGCATGTCACTACCTCTATAACATAAAGGTAATAAACAGATAACAAACAATACATGCTCGGAAGAAAATAGTGACATACCAATGCAGATATAATCATAATTATTACTACTTGTTAAGATCTACTAAACATATCAATAAGACGTATCAAAATAGATATGTCAAGGTACCCGCCTCAAATAAAAGGGTTCAATCCGGTCCAAATCTGAAGTCAAGATGCTCATCTCGAATCAAAATCTTGCGTCAAATAACATATAAATATTTTATTTAGCTAAATTCATAAAAATAGCTAAATAAAATCCCTAAGACTAATTTAGGGTAAAACCCTAATTACATAATCTCAACCTACCTAAATTAAATCCAACGGTTAATTAGGGTTAGTTACCTAATCCCCAATCAACCCATTAGATTAAATCCAAATCTAATTCCCTTTACACATAAACATCTAACTACAAAACGTATCAAATTCCTACCCTTACCTCAAACTCACAGCCGTGATTGATCCACAGTTAAAGAGTCTGTTTGCAGCCGGAAACAAGGTGAGCTGCTGGAAATCCACCTCACTGCCCTAAAGCTTCTGTCGACAATTACCTAAGGAACAACCAAGCATCCATTCCTCTTAGAATCAGTCCAAACAACTGAATTACAGCAAGGAAATTTTTGATACCTGAACCTTACCTCAAATCACAGCCCCTCTTAATGCTGGAACAAGGGAGTTGCTGATTGGAGTGCTGTCGAAACCAAACAATGACTCCCCCACAGAACATAATTTTGGATCAAGAGAAGAGCTCAACAATTCCACCCAATCCAACAACAACCTCCAAGATCACCAGAAGAGTCAATGCCGAAAGAAGAAACCTAGGGCATGGATGCAAAATAGAGGAAGGACAGTGAGCATAGAGGAAGATCTAAGCCCAAATCATAACCTAGGTAAACACTTACCTTGGCACAGTGCCACAAGAGAAAGAGAACTTGAGGAAAGGTTCGGCCCTGAGACTTGCGGAAAATCAGAAAAGAGCAAGATAGCTCACCATTGAAGCTTCGATGATAGATCTATACCGGCGATGTCGAGATCACAGCTAGGGCAGATGGAGACGGTGGTGGTGGCGTCGGCTAGGGCAAAGAATGTCGTCGCCGTGAGGGCAGAGGATGAGGGAAGAGACGCTGGCGCTTCAGGCGTTCCTTTGACTGGGGGTTATGCACATAAGGGGAGGAGAGGAGGTAACGGCCTGCGGCGTCAGCGCTTCCGTTGGGAAAGAGAAGAGAAACGGACAGAGGGTGAGGCGCGGGTCGGGGGAAAAGAAAACGACGATGAGAGGAAAAAGGAAAAAGAAAAGAAAATATAAAAGAAATAAAACATTTCCTCACTTAAATGGGATAGCCTAAACTGTCTTTCCCGGGTTCAATTTTTATCTCCGTAAACTCGTCCATACCAGCTCCGAAAAATTCTCGAAAAAATTCTAAAAATTTCGAAAAATTCCCTTATTATTATTTGCCATTTTTCGATATTTTACATTCTCCCCCACTAATAAAAATTTGGTCCCCAAATTTCGTTATCTACAATCAGCAAGTACTAACAACAGATAAAAGTATAAATGTTGAACGGAAAATAACTCACATACCTCATGTGAGCAGGTGGGGTATCGAGCTCGAATAGTATCCTCGAGCTCCCTGGTAGCCTCATCGTCCGAATGATGCTGGTATCCGACTTTAACTAGTCGGATAGTCTTGTTCCGCAGCTGACGCTCCTTCCGATCCAGAATCCGTATCGGAATCTTCTCGTAAGTGGCGTCAGGCTGAAGGGAAACTGGTATATCAGACAACACATGAGCTGGGTCTGCTATGTATCTCCTCAGCATAGATACATGAAATACTTCGTGTACACCTGCCAGAGCCGGTGGTAGCGCCAGACGATAAGCTACTGCTCCCATCCTCTCCAGGATCTGGAAAGGTCCAATGTATCGCGGAGCTAGCTTACCTCTGAGGTCAAATCTCTTCACCCCTTTCGTGGGTGAAACTCTCAGAAAAACATGGTCGCCCATAGAGAACTCCAGGGGTCTCCGTCTTCGATCAACATAACTCTTCTAGCGGTCCTGCGCCTCTAACATCCTCCGTCTGATAGTACGGATCAACTCTGCCTCCTGCTGAGCTCTCTGAGGTCCTAACAGCTGGGCCTCCCCAACCTCATCCCAAATGGTGGGTGTCCGACAAGGCCTACCATACAACGCTTCAAACGGTGCCATCTAGATAGCCGAATGAAAGCTGTTGTTGTAGGCGAACTCTACCAATGGCAAATGGCCCTCCCAACTGCCTCCGAAATCCAATACACAAAACCTCAGCAAATCCTCTAGAGTCTGAATGGTCCGCTCTGACTGTCCATCTGTCTGCGGATGGAAAGCTCTACTGAAACGGAGCTGAGTGTCCAAGGCCTGCTGCAGACTCTGCCAGAAACGAGACGTGAACCGGAGGTCTCTATCCGAAATAATACTCAAAGGAACACCATGTAATCTGATGATCTCCCGGCAATACAGATCTGCCAATCGATCCAGGGAATCAGTCTTCCGGATCGCTAAGAAGTGTGCGAATTTGGTTAATCGATCAACGATTACCCAAATCGCGTCATGGCCTCGTCGTGACCTCGACAAACCCACCACAAAGTCCATGGTAATGTGTTCCCATTTCCACTCAGGAATAGGAATCCGCTGAAGTAATCCGGCAGGTCTCTGGTGCTCAGCCTTCACTTGTTGACAGATAAGGCATCTAGCTACAAATTCCGCAATGTCTTTCTTCATACCGTTCCACCAGTAGGAACGCCTCAAATCTCGATACATGCGGGTCCCACCTGGATGGATCGCAAATCGAGAGCGATGAGCCTCCTGTAGTAGCTCCTGTAAGACCGGGTGAGACTGAGGTACGCATAATCTACCTCGGAAATATATAATACCCTCCTCATCTCGGGTGAACTCGGTCTGCTGCCCGGAAGCTATCTGGCTGTCAATAAACTGCAAATGCTGATCACCGGCCTGGGCCTCTCGGATCCTCGTCCTGATCGACGACTGAGCAACCATGGTAACCAGAATACCCTACTCTGTCTGTCCCTGCTCCTGAAGGTCCAACTCGGAGAAACCCTGAACCAAGTTTGTGACTGAAACTCGGTAGCAAGCCAAAGTCCCTCTAGACTTCCTGCTGAGTGCATCGGCAACCACATTAGCTTTCCCCGGGTAGTAACTAATGGTACAATCATAATCTTTCAGGAACTCCATCCATCTCCTCTGTCGAAGATTAAGTTCCTTCTGAGTGAAAATATATTTGAGACTCTTATGATCAGTAAGAATCTCAAAAGTAATACCGTACAGATGATGCCGCCAAATCTTCAGAGCAAATATGATGGCAGCTAGCTCCAGATCATGAACTGGGTAATTATTCTCATGCTCCTTCAACTGTCGAGAAGCATACGAGACTACCCTGCCGTGCTGCATCAAAACAGCGCCCAAACCCTGAAGAGACGCGTCGATGTAGAGTACAAATCCGCCCTCTCCAGAAGGTAAAACCAAAATCGGAGCCGACACTAATCTCCGCTTTAGCTCCTGGAAGCTGGTCTCGCAATCCTCTGTCCACGTGAACTTCACGCCTTTTCTGGTCAGGTGTGTCAATGGCATAGCAATCGGGGAGAAACTCTCGACGAATCGTCTGTAATATCTTGTAAGTCCTAGAAAACTGCAAATCTCCTGTACTGATTTCGGCTGCTCCCAACTGGTGACAGCCTCGATCTTCTGAGGGTCTACTGAAATACCTCTGCTAGAGACCACATGTCCCAGAAAACCGACTAAGGATAGCCAAAATGCACACTTGCTGAACTTCGCGTACAGCTGATGTCGTCGAAGAATCTCCAAGACTAGGCGAAGATGTTGTGCATGCTCCTCCTCGGAACGCGAGTAGACCATTATATCATCGATGAAAACGATAACAAACTGATCAAGATACTCCAGAAAGACGCGGTTCATTAGATCCATAAATACCGCTGGAGCATTGGTAAGTCCAAATGGCATTACCAAAAACTCATAATGACCGTTCCTAATACGGAAAGCTGTCTTCTGAATATCAGATTCTCTGACTCTCAACTGATGATACCCGGATCGCAGATCAATCTTAAAATACACTGATGTACCTCTGAGCTGATCAAACAAATCCTCGATCCGCGATAAAGGGTACTTATTTCTGATGGTCACTGCATTCAGTTGCCTGTAATCGATGCACAATCTCAGAGTACCATCCTTTTTCTTGACAAATAATACCGGAGAACCCCACGGAGAAACACTAGGGCGAATGAATCCCTTATCCAATAACTCTTGGAGTTGGACCTTCAGCTCGTTCAACTCTTTTGGTGTCATACGATAAGGAGCTTTCGATGTTGACGCGGTCCCCGGAATCAGCTCAATAGCAAACTCCACTTGCCTTCGGGGAGGTAAGCCCGGTAGCTCATCTAGAAATACATCAGGATACTCTTGGACCACTGGAACATCCGAGAGGTGGGAACTACTGCTGTCATCAGTATAAATCATAGACACAAGAAATCCCTGACAGCCATGTGACAACAGCTTCTGAGCCTGAATCGTTGAAATGATCGATATGTCATCATCCCTGATGCCAGTGAAATCCCACGAGGGTTGGTTCGGAGGCCGGAAAGTGACCACCCTCGTCTGGCAATCAACAGTGGCATTATATGCAGACAACCAATCCATACCAAGGATAATGTCGAACTCGACCATTTCCAGCACTAATAAATCAACCATAAGTATCATGTTGCCAAAATCTAACGGACAACCTCTGACCTCCTGAGTGACGTCCAATGTATCACCGGACGGTAGGGAGACGGTCAGTCATTGTGGTCTACAAGTAGGTAGTCTACCTATGTCCTTCCTAAAAGCGCGGGAAATAAAAGAATGCGAGCTACCAGTATCTATCAACATATCAGTGGATAATGCATAAAGTAAAACCATACCGCGAAAAATGGATCTGTTGGCCCGCTGTGCATCCTCTCTGGTAACCGCATGAATATATCCAATCTCTGACGGTGGAGGAGGTGGCAGTGCTGTCAAAGGCTGCGGTGCCTGAGTCTGAGCCTGCCACTGTGACGATGTCGGATACTGAGCCAGAGACGGATAGGTAGACTGAGACTGATACTGGACCGGCAGTTGGGGCTGTGACTGGTACTGGACCAGTGGTTGTGGCAGCAACTGATACTGCCCCTGATTCGGATACTGTGGTCCCGGAACAAAACTCTGTGGTGATATGTGGGTACTGGGGTACTCCTGTCCGAGCATGCCAAATGTAGCTGCTGCTGGGGGAGCTGTCCTCTGCTGACGATGTGAAGTTTGGACTCTGTGCCCGCCTCGCTGAGTCCCTGTCTGACTAAGCTGAACTCCATGACTAGACACTCCGGAAGCCATATGTTGAGCCTTCAACGAACAATCTCGGCTCAGGTGCCCGGACAGTTTGCAATAATAGCAAACCAACTATCCCAAGGAGCAGGCTGTGGTGACGTGGTCTCTGGACCCACATCTTGTGCAGTGAGTGTCGCTGGCGGACTATTTCCGATTCTGCTGACAAAACTAGGAACGTCCTAATGAAGATCGCCCTGACTTCTGAGGCTGACCAGAAGCCCCAGAAGTACCCTGACCTGGCCGACCACGACCACTCTGCTGTTGTCCGGTAGCCTGTGCCTGCTGGATCTGCCCTGATGACTAACCCGACTGCTTCCTTTTCCTGTCCGGAAACGCTCTCTGCTGAGCTGACTATCCTCAGGGCTCGGTCCAGTATTTCTATGGAGGAGGAAACTCCCAAAACTTGCAAGCTTAATTTATAACTAAACATTCAACTCAATTATAACTATGGCATTAATTAGTATTTGTATGGCAACTTTTATTAACTAAAATCAATTATGATCGATAATATGGCCTGCCAGTAACACTACAGGTAAGATTCTGGTAATGACAGCTCTTACCAATTATTCTCAAGTGGCATCAGAGTGCATCACAGCACGTCTTTGTTTTATCATTCTCTCCTCCAATCGTATATCAACCCAATATTGTGTCAATCAAATTGCTTCAGATCCTTTTGTTATTGAGTTTAATTAGCATGAGAATGGGTCAGGTCAATATAATTTATTTAATTGGTAGGGGTTAAATTACGTTGATTCTTGAGAACAGGTGGTGGAGTTGGCTTAATTGGTTTGGATCATTTTTTTTTATTCAACCATGTTAAAATTTGGACATTAATTAATTTGTCCATTCTTCCTCTGTCTCATGAATCTCACTGCTCAACTCTTCCTTAACTATGATTGCTCATAGGTAAGGGTCAGCAAGTCGTTGTCATCCATTGAGAATCTTCACTATGACTGTTGTTCAGTGCTGTATAACTAAAAGCAGTCTAAGCAAAAGAACTAGGACCATATCCACCAACCATATAGCACACATGGCAAACAGATAGGAAGCTTTAAAAATTCAATACTTATTATGCAACAATGAATGGCATAGTTGTTTATAATAGTGATTATATATAGTTATTTCCTATATTTCCATCAACCTATTTTAGTATCTTAATTTATCTTCAATACCAAGTCTATTATTGACGTCAAGTCCCTGATGTCCTTGTGCATGAATCAACCTATAAGTCAATTGAAAATAAATCATTGCACAATGAAGGACTATCACAGTTCTATGAGCATAAAATCGTGGTGCTTCTAGAACTACCCTTTAAATAAGGAATTAAATGGGCATTCCATAGGGTTTCACATTACTAAACAAGTCAAGGAATTGTAAGAGATCGGAATATATGGCTACCTTCCAAAGAGCACCTTCCAGATAGTACTATGCACAAATGATAAAATCCCAAGCAGTCTAGTCTCCCTTCTGCTACCCTGTATTAGTATAGGTACCAAAATTTATAAAATTAATATTTTACCTTTCTGTCGTCTGGAGATGTTCCGTCGCTGTCCAGTCCCCCTTTTATGACCTCGAAACTCCGAACAAGAAAATCATCGGAAATCCGTACAAATACGAAACGAAATTCCTAAACATGAAAATAACCAAAATCCGTAAAAATCTGAAAATACCCAGTTTGACTCGCAAACTTGGCTCTGATACCAAAAATTATCACGCCCTTAGGTAGTCTCTGCCAGAGAAAATTTCGACAACATCTACCCTGTACGAGTGACAATCTGAAATTTCCTACAATACCCTCAGGACCACATATTCATCGGCCAACACGGCCGGAACAATAACAGTATAAATATAACAAACATCCACGCAGTTTATAATGAAAACTAATAAGCACAGATAAGAAAAACATCGCAAAAACTCCTACTCAACTACACCCATAAAGTACAAAACCGATATCCTACTCAACTACACTCATAAAACACAAAACCGATATCATCCAAATATAAATCCATCGATAACAAAACATACAAGATCCAAATGTCAAGCTATAAGTCTGAAAAGCAAAGTCTAACACAATAAGTAAAACCCAAACTGTGCGAACTCGTCGCGACGCGCAATGGTGGGGGACTAGCAACTGGAACTCCTCCGGACAGCCTCAACCTGAAAAGAATAATAACGGGGTGTGAGTCCAACACTCAGCAAATACCTAGTTGACATGCATAGTAAACTATAACAAATAGTCATAACTATGCGTACAGTCTCCTGATATAACATATAGAAAATGCAGAACCGAAAGATAAGGAGTAACTGTACTAACCGAAACCTAGGTATAAGGGTATCAAGGCCGTCAAACTCATAGTATCATAAAACCTGTATGCATGTCAAACAATGCATCCATCCAATATGCAACATATAAAGTGCAACAATCACAAGCAGTAAATGCAAATAATGCATATGATGTCAATATCATGTCTTAGTCACCCCTACTGCCAGTTAGTCATCTCACACACGATGGTGAGACCGAGTGGGTAGGGCTGTGACAACCGAGCACTCTGTCGTCACTGCTCCTGATGAGTGACCGAGTGGACGGGATATTGTCGGAGTACACCTATCCTCCTACCTCAAACATAGTGAGAGCGTAATGCTCTCATCTCCTGGTACACGATGACGGGGAAGGATCCCTGCTGGCTACCACGCTGCGTCACACTACCCATGAGCGGACCAACGGAGCCAAACAGAGCAAATGCTGCACACACCCTGCCTGAATAAAAACCACTAACTCATGAGTGGTTGTGTGTGCAGATCCATGTAACTGGTAATGCGCTCAACAATAATGGAGCTGTCAACCGCTCAGCATGCAATCATGCAAGATAGTGCATGTCACTAAGCCAGGAAATATCCTAATCTTATCCCTCTCCAACAATGTGTACCAAAATATGAGGATCAAATAGTATGATCTGGGTACACATGTCAAGTAGGGTATCTAACCAGTCCAGTATATCATAGAGCATGACATGTCACTACCTCTATAACATAAAGATAATAAACAGATAACAAACAATACATGCTCGGAAGTAAATAGTGACATGTCAATGCAGATATAATCATAATTATTACTACTTGTTAAGATCTACTAAATATATCAATAAGACGTATCAAAATAAATAGGTCAAGGTACCCGCCTCAAATAAAAGGGTCCAATCCGATCCAAATCCGAAGTCGAGATGCTCGTCTCGAATCAAAATCCTGCGTCAAACAACATATAAATATATTATTTAGCTAAATTCATAAAAATAGCCAAATAAAATCCCTAAGACTAATTTAGGGTAAAACCCTAATCACATAACCTCAACCTACCTAAATTAAATCCAACGGTTAATTAGGGTTAGTTACCTAATCCCCAATCAACCCATTAGATTAAATCCAAATCTAATTCCCTTTACACATAAACATCTAACTACAAAACGTATCAAATTCCTACCCTTACCTCAAACTCACAGTCGTGATTGATCCACAGTTAAAGAGTCTGTTTGCAGCCGGAAACAAGGTGAGCTGCTGGAAATCCACCTCACTGCCCTAAAGCTTCTGTCGACAATTACCTAAGGAACAACCAAGCATCCATTCCTCGTAGAATCAGTCCAAACAACTGAATTACAGCAAGGAAATTTTTTATACTCGAACCTTACTTCAATTCACAGCCCCTCTTAATGCTGGAACAAGGGAGTTGCTGATTGGAGTGCTGTCGAAACCAAACAATGACTCCCCCACAGAACAGAATTTTGGATCAAGAGAAGAGCTCAACAATTCCACCCAATCCAGCAACAACCTCCAAGATCACCAGAAGAGTCAATGCCGAAAGAAGAAACCTAGGGCATGGATGCAAAATAGAGGAAGGACAGTGAGCATAGAGGAAGATCTAAGCCCAAATCATAACCTAGGTAAACACTTACCTTCGGCACAGCGCCACAAGAGAAAGAGAATTTGAGGAAAGGTTCGGCCCTGAGACTTGCGGGAAATCAAAAAAGAGCAAGATAGCTCACCCTTGAAGCTTCGAGGATAGATCTATACCGGCGATGTCGAGATCACAGCTAGGGCAGATGGAGACGGCAGTGGTGGCGTCGGCTAGGGCAAAGGATGTCGTCACCGTGAGGGCAGAGGATGAGGG
This sequence comes from Zingiber officinale, assembly GCF_018446385.1. Taxonomy (NCBI): domain Eukaryota; kingdom Viridiplantae; phylum Streptophyta; class Magnoliopsida; order Zingiberales; family Zingiberaceae; genus Zingiber; species Zingiber officinale. The sequence goes on from NC_055986.1 coordinate 55,393,059, forward strand.
AAGAGACGCTGGCGCTTCAGGCATTCCTTTGACCGGGGGTTATGCACACGAGGGGAGGAGAGGAGGTAACGGCCGGCGACGTCAGCGCTTCTGTTGGGGAAGAGAAGAGAAACGAACAGAGGGTGAGGCGCGGGTCAGGGGAAAAGAAAACGGCGATAAGAGGAAAAAGTGAGGGAAGAGACGCTGGCGCTTCAGGCATTCCTTTGACCGGGGGTTATGCACACGAGGGGAGGAGAGGAGGTAACGGCCGGCGGCGTCAACGCTTCTGTTGGGGAAGAGAAGAGAAACAAACAGAGGGTGAGGCGCGGGTCGGGGGAAAAGAAAACGGCGATGAGAGGAAAACGGAAAAAAGAAAAGAATATAAAAAGGAAATAAAATATTTCCTCACTTAAATGGGATAGCCTAAACTGTCTTTCCTGGGTTCAATTTTTATCCCCGTAAACTTGTTCATACCTGCTCCAAAAAATTCCTGAAAAAATTCTAAAAATTCTGAAAAATTCCCTTATTATTATTCGCCATTTTTCGATATTTTACAAGATCGATCATGATCTGGAGATTTATCCAGGAAGTACACGTATGTATCGAGACCTAAGATACTTTACTAGGTGGAATGGTGTGATGGACATTGAGGTAGTCATGTCTTGACACTTGGTGTATCAATATGAGAAGACAAAACATTAGAGTGACGCATCGAAAGCATAGTGGATCCATAACACATAGAGAGAGTTAGATATAAGCAGGCATACTACGGAAGGTTTTTGATACCTAAGTAGAAAATGGGAACATAGTACAATGGACTTTGGAGAGTGCATGATCCAATATGGTTGATCATTGATTGAATAACCAAGTGCATCTATTTCCTATTGACCTACTAACTAACTTATTAAATCATTTGGTGGAGTCTCCAATAAGTCATATGTACGGGACTTCATTTTTGTGCAGAATTTTATTTTGGTGCAATATTTCCGATAGGCAGATGGATGGAGCATACCATTTACAAACTGGAGGAGCCATTATGATCATGCACAAATGACTTCGGAAGTAACTAAGGAAAGCATGTACACCTAGTGGATTTTACCCACAATGGTTAGCTATATAGTAAAATGGGAGTAACGGTAGCATGATAAGTTTATAACCCACAGAACAATGATCATGTACTTTGAAAGTAGATCATGTATTGTATAAGGAATCCCATATCATTATAGACTTTTCAAAATACTAGAATGGACTAGTATATGTCTGTAATTCTTAGTTTACTACTCTTAAATGCGGATACCCCATATCATTATAGACTTTTCAAAATACTAGAATGGACTAGTATATGTCTGTAATTCTTAGTTGTTACTCTTAAATGCGGATACCTTAGTATCACATGTTGAGTAGTAAACTTGGGGAACATACTTTCATTAGCGAGGGAGAATATAAAATATCAAATATATATATATATGGATTAACATGATTAAAATGAGACTTAAATGAATTTATTTAGGAAAACTAAATTTAATTTGGTGAGGAATTGAGAGGGAAATAGTTTATATGAATTTATAAAAATTTCTAGAATTTTTCTGAATTTTTGAATGAGTCATTTTATAATTTATACAGATAAATGATAATGTATAAGGCTTATTTAGAATATTTCATTTAAGTTGGGAGTTAATGGTATATAAAGATTATGTTTAGTTAATCAAACCCGAAGTTTTATTCCTTTCCACTAAAAAACGACCACGAGTACCTCACCATCGTCGACGCACCAACCAGCCACTACCACTCATGCCCTCATAGCTCCCGACATCTCCAGGCATGACCTTGTGTCCCATTGCTGCCAGTTACCCTCCTCAACCATGATCCTCAATTCTATACACAACTACAAAAATCTATTCCTCAATTCTATACACAACTACAAAAATCTATTGTCTGACGGCATCACATACCATGGCTATTGCGGTCTACCACCGACCATCTTCCATCTCTGACCATGTGCCATGGTTGGCCACCTTCTGCTGCAAGTAACCAATAGTCGTACCCCTTCTCATCATGATAGCATGCTGCCTTTGGAAAACCATCACCGCCATTCTTGATCCTCAATGCCAAAAGACTTACTACTATTGTTGCCACCACCATTGCAGCCCTTCAACCTTTGATGGATCCTCCTCTATACCACTTCTTCAGATGATGTGACCTAATAACGATACATTTTCTAATCAGAATTCACACTTACTAAATTTAGCATAAAGTATTTGGCCTTGTAGGATCTCCAATACCATCCTCAAGTGTTGTCCATGATCTTCTCATCTCTTTGAATATATTAGGATGTCATTTACTAAGATACGACAAACTAATATAGGTACTACTGAAACACACAACTCAAGAGATTCATGAAGATCTTCGGATCATTAGTTACCCCGAATGGTATCACTAAAAAGTCATAATACCTATATCGAATTTTGAATGTTATCTTGTGAACATCAGTTTCCTTCACCCTTAACTATGATATCCTGATTGAAAATCTACCTTTGAAAATACTGTAGTTCCTTGTGATTGATCAAATAGTCCTCGATTCTTGGTAATGGGTACTTATTCTTAATTGTCACCTGGTTCAATTCCCGATAATCAATATAGACTCTTGCTGCCATCCTTTTTCCTAACAAACAACACTGGTGCATCCCACGAGAAAAAACTAGGATGAATAACACTTGGATATGTTCTTTTAATTTTTTTCATCTCTATTGGTGTCAACCAATATGGTGCCTTAGAGATTAGCACAGTACTTGGCATAATCTCAATAGAGAACTCCACTTCTTGCTTGTGTGGGATACCAAAAATATCATCGGGAAAAACATCAGAAAATTCTCTGATAATTTCTACCGTTTCCAACGATAGACTACCTACAATAGGGATCCAAATAATACTCACTAAAATGCCTGATAGCCCTTATGCATGAGTTTCGTAGCCTGCATACATGATATCATTCATGGCAATCGTCAATATTGACTTGGCTCAAAAGCAAACTGCTTCATTCCCATCTATCTGATCGATACTGATCTCCACTAAAAGTCAATTAACACTTCATTCACCATCATCCAATCCATCCCAAAGATGATATCGAATTCTGCCATTGGTATCACAATAAGATCAGCATACATCGTATGGTCCAGCATTTCGAGACCAAGATCTCTAACCACACAAGTAGCCAACAACTCTTCCTCGGATGGGACTATCATAGAGTAACTCACATCTAGCCCAATAGATTTGATGTCTAAATAATTTGTGAAAGTATATGATATAAAAGAATGAGTAGCCCTCGAATCTAACAAACTCTTGGTGGCAACTCTTGCTATATAGATCCTTCCTATAGCAATTAAAGGTATCACTAAAAAAATTCTCAAATTTAGAATATTAGGGTCCTAATTTTGAAGATTAATTACTCAAGAATCAAAAATTAATTCCCTAAATCAAGGAAAAATTAACTACCTACTTGAAAACTCCATGCTTAAATGAATTCAATATTTCAAAACCAATGGTAGGGGCAATTCTAGCCTGCAAACATGACACTTTAATTCTATAATATAAATATAATGTTGAATTAAAGTATTCCTATAATAAGGGCAGTGCCTGGATCTGCCTCCTAAGCCCTGCATCATAAACACTCTCCACAAAATGGTCTATTGATTTTGGGGAAAGTCCTTCAGCATATGTCTAGTAAACCCACATTTATACCACTTGCCTGATCCCCTCAACCAAGCTCCAGGAAGTTTACGTTGGCACTTCAAGCATATTAAATAATCATTAGGATTGGGAGTATTTTGCTTCTGAGGTTGGTACCCCTCCCCCTACTGTGGTCCAACAAGTTTCCTCTTGTTCTGCTATTAAAGGGTTGTTGATAAGGCATCAGATACAACCTCTTGGCTTGTCTATCGGCCTCAATATCCTTCTGATCCTGCTCTACCCTCAAGATCATAGTCACAGCCTTAACAAACTCCCTAAGGTCAGTCAGCCTTACATCCCGATGCAAGATAGGCCGCAAGCCATGGATGAAGTGTCTTTGTTTCTCTTTGAGATTATTATCTATCAAGGGCACAAAGTGACACTCCTACCTGAACTCTCTGACAAACTCGATGACAAAGCGGTCGCCCTAGCTTAACGTCATAAATTGTTGAGTCAACTTCGAACATACATCTCCGGTGAAGTATTTAGAGTAGAACACCTTCTTGAAACTGTCCCAAAAAAGTTTATTTAGATCTACTGATAAGGATGCTCCTTCCCACCATAACATAGCATCATTCTTCAGAAAATAATTAGCACACCTCATCTTATCCGCATCTTCCAACACCATGAATCAGAAGATGACCTTGATGAACTTGATCTAGTTCTCTATCACCATAAGATCAATAGTTCCAGTGAAGTTTTTTGGGTCCATCTTATGGAAGCACTCATAAACCAATTTCGACTTTGTTCTATGACCCAACACAGTATTAGGCCTAGTAAATTGTGAAAAGAACTGATTAATCTATGCATGTATCTATTCAGGACTAAATAGAGTTGGTGGAGGAGGTGGAGATGGAGGCGGTGGAGGTGATGCCTCCTCATGCCTCTCCTCCTCATGGTTCTCCAGGTCTATATGGGCGTAATGTCTAGGAGGAATATATATACATAGTCCAAACCAACACATAACCAACATGCATTTGAATCCATCCTATTTAATCAATACCATATCAATTCTCTAATTTAGCATTCATAAGAGCATTTAACTATAGACATATAAAATACAAAATATTAAAACTCATAAACTTGAGGCTTGACTTCTTATGCTTCTCAGAATCAGCAATAGGCACCAACTGAAACAACCTTAAATCGATCTTTAAATAAATAATGCCGAAATTTCTATATAGGTATACTCGTGAAAAGAAATTTAAATATTCTTTCATATTTGTACAAATAGTAAATCTGCTCTTTGAAAAAAATAAACAATTTGACAATTAGAATTGCTAGTGAAAGCCACATTTTTTTCTTTAACTATATTGTTTAATAAATATCAGGTAATAATCTTAGGATAGCATTAGACAATAGTTTCGAACATACTCATGAAAAGATTAAAAAAATAATAAAATTGAGTTACTTACAAAATAGTATGATTAAATGCTACTCATGATCTTGATAAATCTACACTTTATAGCTCAATAACTTTGTTAATAACTACTCTCTTAAGAATACATGACAGCTAATAATGTATTATTAGTGAGTTACTACTTAAGAAGACACCATGATTATAAAGTTAATCTATGTATTTCTTATGTACTTCCTATTGTAAGCAATTTACATTAGGAATCTAGAACACGTTACAGTTCTTAAAAATGCAATTGCTTCACATCATATAAGAAAAGCTCTTAATACATACATCTCAAATTTACGAACTAGTTACTTAACAAGATTAAGTAATTAGTATGTTAAAAATTTACAGTACATACAGAACATTTCTTTTTGACAACATAATTGTCATTTTTTTAAATAACGAATTTACTCAACTATATTTCGAAATGGATGACTTATTATATATTAGACATCTCGAAACACTTAAAGTCCATACCTAAATGTTTGGAAGAAAACAAGTTAAGAATAATACTACCATTTTTTTTAAAGTATATACTTATCTTCTTAGATAATGGATTAAAATGAAAGGTAAAAAACCAGTCCAAAAATATCAAAAACATTTTGTGGAAAAAGATATAAAATATACTCAGTCGAACAACCTAAATAATTCTCTAATCATAAAACAACTAGAAATCTTCAAAACTATCTAAAGAAATGCGAAAAAATAAACTTATAGGCTTTCGGGTTGTATCGCCAACATTCCGAACTTGCATAATTATCACGACCTCCAATCTCATCAGGATCACCACCTGCATCAATCAGATCTCCTAGAAAGTAGTACCGTAACATAATTATTTGGTCAAACATTCGCCATAGCGCTACGTTGGTAGGGATCCAAACCTCGGGACAAAATTACTACCCATACTGGCAAGCTACCTAGGCATAGATCCTTGGTTCATAATTGTATCCATACATAAGCATAGATTGGCTACAGTTAGATCACATTCCTCAAAACATTTTCTTACTCTCATATGTACATGCATATAACATAAACTTAAACAACATAAGAAGATCGAGACATAGAGCATTTTTCACACATAAACATGCTATCTACACAACATATGATCTAATTAATGCATCAAGAAAAAGGTATAGAAAGTGCCTTTGCATCTAAACACCCGTAGAATCAATTGATGTGAGGGAATGAGGGGTACGATCGACCACAACTTTGCCTTTGATTTCTCACCACAAAACTCATGATTTCTCTCCCATTTTTTGAATCCCCCTCCATGATGATAATCCTAGGTCTTATTTATTTGTTACTCCAAGTCTAGGCCCAATAATTATGTAATTTATTACTAGAAAAATTAAACTATATACGTATCATTATTAGCCATAATATAAGCCCATTTAATAGGCATGCTTTCAAAATTTAGGTAATTTATTAGCTAAATTTTATATCTTGGCTAAATCTTTAGGCTAGAAGTTATCTTAACTAGTATTTTAATTAAATAGTAATCCTATCCAAATCGGCTAAATAAATATAATCCTATATGTATCATTATTAGGCATAATATAACCCTATTTAATTGGTATATTTTTAAGATTTAGGTAATTTATTAGCTAAATTTTAAATTTTGACTAAATCTTTAGGTAAGAAGTTACCTTAATTAGTATCTAAATTAAATACTAATCCTATTCAAATCCATTAAATAAATTAAATCTGATATATGCATCATTACTAGTCATAATATAAGTGTATTTAATAGCCATATTTTCAAAAATGGTAAGAAATTTCTTTAAATTTTAATTTTTTTTAAAGAACATCCCCTAACACATTAAAATAATTCAAAATTTCTTAGAATTCTGCTTAAGTATTTCCCGATCTCTATACCTCGGCCAAGCATCAGATATTCGCTTAAAATTCTATAAACATAGGCAACTTGAAATTTAATCACATAATTACTTTTAATTAATCTCCACCATATAAATTAAATAGTTTAACTTATTTTAATTATGTAGTGCAATTTTATGTGGACTGGTTTCAGACGCTACATAACCATGTGGTCTTCGAAAAATTGAGGCACAACCATGCCTCTCAGCATGGCTGGGCTGTGTTTTCTACTGGATAAGATGGCAGGACCATTCCTCGGGGACGACCATGCCTCAAGGCATGGCTGGGCAGTGGGCAACTCTGAGAAACGAGACATAGTCGTGTCATGTGCCTTTCTGGAAAAATCTAGTGGCCTGCTTTAGGAGACATGATCGTGTCTCGACGAGAAACAACCATGTCTCCACGAGACACAACCGTGTCTCCATGATACACGACCATTTCAGCTGGGACACAGTGCCTGCCTTAGCACAAACCTAATTTACTTTTTTTTTGCCTCTAAAGTATGTTTTTGTTCCAATTTAGCTCTAAATCCTAGCCTAGTAATGAAACAAAGCCAAAAGTAGATCTCTGAATAAAACGAGTAATCATGCTGATAAAATAATAAATAGGGTGCAATAATGTAAATTATTATCTAGAAATATAAGTGGATGTGCGTCAAACAATGTATGAAAACATATATAATTTACGCATATCACATGACCAAACTTAAACCATTGCTTGTCCTTTAACAAAAACCTACAATCTTGATTCATGTGTCGGTATAGTGCATCATAATTCCTAGTGAATCTATCTAACTTTATCCAATAATTTCATTTATGAGCATGATACTAACGTAATTTAAGTGTGGCCTAAGAAGAAGTTCTCCATACTTAGTGTGATGAATGGCCTAAATTCTTCATATTTCAATATTTATGCCTAGTCAAGTTATCATCTAACTATGCTCATTATACTCCTAGCGATAGGTACTTATGTACCCCATAGTTTATTTCTCTCAAACTACATAAGATCTCAAAGGAGTGCTTGGAATCAAGAAAAGCAATGCATTTATTTATCTAGTAATTTAACTCGGTCTCAAAGAGGTAAATTGCTATGTTCCACTAACAATAATTATATTTTATATCCCTTATTCAAATGATAATTTTTTAGTGCTTCAATGATGTAGCACTAATACAAATGCATATATACAAATGCAAATATCGGGATAATGATTTTTTTCAACTAAGTTGACATGATCCAAGCCTCGTCGAATAACCAAAATATAGTTTGAGAAACTAACATAGAAATACAAGGACTAACAAATTCTATGAATCATGACTATTTATAAAGTTATCTACTATCCAAATTTGGCAAAGTTAAAAGAGATCCTAAGACTAGGTCATCACTAAAATATTTTCAATAGAAACACTACTCACTTCATGCTATTAAAGATAGGAAAAAATCATTAACTAAACATACTAGCACTAAGGATCAAACAACATAAGTTCAGAACAAGCGTGCTAGAATTTGTGCATTAAGAAAAAGTTAGTAGTAATGTGATTAATGATATAACTAGAAGAATTTATTATGCAAGGAGAAAACTAACTGAATACCCAACACACATACATTCTCTAGACTTAAATCTTTCATTGTCCCAATGAAAATAAAAGTAATGTGGAGGAGGTTTTGAAAATGAGGGCTACCAAATGATGCATTCCAAACGCCTAAGTCATTAACTCTTCTATCAAGTAGTCATATTCCTCTTAATCTTTGAATACAACAAAAAGAAGATTAGATAAGAAAAACCAAGTAGGGGATAGGGTTATGAAAAAGAAAGAAAGGGAAGCTTCCCTTAAAGGAGGATTAACCATGTCAAATGGCATGGCCATGGCATGGAATTGCCTCTAAAAGGAGACATGGTCATGTCAAATGACACAGCTAGGTCATGGGACACGTTGTACAGAAGACACGGTCATGTTAAATGTCATGGACATGGTGTGGGATAGTTTGTGGAAGAAGACACAGCCATGTCAAATGACATGGCCATGTCATGGAAAAGTTGTGGAAAAGTCATGACTTTGCCAAATGAGACACGACCATACCGTGGGATAACACGGCCTTGGCTTCAAGTATCCTTCAAATATCTTCCACACATTTGGCAACTACCATTGTCAATTCATAAATCCTATTAACCCTAAAATTAAACAAATCAAAAAGTTAAAACTATGAAACAAGAGAAAGCTTAAACAAAAGTAAGAAAGAACTTGGGTTGCCTCCAAGAAGTACTTATTTTAGGTCATTAGTTTTACCTCATATTTAGGCTTTCTAAATCTCACTCTAATCGGAGTGAAATGCTTTTGGACTTTCTTTCTTAGCCCATATTGTGGAGAGAGCTATCATCATAGGATTAGAATTGTAAAGCATCACTCCCTCCATCTTTGTCTCTTTGAAAGAATTTACAAGTGGTTAGAGATGATTCAATTGCAACATCCACTACTGTAATGGGATGCTACAAGTTGAGGTAGGCACCTTGCCTACCTCCATTATTTCTTTATAAGTGTTTTTTGGATAATCTAGAAAAAAGAATGTGGGCTCCTTCTTGTTAGCTAGCTCATCAAGAGGTTCGGTCATTAGAGAAAGTGAATCTTTGGGTTTGTCTTTACTATACAAGTCCATACACTTCCAATATTATCATATTCAATTTCTATAATATCTATAGTGTCAAATGGTTGTACGAAAGCATGGAGTAATGCTTGGGGCTTTTGTACATCAATACAAGCCCCTACACTTCCATCCACCAAATCATCAATAGTAGGACAGAATATTCCAACATCAAGATTGTCTACAAGAGTTTCAAAAAATTCATCTAAAATCTCATAATGATTATCATCATAATAATCCACATCAAAAAATTCTTTATTACTATCGTCCAATTCCACCTCAATAAAAATTTTAATTTCTTCAAGAAATGGCACCTTGACCTCAGTCTCCGTCTTCATATTAAAGTTTCCTAAGGTATAGCAGTATTGAATAGATTTCTCCTTGGGTTGCATTGGTCATATACCTAGAGCTTATAAAGAATAAGAAACTTGTGAAGCTTTGGTTTCCAACATCTATGGGTTGCTAATTGATTTATCAAACTTCCTTTCGGTCCATTCATTTGTGTCAATCATGGTTTGTTCTTAATAGTAAAGCAAAGAGACAAAGGGTTTCCAAAGACATAATGTATCAAAGATAGGATAAATAAAGAGAGAGAAAATAAAAAATGAATCCAGAACATGGCGCTCACTGTTCCCATTGCACCCGGCATAAATGAGGCTATTCGCTTTTGTGCACTTCTTCATATCAACCATATCGTTCTCTGTGGCCTACATAGTTAGAAATTTGATGGATTAGAATCGGGAGAACTAGCAATACAAGTTCAAAACTAGGGCCACCAAATCCAACAACAGAGGCTCACCTAGGCCTTGAGAGCTCGGAAGTGAAAATTTCCACAAGGACAAAAAATCAATGAGTCTTACCATTAATGACTCAATTATGTTCTAGCACAATTAAATTGTCTCACAGAAATGTGTCAACTGTTCACTTGATTAGTATAAAAGAAAAGTATATTACCTTCAACCTTAACACAACATCCACTACTAGTTTAGCAAATTGTTCTTTGGCAAAAGAGAATTTTTTAGCTCAAGTTTCTCATAGCAATTTTGATCAAATTTGACTTGAATCCATCTGCATCATATAATAAAAATGATTATATAGATTTGATACAAATTTATCACTCAATATTACAATCTGTTGCTCATCTTCTAGTATGATGCATCATGTGCATCGTCATCAGTGTCAAAAATACCATTGCCATTCATATCTTGCAGTTTCAGAACTAAGGACTTCCTAGAGCAAGAAAGATAGAATGTGATAACTTGATTGTGCAATGAAAAATATTCAAATTCTATTCATGAACAAAACCTATTGATCTTATTAATTGGGAAAAACTTCAGTATTTGACTAAATGCACTAGAAACTGTTGAAATTATGGTGTAAAAATAAAGATAAGCAACAATTAAAGTAGACTTATTCCACTCAATTTTTTTTTATGCTGTAAAAAAAATCCAAACTTGAATTCTCAGGATACCGATGGATATCAATCTCACCTCTTGTTCACTATCTTGGCCTCCTCCTTAGTCATGGGCATGCCGAACATGGTCGGACTGATCCTATCTGTTGACTTCAGGGTAGAAAAGGAAGAGAAGAAATCTAATTCAGCAAGCTAATTGTAGAACTCCAAAAACCTCAATAAAGAATTCAAAAACCTAATCAAAATGGGGGGAAAATAGGTGATAACTACCTTGAAGCTCCAGCAGGAGGAGGATCAGCAATCGCTCCTTCGCTGGCTCATTTGGCCATGGGAGGAGGTCCGCCATGTAGTTGCCCGACATCCTCGCTGACAGATTCTGATCCATTTTGATCAATGTTCTACTCTTAGCCCCTCTCTCTCTCTCTCTCTTTCATATGGCAGCATAGACAAACAAGAGGAGGTTGTACAGCAACGGTAGAGTAGAGGATTCTACCTCTATCGTCTCCTCTTAGAAGCCTGCAACCTCTAAGGGTTTTTGGAGGGGTTTATCCCACTTATTTTATCTATCTTTGGCAGCGATGGCAGGAAAGTGGGCTTACCTTCTAGAGTCAACAAAATAGGAGGAGTAGGAGTTGTAGGGCTGGTAGTCGTCGTCGTCAAAGGGGCGGGCGGAGGAAGGAGGGATGACGGGTGCCTCCTTGTCACAGACCCAGCCCGCCGCCGCAACCACTGGGGTGTGTCACCACCGCCTGCCCATATGATCTCAAACTTGAGAACAACGACGGCAGAGAGGGAGAGGAAGAAGACACGACGACTGTGAGATTCTACATCTTCTCTATCCTCCTCTCCTATCTCTTTCTCTCTTTCTTATTTTATGGAAAAGCGGTGAAGCGAGGTCGAAGGATGAAGTACATTTATAAGAGTTGTGCACAAAATAGATCTAGGATTAAGCTTTTTTTAATTTTTTTTTACATTTTCCCATGGTGAGTTTTGAGACGAAGAAAAATATAAAAATTATAATTTTATTAACAATAATTTATAATTGTTGTCTTATCACAACCATAATGGATTATGCACCGTTATTCAAAGCGTTAAAAAAATATTCTCATTGACAATGATTCATTGCACCATTGTCCCAACTGTTATTAAGATTTTCTTTTGCAATAAATTGTTGTATCAAAGATAACAATTTTATCAAAAATTGTTATCTTTTGCTGAATTTACACTACAACAAAATGTTAAAAGACAACACCACAAAGATAACGGTTTTGGAAAAAATTATTGTGAATTTGATAAAAGACAACGGTTTTTTATAAAATACAAAAGACAATAGTTTTGTGAAAACCGTTATCATTGAGAGATTTTATTTTAAATCAACAACGCATTTTACAACAGTTATCTAAAACCATTGTCTTTAAATATTTTTTAGGGGTTATGACAACAGTTTTGTAAATCGTTCTGTTGTCTTTGACAACGATTTTAATAAATTGTTGTCTTTGACTTTATTCTTTCGTCATTTTTCCCCTTCGTTGTTTTTATTGCAGCCGTGTGTTTTGCCTTCCCTCTCTGCCAAAATTTTTGGCACCATGTTTTCCCCCCTTAGCCTTCCCGAACCCTAACCCATTTTTCTTTCCCTCTCCTTATACAATATATTCACGTTGCGAACCCTTGTTGTTTTGTCTTCCTCCTCCTTCCCTGGTCTTTGATCGAGATGCCCCTCCTCCGTGGTCAAGCTGACTTCCACCCCAATTTTCTCATCTCCGGTATCAGCTCCTTCTGCACTTTCACCTTCAACCTCACCGTCTTCTTGTTAGTCATGAAGACCACTGCGCTCACCATGAACGTTGCCCGCATCATCAAGGACTAGCTCCTCATGGCCTTCTCCTAGTCCATCATCCATGACACAATCATCCCGATCAACCTCTTCGGCTACGACGTCGCCTTCCTCGACGTTGCCTACTACAACAAGGGGTCTCGTGGCCTCTTCTTCCGCCACATCCATCCGCTCATCTCTAGGTTCCACCCTCAATGTCTCTGTTCATGTCAGACTCGTGGACTACACGGAGCTATTCCACTGCCCACGAGGCACATCGCCAAAGTCGACCACTTCGGAGACGAGTGTTGGATATTGGGGCCTTAAATGGACCAAAACGATTTAGAGGTAGGAAGCCATCAATTGTTGAAAGTCGTAATTGACTTCAAAATTGAAATCTACGATTCGCGTAGATAGATTTAGACTATTAATTTGCTCAAAACCGATTAAGGGTGAATGAGAAATTAATGTTTAAAGTCAACCCAAAATAACATTTGTTATTCATTAATAAAGTGCATAGGAGAATAGTCCCACATCGGAAATTCTCGATGTGTATTCTCTACTTATTAATGAAGATGTGTTAATGGAGTTAACACAAAAAATAAAAGGACAGGTGACCCCTTAGCCCAGGGCGAGCAGGTGCTCGCACCTGTGAGTCCGCCACCCGCCACGTGCGCACGTGCGCACATGCGCAATGGGCGTGGATAGGAACACATCCACTCACCCAAAGGACACTCAACCTCTTCGTTCAGTATAAATAGAACCCTCCAGATGATGGAATAGTCACTCAATCTTCTCTTCTCTTCCTCAAGCATTCATCTCATCTTGTGCATTCAAGAGTCCAAGAAGTCTACTAAAAGGTTCGCTGGTCTCGGAAGTCGGAGTGCTACGATTCCGAGACGTTCGTCGTCGTTGTATCTTGGGAACGAATTGCAACAATCCATTAAGCACCGTAGCGGAGCAATATCGTTTACGGAGATAGTGTCGAACACTAGCCTCGATGATCAGTTTGCATACTCCAGAAGCTACCCGGAGACAACAGTCGTAAACGATATTTCCTGCAAACTGATATGGCTACCAACGACATTCCGACGGCCGTTCCGACCGTCGTTCCGACCGTCGTTCCGACCGCCATTCCGACAACCATTCCGCACGGAGAAAAGCCGGAGAAATTCACCGGAACCGACTTCAAAAGATGGCAACAGAAGATGTTGTTTTATCTAACAACGCTAAACCTTGAACGGTTTTTGCACGAAGACACGCCAGCCGCTACGGAAGGAAGTAAGGCTGCTAGCGATGCGTGGTCTCATGGAGATTTTCTGTGCCGCAATTATATACTCAACGCCTTGGACAACACGTTATATAACATATATTGTTCTCTGGAGACGGCAAAATCTTTGTGGGAATCCCTTGAGAAGAAATACAAGACCGAAAATGCTGGATTGAAGAAATTCATCGTCGGTCGATTTCTGGATTTCAAGATGGTGGACTCAAAAAGCGTCTCATCTCAAGTCCAAGATATGCAATTAATAATGCATGATCTAGACGCCGAAGGCATGAAGCTGAACGAGACATTCGCAGTTGCTGCGGTAATTGAGAAGCTCCCTCCGTCATGGAAGGATTTCAAGAATTACCTAAAGCACAAGCAAAAGGAAATAGGGCTGCAAGACCTGATCCTGAGGCTACGAATAGAAGAGGATAATCGAAAGTTATCCGACTCCAGAGGAACCAAGCGGACTATAGACGAAATGTCCAACCTGGTCGAGCCGAACGCCAAAAAGCCGAAGCAGTTCAAAAGGAAGGCTCAAGCAAAGAAATTCAAAGGCTCCTGCTACAACTGTGGAAAGGCAGGACACCTATCCAAGGACTGCAGACGCCCAAAGAAGCTAACCAAGGGGCCAAAGGATGTTGCGAATCATGTCGCAACCTCTCTTGAGGACTTGGATCTCACTGCGGTTGTATTTGAAGCCAACTTGGTGGATACCAACCCGAAGCAGTGGTTCATTGATACTGGAGCAACTCGTCATATCTGTTCCGATAAAGCGATGTTCTCCAAGTATACTCCGATAAATGGCAGGAAGCTCTATATGGGTAATTCCACGACGTCGTCAATTGTTGGACTTGGAAAAGTTGTTCTGAAGATGACGTCCGGAAAGGAGCTAACACTCATTGATGTACTCCATGTTCCCGACATCAGTAAGAACCTAGTTTCTGGAGCGGCATTGGTCAAGGCCGGATTTAGGCTAGTGTTCCAGTCAGACAACTTTGTACTTACGAAGAATGGTGTCTTCGTAGGAAAGGGGTACCTAGAAAAGGGTCTATTCAAAATGGTTGTAATGCCTGTACTCCGAAATTTTGATGGTAATAAAATAAATGCTTCCAGCTATGTTGTTGAGTGTTTTAATTTATGGCATGATCGACTCGGACATGTGAATAATAATACTCTCAAACGTCTCGTCAAATTAAATTTATTACCAAACGTCAATGTTGACGGATCACTCAAATGTGAAGTGTGCGTTTAAGCGAAAATGACGAAACTACCTTTTCATTCGGTGGAAAGGACGACAACTCCTCTAGAGTTAATACATAGTGATCTATGTGACTTGAAATTTGTGCAAACTAGAGGAGGTAAAAAATATTTTATTACTGCACAAAGTTCTGTTATGTCTTTCTTTTAAAAAGTAAAGACGAAGCCCTAGAGGCATTCAGAACCTATAAAACAGAAGTTGAAAACCAACTTGACAAACGAATTAAAATAATTCGAAGCGATAGAGGTGGAGAATATGGTGCACCGTTTGATGAATTTTGTACAGAATCTGGCATTATCCATCAAACAACGGCACCTTACTCACCTCAATCAAACGGTGTTGCCGAACGTAAAAATCGGACACTAAAAGAAATGATGAATGTCTTGTTGATAAATTCAGGCTTACCTCAAACTTGTGGGGGGAAGCAATATTATTGGCAAATCACATTCTCAACAGAATCCCTCATAAGAAAAATGATAAAACTCCATATGAACTATGGAAAGGCCGCGAGCCATCGTACAAATACCTGAAAGTGTGGGGGTGCTTGGCAAAGGTCGAAGTACCTAAACCAAAGCAAGTAAAGATCGGACCTAAAACGTTCGATGCGATATTTGTCGGATATGCCCATAATAGTAGTGCATATCGTTTCCTAGTTCACAAATCAGATATTCCTGATATACATGTGGGAACAACCATAGAATCTCGAAATGCGATATTCTTTGAAAACGTATTCCCAAATAAAAAGGGAAACGTTGAAAGTGATAACAACGGAAGTTCAAACAAAAATGACGTTACCGAACTTAGCTGTTATAAAAGGACTATTGACGATCAAAGTGAAGAGTCACGTCGTAGCAAACGGGCTAGAGTTGAGAAATCGTTCGGGCCAGATTTCATGACTTTCATGTCAGAAATGGAACCAAGAACATTAAGTGAAGCTCTCTCTAGACCCGATGCTCCAATGTGGAAAGAAGCTGTCAATAGTGAAATTGAGTCTATCATGAATAATCATACTTGGGAATTAGTAGACCTTCCTTCTGGTAATAAACCATTAGGTTGTAAGTGGATACTAAAACGTAAGTATAAAGCTGATGGATCAATTGACAAGTATAAGGCCAGACTTGTAGCCAAGGGGTACAAGCAAGAGGAAGGCCTTAATTACTTCAATACATACTCACCGGTGACAAGGATTACGTCCATACGAGTGCTAATAGCCATTGCAGCACTGTATGACCTTGAAATACATCAAATGGATGTTAAGACTGCATTCTTAAATGGTGAGTTGGAAGAAGAAATTTATATGGAGCAACCCGAAGGGTTCATGGCTCCTGGAAATGAGAAAAAGGTGTGTCGACTTGTTAAGTCGTTGTACGGACTTAAGCAAGCGCCTAAACAATGGCACGAAAAATTTGACAAAGTAATGCTGTCAAACGAATTCAGAATAAATGAATGTGACAAATGTATTTATGTCAAAAACACACCTGAAGGCTATGTAATTGTCTGTCTATACGTAGACGACATGCTAATAATGGGCAGTAATCATGATGTAATCATGACTACAAAGAAAATGTTGACCAGAAATTTTGATATGAAAGATATGGGTCAAGCAGATGTTATATTGGGAATTAAAATTCTCAGGA
The DNA here is from genome assembly GCF_018446385.1 of Zingiber officinale. Taxonomy (NCBI): domain Eukaryota; kingdom Viridiplantae; phylum Streptophyta; class Magnoliopsida; order Zingiberales; family Zingiberaceae; genus Zingiber; species Zingiber officinale. Next base: position 55,410,070 of record NC_055986.1, read on the forward strand.
CATCAGAAGGGATAGTTTTAACACAATCCCATTATGTAGAATCTGTATTGAAAAAATTCAATGCGTACGATCTCTCTACAGTGAAAACACCTATGGATCTAAGTCAACACTTAGCAAAAAACCATGGTGAGACCATATCGCAGTTGGAATATTCTCGGATAATAGGCAGTTTGATGTATCTCACAAACTGCACACGTCCGGATATTGCCTGTACGGTCAACAAACTGAGTCGTTTTACGAGTAATCCAAACGACACCCATTGGAAAGCATTGATGCGAGTTCTCAGATATTTGAAATATACTATGAACTATGGATTACATTATGGAAAATATCCCGCTGTATTGGAAGGATATTGTGATGCTAATTGGATATCAGATATAAAAGACTCCAAATCCACTAGTGGATATGTATTCATGATCGGTGGGGGAGTAGTATCTTGGAAATCCACTAAGCAGACTTGCATTGCTCAGTCAACTATGGAATCCGAGTTTATAGCACTAGAGAAAGCAGTTGAGGAAGCTGAATGACTGCGGAATTTCTTGGAAGATATTCCTAGCTGGGTGAAACCTGTGTCTGCCGTACTAATCCACTGTGATAGTCAATCGGCGATTGGAAGGGCACATAGTAATATGTATAATGGGAAGTCACGACATATACGTCGTAGACATAATACCATTAGGCAGTTGATCTCGAATGGAGTGATTGCAATCGACTATGTTAAGTCCAAAGATAATTTGGCAGATCCTCTAACGAAGGGGTTGAGTCGAGATCAAGTATACTGCTCATCAAGAGGAATGTGATTAAAAATCTACAACTAAAAACGACTGTAGCGGTAACCCAACCTTGTTGACTGGAGATCCCAAGATCTTGGTTCAATGGGACAACGAAGTTACAGAAGTTGTGGTCCAGCACATTAGATAGTTTATCTCTATCCCAATCCTAGGATGAATTTGTGCTGTCCTACCTCATGTAGTGAGGTTAAGCTTATGCTTTTAGTGACTTCTATACCTGATAAGGTGGAGTATGGTAGGATACTCTTGATAGAAGTGTCACCTATGTGAGTGTGAAGACAGGTCGCTTCAATGAAACACTCATGAATCCAAGATGGTATCCATGGCCGAAATGGAACCAACCATGAGAACCTAAAGTAGGTGAGATAGATCTCTGTGTTGGTGTTATTGTCTAAGTATACACCAACAGCTGAGCAGTTCAAGACATCACGTTCACTGCGCAGCCTAGTATACTCGATAGCATTTCACTACGGAAGGTTCAAAGCCACAAGCTACCTCTCCCGATGCAGTGACTTATCGATTGGACTCTTGTAAAATGTCAGCATGCATACACGCATTGCATTAATTCCCATTCATGTGGGGGATTGTTGGATATTGGGGCCTTAAATGGACCAAAACGATTTAGAGGTAGGAAGCCATCAATTGTTGAAAGTCGTAATTGACTTCAAAATTGAAATCTACGATTCGCGTAGATAGATTTAGACTATTAATTTGCTCAAAACCGATTAAGGGTGAATGAGAAATTAATGTTTAAAGTCAACCCAAAATAACATTTGTTATTCATTAATAAAGTGCATAGGAGAATAGTCCCACATCGGAAATTCTCGATGTGTATTCTCTACTTATTAATGAAGATGTGTTAATGGAGTTAACACAAAAAATAAAAGGACAGGTGACCCCTTAGCCCAGGGCGAGCAGGTGCTCGCACCTGTGAGCCCGCCACCCGCCACGTGCGCACGTGCGCAATGGGCGCTTTGTAGGCGCACTTTGCACTTCGCATCGTCGCGAGGAGCATTGAGGAGCTTAAATTTATGCTCCAGGTGACATTGCAGTGCCTGCGTGGCACTCGGGTGACGTGTCAGGCTCTTACCTGACGGCCTGGGATGAGACTTGATCTGACGCATCGAATCAATGGATCCAGATCCGATGGCTAATGACAATAGGCAGGATCTGAGGGTCACAACTCCTCAGATCTGATGGATGAGATTGAAGTGGGCTTGGTGAAGGGTTACAACCCTTCAGAATAGATGATCTAGATCGATCCAGCCCAAGGAACACATCCACTCACCCAAAGGACACTCAACCTCTTCGTTCAGTATAAATAGAACCCTCCAGATGATGGAATAGTCACTCAATCTTCTCTTCTCTTCCTCAAGCATTCATCTCATCTTGTGCATTCAAGAGTCCAAGAAGTCTACTAAAAGGTTCGCTGGTCTCGGAAGTCGGAGTGCTACGATTCCGAGATGTTCGTCGTCGTTGTATCTTGGGAACGAATTGCAACAATCCGTTAAGCACCGTAGTAGAGCAATATCGTTTACGGAGATAGTGTCGAACACTAGCCTCGACGATCAGTTTGCATACTCCAGAAGCTACCCGGAGACAACAACGAGAACTTAGCCATCTCGCGCGATGGATTTGTTTTTTTCCCCTCCTACAAGTTCATCATTCAGTAATCCTAATCTAGATCTAAGTAGGATTCCCTTGGTGATTGATTTGGATTGTAGGTTAGGCTTATGGGGATGGTGATGAATAAGGTGGAGTGGGGCACTGATATTTCCTTCATGTTTAATGGTGGAACATGCCACATAGACATCAATAGAAGGTGATCTATTTTGTAATTTATGTGATTTGTTTTTCATAATTTGATGCCTGTTGTGGGTGACTTGTTCGTTAAACTTCTACATAGACACTAATTCTATTTGAAGCAAACATCTAGATTTTATAGGTCGACTTGTTTGTTGTGGGATACTAATATTATGTTTTATTAATTTTTCCCCAATATTTTTGTATGAAGTGAGAATTTCATTTGGTGTTACATCAATTTGGCACTAGAGCGTTATTGTGTTATATCAATTTATTATGAAAGCTCATCATATTTTAATGTACCTTAAGAAGCTACTCCTTAAAGGGTACTGAAACTCATGAAAGTGGAAGGTTTGACAATACACCATGTGAAGAGTAATTTATAGGTTCCTTTTTGAATAATTATTTACTATATGGCATTTACCATACCATGGTTAATAGGTCCTTTTTCGTATTCTCATTGTTTTTAGAAATATAGTACAACTCACATAGCTTAGATTCATTAGAAGGTTAGTTGAAGTTGTTTGTTTCTGCCTCTATTTTTTGACCATTTCTTTTGATGTCATTTATTCGTTTTCCTATAGTGTTAATATTTGTTTGCTTGTGGTTCTACAAGATAATGTTAAGAGATCAAACAAAGTTTGGATTGTGCTATTTTTGAATTTAAATATGTTTCCTTGATGCATCAGGGATATGAGAAAAGAAGGAAACTCAGAGTGAGGAATTCCCTAATCTAGATCTCCAGATCTCCAGATTGGTTGGTTTTGCCCTTACCGTTACATTGAAGAAGCTTCAAATTTACTGCAGAATCTCTTTGGATCCTCCACTGAAGTCTAAAGATGGCGTTGAAGCCAACAAGCAGGTGACAGTTCTATTCATTTTAAGTTTTTCTTGCAGAAGCTATGTTTGGATGTTGTAGTTGGTGTTAATAAATAATTGCTTTGAAATTTAGGTTTCTCCTGTCTATATTGAATCGGGTAATGTCAATGCACCAAAGGTATTGGTTTCCTTCTGAGTGTTCACCTATTCCGTGAATGGTGGCAACTATTATGTGCCCACTTGTTATGCACCCCCAGTGTTGGCGTTGGAAATTTCGTTCTGTGTAAATCCCCTGTACAAAAATTTATACAAGCACAGAACTTTTCCTAGCAACCCACATGCTCGATCAGACATGTGTTTGATCAACCAAGCAAGTTCTTGATTGATCAAAGCGCAACTTGATCGAAGCACAAGATCGTTGGTCTCTTGTGTTGGTATCCAAAATCGATATCCAAAATCGACATGAAGAAAACAAAACCAATTACGTAGTGGAATTAAAGAACTAGTTGTACCTTTCTTCGTAGCTAAAGACCTCTTGATCTTCTGTCGTATTCCTCAACTCTTCTTGGATGTCGTGTGGGCGATGATCTACCAAGACAACACCACCCTCTTTTCTTCACTCCCAAAACCACCAGCCACAAAAGAGTCGCTAGGATGAGGCTATTGGTTGCTACTCAGAATACCGTTCTAGTTCCCCTGTACAAAAATTCCTACAAGTATAGAACTATCCTAGCTACCCATGTGCTCTACCGAAGTTAAATTTGGATTGCAAATGATGCTTAACATTATTAATCTAAATTGTCCTTCAGAAGTTAAACTTGGATTGGAAACGATACTTAACATTTTTACTCCAAGTTTAACCGATGTGTTCTTCATAACTTAAACCATCTTACAGAAGTTAATTAAATATCTATTTCAAAAATCGACTTCTAGGTTAAACATGGAGAGACACTAGGCCTTCTTAGGTATGAGATTATCCACCACTTCCTAGACAAAGCCTTTCAAAGAAACGGGTATTTAACTTCTTGCAGTAAACTAGGTTTAACTACAGAGACCTCAAAAGAAGCACAATATTGAAACATGAAATCGAAACACAAAATTGATAACAAAAATGATAGCCTAAAATCAATAGCCTCTTGTGTTTGGTTTTCAAGATCTATACAAAGAAGATGAACTAGTTATGATGCGGAAACAAATAATTAGTTATACCTTTCTTAGTAGCTTATAGACCTCTTGATCTTCTATTGTATTCCTCTCATTCTCTTGGACGTCGTGTGGGCGACGATCTACCAAGATGAAATCCACCCAAGCCTCTTCCTTTGCTTACAAGTTTCGGCCACCAACTAACCTCCAAGGGATGCTAGACAAGAGAGCTTCCTTCTCTTCTTCTTCTCCTTCAAGCAACTGGCCACCAAGAGAAAACCAAGTTTGATGTCGCCGACCTCCAAGAGAGAAAACAAAAGGAGAAGAGAGAAGGAAGAGGGTCGGCCACCAAGGGAATAGAGGAGAAGAGTTTCGGCCATAATAGAGAGGATGCAAGGCTTAGGTTGTTATCCATGAGGTACTCTCTCTCTCTCTTTTATAATCCTTGGTGGATCCAAAAAAGAAAAGTTTTAAAACAAAAAAATTAAAACTTCCTTTTATTCATTTACATGGCCGGCCACCACTTGTGCAAACAAGGAAAGATTTTAAACAAGTCCCCAGGGCGTAGCACAGATGGGGAGTGCATGGTTCTATGGCTGAAAGGTCCAGGGGTCGATCCTCGGGGTGTCACTGCCTGGGGTTAACATCTCCGCCATGCACTTTCCACCTGTGTACCTGCATTTACCTCCCTCCATATCCGTGGGACCGGCTCTCGGGGGGCCGCTGAAGTGGAGGTTCCACATTTTTTTTTAAGGAAAGATTTTAAACAAAATTAAAATCTCTCTTTTAAAATCTCATTTGTGGTTAGCTATAAAATACATGTTTTATCAAATTAAAATCTTCTCTTTTAAATCATTTTGTGCATGTCTATAAAAGAAAAGATTTAAAATAAAACTCCTTTTATATCATGGTTACAAAAAGAAAAGTTTAAAATTAAAATCTTTTTTTAAACGTTATAGATAACTACAAATAAGGAAATATTTCAAATCTCTCTTTTAATTCTTTGTAGAAAGCTATAAAAGGAAAGATTTTAAATTTTAAAACTCTCTTTTAAAATCATGTGGAAAGCATCATAAAAGGAAAGTTTTTAACAAAATATAAACTCTCTTTTATTTCCTTTTCTTTTCTTATATGGTCGACCCCTTGCTTGGGCACCAAGCAAGGCTTGGCCGACCCTAGCTTGAGATCCAAGCTTGGCTTGGCCAGCCCCTTGCTTGGGCTCCAAGCAAGGATGTGGCCAACCCTTAAGCTTGGTTAAGAAGCTGGTCTTTGGGTAAATATAAGGCTTTATAAATAAGAGGCTACAACAGGAACCGAAAGGAGGAATTAGTTTTGGTCTCCCGATGAGCTTGAGCTTCCCGTGTTCGCCCCGAACACCCAACTCAAGTTCATCAATAATAACTCATACCACTAAAGATTCATTATTGCACTACCGCACCAATCCCATATTACAATATGGGCTCCTTCTTATCATGAGTGTGTTAGTCTCCATGTGTTTAAGATATCGAATGCCCACTAATTAAATGAGTTACTAACAACTCACTTAATTAATATTTAGCTCCAATAGTAGTACCACTCAACCTTATTGTCATGTCATACTAAGTCCACCTGCAGGGTTTACATGACAATCCTTATGAGCTCCTCAAGGGGACATCATCAACCTAGATCACTTGGACACCCTTTGATAAATTAAAGAACTAACTTATCGGGCCTATTGATTTAACGAACTAAATCTCACCCTTTGATAAATTAAAGAAATAAATATTAAGTATATGTGCTTGTTATTATATCATGATTAAGAGTACGCACATCCATAATAATAGAGGTCCTGTTCTTTTTTATAGTCAGTATAAAAAGAACAACCTCAAATGTGTTAGAGTGTATACTAAAAGTCTAGTTTTTTATATAAACATTTATTTTGAAATAAGAATCACATTGGTCAAATGTCTATATTTATACTAAGTATAGTTGTCCATTTAATTTATATTGTAGATAACATGGTGTGTGGTGCCACATAGAAGATCATGTTATCAGTTCATTATAAATTATAAATAGTAGCTCACAACCAAAATGGAATGAGATAAACCATTGGAGTGGTTGTAGTGTAATTTGGTATTAGTTTATCTTGACTATAAAATTACACTAGTACACTATGAGTGTATTGAGCAGGACCATTTGAGGTAGTTTCTTTTTATACTGACTACATAAAAAAATAAAACCTCTGTTATTATGGAAGTGCGTACTCTTAATCATGATATAATAACACGCACATATACTTAATATTTATTTCTTTAATTTATCAAAGGGTGAGATTTAGTTCATTAAATCAATAGGCCCGATAAGTTGGGAAGCGATATTATTTATATGGTATGTTGTTGATTATAGAATGAAACTGTGTCCTTGTAATCTAGGTTGGTGATGTCCCCTTGAGGAACTCATAAGGATTATCATGTAAACCCTGTAGGTGGACTTAGTCCGACTTGACAATAAGGTTGAGTGGTACCACTCTTGGAGCTAGATATTAATTAAGTGAGTTGTTAGTTACTCATTTAATTAGTGAGTATTCAATATCTTAAACATAGGAAGACTAACACACTCATGATAAGAAGGAGCCCATATTGTAATATGGGATTGGCGCGGTAGTGTAATAATAACTTTTTAGTGGTATGAGTTATTATTGATGAACTTGATTTGGGTATTCGAGGCAAACATGGGAAGCTCAAGTTCATTGGGAGACCAAAACAAATTCCTACTCTCGGCCCCTGTTGTAGTCTCTTATTTATAAAGCCTTATATCTACTCAAAACCACGCTTCTTACCCATCTTGTTGTGACTGGCCAAGCTAAGCTTAGAGCCCAAGCTAGGGTCGGCCAAGCCAAAGGATGGAGCCAAGTTGTGGCCGGCCAAGCTTGGAGCACAAGCTAGGTGGCCGACCATATAAAATATAAAAGGGTATTTTAAATTTTAAAATATTTCCTTTTATGGAAGCCATTGTTTTAAAAGAGAGTTTTTAAATTTTAAAATCTTTCTTTTTATAGATTTCTATAAAGGATTAAGAGAGTGGTTTGATATTTTTCCTTATTTGTAGTTAAAAGAAAGATTTTAATTTTTTTTAAACTTTCCTTTTTTGTAACCATCCACATGTTTTAAAAAAGATATTTTAATTTATAAAATTTTCCTTTTATAACCAACAAGGGATTTAAAAGAGAAATTTTTTATTAAAATTTTTTTACTGGAAACAAATAAGGAAGTTTTAATTTTATGTTTAAAACTTTCCTTGTTTGGAGCACATGTGTAGGGCCGACCATGACAATCATTAAAAGGAAGTTTTAATTTTTTGTTTTAAAACTTTCCTTTTTCGTCATTGGCAAGGAAAATAAGGAAGTTTTAATTATGTTTAAAATTTTCTTTTTTTTTGCCAAGACCAAGGATTATAAAAGAGATGGAGGGGGTGCCTAAAAAAAAACACATCTTCTATTCCTCTCTTCTAATCCTTTGGTGGTCAACCCTTATCCTTTTCTCTTCTCCTTTTGTTTTCTCTCTTGGAGGTCGGCGGCATCAAGCATTGCTTTCTCTTGGTGGCCGGTTGCTTGAAGGAGAAGAAGGAGAGAAGGAAGCTCTCTTGTCTAGCATCCCTTGGAGGTTAGTTGGTGGCCGAATCTTGGAAGCAAAGGAAGAAGCTTGGGTGGATTTCATCTTGGAAGATCATCACCCACATGACGTCCAAGAGAAGGAGAGGAATACAGCTGAAGATCAAGAGATCTATAAGCTACAAAAGGTATAACTAGTTATTAGTTTCCGCATCATAACTAGTTCATCTTTTGTATAGATCTTGAAAAATCAAACACAAGAGGTTATCGATTTTAGGTTATCATTTTGTTATCGATTTTATTTTTCGATTTCATGTTTCGATATTGTGTTTTTATTGAGGTCTCTGTAGTTAAACCTAGTTTACTGTAAGAAGTTAAATATTCAATTTCTTTGAAAGACTTTGTCTTGGAAGTGGTGGATGATCCCATACCCAAGAAGGCCTAGTGCCTCGCCATGTTTAACCTGGAAGTCGATCTTTGAAATAGATATTTGATTGATTTCTGTAATATGGTTTAACTTAGGAAGATCACATCGGTTAAACTTGGAGTAAAAATGTTAAGTATCGTTTCCAATCCAAGTTTAACTTTTGAAGGACAATTTGGATTAATAATGTTAAGGATCGTTTGCAATTCAAATTTAACTTCAGTAAAGCACATGGGTAGCTAGGATAGTTCTATACTTATACAAAATTTTTGTACAGGGGAACTAGAACGGTATTCCGAATAGCCACCAACAATTGGTATCAGAGCTAGGTTTTACCTCTGTGTATTCGGTTTTTAGTTAATTATGCACATGTCCTATATATTTTAGGCAAGATAATAGTAGGATGTGCAAATAGATTAACTCTATGGTTATAAGCTCCAACTATTATGGCCTATTGTGATTGTGTGTGATTGGACCCTCGGACATGTCGAGGACATTTTATGTGTGTGCATGATTGTATTTATTAAATACAGCAGGAGCTGTATTAGTTTTAGGATTTTACATTTTGTTCGATCTAGACTTGATGTACATTCCTGTGTGGAATATAGGATCGATATATGTAAAAATTTATTTTTATCGCGGATCATATCCTTGTGAGGTGTGGTGCTATTTGAGGACCAGAGGCGTAGCAAAAAAGGAAGCTCGATGGACGCGACGACATGAGCCCTAAGGTTGGCGACTAGTTTTGACGACTGCTAGGGCTGGTAGCACACGGAGGACAGTGATGGAAGAGGTCATAATAGTTGGAAAATTATTTTTCCATATTTATTGATTTTATTTGTTGTGATGTGTGTGTGCATGTTAAAATCCTCATCTTAATTAACTAAGTGGGAGAGGGATATATAAATAAATTTCACGATCTCCATTACTGGTTTATAAGTGATGCAAACAAACTTGCGCATTGGTTTTGAGTGCCTTCCTTCACATTGGATGAGTTTGTTTGCGGATCATTAGATCAAACTTCCTTTATGGATGATTATAGGAAATTATTTAGGAGCGTGTGATCTTCTCCATCTGAAGGGGCACAATCCTATTTAATGGACTAAGTATCAAGTAATGGTATACACTTAGGTGTATTTAATAGTATCCTCCCCATCGGAGTCACTGCTATTATTTGTGTGACCGAAGGAATACCAACTATTAATTTTATTTATCATAAAGTTAGGTTGACAAGAATAAAATTAATGGGTAAAATCTCCTCTTACAAATGTTTGAAATTGTATACGTCCACACTATCGTAGCATACAAAATTCACGTTGTTTTGAGGTGTTAGTGAATTTAAATGATATTGTTTGAGGAATCAATATTATTCTAAATTCTTAAGTTTTGACCAAAGCTTATTTTGTGATTCTTAGGATGACTTTCAACCCACTTGCTATTATTCTGAAAGAGAACAAACTTATTAGTCCAAATTACATAGATTGGAAAAGAAACCTGGACATTGTCCTAACTGCTGAAGGCTATACATTTATATTGTTAGAGGTCTGCCTTAATGAGCTTAATAGTGATTCTAGTGAAGAGGAGATTGAGTATCATAAGAAATGGGTCAAGGCAGATGAGATGGCGCGGTATTACATTTTGGCTTCTATATCAAATGTGCTGCAACATCAGCATCAGTCCATGCCTACTACTTATAACATGATGTACAATCTCAAGGAACTCTTTGGACACTAGAATCAGGCTGCTAGGCAAGAGACTATGAGAAACTTAATGACAGCTACCATGTCAGAGGGGACACCCGTAAGGGATCATATCCTCAAAATGATGGCTTACTTGAACGAGATATAAATCCTTGGAGCTGAAATCGATAGGGAAACCCATGTCGATATTATTCTCCAAATACTACTCAAAAGTTTTGAGTAGTTCCGCCTGAACTACAATATGAATAAAAGGATTTATTCATTGGCGGAACTACTGACAGAACTTCAAGCAGCAGAAGGGCTATTTCGTCATAGTTCTCAAATCCACTTTGCTAAAAATGTTTCTACTTCTAAGTCGAAAGGCAAGAAGAAGAAAAAGAAATAAGCTGGCTCGGCAAAGAAAGTGAATCGATCTCTAGGTACTGGAGTAAAAGCAGGAGTGAAGAAGCAGAAGGGCAAGTGCTTCATTTGCAAACAGTCTGGACATTGGAAGAAAGACTGCCCTCGTAGGAAAGAAAACAATAAAGGTATATCTTATTCTCTAGTAGTTGAAACATTTTTAGCGGTGTTATCTACTAGTACCTGGTGTGTAGATACAGGAGCCACTGATCATGTCTGCAATACATTGCAGAGGTTCCAGGAAATCCGACAACTATATGAAAGAGAGATAACCATCTACATGGGCAATGCTACGAAAGTGACGGCTGTTGCAGTGGGAGATATTTACTTATCATTTGATAGGGATAGAACTTTAATTTTGAGAAATTGTCTTTATATACCAAGTTTTAGAAAGAATTTAATTTCAGTTTCTAAACTATTTTTGGATGGATATACTATTTATTTTAATGACAGAGTGGCTATCAAGAAAAATATGGTAGTTATTTGTTCTGGTACATTAGTTGGGAATTTGTATACTCTAAATCCAATAACTCCCACAAAGTAACAAATGAAAATTAATAACACATCCTCTAATTCTAATAAGAGAAAGGAACCTTCGAAAATGAACCAAACATATCTTTGGCATCTAAGACTTGGTCATATTAACTTGAGTAGGATTTAAAGGCTAATAGCCGATGAACTCTTGGGTTCATTAGTGTTGAAAAACTTTCCAACCTGCGAATCTTGCTTGGAAGGAAAAATGACCAAGAGACCTTTTAAGGCCAAGGGGTATAGAGCAAAAGATGTGTTGGAATTGGTTCATTCTGATTTGTGTGGACCTATGACTATCCAGGCGAGATGTGGTTTCGAATATTATGTCCTTTTTATAGATGACTATTCGAGATATGGGTACATTTACTTGATGCGCCACAAGTTTGAGTGTTTTGATAAGTTCAAAGAGTACAAGACTGATGTGAAGAAACATCATGGTAAAAGTATCAAGACACTACGGTCTGATCATGGTGGCGAGTACCTCTCAGGAGAGTTTACGAATTACTTATCAGAGGTTAGGATTCAATCCCAATTGTCTGCACCTGGTACACCCAACAGAATGATGTGGTAGAACGAAGGAATAGGACTCTTATGGAAATGGTTAGATCGATGATGAGTTATTCAGAATTACCAAATTCATTCTGGGGATATGCTTTAGAAACGACAGTGTATATTCTGAACTTGGTACCTTCTAAAATCAGTACCCTCTATTCCCACGGAATTATGGAATGGGCGTAAGCCTAGTCTGAGTCATGTTCGGATTTGGGGTAGTCCAGCACATGTGCTGAAGGGAGATGCTGATAAGTTGGAATCTCGTATTGAAGTTTGCCTATTTATATGTTATCCTAAAGGAACGAAAGGTGATTTGTTTTATAGTCCTAAAGATCAGAAGGTCATTGTTAGCACTAATGCCCGATTTTTAGAAGAGGACTATGTAATGAACCACAAGCCTATGAGTGAAATTGTTCTAGAAGAAATGAGAGAGGACACGTCTACTTTAGTACCAACAGTGCAAGATGAAATATCACAAGAAACTGCAATACGTATCACAAATGATACACAACTACAGACAGCGCCTCGTCGTAGTGGGAGAGTTGTTAAGCAACCTGAAAGATTCATGTTTTTGGGAGAGTCTTCAGACTTGATCCCAGGTAAACATGAACTTGATCCCCGAACGTATGACGAAACACTCCAAGATAAAGATGCAGCATCTTGGTAAAGAGCAATGAATTCAGAAATAGAATCTATGTATTCTAATAAAGTCTGGGAGCTCGTAGAACCATCAAATGGTATAAAAGCTATTGGTTGTAAATGGATCTATAAAAGAAAAAGAGGGGTAGACGGGAAGGTGGAAACCTTCAAAGTAAGGCTTGTTGCGAAGGAGTATACTTAGAAAGAGGGAATCAATTATGAGGAAATTTTTTCGCCAGTAGCTATGCTTAAGTCTATCCGGATACTCTTATCTATTGCTGCTCATATGGATTATGAGGTTTGACAAATGGATGTCAAGACAACTTTCCTTAACGGAAGTCTTGAAGAAAACATTCATATGAAGCAACCAGAGGGATTTATTGCAAAGGGCAAAGAGCATCTTATATGCAAACTCAATCGATCTATTTATGGACTGAAGCAAGCTTCAACATCTTGGAACATCCGATTTAATGAAGTAATCCAACCTTATGGATTTATTCAGTGCCCAGATGAGTCTTATGTATACAAGAAGTGTGACGGAAACGTGGTGGTATTTCTTGTACTATACGTAGATGACATTTTGATAGTTGGCAACAATGTCAAAGTGTTGTCAGAAGTAAGGGCATGGTTGTCCAAGCAATTTGATATGAAGGACTTAGGATAATGCGGACATATTCTTGGGATCAAAGTAATAAGGGATCGCAAGAAAAGAATGTTGTGCTTATCCCAAGCTTCATATATCGATACTATTCTAGCTCGTTTTAGCATACAGAATTTCAAGAAAGGTTTTCTACGTTTTCTGCATGGAGTATCTTTATCGATACCATTTGAGGTAGTTTCTTTTTATACTGACTACATAAAAGAACAAAACCTCTATTATTATGGAAGTGTGTACTCTTAATCATGATATAATAACAAGCACGTATACTTAATATTTATTACTTTAATTTATCAAAGGGTGAGATTTAGTTCGTTAAATCAATAGGCCCGATAAGTTGGGAAGTGATATTATTTATATGGTGTGTTGTTGATTATAGAATGAAACTGTGTCCTAGTAATCTTGGTTGGTGATGTCCCCTTGGGGAGCTCATAAGGATTGTCATGTAAACCCTACAGGTGGACTTAGTCCGACATGACAATAAGGTTGAGTGGTACTACTCTTGGAGCTAGATATTAATTAAGTGAGTTGTCAGTAACTCATTTAATTAGTGGACATTCGATATCTTAAACAAGGGAGACTAACGCACTCATGATAAGAAGGAGTCCATATTGTAATATGGGATTGACGCGGTAGTGCAATAATAACTCTTTAGTGGTATGAGTTATTATTGATGAACTTGAGTTGGGTGTTTGGGGCGAACACGGGAAGCTCAAGCTCATCGGGAGACCAAAACTAATTCCTCCTCTCGGCCCTTGTTGTAGCCTCTTATTTATAAAGTTTTATATCCACTCAAAGCCACGCTTCTTACCCATCTTGTTGTGGTTGGCCAAGCCAAGCTTGGAGCCCAAGCTAGGGCCGGCCAAGCCAAAGGATGGAGCCAAGTTGTGGTAGGCCAAGCTTGGAGCACAAGCTAGGTGGCCGGCCACATAAAATATAAAAGGGTATTTTAAATTTTAAAATTTTTCTTTTTGTGGAAGCCATGGTTTAAAAGAGAGTTTTTAAATTTTAAAATATTTCCTTTTATAGCTTTCTATAAAGGATTAAAAGAGAGGTTTGATATCTTTTCTTATTTATAGTTAAAAGAAAGATTTTAATTTTTTGATAAAACTTTCCTTTTTTGTAACCATCCACATGTTTTAAAAGAGAGATTTTAATTTATAAAATTTTCCTTTTATAACCAACAAGGAATTTAAAAGAGAAATTTTTTATTAAAAATTTCTTACTGGAAACAAATAAGGAAGTTTTAATTTTATGTTTAAAACTTTCCTTATTTGGAGCACATGTGTAGGGCCGACCATGACAAGCATTAAAAGGAAGTTTTAATTTTTTATTTTAAAACTTTCATTTTTAGTCATTGGCAAGGAAAATAAGGAAGTTTTAATTATGTTTAAAATTTCCCTTTTTTGCCAAGACCAAGGATTATAAAAGAGATGGAGGAGGTGCCTAAAAAAACACATCTTCTATTCCTCTCTTTTAATCCTTTGGTGGTCAACCCTTATCCTTTTCTCTTCTGCTTTTGTTTTCTCTCTTAGAGGCTAGCGGCATCAAGCATTGCTTTCTCTTGGTGGCCGGTTGCTTGAAGGAGAAGAAGGAGAGAAGGAAGCTCTCTTGTCTAGCATCCCTTGGAGGTTAGTTGGTGGCCGAATCTTGGAAGCAAAGGAAGAAGCTTGGGTGGATTTCATTTTGGAAGATCATCGCCCACACGACGTCCAAGAGAAGGAGAGGAATATAGCAGAAGATCAAGAGGTCTATAAGCTACAAAAGGTATAACTAGTTATTAGTTTCCGCATCATAACTAGTTCATCTTTTGTATAGATCTTGAAAAATCAAACACAAGAGGTTATCGGTTTTAGGTTATCATTTTGTTATCGATTTTATTTTTTGATTTCATGTTTCGATATTGTGTTTTTATTGAGGTCTCTGTAGTTAAACTTAGTTTACTGTAAGAAGTTAAATATCCAATTTCTTTGAAAGACTTTGTCTTGGAAGTGGTGGATGATCTCATACCCAAGAAGGCCTAGTGCCTCGCCATGTTTAACCTGGAAGCCGATCTTTGAAATAGATATTTGATTGACTTCTGTAATATGGTTTAACTTAGGAAGATCACATCGGTTAAACTTGGAGTAAAAATGTTAAGTATCGTTTCCAATCCAAGTTTAACTTCTGAAGGATAATTTGGATTAATAATGTTAAGCATCGTTTGCAATCCAAATTTAACTTCAGTAGAGCACATGGGTAGCTAGGATAGTTCTATGCTTGTACAAAATTTTTGTATAGGGGAACTAGAACGGTATTCCGAGTAACAACCTACAACTACGTAGGGGTCATAACTTTTAAGATGATGAATAAAGAAATTTGGTGGACTTTTAGTGATTTTAATAATTGTTTTGGTTTACCTATTGGTGGTGCTCGTGGATTTGATGATGAGATTAGATGGAATGAGTTTTGGACTTCAATAAGCTGATCAAAGTACCCTTACGAACCTTCTAGAGCTAAGTCATCCCGCATGAAAAACCCGACCTTTAGATACCTCCACCGAGTGATGAGCAAAACGATCTTTGGTCGAGGAGAGAGTGATGAGGGTGGTTAGAAAGGTAGAGCTCTATTCTCTTTGGGTGATGTTGAATAAAGTGGATTTTGATTCCGGATTTCATTTTTTACAAAATTTATTGAGTGCGGCTAAAGCATCTTCGGGGATGATAGTGTTTGGTGGATTGATCACCCAAATAACATTCAATTTGGGTTGTGAGCTTGATGGATTAGAGGTCATATATGGTAATGACAAGATCGACATCGATTCTTATCTTGTAATGAAGATGATTTGTCGGGATGGGAATGAGTTTGCCTTCCCTAGGAACAATGGTTTTCCATTACCTCTTCCTTGCCCCGAGCGCACTTTAGTTCGCAACCCTGTGAATTGGGTGATTACTGACTTAATCCTTAAAACTGTCCCCTCCCTTATAGAAGAAACCGAGTACCACCAGGAGCCCTCGTCATCAGGATTCCCGCACCCTTCCGGATATCCGGAACCTCCTAGGCACTCTTTTGCCTATGGTACGGGACCTTCTAGATTTGATTTTTCTGACTTCCGTGCCTCCTTAGACTCCCTTCATGAGAAGCAAAATACCCAACAATGATTGTTGGAGGGTTACTTCAAGCTATCTGATGACCAGTTTAGGGAGGTACATGATCATTTTCAGTTTACTAGGGACTTCCATAGTCAGGTGACAGGATTCGTTCAAGACTATGAGGTTGACCAGGAAAGAATGAGGAATTTTATAGATGATATGTATATCACTCGGCAAAAAGTAGATGCCCTTTATCAATATCATCAACACCTTGGCCATCTTCCTGGTATGCCTAGATTTCCCCCTGACACACATCGGGGACCCCTTTATCCCCCACCCCCCCACCGTATTGATTTTATTGGGACGCTGAAAAGTTTAAGTTTGGGCAAGTGTTGTGTCTGCCAACCTGAGTCGAGTTTTCTTTTCTTTCTGCATATTTTATTTTTCTGTTTTACATATTTTATTAGTCTGCTTTATTTATTCATATTTTATTTGTTTCATATTTCTATTTGCATCTCGTTTGCACTTAAATAAATAATAAAAAAAGTATAAAATAGTTTTGAGACATATTTGAGAACATCAAACCTTCTACTTTTTCTGCTACTTGTCCGATAGCAAAATGACTAGCATTTTCTTAGTTCATGTATTGTCAAGATGGTGTTAGTATGTTTCGTGTATCTCCTTTCTCTATCTTTAGTAGCATGAAATAAGCTAAGTATTGTATGGAGTTTGATATAAGTTTTGGCCTAACCTTAAGGATCTTATTTTCACTACACTTAAGTACTTAAGCTTGAATAGTAGAAATATTTTTGAAATAGTTATGATTCATCCAAATTATTTAGTACGTTTGTTCCCATGGTGATTTCTTATATACATTTTGGTTACTAGATGACCTCGGATCATGGAAGCTCATTTGAAAAAATCTAAATCCCAACATATGCATCTCGCATTTGTGACTAGTGCTACACCTCTATAGCACCAAATAAAAAAAAATTGAATAAGGGATAACAAACAGTTGTCGTGAGTGAAAACTAACAATTCACCTCTTTGAGACCGAGTTAGGTTACTAGGGAAATGAATGTTATATTTCTCTTGATTCCGAGTAGTATCCTTTGAGACCTTGTGTAGTTTAAGGAAAATGAACCAAGTGTGTGGCAGGTAAGTGCCTATCACCGGGAATAATAGGAACTCAATTGTATGACGACTTAACTAGGACAGAAAATTGAAACTTGAAGAGTTTAAGTTACTTATTGCACCGAGCACAAAGAACTTATGATTAGGTCATACTTAGGTTACTCCACAATCGTGCTTATCAATGAAACTAGTTGATAGAGTTAGGCGAATGCACTAGGGATTATGAAACACTGCCAGGCGCTCAAGAACATAGTTTGCAGCGTTTTACTTGAGGACAAGCAAAGGTTAAAGTCTGGGGGTGTGATGTGGGTAAATATTATGATCGTTTATGCATGTTTTAACGCACATTTACTTGATTTATATGTTGGTGTGGGAAGCATCTGACGATCGAACCCAAGTTTTGATAATGGCAAAGGGTTCAAAGTTAAGTCTTGTTGTTATCTAACATGTTGAATGAGTGTCTCAGGAAAGTCCTAACTGCGGTTAGGCAGGTGAAAACCCTAGGGGGTGGTAACCCTAGGTCCTAGGGGGCGATAACCCTAGGTGGAGAAAAATCCTAGCTACGGTTAGGCAAAGGGAAAACCCTAGGGGGTGGTAACCCTAGGTCATAGGGGGTGGTAACCCTATGCGGAAAGTCTTGGCAGGTCGATGGCTTCAGGCAAAAGTCCTAGGGGGTGGTAACCCTAGGTGGAAAGTCCTGATGTCGCGAACTAGGTGAAAGACTGGACTAGCCGGGAAGCGGATGTCCAGCAGAAAGTCTGGAAGCATCGAGTGCTGAGCAAAAGTCCAGTCGATCTGGAGGATCATACTGGTAACAGGTAAATCTCCTGAGTGGAGTAGGTGAGGACGCGTTCCTGGTAGAGGGAACAGTAGGCGTCGGGTCGACCTATGATTTCCGGACGGAAATCCGAAGTCAGACCCGGACAGTCCGGAGACTGTCATAATACTCTTTATCTGTTGTTATGCTAACTTTGTGTTGCAGGATATTGTTTGGGACTAACATGTCTTGCAGGTACAAAATAATGATGTTTTCCCTCGGATGAACAGTGTCCGAGGCGCCTCCATGGGGCTTGGAGGCGCCTCGGGTACAAAAGCTGACCTGGCCGCGAAACAGGGCTGAAGGCGCCTCGGATGGCTGTGGAGGCGCCTTGGAAGGCGCCTTGAAGACCCATGAAGGCGCCTTCAAGGTGATAAGCGCAGAACGGTTAGCGCTCATCTGCACGGTGGACTCGGAACTATGGAGGCGCCTTCGGAGGCTTCCAAGGCGCCTTGGACACCCTTTATAAGGGGGTTTCGAGCAGCACCTCAAGACATCTGATTACAAGTGATCGTGCTTCAATTGGCTGCTAAACGCGACATCCCGAGAAAGCTTCAACTCGACTCGACGACCTGACACTTCGATTTCCTTAGATTCTGTCGTCGGTATTATATTTGTTTAGTTAGCAAATTGTTCTAAATTTGTAATATTCTTCGAGCTTATAGTTGTTGCCCATGGAAAGCGATCAAGGATCGCGGGCCTTCGAGTAGGAGTCGCCTTAGGCTCCGAACGAAGTAAATTCCTCTGTGTTTGTGTGTGTGTTTTATTCCGTTGCGTTTTGACTCCAATAGTTTTGCGATTCGAAAAACGAATTAGCCGCGAGCGCTATTTACCCCCCCCTCTAGCGCGTCTCGATCCAACATTATATGTATATATTCTTTGCATGATCGCCTCTTTTATCATGTACTCATCATATATAATTTTTTATTCGGATATCTGCTATTTGTTTGGTTTTGTGTTGACAGGGACAACTTTTGGAGCAAAAACAACGATTGTCGACACACCGGAATGAGCCAGAGAACATGGTC
This sequence comes from Zingiber officinale, assembly GCF_018446385.1. Taxonomy (NCBI): domain Eukaryota; kingdom Viridiplantae; phylum Streptophyta; class Magnoliopsida; order Zingiberales; family Zingiberaceae; genus Zingiber; species Zingiber officinale. The sequence goes on from NC_055986.1 coordinate 55,429,168, forward strand.
GTGCAACCTCGTATGACCGTGTGGCGAAACAGAAGAGGAGCATTGCACGACCGTGCAACTCTTGTACGGTCGTGCGACCAACCAGAGGCAGATTAGAGCATGGCCGTGCAAACTTGCACGACCGTGCCCCCCAAGACCGAAGCCAAGCAAAGAACGGTCGTGCAACCCTGCACGGCCGTGTCCCAAGAGCCGAGCCCAAAGTTCACACGGCCGTGCCAATTGGCATGGCCGTGCAGCGCGACCAGAGACAAGAAAGGGCACAACCGTGCCATATTGGCACGGCCGTGCCACCGCTGCCGTATTCTAGCCTATAAAAGGGGTTTTAACCCTTCTCCTCAAGGGGAGAGTGTCGAGAAGCCAGCCGTCAACAGGAGAATCACCTTGGTGCCGTTCCACGTTGTCCAGGACCTCTGTCCAGCGATCCCTCATCACCACATCAACTCCAGAAGCAAAGTATTGGATCCGAAGATCACTTATCGTCGTTGGATAAACATCTTTTCTCTTCCTCTCTTCGTGTTTGAGAATTTGTATACTTAATTACATTATGTCTTTGGGTTTTTCTCCGGCGTCTATGGAGTAGAGTCCTTATTCTAGGATTAAGGAGTAGTTGTGGATTGGTTTTGATGTAAGACTCACATTTATGCCTCTATTCATTGGATGATTTCGCTTGCTTTGTTTCAACTATTATGCATTCTTGTTGCGTATTACTTGATTGTGTAGGAATTGCTAACCTCGTAGAGAGAGTATCCTAGATCATACACCCGAGGGGCTCTAGTTGTTGGGTTTTTCGGGCCGCGAAAACCGCTTTTCGCATCGCGGAAACCCCGAATCGCCCAAGCCACGGATCTCGTGCAAGGTAAAACTTTCAAAAAATACGAGTACAAGTTTAAAACACGATCGACTCTTAGATCTACGAGGGAAAAACATTTACCCTTGATGCGTGCCCTTCGTAATCCCGCAACGTCCAAAAGGTAGTCGGATCTCGAGACCGTCAAGCGAACGGTCCTCTAGCGGTATCCACACGAACAAGGAGTGGTCTTCTACCACTCAAAGATGGAGAGGAGAACCCACAAGTGTGCTAGCACTTTCTAGGGCTCTCGGATTGGATCTAAAAGGTGAGAAAGGAGAGAAGGGAAAAAGGAACTCACACACTCCTCTAGGTACTCTCCTTTTGTGACCTTCACACCACCTAGTTGCTTGGAATCAACTCTCACTTCTTCTCCACCATGAAGCCACGACCATCAGCAAGCTAGAGAGAGGGAGAAGCACCCAAGGAAGAAGAAGCATTGAACACCATTCAATTGCCACCAAATGAAAACCTCTCCTCACTTAGTGTGGCCGGCCACCACATGTGTAACCCCCACATTAATGTGGCCGGCCACATTATGAGGATTAATGGTGTGTAACCTCCATGAGGTGGCACACCATTATATAAGGGGATGATGTGGCATGCCATGTAGGATGAGTCATCCTCATGATGTGTCAATTCATCAAGTCAAAACTTGATGTGTCAACCTCTATTTGGTCAAGTCAAACTTGACCAATGCTCTTCCTTGTTGAGTTAAATCCAAGCTTTGATTCAAGTCAATTTTAATTTAATGAATCTCAATTCATTAATATAAATTGACTCATGAATCAAATTTAAATTAGACTCATTCAACAATTGAATCTAATTGAGTCTAACTCAATAAGTCTAATTTGAATCCAATCTTTGATTCATCATATGAATCTAATCCTATTGGTTCATCATATGAACCTAATCTCCATGCACATGTTCTTTGTGTGTGACCCAATAGGTTCTTGTAACGTTGGCAATGTTATAAACTCCTTTAAAAACATAAGCAATGAGCGGCATCTAGCAATACATCATTGCTACCCAAGTTACAAGAAATGTTGAGATCAAACATCACCTTGTGACTACTAATTGTGACTCCTCACAATATGTGACAAGTGTCCTTCTATCCTAGACATCTAGATTGATCAATGTGAGGCATAGACCGTGTCATCCTCTGACCAATCTAAATCTTGAACTCCGAGTAGACTCACTCAATCAAATGAGCTCAATATCTCATATTGACTCATTTGGGTATGGCCATACACTTCGTGGTCTCACTCTATCAAGAATATCGATGTCTCTCCCGTCATATAGGAGGGATAGATCCCATCTACATCACTCACATCCCTCTGCATAATTTGTTATATACCCAGTAATCGCCTTTATAGTCCACCTAGTTACGGGTGACGTTTGACAAAACTAAAGTACATAACTCCTTATGTAGGGATCCATGGTGACTTCAGGTCTAAGGACTAATAGTCATACTAATAGCCACATGAGAAAGTATATGACACTCATATAACGATCCATGATACTTTCTCATGGTGGGTCATTCAGTATACATTCTCTAATGCATACCCATGTGTCAGCTTGATATCTCTATATCCATGACTTGTGAGATCAAGTCATCGAGCTAACCTACATGCTAGTCTTATTGTATTAACATTGTCCCTGAATGTTAATACTCAACTAGGAATGATTTAGAGTAGTGTTCCCTATATCATCTCACTATCGATTCAACTAATCGATTGATATAGGTATGAACCTTCTACTCAAGGACGCTATTATACTTAGTCTATTTGGCACTAAGACAAATAAGTATAATAACCAAACAAATGCCTTTATTAATATACAAGAATATGATATACATGAGTCCATACAATCATCAAATGATTGGCTCTAGGGCTCTAACTAACAATCTCCCACTAGAACTAGTGCCAATCAGTATAGGCTCTAAGGCCTAATGACCTAGTGTGACCATCATGCTTCCTCTGTGCCAAAGCCTTGGTCAAGGGATCTGCAATGTTAGCCTTTGTAGGTACTCTACAAATCTTCACATCTCCTCTATCGATAATCTCTCGAATGAGATGGAAGCGCCGTAGTATGTGCTTGGTCCGTTGGTGTGAGCGAGGTTCCTTCGCCTGTGCTATAGCTCCATTGTTGTCACAATAGAGCTCAACTAGGTCAGCGATGCTAGGAACCACCCCAAGTTCAGTGATGAACTTGCGGATCTAAACTGCCTCCTTTGCTGCCTCTGATGCAGCAATGTACTCGGCTTCTGTTGTAGAATCACCTTCGAACTCTTCCAGCTGACAGCACCACCATTAATGCAAAATACGAACCCCGACTGCGATCTATAGTCATCCTGGTCGGTCTGGAAGCTAGCATCACTGTAACCCTTTACAGCTAGCTCATCATTGCCTCCATATATCAAGAAATATTCTTTAGTCCTTCTTAAGTACTTAAGAATATTCTTGACCGCTATCCAGTGACTTTCACCTAGATCTGACTAGTATCTGCTCGTCATGCTCAAAGCATACGAGACATCAGGTCGAGTATATAGCATGGCGTACATGATCGATCCTATGGCTGAGGCATAAGGGATCTGATCCATGCGGTCTCTCTCCTCTCTAGAAGAGGGACCTTGAGTCTTCGAAAGACTCACGCCATGTGACATCGGCAGAAATCTCTTCTTGGAGTTCTGCATGGCAAACCGTAGGAGTACCTTGTCAATGTATGTACTCTGACTTAGGCCAAACAATCTCTTAGATCTATCTCTATAGATCTGAATCCCTAGAATGCGGGTTGCCTCACCTAAGTCCTTCATTGAGAAGCAACTCCCTAGCTTGACAGACTGAAGCATAGGGATATCCTTCCCGATGAGTAGTATGTCATCCACATACAATATGAGAAAGACAACTATATCCCCTACAACCTTCTTGTAGACACAAGGCTCATCTTCGTTCTTGATGAAACCAAACTGTTTGATTACATCATCGAATCGAAGATTCCAGCTTCGAGAAGCTTGCTTTAGTCCATAAATGGACCTATGCAGCTTGCATACTCTGCTAGTATGCTGTGGATCTACAAAACCTTCAGGTTGTGTCATGTACACATCCTCGAGTAGGTTTTCATTCAGAAACATGGTTTTGACATCCATCTGCCATATCTCATAGTCATGGCATGCTACAATAGCAAGCATGATCCGAATGGACTTAAACATCGCTACTGGAGAAAAGGTTTCATCATAGTCAATACCATGAATCTGCTTGAAACCTTTAGCTACTATGTGGCCCTTATAGATAAGTCCATCCATGTCAGTCTTTCTCTTAAAGACCCACTTACACCCAATGGGTGTTACCCCTTCAGGTGGATCAACCAAAGTCCATACTTGGTTGGTGTACATGGATTCCATCTCGGATCTCATGGCCTCTAGCCATTTCTCTAAATCTGGTCTCATCACAGCTTCCTGATAGGTGGTAGGCTCATCCTCTATGAGCACAATGTCATCATGGTCAGACAAGAGAAATGAGTATCTCTCAGGCTGACGACGTACCCTATCAGACCTGCGAAGAGGTATGTCTACTTGAACTGGTTGTTGTTCCTCAACTCTTTGTGGAACAACATCATCCACAACACTTTGTGGTTCCAGTTCAACTTCCATCGAGGCATCAGTGCTATTGTTCGCATCTTGAACTTCTTCAAGATCGAACGCGCTCCCACTAGTCTTTCTAGAAACAAAGTCCCTCTCTAGAAAGACCCCAGTCTTTGTCACAACTACCTTGTGCTGACTGGGAATGTAGAAGTAATATCCCTTAGTTTCCTTGGGATATCCGATGAAATAGCACTTGTCGGATTTGGGTCCTAATTTGTCTGAGACTTGACGTCGTACGTAAGCCTCACAACTCCAAATCCTCATGAAAGACACCTGGGCATCTCTCCCAGTCCATATGCTATATGGTGTCTTTATCACGGCCTTAGATGGAACTCGGTTGAGAATGAAAGCTGCTGTGTCTAGAGCATATCCCCATAGATATGTCGAAAGATCTGTGTGACTCATCATAGACCGTACCATATCTAATAAGGTACGATTCCTCCTTTCGGATACACCATTCCACTGTGGTGTTCCAGGAGGAGTGAGTTGGGATAGAATCCCACACTCAGCTAAATAGTCACGAAACTCATGGCTTAAGTATTCACCACCTCGATCTGATCGAAGTATCTTAATACTCTTGCCAAGCTGGTTCTGTACTTCATTCTTGAATTCTTTGAACTTTTCAAAGGATTCAGACTTATGTGTCATCAAGTACACATAACCATATCTACTGAAGTCATCAGTAAATGTGATGAAGTATCTATAACCACCTCTAGCAGCAACATTGAAAGGGCCACATACATCACTATGTATGAGTCCTAACAAATCAGTTGCTCTCTCGCTGTGCCCACTAAAGGGAGTCTTGGTCATCTTGCCTCGTAGGCATGACTCGCATATCTCATACGATTCAAAATCAAATGAGTCCAGCAAACCATCCTTATGGAGCTGGGATAAGCGCTTGTCATTTATATGACCTAAGCGACAGTGCCAGAGGTATGTTTGGTTCATGTCATTTGACTTGAACCTCTTGGTATTTACGTTATAGATAGGGCTCTCTAGATCTAGAATATAGAGTCCGTTTATCAGAGGTGCACTACAATAGAACATATCGTTTAAATAGACGGAACAACATTTGTTCTTTATTATAAACGAAAATCCTTTCTTGTCCAAACAAGAAACGGAAATTATATTCTTAGTCAAGGCAGGCACATAACAACAATCATTTAATTCTAGTACAAGCCCGAGGAAGAGATAGATGATAAGTTCCTATAGCAATAGCAGAGCAACTCGTGCTCCATTGCTTACTCGTAGGTCTATCTCACCCTTCGTCAATGCCCCGCTATTCCTCGGTCTTGTACATTAGTACAAATGTGCAAAGCACATCCAGTATCTAATACCCATGATGAAGAAATAGAGGTTGACTTCTATAACATTTATACCTGAAGTAGAAATCTTATTTCTCTTCTTCTTAAGATCTTCCAGGTATTCTTTGGAGTTCCTCTTCCAGTGCCTTGCTTGTCCTTGATATAGGTGACAAAGATGTTCAACCATATCGTAAGCGCTCATCAACTCATGTTGCTTCTGAAGCTCAGAGTTCATGGTTGCGAGCATAAGACAAGACACATCTAATGCGTCATCTTGATGCTTCTTGTAAGCATCTCGGTCTACTCGCGTGGCAGTGGCAGGAGGAGCCTCCGGAATGGGCTGCTCCAGAACGTACAGTTTACGTTCTTGGGTGAGAACTATTCTCAGGTTCCTGTACCAGTCCAGGAAATTTGCTCCGTTGAGCTTGTCCTTCTTAAGGACAGATCGCAGAGAGAAAATGTTCGTATTTGACGTCATGGTTATCTACAACAGAAAATTTGCAGAAATAAATATCATATTCTTTTAAAATCATTTAATTAGGCCTTCAATTAAATGATGCTCCCACTGAATTCTATAATTCTTGTGGGACAAGATCCACATCATACTAACCCTTGAGTTAGCTTTGGCTAATACGCCCAAGGCTTAGTATGATCGGTAGGTAACGATTACCAATTACATCTCTATGCAACTCTTGTTTATAAAATCAATATCCGCATTTATATTAAAACTCGAGTTAGCTTTGGCTAATACGCCCGAGAGTTAATATAGATGTGATTTTGATCTATCTTTTCCAACCGTTGGAATAATGCCTATAGTTGACTCGATCCAACCGAGTAACTAGGAATACTCAATCTAATTGAGCTTGTATTCACCCATGCGTTGATAGGCGGGACCAAGATTGTCCCTCCGTACCCTACCAAGATAATATGTATTGCTCTGCTTTGGCAGATTCAACAATACATGTGATCGAGGTAGTGATAGGTATCACGGCACGGTTAGGCATTTAGAGTTGGTTTGATCGAGATCTAATCTAATCGAAAAGGATGCATCTTGTGCACACTTAGATCTAATCTAATCGCAAGGGTGCATCATGTGCACGACTTAGATCTAATCTAATCGTAAGGCACTAATTAATTAATTACTTATTAAACATGCATTACATACACAAGCAATTAATTAATTTATTTATGATTTAGTCATGGCCTTACTACGATCTTCTCAAGCCAATGAGAAGATCGATTGGTCAACCTAGGGTCAACAGCTTCTCCAAGCTCCTCCCTTTGACCACCTTGTGTTGCTCGTGCCCGCCTCGGAACTCCGTCTCGTGTGGACCCTCCACCGCTCCAATTTGTACATTACAATTTGAAACTCGAGTTAAATTCGAGTCTAAATCTAATTTACAACAAGAATATAAGATTTTAAAAATAAACACATACAACACGCGCAAACACATAACGGCACGCAGGCCGTATTATGAATTACAACACAATCCAATCATATTGGGTTTTTGGGCCATGACTATCACAAAATTAATATATAATTCAAAATTATATATTTTCATAATTTTCTATAATTTTTAAAATAATTTTTACAATTTTACGAGTAAAATTTCCCGGCGGTCCCGTTTAGCGGTTTCGGGCGCAATTGCGGAACGGATCCCCTTGCGGGGCCCAGGGGCAGCGCCCCTACCCGCGATCTAACCATCGCGAGGGTTCGTTTGCGATCCAACAACACCTAAACCCACTATCCCAAAACGATTTGGGCCTAGACATTGCCGTTTCGGAAAAATCTTCCCGGCGGGTTCGTTTTAAGCGATTTCGGGTGCGATCGCGGAGCAAATCCCCTTGCGGGGTTAGGGGCAGTACCCCTACCCACGATCTAACCATCGTGAGTTGCTCCTTTGCGATCTAATGGCACCCAAGCCCGCTGTCCCAAATGGATTTGGGGCGAAACGAAGCCGGTTTTGAAAGATCTTTCCGGTAGCCGAAGCCTACAAGTGCCGAGACACTTGTGCTTCGCTTCTACGGAAAAATTACCCATAAAATCATAAAAAAACTAATTTTTACAGAAAATCACAGAAGGGTTTTATTTTTCATAAAAAAAAAACAAACTCGTACAAGTCTTGCACGTGGCTCTGATACCACTGTTGGGTTTTTCTTTTTCGCATCGCGGAAACCCCGAATCGCCCAAGCCACGGATCTCGTGCAAGGTAAAACTTTTGAAAAATATGAGTACGAGTTTAAAACACGATCAACTCTTAGATCTACGAGGGAAAAACATTTACCCTTGATGCGTGCCCTTCGTAATCCCGCAACGTCCAAAAGGTAGCCGGATCTCGAGACCGTCAAACGAACGGTCCTCTAGCGGTATCCACACGAACAAGGAGTGGTCTTCTACCACTCAAAGATGGAGAGGAGAACCCAAAAGTGTGCTAGCACTTTCTAGGGCTCTCGGATTGGATCTAAAAGGTGAGAAAGGAGAGAAGGGAAAAAGGAACTCACACACTCCTCTAGGTACTCTCCTTTTGTGACCTTCACACCACCTAGTTGCTTGGAATCAACTCTCACTTCTTCTCCACCATGAAGCCACGACCATCAGCAAGCTAGAGAGAGGGAGAATCACCCAAGGAAGAAGAAGCATTGAACACCATTCAATTGCCACCAAATGAAAACCTTTCCTCACTTAGTGTGGCCGGCCACCACATGTGTAACCCCCACATTAATGTGGCCGGCCACATTAAGAGGATTAATGGTGTGTAACCTCCATGAGGTGGCACACCATTATATAAGGGGATGATTTGGCATGCCATGTAGGATGAGTCATCCTCATGATGTGTCAATTCATCAAGTCAAAACTTGATGTGTCAACCTCTATTTGGTCAAGTCAAACTTGACCAATGCTCTTCCTTGTTGAGTTAAATCCAAGCTTTGATTCAAGTCAATTTTAATTTAATGAATCTCAATTCATTAATATAAATTGACTCATGAATCAAATTTAAATTAGACTCATTCAACAATTGAATCTAATTGAGTCTAACTCAATAAGTCTAATTTGAATCCAATCTTTGATTCATCATATGAATCTAATCCTATTGGTTCATCATATGAACCTAATCTTCATGCACATGTTCTTTGTGTGTGACCCAATAGGTTCTTGTAACGTTGGCAATGTTATAAATTCCTTTAAAAACATAAGCAATGAGCGGCATCTAGCAATACATCATTGCTACCCAAGTTACAAGAAATGTTGAGATCCAACATCACCTTGTGACTACTAATTGTGACTCCTCACAATATGTGACAAGTGTCCTTCTATCCTAGACATCTAGATTGATCAATGTGAGGCATAGACCGTGTCATCCTCTGACCAATCTAAATCTTGAACTTCGAGTAGACTCACTCAATCAAATGAGCTCAATATCTCATATTGACTCATTTGGGTATGGCCATACACTTCGTGGTCTCACTCTATCAAGAATATCGATGTCTCTCCCGTCATATAGGAGGGATAGATCCCATCTACATCACTCACATCCCTCTGCATAATTTGTTATATACCCAGTAATCGCCTTTATAGTCCACCCAGTTACGGGTGACGTTTGACGAAACTAAAGTACATAACTCCTTTTGTAGGGATCCATGGTGACTTCAGGTCTAAGGAATAATAGTCATACTAATAGCCACATGAGAAAGTATATGACACTCATATAACGATCCATGATACTTTCTCATGGCGGGTCATTCAGTATACATTCTCTAATGCATACCCATGTGTCAGCTTGATATCTCTATATCCATGACTTGTGAGATCAAGTCATCGAGCTGACCTACATGCTAGTCTTATTGTATTAACATTGTCCCTGAATGTTAATACTCGACTAGGAATGATTTAGAGTAGTGTTCCCTATATCATCTCACTATCAATTCAACTAATCGATTGATATAGGTATGAACCTTCTACTCAAGGACGCTATTATACTTAGTCTATTTGGCACTAATACAAATAAGTATAATAACCAAACAAATGCCTTTATTAATATACAAGAATATGATATACATGAGTCCATACAATCATCAAATGATTGGCTCTAGGGCTCTAACTAACACTAGTGACAGGGGTAACCCATTCATGGACATCCAGGGTATTTCCTTGAAAGGAGAGGCAACTTCTTCACAAGGAAGTGAGAGACCAAACTAAGCTCCTTATTTCTATCCTTAATGATGCCAATTAGAGTTACGTTCTTGTGATCTACCGAGGTGCCCTAGTGACAGGGGTTAATCATAACAGGATTTCATAGGGATCTTCTCTATTTGGTACTTAGGGATAGTTGCTTTAGCTTCCGGCGAATGCATGTTGATGGAAAATGAGTAAAGGATAGAATGTGATACATCAATACCACCACAATAATACCGAATTCCTAGAACTATTCATAAACCAAGTTAATTACTTCTTCTTTGCTAGTTCTCGTTTCTGCTTCCCAATCTCTTTTCTTTAGATAACTTACAACCATCGGTAGTTTAGCTAATCCTAAGTGAACCATTGCTAGTGCTTATAACCAGTTCTCGTGGGATCGATAATCTTTATTACTGACGATGAATCTGTGCACTTGCGGTTCGTAACACCACCTCGTTCTTAGGTCATTGACGTTTGGTTGATTGGTTCAGTGGTGCGCAGGAGGTGATAGCATCTGCTAGAATAGTAAGTTGTGTTTTTCTTCGTCGCGGTGCTCTAACTCACCGGAGTCTTCCCTAGATCAGCTTTGGGTTTCTCTGATCTAGCTTTAACTTGCCAATCTCGCGGCTGGAAGGTACTTCTCAATTAGATTTCTTCGGGATATGTTATGGTTTTCTCAGATCCGTTGTTATTCGTCTTCCTCGGAGCTGTCGCCTATCTTCTCTCCAGAGTCTTCGCCCACCATCCCCGGCTCTTCATTGCGTCAAGCTTTCAGACAAGATTATATTTGGTACCATTTGTGGGAATCTTCACCTGAATCTGAGACTACGTGATGGAGGACGCTGGAAAACTGACGACTATTACTTTACTCAGGAGGAATTAGAGAGGCTCATCAGTACAAGAGTGCAAAAGGCATTGTAACAACAATAACAAGCGAGCACAGGAGGTACCTTGCCAGTAGCTGTAAATCCTGCAATTTCGACCACCGATCTTCGGAAAAATAGAGGTATGGAAGAAGAGGATCTTGCTTACATAACCCCTACTCCTGGTTCTCCTACTTGACATCCCCGAGCTTTTTCCCGCACACCCATAGAGCAAGGAGGACGAAGACCGGTGCTCTAAGAGTCTTCTGGTGAAGCACTGATGAAAGAGAAATGCAAGGGGAAGATGATGATCAGTGATAGTTCCCTTGAGAGAATTGTTACACCATTTACTCAAAGGATTCTTGACGATACACTGCCAAAATATTATCAGAATCTAAATATCAGAGAGTACTCTGGAACTACTGATCCAGAAGATCATCTTTCTAAATTTGAGAGTGTGGCTTTGCCACAACAGTTTTCTGATGGGGTTAAGTGTCGGATGTTCCTTACTACTCTACAAGAGGATGCGGCTCAACTCGTAAGAACATGTATGTCTTGTCAGAAGCATCAAAATATCTCACATCATCCTACTCAATTATTGAAAACTTCTATAGTTTCTTGTCCTTTCGATCAATGAAGTATGGACATAGTAGGTCCATTTCCTTTGGTGACTGCACAGAGAAGGTTCTTATTGGTGGCTTTAGATTATTTCTCAAAATGAGTGGAAGCTGAGCCATTGGCAAGAATAACTGAAAGCGCAATTATCAAATTCTTATGACAACACATTATTTATAGATTTGGTATCCCACACAGACTGGTTTATGATAATAGAAGATAGTTTCAAGGAGAAAGAATCAGAGAATGGTGTGTCGGATACAGTATTACACAAACCTTCACTTCTGTAACATATCCACAAAGCAATGGGCAAGCAGAAGAAACAAATAGGGAGATTATCAGAGGGCTTAAAACTAAATTAGATCATGTTAGTGGTAGCTGGGTGGATGAATTACCTAGTGTGTTGTGGGCTTATCGTACCACTCCTCGAGAAGCTACAGGGATAACTCCATTCCAACTAGTATATGGCGATGAAATAGTAGCCCCCATTGAAGTGGGAGTAGAATTTGATCGAAGAAAATTATATGACGAAGATAAGGCAGGTCGACATCTTATGGAGCTATATTTGATAGAAGAAGTTCGTGATAAGGCAGCAACTCGCCTTACATCATATAGGCAATGAATGAGACAAAACTACAACAAAAGAGTCATCCCTCTATTCTTTCAAGTAGGGGATTTAGTATGAAAGCGTATCAAGCCTGTGGGAGATGTTAGCAAATTGGCACCCCAAAGGGGAGGACCATATAAAGTTATACAGAAGTTGGCCTCAGGTTCTTACTATCTCCAAGACGCAAAAAGAAAGAATCTCAATTGACCTTGGAGTGCAAAACACTTACAACCATACAGAGCTTAACAAGTACGCTTGTATTTTATCCATGTATTTCACTTAATTTCTGAATATAATGGAAAAATGTGGGCATCTAACCTCCTACAAAAAAAAACATACATCTACTGAAATATATGAATTAATCTTCTTTCCGAGCGTGCTTCCTCCGCTCAGCACTAGTCGATCGGGCATCTTAAGGAGTGATCAACCTGGCTTCCTTAGGAAGAATTGGAGAATTTAAACCCCTAACAGTCGAGCAGCGACTATAAACTTTCGAGCGTGTTTCCTCCGCTTAGCACTAGTCGATCGGGGATCTTAAGGAGTAACCGACATGACTTCCTTAGGAGGAACTGGAGACTTTAAACCCCTAACAGTCGAGCAGCGACAATAAACTTCCAAGCATGTTTCCTCCGCTCAGCACTAGTCGATCGGGGATCTTAAGCAGTGACTGTTGGGATGTATACTATAAGCCTAGCTTTTGTATAAACATTTGTTTTTGAGATATTTTGAAATGAGAATCACTTTGGTCAAATGTCTACAATTTATATTTATATATATGTCGATGCAGTTGTCTATTTAATTTATATTGTAGATAACATGGTGTGTGGTGCCACACAGAAGATCATGTTATCGGTTCCTTATAAATTATAAATAGTAGCTCACAACCAAGATGGATAGGGACAAACCATTGGAACGGTTGTAGTGTAATTCGGTATTAGTTTGTCTTGACTATAAAATTACACTAGTACACTATGTGTGTATTGAGCAGGACAATTTGAGGTTGTTCGATTTATACTGACTCCATAAAAGTACAAAACCTCTATTATTATGGATGTGCGTACTCTTAATCCCGATATAATAACAAACACATATACTTAGTATTTATTTCTTTAACTTATCAATGAGTGAGATTTATTCGTTAAATCAATAGGCCCGATAAGTTGGGAGATAGTACCATTTATATGGTGTGTTGTTGATTATAAAAGAAAACTGTGTCCTATATATTTATTTAGGTTGATGATGTCCCCTTGAGGAGCTCATAAAGATTATCATGTAAACCATGTAGGTGGGCTTAGTCCAACATGATAATAAAGTTGAGTGGTACTACTCTTGGAACCAAATGTTAATTAAGTGAGTTGTCAGTAACTCATTTAATTAACGGATATACGATATCTTAAACACAGGGAGATTAACACACTAATGATAAGTAGGAGCCCATATTGTAATATGGGATTGGTGCGGTAGTTCAATAATGACCCTTTAGTGGTATGGATTATTATTGATGAACTTGAGTTGGGTATTCGGGTCCAACATAGGAAGCTCAAGTCCATCAGGAGGCCAAAACCAATTCCTCCTCTCAGTCCCTATTATAGCCTCTATAAAGCATCGCATCCACCCATCTATAACTAGGTTTGGTTTAACTTAACTTGGTTTGGTTTAATTTAACTTGGTTTGGTTTAACTTAACTTGGTTTGGTTTAACTTAACTTAGTTTGGTTTAACATAATTTGGTTCGATTTAACTTAACTTGGTTTGGTTTAACGAGGTGTTTTAGATTTTTTCTAAACAAAATTTTGTTAATTTTTCTTTCCTTGTAACCTACGACAAGTTTATAAAAAGTAGGATGTGGCCCCTAAAACCTAACTTTCTTATTCTCCACAATCCCTGCTCTTCTTGTGGTTGCCGCCCCCTCTCTTCCTCCTAGGGCCGGTGGTACAAACCTATTCTGCTTCCCCCTTTCCCTCTCCTCCTCCTTGCTTAGGGCTGACACCCTTATCCCCTCCTCCTCCTTGGTGGCCGGCGCCCCCCCCCCCCCCCCCTTCTCCCTTGGTGGTCAGCGACCCCTTCTCCCTTGGTAGCCAGTGCCCCTTCCCATCCACTTGTGGGAGGTGGCTTAAAGAAAGGGAAGAAGAGCAAGAAAAGCAAGAAGAGGAAGAAGATAAAGAAGAGGAAGAAGAAGAGAAGGAAGAAGATTAGAATGTGCCACATCCTAGCAACTCTTTTATGGCCGGTGGTTTTGGAAGAGAAGAAAAGTGGATGGTGTTGTCTTGGTAGATCGTCGCCCACACGACGTCCAAGAAGAGAAGAGGAATACAGTAGAAGATCAAGAGGTCTTTAGGTACGAAGAAAGGTACAACTAGTTCTTTAATTCCGCTACGTAATTGGTTTTGTTTTCTTTGTGTCAATTTTGGTATCGATTTTAAATACCAAAATAAGAGGCCATCGATCTTGTGCTTCGATCAAGGTGCGCTTTGACCAATCAAGAACTTGCTTGATTGATCAAACATATGTCTATTCGAGCATGTGGGTTGCAAGGAAAAATTTTGTGCCTGTACAAATTTTTGTACAGGGAATTTACATAGAACATAATTTCTAGCACCAACAAGTGGTATCAGAGCATGTGTTTCTGGTTCTGTGTGATTGGTTTTCAGTTAAATTATGCACTATTCATATATAATTTAGGTAGGATAATAGTAGGATATGCAAAATAGATTAACTCTGTGATTGCAGACATCCTAGTTCCAACTATTATGGTCTATTGTGTTTGTATGTGATTTGAACCCTCGGACATATCAAGGGTATTTTGTGTGCGCATGATTGTAATTATTAAATACAGCTGAAGCTGTATTAGTTTATTTTACATTTTGTTTGATCTAGATTACATGTACATTTTTTCGTCGAATATAGGATCGATAAATGTAATTTTTTATTTCTTATTGTTGCGGCTTGCTATGCGTGGTGCTACCTTGAGGACCGGAGGCGCGACGAAGAAGGAAGCAAGATAGACGCGACGACATAAACCCTAGGGTCGATAGCTAGGTTTTCTCCTCCTCACCTAGCTAGGGTTGGCGGCGGCTAGGGCTGGTGTCATACGGAGGGCAGCGATGGATGAAGCCATAATAGTTGGAAATTTATTTTCATATTTATTGTCTTTATATGCTGTGTTTGTGTGCATGTGTGATGTGTGTACATGTTAAAATTCCTCGATTTTGAATAACTAAGTGGGAGAGGAATTATTTAAATAAATTCCACGGTCTCCATTACTGGTTTGTAAGTAATGGATTTAAACTTGCGCGTTGACTTTAAGTGTCTTCTTCTATATCGGATGAGTTTGTTTGCGGATCACTAGATCAAAATTCCTTTATGGATGATTATAAGAAATTATTTAGGTTTGTGTGATATTCTCCATCTGAAGGGGCACAATTCTAATTAATGGACTAAGTATCAAGTAATGGTATACACTTAGACGCACTTAATAGTATCCTCCCCATCAGAGTCACTGCTATTATTTGTGTGACTGAAGACAAACCAACTATTAATTTTATTTGTCATAAAGTTAAGTTGACAGGATAAAAAAATTAATGGGTAAAATCTCCTCTTACAAATGTTTGAATTAGTATACGCCCACACTATCATGGCATACAAAATTCATGGTGTTTTGAGGTGTTGGTGAATTTAAATTATATTGTTCGTGGAATCAATATTATTTTAAATTCTAAAGTTTTGACCAAATATTTTATTTTGTGATTCTCAGGATTTCAAAATGGCTTTCAATCCTCTTGATGTTATTTTAAAAGAAAACAAACTTACTAGTCCCAATTATATTGATTGGAAATGAAACTTGGGCATTGTCTTAACTGCTGAAAGATATAAGTTCGTACTTTTTTAGGTCTGTCCTAATGTGTCTGATAATGATTCTAGTGAAGAGGAGATTGACAGACATGGGAAATGGGTCAAGGCAGATGAGATGACGCGATGTTATATTTTGACTTCTATGTCAAATGTACTGCAACATCAGCATCAGACCTTACCCACTACCTATGACATGATGTTCAATCTCAAGGAACTCTTCGGAAACCAGAATCAGGCTGCCAGGCAGGAGGCCATGATAAACTTAATGACGATCACCATGACTGAGGGGACACCCGTGAGGGATCATATCCTCAAGATGATCGCTCATTTGATGAACTGTCCTCGCAGAAACGAGAACAATAAAGGTATATCTTATTCATTAGTCGTCGAAACATGTTTAGCGATGTTATCAACCTGTACCTGGTGTGTAGATATGGGAGCCACTGATCATGTCTGCAATTCATTACAGGGTTCAGGAAACTCGACGACTACATGAAGGGTAGATCACCGTCTACATGGGCAATACTACGAGAGTGGCAGCTGTTGCAGTGGGAGATATTTATTTATCTTTTAATAGGAATAAAATATTGATTTTGAGAAATTGTCTTTACGTATCATCTTTTAGAAAGAACTTGATTTCAGTTTCTAAATTGTTCATGGATGGATATTCTGTTTCTTTTGATGATAAAGTAGTTATCAAGAAAAATAGGATGATTGTCTGTTCTAGTACGTTGGTTGATAATTTGTACACTCTTAATCCAATAACTCCCACGATGCAACAAATGGAAATTAATAACACATCTTCTAATTCTAATAAGAGAAATCAGCCTTCGAAAATGAACCAAACATATCTTTGACATCTAAGGCTAGGTCATATTAACTTGAGTAGAATTCAAAGATTAATGGACGATGGACCTTTGGATTCATTGGTAGTGGAAAACTTTTCAACCTGTGAATCTTGCTTAAAAGGAAAAATGACCAAGAGTCCTTTTAAGGCACAGGGGTATAGTGCCAAAGAAGTGTTAGAATTGGTTCATTCTGATTTATGTGGACCTATGACTATCCAGGCGAGAGGTGGTTTCTAATATTTTATCTCTTTTATAGATGACTATTCGAGATATGGGTACATTTACTTGATGCACCGTAAGTCTGAATGCTTTGACAAGTTCAAAGAGTACAAGGCTGATGTGGAGAAACATCATGGTAAAAGTATCAATACACTACAGTCAGATCGTGGTGGAGAGTACCTCTTAGGAGAGTTTAGGAATTACTTATCAGAGGTCGGGATTCAATCCCAATTATTTGCATCTGGTACACCTCAATAGAATGGTGTGGTGGAATGAAGGAATAGGACTCTTATGGAAATGGTTAGATCAATGATGAGTTATTTAGAATTACCAAATTTATTTTGGGGATACGCTTTGGAAACGACGACGTACATTCTAAACTTGGTACCTTCCAAGTCAGTACTCTCTACTCCCATAGAATTGTGGAATGAGCGTAAGCCTAGTTTGAAACACATTTGGATTTGGGGTAGTCCAGCATATGTGCTGAAGGGAGATGCTGATAAGTTGGAATCACGTACAGAAGTTCACTTGTTTGTGGGTTATCCTAAAGGAATGAAAGGTGGTTTATTTTATAGTCCTAAAGATCAGAAGGTCATTGTTAGCACCAATGCCCGATTTTTAGAAGAAGTCTATGTAATGAACCACAAGCTCATGAGTAAAATTGTTCTTGAGGAAATAAGAGAGGACACGTCTAATTTAGTACCAACGGTATAAGATGAGATACCACAAGAAACTGTAACACGTGTTACAAATGATGCATAATTACAGGTAGTGCCTCGTCATAATGGGAGGGTTATTCGGCAACCTGATAGATTCATGTTTTTGGGAGAGTCTTCGGACTTGATTCCTGGTGAACATGAACCTGATCCCTAGACATATGATGCAGTACACCAAGATAAAGTTGCAGCATCTTGGCAAAGTGCAATGAACTCTGAAATAGAATGTATGTAATCTAATCAAGTCTGGGAGCTTACAGAACCACCAAATGGTGTAAAAGCTATTGAATGTAAATGGGTCTACAAAAGGAAAAGAGGGGCGGATGGGAAGGTGGAAACCTTTAAAGCAAGGCTTATCGCGAAGGGGTATACTCAGAAAGAAGGAATCGATTATGAGGAAACCTTTTCGTTGGTAGTCATGCTTAAGTCTATCCGGATTCTTTTATCTATTACTGCTCATATGGATTATGAGGTTGAGCAAATGGATGTCAAGACAGCTTTCCTTAACGAAAGTCTTGAAGAAAACATCCATTTGAAGCAACCAGAGGGATTCATTGCAAAGGGTAAAGAGCATCTTATATGTAAACTCAATCGGTCCATTTATGGACTGAAGCAATCTTCAAGATCTTGGAACATCCAATTTTCTGAAGTGATCCAGTCTTATGGATTTATTTGATGTCCGGATGAGTCTTGTGTATACAAGAAAAGTGATAGAAACGTAGTGGTATTTCTTATACTATACGTAGATGATATTTTGCTCATTGGCAACAATGTCAAAGTGTTGTCAGACGTAAGGATATGGTTGTCCAAGCAGTTTGATATAAAGGAATTGGGAGAATGTGGGCATATTCTTAGGATCAAAGTAATAACGGATCGCTAGAAAAGGATGTTGTGCTTATCCCAAGCTTCATACATCGATACTATCTTAGCTCATTTTAGCATGAAAAACTCCAAAAAAGGTTTTCTACCTTTTCGGCTTGGAGTACCTTTATCTAAAGAGATGTCT
Source organism: Zingiber officinale (assembly GCF_018446385.1). NCBI lineage: Eukaryota > Viridiplantae > Streptophyta > Magnoliopsida > Zingiberales > Zingiberaceae > Zingiber > Zingiber officinale. The sequence goes on from NC_055986.1 coordinate 55,447,861, forward strand.
TCTAAGACACCAAAGGAGATAGAGGAGATGAAGGCAGTTCCTTATTCTTTGGCTGTAGGAAGCCTAATGTATGCGGTGCTATGTACGAAACCGGATATCTGTTTTGCCGTGGGCATGGTTAGCAGATATCAAAGTAACCCAGGACCAGGACATTGGATTGTCGTAAAGCATATATTAAAGTACCTGAGAAGGACTAGAGATTATATGCTGGCTTACCAGGCAGATGATTTGCTCCCTATGGGTTACACGGATTCAGACTTTCAATCAGATAGGGACAGTAGTAAATCAACCTCGGGGTATATGTTTACTTTGGGAGGTAGAGCCATAGCATGGAGGAGTGTTAAGCAGAAATGTGTTTCACACTCCACCATGGAAGTTGAGTATGTGGCAGCCTCTGAGGCAGCCAAAGAAGCTGTATGACTCAGAGACTTCTTGATGAACTTAGATGTGATTCCTAGTTTGCCCAAAATTATCACAATTTATTGTGATAATAGTGGTGCAGTAGCGAACTCGAAGGAACCACGAGCCCATAAGGCAAGTAAACACATTGAGTGCAAGTACCACCTGATACGAGACATCGTAAAGCGAGGAGAAGTTGTTGTCACAAAGATTGCATAAGCGAATAACCTGACAGATCCTTTCACTAAGGCCCTTCCGGCGAGAGCTTTTGATGGGCATGTTGAGGGGATGAAAATAAGATGTATGGCAACATAGTCTTTTAGTATAAGTGGGAGATTGTTGGGATGTATACTATAAGCCTAGTTTTTTTATGAACATCTGTTTTTAAGATATTTTGAAATGAGAATCACTTTTGGTAAATGTCTGCATTTTATATTTATATATATGTCAATGCAGTTGTCTATTTAATTTATATTGTAGATAACATGGTGTGTGGTGTCACACAGAAGATCATGTTATCGGTTCCTTATAAATTATAAATAGTAGCTCACAACCAAGATGGATAGGGATAAACCATTGGAACAGTTGTAGTGTAATTCGGTATTAGTTTGTCTTGACTATAAAATTACACTAGTACACTATGTGTGTATTGAGCAGGACAATTTGAGGTTGTTCGATTTATACTGACTCCATAAAAGAACAGAACCTCTATTATTATGGATGTGCGTACTCTTAATCCCGATATAATAACAAACACATATACTTAGTATTTATTTCTTTAACTTATTAATGGGTGAGATTTATTCGTTAAATCAATAGGCCCGATAAGTTGGAAGATAGTACCATTTATATGGGGTGTTGATTATAAAAGGAAACTGTGTCCTATATATTTATTTAGGTTGATAATGTCCCCTTGAGGAACTCATAAGGATTATCATGTAAACCATGCAAGTGGACTTAGTCTGACATGATAATAAAATTGAGTGGTACTACTCTTGGACCCAGATGTTAATTAAGTGAGTTGTCAGTAACTCATTTAATTAACGGATATACGATATCTTAAACACAGGGAGATTAACGCACTAATGATAAGTAGGAACCCATATTGTAATATGGGATTGGTGCGGTAGTTCAATAATGACCCTTTAGTGGTATGGGTTATTATTGATGAACTTGAGTTGGGTATTCTGGTCGAACATAGGAAGCTCAAGTCCATCAGGAGTCCAAAACCAATTCCTTCTCTCAGTTCCTGTTGTAGCCTCTATAAAGCCTCGCATCCGCCCATCCATAACCAGGTTTGGTTTAACTTAACTTGGTTTGGTTTAATTTAACTTGGTTTGGTTTAACTTAACTTGGTTTGGTTTAACTTAACTTGGTTTTGTTTAACTTAACTTGGTTCGGTTTAACTTAACTTGGTTTAGTTTAACAAAGTTGTTACGATTCCGCAAGTGCACAGATTCGTCGTCAATAATATATAAGATTGTCGAACCACAGGGACTGTTGATTAAGCACTAGAGATGTCGCAAAGTAAGTTATCTAGATGGTCGAAAGTTGGCTTTGGCGCTTGCAAACTAATGAGAGTGATTTAAGAGAGAAAGAGAAGGATGAGAGAATCGATCTTGGAGGGAATTGAGCTTTGGGAAATGGATTCTTGGATTTCGGTTTCGTTGTGGTAGAACTTGATGTATCATATTCTATCTTTTCTTCATTGTCAATCAACATACCTTTGCCGAAAGTTAAAGCTACTATCCTTAAGTACTAATCAGAGAAGATCCCTGTGAAATCCTATTACGGCTAACCCCTGTCACTAGGGTGCCTCGGTAGATCACAAGAATATAAATCTAATCAGTATCATTGGGGATAGAGATAGGGGTTTGGTTTAGTCTCTTACTTCCTTGTGGAGAAGTTGCCTCTCCTTTTAAGGGAATATCCTAGACGTCCGTGGACGGGTTACCCCTGTCACTAGGGCCCCTCAGGTATACGATCTAAGATCCTCTCTTTACGAAATTAGCAATTCCTACACAATCAATTAACATGACAAGGCAACAAGTCTCATGCATATAAAATAGAAACGAAGCAAAAGAAATCATCCAACGAGTAAAGGCACAAACATGAGTCTTACATCAAATCCTATACAATACTACTCCCTACATCCATAGAAAAGGAGATCTACTCCATTGTGAGGGAAAAATAACCCCAAAACATAAAGTAAAGTATATATTTACAACCCTTGATGTGTGAAGAAGGGGAAGAAGAGATGGTTGGCGAGGTTTCTGATGTCTTTGGGATGCCTCCTTGCTCTGGAGATGGACAGAACGTTAAGGGACGATAGTGGATGAAGCTCTAGGGTTTCCCTCGAAGGGGAGAACCCTTTCCCAAGGAGAGGAATGAAGTCCCAAACCCAATATCCCCCAATGAATAGGGTTCTTGACCCTTTTATAGGGTAAGGTACGGGTGCCGCACGACCCGTGTCATGGCCGTGTGAGATCCGTACTACCATGCCTATCTTCTACACTGGTTAAGTGGCATAACCGTGCGAGTTAACATGGCCATGCCTATCTTCTGCACTGGTTAAGTGGCACGATCGTGCGAGTTGACATGGCCATGCCTATCTTCAGCACTGGTTAAGTGGCACGACCGTGCGAGTTGACACGACCATGCCTATCTTATGCACTGGTTAAGTGGCACAGCCGTGCGAGTTGACACAGCCATGCCTATCTTTTGCACTGGTTAAGTGGCATGACCATGCGAGTTGACATGGCCATGCCTATCTTCTGCACTGGTTAAGTGGCACAGCCGTGCAAAATTGACACAGCCGTGTATCAGGGCCATGCCTCTACTTGTAAGCTGTTTTAGTGCCTCTTAACATGGTTATCTTGAGTTGGGGTCTTCATAAAAGTTGTCGATCTTGAAGTTATCTACATTTTGATATCTGTAATGACTCATAACTCCAACTGAACAGAAAGTTATGGTCATTTAACTTTTGGTTTGCAGTGTTGGAAATCCCACACGACCCAAACACCTTGGAAGCTCTAGACTCCACTTAAGCTTCATTTTTGCTCCAAATCGCGTTCTGTCAACAAGAAAACATACAAAGAGTAGATCTCTGAATAAAAGAATATTTATGTAGAATATATTCTAAGAGAGGTGAACATGCATAGAATATACGTGAATAAAGTAAGTGAATGTGCATCAAAACATGTATAAATGATCATAAGATCTACGCACATCACACCCCCAGACTTGAACCTTTGCTTGTTCCCAAGCAAAACATGCAATCTAGATTTATGTGCGTAGATAACATTTAATAATCCCTAATGAATCAATATAAACCTATCATATAGTTTCATTGATGAGCATGATACAAGAATTATTTGAGCGTAGCCTAAGTAGATGTTCTCCGTGCTCAGTGTAATAAGTGGCCTAACTTTTTCAAGTATCAATCTCTAAGCCTAGTCAATTTTTCATTTAACCGTGTTCCTCATACTTCTAGCGATAGGCACTTACCTGCCACACGTAAGGTTCGTTCCACTCAAAAATGTTATGCATCGTCTACACAAGGTCTCAAAGGAATACTCAGTATCAAGAGAAACATAACATTCATTTCTCCAGTAACCTAACTTGGTCTCAAAGGGGTGAATTGCTAGTTTCCACTCACGATAACTATTTTTTTATCCCTTATTTTTCTTCTTCTTTTTTTTTTATGTTTGCAAAGTATCAAACTTGAACAAACTTTCATCATTTTTTTTATTTTTTGGGATTGATTTTTCCAAATGAGCTTACATGATCTAAGTTTATCCAGTAATCAAAATATAGTTGAGAGGTCACCATAGAATCAAGAGTACTAGTCCGGTTCTATGTATCATGACTATTTTTAAAAATATCTACCATCAAAGTCAAGCATAATGTGAAGAGATCCTAAAACTAGGCCAACATTCAAATTCTTCTAGTAATAACAATGCTCACTTCATGCTACTATGGATAGGAAAATAAAGATCAATAGACATACTATCATACCAAATAGCACAATATAAATATCTAGATGAAACATGCTAGTATTTTGCATTAAGGAACAAACAATCATGATGTGATGAATGATGCAACTAGCAAATTTTATTAGGAAAAAAGAAGTATGCAAAAGCAAAAACTAAATTAAACCAAATGCATCCCCCCAGACTTAAACTTTTCATTGTCCTAATGAAAACTAAAAACAATGTGGAGGAGATTTAAAGTAGGAGAAGTTACCCAATGATGTCATTAACTTCTCCACCATGTAGTTGCACTCCTCCTAATCTTTAAGTACTATAAAAGAAAGTAGACAACAAAAATTAAGTAGAGGATACATGTTTATTATAAAGAAAGAAATGAAACTAGAAAGAACTAAACCAATGAATGAAAACAAAGAAAATGAACTTGGGTTGCCTCCCAAGAAGCGCTTGTTTAAGGTTATTAGCTCGACCACCTCATTAAATTCATAGAAATCTCGCTCTTGGAGGGGTAAGATATTTCAACACCCTCCTACCAAGGGCTCTTATTATGGAGAGAGCTTTCATCAAAGGAGCTACAGAGTAAAGTATAACTCTCTCCATCTTCATCTTCTTTGAAGTTCTTTCAGGTGGTCGAAGACGGTTCAGATCGAGCTTCCAATTATATGCCCCATGGGAATCTGCACACCCAAAAGAAAAACATACCTCTCCCAAGCATGCTATATTAGAAGGAACTAGAACCATATTAGCATGAACTGAATATGTATAAAAAATTGAATCACATCCAACAAAATTAATTATAGGTACTTCTATAAAATTTTTCAAAAGATCACTAGAGATACTAACCTTGCTTTGCCGAGAGATACCTAAAATTTCTAAACATGTGGATGTGACCTCTTCTGAATTAAATGATGGCTCTAGCTCTGGCTCAGGTGGTGGTGCAAGTAAAGGTGGTGATTCTTGGGACTCTGCCTCTATTGCACAGTTCCTATACATTGGCCCACAACATGTTCAATCCTTGCAACTCTCATAATCTCAGAAGGTTGTGTGGGTAAAGGAGGTGATTCTTGAGATGCTGCTTCTACAACACATCTCCCTACACTTCCTTTCATAACATCGTCATCAACACAAGTATCAAAAAATAAACCAACACCAATATCCTCAGTGGGAGAATCATCTATAGGAGGATCACTAACTTCATTTATAGTTTTAAGTTGATCTACCACATCACATTCATCATCTAAAAATTCAATTTCATCATAACACCTTGTAACCCTAGAAGGTAAAGCTAAAAACTTGTTATCCACTACATTATCATCACAATCCTCATTTGAAGAGTCCTCATCTTAATATACATCCAGAAATCTACACTCAACCATATTAGTGTCACAGAATTTGCCAAAGTCTTCATTTTCATTGACCCTTACTAGCCTTTATGAAAAAGGAACCTTTAGTGAAGGTCTTGGGAAAGATACTTCCTTTTTCCCATATTCCCTTTGAGCTTGCGGAGGAGGTCCAACTTGCTTATCTAGTGTTGATGTGATCAACCATTGAGGGAAAGGTACTTGCAGCCTTTGGGAACTTCCTAGAGTAATGAAACTGAGTTCTTGTGGTCTTCTACTGTTCATCTCCTCAATTTTGTACAAATCCTTTTTCAGAAGTTCTTCATGATTCTTGCCACTTCTCAACTTAGTATCATTATCATTTACACTAAATCTTGTCTGTATAGGAGGAAGGTCCTCTTTGAACCATTTTGAAACTATGCTATTAATCTTTTCCCCCAAATGTTTAAACTCCTTATTCTGTGACTTGTGAATTTCAACATTTTTGGGTGGTTGAACTGCATTTTGTTTAACAGGCTCTCTTGTATATATTGCTTCTACTTCTTGAATTTCTGAGGGAGATTCCATCCAACTTTTGCTTGACCATTCATGGAGGTTCAATGCTACTTAATCAATCAATGTATATGCTTCGTCTACACTCTTGTCCATAAAAGAACCTCCAGTTGATGAATCTAACAAACTCTTATCTGAGAAAGAAATTCCCCTATAGAATATATGCAGGGTCAGCCATTTTTCCAAACCATGATGAGGGCACTGTCTTTGTAGACTCTTGAATCTGTCCCATGCTTCAAATAATGATTCTCCATATGCCTGAGCAAAATTTGTGATGCAATTCCTCATATAAATTGTTCTACTTGGAGGGAAAAAATGATCTAGAAATTGCTTCTCTAATTGCTCCCAACTTGTGATGCTTTGAGGATGGAGAGAATATAACTAAGTCCTTGCTTTATCCTTGATACTAAAAGAAAATGCCATCAATCGAACTGCATTTGCTGACACTCCTTCACAATTCACCATATCACAAAGCTCTAGAAATGTCTCAAGGTGTAGATAAGGACTTTTTGATACTTCTCCTCCAAATTTGTGACCTTGTATCATGAAAATTAACTCTGGGTCTAGTCGAAAACATTCTGTATCAATATGAGGCTGCATAATGGGAGATAAGAATCTTGTAGAAATGGGTGCAGAGAAATCTCTTAAGGGCCCGCTTGACATGTTATTGCTCATCAATATTAAAAAAAAAAATGAAGAATTAAAGATAAGAAATAAAATGCTATATGAAAAACAAGAAACAAAATGCAGAATTTAAAGACAAGAAATATATTGTAGGTTTTTTTTGAATTATGAAAATGGAAAAACAAAAACTATTCACAAGTCTAGATAGACTAAATTTCTAATATACTAATGTTAATGCGAACAACCCTTGGCAATGGCGCCAAAAACTTGTTACGATTTCACAAGTGCACGGATTCATCGTCAGTAATAAATAAGATTGTCAAACCACAGGGACTGTTGATTAAGCACCAGAGATGCCGCAAAGTAAGTTATCTAGACGGTCGAAAGTTGGCTTTGGCGCTTGCAAACTAACGAGAGTGATTGAAGAGAGAAAGAGAAGGATGAGAGAATCAATCTTGGAGGGAATTGAGCTTTGGGAAATGGATTCTAGGATTTCAGTTTCGTTGTAGTGGTACTTGATGTATCATGTTCTATCTTTTCCTCATTGTCAATCAACATACCTTCATCGGAAGTTAAAGCTACTATCCTTAACTACTAATCAGAGAAGATCCATGTGAAATCCTATTATGGTTAACCCTTATCACTAGGGCGCCTCGATAGATCACAAGAATACAAATCTAATCAGTATTATTGGGGATAGAGATAGGGGTTTGGTTTGGTCTCTTACTTCTTTGTGGAGAAGTTACCTCTCATTTCAAGGGAGTATCCTAGACGTCTGTGAACAAGTTACCCCTATCACTAGGGCCCCTCGGGTATACGATCTAAGATCCTCTCTTTACAAAATTACCAATTCCTATACAATCAATTAACATGACAAGGCAACAAGTCTCATGCATATTAAATAGAAACAAAGCAAGAGAAATCATCCAATGAGTAAAGACACAAACATGAGTCTTACATCAAATCCTATCCAAAACTACTCCCTACATCCATAGACAAGGAGATCTACTCCATTGTGAGGGAAGAACAACCCCAAAACATAAAGTAAAGCATACTTACAACCCTTGATGTGAGAAGAAGGGGAAGAAGAGATGCTTGCCGAGGTTTCCGATGTCTTGGGGATGCCTCCTTGCTCTGGAGATGGACAGAACGTTAAGGGACGGCGGTGGATGAAGCTCTAGGGTTTCCCTCGAAGGGGAGAACCCTTTCCCAAGGAGAGGAATGAAGTCCTGAACCAAAGATCCCCCAATGAATAGGGTTCTTGACCCTTTTATACGGTAAGGTACGGGTGCCGCACGACCCGTGTCACGACCGTGTGAGATCCGCACGGCCATGCCTATCTTCTACATTGGTTAAGTGGCACGGTCATGTGAGTTGACACAACCATGCCTATCTTTTGCACTGGTTAAGTGGCATGACCATGCGAGTTGACATGGCCATGCCTATCTTCTGCACTGGTTAAGTGGCACGACCATGCAGAATTGACACAGCCGTGTATCAGGGCCGTGCCTCTACTTGTAAGCCATTTTAGTGCCTCTTAACGTGGTTATCTTGAGTTGGGGTATTCATAAATGTTGTCGATCTTGAAGTTATCTACATTTTGATATTTGGAATGACTCATAACTCCAATTAAACAGAAAGTTATGGTTATTTAACTTTTGGTCTGCAGTGCTGGAAATCCCACACGACCTGAACACCTTGGAAGCTCTAGACTCCATTTAAGCTTCATTTTTGCTCCAAATCGTGTCCTATCAACAAGAAAACATACAAAGAGTAGATCTCCGAACAAAAGAATATTTATATAGAATATATGCTAAGAGAGGTGAACATGCATAGAATATACATGAATAAAGTAAGTGAATGTGCGTCAAAACATGTATAAATGATCATAAGATCTACGCACATAAAAAGTTTATTTATATTTTTTCTAAACAAAATGTTGTTAATTTTTCTTTCCTTGTAACCGATGGCAAGTCTATAAAAAGAAGTAGGATGTGGCCCCTAAAACTTAACTTTCTTATTCTCCACAATCCCTTCTCTTCTTGTGGTTGCTACCCCCTCTCTTCCTCCTAGGGCTGGCGACACAAACCTATTCTCCTTCCCCCTTTCCCTCTCCTCCTCCTTGCTTAGGGTCGGCTCCCTTATCTCCTCCTCCTCCTTGGTGGCCGGCGCCCCTCCTTCTCCCTTGGTGGCTGGCGGCCCCTTCTCCCTTGGTGGCCGGCACCCCTTCCCATCCACTTGTGGGCGGCGACTTGAAGAAAGGGAAGAAGAGCAAGAAAAGCAAGAAGAGGAAGAAGAGAAAGAAGAGGAAGAAGAAGAGAAGGAAGAGGAAGAAGAAGAGAAGGAAGAAGATTAGAAGGTGCCTCATCCTAGGGACTCTTTTGTGGCCGGTGGTTTTAGAAGAGAAGAAAAGAGGGTGGTGTTGTCTTGGTAGATTGTCGCCCACACGACATCCAAGAAGAGGAGAGGAATATGGTAGAAGATCAAGAGGTCTTTAGTAATGAAGAATGGTACAACTAGTTCTTTAATTCCGCTGCGTAATTGGTTTTTGTTTTATTCGTGTCGATTTTGGATATCGATTTTGAATACCAACACAAGAGGCTAGCGATCTTGTGCTTTGATTAAGGTGCACTTTGATCAATCAAGAACTTGCTTGATTGATCAAACACATGTCTGATCGAGCATGTGGGTTGCTAGGAAAAGTTCTGTGTTTGTACAAATTTTTGTAAGGGGATTTACACAAAACGGAATTTCCAGCACCAACAGTGACTAGCCTGGCTTCCTTAGGAAGAACCGGAGACTTTAAACCCCTAGTAGTCGAGCAGCGACTATAAACGTTCGAGCGTGTTTTTTCCACTCAACACTAGTCGATCAGGGATCTTAAGGAGTGACCGGCCTGGCTTCCTTAGGAGGAACCAGAGATTTTAAACCCCTAACAGTCGAGCAACGACTATAAACTTCCGAGCGTGTTTCCTCCACTCAGCACTAGTCGATCGGGGATCTTAAGGAGTGATTGGCCTGACTTCCTTAGGAAGAACCAGAGACTTTAAACCCTTAACAGTTGAGCAACGACTATAAACTTTCGAGCGTGTTTCCTTCGCTCAGCACTAGTCGATCGGGGACCTTAAGAAGTGACCGACCTGGTTTCCTTAAGGGGAACCGGAGGCTTTGAACATCAAATTGATAAGAGGCAATTTCAAACTTCTTGATATGTTCCTAGCATAGATTGACCCGCTCGGGAGTGATTTCCCGATCGAAATATAATGAACGCTTGGATATTCACTTGTTAGCTCAAGCTCGCTCAAAAGTTCAATTCCGACCGCAATATGATAAGCAATTTGGTTCTCACTCATTCGATCAGAGCCGTTCGGGAGTGATATCCTGATCGAAATATATCAATGCTGGGATGTTTACTTAACGTCCCAAGGTTGCTCAGGAGTGACATCTCAACCTAAGTGCAATAAGCATTTGGAATCTCATTTATCAGTCTAGACTCGCTCGGGAGCAATAGCCCGACCGAGATATATTGACATCTTGGTCTTCATTTATCAGTTCGAATCTACTGGATAATTCACTTATGATCGAGATACAAGAGTGTGTTACAGCTTATAGATCTTCTTAATCCACCTGAGACATGAAACCGAACTGGAACATAAGAACAGGTAAAGTTCTTTATATCATGGTATCCCGCTTGAGAAATTTTCAGAGAGATATGATCTACAAAAAACAAGTTATCCCGTGACTACACCACCTAACTGCTTATTCATCATATTTGTTACAAGTATGACAGGATGAGCTATGAAGATATATGAATCTCAGAAAGCAATGAACAAGTAAGTATCAGATATTCATTTACAATTCAAGAATAAAATACATACATGCGACTGCCTATTTTACATGCTTATTCTTGATATCATGATTATCGCATGTTCTTTTTAAAGTATTTATTTGTAAGTTCACTTAAAACAATTGGGGAAACATGCAAATATTAGTCAATAAAATAGCAGTGTTCCCTATAGGTACAAGTCTAGGAAAATAATTACAATTGGCTTAACCCTTTGTTAGCAGATCCACCAACCATTCACTTAAAACTACTAAGGAATTTCTTGTGTAGCTCTTTGTTGAGCCTTCGATGATCTATAAATCGAGGAGGAGGTTCTTGAGGTAAATACCCTCCTTCTCACAGTTGCTTAAGGACTCCATTAGCTGAATGAATTATAGTCCCTATGATGCATTCAACAAATTCCACTACAACAAAAATCCTCATAGACATCAGTGGAACAACAACGGTTTTAAGCAAAAATCGATGTCTTTGAGTATTTTACACCAATTTTTCCAAAAACTGGTGTCTATGAGTGCAGATTTTTGCTCATAGACATCGATTTTTGAAGCCGATGTCTATGAGCGCCTTTTTTTCGTTAATAGACACCGATTTTAACAGCAGTTTTTAAAACCCGGTGTCTATGATAAAGTAAAATAATTTAATTTCCCACCAATATTTAGCCAAAATTTGTAACACTTCACTCTTCCCTCTAAACCTAAACCTATATCGCGCCGTCCACCGTATATCCACCACTTTCCTCCTCGCCGTTGGCCATCTGGCTATCTCTCTCAGCCTCATCTCCCTCTTCCCCTTCCTAGATCGATGCACAGCACAGCTTGCCTTGTGTTTGACTGAGGACGCAGAGGGTAGCAACTCATTCTCGCCCGCCGGTCTCCGCTCCTCCATCTCAGCTCCACTCTTCGTCGCTCACGCGATCGCCCCTGTTGCCTTCGGCGACCCAGCGGTCGGCCACCCCGCGGACGGCGACGCCGCACATGCCAAGGACGCCCAGTCGCTGGCCAGCCCCATGCGGAAGGTCGTGGTCAACATCCGCTGCCAGCAAATCAATTGGCTTTTATAGTTTTGACTTGGAAAGACTCGTACTTCTAGCCAGGATCTTCTATGGAGCTGAGTCCGATTAGGGTTTCTGTTCCCACTCTATGAAAGTTGTGCCTTCGGTCATCATTCTCCTTGACAATGTCAGCAAGCAAGCGATAGAAACGAAGCGAGCACGTCGATGGAACAGACAGACCTTCATCATGATCAAGCCCAACGACGTCCAACGCGGCCTAGTGTGCTCTCCGTCTCCCTCCCCCTTGATTTCTTATTCCTTTGCTTCGTTCATCTATTCTTCGGCGTTGCATTGCGTAATTTATAGTAGATATGTTACTGAAACACCAAAATCCTTCTTCTTCCTTTTTTTTAAGTTGAAAGGTTGGAGAAATTATTAGTAGGTTTGAGAAAAAAGGTTTCTATTTGAAAGGTGAAGATTTTACCAACTACAATCCTTTTTTTGTTTTCCCCATCTACTTTAGAGAAGAAACGAGAAATTTTCTTGGTTATTTTTGTGCGTTGATCAGGGTTGAAGTTGGTCGGCGTGGAATGCTCCTTTGTGGAGAAACACTACACCGACCTCTCCGCGAAGCCCTTCTTTGGTTCCCTTGTGGAGTACATCATCTCTGGTCCAGTGGTAGCGATGGTATGGACGCGAAAGAATGTGGTGGTCAGACTATGCAATTGAGATTGGCAGGTGATTTCTTCTTCGTCAGTTAAATTTCTTGAAACTCAAATAAGCTTGAAACTTTGCTTGTCAAGGCCATGTTCTTGCATGTGTAACCTAGAAACTCAAGTATAGTGGAAACTAAAAAATATTAGAGTTTCATCTTCTTGATATCTTGATTGCAAGTATTAATTGATTGATGTATGCAATGTGTTTGATGAATTTCCTCAAACACTATCCTGAGTTGATTTTATCATTTTTGTTTGCTAGATTGAGGAGTTGTTATTTCTTGTTGCTAAGTTGGTTTTATGTATTCCTTGAACTATCAAGTTTCTTTTATGTCTATGCTAATTCTTTTCACTAATATGCCATGTTTTCTGGCTTATAAATTTACCTCTTTTTGTTGTTGTTGTTTCTACAGGATTTGTGTGTTGGGCTTCTTAGATGCGCTACATATACAACTTAAAGGCTTTGATCATTAAGTGAGTATTTTCTTTTGACCTTCTTGTTAAATCGATTCATGACCAAGTTAATTATCTGAATAGTTCCTAATACGGTTTAGGGTTTAGGATAGACCAGATCCGGAAAGACTTTGCCAATTGAGTGACAAGCTCGTTGATTATTGGAGCTATTACTAGGGTGATATAGTAATTCTAATAATTAATTAGTCAGTTGTTTTGATCTTTCCAGCAAGAGATTTGAATGAAGTTTCCAACATATGAAGAAAAAAAAATCTTTTGGGGTTCAAGCTTGCGTGCCCGATTATGAGCTTTACAATGTCGTTACTTTCTCTGATTTTTGGAATCCATTAGCTGGACCTCTTCATTCCTATTTCAGTAGATCCTAAACATTCTTGGTCCAGGGAAGAATTTTAACTAGAAATAAGTTTAGTCTCACTTGACTCCCATAAAGATTTAGATGCATATTTCTACCCCTGAAAAGTTTGCAGATCCTATAAAAATTCATTGGCTTAATTCAATCACAGTTTGAAATTGTTCCTACATTCCAGTTGTTGCTAAACTATTTGCCAAGAATTTCTCTTTGTTGTTATTATGTACAAACAAAATTAGAGGTAGACAGAAACTCTTCACCTCTGCAATCAAAATGATGGAAATTGGAAAGAACAACAACTATCTTTCTCATATAATTCTCTAATCTGAATGGACTATCTTATCCTGTTGACTGCTATGGGTGCTAAAGGGAATATATATCTCCCTATTACTAGCTTGGCATATGATAAACAATTATTTGTGCGACTCTTTTACAACATTATGAGGTCAACAAGCATTTAAACAATATTTGTTTTCCAATATAATCTCACCACAAAAAACAGAATTAAGAAATTACTTTGATCACAAATTACATTCAAGCCAAATGTTATACAGGCTTGATTTTGTTTTATTGTTCAGAATACTGTGGAAACAAAAACAACATTGCATCATTTAATAATCTTCAAATGGCACTCTAACTGAAGTTTGGTTTTGGTGGCATTTGCAGGTCCATGATGCTTCCTTCCAACATGTTGATAACCATGCTAATTGAAGGTCTATTTTCTGGCTTTATCTGTATGCACCATAAACCCACTATCATCATCTTTTTTGCAATTTCTTTAGTCTTAGGATTAGCATCAGTCTCAGGACTAACAAGACTAGTATCAGGAGTGACCAAATCATAATACTTATCAAAATTGTCATAAACCCAATCTGGTGTTAGACTGGGTTTATGACAATTTTATGTGCATATTCAATTTGTATCATCTTCAGGAACTGGCAAATGGTCAAAACAAGTTTAATAATAAGGAGCACACATATAGATTGATATCTGAATTGCTTCCCTTGTTGAAACATATCTATCAGAACCAATTAAATGAGCTGGAAGTAAAGCAAGGGGATCAAGGTAAGATTCAAAACAATTGCCTAGTTTCTTCCTCCAGTTAGATATCCTCTTGATCGATCTATCATCCAAAAGGTGGATTTTCTGGTGTACTTCTTCGAGTATATGAGCCTCACAATGAGCTTGTTAACTGGTATGTCTTCACATCTGTAACACCTATGATAATTTCGTAATTTGCTATGTTTCTGAAATCATGGACATAATAACTGAATAATGTGTCCTAACCCTGTTTCTTAGATGGTCATTTGTAAACTTGTGCCTCTATTTTGCTTTAGCAAGTTCTAATTTTTAGGTCATATTCTGTTCTTTGTTATCGTCTCATCATGCATTAAAATGTTCACTTGATTGATATTGTTTTCTTTTCTTGTTTCCCCCTTGGAACCAGTAATTATTGCAGGACTTCACTAGTGGATTTTCACAGAAGCTGCTCAAATTGCTCTTACAAACTTTGCTTAGATTGTTGCGGAAAGATAGTAAAGGGAACTGCTTCTCAGACACCTGCAATTGATTCCTCCAAGGCTGGTAGGAGACAGAGGGAAAAGAAGTATGTCATCAGAGAAATTGTTGGGAAACGACAGAGACGTTCCACAGGTGAGCGACCAGATAACTCATCTTTATCCACCGTTGAGTCTGATAGCAAGGCTAAGAATCATGGAAGCAACATTCCTTGCCCACCCAAGGAATCTGGAGGTTGTGGAAACGGTCTTCTTAAGTTAAGTTGTAGCATACCATTTGTTTGGTCTAAAACGGACTTCTCTCTTTCAACTATGATTTTTGGTCTTGGTTTACTAATATATTATTTATGTGTTTTTACAGTTTACAAATCTCAAGTATTCCAGAGTTGAAATTGATGAAGTGAGGTTCGAGTGGGCTGAATGCATGCTAGATTACATTTGAGTAGGAAACGTATTTGATTTTTGAAAACTTGGGATGATCCATGCATTTGCATGGAATGTAAATTGTGGATACTACCTTGATGTGTACAATATCTATTATACCTTTTGATGCTATAAAAAGAATATTTGTGTATTTTATGGATACTATTGTAAGAAAAATATTTGTGTAATTTGTGGATACGGAATTGATGTGTGCAATATCTATTATCTTTTTATGTTATAAGAATAAAATTTATGTGTTGGTTATATGGATATTGACTTGTTTGTATAATATCGGTTTTTCACTGTTTCGAAAATCGAATCTGTGTCGTTAAACAATACTGAAATTACATCGATTTTTCACAGCTGCTAAAACTGGTGTCATTAACTAATATTACATCGATTTTACACCGTTGCTGAAACAGTGTCTTTAAGTGATACTACACCGGTTTATAACCTATTCGAAAACCAATGTCGTTAAGTGATACTACACCGGTTATAACCCGATGTCTAAAATGGCAGACCTTTTACATCACCTTCATGTTGGGTTTTTCGGGCCGCGAAAATCGCTTTTCGCGTCGCGGAAACCCCGAATCACCCAAAGCCGTAGATCCGTGCAAGGAAAACCGAACGAAATACAAGTACAAGTTTTAAAAAAAAAACCTTTAGATCTACTCCTAGATCTATGTGTTGAGAGCTTTACCCTTGTTGCGTGCCCTTTCGCGTTCCCGCTCGTCCAAGGAGTTACCGGATCTCTAGACCGTCAAGCGTCGGTCCTCTAGAAGTATCCACACGGACACGTAGGTGGAGAAGACCTCACACAAAGGTGTGCTAGCACCTTGTGTGGTCACGGCAAGAGGAGGAGAGGGAGAGAGCTCTCTTGAGGAAGAAGAAGAAGAAGTAATGCCTTGAATGAAAATCAAATTTCATTCACCACTTTTGTGTGGCCGGCCACTCCATGGAGTGTAACTCCCATTCCACATTAATCACAATTAATGTGAAGCCATTAAGAGGTGTTGTGTAACTCCTATGATGTGGCACATCATGAAGATGTGGACCATTACCATTGGTCCACATCTTGCCACCTCACAATGATGTGGCAAATGAGTAACCTCCACTCATTTAATGTGGCCAACCCACATTAAATGCAATGGAGGCTTGTAACTTCCATGAGGTGGCAAAGCAAGATGATGTGGAACAACACTATTGGTCCACATCTTGCCACCTCACTCATGATGTGGTAAAGAGTCAAGTCAAACTTGACTCTTCCTCTTCCTCTCTTGTCAAGTCAAACTTGACTCAATCTCTCTCATGGTTGATCTAATCTAACCATTTGATTCAAGCCAACTTAATGAAACTAATTCATTAAATTAAATTGATCTAATGAGTCATAATCTAAATTAGACTCATTAAATACATGAATCAACTTGAGTCTAACTCAATTAGCCCAATTTGGATTACTCTTAATCCAATTTGATTCATCAAATGAATCTAATCCTCTTGGTTCATCGTATGAACCAAATCTCCATCTAATTGTCCTTAGTGTGTGACCCTATAGGTTCTTGTAACGTTTGCAATGCCCCTAAACTCATTTAGGAGCATAAGTAATGAGCGGTATCTAGCAACACATCATTACTACCCAAGTTACAAGAATGTTGAGATCCAACATCACCTTGTGACTACTAATTGTGACTCCTCACAATATGTGACATTGTCCTTCTATCCTAGACATCTAGATTGATCAATGTGAGGCATAGACCGTGTCATCCTCTAATCAATCTAAATCTTGAACTCCAAGTAGACTCACTCAATCAAATGAGCTCAACATCTCATGTTGACTCACTTGGGCATGGCCATGCACTTCATGGTCTAACTCTATCAAGAATATTGATGTCGCTCCCGTCATATGGGAGGGATAGATCCCATCTACATCACTCACATCCCTCTGCATAATTTGTTACATACCCAGTAATCGCCTTTATAGTCCACCCTGTTACGGGTGACGTTTGACAAAACCAAAGTATATAACTCCTTATGTAGGGATCCATGGTGACTTCAGGTCAAAGGACTAATAGTCATACTAATAGCCACATGAGAAAGTATATGACACTCATATAACGATCCATGATACTTTTTCATGGCGGGTCATTCAGTATACATTCTCTAATGCATACCCATGTGTCAGCTTGATATCTCTATATCCATGACTTGTGAGATCAAGTCATCAAGCTGACCTACATGCTAGTCTTATTGTATTAACATTATCCCTGAATGTTAATACTCGACTAGGAATGATTTAGAGTAGTGTTCCCTATATCATCTCACTATCGATTCAACCAATCGATTGATATAGGTAAGAACCTTCTACTCAAGGACGTTACTATACTTATTTTATCTGGCACTAATACAAATAAGCATAATAACCAAAAACCAAATGCCTTAATATATATACAAGAATATGATATACATGAGTCCATACAATCATCAAATGATTGGCTCTAGGGCTCTAACTAACAATCTTCCACTAGCACTAGTGCCAATCAGTATAGGCTCTAAGGCCTAATGACCTAGTGTGACCATCATGCTTTCTCTGTGCCAAAGCCTTGGTCAAGGGATCTGCGATGTTAGCCTCTGTAGGTACTCTGCAAATCTCCACATCTCCTCTATCGATAATCTCTCGAATGAGATGGAAACATTGTAGAACTGCTGTGAACTCTGCCAGCTCATAGCACTACCATTCAAGCAAAACACGAACCTCGACTGTGATCTTTAATCATCCTGATCGGTCTGGAAGCTGGCATCACTGTAACCCTTTACAGTTAGCTCATCATTGCCTCCATATATCAAGAAATATTCTTTAGTCCTTCATAAGTACTTAAGAATATTCTTGACCGCTATCCAGTGACTTTCACCTGGATATGACTGGTATCTGCTCGTCATGCTCAAAGCATATGAGACATCAGGTCGAGTACATAGCATGGCGTACATGATCGATCCTATGGCTGAGGCATAAGGGATCTGATCCATGCGGTCTCTCTCCTCTCTAGAAGAGGGACCTTGAGTCTTCGAAAGACTCACGCCATGTGACATCGGCAGAAATCCTTTCTTGGAATTCTGCATGGCAAACCGAAGGAGTACCTTGTCAATATATGTACTCTGACTTAGGCCAAGCAATCTCTTAGATCTATCTCTATAGATCTGTATCCCTAGAATGCGAGATGCCTCACCTAAGTCCTTCATTGAGAAGCAACTCCCTAGCCAGGTCTTGACAGACTGAAGCAAAGGGATGTCCTTCCTAATGAGTAGTATGTCATCCACATACAATATGAGGAAGACAACTATATCCCCTACAACCTTCTTGTAGACACAAGGCTCATCTTCATTCTTGATGAAACCAAACTGTTTGATTGCATCATCGAATCGAAGATTCCAGCTCCGAGAAGCTTGCTTTAGTCCATAAATGGACCTATGCAGCTTGCATACTCTGCTAGTATGCTGTGGATCTTATGGCCTCTAGCCATTTCTCGGAATCTGGTCTCATCACAGCTTCCTGATAGGTGGTAGGCTCATCCTCTATGAGCACAATGTCATCATGGTCAGACAAGAGAAATGAGTATCTCTCAGGCTGACGACGTACCCTATCAGACTTGCGAAGAGGTATGTCTACTTGAACTGGTTGTTGTTCCTCAACTCCTTGTGGAACAACATCATCCACAACACTTTGTGGTTCCAGTTCAATTTCCATTGAGGCTTCAGTGCTAGTATTCGCATCTTGAACTTCTCCAAGATCGAACGTGCTCCCACTAGTCTTTCAAGAAACAAAGTCCCTTTCTAGAAAGACCCCAGTCTTTGCCACAACTACCTTGTGGTGACTGAGAATGTAGAAGTAATATCCCTTAGCTTCCTTGGGATATCCGATGAAATAGCACTTATCGGATTTGGGTCCTAATTTGTCTGAGACTTGACGTCGTACGTAGGCCTCACAGCCCCAAATCATCATGAAAGACACCTGGGCATCTCTCCCAGTCCATATCCTATATGATGTCTTTATCATGACCTTGGATGGAACTCGGTTGAGAATGAAAGCTGCCGTGACTAGAGCATAGCCCCAAAGGTATGTCGGAAGATCTGTGTGACTCATCATAGATCGTACCATATCTAACAGGGTACGATTCCTCCTTTCGGATAGACCATTCCACTGTGGTGTTCCAGGAGGAGTGAGTTGGGATAGAATCCCACACTCAGCTAAATAGTCACGAAACTCATGGCTTAAGTATTTACCACCTCGATCTGATCGAAGTATCTTAATACTCTTGCCAAGCTAGTTCTGTACTTCATTCTTGAATTCTTTGAACTTTTCAAAGGATTCAGACTTATGTGTCATCAAGTACACATAACCATATCTACTGAAGTCATCAGCAAATGTGATGAAGTATCTATAACCGCCTCTAGCAGCGACATTGAAAGGGCCACATACATCACTATGTACGAGTCCTAACAAATCAGTCGCTCTCTCGCTGTACCCACTAAAGGGAGTCTTGGTCATCTTGCCTCGTAGGCATGACTCGCATATCTCATATGATTCAAAATCAAATGAGTCCAGCAAACCATCCTTATGGAGCTGGGATAAGCGCTTGTCATTTATATGACTTAAGCGACAGTGCCAGAGATAGGTTTGGTTCAAGTCATTTGACTTGAACCTCTTGGTACTAATGTTATAGATAGGGCTCTCAAGGTCTAGAATATAGAGTCCGTTTATTAGCGGTGCACTACAATAGAACATATCTTTTAAATAAACAGAACAACATTTGTCTTTTATTATAAAAGAGTATCCTTTCTTGTCTAAACAAGAAATTGAACCTATGTTCTTAGTAAGAGCAGGCACATAACAACAATCATCTAAATCTAGTACAAGCCTAGAGGGCAGAGATAGTTGATAAGTTCCTACAGCAACAGTAGCAACCCATGCTCCATTGCCTACTCGTAGGTCCACCTCGCCCTTTGCCAATGCTCTGCTATTTCTCAGCGCCTGCACATCAGTACAAATGTGAGAAGCACATCCAGTATCTAATACCCATGATGTAGAAATAGATAGATTGACTTCTATAATATATATACCTGAAGTGGAAGTCTCACTTCGCTTCTTCTTAAGATCCTCCAAGTATACCTTGCAGTTCCTCTTCCAGTGCCCGGTCTGACCGCAGTGGAAGCATTGGCGACCCCTCCTTTAGGCTTCAGTGCCTTGCCTTTGCCCTTGGTTTGAGACTTTCCCTTACCTTTGGGCTTGCCCTTGCCCTTGTGCTTCTGGACCATCAGAATGGGCTTAACCTTCTTAAGGTTAATCTCAGCAGTTCGTAACATACTAAGTAGCTCAGGCAGTGGCTTGTCAATCTCGTTCATGTTATAGTTGAGAACGAATTGACTATAGCTATCCGGCAAGGACTGCAAGATCAAGTCAGTGGCCAGCTCTTGGCCAAGTGGGAACCCCAGTCTTTGTAGGTTCTCTATGTACCCAATCATCTTGAGTACATAAGGACCTACAGGAGCCCATCTGATATCTTGCACTGAAACAGTGCCTTAGAGATCTCAAATCTCTCATGCCTCGCTTGTCCCTGATATAGTTGGCGAAGATGCTCAACCATATCGTAAGCGCCCATCAACTCGTGTTGCTTCTGAAGCTCAGAGTTCATGGTCGCGAGCATTAGACAGGACACATCTAATGCGTCGTCTTGATGCTTCTTGTAAGCATCTTTTTCTGCTCGTGAGGCATTGGCAGGAGGAGCCTCCGGAATGGGCTGCTCCAGAATGTACAGTTTACGTTCCTGGGTGAGAACTATTCTCAAGTTCCTGTACCAGTCCAGGAAATTCGCTCCGTTGAGCTTGTCCATCTCAAGGACAGATCGCAGGGAGAAGGAATTCGTGTTTGACGTCATGATTATCTACAACAGAAAATTTGCAGAAATAAATATCATATTCTTTTAAAAATCATTTAATTAGGCCTTTAACTAAATGATGCTCCCACTGAATACTATAATTCATGTGGGACAAGATCCACATCATACTAACTCTTGAGTTAGCTTTGGCTAATACGCCCAAGGCTTAGTATGATCGGTAGGTAATGATTACCAATTACATCTCTATGCAACTCTTGTTTATAGGATCAAGATCCATATTTATATTAAAACTCGAGTTAGCTTTGGCTAATACGCCCGAGAGTTAATATAAACGTGATTTTGTCCTACCTTTCCAACTATTGGAAGAATGCCTATAGTTGACTCGATCCAACCGAGTAACTAGGAATACTCAATCTAATTGAGTTTGTATTCACCCATGCGTTGATAGGCGGGACCAAGATTGTCCCTCCGTACCCTACCAAGATAATATGTATTGCTCTGCTTTGGCAGATTCAACAATACATGTGATCGAGGTAGTGATAGGTATCACGACACGGTTAGGTATTTAGAGTTGGTTCGATCAAGATCTAATCTAATCGAAAAGAATGCATCTTGTACACGACTTAGATCTAATCTAATCGCAAGGGTGCATCATGTGCACGACTTAGATCTAATCTAATCGTAAGACACTAATTAATTAATTACTTATTAAACATGCATCATATACAAAAGCAATTAACTAATTAATCTATTTGTGATTTTGTCATGGCCCTACTACGATCTTCTCAAGCCAATGAGAAGATCGAATGGTCAACCTAGGGTCAACATCTTCTCCAAGCTCTTCCCATTGACCACCTTGTGTTGCTCATGCCCGCCTCGGAACTCCGTCTCGTGTGGACCCTCCACCGCTTCAATTTGTACATTACAATTTGAAACTCGAGTTACATTCAAGTCTAAATCTAATTTACAACAAGAATATAAGAGAAAGGCACGACGCACAGGTCGCGGAAAAATAAAAACATACAACACGCGCAAACACATAACGACACGCAGGCCGTATTATGAATTACAACACAATCCAATCATATTGGGTTTTTGGGCCATGACTATCACAAAATTAATATATAATTCAAAATTATATATTTTCATAATTTTCTATAATTTTAAAAATAATTTTTACAATTTTTACGAGTAAAATTTCCCGGCGGTCCCGTTTAGCGGTTTCGGGCGCAATCACGGAACGGATCCCCTTGCGGGGCCAGGGATAGCGCCCCTACCCGCGATCTAACCATCGCGAGGATTCCTTTGCGATCCAATAGCGCCCAAACTCGCTGTCCCAAAACGATTTGGGTAGAGATATTGCCGTTTCGAAAAAATCTTCCCGGCAGGTTCGTTTTTAGCGATTTCGGGTGCAATCGCGGAGCAAATCCCCTTGCGGGGTTAGGGGCAGTACCCCCACCCACGATCTAACCATCGTGAGTTGCTCCTTTGCGATCTAATGGCACCCAAGCCCGCTGTCCCAAATGGATTTGGGGCAAAACGAAGCCGTTTTGGAAAAATCTTTCTGGTATCCGAAGCCTACAAGTGCCGAGACACTTGTGCTTCGCTTCTACGGAAAAATTACCCATAAAAACTATAAAATAATAATTTTACATAAAATTACAGAAACTTTAGTTTTCATAAAACCAAAAATTAAACTCATACAAGCCTTGCACGTGGCTCTGATACCACTGTTGGGTTTTTCGGGCCGCGAAAACCGGTTTTCGAGTCGCGGAAACCCCGAATCACCTAAAGCCGTAGATCCGTGCAAGGAAAATCGAACGAAATACAAGTACAAGTTTTAAAAAAAAAACCTTTAGATCTACTCCTAGATCTATGTGTTGAGAGCTTTACCCTTGTTGTGTGCCCTTTCGCGTTCCCGCTCGTCCAAGGAGTTGCCGGATCTCTAGACCGTCAAGCGTCGGTCCTCTAGAAGTATCCACACGGACACGTAGGTGGAGAAGACCTCACACAAAGGTGTGCTAGCACCTTATGTGGTCACGGCAAGAGGAGGAGAGGGAGAGAGCTCTCTTGAGGAAGAAGAAGAAGAAGTAATGCCTTGAATGAAAATCAAATTTCATTCACCACTTTTGTGTGGCCGGCCACTCCATGGAGTGTAACTCCCATTCCACATTAATCACAATTAATGTGAATCCATTAAGAGGTGTTGTGTAACTCCTATGATGTGGCACATCATGAAGATGTGGACCATTACCATTGGTCCACATCTTGTCACCTCACAATGATGTGGCAAATGAGTAACCTCCACTCATTTAATGTGGCCAACCCACATTAAATGCAATGGAGGCTTGTAACCTCCATGAGGTGGCAAAGCAAGATGATGTGGAACAACACTATTGGTCCACATCTTGCCACCTCACTCATGATGTGGTAAAGAGTCAAGTCAAACTTGACTCTTCCTCTTCCTCTCTAGTCAAGTCAAACTTGACTAAATCTCTCTCATGGTTGATCTAATCTAACCATTTGATTCAAGCCAACTTAATGAAACTAATTCATTAAATTAAATTGATCTAATGAGTCATAATCTAAATTAGACTCATTAAATACATGAATCAACTTGAGTCTAACTCAATTAGCCCAATTTGGATTACTCTTAATCCAATTTGATTCATCAAATGAATCTAATCCTCTTGGTTCATCGTATGAACCAAATCTCCATCTAATTGTCCTTAGTGTGTGACCCTATAGGTTCTTGTAACGTTGGCAATGCCCCTAAACTCATTTAGGAGCATAAGTAATGAGCGGTATCTAGCAACACATCATTACTACCCAAGTTACAAGAATGTTGAGATCCAACATCACCTTGTGACTACTAATTGTGACTCCTCACAATATGTGACATTGTCCTTCTATCCTAGACATCTAGATTAATCAATGTGAGGCATAGACCGTGTCATCCTCTAATCAATCTAAATCTTGAACTCCAAGTAGACTCACTCAATCAAATGAGCTCAACATCTCATGTTGACTCACTTGGGCATAGCCATGCACTTCGTGGTCTAACTCTATCAAGAATATTGATGTCGCTCCCGTCATATGGGAGGGATAGATCCCATCTACATCACTCACATCCCTTTGCATAATTTGTTACATACCCAGTAATCGCCTTTATAGTCCACCCTGTTACGGGTGACGTTTGACAAAACCAAAGTACATAACTCCTTATGTAGGGATCCATGGTGACTTCAGGTCAAAGGACTAATAGTCATACTAATAGCCACATGAGAAAGTATATGACACTCATATAACGATCCATGATACTTTTTCATGGCGGGTCATTCAGTATACATTCTCTAATGCATACCCATGTGTCAGCTTGATATCTCTATATCCATGACTTGTGAGATCAAGTCATCGAGCTGACCTACATGCTAGTCTTATTGTATTAACATTATCCCTGAATGCTAATACTCGACTAGGAATGATTTAGAGTAGTGTTCCCTATATCATCTCACTATCGATTCAACCAATCGATCGATATAGGTAAGAACCTTCTACTCAAGGACGTTACTATACTTATTTTATCTGGCACTAATACAAATAAGCATAATAACCAAAAACCAAATGCCTTAATATATATACAAGAATATGATATACATGAGTCCATACAATCATCAAATGATTGGCTCTAGGGCTCTAACTAACACTTCATAGACATTGGTCGATTTTGTAATAGACAGCGGTGGAAAACCGATGTCTATGAGAATTTTTCTTGTAGTGTTCATTCACAAATTCAGGGGAGTCTAAAAATTGTCGACGTCGGCTCTCCCAATGTTTATCTTCACCCGCCTTATAAGATTGTAGTTCTGACTCCAATTGGCCCACCTTGCCTTTGAGATCGTCGCACTCTGTTTTAACCTGTTCCAAATCCCTTGGTAAGGAAATCTACCTGAGAGTCTTGAACTTTTAACTGCTCTTGTAACTATAACAAATCAAAGTCCCGAGAAGCTAGTTCTTGAGCTGCATCTGGAGATTTGGAATGAGAAGTTTGAAAATGTTCTAGAATGGAAGAGTGGAGAGTGGCATCTGCAATAGCCTTATCCTTTAGGGCTGCTTCCATGTTCAATTTAGAAGTCAGATTCTCTATCTATAATTCTAGGGTCCCTTTCTCTCCTTCTCAGACTTGTAATAGTTATCGATGATTTTGAAGATCTTTCTCCAAGAGGGCCATATGTTGAGCCTGAGAACCCAGCTTCTCTCTCAGTTGAATGATATCGTTGTTGGGAGGAGGAGGAGTTTCCCTTAAGACCCTTAGTTGATTTCTCAAGGTACTATTTTCCCACTCTAGTTTAGTGGCTAGGTGACCCATATGTAGGCTTGAAGAAAAAAAATTGAACATAATAACAACACATTTGTAGTTCAAGCCCACAACCTAAGAAAACTAATAAAACATATTCAAAATACTTACAACAATAGCTTGACGGTTGTGGTCGTCCACTCGATCAAAAATGCTTTTTCCTTTCATAGAAGCATGATATTGTAACCAGGACTCAACTAAGGGGCTTTCTCAATTGGAGAAGCTCGAAAGAGATAGGAATAGGGTTTGGTTGTCCCAACATAGAAGGTAGTCCTTGGGCATGTCTAAAAAGAACCCGAGGAGGGATAAAGGTTGAAGGCCTCTCAGAAGAAGTAGACAAAGGTTCTAGAACAGGAGGTGAAGTCCTAACACCAGAAATAGTAGGAAGATTATGTACAGGAGCATGAATGAGAGACGGTACAACATGAGGTAGGAAGCCAGAGTTTGACTCAGTGGAGATACCTTGGGAGGTAGAGCCAGAGGTTCTCCTACACGGGGTTCTCTTGGCTCTTGCTCTAGGGGGAGAAGAAGAGGAAATTAATGGAGGTTGAGAAGATATGGGAACTAGCTCAGAAACAGGGACAACTGGGAGAACATTAGAAATAAGTAAGCCCGATCGCATCATATTAAGGGATAAATTATAATGAACACGATTATAAGGCATAGGCTCCTTACCGCTCTTATAAGAAATCTTAGAGGGGACAATGGGAATTTGTTCAAGCGTGGAAATGGTAAGCCCAAGAGGAGTGTGTTTGTCAATGTTTGGTCTTTTCCGCTGGGCGATCAAGGGGCAGTCTTCTTCAGAAGACTCAGGATCCTCTGTAGATACTTCATTGGGAGGAAGTAGTCCGAGGGTGGAAGGAGCTCGATTAAGGCAATGATTTTTTTAATAAATCCTCCCTAAACTTGGTTAGAGATGATCTGGACAATGCTGCATTCTTGTAAATAAGAGTTGGGAGGGTGGCGTCAGCTAAAGAAAACAAAAAATCATAAGCTTAAGGGAAGACTAATTTAAGGGTAGCAAACAAGAAAGATGTTTAACTCACCAAAAGGGGCATCCAATTCTATATCAACAGAACTTATCCCAAAGGCAAATAGCAGGCTTTCAGCGATTAATGCCGGCAAACTAAATTTGGCACCCTTTAGTTTTAAAAGTGAAGACTAGAAGGTCAAATCAGTAGACATATCTTGTGGATTAGGGAGGACAGGAAGATCCCGCTACCAAGTTATAGGGTACGGAGGAGGGGAAGGAAGGCGTAAAAAGAAGAATTTATGCTTCCATTCTCCTTGTGCTGAGATTCTATTAAACAAAATAGCTTTAGGACGACTCTGAAACTTAAAAAGGCTATCCTCCACTTGACGAGGGACGAAAAAGTGGTGGAACAAGCGAGGAGATAAAGGAAAGTTGAGCAATCGAGAGACAACAATGAAACCAGCTAAAACAGAGAAAGATTGTGGGATAAACTGATTTAGCGGTATGTTGAAATACACACTCACTTCAACAATAAAAGGGTGGAGAGGGAACCAGAAGCTAGACAAAGCTTGTTCCCAGAAGATAACAACGCTCCTTGAGGGTGGAAGATGAGGACGATCCTCAGGGGTAGGAATAGTCAGATATGAAGGGAAGCCATAGTTCACCTGGAGTTCATATGCTTCTGGTTTTGTAAAATCAGAAGAGCAATAGGCGAACCATTCAGCAGCAGAGGAAGAAGCCATTTTGAGGAGAGGGGTTAGCAGAAGGAATCACGAATCGAACAGGGAGGAGAAAAATCTCTAAGAAGAAGAAGACGATAAAGTAAAACCCCTACTCGCCCCTTTTTCTCCTTTTTCAAAATCCTTGCACGATTATCAAAGTTGATAGCATAGAAGATGATGTTCGCAAGAGGGGTGTTATGTTTGAAAAAGGCAAAGAATCCAAAAAATAAAGATCATCCTAAATCCTCAGTAAGACCCGGTCAGTCGAATTCGGCTAACCGAATTTATCAAGTAAAGAGGGTGCACGGGTACTAATAAGCACACTCGGGCGTTAAAAATCGAGCGAGTACTTAGTGTAAAGGAATTCCACTCGTTTTTATAGACCAGGCAGGTGTACAAATAAAAGAAACATATTAGGTCATTTACTATCAGGGGGATATACTCGAATGACCATTAGGGGCCGAATGAATATCTAGCTCATAAAAGGATATGGAGAATTCTCATGTGATTAAGGATCGAGCAAACATTCAACCCTGCTCGACTCTTATGACTCGAGGGGATATTTTAGGATTAGAGGCCTAGACCCAACCGATCGATATTAACCAATCAAGTAGATGACCGACTCATTTAGTCCAGTCAGGGCAGGTGAACAGGCTCATCCGGTTTACATAAGTTAGTCGAGCAAAAGAAGAATAAAATTAAAACACCTAGGCGAGCCAAATCGTCTAGCCACCACAGATTAAATAAGCACTCACATTGTATAAAGGTGGGTGAAATACCTAATCGATCATTGTAAACCAAATAGA
This sequence comes from Zingiber officinale, assembly GCF_018446385.1. NCBI lineage: Eukaryota > Viridiplantae > Streptophyta > Magnoliopsida > Zingiberales > Zingiberaceae > Zingiber > Zingiber officinale. Next base: position 55,475,828 of record NC_055986.1, read on the forward strand.
TAACCTAAACTATATAAATATCCATAATAATAGGAAACATACACACACACACACACACATACATATGAACAGATTTACTTGCTTATCTTGAAGTAAACCCTTACCAGAGACAAATAGAAGTATAAAATAGGGTTACCTACTCTTTATAAACTGATCGAGTAATTAAAGCTAACATGAAGAGTCAAAAGTATATAACGTTAGGAAGGGATGCATGTAAATTCATCACAAATAGTTACAATGATGACACCAAGCATGAAAAACACTGATTTACTCCTGATGATAGTAACTTAGGGAGCAGATCAGAAGGTCAATTTTTCACTAGTCTCCTCTAGTTCGGGAAGCTGGCCGGAGGATCAGAAATTAATAATCCTAGCTCTTTCAGTTGTGCCGCCCCACATTAGCCCCATAGCTAAGAGCCCCTAAGAAGGAATCCACCATAGGTTTCATAAAAGTAGGAGATTCAAGGTATGCCTTCCTGCACTGCTAGAAATAGGCATCCTCATTGGCCTTATAATCAGATAGTTCCTCTTGAGAAGCTTTTAAAGCAACCTCCTTAAGATTCAGAGTGGACAGTTGGTCTGCTAATGCATCTGCATGAGTATCTTTCAATGATTGTAATTGGAAAAATAATTGACCGATCTCAGAAGCTTGTTTCTCCAACTTAGATGATAACTCCTCACTATGGGCAGTTGCCAACCGAAACTGAGATTGAAGACTTTCTAGGTCGGCCCTATACTGGTTCGATTACTCCATCTTAATTTGTAGTGCTTAATGAGCTTCTTGCAACTGAGAGGAGAGACTATCTAGTTTCTCAGTGGTCTGGACAGAAGATAACTCTGAGACTTGCCTTCTCAATACCCTATTCTCTTAGATTAAGTTATGCAATAAACGAGCTATATTCATATTATTTATCCAATGCTGCAGAAACAATAGGTCATTAAAAGATGCTTAAGGAAAAGTAAGTATAAACATAAACGATGTTACCTTCGTCTCCTCAAGAGAAAAGCTATCATCCATTTCAAAAAGATTAAGCCCTCCAATTAATTGATAGACTTCCTCCCACGCTGTGGTAAAAGACCCCTCCCCCCCCCCCCCAAAACAATATAGGAAGGGTAGGAGTGGAAGAAGAAGCAGAGGATAGAGTAGTTTGGGTGGAAGGGGGGAAAAATAAAAAAGGGTGAGTCTGGGCCTTTCTCTCCTTGAGAGGGTAAGACCATTGGTTTAGAAAATGTCATAACGAAAGCAGAAGGAGAGCTATCACGACCAGTAGGCAATTTCGTAGTGAAAGAGGAAGCAAGGGTAGGATATAAAGTAGAAAGGGGAAGATCAGGAGAAGAAGGAGTAGCATTTATGAGGAGAGTATCAATAGGAAGGGAGACAATTCTTTGCTTAGGGGAAGGGGCAAGAGTCAATTTGCGTCACTTCTTAGTAGGGGCCTCCTCAGGGGATTTCTCCGGACCTACTGGAGAAGTGAGCTCAATGATTGGAGGAAGGTCGGTGAAAGTTCCTTTGGGGGTCGTCTTGTGAGAACTGGAAGCAACCCCTGTGGGGACAGAAACTTCTGCTAAAGAAGGTTCTCCCAATTCATCACAAAGTTCTTTCTCTTTGGCACGGAGTGGCTCCTCTTCCAAACATAGTTTCTCATCAATAGTGGCCTCAAACAGAGCATCCACTACATAAAACAAAAGATATTTTAGTTAGTAAAAAAGGATTTTAATGGATAAACTACAACTCATCTAGAGAGTCATGAGGCTCTATCTTGACGGGGGCTCAAACCAAATAGATAGAGAAGGTCGTTGCGTATCCATTTATGGATGAATAGGCGATAACCTAATAGTCTTTTTGAATAAGTGGTGAAAGAAGAGTGTCGATGTAGTTCTTTTACATCTGAAAGAGCAGGAAGAGAGGATTGCCAAGAAGAAGACCAAGGGACAGGCGCGGGAAATTTCACAAAAAAGAAATGCGATTTCCAACCCTTAATGGAAGAGGACATTTCTTTAAAGAAGGTCATCTTAAGCTTGGATTGAAATAGAAAAACACCAGGGTCTGACCTCTTGGGGTAGAAAAACATAAAGAAATTTTGGGAATTCGGGGGAATGTCGAAAAGATGAAACATCATATACAAACCACATAGATAGCGAAATGCATTAGGGGCAAATTGTTGTAAAGGAATATCGAAGTATCTGCTTATTTCTATCAGAAAAGGGGGGATGGGAAAGCGTAGGCCAGCTATAAGTTGATCTTTGAAAAAAGTGATATAACCGGTAGGGGGAAGATGAGGGTGAGCGTCAGAAGTAGGAATCACAATGAAGTATTCTTTAGAAATTTCATACTCCAAACGAATAGAAGCCCTATCAACCTTATGGAAGGTGGAGGAAGTTTGGGCATACCAAGCGACAAAAGATTCTTCGGCCATAGAATAATGCAATAACACAAGAAAGATAACTTACTGAAGCCTCAGAAGAAATGAACGAAAGGAGGAAGCTAGAAAGGAAGAAAAGGCAGTAGAAGTTAGAAAATGCTAAACATCAGCACCAGCGAAGAGCGCGAGGGGGAAGATGAAGAAGATAAGAAGATAAAGGGTTTAAGGTTTTTCTAATAATATTATGGATAATAATGGCCGTTGGATATGAAGAACCCTCACAAGAGGAGCCGTCGATTTGCTAAGGGAAGAGTGTGATGGGACGTTACTGAAAAAGCGTGCAAATCATTACGTCAGGAAGAAGAAATAGGCGACACGCGTCAAGAATCCATGAACGGACATTTATGATGGACATAACATATTTAATCATGTTCGAGTTATCGTCGTATTATCGTACGCCTCCAATATTCTCTTTCCGTTGAAGAACCAATCAACAACGAGGAAATGTTGAAAAAGGTGTTCAATTTTCTAAGCGCAATAAAGAGAAGAATGAGGAGAAAATATAAATAAATTGGGGTGACGCCTGACTCCAAATATCCTGACCAAACACAATCCCGGCTGATTTTTTGTTGACAGAGTGAAGTCCAAAAACCTAAAAGCTCATACTCGTTCAGGATTATAACTAAAATTCTTTATTCAATTACTTCAACAATTTTACAATCAAAGCCCTTGAGTTTCCATACAATAGATTAATAAGCCTAGAATACTAGATTATTCTACCCCTCTCAGGCGAGAGAATATGATAGGACAACAACCTAAATAAAATTTAAAACAAGAAGAGTGAATAAGCTAACTCATTATCACATTCTGTGGGACGAAAATAAATTTCACCCGGTATTATTACCGATAGGAAAATTTGTCATCCAACATAACCTAATTTTTATGGGAACCACTCGATTGCTCTTTCCATCCTAGGTGGGGGTGGGTAGTAAAGTGACAGCTCGGATAGAAGGAAGAGGTTTGTCCTGTCCTCTGGTGCTTGTATGGTTCCCCCTCACAAACATGTGACTGAAAGGTCCTCTCTGACCTAATTTGAGCTAACTTGGCTTGCAAAAGATCCACCTTATCATTCTACTGATCCAAAACTCATTGCTGTTGAGATATTATTAACCATCTACATGAGCTTTTTTGTTTAAAATGGCTACCTCTGAGGTGTGCTGGGCTCTTAGATTATCCAGCTCCTCAGTTTTTTTGCTTCAACTCTGAATAGGCTTTATTCCTCAAATCCATTTTTGACCAGACCTGTGATTGAGCTGACAGTAGACGCACCTCTAGTTCCTGTTGGTGTAAACGATGTAGATCCAGAGCTTGCATGGCCTCATTTAAAGCTTTTTTCTTCTCACGTAGCAATTGATCCCAGAGGGGAGGATATGAAGCCATGACTTCCAATAAGATCTTTAGAAAGAAAGTAGAACAAGAGAGAGCAAAGCTTGATGTTATAGAAGGAAGGATCACACCCTTATTTAAATTTCTGGAGGTATCACTAGATCATTGTAGCAGGGGTCACGTGGTCATCGTACCAAGAGTCACGGGCTCATTGTAGCAAGAGTCATGAGATCACTATCATAAATAGGAAGGGTTCAGGGAAGATTAGTGTGTCATAAAGAGACAAAAAGACTTGGGTCTAGTCAGTCAAGCGCACCTCCTTCTACTAGACTTGAAGGGAAGGCTAGTGATATGGGTTATAAGGGGTGAGCCCCATATAATAATGTGAAAGGGGATACAAGGAGAAAAGGGAAAAAATAAAGAGACCCGAGTAAGATGAATACGCTCGATAGATAAATCCCCATCGGAAATGTAGGACAGATCGGGATAAAACTAACAGGGCATACGATATAAATAGGTATGTTCGGCAGACAAAGTGCGGTCGAGAATATGGTGCTGGACGAACCCAGATGGGTGAAGTATTAGCAAACACACCTACGCCCAGCAGGGAAGCCTTGATCGATCATGACATGCCAACCGAGAATATAAGTTCTGTCGAGAATACAAGCCCGATTAACCTAAAATAGACACAGGATTAGCGCATTCAGATACGCTCGGTATTATAGGTTTGACCGATCATAAAGTACCGGCCAAGTTAAAACAGAGGAACACTTGGCAAGCAAAGCCCCGCCAAGCTTAAAGGCGTACATCCCTAAGCAGTCCTTGTAGTCAGTCAAGCAAAGACTGATTGCATGTCATAAAACCCAACATGACTCAGCCGGGAAATATCTGGTCGAGTGTGAGTATAACTCGCTCGATAATATAATTCTGGGTGATCGGGCAGACGTACGAACCAAGGTGGTCAGAAGGGACTCGGTTGGGAAACATCCGGCTAGACATAGATATGACACGCCCGGTAGTATAAGCCCGGTCGAGTGTATACATGACTTGTTCAACAATATAATCTCGGGTGATCGAGCAGACATATGAACTAAGATGGTCAAAAGGGACTCGGCTTGGAAACATTCGGCCAGACATAGGTATGATACACCGGTAGTATAATCCCGGTCAAGCGTATACATGACTCGTTCGGATATATAATCTTGGATGATCGAGCAGACATACAAATCGAGACAGTTAGAAGGGATTCGACTGGGAAACATCCGTTCAAACATAGACATAATATGCTCGGAAATACAATCCCGGGCGGGTATATCAACACACACCTTTATAAAGCTATTATTATGAGATCGTCTTGGAAAAATCTGACCGAGCATAAAGACACTCACATTTATTAAACCTCATAAACATAACCAGTAAGGAACATTATAACTAAATATATGTGATGTATGAAAATAATATATGATCATATGACAACTTGGCGGGAAATAGCTCTAGAAACTTCTGTAAGTGCACTAGGTGACAAAGAAGGTACATCTGGGGTACAAAAAAGATTCCTTAAAATATTATTACAGGTGCTTATGTCATCTCATAACAAACTCTAACAAACTGGGGTTCACTTCATGACTATGGAGGTTATATAAAGTGGTATAAAATGGAGAATCCTCTCCGTTGGCCAGGTATGCGCAACACCACCACTGAAATTCTAGTTCCATTCCAATTTACTGTACTTCTTATTCTTCTTTTGCTGGGAAATAGAGGACTGACTTGAGCGTCAGAGGGCCTAGCCAAGGATTCCCACCCCGGTCTTAGGTCATTGACGTTTGGTTGATTGGTTTCGTGGTGCGCAGGAGGCGATAACATCTACTGGAACAGTGAGCTGTGTTTTTCTTCGTCATGGTGCTCTAACTCGTCAAAGTCTTCCCTAGATCGGCTTTGGGTTTCTCTGATCTAGAACCTGCCAATCTCGCCGCTAGAAGGTACTTCTCGATTAGATTTCTTCAGGATCTGCTCTGGTTTTCTCAGATCCACTGTTATTCCTCTTTCCCAGAGCTGTCGCCTATCTTCTCTCTGGAGTCTTCGCCCACCGTCCCCAGCTCTTCATCATGTCAAGCTTTTAGACAGGATCAGAGTTGATGGTGGCTCTAATTGCACTTGATCATGTGTCTGTGTGATGTGCGTAGATTTTATGCACTTATTTCGCAGGTTTTGACGTACATTCATATATTTTATGCATGCTTTATCTATGCATTTTCATACTCCTTGCTTTACTTTTAGCATATTTACATTTCATTGTTCAAAGATCTGCTCTTGTATATTTTTTTGTCTACAAGAGTCAAATTTGGAGAGGAAATTATGTTTATGGCAGATCTAATCAACAAACGAAGGAAGTCAATGCTAGGCATGTGTGCCACACAGCCATGCCAAAGGAACAGGAAGGAAAATGATCTTGGTCATGTGGAGCAGATCGAGTGTGTAGCATCAGCAGAAGAGGGGGCTGACATGGCCGTGCGATTTCACACGGTCATGTCACTTTTGAAGCAGAATCAGAACATGGTCATGTAGATCTACATGACCGTGCAACCTTTCCAGAGGCCAAGCATTATCAGTCCGTGTGTGCCATATGGTCGTGAAACATTTCCAGAGACCAAGATTGGCACGACCGTGTGTGCCACACGTCGATGTGAGCCATCTAGAGACGAAGCATGACACGACAGTGTGAATCTCACACGGTCATGTGACTCTGGCCGAGAGCTAAGCAGCCGAGGCCATGTGAGGTCCACACAGCCGTGACACGTGCTGTGTGGCGCCCAAATCCCCTGTTCTATATAAAGGGTTTCTTCCTCTTTAAAAGGGGAAGGCTCTCCCTTTGGGGAGATCCAATCTGGAGGCTTTTCTCCATCCTTTGGGTGTTGATCTGGTGATCTAAAGACGTTTCCATTCCCGATTCGACTCCGGTAGCAAGGATTGGTCCCAAAGATTAGTCATTGTCTCTAGATAGCATTTCTTTTCTATCTTCTTGATTTGGATCGAAATATTTAATATCTTCTTGTGTTCGGATCTTGTCCTTTGTTTCATGGAGTAGATCTCCTTGTTCTAAGATGGAGAGAGTATTTGTGATGTGAATTGATGTAAGATTTCAAGGATTTGCCAACTTCTTGTTTCAATGATGTTGTTATGTGTTTGTATCAATTCAATCTTGTATGGATTGTTATGTTTGGATCTAATTACCATTCTTGATTGGATGTTTGTATTACTTGTGGATCCTGTAGAGAAATTCTCTAGATTGTATGACCGAGGGGTGTTGTGACAGGGCTGCCCTGTTAACGGACATCTTGGGGATCACCTTGAAGGGTGAAGCAAGAATCTACAAAGAAGTGGGATAAATAGATGAGTTGTTCCCTATATCTTGATGTGAATTGATTAGTGATGTGTTTCTATGTTGTATGACCGAGGGACGTCGTGACAGAGCTGCCCCGCTAACGGACTTCATAGGGATCATGACTATTTAATTACTTAAGGTGTAGATATAAGTCCCTTGTCGGTGTTTTCTGCAAGAGATAATCGACGACTTCTTACAAATGTATTGAGGATATTATTGGTAAATCATATTACATTGATAAGTATCACAAAGGAGCCAAATCTCCTAGAACTTTCATAAAACCTAGTTTCTGCATTACTTTTCTATTTCTATTTTCTAGTTGCTCCTTAGTACGTGTAATTCCTAGTTGATTGTTTAGCTAATTCGCTTTGAAATATCTTTAGTAGTTATAACCAGTCCTTGTGGATACGATATCTTTTTTATTACTGACGACGAAATTGTGCACTTACGGTTGTGTAACACTGTGCTTGCATCACGGGTAGAGGTAATATTCCCGCTTGTGATCCACTCAGTTGATATTCTATTTTAAGTGAGCTATTCTGTCGAGGATATCGTTGGTGATTTGGAACTGGAGAACACTGACGGTATCGAGTGTTACCTGCTTGTTGATTCTTCAAAGTAAAATAATTCTCAGTATCATGAGTATTAGTCAGATGATATGTGCACCATCTCTGAGGAAAGTATTGAGGAACGACCACATGTTGTACTACTTGGGGCCGAGGTTTAGGATGACGATCATACAGATATGTTCGTTGTCCTTTAGGGGGTTGAGCATGTCCCACCGGACGTATTGCTGCTGGATCCGACGCAGAAGTGTTAACATCTTTCCTACGGGCAGCTTGGACTTCTTCCATATTAATGAACTCAGAAGTCATCTTGATTAATATATCAAAATTAGTAGGAGGGTTCCTGATCAAATCCTTGAAGAAATCATTATCATTAAGCCCCTGAGAGAAGGCGCTTACCAAAATTTTCGTAGTGGTTGAAGGAACATCAATAGCCACTTGATTAAACCTTTTAATATAGGCTCTCTATTCTTTAGGCCCTTGTTTGATTGAGAAAAGACTCCAGGGGGTTTTGTGATATCTCCGATTACCAGAAAAATGATGAAGGAATACTTTGCGAAAATCCTTGAAACAACGAATAGAATTTTTCGGTAACTGCTTGAACCACCTTTGAGCTGCTCCTCCAAACATGGTATGGAACATCCGACACTTAACACCATCAGTAACTTGGTGAAGGAGTGTTGCATGCTCAAATTTAAGAAGATGATCCGCATGATCAATTGTCCTTGAGTATTCTATAACATTTAGATTTTGATAATGTTTCGGCAAAGGATCATCTAGTACTCGCTGAGAAAATGGAGTGATAATCCTTTCAGGAGAATTATCACTAGTTGTCATCTTCCTTTTTCATTTTTCTCGTACAGGAGTTTCTCCAGAAGATTCTTGCAGAAATGCTCTTTGTCCCCCTTGCTCAAGGGGTGATTGGAAATAAGCCTTAGGGCGTCGAATGGGAGAGAGAGGAGAAAAAAACAAATGAGCCGGATCTTCCCCTTTGATATCTCTCTCTCTATTATGCGAAGTTACAGACTTCGCTGGAGGTGGTACTACAGGTAATGTGCCACTAGTATTGACTTGCTGTTGCTATTTTTGCAGTATCTTCTATACTCTGGTGTTGATGAGCAACTCCAGATCATCTTACGATATGGTAATAGTGTTGGGTTTGCCAGCTTCCTCCATCTTCGTAGCTTCAGATCCAGGTGAATAGTTCCCACAGACAACGCCAAATTTGATCCAGTCTGACATCTGCGAAAACGTGCCTGGCACCAGTGAACAATGCTCCTTGCTGAAGACAACATTCTGGAGATTTGGAAGAAGCCCTCAACTGTAACACCCACAAGATTATGAGATAATTATATGGGTGTTATTTTCTTTAGAGCCTAAAAATATGAAGAATCAAAAAGAAAAAAAAAAGAGATAAGAGAAATAAAAGAAGAGGTGAAGGTTTGAACCTTGAACCTCTCACAAAGGATAGAAATAAAATTATGTATGATAACCACTAGGATAATGAATAATATGTGAATGGGAAATGATGGGAATTGTAGTTAAATGTAAAGCTAAAATTTAGTGAAGGAACAAAGGGAAAATCAAGTGGCTTCTTTCTCTTGTTTACCTCTTGGTTAAGGAAAAAGAGTAGCAAAAGACAAGTTGTCCTTCTCCCTTTCCTTCTCTATTTTCGTGGGGTTTAAGAGGATAATAAAGAGAAGAATTTAGGGAAGGGAATGAGGACATATTCTCATTAAGAAAATACATGCATGAGATAAGGAGGAAGGGAAGCAAAGTTCATTTTGGTAACTTCCACCTACTTAGCATAAAAAGGAAAGGAACTAAAGGTTTTCATTTTTTTTCCTTCTCCCTCACCCTTGCCGAGACTCTAAGCCTCCTCCCTCATCTCCACAAGCCAAGTTTAGGTTTCTCCCTAAGAGAAAACTAAACTACAAGAAGGAGCCTTCAAGGTGTACCCTTCCAAGCAAGAGAAAATCAAAAGGAGTGCTAGAAGAAGAAGCCCCCTACTTCCTCTTCACCAAGGGTACCATTTCTTTAAAGATTAACAAGTGATTACTAGGTAAGCTTCCCCTCACCTGTGGTACAATAGTTTGTATGATTTTTCATGGAGTTAGATCGCTTAAAAACCTAGGACTTGCCTTAAGAAAATTCGGCCAAAAGAAGAAGAAGAGTTTAAGAAAGTTGTAATTAGATATGCTTACTATCTTTCTTGTGATATGTATTTTATGTAAAAAGTTAATCTAAGGTTTCCATGATAGAATAAATGATGAAAACTTAGATCCATAAGCTTTAAACTCTCGGCCAAGCATGAACAAGAAGACTAGGTAAGTTTAAGACTCAAACTAAGCATGTTTCCTTATTCTTGAGTTATGTACCCTATGATAATGATGTTGTTAACTTTTTCTCCTACTTGTATATTGTTGAAACTCCATTTTCATGCCCATGAGTATTCGGCCATGTAAGAAGTAAAGGCTTAATAGAGTTTTAAATCTAGGGCTAAGCATGCTAAGAATTATTCCTAAGACAAGGTATGAAGTTTATGCCATGATTGTATGTTAGTTATGAATCTTATTTCATGCTTATAAAGGTTTGGTTATGATGAGATTTGAAGTCTAGGAAAGTTTAAACCAAGGCTAGGAAGCTCATGACTTTCTTGATAAAATAATATGAAACCAGTGGATGTTTTTATGGTTGCTTGTTACATAGAATTTTGAGTACATGTAGCTTTCGGCCACACTAAGTTTTAAAGCTAGTATGTGTAGATTTTTTTTTAACTAAGTTTACTCATGTTGTTCCTTGTTATGATGTCATGAAAATTGAGTAGGGTTTCCATGCTTTGAGGCCATATGAAAAACAAAAACCTAACTCACATGTTTCGGCCACCTTTGGATTAAAGGACTAGGAAAACTTAGAACCCAACTTATATATGTTCATGATGCTTCTTGTGGTAAGTACTATGAAATGTAGTGTGGTTCCATGCTCTTATGCCACTAGAAATGTAGTTCATGCTTGTTAGGGTTCGGCCAATACTAGTGCAAAGGCCTAGAGAAATTGTGAAACCAACTTACATTTGTTCATGATGTTTTTGTGATAAGTACCATGAAATGTAGTTGTGATTCCTATGCTCTTATGTCACAAAAAAATCTAGTTCCATGATTTATATGTTTCGGCCATTACAAGTTTAAAAGCCTAGAGAAAACTTAGAACCCAACTTATATATGCTTATGATGTCTTGTGATATATGCTATGAAATGTAGTTGTGGTTACCATGCTCTTATGCCACTAAAAACCTAATTCCATGAGTTATAGGTTTCGGCCACCTTGAGTTAAAGGGTCTAGGAAGTTTGGAATTTAAAACGAATATGCTTATGTTGTTTCTCATGAAAATGTATAAGATATTGGCTTAAGGTTCAACACTTCCATGCTACTTGTAACCTAGAAGGAGACATGTTAGGGTTCGGCCATGATAAGTTTGGGAGCTTAAGGAACTTAGAACCCAAACTAAATATGCTTAAGTGGTTCCTTATGAAATATGATATGATATGAGCTTAGGGTTTACATGTTTGCATGTTATTTAGAACTTGTTTTCTCTACATGAAAGGTTTCGGCCATGAAGAATTTGAAACCTAGGAGGGCTTAAAAATTTAGGTTAACATGCTTATGACCTTTATTATGCTAGTATGTGAAGATATCATGAGATTTTTATATTTGTATGTTGTCTAGAGATCATGCCTCTATTAATGACTTTCGGCCATATGGGTTTAGTGACCTAGATGTACCTCACATGTTATGAATGAATCCAGAGATATTATTTAATGATTCCATGAATGGTTATGTCTTTTATGATAAGTGATATGCTCTCTTATGTATGCTTATGATCCATGTATGTGCTATGTGCTCAATCATGCATGCTTTAGGATATGATAAAAATGATATGTTCATTATGTAAGCTTATGATTCATGCATGTGATGTGTGCCCAAATATGCATGCTTATGATATGCTAAGTGATATGTTCATGATGTATGCTATGATTCATGCATGTGCTGTGTGCCCCAAAAAATGCATGTTTTATGATATGTCAAAAAACATGATATGCATGTAAGAATAAGAACTATGATATGTATGACATGCTACTTTACTTTATGTATGGCTTGTACCAAGGGTGGGCTCCATAAGCGCCCCGGGGTTGATGGACTAAGAAACGGGCCTCGTTAGGGATGGGCTCCTAAGTGCCCCTAGGTCGATGGACTAAGAAACGGGCCTAGTATGTATGCCTTGTAGGGTTCAAGACTTGCTACCTTGGACCTACATAGGACGCGCGCATTTATGTATGTGGTACAAACCGGGGCCCCAATCATGTTGAGATTATGTTTAAGTATGTATTGTATAAGTTTTCAAAAGACATGTTGCATATGTTGCATGATATATGTTTAGGAATTTACCATGCTTATACTTTATGATTATGCCATGATACTTTATATTATGTTATGATATGCCATGATATGCTCTTGACATGATACATTTGTCTTTATGCCTTATGACTTACGTTTTTAATATGCTTTACGGTTTTTGTGAGTAGGAAAGGAACTTACTGAGCCATGAGTGCTCACAGCTTACTTTCTTGTACCACAGATAAAGGCAAGACATGGATGGACTAGGGGAGCAGTAGGAGGGGCTAGAAGGATGTGTGCGGTAGTGGACTTGCTAAAAGAAATGACCTGCTTTTATTTAATAAGAAATTTACCATGCTGATGTTTTTACCTTATGACTCCATGACCTTAAGTATGTGTTTGGGTATTTAAGACTCAAAAATATGATAGGTATGCTATGTGGTTCTTTTATATCTATGGTGAATTTTTAAGTAAGAAAATATTGTTTTAAATTCTCTAAGTAAGACTTCCGCTGTGTTAAGTATGTATGTGTCACAAGTAACCTCCGTCGCCTTAGCAGGAGGGGCGGGGCGTTACATCAACCACCCTACGCACAATGAGATGAACCAACAAAGCGTTAGTGACCTAAGACCAGGGTGGATATCCCTGGCTAGGCCCTCCGATGCTCAAGTTAGTTTTCCTCTAAAAGGTAGAAGAAAGGAAGAAGAATAGTAACTGGAGTGAAACAGAGTTTGGATGCTAGAACTTGTATACCTTGCCAACAGAGAGAATCCCCCTTTTTATACTACCTCACATGACCTCCGTAGTCATGAAGTGGTCCCCAGTTTGTTAGAGTTTGTTAGGAGATGAAGTCATCTGTAGGCTTCATGCAATAATATGTTTAAGGAATCTTTTTTGTACCCCAGATGTACCTCTTTTGTCGTTTATGACTCATGGGACACGACATCAAAACTGAAGAAGCTTCTAGAGTATGTTTCCCACCAATTTTGTTAGACTGCCATACCTTGGTCGCTTGAGCTAACTGTATATGTTGTTAAGAATACCCCTTGCTGAATATGTCTCAGTCGGATAACAGCATTATCTCGGTTCATCTCCAAGTCGTCCAACCGGAGCCTTCCCTTCTTCAAGATATTGCGCTGAGCCACCAAGTTCCAGTGGGATGAGGAGTGCGATCAGGCCTTCGAGGAAGTCAAGGCGTATCTGAACTAGCTACCTGTACTAGCAAAGCCAACTACTAGTGAGCCGCTCAGAATCTATCTGTCCACGACCGAGCATGCTGTCGGATCGGTAGAACAGGAAAGAAAAACTAGTGTATTTTCTAAGTCACATATTAAAGGACGCTGGATTCCGCTACATTGGTCTCGAGAATCTTGCTTTTGCTTTAGTGCTTGCCGCTCGGAGGCTTCGTCCATACTTTCTCGTGCATACAATCGTTGTCATGACCAATAGTCCTCTGGGGAGGGTTCTTCTCAATCCCGAGGTATCCGGATAGCTGATCAAGTGGACAATGGAGCTCAGTGAGTTCAACATCCATTATCAGCCCCGAACGGCCATCAAAACACAGTCCTTGGGGGATTTCGTCACCGAGGTGTAGAATCCTGAACCCGAGGCTACTTGGAAGATATATGTGGATGGGTCGTCCACTTGGCAAGGGAGTGGGATCGGCATACTGCTTATCTCCCCGCAAGAAGAGCGGATGCAGTTGTCCGTTCGGTTAGAATACTGGGTCACTAATAATGAAGCTGAGTGCGAAGCGCTTATAGCCGACCTACAAGCCGCTCGACATGTCAGCGCTAGCAAGGTTCTAATCCACTCTGATTCTCAATTAGCCGCTCAGCAGCTGACTGGAGCATTCGGGATCAACAACGTGGCTCAAGCTGTATGTCAAAGCCTTCGAAAAGCTAAAGGCCAACTTTCAAGAGGTAATCATCCAGAAGATCCCCCGAACGGAGAACCAAGTGGCGGATGAGCTGGCCAAACTAGCAAGCTCACTCTCTCCAACCGTCATTGCACAACCGATCGAGCAAGTATCTTTGGTGGCGCACATCGATCGGATGGAGGGACTCACCTTCCCTAGCGATTTGAGGACAACGATAACAGAGTTTTTACAATCGGGAGCCACGCCGTGCGATCGGAAAGAAGCCCACTTATTGAGAAGAAGAGTTGGTCGTTTCACCCTGATTGGGGATCAACTTTTCAAGAAGGCTTTCTCCCGGCCTCTGCTTAAGTGCATCAGCTCGGAGGACATCGACTACTTTTTGTGAGAAGTACATTAAGGCTCCTGCGGAGGACATCTGGGCTGTCGGTTGCTAACGAGAAAGATTCTGTTGGCTGGATATTTTTGGCCTACCTTACAGAAAGACGCCGCTCGGACAGTGGCCACTTGCCTATCCTGCAAGAGGTATCATAACCTTTCGCACCAACCCATTGAAGAAATGAAGGCTTCCACAGTATCATGCCCGCTCGACCAATGGGGTATGGACCTTGTGGGGCCCTTCTCCATGGCGATAGGTCAGCCGAAGTTCTTTCTTGTTGCAGTGGATTATTTCTCCAAGTGGGTCGAAGCCGAGCCGCTAGCGAGAATAACCGAGCAGATGGTTCAGAAGTTTATATGACAGCACATCATCTGTCAGTTCGGGATTTCGCGTCGACTCGTCTCAGACAATGGTAGACAGTTCGCCGGGCAGAAACTCAAAGAATGGTGCGAGGGGTATGGCATTCAACAGGTCTTCACCTCCGTAGCATACCCTGAGAGCAATGGACATGCTGAAGTCACCAATCGGGATATCTTGTGGATCTTGCGGGTTCAACTCGACCACATTGGAGGGAGCTAGGTGGACGAGCTCCCCGACGTGCTATGGGCAATCCGCACGACCCCTAAGGAAGGCACGGGGGTAACCCCATTCCACTTGGTGTATGGAGACGAAGCGGTCGTCCTCGTCGAGATTGGAGTCAAGTCTGACCAGATACAGAATTACAGCATGGACAACGCCGAGCGGAGGCTATTGGAGTTGGACCTGGTGGATGAGGCGTGTGATAAGGTCGTTGTTCGGTAGATGGCCTACAGGCAAAGAATGCGACAAAACTACAATCGGTGGGTGATTCCGAGGTCGTTCCAGGTCGGGGACCTCGTGTGGAAGAAGGTAAAGGTGGTCGACGTTGTCACTAAACTGGAGACTCCCTAGGCCGGACCCTTCAGGGTCATGGAAAAGCTCCACTCGGGCACCTACTACCTAGAGGATGAAGACAGGCGGCGACTAGAACGTCCTTGGAGCGCGAACCACCTCCAGCCGTATCGAGCTGGATGAAAGGTGCGCCAATGTAATTGAGGTCGTGTATTTTCCATTTTTCCTGCTTCCTTTGAGTGCAGGATTGAAATCAAAAATGAAAGGTTACCAAATTTATGATTGAGCAGCGACCTTAAACTCTTGCCTTAGAAGACCGTCGAGTGGCGATGTTAAACCCAGGTCTCCACCAACGGTTGAGCGGCGACCTTAAACTCCTGCCTAAGAAGACCGTCGAGCGGCGACGTTAAACCCAGATCTCCATCAACGGTCGAGTGCCAACCTTAAACTCCTTCCTTAGAAGATCGTCGAGCGGCGACGTTAAACCCAGGTCTCCACCGACGGTCAAGCGGCGACCTTAAACCCTAGTCTACCCCAAATCGTCGAGCGGCGAAGTTAAACCCAGGTCTCCACCGACGGTCGAGCGACCACCTTAAACTTCTACCTTAGAAGACTGTCGAGCGGCGACGTTAAACCCCGGAGTCAAGCGGCGACTATAAACCCTAGAGTCAAGCGGTGACTATAAACCCCCAGGGTTGAGCGGTGACCTTAAACCTAGAGGTATGACCCTAGCGAATTTATCAATAATGAAAATGCGGTCGTAGCACCCGTTCGGGACTATATAGTCAAATACTTGAGAAAAGGCAAGCAAACATATGAAGGAAAACCACAAAAGGACTTCATTGATAACAAGTCAAACACTGTTGAACGACAAGAATACATTCAAAACCCACGGAATCTCTCCTCGCTCGATGGGCTCAAAAATCTCATCAGGTATAGAATTGAGAAGCTGGACGCGGTCAACAGCGGTGTTGGTCAGAGTTTCGGGGAGGTGGTCGTTCTCCTTCAGCTGACTGAACGTCGCGTCGATGGCCAGCTCAAATGATTGGACGATCTGGTTAGCCACCTTTTCCAGGAAGGGGTTCGATCGAAGGTATTCCTATCTCAGGACCACGAAGCGACCCGGTTCAGCCTCCTGGTAGACCTTCAGGGCCAAATGGGAAGCCTCCAGAGCATCCTCTAGGGCCTTCACTTTTCCCTGAAGGTTAGTCTCTCGAGCCAAATGACTCTCCTGCTCGGCAGCTAAAAGGTCCTCCGCCTTTTTTCTCGGCCAAGATTCGAGCTTCCTGATTCTTCAAGTCTAGGTCAACAATAGCTTAGTTTTTTCTAGTTGTAACCAGATCGATCTTCTGTTCGTACGTCTTTATTTACACTTCGAGTCGACCCAACATAGTCTCCTGGCTGGAGGACTTCAGCCGCTCAGCCTCCAGCAGTTTGTTGACCTTCTCGAGATCCGCCTTCAATTGGGCGATAGATGACCCCTGGGAAGAAGATGCTCCGCCAGAGATCTTCAGTTTCTCCAGCTCGTCCTCCAGAAGGGCGAGCCACTGACACACTGTGATGCTTTCCACCCAATACTGCCAGCAAACCAGATAAATGATTCACGCTGACCGGAGATAACATTTGACTTACCGTTAGATACCTACCCCGGTAGACATTTCCATGTGGTTGTTGGAGAGCACCCCCGGAGGCGTCGTTGCCGCTCGCACCCTAGCTTCTTCCCAGATATGGGCGAGCCGCCCGCGAAAGTAGACCTGATGCTCAGGGATATTAGGCTGGTCGCTCGGCGTGAGCAAGTCATCGGTGGGCAAGCGCAGAATGGCAGTGATGGACTGTCGCCCGCTCGACATCGATTGAGAAGAAGTCGCCGGGCCAGAGGATTGTGCAGGCGGGACGGGGAGAACTGCAGACCGCATGATGCACCGCCGAGCCGGAGGTAAAGTCGTGAGTGGCTGGGCAACAATGGGATCCGGTAGGAGATCATCCAAGGAAGGAGTCCAGTCGGAGGAAATGGCTTCAACTGTTTCAGGAGTGGCTGGAGATGGAGTGCCTCCCCACTCGGAAGCTTGCACGGTCGAAGTGGCGGAGCGAGAGGGCGTGTCCGTACGGCGTCTCTTATGCTGAGTAAGCGGCACCTCATCACCCGAAGACCCCAAGCCCTCAGTATGTACAGCGGGTGGCACTTCTGAGACCGGGCGCGGGACAACTACCCCTTCTACACTGGGCATCCGTTCGATGGTCCCCTCGTCCACAGTTGGGGTCTCCCCAAGTGTACCTTCTTGTGAGCCGACCGGGGTCAAGCCGAGCCTTTCCATCTCCTTTACTGCAGCTGCTTCGATCTCAACTTGCTTGACCTTCATAATTCTGGCTGCTCGGGAGCGCATCATGATGTCGACTGCAAAAGAAGGAAAGAATCAGTTAGACTCAAGAGGAAAAGGTCGAGAAATCTCTTACCTAAGCTGCTCGGGAGCTTCGTTCGGATCAGACTCAGCCCGAACATGTACATAACGCCTTTCGACAGTAGCTTGTGGATGTTGAACCTCAGGCCGACTAGCATGTAAGCTGCGTGAAGGTGTTCCGGCCGAGTCTTGTACTTCTTCAGATCTAGTTGAAGTGGAAGCCTGACCTGCCATTTAGTCCGGAAGCTCAGTCGTTCGGGGAGTCACAGATAGAAAAAATAGTCTTTCCAATGTTTGTTTGAAGTAGGCATTTTGTTAAAAAAGACCAGGCTGATCCGAGACTGGAAGAGGTAGGTGCCCAGTTCGGACTGCTTAGGATAATAGAAGAAGTGGAAGGCCTGAGGACTTAAAGGAATACTATGCACCTTAAACAAGACCACTACGCCGCACAGGAGGTGAAAGGAATTGGGGACGAGCTGCGCTAAGGGGACTCAAAAATAGTTGCAAACATCGGTGATGAAGGGATGGATGGGGAATCGAAGACCGACCATAAATTGGTCTCGAAAAAAACACACAGTGTCGGTCGAGGGGTTATGGGGCCGGTCAGACGATGAGGCCAGAATGATTTCATGGTCAGTAGGAAGGTCAAAGGCATTTATGAGGCTCGCAACGTCGCCCACATTGAACCTGGTCTCCATAGTGGTATACCAAGGTCCGGGGGCTGGGTCAGACGACTGAGAAGAGCTCGCCATTGCCGGAAAGTAAGAACAGGTGGTTCAATGGAGAAGACGATCGGGAAAAACCAAGCACACGGGAAAATGGAATGACTACAAACGCTACAAAGAAGCTAAGATTGTGAAAGATCAAAGAGCTTATGGCGGGAGAGATCGCCAAAGGAGAAAACCGAGGTTCATCGGAGCACTGGACACGAGTAGAATCGCCGGAGCACACGAAGAAGACGCCAACAATAGAATAGAAGTCGACACTGCAGCTTTATAAAGCTCGGCTCGGTCGACCGGAGCCGTCCAATTTAGGGCACGGGAATCGGAGCGCACATCCAGTCGTCAAATTTGAACCGCCAAACGTCACATCAGCAGCTGTCAACTCGGACGTACGGTAACTGCGGTGGCGACACATGGCATCCTCCTACGGGACAACATTTAATGAGCGCCATCATTAAGCATGGGCACGTGTTCGGCCTTAATGGGGATGATTTGCACGAATTTTGAGAAGATTCGGGCGACGTTAGCGTTGACCGCGTGGATCACGCCCATCCGAAGACATCGAAGGAGAAATTTCCCAAGTGTAAGTCCTCAGGGTGCCGAACGGCCTAGGAAATCAGCCCTACGTGGAGGATCGGGATGCAACTCATTGGCCAATCAGCCAATCGGTCACCAGACTACTTGTCCAGTCAGTCATACTTGCAACCTCCTTCAACTAGACTTGAGGGGGAGGTACATGATCCGGTGGTAGTGTGGGACCTGCCCGGTAAAGGGTCAAGGTAGTCAACACCTCGGGAGTTCATCCGATCGAGTGACCTTTCCTTCCCGATAGGGGCAAGGAATACCCGATCTGGCACTACAATAGCTTGACCAAATACCGAGCTTCTGACGCTTGAAAAGCTCAAGCATGGAAGGATGAAGGCCAAGCGGCCATCCCGCTCAGTTGAACAGTGGACGCAGCCCCGACCAAGCAAGCACAGTTCCCTCGCTCGACAGGACGGAGCCGAGACAGCGGACCATTGGCCGAGCGGACTCTCCCGCTTGGCTCGACCATGATGTCACCCGGATGATGGATTGGCCGAGCGGCTCTCCTGCTCGTCCCAATAATAGTCAAAAGGAGCAGTTGGCGATATCTTCCTAGGGACCAATGTCACCGACAGGCGGCATGATTGGCGGCATGGTCAGACGGAGAATCGTACGGTGGAAGCTTCTACTGTCACGTCAGGGATATGCTCGGGCTGTTAAGATATGGCGTCAGACACACTTTTCTAACACGTCCTTTCCAGGTATGCTTTGAGAAGCGTGCATACCTCGGGAAGCATGCATGCGCCTCCCAGGAGCCCTATATAAGGATCCCAGGGTTTGACGGAGGTAGGTTCTAAAACATCCTGTAACCAACCCTCATTTTTTTTTTATTTGCATCACCCACAAAGCACAAACTAAGCATATACTTATAATGCGACACCATATCAAAATTTCCTTTATCAAACATAAAGCCAACGTCTCTCACAAAGGATGACAAAGAATACCCAATTAAGAACCCTCGACATCACCAAAGCAAAAAACCCTTCCCATGAAGAACATAAGCTCAGCACTCCTAATATCCGGACAACGCCATGCGTCCATCCTGCCTCCTCGTCTACTCCGTCCATAGGCCCTCCGTCATGTCCAGGGACACATCCTCACCTGTAATATAGGCATCATGAGTCTACAACCCAGAAAGTATTATCTCATGTGATAAAACATGGCATCCACAAAATAGAAGAGATAGGAGACTAAACAATAGAAACATTTCTAGAATATTGTATATCATAGAAGGAAAATGTGGTAAATAAAGTTCCTACACAGCTAAATAAGATGAATATGTCACATATCCGGTAACCACAATTAGAGCCAGTCAACAGTCCCATGAACCTAGAGGTACCTCGTAGAGAACATGCATCCAGTCATATAGCTGAAGCTAACATAAATTTCCAGTATCAGTCAAGTTTGGATGGGCCCTCCTCGGAGCTAATCCCGGGTCACCCATCCCGTATGCTACCGCATATGCTCATATTCAACCATCTAGCTACATAAAAACTTAACCCACCTATAACATAACATAACTTAGTAATTAATTCCATTCTCCTGTAGCCAGTAACCATGTCATTTCACAATACCCTTTTCATTCAAACTTTACCTAACTTAAGAAAAATTATAAGCAATATAGAATTATCATGCAATGAGGTAACTGATAAATAGTAATTTAAAGCTTGCAAAACAAGACCATGAGCTTTAAAGAGAACAAATCAGTACATATAGCAGATATCAGTCCAATGAATCCATCTCACAAAGATCCCAAACAACATTTATTTAAGGTTCCAAACAAAATATGCTAACCAACGTCTACCAAATACCCAAATACAATATGGAGGACAGATTTCTATCAAGGTTGGTCATAAATTTCTAACAACAACATAAGGAGATGAAGCCAATAGCAATCCGATCGATCGAACCACAACAGAGCAACCAAAACCCATCAATTCTTTAAAACTACAGTCAAGAAATCGAGAACCAAAAGAAGAAGGAAAACACCATTCTAGCCAGCCGTAACCGCCGGAAGCATATCAAAATTCCCAATCTAACGAGGAAAAAGAAATACAACTCCGAATACACCATCATCCCCATGAAAACTTCGAATCAAACCCGTAAACGACATCACACAGCAGAGAAATGGTATCGAGAGGAACTACATGAAGAATCCAAACCCAAAATCTCCACAAGAATCCTCAACTGCACCCAAAATTTCATACCGAGCCTAATTCACAACAAGCATTTCTATCCAGCAATTTTAACAAACAGATAACATGTAGCACACTAAACTTTGTTCATTACGGAAGACTCGAATCCAAAATCAACCCCGCTAATCAAATACCAGTCAAATCCTCCAGAAGAGTAT
Organism: Zingiber officinale; assembly: GCF_018446385.1. NCBI lineage: Eukaryota > Viridiplantae > Streptophyta > Magnoliopsida > Zingiberales > Zingiberaceae > Zingiber > Zingiber officinale. The sequence goes on from NC_055986.1 coordinate 55,497,103, forward strand.
AATGTAGAATTTGTTTCTATCCAAAAGCCGAAAGCACTGCCAAAAATCCCAGAAGCATATCTGAAACACATCTTAACAGAGCAAAAGCCAATCGGAAACATCTCCAAGAAAAGCCGATCAAAACCTACCTCTACAAGAAGAACAATCGGACAACATCTCCATGGAAGCCAATCGAAACATCTCCAACAAGAAGAACAAACAGAAACATCTACAAGAAAACCAATCGAAAGCTTCTCTAACAAGAAGAATTATCAGAAGCATCTACAAATAGAACAATTAGCACATCCACAAGGAAGGAAACGAAACAAGCAGCATCCTCAACAAGAAGAAAAACCAGTTGAAATCTATGTCAAGCGCATCAACTTCTCTAGGTTTTCCCCACCCTTCTATACCTCGCAGATATCAAGCTATCCCAGTGAGATACACTTACCTGCTCTTGCGTTTCCTCGTCCACCCTGAAACCCCCACAGCTTCCGCTGCGTCTCCTCGTTTTCCCCTGTCCGATCTGCTCCACACGGTGGAAATCGGCAGCCAGCTCCGATGGCGCACTCACTCCACCGCGAGGGTGAAGATCCGTCAAGGCTTGACAGCACGTGAGGAGGCGGAATGATTGGGCTGTGGGGATGAGTGTGATACCGGGGAAATAGGGACTTTTATACCTAGGGTTATTAACTTGATATTAACTTAGGTAAGTATGGTTAATGAACTCTTATTTATTTTCCCTCCTAATTGGTGTTAGCTTGGGTAAATTGAGTTATTTAAATCCTTTATTTATTCCCTCTCAACCCTATCATTCCAATCCTTCACTATGTCATAATAATTAATCTTTAAGCCCCTTCATCATTATTTTTCCTAGGTTTTCATGAAAATTCAGTAATTTAAACCTCCTGTTAACGCCCATAAAACCTTAATTTGTTGCTTTATTTAATAATCTCCTTAACTAAAGATTAGAGGACCTTACAATTCTCCCCTCCTTTTAGAAATTTCGTCCTCGAAATTTGACTTACCAAATAATTCCGGATGGCGGTCGCGCATATCTTTCTCAGCCTCCCATGTAGCTTCCTCCCTCGGATGGTTCCCTCATAAAACCTTTACCATTTTAATTTCCTTGTTTCTCAGTTTCCGAATTTGACGTTCCAGGATTTGTTTCGGCATCTCTTCATATGATAGGTCTGTCCTCCACTGCATCGACTCATGACCAATTATATGAGAAGGGTTAGAGAGATACCTTCTAAGAATGGATACATGGAACACATTATGGACCCCTGACAGATTGGGTGGCAAAGCAAGCCGGTACGCTCGGGTCCCAATTTGCTCCAACACCTCAAATGGTCCAATATACATTGGAATGAGCTTCCCCTTCTTCCCTGTTAGGACGGAAATGAAGCTAGAGGGGGGGGGGGGTGAATAGCTCAGCATGATCTCGTGCTCATCGTTGCTTGCCTCTTGCGATGATGTGCAGCGAAAATACAAGAAAACAAACACACAACGCTAACTCTAGGGATTTACTTGATATCCACCTCAAGAAAAGGTGACTAGTCCAAGGATCCACACACTCATGCACCCTCCACTATAAAAACACTCCTTCTCGGTAACTACCGAAGGCGGAGAAGCCTTACAACCTCACAATACAACAATGAAAAAGAAATAAGCAAAATACAAATGAATCTTACAAGATTACAATGAAAACCCTAGCTTCTTCTTCTTCTTATTGGAACTCGCCTTTTGACTTGGATGAACCTCCAAGAACCTTCAAGAACTGGCGGTGAGGAAGAAAAGATCACTGTGGAGAAGATGTTGTGATCGCCCGTGGAGAAGATCGAGATGGAAGATCTGCCGAAGAAACACTCGCCAACGACTTTATCCGCGCCAACGGTCGAATTCCAATCGATTGGATTGCTCCCAATCGATTGGGGAGGCTTTGGATCGATCAGTTGATCGATCTAGAGTGCCTCGGTGCTCTTGGAAAACACTTGAATCGATTGCCCAATTGATTCAATGTGTCTCGCGTGATTTCCAGAGCTATCGCGTGATTTTCCAGCCTCCCAATCGATTGCCCAATCGATTGGAGGTTTCAATCGATCAATGGATTAATTCAAAAGCTCACTATTCACTAAAAACTCTCCCAATCGATTGACCAATCGATTGGGGAAGTTTCAATCGATTACCCAATCGATTCAACCCATTTATGCACGAATTCGTGTCAACCAATCGATTGAACCCCCTGATTGATTAACCAATTGATTGGAAAGTAGAAAACTAGATAGAGCTTGAAATTAGCTTCGTTTTGCATCTGACGTTATCTCATTCCGATATCCGAGTCAAAAGTTATGGCCTTCGGAATTTACTACGTCCGAACTTCCTAGTTCCATGCCAACTCCCTATTGGACTTACGACCGCTAAGAATTCGGTCAACTTTTGACCCATCTGGACTTTCTCTTTGACAACTTCTTGTTGGACTTCTGATCACCAAGTATGGTCCTCCTTGACCCACTTAGATTTACCGTCTCATGCCAAGTGCCCGGTCCTCCATGACTTACTTGGACTTTCACTAGATGTCCGGTCACCCTTGACCCATCTGGATTTCTTCGTACCAAGTATCCAGTCAATCCTTTGACTTACTTGGACTTTTCAACACCAGATGCTCGGTCAACTTTGACCCACCTGGATTTTCACTTGCCTGACTTCACTCACCAGGACTTTCCATCTGCCTGGCTTCACTCACCAGGACTTTCACTTCTGCTTAACTTCACTCACTAGGTCTTTCACCTGGCTTCATTCACCAGGATTTTCCTTCTGCCTAGCTTCACTCACTAGGTCTTTCACCTGGCTTCACTCACCAGGATTTTCCAACTGCCTGGCTTCACTTACCAGAACTTCTCAGTCAAATATCCAATCAATCTTGACCTACTTAACTCTTCTTCACATCTACCTGGTCAACCTTGACCAGAGGGAAATTGTACCAATAATCTCTCCAAATGAATGATTGCACCTATAATCTCCATTTACTATCAGTTTCCATGTATTGTCAAACATCGAAACATAAACATCAAGACTTGAGCTTGAGCCAACTCAAGCTTAGTCAACCTGGTCAACCTTGACCCTAGGGAATATTGCACCAACAATCTCTCCCTTTTTGATGTTTGACAATACCTTTAAGTTAGGCTAATCCCATAGCCTCAACTTTCCTTCATGCCAATATAAGGATGATGGTTTCCTTCATTCTTCCCCCTTTCCTAGAGGGCAAACTCCCTCTTTAGGTAATGAAGGTCTAACTTAACAACACATTCTCCCCCTATTAGCATACATAAAAAAATCTTCCCCTGAAGAGTTACCCCATGTTGTTCACAACTTCTCTCGTTGTTCACAACATAATAACGAAGGTCCCATACCCTTCATTATTCGGAACGCTCATCCTTAAGCATATACCACTTGGTATATTCACATACGATTCCAATGAAGGTCTCATACCCTTCATTTTCATCAAATGCTCATCCTTGAGCATATACCGCTTGAACAATGAAGATATCCACTCTCCATTGTATTCAAATGCCCAACCTTGAGCATTTTCACGAAAGAAGGTTAACCACCTTCCAAGGTATATGAAAAATAAATTTTCATGTTCTTAAAGAGTAACTCCCCCTAAAGACATGCCCGTAACTTCTGTCATTGCCCCAACAATGACTTGAAATCCCTAAATTGTTAGGAAATCCAAAATTTTGAGGTTCAAAAATTCAATAATGAAACCAAACCTCAACCTAAACCTCTACTTAGTATTCCTTAACCAATTCATCCTTGTTTTCATCATGAAAACTCTCCCTAAATGTATACAAATATGTTCCAAGGGGTTTAAAGTGGTTTAATAGACTAAAAATGGTTTAGAATGCTGAAAATAAGCTTTCCCAGCCAAAATCAGCATCTCCAATCGATTGGAGTTGGGTCCTAATCGATTGAACATGCTTGAATCGATCCACTGATCGATTCAGCTAGGTGGATCGATCGGTGGATCGATCCAGTGAGCTTCTGTTCGTGAGAAGCTCACTCTCAATCGATCGCTCGATCGATTGAGACCCTTCAATCGATCGGGTGATCGATTGAAGGTCTGAAGTTGTTGAAATTTCATTTCAGTCAACTTCAGAAACCCCTAGAAAATTTTACAAAATTCCAAAAATCATGAAAATCGTTGTAGACATTATTTAGGGTATATATTATCATGGAAAAATAGTTTTCTAAGAAAATACTTTATATTTTCAACGATTGACACAAACTTGAAAACTTGTAAAAACTTTAGTGTTTTCTTCCAAGTTTGTGCCTAACTATTCAATGATGATTACTATCAAAAGATAGCCTTCACGAAGGTTTTCCAAAAGTATTTTAAAATTATTTTAAAAACCAATATCCATCCATGTTCCTTGGGCTCAATGCACATGTCTTGTATATTAGCTTTCCCAATGATTGGAAAACACATAACTATGTGTTTTTATGAACTTAAAAACTCAAAAGAATGCACTAAATCAAAATCTTGAGTTTGGTTCATCATCCTAACATCTCACTTGTATCTAATGTGTATGAGAACACACACAAGTCACCTTATAGTCCTTTTGTGAGATGTAAAGTTTGATTTTGCCCTAAACTAGGGATCATGCATATCTATCTAGTCATTTTGAAATATAAACATCCACCAAGGATGTTACTTGTTAGTAAATGTCATTTAGTCCTTAATTAAAGAAAATTAAACATAATGCATGATATGATATGTCATACATCAAACAGAAATAATTTTCAAAAGAAAATTTTCTATAACTACATGATGTATGTATGACATGACATGGTATTTTTGTGTTTTTCATAATAATCATGAATGCAAAGATAAATATGATGTTATGACATATGAAGGGCAAACAAAGTATGATAAATTAGCATAAATAGAATACCTAGATTAACTATCTAAGTATCCTTAAACCTTAGCTAATCTTAAAATTTAAACTTAGATTGCCCAAGATTTACCAAGAAAATGTCAAAACCCAAATTGACATTTCTTTTACTTTTCCTACATTGTGCCAATTTAAGTTAAGCATATTCCTCAAATTTTGGCACAATTTACTCTTTTAAAGAGTAACAAATTAAAATAAGCCTTAGATTTGCCTTTAACTTCCCAATAAAATGTCAAAATCTCAACTTGGCATTTCTTTACACTTGATCTCTTGTGCCAATTAAAATTATATCCAAATACTCAAACTATGACACATTTTACTCCATTTAAGAAGTAAATGATAATCCTTTTCATTTTCAAAGGTTAATAATAATAACCTTGAAAATGCTCTCCGAGTGTCAACTTCATCAAAGTTGGGTTAACTACCCTTCTAATCGGAGTTGACACTCCCTATCCCATCTAAGGGGTAGAGAAAATGCTCCTAGGAACCCAAAACCTATTGGAGCTCCTTGGATGCTCTAGGTACTCACTAGTGATAACTTCCCTAGATATCTTCTTAGTGGCTTTGTTAGGATTCTTAGAAGCCTTGGTCACTTTTCTAGATCAACTCTAGGGATTGCCTCCCTTGTGACCTTTTTAGTGACTTTCTTAGACTTCTTAGAAGTTCTAGTCACGTTTGTTGTTGCAAAAATACTTTTAGGGATAATTTCCCTAGTATTTTTGACTTGACCACTAGGCCTAGGGTTAGTTCCATAGCTATATGGAAATCTATGGTACGAAGACACATCCTTTTTGATTTTAGGTTTGTATCCCAAACCTCTATGACCCTTGGATGATCCTTGTTGTCCTAAATCTAGGTTTTACTCATTTTTCCATTTTAGGATATTTTCCATCCTTTTTAGGGTCTTTTCTAATTTATCAAGTCTTGACCTCAAGACTTGATTTTCCATCATTAAATCCTAAGTTTTTGGTTTTTCATTGAATCCTTGAGCATTTTTATTTTTAGGCTTGTAACTAAAATCTCTAGAATTCTTGCCTAAGTTTTTATCTACCTTCCTAGACCTAGGTGTGGTAGTTTTAGCATGAAGAGCCATATGTTTTTCTTTAATGCTATCATGCTTCCTATTTCTATGGTAAATAGCATTAAGATGAAATAAATTTGAACTAACATGTTTTTTTACCATTTTTCAAGGAAATAGTCTCAATAAATGATACCTTTTGTGTTACCTTGGAGGCTCCCCCTTGACTCGTGCTTCCTCCTTTGAATTTGACCGCTTTCTTCCTCTTGGGACATTAACCCCGATAGTGTCCCTTTTGATTGCAAGAAAAGCACACAATGCACTCCTTGCTCTTCTTTGTTCCGGGAGCTGTCTCCTTGGGCTTCTCCTTGCCCTTTGGTGCCACTTGACCCTTTTCCTTGGCCAATTTAGGGCACTTACTTTTGTAGTGCCCATGTCCCCTACATTCAAAACATATGATATGATCTTTATTTTTAGATGAAATATTTATACCTTCATATGTAGGGATGACACTTGATCCTCCATTTGATGTCTCTTGATTTTTGGAGGATACATCATCTTCTTCTCCTTTTGACCCGGATGTAGAAGCTTCTCCTTCTTCTTGATCCGGTGTCACCGAAAGTCGCTCCCCCTCAATCCTAGAGGTGGAGGCTTCTTCATCTTCATCTTGTATATGGAACAAAGTGTATGCTCCCTCTTTGCCCTTTTCATTGTATTCCTTTGAACATGAAGCTTCTTGGACTTCTTCTTCGGAAGTTGAGCATCTTTCAACTTCGGAGTCCTCCTCCTCTTGGTCTTGCTCCAATGAGTCACCCTATGTGGATTTGTCTTGATTTTGTACAGTGGAGGGGTCTTCATGAAGCTTGGTCAATTTGCTCCAAAGCTCTTTGGCATCTTCAAATTCTCCAATTTTCTTCAAGATGTTGCTCGGCAATAGATTGACCAAAAGCTTGGTCACTTTGTCATTAGCCTCACACCTTTGGATTTGTTCTTGGCTCCACTTGCTCCTCTTGAGGATTTTGCCCTTTGAATTCTTTGGAGCTTCGAAGCCTTCCATTAGAGCAAACCATTGCTCTATCTCCAAAATAAGAAAATTCTCGATCCTTGATTTCCAAGAATCGAAGCTTGTAGATACATATGGTGGAGGCACCCTTGTGTCGAATCTAAGTCCATCTTGGAATTCCATTTTGAAGTTGAGCCTTTTGATGAAGTCTTCAACTTGTAGAATTGCTCCAACTTCTTCACCCTCTAGCTTTTTGCCCCTTCTGGCGATGATTCCGGTGAAGAGAGACCTCACTCTGATACCACTTGTTAGGACTAAAATGTAGCTAGAGGGGGGGGGGGTGAATAGCTCGGCACAATCTCGTGCTCATCGTTGCTTGCCTCTTGCGATGATGTGCAGCGGAAATACAAGAAAATAAACACACAACGCTAACTCTAGGGATTTACTTGGTATCCACCTCAAGAAGAGGTGCCTAGTCCAAGAATCCACACGCTCATGCACCCTCCACTATAAAAACACTCCTTCTCGGTAACTACCGAAGGAGGAGAAGCCTTACAATCTCACAATACAACAATGAGAAAGAAAGAAGCAAAATACAAATGAATCTTACAAGATTACAATGAAAACCCTAGCTTCTTCTTCTTCTTGTTGCAACTCACCTCTTGACTTGGATGAGCCTCCAAGAACCTTCAAGAACTGGCGGTGAGGAAGAAAAGATCGCTGTGGAGAAGATGTTGTGATCGCCCGTGGAGAAGAGATGGAAGATCTGCCAAAGAAACACTTGCCAACGACTTTATCCGCGCCAACGGTCGAATCCCAATCGATTGGATTGCTCCCAATCGATTGGGGAGACTTTGGATCAATCAGTTGATCAATCCAGAGTGCCTCTGTGCTCTTGGAAAACACTTGAATCAATTTCCCAATCGATTCAACGTGTCTCGCACAATTTCCAGAGCTATTGCGTGATTTTCCAGCCTCCCAATCGATTGCCCGATCGATTGGAGGTTTTAATCGATCAATGGATTGATTCAGAAGCTCACTGTTCGCTAAAAACTCTCCCAATTGATTGACCAATCGATTGGAGAAGTTTCAATTGATTACCCAATCGATTTAGCCCATTTCTGCATAAATTCACGTCAACCAATCGATTGAACCCCCCAATCGATTAGCCAATCGATCGGAAAGCCGAAAACTGGATAGAGCTTGAAATTAGCTTCGTTTTGCATCTGAGATCACCTCATTCCGATATCCGAGTCAAAAGTTATGGCCTTCGGAAGTTTACTACGTCTGAACTTCCTAGTTCCATGCCAACTCCCTATTGGACTTATGATCGCTAAGAATTCGGTCAACTTTTGACCCATCTGGACTTTCTCTTTGCCAACTTCTTGTTGGACTTCTGATCACCAAGTATGGTCCTCCTTGACCGACTTAGATTTACCGTCTCATGCCAAGTGTCCGGTCCTCCATGACTTACTTGGGCTTTCACTAGATGTCCGGTCACCCTTGACCCATCTGGATTTCTTCGTACCAAGTATCCAGTTAATACTTTGACTTACTTGGACTTTTCAACACCAGATGCCCGGTCAACCTTGACCCACTTGGATTTCTACTTACCTGGCTTCACTCACCAGGTTTTCCCATCTGCCTGACTTCACTCATTAGGACTTTCCATCTGCCTGGCTTCACTCACCAGGACTTTCACTTCTGCCTAGCTTCACTCACTAGGTCTTTCACCTGGCTTCATTCACTAGGATTTTCCTTCTGCCTTGCTTCACTCACTAGGTCTTTCACCTGACTTCACTCACCAGGATTTTCCAACTGCCTGGCTTCACTTACCAGAACTTCTCAGTCAAATATCCAATCAATCTTGACCTACTTGACTCTTCTTCACATCTACCTGGTCAACCTTGACCAGAGGGAAATTGTACCAACAATCTCCCCAAATGAATGATTGCACCTGCAATCTCCATTTACTATCAGTTTCCATGTATTGTCAAACATCGAAACACAAACATCAAGACTTGAGCTTGAGCCAACTCAAGCTTAGTCAACCTGGTCAACTTTGATCCTAGGGAATATTGCACTAACATTCCTGAACCTCAGCACCCCCTTCAATGGTGACACCTTGTGAAATACATAGTCTCCAATTGCAAATTCCAAATTTCTTCATCGTAGATCGGTGTAACTCTTTTGACGAATTTGCGCTGCTTACATTTTGTCCCGTATCTTAGCTACCAACTCCATAGCATGGGTTACTATGTCCGGGCCCAGCACTGCCCTTTCTCCGACCTCGTCCCAATGCAGTGGCATTCGACATTTTCTTCCATACAATGTCTCATATGGAGCCATACCTATGGTTGCCTGATAACTATTATTATAAGTGAATTTTATCAAGGGAAGCTTTGACTCCTAATTTCCCTTGAAATCCATCATACATGCTCGTAGCAGGTCCTCCAAAATCTGAATCACCCGTTCAGACTGACCATCCGTCTAGGGATGGAAGGCGGTACTAAAAGTGAGCCTGGTACCCATTCCCCGATGTAGACTTTCCCAGAATCCCGAGGTAAATTTTGGATCTCTGTCTGACACAATCTGAACTGGGATCCCATGTAGCCGCACTACTTCTCTTATATATAGCTCTGCATACTGCGTCATCGTGAAGGTGGTTTTTACTGGTAGAAAATGTGCCGACTTGGTCAATCGGTCCACAATAACCCATACAACGTTTGATCCCCTAGGAGTGGTTGGTAGACCCACCATGAAATCCATGGCGACTTCCTCCCACTTCCAAACAGGGATCGGAAGTGGCTCCAGCAGTCCTGCTGGTCTCTGATGCTCAGTCTTTACTTGTTGACATATGAGGCATTCGTGCACTACTTTGACTATGTCCTTTTTCATACCTGGCCACCAATACAGTAACTTCATATCCTTGTACATCTTTGTGCTCCCAGGATGTGTGGAATATGGGGTGTTATGCGCTTCATTCATGAGATCCTCTCGAAGAGTACCCATCTTAGGTACCCAGATGCGGTCCTTGTATCGCACGACTCCACCCACAGTAGAGTAAATAGCCTGCCCTTTTTCTTCGTCTTTCCGCTTTCACTCTATTAACTGTTGGTCCACCATCTGTCCTTCCTGAATCTGATCTAGTAAATTTGACCTTATGGTCAATGCTGACAATTTAAGATGCTCCCTTGGTGCTACTACCTCTAAATTCAACCGTTGGAATTCCGATATCAACTGCTATTGGATGGTTAGTTGCAAAAATATAGCGGATTTGCGGCTCAAAGCATCAGCTACCACGTTAGCCTTGCCCGGATGATAGTTGATGTTACAGTCGTAATCCTTCACTAGCTCCAGCCACCGTCTCTGTCTCATATTTAATTCCTTTTGTGTGAAGAAATATTTCAAACTCTTGTGGTCTGTATAGATCTCACATCGTTCCCCGTAAAGATAGTGCCTCCAAATCTTTAGAGCAAATATAACTGCCGCTAGCTCCAGATTGTGGGTGGGATAGTTTTGCTCGTGCACCTTCAACTGACGTGAGGCATACGCAATGACCTTCCTGTTCTGCATCAGCACAGCTCCCAGTCCAATTGTGGAGGCGTCAGTGTACACCACAAACCGTCCAGAACCATCCGGTATCGTAAGCACTGGTGACGTCGTCAATCTTTCTTTCAACTCCTCAAATCTTTTCTTGCACTGATCTGTCCATTCATATCTTACCCCCTTCTTAGTCAGCGAGGTCAGCGGCAAGGCAATCTGGGAAAAATTCTTGATGAACCTTCGATAGTAACCTGCCAACCCCAAGAAACTCCGTATCTCGGAAGCATTCTTTGGCGTATCCCAATTCCGGATTGCCTCAACCTTGGCAAGATCCACTTCTATCCCGTTCCCTGAGACAATGTGTCATAGAAATGGAATCTGATTCAGCCAAAAGTCACATTTGCTAAATTTGGCATACAAACGTTGATCCTTCAATGTCTGCAGCACCATGGTTAAATGCAAACGATGTTCTTGGCAATTTCGAGAGTAAATTAATATATCGTCAATGAAGACAATAACAAACTGGTCCAAGTAGGAGTGAAATACCCGATTCATCAAGTCCATAAATGCTGCTGGGGCATTAGTAAGTCCAAATGGCATAACCAGGAACTCGTAATGCCTGTATCGGGTTCTGAATGTTGTTTTGTGCACATCCTTCTCCTTTACCTTCATCTGATGATAGCCTGATCGCAAGTCGATTTTTGAAAATACTGTTGCTCCCTGTAACTGGTCGAACAGGTCATCGATCTTGGGCAATGGGTACTTGTTCTTGATTGTCACTCAATTTAGCTCCCGGTAATCAATGCACAGATGCATGTGGTCCCATCTTTCTTGCGTACGAATAACACCGGTGCTCCCCATGGTGACACGCTTGGTCGAATAAAACCCTTGTCCAGCAATTCCTGCAACTGCTCCTTCAACTCTTTCATTTCGGTAGGCGCCAACCGGTATGGTGCTTTTGACACTGGCTTAGTCCCCGGTACTAGTTCTATTCTGAATTCCACCTCCCGAGTCGGAGGTAGACTTGTAACATCCTCTGGAAACACCTCTGGGAAGTCTCGGGCTATTTCCACTTCCTCCAAACTTGGTCGTTGTGTCTCCGATTTAACCAAGATGTGAACTAAAAGACCCTCACATCCCTTGCTTAGCATTCGTCGAGCTTTGCACATGGAGATCATGTGGGGAACGACTATCTGTGAAGCTTCTTAAAAAATGAAGAGTTTTTCATTTGGTAGCTTCAACTTAACCATCCGCTATTTGTAATCGATGACTGCCTCGTGCTGAACCAGCCAGTCCATGCTAAGAATCACATCAAACTCTGTCATTTCCAACACGATGAACCTCGCGCCCACCATATGATTTTGTATCATCATCTGACAGTTCTTTACCATCCTATTGCTATGCAATTCCTCCCCTGACAGTAATGAAACACTATATCCCGCAACCATTCGTTCAGGTATAATGCCCAGTTTTGTGAGGTAAGCCTCAGATATAAAGGAATGTGTAGCTCCGGAATCTATTAATGCATGGGCTAGAATATTGGAAACATAAATCATACCTGTGATAATAGTTGTGTCCAGGTCCACCTTCTCTTGAGTCATCGCAAATACTCTCCCTTTGGTTGGCTCCATGAGCAGTGGACATTCTCTCGCGAAGTGTCCTGACTTCTTACACATATAGCAAGCATCTGTACCCATCAAACACTGCCAATCATGAATCTTCTCGCACTTGGAACATCGAACCTTGTTTTCAGCACTGAAACCAGTGCCTTCAGCTGCTTGTGTCTTCTGAATTTGCTGCCGCCGTTGTGCCTGCTTAAACGACTGCTTTCCTGGATTCTGACCAGGAACTGACTTCTTCTTTCACGGCTCCTGCTGATCCCGTCCCTGATAACTCAATCTCTTGTTCTGAGCTTCCTTGATCATGTCATTTTTGTCTCTTTCGGACATCAGTGCTTGGTCAACTGCCTCTCTGAATATGGTGACCTGACTCAACCTGACATCATGGCGAATAGCCGGCCTCAACCCTTTTGTGAAGTGCTTCAGTTCCTCGACTGGTTGGCTGGTAATCATAGGTACGAAATAGCGTCCTCTCTCGAACCTCTTGACATACTCCGCCACCGTCAAATCCCCCTGGCGAAGCTCCAAGAATTCCCATGCCAGTCGTGTCCTGTTGTCAACTGTGAAATACTTCCCATAGAATACCTCCTTAAAATCAGTCCAAGTCATAGTAGCCAGATCTACGGTCAGCCGCGCACCCTCCCACAATACTCGAGTATCATCTCGGAGCATGAATATCGCACACCTGACCTTGTCCGCATCTGTGAGCTGCATGAAGTCAAATATCGTTTCCAGAGATCGAATCCATCCCTCTGCAGCGATTGGGTCCGTGGTGCATTTAAACTCCGTCGGTCCAAGCCCCAGAAACTGCTTGTAGACTGGTTGCGTGCTAGGTGTAGAACGTCTGGGTGTGCTCCCCTGCTCCCTAGCCTGCAATATTTTTTGAATCTGTTCCCCATGAATGTGGTTCTGCTCATGTAGGAATGTAGTAAGTCCTTCTACGAACTGGTTGTTCTGACCACCCATCTCTCCGTTGTTGTTGTTCCTTCTACCAGCCATAACCTGTACATTTCTGATTTAATCTCATTCATATCCCATAATTACATATCAGTATATCAATCATAATATGACTAAGTTATCACATTAAATACAGAACTAAAATAACGTAGATCTTACAAACTTGTTGGCAGAAGTAGTCGAGTTCCTGACGAGATGGCTGGCGCATGATGTCCCTTAGGAGTGTTGCTCTGATACCAACTGAAATATCCTGTAACCAACCCTCATTTTTTTTATTTGCATCACCCACAAAGCACAAACTAAGCATATACTTATAATGCGACACCATATCAAAATTTCCTTTATCAAACATAAAGCCAACCTCTCTCACAAAGGATGACAAAGAATACCCAATTAAGAACCCTCGACATCACTAAAGTAAAAAACCCTTCCCATGAAGAACATAAGCTCAACACTCCTAATATCCGGACAACGCCATGTGTCCATCCCGCCTCCTCGTCTACTCCATCCGTAGGCCCTCCGTCGTGTCCAGGGACACATCCTCACCTATAATGTAGGCATCATGAATCTACAACCAAGCAAGTATTATCTATAAAATACCATAAAAATGGGGAATAATGATAAGGAAATTTTCTAGAATTTTTGGAGATTTTTCGGGAATTTTGGGAGCTCGTATGGACGAGTTTTCGAGGATAAAAGTGGGCCCCGGAAAAGCCTGTTTAGGCTACCCTGTTTTAGTGAGGAAAAGTTGATTTTTCTTTATATATTTTCTTTTCTCATTTTATTTCCTCCGTTTCTTTCTCCCAGACGCCGTGCCCTTACCCGTGCCCGACGATTTTCTTCTCCAAAACCGGTGACGTGATCCTTTCTTCATCCTGTCTTCTTCTCGATCTCTGCCCTAGAGCTTCTACTCCGATTTCCTCTCCTCTGGCTGACGCGACGCCAACCCTTGATTGACCTCCGCCAGCCACCAGATCTGACCAATGCTGCCGACGCCGGGTGCCGCTTCTCCTCAGTCCTAAAGCCGGCCTCTCCTTCTCTTCCTTTCCGATGTCGCACTGGACGGCGCCACCACTTGAGGCCGAAGGGAGCAGCACTGACATTGCCTGGCGCCGCTTCTCTGCATTTGCCGACCTTACAGCATGCCGTAGATCGTCGGCGCCGATTGGGGCTCAGGACATAGAGGTGAGGATCCGGTCCTGAACTAGGAGGGAAGTGACGGGTTAATTCTTCCTTTGCTGGTTCTTCTAATCAGATCTTGGATTTCCTTTCTTGTTGTAGTTTAGGTCAAGTTGAGCCAGGAGAATTAAGTGTTGTGGTGTTTTTGGGATTCGACAGCCATTCATTTCAGCCAACTGAGTCCAGCAGCCATGAACTTTGCAGTGGATCAATGATCCTCCTCTGATCTGTGAATCTCTTGTGTTGACTCTCTAGCTTGCGGATCCAAGCAGAGAAGTGGCTGTAGTACCTTCTATTTGGTCTCTGGTAAAGGGGAAAGCTGCCAGCACAAAATTGGGATTTGGCCATAGGATTCTGGCTACCATAACACTGAATGCCTGGTTGTTTCCATGATATCCATCTTTGATCCGGTTGATATCAGTGTGGTTCAGTGAGGTAAGATTAGGTTGTTGCATGATTTTTGATCCCACTTATTGAATTCAACTTGGTCTAATTAGTGGAAAGGATTTCAGCAGGAATTGTGTACTGTGGGGAGTTCATGGTTTCGGTAGCAAACCCTACAGCATTTTCTTGTTCTAGCAGCAAAAGCACGACTGTATATTGAGGACTGTGATTCGAGATGGGCGTCTCGGCATCGGATTGGTTCGATTCGATCTATATCGGAGGCGAGTACCTCTTGACTTATCTTTTATGATATTGTCAATTGGATATGCATAGTATTTTATAGCTACAAGCAATGATCATGTTTGCCTTTGGTATGTCACTGTTTGTTACCCATAGTATGTTCTGTTGGGCGTTTGTTATGTATCCATGTTTACGTTTCATGATTTATTGCCATGAGTACCTTAGTTCCTAGAGTAGGTGACAGACCATACCTTACTGAGGTTAGGACTAGGTTCTGGATTTTTATTTTCTGGCATGTGTATCTAGATTATCTGATACCTAGGTTTTTATACCATACCTGACTTGTGTACCTTAGATCCTCGGATCTGACCATCAATATTGTGGTACCCATTTTGTATATATATGGATTTTTCTATGCTGATTAGGATAATGCCATGCTTAGTGTCATGTATCATGATTGCATGCTGAGTGATAGTCGACTCCATTATTATGAGCATATCGCCAGTTACATGGATCTGTACACACCACCACTCATGGGTTAGTGGTATATCTGACAGGTGTGTGACGGTTCTACTGTTTGGCTCCGTTGGTCTGGTGACTCAGCGTGGTAGCCGATAGACAATTCTGCTCTGTTTGGCTCCGTTGGTTTAGTGTAGCAGCGTGATAGCCGGCAGGCAGTTGGACTTTGTTTGGCTCCATTGGTCCGCTCATGGGTAGTGTGATGCAGCGTGGTAGCTGACAGAGATTTTCTCCCCGTCACTGTGTACCGGGAGATGAGAGCATTGAGCTCCCCCATTTATGATTTATGGTAGGAGGATAGGTTTACTCCGACAACATCCCGTCCACTCGGTCACTCATCAGGGGTATTGATGTTAGAGTGCACGGTTATCACAGCCCTACCCACTCGGTCTCACCATTGTATGTGAGATGGCTGACTGGTGTCAGGGGTGACTTTGACATTGGCATCATACGCATTGATGCATTTATTGCTTGTGTTTGCTGCATTTACTTGCTGCATTTATATGGATGCATATGATTGACATGCATATAGGATTTTTGACACTCTCGGTTTGACAACCCTTTTGTTCTAGATAGGAGTTCCTGGTGAGTACAGCTTCCTCAGTTACCTTTCAGTTTTGCTTTTTTTTTATATATGATTAGGAAGCTATATTCCATGTTTATTGCTGTTAGATATATCTTACTAGGCATGTCTATTGGTATTCGCTGAGTTGTTGAACTCACCCCCATGGACACTATCTTTTCCAAGTACCAGGTTGTTTATGGTGTCGCTTGGAGTATCCTGCCTGCTGGTCCCCATGTCACCTCAGAAGATCTGTCTTCGCTGTTGTCCATTTGTACTTTGGTATTTGTGTATCTAGCTTGTGTTTCGGTTTTGTTTTCGGAGTGGTGTTTTGTGGTGTGGTGTAAGCCTAGCCGGCTAGTAGTCATGTATTTTGGTTTTCTATCATTTTTCTGCTGTGTTGGTTTTGATTTCAGCCGAATGGGCTGATAAAAATATATATAACTGCGTGGTTGTTGTTATATTTGTCCAGCCGTGTAGGCTGAGATTATTAACTGCGTGGTTGTGTATATATTCCAGCCGCATGTGACTGATGTATATTGTGCATGTAGAAATGATTCAGATTGTCACCCGTACAGGGGAGGTGCTGCCGAAATTTCTTCGGACAGGGACTTCCCCGTGGTGTGACAATTTAGTGGTATCAGAGCAGGTATACGATACTTGCTATGTGTTCTGGATTTTCGAGATTTATCTGATACCAATTTATTCGGTATCAGAGCACGGTTTACGAGTTTTATATCCCGTGTTTTGGATTTCGTGTTTTAGTTTTCTCGATGTGACTTTTGGGTTTTGGGACCTGGCAGCAGCAAGACATCTCCAAGCTATAGGAGGTATGTTGGTATACTGTTATCCTACCTTTTTGTTAGTATATGTACCGTTGACTATTACAGTTTATGACATGTATTAGCATTCTTTATTAGTACCTGTCTGGTTGTTGTAGCACATATTTCATGTATTAGGTAAACCACTGATCATGGTCGACTCAGATAGAGATCAAGGATTACGGTCTTGGGAGACTTTTCATATCATATCACTAGTAGTTTTAGCTTCTGTTACTACTAGTTGGTTAGGAGATGGAGACACATACCAGCCTATGCTATTATTAGCTAGGTAGTGACTAGTAACTATATATTCTAGTTGACTCAGCCAGTAGAATACCGATATACTTTAGTTAGTTTTCGTCGGTAGATGATTAATGTACTCTGGTTAGATCGGTTAATAGAAAACTGATTTACACATGTTGATTTGGGTAGTCGTGGATCGATTTACCTTGAATGCTTATGGAGGATTAGTGTATTCTTGATTAGTTAGTAGATGACCGATTTAGTTATGTTGGTCCGATCAGTAGGGGACTGTCATACTCTATTTTTTAGTGGTTCGAATCTTTGGATTATTTGTGCTTAGTTAGGTATCTAGAGCACATTTGAGTACATGACTCGTACTGACATGGAAAAGACTGAATTAGCCATATACCATTGTCGGCTTGGTCAGTCTATAGAGGATCGATGTATCTTATTTCATGGGTACTTTAGTTTTAGACTGTATGTACCTAGTTGGATTGTCTATGATTACGTTTTCCTGTATGATCTTTATGTTTGATTTTATTTAGTTATACCACTAAACCATGAGAGTAGGTAGCATAGGGTTTGTGTGGTAGATTGGATTAAATATGCTGATTATACATACCTATGTAGTTTATACACTTGATTTTTATGTGTTGTAGGAGTTCTATGATGGACGGTCTAATTGCATGTAGTGGGTGTATAGTTGTCCAGTTATGATTGTTGTGGGTTTATAGTAGATTATACCCGAGTGGTCTGATTGGTTTATTGGAAGTATTTTGTCAATTTAATCTATGTTGTGGAATGTGCACATGTGTTTGAGTGGTTATTTGGAGGTATCTTCTCGATTAATCTGAGTTGTGATATGTGCAGTTGTGTTCGGTGTAATATTCGAGGTATCTTGTTGATTATATTTGTTCTGTGTGTACACTCATGTCGATTATGATTTGTTGGAAGTATTACGTTGATTATACTCTTGGCATAGGTGTATATATGTCATGTGAGTGTTGTTTGAGGTGTATTGTTGATTATACCTATGATGATATATACACACGGGTTTCGGTAAGTGTTGTTTGAGATTTCATGCTGATTATACATGTGTGTGTGTGAGATTGGTGTGTACTAATTGGAGGATCATGTTGATCATACCTGAGTTGTGTGTGCACATGTGTCAGGTGCAATATTGGTAGTCTCATGATGATTCTACCTATGTTGAGTGTAGGATGTGGAGTGCCTACATTATATC
Source organism: Zingiber officinale (assembly GCF_018446385.1). NCBI lineage: Eukaryota > Viridiplantae > Streptophyta > Magnoliopsida > Zingiberales > Zingiberaceae > Zingiber > Zingiber officinale. The sequence continues at coordinate 55,515,371 of NC_055986.1, forward strand.
ATTTGTTGTATTATCCTGTCAACTAATTCTCCTATCAGTGGATGACCCACTAGGATGATGATAGAGTTGACTATGGATTGAATTTGCTTACTGGGTTGTTATACCCTAGGCTACCCACAGTGATCTGTGATAGAGAGATCTCGTGCAGTCTCTAGCTAGATAGTTAGGTGCCTTGGACACTTATGTATTGTTGTGGTGGAGCGTTGCTCCCACATGTTATGGATCGTTTGTGGTGGAGCGTTGCTCCCACATATTGTGGATTGCTTGTAGTGGAGTATTGCTCCCATATATATATTGTAGATACATATTTTAGATTATTTGTGGTGGAGCGTTGCTCCCACATCTGGAGGATTTCTTGTGGTAGAGCGTTACTCCCACATATGTGGTATTTCGTGTGATGGAGTGTTGCTCTCACACTGGAGGATCTATTCTTTGGTGATTTATAATGTTAGGGATCAGATTTCCTGACTTGTTGTCGGGAATCTTATTGTTGAGAATGTCTGATTTACGGACATTATAAGTTCTTGGTTTTATCATTTAGGCTAATAGTGCCTTAGATGTTTTCAGGGACTCGATGATTTTGGTATTCCTAGGATGTTTGGATCAGTTTCCATTGTTTTGTTGACGATGTTGTGATCTATTTCGGATCTGAGGTGAGTCACGTACACCATCTTCGCATAGTTCTAGAGATGTTCGACGGAAACGTCTATATGTGAAGCTCAGTAGTGCGTATTTTGATTGTCTTCTGTGAGATGTTTGAGACACACGATCACCAGTAGGAGTATACCGTGGTTCCACAGGGGATAGAGGTTGTTACCGTTGGGAGCTCGAGGATACTAGCCGAGCTCGATACCCCCATCTTTTCACTTGAGGTATGTGATTTAATTTACCGTTCAGCATTTTATACTCTTTACCTGTTGTTAGTAATTGCTGATGGTAGATAACGAAATTTGGGGACCAAATTTTTATTAGTGGGGGAGAATGTAAAATATCGAAAAAATGGGGAATAATGATAAGGGAATTTTTCAAAATTTTTGGAGATTTTTCGGGGATTTCTGGGAGCTCGTATGGACGAGTTTTCAGGGATAAAAGTGGGCTCCGTAAAAGCCTGTTTAGGCGACCCTGTTTTAGTGAGGAAAAGTTGATTTTTCTTTATATATTTTCTTTTCTCATTTTATTTCCTCCGTTTCTTTCTCCCCGACGCCGTGCCCTAACCCGTGCTCGACGGGTTTCTTCTCCAAAACTAGCGACGCGATCCTTTCTTCATCCTGTCTTCTTCCCGATCTCTGCCCTAGAGCTTCTACTTAGATTTCCTCTCCTCTGGATGACGCGACGCCAACCCTTGATCCACCTCCACCGGCCACCAGATCCGACCAGTGCTGCCGACGCCGGGTGCCGCTTCTCCTCAGTCCTAGAGCCGGCCTCTCCTTCTCTTCCTTTCCGATGTCGCACCGGATGGTGCCACCACTTGAGGCCGAAGGGAGCAGCGTTGACACTGCCTGGCGCTTCTTCTCTGCATTTGCCGACCTTACATCATGCCCTAGATCGTCGGCGCCGATTGGGGCTCAGGACATAGAGGTGAGGATCCGGTCCTGGACTAGGAGGGAAGTGACGGGTTAATTCTTCCTTTGCTAGTTCTTCTAATCAGATCTTGGATTTCCTTTCTTGTTGCGGTTTAGGTCAAGTTGAGCCAGGAGAATTAAGTGTTATGGTGTTTTTGGGATTCGACAGCCATTCATTTCAGCCACCTGAGTCCAGCAGCCACGAACTTTGCAATGGATCAATTATCCTCCTCTGATCTATGAATCTCTTGTGTTGACTCTCTAGCTTGCGGATCCAAGCAGGGAAGTGGCTGCAGCACCTTCTATTTGGTCTCTGGTAAAGGGGAAAGCTACTAGCACAGAATTGGGATTTGGCCACAGGATTCTGGCTACCATAGCACTGAATGCCTAGTTGTTTCCATGATATCCATCTTTGATCCGGTTGATATCAGTGTGGTTCAGTGAGGTAAGATTAGGTTGTTGCATTATTTGTGATCCCACTTATTGAATTCAACTTGGTTTAATCAGTGGGAAGGATTTCAGCAGGAATTGTGTACTGTGGGGAGTTCATGGTTTCGGTAGCAAACCCTACAACATTTTCTTGATCCAGCAGCAAAAGCACGGTTGTATATTGAGGACTGTGATTTGAGATGGGCGTCTCGACATCGGATTGGTTCGATTCGATCTATATCGGAGGCGGGTACCTCTTGACTTATCTTTTATGATATTGTCAATTGAATATGCATAGTATTTTATAGCTACAAGCAATGATCATGTTTGCCTTTGATATGTCACTCTTTGTTACCCATAGTATGTTTTGTTGGGCGTTTGTTATGTATACATGTTTACGTTTCGTGATTTATTGCCATGAGTACCTTAGTTCCTAGAGTATGTGACATACCATACCTTATTGAGGTTAGGACTAGGTTCTGAATTTTTATTTTCTGGCATGTGTATCTAGATTATCTGATACCTAGGTTTTTATACCATACCTGACTTGTGTACCTTAGATCCTCGGATCTGACCATCGATACTGTGGTACCCATTTTATATATATAAGGATTTTTCTATGCTGATCAGGATATTGCCATGCTTAGTGTCATGCATCATGATTGCATGCTGAGCGATAGTCGACGCCATTATTGTGAGCATATCGCCAGTTACATGGATCTGTACACACCACCACTCATGGGTTAGTGGTATATCAAACAGGTGTGTGGCGGTTCTGCTATTTGGCTCCGTTGGTCTGGTGACTCAGCGTGGTAGCCGGAAGACAGTTCTGCTCTGTTTGGCTCCGTTGGTTTAGTGTAGCAGCGTGGTAGCCAGCAGGCAGTTGGACTTTGTTTGGCTCTGTTGGTTCGCTCATGGGTAGTGTGACGCAGTGTGGTAGCCAGTAGAGATTTCCTCCCCGTCACTGTGTACCGGGAGATGAGAGCATTGAGCTCCCCCATTTATGATTTGGGGTAGGAGGATAGGTATACTTCGATAGCATCCCGTCCACTCGGTCACTCATCAGGGGTAGTGATGTCAGAGTGCACGGTTGTCACAACCCTACCCACTCGGTCTCACCATTGTGTGTGTGATGGCTGACTAGCGTCAGGGGTGACTATGACATTGGCATCATACGCATTGATGCATTTATTGCTTGTGTTTGCTGCATTTACTTGCTGCATTTATATGAATGAATATGATTGACTTGCATACAGGATTTATGACACTCTCGGTTTGACGACCCTTTTGTTCTAGATAGGAGTTCCTGGTGAGTACAGCTTCCTCAGTTACCTTCCAGTTTTACGTTTTTCCTATATATGATTAGGAAGCTGTATTCCATGTTTATTGCTGTTAGATATATCTTACTAGGCATGTCTATTGGTATTCGCTGAGTTGTTGAACTCACCCCCGTGGACACTATCTTTTCCAGGTACCAGGTTGTTTATGGTGTCACTTGGAGTATCTTGCCTGCTGGTCCCCATGTCACCTCAGAAGATCTGTCTTCGCTGTTGTCCATTTGTACTTTGGTATTTGTGTATCTAGCTTGTGTTTTGATTTTGTTTCCGGAGTGGTGTTTTGTGGTGTGGTGTAAGCCTAGCCGGCTAGCAGTCATGTATGTTGGTTTTCTATCATTTTTCTGCTGTGTTGGTTTTGATTTCAGCCGAGTGGGCTGATAAAAATATATATAACTGCGTGGTTGTTGTTATATTTGTCCAGCCGTGTAGGCTGAGATTATTAACTGCGTGGTTGTGTATATATTCCAGCCGCATGTGGTTGATGTATATTGTGCATGTAGAAATGATTCAGATTGTCAGCCGTACAGGGGAGGTGCTGCCGAAATTTCTTCGGACAGGGACTTCCCCGGGGCGTGACATTATCTCATGTGATAAAACATGGCATCCACAAAATAGAAGAGATAGGAGATTAAACAATAGAAACATTCAAGAATATTGTATATCAGAGAAGGAAAATACGGTAAATAAAGTTCCTACACAGCTAAATAAGATGAATATGTCACATATCCAGTAACCACAATTAGAGCCAGTCAACAGTCCCATGAACATAGAGGTACCTCGTAGAGAACATGCATCCAGTCATATAGCCGAAACTAACATAAATTTTCAGTATCAGTCAAGTTTGGATGGGCCCTCCTCGGAGCTCATCCCGGGTCACCCATCTCGTACTGCTACCACATATGCTCATATTCAACCATCTAGCTACATAAAAACTTAACCCACCTATAACATAACATAACTTAGTCATTAATTCCATTCTCCTGTAGTCAGTAACCATGCCATTTCATAATACCCTTTTCATTCAAACTTTACCTAACTTAAGAAAAATTATAAGCAGTATAGAATTCTCATGCAATGAGGTAACTGATAAATAGTAATTTAAAGCTTGCAAAACAAGACCATGAGCTTTAAAGAGAACAAATTAGTACCTATAGCAGATATCAGTCCAACGAATCCATCTCACAAAGATCCCAGACAACATTTATTTAAGTTTCCAAACAAAACATGCTAACCAACGTCTACCAAATACCCAAATCCAATATGGAGGACAAATTTCTATCATGGTTGGTCATAAATTTCTAACAACAACATAAGGAGACGAAGCCAATAGCAATCTGATCGATCGAACCACAACAGAGCAACCAAAACCCATTAATTCTTTGAAACTACAGTCAAGAAATCGAGAACCAAAAGAAGAAGAAAAACACCATTCTAGTTAGCCGTAACCGCCGGAAGCAGATCAGAATTCCCAATCTAACGAGGAAAAAGAAATACAACTCCGAATACACCATCATCCCCATGAAAACTTCAAATCAAACCCGTAAACGATATCACACAGCAGAGAAATGGTATCGAGAGGAACTAGATGAAGAATCCAAACCCAAAATCTCCACAAGAATCCTCAACTGCACCCAAAATTTCATACCGAGCCTAATTCACAACAAGCATTTCTGTCCAGTAATTTTAACAAACAGATAACATGCACACACTAAACTTCATTCATTACGGAAGACTCGAATCCAAAATCAAACCCGCTAATCAAATACCAGTCAAATCCTCCAGAAGAGTATAACGTAGAATTCGTTTCCATCCAAAAGCAGAAAGCATTGCCAAAAATTCCAGAAGCATATCTGAAACACATCTTAACAGAGCGGAAGCCAATCGGAAACATCTCCAAGAAAAGCCGATCAAAACCTACCTCTACAAGAAGAACAATCAGACAACATCTCCATGGAAGCTAATCGAAACATCTCCAACAAGAAGAACAAACAGAAACATCTACAAGAAAACCAATCAAAAACTTCTCTAACAAGAAGAATTATCAGAAGCATCTACAAATAGAACAATCAACAATCCACAAGGAAGGAAACGAAACAAGCAGCATCCTCAACAAGAAGAAAAACCAGTTGAAATCTATGTCAAGCGCCTCAACCTCTCTAGGCTTTTCCCACCCTTCTATACATCACGGATATCAAGCTATCGCAGTGAGATACACTTACCTACTCTTGCGTTTCCTCGTCCTCCCCGAAACCCCCGCGGCTTCCGCTGCGTGTCCTTATTTTCCCCTGTCCGATATGCTCCACATGGTGGAAATCGGCTGCCAGCTCTGACGCCGCACTCACTCCACCGCGAGGGTGAAGATCTGTCAAGGCTTGACAGCGTGTGAGGAGGCAGAACTATTGGGCTGTGGGGATGAGTGTGATACCGGGGAAATAGGGACTTTTATACCTAGGGTTATTAACTTGATATTAACTTAGGTAAGTATGGTTAATGAACTCTTATTTATTTTCCCTCCTAATTGGTGTTAGCTTGGGTAAATTAGGTTATTTAAATCCTTTATTTATTCCCTCTCAACCCTATCATTCCAATCCTTCACTATGTCATAATAATTAATCTTTAAGCCCCTTCATCATTATTTTTCCTAGGGTTTCATGAAAATTCAGTAATTTAAACCTCCTGTTAACGCCCATGAAACCTTAATTTGTTGCTTTATTTAATAATCTCCTTAACTAAATATTAGGGGACCTTACAATTACCAGGATTCATAAACTCTAGTACTTAAGCCTGGAGGTCTAGAGTTTGAATCCTAGGGGAGGCAAAAATCCACTAATCAGGGGTGGAAAGTCCTAGTGAGTAACGACACGGTCGACGGTCGACGACCTGAGGGTCGCCAAATGGGCCGCCAAATGGGCCAGGTCGTTACAGGTTCACTTCTACTGTAGCTACAGTTATACTGCTGCTCTTTTCTCTTCTCTACTTCATTCGCTTGCCACCGGTGATTGACTTGAGTGTCGGAGGGTCATCGCCGGGGAACCCCTCCCCGGCTTGGCACTAACGACTTGTGGTTGCAGGCGTAGCTCATTGGAGGTCCACGTCATCTTCAATCTACATCCAATCAATGTGAGTGCCATCTCCCCAGTGTTTGTCGACTCTACTCTCAGATAGGATCAGCCATGTACTCTGCTTCAGTAGTGGATAAAGCAATACAGTGTTACTTTCTGCTTAACCAGCTTACTTGGCATTGACCTAGAAATTAACAGCTTCCACTTGTATTTTTTCTATCTAGTTTGCACTTGGCATAGTCTGAGTCAGAATAGCCAATTAGGTCAAGGGTGCTAGTCCTAGGGTACCAAAGTCCTACATTTAGGGTTCCCTTAATGTATCTAAGTATTCTTTTAATATTTGTTAGGTGTGATTCTTTTGTACAAGATTGGTATCTTGCACACATACCTATTGCAAACAGGATATCAGGTTGACTTGCAGTTAAGTATAGTAGACTTCCTATAGCACTTCGATAACATTTTAAGTCTACTGGTTTTCCTTCTAAGTCAGAGTCAATTTTAACATTAGTTGTCATTGGAGTATTTATATTTTAAGAATTTTTCATGCTAAACTTTCTAATTAGTTCCTTAGCATATTTTGTTTGAAAAATGTATATTCCTTCTTTGGTTTGTTTAATTTGTAAGCCTAAGAAAAAGTTAAGTTCCCCAACTAAGCTCATTTCGAATTTACTTTCCATTAATTTGGTAAATTCTTTTAGAAATTTAGTATTGGTTGAGCAAAAGATTATATCAACTACATAAATTTAGGCTATAAAGATGTCTTTTTCTAAGGTTTTTACAAATAAAGTTTGATCTATTTGACCTTGTTTAAACCCTTTAGATATTAGATAAGTTGATAGGTGTTCATACCAAGTCCTAGGTACTTGTTTTAGTCCATATAGGGCTTTTTTTAACCTAAAGACATGGTTTGGGTGGTCTAACTCCTCAAATCTTGGGGGTTGACTTACATACACCTCTTCCTTGATGAACCCATTTAAGAATACAGATTTTACATCCATTTGATATAACTTGAATCCTTTATGTATTGCATAGGCTAGCAGTATCCTTATGGATTCAAGTCTGGCTACGGGTGCATAGGTTTCACATAGTCTAACCCTTCTACTTGGTAGAATCCTTTTGCTACTAGTCTAGCTTTATTTCTTACTATTTCACCCTTATCATCAAATTTATTTCTAAATATGCATTTAGTGTCAACTATGGATTTATTTATTGGTTTTGGTACTACTCCCCAGACTTGGTTTCTTTTAAATTAAGCTAACTCCTCTTGCATTGCTAAAATCCAGTCTGGGTTAGGTAGAGCTTCTTCTATATTCTTGGGTTCAATTTTAGAAATAAGGGCTATCTGACTTAGATTTTATAGGATGATCTAGTTCAGACTCCTAGGGTTGGGTCATCCAAAATTTGGTCAGATGGGTGGTTGAAACTTATTCTTGAAGGTCTTATGTTAGGAACAACAACTAGTTCTTGTGATTTTCTAGGTTTAATTTGAATTTCTTCATCGTCTTTTATGTTTCTTGTATTAATATTTTCTGTATTTTGATTGAAATTTTTATTTGTTGGATTAGGTAAGTTATTTTCTTCATCAAAAATCACATTAGTTGTTTCTTCAACTTTTAGGGTATCTTTGTTATAGACTTTGTAAGCCCTACTGGTTGTGGAGTACCCTAAAAAGATCCCCGGGGTTGATTTTGATATAAATTTTCCTAAGTAGTCTTTAGTGTTTAGAATATGGACTTTACAACCAAACACCTTTAAATAATTTAAGTTAGGAATTTTATTATAATATATTTTACATTGAGTTTTATTCTGAAATTTATTGATTAGTATTCTATTTTGAATGTAACAAGTGTATTTATTGCCTCAGCCCATAATTGATTATTTATGTTATATTCATTTAACATGGTTCTAGTGGCTTTTTGTAGGGTTTATTTATTTTTCCGTTTTACTAGACCATTTTGTTGGGGGGTTCTAGGGCAGCATTTATCATGTTTGTATCCATTAATTTTGTTGGGGGGTTCCGTAAAGAAAGGAGAAGTTGTTGTCACCAAAATTATATCAGTAGATAACCTGGCAGATCCTTTCACTAAGGCCCTTCCGGCGAAAGCTTTTGATCGGCATGTTGAAGGAATGAGAATAAGATGTATGGCAGCATTTATGACAGCATAGTCTTTTAGTATAAGTGGGAGATTGTTAGAGTGTATACTAAAAGCCTAGCTTTTTGTAAACATTTATTTTTAAATAAAGAATCACATTGGTCAAATGTCTACATTTATATGCTAAGTGTAGTTGTTCAATTAATTTATATTGTAGGTAACATGGTGTGTGGTGTCACACACAGAAGATCATGTTATCAGTTTCTTATAAATTATAAATAGTAGCTCACGACTAAGATGGATAGGAATAAACCATTGGAATAGTTGTAGTATAAATTGATATCAGTTTATCTTGATTATAAAATTACACTAGTACACTCTAAATGTATAGAGCATGACCATTTAAGGTAGTTTCTTTTTATACTGACTACATAAAAGAATAAGACCTTTGTTATTATGGAAGTGTGTGCTCTTAATCCTGATATAATAACAAGTACATATATTTAATATTTATTTCTATAATTTATTAATGGTTGAGATTTAGTTTGATAAATCAAGAGGCCCGATAAGTTGGGAAATAATATTATTTATAGTGTGTGTTGTTGATTATAGAAGGAAACTGTGTCCTAGCAATCTAGGTTGATGATGTCCCCAAGAGGAGCTCATAAGGATTGTCATGTAAATCCTGCAGGTGGACTTAGTCCGACATGACAATAAGGTTGAGTGATACTACTCTTGGAGTTAGATATTAATTAAGTGAGTTGTCAGTAACTCATTTAATTAGTGGACATTCGATTTCTTAAACACAGGGAGATTAACACACTCATGATAAGAAGGAATCCATATAGTAATATGGGATTGGCGTGGTAGTTCAATAATAACTCTTTAGTGGTATGATTTATTATTGATGAACACGAGTTGGGTGTTCGAGGCGAACACGGGAAGCTCAAGTTCATCGGGAGACCAAAACCAATTCCTCCTCTCGGTCCTTGTCGTAGCCTCTTAATTATAAAGTCTTATATCCACCTAAAGCCCACCTTCTTACCCATCCTTAGCTGGCCGGGCAAGCCAAGCTTGGAGCCCAAGCAAGGGCCGGCCAAACCAAGCCTTGGATGGGATTAAGATGTGGCCGGCCTAGCTTGGAGCCCAAGCTTAGGTGGTCGGCCACATAAAAAATAAAAGGGAGTTTATTTTAAAATCTTTCTTTATGTGGAAGCCATGATTTTAAAAGAGAGTTTTAAAAATTAAATCTTTCCTTTCATAGTTTCTATAAAGGATTAACAGAAAGGTTTGATATCTTTCATTATTTGTAGTTAAAAGAATGATTTTAATTTTTAGAGAAAACTTTCCTTAATTGTAATCATCCACATGTTTTAAAAGGGAGATTTTAATTTATAAAAGTTCCCTTTTATAACCAACCATGAAGGGAATTTAAAAGAGAAATTTTTATTTTAAAAATTTCCGAAAATAAATAAGGAAGTTTTAATTTTATGTTTAAAACTTACCTTGTTTAGTGCACATGATGTGGCCGGCCATTGAAAGATTAAAAGAAAGTTTTAATTTAATTTTCCTTTTTAGTCATTGGCAAGGAAAATTAGGAAGTTTTAATTATGTTTAAAACTTTCCTTATTTGCAGATAATGATCCTATAAACAAGAGTTGCATAGATATGTAATTGGTAAATCGTTACCTACCGATCATACTAAATCTTGGGCGTATTAGCCAAAACTAACTCAAGGGTTAGTATGATGTGGATCTTGTCCCACATGAATTATAGAATTCAAGGGGAGCATCATTTAGTTGAAGGCCTAATTAAATGATTTAAAAGAATATGATATTTATTTCTGCATTTATTTCTGTTGTAGAATTTCCATTACGTCAAACACGAACAACTTCTCTCTGCGTTCTGTCCTTAAGAAGGACAAGCTCAACGGAGCAAATTTCCTAGATTGGTACAGGAACCTGAGAATAGTTCTCACCCAAGAACATAAACTGTACGTTCTGGAGCAGCCCATTCCGGAGGCTCCTCCTGCCACTGCCACGCGAGCAGACCGAGATGCTTACAAGAAGCATCAAGATGATGCATTAGATGTGTCCTGTCTTATGCTCGCGACCATGAACTCTGAGCTTCAGAAGCAACATGAGTTGATGGGTGCTTACGATATGGTTTAACATCTTTGTCACATATATCAAGGACAAGCAAGGCACTGGAAGAGGAACTCCAAAGAATACCTGGAAGATCTTAAGAAGAAGAGAAATAAGATTTCTACTTTAGATATACATGTTATAGAAGTCAACCTCTTTATTTCTTCATCGTGGGTATTAGATACCTGATGTGCTTCGCACATTTGTACTAATGTACAAGCGTTGAGAAATAGCAGGGCATTGACGAAGGGTGAGGTAGACCTAAGAGTAGGCAATGGAGCACGGGTTGCTGCTATTGCTGTAGGAACTTACTATCTATCTCTACCCTCTGGCCTTGTACTAGAATTAGATGATTGTTGTTATGTGCCTACCTTGACTAAGAACATAATTTTAGTTTCTTGTTTGGACAAGAAAAGATTTTCGTTTATAATAAAGAACAAATGTTGTTCCGTCTATTTAAACGATATGTTCTATTGTAGTGCACCTCTGATGAACGGACTCTATATTCTAGACCTCGAGAGCCTTATCTATAACATAAATACCAAGAGGTTCAAGTCAAATGACATGAACCAAACCTACCTCTAGCACTGTCGCTTAGGTCATATAAATGACAAGCGCTTATCCCAGCTCCATAAGGATGGTTTGCTAGACTCATTTGATTTTGAATCATATGAGATATGCGAGTCATGCCTACGAGGCAAGATGACCAAGACTCCCTTTAGTGGGCACAGCGAAAGAGCGACTGATTTGTTAGGACTTATACATAGTGATGTATGTGGCCCTTTCAATGTCGCTGCTAGAGGCAGTTATAGGTACTTCATCACATTTACTGATGACTTCAGTAGATATGGTTATATGTACTTGATGACACATAAGTCAGAAACCTTTGAAAAGTTCAAAGAATTCAAGAATGAAGTACAGAACCAGCTTGGCAAGAGTATTAAAATACTTCGATCAGATCAAGGTGGAGAATACCTTAGCCATGAATTTCGTGACTACCTAGCTGAGTGTGGGATTCTATCCCAACTCACTCCTCCTGGAACACCACAGTGGAATGGTGTATCCGAAAGGAGGAATCATACCCGATTAGATATGGTACGATCTAGGATGAGTCACACAGATCTTTCGACATACCTTTGGGGCTATGCTCTAGACACGGCAGCTTTTATACTCAACCGAGTTCCATCCAAGGCCGTGATAAAGATACCATATAGGATATGGACTGGGAGAGAAGCTCAATTGTCTTTCATGAGGATTTGGGGTTGTGAGACTTACGTTAGATGTCAAGTCTCAGATAAATTAGGACCCAAATCTGACAAGTGCTACTTTATAGGATATCCCAAGGAAACTAAGGGATATTACTTCTACATTCCCAGTCAGCACAAGATAGTTGTGGCAAAGACTGGAGTCTTTCTAGAAAGGGACTTTGTTTCTAGAAAGACTAGTAGGAGTACATTCGATCTTGAAGAAGTTCAAGATGCGGATCCTAGCACTGAAGCCTCGATGGAAGTTGAACTGGAACCACAAAGTGTTGTGGATGATGTTGTTCCACAAAGAGTTGAGGAACAATAACCAGTTCAAGTAGACCTACCTCTTCGCAGGTCTTATAGGGTATGTCGTCAGCCTGAGAGATACTCATTTCTCTTGTCTGACCATGATGACGTTGTGCTCATAGAGGATGAGTCTATCACCTATCAGGAAGCTGTGATGAGACCAAATTCTGAGAAATGGCTAGAGGCCATGAGATCCGAAATGGAATCCATGTACACCAACCAAGTATGGACTTTGGTTGATCCACCTGAAAGAGTAAAACCCATAGGGTGTAAGTGGGTCTTTAAGAGAAAAACTGACATGGATGGACTTATCTATAAGGGTCGCTTGGTAGCTAAAGGTTTCAAGCAGGTTCATGGTATTTACTATGATGAAACTTTTTCTCCAGTAGCGATGTTTAAGTCCATTCGGATCATGCTTGCTATTGTAGCTTACCATGATTACGAGATCTGGCAGATGGATGTCAAAATCGCGTTTATGAATGGAAACCTACTCGAGGTTGTGTACATGACACAACCTGAGGGTTTTGTAGATCCAAAGCATACTAGCAGAGTATGCAAGCTGCATAGGTCCATTTATAGACTAAAACAAGTTTCTCGAAGCTGGAATCTTTGATTCGATGATGCAATCAAACAGTTTGGTTTCATCAAACAGGAAGATGAACCTTGTGTCTACAAGAAGGTTGTAGGGGACATAGTTATCTTCCTCATATTGTATGTGGATGACATACTACTCATTGGGAAGGACATCCCTATGCTTCAGTCTGTCAAGACCTGGCTAGGAAGTTACTTCTCAATAAAGGACTTAGGTGAGGCATCCCGCATTCTAGGGATATAGATCTATAGAGATAGATCTAAGAGATTGCTTGGCCTAAGTCAGAGTACATACATTGACAGGGTACTTCTTCGGTTTACCATGCAGAACTCCAAGAAGGGATTTCTGCCGATGTCACATGGCATGAGTTTTTCGAAGACTCAAGGTCCCTCTTCTAGAGAGGAGAGAGACCGCATGGATCAGATCCCTTATGCCTCAGCCATAGGATCGATCATGTACGTCATGCTATGTACTCGACTTGATGTCTCGTATGCTTTGAGCATGACGAGCAGATACCAGTCAGATCCAGGTGAAAGTCACTGGATAACGGTCAAGAATATTCTTATGTACTTAAGAATGACTAAAGAATATTTCTTGATATATGGAGGCGATGATGAACTAGCTGTAAAGGGTTACAGTGATGCTAGCTTCCAGACCGACCAGTATGACTATAGATCGCAGTCGGGGTTCGTATTTTGCATTAATGGTGGTGCTGTGAGCTGGAACAGTTTGAAGCAGGACAAAGTAGCTGATTCTACGATAGAGGCTGAGTATATTGCTGCATCAGAGGCAGCAAAGGAGGCAGTTTGGATTCACAAGTTCATCACTGAACTTGGGGTGGTTCCTAGTATTGCTGACCCTATTGAGCTCTATTGTGACAACAATGGAGCTATACCACAGGCGAAGGAATCTCGCTCACACCAGCGGACCAAACACATACTACGGCGCTTCCATCTCATTCGAGAGATCATCGAGAGAGGAGATGTGAAGATTTGCAAAGTACCTACAGAGGCTAACATCGCAGATCCCTTGACCAAGGCTTTGGCACAGAGGAAGCGTGATGGTCACACTAGGTCATTGGGGCTTAGAGCCTACACTGATTATCACTTGTGCTAGTGGGAGATTGTTAGCTAGAGCCCTAGAGCCAATCATTTGATGATTGTATTTTGGACTTGTTGTATCATATTCTATATAAATAAAGGCATTTGGTTTTGGTTATTATACTTACTTTTATTGGTGTCAAATAAACTAAGTATAATAACGTCCTTGAGTAGAAGGTTCTTACCTATATCACTCGGTTAGCTGAACCGATAGTGAGATGATATAGGGAACACTACTCTTAATCATTTCTAGTCAAGTATTAACATTCAGGGACAATGTTAATGCAATAAGACTAGCATGTAGGTCAACTCGATGACTTGATCTCACAAGTCATGGATATAGAGATATCAAGTTGACACATGGGTATGCATTAGAGAATGTATACTGAATGACCCGCCATGAGAAAGTATCATGGATCGTTATATGAGTGTCATATACTTTCTCATATGACTATTAGTATGACTACTAGTCCTTAGACCTGAAGTCACCATGTTTCCCTACATAAGGAGTTATGTACTTTGGTTTCGTCAAACGTCACCCGTAACTGGGTGGACTATAAAGGCGATTACTGGGTATGTAATAAATTATGCGGAGGGATGTGAGTGATGTAGATGGGATATATCCCTACTATATGATGGGAGAGACATCAATATTCTTGATAGAGTGAGACCACGAAGTGCATGACCATGCCCAAATGAGTCAATATAAGATATTGAGCTCATTTGATTTAGTGAGTCTACTTGAAGTTCAAGATTTAGATTGATCAGAGGATGACACGGTCTATGCCTCACATTGATCAATCTAGATGTCTAGGATAGAAGGACACTTGTCATATATTATGAGGAGTCACAATTAGTAGTCACAAGGTGATGTTGGATCTCAACATTCTTGTAACATTGGGTAGTAATAATGTGTTGCTAGATACCGCTCATTACTTATGCTCCTAAATGGGTTTAGGGGCATTGCCAACGTTACAAGAACCTATAGGGTCACACACTAAGGACAATTAGATGGAGATTAGGTTCATATGATGAACCAAGAGGATTAGATTCATTTGATGAATCAAATTGGATTAAGAGTAATCCAAATTGGGCTAATTGAGTTAGACTCAAGTTGATTCATGTATTCAATGAGTCTAATTTAGATTATGACTCATTAAATCAACTTAATTTAATGAATTAGATTCATTATATTAAGTTGGCTTGAATCAAATGGTTAGATTAGATCAACCATGGAAGAGATTTGGTCAAGTTTGACTTGACTTGAGAGGAAGAGGAAGAGTCAAGTTTGACTTGACTAATTGCCACATCATAAGTGAGATGGCAAGATGTGGACCAATGATGATGCTCCACATCATCATGGTGTGCCACCTCATGGAGGTTACAAGCCTCCTTTCCCATTAATGTGGCCGGCCACATTAAATGAGTGGGAGTTACTCAAGTGGCCGGCCACACAAGAGGGTTAATGGGAATGAATTTTCATTCAACTCTCATTCAATCCATCTTCTTCCTCAAGCTCTCTTTTTGCTCCTTCTCTTATCTTGGTCGTGGGTTTCAAGCAAGGGAGAAGAAAGGAGAGTAAGTCTAATCCAAGAAGAAAGGTTAGTGAAAGTCACATAGAGATTTTTTAGAGGAGTGTGTTCTCTTCTTTTCCTTTCTTCTTCTTCCAATCCCATCCGAGAGCATCAAGAAGTGCTAGAACACTTGTGGTGTTCTCTTCTCCATCCTTGTGTATTAGAGAACACATCTTGTTCGTGTGGATACTTCTAGAGGATTGTCTACGTTGACAATCTTGAGATCCGGCACTTCCTTGGACGAGCGGGATTCGAAAAGGGCACGCATCAAGGGTAATTTTCTAAACATATAGATCTAAGAATAGATCTAGTTAGTAAACTCGTACATGTAAAATTTTTTTCTATACTCTTCACACGGATCCGTTGGCTAGGGAGTTTCGGGGTTTCCGCGACGCGAAAAAGCGATTTTCACGGCCGGAAAAACCTAACAGTGGTATCAGAGCCACGTGCGAAGGCGTGTACGAGTTTATTTTGGTTTTTATGAAAAATAAAAATTCTGTGAATTTCTGTAATTTCATGATTTTTATAGTTTTAAAGGGTATTTTTCTCGTAGAAGCGAAGCACAAGTGTTTAGACACTGGTAGACTTCGACTACCGAGAAGATTTTTCCGTTACGGCATTGTTTCGACCCAAATCTTTTTGGGACAGTGGGCTAAGGCGCTGTAGGATCGCTTAGGAGCAACTCGCGATGGTTAGATCGCGGGTAGGGGTACTGCCCCTAACCCCGCAAGGGGATTTGCTCCGCGATTGCGCTCGAAATCGCTAATCGGGATCGCCGGGAAAAATTTACTCATAAAAATTGTAAAAATTATGAAAAATTACAGAAAATTATGAAAAATATATAATTTAGAATTATATATTATTTTTATGATATTCATGGCCCAAAAAGACCCAATATGATTGGATTTGTGTTGTAATTTATAATACGGCTTGCGTGCCGTCATATGTTTGTGTGCGCTGTATTTGATACGCGACCTGCGCGTCGTGCCTCCCTATTTATATTTTAGTTGTAAATTAGATTTAGACTCGAATGTAACTCAAGTTTCAAAATGTAATGTAAATTTTGAAGCGGTGGAAGGTCCACTCAAGACGGAGTTACAGGAAGGCGCGAGCAACACAAGGTGGTAAAAAAGAAGGCGCTTAGGAAGCTGTTGACCTTAAGTTGACCATCCGATCTTCTCATTGGCTTGAGAAGATCGTAGTAGGGCCATGACATAATCACAAAATTATTTAATTAATTTCTTATGTGTGTACGTGATGCATGCTAGTAAAATAGTAATTAATTAGTGCCTAACGATTAGATTAGATCTAAATCGTGCACAAGATGCACCCTTACGATTAGATTAGATCTACATCGTGTACAAGATGCACCCTATCGATTAGGTTAGATCTATATCGAGTATATGATACAACATCGACATTTAGATTAGATCTAAATCATGACAACTCAAAATGCCTACCGTGCCATGATACCTACTACTACCTCGATCACATGTCGTTGTTGAATCTGCCAAAGCAGAGCAACACATATTATCTTGGTAGGGTACGGAGGGACAATCTTGGTCCCGCCTATCAACGCATGGGTGAGTACAACTCAATTAGATTGAGTAACTAGTTAACTCAATTGGATCGAGTACAACTGTAGCCATTCTTCCAACGGTTGGAAAGATAGGACATAGATCCCATTTATATTAATTCTTGGGCGTATTAGCCAAAGCTAAATCAAGTTTTTAATATAACTGCCGATAATGATCCTATAAACAAGAGTTGCATAGAGATGTAATTGGTAAATCGTTACCTACCGATCATACTAAATCTTGGGCGTATTAGCCAAAGCTAACTCAATGGTTAGTATGATGTGGATCTTATCCCACATGAATTATAGAATTCAGTGGGAGCATCATTTAGTTGAAGGCCTAATTAAATGATTTAAAAGAATATGATATTTATTTCTGTTGTAGAATTTCCATGACGTCAAACACGAACAACTTCTCTCTACGTTCTGTCCTTAAGAAGGACAAGCTCAACGGAGCAAATTTCCTGGACTGGTACAGGAACCTGAGAATAGTTCTCACCCAAGAACGTAAACTGTACATTCTGGAGCAGCCCATTCCGGAGGCTCCTCCTGCCACTGGCACGCGAGCAGACCAAGATGCTTACAAGAAGCATCAAGATGACGCATTAGATGTGTCCTGTCTTATGCTCGCGACCATGAACTCTGAGCTTCAGAAGCAACATGAGTTGAAGGGTGCTTACGATATGGTTTAACATCTTTGTCACCTATATCAAGGACAAGCAAGGCACTGGAAGAGGAACTCCAAAGATTACCTGGAAGATCTTAAGAAGAAGAGAAATAAGATTTCTACTTCAGATATACATGTTATAGAAGTCAACCTCTTTATTTCTTCATCGTGGGTATTAGATACCGGATGTACTTCGCACATTTGTACTAATGTACAAGCGTTGAGAAATAGCAGGGCATTGACGAAGGGTGAGGTAGACCTACGAGTAGGCAATGGAGCACGGGTTGCTGCTATTGCTGTAGGAACTTACTATCTATCTCTACCCTCTGGGCTTGTACTAGAATTAGATGATTGTTGTTATGTGCCTGCCTTGACTAAGAACATAATTTCAGTTTCTTGTTTGGACAAGAAAAGATTTTCGTTTACAATAAAGAACAAATGTTGTTCCGTCTATTTAAACGATATGTTCTATTGTAGTGCACCTCTGATGAACGGACTCTATATTCTAGACCTTGAGAGCCTTATCTATAACATAAATACCAAGAGGTTCAAGTCAAATGACATGAACCAAACCTTCCTCTGGCACTGTCGCTTAGGTCATATAAATGACAAGCGCTTATCCCAGCTCCATAAGGATGGTTTGCTGGACTCATTTGATTTTGAATCATATGAGATATGCGAGTCATGCCTACGAGGCAAGATGACCAAGAATCCCTTTAGTGGGCACAGTGAAAGAGCGACTGATTTGTTAGGACTTATACATAGTGATGTATGTGGCCCTTTCAATGTCGCTGCTAGAGGCGGTTATAGGTACTTCATCACATTTACTGATGACTTCAGTAGATATGGTTATGTGTACTTGATGACACATAAGTCAGAATTTTTTGAAAAGTTAAAAGAATTCAAGAATGAAGTACAGAACCAGCTTGGCAAGAGTATTAAGATACTTCGATCAGATCGAGGTGGAGAATACCTTAGCCATGAATTTCGTGACTACCTAGCTGAGTGTGGGATTCTATCCCAACTCACTCCTCCTGGAACACCACAGTGGAATGATGTATCCGAAAGGAGGAATCATACCCTATTAGATATGGTACGATCTATGATTAGTCACACAGATCTTTCGACATACCTTTGGGGCTATGCTCTAGACACGACAGCTTTTATACTCAACCGAGTTCCATCCAAGGTCGTGATAAAGACACTATATAGGATATGGACTGTGAGAGATGCCCAGGTGTCTTTCATGAGGATTTGGGGTTGTGAGGCTTACGTTAGACATCAAGTCTCAGATAAATTAGGACCCAAATCTGACAAGTGCTACTTTATAGGATATCCCAAGGAAACTAAGGGATATTACTTCTACATTCCCAGTCAGCACAAGATAGTTGTGGCAAAGACTGGAGTCTTTCTAGAATGGGACTTTGTTTCTAGAAAGACTAGTGGGAGTACATTCGATCTTGAAGAAGTTCAAGATGCGGATCCTAGCACTGAAGCCTCGATGGAAGTTGAATTGGAACCATAAAGTGTTGTGGATGATGTTGTTCCACAAAGAGTTGAGGAACAATAACCAGTTCAAGTAGACCTACCTCTTCGCAGGTCTTATAGGGTACGTCGTCAGCCTGAGAGATACTCATTTCTCTTGTCTGACCATGATGACATTGTGCTCATAGAGGATGAGTCTATCACCTATCAGGAAGCTGTGATGAGACCAGATTCCGAGAAATGGCTAGAGGCCATGAGATCCGAAATGGAATCCATGTACACCAACCAAGTATGGACTATGGTTGATCCACCTGAAGGGGTAAAACCCATAGGGTGTAAGTGGGTCTTTAAGAGAAAGACTGACATGGATGGACTTATCTATAAGGGTCGCTTGGTAGCTAAAGGTTTCAAGCAGATTCATGGTATTGACTATGATGAATCTTTTTCTCCAGTACCGATGTTTAAGTCCATTCGGATCATGCTTGCTATTGTAGCTTACCACGATTACGAGATCTGGCAGATGGATGTCAAAACCGCGTTTCTGAATAGAAACCTACTCGAGGTTATGTACATGACAAAACCTGAGGGTTTTGTAGATCCAAAGCATACTAGCAGAGTATGCAAGCTGCATAGGTCCATTTATGGACTAAAACAAGCTTCTCGGAGCTGGAATCTTCTATTCGATGATGCAATCAAACAGTTTGGTTTCATCAAAAAGGAAGATGAACCTTGTGTCTACAAGAAGGTTGTAGGGGACATAGTTATCTTCCTCATATTGTATGTGGATGACATATTACTCATTGGGAAGGACATCCCTATGCTTCAGTCTGTCAAGACCTAGCTAGGGAGTTGCTTCTCAATAAAGGACTTAGGTGAGGCATCCTACATTCTAGGGATACAGATCTATAGAGATAGATCTAAGAGATTGCTTGACCTAAGTCAGAGTACATACATTGACAAGGTACTCCTTCGGTTTACCATGCAGAACTCCAAGAAGGGATTTCTGCCGATGTCACATGGCGTGAGTCTTTCGAAGACTCAAGGTCCCTCTTCTAGAGAGGAGAGAGACCGCATGGATCAGATCCCTTATGCCTCAGCCATAGGATCGATCATGTACGCCATGCTATGTACTCGACCTGATGTCTCGTATGCTTTGAGCATGACGAGCAGATACTAGTCAGATCCAGGTGAAAGTCACTGGATAACGGTCAAGAATATTCTTAAGTACTTAAGAAGGACTAAAGAATATTTCTTGATATATGGAGGCGATGATGAACTAGCTGTAAAGGGTTACAGTGATGCTAGCTTCCAGACCGACCAGGATGACTATAGATCGCAGTCGGGGTTCGTATTTTGCATTAATGGTGGTGCTGTGAGCTGGAAGAGTTCGAAGCAGGACACAGTAACTGATTCTACGACAGAGGCCGAGTATATTGCTGCATCAGAGGCAGCAAAGGAGGTAGTTTGGATTCACAAGTTCATCACTGAACTTGGGGTGGTTCCTAGTATTGCTGACCCTATTGAGCTCTATTGTGACAACAATGGAGCTATAACACAGGCGAAGGAACCTCGCTCACACCAGCGGACCAAACACATACTACGACGCTTCCATCTCATTCGAGAGATCATCGAGAGAGGAGATGTGAAGATTTGCAGAGTACCTACAGAGGCTAACATCGCAAATCGCTTGACCAAGGCTTTGAAACAGAGGAAGCATGATGGTCACACTAGGTCATTGGGGCTTAGAGCCTACACTGATTGGCACTAGTGCTAGTGGGAGATTGTTAGCTAGAGCCCTAGAGCCAATCATTTGATGATTGTATTTTGGACTTGTTGTATCATATTCTATATAAATAAAGGCATTTGGTTTTTTGTTATTATACTTACTTTTATTGGTGCCAAATAAACTAAGTATAATAACGTCCTTGAGTAGAAGGTTCTTATCTATATCAATCAGTTAGCTGAACCGATAGTGAGATGATATAGGGAACACTACTATTAATCATTCCTAGTCAAGTATTAACATTCAGGGACAATGTTAATGCAATAAGACTAGCATGTAGGTCAACTCGATGACTTGATCTCACAAGTCATGGATATAGAAATATCAAGTTGACACATAGGTATGCATTAGAGAATGTATACTGAATGACCCGCCATGAGAAAGTATCATGGATCGTTATATGAGTGTCATATACTTTCTCATGTGGCTATTAGTATGACTACTAGTCCTTAGACCTGAAGTCACCATGTTTCCCTACATAAGGAGTTATGTACTTTGGTTTCGTCAAACGTCACCCGTAACTGGGTGGACTATAAAGGTGATTACTGGGTATGTAACAAATTATGCGGAGGGATGTGAGTGTTGTAGATGGGATCTATCCCTCCTATATGACGGGAGAGACATCAATATTCTTGATAGAGTGAGACCACGAAGTGCATGGCCATGCCCAAATGAGTCAATATAAGATATTGAGCTCATTTGATTTAGTGAGTCTACTTGGAGTTCAAGATTTAGATTGATCAGAGGATGACACGGTCTATGCCTCACATTGATCAATCTAGATGTCTAGGATAGAAGGACACTTGTCATATATTGTGATGAGTCACAATTAGTAGTCACAAGGTGATGTTGGATCTCAACATTCTTGTAACATTGGGTAGTAATGATGTGTTGCTAGATACCGCTCATTACTTATGCTCCTAAATGGGTTTAGGGGCATTGCCAACGTTACAAGAACCTATAGGGTCACACACTAAGGACAATTAGATGGAGATTAGGTTCATATGATGAACCAAGAGGATTAGATTCATTTGATGAATCAAATTGGATTAAGAGTAATCCAAATTGGGCTAATTGAGTTAGACTCAAGTTGATTCATGTATTCAATGAGTCTAATTTAGATTATGACTCATTAAATCAACTTAATTTAATGAATTAGATTCATTATATTAAGTTGGCTTGAATCAAATGGTTAGATTAGATCAACCATGGAAGAGATTTGGTCAAGTTTGACTTGACTTGAGAGGAAGAAGATGAGTCAAGTTTGACTTGACTAATTGCCACATCATAAGTGAGATGGCAAGATGTGGACCAATGATGATGCTCCACATCATCATGGTGTACCACCTCATGGAGGTTACAAGCCTCCTTTCCCATTAATGTGGCCGGCCACATTAAATGAGTGGGAGTTACTCAAGTGGCCGGCCACACAAGAGGGTTAATGGGAATGAATTTTCATTCAACTCTCATTCGATCCATCTTCTTCCTCAAGCTCTCTTTTTGCTCCTTCTCTTCCTTGGACGAGCGGGATTCGAAAAGGGCACGCATCAAGGGTAATTTTCTAAACATATAAATCTAAGAGTAGATCTAGTTAGTAAACTCGTACATGTAAAATTTTGTTCTATACTCTTCGCACGGATCCATTGGCTAGGGAGTTTTGGGGTTTCTGCGACGCGAAAAAGCGGTTTTCGCGGCCCGAAAAACCCAACAGGTTGGTGGCCGAAGTTCTTCATCTCTAGGAGATTTTTGGTGGCTGAAACTTGCAAGGAGATGAAGGAGGCTTGGGTGGATTCTCATCTTAGTAGATTGTTGCCCACACGACGTTCGAGATAAGAAGAGGAATACGACAGAAGATCGTGAGGTCTATAAGCTACAAAAGGTATAACTAGTTTTGTTTCTGCATCATAACTAGTTCATCTTTTGTATTAATTTTGAAATACCAAACACAAGAGGCTAACGATTCTAGGTTTTGGATTTATGATTCGATTTTGTGTTTCTTTTGTTTTTCGATATTGTGATTCGATTGTTCTTAATGGTTAAACCTAGGGTTACTGTAAGGAGATTAAATATTGAATTTTGTTGAAAGGCTTTGTCTATGAAGTAGTGGATGATTCCATACCCAAGAAGGCCTAGTGTCTCACCATGTTTAACCTGGAAGCCGATCTCTGAAATAAATATTTAATCAAATTTGCAACATGGGTGGATTTGGATTAATAATGTTAAGCATCATTTGCGATCCAAGTCTTAACCTCTAAGAACAGATAAGTTGAATTTGGAAGCAATAATGTTAAGTTCTGTTTGCGATTCCAAATTTAATTTCTAAAGAACATAATAGGTTGTTAGGAAAGGTTCGGGACTTGTACAAAATTTTTATACAGGGGAACCGGTACGATATTCCGAGTTGCAACAAACAATTGGTATCAGAGCTAGGATTTGCCTCTGTGTGTTTGGTTTTTCAGTTTAATTATACACATGTCATACATATTTTAGGCAAGATAATAGTAGGATGTGCAAATAGATTAACTCTGTGGTTGTAGGCATCCTAGATCCAACTATTATGGCCCTAATGTGATTGTGTGTGATTGGACCCTTGGACATGTCAAGGGCATTTTATGTGTGTGCATAATTGTATTTATTAAATACAGCAGGAGATGTATTAGCCTAGGCTTTTACATTTTTGTTCGATCTAGACTTCATGTACATTCCCTTGGGGAATATAGGATCGATATATGTAAAATTATATTTTTTTTGCAGATCGTATCCTTGCGAGGCGTGGTACTATTGGAGGACCAGAGGCATAGCAGAAAAGGAAGCTCGATGGACCCGACGACATGAACCCTAGGGATGGCAGCACACGGAGGACAATGATGGGAGAAGCTATTTACTGTGATGTGTACTTATATGGTTAAAATTCCTCACCTTAAATAACTAAGTGGGAGAGGGATTTTAAATAAATTCCACGGTCTCCATTACTGGTTTGTAAGTGATGCAAACAGACTTGTGTGTTCGCTCTGAGTGCCTTCCTCCACAACAGATGAGTTTGTTTGCAGATCACTAGATCAAGCTTCCTAAATGGATGATTGAAGGAAATTATTTAGGAGTGTGTGATCCTCTCCAACTAAAGGGGCACAATCTTATTTAATAGACTAAGTATAGTAATGGTACACACTTAGGCACATTTAATAGTATCCTCCCAAATAGAGTCACTGCTATTATTTGTGTGATCAAAGGAAAACCAACTATTAATTTTATTTGTCATAAAGTTAGGATGACAAGATAATAAAATTAATGGGTAAAACCTCCTCTTACAAATGTTTGAATTTGTATACGTCCACACTAACATGGCATACAAAATTCACGGTGTTTTGAGGTGTTGGTGAATTTAAATAATATTGTTTGATGACTCAATATTATTCTAAATTCTAAAGTCTTGACCAAAACTTATTTTGTGATTCTTAGGATGACTTTCAACCCACTGACTATTATTCTGAAAGAGAACAAACTTACTGGTCCCAACTACATATATTGGAAAAGAAACCTAGACATTGTCCTAACTGCTGAAGGCTATAAGTTTGTACTGTTAGAGGTCTGCCCTAATGTACCTAATAGTGATTCTAGTGAAGAGGAGATTGAGTATCATAAGAAATGGGTAAAGGTAGATGAGATGGTGCGGTGTTACATTATGGCTTCAATGTTAAATGTGTTGCAACATCAGCATTAGGACTTGCCAACTGCCTATGACATGATGAACAATCTCAAGGAACTCTTCGGACACCAGAATCGGGCTACTAGGCAAGAGGTTATGAGAAATTTAATGACAACCACCATGTCTGAGGGGACACCCGTAAGGGATCATATCCTAAAGATGATGACTTACTTGAATGAAATACAAATCCTTGGAGCTGAAATCAATGGGGAAACCCAGGTCGATATTATTCTCCAAACGCTACCCAAAAGTTTGGAGGAGTTTAGCCTGAACTACAACATGAATAAAAGGATTTATTCATTAGCGGAACTACTGATGAACTTCAAGCAGTAGAAGGGCTATTTCTTCATAATTCTCAAATTCACTTTGCTGAAAATATTTCTACTTCTAAGTCGAAAGGAAAGAAGAAGAAGAAACAAGCTGGCTCAGCAAAGAAGGTGAATAGATCTGTAGGTACTAGACCAAAAGCTGGAGTGAAGAAGCCAAAGGGCAAGTTCTTTATCTGCAAGTAGTATGGACATTGGAAGGCGGACTACCCTCATAGGAAAGAGAGCAATAAAGGTATATCTTATTCTCTAGTAGTTAAAACATGTTTAGCGGTGTTATCTACCAATACCTGGTGTGTAGATATAGGAGCCACTGATCATGTCTACAATACATTGCAGGGGTTCCAGGAAACCCGACAACTATATGAAGGAGAGATAACCGTCTACATGGGTAATGCTACGAAAGTGGTGGCTGTTGTAGTGGGAGACAACTTATCATTCGATAGGAATAGAACTTTGGTTTTGAGAAATTATCTTTATGTACAAACTTTTAGAAAGAATTTAATTTCAGTTTCTAAACTGTTTGTGGATGGATATTCTATTTCTTTTGATGACAAAGTAGTTATAAAGAAAAATAGGTTATTATCTGTTCTGGTACATTACTAGACAATTTGTATATTCTAAATCCAATTTCTCCCACAAAGTAACAAATGAAAATTAATAACACATCTTCTAATTCTAATAAGAGAAAGGAACCTTCAGAAATGAACCAAACATATCTTTGGCATCTAAGGCTTGGTCATATTAACTTGAGTAGGATTCAAAGGCTAATAGTCGATGGACTCTTGGGTTCATTAGTGTTGGAAAACTTTCCAACTTGCAAATATTGCTTTGAAGGAAAAATGACCAAGAGACCTTTTAAGGCCAAGGGCTGTTGGGAATTTCGGGCCGCAAAAATCGCTTTTTCGCGTTGCGGAAACCCTGATGCCCATGCCACCGGATCCGTGCGAAGTAAAATTTTCGGAAAATCATTACGAGTATGAGTTTCTTATGCTAGTTCTAAACTAGATCTACAAGGAGAAGGAATTTACTCGCAATCCCACTCGTCCAACGGTTCGCCGGATATCGAGATCATCAAGTGTACGATCCTCTAGAAGTATCCACATGAACAAACTAGGTGGAGAAGACCAAACAAAGGTGTGCTAGTACCTTAGATGGTTCGGCCAAGGAGGAGGAGAGGGAGAGCAAGAAGAAAGGAAGAAGAAGGAATGAATGCCTTAAATGAAAATCAAATTTTCATCCACACCATAAGTGGTCGGCCACTTAATGGAGTTGTAACCTCCATTCTTATTTAATGTGGCCATTAAAGAGGAGATTTGTAACCTCCATGAGGTGGCACACACATTTGCTAAACATGATGATGTGTAACACCATTATTGACCACTTAATGCCAACTCACAAATGAGGTGGCAAATAGTCAAGTCAAACTTGACTTTTCATCTTCCTCTCAAGTCAAGTCAAACTTGACATTATAACTCCCATGGTTGATCAAATCCAACCATTTGATTCAAGCCAATTTAATATAATAAATCTAATTCATTTAATTAAATTGATTCAATGAGTCATAATCTAAATTAGACTCATTGAACACATGAATCAAATTGAGTTCAACTCAATTAGTTCAATTAGGATTACTCTTAATCCAATTTGATTCATCACATGAATCTAATCCTCTTGGTTCATCATATGAACCTAATCTCCATCTAATTGTCCTTTGTGTGTAACCCTATAGGTTCTTATAACATTGGCAATGCTCCTAAACCCGTTTAGAAGCATAAGTAATGAGCGGTATCTAGCAACACATCATTACTACCCAAGTTATAAGAATGTTGAGATCCAACATCACCTTGTGACTACTAATTGTGACTCCTCATAAAATATGACAAGTGTCCTTCTATCCTAGACATCTAGATTGATCAATGTGAGGCATAGACCGTGTCATCCTCTAATCAATCTAAATCTTGAACTCCAAGTAGACTCACTCAGTCAAATGAGCTCAATATCTCATATTTGTTGGGACCTTAGATGGCTAGAGGGGGGTGAATAGCCTCTTTGAAAAACACTAAACACAAATTTCTTCAAGAACTTTGTTAGCACAGCGGAATTAGAAAACTAAAACAAGAAAGCACAGCACACTAACTCAGAGATTTACGAGGTTCGGGGATAACTTGCCCCTACTCCTCGGCGTGTCCGTAAGGTGGACGAATCCTCTTGATCTTTCGATAGATCACACCCCGGAAGCTATCCGGCTAAAGGATTCTCCTTCTCGGTGGAGTAACCTCTCCACAAAGTCTTTAACAGCAGTAAGAAATTAAGCACAAGACTTACAGTAGTGGCTCAAGTGAAATGATCAAAGGAAGCTCACAGCCACAATCAGCGAAGAACAAGCGCACTGCTTCAATCTTCCAGAGAGTTTTTCTCCACAGTTTTTCACAGCAAGAGCACAAAAAGCATTATCACGAGAGCCTCTCCTCTCTGCTCTGTAACGGATCTCTGCCAAACCTGCAGCAAATCCCTGCAAATCCCTGCAACCGTCCACGACGTCGCCAATCACGCTTCTTCCTTGTCTGATTGTCTCAGCTCCCACCAATGGCATCCTCGTTTCCACTGGTACCTCTGAGCTTGAACCTATCAGCACAAGTCAAGCTGATTTCGACCAAACGGCTGCCAGCAGATCGCAAACGAGACGTTGCTACCAAAACTGGTTTGTCCGCAGCGAGACACAGCAAAAGCTTTTTCGTCGCCTTCTACTAATGATCCTTAATTTGAATTCACCCAACATCAAGTAATCTGTAACCTGTAACTTCGAGAAAGCTTACAGCAGATGGTTAGAAACGAAATAGGTAAAAGCAATTGCGAATCAGAAACAATAAGAGAAAGCGCATGCAAAACAAGCCATACTGTGGATCGGTCAGCAGACCGATCCACGCTTCTATTTATCGTCACTGATCGGTCTGGTGACCGATCAGGTGCTTGTCTGATCGGTCCCAAGACCGATCCACCCCTTCACGCGAATCGGCATCGAATCACGATCGGTCGTGGACCGATCGGACTCACCGATCGGTCCGTAAGACCGATCGGTATCCACCGCCATCGAGATCATCGATCGGTCCCGGACCGATCGGTATCCACTCGGTGTTATCGAGTGTTATCTGATCGGTCCCGGACCGATCGATACACTCGTGTTATCGAAGTTTTGCGATCGGTCCCGGACCGATCAAGTATACACTCGATGTTATCGAGTGTTGCCCGATCTGCGGATCGATCAGCTGGATCGATCTGACCGATCGGTATCATGCCCGGATCGGTGCAGACCGATCCAAAGCGTGAGTCTCGAGTCAAGCTTCCAAGCTTGCGCCTCACCCCTGACGGTCCGGAGAGCGAACCCTCTCCGACCATACATGCCAAGCTTCCACACTTGGACTTCCCAATTGCCTGGTTTCACTCACCAGGACTTTCCAATTGCCTGGCTTCACTCACCAGGACTTTCCAACTGCCTAACATCTCAGTTAAGACTTTCCCACTGCCTGGCTTCACTCACCAGGACTTTCCAACTGCCTAACATCCCAGTTAGGACTTTCCCACTGCCTGGCTTCACTCACCAGGACTTTCCCGTGCCAAGCTCCTCGCTTGGACTTTTCCCAATCAAGTCAATCAGGTTAACCAAGTCAACCTTGATTAGTAATTAATCTGAGTTAATTTAATATCTGATTCAAACTTAAATCAGTGTTAACATCAAAACAACATCCAGGTCAGACTGTATCAACAATCTCCCCCTTTTTGTTGTTTGACAACACAATTTAAGTTTAGATCAGAAAAACTCTCATATCCATAATTTCAGGGAAATTAAGATCTCCCCCTAAGATGGATATAACTCAGTTACCTTCTCCTCTTTTTTTTTATTGATTCAAAGAGGTCAAATCGTCTCTAAACTTAATTATTCTCTCCCCCTTTGTCAAACACCGAAAAGGTGTAAAATAATGAATAAGACTGACAAGCACCTCCCCCTTTTAACCAATAACGCCTCAATCTTAATCCACAAAAAAAAATGGTATATGAAAAACAATGGCATATGAAACATCATAAGTGTATCATGAATAGTGAAGCATCACAAATAGCATGAATATAAGAAACATAGCTACCATCCAGTTCAGATAAATGTATCAAAGACATAGTATCAACAAAACAATCAAAACATAGAGAATGTCAGCCAACATCCTCATCAAGAGGATCATCCGCAGCATCAGCTGGAAGAGTGGAATCCTGAAGAGGCATGCTGCTGCCTGAGGGTAGCTCACCCGCGGAGTGCTGAGGAGGTGGATGGCCGGCCATCCATCCTAGAAATGCCTGATGTGTCGCCAACTGCTGTCTCTGTAGAGTATCGAAGCGCTGATCAATCTGGAGGCGCAGGCCATCGAACTCTGCAACCACCATCTCCTCGTGGCGGTCAAACCGGCTCTCCAGCTCAGCGATCTGCCAGCGCAGATCTGGATCCTCCTCGCCATATGCAGCAGCAGCAGGAGGACGAGCAACCTGTCGTGGAAGTGGTAGCTCACCCAGTGCCCTCCCATCCTTCCACCTAACCGGCCCATCCTGACTTAGGATTCCGGACTTGGAAAATGCACGTTTCCCAAGTCGACAATCCTGCCTGACCATCTTCACTATCCTCCCCCTAGAGACGTCAATACCCATGGACTCGAGCCAACCAGTAATTATATGCCCAAAAGGCATATAGATGTTGTCGCCGCTCGGTTCGCTATGGGATATGATAGACATATAGACACTCGACATAATATCAAAATCTAGACGTCGACGTAACCCATAAAGCATCAGACAGTGATATGGTCGAATTTCTGCCAACGGTTTAGAGGTGATAGGTAGAAGACATTGTGTGACAACTTTGAAAAGGATGTAGTCAGGAGCAGAGAGTCTAAGGGCTGCAAATGTAGGAAAGTCGTCATCTAACTCATCTAAACCATCCAGTCTCGGATGACCAAAGAAGTACTCATAGATTGAGTCAGAAGAGACATTAAGAGGATGAGGTACGGGTTCAGGCAAAACAGGATAGATGGAGAACACCGTCCCCGAACACAAACGACAACCTAAATACTCAAAGAAGGCAATTATGTTGAGATCAACGTTTTGCTTAGCCACTCTTGTTCTATAACTACCATCAGGAGTCTGATGAAGGTTGTTATAGAATTCAGATACTAGATCAAAGTTGATGTCCCTTTCTAGAAAAACCAAAGAATCGAGCTTGTAGTAGGCAATGGTTTCTAAAATAGAGGGACAAGATTCCTGCATGAACTTCTTATCAACGGATCGACAAGGGAGTAATTTGAAAGTCCTCTCCTTAAATGATTTTTCAAATTGTTGGTTGGGGAATCTCCCCGAACTAGCCGGTTGAGGTCGGGAGGTAGCAGGAGCTTTGGACTTGGATTTGGATTTCTCGGTTGGTTCCTTAGAGGTACCCTCACCACTAGTGGGTTTCTTCCTAACCATTTGGACAATGGGAAACAAAGAGAGAGCACCGGCCATGGGCAAACCACCAAACACAAACCACAGTCACCGTAAGAAACATGATAACGTGAACTGCCAAAGACAATAACAGTAGAGATTAGAGATCGAGAGATTACCTCGGTGCCATTTTGACCTTCGGCTTTTAGAAGACGATGGGTCGAGAATACGGGAGGAAGAAAGGGGCGTCGGGGCGTCGGTCGGCTAGGGTTGTGAAAAAGAAGAAGATCGGGAAGAGAGGAGGTCAGGAGGATTTAATGAGGGGTAGCGCACAGTGTAATCTGATCGGACGGCTGTCCGATCAGGATCGATTTTAACGCACACAGAAAGGGTCTGATCGGTCCCCTTGACCGATCAGGAAACCCTCTGATCGGTGCTCGGATCGATCAGGGGCCTTCCTGCGAACCATAGAGAGCTGATCGGTCCTTGGACCGATCAGAGATCGAACAGAGAGGTTGAAGAGGTTGAGACTCTCCTGATCGGTCCCTGGACCGATCAGATGTGAATCGTCGCGTGAGATCCTCCTGATCGGTCCCTGGACCGATCATTTGTGATTGTCGCGTGCCAGAACCTCCTGATCGGTCCTTGGACCGATCAGTGAGCCAACAGAAAGCACGAAGATATCTGGAGGACCCCTGATCGGACTGTGGACCGATCAGAGAGTCTCCTGATCGGTCGTGAGACCGATCAGTGTCTGATAATTCAGATTTCTGATATCTGAATTCGAGCAACTGATTTCGCAGTCGTTTCTCTCGAGAATTCTGAAAATTCAGAACTTCTCAAATTCAGAACACAGAACTTAAACATCTACGAACAAGAACATTTCCTAATTGCAAGCTCTGAAAGTCCTAACATTCTAGGTTTTTTTTATTAAGTTACAAGTTAGTTTCAGACATTTCAGAGTTTCAAAACCTGAAATATCCAACCCTGTCATGTTTAGTTTCAAATTTGTCAAAATATATCCTAAATTACTATTCTTACATTATCAACTCATCTTATCATTAAAGATACCAATCCAAAGTATCAATCAACACATCAATCATGATTAGATAATTTCTAGACAAAAGTCCAACCAAGATTCCTTTGTTGGAATATATGAGTAAGATCTAGGAGTCAAATACACATGAATTATGTAATGACCTTCCCCATACTCAATTTATGTCTCTTCAACCTACTTATTCAAGGGATGCATAGTACATTTTGAATAAATTGGTTGTTCCTAGCATCTCACCCCATTTCTAGCAAACAAAAACAATTTGTTAAACCTTATCGTTTGTGTGAGATGTCCCCAAATTGCCCAAATCAGTTTCCCAATTACTCTTGTCATTTTAATAGTCCTTATTGATCATGGTGAAGTTCTAATGACCTAAGGAGCCAAACACATTCCCAACTCCCTCCTTAAATGACTAAATTCATTCTCCGGAAGGGGTTTTGTGAAGATATCGGCTAGGTTTGACTTTGACTCAACATATGTGAGCACAATGTCTCCCCTAGCTACGTGATCTCTTATGAAGTGATGACGCACTTCAATGTGTTTGGTCCTCGAATGATGGACTGGATTTTTAGTTAGGTTGATTGTGCTAATGTTGTCGCATAGCACTTGTACACCCTTATAAGAGAGTCCATAATCCTCTAGGGTGTGTATCATCCACAACAACTGTGATACACTCTCTCCCATGGCAATATATTCAGCCTCGGTCGTGGAGAGAGCAACACAATGTTGCTTCCGACTTGACCAACTAACTAAACATGAACCTAAAAATTGGCAACCCCCACTCGTACTTTTCCGATCCAATTTGCACCCAGCATAATCGGAGTCGGTATAACCTATCAAGTCAAATGATTCAGTACGAGGGTACCAAAGACCTACTCTAATTGTGCCTTTAAGGTATCTCAGAATTCTCTTAACTGCAATTAAGTGAGATTCCTTGGCACAGACTTGATACCTAGCGCACATGCCCACAGCAAAGAGTATGTCCGGTCGACTAGCTGTGAGATATAGAAGACTACCGATCATGCTTCTATATTGCGTTAGATCAACTGATTTTCCACTCTCATCATTGTCAAGACGAGTGCTCGTCGCCATAGGAGTGGATACTTCCTTAGAATCACTCATTTTGAATTTCTTAAGCATCTCTTGAGTGTATTTTGCTTGATGGACATAAATGCCATCTCTAGTTTGTTTGATTTCTAGTCCAAGGAAGAATGTCAATTCTCCCACAAGACTCATTTCAAACTCACTTTCCATGTGAGTGATAAATTCATTTAAATAGCCCTTGTTATTTGAGCCACAAATTATGTCATCGACATATACTTGGGCTACAAAAATATTTTCACCATCTCGACGAAGAAATAGTGTTGGGTCTATTTGACCCCTTACAAAACCCTTTTCTAATAGATAAGTCGACAACCTTTCGTACCAAGCTCGAGGTGCTTGTTTTAGCCCATAAAGAGCTTTCTTGAGCTTGAACACGTGGTTTGGAGCTTCGGTATTCACAAACCCCGGTGGTTGTTCAACGTAGACTTCTTCTTTAATGAAACCATTTAAGAAGGCCGATTTAACGTCCATTTGATAGAGCTTGAAACCTCTATGTGCAGCAAAAGCTAGCATTGAACGAATGGACTCCAATCGTGCCACAGAGCATAGGTCTCATCATAATCGAGGCCTTCAACTTGACTATAGCCCTTGGCTACTAGTCTTGCCTTGTTTCTTACTACCTCTCCCTTTTGGTTTAACTTATTTTTGAAGACCCATTTAGTTCCAATAATGGTGGTCTTCTTAGGTCTAGGAACCAAGTCCCACACTTGGCTTCTTTCAAATTGACCTAACTCATCTTGCATAGCTATGACCCAATCAGGATCATGCAATGCCTCATCAACTAGTTTAGGTTCGATTTCTGAGATCAAAGCAACCTCATTCGACTCATTTCTGAAGAATGATCTAGTCCTAACCCTTGTTGGATGTCTCCCACAATCTGGTCTTGTGGATGACTAGAGACTATCCTAGATTGCCTTGGAGTTGGCGGTGCCTCATGAGTGGTCTCACTCGGCACAGGCAAGAGATCAGATTGAGCCCTTTCTTGCCTTTGCTCATCATCTTCAGAGTCAACTTCGACTCTTCCAATGTTTTGATCATTCAAACTTAGATTTCTAAGTTCGAATTGAATTTCTCCTACATCCCTTGATTGATCATTTGATTTAGGGATTTCTTCAAATGCTACGTCTGAGGACTCTTCAATCAATTTAGTCCTCTCATTGTAGACTCGATAGGCTTTGCTGGTAAGAGAGTACCCGACCAGTATCCCTTGATCAGCCTTAGCCGTGAACTTCCCAAGATGGTCCTTGGTGTTTAAGATAAACACTTTACAACCAAACACCCTAAGATGTTTAATTGTAGGCGGTTTCCCAAACCAAAGTTCATGGGGAGTCTTTCCTAAAACCTATGTATTAAAACTCGATTTTGCACATAGCAAGCAGTATTCACAGCTTCAGCCCATAAGTAGCTCGGTAGTGAGTACTCATGAAGCATGCTTCGTGCAACCTCTTGTAGGACTCGGTTCTTTCTCTCCACAACCCCATTTTTTTGTGGGGTCCTTGGAGTAGAGAACTCATGCCTATATCCCTTTTCTTGACAAAACTCTAAAAACCTATGATTTTGAAATTCCCTACCATGATCACTTCTAATGGTTTTAATTGTTGTCGATTTTTCATTTTCAGTTCTTCTACAAAAGGAAATAAAAATATCTATAGTTTGGTCCTTATGTTTCAAGAAGAAAGTCCATGTGTATCTAGTAAAATCATCAACGATTACCAAACAATATCTACTTCCATTCAATGATATTACACTATTGCAATCAAATAGGTCCATGTGCAATAAATCTAAAGCAAGAGATGTACTTACATTGCTTTTACCTTTATGGACAGCTTTTGTTTGCTTACCCTTTTGACATGCATCACATAGTTTGGTCTTGTGGAACTTGATGCTTGGTAAGCCTCGCACTAATCCTTGGTTGGCCAACTTCCAGATGTTCTTCATGTTTACATGTGCCAATCTTCTATGCCATAACCAAGACTCTTCTTCTTTCGACATGAAACACTTAATCAAAGCATTAGTAGCACTTTTAAATGATACTTGATAAATATTGTCAACCCTTGTGCCTACTAGTACCGTGTCAAGTGTGTCAATGTGTTTAACCAAATATTGACTTGAATGAAATTCAATTGTGTAACCCGTATCACACAATTGACTGACACTTAGGAGATTAAAAGTCATCCCCTTGACTAGAAGGACATTCTTGATATGAAGACATTCGGATATATGAATGTCTCCAATTCCTATAACCTTAAGGCTACCATTATTACCAAAAGACACATTACCTCTACTTTTGTTTTGAATGGTAGTAAACAGTGATTTGTTCCCAGTCATGTGCTTGGAGCATCCACTATCAACAAACCAAGTTGATAGATGCTCCCCCTCGACCAATGCCTACAATACACGAAAAATAGAGGTTTTAGGTACCCAAATCTTGGGACCTAATGCTTCTACAACGAAAGACCTAGGAACCCATGCCTTGGTCATACCTTTCCTAGTTCCATGAACTCTAGAAACATGTGATCTACTATTTTGAGTTCTAGACATTAGAGAAATGAAACTCGACTCCTTGGGTTGATACCTTAACCCGGCTTTGTTGTAAACTGCCCTTTGGGCATTTAGAATCATGTCTAGAGTCTTAGAGCTAGTTGAGAATTTCTCAAGCATTTTCTTGAGTTTTTCAACCTCACCCTTTAAGGCCTTGTTCTCATCCTCAAGGACTTCTAGATGTAGGTCATCGACCTCATCTTCCCTAAGGGTCCTTAAGGTTTTTACTTCTTCTTTCAACAATTTATTTTCTGTTTTTGACTTTTTAAGCAATGTAGATAAGTGAGTGATAGTTTTATAACACTTTTCTATATGAGAAGAGGTTACCTCTTCATCATCCGAAGATGATGAAGCCGTGGTTGAAGCGCTTGAGTCATCACTCTCGGATTCTGACTCTTCCCTTGCCATGAGTGCCAATTGCCGAGTGCTCTTTTCCATCTTCTCTTCTTCCTCCGATGAGCTTGATGAGGACTCATCCCAAGTGGCCTTGAGAGCCTTCTTCTTCTTGGCTCTTTCCTCCTTCCTTTTGGCTCGTTCCTCCTTCCTCTTTAGTTTCGGACACTCGCTCCGAATGTGTCCTTTCTTGCTACACTCATAACATGTAACATTAGATTTATCAAAATTTTGATCATTAGTTTTACCTTTTCCTTTGTATCTTCGGCCTCTTCTCATAATCCTCCTTACGAAGTTCGCCATCTCGCTTGATGATGATCCACTTTCATCATCGGATTCGGAAGAAGAGGTGGATGAGGAAATCTCCTTTTCTTTCTTCTTTTCCTTCTTCCTTCTTCCATCCTTGCTCTTTGGTCCTGCAAATAAAGCAATACCCTTCTCTTTTGACCTTTGTTAGCAAGCTCATGAAGTTCCATCTCACAGAAAAATTCATCTAGTTTAACAATGGAAAGATCCTTGGATACCTTGTAGGCATCTACCATGGATGACCACAAGGCATTCCTAGGAAAAGATTTAAGAGCGTACCTTACTAGGTCACGGTTTTCTACCCGTTCATCCACGGAGTGGAGACCATTGATGATCTCCTTGAATCTCCCATGAAGTTCACTCACCGTTTCATTGTCCTTCATGGTTAGATTTTGGAGCTGATTCAAGAATAGGTCCCTCTTGGCAATCCGAGAATCTCGAGTTCCTTCTTGGAGCTCGATGAGTTTGTTCCATAGGTCTCTTGCACTTGAGAACGGACCTACCTTGACGAGTTGGTCCTTGGCGATTCCACATTGCAAGGTGACCATAGCCTTGGCATCGGCTTGTGCTTTGCGGAGTTGTTCGGTAGACCACTTTGACGACTCGAGTTCCTTACCTTCTTCATCCTTTGGTGGTGTGAAACCTTCCTTGACTGAGAACCACATGGCTATGTCGGTTTTGAGGTAGTACTCCATGCGGCCCTTCCAATATTGAAAATCTGCTCCTTCGAAGTAAGGTGGACGGTTGGTGCTAAATCCCTCCTTCATGGCCATTGTTTTGCTCTTCGGGTTGTTAAGCCGAAATGAAGAGCACCAGGCTCTGATACCACTTGTTGGGACCTTAGATGGCTAGAGGGGGGTGAATAGCCTCTTTGAAAAACACTAAACACAAATTTCTTCAAGAACTTTGTTAGCACAGCGGAATTAGAAAACTAAAACAAGAAAGCACAGCACACTAACTCAGAGATTTACGAGGTTCGGGGATAACTTGCCCCTACTCCTCGGCGTGTCCGTAAGGTGGACGAATCCTCTTGATCTTTCGGTAGATCACACCTTGAACGCTCTCCGGCTAAAGGATTCTCCTTCTCGGTGGAGTAACCTCTCCACAAAGTCTTTAACAGCAGTAAGAAATTAAGCACAAGACTTACAGTAGTGGCTCAAGTGAAATGATCAAAGGAAGCTCACAGCCACAATCAGCGAAGAACAAGCGCACTGCTTCAATCTTCCAGAGAGTTTTTCTCCACAGTTTTTCACAGCAAGAGCACAAAAAGCATTATCACGAGAGCCTCTCCTCTCCACCTTCATATGCCTCTCTGCTCTGTAATGGATCTCTGCCAAACCTGCAGCAAATCCCTGCAACCGTCCACGACGTCGCCAATCACGCTTCTTCCTTGTCTGATTGTCTCAGCTCCCACCAATGGCATCCTCGTTTCCACTGGTACCTCTGAGCTTGAACCTATCAGCACAAGTCAAGCTGATTTCGACCAAACGGCTGCCAGCAGATCGCAAACGAGACGTTGCTACCAAAACTGGTTTGTCCGCAACGAGACACAGCAAAAGCTTTTTCGTCGCCTTCTACTAATGATCCTTAATTTGAATTCACCCAACATCAAGTAATCTGTAACCTGTAACTTCGAGAAAGCTTACAGCAGATGGTTAGAAACGAAATAGGTAAAAGCAATTGTGAATCAGAAACAATAAGAGAAAGTGCAAGCAAAACAAGCCATACTGTGGATCGGTCAGCAGACCGATCCACGCTTCTATTTATCGTCACTGATCGGTCTGGTGACCGATCAGGTGCTTGTCTGATCGGTCCCAAGACCGATCCACCCCTTCACGCGAATCTGGCACCGAAGCCTGATCGGTCTGTGGACCGATCAGGACTCAGCTGGATCGGTCCGTAAGACCGATCAGTATCCACTCAGCGCTACTGAGGATCATCTGATCGGTCCCCGGACCGATCAGTATCCACTCAGTGTGCTACTGAGTGTTATCTGATCGGTCCCCGGACCGATCAGTATACACTCAGTGTGCTACTGAGTTTTGCCTGATCGGTCCCCGGACCGATCAGTATACACTCAGTGTGCTACTGAGTGTTGCCTGATCGGTCTGCAGATCGATCAGGCAACTGGATCGGTCTACAGACCGATCAGCCGTGCCACTGTGCCACTGGATCGGTCAGCAGACCGATCCAAAGCTGTGAGTCTCGAGTCAAGCTTCCAAGCTTGCTGCCCTCACCCCTGACGGTCCAGAGAGCGAACCCTCTCCGACCATACATGCCAAGCTTCCACACTTGGACTTCCCAATTGCCTGGTTTCACTCACCAGGACTTTCCAATTGCCTGGCTTCACTCACCAGGACTTTCCAACTGCCTAACATCCCAGTTAGGACTTTCCCACTGCCTGGCTTCACTCACCAGGACTTTCCAACTGCCTAACATCCTAGTTAGGACTTTTCCACTGCCTAGCTTCACTCACCAGGACTTTCCCGTGCCAAGCTCCTCGCTTGGACTTTTCCCAATCAGGTCAATCAGGTTAACCAAGTCAACCTTGATTAGTAATTAATCTGAGTTAATTTAATATCTGATTCAAACTTAAATCAGTGTCAACATCAAAACAACATCCAGGTCAGACTGTATCAACAATATTGACTCATTTGGGCATGGTCATGCACTTCGTGGTCTCACTCTATCAAGAATATCGATGTCACTCCCGTCATATAGGAGGGATAGATCCCATCTACATCACTCACATCCCTCTACATAATTCGTTACATACCCAGTAATCGCCTTTATAGTCCACCCAGTTACGGGTGACGTTTGACGAAGCCAAAGTACGTAACTCCTTATGTAGGGATCCATGGTGACTTCAGGTCCAAGGACTAGTAGTCATACTAATAGCCACATGAGAAAGTATATGACACTCATATAACGATCCATGATACATTCTCATGGCGGGTCATTCAGTATACATTCTCTAATGCATACCCATGTGTCAACTTGATATCTCCATATCCATGACTTGTGAGATCAAGTCATCGAGTTGACTTACATGCTAGTCTCGTCGATTAACATTGTCCTTGAATGTTAATACTCAACTAGGAATGATTAAGAGTAGTGTTCCCTATATCATCTCACTATCGATTCAACCAATCGATTGATATAGGTAAGAACCTTCTACTCAAGGACGTTATTATACTTAGTTTATTTGGCACCAATACAAGCAAGCATAATAACCAAAAACCAAATGCCTTTATATATAAGAATATGATACAATGAGTTCATACAACAATCATCAAATGATTGGCTCTAGGGCTCTAATTAACAAGGGGTATAGAGCCAAAGATGTGTTAGAACTAGTTCATTCTAATTTTTATGGTCCTATGTCTATTCAGGAAAGATGTGGTTTCGAATACTTTGTCTCTTTTATAGATGACTATTCGAGATATGGGTACATTTACTTGATGTACCACAAGTCTGAATGCTTTGATAAGTTCAAAGAGTACAAGGCTGATGTGGAGAAACGTCATGGGAATACCTTCAAAGTAAGGCTTGTTGCGAAGGGGTACACTCAGAAAGAGGGAATTGATTATGAGGAAACTTTTTTGCTAGTAGCCATACTTAAGTCTATCCAGATACTCTTATCTATTGCCGCTCATATGGATTATGAGATTTGGCAAATGGATGTCAAGACAGCTTTCCTTAACGGAAGTCTTGAAAAAAAAACATCCATATGAAGCAACCAGAGGGATTTATTGCAAAAGGCAGAGAGCATCTAGTGTGTAAGCTCAATCAGTCGATTTATGGACTGAAGCAAGCTTCAAGATCTTGGAACATCTGGTTTAATAAAGTAATTCAGTCATATGGATTTATTCAGTGTCCGGATGAGTCTTGTGTATACAAGAAGTGTGATGGAAACGTGGTGGTATTTCTTATGCTATACGTAGATGACATTTTGTTAGTTGGAAACAATATCAAAGTATTGTCGGAAGTAAGGGTATGGTTGTCCAAGCAATTCGATATGAAGGACTTGGGAGAATGCGCATATATTCTCGAGATCAAAGTAATAAGGGATCGCAAGAAAAGAATATTGTGCTTATCCCAAGCTTCATATATCGATACAATCCTAGCTCGTTTTAGCATGCAAGACTCCAAGAAAGGTTTTCTACCCTTCAGGCATGGAGTATCTTTATCTAAAAAGATGTCTCCGAAGACATCAAAAGAGATAGAAGAAATGAAGGCAGTTCCTTATGCTTCAGCTGTAGGAAGCCTAATGTATGCTATGTTGTGCACGAGACCAGATATCTGTTTTACCGTGGGCATGGTTAGCAGATATCAAAGTAATCCAGGACAGGGACATTGGACTGTCGTAAAGCATATATTAAAGTACCTGAGGAGGACTAGAGACTATATGCTGGTATACCAAGCAGATGATCTGCTCCCTGTGGGTTACACGGATTCTAACTTCCAATCAGATAGGGACAATAGTAAGTCTACATCAGGCTATGTGTTTACCTTAGGAGGTGGAGCCATAGCATGGAGGAGTGTTAAGCATAAATGCGTTTTAGACTCAACCATGGAAGCTGAGTATGTGCAGCCTCTAAGGCAACCAAAGAAGCTGTATGGCTTAGGAACTTCCTAATGGACTTAGATGTGATTCCTGGTTTGCCCAAAATCATCACAATTTATTGTGATAATAGCGGTGCAGTAGCAAACTCGAAGGAACCACGAGCCCATAAGACGAGTAAACACATAGAGCGCAAGTACCACCTGATACGAGACATTGTAAAGCGAAGAGAAGTTGTTGTTGCCAAGATTGCATCAGTAGATAACCTGGCAGATCCTTTCACTAAGGCCCTTCTGGCAAAAGCTTTTGATCGACATG
Organism: Zingiber officinale; assembly: GCF_018446385.1. NCBI lineage: Eukaryota > Viridiplantae > Streptophyta > Magnoliopsida > Zingiberales > Zingiberaceae > Zingiber > Zingiber officinale. The sequence continues at coordinate 55,556,097 of NC_055986.1, forward strand.
TTGAAGGAATGAGAATCAGATGTATGGCAACATTTATGACAGCATAGTCTTTTAGTATAAGTGGGAGATTGTTAAAGTGTATACTAAAAGTCTAGCTTTTTGTAAACATTTATTTTTAAATAAAGAATCACATTTGTCAAATGTCTACATTTATATGCTAAGTGTAGTTGTTCAATTAATTTATATTATAGGTAACATGGTGTGTGATGTCACACATAGAAGATCATGTTATCAGTTCCTTATAAATTATAAATAGTAGCTCACGACTAAGATAGATAGGAATAAACCATTGGAATAGTCATAGTATAAATTGGTATTAGTTTATCTTGACTATAAAATTACACTAGTACACTCTAAATTTATAGAGCAGGACCATTTAAGGTAGTTTCTTTTTATACTGACTGCATAAAAGAACAAGACCTTTGTTATTATGGAATTGTGTGCTCTTAATCCTGATATAATAACAAGCGCATATATTTAGTATTTATTTATTTAATTTATCAGTGGATGAGATTTAGTTCGATAAATCAAGAGCCCTGATAAGTTGAGAAATAATATTATTTATAGTGTGTGTTGTTGATTATAGAAGGAAATTGTGTCATAGCAATCTAGATTGATGATGTCCCCAAGAGAAGCTCATAAGGATTGTTATGTAAACCCTGCAGGTGGACTTAGTCCGACATGATAATAAGGTTGAGTGGTACTACTCTTGGAGTTAGATATTAATTAAGTGCGTTGTCAGTAATTCATTTAATTAGTGGACATTCGATTTCTTAAACACAGTGAGATTAACACACTCATGATAAGAAGGAGTCCATATAGTAATATGGGATTGGTGCGGTAGTTCAATAATAACTCTTTAGTGGTATGACTTATTATTGATGAACTCGAGTTGGGAGTTCGGGCGAACACGGGAAGCTCAAGTTCATCGGGAGACGAAAATCAATTCCTCCTCTCGGTCCCTGTCGTAGCCTCTTAATTATAAAGTCTTATATCCACCTAAAGCCCACCTTCTTACCCATCCTTAGCTAGCCGGCCAAGCCAAGCTTGGAGCCCAAGCAAGGGTCGGCCAAACCAAGCCTTGGATGGGATTAAGATGTGGTCGGCCTAGCTTGGAGCCCAAGCTTAGGTGGCCGGCCACATAAAAAATAAAAGGGAGTTTATTTTTAAAATCTTTCCTTATGTGGAAGTCATGATTTTAAAAGAGAGTTTTAAAAATTAAATCTTTCCTTTTATAGTTTCTACAAAGGATTAAGAGAAAGGTTTGATATATTTACTTATTTATAGTTAAAAGGAAGATTTTAATTTTTAAAGAAAACTTTCCTTAATTGTAATCATCCACATGTTTTAAAAGGGAGATTTTAATTTATAAAAGTTTCTTTTTATAACCAACCATGAAGGGAATTTAAAAGAGAAATTTTTATTTTAAAAATTTCCGGAAACATATAAGGAAGTTTTAATTTTATGTTTAAAACTTGCCTTGTTTAGTGCACATGATGTGGCCGACCATTGAAAGATTAAAAGGAAGTTTTAATTTAATTTTCCTTTTTAGTCATTGGCAAGGAAAATAAGGAAGTTTTAATTATGTTTAAAACTTTCCTTATTTGTCATGACCAAGGATTATAAAAGAGAGGGAGAGGTTGCCCCATGAGATATCACATCTATTATTCTTATCCTTTCTTCCTTGGTGGTGGCCGGCCTTCTTCTTTCCCTATTCTTCTTCCTTGGTGGCGAGCGACATCTCATCTTCAGGAGTTGTTGGTGGCCGAATCTTGTTAGAGGAAGAAGGAGAGATAGGAGACATTGTTTCTTAGCATCCCTTGGAGCTTGGTTGGTGGCTGAAGTTCTTCATCTCTAGGAGATTGTTGGTGGCCGAAACTCGCAAGGAGAAGAAGGAGGCTTGGGTGGATTCTCATCTTGGTAGATCGTCGCCCACATGACATCCGAGATAAGAAGAGAAATACGACAGAAGATCGTGAGGTCTATAAGCTACAAAAGATATAACTAGTTTTGTTTCTGCATCATAACTAGTTCATCTTTTTTATGGATTTTAAAATACCAAACACAAGAAGCTAACGATTCTAGGTTTCAGATTTATGATTCGATTTTGTGTTTCTTTTATTTTTCAATCTTGTGATTTGATTGTTCTTAATGGTTAGACCTAGGGTTATTGTAAGGAGATTAAATATTGAATTTCGTTGAAAGGCTTTGTCTAGGAAGTGGTGGATGATCCCATATCCAAGAAGGCCTAGTGTCTCGCCATGTTTAACCTGGAAGTTGATCTCTGAAATAAATATTTATTCAAATTTGTAACATGGGTGTATTTGGATTAATAATGTTAAGCATCGTTTGTGATCCAAGTCTAAACCTCTAAAAATAGATAAGTTGAATTTGGAATCAATAATGTTAAGTTCTGTTTGTGATTCCAAATTTAATTTCTAAAGAACACAATAGGTTGTTAGGAAAGGTTCTAGACTTGTACAAAATTTTTGTACAGGGGAACCGGTACGATATTCCGAGTAGCAACCAACATAATCTGTAACACCCACAAGATTATGAGATAAGTATATGGGTGTTATTCGCTTTAGAGACTAAAAATATGAAGAATCAAAAAGAAAAAAAAAAGAGATAAGAGAAATAAAAGAAGAGGTGAAGGTTTGAACCTTGAACCTCTCACAAAGGATAGAAATAAAATTATGTATGATAACCACTAGGATAATGAATAATATGTGAATGGGAAATGATGGGAATTGTAGTTAAATGTAAAGCTAAAATTTAGTGAAGGAACAAAGGGAAAATCAAGTGGCTTCTTTCTCTTGTTTACCTCTTGGTTAAGGAAAAAGAGTAGCAAAAGACAAGTTGTCCTTCTCCCTTTCCTTCTCTATTTTTGTGGGGTTTAAGAGGATAATAAAGAGAAGAATTTAGGGAAGGGAATGAGGACATATTCTCATTAAGAAAATACATGCATGAGATAAGGAGGAAGGGAAGCAAAGTTCATTTTGGTAACTTCCACCTACTTAGCATAAAAAGGAAAGGAACTAAAGGTTTTCATTTTTTTTCCTTCTCCCTCACCCTTGCCGAGACTCTAAGCCTCCTCCCTCATCTCCACAAGCCAAGTTTAGGTTTCTCCCTAAGAGAAAACTAAACTACAAGAAGGAGCCTTCAAGGTGTACCCTTCCAAGCAAGAGAAAATCGAAAGGAGTGCTAGAAGAAGAAGCCCCCTACTTCCTCTTCACCAAGGGTACCATTTCTTTAAATATTAACAAGTGATTACTAGGTAAGCTTCCCCTCACCTGTGGTACAATAGTTTGTATGGTTTTTCATGGAGTTAGATCGCTTAAAAACCTAGGACTTGCCTTAAGAAAATTCGGCCAAAAGAAGAAGAAGAGTTTAAGAAAGTTGTAATTAGTTACGCTTACTATCTTTCTTGTGATATGTATTTTATGTAAAAAGTTAATCTAAGGTTTCCATGCTAGAATAATTAATGAAAAATTAGTTTCATGATTTACATGTTTCGGCCAAGCATGAACAAGAAGACTAGGTAAGTTCAAGACTCAAACTAAGCATGTTTTCTTATTCTTTTTGTTATGTACCCTATGATAATGAGGTTGTTAACTTTCCTCTTACTTGTATGTTGTTTGAAACTCCATTTACATGATCATGAATATTCGGCCAAGTAAGGAGTAAAGGCCTAGGAGAGTTTTAAACCTAAGACCAAGCATGCTAAGATTTTTCCTAAGACAAGACATGAAGCTAAAATGTTATGCCATGATTGTATGTTAGTTATGAATTTTATTTCATGCTTATGAGGGTTTGGTTATGATGAGAGTTGATGTCTAGGAAAGTTGAAACCAAGTCTAAGAGGCTCATGACCTTCTTGATAATATAATATGAAACTAGTTGATGTTTTATGGTTGCTTGTTATATAGAATTTTGAATACATGTAACTTTCGGCCACATTAGGTTTTAAAGCTAGTGTGTGTAGGTTATTTTTTTAACTAAGTTTATTCATGTTGTTCCTTGTTATGAAGCCATGAAAATTGTGTAGGGTTTCCATGCTCTTGTGCCACTAGAAACTTAGTTTCATGCTTGTTAAGTTTCGGCCACTACAAATTTAAAGGGTCTAGAGAAATTTGAATCCAACTTATACATGCTTATGATGTCCTTGAGATATATGCTATGAAATGTAGTTGTGGTTCCCATGCTCTCATGCCACTAAAAATCTAGTTCCATGATTTACATGTTTCGGCCCCTACAAGTTTAAAAGCTTAGAGAAATTAGAACCCAACTTATATATGCTTATGATGTTCTTGTGATGTATGCTATGGTATGTAGTTGTGGTTTCATACTCTTATGCCACTAAAAAACTAATTCCATGATTGTTAGGTTCGACCACCTTGAATTAAGGGGTCTAGGAAGTTTGAAATTTTAAACAAACATGCTTATGTTGTTCCTCATGAAAATGTATAACATGTTGGCTTAAGGTTCAACACCTCTATGCTACTTGTAACCTAGGATGAGATAAGCTAGGGTTCGGCCATGATATGATTAGGAGCTTAGGGAACTTAGAACCCAAACTAGATGTGCTTAAGTAGTTCCCTATGAAATATAATATGATATGAGTATAGGGTTTACATGTTTACATGTTGCTTAGAACTTGATTCCTCTTCATGAAAGGTTTCGGCCATGAAATAATTGGAAACCTAGGAGGGCTTAAAAATTTAGGTTAACATGCTTATGATCTTTCTTATGTTGTTATGTGAAGATATCATGAAAATTTTTATGTTGTCTAGAGATCATGTGGTCCTTTCATGACTTTCGGCCATATGGGTTTATTGACTAGATATACCTCACATGCTATGAAGAGATGATATTTAATGATTCCATGAATGATTATGTCTTTATAGGATATGTGTTATGCTCTTCATGTATGCTTATGACCCATGTATGTATGTACTATGTGCTCAAACATGCTTACTTTATGACATGATAAAATGATACGTTCGTTATGCAAGCCTATGATTCATGCATGTGCCGTGTGCCCAAATATGCATGCTTTAAGATAAGTGATATGTTCATGATGTATGTTATGATTCATGCATGTGCTGTGTGCCCAAATATGCATGCTTTAAGATAAGTGATATGTTCATGATGTATGTTATGATTCATGCATGTGTTGTGTGCCCAAAGATGCATGTTTTATGATATGTTAAGAAATATGATATGCATGAAATGATAAGAACTATGGTATGTAAGTTAAGTCATGCTACTTTACTTTATGTATGGCTTGTACCAAGGGTGGGCTCCATAAGCGCCCCGGGGTTGATGGACTAAAAAACGAGCCTCGTTAGGGATGGGCTCCTAAGTGCCCCTAGGTCGATGGACTAAGAAACGGGCCTAGTATGTATGCCTTGTAGGGTTCAAGACTTGCTACCTTGGACCTACATAGGACGCACGCATTTATGTATGTGGTACAAGCCGGGGCCCCAAATCATGTTGAGATTATGTTTAAGTATGTATTGTATAAGTTTTCAAAAGACATGTTGCATATGTTGCATGATATATGTTTAGGGATGTACCATGATTATACTTTATGATTACGCTATGCTAGTTATGATGATGTTATGCTATGATAGGATACGTTTGATGATCATGATATGTTATGCCATGATACTTTATGTTATGTTATAATATGCCATGATATGCTCTTAACATGATACACTTGTCTTTATGTCTTATGACTTGTGATTTTAATATGCTTGACGGTTTTTGTGAGTAGGAAAGGAACTTACTGAGCCATGAGTGCTCATAGCTTACTTTCTTGTACCACAGATAAAGGCAAGGAATGGATGTACTAAGGGAGTAGCAGGAGGGCTTGAAGGATGTGTGCAGTAGTGGACTGGCTAAAAGAAATGACCTGCTTTCATTTAATAAGAAATTTGCCATGTTGATGTTTTACTTTATGACTGCATGACTTTAAGTATGTGTTTGGTATTAAGACCCAAAATATATGATAAGTATGCTATGTGGACCTTTTTTGTCTATTGTGTTTTTTTTTTAAGTAAGAAAAAGGTTTTTAAATTCTCTAAGTAAGACTTCCGCTGTGTTAAGTATGCAAGTGTCGTCAAGTAACCCCCGTCGCCTTAGCAGGAGGGGCGGGGCGTTACATAATCATCAATTATAACTAAGCAATATTAGTTTTTGCTTAGTGACTTGGCTCTATGTGAATCACAGGTCTATGTGTAGGAGCTCAAGTATTAATTTAGTTCTGTTTAAGCTGGTTAACATGTGGGTTGACTTGGTTTATTTACTTTGTTAGCAAGAATTACAAATTGTATTTTCTATAATTTTTAATTTGGATAGATCTCTAACTAAGTCATTTTGACTTATTTTTGAAATGAGTCTGGTATGAGTGTGACCCAGTCTTCTATGCGACAACTTTGTTTCCTCTTGTTGTGTCAGGAGACACTTTAGTGAGGAGGTTGAGGAGGTTAATAGGCCAATTGTGTAGATGTTTTGTTTCCTAATTCCTTTAAGTGTAATTTCAAGATTTTTAACATTTTTAATTAAACACTTAGATTTTGGAAATGTGACTAAGTACCCAGAGTCACATAACTGACTAATGCTAAGTAAGTTAAAATTTAATTTATCAACCAATAGTACTTTTCGAATAATAAAATTGGAACTTAATTTGATATTACCTATTCCGATTACCTTAAGTTTTCCGTCGTTGCTGAACACAACTGACCCTAAGTTCTTGAGTTATAGCTTAGTGAATTTAAATCTCACTACAACAAAGGTGACTTTCCGCAGGGCATCATCAACGACGTGCAGTTAAAGCGCGCCGTTAATAATAGTTTTTACGGTGCGCCTAATTATGTGCGCTGCGGATAGTATAATGTTTATACAAATGACAGTGTGCAGAAAAAATGCGCTGTCAATAAAATTTTCTACGACATGCAAAGTGCGCTGTTAAAACTTAATATTAACAGCGCGCAAAGCACGTTGTTAATAATTATTATATATATAAATAAAGGCATACAAAAATATATGCTATGAATAAATATTAAAAAATATTAACAGCATGCAATATGCGCCGTTAATAATCTTTAAAATTTTCTAAATATTTAGCCAAAATTTTTCACGCTGAAATAAACCTACCGCAAATATTTTTCTCCTGCAATATTTTTCCGCGCATCCTCACGCCCATGAATTAATCTCACGCGAAACAAATCCTCATGCTGTCCGCAAAACCTAAAACGCAACCTCCTCCTCAAGTGATCGAACTCCCTTCGCCGAACCTCTCTGCTGCAGCCCAACTCCTCTCCGCCAACATCTTCGCACAAGTCCTCTCCGGCGAAGTACTCCCGGCCAAAGACCTCCTCCTCACGCGAACTCTCCCTACCGAAGCCTCCTCACGTGAACTCCCTCCGCCGAAACCTCTCTGTCGCAACCTGTAACAACCCGACTCCTGGGTACTAAACTGTGAGCCGGATCGCTACATTAACTACTGAAGCTACTGTGCGGAAATTGGGTAAAATAAAAATTTCACTAACTGACTGGGTTAATCCGACAACTGATACACCCATGCTGTTATAAGGAAGGATTCAAGACCCTTTCTGGTTGGTGTACATGTGCTAAGCAGGATACTTGACCTCCCATCTGAGCTAGGAACTCAGAACTAACTTCCCAGCTAGCTGCTGATCGATCCACGGATCGATCAAACCTGTCGCGATTCTGTACCCTGCTGGATCGGTCTGCGGACCGATTCACTATCTAATGCATGATAAACTATTCTAATAACACGTAGTAACAATTCTAAACTTAAACCAAAGCAAGGTTTACTGGTTCATGACATTTTGACAACTTAAAGTGCATGAAGGTATGAATTTCCAAAAGTTCTAACTGCTTAAACTTGCTAAGGTTCAAAAGTGCCCAAAACATGAAAACTAAACTAATAAACTGTAAAATGCTAAAGTAAATGCTAAATCCTCAAAGGGTCTTTCATTCCAGTTCCTGCCACACACATCCTCATTCGCATTGACCTCCAGCCTCCACTGCTAGTCCACTTTTCCTTTACCTTTATCTGCAGTATAAGAAAAGTAGTATCTGTAAGCTAACAAGCTTAGTAAGAAACCATCTACCTCACAAAAACATGCGACGATGCAATATGATTTTTAAAGCATGCCATTTGAAATAAACTGACTAGGCTAAACATATAAACATGGCATATGATCATACAAGCATAGCAATCAAGAACTGAACATGAGCTATCATAATGTATAAGCAAGGAAGGGCTAAACTGAAGCTAAACTGGTACTGAATTCAAACTCAACTAACATATCTGATTTTTATGAGTTTTGAAAACTAATACATAATAAGTGAAAATACATAATCATGCTGTTTGGGCCCGGCAACTGTACTTGCTGTGCGCGCATCCCTAACTAGACCCGGGTTTGCAAGTCCCGAATTTAGTAGGGTTAACTAGGTTATCTAAACCTAGGGACGACTGTGGGAGTCCAACCCAATGGATATCTGATCCAGTACAGTGCCACTGAAAATAAAATACTGAATATAGCTAACTGTTTTAACTTGCTGTTTCTAGGTTATCTGAACCTAGAGCTAGGTTATCTGAACCTAGAGCTAGGTTATCTGAACCTAGAGGCGACTGTGGGAGCCCACCCATTGGACCGTAGTCCCATAAAACTGAACTAAACTAATGTGATGTTTTCAATGCTTCTAATGCATTTAACTGAGCTATTAAACATAACTGAGGTGGTATTTAGCTACACTAACATTTTACCGAACACTTGGTGTGCTCCAACTCTCTCCTCAAATAGGGAGATCACCTCTAGGCACCCGACAATGTCTAGCATCTCCAACTAAAGGAGAACAACGTGTCCGGCCCGTCTAGAGGTGCTCATCTAGATCCCTAATCCTCGAGGAGGGTTTAAACACACCCTATGTGCCGAAAAACCTGCATATAGCTAAAACTAATGCGTAGGAAACTAAACGGAGCTATTATACCGCAGGTGAGGGGTTTCTTTCCTCGTACGCTAAATTCCTTACAATTCTATTCACTAGAATTCCGGTGGAGATGACCTTCTCGACGACCCGCTCACGTCTTCGCGTTCCTCTTGCGGAGAAGAACCTCTTTCGTGTTGGAGTCGTCGCCGGAAGATGAGCCGAGAGTCCTTGGGTTTGGGCGCCGAGAGAGGAGGAGGAAGAGGTGTGGGCGGCGGTGAGGTTTTTGGAAGAGGGATAGGTCACGGTGAAAAAGAATGTGCCGAACCAAAACAAAAATAACCCAACTCCCACTTAACCTTCCAATTTATACTAAAGACTTAATTCGCCCAACTCCAATATAAATTTTATTGGTTCCCTTTCCTTTCAGCACGACCCTGCTGGGTTCAACTGGTTCCCAACATTATCCCTAAGCCATAGGTCTCGGGTTCGATTCCCGCCTAAGCTATTTTGCGGTTCTAATTATTTTTGCTACTTCCGTTACTTGGAAAATTCCGGAAAAATATCTAAAAATTCCAGAAAAATAACAGAATATTTCTAAAATAGTTTTGAGAATTTTTTCGGGAGTTACAATCCCCCATACCTTATAAAAAGTTCGTCCTCGAACTTAGAACAATTCTGGGTACTTCTGCCTCATGCTGGCTTCTGTCTCCCAAGTTGCCTCTTCTGCTGTGTGACTGTGCCAAATGACTTTGACTAATGGTACTTCCTTGTTTCGCAATTTCTTAACTGCTCGGTCTATTATCTGAATAGGCCGACTATCATAGCTGAGGTCTTCGCGGATCTGTACCGACTGGGGCTCAATCACTTGAGTGACATCTGGGGTATGCTTCTTCAGCATAGAGACATGAAATACATTATGGACAGCTGACATTTCCTGAGGTAGCTCTAGCTCATATGCTACCTTGCCCACTTTTCTGATAATAAGGTATGGTCCCACATATCTGGGACTAAGCTTGCCCTTCTTCCCAAAACGCATCACTCCCTTCATGGGAGCTACTCTAAGGAACACTGTATCCCCGACTGAAAACTCTAAGGGTCTGCGCCGTGTATCAGCATAACTCTTCTGGCGGCTCTGGGCTGTCTCTATCCTCTGGCGGATCTGCTGTATAGCTGCTGTGGTATCTGCAACTAGATCTGTCTGAAGCTCTAGTTCCTTCTGTTCACCACTCTCATACCAGCAGATTGGAGATCTACACCTCCACCCATAGAGAGCCTCGTAAGGTGCCATGCCGATAGTGGCCTGATAGCTGTTGTTGTATGTAAATTCTGCTAAGCTCAGATATTTGCACCAACTTCCCTTGAAGTCTAGGGCACACGCTCGGAGCATGTCTTCGAGTACCTGATTTACTCGCTCCGTCTGACCATCTGTCTGAGGGTGGAATGCTGTGCTGAACTTTAACTTAGTGCCCAACGCTGACTGTACACACTCCCAGAAGTGTGATGTAAATCTGCTGTCTCTGTCTGAAATAATGGTACGTGGGACTCCATGAAGTCTGACGATCTCCTGGAGATACAACTGAGCTAGCTTCTCCATGGAGTAGGATATCTTGATAGCTAAAAAGTGGGCTGACTTAGTCAACCTGTCGACTATTACCCAGATGGCATCAAAACCATTCGTGGTTCTGGGTAGTCCCACTATGAAGTCCATAGAGATATCCTCCCACTTCCATTCTGGAATCTGTATAGGCTGCAGAACTCCTCCTGGTCGCTGATGTTCTGCCTTGACCCTTTGACAGGTGAGGCAGATGCTAACATATCTGGCGATGTCTCGCTTCATCCCGGGCCACCAAAAACGGTTCTTCAGGTCTTGATACATTTTGGTGGAACCTGGATGCATCGCATAGGGAGTCCGGTGAGCCTCATCTAAAATCTGTCTCCGTAGCTCCTCCTGATCTGGAACACAGAGTCTGTCACCAAAATACAACACCCCGCTATCGGACACCCTGAATTCTCCACTTCCTGATTCTGCTAGCCCTTGTTTGATTTTCTGAATTTCAGGGTCCTGCTCCTGAGCTGACTGAATATCACCAAGCAAGGTGGACTCTAAGGTCATAGTAGAGAGCTGTCCAACGATGAGTTCAAGACCGAAATCTACGATCTCCTTCTGTAGGGGCGGTGACATGGCTATAAGAGATAATAAGGTAGCACTGGATTTCCTGCTAAGTGCGTCGGCTACCTTATTGGCTTTCCCTGGGTGGTAGAGGATGTCTACATCATAGTCCTTGACCAGCTCAAGCCATCTGCGTTGTCGCATATTCAGATCCTTCTGAGTGAAGAAGTACTTCAGACTCTGATGATCTGTATACACTCTGCACTGAGCTCCATATAAGTAATGTCTCCAAATTTTGAGAGCGAACACTACTGCTGCAAGCTCAAGGTCATGAGTAGGGTAATTCTTCTCATAATCCTTGAGTTGTCTGGAGGCATAGGCGATCACCTTGCCATTTTGCATCAGTACTGCTCCTAGTCCCAACTTAGAGGCATCACTATAGATGTCAAAGCTGCTGGTGTCGTCTGGTAGAGCCAAAATGGGAGCACTGGTCAACCTCCTTTTTAGCTCGCTGAAGCTGTTCTCACAGTCCTCTGTCCACTGAAATTTTCTGTTCTTTCTGGTAAGAGCTGTCAGTGGGGAGGCTACCCTGGAGAAGTCCTCTACAAACTTCCTGTAATATCCTGCTAATCCCAGAAAGCTCCTGATCTCGCTGGCATTCTTAGGTCTCTTCCAGTTACTTACTGCTTCTATCTTACTGGGATCTACCATAATACCATCCTTTGAGATGATGTGACCCAGGAAGGACACCTGATCTAGCCAAAATTCACATTTCGTGAACTTGGCGTATAGCTGGTTCTGCTGAAGGGTCTCCAATACTAGTTTCAGGTGCTCTGAGTGTTCTTCCTGAGTTCCTGAGTAGATAAGAATGTCATCGATAAATACAATAACAAACTTATCTAAATACTCCCTGAATACTCTGTTCATGAGATCCATGAATGTAGCTGGAGCATTTGTCACGCCAAAAGGCATGACTACGAACTCGTAATGTCCGTATCTGGTCCTGAATGCTGTCTTCGGTATATCACCCTCCTTGACTCTGACTTGGTGATATCCTGATCTGAGGTCAATCTTAGAGAACACTGCTGCTCCCTTTAACTGATCGAACAGGTCATCTATTCTGGGAAGAGGATACCTGTTCTTGATCGTGACCTGATTCAGTGCTCTGTAGTCTATGCATAGCCGCATGCTTCCATCCTTCTTCTTCACGAACAGTACAGGCGCTCCCCAGGGTGAGTGACTAGGGCGTATGAAGCCCTTGTCAAGCAGCTCCTGTAGTTGCTCATGAAGTTCCTTCAGTTCTGCTGGAGCCATGCGGTAAGGCGCCTTGGAAATAGGATTTGTGCCGGGGAAGAGCTCTATCTCAAATTCAATCTCCCTGACTGGTGCTAGGTAACTCTTCAGGGAAGACTGCTGGGTAGTCACATACAACTCGGACCTCTGCTAGCTGTTGGTCCTTGTCCTGGCTGGTATTGACTACTTGTGCTAGGTACCCCGTACATCCCGAATCCATCAACTTCTGTGCCTTCATAGCTGAGAGAAATTTTCTGGCTTTTCTCTTTGGTTCTCCGATGTACTCGAACTGTGCTTCTGCTTCGGGTTGGAATACGACTTTCTGTTTACGGCACTCTATGGAAGCACCGTATCTGATCAGGAAGTCCATTCCAAGGATGACGTCGTAGTCAGTCATTTCCAGCAGGATCAGATCACAAAAGAGTTCCCGGTCTGCTATAATGACTGGCACTGCTCTGAGCCAGTGCGTTGATGCCATGACCTCTCCTGAAGGTAGTGCCGTCAACCACTGAGTACCTCTGGGGGTATTTCTAAATCCTCGGAGAACATCCTGGCTATACCTGAATAGGTTGCCCCAGTACCAAATAGAACAGTAGCACTATACTGAAAAATGTTAATCTGACCTGTGACGACTGTCGAGGCATTTGCTACATCCTCTCTGGTGAGTGAGTAGATCCTCGCATTTGCCATAGCTGGAGGGGCTTCTAATCTGCCCTGGCTGATAAGTGGGCCTTCTAGAGCGGCCTGCATCTGAGGCTGGCCTGCATACTGAATCTGCTGTGGCTGAGGAAGACCGGTCTTGTTCGGGCACTGCTTGGCCATGTGCCCTTCTTGTCCACATTCAAAGCATCCTCATGTGCCCTTGCGACAAACCCCTGGGTGGAATTTCCCATAAGTGGCACACTTTGGATAACTGGGTCGCTTGCTAGATGGTCCTCCTTTTGAGTCACTCCCTGATTTGCGCTTGCTGTTGGAGTTCCCTTTCCAGTTGGAGCTGTGGCCTTGCTGTTTTTGAGTGTGAGAGTTTCCTTGGCCTTGGACTCGAGGAGACTTGCCTCTGCTGCTTCATGCTGTTCGGTAATGCTCTGTGGTCAAGGCATTGCTCACTAACTCCTCGTGGTTTGTGGCTATGTATGCCACCGACCACGTTCATCGCTATCTCGGCCTCGGATCTTGAGCATCAACCGACTCGTTCCTTTTCTGGTCGACTAGCTCGGGCATACGAGCCAACTGTTGAATTTCTTCACGGCTTCCTCAACCGATAGGTTGCCCTGGCGAAACTCGTGAACTCGTCATAGTGGCGGTTGGTAACCCGTATATGAAAGAACTCCTCCAAGAATTCCTTCTCAAAGTCAGCCCATGTCATCTACTGGGCGCTTCGTTCTAATTCTTTCCCACCACATGCGTGCATCTCCCGTCCGGAAGGAGGCACACTTCACCTTCTCGTGCTCCGGCCAGTCCCGAAGCTCCATCGTGCTCTCCAGTGTTTTGAACCATGCTTGTGCATCCATGGTTCACTAGTGCCCGAGAAGTTCTCCGGCTTGACTCGCTGCCACTGGATCGGATAGGCTTCCTTTCTTGGCTCAGCTCTGGGACTGCTGGTGCTGGTACTGGTGCTGGGGCTGTAGGCTGGGCTGATGGCTTGAGGGTGGCTATTTCCTGTTGCTGTTCAGCTAGCTGCTGCTGTAACTGAGCCACTAATGCTGTAAGGTCTGGAGGAGGCACTGAACTGCCTGCCTCTTGCTGGGGCTCAGTAGCTAGTGCCCTTCTAGCTGGGTGTCCTCGTGCCATTTCTAAAGACATAGAGAACATATGTATAACTAATACTATCACAATTATATAATTATTGATATCATGTTCAAAGACTATCTCATACTAACAGGAAGTAGGCATATAAACATGAACTGTAACTAGAAAGCAAAACAAAAAAGAGAGGGGAGGTATTCTTACTTGGAAGCTGCAGGTACAATGCTGATGTGTGTGTAGGAAGTATGGAACACTGCTCTGATACCACTCTGTAACGACCCGACTCCTGGGTACTAAACTGTGAGCCGGATCGCTACATTAACTACTGAAGCTACTGTGCGGAAACTGGGTAAAATAAAAATTTCACTAACTGACTCGGTTAATCCGACAACTGATACACCCATGCTGTTATAAGGAAGGATTCAAGACCCTTTCTGGTTGGTGTACATGTGCTAAGGAGGATACTTGACCTCCCATCTGAGCTAGGAACTCAGAACTAACTTCCCAGCTAGCTGCTGATCGATCCACGGATCGATCAAACCTGTCGCGATTCTGTACCCTGCTGGATCGGTCTGCGGACCGATCCAGGTGGGTCTGGATCGGTCTGCAGACCGATCCAGGTGGGTCTGGATCGGTCTGCAGACCGATCCAGGTGGGTCTGGATCGGTCTGCAGACCGATCCAGGCACCTGGACACGCTGGATGCCTTCTGTTCGATGCTGGACCGGTCGGCTGACCGATCCAGGAGGATACAGTAGCATACTGTATCTGGCTGGATCGGTCGGCTGACCGATCCAGTGACACAGCCAGGCCCTGATCGGTCGGGAGACCGATCAGAGTCTGATTTCACCCGGGGAACTCTGATTTCCAGCACTCTGGTGTGCCAAAATACCCCATAACAACTATCTAATGCATGATAAACTATTCTAATAACACGTAGTAACAATTTTAAACTTAAACCAAAGCAAGGTTTACTGGTTCATGACATTTTGACAACTTAAAGTGCATGAAGGTATGAATTTCCAAAAGTTCTAACTGCTTAAACTTGCTAAGGTTCAAAAGTGCCCAAAACATGAAAACTAAACTAATAAACTGTAAAATGCTAAAGTAAATGCTAAATCCTCAGAGGGTCTTTCATTCCAGTTCCTGCCACACACATCCTCATTCGCATTGACCTCCAGCCTCCACTGCTAGTCCACTTTTCCTTTACCTTTATCTGCAGTATAAGAAAAATAGTATCTGTAAGCTAACAAGCTTAGTAAGAAACCATCTACCTCACAAAAACATGCGACGATGCAATATGATTTTTAAAGCATGCCATTTGAAATAAACTGACTAGGCTAAACATATAAACATGGCATATGATCATACAAGAATAGCAATCAAGAACTGAACATGAGCTATCATAATGTATAAGCAAGGAAGGGCTAATCTGAAGCTAAACTGGTACTGAATTCAAACTCAACTAGCATATCTGATTTTTATGAGTTTTGAAAACTAATACATAGTATGTGAAAATACATAATCATGCTGTTTGGGCCCGGCAACTGTACTTGCTATGCGCGCATCCCTAACTAGACCCGGGTTTGCAAGTCCCGAATTTAGTAGGGTTAACTAGGTTATCTAAACCTAGGGACGACTGTGGGAGTCCAACCCAATGGATATCTGATCCAGTACAGTGTCACTGAAAATAAAATACTGAATATAGCTAACTGTTTTAACTTGCTGTTTCTAGGTTATCTGAACCTAGAGCTAGGTTATCTGAACCTAGAGGCGACTGTGGGAGCCCACCCATTGGACCGTAGTCCCATAAAACTGAACTAAACTAATGTGTTGTTTTCAATGCTTCTAATGCATTTAACTGAGCTATTAAACATAACTGAGGTGGTATTTAGCTACACTAACATTTTACCGAACACTTGGTGTGCTCCAACTCTCTCCTCTAATAGGGAGATCACCTCTAGGCACCCGACAACGTCTAGCATCTCCAACTAAAGGAGAACAACGTGTCCGGCCCGTCTAGAGGTGCTCATCTAGATCCCTAATCCTCGAGGAGGGTTTAAACACACCCTATGTGCCGAAAAACCTGTATATAGCTAAAACTAATGCGTAGGAGACCAAACGGAGCTATTATACCGCAGGTGAGGGGTTTCTTACCTCGTACGCTAAATTCCTTACAATTCTATTCGCTAGAATTCCGGTGGAGATGACCTTCTCGACGACCCGCTCACGTCTTCGCGTTCCTCTCGCGGAGAAGAACCTCTTTCGTGTTGGAGTCGTCGCCGGAAGATGAGCCGAGAGTCCTTGGGTTTGGGCACCGAGAGAGGAGGAGGAAGAGGTGTGGGCGGCGGTGAGGTTTTTGGAAGAGGGATAGGTCACGGTGAAAAAGAATGTGCCGAACCAAAACAAAAATAACCCAACTCCCACTTAACCTTCCTATTTATACTAAAGACTTAATTCGCCCAACTCCAATATAAATTTTATTGGTTCCCTTTCCTTTCAGCACGGCCCTGCTGGGTTCAACTGGTTCCCAACATTATCCCTAAGCCATAGGTCTCGGGTTCGATTCCTGCCTAAGCTATTTTGCGGTTCTAATTATTTTTGCTACTTTCGTTACATGGAAAATTCTGGAAAAATATCTAAAAATTCCAGAAAAATAACAGAATATTTCTAAAATAGTTTTGAGAATTTTTTCGGGCGTTACACAACCCTAACGTTATCTCTCTGCTGAACATCTCCATCCTCTGTCAGACGAAGCGCTCTACTGCGAAGCCCTTTCCTCTGAAGCTCTCCACCAAATTGAACATCTTCGTCGATCCTTCCCTTTCTCAGGTTGGATTTTGTTTTTGTTTTTCTTGTATTATGTTGTTGCTGAGTTGAATACCTATTAGGTTGAACCCTAATTGATTTAGTTGTATTGGCTTTCATTGGCTTTAGTTGCAGAGACTAAATAATTGCCTTCTTGTACTCTTTTGCAATGATATTTAGTTGTTGGACAACTCACCACAACCTACAAGCTACAACTCACCAAGTGCGAGCTAATTGCTCAATAGACAATTAAAGGGTTGTAGAAATTTTTATCATCATTAGATTGGGTTGTGGTTGACATGCAGGTCTAAAGGACAAAATTATACCTCGCCCTTATAAGCTACTATAACTCAAACCTCAACTCCAATAAAAAGAGTTGGTTGTAGAAATCCAGTGAGTCTTTTGTTTATCCTCAAATCCAATACCTTATGTTGATTATTCTCTTGGTATAATTTTTGCAAGCTTGCAAGATAGGTTTATTCTGGCAGCCAAATGCAATATTTGTTTATGCTTATTCTTATCTTTAGTTTGCCTTATTTTTATCAATATTATTGCTGGGGTATTATAGTTAAGCCTGCTGGACTCTATCAAGTACCATTTAATGGTCTTCTCTATGCTCCATGGGCTTTCATATCATGGAGCACTAGTTCATATTCTTTTATGCTCCAACACAGAGAGCTTGATTGATACTGTTTTAATAGAGAGCTTGAACAATTCGGTTTTAATTGATCGTGGAGCATCAATTCCGTTTGGAGTTGGAATAGAGAGCTTAAAGAGGGGAGGTTTAAGTTTGTTGCTACATGTGTTTTAATTTTGTTTTGGTTTGGTTTATTGGAATTAATAAAAGGAGGATGAGAGCAGATATTTTGCTTGATTAATTGGATCTCTCTTTCCATCCACTAGATTTCATTTTTTTTAATCATGCATATATATAAAATTGAATAATCAAAATTACCTATTACGAAATTTCATAATTTCATCCAAATTACCATTTACTATCATCTTGGTAACATGGAAAGTATTTGAAACATGGATTTCACCCTAAAACGTTTTTGTAGAGGGGTTATTAGTATTTTTTTTTATTGTTAATTTGGTATTCATGTTTTATCTTTTATATCTTAATTGCTATTGTTTATCTTCCATTATGCTTGAGTTAGTGTAATTGCTATTGCTGTTGTTAATTTGGTATTTATGCTTCTTTTTGGTATTATTTTTTTAAATAATTAATTTAATTTGGTATTCTGTGCACGAGGTTTAAGCTATGTTTGCTCCCCTTGTTGTGAGATAGAGGCAACTTTTTTTTAATCGGAAGCTTAGATCATTTATGAAATGGATAAGGAATGGATGCGTCTGCCTTCAAGGTTTGTACCTGAGTATGAAGAAGGGGTTCAAAAATTTCTTACACAAGCTAGAAACTATGCCAAAACACGTGAAGTAATCTAATGTCCTTGCAAGCATTGTAAAAATAAGAAGTATATGAAATTTGACCAAGTGAATGAGCACTTAATTATTAAGGGGATGGATCCTTCTTACACTAGTTGGGTCTTCCATGGTGAAAGTTATACCCCACAATTTCAAGAAGAAGGTAGTTCAGGAGGAGTTCAAGTAGAGGATGATAAAACTAGAGAGGAATATCACTTATATAGGAATGTCTTTGTGCCGGGAGAAGAGGTTGGACACACTATATCTGAGGCAAAGGATTATGAATTGCTGATTTATTAGAAGATGCAGAAACTTCTCTCTTCCCTGATTGCACAACTTACACAAAGTTGTCAGCAGTCGTCACATTATACAATTACAAGTCTACTAATGGTCACACTGACAATAGTTTCAATGAGCTCCTTAAGATCTTAGGTGGCATGCTTCTAGAGAAAAACACACTTCCAAAAACTGTTTATTTAATGAGAAAGATATTGAAACCATATGATTTAGGATATGAGAAGATTCATGCTTGCCCGAATGATTGTTGTCTATTTAGAAAGGAGTTTAAAGATTTGGACTCATGTCCAAAGTGTGGTTCCTCAAGATGGAAGGTGGACAAAATAACCTCCAAAGTTCATAAAGGAGTTCCTGAAAAGGTACTATGGTATTTTTCCATAATACCAAGATTAAAAAGGATGTTTACATTAGAAGAAAAGATTGAAGACTTGATTTGGCACTCCAACAACAAAAGTTAAGATCATATGATGCGTCATCTAGTTGATTCAGTAACTTGGGATACAATAAATCATAAGTGGCCAACTTTTGCATCAGATCCTAGAAATCTCTTACTTGGTCTTTCTACAGATGGATTCAATCCTTTTGGTGACCTTAGTTCCAAATATAGTTGTTGGCCAGTAATTTTGGTAAATTACAACCTTTCTCCATTGATGTGCATGGCGAAGGAAAATCTTATGCTAACATTATTGATTCCAGGCCCAAAATAACCTGGAAATGATATAGATGTCTACTTGGAACCCCTTGTTGAGAATTTGAAAGAGTTATGGAACACAGGTGTAGAGGCTTATGATGCATTTAGCAAGTCAATGTTCAATCTGAAGGTTATTTTGATGTGAACGATCAATGATTTTCCTACTTACAGAAATCTAGCTGGATGTACCACAAAAGGAATAGTTGGTTGCCCTATATGTGGTGAAGACATATGTTCAATGTGGCTTAAGTACAGTAGAAAGTTTGCATACTTGGGTCATAGGAGATTTCTTGCTCTTGATCATCCATTTCGTCAGAAAAAGAAGTGGTTTAATGGAAAAAAAAGAGAGAAAAGGGAAACCTAGACCTTTAACTGGGCTACAAATTCTTAATGCAGTGAAAGACATTAAAAATGATTGGGGTAAAAAACAAAAGGGTCAGACTATCAATACTTGTCAAAAAAAGAGGAAGACGCAGGATAATTCAAAAAGGGTACAAAAATTAGTTCAAATGTGGAAGCAAAAGTCAATTTTTTTCGATTTGCCATACTGGAGTGTAAGTTATTTGACTCTCTATTTAATAATTTTTAATAATTTATTATATTTCTGAACTAATACTATGAATGATTACTTATAGGGGCTTCTGTTACGTCACAACTTAGATGTGATGCATGTTGAAAAGAATGTTTGTGAGAATATCATAAGCACATTGTTAAACGTGAAGAAAAAAAATCCAAATATGGTGTTAATGCTCACAAAGATTTGATGCACTTAAAAATTATAGAAGAATTGCATCCTCAACAAAAAGGGGAAAACATGTATCACTTGCCTGCTACACCTTACACATTATCTAAAAAAGAAATGGATGTATTTTGCTCTAGGTTGAAGAAAATAAAGCTACCCGATGGTTATAGCTCAAATATTGGTAATTGTGTTTCTTTAGAAGACCGTAAACTTATCGGACTGAAATCTCATGATTGTCATGTTCTAATGCAACAATTGCTATCAGTTGCATTGAGAAATCTTTTATTGAAAGGTCCACACAATGCTCTATTTCTGCTGTGTGCATTTTACAATGAATTATGTCAAAGAGTGTTAGATAGAAACCGTTTAGAACAACTCGAGGAGAATATTGGCTAGATAGAAACCGTTTAGAACACACAATGTTCCTGTTACCTCTTCAGACTGAATTCAATGGCTAGCACATGGTCCAAGAAAACATGTTATATCTTATACAGGTTATATTATAAATGGATATCGGTTCCACACAATTAATGTTGGAAGGTCGACACAAGATAGTGGTGTTTCAATTGAAGCCAATACTGTTTGTCAATCTAGTGCTAATGATTATTCATATACCATAGGAAGGCTATCATACTATGGGGTTATACGAGATATTGTTTTACTAGACTATTATTCTTTCAAAGTGCTTGTCTTTAGGTGTGATTGGGTCAATCATGAAATTGGTATTAAAATAGAAGATGGTTTTACACTGGTCAACTTACACCAAGGACTAAGTACTTTTGAAAGTGATCCTTTCATTTTAGCATCACAAGCAAAGCAAGTATTCTATTCTAGGGACAATGATGAATCAAATTGGTATGGGTTGCTAAAAGCGCCGCCTCGGGGTATTCATGACATGATTTTGATTGAAGAAAATGCCTATACGTCATCAACACCTCTTGATGTGTCTAGACTTGAGATTAACATTACCGAGAATGAACCATATGTAAGGAATGAGTGTGAGGGAATTGATGTAACTGATCCATGACTTAAATTTTATGGTGTAGATTTTATAGTTAATTACTTCATCTAATAAATTTTCTTTTCAAGTTTCATTATACTTTATTTATTGTTTTATTATATTTTTCTAGTTTGTTATTTTTAGCGATGATCATGTCATATTGTAAATAAGCAGGTTATTAATTATTCAAAAGATGAGAAAAATAGGGAAAAATGTAACAAAGCAGTTGTAGATGAAATTCAGGTGATGTTGTATTCTATTTTAAATCTTGGTTTATTTTAATAAAGTATACTTATACATTTCAATCGCTTTATGCCATTTTGCAAGAAAATATAGATTCCAATAGTCCACGTAATTCATCACAAGATTTGTATAGTAAAGAGAAAATTCATGATGAGAAAATTGATAAGAAAAAGGGACGTGGTCCATCAAAGTTGAATTTGGTTAGTGGTCAACTAAAGCCAAAAGAACTGGAGCATAATAAATTTGGACAACCGATTGGAGATAATTCAGTTAAGTATGCTTCATTCCTAGGTTGCATGATAAAAGAATTTGTGTCATATACATTAGATGGATGGAATGACGTAGACGAAGAAGTGAAGAATAGGATGTGGGATTGTCTTCGGGTAATGTCTTCGGTTACTAATTTTTTCTTGTCCAATATTAATTATAATAAAATATAAATATATTTTCATGCTTCTTAATGTACAGATGAATTATAATGTTGAGGAGTGGGAAAAGAAATTAATCTTTCAAAAGTTGGCTAAGTTGTGGCGCCATAGGAAGTCCAAACTACAAATACCTATACGAGAAACTAATGCTCGTCCAGTTGCTTCACGAAATCTTAGTCTTTTGAAGCCTGAATTTATGGATCAAGATCAATGGGAATTGTTTGTAAAGAGGACACTATCATCCACTTTTCAAGTAAGTATTAATTAATAAATCTTGCTTTTAATGGTTAAAGTTTCTTTTGTTATTTTATGTACTTTATATACATTATTTAGTTTTACATCTATATTGTGAGATGAAGCATTAGCACTAGAAAGGAAAAAACCTGACTTGATACCAAAACTAGTAACCGAAGACTAATGCCTTCACCAGAAGTTGGAAGATAGGTGAAATATAATGCCTTCACCAGAACTTGAGATGAAGCATAATGCCTTCACTTTGGAAGCTGAAGAAACACCAAAACTAGTTAAGTTCAAGATAGGTACGAAATATGAGATGCTTGACCACGTGGCATCTCCCAAAGCATTGACTGCTTTGACAACTTTATCAAAATCTGAGCTTGAAGATATGCTTTTTCTGTTTTCATCACTTGCAAGAATGTGATATTATAATTGTTTGGGTGCATAAAATTAATGGTTCTCATTCATTCAGACAAAGGCTAATTAGTTTACTAATTTCGTAGAAGACTATATCCTTCAAGGTCACTAATTAGTTCATGTTGCTTTATGTTATTTTGATTAACTCTTTTTTAGAGGGGTTATTAATACTTTTGTTACTTTCTTTCCATTTCATATTTTATCTTTTATATCTTAATTACTATTGTTTATTTTTATTTTCCTTGTCTAAGTAATTATTATTTATTGATCCAATGAATGATTAATTATATATGAATATGTTAGACATTTTTTTATTCTCAGGAAAAAAGTGCAAAATTCAGAACAATGAGGAGAAATCAAGATCACATTCACACAATGAGTTGTAGAGGTTATGCCCGTTTGACTTACATGATGGTAAAAAATTTTATTTATTGAACTTTATACAAAAGCTTTTACATATACACTTAATTAGTAACATTATTTGTTCTAACACTGTTTATTTGTTTTATACTTAAGGAAAAAGCAAGTCCTGCAGATACACCAATTACACGATCAAAAGTTTGGATCCAAGGTCACAAGAAGAAAAATGGAGAACCTAGTAGTCAAGCTATCAGAGAGAAAATGGTAATAAACCCATCTCTTTATTATTTGTAGAATTCGCAAAAAAAAAAATAGACAATCTAAATTTTTTATTTTATCATTTTTAAAAGTTATCTTTGCAGAAAGAAATAGAACAATGCCCACCTGAATCTCACAACACAACTAACATTCTTGATGATGCAATTAGTCTTGTATTTGGCAAGGAAGCTCGAGGTAGAGTGTGCGGAATGGGCTTTGGAGTAACACCATCGAAAGTTGGAGCATCTGTGCAACAAAATGAAACTATTAAATGACTTGAAAGTACGGCGAATAACCTTCAACAAGAAATGCAAGAAATGAGGTTCTTGTTTTTTCAAAATATGAGGCAACAAAATGAGCAAGAACAGGTTAGTAATTAAAAACAAAATATATAATATAGAAAAGTTTATCATTAATTGTCATAATTACTTTGAGTTATTTTGTATTCTTGTTAGTAAAATTATCTTATGGTGATATTAATTGACACCATTTGTTTATAAAATTAGGTTGCTAGCAGTGGCATTGGTAGCGGTATTGGTAATGATGTTGGTGGCAGTAGTCATGGGAAAATAAGTGGTAATGTTAACCAACCTCTAACTGTAGCTCAGGTAATTATTTTGTAATTTTTGTTTTCTAAATACATATTTGTTATAAAATAAATATGGTAGAATTAATAATTTTGTATTGTTATACAGTCAAAAATGAAGGGTGTGAGTCATGGAGATATCAGGGATATGCTAAATGTAAGCTACTTCATTAGTGTGTTGATGGAGTTGTGGCAGAAGGTCGAATTGCATCTACAGATTCAAAAGAAAAAGTGCATCACATTCTTCTTGGTGGATCATGCTGGAAAGCTTGGGGTGATAAAGTTTTTGTAGAGAAGGTGGATCTAATTAGACCAAATGATGAAATGCTTTTTCTTGAGGATGCAATAGGAAGTACAGTTGCTTGGTTAACAAAGTTTATAGTTGTGTATGACTGATATAGATTCTATTTATTTTAAAGTCATATACTCTTTTGTACGAAAGAAATTATGTTACTAAGTGAATTTTTTGTAACTAGTTTTGATTCTTTTACTTAAGTGATGTTTATGGTTGAATGTGATATTATAATTGTTTGAGTTTTAATTTTATAATTATGTGTATGTGGTATATGTATGTGATATTATAATTTGCGTGTGGTATTATAATTGTATATAGTATTGTAATTTGTATGGTATCTGTATGTGGTATTTGAATGATTGTAACTGCAGCATGCGATATGCACTGCGAATGCTCTTAATTGCAGCATGCGGCGCATGCTGTTAATACTCTTAATCGTAGCGTGCGGTGCATGCTGCTAATGCTCTTAACTGCAGCGTGTGGCGTGTGTTGGGAATTCTATCGATTGTTCATAACTACACCGCGCAGCGCACGCTGTGAATGCTTGTAACCGCAGCATGCAATGCACACTACGAATGTTGTTGATTACTCTTAATTATAGCATGTCATGCGCGCTATGAATATTTGTAACTGCAGCGTGCGGTGTGTGCTGCGAAAGATCATAACGGCAGCGTGCGATGCGCAATGCGAAAGCACTTAACCACAGCGTGTGGTGCGTGCTGTCGATGTTTTATGACTTTTAACAGCTTGCAGTTATGCAACGTGCAATGTGCGCTGCGAATAGTATATTTGCACGTTGCGAAAAGTCATATTTGGTATAGTGTCTGTCTCTAGTCATGTGTCTGAAGCATCCACTATCTAATATCCATTGATCCAAATCTTTATATTCCTACACATAAAGTATTTGATTTGGTTCAATTTGACAGATCAAAAGATAGTTTGATTGAAATTAACTTCATAATATTTCATCTCTCTCAGTCTAGATTATTAAACATGTTATTCCTATGGGTGACTGTGAGATGGTATTGTGTTTTAATTGAATTTATTAAGTTAATTAGATTTATTAAGTTAAGTTAAGTTATGAATTGGTTAGATTGATTAGATTTATTAATTTAGATTAGATTATTAAGATTTATTAAATGATTAATCAATGATTTATTAATTTAGATTAATTTATTAATATTTATTAATTGATTAATTAATGATTTATTAATTTATTAAGATTTATTAATCGATTACTTAATGATTTATTAATTTATATTAATTTATTAAGATTTATTAATTTAGATTAATTTATTAAGATTTATTATTTGATTACTTAATGATTTATTAATTTATATTAATTTATTAAGAATTTTTTTTATTAATTTAGATTAATTTATTAAGATGTATTAATTGATTAATTAATGATTTATTAATTTAGATTAATTTATTAATATTTGTTAATTGATTAATTTATTAAGATTTATTAATTTAGTTTAATTTATTAATTAATAATTTATTAATTGATTTATTAATGATTTATTAATTGAGATTAATTTAATAAGACTTATTAATTGATTAATTTATTAAGATTTATTAATTTAGATTAATTTATCAAGATTTATTAATTAATTTATTAATGATTTTCTAAATTTTACCTAAGTACATCTCATCCTTTTCTAAATTATCAATCAGGGAGCCTTAAAGGTTTTTGTGAGATGACTAATTTTATCTTTGATTTAGATTATCATTTAAGGATTGATTTCTATTTCAGTTGACTCAAGTTTTACAATCAGTTAATTAAATATTCATTTCAATGATTGACTTCTAGGCTGTGGCGAGACACTAGACCTTCTTGGGTATGAGATCATCCACCACTTTTAGACAAAGTCTTTCAAAGAAATTGGATATTTAATTTCATTTCTGAAACCCCTAGGTCTAACTAAGCAAGTGTAAATCATGCCTAGATCCTTATCTATCATAGTCTAAGCATGCATAATGAAAGCAATAAGACAAGCATCAAACAAATCTATTTATTGATAAAAATAATTTTTCTATTGGCTCCCTCTAGATCATAGCCTCGATAGGGTCTATCAAGGTAATGGATTTTATCCTTGGCGACCCAATATTGACCAAGTCAAACTTGATTAATCAAGTTCGACTTGGGGACCCATGCTTGGACTAACTTTCTATTTGTTCTATTTACAAGTGATAAATAAGATTTGTATTTTTGTTTAACCTTAAATCCAAGTCCAGATTAGTTGTAAACGACTCTTTGTTTTCCAAGAATCATATCAAGATTCTTGGAATCCAAGGTGAACCATTCCAATGTGTCCTTAAGTTCTTTAACTTGAGTTTTTAAGTTGGAGTTTTCTTCCTTAAGTTGTTGGAGTTGAGTTGAACTGGCTCAGTTAAAGAACTTATGTTAGTCTTCTCCTTAAGGATCGTTACCTCCTTTTGGAGTGACTTGACTCGGAGGTTGGATTTAGCTAACTTACACATGAGATAATAACTAAATTATATAATTTATCTATCTGAGAAATTCTTACAGTGGGGTTAGGCCCTTCGGAAACGGATACAGATCCTTGGCTTCTCTCGGATTCTATTTCCGACTTGCTCTCGGTTTTTGATTCGTCAACTTGTTCTCGGGTCATAAGTGCGAGGAAGCTCGTTTGTTCGAGCTCTTCATCAGAGTCTTTTGAAGAAGACTCATCCCATGTCTCCTACAGTGCTTTCTTCTTCCTTTGTTTCTTTGTTTCCTTTTGGTTCGGACAGTTGGCTTTGATGTGACCCTTTTTGTTGCAATCGTAGCAGGTTACTTCGGACTTCACTTTCGGACTTGATTGCACCATCTTGGACTAGATCACCTTCTTGATGTCTTTCTTGGTGAACCCTTTCTTCTTTTTGTAGAGTCTTCATACAAGGTTGATGAGTTCGACTGTTATCTCATCCTCATCTTTTGAGTCCGATTCTTCTTAGTATTCGGGTTCAGTATGGTGCTTGATCTTTGGTTCCCGTGTTCTGTTTGCACTTGCATTCAAAGCAATACCTTTCTTGACCAGAGGTACATTAGTCTATTTATGTAATTTAAACTCTAAGAATAATTCATCTAATCTAATTGAGGAAAGGTCCTTAGAGACCTTGTAAGCATCCATCATTGATACCCACAAGGTTATTAGTTAGAGCCCTAGAGCCAATCATTTGATAATTGTTGTATGGACTCGTTGTATCATATTCTTATATATATATAAAGGCATTTGTTTATGGTTATTATGCTTACTTGTATTGGTGTCAAATAACTAAGTATAATAGCGTCCTTGAGTAGAAGGTTCTTACCTATATCAATCGGTTAGTTGAATCGATAGTGAGATGATATAGGGAACACTACTCTTAATCATTCCTAGTCAAGTATTAGCATCCAAGGACAATGTTAATGCGACGAGACTAACATGTAGGTCAACTCGATGACTTGATCTCACAAGTCATGGATATGGAGATATCAAGTTGACACATGAGTATGCATTGGAGAATGTATACTGAATGACCCACCATGAGAAAGTATCATGGATCATTATATGAGTGTCATATACTTTCTCATGTGGCTATTAGTATGACTATTAGTCCTTGGACCTGAAGTCACCATGGTTCCCTACATAAGGAGTTGCATACTTTGGTTTCGTCAAACGTCTCCCGTAACTGGGTGGACTATAAAGGTGATTACTGGGTATGTAACAAATTATGTGGAGGGATGTGAGTGATGTAGATGGTATCTATCCCTCCTATATGACGGGAGTGACATCAATATTCTTGATAGAGTGAGACCACTAAGTGCATGGTCATGCCCAAATGAGTCAATATGAGATGTTGAGCTCATTTGATTGAGTGAGTCTACTTGGGATTCAAGATTTAGATTGATTAGAGGATGACACGGTCTATGCCTCACATTAATCAATCTAGATGTCTAAGATAGAAGGACACTTGTCATATATTGTGAAGAGTCACAATTAGTAGTCACAAGGTGATGTTGGATCTCAACATTCTTATAACTTGGGTAGTAATGATGCGTTGCTAGATACCGCTCATTACTTATGCTTCTAAATGGGTTTAGGAGCATTGCCAATGTTATAAGAACCTATAGGGTCACACATAAAGGGCAATTAGATGGAGATTAGGTTCATTTGATGAACCTAAAGGATTATGTCCATGTGATGAGCCAAATTGGATTAAGAGTAATCCAAATTAGGCTAATTGAGTTGGACTCAATTTGGTTCATGTGTTAGATGAGTCTGATTTGGACTTAGACTCATTGAGTCAATTTAATTTAATGAATAGAGATTCATTAAATTAAAATTGACTTGAACCAATGGTTAGATTTGATCAACCATGGGAGAGAGAAATGGTCAAGTTTGACTTGACTTGAGAGGAAGATGAATGGTCAAGTTTGACTTGACCATTGCCACCTCATTTGTGAGTTGGCATTAAGTGGGCTAATGATGATGTGCCACATCATCAAGATTAGCACATGTGTGTGCCACATCATGAGGGAGATCAAGAGTTGTGACTCTCGATATCCCATGGAGTATAAAACTCCTCCTTTAGTGGCCGGCCACATTCAAGGGTGTTGAATGTGTTTATGTGCTTAGTGTAACTCTCATCTTCTTCCTCAAGCTCTTTCTTCTCTCCCTCTCCTCCACCTTGGCCGAACCTTTCAAAGGTGCTAGCACACCTTTTTTTTGGTTTCTCCATCTCTTGCTTGTGTGGATACACATAGAGGAGTATCTACTTTGATACTCTCGAGATCCGACGAACCTTGGACGAGCAGGATTAGCGAAGGGCATCGCATCAAGGGTAAAGCTCTTCTCCTTTGTGGATCTAATTTAGATCTAGGCTAGAAACTCGTACTCGAAGTTTTATGTAAATTTTATTTCTTCGCACGGATCCGGTGGCGGGGTTTCCGTAACGCAAAAAGTGGTTTTGCGGCCCGAAAAACCCAACAGTGGTTTCAGAGACACGTGCGAAGCGCCTACGAGTTTTTGTTTGTATTTTTATGAAAAATATCAGTTCTATAATATTCTATAAATTTACTATTTTTATAGATTTTATGGGTATTTTTCTCGTAAAAGCGAAGCACAAGAGTTTAGACACTTGTAGGCTTCGACTACCGAGAAAATTTTTCCGAAATGGCAAGGTTTCGCCCCAAATTGTTTTTGGACAGCGGGCTAAGGTGCTGTAGGATTGCTTAGGAACACTCGCGATGGTTATATCGCGGGTAGGGGTGCTGCCCCTAACCCCGCAAGGGGCTTCGTTCCGCGATTGCGCCCGAAAATCGTTAAACGGGACCGCTGGGAATTTTTACTCATAAAATCATAAAAATATTAGACAAAAATTATAGAAATTTATGGAAATTACATAATTTAGAATTGTGTATCATTTTGTGATGGTCATGGCCCAAAAGTCCTTAATTTGATTGGAAATTGTGTTGTAATTCATAATACGGCCTGCGTGCCATCATGTGATTGTGCGTATTGTATATTTAATACGCGACTTGCGCTTCGTGCCTTTCTATTTATTTATTCCTGTTATAAATAGTTTAGACTCGAATGTAACTTGAGTTTCACCTTTTGTAATGTACAAAATGAGGCGGTGGAAGGTTCACTCGAGACGGAGTTACGAGGAGGGTGCGAGCGACACAAGGTGGTCAAAGGAAGGAGCTTGAGAAATTGTTGACCT
Source organism: Zingiber officinale (assembly GCF_018446385.1). Taxonomy (NCBI): domain Eukaryota; kingdom Viridiplantae; phylum Streptophyta; class Magnoliopsida; order Zingiberales; family Zingiberaceae; genus Zingiber; species Zingiber officinale. The sequence continues at coordinate 55,585,708 of NC_055986.1, forward strand.
TAGGTTGACCATCCGATCTTCTTATTGGCTTGAGAAGATCGTAGTAGGGCCATGACTAATCACAAAATTAATTAATTACTTGTGTGTGTATATGTGATGCATGCTAGATTAGTAATTAATTAGTGCCTTAACGATTAGATTAGATATAAGTCGCGCACATGATGCACCTCCATGATTAGATTATATCTAAATCGAGTATATGATACGCATCGTCGATTAGATTAGATCTCAATCGCATCAACTCAAAAATGTCTACCATGCCGTGATACCTATCACTACCTCGATCACATGTTGATGTTGAATCTGCCAAAGCAGAGCAACATATATTATCTTGGTAGGGTACGGAGGGACAATCTTGGTCCCGCCTATCAACGCATGGGTGAGTACAACTCAATTAGATTGAGTAACTAGTTAACTCAATTGGATCGAGTTTAACTATAGGCATTTTCCAATGGTTGGTAGATAGGTTAAAATTACGTTTATATTAACTCTTGGGCGTATTAGCCAAAGCTAACTCGAGTTTTAATATAAATGCGGATCTTGATCCTATATATTGGTAATTAGTTACCTACCGATCAAATTAAGTCTTAGGCGATTTAGCCAAAGCTAACTCAGGGCATAGTATGATGTGGATCTTGTCCCACATGAATTATAGAATTCAGTGGGAGCATCATTAAATTAAAGGCCTAATTAGATGATTAATTAGAATATGATATTTATTTTTCTGTATTTTTCTGTTGTAGATAACCATGACGTCAAATACGAACTCTTTCTCCCTGCGTTCTGTCCTTGAGAAGGATAAGCTCAACGGAGCTAATTTCCTGGACTGGTACAGGAACCTAAGAATCGTTCTCACACAGGAACGAAAACTGTATGTCTTGGAGCAGCCCATTCCCGAGGCACCTCCTGCCACTGCCACGCGAGCTGATCGTGATGCTTACAAGAAGCATCAAGATGACGCATTAGATGTGTCATGTCTTATGCTCACGACCATAAACTCTGAGATTCAGAAGCAACACGAGTTGATGGGCGCTTATGATATGGTTGAACATCTTCGTCAACTATATCAAGGACAAGCGAGGCACGAGAGATTCGAGATCTCTAAGGCACTGTTTCAGTGTAAGATGCAAGATGAGACTCCCGTAGACCCATATGTACTCAAAATGATTGGGTACATAGAAAACCTACATAGGTTGGGATTCCTGCTTGGCCAAGAACTGACCACTGATCTGATCTTGCAATCCTTGCCAGATAGCTATAGTCAATTTATTCTAAATTATAACATGAATGAAATTGACAAGCCACTGCCTGAGCTTCTGAGTATGTTGAGAACTGCTGAGATCAACCTTAAGAAGGTTAGGCCCAACTCCATTTTGATGGTGCAAAATGGCAAAGGCAAGGGCAAGCCTAAAAGTAAGGGAAAGTCCCAAGCCAAGGGCAAAGGCAAGATACTGAAACCCAAAGGAGGGGGGTTGCCAAGGATGCTACCTGCTTCCACTGCGGTCAGACCGGACACTGGAAGAGGAACTGCAAAGTTTACCTGGAAGATCTTAAGAAGAAGAGAAGTGAGACTTCCACTTCAGGTATTTATGTTATAGAAATCAATCTATCTATTTCTTCATCATGGGTATTAGATACCGGATGTGCTTCTCACATTTGTACTAATGTGCAGGTGCTGAGAAATAGCAAGGCATTGACGAAGGGCGAGGTGGACCTACGCGTAGGCAATGGAGCACGGGTTGCTGCTGTTGCTGTAGGAACTTATTCTCTATCTCTACCCTCTGTGCTTGTACTAGAATTGGATGATTGTTGTTATGTGCCTGCTTTGACTAAGAACATTATATCAGTTTCTTGTTTAGACAAGAAAGGCTTTTCATTTATAATAAAGAACAAATGTTGTTCAGTTTATTTAAATGATATGTTCTATTGTAGTGCACCTCTGATGAACGGACTCTATATTCTAGACCTTGAAAACCCTATCTATAACATAAGTACCAAGAGGTTCAAGTCAAATGACATGAACCAAACCTATATCTGACACTGTCGCTTAGGTCATATAAATGACAAACGCTTATCTCAGCTCCATAAGGATGGTTTGCTGGACTCATTTGATTTTGAATCCTATGAGACATGCGAGTCATACCTATTGGGCAAGATGACCAAGACTCCCTTTAGTGGACACAGCGAGAGAGCGACTGACTTGTTAGGACTTATACATAGTGATGTATGTGGCCCTTTCAATGTCGTTGCCAGAGGTGATTATAGGTACTTCATTAGATTTACTGATGACTTCAGTAGATATGGTTATGTGTATATGATGACACATAAGTCAGAATCCTTTGAAAAGTTCAAAGAATTCAAGAATGAAGTACAAAACTAGCTTGGCAAAAGTATTAAGATACTTTGATCAGATCGAGGTGGTGAATACCTTAGCCATGAGTTTCATGACTATCTAGTTGAGTGTGGGATTCTATCTCAACTCACTCCTCCTGGAACATCACAGTGGAATGGTGTATCCGAAAGGAGGAATCGTACCTTATTAGATATGGTACGGTCTATGATGAGTCACACAGATCTTCCTATGTATCTTTGGGGCTATGCTCTAGACACAGCAACCTTCATTCTCAACCGAGTTCCATCTAAGGCTGTAATAAAGACACCATATAGGATATGGACTGGGAGAGATGCTCAGGTGTCTTTTATGATGATTTGGGGTTGTGAGACTTACGTTAGACATCAAGTCTCGGACAAATTAGGACCCAAATATGATAAGTGCTATTTTATTGGATATCCCTAGGAAACGAAGGGATATTACTTCTACATTCAAAGTCAACACAAGGTAGTTGTGGCTAAGACTGGGGTATTTCTAGAAAGGGACTCTGTTTCTAGAAAGACTAGTGGGAGTACGTTCGATCTTGAAGAAGTTCAAGATGTGGACCATAGCACTAAAGCCTCGATGGAAGTTGAACTGGAACCACAAAGTGTTGTGGATGATGTTGTTCCACAAGGAGTTGAGGAACCACAACCAGTTCAAGTAGACCTACCTCTTCGCAGATCTGATAGGGTACATCGTCAGCCTGAGAGATACTCATTTCTCTTGTCTGACCATGATGACGTTGTGCTCATTGAGGATGAGCCTACCTCCTATCAGGAAGCTGTGATGAGACCAGATTCCGAGAAATGGCTAGAGGCCATGAGATCCGAGATGGAATCCATGTACACTAACCAAGTATGGACTTTGGTTGATCCACCTGAAGGGGTCAAACCCATTGGGTGTAAGTGGGTCTTTAAGAGAAAGACTGACATGGATGGATTTATTTATAAGGGTCGCTTGGTAGCTAAAGGTTTCAAGCAAATTCATGGTATTGACTATGAAGAAACTTTTTCTCCAGTAGCGATGTTTAAATCCATTCGGATCATGCTTGCTATTGCATTATACCACGATTATGAGATCTGGCAGATGGATGTCAAAACCGTGTTTCTGAATGGAAACCTGCTCGTGGATGTGTACATGACACAACCTGAGGGTTTTGTAGATCCACAGCATACTGGCAGAGTATGCAAGCTGCATAGGTCTATTTATAGACTAAAGCAAGCTTCTCGGAGCTGGAAACTTCGATTCGATGATGCAATCAAACAGATTGATTTCATCAAGAATGAAGATGAATATTGTGTCTACAAGAAGGTTGTAGGGAACACAGTTGTCTTCCTTATATTGTATGTGGATGACTTACTACTCATTGGGAAAGACATCCCTTTGCTGCAGTCTGTCAAGATTTGGCTAGGGACTTGTTTCTCAATGAAGGACTTAGGTGAAGCATCCCGCATTTTTGGAATACAGATCTATAGAGATAGATCTAAGAGATTGCTTGGCCTAAGTCAGAGTATATACATTGACAAGGTACTACTACGGTTTGCCATACAGAACTCCAAGAAGGGATTTCTGCCGATGTCACATGGTATGAGTCTTTCGAAGACTCAAAGTCCCTCTTCTAGAGAGGAGAGAGACCACATGGATCAGATCCCTTATGCTTCAGCTATAGGATCTATCATGTACGTCATGTTATGTACTCGTCCTGATGTCTCGTATGCTTGGAGCATGACGAGCATATACCAGTCAGATCTATGTGAAAGTCACTGGATAGCGGTCAAGAATATTCTTAAGTACCTGAGAAGGACTAAAGAATATTTCTTGATATATGGAGGCGATGACGAGCTAGCTGTAAAGGGTTACAGTGATGCTAGCTTCCAAACTGACCAGGATGATTATCGATCACAGTCTGGGTTCGTGTTTTGCATAAATGGTGGTGTTGTGAGCTGGAAGAGTTCGAAGCATGACACAGTAGCTGATTCTACAACAGAGGCCGAGTATATTGTTGCATCAGAAGCAGCAAAGGAGGCAGTTTGGATCCGCAAGTTCATTACTGAGCTTGGGGTGGTTCCTAGCATAGCTGATCCCATAGAGCTATATTGTGACAACAATGGAGCAATAGCACAGGCCAAGGAACCTCGCTCACACCAGTGGACCAAACGCATACTACGGCGCTTCCATCTCATTCGAGAGATTATCGATAGAGGAGATGTGAAGATTTGCAGAGTACCCACTGAGGCTAACATCGCAGATCCCTTGACCAAGGCTTTGGCACAGAGAAAGCATGATGGTCACACAAGGTCATTGGGCCTTAGAGCCTATACTGATTAGCACTAGTGCTAGTGGGAAATTGTTAGTCAGAGCCCTAGAGCCAATCATTTGATAATTGTTGTATGGACTCATTGTATCATATTCTTATATATATATAAAGGTATTTGTTTATGATTATTATGCTTTTTGTATTGGTGCCAAATAACTAAGTATAATAGCGTCCTTGAGTAGAAGGTTCTTACCTATATCAATCGGTTAGTTGAATCGATAGTGAGATGATATAGGGAACACTACTCTTAATCATTCCTAGTCAAGTATTAGCATTCAAGGACAATGTTAATGCGACGAGACTAGCATGTAGGTCAACTCGATGACTTGATCTCACAAGTCATGGATATGGAGATATTAAGTTGACACATGGGTATGCATTGAAGAATGTATACTGAATGACCCGCCATGAGAAAGTATCATGGATCATTATATGAGTGTCATATACTTTCTCATATGTCTATTAGTATGACTATTAGTCCTTGGACCTGAAGTCACCATGGTTCCCTACATAAGGAGTTGCATACTTTGGCTTCGTCAAACGTCACCCGTAACTGGGTGGACTATAAAGGCGATTACTGGGTATGTAACAAATTATGTGGAGGGATGTGAGTGATGTAGATGAGATCTATCCCTCCTATATGACGGGAGTGACATCTATATTCTTGATAGAGTGAGACCACTAAGTGCATGGCCATGCCCAAATGAGTCAATATGAGATGTTGAGCTCATTTGATTGAGTGAATCTACTTGGGATTCAAGATTTAGATTGATTAGAGGATGACACGGTCTATGCCTCACATTAATCAATCTAGATGTGTAGGATAGAAGGACACTTGTCATATATTGTGAAGAGTCACAATTAGTAGTCATAAGGTGATGTTGGATCTCAACATTCTTATAACTTGGGTAGTAATGATGCGTTGCTAGATACCGCTCATTACTTATGCTTCTAAATGGGTTTAGGAGCATTGCCAATGTTATAAGAACCTATAGGGTCACACATAAAGGGCAATTAGATGGAGATTAGGTTCATTTGATGAACCTAAAGGATTAGGTCCATGTGATGAACCAAATTGGATTAAGAGTAATCCAAATTAGGCTAATTGAGTTGGACTCAATTTGGTTCATGTGTTAGATGTGTCTGATTTGGACTTAGACTCATTGAGTCAATTTAATTCAATGAATAGAGATTCATTAAATTAAAATTGACTTGAACCAATGGTTAGATTTGATCAACCATGGGAGAGAGAAATGGTCAAGTTTGACTTGACTTGAGATGAAGATGAAAGGTCAAGTTTGACTTAACCATTGCCACCTCATTTGTGAGTTGGCATTAAGTGGGCTAATGATGATGTACTACATTATCAAGATTAGCACATGTGTGTGCCACATCATGAGGGAGATCAAGAGTTGTGACTCTCGATATCCCATGGAGTATAAAACTCCTCCTTTAGTGGTCGGCCACATTCAAGGGTGTTGAATGTGTTTGTGTGCTTAGTGTAACTCTCATCTTCTTCCTCAAGCTCTTTCTTCTCTCCCTCTCCTCCACCTTGGCCAAACCTTTCAAAGGTGCTAGCACACCTTTTGTTTGGTTTCTCCATCTCTTGCTTGTGTGGATACACATAGAGGAGTATCTACTTTGATACTCTCGAGATCCAATGAACCTTGGACGAGCAGGATTAGCGAAGGGTATCGCATCAAGGGTAAAGCTCTTCTCCTTTGTAAACCTTGTTTAGATCTAGGCTAGAAACTCGTACTCGAAGTTTTATGTAAATTTTATTTCTTCGCACGAATCCGGTGGCGGGGTTTCAGGGTTTCCGCAACGCAAAATGCAGTTTTATGGCCCGAAAACCCCAACAAAGGTGTTCCTAGGAAATGCATTTAATGCATACCTGATGACGTCTCGATTCTCCACCTTCTGTCAGATTGCGTGGAGGTCGTTGAGAAGGTCTTGGATGCGTGCGTATAATTGACTTGCCGATTCACCATCCTGCATTTTTATGTTATACAATTTATTCAAAATTAGATTTCTTTTACTTACCTTATCATCGGAGGTCCCTTCATGCGACTCAATTAGCTTCTCCCACAAGTCTTTGGCGCTTGAGAAGGGACCAACTCGGTCTAACTCCTCCTTTGTTAAACCATATTGAAGAGTACATGTCGCTTTGGTGTTGGCCTCGACCTTCTTCATTAGACTTGCGTCCCAGCTCTTGCATGATACTGGTTTTCCAGTGCCGTCGAGTGAGAGTGATATGTCAGTTTTGATGATCATCCACATCTCGAGTTGGATTTAGAGGTAATACTCCATTCGGCCCTTCCAGTAGCTGAAGTTTCGTTGGAGAAGAGAGGCGGGCAGGTTGTGCTATAGCCTTCTTGATGGGCCAATGAAATAGAATCTCACACACAAGAAAAAAAATGAATATTCCAAGACTTGGTCTTGGATTAGTAGTGCAGGAGAAAATAGTTAAATAAGCGAGCTCAAATGGTGTTGCACCAGCTTTGAGAAAAATGAATTTTTAATTGTGAAAAATGATTAGATTAAGGCAATTATACCAACTCCTATTAAATAAAACAAAAAGAATTAATACCATGGAAAAAAATGCTTGAATGGTGGTTTCACCGATTCAAAGCGACTCCGCTCTGATACCAATTGTATGATCGAAAAGCACTAGAGGGGGGTGAATAGCGCTCATGGCTAATTCGTTCATTTCGAGTAAACTCAAAGTAAATACGCAGTGGAAATAAATGAGAGACAAACACGACACAAACAGCAACGATTTACATGGTTTGGAGCCTGTTGTGACTCCTACTCCAAGGCCCGCATGTAAAAGTTCTTTCGGTGGGCAATCCCTATAGCTTCGGGAATATTACAAAAGAATACAACAATTAAAGCACTACCAAATATTATACCGACAACAGGGAAATCTGAAATTGAAAGCTTCTGGTCGTCGGACTAAAGTTATGACTTCGCCGGATCGAATTGTCAGCAGCACATGGAAGAAGTATTGCGAGTATAGATTGTTGTTTGGCATATGCTTGGACCAAACTTGTATAGGTTGTTGAAGGTGTTGGTTGCTACTCGGAAAACCTAATGGTTCCACTGTACAAAAATTTTGTACAAAGGTCTGAACCTTTTCCTAGCTACCATGTGTTCTTTTAAATTAAACATGGATCGCCTGCGGAACTTAACACGTTTGATCCAAAATTTAATCTATTTGTTCTTTTAGGTTTAGACTTTGATCTCCTGCGGAACTTAACACTTTCGATCCAAATCACCTAGGTTATTAATTCTATAAAATATTAATTTCCAAAATTGGCTTCCAGTACTAACGTGGCGAGGCACATGGCCTTCTTGGATATGTGAACAACCACCACCGACTAGACAAAGCCTTTTAAGGAAAACTAATATTTAATTTCCTTAAATAACTTCAGGTCAACCGAAAAGAACAATCAAATCACAAGGAAAAGAAAAACAAAAAAAAACATAAATTCAAAAACTATTTCGAAATACTAGAATCACAAGCCTCTTGTATTTGGTATTATTTCCAAAAATAACTAGTATGATGCGGAAAGGAAAAATACTAGTTATACCTTTTAGAAATACCTCTTGATCTTCTACCGTATTCCTCTTCTAACCTCGGACGTTGTATGGGCAACGATCTTCCAAGATGAGGACCACCTAGCACCTTCTTCTTCTTCCTTCAAGTTTCGGCCAAGCACCAAAATCCAAGGATGAAGAACTTTTTCCACCAACTATGCTCCAAGGGATGCAAGCTTTCTCTCCTTCTTCTTCTTCTTCTCCAAGTAGTATCCGGCCACCACAAAAGCTCCAAGCAAGGAAGAGTTTCGGCCACCACAAAGAGGAAGAGAGGGAGAGAAGATGGTCGGCCACAACACCAAGGAAAAGAGAGAGAGAATAATAGAGGTTGTGTCTCATGAAGGCACCCCAACCTCCTCTTTTATATTCCTTAGCTTTGGTAAATAAGGAAATTTAATTACAATAAAATTTCCTTAATTTTCCTTGACATCAATTAATTAAGAAAAATTAAATAAAATTTCCTAATCAATTATGTAATGGTCGGCCACCTCATGGAGAGCAAACAAAACAATTTTTAGTCAACAATTAAAAATTCCTTATTTGTCTTCGGAAATTTTAAAAAATAAAATTTTCCTTTAAAATCCCTTCATGGTTGATAAAAAGAAATTTCTATAATTTTAATTTTTCAACATGTGAATAATTTACAAAGAGAAAAAATAAAATATCTTTCCTATCTACAAATAAGGAAAGAGATCTAATCTCTTTTCTTAATCTTTTGTAGAAGATATATTTTAATTTTAATTCTCTCCAATAAATTATATCTTCCATATAAGAAAAATTTAAAATTAAAATTCTTTTAAATTTAATGGGGGCCGGCCACCTAAGCTTGGGTTCAAGCTTGGGCCGGCCACCCATGAATCAAGGCTTGGCCGGCCCTAGCTTGATCCACAAGCTAGCTTGGCCGGCCCCCTTATCATGGGTATGAAGGTGGGTATAGTACTCTATAAATAAGAGGCTACGATAGGAACCGAGAGGAGGAATTGATTTTGGTCTCCCGATAAAATTAAGCATCCCGTGTTCACCCCGAACACACAACTTAATTTTATCAATAATAATTCACTCCATTAAAGAACTATTATTGAACTACCGCACCAATCCCAAATTACATTTTTGGGCTCTTCTTATTATGAGTGTGTTAGTCTCCCTGTGTTTAAGATGTCGAATGTCCACTAATTAAGTGAGTTGCTGACAACTCATTTAATTAATATCTTAATCCAAGAATAGTACCACTCAACCTTATCGTCATGTCGGACTAAGTCCACCTGCAGGGTTTAACATGACAATCTTTATGAGCTCATCTTGGGGACATTATCAACCTAGATTACTAGGATATAGTTTCTTTCTATAATATACAACACACACTATAAGTGATATCATTTCCCAACTTATCGGGCTTATTGATTTATCGAACTAAATCTCACCCATTGATAAATTAAAGAAATAAATATCAAATATATGTGCTTGTTATTATATTAGGATTAAGAGAACACACTTCCATAATAACTGAGGACTTTGTTTCTTTATAAAGTCAGTATAAAAGAAACGACCTCTAATGGTCCTACTCAATACACTCTAAGTGTACTAGTGTAACTATATAGTTAAGATAAACTAATTCCTAATTACACTACGACCTTCCAATGATTTGTTTCTTTCCATTTTGGTCGTGAGCTACTGTTTATAATTTATAAGGTACTGATAACATCATCTTCTGTATGTGACACCACATACTATGTTATCTACAATATAAATTAATTGAACAACTATAAATATGTAATACCCACAAAACTATAAGATAAGTATATGGGTGTTAGTTGCTTTAGAGCATAAAGGTTAGAAGAATCAAAAAAAAAAAAAAGGAAATAAGAGAAATAAAAGAAGAGGTGAAGGTTTGAACCTTGAACCTCTCATAAAGAATAGAAATAAAATTATGTATGATAACCACTAGGATAATGAATAACATGTGAATGGGAAATGATGGAAATTGTAGTTAAAAGTAAAGATATAATTAAGTGAGGGAACAAGAGAAAATCAAGTAGCTTTCCTTCCTCTTGTTTACCTCTTGGTTAAGAAAAGGAGTAGCAAAAGACAAGTTGTTTTCCTTCCTTCTTTCTCCTCTATTTTCGTGGGGTTAAGGGAATAATGAAGAGAAGAGTTAAGGGGAAGGAATGAAGACACATTCTCATTAGAAAAATACATGCATGCATTAAGGAGGAAAGGAAGCAAAGTTCACCATTGTAACTTCCACCCACTTAGCATAAAAAGGAAAGGAACTAAAGGATTTCATTTTTTTTTCCTTCTCCCTCACCCTTGACGAGACTAGAAGCCTCCTTCCTCATCTCCACAAGCCAAGTTTAGGTTTCTCTCTAAGAGAAAACTAAACTACAAGAAGGAGCCTTCAAGGTGTACCCTTCCAAGCAAGAGAAAAATCAAGAGGAGTGCTAGAAGAAGAAGCTCCCTTCTTCCTCTTCACCAAGGGTACCAATTCTTTAATGATTAACAAGTGAACACTAGGTAAGCTTCCCCTCACCTGTGGTACAATAGTTTATACGGTTTTTCCATGGAGATAGATCGCTTAAAAACCTAGGACTTGCTTTGAGAAAATTCGGCCAAAAACAAGAAGAAGAGTCTAAGAAAGTTGTAATTGGATATGCTTACTATTTTTCTTGTGACATGTATTTTATGTAAGAGGTTAATCTAAGTTTTCCATGCTAGAATAAATAATGAAAAACTAGATCCATAAGCCTTAGACTCTCGGCCAAGCATGAACAAGAAGACTAGGTAAGTTAAGACTCAAACTAAGCATGTTTCCTTATTCTTTTGTTATGTACCCTATGATAATGAGGTTGTTAACCTTTTCTCTTACTTGTATGTTGTTTGAAACTCCATTTCCATGCTCATGAATATTCGGCCATATAAGAAGTAAAGGCCTAGAAGAGTTTTAAACCTAAGACTAAGCATGCTAAGAGTTTTCCTAAGACAAGATATGAAGCTAAATGTTATGACATGATTGTATGTTAGTTATGAATCTTATTCCATGCCTATGAAGGTTCGGTTATGATGAGATTTGAATGTCTAGGAAAGTTGAAACCAAGGCTAGGAGGCTCATGACCTTCTTGATAAAATAATATGAAACTAGTTGATGTTTTTATGGTTGCTTGTTACATAGAATTTTGGTTATTCATAACTTTCGGCCACACCAAGTTTTTAAAGCTAGGATGTGTAGATTTGTAACTAAATTTACTCATGTTGTTCCATGTTATGATACCATGAAAATTGTGTAGGGTTTCCATGCTTTTAGGCCATATGAAAAAAAACAAAACCAAGCTCATATGTTTCGGCCACCTTTGGATTAAAGGCCTAGGAAAAATTAGAACCTAACTTATATATGTTCATGATGTTTCTTGTAGTAAGTACTATGAAAGGTAGTTGTGTTTTCCATGCTCTTATGCCACTAGAAACTTAACTTCATGCTTAATAGGTTTCGGCCAATACTAGAGTAAAGGTCTAGAGAAATTTTGAAAACCAACTTACATATGTTCATGATGTTTCTTGTGATAAGTACTATGAAATGTAGTTGTGGTTACCATGTTCTTATGCCACTAAAAACCTAGTTCCATGAGTTATAGGTTTCGGCCACCTTGAGTTAAGGGGTCTAGGAAGTTTGAAATTTAAAACAAATATGTTTATGTTGTTCCTCATGAAAATGTATAAGATATTGGCTTAATGTGCAACACTGCCATGCTACTTGTAACCTAGAATGAGACAAGCTAGTGTTCGGCCATGATAAGATTAGGAGCTTAAGGAACTTAGAACCCAAACTAAATATGCTTAAGTAGTTTCCTACGAAATATGATATGATATGAGTTTAGGGTTTACATATTTCATGTTGCTTAGAACTTGTTTGCTCTTCATGAAAGGTTCGGCCATGAAAGAATTAGAAACCTAGGAGGCCTTAAAAATTTAGGTTAACATGCTTATGACCTTTCTTATGTTAGTATGTCAAGATATCATGAGATTTTTATGTTTGTATGTTGTCTAGGGATCATGCCACTACTCATGACTTTCGGCCATATGGGTTTAGTGACCTAGATATACCTCACATGCTATGAATGAATCAAGAGATGATATTTAATGATTTCATGAATGGTTATGTCTTTTCATGTTATGTGATATGTTCTTTCATGTATGCTTATGACCCATGTATGTGCTAGGTGCTCAAATATGCTTACTTTATGACATGAGAAAATGATACGTTCATTATGCAAGCCTATGATTCATGCATGTGTTGTGTGCCCAAATATGCATACTTTATGATAAGTGATATGTTCATGATGTATGTAATGATTCATGCATGTGTTGTGTGCCCAAATATGCATGTTTTATGATATGTTAAGAAATATGATATGTATGAAATGATAAGAACTATGATATGTATGTCATGCTACTTTACTTTATGTATGGCTTGTACCAAGGGTGGGCTCCATAAGCGCCCCGGGGTTGATGGACTAAGAAGCGGGCCTCGTTAGGGATGGGCTCCTAAGTGCCCCTAGGTCGATGGACTAAGAAACGGGCCTAGTATGTATGCCTTGTAGGGTTCAAGACTTGCTACCTTGGACCTACATAGGACGCGCGCATTATGTATGTGGTACAAGCCGGGGCCCTAATCATGTTGAGATTATGTTTAAGTATGTATTGTATAAAGTTTTCAAAAGACATGTTGCATATGTTGCATGATACATGTTCAAGAATTTACCATGCTTATACTTTATGATTATGTCATGATAGTTCTGATGATGTTATGCTATGAAAGGATACGTTTGATGATCATGTTATGTTATGCCATGATACTTTATGCTATGTTACGATATGCCATGATATGCTCTTAACATGATACTTTTATCTTTATGCCTTATGACTTGTGATTTTAATATGCTTTACGATTTTTGTGAGTAGGAAAGGAACTTACTGAGCCATGAGTGCTCACAGCTTACTTTCTTGTACCACAGATAAAGGCAAGGAATGGATGTACTAGGGGAGCAGCAGGAGGGGCTAGAATGATGTGTGCGGTAGTGGACTGGCTAAAAGAAAAGACCTGCCTTTGTTTAATAAGAAATTTACCATGTTGATGTTTTTACTTTATGACTCCATGACTTTAAGTATGTGTTGGGTATTAAGACTCAAAATTTATGATAGGTATGCTATGTGGTTCATTTATGTCTATGGTGAGTTTTAAGTAAGAAAAGGTTTTTAAATTCTCTAAGTAAGACTTCCGCTGTGTTAAGTATGTATCCTTAGCAAGGTAACCCCCGTCGCCTTAGCAGGAGGGGCGGGGCGTTACAAAATAGATGTAGACAATTTGACCAAATGTGATTCTTTATTTAAAATAAATGTTTACAAAAGCTTAGGCTTTCAATATACACTCTAACAGAAGGCGCTTCCAGTAGCCATAGGAGGTGCCTCCAGCCTGCCGAATCCGCAACGTCAATAAGCTCCTGTGTCTTCACTGCTTATTCGCTCGAAGGCGCCTTCAAGCTCCATGAGAGGCGCCTTCCATCAGCTGTCCAAGGCGCCTTCAACACACTTGGAAGGCGCATTCTGCCCTACTTCCTGCGCAGCTGCAGCCAAGGCGCCCAAGGCACCACTAATAGCCTGGAGGCGCCTCAGACACTGTTCACCCGAGAATATTCTTAGCCAACTTCATTCCTGGAAGGCATATTAGTCCACAAACAAAGTATACCCTACAAAACCAAGTTAGTACAATAATATAAGACATACAAGTACTCGACAGTTATCGAACTGTCAGGTTCTAATTTAGAATTTCCTCCGAAAACCCTAGGTCAAACCAACTCCTACTATTCCCTATTTGAGGAATGCGTCTGTTGGTCCCTTTGGAGGTTAGCAAGAGGGGAGGGGTGAATTGCCCTGCACAAAAAGAAAAACACAACACTTCTCGAACTTTTAAAGAAACACTTGCATAAATTATAAAAGCAATAAATTAAAAAGAAGAGGCAATGGAGTTTACTTGTTTACAACCAAGAAGGTTGTTAATCCAAGGAATGAAGCGCACACTAAAGATCTCCTTCAGATGGAGAAGCCTCTTACAGCATTGATGTACAGAAAATAGAAGCTAAACTAAACAAGAGGAGTGCGCAAGTGTTGAATATGCAATTGCTTGTTGTGTTTTTTAGCTTCTTGGACCAAGGCTATATTTATAGCCTTGGTCGAGGCGCCTGGAGGGTTTCAGACGTCTGGAAGGGGATAAAACTTTATCCCTTTTCGCATAGACCGCGTTTGACCGTGATCTAGATCCAGGTCCGGGCGCTTGGACCAAGAAAGTCAATAGTGTTGACTTTTCAGTCCGGGCCCTCTGCTCCGGTTCAGCTCGCCTCGGTCCGGGTCTTCCACTCCGGCTCTGCTTGCTTGGGTGATCTCGGCCATCCAGAATAGGGCTCACCCAAACTCAAGTTCTGGTCTTCTCCTCGAGCAGCGTTCCTCCCAGGTTTCTCATCCCTTGAACGTCGCGTACATTCTTCTCGTCCACCGGTGTACTCTTCCGCGGCACCTCGTCCCTCGGACGCACCGAGACCGTCGGCTCTCTCCCCGTGCCATCCTTCTCGCTAGCTACGTCTTCTGCTCGACTTCCTGTGCTCCTAAGCTCTTGCACACTTAAACATAAGGGTTAAACCAAACAAGACCTAACTTAACTTGTTTGATCATATCAAAATAACCTTGGGGTTCCAACAATCTCCCCATTTTTGATGTGAGCAACCCAAGTTAAACTAGGGTAAACAAATGCAAGAAAAAATGCAATGTGAAGACAATTAATTTTGAAAATAAGTGCAAACAGATTTTTCAGTTAAAAATTAGATTATACCCACCCCCTAGACTTAATATATCCTTCTCCCCCTTTGATCACAGAAAAAATGGGGTTCCTTAATAAGTCTAAGGTTATTTATTATTATTTTTTTTAAAATAAAAATTCTTGTTATGAGTGTGTTAGTCTCCTTGTGTTTATGATGTCGAATGTCCACTAATTAAGTGAGTTACTGACGACTCATTTAATTAATATCTTAATTCAAGAATAGTACCACTCAACCTTATCATCATGTCGGACTAAGTCCACCTGCAGGGTTTAACATGACAATCTTTATGAGCTCATCTTGGGGACATTATCAACCTATATTACTAGGACACTGTTTCCTTCTATAATCAACAACACACACTATAAGTGATATCATTTCCCAACTTATCGGGCTTATTGATTTATCGAACTAAATCTCACCCATTGATAAATTAAAGAAATAAATATCAAATATATGTGCTTGTTATTATATTAGGATTAAGAGCACACACTTCCATAATAATTGAGGTATTTGTTTCTTTATAAAGTCAGTATAAAAGAAACGACCTCTAATGGTCCTACTCAATACACTCTAAGTGTACTAGTGTAACTATATAGTTAAGATAAACTAATTCCTAATTACACTACGACCTTCCAATGGTTTGTTCCTTTCTATTTTGGTCGTGAGCTACTGTTTATAATTTATAAGGTACTGATAACATCATCTTCTGTATGTGACACCACATACTATGTTATCTACAATATAAATTAATTGAACAACTACAAATAGATGTAGACAATTTGACCAAATGTGATTCTTTATTTAAAATAAATGTTTACAAAAGCTTAGGCTTTCAGTATACACTCTAACAATCTCCCACTTATACTAATGACTAAGCTGTCATATCTTCTGCCATACATCTGATTCCCATTCCCTCCACATGCCGATAGAAAGCTTTTGCCGGAAGGGCCTTAGTGAAAGGATCTGCCAGGTTATCTGCTGATGCAATCTTGGTTATGACAACTTCTCCTCGCTTCACGATATCTCGTATCAGGTGGTACTTGCGCTCTATATGTTTACTTGCCTTATGGGCTCGTGGTTCCTTCGAGTTTGCAACTGCACCGCTATTATCACAATAAATTGTGATGATTTTGGGCAAACCAGGAATCACATCTAAGTCCATTAGAAAGTTCCTGAGCCATACTGCTTCTTTAGCCGCCTCAGAGGCTGCTACATACTCAGCTTCCATGGTTGAGTCTGAAACGCATTTCTGCTTAACACTCCTCCATGAAATGACTCCTCCTCCTAAAGTAAACACATAGCCTGATATAGACTTACTGTTGTCCCTATCTGATTGGAAATCTGAATCCGTGTAACCCACAAGGAGCAAATCGTCTGCTTGGTAAACTAGCATATAATCTCTAGTCCTTCTCAGGTACTTTAATATATGCTTTACCGCAGTCCAATATCCTTGTCCAGGGTTACTCTGATATCTGCTAACCATGCCCACGGCAAAATAGATATCAGGTCTCGTACATAGCATTGCATACATTAGGCTTCCTACAGCCGAAGCATAAGGAACTGCTTTCATGTCCTCTATCTCCTTTGATGTCTTCGGAGACATCTCTTTAGATAGAGCTACTCCATGCCTAAAAGGTAAGAAACCTTTCTTGGAATCCTGCATGTTAAAACGAGCATGGATTGTATCTATATATGAAGCTTGGGACAGACACAACATTCTTTTCTTGCGATCCCTTATAACTTTGATCCCAAGAATGTGTGCACAATCTCCTAAGTCCTTCATATCAAATTGTTTGGACAACCATACTCTTACGTCCGATAATACCTTGACATTGTTGCCAATTAACAAAATATCATCTACGTATAGTACAAGAAATACCACCACATTTCCGTTACACTTCTTGTATACACAAGACTCATCCGGACACTAAATAAATCCATATGACTGGATTACTTCATTAAACCGGATGTTCCAAGACCTTGAAGCTTGCTTCAGTCCATAAATGGACTGATTGAGCTTGCACACTAGATGCTCTTTGCCTTTTTCAATAAACCCTTCTGGTTGCTTCATATGGATGTTCTCTTCAAGACTTCCATTAAGGAAAGTTGTCTTGACATCCATTTGCCAAATCTCATAATCCATATGAGCAACAATGGATAAGCGTATCCGGATAGACTTAAGCATGACTACTGGTGAAAAGGTCTCCTCATAATCGATTCCCTCTTTCTGAGTGTACCCTTTCGCAACAAGCCTAGCTTTGAAGGTTTCTACCTTCCCGTCTGTCCCTCTTTTCCTTTTGTAGATCCACTTACATCCAACGGCTTTTACACCATCAGGTGGTTTTACAAGCTCTCAGACCTTATTAGAGTACATAGACTCTATTTCAGAATTCATTGCCTTTTGCCAAGATGTTGCATCTATATCTTGGAGTGCTTCGTCATATGTTCAGGGATCAGGTTCATGTTTACCCGGGATCAAGTCCGAAGACTCTCCCAAAAACATGAATCTATCAGGTTGCCTAACAACCCTCCCACTACGACGAGGCACAGTCTGTGGTTGTGTATCATGTGTGACACGTGTTGCAGTCTCTTGTGGTACTTCATCTTATACTGTTGGTACTAAGGTAGACATGTCCTCTCTTAGTTCTTCTAAAACAACTTTGCTACTGGGTTTGTGATCCATTATATAATCCTCTTCTAAAAACTGGGCATTGGTGCTAACAATGACCTTCTGGTCTTTAGGACCATAAAATAAACCACCTTTTGTTCCTCTAAGATACCCCACAAACACGCGAACTTCTGTACGAGATTCTAGCTTATCAGCATCTGGTTTCAGCACATGTGCTGGACTACCGCAAATCCGAATATGTCTCAGACTGGGCTTTCGCCCATTCCACAATTCTGTGGGAGTAGAAGAAACTGATTTAGAAGGTACTAAGTTCAGAATGTACACTGCCGTTTCCAAAGCGTATCCCCAAAACGAATTTGGTAATTCTGAATAACTCATCATCGATCTAACCATCTCCATAAGAGTCCTATTCCTTCATTCTGCCACACCATTCTATTGGGGTGTACCAGGTGCGGACAGTTGGGATTGAATCCCGGCCTCTAATAAGTAATTCCTAAACTCTCCTAAGAGGTATTCGCCACCACGATCAGACCGTAGTGTCTTGATACTTTTACCTAGTCGTTTCTCCACATCAGCCTTGTATTCTTTGAACTTATCAAAGCACTCGGACTTGCAGCGCATTAGGTAAATGTATCCGTATCTTGAATAATCGTCTATAAAAGAGACAAAATATTCAAAACCACCTCTTGCCTGGACAGACATAGGACCACACAAATCAGAATGAACCAATTCTAACACTTCTTTGGCTCTATACCCCTTGGCCTTGAAAGGCCTCTTGGTCATTTTACCTTCCAAGCAAGATTCACAAGTTGGAAAATTTTCCAACTCTAATGAACCCAAGAGTCCATCAGCTATAAGCCTCTGAATCCTACTTAAGTTAATATGACCAAGCCTTAGATGCCAATGATATGCTTGGTTCATTTCCTATGGTTCTTTTCTCTTATTAGATTTAGAAGATGAGTTATAAATTTTCATGTTTTGCTTTGTGGGAGAAATTGGATTTAAAGTATACAAATTGTCAACTAATGCACCAGAATAGATAATCACTTTATATCTCTTAATAACTACATCTTTACTAAAGGAAACTGAATATCTATCCAAAATCAGTTTAGAAACTGAAATTAAATTCTTTCTAAAACTGGGTACATAAAGATAATTTCTTAAAACCAAATTTCTATTTCTATTAAAAGATAAGTAGACGTCTCCCACTACAACAGCCGTCACCTTAGTAGCATTGCCTATGTAGACGGTAATCTCTCCTTCAGATAGTCGTCGAGTTTCCTGGAACCCCTGCAAGGAATTGCAGACATGATCAGTGGCTCCCGTATCTACACACCAGGTGCTGGTAGATAACACTGCTAAACATGTTTCAACAACTTGAGCATGAGATATACCTTTGTTGCTTTGATTCCTACGAGGACAGTCCGCCTTCCAATGCCCTGACTGCTTGCAGATGAAGCACTTGCCCTTCAGCTTCTTCATTCCAGCTTTAGGTCCTGTACTCTGAGATTTATTTACTTTCTTTGTTGGACCAACTTGTTTCTTCTTCTTCTTTCCTTTCGGTTTAGAAGTAGAACCATTTTTAGCATAGTGAATATGAGAATTGCGCCGAAACAAACCTTCTGCTGCCTGAAGTTCTGTCAGTAGTTCCGCCAATGAATATACCCTCTTATTCATATTGTAATTCAGGCGAAATTGCTCAAAACTTCTAGGTAGTGTTTGGAGGATCATATCGATCTGGGTTTCCCCATCAATTTCTCCTCCAAGGATCTGTATTTCGTTCAGATAAGTCATCATCTTTAGGATATGATCTCTTACAGGAGTACCCTCTTGCATGGTGCCTGTCATTATCTTTCTCATGGCTTCTTGTCTAGAAGCCCGATCCTGATGACCAAAGAGCTCCTTGAGATTGTTCATAATATCATAAGCTGTTGGTAAATCTTGATGCTGATGTTGCAATACATTTGACATTGAAGCCAAAATGTAGCACCGCACCATCTCATCTGCCTTTATCCATTTCTTATGATATTCAATCTCCTCTTGGGTAGATTCACCAGTGGGTGCATCAGGACAAGGCTCAGTCAGTATAAACTTATAGCTTTCAGCAGTAAGAACAATGTCCAGGTTCATTTTCCAATCTATGTAGTTAGAACCAGTAAGTCTATTCTGTTGTAGTATGATGGACAATGGGTTGAAAGTCATCCTAAGAATCACAAATAATTTTTGGTCAGAACTCTAAATTTAGAATAATACTGATTCCTCAAACAATACTATTTTAAATTAACCAACACCTTAAAACACCATGAATTTTGTATGCCACGATAGTGTGGACGTATACAAATTCAACATTTGTAAAAGGAGGGTTTAACCTATTAATTTTATTATCTTGTCAACCTAACTTTTTGACAAATAAAATTAATAGTTGGTATCCTTTGGTCACACGAATAATAGAAGTGACTCCGATGGGGAGGATACTATTAAACGTGCCTAAGTGTATACCATTATTTGACACTAAGTCCATTAATAAGATTGTGCCCCTTCCGATAGGGAAGATCATACGCTCTTAATTAACTTCCTATAGTCATCCAAAATGGAAGTTTGTTCTAGTGATCCACAAACAAGCTCATCCGATATGGAGGAAGGCACTCAGAGCCAACGCGCAAGCTTGTTTACATCACTTACAAACCAGTAATGGAGACCGTGGAATTTATTTAAAATCCCTCTCCCACTTAGTTATTTATAAATGAGGAATTTTAACTATGCTAGCCTACTAAACATGTATACTAACATGCACACACATCACTATATAAAAGCAATAAATAGAAAATCTAATTTTTAACTATTATAGCTTTTATCTATGGTTGTCCTCCGTGTGTTGTCATCCTAAGCTGCTGCCATATTTGGCCACCGCCACCGGGTCTAGCTGTCGCATCCATCTTGCTCCTTGTTCCGCTGCGCCTCTGGTCCTCAAAAAGGTTCCACGCCTTGCAAGATTCGATCCGCGACATAAATAGAATTTTATATTTTTCGATCTTATATTCCTCGAAGGAATGTGCATGTAAACTAGATCGAACATAAAATAAAAATTTACATCCATCGATCCTATATTCCATAAAAGGAATGTATATGTAACTAGATCAAAAATAAAATCCTAATAAAAACTAAATACAGCTCCTGCTGTATTTTATAATACAATCATGCACACACATATAAATGCCCTTGATATGTCCAAGGGTCCAATCACACACATAAAAAAACTATAAGCCATAATAGTTGGATCCTGCATCCACAAAGTTAGCACATCCTACTATTAACCAGCCTAAATTATGTATGACATGTGCATAATTAAACTAATACCAAATACACAGAGGCAAAACCCTAGCTCTGATACCAATTGTTGGTTGCTACTCGGAAAACCTAATGGTTCCACTGTACCAAAATTTTGTACAAAGGTCTGAACCTTTTGCTAGCTACCATGTGTTCTTTTAAATTAAACTTGGATCGCTCGCGGAACTTAATATGTTTGATCCAAAATTTAATCTATTTGTTCTTTTAGGTTTCGACTTGGATCTCCTGCGGAACTTAACACTTTCGATCCAAATCACCTACGTTATTAATTCTATTAAATATTAATTTCCAAAATTGGCTTCCAGTACTGACGTGGCGAGGCACATGGCCTTCTTGGATATGGGAACAACCACCACCGACTAGACAAAGCCTTTTAAGGAAAACTAATATTTAATTTCCTTAAATAACTTTAGGTCAACCGAAAAGAACAATCAAATCACAAAGAAAAGAAAAACAAAAAAAAACATAAATTCAAAAACTATTTCGAAATACTAGAATCACAAGCCTCTTATATTTGGTATTATTTCCAAAAATAACTAGTATGATGCGGAAAGGAAAAATACTAGTTATACCTTTTAGAAAGACCTCTTGATCTTCTACCGTATTCCTCTTCTAACCTCGGACGTTGTGTGGGCAACGATCTTCCAAGATGAGGACCACCTAACACCTTCTTCTTCTTCCTTCAAGTTTCGGCCAAGCACCAAAATCCAAGGATGAAGAACTTTTTCCACCAACTAAGCTCCAAAGGATGCAAGCTTTCTCTCCTTCTTCTTCTTCTTCTTCTCCAAGTAGTATCCGGCCACCACAAAAGCTCCAAGCAAGGAAGAGTTTCGGCCACCACAAAGAGGAAGAGAGGGAGAGAAGATGGCCAGCCACAACACCAAGGAAAAGAGGGAGAGAATAATAGAGGTTGTGTCTCAAGAAGGCACCCCAACCCCCTCTTTTATATTCCTTAGCTTTGGTAAATAAGGAAATTTAATTACAATAAAATTTCCTTAATTTTCCTTGACATCAATTAAATAAGAAAAATTAAATAAAATTTCCTAATCAATTATGTAATGGCCGGCCACCTCATGGAGAGCAAACAAGACAATTTTTAGTCAACAATTAAAAATTCCTTATTTGTCTTCGGAAATTTTAAAAAATAAAATTTTCCTTTAAAATCCCTTCATGGTTGATAAAAAGAAATTTCTATAATTTTAATTTTTCAACATGTGAATAATTTACAAAGAGAAAAAATAAAATATCTTTCCTATCTACAAATAAGGAAAGAGATCTAATCTCTTTTCTTAATCTTTTATAGAAGAGATATTTTAATTTTAATTCTCTCCAATAAATTATATCTTCCACATAAGAAAAATTTAAAATTAAAATTCTTTTAAATTTAATGGGGGCCGGCCACCTAAGCTTGGGTTCAAGCTAGGGCCGGCCACCCATGAATCAAGGCTTGGCTGGCCCTAGCTTGATCCACAAGCTAGCTTGGTCGGCCCCCTTATCATGGGTATGAAGGTGGGTATAGTACTCTATAAATAAGAGGCTACGATAGGGACCGAGAGGAGGAATTGGTTTTGGTCTCCCGATAAAATTAAGCATCCCGTTTTCACCCCGAACACCCAACTTAATTTTATCAATAATAATTCATTTCACTAAAGAACTATTATTGAACTACCGCACCAATCCCAAATTACATTTTTGAGCTCCTTCTTATTATGAGTGTGTTAGTCTCCCTGTGTTTAAGATGTCGAATGTCCACTAATTAAGTGAGTTACTGACAACTCATTTAATTAATATCTTAATCCAAGAATAGTACCACTCAACCTTATCGCCATGTCGGACTAAGTCCACCTGCAGGCTTCAACATGACAATCTTTATGAGCTCATCTTGGGGGCATTATCAACCTAGATTACTAGGACATAGTTTCCTTCTATAATCAACAACACACACTATAAGTGATATCATTTCCCAACTTATCGGGCTTATTGATTTATCGAACTAAATCTCACCCATTGATAAATTAAAGAAATAAATATCAAATATATGTGCTTGTTATTATATTAGGATTAAGAGCACACACTTCCATAATAACTGAGGTCTTTGTTTCTTTATAAAGTCAGTATAAAAGAAACGACCTCTAATGGTCCTACTCAATACACTCTAAGTGTACTAGTGTAACAATATAGTTAAGATAAACTAATTCCTAATTACACTACGACCTTCCAATGGTTTGTTTCTTTCCATTTTGGTCGTGAGCTACTGTTTATAATTTATAAGGTACTGATAACATCATCTTCTGTATATGACACCACATACTATGTTATCTACAATATAAATTAATTGAATAACTACAAATAGATGTAGAAAATTTGACCAAATGTGATTCTTTATTTAAAATAAATGTTTACAAAAGCTTAGGCTTTCAGTATACACTCCAACAGAAGGCGCTTCCAGTAGCCATAGGAGGTGCCTCCAGCCTGCCGAATCTGCAACGTCAATAAGCTCCTGCGTCTTCACTGCTTATTCGCTCGAAGGCGCCTTCAAGCTCCATGAGAGGCGCCTTCCATCAACTGTCCAAGGCGCCTTCAGCACACTTGGAAGGCGCATTCTGCCCTACTTCCTGCGCAGCTGCAGCCAAGGCGCCCAAGGCACCACTAATAGCCTGGAGGCGCCTCGGACACTATTCACCCGAGAATATTCTTAGCCAACTTCATTCCTGCAAGGCATATTAGTCCACAAACAAAGTATACCCTACAAAACCAAGTTAGTACAATAATATAAGACATACAAGTACTCGACAGTTATCGGACTGTCAGGTTCTAATTTAGAATTTCCTCCGAAAACCCTAGGTCGAACCAACTCCTACTATTCCCTGTTTGAGGAATGCGTCTGTTGGTCCCTTTGGAGGTTGGCACGAGGGGAGGGGTGAATTGCCCTGCACAAAAAGAAAAACACAACACTTCTCGAACTTTTAAAGAAACACTTGCATAAATTATAAAAGCAATAAATTAAAAAGAAGAGGCAAAGGAGTTTACTTTTTTATAACCAAGAAGGTTGTTAATCCAAGGAATGAAGCGCACACTAAAGAACTCCTTCAAATGGAGAAGCCTCTTACAGCATTGACGTATAGAAAATAGAAGCTAAACTAAACAAGAGGAGTGCGCAAGTGTTGAATATGCAATTGCTTGTTGTGTTTTATAGCTTCTTGGACCAATGCTATATTTATAGCCTTGGTCGAGGCGCTTGGAGGGTTTTAGACGTATGGAAGGGGATAAAACTTTATCCCTTTTCGCATAGACCGCGTTTGACCATGATCTAGATCCAGGTCCGGGCGCTCGGATTAGTTCTGGGCGCTCGGACCAAGAAAGTCAATAGTGTTGACTTTTTCAGTCCGGGCCCTCTGCTCGGGTTCAGCTCACCTCGGTCCGGGTCTTCAACTCCGGCTCTGCTTGCTTGGGTGATCTCAGCCATCCAGAATAGGGCTCACCCAAACTCAAGTTCTGGTCTTCTTCTAGAGCAGCCTTCCTCCCAGGTTTCTCATCCCTCGAACGTCGCGTACATTCTTCTCGTCTACCGGTGTACTCTTCCGCGGCACCTCGTCCCTCGGACGCACCGAGCCCATCGGCTCTCTCCCCGTGCCGTCATTCTCGCTAGCTACGTCTTCTGCTCGACTTCCTGTGCTCCTAAGCTCTTGCACACTTAAACATAAGGGTTAAACCAAACAAGACCAAACTTAACTTGTTTGATTACATCAAAATAACCTTGGGGTTCCAACAATCTTCCCATTTTTGATGTGAGCAACCCAAGTTAAACTAGGGTAAACAAATGCAAGAAAAAATGCAATGTGAAGACAATTAATTTTGAAAATAAGTGCAAACAAATTTTTCAGTTAAAAATTAGATTATACCTCCCCCTAGACTTAATATATCCTTCTCCCCCTTTGATCACAGAAAAAATGGGGTTCCTTAATATGTCTAAGTTTATTTATTATTATTTTTTTTAAAATAAAAATTCTAAGTAACACAATTTCTAAGTAAGAAAAATTTTAATTTTCTAAGTTAAAAATATTTTTTTTTTGCAACGAAATAAATAACTTAAAAAATATTTTAACAGAAATAGTTTAAATATTGAATTTTTCTAAGTGAAATTTTTAGTAGAAATTTTAATAAGTGTTAAACCATTGAAAAATATTGAAAGTAATTAACTATTTTACACTTATCAGTTTGTCAATTAAGTATTTAATTCAGAAATTGACTTCCAGGCTGTGGCGAGGCACTATGTCTTCTTGGTTATTGGATCATCAACCAACAAAACCTTTTAATAAATTAAATATTCAATTTTCTACATGAAAGCCCTAAGTCTAATTTTATTTTCAATTTAAACAAGTTTTTGGAACCTAATATAGGTTCCTTCCTACAAGATTTAATCAGGTATTTTCTAGGTATATAAGCCTTTGATATTTTTCTGATCTGACTTTTGTGAAACCTATAGTACCAGTTTAATCCTCTATAATTTCTAAAAGTAGAAATATTTGAATAAGTGAAATTTTTCAAGTTTTTTATTTCTTCTTTTAATTTATCATTTTCAAGTCTTACTTTATCAAAATCTTTTATTAGACATGATTTTGCTAAAATTCTTTTTATTTCTAAATTTTTATTTTTTAATTTATTATTTTTACTTTTTAATTTGTACATAGATTTTGTCATAAACTTAATATCATAATAAAGTTGATCAGGAGGTAAGAGACATACCTCACTTACCATATCAGACTTAAAGCCTAACTCCTCCCCTGCTTTGCTACATTCATCTGAAGTCGCTCCCCCTTCATTGATGTTGGTTTCTGATATATTTTGCCCTTTATAACTTGCTATCAGTGCTAGTCCGATATATTCTTGTATTTCGGACTCAAATGATGAACTGTCATCCCAAGTAGCTTTCAGATTCTTGTGCTTCTTGGGTATCTTGACTTTATCCTTTTTGAGTTATGGGCAATCCTCTTTCAAGTGTCCTTCCTTTTGACATTGGTAGCAATGAACCCTTCTTCTATTTTTTGGATTTTTCTTATTCTGCATTTCTTTAAATTTATTAGATCTAAAGAATTTTTTGAAATTCCTTACTATATAAGCTTCTTGATCTTCTTCTGAGTCTGACTTGAGTTTATCCTTCTTGGTTGCATTTAGTGCCATAATCTGGCTTGAGTCTTTTGATGTCCCTGCACATCTGGTTTCATGTAATTCAAAAGTAGAAAATAGTTCTTCTAGGGTACTTACCTCCAGGTCCTTTGAGATGTAGTAAGCGTCGATTATTGAGGTCCATTCTGGAGTCCTAGGAAAGGCATTGAGTGCGTAGCATATCGTGTCCCGATTGGTTACCGTTTCTCCGAGGTTTTCGAGTCCGATGGTTAGTTCTTTTACCTTTGCGTGTAGATCAGCTACCTTCTCACCTTTTTCCAGACGGATATTTGTCAGTTTGTTCTAAAGTATATCTCTTCTTGCAAGTTCGACTTCGGATGTGCCTTCATGGAGTTCCAGGAATTTTTCCCAGAGTTCTTTGGCCGACGAGTAGCTTCCGATGTGGTTGACTTCTTGAGACAGCAGCACGCTCAGCAAGTGATATTCCGCCTGGTTATTTGCTACGAAATCGTTTTGTTCTTTCTTCGTCCACAGACTTTCTTCTTTTTCCTCTCCATTTTGATTCGTAGGAGCTACAAAACCATATTTTATTATTAAACGAATTTCAAATTCTGTTTTCAGAAATACCTCCATATGTTGTTTCCAGTGTGTGAAGTCTCCCTCGAATTTTGGTGGAACGATGCTTGGTCCGGCCATTGGTTGCTTTGCTTGGGTCGGCGGTTAGTCCTTCTGAAGCGTTCTCGCTCTGATACCACTTGTTGGTCCCTTTGGAAGCCGGCAAGAGGGGAGGGGTGAATTACCCTGCACAAAAAAAAACACAACCATTCTCGAACTTTTAAAAAACACTTGCATAAATTATAAAAGTAACAAATTAAAAAGAAGAGGCAAAGGAGTTTACTTGGTTACAACCAGGGAGGTTGTTAATCCAAGGAATGAAGTGTACACTAAAAATCTCCTTTAGGCGGAGAAGCCTCTTACAACAATGACGTACAGAAAATAGAAGCTAAACTAAACAAGAGGAGCGCACAAGTGTTGAATATGCAATTGCTTGTTGTGTTTTAGCTTCTTGGACCAAAGCTATATTTATAGCCTTGGTCGGGGCGCCTGGAAGGGTTCCAGGAGCTTAGGAGAGGATAAATCTCTATCCCTTTTCGCATAGATCGCGTTTGACCGCGATCTGGATAAGATCCAAGTACGGGCGCTCGGAAGGGTTCCGGACGCCCCGGACTGGTCCGGGCTCTTGGACTGATTCCAGGCGCTCGGACCAAGAAAGTCAATAGTGTTGACTTTTTCAGTCCGGGCCCTCTACTTCGATTCAGCTCGCCTCAGTTCCGGTCTTTCGTTCTGGCTCCGTTTGCTTGGGTGATCTCGACCATCTAGAATAGGGCTCACCCGAACCTAAGTTCCGGCCTTCTTCTCGAGCAGCCTTCCTCCCCAGTTTCTCGTCCCTCGAACGTCGCGTATGTTCTTCTCGTCCACCGGTTTACTCTTCCGTGGAACCTCATCCCTCGGACACACCGAGCCCATCGGCTCTCTCCACGTACCGTCCTTCTCGCTAGCCACGTCTTCCGCTCGACTTGCTGTGCTCCTAAGCTCCTGCACACTTAGACACAAGGGTTAAACCAAACAGGACCTAACTTAACTTATTTTATCACATCAAAAACAAATATTAATAATAAGGTTTGGGCAACGGACATCGGTTGGGTTGTGGGTTGAATTATTTTAGGCAAGTGGTGCCCTTTTAATTATAAATAGTAAAGAAATGCCCCCAATTAAACATAATATATAAAAAAAGGATGTTCTTAGCCCAAGTAATAATGTAGCGATAGGACGTCTTCTCATTTTTCTAGACATCTAAGAATCGAGTCTAAATTTCGTTGAATTAATGGAAAACTTAATAAGCAGTTGACCTAAGAACTCTAGGCTAATGGGCCGTCTGTTGCGAACTCTTTCTGATTTACTCTGATAGTTGATGGAAAATTTCCATGGATGTTCTTTACGCCTCTCGGATAATGGTTTAACGACGAGTCATTTATGTAGTTTTTCAACATTTACGGTTCAAATCTTAGTTATAGTGCACTGCAGGATATTTTTTTCTAGTGGGATAAAAAATATAGAACATTAGCGGCTAGACGAGCTGTTAGGCGAGGAAGTCCAAATTTAGTTGTGGCCAATCTATGGGACCGAGCGAATTAAAAAAAAAATACTCTTTAAATTTTTCCTACTAAAAACCCTCCAAAACTTACCTTGATTCCCGGCCTACGAGCTACAATCCAACTCCAAATCCAAGCCTGATCTACTGGACTGCTGCTCCACCTGGACCACCGCTGCAATTGGTGAGCAGTTGGAGGCATGAATGAATTCAAGATTATATTTTTATCTTAGCGGGTGTTGAGTGGATCAGCTGGATCCATTTTTGTTCACGGAGAGAATAAAGGAGGAAAGAAGATGAGTGCAGCATTGTGGGGGCTAGGCCTAGTGGGGGCAAATACTACTGCACATTGCAGGAATTAATGATTATAAAAATTAGTGGTGATGTGCAGGACTCATTTTGGGTTGCAGAAAACGCTAGTGTCAGCAGATGGAGGAAACAGTCCTGCCATTTGTCATGCATTAAGGAAGCAATATTGCATCCTTTTTTTGAGTTAAGAAACTTCAATGCTTGAAGATGATTTGAGTGTCAAAAGTTACGGTCCATCTATCAAATACTTCTTTCCTCCATCATGAGAACAACGGAAAGAAGCCTTGAACGTGAAACGACGAATGATTGAAATACTTTCCCTGTGTACCCTCCAATTCCGTAGCAGTAGGATCACTATCCAATCAACTTGATAGCACCATTTCATGCTATTGTTTCTGTTCAGTGTTGTAAGCTTTATGTCTATATAAAGACATGAAGAGTAAACATTGTTGAGGTCAGATACTACTAAACTCCAAACTAATGAAATGGCCACTCCAGTTAGGATGAGCCAACTGCAAGCTACTTGAACACTTTGAATAAGTGGAGTTCTGTTCATTCGGCATGCCTCACTAGTCCAGACTGTAATGATCAGAGTTCTACCTGGATCATCTAAAGAAAAGCATCTTGCTGTTGTGGTGGTGCTGTCAATGTTTCTTTCCTTCCTTTTCCCTCTTTCTTTCATTTTAGTTTTTCTTTTCTCTTTTACTCTTGAAAAGGATGCAGCAAGCTATCTCGTGCACATCTTTATCTTTATTCTTTAGTCCGGTACTAATTCCATTGTGTGTTAGTGTGTGTACGGATGCTACTCTACCTGGACCTCGTACTTCATGGACAAGTAAGGCATAGGGTTGGATGATGTTGTGCGGTTTCGCTTGTCCAAGGAATATTTCCTCATCTTTCTATGCAGGCTCCATTCTATCATTTTATTATCGGAAATTTCACTTGAGTCCCTGGCTTCTCTCCGTTCGTAAAATGATCTCTAGAGTTTCAATTATAGTCGAACTAGGTTTTTACTGATCCGAGTAATTTTGCCTCAGTTTTAATATTATAATCCAAGTTTGAGACTGATAAGCCATTCAAAGTTGGAAGTTAGAGCGAACAAAGCTCATGCACTTGAGGACGAAATTCATACAATTGAATTCGAATTAGAGTCAAATTCAATCAGTATATTTTGAATTTGATCGACTGAAAGCAACGGGGACAATTACTTATTGCGTCCTTTTAATACATCCTATTCCTAAATATCCTCCATAAACACAATGAATCATAAAGAAGATCTTTCAGCTAAACACAATTTAAAAATATTTTTTTCTTTCCTTCTAAAAAGGATTCATGTCTCCAGTATCAAGTGTTATCGACCAATTACTGGAATGTGACATCTCAGATCTTCCCGTCATATTGTTCTAATTTTAACAGCAAAAATAAACTTTGAAGACTCAAAATTTGATATTGTTTATTACAGTCCTATCGTTATAAAATAGAGGGCGCCCATAGATTGGCATATTCCCTAGTTTTCTGTTAATTGGAAGACACCTGATTCACTTAAAATTTTAATCGGACAGTACCGTTTTACCGTCGTGCCCTCAGATGCTCGCTCAAACCCAACTGCCGTGACCATTAAAATTTAATTGAAACACATCATTTGGCACACACCAAACCACATCCAAAAACTTCTTGGAAACCGTGTTGTCTCTCTCATCCTCTGCTCTATTTAAACACCTCTTGCAATGCTCCCTTTCCCTCTGCAAGAGAAGAGAAGAGAAGGGAAGGGAAGAGAAGAAAAGAGAAGGCAAACAAGCTCGCTGAATTCTGCATTGAATTGTAGAAAGAGAGGTAGAGGGAGAGGTATCGTGCAAAGAAACAAAAAGGGGGGAGATGGAGCAGATCATGTCACTGGATGAGCCCAATCTCAACCAGCACTTGATAACGCCGAAGCCATGGATCCAGAAGAACGCCAGCCCAAAAGAGGCGCCACTGCTCGAGCCCAGAACGGAGGTGGCCCAGCTGATGGTGGAGGCCAAGCGCATCCTTGAGATCGCCTCGCCCATGGCACTCGCCGGTCTCCTGCTCTACTCCCGCTCCCTCGTCTCCATGATCTTCCTCGGCCGCCTCGGACGCCTCCCTCTAGCCGGCGGTGCACTCGCCATTGGCTTCGCCAACATCACCGGCTACTCCGTCCTCTCTGGCCTCGCCATGGGCATGGAGCCCCTCTGCGGCCAGGCCGTAGGCGCCCGTCGGCTAGCCCTCCTTGGCCCTGCCCTCCATCGCGCCATCCTCCTCCTCCTCGCGGCTTCCCTCCCCATCACCGCCCTCTGGTTCACGATGCGTCATATTCTCCTCCTCTGCGGCCAGGACCCTGACATCGCCGCCGCAGCTTACGACTTCGTTCTCGCTTCCATCCCCGACCTGCTGCTTCAATCCTTCATCCATCCCATCCGCATCTTCCTTCGTTCACAATCCATCACCCTCCCACTCACCTACGCCGCCGCTGCCGTAGCCCTCCTGCACCTCCCCCTCAACTACGCCCTCGTCTTCTACCTACGCTTCGGCATTCGTGGCGTCGCCCTCGCCTCCATCTGCACCAATCTCATCTTCATTCTCCTCCTCCTCCTCTATATCTACTTCTCCGGCGTCCACCGACAAACTGCGGTACTCGATATTTCGACCGATTGTTTCAAGGGATGGGGCTCTATGCTAAATTTGGCGATTCCTAGCGCCATCTCTGTGTGCCTCGAGTGGTGGTGGTATGAAATCATGGTCCTCCTTTGTGGCCTCCTACTCGACCCTAAATCCGCCGTCGCCTCTATGGGCATTCTCATCCAGACCACCTCTCTCATCTACACTTTCCCATCCTCCCTCAGCTTCGGCGTCTCCACCCGCGTCGCCAATGAGCTCGGCGCCTACCGCCCGGCCCGTGCCCGTCGCGCTGCCACCGTCGGCCTCGCCTGCGGCTTCATTCTAGGGATGCTTGCGCTTGCGTTCACTGTGGTCGTTCGGCACGCCTGGGCACAGATGTTCACGCCCGACGCGGCCATAGCTGCGCTCACATCTGCTGTGCTCCCCATGGTTGGGGCTTGCGAACTGGGAAACTGCCCGCAGACCACTGGGTGCGGGGTGCTGCGAGGGAGCGCGAGGCCGCGCGCCGGGGCCAACATAAACCTAGGGTCGTTCTACGCTGTGGGAATGCCGGTGGCGGTTGCGCTAGCGTTCTGGGCTGGGTGGGACTTCTCCGGGCTTTGGTTCGGCATGCTGGCGGCGCAATCCGCGTGCGTCGTGCTGATGTTGCTCGTCGTCCTCCGCACCGACTGGGAGCTGCAGGCACAACGGGCGCAACTGCTTGTCGGCGGACAACTCGACGCCGCCGCCACCGACAAAGCAATCGTGGTGGTGATAGTGCTGGAAGACAATAACAGTTAGAAACAAGCAGAACCAATGCTCAAAGGCAATGCTAACGTACTATGATTCATCAAACCTATAGCTTTATAATTCTCTCTTCTTTTTCACATATTATTTTCAAATTTCTATAATTTTTGCGATCTCTTGTCGAATGAATTAAGTGGGAAACAGATCAGATATAAAACTATTTGAAGTGAAAAACAGGAACATTGGATTAATGCATTTATGGTCAAGCCGGGCTGTATCACCAGTTAATCACGGTAAAAGGGGATTACGTTTTCCAGTTATTCCTCATAATCTATACCTAGATTATATAAAGAAAGGTATTTATAGTCAACTACCAAATAGTTAAGAGAGGATTTTTTTGTTGTGGCTCCAAAACTGATTTAGTTCATGAGATAATGAGTATAATGATCGGGAGATCGAAACTTGATAAAGAATTTTATCATCGCTACGGACCCCTATATATGCACATGTCAATTTGAATTTACACTGAACTCCTTTTTAATGGTATGTGATCCTGTCCAAAAATTAGAGAGATAGCGTCCTAGACAGGTGACTCGGATGTTGACTGGAGGAAGACTTTTAAGTAGAGAAAAGACTACAAACGGGAATAAGATCCTTTCGACACACACTCAAACGAGCAAATAGAACGTTAGTGTCCAAAATCAGGGAACGGTCCCTGGCAAAGGATCTCCGATGTTCAAGTCAGTGTAGTGGCCAAGCAGAAAAAGGAAAGATGAACAATAAAGGCTCGCACGTAAATGAGACTGCTGTAAAAGTGTATCTCGCCAATGGAGAGAATCCCCTTTATATACCATCTCTCATAACCTCCGCAATCATAAGGTGTCAGCAAATGTCGAGTGTCAGAAGTTGTCGAGTAAAGGAAGACGTACGATCTAGGACAGGCACAGTCACCGTCCGAGGAATCTTTCGTTATCAGTATGGATACCTTTTATAATTTCGCCATTAATGCGTCGATTGAATGAATATGCTATCATAATGTGTCAGCTGATGGAAGATGTATAATTACCTTCGAATAAGATTCCATTGAATGCCTATGCTGTGATAGAAGAATATTCTCTAATGAATAGTTATTACACTCTAACAGATTGTTGTGACTACAAGTTGTTGTGACTCTAACAATGTTGTCCCCTAAATATATCTTGGTCAGACCTTTAGCCGACTGACTATATATTATGCTAGCAGATTAGTATATAGGTGAAGTGCTAAGTCTCGTAAGGTCACTCGACCTCTGGCCCGCTTGGCTACATTATGTGATGCTAGAGATCTGCTATTGGAACAACAGGAAGCCAAGTCCCGTAGCCTCGACTGGGTATATTCATGGCTTTCCATATGTCAAGATGTTTGACTTTGAATAATGGGGAGCTGTATCTCATATACTCGACCGACGTATTAAAGTCGGTCGGATTTGCTCTGTATATCTTGACAATGAATGGAGCTATAAGTCCTTGCAGTTTGATTAGCTTTAGGGCTGACCGACCATATGTTGAAAGCTATGCTATGAGAAACTTGTACATAAAAGTGGGAAGTTGGGTCTCTTAAATCTGGCCTGTTGTATGACCGACGTACCAACTTAGTGGTAGACTTGCTATTCCTTAAGCTTGGCTTGGTGGTAGACCTGCTATCCCTTAAGCCAGATCAGCTATTGGTTGATCAGATATATGATAGGTATCTTAGCATAGAAATGGAGTACTGGGTCGCTTAGGTCCGATCGCCTTTTAGGTCGGTCATCCTTGTATCGAAGGTCATAGCACTAGCGAGGAGGAAAGCTTTGTTGGGAGTGACACGCAGGTTGCTACCTCTCTTTGACTTTGACCGTCACCTCACCTTGACTTTGACTACCATGTCATCTCTGAGTTTGCCCATAACATCCCATATTACTAGCCTCCTATTCAAGTTTAATCTAAAAAAGCTTGTAGCCAACTGACTAGACCTTAGTGTTATTATTGCCCAGTCGCCCCTCTTACTAGTTCAATCGGCAGGACATACCGCAGCTTGCCCCTTCATGCTATACCCTAATTATTTTTTTTGAAAAAAATGCATGTCAAATGTTGGATATGCTAAATAGTGTACTATTTATATATGGGAAGGTGTTTTTCAGCGTAATGCTTAGGCTATCTTATCCATTATAAATATCCATTTATGAGCAAGTGCCACGTGTTCCACTAACATATTTTTTGAAGCGATAGCTGACACACACCTTTTTGTACCGACCAATGACACACCCCCTTGCAAATCAACAATCATCAATGGGCATGTTGTTTTAATCAGACGATTGTGGTCGGGCCTTATCTTGTGGCTTATGTTAAAAACACTAAGTGGTGCAGAAACAAATCACTTGCGCTTTTCATCTTCTTCGACTTTCTCTTTTCGGTGGTTTCACTTGGCAAACTTGTTCTTCCTTACGATCAGTAAGTTCCTCCTCTACTTCTTTGTTTCCTTTACAATCTCTCATGGTCTAGGAATCTTTTACTCCCTAGTACACTTTCACCCATTCAGACTTCGATAACAGCGATTGACAAATAGTCCATTTGCAATATGAAATTCCCACAAACTAACATATTCGCCACCTAGGATAACCCCTATCACCCTCCATCGGGCTGTGTTACCTTTTTTAAGGATCAACTGAAAGTGGGTTTATATTTTTTGATCCCTCACTTTCTCTCAGAGAAACACCATTATTTCAACATCCCCCTCTCCCAGTTTGCTCCAAATGCATTCCACAGCATATGCAGTGTGGAGAGCTGATTTTGGACATGGTGATGGACACTAGTGGACATACCTTTGAAGGTTAAGTCAAGTTCAGCTCCTAGAAATCTTGATACAATAAAAAAAAATTGAACCCAAGTTTATGATTACTTTGTGTCATGTGTAGGTTTAGATCTTAAGGATTTCGGATGTTGGATCTAGTTACGCCTATGTTTCTTTTTGCTCTTCATCATGATAATTTAATGAGTCACATGTTTATTTTATGTGTTTCAAATTTTTATTCTAGTTATTGTTAGGACCGAAAAGTAGCTAGAGGGGGGGTGAATAGCTAGTCGCGTTTGCTCGTCTCGTTTGGTTGCGCTTCGTTGCTTGTTTCTTCAAGAGATGGCAGCGGAAATACAAAGAAGCAATCACACAACGCTAACACGGTTGGTTTACTTGGTACCCACCTCACAAGAGGTGACTAATCCAAGGATCCACACCAACACACACACCCTTCACTAAGTAAAACTCTCCTTTATGGTAACTACCAAGGGCGGAGAAGCCCTACAAGACTCAACACAAGAAGAGAGGGAAAGGATACAAGAAATACAAGCTTACAAGCTTACAATGAGTACAAACCCTAACCCTAGCTTCTCTTCTTGGCTTTGATCCGCCTCTTGACTTGAAAACCTTCCAAGATCCTTCAAAATTGGCGATCTGAGCTTTGTGAGTGCTGTGGAGAAGCTGGCGAGAGATTTGAGATGAATCTGCGAAGAGATGCCGAAGACAACGCTCACCTGCGGCTCAAATACGACTCAACGGTCGGATCCCAATCGATTCGATTATTCCCAATCGATCGGGGAGGCTTTGGATCGATCCACGGATCGATCCAGAGCGCCTCTGTGCTCTGGAAAAATGCCTGGATCGATCCATGGATCGATCCAGCGCTTATCGCGCGAAGCAGCATCGTCCCAATCGATCCACTGATCGATTGGGACCTTTGGATCGATCCACTGATCGATCAGAGGCTTTCTGTTCGCTGGGAAAGATCCGGATCGATCCACTAATCGATCCAGAGCCTGGATCGATCCACTGATCGATCCAGCACTTGGTTTTTGCCCAAAACCAAGTCCCAAACCTCCCAAACCAACATCCGGTCAACCTTAACCTGTTGGTACGTCATGCCTAGCATCTAGTCACTCCCTTGACCTGCTAGGACTCCCTCACCAAGTGTCCGGTCAATCCTTTTGACCCACTTGGACTTTTCTTTCATGCCAAGTATCCCGTCACTCTCTTGACCTACTTGGACTTTCACATAGCTTCACTCACTAGGGTTTTCAATCTGCCTAGCTTCACTCACTAGGTCTTTCACCTGGCTTTACTCACCAGGACTTTCCTTCTGCCTGGCTTCACTCACCAGGACTTCCAATCTGACTAGATTCACTCACTAGGTCTTTCACCTGGCTTCACTCACCAGGATTTTCACCTGGCTTCACTCACCAGGATTTCCATCTGCCTAGCTTCACTCACTAGGACTTTCACCTGGCTTCACTCACCAGGATTTCCTTTCAGTCAAGTATACCTACTTGACTCTTCTTCAATCACACTGATCAGTCCCTGATCAGAATCTCCCCATATGAACAACTGCACCTGCATTGTCCATGTGTCTACATGTATTGTCAAACATCGAAACTATGATCAAGACTCAAGCTTGGTCAAACCAGTCAACCTTGACCTAAGGGATATTGCACCAACAATCTCCCCCTTTTTGATACTTGACAATACCTTTAAGTTTGGATCATTCCGAGTTAAGCTAATCCCATAGCCTTAACTCCATTCATGCCAAAGTATGAATGTTGGTTCCCTTCATTCTCCCCCTATGACCTCCCCCATAGGTAATGAAGGTCTAACTTAAATCACACATTCTCCCCCTATTGGCACACATCAACCCATCCTTGAGCACACCTCAACCCGTGCCTCAATCTTGGGCACTCTTCAACAAATGCCCCATTGTTGAAAACTCTCCCCCTGAAGAGTTGCTCATTGTTGTTCACAACTTCACTCGTTGTGACCAACACGATAATAAAGAGCACATTCCCTTCATTTTCAAATAATGCTTGCTCTGGAGCACTGACATGGTCTAATGACCCAAATGAAGGTCTCATACCCTTCATTTATCCTTAACTTCTCCCTCAATGTAGACAAATACCCAACCTTGAGCATTTTCTAACCACTTGAGTTCCCTCTTGAAATAATGAGGATATCCACTCCCCATTTCAAGTTCAAAAACTCACACATGAGCATTTTCTTTAAAGAAGGTTAACCACCTTCCAAGGTTCATGAAAAATAATTTTTCATGTCTTTAAAGAGTCCCTCCCCCTAAAGACATTGTGGTAACTTCTGTCATTGCACCAACAATGACTTGGAATCCCTAAACCTTTAGGAAACCCATATTTAGAAGTTTTGAGGTTCAAATACTCAAAATTTGAAACAAACCTCAACCTAAACTTCAATGAAGCCTTCCTTAACCGATCCATCCTTGTTTTCACATGAAAACACCCTTTGTATGTATACAAATGTATTTTAGGGGTTTGGAATGGTTACCTAGACTCAAAGAGGTTCAAAGATGCTGAAATCAGCCTTCCCAGCCAAATTCAGCAACTTTGGATCGATTGGAGTTGGGTTCCAATCGATTGAATCTTTCTGAATCGGTCCACTGATCGATTCAGACTACCTGGATCGATCGGCTGATCGATCCAGAGAGCTTCTGCTCGCGGGATACTTGCCTTTTGAATCGATCCATGGATCGATTCAGGCACTCCAATCGATCCATGGATCGATCGGAGCTCTGATAGTTGCTTTCAGTCAACTTCAGAAACCCCTAGAAAATTCTACAAAAATCCAAAAATCATGAAATTTCGTGTAGACATTATTTAGGGCATACTTAATCATAGAAAAATAGTTTTCTATGAAAATACATCATACTTTCAAAGATTGACACAAGCTTGAAAACTTGCTAAAACTTTAGCGTTTTCTTCAAGTTTGTGTCTAACTATTCAATGGTGATTACTATCAAAAGATAGCCTTCATCATGATTTTCCAAAAGCATTTTTTAAAAACATTTTCAAAACCAATATCCCATCATGTTCCTTATGCATAATGCACATGACTTGTACATTAGCTTTCCCAATGATGGGAAAAACACATAACTATGTGTTTTGATGAACCTAAAAACTCAAAAGAATGCACTGAATCAACATCTTGAGCTTTGTTCATCATCCTAACATCTCATTTGTATCTAATGTGCACTAAAACACATACAAGTCACCTTATAGTCTTTGTGAGATGTAGATTTTGGTTTTGCTCTAATCTAGGGATCATGCATATCTATCTAGGCATTTTAGAGATATCAGACATCCATCTAGGATGTCACTTGTTAATAAGTGTTGTTAAATGCCATTTGTCCTTAATTACAAGGAATTAAACTAATGCATGATAATGTTATGGCATACATCAAAATAAAATAACTTTCAAAAGAAATATTCCCATAACTACATGATGTATGAATGTCATGACATGGTATTTTTGGATTTTTCATAATAAAACATGAATGCAAAAATAGACATGATGTCATGGCATATGATGGGCAAACAATCATTGGCAAGATTTAGCATAAATAAAATATACCTAGATTAACTATCTAAGTATCCTTAAAATCTTAGCTAAACTTACAACTTAAACCTAGATTGCCCTAAAGTGCTTCAAGAAAATGCCAAAGCCTAAATTGGCATTTTTAATTCTCTTGATTAATGTATGCCAATTGAAAATAAACATATCCTCAAATGTTGGCATATTACATTTTTTCACAAGAGTAGCACCTTTAAATTAAGGCCCGGATCGCCTTAAATTTCCTAAGAACATACAAAAATCCCAACTTGGTAGTTCTTATGAATTTCCCAATATGTGCCATTTAAGATTAAAATCAATTCTTCCACCATTAGGCACATTTTACTCTTTCAAGGAGTAAATAATAATTTCATTTCATTTTCAAAGGTTAACAAAACTTTGAAAATGCTCCTTGAGTGTCAATTTCCTCAAAGTTGGGTTAACTACCCTTCTAATCGGAGTTGACACTCTCTAACCCATTTATGGGGTAGAGAAAATGCTCCTAGGAACCCAACACCTATTGGTGCTCCTTGGATGCTCTAGGTACTCACTAGGGATAACTTCCCTAGTTACCTTCCTAGTGACCTTGTTGGGCTTCTTAGAAGCCTTGGTCACATTTTCTAGGTCAGCTCTAGGGATAGCCTCCCTTGTGACCTTGTTAGTGACTTTCTTAGACTTCTTAGAAGTCTTAGTCACTTTGGTTGCAAAGATACTTCTAGGGATATCTTCCCTTGTATCTTTGACTTGACCTCTAGACTTAGGGTTTGTTCCATAGCTATATGGAACCCTATGATAACTAGGCACATCCCTTTTAGCTTTGGGTTTGTATCCCAAACCTCTATGGCCATTGGATGGCTTTTGTGCTCCTAGACCTAGGCTATGCTCGTTTTGCCCTTTTAGGATATTTTTCATTCGTTTTAGGGTCTTTTCTAATTTGTCAAGTCTTGACCTCAAGACTTGATTTTCCATCACTAACTCCTTAGTTTTTGTTTTTCCATTTGATCCATGAGCATTTTTGTTTCTAGGCTTGTAACTAAAATCCTTAGAGTTCTTGCCTAGACTTTTACCCACATTCCTAGCCCTAGGTGTAGTGGTTTTAGCATGAAAAGCTATATGTTTTTCCTTAACGCTATCATGCTTCCTATTTTCATGGTAAATAGCATTAAAATGATATAAGTTAGAATTATCATGTTTTTTACCATAATTTAAAGGGGTAGGCTCAATGAAAGTTACCTTTCTTTTTTACCTTGGAGGCTCCCCCTTGAATTGAGTTTCCTCCATGAGCCTTAACCACCTTCTTCCCCTTAGGGCATTGACTTCGGTAATGCCCCTTTTGGTTGCACAAGAAGCACACAATGTGCTCCTTGCTCTTCTTTGTTCCGGGGATGGTCTCCTTGAGCTTCTCCTTGCCTTTTTGTGCCATTTGGCCCTTTTCCTTGGCCAATTTGGGGCACTTGCTCTTGTAGTGCCCATGTTCCCTACATTCAAAGCATATAATATGATTTTTATTATTAATTGAAATATTTATACCTTTGCTTGTAGGGGTGGCATCTTTTCCTTCGGATCCGGAGGTGGAAGCTTCCTCTTGATCGGACCTTGATTTCCCTCCATTTGATTTTTCTTGACTTGTGGAGGTAGAATCTTCTTCCTCCTCTTCGTCTCTTGACCCGGATGTAGAGGCTTCTCCTTCTTCTTGATCCGGCGTCACCAAAGATCGCTCCCCCTCAATCCTAGAGGTGGAGGCTTCATCATCTTGAATATGAAACAAAGAGTATGCTCCCTCCTTGTTCCCTTCGATGCATTCCCTTGAGGATGAAGCTTCTTCTTGGACTTCTTCTTCGGAGGTTGAGCATCTCTCAACCTTGGAGTCCTCCTCTTGGTCTTGCTCCAAAGAGTCACCCTCTCCGGATACTTCTTGCTCTTGTACAGTGGAGGGGATCTCTTCATGAAGCTTGGCCAATTTGCTCCATAATTCCTTTGCATCTTCAAATTCTCCAATTTTGCAAAGGATGGTGCTTGGCAATAAATTGACCAAAAGCTTGGTCACTTTGTCATTTGCCTCTCACCTTTGGACTTGCTCCGAGCTCCATTTGCTTTTCTTGAGAGGCTTGCCCTTGGAGTTTGTTGGAGCTTTGAAGCCTTCCATTAGAGCAAACCATTGCTCTATCTCCATCATAAGAAAATTTTCGATTCTTGATCTCCAAGAATCGAAACTTGCCGATGAGTATGGTGGAGCCACCCTTGTGTCAAATCCAAGCCCATCTTGGAATTGCATCTTGAAGTTGAGCTTCTTGAATTCTTTGACTTTTAATGAATTTGCTCCAACTTCTTTACCCTCTAGCTTTCCTTGTTATGCTTGACCCTTCCGGCGATGATTCCGGTGAAGAGCAACCTTGCTCTGATACCACTTGTTAGGACCGAAAAGTAGCTAGAGGGGGGGGGGGGGTGAATAGCTAGTCGCATTTGCTCGTCTCGTTTGGTTGCGCTTCGTTGCTTGTTTCTTCAAGAGATGGCAGCGGAAATACAAAGAAGCAATCACACAACGCTAACACGGTTGGTTTACTTGGTATCCACCTCACAAGAGGTGACTAATCCAAGGATCCACACCAACACACACACCCTCCACTAAGTAAAACTCTCCTTTAAGAGCACACACTTCCATAATAACTAAGGTCTAGTTCTTTTATTAAGTCAGTATAAAAAGAACTTATCTTAAATGGTCCTACTCAATACACTTAGAGTGTATTAGTGTAATTTATTAGTTAAGATAAACTAATACCTAATTACAGTACGACTATTCTAACGGTTTATTCCTTTCCATCTTAGTCGTGAGCAACTGTTTATAATTTATAAAGAACTAATAACAAGATTTTCTGTGTGTGACACCACACACCATGTTATCTACAATATAAATTAATTGAATAACTACACTTAACAAATAAATGTAGACAATTGAACAATGTGATTCTTTTATTTCAAAAAAAAATAATAAATGTTTACAAAAGCTAAGCTTTTAGTATACACTCTAACAATCTCCCACATATACTAAAAGACTAAACTGCCATATCTACTGCCATACATCTGATTCCCATCCCTTCCACATATCGTTCGAAAGCTTTCACCGGATGGGCCTTAGTGAAAGGATCTGTCAGGCTATCATCTGATGCAATCTAGGCGACAATAACTTCTCCTCGTTATACGATGTCTCGTATTGGTTGGTACTTGCGTTCTATTGTGTTTACTTGCCTTATGGACTTATGGTTCCTTCGAGTTTGCTACTGCATCACTATTATTACAAATATTGTAATAATTTTGGACAAACCAGAAATCATGTCTAAGTCCATCACGAAGTTTCTGAGCCATATAACTTCTGTGGCTGCCTCAGAGGCTGCCACATACTCAGCTTCTATGGTGGAGTCTGGAAAAGCACCTATACTTAACACTCCTCTATAGATATGACTTCACCTCCTAAAGTAAATACAAAAACCCCGAGGTCGTCTTACTATTGCCCCTATTTGATTGGAAGTCAAAATCCGTGTAACTCACAGGGTTCAAATCATCTGCCGAGTAAACTAGCATATAATCTCTAGTCCTTCTAAGGTACTTTAATATATGCTTTACGACAGTCTAGTATCCCGGTCTTGGGTTACTTCGATATCTGCTAACTATGCCCTAGGCAAAACAGATATCCGGTCTCGTGCACAACATAGCATACATTAGGCTTCCGACAGCCGAAGCATAAGGAACTGCCTTTATGTCCTTTTATCTCCTTTAATGTATTTGGAGACATCTCTTTAGATAAAGCTACTCTATGCTTAAAAGGTAAGAAACCTTTCTTGGAGTTTTGCATGCTAAAACAAGCTAGAATTGTATGAAGCTCGGGATAAGCACAACATTATTTTCTTGTGATCACTTTGATCCTGAGAATATGTGTGCATTCTCCCAAGTATTTCATATCGAATTGTTTGGACAACCATACCCTTACTTTCGACAATGATTTGATATTGTTTCCAACTATCAAAAATGTCATCTACGTATAGTACAAGAAATACCATCACGTTTCCATCACACTTCTTGTATATAAAACTCATTGGGTCACTGAATAAATCCATGTGACTGGATTACTTCATTAAACCGGATGTTCCAAGACCTTGAAGCTTTGCTTTAGACTTATTGAGCTTGCACACAAGATGCTCTTTTCCCTTTACAATGAACCCTTCTGGTTGCTTTATATGGATGTTTTCTCCAAGACTTCCATTAAGGAAAGTTGTCTTGACCTCCACTTGCCAAATCTTATAGTCCAATAGATAAAAGAATCTGGATAGACTTGAGCATAGCTACCGATGAGAAAGTTTCCTTTTTCAACAAGCCTTGCTTTGAAAGTTTCCACCTTCCCATCTATCCCTCTTTTCCTATTGTAGACTTAATGACTTTTACACCATCTGGTGGTTTTACAAGCTCCCAGACTTTATTAGAATACA
Organism: Zingiber officinale; assembly: GCF_018446385.1. Taxonomy (NCBI): domain Eukaryota; kingdom Viridiplantae; phylum Streptophyta; class Magnoliopsida; order Zingiberales; family Zingiberaceae; genus Zingiber; species Zingiber officinale. Next base: position 55,628,685 of record NC_055986.1, read on the forward strand.
TATATTCTAATTCTGTATTCATTGCTCTTTGCCAAGATGCTGCATCCTTATCTTGGAGTGCTTCGTCATATGTCTGGGGATCAGGTTCATGTTCACTTGGGATCTAGTTCAAAAACTCTCCCAAAACATGAATCTCTTAGGTTGCCTAACAACCCTCCCACTATGACGAGGTACTATCTGTAATTGTGTATTATTTGTGATACGTGTTGCAGTTTCTTGTGATATTTCATCTTGTACAGTTGGTACTAGATTAGATGTGTCCTTTATTATTTCTTTAAGAGCAAAATTTACTTATGGGTTTGTGGTTCATTTCATAGTCCTCTTCTGAAAAATCAGGCATTGATGCTAACCACGACCTTCTGATTTTTAGGACTATAAACCTCCTTTTGTTTCTCTAGGATAACCCACAAACAAGTGAACTCCTGTCCATCTTATCAGTGTCTCCCTTCATCACATGTGCTGGACTACCCTGAATCCGAATATGTTTCAAATTAGGCTTACGCCTATTATGCAATTCTATGTGAGTAGAGAGTTCTGACTTAGGAGTACTATGCTCACTTTCTTTTCCAGAATATATCCTTAAAATGAATTTGGTAATTTTCTGAATAATTCATCGATCTAATCATTCATATAAGAGTCCTATACCTTCTTACTACACCATTCTGTTGGGGTGTACCAGGTGTAGTTAGTTGGGATTGAATCCCGACTTCTGATAAGTGACTTCTAAACTCTCCCAAGAGGTACTTGCCACTACGATATCAGCGTAGTGTCTTGATACTTTTACCTTGACGTTACTCCACATCAGCCTAATACTCTTTGAACTTATCAAAGCACTTAGACTTGTGGCGCATCAAGTAAATGTACCTGTATTTTGAATAGTTGTCTATTCGAAACCACCTTTTTCCTGGATAGTCAAAGATCCATACAAATCAGAATGAACCAATTCTAACACATCTTTGGCTCTATACCCCTTAGACTTACAAGCTTCTTGGTTATTCTTCTTTCCAAGTAAGACTCGCAGGTTGGAAAAATTTCCTCTACCAATGAACCCAAAAGTTCATCAGCTATTATCCTTTGAATCCTACTTAAGTTAATATAACCTAGCCTTAGATGCCAAAGATATGATTGGTTTATTTCTGAAGGTTGCTTTCTCTTATTAGAGTTAGAAGATGTGTTATTAATTTCCAATTTTTCGCATCGTTGAAGTTATAAATTGCCAACCAACGTACCAGAACAGATAACTTCCCTCTTTTTCTTGATAACAACTTTGTTATCAAAAGAGACAATATATCAATTCTTAAATAGTTTTAGAAACTGAAATCAAGTTCTTTCTAAAACTTAGTACGTCAAGACAATCAATGTTTTATTCCTTTCAAAGTATAAACATCTCCCACTACAACAGCTGCTACTTTTGCAGCGGTGCCCATGTAGACGGTATTTTCCCTTTCATATAGTTGTCAGGTTTCCTAAAACCCCTGCAATGAATTGCAGACATGATCAGTGGCTCCCGTAACTACACACCAGGTACCGGTAGATAACACCACTAAACATGTTTCAACAACTAATGAATAAAATACACTTTTATTGTTCTCATTTCTGAGAGGATAGTCCACCTTAGAGTCCAAGTTTTGTTTCCAATCCTAATTGGGACTACTAAGTCTATTCTATAGTATAACAACTGGGGATTGACAAACATTTGAAATCCTAAGAATCACAAAAATATTTGATCAAGACTAACACCTTAAAATCCTCATGAATTTTGTATGCCACGATAGTGTGGACGTATGCAAAATCAAAGAGGAGATTTTATCCATTAATTTTATTGTCTTGTCAACCTATCTTTTATGACAAATAAAATTAATAATTGGTCTTTCTTTGATCAAATATTTGGTCAAAACTTTGAATTTATAATAATATTGATTCCTCAAATAATATTATTTAAATTCACCAACACCTCAAACATCGAGAATTATGCATGCCACGTTAGTGTGGACGTATACAAATTCAAACATTTGCAAGAGGAGGGTTTAACCCATTAATTATCTTGTCAACCTTAAATTACCTCAAACACCATGAATTTTGTATGCCACGTTAGTGTGGGCGTATACAAATTCAATTGTTTGTAAGACGAGGTATTACCCATTTTTATTTTGTCAATCTAACTTTATGACAAATAAAATTACCTCAAACACCGTGAATTTTGTATGCCACGTTAGTGTGGACGTATACAAATTCAAACATTTGTAAGAGGGGGGTTTTACCTTACTTTATGACAAATTAATAGTTGGTATTCTTTTGGTCACGCAAAACAATAGCAGTGACTCCGTTGGGAGGATACTATTGAATGCGTCTAAGTGTATACCATTACTTGATAGTTAGTCCATTAAATAGGATTGTGCCCCTTCAGTTGGAGAAGATCACACGCTCCTAAGTAATTTCCCATAACCATCCATAAAGGAAGTTTGGTCTAGTGATCCGCAACAAACCCATCCGTTGTGGAGGGAGGCACTCAGAGCCAGCACGCAAGCTTGTGGCATCACTTACAAACCAGTAATGGAGACCGTGGAATTTATTTAAAAATCCCTCTCCCACTTAGTTATTTAAGGTGAGGAATTTTAAACTATGCGAGCACACATCATAGCAAATAATGCAACAAATATGGAAAAATATTTTTCCAACTATTATGGCATTTTCTATCACTGCCCTCTGTGTGCTGCAAACCCTAGCTGCTGCCATCTTTAGCCACCGCCATTAGGTCCAGTCGTCGTATCTATCTTGTTTCTTATTCTGCTGCACCTCTTGTCCTCTAATAGCACCATGCCTCGCAAGGATACGATCCGCGACAAAAATATAATTTTACATATATCGATCCTATATTTCACGAAGGAATGTACATGTAATCTAGATGGAAAATAAAATTAAAAAATCCTAGGGCTAATACAGCTCCTGCTGTATTAGTCACAAATAATCATGCACACATAAAAAGAATGCCCTTGACATGTCCAAGGGTCCAATCACACACAATATCTATATGTCATAATAGTTGGAGCCTGCAACCACAAAGTTAGCACATCCTACTATTATCCTGCCTAAATTATGTATGACATGTGCATAATCTATTTGAAAACAAAAACACACAAAGACAAACCCTAGCTCTGAGACCAATTGTTGGTTGGTCCTAGGAAGATCGTACCGGTTCCACTGTACAAAAATTTTGTACAAGTGTCGAACCTTTCCTAAACAACCTATTGTGTTCTTTAGAAATTAAATTAGGAATCGCAAATGGAACTTAACATTATTGATTCCAAATTTAACTTATCTGTTCTAAATGGTTTAGACTTGGATTGCAAGTGAACTTAACACTATTGATCCAAATCCACCTACGTTATAAATTCAATTAAATATTAATTTCAAAATTGACTTCCAGGTTAAACATGGCGAGGCATTAGGCCATCTTGGATATGGGAGCAACCACCACTTCCTAGACAAAGCCTTTTAAGGAAAGTTGATATTTAATTTCCTTATATAACTCTAGGTTTAACCAAAAAGAACAATCGAATCACAAATTCAAAAAACAAAAAAATACACAAACTCGAATTACAATTCAAAAAATTGGAATCTAATGCCTCTTGTGTTTGGAATTCATACAAAGAAAATACTATCATGATGCGGAAGAAAATTACTAGTTATAGCTTTTCTTTGTATGCTAATAACCTCAAGATCTTCTGCCGTATTCCTCGCCTCGCCTTAGACATCGTGTGGGCGACGATCCTCCAAGATGAACACCACCCAAAAGCCTTCTTCCTCCTTCTCTAAAATCCGACCACCACCACAAGAGAACAAAAGAGAGCAAGGGGAAAGGAAGAGGGAGAGGGTCGGACACAAGAGGGATCACCAATAAGAGAATAAGAATTGATAATCTATGAGGCCTCTCCTCTCCTTATTTTATATTACTTACCCAAGGCAAATAAGAAAAAGACTTTTACAAAAATTAAAATCTTTACTCTTGTTTTTCCTTTTCCCCTTTTATTTTTCATTTTCTTTCCTCTTGATTGATTCAATCATCAATCATTGATTGATTGGCCGACCCCTTGCTTGGGCACCAAGCAAGGGTGGCCGGCCACATCATCAAGGAGAAAAATAATTTTTATAAAATTTTATAAAAGAAGAAATCCTCTTATAAAATTTTCAAGCTCTCTTTCCTATTGTAGATGTTAAAAAAGGAAAGTTTTAAAAATTAAAACCATGTTTTAAAATTTAAAACTTCTCTTCTAAAATTTACTTTTTTAATATGGTTACAAAATAGAAAGTTTCAAATTTAAAACTTATCTTCCTTTTTTCAAAAAATCATGAGGATGGTTAAAAAAGGAAAGTTTTCAAATTTTTAAACTTTCTTTTAAACCATGTGGCCTAATTCAAATAAGGAAAGTTTTAAATTTTAAAATCTCTTTTTTAAAACTTGTTGTTTTCTACAAAGAGAAGATTTTAAAAATTTAAAACACCCCTCCTATTTGAATTTATTATGGTCGGCCCTTCCTTTGCTTGGGCACCAAGCATAGGGCCGGCCCTCTTGAGGAGATGGTGGCCGACCCTTGGCTTGGTCACCAAGCCTTGGGCCGACCCTCTTCTTGAACACCAAGATGGCCTTTTATTTAGATGGACTTGAGGCATTAATGAGGCTACGACAGGGACCTAGAGGAGAAATTGGTTGTGACCTTCCGATGAGCTTGAGTATCCCGTGTTCGCCCGAACATACAACTCAAGTTCATCAACAATAACTCATTCCACTAAAGAGTTATTATTGCACTACCGCACCAATCCCAAATTACATTATGGGCTTCTTCTTATCATGAGTGTGTTAGTCTCCCTGTGTTTAAGATATCGAATGTTCACTAATTAATTGAGTTACTGAGAACTCTTTTTAATTAAGGTCTTAGTCCAAGAGTAGTACCACTCAACCTCATTGTCATGTCGGACTAAGTCCACCTGCAGGGTTTAACATGACAATCCTTATGAGCTCCTCTTGGGGACATTCTCAACCTAGATGATTAGGACACAGTTTCCTTTTATAATCAACAACACACACTATAAGTAATATCATTTCCCAACTTATCGACCTATTGATTTATCGAGCTAAATCTCACCCTTTGATAAGTCAAAGAAATAAATACTAAATATATGTGCTTGTTATTATATTAGGATTAAGAGCACACACTTCCATAATAACTAAGGTCTAGTTCTTTTATTAAGTCAGTATAAAAAGAACTTACCTTAAATGATCCTACTCAATACACTTAGAGTGTATTAGTGTAATTTATTAGTTAAGATAAACTAGTACCTAATTATACTACGACTATTCCAACGGTTTGTTCCTTTCCATCTTAGTCGTGAGCAACTGTTTATAATTTATAAAGAACTAATAACACGATCTTCTGTGTGTGACACCACACACCATGTTATCTACAATATAAATTAATTGAACAACTACACTTAACAAATAAATGTAGACAATTGAACAATGTGATTCTTTTATTTCAAAAAAAATAATAATAAATGTTTACAAAAGCTAAGCTTTTAATATACACTGTAACAATTTCCCACTTTTACTAAAAGACTAAACTGCCATATCTACTGCCATACATCTGATTCCCATCCCTTCCACATACCGTTCGAAAGCTTTCGCCAGATGGGCCTTAGTGAAAGGATCTGTCAGGCTATCATCTGATGCAATCTAGGCGGCAACAACTTCTCCTCGTTATACGATGTCTCGTATTGGGTGGTACTTGCGCTCTATTGTGTTTACTTGCCTTATGGACTTATGGTTCCTTCGAGTTTGCTACTGCATCACTATTATTACAAATATTGTAATAATTTTGGACAAACCAGAAATCATGTGTAAGTCCATCATGAAGTTTCTGAGCCATATAACTTCTGTGGCTGCCTCAGAGGCTGCCACATACTCAGCTTCTATGGTGGAGTCTGGAAAAACACCTATACTTAACACTCCTCCATAGATATGGCTTCACCTCCTAAAGTAAATACAAAAACCCCGAGGTCGTCTGACTATTGCCCCTATTTGATTGGAAGTCAAAATCCGTGTAACTCACAGGGTTCAAATCATCGGCCGAGTAAACTAGCATATAATCTCTAGTCCTTCTAAGGTACTTTAATATATGCTTTACGGTAGTCTAGTATCCCGGTCTTGGGTTACTTCGGTATCTGCTAACTATGCCCTAGACAAAACAGATATCCGGTCTCGTGCACAACATAGCATACATTAGGCTTCTGACAGCCGAAGCATAAGGAACTGCCTTCATGTCCTTTTATATCCTTTGATGTCTTTGGAGACATCTCTTTAGATAAAGCTACTCCATGCTTAAAAGGTAAGAAACCTTTCTTGGAGTTTTGCATGCTAAAACAAGCTAGAATTGTATGAAGCTCGGGATAAGCACAACATTCTTTTCTTGTGATTACTTTGATCCCGAGAATATGTGTGCATTCTCCCAAGTCTTTCATATCGAATTGTTTGGACAACCATACCCTTACTTTCAACAACACTTTGATATTGTTTCCAATTATCATAAATGTCATCTACGTATAGTACAAGAAATACCATCACATTTTCATCACACTTCTTGTATATAAAACTCATCGGGTCACTGAATAAATCTATGCGACTGGATTACTTCATTAAACCGGATGTTCCAAGACCTTGAAGCTTTGCTTTAGACTGATTGAGCTTGCACACAAGATGCTCTTTTCCTTTTGCAATGAACCCTTCTGGTTGCTTTATATGGATGTTTTCTCCAAGACTTCCATTAAGAAAAGTTGTCTTGACCTCCAGTTGCCAAATCTCATAGTCCAATAGATAAAAGAATCTGGATAGACTCGAGCATGGCTACCGATGAGAAAGTTTCCTATTTCAACAAGCCTTGCTTTGAAAGTTTCCACCTTCTCGTCTATCCCTCTTTTCCTATTGTAGACTTAATGGCTTTTACACCATTTGGTGGCTTTACAAGCTCCCATACTTTATTAGAATACATATATTCTAATTCTGTATTCATTACTCTTTGCCAAGATGCTGCATCCTTATATTGGAGTGCTTCGTCATATGTCTGGGGATAAGGTTCATGTTCACTTGGGATCTAGTTCAAAAACTCTCCCAAAACATGAATCTCTTAGGTTGCCTAACAACCCTCCCACTATGACGAGGCACTATCTGTAATTGTGTATTATTTGTGATACGTGTTGCAGTTTCTTGTGATATTTCATCTTGTACAGTTGGTACTAGATTAGACGTGCCCTTTATTATTTCTTTAAGAGAAAAATTTACTTATGGGTTTGTGGTTCATTTCATAGTCCTCTTCTGTAACGACCTGCCTCCTACTGACTAGGCTGTGAGGCCGATCACTACATTATGCTGTGCTAAATTACTATTGCGGAAATCTGGATTGATTAAAATTTTACTAAACTGATTACTGTAAAATCTGAACTTAATATTCTAGGTGTACCTAGGAGTTGTACACATGCTAGGGAAGATAATCTATGCCTCTCGGATGTCCTGCTAGATGTAATCAGGCATTTTAATCGATCCATAAATCGATTGGGCTGTCGGATCGATCCAGTGATCGATCCAGGTTGGAATATGACTTTCTGTTTACGACACTCGATGGAGGCACCGTATTTGATTAAGAAGTCCATCCCGAAGATGACGTCGTAGTCGGTCATATTAATCACTATCAGATCGCAAAAGAGCTCTCTGTCTGCTATAGTGACCGGCACTGCTCTGAGCCAGTGTGTAGATGCCATGATTTCTCCTGAGGGTAACGTCGTAAGGAACTGGCTACCGAGTACCTCTGGAGGTACTGCTAACTTCTCAGCAAATGCCCTGTAACAACTGTCGAGGCATTTGCTGCGTCCTCTCTGGTGAGTGAGTAGATCCTCGCATTGGTCGTAGCTGGAGGGGTTTCTAATCTGCCCTGGTTGATATGTGTACCATCTAAAGCGGCCTGCATCTGATGTAACTGAGCTGGCTGGCCTCCATACTGAATCGGCTGTGGCTGAGGAAGACTGGTATTGGACACTGCTTGGCCATATACCCTTCCTGTCCACATTCAAAGCATCCTCGTGTACCCTTACGACAAACTCCCGGATGGAATTTCCCACAAGTAGCACACTTTGGATAACTGGGCTGCTTGCTGGCTGACCCTCCTTTTGGGTAACTCCCTTGTTTGCGCTTGTTGCTGGAGTTCCCTTTCCTGTTAGAGCCATGGGAGCTGTGGCCCTGCTGTTTCTGAGTGCCTGAGCCTCCTTGACCTTTAGCTTCTGAGAGGACTTGCTTCTGCTGCTTGATGCTATTCTGGTAATGCTCAGTGATTAGAGCACTGCTCACTAATTCTTCTGTGGTTTGTGGCCTATGGACGCCACCAGCCACGTTCATTGCTATTTCCGGCGTCAGCATCTTGAGCATTAACCGGATTCGTTCCCTTTCTGTGCTGACTAATTCAGGGCATAGACGAGCCAACCTGTTGAATTTCTTCACGACTTCCTCAACTGATAGGTTGCCCTGACGAAACTCAGTGAACTCGTCGTAGTGACGGTTGGTGACCCGCACGTGAAAGAACTCCTCAAAGAATTCCTTCTCGAAGTCAGCCCATGTCATCTGGTTCACTGGGCGCTTCGCTCTGATTCTCTCCCACCACATACGTGCATCTCCTGTCAGACAGAAGGAGGCGCACTTCACCTTCTCATGTTCTGGCCAGTCCAGAAGCTCCATCGTACTTTCCAGTGTTTTGAACCATGCTTGAGCATCCCATGGTTCATTGTTGCTTGAGAAATTCTCTGGCTTGACTCTCTGCCACTAGATTAGATAGGCTTCTCTCTGCGTTCCTGTTGCTGGGGCTACTGGTGTCGTAGGCTAGACTGGTGGAACCTCTAAGACCACTGGTGTCGCTAAGTTAGGCTCCGAGGTGACAGTGGGAGTGTTCTGCTGACTAGCCTTTAAGGTGGCTATTTTCTGTTGCTGTTCAGCTAGCTGCTGCTGTGACTGAGCCACTAGTGCTGTAAGGTCTGGGGGAGGCACTGAACTGCCTGCCTCATGCTGGGGCTCAGTGGCTGGTGCCCTTCTAGCTGGGCGTCCTCATGCCATTTCTCGTACACCGAAGACATATATAACTAAAGCATTCATGTTTGTAGAATTTCTACTATCATGTTTAGCTAGCTACTATAAACATGTTAAAGCTATCATATATAAGCATGCTATAATTATCCATAAACATGAAAGCAAGACATAATTAAAGTAGAGGTATGTTTACTTGGAAGCTGTAGGTACAATGCTGATGTGTGTGTAGGAAGTATGGAAACTGCTCTGATACCACTCTGTAACGACCCGCCTCCTACTAACTAGGCTGTGAGGCCGATCGCTACATTATGCTGTGCTAAATTACTATTGCGGAAATCTGGATTGATTAAAATTTTACTAAACTGATTACTGTAAAAATCTGAACTTAATATTCTAGGTGTACCTAGGAGTTGTACACATGCTAGGGAAGATAATCTATGCCTCTCGGATATCCTGCTAGCTGTAATTAGGCATTTTAATCGATCCATAAATCGATTGGGCTGTCGGATCGATCCAGTGATCGATCCAGCTTGATACCAGCACGGAGAAAGACTTTGGATCGGTCGGCTGACCGATCCATGGCTACATCGCTTCTGTATGCGGCTGGATCGGTCTACCGACCGATCCAGGAGTACACTGATCGGTCGGTAGACCGATCCAGTGGCTCACTGATCGGTCGGCTGACCGATCAGTGAGCTTTGTACTTCTCTGTTCGCATCTGGATCGGTCGGCTGACCGATCCATAAACTCTCTGTTCGCGACTGGATCGGTCAGCTGACCGATCTAGTGGCACAACCTAACCCTGATCGATCTGTAGATCGATCTGGGTTTCTGATTTCGCACTGAAACTCTGATTTCAGCACTAGTTCGTTCCAAAACCTCACACAACAATTATACAATGCATGGAAAACATTCTAATGTCCACTAACTAGCATTCTAACATGACATAGTGCAAGGTTTATTAATTCATAGCATTTAAACCACTAGAAATGCATAAAAGTGTCTTAAGAAAAGAAACTAAGTTCTTAATTTGCTAAACTTCCTAAGGATTTTCATTCCAGGTTCCTGCCATACACACCATCTCTGCATTGACCTCTAGCTTCCTCTGCTAGTCCATCTTCCCTTTTACCTTTATCTGCAGTATAAGGGGAAATAGTATATGTAAGTTTTAAGCTTAGTAAGAAACCAACTACCTCACTAAAACATGCAACGATGCAAACATGTTTTTAAAGAAATGCTATTTAAAAACATGCACTGAATTTGTTAAAGCATGGCATACTGAAGTTACATGGCATAAATACTGAAACATGGCATGCATAATAAAATCTAAGCATGGAGCTATCTCATGGTATCAACTAGGAGAACTAAACTGAAACTGAAACTAAAACTGAGCTAAAACTATATTCACATAACTAGATTACAAGTTTGAAAGCTATTATCATAATAAGTGAAAATAGTAATCATGCTGCTATTTGGGCCCGGCAACTGTACTTGCTGTGCGTGCATCCCTAACTAGACCCGGGGTTGCAAATTCCGAATCTAGTAGGGTTTACTAGGTTAGCTAAACCTAGGGACGACTGTGGGAGCCCAACCCAATGGATATCTAATCAAGTACAGTGCCACTGAAAATAAAATACTGAATATAGCTAGGAATCACTTATTTTGCTGTTTCTAGGTTATCTGAACCTAGAGCTAGGTTATCTAAACCTAGAGGCGACTGTGGGAGCCCACCCATTGGACCGTAGTCCCATGTAAGCTGAAACTAGACTAATATTCTGATTTAAATGCTATTAATGCATTTAACTGAGCTGTTATAAATATCTGGGGTAGTATTTAGCTACACTAATCATTTTGTCGAACACTTGGTGTGCTCCAACTCTCCCCTCTAATAGGGAGACCACCTCTAGGCACCCGACAACGTCTAGAGCCTCCAACTGAAGGAGAACAACATGCCTGGCCCATCTGGAGGTGCTCAACTAGATCCCTAATCTGCGAGGAGGGTTTAAACACACCCTATGTGTCAGAAAAATCTGCATATAACTAAACTAATGCATAGAAAACCAAACGGAAGCTACTTATACTGCAGGTGAGGGGTTTCTTACCTCCTGTTTGGATTTTCTTACAGATCTAAGCGCTAGATTTCCCAGAGAAGAGATCTCTTCGATGATCTTCTCGCGTCTACGCGTTCTTCTCGCGGAGAGGAGCGTCCTCGTATCCTTGATGTTGCTGGAAGATGCTCCTATGGCCCTAGGGATGGAACCCTAGGCTTGCTTGGCTTGGGCGCCGAGAGGTGAGGAAGGGAGAGGGTCGGCGGGTGAGGGTTTGAGGAGGAAAAGTCACGATCAAAATAATCTCCTCACTTAATAATTTTCCTATTTATATTTAGGAATTAATTCGCCCAACTTCAATATAAATTTAATTGATTCCCTTTCCTTTCCGCACGGCCCTGCTGGGTTCAACTGGTTACTTAAGCGGTCTAAAGGTTTAGCGGACCCGAGAGGTCCCGGGTTCGATTCCCGCTTAAGCTATTTTGCTTTTCTACTTATTTTTGCTACTTCCGCTACTTTAAAAATTCCGAAAAAATATCCTAAAAATTCCAGAATAATTCCAAAATATTTCTAATATAGTTTTGAGAATTTTCGGGCGTTACAATCCCCCATACCGTATAAAAATTTCATCCTCGAACTTAGAATAACTCTGGGTACTTCTGTCTCATGCTGGCTTCTGTCTCCCATGTTGCCTCCTTTGCTGTGTGACTGTGCCAAATGACTTTGACTAATGGTACTTCCTTGTTCCGCAATTTCTTAACTGCTCGGTCTATTATCTGAATAGGCCGACTGTCATAGCTGAGGTCTTCGCGGATCTGTACCAACTGGGGCTCAATCACCTAGGTGGCATCTGGGGTATGCTTCTTCAGCATAGAGACATGAAATACATTGTGGACAGCTGACATTTCCTGAGGTAGCTCTAGCTCATATGCTACCTTGCCCACTCTTCTGCTGATAAGGTATGGTCCCACATATCGGGGACTTAGCTTGCCCTTCTCAGAAGGAGGCGCACTTCACCTTCTCATGTTCTGGCCAGTCCAGAAGCTCCATCGTACTTTCCAGTGTTTTGAACCATGCCTGAGCATCCCATGGTTCATTGCTGCTTGAGAAATTCTCTGGCTTGACTCTCTGCCACTAGATTAGATAGGCTTCTCTCTGCGTTCCTGTTGCTGGGGCTACTGGTGCCGTAGGCTAGACTGGTGGAACCTCTAAGACCACTGGTGTCGCTAAGTTAGGCTCCGGGGTGACAGTGGGAGTGTTCTGCTGACTAGCCTTTAAGGTGGCTATTTTCTGTTGCTGTTCAGCTAGCTGCTGCTGTGACTGAGCCACTAGTGCTGTAAGGTATGGGGGAGGCACTGAACTGCCTGCCTCATGCTGGGGCTCAGTGGCTGGTGCCCTTCTAGCTGGGCGTCCTCATGCCATTTCTCGTACACCGAAGACATATATAACTAAAGCATTCATGTTTGTAGAATTTCTACTATCATGTTTAGCTAGCTACTATAAACATGTTAAAGCTATCATATATAAGCATGCTATAATTATCCATAAACATGAAAGCAAGACATAATTAAAGTAGAGGTATGTTTACTTGGAAGCTGTAGGTACAATGCTGATGTGTGTGTAGGAAGTATGGAAACTGCTCTGATACCACTCTGTAACGACCCGCCTCCTACTAACTAGGCTGTGAGGCCGATCGCTACATTATGCTGTGCTAAATTACTATTGCGGAAATCTGGATTGATTAAAATTTTACTAAACTGATTACTGTAAAAATCTGAACTTAATATTCTAGGTGTACCTAGGAGTTGTACACATGCTAGGGAAGATAATCTATGCCTCTCGGATGTCCTGCTAGGTGTAATCAGGCATTTTAATCGATCCATAAATCGATAGGACTGTCGGATCGATCCAGTGATCGATCCAGCGATCGATCCAGCTTGATACCGGCACGGAGAAAGACTCTGGATCGGTCGGCTGACCGATCCATGGCTACATCGCTTCTGTATGCGGCTGGATCGGTCTACCGACCGATCCAGGAGTACACTGATCGGTCGGTAGACCGATCCAGTGGCTCACTAATCGGTCGGCTGACCGATCAGTGAGCTTTGTACTTCTCTGTTCGCATCTGGATCGGTCGGCTGACCGATCCATAAACTCTCTGTTCGCGACTGGATCGGTCAGCTGACCGATCTAGTGGCACAACCTAACCCTGATCGATCTGTAGATCGATCTGGGTTTCTGATTTCGCACTGAAACTCTGATTTCAGCACTAGGTCGTGCCAAAACCTCACACAACAATTATACAATGCATGGAAAACATTCTAATGTCCACTAACTAGCATTCTAACATGACATAGTGCAAGGTTTATTAATTCATAGCATTTAAACCACTAGATATGCATAAAAGTGTCTTAAGAAAAGAAACTAAGTTCTTAATTTGCTAAACTTCCTAAGGATTTTCATTCCAGGTTCCTGCCATACACACCATCTCTGCATTGACCTCTAGCTTCCTCTGCTAGTCCATCTTCCCTTTACCTTTATCTGCAGTATAAGGGGAAATAGTATCTGTAAGTTTTAAGCTTAGTAAGAAACCAACTACCTCACTAAAACATGCAACGATGCAAACATGTTTTTAAAGAAATGCTATTTAAAAACATGCACTGAATTTGTTAAAGCATGGCATACTGAAGTTACATAGCATAAATACTGAAACATGGCATGCATAATAAAATCTAAGCATGGAGCTATCTCATGGTATCAACTAGAAGAACTAAACTGAAACTGAAACTAAAACTGAGCTAAAACTATATTCACATAACTGGATTACGAGTTTGAAAGCTATTATCATAATAAGTGAAAATAGTAATCATGCTGCTATTTGGGCCCGACAACTGTACTTGCTGTGCGCGCATCCCTAACTAGACCCGGGGTTGCAAATTCTGAATCTAGTAGGGTTTACTAGGTTAGCTAAACCTAGGGACGACTGTGGGAGCCCAACTCAATGGATATCTAATCCAGTACAGTGCCACTGAAAATAAAATACTGAATATAGCTAGGAATCACTTATTTTGCTGTTTCTAGGTTATCTGAACCTAGAGCTAGGTTATCTAAACCTAGAGGCGACTGTGGGAGCCCACCCATTGGACCGTAGTCCCATGTAAGCTGAAACTAGACTAATATTCTGATTTAAATGCTACTAATGCATTTAACTGAGCTGTTAAAAATATCTGGGGTAGTATTTCGCTACACTAATCATTTTATCGAACACTTGGTGTGCTCCAACTCTCCCCTCTAATAGGGAGACCACCTCTAGGCACCCGACAACGTCTAGAGCCTCCAATTGAAGGAGAACAACGTGCCTGGCCCATCTGGAGGTGCTCAACTAGATCCCTAATCTACGAGGAGGGTTTAAACACACCCTATGTGTCGGAAAAATCTGCATATAACTAAACTAATGCATAGAAAACCAAACGGAAGCTACTTATACTGCAGGTGAGGGGTTTCTTACCTCCTGTTTGGAGTTTCTTACAAATCTAAGCGCTAGATTTCCCGGAGAAGAGATCTCTTCGATGATCTTCTCGCGTCTACACGTTCTTCTCGCGGAGAGGAGCGTCCTCGTATCCTTGATGTTGCTGGAAGATGCTCCTATGGCCCTAGGGATGGAACCCTAGGCTTACTTGGCTTGGGCGCCGAGAGGTGAGGAAGGGAGAGGGTCGGCGGGTGAGGGTTTGAGGAGGAAAAGTCACGATCAAAATAATCTCCTCACTTAATAATTTTCCTATTTATATTTAGGAATTAATTCGCCCAACTTCAATATAAATTTAATTGATTCCCTTTCCTTTCAGCACGGCCCTGCTGGGTTCAACTGGTTACTTAAGCGGTCTAAAGGTTTAGCGGACCCGAGAGGTCCCGGGTTCGATTCTCGCTTAAGCTATTTTGCTTTTCTACTTATTTTTGCAACTTCCACTACTTTAAAAATTTCGGAAAAATATCCTAAAAATTCTAGAATAATTATAGAATATTTCTAATATAGTTTTGAGAATTTTCGGGCGTTACATCTTCTGAAAAATTGGGCATTGGTGCTAACCATGACCTTCTGATTTTTAGGACTATAAATCTCCTTTTGTTTCTCTAGGATAACCCACAAACAAGTGAACACCTGTCCATCTTATCAGTGTCTCCCTTCAGCACATGTGCTGGACTACCCTGAATCCGAATATGCTTCAAATTAGGCTTATGCCTATTATGCAATTCTATGTGAGTAGAGAGTTCTGACTTAGGAGGTACTATGCTCACTTTCATTTCCAGAATATATCCTTAAAATGAATTTGGTAATTTTCTGAATAATTCATCGATCTAATCATTTCCATAAGAGTCCTATACCTTCTTACTACACCATTCTGTTGGGGTGTACTAGGTGTAGTTAGTTGGGATTGAATCCCGACTTCTGATAAGTGACTCCTAAACTCTCCCAAGAGGTACTTGCCACTACGATCTCAGCGTAGTGTCTTGATACTTTTACCTTGACGTTACTCCACATCAGCCTAATACTCTTTGAACTTATCAAAGCACTTAGACTTGTGGCGCATCAAGTAAATGTACATGTATTTTGAATAGTTGTCTATTCGAAACCACCTTTTTCCTGGATAGTCAAAGATCCACACAAATCAGAATGAACCAATTCTAACACATCTTTGGCTCTATACCCCTTAGACTTACAAGCTTCTTGGTTATTCTTCCTTCCAAGTAACACTCGCAGGTTGAAAAAATTTCCTCTACCAATGAACCCAAAAGTTCATCAGCTATTATCCTTTGAATCCTACTTAAGTTAATATAACCTAGCCTTAGATGCCAAAGATATGATTGGTTTATTTCTGAAGGTTGCTTTCTCTTATTAGAGTTAGAAGATGTGTTATTAATTTCTAATTTTTCGCATCGTGGAAGTTATAAATTGCCAACCAACGTACCAGAACAGATAACTTCCCTCTTTTTCTTGATAACAACTTTGTTATCAAAAGAGACAGTATATCAATTCTTAAATAGTTTTAGAAACTGAAATCAAGTTCTTTCTAAAACTTAGTACGTCAAGACAATCAATGTTTTATTCCTTTCAAAGTATAAACATCTCCCACTACAACAGCTTCTACTTTTGCAGCGGTGCCCATGTAGACGGTATTTTCCCTTTCATATAGTTGTCAGGTTTCCTAGAACCCCTGCAATGAATTGCAGACATGATCAGTGGCTCCCGTAACTACACACCAGGTACCGGTAGATAACACCACTAAACATGTTTCAACAATTAATGAATAAAATACACTTTTATTGTTCTCATTTCTGAGAGGACAGTCCACCTTAGAGTCCAAGTTTTGTTTCTAATCCTAATTGGGACTACTAAGTCTATTCTATAGTATAATAACTAGGGGATTGACAAACATTTGAAATCCTAAGAATCACAAAAATATTTGATCAAGACTAACACCTTAAAATCCTCATGAATTTTGTATGCCACGATAGTGTGGACGTATGCAAAATCAAAGAGGAGATTTTATCCATTAATTTTATTGTCTTGTCAACCTATCTTTTATGACAAATAAAATTAATAATTGGTCTTTCTATGATCAAATATTTGGTCAAAACTTTGAATTTATAATAATATTGATTCCTCAAACAATATTATTTAAATTCACCAACACCTCAAACATCAGGAATTATGCATGCCACGTTAGTGTGGACGTATACAAATTCAAACATTTATAAGTGGAGGGTTTAACCCATTAATTATCTTGTCAACCTTAAATTACCTCAAACACCATGAATTTTGTATGCCATGTTAGTGTGGGCGTATAAAAATTCAATTGTTTGTAAGACGAGGTATTACCCATTTTTATTTTGTCAATCTAACTTTATGACAAATAAAATTACCTCAAACACCATGAATTTTATATTCCACGTTAGTGTGGACGTATACAAATTCAAACATTTGTAAGAGGGGGGATTTACCTAACTTTATGACAAATTAATAGTTGGTATTTTTTTGGTCACGCAAAACAATAGCAGTGACTCCGTTGGGAGGATACTATTGAATGCGTCTAAGTGTATACCATTACTTGATAGTTAGTCCATTAAATAAGATTGTGCCCCTTCAGTTGGAGAAGATCACACGCTCCTAAATAATTTCCCATAACCATCCATAAAGGAATTTTGGTCTAGTGATCCGCAACAAACCCATCCGTTGTGGAGGGAGGCACTCAGAGCCAACACGCAAGCTTGTTGCATCACTTATAAACCAGTAATGGAGACCGTGGAATTTATTTAAAAATCCCTCTCCCACTTAGTTATTTAAGGTGAGGAATTTTAAACTATGCGAGCACACATCATAGCAAATAAAGCAACAAATATGGAAAAATATTTTTCCAACTATTATGGAATTTTCTATCACTGCCCTCCGTGTGCTGTAAACCCTATCTACTGCCATCTTTAGCCACCGCCATTAGGTCCAGTCATCACATCTATCTTGCTTCTTATTCCGCTGCACCTCTCATCCTCTTATAGCACCATGTCTCGCAAGGATACGATCCGCGACAAAAATAGAATTTTACATATATCGATCCTATATTCCACGAAGTAATGTACATGTAATCTAGATGGAAAATAAAATTCTAAAATCCTAGGGCTAATACAGCTCCTGCTGTATTAGTCACAAACAGTCATGCACACAAAAAAAGAATGCCCTTGACATGTCCAAGGGTCTAATCACACACAATATCTATATGCCATAACAGTTGGAGCCTGCAACCACAAAGTTAGCACATCCTACTATTATCCTGCCTAAATTATGTATGACATGTGCATAATCTATTTGAAAACCAAAACACACAAAGACAAACCCTAGCTCTGATACCAATTGTTGGTTGGTCCTAGGAAGATCGTACCGGTTCCACTGTACAAAAATTTTGTACAAGTGTCGAACCTTTCCTAAACAACCTATTGTGTTCTTTAGAAATTAAATTAGGAATCGCAAATGGAACTTAACATTATTATTTTCAAATTTAACTTATCTGTTCTTAATGGTTTAGACTTGGATCGCAAGCGAACTTAACACTATTGATCCAAATCCATCTATGTTATAAATTTAATTAAATATTAATTTCTAAAATTAGCTTCTAGGTTAAACATGGCGAGGCACTAGGCCTTCTTGGATATGGGAGCAACCACTACTTCCTAGACAAAGTCTTTTAAGGAAAGCTAATATTTAATTTCCTTATATAACTCTAGGTTTAACCAAAAAGAACAATCGAATCACAAATTTGAAAAACAAAAAAAAACACAAACTAGAATTATAATTCAAAAAACTAGAATCTAATGCCTCTTGTATTTGGAATTCATACAAAGAAAATACTAGCATGATGCGGAAGAAAATTACTAGTTATAGCTTTTCTTTGTATGCTAATAACCTCAAGATCTTCTATCGTATTGCTCGCCTCGCCTTGGACGTCGTGTGGGCGACGATCCTCCAAGATGAATGCCACCCAAAAGCCTTCTTCCTCCTTCTCTAAAATCTGGCCACCACCACAAGAGAAGAAAAGAGAGCAAGGGGAAAGGAAGAGGGAGAGGGCCGGCCACAAGAGGGATCACCAATAAGTGAATAAGAATTGATAATCTATGAGGCCTCTCCTCACCTTCTTTTATATTACTTGCCCAAGGCAAATAAGGAAAAGACTTTTACAAAAATTAAAATCTTCCTCTTGTTTTTTCCTTTTCCCCTTTTATTTTTCCTTTTCTTTCCCCTTGATTGATTCAATCATCAATCATGGATTGATTGGCTGACCCCTTGCTTGGGCACCAAGCAAGGGTGGCCGGCCACATCATCAAGGAGAAAAATAATTTTTATAAAATTTTATAAAAGAAGAAATCCTCTTATAAAATTTTACAAGCTCTCTTTCCTATTGTGGATGTTAAAAAAGGAAAGTTTCAAAAATTAAAACCATGTTTTAAAATTTAAAACTTCTCTTCTAAAATTTCCTTTTTAACATGGTTACAAAAATAGAAAGTTTCAAATTTAAAACTTATCTTCCTTTTTTCTAAAAATCATGAGGATGGTTAAAAAAAGGAAAGTTTTCAAATTTTTAAACTTTCTTTTAAATCATGTGACCTAATTCAAATAAGGAAAGTTTTAAATTTTAAAACCTCTCATTTAAAACTTGTAGTTTTCTACATAAAGAAGATTTTAAAAATTCAAAACACCCCTCCTATTTGAATTTATTGTGGCTGGCCCTTCCTTTGCTTGGGCACCAAGCATTGGGCCGACCCTCTTGAGGAGATGGTGCTGACCCTTGGCTTGGTCACCAAGCCTTGGGCCGGTCATCTTCTTGGACACCAAGATGGGCTTTTATTTAGATGGATTTGAGGCATTAATGAGGCTATGACAGGGACCTAGAGGAGAAATTAGTTTTGGCCTTCCGATGAGCTTGAGTATCCCGTGTTCGCCCCGAACACACAAGTCAAGTTCATCTACAATGACTCATTCCACTGGAGAGTTATTATTGCACTACCGCACCAATCCCAAATTACATTATGGGCTCCTTCTTATCATGAGTGTGTTAGTTCCCTGTGTTTAAGATATCGAATGTCCACTAATTAATTGAGTTACTGAGAACTCATTTTAATTAATGTCTTAGTCCAAGAATAGTACCACTCAACCTGATTATCATGTCGGACTAAGTCCACCTGCAGGGTTTAACATGATAATCCTTATGAGCTCCCCTTGGGGACATTCTCAACCTAGATGACTAGGACACAGTTTCCTTCTATAATCAACAACACACGCTATAAGTAATATCATTTCTCAACTTATCGGGCCTATTGATTTATCGAGCTAAATCTCACCCTTTGATAAGTCAAAGAAATAAATACTAAATATATATGCTTGTTATTATATTAGGATTAAGAGCACACACTTCCATAATAACTAAGGTCTAGTTCTTTTATTAAGTTAGTATAAAAAGAACTTACCTTAAATGATCCTACTCAATACACTTAGAGTGTATTAGTGTAATTTATTAGTTAAGATAATCTAATACCTAATTACACTACGACTATTCCAACGGTTTGTTCCTTTCCATCTTAGTCGTGAGCAACTGTTTATAATTTATAAAGAGTTGATAACACAATCTTCTGTGTGTGACACTACACACCTTGTTATCTACAATATAAATTAATTGAACAACTACACTTAACAAATAAATGTAGACAATTGACCAATGTGATTATTTTTTTTCAAAAAAATAATAATAAATATTTACAAAAGCTAAGCTTTTAGTATACACTCTAACACAGATCATATCTTGATAAATTTGTGGTGGTGTTTATTGAGGACATCCTTGTATATTCACGTAGTGAAGAAGAACACAAAGAGCACCTTAGCCTTGCCCTCCAGACACTTAGAGAAAAGAAACTATATTCTAATTTTACAAAGTGTGAATTTTGGTTAAAAAGTGTCACCTTCTTGGGTCACATAATCTCTGAAGTAGGCATTTATATGGATCTCAAGAAAGTGGAAGCAATTTTAGATTGGCCAAGACCAAAGACAGTTTTTTGGGGCTAGCCGACTATTATCAAAAATTCGTTTAAGGATTTTCCTTGATAGCTATACCTCTCACCAAGCTCACACAAAAGAACTCTAAATTTAACTGGAGTGAAGAATGTGAGAAGAGTTTTGTAACATTAAAGAAAAGGCTTGCATGTACACGAGTACTAGTACTACTCGCAGAGGATAAGGACCACTATTTACAGTGATGCATCAAAAGGAGGTCTAGGGTGCATCCTCATGCAAGAGGGAAGGGTTATTATTTATGCTTCACGACAACTAAAACCGTACAAGAAAAACTATCTAACGCATGACCTCGAATTAGCTGCAGTAGTATTCACACTAAAAATTTGGAGGCACTACCTTTATGGCGCCAGGTGTGAAGTGTTTACAGATCATTAGAGTCTCAAGTATCTGTTTACATAGAAAGAATTAAACATGAGATAATGATGATGGGTTGAGTTCTTAAAGGATTATGATTTAATAATGAGCTACCACCCATGCAAAGCAAATAAGGTAGCTGATGCATTAAGTATGAAGAGCATGGGCATGATAGTTTTGGCATTGCTCTCAGCACAACCATGCATTTGAGAAACAATCAAGTTTAAGCAAAAGCAAGACCTGACATTGGCAAGACTTATAGAGCAGATCAAAAAGGGAAAAGCATATGATCTTCAAACAAATGATAGCGGGGTCCTATGGATGGAAGGAAGGCTGTGGGTGCCTGACATTGATAATCTTCGACAAGAAGTAATGTCTGAGGTCCACAAATCAAAATTCTCGGTCCACCCTAGCAATACAAAGATGTATAGGGATTTGAAGAAGAACTTCTGGTGGAGTGGAATAAAGAAGAATGTCGAGGAATTCATCTCTAGGTGCCTAGTATGCCAATAGGGGATTACAGACTGATGGCCAAACTGAGAAGACAATACAGATGCTAGACATGCTAAGAGCATGTGCTATGGACTTCAACAGTAATTAGAGTGAGCACCTACCCTTAATCAAGTTTGCTTATAATAACAGTTATCATAGTAGCATTGGAATGACCCTATACGAGGCTCTATATGGGCGCAAGTGTCAGTCACCTCTATATTGTGATGAAGTAGGAGAAAAAGTTATCACTGGACCTGAGCTTAACCAAACCATGATAGAAAAAGTGTCTATTATCAAGGAACGACTCAAGGCTACTCAAGATTGACAGAAAAGTTGGGTTGATTTAAAAAAAAAGACCAGTGGAATTTGAAACAGGTGATAAGGCCTATATAAAGATTTCGCCAATGAAGGGAGTAGTTTAATTCAATAAAGCTGGAAAACTGAATCCTAGATATGTAGGGCCTTTTGAAATTCTGGAGAAAGTGGGATTACTAGCTTACAGAATACCATTACCACCGGATATGTCAAGGATTCACAATGTCTTTCACGTCTCCCAACTAAGAAGATACATTCCAAATCCGAGCCATATTCTAGAAACTGGATCACTCCTAGTCTAAGTGAACTTGAATGAAGAATTAAAGTATGAAGAAGTTCCCATTCGAATTATTGACGGCAAGGATCAAGTACTTAGACTAAGAATCATCTCGTGCGTCAAAGTTCAATGGTCCAATCACATTGAAAGGGAAGCTACTTGGGAACCTGAGGACAATATGTGCAAGCATTACCCATATCTCTTCAAAGATCAAGTGGGATGTAAAGACCCGATTTTGGATATGGTGATGGACACTAGTGGACATACCTTTAAAGGTTATGTCAGGTTCGGCTCCTAGAAATCTTGATACCATAAAAAAAAATGGAACCTAAGTTTATGATTACTTTGTGTCATGTGTAGGTTTGGATGTTAGGGATTTTGGATGTTGGATCTAGTTACGCCTATGCTTTTTCTTGCTCTTCATCATGATAATTTAATGAGTCACATGTTAATTTTATGTGTTTCAAATTTTTATTCTAGTTATATCTATGTTTCTTCTTGCTTCCTAACAAGATGACTTAGTGAGTCATATGTTAAAATTTTATGGCTATGTTTATTTTGGTTTATCATGATAACATAACAAGTCATGTGTTAATCCTTTTATGTAATTTGGACTTGTTCTAGCTATGCCTATGTTTCATGTGCTAAGTTGTAATGGTATGGTGACCTTTCACCTAGCCTTTTTAATAGATGATTTTTCATCTAGCCATGACCTTTCACCTAGCCTTTTTAATGGATGACTTTTCATGAAGCCATGACCCTTCATTTAGCCACAACCTTTCACCTAGCCTTTTTAATGGATGACCCTCCATCTAGGCATCTCTTCATATGCCTTGGCCACTGATGTGCGTAGATTTTATATACTTTTATGCATGTTTTGATGTACATTTACATACTTTAAGCTTGCTTGATCTATGCATTTTTATACTTCCAGCTTTTCTTTTAGCATATTTACTCTTTTTGTTCGGAGATCTACTTTTTGTGCATTTTTTGTACACAGGAGTCGAATTTGGTGAAGATTCTACATTCTTGGACAAACTTATGAGCTAAGCATTGGAGAAAGCACTTGGCCGTGTGCCACACACGGCCCTGCCTGGGTGGAGTGCTCTGGCCGTGTGGTCAACCAGGAGAAACAGACAAGGAACTTGGCCTGGCCGTGTGAACCTCACACGGCCGTGCCAAGTTTTGAAGCAAATCAGAGTTCAATCCTTACATGGCCGTGTGGATCTACATGGCTGTGTAAGGTTTCCAGAGACCAAGAAGGCCCTGGCCGTGTGCATCACACGGCCGTGCAGGGTTCCCAGCGCTTAAAAGTGTTCTGGCCGTGTGCACCACACGGCCGTGCCAGGTTTCCAGAAGCTGGGGCAGTCCAGGCCGTGTGGATCTACACGGCCGTGCTTGGAGGTCTTGATGGGAGTTGTCCACGGCCGTGTACACCACACGGCCGTGTATGGATGGCAGAGAGGGGAAAGGCTCTGGCCGTGTGAACCTCACACGGCCATGCCTCGGGGCCGTGTGGCGCCCGAAAGCCCCCCTCTATTTAAAGCCTCTTTGAAGATTTGAAAGGGGATCTTCTCCCCTTTGGGAGAAAGCAAGATTTGGTGGATTCCTCCCATTCTTGGGAGGATTTTTGGGCGATCTAAAGGGAGATCTTGGTGAATTCAACTCCGAGAGCGAGGATTGGATCCGAAGATGGAGCTATATTGTAGATAAGTTTTCTTTCTCTCCTCTTCTTGGATTGGGATTGAAGAAATGCTTGTAATCTTCTTATCTTTGGTTTTCTTTATTCGTTTTATGGAGTAGATCTTTTTTTTTCTAGGATGGAGGGAGTATTTGTGAGATAAATTGATGTAAACTCTTGTGGATTTGCCATTTCTTTGTTTCTATGATGTTGCCTAGTTTGTATCGATTGGATATTGAATGATTAATTATGATTAGGGCTTAATTCTCATTCTTGATTGATTGTTTGGATATCTTATGGACTTTGTAGAGATTAACTCTCACTCGATTTTCCGAGGGATCCACGTGACAGATGCAAGCCCGTGTAAGGACGTTTGAGGGATAACCTTGAAGGGGAAATGAGAATATTCAAGAGGGTAGGATAGATTTTATGATACAATCCTTGTATCTTTATGGGTTAAGAAGCTATGAACTTCTATGTTAATATCCGAGGGAAGCATAGTAATAGGTGCAATCCTATGTAAGGACAATGTAGGTTCATATCTAATTGATCACATTTAGGTTCATTTTTTAGTTCTAAGTCGGTTATCTATTGCAAGAGAGAACCGGCAACCTTCTACAAATATTAGACAATTGAGAAATAAGAATTGGTAAACCATATACATTCAAGAGATCTTACAAAGAAACCAAAACTCCTAGAACCTCCCTTTATCATAACTCAAACCCCAAACTCTTGTTTGTTAATCTTTCATTTTAGATTTATTTTTCATCCTTAGTATTTGAAACCAATTGATTAGTTGTTTAGCTAATTCGCTTTGAGATATTTCTAGTGCTTATTCCAGTCCCTGTGGATATGATAATCTTTTATATTACTTGCGACATTTCCGTACACTTGCGGAACGTAACAAGTTTTTGGCGTCATTGCCGGGGACTGTGCTATAACATTGGAGATTATCAATTGAGTTAAACTAAACATAACATTTCTATTTCTTTTCATTTGTATAGTTGAAAAATAATCTTTAGAATTTTGTCTTCGTAATTGTTTTTTTTCTTGTACGATTTAAACATAGTGTGTAGGTCATTAGGGGATTATGGAGCTCCAAGGTCCGTAAAAGAATTGGGACCAATTGTCTACCCTAATATACAAGCAAGAAATTTTATACTCAAACCATCTTTTGTTTCAATGGTTCAGAAAACTCAGTTTGGAGGATTGGAGATTGAGAACCCTTATTCACACTTGATGGAGTTTTATAGATATTGTCATACTCTGAAATATGAAGAGGTTCCATCTGATGTTATACAGCTGCTTGTTTTTCCTTTTAGTCTGAAGGATGCTGCAAAAAGATGGTATAGTTCTCTAAAATCTCAAAGTATTAAAACATGGGATGAGTTAGAGCAAAGATTCCTAGACAGATATTTCCCTCCAAAGAAGATTACTTATTTGAGAAGTCAAATTTTGAATTTCAAGCAATTAGATGGAGAAGAATTATATCAAGCTTGGGAAAGATATTCTTCCCTTTTGCAATTATGTCCACATCATGGAATTGAGAAATGGTTAATAATGCATTTGTTTTATGTTAGACTTTCTTTCTCAAATAAAAATCAACTGGATATAGCATCTGGAGGATCATTTATGAAAAAGAGTTTAGAAGAGACCTACGAGATAGTTTACAGAATTACACAAAATTCCAATGATTGGTCAGAGCAAGATAACTCATTCCTAACAGTTGATATTATTGGAGAAAAGGAGAATGGTGAAAAAGGGCTTATTTTGAATCAAAATGATTTTCAAACATTATTCCCTTGGTGCTGTGAATCATTATCAAAAATATTTGATGAAAAAGCATTTTCAACAGAAAAAGAGGAATGTCTTTGTGATTATAAAGAGGAAGATCTGTTTTCAGAAAATGAAGAGTATTTAGAAGAGAGATTGGTTAAAGAGGAGATTAAGTTGATAGAACAAGAGCCAACTTTACCAGAAATAGTACCACCTCAACTTGAACTTAAACCATTACCACCAAATCTTAAATATGAATTTTTTGGGCAAAATTCTACTTATCCAGTTATAATTAATGCTCATCTAAATGAATTTGAAACAAAGAGACTGATAGAGGAATTAAAGTTGCATAGAAAGGCAATTGGATATACGATTGATGATATAAAAGGGATTAGTCCTTCTCTCTGTATGCACAGAATCTTACTTGAAGAGGTGTACAAGAATTCAATTGAGCATCAAAGGAGATTAAATCCAAATTTAAAAGAGGTGGTAAAGAAGGAAGTACTTAAACTTCTTGATGCAGAGATCATTTACCCAATTTCGGATAGTGGATGGGTAAGTCCAGTTCATGTGGTTCCAAAGAAAGGGGGGATGACTGTTATCAAGAATGAAGATGATAAGCTAATTTCAGCACGTACAGTGACAAGGTGGCGAATGTGCATTGATTATCGGAAGTTGAATAAAGAAACTAGGAAGGATCATTTCCCTCTACCATTTATTGATGAAATGCTTGAAAGATTAGCTAAACACTCATACTTTTGTTACTTGGATGGATATTCAGGATTTTTACAAATTTCAATTTATCCTCAAGACCAGGAGAAGACTACTTTTACTTGTCCCTATAGCACTTTTGCTTATCGTCGGATGCCGTTTGGACTTTGTAATGCTCCAGCCACTTTTCAGAGATGTATGATGGCAATTTTTTCAGATTTAATAGAAAAAATTATGGAAGTATTCATGGATGATTTCTCAGTTTACGGAAATGACTTTGATTCTTGTTTGTCAAACCTTTCTACTTTTCTTCAAAGATGCGAAGATACAAATCTAGTGTTAAACTGGGAAAAATGTCATTTCATGGTTAAAGAAGGAATAGTTTTGGGGCATAAAATTTCAGAGCGTGGTATTGAAGTAGATCAAGCAAAAGTGGAAGTGATAGAGAAGTTACCCCCACCCATCAATGTAAAAGGAGTTAGGAGTTTTTTAAGGCATGTTGGTTTTTATAGACGTTTTATTATGGACTTCTCAAGGATTTCCAAGCCATTAACTAATCTATTGATTAAAGATGTTGAGTTTTGTTATGATAGTGAATGCACTGAAGCTTTCAACAAAATAAAGAGTGCTCTTACAACAGCTCCAGTTATTCAAGCCCCAGATTGGGATCTTCCTTTTGAAATAATGTGTGATGCTAGTGACTTTGCTGTAGGAGCAGTTTTAGGACAAAGAAGAAATAAGATTTTACATGTAATCCATTATGCAAGTAAAACACTTGACGCAGCCCAAGTAAACTATTCTACTACAAAGAAAGAACTCCTAGCGGTGGTATTCGCTATTGATAAATTTAGATCTTATCTAGTGGGTTCAAGAATAATTGTATATACTGATCATGCGGCTATCCGGTATTTACTGGGAAAGAAAGATGCTAAACCTAGGCTCATCAGATGGATTTTATTACTACAAGAATTCAACCTTGAGATTAGGGATAAGAAAAGAGCTGAAAATGTAGTAACCGATCATTTATCCAGAATATCTCAAAATTCAGAAAAAGAAGTAGATTTTGATTTACCTATTGATGACATTTTTCCGGATGAACACTTATTAGGTTTATCAAGTGTGAAAACACCTTGGTATGCAAATTTTGTGAATTTCCTTGCTAGTGGAGTTTTACCCCCGAATTTCTCTTATCAACAAAGGAAAAAGTTTTTTCAGAAGTTAAGAATTATGTTTGGGATGAACCTCTCCTATATAAGAAGTATAACGATGTAATTTATCGAAGATGTGTGCCTGAAGAAGAAGTTAGGGATATCCTATTTCATTGTCATTCTTCATCTTATAGAGGACATTTGGGTAGTTCAAAAATGATTACAAAAATTCTTCAAGCAGGATTTTATTGGCCAACCTTATTCAAAGATGCTAAGATGTTTGTTCAGTCTTGTGATCAGTGTCAGAGAACTGGGAATATAACTAAGAGGAATGAAACGATGTTAAATTACATTCTTGAGGTTGGGCTATTTGATGTATGGGGAATAGATTTCATGGGACCTTTCCCTCTTTCATATGGGAATAGGTTTATTCTTGTGGCGGTGGATTATGTGTCCAAATGGATAGAAGTTGTAGTATCTCCTACGAGCGATGAGAAAACAGTTATCAAATTATTTAGGAGTATAATCTTTCCAAGATTTGGGGTGCCTAAGGTGGTCATTAGTGATGGAGGATCGCACTTCATAGAAAAATAGTTTGAAAATTTATTCAGAAAATATGGAGTGAAGCATAAAGTAGCAACACCTTATCATCCTCAAACTAATGGTCAAGTAGAGATATCTAACCGGGAGATTAAATCCATATTAGAGAAGACCGTATCTACCTCAAGAAAAGATTGGGCACTAAAATTAGATGATGCTTTATGGGCATATCGTACTGCTTATAAAACTCCCATTGGAATGACTCCATTCCGGTTAGTTTATGGAAAGCCTTGTCATCTTCCAGTTGAGTTAGAACATAAGGCTTATTGGGCAATTGCAAATTTGAACATGGATTTAAAGGAAGCAGGGGAGAAAAGGAAGCTTCAGTTAAATGAGCTTGATGAATTAAGGATGGATGCATATGAGCATGCTAAATCTTACAAGGAAAGGATGAAGAAATGGCATGATCAGCACATTCTTCGTAAAGATTTTAATGTAGGAGATTTAGTTTTGTTGTTCAATTCAAAATTAAAGCTTTTTCCAGGGAAGCTTAAGTCAAGGTGGACGGGCCCATTTGAGGTAAAGAATGTTTATCCTTTTGGGGCAGTAGATATTTGGAAAAAAGAGTTTGGGATAATTAAGGTAAATGGTCAACGCTTGAAAAAATATATTCATGGTATGGAATTAGAAGAGGTACAAAGGTTGTATTTTTCTGAACCTCGTCCTCCAGATTGATTCTTTTAGTTAGTATAAATTCATTGTTGTGTTTTAGTTTGTTTCTGTTTTGTTTTCAGGTTAAAATGTACTTCCATGAGCTGGCCATGATTTCCTCATGGGCATGGAGGTATTGGAGAAGTAGGGAAGGAGAAGAATCATTAAAAGGAATAAAATAGGGCATGGTCGTGTGCTATACACGGCCAAGCAAATGAAGTAGTGAAGGAAAAGGATCTGGCCGTGTCTACCAGACACGGCCGTGTGAAGTCTGCAGATAAGGAAGGGAGCATGGCCGTGTACCAGACACGACCGTGCAAAGAATCCAGAGAAGGAGAGTTCTTCGGCCGTGTACCAAACACGGCCATGTGCCAAATCCAGAGAAGAGAACTCAGAAGGCCGTGTCCTAGACACGACCGTGTGAGGAAAGCCGAGAAGAAGGAAGTTGTGGCCGTGTCCCAGACACGGCCGTGTGAAGAATCCAGAGGAGAGTTCTTCGGTCGTGTTCCAGACACGGTCGTGTGAAGAAGTCCGAGCAGGAGGCTGCACTGACCGTGTACCAAACACGGCCGTGTGCCAAAACCAGAGAAGTGAACTCGGAAGGCCGTGTCTCTGACACGCCCGTGTGAAGAAAGCCGAGAAGAAGAAGGATGTGGTCGTGTCCCAGACATGGCCGTGTGAGTGAAGCCGAGGAGGAAAAGGGAGGGGCCGTTTAGATCTACACGACTCGTGTGGAGAAGCCCTTAAGAGGCCGTGTCTTCCTTACACGGCTAGATTTTGGCCATGTCCCGCACAAACCCACCTCTCTTAAAACATCTTCTTCTCTCTCAATCTCTTTAAAATCCCTCTTTTCTTCAACCTTTTTCCTCAAACTTTCTTAGATCCAGATTCTTTTCTTCTCCAAAACTCAAGATTTTCGTTCTCCTAACCTCAAATCTTGTTCTTCAAAGATTTGTTTCTTTGAGATCTTACTTCTCTAACCCTAAATAGTCCCTTCCCTCATCTAAACTCAACAAGATGTCCAATCTTTTGAAGAAACTTCGCAAAGGAGGTGGTGGATCTAGTGGAGACAAAGAGAAGGAACCATCTAGGGATAAAGGAAAACAACCAATGAAGGGCAAAGGGAAGAAGATATCACGCAACGAAGGTAATGACAATGAATTCAATATTGTATTTAGAAATGATGATCAAATTACTAGATTTGCAATTCTTGTCAATAGAAAGATTGTGTGTACTCGGTATATGGACCCAACTGTTTTAGATATGATGGGAATTAGGGATGACATAGATTGGATGATTGGGTTCTTAGATTGGAGTGATATGTTGTACTCACATCTACCAACTTATCCTCGTCTTGTTCTAGAGTTTCTGAGTTCGTTAGATGTCCATTTTACCAATGAGGACGATTATGTTGGCAGAATAACTTTTAGATTAATGAATCAAGAAATTCAATGGACATTTAGTGACTTTAATACTTGTTTTGGATTGTCCTCCGGTAGCTCTCAAAGGTTTGACTCTAGATTCAATTGGAACCACTTTTGGAATTCAATTACTGGACTAGATCATCCTTATGAGCCCTCTAGAGCCAAGACTTCTCACATGCAAAACCCAGTTTTTAGATATTTACATAGAATTATGAGCAAAACTATTTTTGGTAGAGGTGATAGTGATGGAGTCGTCAAAAAGGTAGAACTTTATTCTCTATGGGCTATGCTATATAAGGTTGATTTTGATTCCGATTTTCATTTCTTACAAACCTTAATGAGAACTGCGAGGGCATCTTCGGGATCAATAGTGCTTGGTGGTTTGATTACCCAAGTAGCCATTAATTTGGAACTTGATTTAGAAGGGTTGTAGTTATTCATGGCAATGATATGATTGACATGGATGCATGTCTTGCCATGAAGATGATCGTTCGGGATGAGAATGGGTTTGCATTTCCTAGGAGGAATGATTTTCCTCTACCTCTTCCTTGTCCTGGACGAACGTCTATTCGTAACCCTGCTAATTGGGTAATCACCGATATTAATCTCGAAAATGTTCCCTCTATATCTGGAGACACAGAGCCACACATTGAACCCTCGACATCTGGATACCCACAGCCTTCCGGACATCCGGATCCTGCTAGGCATTCTTTTACTTATGGTACGGGTTCCTCCAGATTTAATTTTTCTGATTTCCATACTTCTCTAGAATCGCTCCACGAGAAGCATGATGCCCAACGAAGAATGTTGGAAGGTCGCTTCTCTTTATCAGATAATCAGTTTAGAGAAGTACAAGAGCACTTTCAATTCACAAGAAATTTTCAGGGTCAAGTGGCCGAAGTTGTCCAAGATTATGATACTGATCAAGCTAGAATGAGAGACTTTATGCAGAGCATGAGTGTCACTAGCCAACAAGTTGATGCTTTGTTTGAGTATCATATAATCCTGAGCGAAACTCCTAGATTCCCGAGTTTTTCCATTGGTCAGCCACGTCATAGGCACCCTTTTCCTCATCCCCCTCCACTTCCACCTCCACCATATTGATTTCATCGGGACGATGAAAAGTTTGAGTCTGGGGAGGGGTGTCAAACCTGATTTCTTTTTGTTTCAGTTTTTGATTGTTTTCTTGTTTTCTGCATGTGTAGTTTTTGTTTTGCATTCTATTTTGATTATCTTGCTTGAGTGTTTGTTTTGATAGTCATTTGATTATCTTTTGAAATTTTTTGGGCAAACATCTTGAGAACATCAATCTTCACTTTTATGCTTTCTTGGATTCAAGATAAAATGTTAGCACGTTCATTATCTAGATTCATGATGTTGTAAATGATGCTAGTAGTAAGCTTTATGTACTTCTTTTCTCTATCTTGGGTAGCATGAAATAAGCTAAGAATCATATGGAGATGAGTTTTAGTCTTGACTTGACCTTAAGAATCTTACTTTCACTACACTTTGACTTGATGCTTGAATGGTTGATATCATTGAAATTGTCATGATTCATCTTGTTTGCTTAGTACTTGGTTTCCATGGTGATTTTTCAAACTTCATTTTGGTTACTGGATGAGGCTCAACTCATGAAAGCTCATTTGAAAAAAATCAAAATATCCCAACATTTGTGCTAAAAGTACACTTGTGAAATAAGATTTGCCCAATGCAAATACTTATGAAAAAGATTGAAAAAGAAAAGCAATGAAAAAAAAGGGATATAAAAAAAAAATAGTTGTCGTGAGTGGAATCTAGCAAGTCACCCCTTTGAGACCGAGTTAGATTACTGGGGAAATGACTGCTTAGCTTCTCTTGAGATTGAGCATACCTTTGAGACCTTGGGTTGGTTGAGAAATATGAACCAAGTGAGTGGCAAGTAAGTGCCTATCACTGGTTTCTTGTCTCTCACTGGAAACATTAGGAATTCAAATTTGATGACGACTTGACTAGGACATAGATTGAAAATTGAAGGGCTTTTGAGTTACTTTTACACTGTGCACAGGATACTTAAGCTTGAGCCATACTTGATTTGTTTCCATGATTATGCTTGTTATTGGAACTCTTTGATAGAGTTAGGAAAGTACATTAGGGTTTACGAATGTGTTGTAGAACATATGAATTTAGATTGCAGCATTTTTCTTGAGGACAAGCAAAGGTTTAAGTTTGGGGGTGTGATGAGCGTAGATTTTATATACTTTTATGCATGTTTTGATGCACATTTACATACTTTGAGATTGCTTGATCTATGCATTTTTATGCTTCCAGCTTTTCTTTTAGCATATTTACTCTTTTTGTTCGGAGATCTGCTTTTTGTGCATTTTTTGTACACAGGAGTCGAATTTGGTGAAGATTCTACATTCTTGGACAAACTTATGAGCTAAGCATTGGAGAAAGCACTT
The DNA here is from genome assembly GCF_018446385.1 of Zingiber officinale. Lineage (NCBI taxonomy): Eukaryota > Viridiplantae > Streptophyta > Magnoliopsida > Zingiberales > Zingiberaceae > Zingiber > Zingiber officinale. Next base: position 55,661,337 of record NC_055986.1, read on the forward strand.
GGCCGTGTGCCACACACGGCCCTGCCTGGGTGGAGTACTCTGGCCGTGTGGTCAACCAGGAGAAACAGACAAGGAACTTGGCCTGGCTGTGTGAACCTCACACGGTCGTGCCAAGTTTTGAAGCAAATCAGAGTTCAATCCTTACATGGCCATGTGGATCTACATGGCTGTGTAAGGTTTCTAGAGACCAAGAAGGCCCTGGCTGTGTGCATCACACAGCTGTGCAGGGTTCCCAGCACTTAAAAGTGTTCTGGCCGTGTGCACCACACGGTCGTGCCAGGTTTCCAGAAGCTGGGTCAGTCCAGGTCGTGTGGATCTACACGGCCGTGCTTGGAGGTCTTGATGGGAGTTGTCCACGGCCGTGTACACCACATGTCCATGTATGGATGGCAGAGAGGGGAAAGGCTCTGGCCGTGTGAACCTCACACGGCCATGCCTCGGGGTCGTGTGGCGCCCGAAAGCCCCCCTCTATTTAAAGCCTCTTTGAAGATTTGAAAGGGGATCTTCTCCCCTTTGGGAGAAAGCAAGATTTGGTGGATTCCTCCCATTCTTGGGAGGATTTTTGGGCGATCTAAAGGGAGATCTTGGCGAATTCGACTCCAGGAGCGAGGATTAGATTCGAAGATGGAGCTATATTGTAGATAAGTTTTCTTTCTCTCCACTTCTTGGATTGGGATTGAAGAAATGCTTGTAATCTTTTTATCTTTGGTTTTCTTTCTTCATTTTATGGAGTAGATTTTTTTGTTCTAGGATGGAGGGAGTATTTGTGAGATAAATTGATGTAAACTCTTGTGGATTTGCCATTTCTTTGTTTCTATGATGTTGCCTAGTTTGTATCGATTGGATCTTTAATGATTAATTGTGATTAGGGCTTAATTCTTATTCTTGATTGATTGTTTGTATATCTTATGGACTTTGTAGAGATTAACTCTCACTCGATTTTCCGAGGGATCCACGTGACAGGTGCAAGCCCGTGTAAGGACGTTTGAGGGATAACCTTGAAGGGGAAATGAGAATATTCAAGAGGGTAGGATAGATTTTATGATTCAATCCTTGTATCTTTATGGGTTAATAAGCTATGAACTTCTATGTTGATATCCGAGGGAAGCATAGTAATAGGTGCAATCTTGTGTAAGGACAACGTTGGTTCATATCTAATTGATCACATTTAGGTACATTTTTCAGTCCTAAGCTGGTTATCTATTGCAAGAGAGAACCGACAACCTTCTACAAATATTAGACAATTGAGAAATAAGAATTGGTAAACCATATACATTCAAGAGATCTTACAAAGAAACCAAAACTCCTAGAACCTCCCTTTATCATAACTCAAACACCAAACTCTTGTTTGTTAATCTTTCATTTTAGATTTGTTTTTCATCCTTAGCATTTGAAACCAATTGATTAGTTGTTTAGCTAATTCGCTTTGAGATATTTCTAGTGCTTATTCCAGTCCCTGTGGATACGATAATCTTTTATATTACTTGTGACATTTCCATACACTTGCGGAACGTAACAACCACCCTTTCATCTAGCCATGGTTGGCCTATAAATAGCCAAGACATTATCTTCCTAAGGCACACTTGAATCCTTTGAAAAACTTCCTGTCCAAGTGCTACAGAAATTCATCCAAACCTCATCCACATTTCATGCAAGTTTCTGTCCAAGTTTCGATCAACAAGTGCAAGTTCAAGTCCCGTAAAATTATTGTCTAAAACCGAAGAGGTTTTTGAGCAGGTAAGTGGGCTTTTCATTTCAAATATAGCTATGATCTATGTTTTCATTTTATTATTGATTATTTTATACTACTCATTTTATTTTCTGAATTCCAAGATGCACTGTTATGACTCAAGTTAGATATGGTAAAAGGGAATTTTCTAAAAACATGCTAAGATATGATAAGTTATGGCCCTGATGTGACGGATAATAATAATTGATATATGACCTCACCCCTTAGAGGAATTATATATAAGAGACTGATCAGTTAAAGGGAATTTTTAAAAACATGATAAGATATGATAAGTTATGACCCTGATGCACTGGTAATAATAACTAATATATGACCTCACCCCTTAGAGGAATTACATATAAGGGGCTGATCAGTAATACTATGGAAAACAAGATGATTAACAATGCTAAAAGTATATTTTTTCGATTAAGTTATATTTCTGTCATGTTTCATGAAATATGTTTTCATCATGAATTTCAAATGTCTTGCTATGTTTTGTATTATGTCGTGTTATGTTCGATCGATCCCACTTACTGAGTGTTTTCCCAAGTACTCACCCCCCTTTACTCCCATCCCCAGATAAAGATGAGGAACAAGTTGAGAAGGAGGAGCAAGAGATATTTTGGGGTTGGTAATGAAGCTGTGTCCAAGTGATTCGTCCTTTTGTTCATGTTATCTTTATTTGTATGCTTTTGCTTTTGGATTGTAAAGATAATATTTTCGTTATATCATTACTAGTTTGGTATGCACTTTACGAGGCTTGTTATTTTTGAGTATTTATATTCGCGAGCAACGCTGGTGTCACGCGCCTAGGTCACGGGGCAGGACATGTGGGATGTTCATTTTATTTCACCTCTATGGTATTCCTCCCACACCTCATAATTTTCATTTGTTTTCCTTCATCAGGCTATGCTACCTTCTTTAAGGATTAATTGAAAATGGATTTATATTTTTGGATCCTTCGCTTTCTCTCAGAGATAAGCCATTATTTCAACATCCCCCTCTCCCAGTTTGCTCCAAATGCATTCTGCAACATGTGCGGGATGTTCATTTTGTTTGACCTCTATGGTATTCCTCCCACACCTCATAATTTTTATTTGTTTTTCTACCCCAAGAAATTAGAGCCGGTTTTGTTTCAATCTAGACCTAAGGCAGTGTTCTTCAAGGATCTATCATTTTTTAATAAGGGCTAGAAAACTTGGTTTTTTTTGTTGAATTACCTAAGCTCACTTCCTGGCAGACCAAATGGCGATCTGACCTTCTCCCACTTTCGGACCTTGGAAATTTTAAGCTTGACCCAGCGTTCCTCTCCTACTCTTAGAAACTTGGAGACATTCAATTCAATGCTCCCAAGTTGCTGCGCGTGGGCCTTCTTTGCCTGTTTGGACTAAGTCTTGTTTGGGCAAAGCTTCTATGCTCCTTTGGTAAGTCTTATTAACCTGTCCATTAAGTTGACACTAACTAAAATCTTTCTTATTTCATGCAATGGATGCTTTATTCAAGTCTATGGCTTTTGAGCGATTTCATTTATAGGAGGATAAGCTACGTCGGCAAGAACAATTGCTGCTGGCTAAATGAGAGTAGCAGCCAGTTAGTCCTTCTGGTGGGGCATCTAGTAGTTAGGCGGATGGATGTAGTGAGACGACCACATAAGAAGAAGTGTGTTACGAACCTCAAGTGCATGGTTTGTCGTTAGTAATAAAAGAATATCAAATCCACAGGGACTGGTTATAACTGTTGGTTGTTACCCAGAATATCATACTGGTTCCCCTGTATAAAAATTTTATACAAGTCCTAAACCTTTCCTAATAACCTATTGTGTTATTTAGAAATTTAATTTGGAATCGCAAACAGAACTTAACATTATTGATTCGAAATCCAACTTATCTGTTCTTAGAGGTTTAGACTTGGATCGCAAACGATGCTTAACATTATTAATCCAAATCCACCCATGTTACAAAGTTAATTAAATATTTATTTCAAAGATCGGCTTCCAGGTTAAACATGGCGAGGCACTATGCCTTCTTGGATATGGGATCATCCACCACTTCCTAGACAAAGCCTTTGAATGAAATTTAATATTTAATCTCCTTATAGTAACCCTAGGTTTAACCACAAAGAACAATCGAATCACAAGATCGAAAAGCAAAAGAAACACAAAATCGAAACATAAAATCAATTGGCTAGAATCGTTAGCCTCTTGTGTTTGGTAATTCAAAATCCGTACAAAGAAAACTAGTATGATGCGGAACAAGACAACTAGTTATACCTTTCTTTATTAACAAAAACCTCTTGATCTTCTATTGTATTTCTCTCCTTCTCTTGGACGTCGTGTGGGCGACGATCTACCAAGAAGAAATCCACTAAAGCCTTCCTTGCTTACAAGTTTCGGTCACCACCACAATGCTCCAAGGGATGCTAGAAAACAATGTCTCCTTTCTCTACTTCTTCACCTTCAAGCAATCGGCCACCAAGAGCTCCACAAGAGATGATGCCACCGGCCACAAAGAAGAAGATAAAGAGAAGAGGAAGGGCCGACCACCAAGGATGGAAGAGAGGAACAATAGACTAGGTTATGTGTCTCATGAAGGCACCCCCTCTCTCTCTTTTATAATCCTTGGTGAATCCAAAATAGGAAAGTTTTATAACAAAAAATAAAACTTCCTTTTATTCCTCTCTATGGCCGGCCACACCATGTTTAAACAAACAAGGAAAGATTTTAAACAAAAATTAAAATCTCTCTTTTAAAAATCCCTTTTGTGGTTAGCTATAAAAGAATGTTTTATAAATTAAAATATCTCTCTTTTAAATCCTTTTATGGATATCTATAAAAGATAAGATTTAAAAATAAAACTCCTTTTATATTATGGTTACAAAAAAGGAAAGTTTTCTTAACAATTAAAATCTTTCTCTTAACATTATAGATATCTACAAATAAGGAAAAATATCTAATCTCTCTTTTAAACCTTTGTAGAAAATCTATAAAAGGAAAGATCTTAAAATTAAAAACTCTATTTTAAAATCATATGGATAAAAACATAAAAGGAAAGATTTTATCAAAATTTTATTTTTAATAAAATCCCTCTTCCCTTTCACACTTGATCGTCCCCTTGCTTGGGCACCAAGCAAGGCTTGGTCGGCCCTAGCCTTAGCTCCAAGCTTGGCTTGGCCGGCCCTTTGCTTGGGCTCCAAGCAAGGATAGGGGCTGGCCCCTAGCATGGGCTAAGAGGCTAGGCTTTAGGTGGATATAAGACTATATATAAGAGGCTACAATAGGGACCGAGAGGAGAAATTGACTTTGGTCTCCCGATGAGCTTGAGTCTCCCGTGTTCGCCCCGAACACCCAACTCAAGTTCATCAATAATAATTCATACCACTAAAAAGCTACTATTGAATTACCGCACCAATCCCAAATTACATTATGGGCTCCGTCTTATTATGAGTGTGTTAATATGCTTGTGTTTAAGATATTGAATGCCCACTAATTAAATGAGTTACTGAAAACTCACTTAATTAATATCTAGCTTCAAGAGTAGTACCACTCAACTCTATTGTCATGTCGGACTAAGTCCACCTGCAGGATTTACATGACAATCCTTATGAGCTCCTCAAGGGGACATCATCAACCTATATTACTATGACACAGTTTCATTCTATAATCAATAACACACCATATAAATAATATCATTTCTCAACTTATCGACCCTATTGATTTATCGAACTAAATTGCACCCTTTGATAAATTAAAGAAATAAATATTAAGTATACGTGCTTGTTATTATATCATGATTAAGAGTACGCACTTCCATAATAACAGAGGTCTTGTTCTTTTAAAGAGTCAGTATAAAAAGAAACTATCTCAAATGGTCCTTCTCAATACACTCATAGTGTACTAGTATAATTTATTAGTTAAGATAGACTAATATTTAATTACACTACAACCACTCCAATGGTTTGTCCCATTCCATCTTGGTTGTGAGCAACTGTTTATAATTTATAAGGAACTGATAACATGAACTTCTGTGTGTCTCCTCACACCATGTTATCTACAATATAAATTAAATGGACAACTACACTTAGCATAAATGTAGACATTTGACCAATATGATTCTTATTTTATAATAAATGTTTACAAAAAACTAGACTTTTAGTATACACTCTAACAATCTCCCATTTATACTGAAAGACTATGTTGCCATATACACTTCCATACATCTGATTCCCATCCCATCAACATGCCGATCAAAAGCTTTCACCGAAAGGGCCTTCGTGAAAGAATCTGCTAGGTTATCTGCTGATGCAATCTTACCGACAACAACTTCTCCTCGCTTTACGATGTCTCGTATCAGGTGGTACTTGCACACAATGTGTTTACTCACTTTATGGGCTCGTGGTTCCTTTGAGTTTGCTATTGTACCACTATTATCACAATAAATTGTGATGATTTTGAGCAAACCAGGAATCACATTTAAGTCCATCAAAAAGTTCCTGAGTCATACAGCTTCTTTGGCTGCCTCAGAGGCTACCACATACTCAGCTTCCATGGTTGAGTCTAAAACGCATTTCTGCTTAACACTCCTCCATGCTATGGCTCCACCTCTTAAAGTAAACACATAGCCTGATGTAGACTTACTATTGTCCCTATCTGATTGGAAGTTAGAATCCGTGTAACCCACAATAAGCAAATCATCTGCTTGGTAAACCAGCATATAATCTCTAGTCCTTCTCAGGTACTTTAATATATGCTTTACGACAGTCCAATGTCCCTGTCCTGGATTACTTTGATATCTGCTAACATACCCACGGCAAAACAGATATCTAGTCTCGTGCATAACATAGCATACATTAGGCTTCCTACAGCTTAAGGAACTGCTTTCATTTTCTCTATCTCTTTGATGTCGTAGGAGACATCTCTTTAGATAAAGATACTCCAAGCTGAAAAGGTAGAAAACCTTTCTTGGAGTCTTGCATGCTAAAATGAGCTAGGATAATTTCGATATATGAAGCTTGGGATAAGAACAACATTCTTTTCTTACGATCCCTTATTACTTTGATCCCGAGAATATGTGCGCATTCTCCCAAGTCCTTCATATCGAATTGCTTGGACATCCATACCTTTACTTCCGACAACACTTTGATATTGTTTCCAACTAACAAAATGTCATCTACGTATAGTACAAGAAATGCCACCACATTTCTATCACAGTTCTTATATACACAAGACTCATCTAGACACTAAATAAATCCATACGACTGGATTACTTCATTAAACCGGATGTTCCAAGACCTTGAAGCTTGCTTCAGTCCATAAATAGACTGATTGAGCTTACATACTAGATGCTCTTTGCCCTTTGCAATAAACCCCTCTCGTTGCTTCATATGAATGTTTTCTTTAAGACTTCCATTAAGGAAAGCTGTCTTGACATCCATTTGCCAAACCTCATAATCCATATGAGTGGCAATAGATAAGAGTATCCGGATAGACTTAAGTATAGCTACTAGTGAAAATGTTTCCTCATAATCGATTCCCTCTTTTTGAGTATACCCCTTCGCAACAAGTCTTGTTTTGAAGGTTTCCACCTTCCCGTCTGTCCCTCTTTTCCTTTTGTAGATCCATTTACATCCAATAGCTTTTACACTATTTGGTGGTTCTACTAGCTCCCAGACTTTGTTAGAATACATAGATTCTATTTCTGAATTCATTGCTCTTTACCAAGATGCTGCATCTTTATCTTGGAGTGCTTCTTCATATGTTCGGGGATCAGGTTCATGTTTACCTTGGATCAAGTCCGAAGACTCTTCCAAAAATATGAATCTTTCAGGTTGCCTCATAACCCTCCCACTACGACGAGACATTGTCTGTAGTTGTGTATCATTTGTGATACGTGTTGTAGTTTCTTGTGGTATCTCATCTTGTACTGTTGGTACCAGATTAGATGTGTCCTTTATTATTTCCTTAAGAAAAATTTACTCATGGACTTGTGGTTCATAACATAATTCTCTTCTAAAAATCGGGCATTGGTTCCAGCAATACCCTTCTGATCTTTAGGACTATAAAATAAACCACCTTTCATTTATCTAGGATCACCCACAAACAAGTGAACTCCTGTTTGTAATTCCAACTTATCAGTGCCTCCCTTCACCCCAAATCCGAATATGCTTTAGACTAGGCTTATGCCCATTCTACATTTCAATGGGAGTAGAGGGTACTGACTTAGAAGGTACCATATTCAGAATGTACACCGCTGTTTCCAGAGCATATTCCCAAAATGAATTTGGTAATTCTGTATAACTCATCATTGATCTAACCATTTCCATAAGAGTCCTATTCCTTCGTTCTGCCACACCATTCTGTTGGGGTGTACCAGGTGCAGATAGTTGGGATTGAATCCTGTCCTCTGATAAGTAACTCCTAAACTATCCTAAGAGGTATTTGCCACCACGATCAGACCGTAGTGTCTTGATACTTTTACCATGATGTTTCTCCACATCAGCCTTGTACTCTTTGAACTCATCAAAGCACTCAGACTTGTGGCGCATCAAGTAAATGTACCCATATCTCGAATAGTCATTTATAAAAGAGATGAAATATTCAAAACCACCTCTTACCTGGATAGTCATAGGTCCACAAAAATCAGAATGAACCAATTCCAACATATCTTTGGCTCTATACCCCTTAGACTTAAAAGGCCTCTCGATCATTTCTCCTTCCAAGGAAGATACGTAAGTTAGAAAGTTTTCCAACACTAATGAATCCAAGAGTCCATTAGCTATTAGCCTTTAAATCCTACTCAAGTTAATATAACCAAGTCTTAGATGCCAAAGATATGATTGGTTGATATTTGAAGGTTCCTTTCTCTTATTAGAATTAGATGATGTGTTATTAATTTTTATTTGTTGCTTTGTGGGAGTTATCGGATTTAGAGTATACAAATTGCCAACTAATGTACCAAAATAGATAATTACCCTATTTTTCTTGATAACCACTTTGTCATCAAAAGAAACAGTATATCCATCCAAAAACAGTTTAGAAACTGAAATTAAATTTTTTCTAAAACTTGGTATATAAAGACAATTTCTCAAAATCAAAGTTCTATTCCTATCAAATGATAAGTAGACGTCTCCCATTGCAACAACCACCACTTTCATAGCATTGCCCATGTAGATAGTTATCACTCCCTTATATAGTCATCGGGTTTCCTGGAACCCCTGCAATATATTACAGACATGATCAGTGGATCCTGTATGTACACACCAGGTACTGGTAGATAATACCACTAAATATGTTTCAACTACAAGAGAATAAGATATACCTTTATTGTTCTCTTTCCTATGAGGACAGTCTGCCTTCCAATGTCCAGACTGCTTGCAAATAAAGCACTTGCCCTTCGGCTTCTTTACTCCTACTTTAAGTCCAGTACCTAGAGATTGTTTCACTTTCTTTGCCGAGCCAGCTTGTTTCTTATTCTTCTTCTTGCCTTTCAACTTAGAAGTAGAAACATTTTCAGCAAATTGAATTTGAGAATTATGACGAAATAACCCTTCTGTTGCCTGAAGTTCTGTCAGTAGTTCTACCAATGAATAAATCCTTTTATTCATATTGTAATTTAGGCGGAACTGCTCAAAACTTTTGGATAGCATTTGGAGAATAATATCGACCTAGCTTTCCCCATCGATTTCAGCTCCAAGGATTTGTATCTCGTTTAAGTAACCCATCATCTTTACGATATGATCCCTAACGAGTGTCCCCCCTGACATGGTAGCTGTCATTAATTTTCTCATTGCCTCTTGCCTAGCAACGTATTCTGGTGTCTGAAGAGTTCCTTGAGATTGTTTATCATGTCATAGGCAGTTGGCAAGTCCTGATGCTGATGTTGCATCACATTTGACATTGAAGTCATAATGTAACACCGCGCCATCTCATCTGCCTTACCCATTTCTTATGATACTCAATCTCCTCTTCACTAGAATCACTATTAGGAACATCAGGGCAGACCTCTAATAGTACAAACTTATAACCTTCAGCAGTTAGGACAATGTCCAGGTTTCTTTTCCAATCTATGTAATTGGGACTAGTAAGTTTGTTCTCTTTTAGAATAATAGCTAGTGGGTTGAAAGTCATCCTAAGAATCATAAAATAAATTTTGGTCAAGACTTTAGAATTTAGAATAATATTGAGTCCTCAAACAATATTATTTAAATTCACCAACACCTCAAAACACCGTGAATTTTGTATGCCACGTTAGTGTGGACGTATACAAAATCAAATATTTGTAAGAGGAGGTTTTACACATTAATTTTATTCTTATCATCCTAACTTTATGACAAATAAAATTAATAGTTGGTATTCCTTTGGTCACACAAATAATAGCAGTTACTCCGTTGGGGAGGATACTATTAAATGTGCCTAAGTGTATACTATTACTTGATACTTAGTCCATTAAATAGGATTGTGCCCCTTCAGTTGGAGAAGATCACATGCTCCTAAATAATTTCCTATAACTATCCATAAAGGAAGTTTGATCTAGCGATCCACAATCAAACTCATCCGATGTGAAAGGAGGCACTCAGAGCCAACGTGCAAGTTTGTTTGCATCGCTTACAAACCAATAATGGAGACTGTGGAATTATTTACTAATCCCTCTCCCACTATGTTATTTAAGATGAGGATTTTATCATGCACACACACATCACAACAAATAAACGTAATAAATATGGAAAAATAATTTCCCAACTATTATGGCCTCTTTCATCACTGTCCTTCGTGTGCTGGCAACCCTAGCTGCTGTCATCTTTAGCCACTACAATCGGGTCTAGTTGCCGCATCTATCTTGCTTCTTTTTCTGTTGCACCTCTGGTCCTTAAATATCACCATGCCTTGCAAGGATACGATCCGCTACATAAATAGAATTTTACATTTATCGATCCTATATTCCACGAAGGAATGTACATGTAATCTAGATCGAACAAAAAAGTAAAATCCTAAAACTAATACAGCTCCTGCTATATTTAATACATACAATTATGCACACACATAAAATGCCCTCGACATGGCCGAGGGTCCAATCACACACAAACACATTAGGGCCATAATAGTTGGATCTAGGATGCCTGCAACCACAGAGTTAATCTATTTGCACATCCTACTATTATCATGTCTAAAATATGTATGACATATGCATAATTAAACTGAAAAACCAAACACACAGAGGCAATATCCTAGCTCTGATATAAATTGTTGGTTGCTACCCAGAATATCGTACAGGTTCCCCTATACAAAAATTTTGTACAAGTCTAGAACCTTTCCTAACAACCTATTGTGTTCTTTAGAAATTAAATTTGGAATCGCAAACAGAACTTAACATTACTAATTCCAAATTTAACTTATCTGTTCTTAGAGGTTTAGACTTGGATTGTAAATGATGCTTAACATTATTGATCCAAATTCACCCATGTTACAAAGTTAATTAAATATTTATTTCAAAGATCAGCTTCCAAGTTAAACATGGCGAGGCACTAGGCCTTCTTGGGTATGGGATTATCCACCACTTCCTAGACAAAGCCTTTCAACGAAATTCAATATTTAATCTCCTTACAGTAACCCTATGTTTAACCACAAAGAACAATCGAATCACAAGATTGAAAAATAAAAGAAACACAAAATCAAAACATAAAATTGATTGGCTAGAATCGTTAGCTTCTTGTGTTTGGTAATTCAAAATCCATACAAAGAAAACTAGTATGATGCGGAACAAGACAACTAGTTATACCTTTCTTTGTTAACAAAAACCTCTTGATCTTCTATTGTATTTCTCTCCTTCTCTTGGACGTCGTGTGGGCGACGATCTACCAAGAAGAAATCCACCAAAGCCTTCCTTGCTTACAAGTTTCGGCCACCACCACAATGCTCCAAGGGATGCTAGAAAACAATGTCTCCTTTCTCTACTTCTTCACCTTCAAGCAACTCGCCACCAAGAGCTCCACAAGAGATGATGCCGCCGGCCACAAAGAAGAAGATAAAGAGAAGAGGAAGGGCCGGCCACCAAGGATGGAAGAGAGGAACAATAGAATAGGTTATGTGTCTCATGAAGGCACCCCTCCCTCTCTTTAATAATCCTTGGTGAATCCAAAACAGGAAAGTTTTATAACAAAAAATAAAACTTCCTTTTATTCCTCTCTATGGCTGGCGACACCATGTTTAAACAAACAAGGAAAGATTTTAAACAAAAATTAAAATCTCTCTTTTAAAAATCCCTTTTGTGGTTAGCTATAAAAGGAATGTTTTATAAATTAAAATCTCTCTCTTTTAAATCCTTTTATGGATATCTATAAAAGATAAGATTTAAAAATAAAATTTCTTTTATATCATGGTTACAAAAAAAAAGGAAAGTTTTCTTAAAAATAAAAATCTTTCTCTTAACATTATAGATATCTACAAATAAGGAAAGATATCTAATCTCTCTTTAAAACCTTTGTAGAAAATCTATATAAGGAAAGATCTTAAAATTAAAAACTCTCTTTTAAAACCATGTGGATAAAAACATAAACGGAAAGATTTTATCAAAATTTTATTTTTAATAAAATCCCTCTTCCCTTTCACACTTGGCCGACCCCTTGCTTGGGCTCCAAGCAAGATAGGGGCCGGCCCCTAGCATGGGCTAAGAGGCTAGGCTTTGGGTGGATATTGTTAGAGTGTATACTAAAAGCTGATCTTTTTGTAAACATTTATTTTGAAATAAAGAATCACATTGGTCAAATGTCTACATATATATGCTAAGTGTAGTTATTCAATTAATTTATATTGTGGATAACATGGTGTATGATGTCACATACAGAAGATTATGTTATCAATTACTTATAAATTATAAATAGTAGCTCGTGACTAAGATGGAAAGGAACAAACCATTCGAATAGTCGTAGTGTAATTTGGTATTAGTTTATCTTAACTATAAAATTACACAAGTACACTCTGAGTGTATTGAGCAGGACCATTTAAGGTAAGTTCTTTTTATATTAACTGCATAAAAGAATAAAACCTTTGTTATTATGAAAGTGTGTGCTCTTAATTATGATATAATAACAAGAACATATACTCAATATTCATTTCTTTAATTTATCAAAGGGTGAGATTTATTTCGATAAATCAATAGGCCCGATAAGTTGGGAAATGATATTATTTATATGGTGTGTTGTTGATTATAGAATGAAATTGTGTCCTAATAATCTAGGTTGATTATGTCCCCAAGAGGAGCTCATAAGGATTGTTATGTAAACCCTGCAGGTGGACTTAGTCCGACATGACGATAAGGTTGAGTGGTACTACTCTTGGAGCTAGATACTAATTAAGTGAGTTGTCAATAAATCATTTAATTAGTGGATATTCGATATCTTAAACACAGGGAGATTAACACACTCATGATAAGAAGGAGTCCATATAGTAATATGGGATTGATGTGATAGTTCAATAATAACTCTTTAGTGGAATGAGATATTATTGATGAACTCGAGTTGGGTGTTCGGGGTGAACACGGGAAGCTCAAGTTCATCGGGAGACCAAAACCAATTCCTCCACTCGGTCCCTGTCGTCGCCTCTTATTTATAAAGTCTTATACCCACCCATACCCACCTTCTTACCCAACTTAAGGTGGCCGACCAAGCCTAGCTTGGAGCCCAAGCTAGGGCCGGCCAAACCAAGGTGAGTTGGTTGCTGACCCTAGCTTGAACCTAAGCTTAATTGGCCAACCATATTAAAATAAAAGGATTTTATTTTTTAAAATATTTTCTTATGTGGAAGCCATGGTTTTAAAAGAGAGTTTAAAATTTAAATCTTTTCTTTTATAGTTTTCTACAAAAGATTAAGAGAAAGGTTTGATATCTTTCCTTATTTATAGTTAAAAGGAAGATTTTAATTTTTTATAAAATTTTCCTTTTTTGTAACCATCCTCATGATTTTAAAAAGAGAGTTTTAAAATTAAATCTTTCCTTTTATAGTTTCTACAAAAGATTAAGAGAAAAGATTTGATATCTTTCCTTATTTGTAGTTTGAAAGGAAGATTTTAATTTTGAGAAAGCATACCTTTTTGTAATCATCCACATGTTTTAAAAGAGAGATTTTAATTTATAAAAGTTTCCTTTTATAATCAACCATGAAGGGAATTTTTAAAAGAGAAATTTGTATTTAAAAATTTTCGGAAACAAATTAGGAAGTTTTAATTTTGTGTTTAAAACTTTCCTTCCTTGGAGGATTAGATATAGCCGGCCACATTAATAGAGAAAAGGATTTTTAATTAGTTAAATTTTCCTTTCTAATGGCAAGGAAAATAAGGAAGTTTTTATTAAAACTTTCCTTATTTGCCAAGACCAAGGAATATAAAAGAGAGGGTAGACATGTCTCACCTCACAACAATACTTCTATTATTCCTCTCCTCCTTGGTGGTGGCCGGCCCTCATCCTTCTTCATCTCCTTTTCTTCTTCTTTGGTGGTCGGCGACATCAACTCTTGGGGAGTCCTTGGTGGGCGGATTTTGCTTGGAGAAGAAGTAGAGAAAGGAGGCTTTGTGTCTAGCATCCCTTGGAGCTTGGTGGTGGTGGCCGAACCTCATCTTCTCTTGGAGTTCTTGTGGTGGCCGAAACTTGCTTAGAGAAGAAGGAACCTTGGGTGGATTCTCGTCTCGGTAGATCGTCGCCCACACGACGTTAAAGATAAGAAGAGGAATATGACAGAAGATCATGAAGTCTATAAGCTATAAAAGGTATAACTAGTTATTAGTTTCCGCATCATAACTAGTTCATCCTTTTATTTAGATCTTGAAATATCAAACACAAGAGGCTAATGAATCTAGGTAATCGAATTTATGTTTTTGATTTTGTGTTTCTTTTATTTTTTGAACTTGTGATTTGATTGTTCCTTTTGGTTAAACCTAGGGTTACTATAAGGAAATTAAATATTAAATTTCATTAAAAGGCTTTGTCTAGGAAGTGGTGGATGCTCCCATACCCAAGAAGGCCTAGTGCCTTGTCATGTTTAACCTAGAAGCCGATCTCTGAAATTAATATTTAATTGAATTTATAACATGGGTGGATTTGGATCAATAATGTTAAGCATCGTTTGCGATTCAAGTCTAAACCACTAAGAATAGATAAGTTGAACTTGGAATCAATAATGTTAAGTTCAGTTTGTGATTCCAAATTTAATTTCTATAGAACACAATAGGTTGTTTGGAATGGTTCAGGACTTGCACAAAATTTTTGTACAGTGGAACCGGTACTATATTCACAGTAGCAACCAATAATTGGTATCAGAGCTAGGGTTTACCTCTTTGTATTCAATTTTTAGTTTAATTATGCACATGTCAAACATAATTTAGGAAGGATAATAGTAGGATATGCTAACTCTGTGGTTGCACCCTCCAACTATTATGGCTTATAGTGATTGTGTGTGATTGGACCCTTGGACATGTCAAGTGCATTTTATGAGTGTGCATGATTGTATGTATTAAATACAGCAGGAGCTGTATTAGTTTTAGGATTTTACATTTTTATTTCGATCTAGATTACATGTACATTCCTTCGTGGAATATAGGATTGATAAATGTAAAGTTCAATTTTTGTCACGGATCGTATCCTTGCGAGGCGTGGTACTATTTGTGGACCAGAGGCACAGCGGAAAAAGAAGCAAGATAGATGCGGCGATTAGACCCAATTGTGGTGGCTAAAGATGGCAGCAGCTAGGGTTGGCAGCACACGGAGGACAGTGATGAAAGAGGCCATAATAGTTGGAAAATTATTTTTCTATATTTATTGCTTTATTTGCTATGATGTGTGTGTGCATGTTAAAATTCCTCACCTTAAATAACTAAGTGAGAGAGGGATTAGTAAATAAATTCCACGGTCTCCATTACTGGTTCGTAAGTGATGCAACAAACTTGCGTGTTGGCTTTGAGTGCCTCCCTCCACAACGGATGAGTTTGTTTGCGGATCACTAGATCAAATTTCCTTTATGGATGATTATAGGAAATTATTTAGGAGCGTGTGATCTTATCCAACTGAATGAGCACAATCCTATTTAATGGACTAAGTATCAAATAATGGTATACACTTAGGTGTATTTAATAGTATCCTCCCCAATGGAGTCACTGCTATTATTTGTGTGACCAAAGGAATACCAACTATTAATTTTATTTGGCATAAAGTTAGGATGACAAGATAATAAAATTAATGGGTAAGACCCTCCTCTTACAAATGTTTGAATTTTTATACGTCCACACTAACGTGACATGCAAAATTCACAGTGTTTTGAGGTGTTGTTAAATTTAAATAGTATTGTTTGAGGAATCAATATTATTTTAAATTTAGAGTTTTGACCAAAACTTATTTTGTAATTCTTAGGATGACTTTCAACCCACTGGCTATTATTCTAAAAGAGAACAAACTTACTGGACCCAACTACATAGATTGGAAAAGAAACCTGGACATTGTTCTAACTGCTGAAGGCTATAAGTTTATACTGTTAGAGACCTACCCTGATGTGCCTAATAGTGATTCTAGTGAAGAGGAGATTGAGTATCATAAGAAATGGGTAAAAGCAGATGAGATGGCACGGTATTACATTTTGGCTACAATGTCAAATGTGCTGCAACATCAGCATCAGGACTTGCCAACTGCTTATGATATGATAAACAATCTCAAAGAACTCTTCGGACACCAGAATCGGGCTATTAGGTAAGAGGCAATGAGAAAATTAATGACAACTACCATGTTAGAGGGGACACCCGTAAGGGATCATATCCTAAAGATGATGGCTTATTTGAACGAAATACAGATCCTTGGAGCTGAAAAATCGATGGGGAAACCCAGATCGATATTATTCTCTAAACACTACCCAGAAGTTTTGAGTAGTTCTGCCTGAACTATAACATGAATAAAAGGGCTTATACGTTGGTGGAACTTCTGACAGAATTTCAGGCAGCAGAAGGTATATTTTGTCATAGTTCTCAGATTCACTTTGCTGAAAATGTTTCTACTTCTAAGTCAAAAGTCAAGAAGAAGAAGAAACAAATTGGCTCAACAAAGAAGGTGAAAAGATCTCTAGGTACTGGACCTAAAGCTGAAGTGAAGAAGCCAATGGGCAAGTGCTTCATCTGCAAGCAGTCGAGACATTGGAAGGCGGACTGCCCTCGTAGGAATCAGTACAATAGAGGTATATCTTATTCTCTTGTAGTTGAAACATGTTTAGCGGCGTTATCTACTAATACCTGATGTGCAGATACAAGAGCCATTGATCATGTCTGCAATACATTGCAGGGGTTCCAGAAAACCCGACGACTATATGAGAGAGAGATAACGGTCTACATGGACAATGCTACGAAAGAGGCAGTTGTTGCAGTGGGAGACATCTACTTATCATTTGATAGGAATAGAAGTTTGGTTTTGAGAAATTGTCTTTATATACCAACTTTTAGAAAGAATTTAATTTCAGTTTAATTTCTAAATTGTTTGTGGATGGATATTCTGTTTCTTTTGATGATAAAGTAGTTATCAAGAAGAATAGGGTTATTATCTGTTCTGGTACACTAGTAGACAATTTGTATACTTTAAATCTAATTTCTTCCACAAAGCAACAAATGAAAATTAATAACACATCTTCTAATTCTAATAAGAGAAAGGAATCTTCGGAAATAAACCAAACATATATTTGGCATCTAAGTCTTGATCAAATTAACTTGAGTAGGACTCAAAGGCTTATAGCCGATGGACTCTTGGGTTCATTAGTGTTGGAAAACTTTCCAACTTGTGAATCTTGCTTGGAAGGTAAAATGACCAAGAGACCTTTTAAGGCTAAAGGGTATAGAGCCAAAGATGTGTTAGAACTAGTTATTCTGATTTGTGTGGTCCTATGTCTATCCAGGCAAGAGGTGGTTTCAAATATTTTGTATCTTTTATATATGACTATTCGTGATATGGGTACATTTACTTGATGCGCCGCAAATTTGAATGCTTTGATAAGTTCAAAGAGTACAAGGCTGATATGGAGAAACATCATGGTAAAAGTATCAAGACACTACGGTCTGATTGTGGTTGCGAATACCTCTTTGGAGAGTTTAGGAATTACTTATCAGAGGCTGGGATTCAATCCCAATTGTCTACACCTGGTATACCCTAATAGAATGATGTGACAGAATTAAGGAATAGGACTCTTATGAAAATGGTTAGATCGATGATGAGTTATTCAGAATTACCAAATTCATTTTGGGGAGATGCTCTGGAAATAGCAGTGTACATTCTGAATATGGTACCTTCTAAATCAATAACCTTTATTCCCATGGAATTATGGAATGGGCGTAAGCCAAGTCTGAATCATATTCGGATATGGGGTAGTCCATCACATGTGCTGAAGGGAGATACTGACAAGTTGGAATCACGTACAGAAGTTTGTCTATTTGTAGGATATTCTAAGGGAATGGAAGGTGGTTTGTTTTATAATCCTAAAAATTAGAAGATCATTGTTAGCACCAATGCTCAATTTTTAGAGGAAGATTATGTAATGAACCATAAGCCCATGAGTGAAAATTGTTCTAGAAGAAATGCGAGAGGACACGTCTACATTTGTACCAATAGTGCAAGATGAAATATCACAAGAAACTACAACACGCATCACAAATGATACACAACAACAGACAGTGCCTCGTCGTAGTGGGAGGGTTGTTAGGCAACTTGAAACATTCATGTTTTTGGGAGAGTCATCGGACTTGGTCCCAGGTAAACATGAACCTAATCTCAGAACATATGACGAAGCACTCCAAGATATAGATGAAGCATCTTGGCAAAGAGCGATGAATTCTGAAATAGAATCTATGTATTCTAATAAGGTCTGGGAGCTTGTAGAACCATCAAATGGTGTAAAAGTCCTTGGATGTAAGTGGATCTACAAAAGGAAAAGAGAGACAGATGGGAAGGTGGAAACCTTCAAAGCAATGCTTGTTGCGAAAGGGTACACTTAGAAAGAGGGAATTGATTATGAGGAAACTTTTTTACCGGTGGCCATGCTTAAGTCTATCCGGATACTCTTATCCATTGCCGCTATATGGATTATGAGGTTTGGAAAATGGATGTCAAGACAGCTTTGCTTAACGGAAGTGTTTAAGAAAACATCCATATGAAGCAACCAGAGGGATTCATTGAAAAAGGCAAAGAGCATCTAGTGTGCAAGCTAAATCGGTCGATTTATGGACTGAAGCAAGCTTCAAGATCTTAGAACATCCGGTTTAATGAAGTAATCCAATCATATGGATTTATTTAGTGTCCGGATGAGTCTTGTGTATACAAGAAGTGTGATGGAAACGTTGTGGTATTTCTTGTACTATATGTAGATGACATTTTGTTAGTTGGAAACAATATCAAAGTGTTGTCGGAAGTAAGGGTATGGTTGTCCAAATAATTCGATATGAAGGACTTAGGAGAATGCACACATATTCTTGGGATCAAAGTAATAAGGGATCGCAAGAAAAGGATGTTGTGCTTGTCCCAAACTTCATATATCGATACAATCCTTACTCGTTTTGGCATGTAAGACTCCAAGAAAGGTTTTCTACCTTTTAGGCATGGAGTAACTTTATCTAAAGAGATGTCTCCGAAGACATCAAAGGAGATAGAGGAGATGAAGGCAGTTCCTTATGCTTCGGCTGTCGGAAGCCTAATGTATGCTATGTTGTGCATGAGACCGGATATCTATTTTACCATGGGCATGGTTAGCAGATATCAAAGTAACCCTGAACAAGGACATTAGACTGTTGTAAAGTATATATTAAAGTACCTGAAAGGACTAGAGATTATATGCTAGTTTACTAAGCAAATGATTTGTTCCCTATGGGTTACACGGATATTGACTTCCAATCAGATAGGGACAATAGTAAGTCTATATCAAGCTATGTGTTTACTTTAGGAGGTGGAGCCATTGCATGGAGGAGTGTTAAGCAGAAATGTGTTTCTGACTCAACCATGGAAGCTGAGTATGTGGCAGTCTCTGAGGTAGCCAAAGAAGCTCTGTGGCTCAGGAACTTCCTAATGGACTTAGATGTGATTCCTGGTTTGCCCAAAATCATCACAATTTATTGTGATAATAGTGGTGCAGTAGCAAACTCGAAGGAACCATGAGCCCATAAGGCGAGTAAACACATAGAGTGCAAGTACCACCTGATGCGAGACATCGTAAAGCGAGGAGAAGTTGTTGTCGCCAAGATTGCATCAGCAGATAACCTGGTAGATCCTTTCACTAAGGCCCTTCCGGCGAAAGCTTTTGATTGGCATGTTGAAGGAATGAGAATAAGATGTATGGCAGCATTTATGACAACATAGTCTTTTAGTATAAGTGGGAGATTGTTAGTGTGTATACTAAAAACCTAGTTTTTTGTAAATATTTATTTTAAAATAAAGAATCACATTGGTCAAATGTCTACATTTATATGCTAAGTGTAGTTGTTTAATTAATTTATATTGTAGATAACATGGTGTGTGATGTCACATACAGAAGATCATGTTATCAATTTCTTATAAATTATAAATAGTAGCTCGCAACTAAGATGGAAAGGAACAAACCATTGGAATAGTCGTAGTATAATTTGGTATTAGTTTATCTTAACTATAAAATCACACTAGTACACTCTGAGTGTATTGAGCAGGACCATTTAAGAAAAGTTCTTTTTATACTGACTGCATAAAAGAACAAGACCTTTGTTATTATGGAAGTGTGTGCTCTTAATCATGATATAATAACAAGAACATATACTCAATATTCATTTCTTTAATTTATCAAAGGGTGCGATTTAGCTTGATAAATCAATAGGCCCGATAAGTTGGGAAATGATATTATTTATATGGTGTGTTGTTGATTATAGAATGAAACTGTGCCCTAGTAATCTAGGTTGATAATGTCCCCAAGAGGAGGTCATAAGGATTGTCATGTAAACCCTGCAGGTGGACTTAGTCCGTCATGATGATAAGGTTGAGTGATACTACTCTTGGAGCTAGATATTAATTAAGTGAGTTGTCAGTAACTCATTTAATTAGTGGATATTCGATATCTTAAACACAGGGAGATTAACACACTCATGATAAGAAGGAGCCCATATAGTAATATGAGATTGATGTGATAGTTCAATAATAACTCTTTAGTGGAATGAGATATTATTGATGAACTCGAGTTGGGTGTTTTGGGCGAACACGGGAAGCTCAAGTTCATCGGGAGACCAAAACCAATTCCTCCTCTCAGTCCCTGTCGTCGCCTCTTATTTATAGTCTTATACTCACCTTCTTATCCACCTTAAGGTGGCCGGCCAAGCCTAGCTTGGAGCCCAAGCTAGGGCCGGCCAAACCAAGGTGAGTTGGTGGCCGACCCTAGCTTGAACCCAAGCTTAATTGGCCGACCACATTAAAATAAAAGGATTTTATTTTTAAAAATCTTTTCTTATGTGGAAGCCATGGTTTTAAAAGAGAGTTTAAAATTTAAATATTTACTTTTATAGTTTTCTACAAAAGATTAAGAGAAAGGTTTGATATCTTTTCTTATTTGTAGTTAAAAGGAAGATTTTAATTTTTTTAATAAAACTTTCCTTTTTTGTAACCATCCTCATGATTTTAAAAAGAGATTTTAAAATTAAATCTTTCCTTTTATAGTTTCTACAAAAGATTAAGAGAAAAAAATTGATATTTTTCCTTATTTGTAGATTGAAAGTTAATTTTAATTTTGAGAAAACTTTTCTTTTTGTAATCATCCACATGTTTTAATAGAGATATTTTAATTTATAAAAGTTTCCATTTATAACCAACCATAAAGGGAATTTTTAAAAGAGAAATTGTTATTTAAAAATTTCCGGAAACAAATTAGGAAGTTTTAATTTTGTGTTTAAAACTTTCCTTCCTTGGAGGATTAGATATGACTGGCCACATTAATAGAGAAAATGATTTTTAATTAGTTAAAATTTCCTTTTCAATGGCAAGGAAAATAAGAAAGTTTTTATTAAAACTTTCCTTATTTTCCAAGACCAAGGAATATAAAAGAGAGGGTAGAGGTGTCTCACCTCACAACAATACTTTTATTATTCCTCTCCTCCTTGGTGGTGGCCGACCCTCATCCTTCTTCATCTCCTTTTCTTCTTCTTTGGTGGTCGGCGGCATCAACTCTTGGGGAGTCCTTGGTGGGCGGATTTTGCTTGGAGAAGAAGTAGAGAAAGGAGGCTTTGTTTATAGCATCCCTTGGAGCTTGGTGGTGGTGGTCGTACCTCATCTTCTCTTGGAGTTCTTGTGGTGGACGAAACTTGCTTGGAGAAGAAGGAAGCTTGGGTGGATTCTCGTCTCGGTAGATCGTCGTCCACACGACGTCCGAGATAAGAAGAGGAATACGACAAAAGATCGCGAGGTCTATAAGCTATAAAAGGTATAACTAGTTATTAGTTTCTGCATCATAACTACTTCATCCTTTTATTTAGATCTTGAAATACAAAACACAAGAGGCTAATGAATCTAGGTAATCGAATTTATGTTTTGGATTTTGTGTTTCTTTTGTTTTTCGAACTTATGATTGGATTGTTCCTTTTGGTTAAACCTAGGGTTACTATAAGGAAATTAAATATTAAATTTCGTTGAAAGGCTTTGTCTAGGAAGTAGTGGATGCTCCCATACCCAAAAAGACCTAGTGGCTCGCCATGTTTGACTTAGAACCCGATCTCTGAAATTAATATTTAATTTAATTTGTAACATGGGTGGATTTGGATCAATAATGTTAAGCATCGTTTGCGATTCAATTCTAAACCACTAAGAACGGATAAGTTGAATTTGGAATCAATAATGTTAAGTACAATTTGCGATTTCAAATTTAATTTCTAAAGAACACAATAGGTTGTTAGGAATGGTTCAGGACTTGTATAAAATTTTTGTACAGGGGAACCAATACGATATTCCCAGTAGCAACCAACAGATATAAGACTATATATAAGAGGCTACATTAGGGACCAAGAGGAGGAATTGGTTTGGGTCTCCCGATGAGCTTGAGCTTCCCGTGTTCGCCCCGAACACCCAACTCAAGTTCATCAATAATAACTTATACCACTAAAGAACTACTATTAAACTACTGCACCAATCCCAAATTACATTATGGGCTCCTTCTTATTATAAGTCTGTTAATCTCCCTGTGTTTAAGATATCGAATGCCGACTAATTAAATGAGTTACTGACAACTCAATTAATATCTAGCTCCAAGAGTAGTACCACTCAGCCTTATTGTCATGTCAGACTAAGTCCACCTGCAGGGTATAAATGACAATCCTTATGAGCTCCTCAAGGAGACATCATCAACCTAGATTACTAGGACACAGTTTCATTCAATAATCAACAACACACCATATAAATAATATAATTTCTCATCTTATCAGGCCTATTGATTTATCGAACTAAATCGCACCTTTTGATAAATTAAAGAAATAAATATTAAGTATACGTACTTGTTATTATATCATGATTAAGAGCACACATTTCCATAATAACAGAGATCTTTATTAGTGAGATCCCTAGAGCCGATCATGTGATGATTGTTGTATGAACTAGATGTATCATATCCTATATATATATTTTTATAAAGACATTTATTTATGGTTATTATACTTGTATTGGTGCCAAATAACTGAGTATAATAGCGTTCTTGAGTAGAAGGTTCTTATCTATATCAATCGATTGGTTGAATTGATAATGAGATGATATAGAGAACACTACTCTTAATCATTCCTAGTCAAGTATTAACATTCAGGGACAATGTTAATGCGATGAGACTAGAATGTAGGACAACTTGATGACTTGATCTCACAAGTCATGGATATTACATATCAAGTTGACACATGGGTATGCATTGGAGAATGTATATTGAATCCCCCGCCATGAGAAAGTATCATGGATCATTATATGAGTGTCATATACTTTCTCATGTGACTATTAGTATGACCATCAGTCCTTGGACTTGAAGTCAACATGGTTCCCTATATAAGGAGTTGCATACTTTAGCTTCGTCAAACGTCACCCGTAAATGGGTGGACTATAAAGGCGACTACTGGGCATGTAACAAATTATGTGGTAAGATGTGAGTGATGTAGATGAGATCTATCCCTCCTATATGGCGGGAGTGATATCATGATTCTTGATAGAGTGAGACCACTAAGTGCATGGTCATTCCCAAATAAGTCAATATGAGATATTGAGCTCATTTGATTAGAGTGAGTCTACTTGAGTTCAAGACATAGATTGATTAGAGGATGACACGGTCTGTGCCTCAATTGATCAATTTAGATGTCAAAGATAGAAGGACATTGCCACATATTGTGAGAGTCACAATTAGTAGTCACAATGGTGATGTTGGATCTCAACATTCTTGTAACTTGGGTAGTAATGATGTGTTGCTAGATACCGCTCATTGCTTATATTTCTAAATGGGTTTAGGAGCATTGCCAATGTTACAAGAACCTATAGGGTCACACACAAAGGGCAGTTAGATGGAGATTAGGTTCATATGATGGACCAAGAGGATTAGGTCCATGTGATAACCAAATTGGATTAAGAGTAATCTAAATTAGACTAATTGAGTTGGACTCAATTTCATTCAATTATCGAATGAGTCTAATTTAGACTATGATTCATTGAGTCAATTTAAGCCAATGAATAGAGATTCATTAAATTAAATTGATTTGAATCAAAGGGTAGATTTGATCAACCATGGGAGATAAGAGGTTACGTTTGACTTGACTTGAGAGGGAAGATGAAGGGTTAAGTTTGACTTGACCAAATGCCACCTCATTGTGACTTGGCATGGGCCGGCCAATGATGATGTTCCACATCATCAAGGCTACATCATTGCGTGTCACCTCATGAGGAAGACCAAGAGCCATGACTCTTGGTATTACATGGAGGTATAAAACCTCTATTAAGTGGCCGGCCATAGTAATGAAGAATAAGTGTGTGCTTATTCAAGGCTTCTTCTTCTTCCTCTCTTCTTTTCTCTCCTTCTCCTCCATTGCCGAGACCTCTCAATAGTGCTAGCACACTCTAAGTGGTTCTCTCCACCTTTTGTCCGTGTGGATACGTGTAGAGGAGTGTACACTTGACACTCTATGAGACCTGACAACCATTTGGACGAGCGGGATAAGCGAAGGGCATCACTACAAGGGTAATACTTCCTTTTCATGTAGATCTAAGGTAGATCTAGTGTAGGCAAACATGTACATGAACTTTTATTTATTTATCTTCACACGGATCCGTGGCTAGCTTTGAGGTTTCGGCAACACAAAAAGTGGTTTTTGCGGCTCGAAATTGCTAACAGTGGTATCAGAGCCACGTGCGAAGCATGTGTTTGGTTTTTCGGGCCACGAAAACCGCTTTTCACGTCGCGGAAACCCCGAAACCCCCGCCACCAGATCCGTGCGAAGATAAAACTTTCGAAAAACTTATGAGTACGAGTTTCTAAACCTTGATCTACAGTAGATCTACAAAGGAGAAGGAATATACCCTTGATGCGAAGCCCTTCGCAATCCCGCTTGTCCTCGATTCGCCGGATCTCGAAAGTGTCAAAGTAGACACTTCTCTATGTGTATCCACACAAGCAAGAGATGGAGAAAAACCTCTAAGGATGTGCTAGCAACCTTAGAGATCAGTAAGGGAGGAGATGGAGAGCAAGAAGAAAAATCTAGAGGAAGAAGAAGATGGAGTTACACTTGCAAAAATGAAACTCATTCTTGAATAAAAGTGGCCGGCCACTTTAGGTGGAGTTGTAACCTCCATGGAAGGCCAAGAGTCACAACTCTTGGTAACTCCCATGAGGTGGCATCCCACTTAAGCAACCATGATGATGTGGAGCATCATCATTGGCCCACTCAATTCCAACTCACCAATGAGGTGGCAAATGGTCAAGTCAAACTTGACCTTTCATCTTCCTCTCAAGTCAAGTCAAACTTAACCACTTCTCTCTCTTGGTTGATCTAATCTAACCATTGATTCAAATCAATTTTAATTTAATGAATCTCTATTCATTGAATTAAATTAATTCAATGAGTCTAAGTCCAAAATAGACTCATCTAATACATGAACCAAATTGAGTACAACTCAATTAGCCTACTTTAGATTACTCTTAATCCAATTTGGTTCATCACATGAACCTAATCCTTTAGGTTCATCAAATGAACCTAATCTCCATCTAATTGCCCTTTGTGTGTGACCCTATAGGTTCTTATAACGTTGGCAATGCTCCTAAACCCTTTTAGAAGCATAAGTAATGAGCGATATCTAGCAACACATCATTACTACCCAAGTTATAAGAATGTTGAGATCCAACATCATCTTGTGACTACTAATTGTGACTCCTCACAATATATGACAAGTGTCCTTCTATCCTAGACATCTAGATTGATCAATGTGTAACGCCCCGCCCCTTCCTGCTTAAGCTGACGGGGGTTACTTATCTTTTCTTCTTAAAACAATGGAAGTCTTATCTATAGCATATATATATATATATTTTTCTTTATACCTTTCTTTTATTTTTTTAAGACATCATCATCAACTACCTATCATATGAGTCACATAACATGCTTAACATAACTTAAACCATGATACTAAAGAGCATGATGAAGTGTCATAGAGTTGTAGAGGAAACAACATGAACATAATTCTTATTAATTAAAAGCAGGTTTTCCTCTTTAGCCAAGTCACTACTACACACGTCTTTCTTACCCCCTCCTGCTGCTCCCTTAGTACATCCATTCTTTGCCCTTATCTGTGGTACAAGGAAAGTAAGCTGTGAGTTTTCAAGGCTCAGTAAGATCCTTTCCTACTCACAAAAACCGTATAGCATAAATAAAGCTTCAATGCATAAAGCGTAAAGACAACTCATCATATCATGTATAGAAGCATCATATCATAACATAATCATATGGTATCATGGCATATCCTCATAAAGTCATAAAGTGCATTCTATCATATCATGATCATGATCATAACATATCAAAACGTAATCATAAGGTTCATCCTAACATAACATAACATAATCATAGGCATCATGGTATATCGTAACATAATCATAATGTGTTATGCAAGATGACTTTCAAAAACATGATTCATGCAATAGTATATGCAACATGTCCTTTGAAAACTTATTTCATACATACTTAAACATAATCATAACATAGTTAGGGCCCCGACTTGTACCACATACATAAATGCGCGCGTCCTATGTAGGTCCAAGGTAGCAAGTCTTGAACCCAACAAGGCATACATATTAGGCCCATTTCTTAGTCCATCGACCTAGGGGCACTTAGGAGCCCATCTCTAACGAGGCCCATTTCTTAGTCCATCGACCCCGGGGCGCTTATGGAGCCCACCCTTGGTACAAGCCATATAAAGTAAAGTAGCATGTCATACATATCATGGTTCTTATCATTTCTTGCACAACGTATTTCTTATCATATCATACCATATAGAATTTTGGGCACACAGCTCATCATAATGGTATGTAAAATTTGGGCACACAGCACATCATAAATACATGCATAGTTTGGGCACACAACTCATCATAAATAGCATGTAACTTGGGCACACAGCTCTTCACATATATCATTCATAAATTGGGCACACAGCTCATCATAAATAACACACAGCATAGCATAAGAGTTTCCATCATGTATAGATCATAAGTGTGCATAATTAAACATAGAAGCATAGCAATCTCATAAACATGGTATATAAGGTACATGGGAAACATAATTAGCTTTCAAACCCTAATGTCTTATAATGGCCAAAACCTATAAATTAGGTTTTAGGTAAAAACCTCCATACCAACATGTGAACCCTAAACAAGTATTATTCCATATACCATAAGAAAACATCATGAGCATGTTTAGGTAGAGTTCTAGGTTTCTTAAGCTTACAACTTATCATGGCCGAATCTTATCAAGCATACATTGGGTTAAAAATTTATCCTTCAAGCTTGTGAACCCTAAACAACTTCCATAGCAAACATTTCAAGGAAATAACATGAGCATAGTTAAGTTAGGTTCTAAGTTTCCTAGGCCCTTAAGCATGATATGGCCGAAACTTGTAGGACTTAAAGCTAGGGTTCAAGTGTCCTAAAAGCATGAGAACCTTAAACAACTTTTATAGCAATTACATCAAGGAATAACATGAGCATAGTTGAGTTAGGTTCTAAGTTTCCTAAGCCCTTAAACATGATGTGGCCGAAACTTGTAGGACTTAAAGCTAGGGTTCAAGTGTCCTAAAAGCATGAGAACCTTAAACAACTTTCATAGCAAATATTTCAAGGAATAACATGAGCATAGTTGAGTTAGGTTCTAAGTTTCCTAGGCCCTTAAACATGATGTGGCCGAAACTTGTAGGACTTAAAGCTAGGGTTCAATTGTCCTAAAAGCATGAGAACCTTAAACAACTTTCATAGCAAATATTTCAAGGAATAACATGAGCATAGTTGAGTTAGGTTCTAAGTTTCCTAGGCCCTAAATCATGATGTGGCTGAAACTTATCAAGCATATAACCAAATTTCCATGCAACAAATAAACATAAAACATTTTCATATCATTTCATCAAGAAGGTCATGAGTATCTTAGACTTGTTTAAACTCTCCTAGGTTTCAAATCTAAACATGGCCGAACCTTCATAGACATGAAATAGAGTTCAACTTAACATACAATCATGGGCATATCATAATAGCTTCATATCTTATCTTAGGGAAAACATGGCATGCTTAGTTTTAAGTTAAAGCTCTTCTAAGCCCTTAGTTCTATCATGGCCGAATATTCATGAGCTTGAGATGAAGTTCCAATCCACATAACAAGTAGGAGAAAATGTTAACAATACCATTATCATAGGGCATCTATCATAAGAACAAAGGAGCATGTTTTAATTTGGGGCTTAAACTTACCTAATCCTTTTATTCTTGCTTGGCTGAAAATCTAGGACCATGGATCTATGTTCTACTAAATATTCTTGCATAGAAACATGGGATAAATCCCTACCATAAATTACATATTTCAAGAAACATATCGAGCATGTCAAAAATTTAGATCTTTACATTCCCTAGGTCCTTCCCTTGGTCTTATCTTGATTGAAATTCTTTATGAGGTTTTCTTAGATTTTTTTTTCTTTTTTATGTAACCGAATCTTCATAGAACAAACAAGAGCTATTGTACCACAGGTGAGGGAAACTTACATCCTTTCGCTTGTGGTTTTCCTTAGAGAGAAAAGTGTTCTAGGTGCCAAGGTGGGAGGAAGCTTCTTCTTCTTGTACCTCCTTTTGTTTCCTTTGCTTGGAAGGGCTAGAACTTGAAGGTTTCTTCTCGGAAATTAGCTTTCTTGGAGAAGAACTTAACTTAGCTATTGGAATGAGGAGAGGGAAGGGTTTCTTGGTTCGGTGAAGAATGAAGAAGGGAGAAGGAGGAAGAAGAAAAGAATTAAATCCCTTGTTTTTCTTCTCTAAACCTATTTATCCCTTTGCCAAATGAAACATGTCTTCATTCATTCCCTCAAATTCTCTTTTCCCCCACTCCTTTAATTCCCACGAAAATAGAGAGAGGGAGGGAAGTAGAAAATTCTTCTTTTGCTTGCTCCTTTTTTTAACCAAGAGGGAAAAGAAGGTAAGCAACTTGGTTTTCTCTTGCTCTTTTTGCTTAGTTTTCTTTTCTCCTTTAACTAAATTTTCCATTCCTTTCTATCCAAATATTTCTCCTTATCCTAGTGGTTATCATTCATCAATTTATCTCCATCATTTGTGGGAGGTTCAAGGTTTAATCCTTGACCTCTCCTCTTCTTATTCTATATTTTTATTTTCCCTTTTCTCTTATTCTTTTCATTTCTATGCTCTAAGGAAAAATAATATTCATATACATATCCTATAATTTTGTGGGTGTTATAGTACCCCGTACCTCATAAAAAGTTCGTCCTCGAACTTAGAACAGTGATGTTAGGTGGCACCGGACTTCCGGTTGAGTGCATCGGCCACCTTGTTCACTTTTCCGGGATGATAAAATATTTTGCAATCGTAATCCTTGACTAGCTCGAGCCATCTGCGTTGTCTCATATTTAGGTCTTTTTGCGTGAAGAAATATTTCAGACTCTGGTGATCTGTATAAATCCTACACTGGGCTCCATATAAATAATGCCTCCATGTTTTTAGAGCGAAGACCACAGCTGCTAGTTCTAGATCGTGAATGGGGTAACTTCTTTCATGCTCTTTGAGTTGCCTGGAGGCATAGGCGATGACTTTGCCATCTTGCATGAGTACAGCTCCCAGTCCTAATAAAGAAGCATCGCTATACATATCAAAGCCTTTGTTACTTTCCGGAAGAGTAAGGATCGGAGCACTGGTCAGTCTCCGTTTTAGTTCTGTAAAACTCTTCTCGCATTCATTCGTCCATTCATACTTTTTATTTTTCTTGGTGAGATTCGTCATGGGGGCTACAATTTTGGAGAAATCCTCTACGAACTTCCTGTAGTAGCCTGCCAATCCCAGAAAACTTCTGATTTCACTGGCATTCTTTGGTCTGTTCCAGTTACTTACGGCTTCAATTTTGCTTGGATCTACCATGACTCCATCCTTGGAGATGACATGACCCAAGAATATTACTCGATCTAGCCAGAACTCGCACTTAAAGAATTTTGCATACAGTTATTTTTCTCGGAGAATCTGCAGTACAATATTCAGATGTTCGGCATGTTCTTCTTGGGTTCTTGAATAGATGAGAATATCATCAATGAAGACAATCACACATTTATCGAGATATGTCGCGAATACCCGATTCATCAAATCCATGAATACAGCAGGGGCATTTGTCACTCCGAAGGGCATAACTACGAACTCATAGTGTCCGTATCTTGTTCGAAAGGCTGTCTTTGGGATATCATCTTGTTTCACTTTCACTTGATGATAGCCGGACCTTAGATCAATCTTTGAGAAGACAGTTGCTCCCTTCAATTAGTCGAACAGATCGCCAATCCGTGGAAGGGGGTATCTGTTCTTGACTGTCACGTTGTTCAGCGCTCGGTAATCTATACACGTTCGCATAGTCCCATCCTTCTTTTTCACAAATAGTACCGGAGCTCCCCACGGAGAGTGACTAGGGCAAATAAGTCCCTTGTCGAGTAACTCCCGTAACTGTTCTTGAAGTTCCTTCAACTCAGTCGGCGCCATCCGGTAAGGTGTTTTAGAGATTGGTTTAGTACCTGGAACTAATTCAATTGTAAATTCTATCTCTCTATCGGGTGCTAATCCCGGTAGTTCATCAGGAAATACTTCCAGATAGTTGCATACTACCCTGACCTCTTCTAGCTTCTGGCTCCCGATTTATCTTGTATGTGTTGGATCGAGACGCGCTAGAGGGGGGGGGGGTGAATAGCGCTCGCGGCTATTTTGTTTTTCAAATCGCAAAACTATCGGAGTAATTAAAACACACAGCGGAATAAAGAACGAACACACACAGAAAGACACGAGAGATTTTACTTCGTTCGGAGCCTAAGGCGACTCCTACTCGAAGGCCCGCGATCCTTGATCGCTTTCCGTGGGCAACAACTATAAGCTCGTAAAATGTACAATAAGATATTACAATTGAAAGAACTAAAACAAATTATACCGACAACAATAAAGTAGCAGAATCTGGAGCTCCGGGTTGTCGGGGACTTGTAACAGCACTTCTGGGCGTTTCTAGAGCAGCTTGTAGCGTAAGGATTGCTTGGAGTTCGTTGATGTTCACTGCTGCTCGAAGACCCCTTATAAAGGGCATCCAAGGCGCCTTGAAAGCCTCCGAAGGCGCCTCCATAGCTCCGAGTCCACCGTGCAGATGAGCGCTGACCATTCTGCGCCTTATCACTTTGAAGGCGCCTTCATATGTCTTCAAGGCACCTTCCAAGGCGCCTCCATAGCCAACCGAGGCGCCTTCAGCCCTGCTTCGCGGCCAGGTCAGCTTTTGCACTCGAGGCGCCTCCAAGCTCCATGGAGGCACCTCGGACACTGTTCATCCGAGGTTAATCTTTGCACTTTGGTCCCTGCAAGATACATTAATCCCAAATATACCCTGCAGCATAAAGTTAGCACATAAAGCATAATAGAAGTGATAATGATAGTCTCCGGACTATCCGAGCCTGACTTCGAGTTTCCAACCGGAAACCCTAGGTCGACCCGACGCCTACTGTTCCCTCTACGGGCAACGCGTCCTCACCTACTCCACTCAGGAGATTTACCTGTTGCTAGTGCGATCCTCCAGATCGATTGCACTTTTGCTCAGCACTCGACGCTTCCGGACTTTCTGCTGGACATCCGCTTCCCGGCTAGTCCAGTCTTTCACCTGGTTCGCGACACCAAGACTTTCCACCTAGGGTTACCACCCCCTAGGACTTTTCCCTGAAGCCATCGACCTGCCAAGACTTTCCGCATAGGGTTACCACCCCCTATGACCTAGGGTTATCACCCCCTAGGGTTTTCCTTTTGCCTAACCGCAGCTAGGACTTTTCTCCACCTAGGGTTACCACCCCCTAGGGTTTTCACCTGCCTAACCGCAGTTAGGACTTTCCTGAAACACTCATTCAACACGTTAGATAACAACAAGACTTAACTTTGAACCCTTTGCCATTATCAAAACTTGGGTTCGATCGTCGGATGCTTCCCGCACCAACAATCTCCCCCTTTTTGATTATGGCAACCCAAATTCAAAGTTAAGTAAAACAAATGTATAAGATATATTAAAAGATTTTAAGTGATCAAGCTTAAGTATATAAATTCAAATAAAAGCATAACTTAAGCTAACACTTCAACTTTGTGACGCTCCCCCTTAATAAAGGGCTTTCTTTTTGAATTTTTTACTTTTGAATTTTCTACTCTCCCCCTTAACAAAAGCAACATTTTTTACTTTTTGAATTTTCTACTCTCCCCCTTTGCCATATATTAAAAAAATACGCCAGTTGAAGGCAAGTTTTAAGTTTTTTTTAGAAAAAACAGATTTAGTCTCTGAAAAAAAATGCTTGTGTAACACTTATAATAAAATTTTACTGAAAAGTTGTTAGTTAAGGGAGAAAGAGGACTTAACAAGGAATATTTTTCTCCTAAGTTAAAATGGAATATTTATAAAGGTGGCTAAGTTTGAGAAAGTTGCTCTTTGAATCACTTAGCTAAGCCTTTTGCAAACATTGAATTTTTGAAAATATAGCTTAAGTGAAAAGGGACTTAGCTTAATTTTGAATACTTATTTTTAAAAAAGAACTTGTTAATTTTTAGGTTGAAGAGAGAGAGTAGCTAATATTTTAGGTTATTTATTTAGTTGGTTCTTAAGTCCAAGCATGCCTAATTGGTGTTGATCAGGTATCAGAGCCCTAAAGTACAAGTAATCTTAATATTTCCATTTCCTTTAGTTTGAGAGATACTTTTAGCTAAGATAAGGTTATTTTTGTCTTTAACAAGTAACTAAGTGATATCACAACTCTTTAGATTCTTAGTTTTTAAAGAGGGAGTTTAGCGAAGATTTTGACTTTTGAAAACTTTAAAAAGTACTTAGCTAGATTTGAAAATACTTAGTTAAATATTCAGTTTAAAAATGATTGCCTTGAGAGAACTTATTGCCAAATAGCTAAGTTTAGAGTATAGTCTAACTAAGCTTAGTTAAAGAAGACTTGATTAAGTACTAGGCTTTGAAAACATTCTAGAAGAGTTGTAATTTAAAAGCCAGGTCATAAATAATTTTAATTTTAAAGTTAAGTTAAAAATAACCTGAATTTTTGAAGATAAGTAAAAATAGTTTTTAATTTTGAGGTCAAGTCAAAATTTTATTTTAAAGAAAAACTAATTTTAAAACCAACTCAAAATCACTCCCCCTTAATTAATGCCTTTTAATAAATTCTTTGAGTTCAGGAGTCCAAGCATGAGAGGAAAATAAATTATTTTCCTATCTTTCCATCTCACTCATTCTAGATTAACAAGCATGTTTAGCATATGAGTGAGTGTGAGATGGAGTTTACTTTGCAGTTGATATAAAACATAAGTTTTGAATTTCAAATAATTTTTTTTTTAAGATCTTTAAAATATTTTTGAAACTAAGTTTTGAAAAGATTTTAAAATTATTTTGACATTAAATTTTGAAAAAAATTTAAGTTATTTTGAAAGTATTTTTAAATAATTTTGAAAAGATTTTGAAAAGATTTTTAAATAATTTTGAAATTGATTTTGAAAAGATTTTTAAATAATTTTGAAATTGATTTTGAAAAGATTTTTAAATAATTTTGAAAAGATTTTGAAAAGATTTTTAAGTAATTTTTAAAAGATTTTTAAATAATTTTGAAATTGATTTTGAAAAGATTTTTAAATAATTTTGAAATTTATTTTGAAAAGATTTTTAAATAATTTTGAAAATTGATTTTGAAAAGAGAAAAGATTTTTAAATAATTTTGAAAAGATTTTTAAGTAATTTTGAAAATATTTTTAAATAATTTTGAAAAGATTTTGAAAATATTTTTAAATAATTTTGAAAAGATTTTTAAATAATTTTGAAAATTGATTTTGAAAATATTTTGAAAGGATTTTTAAATAATTTTGAAATTATTTTTGAAAAGATTTTTAAATAATTTTGAAATTGATTTTGAAAATATTTTTAAATAATTTTGAAAAGATTTTGAAAAGATTTTTAAATAATTTTGAAAAGATTTTGAAAAGATTTTTAAATAATTTTGAAAAGATTTTTAAATAATTTTGAAATTGATTTTGAAAAGATTTTTAAATAATTTTTAAATTGATTTGGAAAGATTTAAAATGATTTTGAAATTGATTTTTAAAATAATTTTGAGAAGATTTTTAAAAAAATTTTAAAGGAATTTTGAAATTGATTTTGAAAAGATTTTTAAATAATTTTGAAATTGATTTTGAAAAGATTTAAAAATAATATTGAAATTGATTTTGAAAAGATTTAAAAAGATAAGTTTTGAATTAGATTTTGATTTTTACTTTGAATTTCCTACTCTCCCCCTTTGCCATTTATCAAAAAAAATAAGCCACTTTTAAACAAGTGAGTTGGATTCTTAACTTTTTAAGAGGGGTAAAAGTAGACATGTTTTGAAAATTTATCACCTTTTTAAAAAATCTGAAATTTTTAAACACTAGTAATACTTAGAAAAATTTGAAAGAGCTTTTATAACACTTAGCTTTGCTATAATTAAATTTCATTGTTTAACTTTTTGCTAAGTGAAATAAAAATCTAAAAAATAAGAATCTTTCTGTTGAAACATTTTCATTGTTATAGAAATCACTTAAGCCTTTTGCAAACTTGAATTTTAAAGGAGTTTTCAAGGGTGATTTTGAAAAGATGTAAAAGTTTGAAAATGTAGCTAAAGTTTTAAGTATTTTTGCTTAAAAACATTCTCAAGTTTGAAAGATATTTAGTTTAACGTCTTTTGTTAGCAAAGAGGGAGTTGCTAAATGTTTAGTTAAGTTAAATTCAGTTTGTCCTTAAGTCCAAGTATGAGTCAAGTTAAATAAATTTTAAACTTGATTTGATTAGGTATCAGAGTCCTAATTTGATTTGATCAGGTATCAGAGCCCTAAATTACAAGCATGCTTAATCTAAATATTTCTATTTGAAAAGTTTTTTCAAAAGATATTTAATTAAATTTGAAAAACTCTTCAATAGTAACTTGATAATTAGTTTGACTCCTTTCACTCCCCCTTAACTAATGCAAACATGAATCCCTAGAGTCCTAGAGTTCAAAAATATAATGGTCTTTTATATTTTGTCTAATTTTTCATCTCACTCATTCTAGGTTTTCAGGCATGTTTGGCTTATGAGTGAGTGTCAGATAAAATAAACTTTGTCAATAAAATTATTGAAAATATAAGTTTGAATTATTAAATATCAAACTTGGAGACTATTGTGAAAATTAATTGGAGTTAACATTTGCAGTCATAATATGATTTGAGAAGAAAAGATTTTTAAACCCTTTTAATATTTTGAAATTAATTGATTAATCTTCTGATATTAATTGACTAATATTTTGATAAAATTTTTAAATGATTTTGGAATGATTTTCAAAAAGGGTTTTAAAATTATTTTTGAAATGATTTTTAAAAGAAGTTTAAAATGATTTTGAAATTAAGTTTTAAAATATTTTTGAAATAATTTTTAAAAGAAGTTTTGAAAAGATTTTGAAATTAAGTTTTAAAATATTTTTGAAATGATTTTTAAAAGATTTTGAAATGATTTTTAAAAGATTTTGAAATGATTTTTAAAAGAAGTTTTGAAAAGATTTTGAAATTAAGTTTTAAAAGATTTTTGAAATGATTTTTAAAAGATTTTGAAATGATTTTTAAAAGATTTTGAAAAGATTTTAAAATGATTTTGAAATTAAGTTTTAAAAGATTTTTGAAATGATTTTGAAATTAAGTTTTAAAAGATTTTTGAAATGAAGTTTTGAAAAGATTTTTGAAATGAAGTTTTGAAAAGATTTTGAAAATAATTTAGTTGAATTAACTTGATTTAAGTCAATTTTAATTTTAATTTCCTAGTCATCTCACCCGATCTAAATTTTCAATCAGGGAACCCTATAATTGTTGTGAGATGAATTATGGTTGAATTTAAGGGTCTGGTTTAACTTTGTGTTAGATTCAGGTTTAGCTTTGGATTCAATAAGTAAGCATTTTTTGGATAAACTTTTGGGCTATGGTGAGTCACAAGGTACTCATTAAAGTAACCATGCCTTCGAGGTTTCCCAAATAGTCCTACCCATTGAGCTTAATACTAAACCTTGGTCTAACTAGTTAGGATCCATTTAAGGGTAGCTTCGGTCAGTTCCACTTGGCCAAATGCACTAGGTGGAAGCCATATCTTCCTAGACATGCGATGCCCAAGTTTCCCTAACGTACTATCATCCAAAAATTTCGGCAGTACTGTGGGTCAAGTTAAACCTAGCCCATTTTAATCTAACTTTAATTACCCTGCCGGGTAATCTACTCTTGTTTACCCATTTCGGGTAGATTAAGTTCGGAGGTGCCAGCTATTCTAGAGTCTTCCTTTGGATTTTAATTTAGTTTGAATTCGAATTATTAATTTGATTTTGAATTTTGAATTATATTTTTTTAATTTTAATTTAATTTCAAATTTTGAATTTGTAATTTGAATTTTGAATTTTGAATTTTAATTTAATTTCGAATTTTGAATTTGTAATTTGAATTTTGAATTTTTGAATTTTGAATTTTAATTTAATTTCAAATTTTGAATTTGTAATTTGAATTTTGAATTTTTGAATTTTTTGAATTTTAATTTAATTTCGAATTTTGAATTTGTAATTTGAATTTTGAATTTGTAATTTGAATTTTGAATTTTTAAATTTTGAATTTTTGAATTTTAATTTCAAATTTAATTTGAATATTAATTTGAATTATGTTCTTAATATTGTTTTTCTATTAGCTCCCCCTGGGTCATAGCCTCGATATGGTCTATCAAGGTAATAGACTTGATCCTTGGGGACCCAATAGTGACCAGTTCCAACTTGATTAACCAAGTTGGATTTTGGCACCCATGCTTGGACAATTTTTCTATTATTTCTATTAACTAGCGATAAATATGATTTGTATTTTATTTTAGTTTTAAATCCAAGTACAGTTTTATTGTAAACGGCTCGATGTTTTCCAAGAATCAGATCCAGATTCTTGGAGCCCAAGGTGAACCGTTCCAACGTGTCCTTAAGTTCTTTAATTTGAGCTTTCAAATTGGAATTTTCTTCCTCAAGTTGTTGGACTTGAGTTGAACTTCCAATTTGAACTGACTCAGTTAAAGAGCTCGAGTCAGTCGCTTCCTTAAGGGCTGTTACGTCCTTTTAGAGCGACTTAACCCGGACGTTGGATTTAGCCAACTTTTTTACTAAGTAAGGTAATAATTCATGCAAGTTATCTAATTGAAATTCTGCGAGTAGTAAACTTACAGTGGGTTTTGGTCCTTCGGAAACGAATGCGGATTCGTGGCTTCGATCAGACTCAGTCCCGGATTCGCTCTCGGTTTCTGACTCATACTCGGACTCAGTTTCGCCACGGTTGCTAGTACTGGTGGAGCGAGGAAGCTCGTCGGTTCTTCTTCGTCGGACCCGGATTCATCTGAAGACTCGGACCATATCTTTTCCTCTGTCTTACTTGTACCTGCAACCATCATAATACCTTCCTCGGCCGAAGTAGTATTATTCTGCTCATCTAATTCAAATAAATCAAAATTATGCTTACATACTTGAGCGTCGGAAGTGCCCTCATGTAGTTCCATCAAATTCTCCCACAGCTCCTTGGCGCTTGAGAATGGGCCGGCGCGATTTAGCTCCTTATTCGTTAAGCCACACTGAAGTGTATACGTTGCTTTTGCGTTTGCTTCTACCTTTTTGATAAGGTTCGCGTCCTAGTTCTCGTACGGTAGTGGCTTGCCGGCGCCGTCAGTTGGTAGTTGAAACCCGGTTTTGACGATCATCCAGACTTCAAAGTGAGTCTGGAGATACGCCTCCATCCGACCCTTCCAATCTCTGAAATCATCTCCGGAGAAGAGCGGTGGGCGTGCAGTGTTGTAGCCTTCTTGATGGGCCATTTTAGAAAGACAATCTCGTAAAAATAAACACAATAAAACTTGTTCCAAGACTTAGTCTTGGATTAGTAGTGCGGGAGAGAAATAAAGATAGTAATTCAGGAATTTCGAGAAAAAATAAAAAAAATATTATTAAAATAATATTAAAAAAATATTACCACTAATTTTTGAAAACGTAATATTTCGTTAATTCCAACCAATGGTGAAAAGATGAAAATTAATTTTTCAAAAACAGTTTTGGAGGGAAAAAATGAAAGGCGTGAATGGTGGTTGCACCAGTTCAAAGCGACCCCGCTCTGATACCAATTGTTGGATCGAGACGCGCTAGAGGGGGGGGGGGGGTGAATAGCGCTCGCAGCTATTTTGTTTTTCGAATCACAAAAATATCAGAGTAATTAAAACACGCAGCGGAATAAAGAACGAACACACACAGAAAGACACGAGAGATTTTACTTTGTTCGGAGCCTAAGGCGACTCCTACTCGAAGGCCCGCGATCCTTGATCGCTTTCCGTGGGCAACAACTATAAGCTCGTAAAATGTACAATAAGATATTACAATTGAAAGAACTAAAATAAATTATACCGACAACAATAAAGTAGCAGAATCTGGAGCTCCGGGTTGTCGGGGACTTGTAACAGCACTTCTGGGCGTTTCTAGAGAAGCTTGTAGCGTAAGGATTGCTTGGAGTTCGTTGATGTTCACTGCTGCTCGAAGACCCCTTATAAAGGGCATCCAAGGCGCCTTGAAAGCCTCCGAAGGCACCTCCATAGCTCCGAGTCCACCGTGCAGATGAGCGCTGACCATTTTGCGCCTTATCACCCTGAAGGCGCCTTCATAGGTCTTCAAGGCTCCTTCCAAGGCGCCTCCATAGCCAACCGAGGGGCCTTCAGCCCTACTTCGCGGACAGGTTAGCTTTTGCACCCGAGGCGCCTCCAAGCTCCATGGAGGCGCCTCGGACACTGTTCATCCGAGGTTAATCTTTGCACTTTGGTCGCTGCAAGATACATTAATCCCAAATATACCCTTCAGCACAAAGTTAGCACATAAAGCATAATAGAAGTGATAATGATAGTCTCCGGACTATCCGAGCCTGACTTCGGGTTTCCAACCGGAAACCCTAGGTCGACCCGACGCCTACTGTTCCCTCTACTCCACTCAGGAGATTTACCTATTGCCAGTGCGATCCTCCAGATCGACTGGACTTTTGCTCAGCACTTGACGCTTCCGGACTTTCTGCTGGACATCCGCTTCCCGGCTAGTCCAGTCTTTCACCTGGTTTGCGACACCAGGACTTTCCACCTAGGGTTACCACCCCCTAGGACTTTTGCCTGAAGTCATCGACCTGCCAAGACTTTCCGCATAGGGTTACCACCCCCTATGACCTAGGGTTACCACCCCCTAGGGTTTTCCTTTTGCCTAACCGCAACTAGGACTTTTCTCCACCTAGGGTTACCACCCCCTAGGGTTTTCACCTGCCTAACCGCAGTTAGGACTTTCCTGAAACACTCATTCAACACGTTAGATAACAACAAGACTTAACTTTGAACCCTTTGCCATTATCAAAACTTGGGTTCGATCGCCGGATGCTTCCCGCACCAACAGTATCAACCACGTGCTCTAGAAATCCTGTACATCGTTTGTCTAACATACTCTGTGTCTTTACAGCTGATAAGAATTTTTCAGTTACTTTTCCGAATTCTCCAACAAATTCAAACATCGGTTCAGCTTCAGGTTGAAAGACTACCTACCTATTACGGCACTCGATGGAGGCGCCGTACTTGCTCAGAAAGTCCATGCCCAGTATAATGTCATAATCCCGCATGTCGAGTACTATCAAATTGCAGTAGAGTTCTTTGTCTGCGATTTGGATAGGTACGACCCGCAGCATATGATCCGATGACATAACTTCCCCGGATGGTAGGGTTGTTAAGAACGTGACATTTAGTGTTTGGGGTGGTATGTCTAATTTCTGGCCACCACCCTCTAGGGTTTTTCCGGCCACGAAAACCATTTTTCGCGTCGCGGAAACCCCAAAACCCCCGCCACCGGATCCGTGCGAAGATAAAACTTTCGAAAAACTTACGAGTACGAGTTTATAAACATCGATCTACAGTAGATCTACAAAGGAGAAGGAATATACCCTTGATGCGAAGCCCTTCGCAATCTCGCTTGTCCTCGGTTTGCTGGATCTCGAAAGTGTCAAAGTAGACACTTCTCTATGTGTATCCACACAAGCAAGTGATGGAGAAAAACCTCTAAGGATGTGCTAGCAACCTTAGAGATCAGTAAGGGAGGATATGGAGAGCAAGAAGAAAAATCTAGAGGAAGAAGAAGATGGAGTTACACTTGCAAAAATGAAACTCATTCTTGAATAAAAGTGGCCGGCCACTTTAGGTGGAGTTGTAACCTCCATGGAAGGCCAAGAGTCACAACTCTTGGTAACTCCCATGAGGTGGCATCCCACTTAAGCAACCATGATGATGTGGAGCATCATCATTGGCCCACTCAATACCAACTCACCAATGAGGTGGCAAATGGTCAAGTCAAACTTGACCTTTCATCTTCCTCTCAAGTCAAGTCAAACTTGACCACTTCTCTCTCTTGGTTGATCTAATCTAACCATTGGTTCAAGTCAATTTTAATTTAATGAATCTCTATTCATTGAATTAAATTAATTCAATGAGTCTAAGTCCAAATTAGACTCATCTAATACATGAACCAAATTGAGTCCAACTCAATTAGCCTACTTTGGATTACTCTTAATCCAATTTGGTTCATCACATGAACCTAATCCTTTAGGTTCATCAAATCAACCTAATCTCCATCTAATTGCCCTTTGTGTGTGACCATATAGGTTCTTATAATGTTGGCAATGCTCCTAAACCCTTTTAGAAGAATAAGTAATGAGTGGTATCGAGCAACACATCATTACTACCCAAGTTATAAGAATGTTGGGATCCAACATCACCTTGTTACTACTAATTGTGACTTCTCACAATATATGACAAGTGTCCTTCTATCCTAGACATCTAGATTGATCAATGTAAGGCATAGACCATGTCATCCTCTGACCAAACTAAATCTTGAACTCCAAGTAGACTCACTAAATCAAATAAGCTTAATATCTCATATTGACTCATTTGGGCATGGCCATGCACTTCGTGGTCTCACTCTATCAAGAATATCGATGTCTCTCCCGTCATATAGGAGGGATAGATCTCATCTACATCACTCACATCCCTCTGCATAATTCGTTACATACCCAGTAATCGCCTTTATAGTCTACCCAGTTACGGGTGACGTTTGACGAAACCAAAGTACATAACTTCTTATGTAGGGATCCATGGTGACTTCAGGTCTAAGGACTAGTAGTCATACTAATAGCCACATGAGAAAGTATATGACACTCATATAACGATCCATGATACTTTCTCATGGCGGGTCATTCAGTATACATTCTCCAATGCATACCCATGTGTCAACTTGATATCTCTATATCCATGACTTGTGAGATCAAGTCATCGAGTTGACCTACATGCTAGTCTTATTGCATTAACATTGTCCCTGAATGTTAATACTCGACTAGGAATGATTAAGAGTAGTGTTCCCTATATCATCTCACTATCGGTTCAACTAACCAATTGATATAGGTGAGAACCTTCTACTCAAGGACGCTATTATACTTAGTTTATTTGGCACCAATACAAGTAAGTATAATAACCTAAACAAATGCCTTTATTTATATAAGAATATGATACAATAAGTACATAATACAATCATCAAATGATTGACTCTAGGGCTCTAACTTACAGCTTGTACATGTTTGTATTTGTTATTACGAAAAGGTTTCAGATCCGTAAGTTTCTGTAGTTTTTATACTTTTATGGATTTTGTGAGTATTTTCTTGTAGAGGCGAAGCAACAAGTGCTTGGACACTTGTAGGCTTCAAATACCGAGAAAAACCTTTCGAAATGGTAAGG
This sequence comes from Zingiber officinale, assembly GCF_018446385.1. Classification (NCBI taxonomy): domain Eukaryota; kingdom Viridiplantae; phylum Streptophyta; class Magnoliopsida; order Zingiberales; family Zingiberaceae; genus Zingiber; species Zingiber officinale. The sequence continues at coordinate 55,703,670 of NC_055986.1, forward strand.
TCTCGCCCAAACAAAATTATTTTTTTTGGGGATAGTGACTTAAGTCACTATTAGATCAGTTTAGGACACTCGTGATATTCATTTCGCGAGTAGGGGTGCTGCCCCTAACCCCGCAATGCGCGTTGTCTCGCGATCGCGCCTGAAAATCGCTAAACGGGACCACCGAGGAGTTGTGACTCATAAAATTGATAAAACAGTAGTAAAATTATAGAAATTTATGTTAAATACATGATTTAGAATTATGTATGATATTGTGATGGTCATGGGCCAAAAACCCTAATGTGATTGGTTAAAATTGTGTTGTAATTCATAATATCGCCTGCGCGCCATTTTAGTATTGTGCGTGTTATATATGATATACGACCTGCGTGTCGTGCCTCCCTTATTATGTTCTTGTTGTAAATAGATTTTAGACTCGAATGTAACTCGAGTTTCATATTTGTAATGTACAAAATGAAGCGGTGGAAGGTCCACTCAAGAAGGAGTTACGAAGAGGGTGCTGTCAACACATGGCGGTCAAAAGGAGGCGCTTGAAGAAGTCGTTTACCCTAGGTTGACCGTCTGATCTTTTCATTGGCTTGAGAAGATGGTAGTAGGGTCATGACCTCATCACAAATTCATTAATCAGTGTATATATATATATATATATATATATATATATATATATATATATATCATTGCTTATGTGTATGTGATGCATGCTAATGTAGGGTAATTAGTGCCTTAATGCGTATATGATACACATTCATGATTAGATTAGATCTTAATCAAGTCAGCTCGAAATGCCTACCCAGTTTTGATACCCATCACTACCTCGATCATTTGTTGTTGTTGAATCTGCCAAAGCAGAGCAACACATATTATCTTGGTAGGGTGCGGAGGGACAATCTTGGTCCCGCCTATCAAAGCTTGAGTGAGAACTAACTCAATTAGATTGAGTATAACTAGTTAACTCAATTGGATCAGGTAAAACTATAGGCATTTTCCAACGGTTGGGAAGATTGTATAAACAAGAGTTGCATAAAGATGTAATTGGTAATTAGTTATCTACCGATCATACTAAGTCTTGGGCGATTTAGCCAACGCTAACTCAAGGCATAGTATGATGTGGATCTTGTCCCGTGAGAATTATAGCTAATTGGTATGAATCTAGTAGTGTGGTTTGACCACATCCATGACTTAATTCTACAAAAGCCCTATAATTCAGTGGGAGCATCATTTAGTTAAAGGCCTAATTAAATGATAAGTGGAATATGATATTTACTTTCTGCTTTATTTATGTTGTAGATTGCCATGTCGACGAACACGAACATTTTCTCCCTGTGTTCTGTCCTTGACAAGGACAAGCTCAATGGAGCTAATTTTCTGGCCTGGTACAGGAATCTGAGAATCGTTCTCACATAAGAAAGAAAACTGTACGTCCTAGAGCAGCCCATTCCGGAGGCACCTCCTGCCACTGCCACACGAGCCGACCGAGATGCTTATAAGAAGCATCAAGATGATGCATTAGATGTGTCATGCCTCATGCTCGCAACCATGAACTCTGAGCTTCAGAAGCAATACGAGTTGATGACTGCTTATGATATGGTTGAACATCTTCTTCAACTATATCAAGGATAAGCAAGGCACAAGAGATTCGAGATCTCTAAGGCACTGTTTCAGTGCAAGATGCAAGATGGGACTCCCGTAGGTCCATATGTACTCAAGATGATTGGGTACATAGAGAACCTATAGAGGTTGGGATTCCCACTTGGCCAAGAACTGGCCACTGACTTGATCTTGCAATCCTTGCCAGAAAGTTATAGTCAATTTGTCATAAATTACAACATGAACGAAATTGATAAGACACTGCCTGAGCTGCTAAGCATGTTGCGAACTACTGAGCTCAACCTTAAGAAGGTAAAGCCCAACTCCATTTGATGGTGCAAAAGCAAAAAGGTAAGGGTAAACCTAAAAGTAAGGGAAAGTCCCAAGCCAAGGGCAAAGGCAAGGTAATGAAACCTAAAGGAGGGGTTGTCAAGGATGCTACCTGCTTCCACTGCGATCAGATCGGGCACTGGAAGAGGAACTGCAAAGGATACCTGGAAGATCTTAAGAAGAAGAGAAATGAGATTTCTACTTCAGGTGTATATGTTATAGAAGTCAATCTTTCTATTTCTTCATCGTGGGTATTAGATACCGGATGTGCTTCTCACATTTGTACTAATGTACAAGCACTGAGAAATAGCAGGACATTGACGAAGGGCGAGGCGGACCTACGAGTAGGCAATGGAGCATGGGTTGCTGCTGTTGCTGTAGGAACTTACTTTCTATCTCTGTCCTCTGAGCTTGTACTAGATTTAGATGAATGTTGTTATGTGCCTGCTCTCACAAAGAACATCATTTTAGTTTCTTGTTTAGACAAGAAAGGCTTTTCATTTATAATAAAGAACAAATGTTGTTCCATTTATTTGAAAGATATGTTCTATTGTAGTGCACCTCTGATGAAAGGACTCTACATTCTAGACTTAGAGAACCCCATCTATAACATAAGTACCAAAAGGTTCAAGTCAAATGAAATGAACCGAACCTATCTCTAGCATTGCCGCTTAGGTCATATAAATGAGAATCGTTTATCCTAGCTCCATAAAGATGGTTTGCTGGACTCATTTGATTTTGAATCATATGAGACATGCGAGTCATGCCTACTGGGCAAGATGACCAAGACTCCCTTTAGTGGACATAGCGAAAGAGTAATTGACTTGTTAGGACTTATACATAGTGATGTATGTGGCCCTTTCAATGTCACTGCCAGAGGTGGTTATAGGTACTTCATTACATTTACTAATGACTTCAATAGATATGGTTATGTGTATCTGATGACACATAAGTCACAATCCTTTGAAAAAGTTCAAAGAATTCAAGAATAAAGTACAAAACCAGCTAGGCGAGAGTATTAAGATACTTCGATCAGATTGAGGTGGTGAATACCTTAGCCATGAGTTTTGTGACTATCTAGCTGAGTGTGAGATTTTATCCCAACTCACTCCTCCTGGAACACCACAGTGGAATGGTGTATCCGAAAGGAGGAATCGTACCCTATTAGATATGGTATGATCTATGATGAGTCACACAGATCTTCCTATATCTTTTTGGGGATATGCTCTAGACACAGCAGCCATCACACTTAACCGTGTTCCATCCAAAGCTGTGATAAAGACACCATATAGGATATGGACTGAGAGAGATGCCCAGATATCTTTTATGAGGATTTGAGGTTGTGAGGCTTACGTTCGACATCATGTCTCGGACAAACTGGGACCCAAATCTGATAAGTGCTATTTTATAGGATATCCCAAGGAAACGAAGGGATATTACTTCTATATTCCCAGTCACCACAAAGTGTTTGTGGCTAAGATTGGGTATTTCTAGAAAAGGACTTTGTTTCTAGAAAAACTAGTGGGAGTACATTCGATCTTGAAGAAGTTCAATATATGCACCATAGCACTGAAGCCTTGATGGAAGTTGAACTGGAACCGCAAAATGTTGTGGATGATGAGATTGTTGCACAACGAGTTAAGGAACAACAACTAGTTCAAGTAGACCTACCTCTTCGCAAGTCTGACAGGGTACATCGTCAGCTTGAGAGTTACTCATTTCTCTTGTCTGACCATGACGACGTTATGCTCATTGAGAATGAGCCTACCTCCTATCAAGAAGCTGTGATGAGACCAGATTCTGAGAAATGGCTACAGGCCATGAGATCTGAGATGGAGTTCATGTACACCAACCAAGTATGGACTTTGGTTGATCCACCTGAAAGCGTTAAATCCATTGGGTGTAAGTGTGTCTTTAAGAGAAAGACTGACATGGATGGACTTATGCATATCTATAAGGGTCGTTTGGTAGCTAAAGGTTTCAAGCAAATTCATGGTATTGACTATGATGAAACTTTTTCTCCAGTAGCGATGTTTAAGTCCATTCGGATCATGCTTGCTATTGCAGCATACCACGATTATGAGATCTAGAAGATGGATGTCAAAATTGCATTTCTGAATGGAAACTTGCTCAAAGATGTGTCTATGACACAACCTGAGGGTTTTGTAGATCCACAGCATACTGGTAGAGTATGCAAGCTGCATAAGTCCATTTATGGACTAAAGCAAGCTTCTCGGAGCTGGAATCTTTGATTCGATGATGCAATCAAACCGTTTGGTTTCATCAAGAATGAAGATGAACCCTGTATCTACAAGAAGGTTGTTGGGAACACAGTTGTCTTCCTTGTATTGTATGTGGATGACATACTACTCATTGAAAATGACATCCCTTTGCTGCAGTCTGTAAAGACTTGGCTAGGGAATTGTTTCTCAATGAAGGACTTAGGTGAAGCCGCCTGTATTCTAGGCATAAAGATCTATAGAGATAGATCTAAGAGATTGCTTGGCCTAAGTCAAAGTACATATATTGACACGGTATTACTACGGTTTGCCATGCAGTATTCCAAGAAAGGATTTCTCCCGATGTCACATGGTGTGAGTCTTTCGAAGACTGAAAGTCCCTCTTCTAGAGAGGAGAGAGACCACATGGATTAGATCCCTTATGCTTCAGCGATAGGATCTATCATGTACGCCATGCTATGTACTCATCCTGATGTTTCGTATGCTTGGAGCATGACGAGAAGACACCAGTCAGATCCAGGTGAGCGTCACTGGATAGCGATCAATAATATTCTTAAGTACTTGAGAAAGACTAAAGAATATTTCTTGATATTTCGAGGTGATGGCGAGCTAGTTGTAAAGGGTTACAGTGATGCCAGCTTCCAAACTGTCCAGGATGATTATTGATCGTAGTCTGGGTTCGTGTTTTGCTTGAATGGTGGTGCTTTGAGCTGGAAGAGTTCGAAGTAGGACATAGTTGCTGATTCTACAATAGAGGCTGAGTATATTGCTGCATCAGAAGCAGCAAATGATGCAGTTTGGATCCACAACTTCATTATTGAGTTTGGGGTGGTTCCTAGCAAAGCTGATCCTATAGAGCTCTATTGTGACAACAATGGAGCAATTGAACAGGCTAAGAAACCTTGCTCACACCAGCGGACCAAACACATACTATAACGCTTCCATCTCATTTGAGAGATCATCGATAGAGGAGATTTGAAAATTTACAGAGTATCCACAGAGGCTAACATCGCTGATCCCTTGACCAAGGCTTTGGCACAAAGAAAGCATGATGGTCACACTAGGTCATTGTGTGTTAGAGCCTACACTGATTGACACTAGTGCTAGTCGGAGATTGTTAGTGAGAACCCTAGAGTCGATCATGTGATGATTGTTGTATGGACTTGATGTATCATATTCCTATATATATATTTTTATAAAGGTATTTCTTTATGGTTATTATACTTGTATTGGTGCCAAATAAATGAGTATAATAGCGTCCTTGAGTAGAAGGTTCTTATCTATATCAATCGATTGGTTGAATTGATAATGAGATGATATAGAGAACACTACTCTTAATCATTCCTAGTCAAGTATTAACATTCAGGGACAATGTTAATGCGATGAGACTAGCATGTAGGTCAACTCTATGACTTAATCTCACAAGTCATGGATATTAGATATCAAGTTGACACATGGGTATACATTGGAGAATGTATACTGGATGACCAACCATGAGAAAGTATCATGGATCGTTATATGAGTGTCATATATTTTCTCATGTGACTATTAGTATGACTATCAGTTCTTGGACCTGAAGTCACCATGGTTCCCTACATAAGGAGTTGCATACTTTGGCTTCGTCAAACGTCACCCGTAAATGGGTGGACAATAAAGGTGACTACTGGCATGTAACAAATTATGCGGAGAGATGTGAGATGTAGATGAGATCTATCCCTCCTATATGACGGGAGTGATATCATGATTCTTGATAGAGTGAGACCACTAAGTGCATGGCCATGCCCAAATAAGTCAATATGAGATATTGAGCTCATTTGATTAGAGTGAGTCTACTTGAGTTCAAGACATAGATTGATTAGAGGATGACACGGTCTGTGCCTCAATTGATCAATTTAGATGTCAAGGATAGAAGGACATTGCCACATATTGTGAGAGTCACAATTAGTAGTCACAATGGTGATGTTGGATCTTAACATTCTTGTAACTTGGGTAGTAATGATATGTTGCTAGATACCGCTCATTGCTTATATTTCTAAATGGGTTTAGAAGTATTGTCAACGTTACAAGAACCTATAGGGTCACACACAAAGGGCAGTTAGATGGAGATTAGGTTCATATGATGGACCAAGAGGATTAGGTCCATATGATAACCAAATTGGATTAAGAGTAATCTAAATTAGACTAATTGAGTTGGACTCAATTTCATTCAATTATCGAATGAGTCTAATTTAGACTATGATTCATTGAGTCAATTTAAGCCAATGAATAGAGATTCATTAAATTAAATTGATTTGAATCAAAGGGTAGATTTGATTAACCATGGGAGATAAGAGGTTACGTTTGACTTGACTTGAGAGGGAAGATGAAGGGTTAAGTTTGACTTGACCAAATGCCACCTCATTGTGACTTGGCATGGGCCGGCCAATGATGATGTTCCACATCATCAAGGCCTCATGAGGAAGACCAAGAGCCATGACTCTTGGTATTACATGAAGGTATAAAACCTCTATTAAGTGGTCGGCCATAGTAATGAAGAATAAGTGTGTGCTTATTCAAGGCTTATTCTTCTCCCTCTCTTCTTTTCTCTCCTTCTCCTCCATTGCCGAGACCTCTCAAGAGTGCTAGCACACTCTAAGTGGTTCTCTCGACCTTTTGTCCGTGTGGATTCTTGTAGAGGAGTGTACACTTGACACTCTACGAGATCCGGCAACCATTTGGACGAGCGGGATAAGTGAAGGACATCACTACAAGGGTAATACTTCCTTTTCATGTAGATCTAAGGTAGATCTAGTGTAGACAAACATGTACATGAACTTTTATTTATTTATCTTTGCACAGATCTGTGGCTAGATTCGAGGTTTCCGCAACGTAAAAAGCGATTTTTGTGGCTCGAAATTGCTAACAATCTTGTTCTTTTAAAGAGTCAGTATAAAAATAAACTATCTCAAATGTTCTTGCTCAATACACTCATAGTGTACTAGTTTAATTTATTAGTCAAGATAGACTAATACCTAATTACACTACAACCACTTCAATGGTTTGTCTCATTCTATCTTGGTTATGAGCAACTGTTTATAATTTATAAGGAACTGATAACATGAACTTCTGTGTGTCTCCTCACACCATGTTATCTATAATATAAATTAAATGGACAACTACACTTAGCATAAATGTAGACATTTAACCAATGTGATTCTTATTTTATAATAAATGTTTATAAAAAACTAGACTTTTAGTATACACTCTAACAATAACCACTAAAGATGTCTCAAAATGAATTAGCTAAACAATCAACAAGGAATTTACACATACTAAGAAACAACTAAAAAATAGAAATAGAAAGGTAAATCCAGAAACTAGGTTTTATGAAAGTTCTAGGAGATTTGGTTTCATTGTGATACTTATCAATGTAATATGATCTTCTAATCCTATCGTCAATTGTCATGTATTTGTAAGAAATTGCCAGTTATCTCCTGCAGAAGACACCGGCAAGGGATTTATATCTACACCTTAAGCAATTAAATAGGCATGATCCCTATGAAGTCTGTTAGCGGGGCAGCCCTGTCACGATGCCCCCCTCGGTCATACAACATAGAAACACACCACTAATCAATTCACATCAAGATATAGGGAATAGTACATCTATCTCTCCCACTTCTTTGTAGATGCTTGCTTCACCTTTCAAGTGAAGGCGCTGGAATTCCGTTCTGTTTAAATTTCCCGTACAAAAAAATTATACAATTACAGAACCATTCCTAACAACCCGCACGTTCGATCAGACATGTGTTTTATCAATCAATCATGTTCTTGAATGATCAAAGCACACCTTGATTGAAGTACAAGATCGCTGGCCTCTTGTGTTAGTATTCAAAATCGATACCCAAAATCGACACGAAGAAAATAAAACCAATTACGCAGTGGAATTAAAGAACTAGTTGTACCTTTCTTTGTAGCTAAAGACCTCACCACAACTCCAACCAAGACCTCTTGGCACACAAAGATCTCTTGAGCACAAAAGACTTCTAATTAGACTTTAACCAAGTCTAATTTCATCAGAGATAACCAAGCTTCCAAGCCTTGGTTATATAGGTCGTGGGTTGAAAACCCCGCCTACAAGTCGACTGCCAAAACATGCAATCGACTGCTCTTTATGGAAATTTGACCGTTACATCCCAACGGCTCGATACCAGTCGACTGCTAAAACTAGCAGTCGACTACTCCACACTGGCTGAGCAAACAGAAACATTCTGTTTGCTCCCAATCGACTGCACCAGTCGACTGAGGAAACATGCAATTGACTGGTACCGAGTACATTCTCTCACAACACTCGGACCCTCACCCTTACGACTCATTTGAAGCTTCCTTCGTAGCCTTGACCTTTTGCCTTCAAGCCTACTTCCTCTTTGGCTCTTGTCCCTCGAATGCATACAAGCCCGCGGCTCGTCCCTAATGCCATCCTTCGCCTATGCCTCGAAGTCGCTTCCCTCGGCCCTTGTCCACGGTCCCTCGGATGCTCCATCCTTCATCAGACCCGAAGCCGTCAACCTGAGTCACATGTGTATTCTGCAGTCATGCACAACTCAAGTACACATATCAAATATAAGGGTGAACCTAACTTAAACCTATGCCCAAACACCAAAACACATGGTCCCACGGACCATTGGGATTGCACCAACAACAGATTCTTCCTATAATCAACAACACACCATATAAATAATACTATCTCCCAACTCATCGGGCCTATTGATTTAACGGATAAATCTCACCCATTGATAAGTCAAAGAAATAAATACTAAGTATACGTACTTGTTATTATATAGGGATTAAGAGGACGCACATCTATAATAACAGAGGTTCTGTTCTTTTATGTAGTCAGTATAAATCGAACAACCTCAAATGGTCCTGCTCAATACACACATAGTGTACTAGTGTAATTTTATAGTCAAGACAGACTAATACCAAATTACACTAAAACCATTCCAATGGTTTGTCCCAATCCATCTTAGTTGTGAGCTACTATTTATAATTTATAAGAAACTGATAACATGATCTTCTGTGTGACACCACACACCATGTTATCTACAATATAAATTAAATGGACAACTGCATTGACATATATAAAAATATAAAATGTAGACATTTGACCAAAGTGATTCTCATTTCAAAATATTTCAAAACAGATGTTCATACAAAAGCTAGGCTTACAGTATACATACCAACATCAAGATGATCCCCAAGATGTCAGTTAACGGGGCAAGCATATCATGATACCCCTCGGTCATAGGATCTAGAGAATACCTCTACAAGATCCACAAGATATACAAACATCCAATCAAGAATGGTAATTAGATCCAAACACAACAATTCACACAAGATTGAATAGGTATAAAGAATAACAACATCATTAAAATAGGAAGTTGGCAAATCCTTGAGATCTTACATCAATTCACATTATAAATACTTCCTCCATCCTAGAACAAGAAGATCTACCCCGTGAAACAAAGGAAAAGATCCAAAGACAAGAAGATCGTAAACATTTCAATCCATATCAAGAAGATAGAAAAGAAATGCTTATCTAGAGATGATGAGTGATCTTCGGAGCCAATCCTTTCTACCAGAGTCGAATCGTGGATGGAAACATCTTTAGGTCACCGGATCAAAACCCAAAAGATGGAGAAGAGCCTCAAGATTGGATCCCCCCAAAGGGAGATCCTCCTCCTCTTCAAAGGAGAAGAACTCTTTATATATAGCAGGAGTTTGGGCGCCACACGACTCTGTCACGGGCGTGTGAATCTCACACGACCTTTGCTACTTAGCTCTTTGCTAGGGTCACACGGCTGTGTGAGATTCACAAGACAATGCCATGCTTTGTCTCTGGACAGCTCACACGACCATGTGAGTCACACGACCGTGCCAATCTTGGCCTCTGGAAATGCTACACGACCGTGTAGCACACATGACCTGACAATGCTTGGCCTCTGGAAAGGTTGCATGGTCGCGTAGATCTACACGGCCGTGTTCTGATTCTACTTCAAAAATGACATGGTCGTGTGAGATTCACACGGCCTTGTCAGCCCCCTCTTCTACTGATGCTACACACCCGGTCTGCTCCACATGGCCAAGGTCATTTTCCTTCCTGCTCCTTTGACATGGCTGTATGGCATACATGGTCGGCACCGACTTCCTTCATTTGTTGATTAGATTCTCCACGAACATCATTTCCTCTCCAAATTTGACTTCTGTAGATAGAAAATATACAAAAGCATATCTCCGAACAAAGAAGATTAAATATGCTAAAAGTAAAGCAAGGAGTATGAAAATATATAGATAAAGCATGCATAAAATATAGGAATGTGCGACAAAACATGCTAAACAAGTGTATAAAATCTACACACATCACACCCTAGACTTGAACCTTTGGTTGCCCTCAAGCAAAAATGCCGCAATCTAGACTCACGTGCTCAATAATGCATCATAATCCCTAATACACTTTCCTTAATCTATCTACAAGTTTCATTGATAAGCATGATAATAGAAATAACTCAAGTATGACCTAAGCATAAGTCTTTTATGCACAGTGCAATAAGTGACCCAAAAACTCTTCAAGTTTCAATCTTTGTCCTAGTCAAGTCATCATCCAATTGGGTTCCTAATATTTTCGGTGATAGGCACTCACCTGCCACACACTTGGTTCATATTTATCAATCAACCCAGGGTCTCAAAGGTGTGCTCGATATCAAGAGAATCATAGTAGTCATTTACCCAATAACCTAACTCGGTCTTAAAGCGGTAACTTGCTATTTTCCACTCACGACAATTTTTTTTTATATCCCTTATTCATCATCATTTTTTTCATTTTTTTTCTAAGTGCTTGCAAGGTGCAACACTTAAACACAAATGTGCATAAGTACAAATGCTGGGATATTTCGATTTTTTCCAAATGAGCTTACATGATTCGAGCATCATCCAGTAACCAAAATGAAGTTTGAGAAATAACCATGGAAACCAAGTACTAAACAAATAGGATGAATCATGACTATTTCAATGATATCAACTATTCAAGCTCAAGTAAAGTGAAAGTAAGATCCTTAAGGTTAAGGTAAAACTCAAACTTATCTTTATACAATACTTAGCTTACATCATGCTACTTAAGATAGAGGAAAGAGGTACACTAAACATACTAGCATCATTTACAACATCATGAATCAAGATATAAACGTGCTAACCATTTTGCTTTTAGACAAGTAAGCATATAAGTGAGGATTTATCATCTCAATATGCCACAACATTTCAAAAGATAGTTAAGCGACAGTCAAAAATGAACCAAACAAACAAAACAATCAAAAATGCAAAACAATAAGCAAAATACAAGATGTAAACAAAAACTGAAAGCAAATCAAAATAAAGTACAGAAAATCAGGTTGTTGTAAACACCCTCCTAGACTTAAACTTTTCATCGTCCTAATGAAATCAATATGGTGGTGGTGGTGGTGGTGGAGGAGGTCTACGTGGACGACCGATAGGAAAACTAGGAAAACCTAGAGTCTCACTCAAGAACTTATGATATTCAAAAAGGGCATCAACTTGTTGACTAGTAATTCTCATACCCTGCATGAATTCTCTCATCCTAGCTTGATCAATATCATAATCCTAAACAAACTCAGCCACCTGACCTTGAAAATTCCTTGGAAACTGAAAATGATCTTGCGCCTCTCTAAACTTATCATTTGATAAAGTAAAGTGACCCTTCAACATTACTTGTTGGGCCTCCTGCTTCTCATGAAGCGAGTCTAGAGATGGAAATCAAAAAAATCAAATCTAGAATGACTCGTACCATAGGTAAAACAATGCCTAGCAGGTTCTGGATATCCGGAAGGTGGCGGGTGTCTAGATGATGAGGGCTCAAGGGCTCGAGATAAGGAAGGGGTAATGGGAAACCATTCCTCCTTGGAAAAGCAAATCCATTCTCATCTCGGCAAAACATTTTCATGGCAAGACATGCATCAATATCGATCATGTTATTGCCATGAATGGTCTCTAGCTCATCTAGATCACAACCCAAATTTATAGCTACTTGAGTAATCAAACCACCAAAAACAATCGATCCCGAGGATGCCTTCCCAGCTCTCACCAAGGTTTGCAAAAAATGGAAATCGGAATCAAAATCAACCTTATGTAACATTGCCCACAAAGCATAAAGTTTCACTTTTCTAACAACTCCATCGCTTTCCCCTCTACCAAAAATAGTTTTACTCATAACTTGAAGTAAGTACCTAAAGATGGGATTTTGCATATGGGAAGCTTTTTCTCTAGAGGGCTCATAAGGTTGATCCAAACCAGTAATCTAATTCCAAAAATTATTCTAATTAAATCTAGAGTCAAACCTGTGAGAGCCACCGGTAGACAATCCAAAACAATTATTGAAGTCACTAAATGTCCACTGAAATTCTTGATTCATTAATCTAAAAGTTATTTTGCCAATGTAATCATCTTCATTAGCAAAGTGAGCATCTAATGAACTCAAAAACTCAAGTATAATACAAGGATATGTAGGTAGATGTGTGTAAACGATATCATTCCAATCAAGGGAACCAATCCTCCAATCGACATCATCGCTAATACCTAAAATATTTAAAATAGTTGGATGCATATACTGTGTGCACACAATCTTACAATAACAAGAATATCAAATCTAGATTTATGATCTTCATTTCTAAAAATGATATTGAATTCGTTGTCGTTACCTTCGTCACGTGAAATCCTCTTTCCTTTACCGTTTATGACCTTTTCCTTTCCCTTTTCCTTTGTTGGTTCCCTTCCTCCACTTGATCCACCACTTCCCTTATGAAGTTTCTTCAAAAGATTTGACATATTGTCAAGTTCAAATAGGGAAAAGTGTTGTTTTGTTGGAGAAGCGTGATCTTGCAAGAATAGATCTTGTAAAGTAAGATATTTGGGAAAAGAAGTTATAGACCTTGAAGATAGGAGAAGAGAATCGCTGTTAAGATCTACATAAATGAGTTTAAGATCTAGATATGAGAGGTTGAGAAGAAAGGTTGAAGATGAGAAGAGTTTGGGAGAAAGAAATAGCTTGGGGGTGTGGCCGACACGACCTAGACACGACCGTGTCTTATAAACATGGCCAAGGTCTATTTGCTCTGCACGCCTGTGTAGATCTACACGGCCCAAGGCTTCTCCTTCTCGGGTATGTCCACACGACCATGCTAATTGGCACAGGCAGTGCATCCTTCCTCTTGGGTATACTCACACGGCCGTGTGTGGTACACGACCGAACAATTTTTCTTCTCTGGAATCTTCACACGGCCGTGTCTGGCACACGACCGAGCACATCTCCACCTCGGAAAAACTCACACGGCCATGTGAGTCACACAGCCAAATGCTTCTCCTCCTCTGTAAACTTTACACGGTCGTGTCTGGTACACGACCGAGCTCTGTTTAGCTTAACATTGATGATTTTCCTCCTTTCCAACTTTTCCAACTCTTCCATGCCCATGAAGTAATCACGGCCAGCTCATGGAAGCGAAACACAACCTAAAAAAAAAAACAACTAAAAAAAAAATACTATTACAAATTGAATCTACTCTAAAAGAACCCTTGGGTTGCCTCCCAAGAAGCGCTTGCTTAAGATCATTAGCTCGACCGATCTCTATCCTCTTCTCATTTTCTTGCCCTTGAAGGGCAGATATATTTTTCATTTTTGATGGGAGGCCTTCTCCCAATGCTTGCTTGATTATATTCCTCATCCGGTGGCCTCCCATGAGGATGGAAATTCTAATCCTCCAATTTGTAAGTGTCCACCTTGCTACAAACACTCACAAAAAGAGAAGAGACATGGTTAGAAGAATTTGATAAATCATATTCCAACCTTTCTTTACCAATTACCAATGCAAGTTTATGATTTTTCACATCAATTATAGCTCCAGCTGTAGCAAGGAAAGGTCTTCCTTATTGGTGCAACATCTCTCAGGTCAAGGTTGACCTGGTTGACCAAGCTTGAGTCTTGGTTTGAGTTTCGATGTTTGACAATACAAGGTTGATTGAAGAAGAGTCAAGTAGGTCAAGGATTGACCGGATACTTGACTGGGAAGTCCTAACTGGGATGTTAGGCGAAATGAAAGTCCTGGTGAGTGGAGCCAGGCAGCAGAAAAATCCTAGTGAGTGAAGCTAGGTGAAAGTCCTAGTGAGTGAAGCCAGACAGAAGAGAAGTCCTAGTGAGTGAAGCTAGGCAGATTGGAAGTCCTGGTGAGTGAAGCCAGGCATGATGAAGAAAAGTCCAAGTAGGTCAAAGGGATTGACCGGATACTTGTCACAAAGAAAAGTCCAAGTGGGTTAAAGGGATTGACCGGACACTTGGTGAGGGAGTCCTAGCAGGTCAAGGAAGTGACTAGATGCTAGGCATGACGTACCAACAGGTTAAAGTTTACCGAAGGTTGGTTTGGGAGGCTTGGGACTTGGTTTTGGGTAAAAACCAAGAGCTGGATCAATCAGTGGATCGATCAGTGGATTGATCAGTGGATTGATCAGTGGATCGATCAGTGGATCGATCTAGGCAGTTTCCCAGCGCACATAAAGCCTCTGGATCGATCAGTGGATCGATCCAGAGGTCCTAATCGATCAGTGGATCGATTGGGACGATGCTGCTTCACGCGATAAGTGCTGGATCGATCCGTGGATCGATCCAGGCATTTTTCCATAGCACAGAGGCGCTCTGGATCGATCCGTTGATCGATCCAAAGCCTCCCCGATCAATTGGGAGCATTCCAATCGATCAGGATTCGACCGTTAGCGTCGATTTAAGTTGCAGGTGTTCATTTCCTTCGGCATTGCTTCCACGACAAACCTCAGATCTTCACCAGCGACTCCACAGAGCTCTCCACGCCAGTTCTTGAAGTTCTTCCAAGTCAAGAGGCGGAGCTATTGCAAGAGGAAGAAAGATAGGGTTAGGATTTTCTTGTACTCATTGTAAGCTTTGTGCTTGTATTTTGTATCCTTTCCCCTTCTTCTTGTAGTGTGAACTTGTAGGGCTTCTCCGCCTTTGGTAGTTATCAAAAAGGAGGATTTTATTAGTGGAGGGTGCGTGAGTAGGTGTGGATCCTTGGACTAGTCACCTCTTGTGAGGTGGATACCAAGTAAACCAACCTTGTTAGCGTTGTGTGGTTTGTTTCTTGTGTTTCCGCTGCGCATCTTTGAAGAAACAAGCAACGCCAACCACGAAGAACGTGACGAGCTATTCACCCCCCCCCCCTCTAGCTACTTTTCGGTCCCAACAAGTGGTATCAGAGCGAGGCCGCTCTTCACCGGAATCATCGCCGGAAGGGGCAAACAAAACAAGCAAAGCTAGAGGGTGAAGAAGTTGGAGCAAATTCATCAAAGTCAAAGAATTCAAGAAGCTCAACTTCAAGATGCAATTCCAAGATGGATTTGGATTTGACACAAGGGTGGCTCCATCGTACATATCTACAAGCTTCGATCTTTGGAGATCAAGGATCGAGAATTTCTTAATGGCGGAGATAGAGCAATGGTTTGCTCTTATGGAAGGTTTTGAAGCTCCAAAGAACTCCAAGGGCAAAGCTCTCAAGAAAAGCAAATGGAGTAAGGAGCAACTCCAAAGATGTGAGGCCAATGACAAAGTGACAAAGTTTTTGGTCAATTTATTGCCAAGAAACATCTTGGAGGAAATTGGAGAGTTTGAAGATGCCAAGGAGCTTTGGAGCAAATTGGTAAGGATTCATGAGATCCCCTCCACTGTACCAAATCAAGGAGAATCCAAAGAGGGCGACTCAATGGATCAAAACCAAAAAGAGGAGGACTCCGAGGTTGAGAGATGCTCAACCTCCGAAGAGGAGGTCCAAGAAGCTTCATCCTCAAAGGAGAGCAATCAAAAGAGCAAGGAAGGAGTATATTCCTTGTTTCATGTACAAGAGGATGAAGATGAAGAAGAAGGTGAAGCCTCCACCTCTAGGATTGAGGGGGAGCAATCTTCATTGACACCGGAACAAGAGCAAGAAGAATCCTCCACATCCGGGTCAAGAGAAGAAGAGGATGAAGAAGTTTCCACCTCCACAAGTCAAGCAAAATCAAATGGAGGAATATCACCTTCGGATCAAGAGGAAGCTTCTACCTCCGGATCCAAAGGAGAAAGTGTCATCCCTACACAAAAAGGTATAAACATTTTAATTAATAATAAAAATCATATTATATGCTTTGAATGTAGGGAACATGGGCATTATAAGAGCAAATGCCCTAAATTGGCCAAGAAGAAGGGCCAAGTGGCATTAAAGGGCAAGGAGAAGCCCAAGGAGACCATCCCCGGAACAAAGAAGAGCAAGGAGCACATTGTGTGCTTCTCTTGCAATCAAAAGGGGCATTACCGAAGTCAATGCCCTAAGGGGAAGAAGGTGGTCAAGGCTCAAGGAGGAAGCTCAACTCAAGGGGGAGCCTCCAAGGTAAAAAGAAAGGTAACCTTTATTGAGCCTATCCCTTTGAATAATGGTAAAAAGCATGATAGTTCAAGTTTATATCATTTAAATGCTATTTACCATGAAAATAGGAGGCATGATAAAATTAAAGAAAATCATGTAGCTTATCATGCTAAAACCTCTCAACCTAGGTTTAGAAAGGTAGATAGGAACTTAGGCAAGAACCCTAAGGATTCTAGGTATGTGCCTAAGAAGAAGAAAAATCAAGGTTTTAGTGAAAAACCTAAGGTTGAAGAATTATGGAAGGAAAATCAAGTCTTGAGGTCAAGACTTGATAAATTAGAGAAGACCCTTAGAAAAATCACAAATATGACACAAGGGTCATCCAAGGGCCATAGAGGTTTGGGATACAAACCTAAAATCAAAAGGGATACACCTACTTACCATAGGGTTCCATATAGCTATGGAACCAACCCTAAGACAAGCAAAAAATACTAGGGAGGTCATCCCTAAGAGTATATTTGAAATAAATGTGACTAAGACTTCTAAGAAGTCTATAAAAGTCACAAACAAGGTCACAAGGGAAGCAATCCCTAGAGTTGACCTAGAAAAAGTGATCAAGGCTTCTAAGAAGTCAAACAAGGTCACTCGGAAGGTATCTAGGGAAGTTATCCCTAGTGAATACCTAGAGCATCCAAGGAGCACCAATATGTTTTGGGTTCCTAGGAGCATCTTCTCTACCCCATAGATGGGTTAGAGAGTGTCAATTCTAAGAAGAAGGGTAGTTAACCCACCTTTGAAGAAATTGACACTCAAGGAGCATTTTCAAGGTTATTATTAACCTTTGAAAATGAAATGTATTTATGTTTACTCTTGAGAAGAGTAAAATGTGTCACAATTTGATAAATTGGATGATATTTTAAGTGACACAAATTGGAAAAATCATAAGAACTATCAAGTTGGGATTTTGGTATGTTCTTAGGAAATTTAAGGCCAATTTAAGCCTTAATTTCAAAGTGCTACTCTTGTGGAAGAACAAAATATGCCAACATTTGAAGAATAAACTTAATTTCAATTGACATAAGTTAATCAAGAGAATTAGAAATGCCAAGTTAGGTTTTGACATTTTCTTGGAGCATTTAGAGGGCAATCTAGGTTTAAGTTTTAACTTAGCTAAGGTTTAAGGACACCTAGATAAGTAATATAGGTATTTTATTTATGCTAAACCTTGCCATGATTGTTTGCTCACTATATGTCATGACATCATATTTAGTTTTGTATTGTGTATTCATGACTTACTATGAAAAATACAAAAATACCATGTCATGTCATACATACATCATGTAGTTATAAGAATCTTTCTTTTGAAAGCTAATCCATTTTGATGTATGTCATAACATTATCATGCATTATGTTTATTTCCTTAAAATTAAGGACAAAAGGCATTTATAAACAAGTGAAATCAACAAGTAACATCCTTGGTGGATGTTTACCACTCAAAATACCTAGAAAGATATGCATGATCCCTAGATTAGGGCAAAACCAAAATTTACATCTCACAAAGACCTATAAGATGACTTGTATGTGGTTTAGTGCACATTAGATACAAGTGAGGTGTTAGAACGATGAACAAAACTCAAGATGTTGATTTAGTACATTTGTTTGAGTTTTAAGTTCAGCAAAACACATAGTTATGTGTTTTTCCCATCATTGGGAAAGCTAATGTACAAATCATGTGCATTATGCCCAAGGAAAATGGTGGGATATTGGTTTTGAAAATGTTTTTAAAATGAGTTTGGAAAACTTTGGTGAAGGCTATCTTTTGATAGTAATCACCATTGAATAGTTAGACACAAACTTGAAGAAAACACTAAAGTTTTTGCAAGTTTTCAAGTTTGTGTCAATCTTTGAAAACATGAAGTATTTTCAGAGAAAACTATTTTTCCATGATAATATATATGCCCTAAACAATGTCTACACAAATTTTCATGATTTTTGAAATTTTGTAGAATTTTCTAGGGGTTTCTGAAGTTGACTGAAATTGAATTTCAGCAACTTTCAGACCTCAATCGATCACCCGATCGATTGAAGGGTCTCAATCGATTGGGCGATCGATTGAGAGCAGGCTTCTCATGAATCCACCGATCGATCCAGCCCTCCTGAATCGATCAGTGGATCGATTCAGCAAGGTTCAATCGATTGGAACCCAACTCCAATCGATCCAAGTTGCTGATTTTGGCTGGGAAGGCCTAATTTCAGCATTTTGAACCTATGTTAGTCTAGGTAACCATTCCAAACCCCTTAAAATACATTTGTATACATAAAAAAGGGAGTTTTCATGTTGAAAACAAGGATGGATTGGTTAAGGAAGACTATATTGAAGTTTAGGTTGAGGTTTGTTTCAAAGTTTTGAATATTTGAACCTCACAACTTCAAAATTTGGGTTTCCTAAAGGTTTAGGGATTCCAAGTCATTGTTGGTGCAATGACAGAAGTTATCACCACGTCTTTAGGGGGAGGGACTCTTTAAAGACATGAATATTATTTTCATGAACCTTGGAAGGTGGTTAACTTTCCTTTAAGAACATGCTCAAAGTTGAGCGTTTGAACTTTAATGGGGAGTGGATATCCTCATTGTTCAAGTTGTTCAAGTGGATAATGCTCAAGGATGGGCATTTAACTACATTGAAGGAGAATGTAGGATTAAGGACAAATGAAGGGTATGTGACCTTCATTTGGGTCATTAGACCTTGTTAATGCTCCAGGGCGAGCATTGGTTGAAAATGAAGGGAATGAGACCTTCATTATCATGTTGATCACAACGAGTGAAGTTGTGATCAACGATAAACAACTCTTCAGGGGGAGAGTTTTCAATAAGTTGATTTGTTGATGTGTGCCCGAAATTGGGGCATGGGTTGATCAGTGCTCAAAGATGGTTTGATGTGTGCCAATAGGGGGAGAATGAAAGGACTTGTGAATGTGATTAGCCTAACTTATATGAGGTATTGTAAGTGTTATTGTGGTATTGCCAAACATCAAAAAGGGGGAGATTGTTGGTGCAACATCTCTCAGGTCAAGGTTGACCTGGTTGACCAAGCTTGAGTCTTGGTTTGGGTTTCGATGTTTGATAATACAAGGTTGATTGAAGAAGAGTCAAGTAGGTCAAGGATTGACCGGATACTTGACTGGGAAGTCCTAACTAGGATGTTAGGTGAAATGAAAGTCCTGGTGAGTGAAGCCAGGCAGCAGAAAAATCCTAGTGAGTGAAGCTAGGTGAAAGTCTTGGTGAGTGAAGCCAGGCAGAAGAGAAGTCCTAGTGAGTGAAGCTAGGCAGATTGGAAGTCCTAGTGAGTGAAGCCAGGCATGATGAAGAAAAGTCCAAGTAGGTCAAAGGGATTGATCGGATACTTGGCACAAAGAAAAGTCCAAGTGGGTCAAAGGGATTGACCGGACACTTGGTGAGGGAGTCCTAGCAGGTCAAGGAAGTGACTAGATGCTAGGCATGACGTACCAACAGGTTAAAGTTTACCGAAGGTTGGTTTAGGAGGCTTGGGACTTGGTTTTGGGTAAAAACCAAGAGCTGGATCAATCAGTGGATCGATCAGTGGATTGATCAGTGGATCGATCAGTGGGCAGTTTCCCAGCGCACAGAAAGCCTCTGGATCGATCCAGAGGTCCCAATCGATCAATGGATCGATTAGGACGATGCTGCTTCGCACGATAAGTGCTGGATCGATCCGTGGATCGATCCAGGCATTTTTCTAGAGCACAGAGGCGCTCTGGATCGATCCGTGGATCGATCCAAAGCCTCCCCGATCGATTGGGAGCATTCCAATCGATCGGGATTCGACCGTTAGCGTCGATTTAAGCCGCAGGTGTTCATTTCCTTCGGCATTGCCTCCACGATAAACCTCAGATCTTCACCAGCGACTCTACAGAGCTCTCCACGCCAGTTCTTGAAGTTCTTGGAGGTTCTTCCAAGTCAAGAGGCGGATCTATTGCAAGAGGAAGAAAGCTAGGGTTAGGATTTTCTTTTACTCATTGTAAGCTTTGTGCTTGTATTTTGTATCCTTTCCCCTTCTTCTTGTAGTGTGAACTTGTAGGGCTTCTCCGCCTTTGGTAGTTACCAAAAAGGAGGATTTATTAGTGGAGGGTGCGTGAGTAGGTGTGGATCCTTGGACTAGTCACCTCTTGTGAGGTGGATACCAAGTAAACTAACCTTGTTAGCGTTGTGTGGTTTGTTTCTTGTGTTTCCGCTGCGCATCTTTGAAGAAACAAGCAACGCCAACCACGAAGCACGCGACGAGCTATTCACACCCCCCCTCTAGCTACTTTTCGGTCCCAACATTCCTAATATGATAGGAATTTTTGGGTCTTCTTCCATGTCTAGAACCACAAAATCTGTGGGAATAATACTCCCACCAACTTCTACTGGCACATCTTCAACAATACCCATAGGGTACCTGCAAGAATGATCAACTAATTGCAGTGCCATGGTAGTAAGTTTAAAGTTTTTGAGATCTAGCTTATTACAAATAGAGTATGGAATGGGGCTAACACTTGCCCCCAAATCACAAAAAGTTTTCTCTATAAATTCAGTTCCTATAGTGTAAGAAATATAAAAGCTTCCTGGATCTTTAAGCTTCGGGGAAATGTTCTTCTTAAATAAAGCACTACATTCCTCGGTAAGTGTTATGGTCTTGATATCTCCCTTCCTCCTCTTGTTTGACATGATGTCCTTCAGGAATTTGGCAAACTTTGGCATTTATTGAATGAGATCAATTAGAGGAACCTCCACATAAATATCTTTAACTTTGTCTAGAAATCTACCAAATTCTTCATCTTTTTTCAACATAACTATTCTTTGAGGAAAAAGGACTACTTGACTTTGAAGGTTAAGTGGAAGAGTCTCTTCAACCTTATTGGTACTCTCCTCTTCATCTTGAATCTGAATTGGTTCAAGTGTTGGAGGAGAGAGCTTTTCTTTAATTTTCATCCCTTTTGGAGAAGTCACTCAAGTTCTATTCTGTTACAGTGTTCCATGGGGTTAACATCAGGCTTCCTTAGAAATTGTCCTAGCGCTCTTGAAGATGATTAAGCTACCTGGGAAATTTGGCTTTCTTGAATTTTCTTGTGCTTTTCTGAATTATTTATTCTTTGAGTTAAAACCTTTAATTCTTGCTTCATTTCATTTTGACTTAAAATGAGCTCTTCAATCATTTTCTCCAATCTAGAAATTTGATTGTTCTGAGAAGATTATTGTTGAAAATTTTGTTGCCCAGGCTGGAAACTTGGTCTAGCCCTCATAGATTGTCCTTGTTCTTGATTATTTCTATAAGAGAAACTTGGATGATTCTTCTACCCGGGGTTGTATGTGTTTGAATATGGATAGTTCTATCTCTGATTGTAACTCATAATGGCATCACACTGCTCAAGGTGATTAAATTGTGTAGAAATAGCTCCTAAAGGACATGAGTCTTGAGCATGATCAGAACTTCCACATGTTTCAGAACAACATACAATAGCATTGACCGTGCTAGTATTTGTTCCCATATTTTTCAGCTTCTTTGTAAGAGCATTAGTTTTGCAGACATCATAGTAATTGCATCTACATCAAATTTTCCTGAGGCTTTAGTTGGATTTGAAAAGGAATAGCTTCCACTTCTTTCTGTTGCCCACTAATGATGATTTTGCGCTACACTTTCAATAATATCTCCGGCTTCGTCCAAACTTTTATTCATAAGTGCCCCTCCAGTAGCAGAATCTAAGAACACCTTAGTATGATAGTTGATGTCATTATAAAATGTACGCAAGACTAGCCACTTCTCTAATCTATGATGTGGGCATTGTCTGAGCATATTATTGTATCTATCCTATGCTTCAAATAAAGATTCTGAGTCTGACTGTCTGAAGCTTGCAATAAGATTTCTCATATGAGTAGTCTTGCTTGGATAATAGAATTTATCAAGGAATTGTTGCTGATGGAGTCAAAGAAAGAGAGCAACAAGCTAACGATATGGATCATTGTCAACCCACTCTAGATGTTAATGATGATCCATTATGCATCAATGGAGGTCCAATTACAAGGGCTAAGGCTAGAAAGATGAAGGAAGCACTTAATGTACTAATTGAAGATGTGAAGGCCAAAGCTACCATTGAAGAAGGTTTGACCAAGAGTAAGTCATTCGGCATAATAGCTTAATTCAAGCCTTAGATGAGCTTAATTAGCACTTAAGTCTCATGTCTATGTAGTAGGGATATGCAGGCTTAATTTAGACTCAATTTCTACTTTTATTTGGGTTGTAATAAAGTCATAAGCTTAAAATGGCTAAGTAGTCTACATAGGCCTTTACTAAATGGGCTTTCTTTTGGCCTTTTAGGATTTTTTGGTCACCTTATAGCTATAAATAAAGGAGGTGATGACCACACATGTATCTTTGACATATTTTTCAATCTAAAGCATAGTGAGGCACTCACTTGTTGGTTCTTCATTGAATTAGAACTTATCAAGGCATTTCCTTGTGGCGTTCGAAGACTTATCAACCTCTATTTCAAGACTGTGGTGTCTACCATCTTCTATACCAAGGTTCATGCTTTCCTAACATTGGGTCGAGATTCTTTTCATCAATCTTATCGATTTAGTTGTTTCTTTCTTTCTTCTTTCATTCATTGTGGGTTCTTGAAATATCTTTTTCTTTGGATTCACATCATTTGGTATCAGAGCTTTGGTTTTTCTAAATCAATTTCATTATCCTTTTTTTTTTGTGCTTGAATCTTTGTTTATTTTGTTTAACATTATCTACTTATCGTTATCATCTCAATCTTAGTGAGTTTTTAGTTATCTTGTTGCTATAAAAAACAAAGAGGCAAAATTCAAAAAAAAAAACAAAAATTCAACAAAAAAAAAGGCTGAAATTCAAAAAAAAGGGAAAAAAATATTTTCAGCAAAAAAAAAGCTTGAATTTTTTTTAAAAAAAGGAAAAAAAGGTGGGTATAGAGAATTGTTATTTCTATACTTGCATTTTCCAATTCTGCATTTCTTTTTAAAGTCTTGCCTAGTATACTTGCGTTTTCCAATTCCGTATCTTTCTTTAAAGTCTTGCCTAGTATACACCGCATCTCCTTTAATGTCTTGCCTAGTATACTTGCGTTTTCCAATTCCGTATTTTCTTTAAAGTCTTGCCTAGTATATTCCGCATCTCTTTTAAAGTCTTGCCTAGTATACTCGCATTTTCCAATTCCGTATCTTTCTTTAAAGTCTTGCCTAATATACTCTGCATCTCCTTTAAAGTCTTGCCTAGTATACTTGCGTTTTCCAATTCCGTATCTTTCTTTAAAGTCTTGCCTAGTATACTCTGCATCTCTTTTAAAGTCTTGCCTAGTATACTTGCATTTTTCAATTCCGTATCTTTCTTTAAAGTCTTGCCTAGATTTAATTATGGCAAATTTCCTTTCAGTCATTAATATCAATTTTCAATTCTGCAACTTGTATTTTTATATCAATTCCTATCTTTTATAATAATACCCTTGGAAGTTTAAATTAGTCAATGAATGCTTATAAGGAAATTGCCACCATTCTAAGTTCTTTAAAGAGATAACATTAGTGAGTTGAGTGATTGAGTATCAACAGATTGCATTAATGGCGATAAGTGGAGAGGAAGCAAGACCAAGAGAAACACTTGAACAATGAGCCTTGAGACAACACTTGGAACGCATGGAAATCAAATTTAATCAAATCATCAATAGATTAGAGAGACAAGATGCTGTAATTTCAGGATTGCAAAATAGCCAAGTGGGTAGAGTTCCTACACGAAATTCAAGGTAATATAACCATGATGACAACAATGATGATGATGATGATGATAGTGTATCTGAGGACATTGATGATAGAGTTTCTAGTGGTAGATCTAGTCATGCTAGAATTGGTGGGAGAAGAGAAAGAATGAATGATTATGTTGATAGAAACTTGGGAAATATCAAGATGAAGATTCCTTCATTTCAAGGCAAAAGCGATCCAGATATATATTTGAAGTGGGAAAAGAAAGTTGAATTAGTGTTTGATTATCAAAACTACTCTGAAGAGAAGAAGGTAAAACTAGATGTTGTTGAATTTATTGATTATGCTATTATTTGGTGGGATCAAATTATTCTAAGCAGGAGAAGAAACAACGAGAGACCCGTTGGCACTTGGGAAGAGATGAAATCTATTATGAGAAGGAGGTTCGTGCCATCACATTACTATCGAGATTTGTACCAACGACTACAAAGTCTAACCCAAAGATCCAAAACTATGGAGGAATATCACAAAGAGATGGAGATTGCCATGATTCGGGCCAATGTGGAGGAGGACCGAGAAGCAACCATGGCAAGATTTTTACAAGGTTTGAATTCAGAAATTGCAAATGTAGTGGATTTGTAACATTATGTGAAGTTGGAAGATATGGTGCATATGCCCATGAAAGTTGAAAGGCAACTCAAAAGGAAGGGTTCAATCAAGCATGGTCAAAATTCATCCACTTGGAAATCTAGTTGGAACAAAAGAGAAGATAAATTAGCATCAAAGAGTAAGACCGAGTTTTTGAAGAATAAAGATGCTGGTTCTCTATTGGTCAAAGGTAAAGATGTTGGGTTCTTCGGGCAGTGAAAACCGCTTTTTCGTGTCACGAAAACCCCAAAACCCCCGCCACCGGATCCGTGCGAAGAATAAAATTTTGAAAACATTACGAGTACGAGTTTACAAACTCTAGATCTACATTAGAGTACGAGTTTTACCCTTGATGCGTGCCTTTCACAAATCCCGCTCGTCCAAGGTGCCGGATCTCAAGATTGTCAAAGTAGACAACCCTCTAGAAGTATCCACACGAACAAATCGATGGAGGGAGAACCTTAGAGTGTGCTAGCACTCCAAGAATGTCTCGGCAATGGAGAGGAGAGGGAGAGAAGAATTGGAGCAAGGAAGAAGATGAGTTGAATTCACTTGAATAAAAAAATCAATCTCATTCACTTTGAAAAGTGGCCGGCCATAATGGGAAGTGTAACCCCCATTCTCATTTAATGTGGCCATTAAAGAGATTTGTAACCTCCATGAGGTGGCACACACATGTGCTAAACATGATGATGTGGCACATCATCATTGACCACTTAATGCCAACTCACAAGTGAGGTGGCAAATAGTCAAGTCAAACTTGACTCTTCCTCTTCCTATCAAGTCAAGTCAAACTTGACTTAATCTCTCTCTCATGGTTGATCTAATCCAACCATTTAATTCAAGCCAATTTAATATAATGAATCTAATTCATTTAATTAAATTGATTCAATGAGTCATAATCTAAATTCGACTCATTGAACACATGAATCAACTTGAGTCCAACTCAATTAGCCCAATTTGGATTACTCTTAATCCAATTTGATTCATCAAATGAATCTAATCCTCTTGGTTCATCATATGAACCTAATCTCCATCTAATTGTCCTTTGTGTGTGACCCTTTAGGTTCTTGTAATGTTGGCAATGCGCCTAAACCCATTTAGGAGCATAAGTAATGAGCGGTATCGAGCAACACATCATTACTACCCAAGTTACAAGAATGTTGAGATCCAACATCACCTTGTGACTACTAATTGTGACTCCTCACAATATATGATAAGTGTCCTTCTATCCTAGACATCTAGATTGATCAATGTGAGGCATAGACCGTGTCATCCTCTGACCAATGTAAATCTTGAACTCCAAGTAGACTCACTAAATCAAATGAGCTCAATATCTCATATTGACTCATTTGGACATGGCCATGCACTTCGTGGTCTCACTCTATCAAGAATATCGATGTCTCTCCCATCATATAGGAGGGGTAGATCCCATCTACATCACTCACATCCCTCTGCATAATTCATTACATACCCAGTAATCGCCTTTATAGTCCACCCAATTACAGGTGACGTTTGACGAAACCAAAGTACATAACTCCTTATGTAGGGAACCATGGTGACTTCAGGTCTAAGGACTATTAGTCATGCTAATAGTCACATGAGAAAGTATATGACACTCATATAACGATCCATGATACTTTCTCATGGCGGGTCATTCAGTATACATTCTCCAATGCATACCCATGTGTCAACTTGATATCTCTATATCCATGACTTGTGAGATCAAGTCATCGAGTTGACCTACATGCTAGTCTTATTGTATTAACATTGTCCCTGAATGTTAATACTCGACTAAGAATGATTATTAGTAGTGTTCCCTATATCATCTCACTATCGGTTCAACTAACCGATTGATATAGGTAAGAACTCTCTACTCAAGGACGCTATTATACTTAGTTTATTTGGCACCAATACAAGTAAGTATAATAACCAAAAAAAACCAATGCCTTTATTTATATAAGAATATGATACAACAAGTCTATAATACAATCATCAAATGATTGGCTCAAGGGCTCTAACAAAAAATCTCCCACTAGCACTAGTGCCAATCAGTGTAGGCTCTAAGCCCCAATGACCTAGTGTGACCATCATGCTTCCTCTGTGCCAAAGCCTTGGTCAAGGGATCTGCGATGTTAGCCTTTGTAGGTACTCTGCAAATCTTCACATCTCCTCTCTCGATAATCTCTCGAATGAGATGGAAGCGCCGTAGTATGTGTTTGGTCCGCTGGTGTGGGCGAGGTTCCTTAGCCTGTGCTATAGTTCCATTGTTGTCACAATAGAGCTCAATAGGGTCAGCGATACTAGGAACCACCCCAAGTTCAGTGATGAACTTGCGGATCCAAACTGCCTCCTTTGCTGCCTCTAATGCAGCAATGTACTCGGCCTCTGTCGTAGAATCAGCTACTGTGTCCTGCTTCGAACTCTTCCAGCTCACAACACCACCATTTATGCAAAACATGAACCCTGAATGCGATCGATAATCATCCTGGTCGGTTTGGAAGCTGGCATCACTGTATCCCTTTACAGCTAGCTCATCATTGCCTCCATATATCAAGAAATATTCTTTAGTACTTCTTAAGTACTTAAGAATATTCTTGACCGCTATCCAGTGACTTTCACCTGGATCTGACTGGTATCTACTCGTCATGCTCAAAGCATATGAGACATCAGGGCGAGTACATAGCATGGCGTACATGATAGATCCTATGGCTGAGGCATAAGGGATCTGATCCATGCGGTCTCTCTCCTCTCTAGAAGAGGGGCCCTGAGTCTTCGAAAGACTCACGCCATGTGACATCGGCAGAAATCCCTTCTTGGAGTTCTGCATGGCAAACCGTAGGAGTACCTTGTCAATTTATGTACTCTGACTTAAGCCAAGCAACCTCTTAGATCTATCTCTATAGATCTGTATGCCTAAAATGCGAGATGCTTCACCTAAGTCCTTCATTGAGAAGCAACTCCCTAGCCAAGTCTTGACAGACTGAAGCAAAGGGATGTCCTTCCCAATGAGTAGTATGCCATCCACATACAATATGAGGAAGACAACTATATCCCCTACAACCTTCTTGTAGACACAAGGTTCATCTTCATTCTTGATGAAACCAAACTGTTTGATTGCATCATCGAATCGAAGATTCCAACTCCGAGAAGCTTACTTTAGTCTATAAATGGACCTATGCAGCTTGCATACTCTGCTAGTATGTTGTGGATCTACAAAACCCTCAGGTTGTGTCATGTACACATCCTCGAGCAGGTTTCCATTCAGAAACGTGGTTTTGACATCAATCTGTCATATCTCATAGTCATGGTATGCTGCAATAGCAAGCATGATCCGAATGGACTTTAACATCGCTACTGGAGAAAAGGTTTCATCATAGTCAATACCATGAATCTGCTTGAAACCTTTAGCTACCAAGCGACCCTTATAGATAAGTCCATCCATGTCAGTCTTTCTCTTAAAGACCCACTTACACTCTATGGGTTTTACCCCTTCAGGTGGATCAACCAAAGTCCATACTTGGTTGGTGTACATGGATTCCATTTCGGATCTCATGGCCTCTAGCCATTTCTCGGAATCTGGTCTCATCACAGTTTCCTGATAGGTGGTAGGCTCATCCTCTATGAGCACAATGTCATCATGGTCAGACAAGAGAAATGAGTATCTCTCAGGCTGACGACGTACCCTATCAGACCTGTGAAGAGGTATGTCTACTTGAACTGGTTGTTGTTCCTCAACTCCTTGTGGATCAACATCATCCACAACACTTTGTGGTTCCAGTTCAACTTCCATCGAGGCTTTAGTGCTATGGTTCGTATCTTGAACTTCTTCAAGATCGAACGTACTCCCACTAGTCTTTCTAGAAACAAAGTCCCTTTCTAGAAAGACCCCAGTCTTTGCCACAACTACCTTGTGCTGACTGGGAATGTAGAAGTAATATCCCTTAGTTCCTTGGGATATCCAATAAAGTAGCACTTGTCGGATTTTGGTCCTAATTTGTCTGAGACTTGACGTCGAACGTAAGCCTCACAACCCCAAATCCTCATGAAAGACACCTGAGCATCTCTCCCAGTCCATATCCTATATGGTGTCTTTATCACGGTCTTGGATGGAACTCGGTTGAGTATAAAAGCTGTCGTATCTAGAGCATAGCCCCAAAGGAATGTCGGAAGATCTGTGTAACTCATCATAGATCGTACCATATCTAATAGGGTACGATTCCTCCTTTCGGATACACCATTCCACTGTGGTGTTCCAGGAGGAGTGAGTTGGGATAGAATCCCACACTCTGCTAGATAGTCACGAAACTTATGGCTAAGGTATTCACCACCTCGATCTGATCGAAGTATCTTAATACTCTTGCCAAGCTGGTTCTGTACTTCATTCTTGAATTTTTTGAACTTTTCAAAGGATTCAGACTTATGTATCATCAAGTACACATAACCATATCTACTGAAGTCATCAGTAAATGTGATGAAGTACCTATAACCGCCTCTAGCGGCGACATTGAAAGGGCCACATATATCACTATGTATAAGTCCTAACAAATCAGTCGCTCTTTCGCTATGCCCACTAAAGGGAGTCTTGGTCATCTTGCCTAGTAGGCATGACTCGCTTGTCTCATAAGATTCAAAATCAAATGAGTCCAGCAAACCATCCTTATGGAGCTGGGATAAGCGCTTGTCATTTATATGACCTAAGCGACAGTGCCAGAGATAGGTTTCATTCAAGTCATTTGACTTGAACCTCTTGGTATTTATGTTATAGATAGGGCTTTCAAGGTCTATAATGTAGAGTTCATTCATCAGAGGTGCACTACAATAGAACATATCTTTTAAATAAACAGAACAACATTTGTCCTTAATTTTAAAAGACAAACCTTTCTTGTCCAAACAAGAAACTGAAATTATGTTCTTAGTTAAAGCAGACATATAACAACAATCATCCAACTCTAAAACAAGCCCAGAGGGCAGAGATAGAAATTAAGTCCCTACAGCAACAGCAGTAACCCGTGCTCCATTGCCTACGCGTAGGTCCACCTCGCCTTTTGCCAATGCCCTGCTATTTCTCAGCGCCTGTACATTAGTACAAATGTGAGAAGCACATCCGGTATCTAATACCCACAATGAAGAAATAGAGAGGTTGACTTCTATAACATTTATACCTGAAGTAGAAATCTTATTTCTCTTCTTCTTAAGATCTTCCAGGTATCCTATGCAATTCCTCTTCAAGTGCCCTGCTTGTCCTTGATATAGTTGACGAAGATGTTCAACCATATCATAAGCGCCCATTAACTCGTGTTGCTTCTGAAGCTCAGAGTTCATGATCGTGAGCATAAGACAGGACACATCTAATGTGTCATCTTAATGCTTCTTGTAAGCATCTCGGTCAGCTCGCGTGGCAGTGGCAGGAGGAGCCTCCGGAATGGGCTGCTCCAGAACGTACAGTTTACGTTCTTGGGTGAGAACTATTCTCAGGTTCCTATACCAGTCCAGGAAATTTGCTCCGTTGAGCTTGTCCTTCTGAAGGACAGAACGCAGGGAGAAAGAGTTTGTATTCGACGTCATGGTTATCTACAACAGAAAAATGCAGAAAATAAATATCTTATTCTTTTAAATCATTTAATTAGGCCTTTAACTAAATGATGCTCCCACTGAATTCTATAATTCATGTGGGACAAGATCCACATCATACTACGCCTTGAGTTAGCTTTGGCTAAATCGCCCAAGACTTAGTATGATCGGTAGGTAACGATTTACCAATTACATCTCTATGCAACTCTTGTTTATAGAATCATTATCCGTAGTTATATTAAAACTTGAGTTAGCTTTGGCTAATACGCCCAAGAATTAATATAAATGTGATTTATGTCCTATCTTTCCAACCATTGGAAGAATGCCTATAGTTGTACTCGATCCAACCGAGTTAACTAGGAATACTCAATCTAATTGAGTTTGTACTCGCCCATGCGTTGATAAGCGGGACCAAGATTGTCCCTCCGTACCCTACCAAGATAATATGTGTTGCTCTACTTTGGCAGATTCAACAACACATGTGATCGAGGTAGTGATAGGTATCACGGCACGGTAGGCATTAGAGTTGATGTGATTGAGATATAATCTAATCGAGAGGGTGCATCTTGTACACGATTTAGATCTAATCTAATCGTTAGGCACTAATTAATTACTAATCATGCATCACATACACACAAGCAATTAATTAAATTAATTTGTGATTAGTCATGGCCCTACTACGATCTTCTCAAGCCAATGAGAAGATCGGATGGTCAACCTAGGGTCAACAGCTTCTCAAGCTCCTCCCTTTGACCACCTTGTGTTGCTCGCGCCCTCCTCGTAACTCCGTCTCGAGTGGACCTTCCACGGCTCCAATTTTGTACATTATAATTTTTAAACTCGAATTACATTCGAGTCTAAATTAATTTACAACAAGAATAAATGGAGAAAGGCACAACGCGCAGGTCGCGTATCAAATATACAGCACACACAACACAAATGACGGCGCGCAGGCCGTAATATGAATTACAACACAAATCTAATCAGATTGGGTCTTTTTAGGCCATGACTATCACAAATTATACATAATTCTAAATTATGTAATTTCCATAATTTTCTATAATTTTAATACTAATTTTTATAATTTTTACGAGTAAAATTTTTCGGCGGTCCCGTTTAGCGGTTTTCGGGCGCAATCGCGGAACGAATCCCCTTGCAAGGCCAGGGGCAGCTCCCCTACCCGCGATCTAACCATCACAAGGGTTCCTTAGCAATCCTACAGTGCCTTAGCCCACTGTCCCAAAAAGTTTTGGGGCGAAACCTTGTCATTTCGGAAAAATCTTCTCGGTAGTCGAAGTCTACAAGTGTCGAAACACTTGTGCTTCGCTTCTACGAGAAAATTACCCATAAAAACCATAAAATACTTAAAATTACAGAATGCTACAGAATCTATATTTTTCATAAAAATACAAACTAAACTCGTGCAAGTATTCGCACGTGGCTCTGATACCACTGTTGGGTTCTTCGGGCCGCAAAAACCCCCGCCACCGGATCCGTGCGATGAATAAAATTTCAAAAACATTACGAGTACAAGTTTACAAACTCTAGGTCTTCATTAGAGTATGAGTTTTACCCTTGATGCATGCCTTTCGCAAATCTCGCTCGTCCAAGGTGCTGGATCTCAAGATTGTCAAAGTAGACAACCCTCTAGAAGTATCCACATGAACAAATCGATGGAGGGAGAACCTTAGAGTGTGCTAGCACTTCAAGAAGGTCTCGACAATGGAGAGGAGAGGGAGAGAAGAATTGGAGCAAGGAAGAAGATGAGTTGAATTCACTTGAATAAAAAAATCAATCTCATTCACTATGAAAAGTGGCCGGCCACAATGGGAAGTGTAACCCCCATTCTCATTTAATGTGGCCATTAAAGAGATTTGTAACCTCCATGAGGTGGCACACACATGTGCTAAACATGATGATGTGTCACATCATCATTGGCCACTTAATGCCAACTCACAAGTGAGGTGGCAAATAGTCAAGTCAAACTAGACTCTTCCTCTTCCTATCAAGTCAAGTCAAACTTGACTTAATCTCTCACTCATGGTTGATCTAATCCAACCATTTAATTCAAGCCAATTTAATATAATGAATCTAATTCATTTAATTAAATTGATTCAATGAGTCATAATCTAAATTAGACTCATTGAACACATGAATCAACTTGAGTCCAACTCAATTAGCCCAATTAGGATTACTCTTAATCCAATTTGATTCATCAAATGAATCTAATCCTCTTGGTTCATCATATGAACCTAATCTCCATCTACTTGTCCTTTGTGTGTGACCCTATAGGTTCTTGTAATGTTGGCAATGCGCCTAAACCCATTTAGAAGCATAAGTAATGAGCGGTATCTAGCAACACATCATTACTACCCAAGTTACAAGAATGTTGAGATCCAACATCACCTTGTGACTACTAATTGTGACTCCTCACAATATATGACAAGTGTCCTTCTATCCTAGACATCTAGATTAATCAATGTGAGGCATAGACCATGTCATCCTCTGACCAATCTAAATCTTGAACTCCAAGTAGACTCACTAAATCAAATGAGCTCAATATCTCATATTGACTCATTTGGGCATGGCCATGCACTTCGTGGTCTCACTCTATCAAGAATATCGATGTCTCTCCCGTCATATAGGAGGGATAGATCCCATCTACATCACTCACATCCCTCTGCATAATTCGTTACATACCCAGTAAGCGCATTTATAGTCCACCCAGTTACGGGTGACGTTTGACGAAACCAAAGTACATAACTCCTTATATAGGGAACCATGGTGACTTCAGGTCTAAGGAATAGTAGTCATACTAATAGTCACATGAGAAAGTATATGGCACTCATATAACGATCCATGATACTTTCTCATGGCGGTTCATTCAGTATACATTCTCCAATGCATACCCATGTGTCAACTTGATATCTCTATATCCATGACATGTGAGATCAAGTCATCGAGTTGACCTACATGCTAGACTTATTGCATTAACATTGTCCCTGAATGTTAATACTCGACTAGAAATGATTAAGAGTAGTCTTCCCTATATCATCTCACTATCGGTTCAACTAACCGATTGATATTAGTAAGAACTCTTTACTCAAGGACGCTATTATATTTAATTATTTGGCACCAATACAAGTAAGTATAATAACCAAAAAACCAATTCCTTTATTTATATAAGAATATGATACAATAAGTCCATAATACAATCATCAAATGATTGGCTCTAGGGCTCTAACTAACAAAAGAACCTATCCAATCTTCAAGAAATAGAGATATTAAATGCTTTAAATGTTTGGGACGAGAACATATTGCTTCACAATGTCCAAACAAAAGAATTATGATTTTGAAAGAAAATGGTGATATTGAAACTGAGAGTGAGTTCGAAGATGATAATGCCATGCCACCATTGATGGAAAGTGATGTAGAAGAGTATCCCGTCGAAGGTGAAGCCCTTGTCACTAGGCGTGCTCTAAATGTGCAAGTGAAGGAAGAAGATGTAGAACAATGAGAAAACATATTTCATACCCGTTGCCACATCAAAGACAAGGTATGTAGTATGATTATAGATGGAGGAAGTTGCACTAATGTTGCTAGTACTATCTTGGTTGAGAAATTATGCTTACCTACCACTAAACATCCTAGACCTTATAAACTACAATGGTTGAATGATTGCGGGGAAGTTAAGGTCACTAAGCAAGTGTTGGTTTCATTATCCATTGGTAGGTA
This sequence comes from Zingiber officinale, assembly GCF_018446385.1. Lineage (NCBI taxonomy): Eukaryota > Viridiplantae > Streptophyta > Magnoliopsida > Zingiberales > Zingiberaceae > Zingiber > Zingiber officinale. The sequence goes on from NC_055986.1 coordinate 55,738,000, forward strand.
TCATGATGATGTTCTTTGTGATGTAGTACCAATGCATGCAAGTCATTTGCTTTTAGGTAGACCATGGCAATTTGATAGGAGGGTCATGCACGATGACTTCACAAATAAATATTCTTTTAAGAGGCATGGTAAACTTGTAACTCTTGTACCATTAACTCCTAAGCAAGTATATGAAGATCAATTGAGGATAAAAAAAGAGAGTGAAAAAAGAAAAGATTGTGAGAGAAAAAGAATGAAAAAAAAAGGAGTGTGAGAAAAGAAAAAGTGAGGATGAGAGTAGTGAAAAAAAGAATAAAAAAGGAACAAAAAAAATAGAGCAAGAGAGTAAAAAAGGGAGCTTTTATGCAAAAGAAAGAGAGGTTAAGAGAGCTTTTTATTCTCAACAGCCGATGATTGTACTTTTGTACAAGGAGGATTATTTCAATACTAACAATCTTAACCCTTCTTTGCTAGTGTTGTTAAATATCTTTTGCAGGAATTTGATCATGTCTTTCCTGAAGAAGTTCCTGATGGATTGCCACCACTTAGGGGAATAGAGCACCAAATTGGCTTCATCCCAAGAGCAGTCATTCCTAATCGACCAGCCTATAGGAGCAATCCTATGGAGATGAAGGAGCTTCAAAAGTAAGTTGAAGAGTTGATGAGAAAAGGGTATGTCCGAGAAAGTTTGAGTCCTTTTTCAGTTCCTGTTTTGCTTGTGCCTAAGAAGGATGAAACTTGGAGAATGTGCGTTGATTGCAAGGCTATCAACAAAATTATGATAAAGTTTTGTCATTAATTCTATTCCTAGATTAGATGATATGCTAGATAAACTATATGGTTCTTGCATTTTCTCTAAAATTGATTTGAAGTCTGGCTATCATCAAATTCGCATGCGTGAGGGAGATGAATGGAAAACTGCTTTTAAGACTAGGTATGGTTTGTACGAATGGTTAGTCATGCCATTTGTGCTAACTAATGCACCTAGTACTTTCATGAGATTAATGAACCATATTTTGCGTGCTTATATTGGGAACTTTGTTGAAGTATATTTTGATGACATCTTGATTTATAGTAAGAATTTAGATGAGCATGTCGATCATTTACAAAAAGTTCTACTTGTTTTGCGAAATGAAAAATTGTATGCTAACCTTCAAAAATGTTCTTTTTGCAGTAGTCAAATACAGTTTCTTGGTTCTATTGTTAGTGCTAAGGGAATAAGAGTTGATGAAGAAAAGGTTAAGGCAATTCATGAGTGGTCAACACCAAAAATGATAACTGAGGTACGTAGCTTTCACAGATTAGCAAGTTTCTATAGGAGGTTTGTTAAAAAATTTAGTTCTATAGCTGTGCCCTTAACTGAAGTTGTTAAAAAGAATGTTGGATTTCATTGGGATAGTGAACAAGTTTCAGCTTTCAACTTACTTAAGGAGAAGCTAAGTTCTGCACCATTACTTGCATTACCTAACTTTGCTAAAATTTTGAAATTGAGTTTGATGCATCAGTAATAGGTATTGGAGCTGTGCTAATACAAGAAGGTCGACCTCTTGCTTATTTTAGTGAGAAACTCAGCGGAGCAGCATTGAACTATCCAACTTATGACAAGGAGATGTATGTATTAGTGAGGACTTTAGAGACTTGGCAGCATTACTTGTGGCCCAAAGAGTTTGTCATTCACACAGACCATGAATCGTTGAAGCATTTGAAGAGTCAAAGTAAGTTGAATAGACGTCATACAAAATGGGTGGAGTTTATTGAATCATTCCCTTATGTGATCAAATATAAACAAGGTATGGAAAACATTGTTGCAGATGCTTTGTCTCGAAGGTATACCTTGATCTCTACTTTGAACACTAAATTGTTAGGATTTGAATACATTAAAGATCTATATTCTAATGATCCTGACTTTGGAAATATGTTTGATGTTTGTGAACATGCTGCATTTGGGAAGTTTTATAGGCATGAGGGATTTCTTTTTAGAGTGAATAGGTTGTGTGTCCCTAATTGTTCATTAAGAGAATTATTAATCCAAGAATCTCATGGTGGGGGACTAATGAGACATTTTGGAGCAAGAAAAACTCTAGTAGTGTTGGTAGAGCATTTCTTTTGGCCACACATGAAACGAGACGTAGACAAGTTTTGTGAGAAGTGTATTACATGTAGGCAAGCAAAATCTAGATCTTTACCTCATGGATTGTATACACCTTTACCAATTCCTAATGAACCTTTGGTTGATATTTCCATGGACTTTGTTGTGGGACTACTAAGGTCTAAACGAGGTATGGATTCCATTTTTGTCGTTGTGGATAGATTTTCTAAAATGACTCATTTTATTCCTTGTAAGAAAATAAATGATGCTTACCATATTACAGATCTATTTTTAGGGAGATTGTCTGGCATGGAGTACCAAGGAGCATAGTTTCAGATTATTATGTAAAGTTCCTAAGCTACTTTTGGAAGACACTATGGGGAAAATTGGGAACAAAGTTTTTGTTTTCTACAACTTGCCATCCACAAACAAATGGACAAACTGAGGTAGTAAATTGAACTTTATCTACTTTATTGAGAGCTATCATTCAAAAGAATTTAAAAGGTTGGGAAGATTGTTTACCACATGCTGAATTTGCTTATAATAGATCTATGCATTCTACTACTAATTTTTCACCTTTTGAAGTGGTATATGGGTTCAACCCTTTAACTCCTTTAGATTTGTCACCTTTGCCTGCCTCTGAGCGTGCCAGTTTAGATGGTACCAGAAAAGCTAAGTTTGTGAGGCAACTGCATGAAAAAGTTCGATTGCAAATTGAAAAGAGAACTGAACAATATGCTACGCAAGCCAATAGGGGACGAAAGAAAGTGATCTTTGAACCAAGATATTGGGTTTGGGTTCATATGAGGAAGGAAAGATTCCCTACTAAACGTCGTACTAAGTTACATCCATGAGGAGATGGTCCATTTCAAGTCATTGCTAGAATCAATGATAATGCATACAAGCTTGACTTACCAGGTAAGTATAATGTGAGTGCTACATTTAATGTTTCTGATATTTCTCCCTTTGATGTAAGTGATCAAGATTCGAGGACGAATCCTTTTGGGGAAAGGGGGAATGATGGAGTCAAAGAAAGAGAGTAACAAGCTAACGATATGGATCATGGTCAACCCACTCTAGATGTTAATGATGATCCATTATGCATCAATGGAGGCCCAATTATAAGGGCTAAGGCTAGAAAGATGAAGGAAGCACTTAACGTACTAATTGAAGATGTGAAGGCCAAAGCTACCATTGAAGAAGGTTTGACCAAGAGCAAGTCTTTCGGCATAGTCAACCTAATTCATGCCTTAGATGAGCTTAATTAGCACTTAAGTCTCATGTCTATGTAGTAGGGATATGTAGGCTTAATTTAGACTCAATTTCTACTTTTATTTGGGTTGTAATAAAGCCATAAGCTTAAAATGGCTAAGTAGTCTACATAGGCCTTTACTAAATGGGCTTTCTTTTGGCCTTTTTGGGGTTTTTGGTCACCTTATAGCTATAAATAAAGGAGTGACGACCACAAATGTATCTTTGACATATTTTTCAATTTAAAGCACGGTGAGGCACTTACTTGTTGGTTCTTCATTGAATTAGAACTTATCAAGGCATTTCCTTGTGGCGTTCGAAGACTTATCAACCTCCATCTCAAGGTTGTGGCATCTACCATCTTCTATACCAAGGTTCATGCTTTCCTAAGCATTGGGTCGAGCTTCTTTTCATCAATCTTATTGATTTAGTTCTTTCTTTCTTTCTTCTTCAATTTGTTGTGGGTTCTTGAGATATCTTTCTCTTTGGATTCACATCAGTTGCTCACATTGTTCCCAAGTGGTAATGCTATTTGCTGGTAAAGTATTTAGCCATTGCTTAGCTCTGTCTCTTAAAGAAAACCCAAAAAATACTAATCTCACAGCTTCAAATGGAACACCTTTCATCTTCATTGTTCCGCAGATTTCATAAAAAACTACTAAGTGTTGATTAGGATCTTCATGTGGTCCCCCTCCAAATTGATTCTGTTGGACCATTGTGATTATCGCAGGCTTGATCTGAAAATTATTGGCTTTAACAGAGGGTCTTGTGATGTTATAACGAAATCCTCTGACATAAGGTGTTGCGTAATCTTTAAGCGGTTTGATTTCCATATTTGAATGCACTTGTTCTTCTAAATGTCTTTATGAGGTTTTCCTTTTATGAAAGGTTCTATCAATTTCAGGATCAAAAGGTAATAAATCACCTACAAAGTTAGATCTTTACATACAAGAACAAGATTGCAGAAATATGAATCACAGATTAAGAAGAAAAAAATGCAAAGTAAAATTACAAAACAGAATTACAAGTTAGTTATAAGAGAAGAAAAGAAAAAGAAAAGTTTTATCTACCTCAAATGATAATATCTAATGTTATAAGCGTAGTCTCCGGCAACGACGCCAAAAACTTGTTACAAACCACAAGTACACGGTTTCGTCGTTAGTAATAAAAGAATATCGAATCCACAGGGACTGATTATAACTACTAAAGATGTCTCAAAACGAATTAGCTAAACAATCAACAAGGAATTTATACGTACTAAGAAACAACTAGAAAAATAGAAATAGAAAGGTAAATGCAGAAACTAGGTTTGATGAAAGTTTAAGAAGATTTGGTTTCTTTGTGATAATTATCAATGTAATATGATCATCCAATCCTATCCTCAATTGTTATGCATTTGTAAGAAGTTGCCGGTTATCTCCTGCAGAAGACACCAACAAGAGATTTATATCTACACCTTAAGCAATTAAATAGTCATGATCCCTATGAAGTCCGTTAGTGGAGAAGCCCTATCACGACGCCCCTCGGTCATACAACATATAAACACACCACTAATTAATTCACATCAAGATATAGGGAACAATGCATCTATCTATCCCACTTCTTTGTAGATGCTTGCTTCACCTTTCAAGATGATCCCCAAGACGTCCGTTAATGGGGTAGCCCTGTCACGACACCCCTCGGTCATACAATCTAGAGAATACCTCTACAAGATCCACAAGATATACAAACATCCAATCAAGAATGGTAATTAAATCCAAACACAACAATGCACACAAGATTGAATAGGTATAAAACATAACAACATCATTGAAATAGGAAGTTGGCAAATCCTTGAGATTTTACATCAATTCACATCATAAATACTCCCTCCATCCTAGAACAAGAAGATCTACCCCATGAAACAAAGGAAAAGATCCAAAGATAAGGAGATCATAAACATTTTAATCCAAATCAAGAAGATAGAAAAGAAATGCTTATCAAGAGATGATGAGTGATCTTCGGAACCAATCCTTTCTATCGGAGTCGAATCGTGGATGGAAACATCCTTAGGTCGCATGATCAAAACCCAAAAGATGGAGAAGAGCCTCAAGATTGGATCCCCCAAAGGGAGAGCCTCCTCCTCTTCAAAGGAGAAGAACTCTTTATATAGAGCAGGAGTTTGGGCACCACACGACCCGTGTCATGACCGTGTGGATCTCACACGACCTTTGCTGCTTAGCTCTCGGCCAGGGTCACACGACCGTGTGAGATTCACATGACTGTGCCATGCTTCTTCTCTTGATGGCTCACACGGTCGCGTGAGTCACACAGCCGTGCCAATCTTGGCCTTTGGAAATGCTACACGACCGTGTAGCACACACAGCCTGACAATGCTTGGCCTATGGAAAGGTTGCACGACCGTGTAGATCTACACGGTCGTGTTCTGATTCTGCTTCAAAAATGACACGATTATGTGAGATTCACACGTCCATGTCAGCCCCCTCTTCTGCTGATGCTACACACCCAGTCTGCTCCACACGGCCAGGGTCATTTTCCTTCTTGTTCCTTTGACATGGTCATGTGGCATACATGGCCAGCACCGACTTCCTTCGTTTATTGATTAGATTCGCCACGAACATCATTTCCTCTCTAAATTTGACTCTTGTAGACAGAAAATATACAAAAGCAGATATCCGAACAAAGAAGAGTAAATATGCTAAAAGTAAATTAAGGAGTATGAAAATGCATAGATAAAGCATGCATAAAATATAAGAATGTGCAACAAAATATGCTGAACAAGTGTATAAAATCTACACACATCAAAGTTTAGGTTGACCCTCTCCTAGCCTCTAAAGATTTTCCATCTAATGAGGTGGAGGCACCATTGAAGAAGACATAAGTCCATAAGGGATGAGCGTCCCCCTCATAGTGCCTTCACCTCAGTTGACACCTGTGAGGGAAGAGACCTCGGCATAGTCTTCCGAGTGGACTTTGTCTACTTGTCCTTCAGTGTTAGCTCCCCTCTCGAGCAGTCCAATTCATGAGGTCACCTCCTAGCCGGTCAGCTCAACAGCCTACTGCTCTCTGTTGGGTTCTTCGAGCCGCGAAAACCGCTTTTTCGCGTCGCGGAAACCCCGAAGGACCCAAAGCTGTAGATCCGTGCAAAGATTCGTATACAAAATTCGAAAAACTATTTCTTGTACGAGTTCAAAAACTGATCTACTACTTAGATCTACGAGGAAAAAGTGTTTACCCTTGATGCGCGCCCTACGCGAATCCCGCTCTTCCAAGGTTTTGCCGGATCTCAAGACCGTCAAGCGCCGGTCCTCTAGAAGTATCCACACGGACAACTTAGATGGAGAAAACCTCACACAAAGGTGTGCTAGCACCTTGGTAAGGTTCGGCCAAGTAAGGAGGAGGGGGAGAGGGAGAGCTTGAGAGGAAGGAGGAAGAAGATGCACCACTTGAATGAAAAATCAAATTCTCATTCTCAACAAAGTGGCCGGCCACACTCCATGGTCAAAACCACCAAATTAATTGCATTAATTGCAATTAATATGAAACAATTAAGAGTTGTAACCCCCATGAGGTGGCACTCTAGGATGATGTGGATCAACACTATTGGTCCACATCTTGCCACCTCACTAAATGACATGGCAACAAGTGTAACTCCTCATTTAATGTGGGCCGGCCACATTAAATGCTATGGAGGCTTGTAACCTCCATGAGGTGGCACACATTGATGATGTGGAGCAATCCTATTGGTCCACATCTTGCCAACTCACTAGTGATGTGGCAAAAAGTCAAGTCAAACATGACTTTTTCTCTTCCTCTCAAATCAAGTCAAACTTGATCAAATCTCTCTCATGGTTGATCTAATCCAACCATATGATTCAAGCCAACTTAATATAATGAATCTAATTCATTAAATTAAGTTGATTTAATGAGTCATAATCTAAATTAGACTCATTAAATACATGAATCAACTTGAGTCCAACTCAATTAGCCCAATTTGGATTACTCTTAATCCAATATGATTCATCAAATGAATCTAATCCTCTTGGTTCATCATATGAACCTAATCTCCATCTAATTGTCCTAAGTGTGTGACCCTATAGGTTCTTGTAACGTTGGCAATGCCCTAAACCCATTTAGGAGCATAAGTAATGAGCGGTATCTAGCAACACATCATTACTACCCAAGTTACAAGAATGTCAAGATCCGACATTACCTTGTGACTACTAATTGTGACTCCTCACAATATGTGACATTGTCCTTCTATCCTAGACATCTTGATTGATCAATGTGAGGCATAGACCGTGTCATCCTCTAATCAATCTAAATCTTGAACTCCAAGTAGACTCACTCGATCAAATGAGCTCAACATCTAATGTTGACTTATTTGGGCATGGCCATGCACTTAGTGGTCTCACTCTATCAAGAATACTGATGTCGCTCCCGTCATATGGGAGGGATAGATCCCATCTACATCACTCACATCCCTCTACATAATTCGTTATATACCCAGTAATCGCCTTTATAGTCCACCCAGTTACGGGTGACGTTTGACGAAACTAAAGTACATAACTCCTTATGTAGGGATCCATGGTGACTTCAGGTCTAAGGACTAATAGTCATACTAATAGCCACATGAGAAAGTATATGACACTTATATAACGATCCATGATACTTTCTCATGGCGGGTCATTCAGTATACATTCTCCAATGCATACCCATGTGTCAACTTGATATCTCCATATCCATGACTTGTGAGATCAAGTCATCGAGCTGACCTACATGCTAGTCTTATTGCATTAACATTGTCCCTGAATGTTAATACTCGACTAGGAATGATTTAGAGTAGTGTTCCCTATATCATCTCACTATCGATTCAACTAATCGATTGATATATGTATGAACCTTCTACTCAAGGACGCTATTATACTTAGTCTATTTGACACTAATACAATTAAGTATAATAACCAAACAAATGCCTTTATTAATATACAAGAATATGATATACATAAGTCCATACAATCATCAAATGATTGGCTCTAGGGCTCTAACTAACACTCTCCCCGTCACCCCTCTTACCGAGGCTTCTCAAGATCATAACTAGGACATAGCCAAAGAAGTTCTATAAATTCTCTGCCATCTATGATCTTTTGTCCACCCCGGTAATGGCTTCCCCAACATCTTCCCCATTGATTAGCAATCATATATTATTAAGGGGCCATAAGATGGAGGCCTGGGAGACAACTATTAATTGTTGGGCGATTTCATGCCGATGGAGATGACAAATGAGTACTCCTTCATCTTGACAATGGTATGCTTTTAACCCTTCAACTATCTTTCACTTGGAATACTTTTGATGATATTTGTTTTACAGCAATGGGGATTTGGGATGGGCAAGCTGTAAAAATTTACCACTTATGCCCAGGAGAATAAGGATATGAAGAAACGCTTGTCCGATGTTGGCTCCATGTACACTCCCACCCTTTCACCATGAGAGTGTCAGGCACAACTTGAGCGGCTAAGCCAATTAGAAAAGGAACTTCAAGAGACTTAGTCATCGAGTAAGGATGATACAAAATGGGCTAAAAAATCAGAGGTCACCCTGAAGACCACCGAGGATAGGCTTCGCTCGGAGACAACCTGCCGAGTGAATATAGTGGCAGAGCTGGATGGGAAAACTATAGAAGTCTAGTGTCTCTCCGCTAAGCTAGAGGAAACAAATTCTACACATGTTGCAGAGTTAAAGGCTCAAACCCAATTGACATCTGGAGTGCCTCCGGGTGAACTTAGGAGCCGACCAAACTACTTTGGCCATCTCTAAATCTGAACTGGTGGTGTGTTTCTTCTAAGCTAATGTCGCCCGAGCAAAACTAGATGCCTATCAGGAGGGGGAAGACGAGCAGTTCTAAACTAGGAAGACAACCCTCTTCTAGTTACATGTTTTCATCGTGCCATTCATTGACTCCAACAAAGCTCTCCTCCACAGGGTAGAAGGTGTAGTGACACAGCTAAAAGAGGGAGGCTACTTGACTTTCGATCCTTTGTCTCATTTCCTTGACTGCCAAAGGCTAATCAAGGAGCGCTTGTCTAACTTCTTTCCCATTCTAAAGTAGTTTTATTAATTCCCCGATGAACAAAGTGTTTATGTAATTGAGCTTCCTTTCTATGTAACTAAAATCCTATTTTCTTTAATCTACTTATGAGTTATGCTTATCTATTTTACTGTTATTTTTTCCCATGTGTTTAACTTCATGCACTAAGTGACTTAGAAGTCTTATCCCTTAGGTAACAAAATTTTGAATGTCTGACCACGTGTTTAACTGATCGAGCATATTTGTTATGATCTTGAGTGCAAAACAACACAAGCGCAACGAAATATTATCTATAAGTACCTTATAGTAGTTTTGGTATGATCAAATAAGTCAAGTTATGCCTTGTTGTATTTGAGCCTTGTGTCTATGTGTATAGGAGCTTTGGAACACAAGAATTCAAGCAGAAGATGCAGCTAGTGAGAAGGATGGCATGGGAAAGGAGCTGACAGGCTCTATGCATCCGAGGGACGAGGTATTGCAAAAGAGTACATCAACGGATGAGAAGAACATGCATGACATTCGAGAGATGAGAAGCCAAGAAGGAAGTTTATTTGAGGAGAAGGTCAGAGTTAGGTTCAAGTAAACTTAACTCTGGTTAGCCAGAGCATCATCCACCCACATGAAGAGATTAGCTAAGGAGCTGATCTGCCTCATGGAAGGTGCCTTCCATGGCTTGGAAGAAGCCTTTGATGAACGTGTCTAAGGCGCCTTCCAGCCAATTGAAGCCACCTTCGATAATTGTTGGCCTAAGATTAACTTTTATCTTCTACAGATAAAAATTATCACATTAAAGGTGCGTTGGACCTAATTGAAGGTACCTTCAAGCTACGGATAATATTTTCCAAGAGCTATAAAAAGACCCTTGCACCTATGAATTCAACAAAAACTTTTGTAATCAATTCCTAGTTAATTTCTAAGCATTCAAAGAGTGTCAGAGGCTTCTCCACCTTCAACGAAGGAGACTCTATAGTGCTTTCATCTGTGTTAGATTAACAACCACCTAGGTTGTAACCAAGTAATTTTTCCACCTCTTTTATTTTATTAGTTATTTAATTAATTTATTATAATTGTACTACTAATCTAAGTTAAAAGAATGAGAAGAGGTTATTCACCCCCTGTAGCCAGTCGCATTGGGACCAACAAGTGGTATCAGAACCCAATTGCTTCAAAAGGACTAACTACCGACGAAAACATAGAAGACAATGGACGAAACAAGTCTCCACCTACCTCAATTTGAGGGAGACTTCGTCCACTAGAAGAATAAAATGGAGATCTACTTCAAAATAGATTTTGATATTATTTTTAATTTTTAAAAATAGTTATGTAGTACCTACCGACAAAGAAAGAGGATAACTAGACAAAGAAGGAACAAGCTGAATTTGTAGCCAACGAAAAAGTAGAATTCTATCTGCTGAGTGCGCTGCCACCATAAGAGGTTAATAGGATCGGAGTCTACAAGTATGTAAAAGATCTTTGAGAAAATTCTTGGAACTTCATGAAAGATCCTCCAAAGCTAAGCTCACAAGAAGAGATCTACTATGGAACCAACTGACAAATCTTTGATTGAAGGAAGGTGAAACGGTCCCTCAACTACATGCCAAGCGAAAGGAGCTAATCACCGAACTCACAAATCTCAAAGAAAAGATAGCCAACTAAGATTCACTAAGGTATGCGCTTAACGGTTTTTCAAGAACACCAGAATGGTTAACCTTAGTAGATGTATACTACATCTCTAATGACTTAGAGATAAGTAATCTAAAAGAATTATTTTATACCTTTAAAATTCATGAATTTAGATGTACAGAACTAAAGAAGAAGCTAAATCAAAACATTGTCTTTAAGGAAACAATGAATGAACTAGCTTCTAAAACTTCTATCGACAAAAAATGAAGTAGCACTAATGGTAATAAACCTTAGTAAATTTCTTAAAACTAACAAATTTTACAAGTCACAGGCAAAGAAACACCTTTGAAGTAAAAGGAAGGTTCGATGTTATAACTGCCAATAAGAAGGGCACATCAAGGACAACTCCCCAAAACTAAAAAGGAAGGAAAAAGAAAAAGACAAAGGACCAAGATGAAATAAACACCAGAACATAAAAGTTATGTGGGATGAATCATCATCCTCCGAATCTGAGATTGAGGTCTATGCTAGATTAGGACTAGTGGCGAACTATCAATGGGATGAAGAAAGTATATTAGAGATGAGCATCGATGAAAGGGGAGCATTATCAAAAGAAAGTATCGACGAAGGGGGAACGTTATCAGAAAAAAACATCGATGAAGAAGGAGCATCAAAGCATGAGGTAAGTGAAGTATGTGCTTTATCTTCTAAATAATTATAGTTTATTAAAATTCTTACGAGAAATATGGTTAAATTAGAAAAAGAAAATGTAAAGTTAAAATTAACATTAGCAAATGCATGCAAACAAAAAGATTTTGATAATTTAAAAATTAAAAATAAAAAATTAAACAAGGATGATACATGGTAACATGTTCAACAGGTTAGAAATTATCAAGAAATAAATTGGTATTTTAGATATCATAAGGAAAAATTAGAAAATTACTATAAAAATTTATTTCTAGAAAATATCTGATTAATCTAGTAGGAAGAAACCTATATTGGATTCTAAAATCATGCTTAGATTAAAATCTTTATGCATGTTTTAATTGCTTTAATATTTTTTTGCATATTTAAATTTGTCAAAATTTTTAAATAAATTATTTTGTATGAGTTTTTTTGAAATTGATTCTTAATTTTTTTTTCATAGAAAAGGATTTTATTATCCATCTATAAGAAAATTTTTTAAATTTTTTTGACCGATATATTATTTTTTATAAATATTTCAATAAAATTCATATCTTTATATTTAAAATTATTTTTCAAAGTTATTTTTAAAATTTTATTTTTTTGTGATAAAATATCATGTTTTCTATCATAGAAAATATTTTAAATTTTTTTTTACCTTTAATGAATTTTCTATGAATTCTTTACAAAAATATTAATATTTAATATTTAAAATTCTTTAAAAGTTAATATTCAAAGATTTAATTTTTCTAAAGATATAACTTTTGTTTTACATATTAATAAAAAGATGCAAGAATTTTTGGGCTCAAAATCTATCTGTTAAGTATTTTTTAAAAAAATATATCTTTTTATAGAAAATAATTTATTACTGCTTATATTAATTTCTTTTGTCACGGCCCAAAGGTATACTTGTCCGCCAAATCAGATGGTACCCCATAGTGACAATATATGAAATACGATATCGAACCAATTCAAGCTCACAAAAAGCACCAATAAAATAGAATAACAACAAGTCACAAATAGCAATAATGATAATGGGTGTTTGTATGCATGCACATGTGAACATATTAAATTAGCCAAAGCATAACCAACGACATAAACATTCGATACAAGAGGAAACCCAAATTATAAGCAGCAGAAAGTAAAGTAACAAGTCATATAAAAATCCAAACTCGCAAATCCGAACTCTAGTGGGACTGCCAGCCAGGACCTCCGAGCGACACACATCCTCTATCTACTAACCTAGAGGATCAAAGAAAAATAATGGGTAGTGAGTATAAAAGATATACTTAGTGGATAGAAGAAAATAGTGCATAGATAGTATACTGATAGGAGATCAAGGGATGCAGTCTCAGATAAAATACTTACTAACCAAAGTAGGTGTCCCAACATAATCACTAGCTAACCACAAGTATAATCAATATCATAGTACTTCACTAACCTGCTAAGCAAGTATAACCAATAAATCGAGAGTACATACAATACATTCAAACCTGCATGAGCAAATACATAACCAATATATAGCAAGTATATAACAAACACTGACTGCAGGAGAACACTCTACCACGGATGGTTCTGTGGGAAGTCAGGGTAAATGACTAGTCACTATCCATGGGAGAACGCTCTACCACGGATAGTCCCATGGGCAGACAGGGTAAATAACTAGCCAATATCTATGGGAGAACGCTCTACCATGGATGGTCCCGTGGGCAGATAGGGTATATACCCATGGTCACTAACGACCCTCTTACTGACGCATGGGAGACAGGATATACTAACAGTCGCTGACGACTCTCTCAACCACGAATGGGAGACAATGGTCGACATGGTATAGCAACTAAGGGGTCTCGTAGGATCCTCGGAATCCTACACTATGGTATAATTCTACTAACATATATGCATGAGCCTATATAACAATAAGGGTCTACTAGGATACTCGATACCCTATATTATGATATCATCCTACTAATATATAGGCAGAAAATAGACAATCTCATCCCCAAGTTACTAGTCATCTAATATGAATATCCCAATAATTCCATCATATCATCACATATATAATATACAACGGGGTTAAGATCAAGTAATCATAGGGGTTGATCCGATGGGAAAAGCCTAGTTGGATACGCTACCCCTGTACTAGGGAGTGATTCCCATCAAGTATTGGTTAGTATAATCTCACTAACATATATGCCCTTGCACCCAACTATACTACCTATAGGATCAATGACCTATAGGCACAACCTAAGTATATAATCATACTATAGCATAAATTCACGAACATGAGTTATTATCCTAAATAACAACAAAGGTCTATTAGGATACTCAATATCCTACACTACAATATGAAATAATAAACAAGGGTTTAGCAAGATGCCCCATATCCTATACTAAGGTATGATCATCCTAACAATAAACATAGAGTCAAATCATCTGCTAAGAGTCTAGCAAAATATTCAATGTCCTACACTACGGTAAGGTAATAACATGCATATTCATAAACACAACCATGAATATTAAACATAACTACATAGCTATCCACAATATATCAACATGTAAGGGCAAGAAATAAGGTGTCAAACTTAGAAGTGATATAGGACAGACTTAAGGTAAACAAGAAACTGTAAGCTCATTAATACATGACAGTAACCAATCATGCACTATAATAAAAGTTATCAAGAAGATAAGTAGGATCTACTCACCTCAAATGTAGATCGTCGTAGCCATCTTCAAGTCCAAGGTCTGCCTCGAGCTCAACTCCTACAAATATAAGATACAAATCTAGCCTAAGTACTAGAGTACTCCTATTAATAATTCAGTTAACTATCAAGTTAATAACCCTAACATAGTTAACTCTTAATTGATATCTAATCTATTTTCCATGTGAGTTAACTAATTAACTAAGTCAAATGATTAACTACTCTATCAATTAATTAACTAAATTGATTGATCTGCTAACCAGTTAACCAATATAGTCACTTAATTTAATCAATCAACTGACTATTTAAATTATCAACTAACTCATTAATTATCCATTTCTAAATCAACTAATTAATATCTAAATTAATCAAACTTATCAATCGATCTATCAATTAATCCATAGTCAATGATAAGTTATCAATTAAATCAACCAATTCACTAATACATCAATTAACCTATTAATTATTAAACTTTAATAATAGAGATAATCATATTCATTTGATCCTAGCTAATCAACAACACTTACAACTCCTTTCCAGTAGGAGTCGTAGCAACCGGTGATGCCACGGGATCAAGACCAAGCCAGTCATTGGCAGTGGCACAGCCATAGTATGGCGGCGACAATTGCAATACATGGTTTGCTGTTGGCCTTTGAGAGAAGAGTGACGTCTCTCCTAGCGGCCGATGATTTTGCAGTAGTGACTTTGCACAGCTGGGAGGAGGAGGGTGGTGTTCGGTCGGCCAAGTGGTGGCAAGGCAACAACAGTAAGTAGCATCAACAGCCGTAAGGCAACATGCACAGTAGGTACGCGAAGACGTGGCTATTTGCCTGCGCGAGTAGAAGCTTCACCAGACTAGTGTTGGTGGCTCATAAGGATGACCGATCCTCGATGATGGTGGGGAGTGCAAGGGCAGTGCCCGTTTGTCATGCGGCGCTGCGTAGGATAGTGCCAACGCAACTATGGCGTGTGTGTTGCTGCTCGTGAAGAAGGGGAGGAGGCAAGGTGACGATCGGGCAGCCGGTGTGGCCACAGTGCATAGGCATGAAATAGAGGCGGCAGTGGAGGCAGAAACCGCGACCACCTGTGTGACGAACGACGATCACAGTGTGTTGTCGCGAAGGAAGGGTGAGAATTAACATAGGTTTTGATTAAATAACCCTAACTTTTATATTCAATCAACTCCTCACTTAAATGGGTATCCTAAACAGTCTTTTCTTATACCTATTTATTTCCATAGAATCTAAAATGACCTCTTTAAAATACATAAAAATTCTAATAAATTGTATAAATTCATATCAACTCAATTCTTGATAAATTATTCACTAAAATAATTTAATTAAGTCAAATTTTAATTATTCACATCTTTATCTATATTTTTAGCATATTACATCTTTTATTCGTGAAAATTTTATCGCTCTTTTGGATATACCTGTTTAACCATTACAAAAAGTTTCAAAAATTTTCAACGATTAAATATAATTTTAAAAATTATTTATTTCAAAATTGGTTTATAATTAGTAAAAAATTAGATTTTTGAAATATAAACTTCATAATTTTTCTAAATGTTAGTCACTATTTTTTTATCCCTTAGAATTTATTTCAAATTTATTTTAAAGAATATCCCAATTTTTTAATGTGATCAAAGGAGGAGGATTATAGATTAAGTGTAGGGAGAGGTACATTTTTTTCACATTCCAAAACATGTTTATTAATTATAAATTATTTACCTATTATTTCACTATTTTTTGTTTTATTTTTTTTCCTAACTATGGTTGCTCACATAAAAATTACGGAGATTGTAAGTACCCTTTAGTAATTTTGGTATGATCAACCTAGTTAAGTTAGGTCCTATTATATTTGAGC
Organism: Zingiber officinale; assembly: GCF_018446385.1. Classification (NCBI taxonomy): domain Eukaryota; kingdom Viridiplantae; phylum Streptophyta; class Magnoliopsida; order Zingiberales; family Zingiberaceae; genus Zingiber; species Zingiber officinale. Next base: position 55,754,280 of record NC_055986.1, read on the forward strand.
CTTTTGTCTAAGTGTGCAGGAGCTTAGGAACACAAGAAGTCGAGCGGAAGATACAGTTAGCGAGAAGGATGACACAGAAAAGGAGCCAACGGGCTGGGTGCATCCGAGGGATGAGGGGTTGCAGAAGACTACATCGGCGGATGTGCATGATGTTCGAGGGATGAGAAGCCTAGAAGGAAGCTTGCTCGAGGAGAAGGTTAGTGTTGGATTTGGATGAGCTCAACTTTGGTTAGCCGGAGCATCACCCACCTAAAGAGATCAGCAAAGAAGTTGATCTACCTCATGAAAGGTGCCTTCCATATCTTGGAAGGCCCCTTTGACAAACAGTATTAAGGCACCTTCCAGCCTATTGAAGGCGCCTTCAATAGTTGTTAGCCGAATATAAATTTTTTTTTAGAGTGTATACTAAAAGCCTAGCTTTTGTATAAACATTTATTTAGAAATAAGAATCACATTGGTCAAATCTCTACATTTATAAGTTAAGTGTAGTTGTTTAATTAATTTATATTGTAGATAACATGGTGTGTGATGTCACACACAGAAGTTCATGTTATCAATTCCTTGTAAATTATAAACAGTAGCTCACGACTAAGATGGAAAGGAACAAACCATTGGAATAGTCGTAGTGTAATTTGGTATTGGTTTATCTTAACTATAAAATTACACTAGTACACTCTGAGTGTATTGAGCAGGACCATTTAAGATAAGTTCTTTTTGTACTGACTACATAAAAGAACAAGACCTTTGTTATTATGGAAGTGTGTGCTCTTAATCCTGATATAATAACAAGCACATATAGTATTTATTTCTTTGGCTTATCAAAGGGTGCGATTTAGTTTGATAAATCAATAGGCCCGATAAGTTGGGAAATGATGTTATTTATAGTGTGTGTTGTTGATTATAGAAGGAAACTATGCCCTAGTAATCTAGGTTGATGATGCCTCGAAGAGGAGCTCATAAGGATTGTCATGTAAACCCTGCAGGTGGACTTAGTCCGACATGACGATAAGGTTGTGTGGCACTACTCTTGGAGCTAGATATTAATTAAGTGAGTTGTCAGTAACTCATTTAATTAGTGGACATTCTATATCTTAAACACAGGGAGACTAACACACTCATGATAAGAAGGAGCCCAAAATGTAATTTGGGATTGGTGTGGTAGTTCGATAATAATTCTTTAGTGGTATGAATTATTATTGATGAAATTAAGTTGGGTGTTCGAGGCGAACATGGGAAGCTTAATTTCATCGAGAGACCAAAATCAATTCCTCCTCTTGGTCCCTATCGTAACATCTTATTTATAAAGTATTATACCCACACATACCCACCTTCTTTCCCATCCTTATGTGGTCGGCCAAGCCAAGCTTGGAGCCCAAGCAAGGGCCGACCAAGACATGGCTTGGATGGGATGAAGTGTGGCCAGCCCTAGCTTGAGTCCAAGCTTAGGTGGTCGGCCATAATAAAATTAAAAGGATTTTATTTTTTAAAAAGATTTTCTTTTTTGGAAGCCATGGTTTTAAAAGAGAGTTTAAAATTTAAATCTTCCCTTTTATAGTATTCTACAAAAGATTAAGTGAATGGTTTGATATCTTTCCTTATTTGTAGTTAAAAGAAGATTTTAATTTTTGATAAAACTTTCCTTTTTTTTAACCATCCTCATGTTTTAAAAAAGAGTTTTAAAATTAAATCTTTCCTTTTATAGTTTCTAAAGAAGATTAAGAAAAGATTTGATATCTTTCCTTTTTTGTAGATTGAGAGGAAGATTTTAATTTTAAAGATAACTTTCCTTTTTGAAAATCATCCACATGTTTTAATAGAGAGATTTTAATTTATAAAATTTCCTTTTATAACCAACCATGAAGGAAAAATTAATAGAGAAATTTTTTATTTTACAAATTTCTGGAAACAAATTAGGAAGTTTTAATTTTGTGTTCAAAACTTTCCTTTCTTGGATGATTAATAGGTGACCGACCACATTGAGTTTGAAAGGGAAATTTTTTATTAAACTTTCCTTTCATGGGCTAAGAGAATAAGAAAGTTTTTTATAAAATTTTCCTTATTTGCCAAGACCAAGGAATATAAAAGAGAGAGTAGAGATGCCTCACCTCATAACTTATATTCTAATTTCCTCTCTTCTATTTCCTAGGTTGGTGGCCGACCCTTCACATCCTCTCCCTCTCCTATTCTTCTTCCTTGGTCGGCCGCATCTTCATCTCAACAAGCTTGGTTGGTGGCCGGATCTTGCTTAAGGAAGAAGGAGAGATAGGAGGTCTTGTTTCTTAGCATCCCTTGGAGCTTGGTGGTGGCCGAACCTCATCGTGTCTTGGAGTTCTTGTGGTGGCCGAAACTTGCTTGGAGAAGAAGGTAGCTTGGGTGGTTCTCGTCTCAGTAGATCGTCGCCCACACGATGTCTGAGATAAGAAGAGGAATACGGTAGAAGATCAAGAGGTTGTTGCGTACAAAGAAAGGTATAACTAGTAATTATTTTCTACATCATACTAGTTTTCTTTGTATAGTTTTTGAAATACCAAACACAAGAGGCATATGATTCTAGGTTTCGAATTTATGATTCGAGTTTGTGTTTTTTTTGTTTTTCGAATTTGTGATTCAATTGTTCCTTTTGGTTAAACCTAGGGTTATATAAGAAAATTAAATATTAAATTTCGTTAAGAGGTTTTGTTGAGGCAGTGGTGGATGTTCCCATACCCAAGAAGGCCAAGTGCCTCGCCATGTTTGACCTGGGAACCGATTTCTGAAATTAATATTTAATTGAATTTATAATATGGGTGGATTTGGATCAATAATGTTAAGAATAGATAAGTTAAACTTGGAATCAATAATGTTAAGTTTCGTTTGCGATCCAAGTTTAATTTCTAAAGAACACAATAGGTTGTTAGGAAACGTTCGACACTTGTACAAAATTTTTGTACAGTGGAACCGGTACGATCTTCCGAGTAGCAACCAACACTTTTATCTTCGGCGGATGAAAATTGTCACATTGGTGTCGCCTTGGACCTAATTGAAGGTGCCTTCAAGCTACAGCTAATATTTTTTAGGTGCTATAAAATGTCCCTTGGATCTAGTAATTCAACAACAACTTTTGTAATCAATTCCTAGTTTATTTTTGAGCGTTTAAAGAGTGTAAGAGGCTTCTCCACCTTCAACAAAAGAGATTTTATAGTGCTTTCATCTGCTTAGATTAACAATTACCTAGGATGTAACCAAATAATTTTTCCGTCTCTTTTATTTTATTAGTTGTTCAATTAATTTATTATAATTGTGTTACTAATCTAAGTTGAAAGAATAAAAGTGGGCTTTTTTATTTCAGGCTATTCACCCCCTCTAATCTGTCGCACCAGGACTAACTTTATCAAGATCCTTTCCAGAAGATCCATGTGAAGGAAATTGTATACTAGTTGAATTGAGAGTTCTACCTTTGTTGTGTTAAACGCAATCTCCCGACAGTAACTTTTCTTTGGATGCAAATCTTAGTGCAATCAAGTGTTCGCGCCTCTATGGTATCCATACGAACATGTTCTCCCATTCATCTCATGAACTCAGAACTTGGAGAAGATACAACCTCGGTTGTGCTAGCAACCCCTTAAGGAAGTTCCAACAAAGTAGAAGAACAGGAAGAGGAAGATTAGAAAATTCTATTCCATGAAAATGAATTCAACAACCTTTTGTACTCATCCAAGGAATACTAAAGGTATTTTAGCTTTTGGTCTTCTTTTGATTAATGATCCATTAAACTCTTTAATGGAAGAATACAAAAGGTCTTTTGTCTTTTGGTCTTCTCTTTTAATGCATGATTAATCCAAATTAATCATCATTTTTATTTTTTAATGAGTGCATTCAATTGAGTCTAACTCGGATCAGACTTCATCTAACCCAATGAGTCTAACTTGGATCAGTCTCCTTAACCCAATAAGCCTAATCATCTTATAATTGGCTCTTAGGATTAATACTAACAATCTCCCACTAGCACTAGCGCCAATCACTACAAAGATGACACCAACATTTTGGATTAACCCATTATTCTTAAGGTCCATAGTACTATAGTCAAACTAAAATAAACTCATCTTTAAATCAACATATTCTTTGTGTGTGACTCAATAGGCTATTTTAACATTGGTAATGTATTCAAATCAATATTTTAGATACATAAGTAATGAGTGACAACTAGCAATACATCATTACTACCCAAGAAATGAGATTGTCGAGATTCAACCTAACCTATCCGTGTCTATTATCTTGTATAACTCAGTCCTTCTATCCTTGATATCTAGATTGATCAATGAGACATAGATCATGTCATGCTCTTATCAATCTTTGTATTTTTTGATCCCTAAGTAGACACACTCAATTAAATAAGCTCAATATCCCATATTGACTAATTTGAGCATGACCATGTATTCTTGTCTCCTACTTAATCAAAGAGCCCACAGATATCACTTTTGTCATATGAAATAGATATATCTCATCTACATCACTCACCAGAGCAACCATCAAGACTTAAGCTTTAGTTGACTTTCTAACAGAGGTTCAAAATCCCAAGTTGGAGGAGACTTGGAGAATATATGTGAATAGAACCTCCACTTGATAGGGTAATAGGATAGGTATTCTTATGATATCCCATCAAGAAGATTGAATGCAAATATCTATTCGGTTGAATTACCAGGCCACCAATAATGAGGCTGAATATGAAGTATTGATAGCTGGTCTGCAAGCAGCAAGGCATATGGGCGCCGCTCGAGTTTTTATTTATTTTAACTTCCAACTAGCTGCAAAATCATCATTGGGCAATTTCAAAATTAATAATGAGTGGCTTAAGATCTATACAAAAGCATTTGAGAAACTCAGAGTGGAGTTCCAGAAGGTTCCCCAATCAAAAAATCAAACGGCGGATGACCTGGCCAAGCTAGCATCCACTATCATTCCAAGGAATATAGATAGGCTAGTAAAGCATATACTGTTAGTAGCCTACATTGAAAGATAGACCGATCTAGAACTATAGAGTGATTGGAGAACTCTAATTATATTATTTCTAAAGCAAGGTAGTGTTAGTTAGAGCCCTAGAGCCAATCATATGATGATTATTGTATGGACTCATTGTATCATATTCCTATATATATAAAGGCTTTTGTTTTGGTTATTATACTTACTTGTATTGGTGCCAAATAACTAAGTATAATAGCGTCCTTGAGTAGAAGGTTCTTAACTATATCAATCCATTGGTTGAATCGATAGTGAGATGATATAGGGAACGCTACTCTTAATCATTCCTAGTCAAGTATTAACATTCAGGGACAATGTTAATGCGATGAGACTAGCATCTAGGTCAACTCGATGACTTGATCTCACAAGTCATGGATATAGAGATATCAAGTTGACACATGGGTTTGCATTGGAGAATGTATACTGAATGACCCGCCATGAGAAAGTATCATGGATCGTTATATGAGTGTCATATACTTTCTCATGTGGCTATTAGTAAGACAACTAGTCCTTGGACCTGAAGTCACCATGGTTCCCTACAAAAGGAGTTGCATACTTTGGCTTCGTCAAACGTCACTCGTAACTGGGTGGACTATAAAGGCGATTATGGGTATGTAACAAATTATGCGGAGGGATGTGAGTGATGTAGATGGGATCTATCCCTCCTATATGATGGGAGTGACATCATTATTCTTGATAGAGTGAGACCAATAAGTGCATGACTATACCCAAATGAGTCAATATGAGATATTGAGCTCATTTGATTAGAGTGAGTCTACTTGGAGTTCAAGATTTAGACTGATTAGAGGATGACACGGTCTATGCCCCACATTGATCAATCTAGATGTCAAGGATAGAAGGACATTGTCATATATTGTGAAGAGTCACAATTAGTAGTCACAAGGTGATGTTGGATTTCAATATTCTTGTAACTTGGGTAGTAATGATGTGTTGCTAGATACTGCTCATTACTTATGCTTCTAAATGAGTTTAGGAGCATTGCCAACGTTAAAAGAACCTATAGGGTCACACACAAAGCACAATTAGATGGAGATTCGGTTCATATGATGAACCAAGAGGATTAGGTTCATGCGATGAACCGAATTGGATTAAGAGAAATCCAAATTAGATTAATTGAGTAAGACTTGAGTTAGACTCAAGTGAGGCTAGACTTGAGTTAGACTCAAGTGAGCCTTAATGATGATATTCATTGAATTTTGAAGTCAATGATAAATGGAATTCAATTTGAATTTTAGATTCAAATTTCGAATGAGTTTCAAAATGGTCATTTAATGAAAAATGAATATTCATTAAATATTTATTAAGGCTCATTAATGAGGATCATTAATGGTGTTAATGAGCATTAATTATTTTCATTAGATGAAAATACTTAAGCCATTTTTTTACTCTTATTTTGATAATCGATCATTATTATTCCTCCTTGCTTCTTCTTCTCTCCCTCTCCTCCTCCTTGGTCGAAACCCTCAAAGAGTGCTAGCACACTCTAAGGTTTCCTCTCCACCTAATTGTTCGTGTGGATACACATAGAGGGGTGTTCACTTGACACCCTTGAGATCCGACATCTTCTTGGATGAGCGAGATAAGCGAAGGGCTTCGCATCAAAGGTATAAACTCCTAAACATGTAGATCTAAAGTAGAACTAGGATTAGAAAATGCGTACATGAAAAATTTAATATTCGCATGGATCCGGTAGCATGGGATTTCAGGGTTTCCGCAACGCAAAGAGCGGGTTTTGCGGCCCGAAAGACCCTACAGTGGTATCAGAGCCACGTGCGAACATGTACTTGTTTTTATTTTAATTTTTATGAATAATTACATATCTGTAAGTTTCTATAAATTTACGATTTTTATGTATTTTATGGGTATTTTTTATCATAGAAGCAAAGCAACAAGTGTTTGAACACTTGTAGGTTTTGACTATCGAGAAACACCTTCCGAAACAGTTAGGTCTCGCCCAAAATGTTTTGGGACAGTGGGTCAAGGCACTGTATGATCATCATAGGACACTCGTGAGACTCATATCGCGAGAAGGGGCGCTGCCCCTAACCCCGCAAGGGGCATTGTCCAGCGATCGCGCCCGAAAATCGCTATACGGGACCGCCAGGAAGTTGCGACTCGTAAAATCATAAAAATCAGTAGTAAAATTACAGAAATTACATAATTTAGAGTTATGTATAATTTTTTGTGATGGTCATGATCCAAAAACCCAATAAGATTGGATAAAATGTGTTGTAATTCATAATATGGCCTGCGTGCCATTTTGTGTGTTTGTGCATGTTGTATATGATCGCGACCTGCGTGTTGTGCCTTCATTTATTTTATATTCCTGTTGTAAATAGTTTAGACTCGAATGTAACTCGAGTTTCAAATTTGTAATGTACAAAAATTGAAGCGGTGGAAGGTCCACTCGAGGAGGAGTTACGAGGAGAGTGCGAGCAACACATGGTGGTTAAAGGGAGGAGCTTGGAGAAGCTGTTGACCCTAGGTTGACCATCCGATCTTCTCATTGGCTTGAGAAGATCATAGTAGGGCCATGACTAATCATAATTTAATTAATTGCTTGTGTGTGTGTATGTGATGCATGCTAGAGTAGAGTAATTAATTAGTGCCTTAACGATTAGATTAGATCTAAATCGTGTATATGATGCACCACGATTAGATTAGATCTAAATCGCGTATATGATACATATTAACGATTAGATTAGATCTAAATCATGTAAACTCAAAATGCCTACCATGTCGTGATACCCATCACTACCTCGATCACATGTTGTTGTTGAATCTGCCAAAGCAGAGCAACACATATTATCTTGGTAGGGTACGGAGGGACAATCTTGGTCCCGCCTATCAATGCATGAGTGATGACAAACTCAATTAGATTGAGTATAACTAGTTAAATCGGATTTAACTGTAGGCATTATCCAATAGTTGGAAGATAGGACAAAAACACATTTATATTAAATCTTGGGCGATTTAGCCAAAGCTAACTCAAGTTTTAATATACATGCGGATCTTGATCCTATAAACAAGAGTTGCATAGAGATGTAATTGATAATTAGTTACCTACCAATCATACTAAGTCTTGGGCGATTTAGCTAAAGCTAACTCAAGGCGTAGTATGATGTGGATCTTGTCCCACAAAATTATAGCTAGTTGGTTAGAATATAGTAAGTGTGGTTTGACCACATCCCTGACTTAATTCTACAAAAGTTCTATAATTCAATGGGAGCATCATTTAATTAAAAGCCTAATTAAATGATAATTGGAATATGATATTTATTTTCTCCATTTTTTTTTGTTGAAGATTGCCATGTCGTCAAACACGAACTCCTTCTCCCTACGTTCTGTCCTCGATAAGGACAAGCTCAATGGAGCTAACTTCCTGAACTGGTACAGGAATATGAGAATAGTTCTCACACAGGAACGAAAAAACTGTACATCCTGGAGCAGCCCATTCCTGAGGCACCTCCTGCCACTGCCACGCGAGCTGACCGAGATGCTTACAAGAAGCATCAAGATGACGCATTAGATGTGTCCTGTCTCATGCTCGCGACCATGAACTCTGAGCTTCAGAAGCAACACGAGTTGATGGGTGCTTATGATATGGTTGAACATCTTCGTCAACTATATCAAGGACAAGCAAGGCACGAGAGATTCGAGATCTCTAAGGCACTGTTTCAGTGCAAGATGCAAGACGGGACTCCCGTAGGTCCATATGTACTCAAGATGATTGGGTACATAGAAAACCTACGAAGGTTGGGATTTCCCCTTGGCCAAGAGCTGGCCACTGACTTGATCTTGCAGTCCTTGTCAGAGAGCTACAGTCAATTTGTCATGAATTACAACATAAACGAAATTGACAAGCCACTACCTAAGCTGCTTAGCATGTTGAGAACTGCTGAGCTCAACCTTAAGAAGGTTAAGCCTAACTCATTCTGATGGTGCAAAGGCACAAAGGCAAGGGCAAGGCTAAAGGCAAGAGAAAGTCCCAAGCCAAGGGCAAAGGCAAGGCATTGAAACCCAAAGGAGGGGTTGCCAAGGATGTTACTTGCTTCCACTGCGGTTAGACCGGGCACTGGAAGAGAAACTGCAAAGTGTACCTGGAAGATCTTAAGAAGAAGAGAAGTGAGACTTCCACTTCAGGTATATATGTTATAGAAGTCAATCTATCTATTTCTTCATCATGGGTATTAGATACCAGATGTGCTTCTCATATTTGTACTAATGTGCAGGCGCTGAGAAATAGCAGAGCATTGACGAAGGGCGAGGTGGACCTACGCGTAGGCAATGGAGCACGAGTTGCTGCTGTTGCTGTAGGGACTTATTCTCTATCTCTGCCCTCTGGGCTTGTACTAGAATTAGATGATTGTTGTTATGTGCCTGCTCTTACTAAGAACATTATATCAGTTTCTTGTTTGGACAAGAAAGACTTTTCATTTATAATAAAGAGCAAATGTTGTTCAGTTTCTTTAAATGATATGTTCTATTGTAGTGCACCTCTGATTAACGGACTCTATATTCTAAACTTAGAGAACCCCATCTATAACATAAATACCAAAAGGTTCAAATCAAATCAAATGAACCAAACCTATCTCTGGCACTGTCGCTTAGGTCATACAAATGACAAACGCTTATCCCAACTCCATAAAGATGGTTTATTAGATTTATTTGATTTTGAATCATATGAGACATGTGAGTCATGCCTACTGGGTAAGATGACCAAGACTCTCTTTAGTGGACACAACGAGAGAGTGACTGACTTGTTAGGACTTATACATAGTGATGTATGTGGACCTTTCAATGTCGCTGCTAGAGGTGGTTATAGGTACTTCATTACATTTACTGATGACTTCAATAGATATGGTTATGTGTATCAGATGACACATAAGTCTGAATCCTTTGAAAAATTCAAAGAATTCAAGAATGAAGTGCAAAACTAGCTTGGCAAGAGTATTAAGATACTTCGATCAGATCGAGGTGGTGAATACCTTAGCCATGAGTTTCGTGACTATCTAGCTGAGTGTGGAATTCTATCCCAACTCACTCCTCCTGGAACACCACAGTGGAATGGTGTATCCGAAAGGAGGAATCGTACCCTATTAGTATTGTGAGATCTATGATGAGTCACACAGATCTTCCTATGTCTCTTTGGGGCTATGCTCTAGACACAGCAGCCTTTATACTCAACCGAGTTCCATCCAAGGCTGTGATAAAGACACCATATAGGATTTGGACTGGGAGAGATGCCCAGGTGTCTTTTATGAGGATTTGGGGTTGTGAGGCTTACATTCGACATCAAGTCTCAGACAAACTAGGACCCAAATCCGATAAGTGCTATTTTATTAGATATCCCAAGGAAACTAAGGGATATTACTTCTATATTCCCAGTCAACACAAAGTAGTTGTGGCTAAGACTGGGGTATTTCTAGAAAGAGATTTTATTTCTAGAAAAGCTAGTGGGAGTACGTTCGATCTTGAAGAAGTTCAAGATATTGACCATAGCACTGAAGTCTCGATGGAAGTTAAACTGGAACCACAAAGTGTTGTGGATGATGTTGTCCACAAGGAGTTGAGGAACAACAACCAGTTCAAGTAGACCTACCTCTTCGCAGGTCTGATAGGGTACGTCATCAGCCTGAGAGATATTCATTTCTCTTGTCTAACCATGATGATGTTGTGCTCATTGAGGATGAGCCTACCTCTTATCAGAAAGTTGTGATGAGACCATATTCTGAGGCATGGCTAGAAGCCATGAGATCCGAAATTGAATCCATGTACACCAACCAAGTATGGACTTTGGTTGATCCACCTGAAGGGGTGAAACCCATTGGGTGTAAGTGGGTCTTTAAGAGAAAGACTGACATGGATGGACTTATATATAAGGGTCATCTGGTAGCTAAAGTTTTCAAGCAAATTCATGGTATTGACTATGATGAAACCTTTTCTCCAGTAGCGATGTTTAAGTCCATTCGGATCATGCTTGCCATTGCAGCGTACCACGATTATGAGATCTGGCAGATGGATGTCAAAACCATGTTTCTGAATGGAAACCTGCTCGAGGATGTGTAATGACACAACCTGAGGGTTTTGTAGATCCACAGCATACTGGCAGAGTATACAAGCTGCATAGGTCCATTTATGGACTAAAGCAAGATTCTCGGAGCTGGAATCTTCGATTCGATGATGCAATCAAACAGTTTGGTTTCATCAAGAATGAAGATGATCCTTGTATCTACAAGAAGGTTGTAGGAAGCACAGTTGTCTTCCTTGTATTGTATATGGATGACATACTACTCATTGGGAACGACATCCCTTTGTTGCAGTCTGTAAAGACTTGGCTAGGGACTTGTTTCTCAATGAAGGACTTAGGTGAAGCATCCCGCATTCTAGGCATAAAGATCTATAGAGATAGATCTAGGAGATTGCTTGGCCTAAGTTAGAGTACATATATTGACAAGGTATTACTACGGTTTGCCATGCAAAACTCTAAGAAGGGATTTCTGCCGATGTCACATGGTGTGAGTCTTTCATGTAGGGTCTTTCGGGCCGCTAAAACCGCTTTTTACATTGCGGAAACCCTAAAATCCCATGCCACCGGATCTGTGTGAATATTAAATTTTTCATGTACGTGTTTTCAAATCCTAGATCTACTTTAGATCTACATGTTTAGGAATTTATACTTTTGATGGGAAGCCCTTCGCTTATCCCGCTCGTCCAAGAAGATGCCGGATCTCAAGGGTGTCAAGTGAACACCCCTCTATGTGTATCCACACGACCAATTAGGTGGAGAGGAAGCCTTAGAGTGTGCTAGCACTCTTTGAAGGTTTCGGCCAAGGAGGAGGAGAGGGAGAGAAGAAGAAGGAAGGAGGAATAATAATGATCAATTATGAATATAAGAGTAAAAAATGACTTAAGTATTTTCATCTAATGAAAATACTTAATGCTCATTAACACCATTAATGAGCCTCATTAATGAGCCTTAATGAATATTTAATGAAAATTCATTCTTCATTAAATGACCACTTTGAAACTCATTCGAAATTTGAATCTAAAATTCAAATTGAATTCCATTTATCATTGAATTCAAAGTTCAATGAATATCATCATTAAGCCTCACTTGAGTCTAACTCAAGTCTAGACTCACTTGAGTCTAACTCAATCAAGTCTTACTCAATTAATCTAATTTGGATTTCTCTTAATCTAATTCGGTTCATCACATGAACCTAATCCTCTTGGTTCATCATATAAACCGAATCTTCATCTAATTGTCCTTTATGTGTGACCCTATAGGTTCTTGTAACATTGGCAATGCTCCTAAACTCATTTAGAAGCATAAGTAATGAGCGGTATCTAGCAACACATCATTACTACACAAGTTACAAGAATGTTGAGATCCAACATCACCTTGTGACTATTAATTGTGACTCTTCACAATATATGACAATGCCCTTCTATCCTTAACATCTAGATTGATCAATGTGAGGCATAGACCGTGTCATTCTCTAATCAATCTAAATCTTGAACTCCAAGTAGACTCACTCTAATCAAATGAACTCAATATCACATATTAACTCATTCGGGTAAGACCATGCACTTAGTGGCTGTTGGGTTTTTCGGGCCGCAAAAACCGCTTTTTTGCGTTACGGAAACCCCGAAATTCCCATGCCACGGATCCATGCAAAGAAATAAAATTGCATAAAAACTTTCACGTACAAGTTTTCTAAGCCTAGATCTACTTTAGATCTACGAGATAAGAATTTACCCTTGATGCGAAGCCCTTCGTAATCCCGCTCGTCCAAGGTTCGTCGCCGGATCTCGAGAGTATCAAAGTAGATACTCCTCTATGTGTATCCACATGAACAAATCGATGGAGAGAACCTCTAAGGATGTGCTAGCAACCTTAGAAGATCAGTAATGGTAAAGGAGAGGGAGAGAAGAGAAGAGCTTGAGGAAGAAGAAGGAGTTACTAACCAAGCACACAAATGCACTAACTCCCTTATCTAAAGTGGCCGGCCACTTTAATTGAGATTGTAACCTCCATGGGATGCCAAGAGTCACAACTCTTGGTAACTCCCATGAGGTGGCATCCCACTTAAGCAACCATGATGATGTGGAGCATCATCATTGGCCTACTCTTTGCCAACTCACCAATGAGGTGGCAAATGGTCAAGTCAAACTTGACTCTTCATCTTCCTCTCAAGTCAAGTCAAACTTGACCACTTCTCTCCCATGGTTGATAAAATCTAACCATTGGTTCAAGTCAAATTTAATTTAATGAATCTCTATTCATTGAATTTAATTAATTCAATGAGTCTAAGTCCAAATTAAACTCATTTAACACATGAACCAAATTGAGTCCAACTCAATTAGCTCAATTTGGATTACTCTTAATCCAATTTGGTTCATCACATGAACCTAATCCTTTAGGTTCATCAAATGAACCTAATCTCCATCTAATTGCCCTTTGTGTGTGGCCCTATAGGTTCTTATAATGTTGGCAATGCTCCTAAACCCATTAAAAAACATAAGTAATGAGCGGTATCTAACAACACATCATTACTACCCAAGTTATAAGAATGTTGAGATCCAACATCACCTTGTGACTACTAATTGTGACTCTTCACAATATATGACAAGTGTCCTTCTATCCTTGACATCTAGATTGATCAATGTGAGGCATAGACCGTGTCATCCTCTAATCAATCTAAATCTTGAATGCTAAGTAGACTCACTCAATCAAATGAGCTCAATATCTCATATTGACTCATTTGGGCATGACCATACACTTAGTTATCTCACTCTATCAAGAATATCGATGTCACACTCGTCATATAGGAGGGATAGATCCCATCTACATCACTCACATCCCTCCGCATAATTTGTTACATACCCAGTAATCGCCTTTATAGTCCACCCAGTTACGGGTGACGTTTGACGAAGCCAAAGTACGTAACTCCTTATGTAGGGAACCCTGGTGACTTCAGGTCCAAGGACTAATAGTCATACTAATAGCCACATGAGAAAGTATATGACACTCATATAACGATCCATGATACTTTCTCATGGCGGGTCATTCAGTATACATTCTCCAATGCATACCCATATATCAACTTGATATCTCCATATCCATAGCTTGTGAGATCAAGTCATCGAGTTGACCTACATGCTAGTCTCGTCGCATTAACATTGTCCCTGAATGTTAATACTTGACTAGGAATGATTAAGAGTAGTGTTCCCAATATCATCTCACTATCGATTCAACCAATCGATTGATATAGGTAAAAACCTTCTACTCAAGGACGCTATTATACTTAGTTATTTGGCACCAATACAAGTAAGTATAATAACCATAAACAAAAGCCTTTATTTATATATAAGAATATGATATAATGAGCCCATACAACAATCATCAAATGATTGGCTCTAGGGCTCTAACTAACAATCTCCCACTAGCACTAGTGCTGATCAGTATAGGCTCTAAGCCCCAATGACCTAGTGTGACCATCATGCTTTCTCTGTGCCAAAGCCTTGGTCAAGGGATCTGCGATGTTAGTTTCTGTGGGTACTCTGCAAATCTTCACATCTCCTCTATCAATAATCTCTTGAATGAGATGGAAGTGTCGTAGTATGTGTTTGGTCCGCTAGTGTGAGCGAGGTTCCTTAGCCTGTGCTATAGTTCCATTGTTGTCACAATAGAGCTCTATGGGATCAGCTATGCTAGGAACCACCCCAAGCTCAGTAATGAACTTGTGGATCCAAACTACCTCCTTTACTGCTTCTGATGCAGCAATATACTCAGCCTCTATTGTAGAATTAGCAACTGTGTCCTACTTCGAACTCTTCCAGCTCACAGCACCACCATTTATGCAAAACACGAACCCTGACTGCAATCGATAATCATCATGGTCGGTTTGGAAGCTGGCATCACTGTAACCCTTTACAGCTAGCTCGTCATCACCTCCATATATCAAGAAATATTCTTTAGTCCTTCTCAAGTACTTAAGAATATTCTTGACTGCTATCCAGTGACTCTCACCTAGATCTGACTGGTATCTACTCATCATGCTCAAAGCATACGAGACATTAGGATGAGTACATAGCATGACGTACATGATAGATCCTATGGCTGAGGCATAAGGGATCTGATCCATGAGGTCTCTCTCCTCTCTAGAAGAGGGACCTTGAGTCTTTGAAAGACTCACGTAATGTGACATCGACAGAAATCCCTTCTTGGAGTTCTGCATGGAAAATCGTAGGAGTACCTTGTCAATATATGTACTCTGACTTAGGCCAAGCAATCTCTTAGATCAATCTCTATAAATCTGTATGCCTAGAATGCGGGTGGCATCACCTAAGTCCTTCATTGAGAAACAAGTCCCTAACCAATTCTTTACAGACTGTAGCAAAGGGATGTCATTCTCAATGAGTAGTATGTCATCCACATACAATACAAGGAAGACAACTGTGTTCCCTACAACCTTCTTGTAGACACAAGGCTCATCTTCATTCTTGATGAAACCAAACTGTTTGATTGCATCATCGAATCGAAGATTCCAGCTCTGAGAAGCTTGCTTTAGACCATAAATGGACCTATGCAGCTTGTATACTCTGCTAGTATGCTGTGGATCTACAAAACCCTCAGGTTCTGTCATGTACACATCCTCAAGCAGGTTTCCATTCAGAAACGCGGTTTTGACATCCATTTGCCATATCTCATAGTCATGGTATGCTACAATAGCAAGCATGATCCGAATGGACTTAAACAACGCTACTGGAGAAAAGGTTTCATCATAGTCAATACCATGAATTTGCTTGAAACCTTTAGCTACCAAGCGACCCTTATAGATAAGTCCATCCATGTCAGTCTTTCTCTTAAAGACCCACTTACACCCTATGGGTTTGACGCCCTCAAGTGGATCAACCAAAGTCCATACTTGGTTGGTGTACATGGATTCCATCTCGGATCTCATGGCCTCAAGCCCTTTCTCAGAATCTGGGCTCATCACAGCTTCCTGATAGGAGGTAGGAACTGGTTGTTGTTCCTCAACTCCATGTGGAACAACATCATCCACAACACTTTGTGGTTCCTATTCAACTTCCATCGAGGTTTCAGTGCTATTGTTCGCATCTTGAACTTCTTCAATATCGAACGTGCTCCCACTAGTCTTTCTAGAAACAAAATCCCTTTCTAGAAATACCCAGTCTTAGCCACAACTACCTTATGTTGACTGGGAATGTAGAAGTAATATCCCTTAGTTTCCTTGGGATATCCAATAAAATTGCACTTGTCAGATTTGGGTCCCAGTTTATCCGAGACTTGACGTCGAACGTAAGCCTCACAACCCCAAATCCTCATAAAAGACACCTAGGCATCTCTCCTAGTCCATATCCTATATGGTGTCTTTATCACAGCCTTGGATGGAACTCGATTGAGTATGAAGGCTGCTGTGTCTAGAGCATAGCCCCAAAGAGACATAGGAAGATCTGTGTGACTCATCATAGATCGCACCATACTAATAGGGTACGATTCCTCCTTTCGGATACATCATTCCACTGTGGTGTTCCAGGAGGAGTGAGTTGGGATAGAATCCCACACTCAGTTAGATAGTCATGAAACTCATGGCTAAGGTATTCTCCACCTCCATCTGATCGAAGTATCTTAATACTCTTGCCAAGCTGGTTTTGTACTTCATTCTTGAATTCCTTGAACTTTTCAAATGATTCTTATTTATGTGTCATCAAGTACACATAACCATATCTACTGAAGTCATCAGTAAATGTAATGAAGTACCTATAACCACCTCTAGCAACGACATTGAAAGGGCCACATACATCACTATGTATAAGACTTAACAAGTCAGTCGCTCTCTCACTGTGTCCACTAAAGGGAGTCTTGGTCATCTTGCCTAGTAGTCATGACTCGCATGTCTCATATGATTCAAAATCAAATGAGTGGAGCAAACCATCTTTATGGAGCTGGGATAAGC
The DNA here is from genome assembly GCF_018446385.1 of Zingiber officinale. Classification (NCBI taxonomy): domain Eukaryota; kingdom Viridiplantae; phylum Streptophyta; class Magnoliopsida; order Zingiberales; family Zingiberaceae; genus Zingiber; species Zingiber officinale. Next base: position 55,771,286 of record NC_055986.1, read on the forward strand.
GCTTGTCATTTATATGACCTAAGCGACAGTGCCAGAGAAAGGTTTGGTTCATGTCATTTAACTTGAACCTCTTGGTACTTATGTTTTAGATAGGGCTCTCATGGTCTAGAGTATAGAGTCCGTTCATCATAGGTGCACTACAATAGAACATATCATTTAAATAAATTGAACAACATTTGTTCTTTATTATAAATGAAAACCCTTTCATGTCCAAACAAGAAACTGATATAATGTTCTTAGTCAAGGCAGGCATATAACAACATTCATCTAATTCTAGTACAAGCCCAGAGGGTAGAGATAGATAGTAAGTTCCTACAGCAACAGCAGCAACCCGTGCCCCATTGCCTACTCGTAGGTCTATCTCGCTCTTCATCAATGCTCTGCTATTTCTCAACGCTTGTACATTAGTACAAATGTGAGAAGCACATCCGGTATCTAATACCCACGATGAAGAAATAGAGAGGTTGACTTCTATAATATTTATACCTAAAGTAGAAATCTTATTTCTCTGCTTCTTAAGATCTTCCAGGTATCCTGTGCAGTTCCTCTTCCAGTGCCCTACTTGTCCTTGATACAGTTGACGAAGATGTTCAACCATATCATAAGCACCCATCAACTCATGTTGCTTCTGAAGCTCAGAGTTCATGGTTGTGAGCATGAGACATGACACATCTAATGCGTCATCTTGATGCTTCTTGTAAGCATCTCGGTCAGCTCGCGTGGTAGTGGCAGGAGGTGCCTCCGGAATGGGCTGCTCTAGAACGTACAATTTACGTTCCTGTGTGAGAACAATTCTCAGATTCCTGTACCAGTCCAGGAAATGAGCTCCGTTGAGCTTGCCCTTCTTAAGGACAGAACGCGGGGAGAAAGAGTTCGTATTTGACGTCATGGCAATCTACAACAGAAATTAAAGCAGAAAGTAAATATCATATTCCTTTTATCATTTAATTAGGCCTTTAACTAAATGATGCTCCCACTGAATTATAGAACTGTTGCAGAATCAAGTCAGTGATGTGGTCAAACCACACTTACTAGATTCTAACCAATCAGCTATAATTTTTGTGGGACAAGATCCACATCATACTATGCCTTGAGTTAGCTTTGGCTAAATCGCCCAAGACTTAGTATGATCGGTAGGTAACTAATTACCAATTACATCTCTATGCAACTCTTGTTTATAGGATCAAGATCCGCATTTATATTAAAACTCGAGTTAGTTTTGGCTAATACGCCCAAGAGTTAATATAAAAGTGATTTTGTCCTATCTTCCAACTATTGGATAAATGCTTATAGTTAAACTCGATCCAATTGAGTTAACTAGTTACTCAATCTAATTGAGTTGTACTCACCCATGCATTGATAGGCGGGACCAAAATTGTCCCTCCGTACCCTATCAAGATAATATGTGTTGCTCTGCTTTGGCAGATTCAACAACTACATGTGATCGAGGTAGTGATAGGTATCACGGCATGGTAGGCATTACGAGTTGACGCGATTGAAATCTAATCAAATCGACGAGGTGTATCATATACTCGATTTAGATCTAATCTAACCGTGGAGGTGCATCATGTGCACGACTTATATCTAATCTAATCATTAAAGCACTAATTAATTACTAATCTAGTATGCATCACATATACGCACACAAGCAATTAATTAAATATTTTGTGATTAGTCATGGACCTACTATGATCTTCTCAAGCCAATGAGAAGATCGGATGGTCAACCTAAGGTCAACAGCTTCTCAAGCTCCTTCCTTTGACCACCTTGTGTTGCTCGCGCCCTCCTCGTAACTCCGTCTCGAGTGGACCTTCCACCGCTCCAATTTTGTACATTACAATTTTGAAACTCGAGTTACATTCGAGTCTAAAAACTATTTTACAACAGGAATATAAAATAGAGGAAGGCACGACGCGTAGATCGCGAATCAAGTACAACACGCACAAACACAAAATGGCACACAGGCCATATTATGAATTACAACACAATTTTTCCAATCTAATTGGGTCTTTTGGGTCATGACCATCACAAAATAATATATAATTCTAAATTATGTAATTTCTGTAAATTTCTATACTTTTTCTACAATTTTTATAATTTTTATAAGGAAAAAAATTCCCGGTGGTCCCGTTTAGCGATTTTCGGGCGCAATCGCGGAACGAAGCCCCTTGCGGGGTCAGGGGCAGCACCCCTACCCACGATATAACCATCGCGAGTGTTCCTAAGCGATCTACAGCGCCTTAGTCCGCTGTCCCAAAATGATTTGGGGCGAAACCTTGCCGTTTCGGAAATATTTTCTCGGTAGTTGAAGCCTACAAGCGTCTAAACACTTGTGCTTTGCTTCTACGAGAAAATTACCCATAAAATCTATAAAAATCATAAAAATACAGAAACTTACAGATCTGTAGAATTTCATAAAATTCAAAATAAAACTCGTACGAGCTTCGCACGTGGCTCTGATACCACTCTTGGGTTTTTCGGGCCGCAAAAACTGCTTTTTGCGTTGCGGAAACCCCGAAATTCCCATGCCACGGATCCATGCGAAGAAATAAAATTGCGTAAAAACTTTCACGTATGAGTTTTCTAAGCCTAGATCTACTTTAGATCTACGAGATAAGAATTTACCCTTGATGCGAAGTCCTTCGCAATCCCGCTCGTCCAAGTTTCGTCGCCGGATCTCGAGAGTATCAAAGTAGATACTCCTCTATGTGTATCCACATGAACAAATCGATGGAGAGAACCTCTAAGGATGTGCTAGCAACCTTAGAAGATCAGTAATGGTAAAGGAGAGGGAGAGAAGAGAAGAGCTTGAGGAAGAAGAAGGAGTTACTCACCAAGCACACAAATGCACTAACTCCCTTATCTAAAGTGGCCGGCCACTTTAATTGAGATTGTAACCTCCATGGGATGCCAAGAGTCACAACTCTTGGTAACTCCCATGAGGTGGCATCCCACTTAAGCAACCATGATGATGTGGAGCATCATCATTGGCCCACTCTTTGCCAACTCACCAATGAGGTGGCAAATGGTCAAGTCAAACTTGACTCTTCATCTTCCTCTCAAGTCAAGTCAAACTTGACCACTTCTCTCCCATGGTTGATCAAATCTAACCATTGGTTCAAGTCAAATTTAATTTAATGAATCTCTATTCATTGAATTAAATTAATTCAATGAGTCAAAGTCCAAATTAGACTCATTTAACACATGAACCAAATTGAGTCCAACTCAATTAGCTCAATTTGGATTACTCTTAATCCAATTTGGTTCATCACATGAACCTAATCCTTTTGGTTCATCAAATGAACCTAATCTCCATCTAATTGCCCTTTGTGTGTGACCCTATAGCTTCTTATAAAGTTGGTAATGCTCCTAAACCCATTTAGAATCATAAGTAATGAGCGGTATCTAGCAACACATCATTACTACCCAAGTTATAAGAATGTTGAGATCCAACATTATCTTGTGACTACTAATTGTGACTCTGCATAATATATGACAAGTGTCCTTCTATCCTTGACATCTAGATTGATCAATGTGAGGCATAGACCGTGTCATCCTCTAATCAATCTAAATCTTGAATCCCAAGTAGACTCACTCAATCAAATGAGCTCAATATATCATATTGACTATTTGGGCATGGCCATGCACTTAGTGGTCTCACTCTATCAAGAATATAGATGTCACTCCCGTTATATAGGAGGGATAGATCTCATCTACATCACTCACATCCCTCCGCATAATTTGTTACATACCCAGTAATCGCCTTTACAATCCACCCAGTTACGAGTGACGTTTGACGAAGCCAAAGTACGTAACTCCTTATGTAGGGAACCATGGTGACTTCAGGTCCAAGGACTAATAGTCATACTAATAGTCACATGAGAAAGTATATAACACTCATATAATGATCCATTATACTTTCTCATGGCGGGTCATTCAATATACATTCTCCAACGCATACCCATGTATCAACTTGATATCTCCATATCCATGACTTGTGAGATCAAGTCATCGAGTTGACCTACATGCTAGTCTCGTCGCATTAACATTGTCCCTGAATGTTAATACTTGACTAGGAATGATTAAGAGTAGTGTTCCCTATATCATCTCACTATCGATTCAACTAATCGATTGATATAGGTAAGAACCTTCTACTCAAGGACGCTATTATACTTAGTTATTTGGCATCAATACAAGTAAGTATAATAATTATAAACAAATACCTTTATTTATATATAAGAATATGATACAATGAGTCCATACAATAATCATCAAATGATTGGCTCTAGGGCTCTAACTAACAGTGGTCTCACTCTATCAAGAATAATGATGTCACTCCCGTCATATAGGAGGGATAGATCTCATCTACATCACTCACATCCCTCCGCATAATTTGTTACATACCCAGTAATCGCCTTTATAGTCCACCCTGTTACGGGTGACGTTTGACTAAGTCAAAGTATGCAACTCCTTATCTAGGGAACCATGATGACTTCAGGTCCAAGGACTAGTAGTCATACTAATAGCCACATGAGAAAGTATATGACACTCATATAACGATCCATGATACTTTCTCATGGTGGGTCATTCAGTATACATTCTCCAATGCATACTCATGTGTCAACTTGATATCTCTATATCCATGACTTGTGAGATCAAGTCATCGAGTTGACCTACATACTAGTCTCATCGTATTAACATTGTCCCTGAATGTTAATACTTGACTAGGAATGATTAAGAGTAGCGTTCCCTATATCATCTCACTATCGATTCAACCAATTGATTGATATAGGTAAGAACTTTATACTCAAGGACACTATTATACTTAGTTATTTGGCACCAATACAAGTAAGTATAATAACCAAAACAAAAGCCTTTATATATATAGGAATATGATACAATGAGTCCATACAATAATCATCATATGATTGGCTCTAGGGCTCTAACTAACATTTCAAAGACTCAAGGTCCCTCTTCTAGAGAGGAGAGAGACTGCATGGATCAGATCCCTTATGCTTCAACCATAGGATCTATCATGTACGTCATGCTATGTACTCGTCCTGATGTCTCGTATGCTTTAAACATGACAGGCAGATACCAGTCAGATACTGGTGAAAGTCACTAGATAGCGGTCAAGAATATTCTTAAGTACTTGAGAAGGACTAAAGAATATTTCTTGATATATGGAGGTGATGACGAGCAAGCTGTAAAGGGTTATAGTGATGCTAACTTCCAAACTGACCAGGATGATTATCGATCGCAGTCTGGGTTCATGTTTTGCATAAATGTGTTGGTGCGGGAAGCATCCGACGATCGAACTCGTGTTTTGAAAATGACAAAGGATTCAAAGTTAAGGTGTTTTGTCTTCTAACAAGTCTACGTGAGGATTTCAGGAAAGTCCTAGCTGCGGTTAGGCAAAGGGAAAACCCCAGGGGGTGGTAATCCTAGGTCATAGGGGGTGGTAACCCTATGAGGAAAGTCTTGGCAGGTCGATTTCCTCAGGCAAAAGTCCTAGGGGGTGGTAACCCTAGGTGGAAAGTCCTGGTGTCGCGAACCAGGTGAAAGACTGGACTAGCCGGGAAGCGGATGTCCAGCAGAAAGTCCGGAAGCATCGAGTGTTGAGAAAATGTCCAGTCGATCTGGAGGATCGACTGGCAGCAGGTAAATCTCCTGAGTGGAGTAGGTGAGGACGCGTTCCCCGTAGAGGGAACAATAGGCGTCGGGTCGACCTAGGGTTTCCGGTTGGAAATCCGAAGTCAGACCCGGACAGTCCGGAGACTGTCATAAACATTCATTATTATTCATACTGTTATTTTGTGCTAACTTTGTGTTGCAGGATGTTGTTTAGGACTAACATGTCTTGCAGGTACAAAATAACGAAGATTTACCTCGGATGAACAGTGTCCGAGGCGCCTCCATGGAGCTTGGAGGTGCCTTGGGTGCAAAAGCTGACCTGGCTACGAAGCTTCAATGGAGGCACCTTGGTGAGGGTATAAGGCGCCTTGGAAGGCGCCTTGAGCAGGGCATAAGGCGCCTTAAAGGGATGAAGTTCGACCAGATCAGATTTTGATCCACACGGAAGACTCGGCAGCATGGAGGCACCTTGAACAGCCTTCAAGGCGCCTTGAACACCCTTTATAAGGGGGTTTCGACCAGCACTTCAAGACATCAAGTTCTAAGCTTTCCTTCTTCAACATGCTGCTAACAAAGTCATTCCGAAGTACTGCTGCGACATTCCGACGACCCGGAGCTCCAATCTTCTTCTTTCTTAAGTTGTTGGTACAAAGTTATTTCAATACTTTCATTGTAACTTGTAATTTCTATCGAGCTTATTGTTGTTGCCCACCGGAAGCGATCAAGGATCGCGGGCCTTCGAGTAGGAGTCGCCTTAGGCTCCGAACGAAGTAAATTCTCTGTGTCCTTCTGTTTGTGTTTCTTTGTTTTAATTCCGCTGCTTTAACTCCGATAGTTTCACGATTCCGATAAACGTACAAAATAGCCATGAGCGCTATTCACCCCCCCTCTAGCGCGGTCTCGATCCAACAATTGGTATCAGAGCGGGGTTGTTTTGAATTGGTGCAACCACCATTCAAAACAGTTTTCTTTTCGTGGTATTTTTGTTTCGGAGTCAATTAGAAATTAGCTAATTAGCTAAAAATTCTAATTCTTTTCAAATCGGTGTTGCTCAAAGTTGGTCAATACCACTTGGGCTCGTTATTTTTTCTTCTTCTTCCCGCACTACTTATCCAAGACTCAGTCTTGGAATAGATCTTCTTGTTTCTGTTTTTCTTAGATCTAAATGGCCCAATAAGAAGGATATAGCATCGTTCGTCCCCCACTATTTTTTGGAGAAGACTTCGGATATTTGAAGGGGCGAATGGAGATATATCTGAAGATCCAGTTCGACACCTGGATGATAGTCAAAACAGGACTGCAACTACCAACTGATATAGACGGTAAGCCTACATCCTGTGAGAACTGGGAGCCAGCCTTTATCAAAAAGGTGGAAGCCGACGCCAAAGATACCTGCACCATCCAGTGCGGTCTTACCAAAGAAGAGCTCAACAGAGTTGGTCCGTTCTCCTCCGCGAAGGAGCTATGGGAGAAACTGATCGAACTTCACGAGGGCACCTTGGAAACCAAGGTAAGTAAGCGTGATTTGTTACTTAATAAACTATACAATTTAAAAATGCATGAAGGTGAGACGGCAAGTTCGTTACACGCTCGAATTCAAGATATTCTGAATTCCCTTCATGGAATCGGGCAGAAGGTAGAAAACAGAGACATAATAAGGTATGCTCTTAACTCATTTCCTAGGAGTACATTGTGGGCATCAATGGTAGATGCCTACAAAGTCTCTAAGGATTTGTCTTCCTTAAAATTAGATGAATTATTTAGTGAATTTGAACTCCATGAACAAACTAATGCACAACCATCCGAGAAGGGTATTGCTTTGATTGCAGGTACGAGTCGAACACGGGAATCAAGAGTACAGCGAAAAATTGAATTGGAATCAGAAGACGAACCCGACTCAGAAGATTCAGAAGATGAACTGACCAGCGAATTAGTGAATCTCGTGAAGAAGCTCTACAAGAAGAAGAAGGACTTCAACAAGAAAGATCTGAAGAAGGCAGTTCAATCCAAGGAGGCCCAACAGAACTCAAAGGTAAAGTTCGAAGTCACTTGCTACGGGTGCAACCAGAAGGGGCATATCAAAGCCAACTGCCCCAACCAAAAGGAAGCCAAGAAGCAAAGAAGAAAGAAGGCCCTGAAGGCAACCTGGGACGAATCTTCTTCGGAGGACGACGACGACGAACTCGACCAAACGAGTTTACTCGCACTGATGGCCCGGGACCAGATCATCGAATCCGAGAGCGAGTGTGAGTCAGAGGCCGACTCCGAGCAAAGCCACGGATCCGCATCCGTTTCCGAAGGGCCAGACTCCGCTGTAAGTATTCCGAGGCTTAATAATTTAGTTAATTATTTACTTCGCAAATTAGCCAAGTCAAACCTTAAGATAAAATCACTTCTAAAGGAAGTAGCTGTCCTTAAAGAAGTGACTATCACTAATTCCTTACCTGATCAAGTTCAGACTGGAAATTCAACTCAAGTTCAAAAACTTAAGAAAATTCTAGTTTGAAAAATCAGGTAAAAGACTTAAAAAATACCTTAGAACGGTTTTTTCTGGGCTCCAAGAATTTGGACCTAATTCTTGGGACACAAAGAGCCGTCTACAATAGAACTGGGCTAGGATATAAAAGTAAAAAGAAATATAAATCTTATTTATCCCTAATAAACAAACAAAGTAGTAAATCAGTCCAAGCATGGGTCCCCAAGTCCAAATTGATCAATCAAGTTGGACTTGGCCAATACTAGGTTCCAAAAGATCAAATACACTACCTCGATAGACCATAATGAGGCTATGATCCAGGGAGAGCTAAAAGAAAAACGATTTTAAAAATTTTAAATTTCAAAATTCAAAATCAAATTAAAAATTCGAAATTAAATTATAAATTCTAAATTAAAAATTCAAAATCAAATTAAAAATTCGAAATTAAATTAAAAATTATAAATTCAAAATCAAATTAAAAATTAGAAATTAAATTATAAATTCAAAATTCAAAATTCAAAATTCAAAATCAAATTAAAAATTCGAAATTAAAAATTCAAAATCAAATTAAAAATTTGAAATTAAATTACAAATTCTATATTCAAAATTCAAAATCAAATTATAAATTCTAAATTAAAAATTCAAAATCAAATTAAAAATTCAAAATTCAAAAATAGATGGAGGATCCAAACTAGCTGGCACCTCCAACTGAACTACCCGACAGGGTAACTGAACCTAATTTACCCGAAATTGGTAAAACAAAAATAGATTACCCGGCAGGGTAATTAAGGTTAGATTAAAATGGGATAAGTTTAACTTGAACCACAGTACTGGTGAAGTTTTTGGATGATAGTACGTTAGGGAAGCTTGGGCATCGCATGTCTAGGAAGTATGGCTTCGACCTGGTGCATTTGGCCAAGTGGAACTGACCGAAGCTACCCTTAAATGGATACTAACTAGTTAGACCAAGGATTAGTATTAAGTTCAATGGGTAGGACTATTTGGAAACCTCGAAGGCATGGTTACTTTAATAATCTCCTTGTGACTCACCATAGCCCAGAAGTTTATCCAAAAAATGCTTACTTGTTGAACCCAAAACTAAACCTGAATCTAACACAAAGTTAAATCAGACCCTTAAACTCAACAATAATTCATCTCACAACAATAATAGGGTTCCCTGATTGACAATTTAGATCGGGTGAGATGACTAAGAAATTAAATCATGAAAATTGACTTGAACTTAAATCAAGTTTATTAACAATTAACTTATCTTTAATTAACTTGAATTATTTCTAAATTTCAAAATTATTTTAAAATCCTTAATTTCAAAATTATTTTAAAAAACCTAAATTTCAAAAATTATTTTAAAAACTCATTTTCAAAATTATTTTAAAAACCTCAATTTCAAAATTATTTTAAAAACCTAAATTTCAAAAATTATTTTAAAAACTCAATTTCAAAATTAACTAATTATAAAATCTTTTTCAAAAGACGTCAATAATCATAGGATTAAGTGTTGCTAAATTACTTCGAATACAATTGAGATAGAAAATCTAGGGAGTCTACTTCAATTAAGCTATCTTTAAAATCCATTAAAAACCAATTCAAACTACTTCATGTGTAGGAATTGGATCAATGGATGTTGGATAGTGGATGCTCCAGACATATGACTGGAGATAAGTTGAAGTTTACTAAACTCAAGTACAAGAAGTTAGGATCAGTTGCATTCGGCAACGACGGTAAACTTAAAGTAATCGGAAAAGGTAATATTAAACTTAGTTCTGATTTCATTATTCGAAATGTTTTATTGGTTGAAAATTTTAACTTTAATTTACTAAGTATAAGTCAATTATGTGACAACGGATATCTAGTTAATTTTGATAAATCTGGATGTCTAGTTAAAAACATCGAAAACCCTGAGATTAGACTTAAAGGACTTAGGAAGAATAACATCTACACAATTGACTTATCTATATCCTCAATAAAGTGTCTCCTGACACAACAAGAGGAAACCCAACTATGGCACAAAAGACTGGGTCACACTCACACAAGACTCATTTCAAAAATGAGTCAAAATGGTCTAGTTAGAGGTTTGCCCAAATTAAAATTTATTGAAAACTCAACCTGTGATGCGTGTCAAAAAGGAAAATAAACCAAGTCAACCCACAAATCAACCAACCTAGAACGAACTAACTCCTTACTTGAGCTCCTTCATCTTGACCTATTTGATTCACATGGAGCCAAATCATTAAGCAAGAACCAATATTGCCTAGTGATAATTGATGACTACTCTAGATACACATGGGTAAAATTCCTAAAAACAAAAGATGAAACCTATGAAATATTTAGTAATTTTTGCAAATTAACGGAAAATGAAAAAGATACTAAAATTAAAAGAATAAGAAGTGATCATGGGGGGAATTTGAAAATCATAGGTTTACCCAATTTTGTAAAATAAATGCATACCAACATGAATTTTCATGTCCTAGAACCCCCCAACAAAATGGTCTAGTGGAACGTAAAAATAGAACATTACAAGAAGCCGCTAGAACTATGTTAAACGAATATCACTTAAATCATCAATTTTGGGCTGAAGCAATAAATATTGCAAATTATATTCAAAACAGAATTTTAATTAACAAATCTCACAATAAAACACCATATGAACTCTACTATCATAAAATTCCCAACCTAAACTATCTAAAAGTATTTGGGTGTAAAGTTCACATTTTAAATACTAAAGATTACTTAGGAAAATTTACACCCAAGACTAACCAAGGAATATTCTTAGGATACTCCTCTACCAGTAGGGCCTTTTGTAACGACCCGCCTTCTACTAACTAAGCTGTAAGGCCGGACCATCACATTATGCTGTGCTAACTATTCCATGACCATCATTAAATCAAAGTGCGAAAGCTGTACTAATCAAAATTTTGCTAAACTATTATCATTTCTTTATTCTATATGTGCTAGAGGGTGTAATCTAAGCTATTCATAACATATTTTACATCCCTCATGGTCAAGGAGCTGGACTAAAGGTTTCACGGCTGATTTTAGCCCTCCCAATCGATCCACAGATCGATTGGAATGGTCGAATCGATCTGGTGATCGATTCAGCAAGCTACTGTATGCGGGACTTAGGTTGGATCGATCCAGTGATCGATCCAGCACGTTACTGTGCTCAGGGCAATATTCTAGATCGATCAGCTGATCGATCCAGACTGGCAAATCGATCCAGTGATCGATCCCAAAGCCTTCTGTTCGCGACAGAATTTGCTGGATCGATCGCCTGATCAATCCAGAGGCCTACTGTTCGCGAAACAAGTTGCCCAGTCGATCAACCGATCGATTGGGGAGCCCCCAATCGATCAGCTGATCGATTAGGGTTTCTGATTTCGTGCCTAAGGTCTGATTTCAGCACTATCTCGTGCCAAATCACATACAACAACTCTAATAATGACTGAGAAACATCCTAATGATAAATAACTAACATTCTAACATGACATAGTTCACTAATTCGTAGCATTTAAACATTCTAGAGAGCATAACAAGAATAAACTAAAGTTCCAATGTTAAAGCAAATTACTAGGTCCCTGAGATCTTCATTCCAAGTCTCATCCACACATCTTCATCGCATTGTCCTCCAGCCTCCGCTAGTCCATTTTTCCTTTACCTTTATCTGCAGTATAAGGAAAATAGTATCTGTAAGCTTGAGAGCTTAGTAAGAAACCATCTACCTCACTAAAACATGCACACGATGCAACTTATGATTTGAAAACATGCTGGTTGAAATACATATTGAACAGGTGAGAGCATGGAATGGTATCATACAACATAGAACCCAAATCTAATCGTAGAACTACCACATGTATCAACAATGAGAGCTAAACTGGAACATGAACTGAGCTAAAATCAAACTAAGCTAGAACTGAATTTAAACTATATTCATGACTGATTTGTGAGTTTTGAAAACTACTTATCATAATAGATTAAAATACATAATCAAATTGCTAATGGGCCCGGCAACTGTACGTGCTATGCGCGCATCCCTAACTAGACCCGGATTTGCAAGTCCCGAATTTAGTAGGATTTACTAGGTTATCTAAACCTAGGGACGACTGTGGGAGCCCAACCCAATGGATATCTAATCCAGTACAGTGCCTCTGCTAAAATAAAATACTGAATATAGCTGAATTTTCTTATGTTGCTATTTCTAGGTTATCTGAACCTAGAGCTAGGTTGTCTGAACCTAGAGGCGACTGTGGGAGCTCACCCATTGGACCGTAGTCCATATAAGCTGTAGTCGCAAGACTAATAAGCTGTGAAAATGATTTTATTGCATTTATCTAAGATAATAAAATGCCTAAGTTGCATTTTAACTGTGCTAACAATTTATTCGAACACTTGGTATGCGCTAATTTGCATCCTTTGTGCCGGAAATCTACATACTACTAAACTGAAGCATAAAATTCATACGGAAGCTACTTATACTGCAAGTGAGGGGTTTCTTACCTCCTGTGCTAGGTTTCTTACGATTCTAATTGCTAAATTCCTGGTGGAGACGATCTTCTCGACGATTTTCCCGCGTCCATGCGTTCTTCTCGCGGAGAGAAACGTCCTCGTGTCGGAGTCATCGCCGGAAGGTGTCCTTGAAGCCCTAGGAGAGGAACCCTAGGTTTGTTCTTGTGGTTGGCGCCGAGAGAAGGAGAGGGAAAGGGGGCGGCGTGGCTAGGGTGAGGAGAAGGAAAAGTCATGTTAAAATAACTCTTCACTTATTAATTCCCTATTTATATTAAGTGGGTAATTTCACCCAACTCTAATATAAATTTAATTGATTCCCTTTTCTTTCAGCACGGCCCTGCTGGGTTCACTTGGTTACTAAATCTATCCATAAGTCATAGGACCCAATAGGTCTCGGGTCCAATTCCCGCTTAGGCCATTTTACGTTTCTATTCATTTTTGCTACTTTCGCTACTCTAAAAATTCCATAAAAATATTCTAAAATTTCAGAAAAATCATAGAATATTTCTAAAGTAATTTTAAGAATTTTTGGGCGTTACACCTTTAGAGTATATAATCAAAATACCTTGAAAGTTGAAGAAACAACTAATGTAATATTTGATGAAAAAAATAGCTTATCTAATATAAACGAAAATATTGACATTAATCCAAGAGCTATCGAAGATGATGAAATGCAACCTAATCTTAATGAGTTTGAAGAACCAGTTTCTGACTCACAGATAAGACCAACTAGGGTAAGTACCTCTCACCCACCTGACCAAATTTTGGGTGACCCAAATCTAGGAGTCAGAACTAGATCTTCCTATAGAAACCTTAGTCAGATTGCCCTTATTTCTAAAATTGAACCTAAAACTATAGAAGAAGCCCTACCTGACCCAGACTGGATCATTGCAATGCAGGAAGAATTAGCACAATTTGAGAGAAACCAAGTCTGGGACCTTGTACCTAAACCCATAAATAAATCAATAATAGACACTAAATGGGTTTTTAGGAACAAGTTGGATGATCACGGTGATATAATAAGAAACAAAGCTAGGCTAGTAGCCAAAGGGTTTAGTCAAGTCGAAGGCTTAGACTATGATGAAACCTATGCTCCGGTAGCTAGACTCGAGTCCATTAGGATGTTATTAGCCTATGCAGCAAATAAAGGGTTCAAATTATACCAAATGGACGTTAAGTCAGCTTTTTAAAATGGATTTATCAAGGAAGAGGTCTACGTAAGCCAACCTCCAGGGTTTGAAGACATAGACTACCCAAACCATGTATTTAAATTAAAAAAGGTGTTATATGGACTAAAACAAGCCCCTAGAGCATGGTATGAAAGATTATCTAATTACTTAATATCCAAAGGCTTTAACCAAGGACAAATCGATCCGACCTTGTTTGTGAAAACTATAGAAAAAGACATCTTTATAGCCCAAATCTATGTTGACGACATAATTTTTGGCTCAACTAACTCAAAATTTCTAAAAGAATTTGTTAAATTAATGGAAAGTGAATTTGAAATGAGTATGGTTGGGGAACACAACTTTTTCTTAGGCTTACAAATAAAACAAACCAAAGATGGAATCTACATTTATTAAACTAAATATGTTAAGGAGTTAATTAAAAAATTCTGCATGGAAAATTCAAAAATTATAAATACTCCAATGGCAACCAACATAAACATTGAATCTGACCCTGAAGGAAAACCAGTAGACCCAAAATACTATAGGAGTGCCATAGGTAGTTTACTTTACCTAACTACAAGCCGACCCGACATATTATTTGCAGTAGGTATGTGCGCAAGATACCAATCCTGTGCAAAAGAGTCACACCTAACATATGTTAAAAGAATACTTAGGTATATTAAAGGAACTCTAAATGTAGGACTTTGGTATCCAAGAACTTGCACCTTTGATCTTTATGGCTATTCTGATTCAGATTATGCAGGGTGCAAGTTAGATAAGAAAAGTACAAGTGGTAGCTGCCAGATTCTAGGTCAATGCCTAGTAAGTTGGTCAAGCAGAAAGCAACATTGTGTTGCTCTATCCACTACAGAAGCTGAATACATAGCCCTAGGAGAATGTGCATCTCAGTTGTTATGGATGATGCATACATTAAAAGACTATCAACTAGAATATAAAAATACAAAAATCTTTATTGATAATATCAGCTCAATTAATCTGACCAAAAATCCTATTCACCATTCTAGGACTAAACACATAGAGGTAAAACATCACTTTGTAAGGGATCACGTAGCTAAAGGTGAAATTGCGCTCAACCATGTTGAGGCCAAATCAAACCTAGCTGACATCTTTACAAAACCCTTACCTGAACTTGAGTTCAGTGCACTTAGAAGGCAAATAGAAATGTGTTGGGTAGAGTAGGTGTCTTATCTTGTTTTTATTATTGTCTTTCAAATTCTAAGAAAAACAGTTTTCAAAATTCCAATTTTTTTAGATTGTTCAAAAAATTGAATTAGCCTAGGCTTACCCCCTAGAAATCATGTTCCCTTAGAATTAAGCCAGAGCATCTCACAAACACCTAGGTATACCTTGATTGTGATTGAAAAATATAGAACGGCCTGAGATGCATAGGGTATAGCCTGGACTCAAGAATGCTTATATCTGTGCATCAATATGGGTCTGGGCGTTAAATACGCAATATACATTAATCAAGTTAAGTCTTCCAGCTCTAGTCAAGTCTATCTGGACCAAAGTAACTTAACTTGACTAACCAAGTGAAAGTTGTTGTCCTGTAGGCAATCAGCAAGTAACTAAAGGTTAGACAGTTGGTAAATGATACTCAATTTTCTCGTTAAGAATGTTTTGATCTTTAGGGCTATGATACCTAGTAAATTAATCTAGTGAACATGACTCATGCTTGGACTTAAGGACCAACTGAATTTGAATGAATAACCTTGTCCTAAAATTTTATTTAAACTTAAGCTAAGTTTCCTGTTAACCTAACCTATGTTTTCAAATTCAATACTTGTAAAGAGCTAAGCTAAGTTCCAATCTTAACTTTCAAACCCTGTTGAACTTAGCTAACTTTGAACTTTGTAAATTCAATACTTTGTCTATTATTGCTTATTTTTGATATATGGCAAAGGGGGAGAATAACAAAAATGTAAATGTAAAATTCAAATTTAAATTAATAAAAAAGGGGGAGCATCAGTTAAGGGGGAGCAAAAGTTAAGGGGGAGCATATAGTTTACTTTAGCAAATTCTGCTTTGGTTATTGTGTTCATCTATTCTTAGCAAATTTGCTTGTGTTAAAAAAAAAAGTTTATCTATTCGTTTGTTTACTTAACTTTGAATTTGAGTTGCCATAATCAAAAAGGGGGAGATTGTTGGTGCGGGAAGCATCCGACGATCGAACTCGTGTTTTGAAAATGGCAAAGGATTCAAAGTTAAGGTGTTTTGTCTTCTAACAAGTCTACTTGAGGATTTCAGGAAAGTCCTAGCTGCGGTTAGACAAAGGGAAAAACCCTAGGGGGTGGTAATCCTAGGTCATAGGGGGCGGTAACCCTATGCGGAAAGTCTTGACAGGTCGATGTCTTCAGGCAAAAGTCCTAGGGGGTGGTAACCCTAGGTGGAAAGTCCTGGTGTCACGAACCAGGTGAAAGACTGGACTAGCCGGGAAGCGGATGTCCAGCAGAAAGTCCGGAAGCATCGAGTGCTGAGCAAAAGTCCAGTCGATCTGGAGGATCGACTGGCAACAGGTAAATCTCCTGAGTGGAGTAGGTGAGGACGCGTTCCCCGTAGAGGGAACAGTAGGCGTCGGGTCGACCTAGGGTTTCCGGTTGGAAATCCAAAGTCAGACCCGGACAGTTTGGAGACTGTCATAAACATTCATTATTATTCATACTGTTATTTTGTGCTAACTTTGTGTTACAGGATGTTGTTTGGGACTAACATATCTTGCAGGTACAAAATAACGAAGATTTGCCTCGGATGAACAGTGTCCGAGGCGCCTCGGGTGCAAAAGCTGTCCTGGCTGCGAAGCTTCAATGGAGGCGCCTTGGTGAGGGTATAAGGCACCTTGGAAGGCGCCTTGAGCAGGGCATAAGGCGCCTTAAAGGGATGAAGTTCGACCAGATCAGATTTTGATCCACGCGGAAGACTCGGCAGCATGGAGGCACCTTGTGTTGGTGCAACATCCCTCAGGTCAAGGTTGACCTGGTTGACCAAGCTGAGTCTTGGTTTGAGTTTAGATGTTTGACAATAAGAAATTGTTTGAAGAAGAGTCAAGTAGGTCAAGGTTGACCGGATACTTGACTGGGAAGTCCTAACTGGGATGTTAGGTAGAATGGAAGTCCTGGTGAGTGAAGCCAGGCAGAAGAAAAGTCCTAGTGAGTGAAGCTAGGTGAAAGTCCTGGTGAGTGAAGCCAGGTGAAAGCCCTAGTGAGTGAAGCTAGGCAGATGGAAAACCCTAGTGAGTGAAGCTAGGTGAAAGTCCTGGTGAGTGAAGCCAGGCAAGGGAAAATCCAGATGGATCAAGGATGATCGGACATCTGGTGTTGGGAAGTCCAAGTAGGTCAAAGGATTGACTGGATACTTGGCACGAGGAAATACAGATAGGTCAAAGGGATTGACCAGACATCTGATGGAAGTCCAAGTAGGTCAAGGGAGTGACCAGATACTTGGCATGAATAGAAAAGTCCAAGTGGGTCAAAGAAATTGACCAGACACTTGGTGGGAAATCCTAGCAGGTCAAAGGAGTGACCAGATGCTAGGCATGATGTACCAACAGGTCAAGGTTGACCGGATGTTGGTTTGAGAGGCTTGGGACTTGGTTTTGGGCAAAAACCAAGTGCTGGATCGATCAGTGGATCGATCCAGGAGATGGATCGATCAGTGGATCGATCCAGGCCTTTCCTAAGCGAACAGAGAGCCTCTGGATCGATCCGTGGATCGATCCAGATGTCCCAATCGATCAGTGGATCGATTGGGACGCGGCTGCTTCGCGCGATAAGCGCTGGATCGATCCATGGATCGATCCAGGCGTTTTTCCAGAGCACAGAGGCGCTCTGGATCGATCCGTGGATCGATCCAAAGCCTCCCCGATCGATTGGGAACATTCGAATCGATCGGGATCCGACCGTTGCGTCGGGTTTATAGCCGCAGGCGAACGTTGTCTTCGGCATCTCTTCACCGATTCACTCCAGATCTCTCGCCAGCTCCTCCACAGCACTCACAAAGCTCAGATCGCCAGTTCTTAAAGGATCTTGGAAGTTCTCCAAGTCAAGAGGCGGATCAAAGCCAAGAAGAGAAGCTAGGGTTAGGGTTTATACTCATTGTAAGCTTGTAAGCTTGTATTTCTTGTATCCTTTCCCTCTCTTCTTGTATTGAGTCTTGTAGGGCTTCTCCACCCTTGGTAGTTACCATAAAGGAGAGTTTTACTTAGTGGAGGGTGTGTGTGTTCGTGTGGATCCTTGGATTAGTCACCTCTTGTGAGGTGGATACCAAGTAAACCAACCGTGTTAGCATTGTGTGATTGTTTCTTTGTATTTCCGCTGCACATCTTTGAAGGAACAAGCAACGCCGACCACCGAGCGAACGCGACGAGCTATTCCCCCCCCCCCCCCCCCCCTCTAGCTACTTTTGGTTCTAACAAGTGGTATCAGAGCAAGGTTGCTCTTCACCGGAATCACCGCCGGAAGGGGCAAACATAACAAGCAAAGCTAGAGGGTGAAGACGTTGGAGCAAATTCATAAAAGTCAAAGATTTCAAGAAGCTCAACATTAAGATGCAATTCCAAGATGGACTTGGATTTGACACAAGGGTGGCTCCACCGTACACTTCCACGAGCTTCGATTCTTGGAAATCAAGAATCGAAAACTTTCTTATGATGGAGATAGAGCAATGGTTTGCTCAAATGGAAGGATTTAAAACTCCAACAAACTTCAAGGGCAAGCCTCTCAAGAAAATCAAATGGAGCTCGGAGCAAATTCAAAGGTGCAAGGCAAATGACAAAGTGACCAAGCTTTTGGTCAATTTATTGCCAAGCACCATCCTTTGCAAAATTGGAGAATTTGAAGATGCAAAGGAATTATGGAGAAAATTGGCCAAGCTTCATGAAGAGATCCCCTCCACTGTACAAGAGCAAGAAGTATCCAGAGAGGGTGACTCTTTGGAGCAAGACCAAGAGGAGGGCTCCGAGGTTGAGAGATGCTCAACCTCCGAAGAAGAGGAAATCCAAGAAGCTTCATCCTCAAGGGAATGCAACAAAGGGAACAAGGAGGGAACATACTCCTTGTTTCATATTCAAGATGATGAAGCCTCCACCTCTAGGATTGAGGGGGAGCAATCCTTGGTGACGCCGGATCAAGAAGAAGGAGAAGCTTCTACATCCGGGTCAAGAGACGAAGAGGAGGAAGAAGATTCTATCTCCACAAGTCAAGAAAAATCAAATGGAGGAGAATCAAGGTCCGATCAAGAGGAAGCTTCTACCTCCGGATCCAAAGGAAAAGATGCCACCCCTACAAGCAAAGGTATAAATATTTCAATTAATAATAAAAATCATATTATATGCTTTGAGTATAGGGAACATGGACACTACAAGAGCAAATGCCCTAAATTGACCAAGAAGAAGGGCCAAGTGGCACAAAAGGGCAAGGTGAAGCCCAAGGAGATCATCCCCAACAAAAGGAAGAGCAAGGAGCATATTATATGCTTCTCTTGCAATCAAAAGGGGCATTACCGAAGTCAATGCCCCAAGGGGAAGAAGGTGGTCAAGGCTCAAGGAGGCACTAGTCAAGGGGGAGCCTTCAAGGGAAAGAAGAAGGTATCTTTTATTGAGCCTACCCCTTTACATTA
The DNA here is from genome assembly GCF_018446385.1 of Zingiber officinale. Taxonomy (NCBI): domain Eukaryota; kingdom Viridiplantae; phylum Streptophyta; class Magnoliopsida; order Zingiberales; family Zingiberaceae; genus Zingiber; species Zingiber officinale. The sequence goes on from NC_055986.1 coordinate 55,790,720, forward strand.
TGGTAAAAAGCATGATAGTTCTAATTTTTTTCATTTTAATGCAATTTACTATAAGAATAGAAAGCATGAGGGCTTTAAGGAAAAACATGTGGCCCTGCATGCCAAAACTACCCAACCTAAGGTTAGGAAGGTAGATAGACACTTGGGCGGGAACACTAAGGAAAATAGATACATGCCCAAGATCAAAAATGCTCATGGACCAAAACCTAAGGATTTAATGATAGAAAATCAAGTCTTGAGGTCAAGACTTGATAAAATGGAAAAGACCCTAAAAAGGATGGAAAATATCCTAAAAGGGCAAAATGAGCAATACCTAGGGCTAGGAGCACAAAGGTCATCCAATGGCCATAGAGGTTTGGGATACAAACCCAAAGCTAAAAAGGATGTGCCTAGTTATCATAGGGTTCCATATAGCTATGGAACAAACCCTAAGTCTAGAGGTCAAGTCAAAGATACAAGGGAAGATATCCCTAGAAGTGTCTTTGCAACCAAAGTGACTAAGACTTCTAAGAAGTCTAAGAAAGTCACTAACAAGGTCACAAGGGAGGCTATCCCTAGAGTTGACCTAGAAAATGTGACCAAGGCTTCTAAGAAGCCCAACAAGGTCACTAGGAAGGTATCTAGGGAAGTTATCCCTAGTGAGTACCTAGAGCATCCAAGGAGCACCAATAGGTGTTGGGTTCCTAGGAGCATCTTCTCTACCCCATAGATGGGTCAGAGAGTGTCAACTCCGATTAGAAGGGTAGTTAACCCAACTTTGAGGAAATTGACACTCAAGAAACATTTTCAAGGTTTTTGTTAACCTTTGAAAATGGAATGGAACTAATGTTTACTCCTTGAAAGAGTAAAATGTGCCTAATGGTGGAAGAATTGATTTTGATCTCAAATGGCACATATTGGAAAATTCATAAGAACTACCAAGTTGGGATTTTGGTATGTTCTTAGGAAATTTAAGGCAATCCGGGCCTTAATTTAAAGGTGCTACTCTTGTGGAAAAATGAAATATGTCAACATTTGAGGATATGATTATTTTCAATTGGCATGCATTAATCAAGGGAATTAAAAATGCCAATTTAGGTTTTGGCATTTTCTTGAAGCACTTTAGGGCAATCTAGGTTTAAGTTGTAAGTTTAGCTAAGATTTTAAGGATACTTAGATAGTTAATCTAGGTATATTTTATTTATGCTAAATCTTGCCATGATTGTTTGCCCATCATATGCCATGACATCATGTCTATTTTTGCATTCATGTTTTACCATGCAAAATCCAAAAATATCATGTCATGACATTCATACATCATGTAGTTATAGGAATCTTTCTTTTGAAAGTTATTTTATTTTGATGTATGCCATAACATTATCATGCATTAGTTTAATTCCTTGTAATTAAGGACAAATGGCATTTAACAACACTTATTAACAAGTGACATCCTAGGTGGATGTCTAATATCTTTAAAATGCCTAGATAGATATGCATGATCCCTAGATTAGGGCAAAACCAAAAATTTACATCTCACAAAGACCTATAAGATTACTTGTATGTGTTTTGTGCACAATAGATACAAGTGAGATGTTAGGATGATGAACAAAACTCAACATGTTGATTTAGTGCATTCTTTTGAGTTTTAAATTCATCAAAACACATAGTTATGTGTTTTCCCATCATTGGGAAAGCTAATGTACAAGTCATGTGCATTATGCTCAAGGAACATGATGGGATATTGGTTTTGAAAATGTTTTCAAAATGATTTTGGAAAATCTTGGTGAAGGCTATCTTTTGATAGTAATCACCATTAAATAGTTAGACACAAACTTGAAGAAAACACTAAAATTTTGCAAGTTTTCAAGTTTGTGTCAATCTTTGAAAATATGAAGTATTTTCATAGAAAACTATTTTTCGTTGATAGTATATGCCCTAAATAATGTCTACACGAAATTTCATGATTTTTGGATTTTTGTAGAATTTTCTAGGGGTTTCTGAAGTTGACTGAAATGGAATTTCAGCAACTATCAGAGCTCCGATCGATCCATGGATCGATTGGAGTTCCTGAATCGATCCGTGGATCGATTCAAAAGGAAAGTATCCCGCGAGCAGAAGCTCACTGGATCGATCAGCCGATCGATCCAGGTATTCTGAATCGATCAGTGGATCGATTCAGAAAGGTTCAATCGATTGGAACCCAACTCCAATCGATCCAAGTTGCTGATTTTGGCTGGGAAGGCCTGATTTCAGCATCTTTGAACCTATTTGAGTCTTGGTAACCATTCCAAACCCCCAAAATACATTTGTATACATACAAAGGGTGTTTTCATGTGAAAACAAGGATGGATTGGTTAAGGAAGGCTTCATTGAAGTTTAGGTTGAGGTTTGTTTCAAATTTTGAGTAATTGAACCTCAAAACTTCTAAATTTGGGTTTCCTAAAGGTTTAGGGATTCTAAGTCATTGTTGGTGCAATGACAGAAGTTACCACCATGTCTTTAGGGGGAGGGACTCTTTAAAGACATAAAATTTATTTTTCATGAACCTTGGAAGGTGGTTAACCTTCTTTAAAGAAAATGCTCATGTATGAGCTTTTGAACTTGAAATGGGGAGTGGATATCCTCATTATTTCAAGTGGGAACTCAAGTGGTTAGAAAATGCTCAAGGGTGGGTATTTGTCTACATTGAGGGAGCAGTTAAGGATAAATGAAGGGTATGAGACCTTCATTATCGTGTTGATCACAACGAGCGATGTTGTGAACAACGTTGAGCAACTCTTCAGGGGGAGAATTGTCAACAAATGGATTGGTTGATGTGTACCCAAAATTGGGGCATGGGTTGATGTGTGCCCAAAGATGGGTTGATGTGTGCCAATAGGGGGAGAATGAAAGGACCTGTGATTGGGTGTAAGTTAGGCTTTCATTACCTAAAGGGAGTGTGCCCTCTTAGGGGGAGAATGAAGAGCTTAATTTATGTGTTCATTACCTAGTGGCATGAAGATTGAGGCTATAGGATTAGCCTAACTTACATGTGGTATTGTAAGTGTTATTATGGTATTGTCAAACATCAAAAAGGGGGAGATTGTTGGTGCAACATCCCTCAGGTCAAGGTTGACCTGGTTGACCAAGCTGAGTCTTGGTTTGAGTTTAGATGTTTGACAATAAGAAATTGTTTGAAGAAGAGTCAAGTAGGTCAAGGTTGACCGGATACTTGACTGGGAAGTCCTAACTGGGATGTTAGGTAGAATGGAAGTCCTAGTGAGTGAAGCCAGGCAGAAGAAAAGTCCTAGTGAGTGAAGCTAGGTGAAAGTCCTGGTGAGTGAAGCCAGGTGAAAGCCCTAGTGAGTGAAGCTAGGTGAAAGTCCTGGTGAGTGAAGCCAGGCAAGGGAAAATCCAGATGGATCAAGGATGATCGGACATCTGGTGTTGGGAAGTCCAAGTAGGTCAAAGGATTGACTGGATACTTGGCACGAGGAAATACAGATAGGTCAAAGGGATTGACCAGACATCTGATGGAAGTCCAAGTAGGTCAAGGGAGTGACCAGATACTTGGCATGAATAGAAAAGTCCAAGTGGGTCAAAGGGATTGACCAGACACTTGGTGGGAAGTCCTAGCAGTCAAAGGGTGACCGGATGCTAGGCATGATGTACCAACAGGTCAAGGTTGACGGATGTTGGTTTGAGAGGCTTGGGACTTAGTTTTGGGCAAAAACCAAGTCTGGATCGATCGATGGATCGATCCAGAGATGGATCGATCGGTGGATCGATCCAGCCTTCTGAGCCAGAGAGCCTCCGGATCGATCCGTGGATCGATCCAGATCCCAATCGATCGGTGGATCGATTGGGGCGTCTATCAGAGCTCGGATCGATCCATGGATCGATCCGATTTTCTGCGCGAAGGCGCTGGATCGATCCGTGGATCGATCCAAAGCCTCCCCGATCGATTGGGAACATTCGAATCGATCGGGATCCGACCGTTGCGTCGGGTTTATAGCCGCAGGCGAATGTTGTCTTCGGCATCTCTTCACCAATTCACTCCAGATCTCTCGCTAGCTCCTCCACAGCACTCACAAAGCTCAGATCGTCAGTTCTTGAAGGATCTTGGAAGTTCTCCAAGTCAAGAGGCGGATCAAAGCCAAGAAGAGAAGCTAGGGTTAGGGTTTATACTCATTGTAAGCTTGTAAGCTTGTATTTCTTGTATCCTTTCCCTCTCTTCTTGTATTGAGTCTTGTAGGGCTTCTCCGCCCTTGGTAGTTATCATAAAGGAGAGTTTTACTTAGTGGAGGGTGTGTGTGTTGGTGTGGATCCTTGGATTAGTCACCTCTTGTGAGGTGGATACCAAGTAAACCAACCGTGTTAGCGTTGTGTGATTGTTTCTTTGTATTTCCGCTGCACATCTTTGAAGGAACAAGCAACGCCGACCACCGAGCGAACGCGACGAGCTATTCACCCCCCCCCCCCTCTAGCTACTTTTGGTTCTAACACCTTGAACAGCCTTCAAGGCGCCTTGAACACCCTTTATAATGGGGTTTCGACCAGCACTTCAAGACATCAAGTTCTAAGCTTTCCTTCTTCAACGTGCTGCTAACAAAGTCATTCCGAAGTGCTGCTGCGACATTCCGACGACCCGGAGCTCCAATCTTCTTTTTTCTTAAGTTGTTGGTACAAAGTTATTTCAATACTTTCATTGTAACTTGTAATTTCTATCGAGCTTATAGTTGTTTCCCACCGGAAGCGATCATGGATCACGGGCCTTCGAGTAGGAATCGCCTTAGGCACCGAACAAAGTAAATTCTCTGTGTCCTTCTGTTTGTGTTTCTTTGTTTTAATTCCGCTGCTTTAACTCCGATAGTTTCACGATTCTGATAAACATACAAAATAGCCACGAGCGCTATTCAACCCCCCCTCTAGCGCGGTCTCGATCCAACAAAATGGTGGTGTTGTGAGCTGAAAGAGTTCGAAGTAGGACACAGTCGCTGATTCTTCAACAGAGGCCGAGTATATTGCTGCATCAGAAGAAGCAAAGGAGGTAGTTTGGATCCGCAGGTTCATTACTGAGCTTGGGGTAGTTCCTAGTATAGCCGATCCGATAGAGCTCTATTGTGACAACAATAGAGCAATTGTACAGGCTAAGGAAGCTCGCTCACACCAAAGGACCAAGCACATACTACGGCACTTCCATCTCATTCGAGAGATCATCGATAGAGGAGTTGTGAAGATTTGCAGAGTACCCACAGAGGCTAATATCGCTGATCCCTTGACCAAGGCTTTGGCACAGAGAAAGCATGATGGTCACACTAGGTCATTGGGCCTTAGAGCCTACACTGATTGGCACTAGTGCTAGTGGGAGATTGTTAGTTAGAGCCCTAGAGCCAATCATATGATGATTATTGTATGAACTCATTGTATCATATTCCTATATATATAAAGTCTTTTATTTTGGTTATTATACTTACTTGTATTTGTGCCAAATAACTAAGTATAATAGCTTTCTTGAGTAGAAGGTTCTTACCTATATCAATCGATAGTGAAATGATATAGGGAACGCTACTCTTAATCATTCCTAGTCAAGTATTAACATTCAGGGACAATGTTAATGTGATGAAACTAGCATGTAGGTCAACTCGATGACTTGATCTCACAAGTCATGGATATAGAGATATAAAGTTGACACACGGGTATGCATTGGAGAATGTATACAGAATGACCCGCCATGAGAAGTCCTTGAACCTGAAGTCACCATGGTTCTCTACATAAAGAGTTGCATACTTTGGCTTCGTCAAACATCACCCGTAACTGGGTGGACTATAAAGGCGATTACTGGGTATGTAACAAATTATGTGGAGGGATGTGAGTGATGTAGATGGGATCTTTCCCTCCTATATGACGGGAGTGACATCATTATTCTTGATAGAGTGAGACCACTAAGTGCATGACCATGCCCAAATGAGTCAATATGAGATATTGTGCTCATTTGATTAGAGTGAGTCTACTTGGAGTTTAAGATTTAGATTGATTAGAGGATGACACGGTCAATGTCTCACATTGATCAATCTAGATGTCAAGGATAGAAGGACATTGTCATATATTGTGAAAAGTCACAATTAGTAGTCACAAGGTGATGTTGGATCTCAACATTCTTGTTACTTGGGTAGTAATGATGTGTTGTTAGATACCGCTCATTACTTATGCTTTAAATGAGTTTAGGAGCATTGCCAACGTTACAAGAACCTATTGGGTCACACACAAAGGACAATTAGATGGAGATTCAGTTCATATGATGAACCAAGAGGATTAGGTTCATATGATGAACCGAATTGGATTAAGAGTAATCCAAATTAGATTAATTGAGTAAGACTTGATTGAGTTAGACTTGAGTTAGACTCAAGTGAGGCTAGACTTGAGTTAGACTCAAGTGAGGCTTAATGATGATATTCATTGAATTTTGAATTCAATGATAAATGGAATTCAATTTGAATTTTAGATTCAAATTTCGAATGAGTTTCAAAATGGCCATTTAATGAAGAATAAATATTCATTAAATATTCATTAAGGCTCATTAATGAGGCTCATTAATGGTGTTAATGAGCATTAAGTATTTTCATTAGATGAAAATACTTAAGCCATTTTTTTACTTTTATTTTGATAATCGATCATTATTATTCCTCCTTGCTTCTTCTTCTCTCCCTCTCCTCCTCCTTGGCCGAAACCCTCAAAGAGTGCTAGCACACTCTAAGGCTTCCTCTCCACCTAATTGTTCTTGTGGATACACATAGAGGGGTGTTCACTTGACACCCTTGAGATCCGGCATCTTCTTGGACGAGCGGGATAAGCGAAGGGCTTCGCATCAAAGGTATAAACTTCGTAACATGTAGATCTAAAGAAGATATAGGATTAGAAAACACGTACATGAAAAATTTAATATTCGCACGGATCCGATGACATGGGATTTTGGGATTTTCTCAATGCAAAAAGCGGTGTTTGCGGCCCGAAAGACCCTACAGGTAGTTTACCAGCCGAAGGCGTGTATGATTAAGAAGAGAGCCAATCAATTTACTTTGATTGGTGATCATATTTATAAGTGGGATTTTTCATTTCCCTTGCTCAAGTGTATATGGGCAAGAGGACATACAATATATTTTACAAGAAGTGGATCAAAGTTCCTATAGAAGTCATTCGGGCGGTCGGTCTCTCGCTTGGAAGGTATTGTTGGCCAGGTATTTTTGTCCCACTCTGCAAGCCAACGCTGCTCAGCTAGTAAGAACCTATTTGTATTTTCAGAAGCATTAGAACATCCCTCATCACCCCATGGAGTTGTTGAAAACTTCCATTGTTTCCTGTCCATTCGATCAGTGGGGCATTCATATAGTAGGTCCTTTCCCCTTGGTACCTGCTTAGAGAATATTTTTATTGGTATCGGTGAATTATTTCTCTAAATGCATGGAGGTTGAACCATTAGCCAAGATAACTGAATAGATGGTTATCAAATTCTTATGGTACCATATTTTTTGCAGGTTTGAGATTTCACATAAATTGGTTTCAAATAATAAAAGACAATTATAGGGCAGAAAAATCAGGGAATGGTGTTTGGATTATGATATCACATAGGCTTTTACATCTGTGGCATACCCTTATAGTTACGACCAAGAAGATGTACCCAATAGGGAGGTCATCAGTGTTGGTGCAATATTCCCTAGGTCAAGGTTGACCTGATAGACTAAGCTTGGGAAGGCTTAAGCTTGAGTCTTGAAGTTTGGTTTTCGATGTTTGACAATACATGGAGATTGCAGGTGTAATCTTTCATTTGGGGAGATTATTGGTACAATTTTTCTCTAGTCAAGGTTGATCAGTTAGATGTGAAGAAAAGTCAAGTAGGTCAAGACTGACTGGATACTTGACTGAGAAGTCCTAGTGAGTGAAGCCAGGCAGTTGGGAAATCCTGGTGAGTGAAGCTAGGCAGTATGAAAATCCTAGTGAGTGAAGATAGGTGAAAGTCCTGATGAGTGAAGCCAGACAAATGGGAAGTCCTAGTGAGTGAAGCTAGGCAGAAGGAAAGTCCTAGTGAGTGAATCTAGGCAGAAGAGAATTCCCGATGAGTGAAGTCAGGCATGTGGAAATCCAGGTGGGTCAAGGTTGACCGGACACTTTGGTATTGTGAAGTCCAAGTAGGTCAAAGGGTTGACCGGATACTTGGCACGAGGAGAAAAATCCAAGTGGGTCAAAGGGATTGACTGGACACTGGGCGAGGAAGTCCGAGTAGGTCGAGGGTGACCGGATGCTAGGCATGATGTCCCAACAGGTCATGGTTGACCGGGTATTGGTTTTAGGGACTTTGGGCGTGATTTGGCAAGTCATGAGTGAGTCTAATCGATCAACCGATTGATTGACTCATGTCCAATTGATCGGTTGATCGATTAGGTGAGTCCCATGACAAAAGCTCTTCCCAATCGATCGGTGGATCGATTAGGGAAGAATCTGTGTCGCATAGATCACTCGATCGATTGGGAGCCTCCAATCGATCGGGTGATCGATTGGAGCGCTGGAAATCGCACGATAGTCTTGAATCGATCGGTTGATCGGTTCAGGAAATTTCTAGAGAGCACAGAGGCGCTCTGGATCGATCGACTGATTGATCCAAAGCCTCCCCAATCGATTGGGAGCAATCCAATCGATTGGGATCTGACTGTAGGCGCAAATTATATCCTTTGCAAGTGTTCTTCTTCGGAAGGGCTTACACGTCTATGTTATGCACCGCAAGTATATGGTTACGTCGTCAGTAATAATAAAAGATATTATATCTACAGGGATTGGTTATAAGCACTAAAGATGTCTCAAAGTGAATTAGTTAAACAAACAATTAAAAGATCATTTACAACTAAGATCAGGGGTAAGGGTTGAATGCAAAGATTTAGTTTTATAAAGATTCTAGGTGTCTTGGTTTCTTTGTGATAATCATTGATGTAATGTAATCTACCAAACCTTGCCTTCAATTGCAATGTATTCGTAAGAAGTCACCGATTGTTTTCTGCAGAAAACACCGATTAAGGACTTATATCTAAACCCTAAGCAATGAAAGAGTTAAGAATCCGTATGAGGTCCGTTAACGGGGCAGCCCTGTCATGACGCCCCTCAGTCATACGACATTGAAACGCATCCCTAATCAATTAGCATTAAGATATAGAATTAAGCATGTCAATCCATCCTACTTCTTTGCAAGTTCTTGCTTTACCCCTAAAGGTAATCCCCTAAAAGGTCTATGAGCGAGGCAGCCTTGTCACGACACCCCTCGGTCATACGATTTAGCGAATTCCTCTACAAGATTCCATAAGAGATACAAACAACCAATCAAGAATAGGAATTAGGCACAAACACAACAATCCAATACAAGATTGAATGATACAAAGCATAGCAATATCCTTGGATCAAGAAGATGGCAAATCCATTGACTCTTACATCAAATTACATCACAAATACTCAATCCTTCCTTGAACAAGAAATCTACTCCATAAAGAATAGAGAAAGGACCAAAGACAAGAAAATACAAGACATTCCAATCCAAGAACAAGAGAATAGAAAGGAATGCTTATCTCATTACGATGAGTGATCTTCTGTAAAATATCGGAAAAATGGCGAATAATGATAAGGGAATTTTCTGGAATTTTTGGAAATTTTTCGGGAATTTTTCGGAGCTCGTATGGACGAGTTAACGGGGATAAGATTTGGGTTCCGGGAAAGCCTGTTTTGGCTACCCATTTAAGTGAGGAAAAGTTTACTTTTTCCTTTATTTTTCTTTTATTTCTTTCTTTATTTCTCTTTTCCTCCGTTCCTTTCCCTCGCCGAACCCCTCACCCGACCCGACGGTTTCCCTTTCTTCCCCGATTCTTCACTGTGCCGTTTCTTCCCCACACCGGCGACGCTGACTTCACCGCCATAGCGCCGGCCACTGCCTCCTCTTCTCCGAGCCTGATCTCTGCCCACCGACGCCGAGTCGTGCGCTAGTTTTCACTGCCGCCAGCAACGCCACTGTGCTTTGCCGGTGCCCCTTCCTTGTGCCCTAGCGCCGGCGACGCTCGAGCGACCGCCGACCGAGTCTCCTTTCTTCTCTTCTTGCGCCGACACTGACTCCCCGACTGTAGGCGCCTCTGATCTCCTCTTCGCGACATTTTTCTTCTGCCATAGTGCCTGTGCCGTAGCCGCCGAGTACCGTCGACACCACCTGGCACAACCGAGCCTCTCCCACTTCGTGAGTTGATGCCGGCCACCACAGACGACGCCGACCTCACTGTGCTTTGTTGCCGGCGTATCTGTGCCCTAGATCGCTGGAAATCCAGAAATTTGAGTAGGTCTTTGGTTAGGAGTAGCAACTCAAGCCTTGGTGTTCTTTTCCGTGCCCTAATTCCCCTGTTATGTCTTCCTTCAGCCACCTCCTACGGTGAACCAGCAGGGGAGCATCCAAAACTGGTGAGTTTGGGTTTGATTATTTCTGTCCTATTAGATTTAGATCCTATTGGTGGGATCAGGATATATTAAAGGGTTGAGAATTTATCTGTGGACTGATTATGGCAGCGGAGGCGTTGGGTGGCTTCTGGAACAGCTAGTTGCTTCTGGTGGAGTAGAGGATTGGTGACATTAAGCAATTACTTCGTCCAACAGCAATTTTCCTTGCCTGTGGATTAACAGGAGCGGCTGAGAAATAAGGTAAGGTGTAGGGCATTTGATACATGCTATATCATGGTTGATCATGTTTTAGATTCATGTGTAATTGGATTTAAGTTTTGGATTAATTAGAATCGATTGAGGAGTTAGGTGATCCAATTAGAGTTTATGATTGGATCTGGATTTATGTTAGCTTCTCGAGGATTTGATTTAGCTAATTTATTATATGTAATTAGCTAAAACTGGACACCATGTATCACAGGACGTTGACACGAGACGAGCGTCTCGACGTCGGATTTGGACTGGATTTGGACCTTCCGATTGGATGCGGGTACCTCTTGACTTATCTTTTATGATATTGTCATTGGATATGTATAGTATTTTATAACTACATGCAATGAACATGTTTGCCTTTGGTATGTCACTGTTTGATATCCATAGCATGTTAGGTTTGTCACCTGTGATGTATCCGTAATTATATCTCGTGATTTGTTGCCATGATTATCTTGTTACTATGAGTATCTTAGTTTCTAGAGTGACATACCATGCTTACTGAGGTTAGGACTAGGATTTGGATTGTTGTTTCTGGCCTGTGTATCTTGATTATCTGATACTTAGGTTTTTGGGCCATATCAGATTTGTGTACCTCTATTTGTGTATCATATATGATTCGGGTGTTTAGACCCTGATTCTTTGATCTGTGTATATTGTTGGTACATATGCTATGGAAGAGGGATATGATTTGGGTCTAGGTTGTTATACCTTAGAGGACTTGTATACCCTAGATCCGTGGATTTGACTTACTGATACTGTGGTACCCATATTATGTATATATGGATTTTTCTATGCTGATCAGGATATTCCATACTTATTATGTTCAGGACATAGGGTTATTGATATTCTATCTGACCTGTGTACTCTAGATCTTGGTATGTGACCATCGCTTTTACAGTACCCATTTTGTATGTATGGATATGGTTATGTTGATCAGTTTTTGCCATGCTTAGTGTCATGCATCATGATTGCATGCTGTGCGATAGTCGACTCCATTGTTGTTGAGCACATCGCCAGTTACATGGATCTGCACACACCACCACTCATGGGTTAGTGGTCGATTCAGGCAGTGTGTGTTGCAGCAGGGACTTTGTTTGGCTACGTTGGTCCGCTCATGGGTAGTGTGACACAACGTGTTAGCCGGCAGGGATTCCTCCCCGTCATCGTGTACCGGGAGTTGAGAGCATTGAGCTCCCCCATTTATGATTTGGGGTCACAGGACAGGAGTACTCCGACAGCATCCCGTCCACTCGGTCACTCATCAGGAGCAGTGACGACAGAGTGTACGGTTGTCACAGCCCTACCCACTCGGTCTCGCCATTTGTGTGTGAGATGACTGACTGGCGTCAGGGGTGACCAAGACGCATCATTGACATCATATGCATTGATGCATTTATTTCTTGTGATTGTGTTTGCTGCATTTGGTTGGATGCATATGTTTGACATGCATACAGGATTTAGGGCACTTCCGGTTTGACGACCCTTTTGTTTGGATAGGAGTTCCTGGTGAGTACAGCTTCCTTAGTTACCTTTCAGTTTTGCATCTTTCCTAGATATATGATTAGGAAGCTATATTCCAGGTTTATTGCTGTTAGATATATCTTACTAGGCATGTCTATTGGTATTCGCTGAGTTGTTGAACTCACCCCCGTGGACTCTATATTTTTCAGGTACCAGGTTATTTATGGTGTCGCTTGGAGCATCCTGTCTGCTGGTCCCCACGTCACATCAGAAGACTTATCGATTTCACGTATGTTTTGTTTGTTTATGTATCAGTTTGTTTAGCTCTGTACTCCGGTTTTGTTTTTGGAGTGTTGATGTCGTTATGTGGTATTTTGTATTTGTTGTTGGTTGTGTAAGCCTAGCCGGCTAGCAGTTTTGTGTTTTGGTTTTGGTACAGCCGAGTGGGCTGCTTTATTTTTTTTTTACTGCGTGGTTGTGAAATTTGATATAAGCTGCGTGGTGTTTGTTTTCTTTATTGTTATTATTCCATCGCATGTGGCTGAGGTATATAGTGCTTGTAGAAAAGTTTGGATTGTCCATGCAGGGAGATCTTAAATTTCTTGGACGGAGACTCCTCTAGGCGTGACAATTAGTGGTATCGAGCGGTATCGATACTTGCTATATGTTCGGATTTTCGAGATGTATCGATATCAATTTATTTGGTATCGGAGATCGACTTATGAGTCTTATTTCCGGTGTTTCGTTTCATGTTTTGGTCTTCTCGATGTGACTTTTCGGATTTTGGGACTGGCAGCGGCCAAGCTGTAGGAGGTATGTTGGTATATGTTATCCTATCTTTTTGGTTAGTTTATGCCCTGTTCATTATTACAGTCTATGGCATGTATTAGCACTCTTTACTAGTGCTTGTCTGGTTGTTGTAGCATATATTATATGTGATGGGTTATCCACTGATCTTGATTGACCTTAATAGAGATTAAGGATTATAGGCTTTGGTGATTTTACATATCATACCCCTAGTAGGTTTAGCTTCTGTTACTACTATTTGGTTAGCAGATTGAGGCACATACCAGCCTCTTTATTAGCTATGTAGTGGATAGTATTTACCTATTTATGTTGACCTAGCCAGTAGTATATCATGTTATTTTAGTTAATTTCATCAGTAAATATTGATTTACTCTTGTTAGATCAGTCAGTAGGAGTCTGATTTACACTTATTGATCTGGGTAGTCGTATATTGATATACCTTAGTTGCTTGTGGAGGATTAAGGTATTCTTGATTAGTTAGAAGATGATTGATTTAGTTTTGTTGGTTTGATCAGTAGAGGATAATTATACTCTATTTTTAGAGGTTCGAATCTTTTGATTTTTCGTGCTTAGTTGGATATTATGAGCACATTGGAGTACATGACTGTTACTGACGTGGGAAAAGACTGAATTAGCCGTATATCGTTGTTGGTTTGGTCAGTCTTTAGAGGATTGATTTATCCTATTCCGTGGTTACTTTAAAGTTAGACTGTAAGTACCTTGTAGGATAACTTAGAAGGTGGCGTAGGGTTTGTGTGGTAGATTGGATTTAAAATATGTTGATTAAATCGGTGTTATGTTAGATGCAGGATGTGGAATGTCTGCATTATGTCATTTGTTGGACTACCTTGTCAACCCATTTTCTTATCAGCGGGTGACCCACTATGATATTGATAGGGTTGACTATAGATTTGATTTGCTTACTGGGTTGTTATACCCTAGGCTAACCACAGTGATCTGTGGTAGAGAGATCTTGTGCAGTCTCTAGCTAGATAGTTAGGTGCTTGGGTACTTATGTATTGCCCACATGTTATGGATCGTTTGTGGTAGAGCGTAGCTACCACATATTCTGGATTCCCACATATTTAGGGATTGTTTTGTAGTGGTTTGTTGCTCCTACATATTGCGGATTGTTTGTAGCGGAGCATTGCTCTCATATTTATTGTGGATACATATTTTGGATTATTTGTGGTGGAGCGTTGCTCCCACATATGGAGGATTTCTTGTGGTAGAGCGTTGCTCCCACATATGTGGTATTTCGTGTGATAGAGCATTGCTCTCACACTGGAGGTTCTATTCTTTGGTGATTATATATCGTTGGTGATTGGATCTGTTTATTGTTGAGGATCTTATGGTTAGGAATGTCTGTGATACGGACATTATGTGTCTTGGTTTTACCATTAGTTCTTGAGGTGCCCTAGATGTTATCATGGACTCGATGATTGGGGTATCCCTAGAATGTTTGGATCAGTTTCCATTGTCTTTGTTGACGATGTTGTGATTTATTACGGATTTGAGGTGAGTCACGTACATTACCTTTGCATAGCTCTAAAGATGTTTCGACGAGAACATGTATATGTGATTATCAGTAGTGCTGATTTGGTTATCTTCTGTGAGATGTTTGAGACACACGGTCACCAGTAGGAGTATACCGTGGTTCCACAGGAGATCGAGGTTATTACCGTTGGGAGTAGACGGAGTCGATATAAGAGGCTCGCAACTTCCTTTGTTTGACTCGATATTTCCGGAGATACGTTGAAGGATTCTCACGGATTGCTATGCTACTTACACGCCTGATCAGGAAAGGCGTGAAGTTCACTTGGACTGAGGTTTGCAAGACCAGCTTATAAGAGCTGAAGCGGAGTTTAGTGTTGGCTCCGATTTTTGGTTGTACCTTCTAGAGAGGACGAATTCGTGCTCTATACCGATGCATCTCTACTGGGTTTGGACGCTGTTTTGATGCAGCACGATAGAGTAGTCTCCTATGCTTCTCGTCGGTTGAAGAAGCATGAGAAGAACTACCCTGTACATGATCTGCAGCTTGTCGCTATTATTTTTGCCATGAAGATTTGGCGACATTATTTATATGACGTTACATTTGAGATTCTCACTGACCATAAGAGTCTCAAATATCTGTTTTACTTAGAAGGAACCTAATCTCAGACAGAGGAGGTGGATGAAGTTCCTGAAGGATTTTGATTGTACCATTAGCCATCATTTGGGGAAAAGCTAATGTGGTTGTCGTTGTACTTAGACGGAAGTCTAAAGGGACTTTAGCTTGCCACGGAGTTGTGGTCACAGACTTGATTCAGGGCTTCTCCGAGTTAGACCTTGAGGAGAAGGGACAGACAGAGCAGGGTATTATTGTTACCGTGGTTGCTCAGTCGTCGATCAGGACGAGAATCCGAGAGCCCTAGTTGTTTATAGTTTATTTGCAGTCGGATAGTTTCCGAGCAGCAGACCGAGTTCACACGAGACGAGGAGGGTGTTATACACTTTCGAGGCAGATTATGCGTACTCCAGTCTCATCCGGTCTTATGGAAGTTACTTCCGGAGGTTCATCGCTCATGATTTGCTGTCCACCCTGGTGGTACCCGTATGTACCCAGAAATTTGAGGTGTTTCTGTTGGTGGAACGACATGAAGGGAGACATCGCGGATTTTGTAGCTAGATGTCTTGTCTGTCAGCAAGTGAAGGCCGAGCACCAGAGACCTGTCGGTTTATTTCAGCGGATTTCTATTCCTGAGTGGAAGTGGGATCACATTACCATGGACGTTGTGATAGGGTTGCCGAGGACACGACGAGGACATGACGCGATTTGGGTAATTGTTGATCAATTAACCAAATCCGTGCACTCGTTAGCGATCCGGAAGATTGATTTCCTGGATCGATTGGTAGATCTATTTTGCCGGGAGATCATCAGATCACGTGATGTTCTGTTGACTATTATTTCGGATAGAGACCTTCGGTTCACGTCTCATTTCTGGCAGAGTCTACAGCAGCCTTTAGGCACTGAGCTGTGTTACAGTACAGTTTTCTATCCGCAGACAGATGGACAGTCAGAGTGGACCTTTCAGACTCTAGAGGATTTGCTGAGATTGTGTGTGTTGGATTTTGGAGGCAGTTGGGAGGACCATCTGCCATTTGTAGAGTTCGCCTACAACGACAGCTTTCTTTTGGCTATCCGGATGACGTTGTTTGAAGCGTTATATAGTAGGCCTTGTTTGGACACCCATCCTCTGGGATGAGGTTGGGGAGGCCCAGCTGTTGGGACCTCATAGAGCTCAGCATGACGCAGAGTTGGTCCGTACTATCTGACGGAGAATGTTGGAGGCACAGGATCGCCAGAAGAGTTATGCTGATCGGAGACGCAGACCACTAGAGTTTTCTGTTGGCGATCATGTATTTCTGCGAGTTTCACCCACGAAAGGGGTGAAGAGATTTGGCCTCAGAGGTAAGCTAGCTCCGCGGTACATTGACCCTTCCGAGATCTTGGAGAGGATCGGAGCGGTAGCTTACTGGTTATCACTACCACCGTTCCGGTCAGGCGTACACGATGTATTGCATGTATCTATGCTGTGGAGATACGTGCTCGACACGACACATGTGCTGGCAGATATCCCAGTTTCAGTTCAGCCTGACGTCACCTATGAGGAGGTTCCGGTACGAATTCTAGACCGGGAAGAGCATTAGTTACGGAACAAGACTATCCGACTGGTTAAAGTCGGATGACAGTATCATTTGGACGAGGAGATTATTTGGGAGCTCGAGGATACTATCCGAGCTCGATACCCCATCTTTCATTTGAGGTATGTGATTAAATTTACCGTTAAACATTTATACTTTATACCTGTTGTTGGTAGATAACGAAATTTGGGGACCAAATTTTTATTAGTGGGGGAGAATGTAAAATATCAGAAAAATGGCGAATAATGATAAGGGAATTTTCTGGAATTTTTGGAAATTTTTCGGGAATTTTTCGGAGCTCGTATGGACGAGTTAACGGGGATAAGATTTGGGTTCCGGGAAAGCCTGTTTTGGCTACTCATTTAAGTGAGGAAAAGTTTACTTTTTCCTTTATTTTTCTTTTATTTCTTTCTTTATTTCTCTTTTCCTCCGTTCCTTTCCCTCGCCGAACCCCTCACCCGACCCGACGGTTTCCCTTTCTTCCCCGATTCTTCACTGTGCCGTTTCTTCCCCACACCGGCGACGCTGACTTCACCGCCATAGCGCCGGCCACTGCCTCCTCTTCTCCGAGCCTGATCTCTGCCCACCGACGCCGAGTCGTGCGCTAGTTTTCACTGCCGCCAGCAACGCCACTGTGCTTTGCCGGTGCCCCTTCCTTGTGCCCTAGCGCCGGCGACGCTCGAGCGACCGCCGACCGAGTCTCCTTTCTTCTCTTCTTGCGCCGACACTGACTCCCCGACTGTAGACGCCTCTGATCTCCTCTTCGCGACATTTTTCTTCTGCCATAGTGCCTGTGCCGTAGCCGCCGAGTACCGTCGACACCACCTGGCACAACCGAGCCTCTCCCACTTCGTGAGTTGATGCCGGCCACCACAGACGACGCCGACCTCACTGTGCTTTGTTGCCGGCGTATCTGTGCCCTAGATCGCTGGAAATCCAGAAATTTGAGTAGGTCTTTGGTTAGGAGTAGCAACTCAAGCCTTGGTGTTCTTTTCTGTGCCCTAATTCCCCTGTTATGTCTTCCTTCAGCCACCTCCTACAGTGAACCAGCAGGGGAGCATCCGAAACTGGTGAGTTTGGGTTTGATTATTTCTGTCCTATTAGATTTAGATCCTATTGGTGGGATCAGGATATATTAAAGGGTTGAGAATTTATCTGTGGACTGATTATGGCAGCGGAGGCGTTGGGTGGCTTCTGGAACAGCTAGTTGCTTCTGGTGGAGTAGAGGATTGGTGACATTAAGCAATTACTTCGTCCAACAGCAATTTTCCTTGCCTGTGGATTAACAGGAGCGGCTGAGAAATAAGGTAAGGTGTAGGGCATTTGATACATGCTATATCATGGTTGATCATGTTTTAGATTCATGTGTAATTGGATTTAAGTTTTGGATTAATTAGAATCGATTGAGGAGTTAGGTGATCCAATTAGAGTTTATGATTGGATCTGGATTTATGTTAGCTTCTCGAGGATTTGATTTAGCTAATTTATTATATGTAATTAGCTAAAACTGGACACCATGTATCACAGGACGTTGACACGAGACGAGCATCTTGACGTCGGATTTGGACTGGATTTGGACCTTCCGATTGGAGGCGGGTACCTCTTGACTTATCTTTTATGATATTGTCATTGGATATGTATAGTATTTTATAACTACATGCAATGAACATGTTTGCCTTTGGTATGTCACTGTTTGATATCCATAGCATGTTAGGTTTGTCACCTGTGATGTATCCGTAATTATATCTCGTGATTTGTTGCCATGATTATCTTGTTACTATGAGTATCTTAGTTTCTAGAGTGACATACCATGCTTACTGAGGTTAGGACTAGGATTTGGATTGTTGTTTCTGGCCTGTGTATCTAGATTATCTGATACTTAGGTTTTTGGGCCATATCAGATTTGTATACCTCTATTTGTGTATCATATATGATTCGGGTGTTTAGACCCTGATTCTTTGATCTGTGTATATTGTTGGTACATATGCTATGGAAGAGGGATATGATTTGGGTCTAGGTTGTTATACCTTAGAGGACTTGTATACCCTAGATCCGTGGATTTGACTTACTGATACTGTGGTACCCATATTATGTATATATGGATTTTTCTATGCTGATCAGGATATTCCATACTTATTATGTTCAGGACATAGGATTTTTGATATTTTATCTGACCTGTGTACTCTAGATCTTGGTATGTGACCATCGCTTTTACAGTACCCATTTTGTATGTATGGATATGGTTATGTTGATCAGTTTTTGCCATGCTTAGTGCCATGCATCATGATTGCATGCTGTGCGATAGTCGACTCCATTGTTGTTGAGCACATCGCCGATTACATGGATCTGCACACACCACCACTCATGGGTTAGTGGTCGATTCAGCAAAGTGTGTTGCAGCAGGACTTTGTTTGGCTACGTTGGTCCGCTCATGGGTAGTGTGACACAACGTGTTAGCCGGCAGGGATTCCTCCCGTCATCGTGTACGGGAGTTGAGAGCATTGAGCTCCCCATTTATGATTTGGGGTCACAGGACAGTACTCCAGCAAGATCCCGTCCACTCGGTCACTCATCGGGGGCAGTGACGGTGTACGGTTGTCACAACCCTACCCACTCGGTCTCGCCATTTGTGTGAGATGACTGACTGGCGTCAGGGGAGACCAGGACGCATCATTGACATCATATGCATTGATGCATTTATTTCTTGTGATTGTGTTTGCTGCATTTGGTTGGATGCATATGTTTGACATGCATACAGGATTTAGGGCACTTCCGGTTTGACGACCCTTTTGTTTGGATAGGAGTTCCTGGTGAGTACAGCTTCCTTAGTTACCTTTCAGTTTTGCATCTTTCCTAGATATATGATTAGGAAGCTGTATTCCATGTTTATTGCTGTTAGATATATCTTACTAGGCATGTCTATTGGTATTCGCTGAGTTGTTGAACTCACCCCCGTGGACTCTATATTTTTCAGGTACCAGGTTATTTATAGTGTCGCTTGGAGCATCCTGTCTGCTGGTCCCCACGTCACATCAGAAGACTTATCGATTTCACGTATGTTTTGTTTGTTTATGTATCAGTTTGTTTAGCTCTGTACTCCGGTTTTGTTTTTGGAGTGTTGATGTCGTTATGTGGTATTTTGTATTTGTTGTTGGTTGTGTAAGCCTAGCCGGCTAGCAGTTTTGTGTTTTGGTTTTGGTACAGCCGAGTGGGCTGCTTTATTTTTTTTTACTGCGTGGTTGTGTCAGCCAGAGGCTGAATTTGATATTAACTGCGTGGTGTTTGTTTTCTTTTATTGTTATTATTCCAGCCGCATGTGGCTGAGGTATATAGTGCTTGTAGAAAAGTTTCAGATTGTCCGCCGTACAGGGGAGATGCTGCCGAAATATCTTCGGACAGAGACTCCTCTGGGCGTGACATCTTCGGAACCAATCCTCCACTCTCCGAGTCGAATCTTGGACAGAAATCTCCCCTTGAATGGCTGGAAACCGCCCCAAGAACATATCTCCCCCAAAGGGAGAGCCTCCCCTTTCAAAAGGGATGAAGCTCTATATATAGAGGGGGCAAATTTGGGTGCCACACGGCCCAGGGCACGACCGTGTGAGATCCACACGGCCAGGGCAATCCTCCTCTCGGCTAGGGTCGCACGGCCTTGTGATGGTCACACGGCCAAGCCATGTACTTCCTCTGCTTGCTTGCACGACCGTGTGAAACCACATGGCCTGGCCGTTTCTCCTATACGAAAGTGTTGCACGGCTGTGTGGGACGCACAACCATGCCAATTTCTGGCTCTGGAAAGGTTGCACGGCCATGTGAAACCACACAGCCTAGGCAGTCTTAGTCACTGGAGGGGCTACACAACCATGTAATTATACACAGCTATGTACTGGTTGGTTGAAGGAGGGTGGCACGACCCCCATCACCACATGGTCGAGATCATTCCCCTTTGCAAGGCGGTGTGGCAGTCATTGCCCAAGTTGTTATTCTCCATTTGGTTGTAGAATCATCCACGGACATCAATTCTTCTCCAAATTTGACTCCTGAAAGCATAAAATGCACAAGAGTAGATCTCCGAACAAAGAGAAGTATTTATGCTAAAAGCAAAGCAAGAAGCATGAAAGTGCATAGATAAAGCATGTACAAAACATAAGATTGTACGTCAAAACATGCTAAACAAGTGTATAAAATCTATGCACTTCACACCCCCAGACTTAGACTTTTGCTTGTCCTCAAGCAAAATGTCATAATCAAGATTTATGTATTCAATAATGCATCATAATCCTTAGTGTACATTCCTAATTCTATCAAGAAGTTTCATTGATGAGCATGATCATGGAAATAACTCAAGTATGGCTTAAGCATAAGTATCTTGTGCACAGTGCAAAGTAATCCCCAAACTCTTCAAGTTTTCAATCTATGTCCTAGCCAAGTTGTCATCCAATTGAGTTCCTAATATTTCCGATGATAGACACTTACCTACCACACACTTGGTTCGTATTTCTCAATCAACCCAAGGTCTCAAAGGCGTGCTCGATATCAAGAGAACTATAGGAGTCATTTCCCCAGTAACCTAACTCGGTCTCAAAGGGGTGACTAGCTAGTTTCCACTCACGACAACTATTTTTTATATCCCTTTTTCACTAATTTTTTTTTCATTTCATTTTTTTTTTCATGCACCCCTTTTTTACATTAAGTGATTAAACACATAAGCTCATAGGCAAATAAGTTGGGATATTTTGATTTTTCCAAATGAGCTTTTCAAGATTCGAGCCTCATCTAGTAACCAAAATGAAGTTTGAGAAATCACCATGGAAACCAAGTACTAAACAAATAGGATGAATCATGACTATTTTAATGATATCAACTATTCAAGCTCAAGTAAAGTGAAGTGAAGGTAAGATCTTTAAGGTTAAACCAAAACTCTAACTTATTTCCATATGATACTTAGCTTATTTCATGATACTTAAGATAGAGAAAATAAGTACATTAGACATATTAGCATCATTTACAATATTATGAATCAAGATAAAGAATGTGCTAACAATTTTACTTTTGAACAAGAAAGCATAAAAGTGAGGATTTGATGTTCTCTTCAATGGGGATGCCGCAAAACTTTTAAAAAATAGTCAAGTGACTATCAAAACAAAATAAACTTCTAAAAAAACAGAAAATGCAAAAAATTTTAGGTTTTTCAAACCACCCCCCCCCAGACTTAACCTCTTCATCGTCCCGATGAAATCAATATGGTGGAGGAGGTGAACGAGGGAAAGGAGGTCTACGTCGTTCCCCAATAGGAAAACTAGGAAAACCAGGGGTTTCACTCAGGAATCTATGATATTCATAAAGGGCATCTATTTGTTGGCTAGTAATACTCATGCCCTGCATAAAATCCCTCATTCTAGCTTGGTCAATATCATAGTCCTTTACAAATTCAGCCATTTGACCTTGAAATTTCCTCGTAAACTGAAAGTAATTTTGTACTTCTCTGAACTGGTTATCAGATAAAGAAAAACAACTTTCCAACATTCTTCGTTGGACATTTTGCTTCTCATGAAGTGAGTCCAGAGATGCACAGAAATTTGAAAAATCAAATCTGGAGGAACCCGTACCATAGGCAAAAAATTGCCTAGAGGGCTCCGGATGTCCGGAGGGCTGCGGGTATCCAAATGACGAGGGCTCAAGGTGTGGCTCTGTGTCTCCAGATATAGAAGGGACATTCTCGGGATCTAAATCTGTAATTACCCAATTAGCAGGGTTGCGAATAGAAGTTCGTTCGGGACAAGGAAGAGGTAAAGGAAAACCATTCGACCTAGGAAATGCAAAACCATTCTCACCCCGACAAATTATTTTCATAGCAAGACATGCATCAATGTCTATCATGTCATTGCCATGGATGACTTCCAACTCATCTAAATCAAGTTCTAAATTTATAGCTATTTGAGCAATCAACCCACCAAAAACAATTGATCCAGAGGATGCCCTCCCGGCTCTCACAATGGTTTGCAAAAAATGAAAATCGGAATTGAAGTCAACCTTATGTAGCATAGCCCATAGAGCGTAAAGCTCTACTTTCTTGATGACTCCATCACTTTCCCCCTACCAAAAATAGTTTTACTCATAACACGATGTAAGTATCTAAAGACGGAGTTTTGCATGTGAGAAGCCTTAGCTATCGAGGGCTCATAAGGTTGTTCTAATCCAGTGATCGAATTCCAAAATTGATTCCAATTAAACCTAGAATCAAACCTGCGAGAGCTACCGGTAGACAATCCAAAACAAGTGTTAAAGTCACTAAATGTCCATTGAAACTCTTGATTCATAAGCCTAAAAGTAATCTTACCAGCATAGTCATCCTCATTGGCAAAGTGAACATCTAATGAATTTAAGAACTCCAAAATAATGCGAGGATATATAGGTAGATGTGTATACAAAATGTCATTCCAATCTAGGAACCCAATCATCCAATCTATATCGTCTCTAATTCCTAACATGTCTAAAACAGTTGGGTCCATATAGCGTGTACACACAAGCTTTCTATTGACAAGAATTTCAAATCTAGATTTATGATCTGCATTTCTAAAAATGATATTGAATTTATTGTCATTAACTTCGTTACGTGCTATCCTCTTTCCTTTGCGTTTTGCTAGTTGTTTTCCTTTTTCCCTTGTTGGCTCCTTTCCTCCGCTCGATCCACCACTTCCCTTGCAAAGTTTCTTCAGAATATTGGACATGTTGTCAAGATTAAGTGGGGAAAGGTGCTATTTTTGGTTGGAGAAGACAGATCTTGAAGGAATAGATCTTGAGAAACAAGATCTTTAGATATACGAAGTCTAGATCTTGATGAAGTTTGTGGAGAAGAAAGAGTTTGAGTTCTAGATCTGAGAAGGTTTAGGAGAAAGGTTGAAGAAGAAGGGAGTTTGGGGGGAAAGGATGCTTTGAGAGGGTGAGGGTGTGTGGCCGACACGGCCCATGTATGGCCGTGTATAACAGACACGACCAAGGCAATTGCTCCACACGGGTCGTGTGGATCTACATGGCCTTATCCTTCCTCTCCTCGAGAGACCTTACACGGCCATGCTAATCAGCACGACCACAGCCATCTCCTCTTCGAATGAATTTGCATACCCATCCAAGGGACACGGCCGCATCCTTTTCTTTGTCGGGTTGGTTCGCATGGCCATCCAGATATGCACGACCTCAACCTTTTTCTTTTCCGTTCAACTCACATGGCAGTGTATGGTACACGGCCGAGATCCCTTCCTCCTCTGGAATCACCAAACGGCCGTGTCTGGTACACGGCCTAGCTCTTTTTCTCCTCGGGTGTGCTTACACGACCATGTCATGTAGACACGACCCTAGCATCCTTCTCTTCTGTAAGATGTACCTAGTCGTGTATGGCACACGACCAAGCTCTGTTTTGCTCCAAATGAATGTTCTACTCCTTCATTGCTTCTCCAATACTTCCATGCCCATGAAGAAGTCATGGCCAACTCATGGAAGCGAAATTTCAACCTGAAAATAAAAGAAACAACGAATTTAAAAGTATCAACTATTGAAATGAGAGAACTAAAACTGAAAAGAACTAAAAGAACCCTTGGGTTGCCTCCCAAGAAGCGCTTGTTTAAGGTCTTTAGCTTGACTGTTCTCCCTGCTCTGGAGGACGAGGTTTAGAAAAGTAAGATTTTTTTTTTCTTCCAAACCCATGCCATGTACGTATCTCTTAAGACGCTGCCCATTTACCTTAATAGTTCCCAACTCTTTATTTCCAATATCCACTGTTCCAAAAGGATACACTTTCTTAACTTCGAATGGACCTGACCATCGTGACTTAAGATTTCCTAGAAAAAGTTTTAACCTTGAATTGAATAACAGGACTAAATCTCCTTCCTTAAAATCTCTTCATGAAATATGTTGGCCATGCCACTTCTTCGTCCTTTCCTTATAAGACCGAGCATGTTCATAGGCAGTTTTCTTTTTTCTCCTGCTAGGTTGAGATCCATAATAAGTTTTGTGATTGCCCAATAAGCTTTATGTTCCAATTCTACTGGAAGATGACATGGTTTTCCATAAACTAACCGGAATGGAGACATGCCAATTGGAGTCTTGTAAGCAGTACGATAGGCCCATAAAGCATCATCTAGCTTCAACGACCAATCCTTTCATGAAGTAGAGACTGTTTTCTCTAGTATAGCTTTGATTTCACGATTTGATATTGTTGGATCGAGAAGCACTAGAGGGGGGAGATGAATAGCGCTCGTGACTTTCACTCATTTCGGAATCGGAAAACTCAAGTAATAAACGTAGCAGAAATTAAAATAACAATCACACACAAAAACACAAGGAGTTACTTGGTTCGGAGCCTGTGGTGACTCCTACTCTAAGACCCACAATCGTTGATTGCTTCCGGTGGGCAACAACTATAAGCTCGAAAAGTTATTACAAACTAATTACAATTTGAACTATAAAGAAAAAGTAGTACCGACAACAAGAATATCAAATTTGAAGCTCGGGGTTGTTGGGATGATGTTGCAGCACTTCGGAATCGTCTTGTTAGTAGCTTGTTGCGTAAGGATTGCTTGGAAGTTGATATTTTGAGTTGCTGGTCGAGACTCCCTTATAAATGGTGTTCAAGGCGCCTCCATCAAGCTCCAAGGCGCCTTAGATCCTAAGTTTTATCTCGCTTCGATCGCTGTCGATCAGGCTTTGACCGCTGCTCATTATCCACCTGAAGGCGCCTTCAATGCTGCTCCAAGGCACCTTCGAGCAGTGATCCAAGGCGCCTTCAGTCCCCATGAAGGTGCCTCCAGCTCCCCTAGACAGCTGGCTTCGGCTTGCACCCGAGGCGCCTCCAAGTTCCATGGGGGCGCCTCGGACACTGTTTATCTGAGGTGAAAGTTGCTCCTTTGTACCTACAAAATGTGTTAGTCCCAAACACATACCCTGGAAAAAAAAGTTAGCACACAATAGACATAATAAATAAAATATTGATAGTCTTCGGACTATCCTGGGTCTGACTTTAGATTTCCAACCGAAAATCCTAGGTCGACCCGACACCTATTTTTCCCTCTGTGGGGAACGCGTCCTCACTTACTCCTCTCAGGAGAGTTACCTGTTGCCAGTACGATCCTCTGGATCGATTGGACTTTTGCTCAGTGCTCGATGCTTCTGGACTTTCTGCTGGACGCCCGCTCCCCGACCCATCCAGTCTTCCACCTGGTTCACGAAACCAGGACTTTCCACCTAGGGTTATCACCTCCTAGGACTTTTACCTGAAGCCCTCGACCCACCAAGACTTCCCGCATAGGGTTACCACCCCCTATGACCTAGGGTTACCACCCCCTAGGGTTTTCTACCTACCTAACCTCAGTTAGGACTTTTGCCTAAGTACACATAGGACTTTCCTGCAAGCTCAATCAAACTGTTAGATCACAACATAACCTTAACTTTGAATCCTTTGCCAATATCAAAATATTGGTTCGATCGTCGGATGCTTCCCGCACCAACAATCTCCCCTTTTTTGATTATGGCAATTTAAATTCAAAGTTAAGTAAAACAGACATAAGTAAATGAATATATCAATAAACATATGCATGCTTTTTAAGTAAAAAGTTCAAGTAAGAACGTAAGCAAGCTAAATGTCTAAGGCTCCCCCTTAATAAGAACTCTCTTAACCTTAATTTGAATTTGTCCTACTCTCCCCCTTTGCCATATATCAAAAAACTTTTGTAGGGAAAAGACAAAATGAAAGGACTAAGTTTTTAAATATGTTTTCAAAGAAGTTATACTTGTTTTTGAAGTAAGCAAATCAAAGCAGAAGAAATATTTTAAACATGAAGTTGGTTTTAAGAAAAGTTTAGTAATTTAGCTAAGAAGATTTTTCTTTGAACCGAAAGATAGCTAAATTGACATTTCTTTACTTT
Source organism: Zingiber officinale (assembly GCF_018446385.1). Lineage (NCBI taxonomy): Eukaryota > Viridiplantae > Streptophyta > Magnoliopsida > Zingiberales > Zingiberaceae > Zingiber > Zingiber officinale. The sequence continues at coordinate 55,817,284 of NC_055986.1, forward strand.
TGAACAACTCCTTTTACTTAGCCAAATTTTGAGGTTAAAAAAAATGATTTTTGAGAGGCATTTGAAAATAGTAAATTTAAGTTTTGCAATTTAAAAATGACTTAGCTAGTTTCGAAAGACTTTGTTGAAAAAATTTTCGTTAAAAAAAATTTTAAAGCCTTTTAAAAGACATTAATTTCGAAAAGCTTTTCGAATAATTTTTAAAAGCTTAAAAAAATAAACTGAGACTTTTTGTAAAATGCTTGAACAGAACATGTAAGTAGTTAATTTTGAAGACGGCTATAGAAGTCATAAAACATTTAGACGAATAAAGAATCTTAAATTAAAGGCAAAGGAGGAGCAATTAATTGAGAACCTAATGTCCAAGCATGAGTCAAGTTAAATGGATTTCAAATTAACCAATTTCCTTTAGTGAGGTATCAGAGCCCTAAAGTGCAAGCATGAGTTAACTTGACATTTTAATATCCTTAACCAACTGTTTAACCTTTAGTTACTTGCTGAATACCTAGAGGGCAACAGTTTTCACTTGGTTAGTCAAGTTAAGTTAGTAATCTAGTTAGATTTGACTAGGGCTGGATTATTTAACTTGATTAATGTAAAGTTAGTTTTTAACGCCTAGACTCACTATGATGCACAGAAATAAGAATTCTGGAGTCTAGGCTGTACCCTATGCATCTCACGCCGTTTTATGTTTCTTTCAAAACACAAACAAGTTATGCCTAGTGTGTTTCTTAGATGCTCTGGTTGAAACTAGGGGAACATGATTTCTAGGGGGAAGATCCTAGGCTAAGTCCAAATTTTGAAAAACTAATAAGATTGGGATTTTGAAAACATTATTTTTCCTAGAATTTTAAAAGATAATTTTAAGATTAAGCAATTTTGAAGATCAACAAATTTTTTTTAAAATTAGATGTAGGAAATTTGTTTGAAAATCAAGATCTATTCTACCCAACACATTCCTACTTATGCAGAATTAAGCAAATAAAAGAACATAAAAAGACTAGTAAGCAGAAGTAAGCAGTGTAACTAAATTCTACTAAGCACAAGTTCAACTAGACTAGGAAATGAAAGTGTCTATGTCCAAAATCCAAGGTACAATGCATGAAGAGATGGCATCAATGAGTGGGATCATCAGCTGGAGGGTCGTCAGCTTGAGGTGGTGCAATGGGCTTCTCGGGTGCAAGCTGTCCCTGCCGACATATCTCATCCCGGAGAGAGGCGAATCCGGCAGCTATCTCGGATCGGAGGGAGTGATGGCTATCTAGAACAGCCTATCGCGTCTGAATGGACTGAACCTCGAGATGAGCGAGTCTGTCCTCGACGGAGAGTGGTGCCGAAGTCGAAGGCCCGGTTGAAGTGGAAGGCCCGGCGGAGGTGGAAGGTAATGGATCTCCAGAAAACTCCTCTGCTAAGAAGTCGGGCCACTCCTCTCCCTCGCCCGGGACAATGTCGGGTGGTGCATCCTCTGCCTCTGGATCAATCAGAGCAGTAGCTAGCTGTGGTCGACCCCTCCAGGCTAGAATCCCCTCAGCAGTGACGTGAACACTGGCTAACTTAAGATTGTGCTGCCCAAACTTGTCATATAGGGTAAGAGGGATGACTGTCCCTCTGGTAGTGTTTATCCTAAGGGTCGAAAAGATGTAGGTCAAAACATGACAGTAGGGCATATGGACTACATGGGATATGACTGTACTAGATGCATAAATAATGTTCTGGAACATATGTAATACTATGTCTATTTCTAAACGGTGACTCAAGTCATACAAAAGGAATGAATGCCAGGGTCACATCTTCGGGACGTCTCGAGATGAGATCGGCAAGATACAGGTTGTCAGGACTCTATATATAACATAGTCCTGATCCCTAAGAGAGATTGACTTGAACTCAGTCAAGCGAAGTGGTCTCTCCTCCCCGAAAAAGTACATATAGATGGTATCTAATGTAATATGGGAGTAGGGATTGCCAAATGGCAAATCCCTACTAGGGTAGCATAGAAAGGGACATGTAGATGCCCTAAGCTCTAAACTAGTACAGATGAGTGAGGGGGTAATCTGGATGTCTGTCCCACCAACTCTGGTAGAATATGTACTATCATCAACCTGCTCGAGGTTGTGATAGAACTGTGCACATAAATCATGATTTACTGCATTACTACAATAAACTACTCTACCCAGTTGGTAGTACTCTATCATCTGGACTGATGGGTGACAAAACTGATCAAAAAATGACCTTCTTAGATATCAAGGTTTGATGGTTTCAAATGTGTATCTAGCAAAGTTAATCCTTTGCTGTTCTGAGGGGAATCTGAGATCCGTGGATGGGGTTCTAGCCGGAGTAGGATCAACATTGCGACGTTTCCTATTTTTGACAATATACAAGAAAAATAGCAAACACTAGCTCTAAAATCATGTAGGAGATGATAAAAACTCATGTACCTAGGAGGCATTGCTAGGTGTAGAGAGGGAAGAGTTGGCATGAAGGCGCCTTGGCTAAAGGATTTGAGTAGAGATCGCACGGCAAACTCGTGGGAACTTTCGGCAAAAGATGAACAGAAATATTTCTGTTCGTGGTAAAAAACTTGGGTTGAAGGCGCCTTATACGTGTTATAAGGCGCCATAGACATCCTATTTGAGGTGCCTCGGAGATGATCCAAGGCGCCTTAGACAAAGTCGGTGGGATTATTCCCACCGCTGTCGAGGGCGCCTCCCTTGTGAGGGAGGCGCCTCAGATAGGCGCCACGTTTTTTTTTTTACTCTTTAGGTTAATTAATTTTGAAAGAGTTTAAAGTTAAAAAATTAAATTTAAGTTAATTAATTTTGAAAAAGTTTTAAGTTAATTAAATTTTAAAAAATATTAAGTTAATTAAATTTTAAAAATATTTAAGTTAATTAAATTTGAAAAATATAAAGTTATTTAAACATGAAAAATATTAAGTTAATTAAATTTTGATAAATATTAAGTTAATTAAAATTTTAAAAAATATTAAGTTAATTAAAGTTTTGAAAAATATTAAGTTAATTAAAGTTTGAAAAATATTTAAGTTAATTAAATTTTGAAAAATCTTTAAATTAATTAAATTTTGAAAAATGTTTAAGTTAAAATTTTGAAAAATGTTTAAGTTAATTAAATTTTGAAAAAAATTAAATTTCAAAAATATTAAGTTAATTATATCTAAAAAATTTAAGTTAATTAAATTTCGAAAATATTAAGCTAATTAAAATTTGAAAAAAAATTAATTAATTAAATTTGAAGAATGTTAAAGTTAATTAAACTTTGAAAAATATTAAGTTAATTAAACTTTGAAAAATATTAAGTTAATTAAACTTGAAAAATATTAAGTTAATTAAAGTTTTGAGAAATATTAAGTTAATTAAATTTTGAAAAATATTAACTTAATTAAAGTTTGAAAAATGTTTAAGTTAATTAAATTTTGAAAAATATTTAAATTAATTAAATTTTAAAAATATTAAGTTAATTAAAATTTAAATTAATTTTAATTTTATTTTAATTTTATTTTAATTTTAATAATTAAATTTTAATTTAATTTTATTTAATTTTAATTTAAATTTAATATAATTTTTAATTAAATTTAATTTTTAATTTAATTTAATTTAATTTTTATTTAAATTTATTTTAATTTTTATTTTAATTTAAATTAATTTTTCTTTTAATTTAATTTAATTTTTCTTTTAATTTAATTTTTATTTTATTTTTGTCCTTAGTCATCTCACCCGATCTAGATTTTTCAATCAGGGGATCCTATAATTTTGTGAGATGAATTAGTTTCAATTATAGGGTTTGGTTTAACTTTATGTTAGATTTAGGTTTAGCTTTGACTGAACAAATAGGCATTCCTTGGATAAACTTCTGGGCTATAGTGAGTCACATGGACATCATTAAAGTAACCATGCCTTCGAGGTTTTCCAAATAGTCTTATCTACTGAACTTAGTACAAAACCTGGGTCTAATTAGTTAGGATCCATAAATGGTAGCTTCAGTCAGTTCCATTTAGCCAAATGCACCAGGTCGAAGTCATATCTTACTAGACATGCATAGACTAAGCTTCCCTAACGTACTATCATCCAATACTTCACCAGTACCGTGGGTCAAGTTAAGATTAGCCCTAATTATCCTGCCGGGTAGGTTACATTTGGTTACTCTGTTGAGTAGTTTCCTTTTGGAGGTGCCAGCTATTCTGGAGCCTCCATTATTGATTTTCCTTTTAACTTGTTTTTAAAGTTTTAATTTATTATTATATTCCTTTAAATTTATTTGTTAAGATAATTTTTATTTATTAAAATAATTTTAACTTAATTTAATTAATTATTTATTTGTTAAGATAATTTTTATATTTATTTATATAATTTTAATTTAATTTTATTATTTATTTATTTGTTAAGATAATTTTTATTTATTTATTTAGATAATTTTAATTTAATTTAATTATTTATTTATTTGCTAAGATAATTTTTATTTATTTATTAATTAAAATAATTTTTTTTTTGCTCCCCTTGAATCATAGCCTCGATAAGGTTTATCAAGGTAATGTACTTTATCCTTGGGGACCCAATATTGACCAAGTCCAAATTGATTGACCAAGTTGGACTTGGGTACCCATGCTTGGACTAGTTTTCTATTTGGTCTGTTGACTAAGGATTGATATGATCGATATTTCTTCTTAGTTTTGAAACCTAGTCCAGTTCTATTGTAAACGGCTCTCTGTGCCCCAAGAATTAGGTCAAGGTTCTTGGACCCCAAAGAAAACCGTTCTAAGGTCTTCTCCAAATCCTTGACCTGAGTTCTCAGACTAGAATTTTCTTCCTCAAGTTTTTGGACTTGAGTTGAATTTCTAGTCTGAACTGGGTCAGGCAAGGTTTTGGAGTTAGTCACTTCTTTAAGGACTGCTACTTCCTTTAGAAGTGACTTTACCCGAATGTTTGATTTTGCTAATTTACGTAATAAATAATTAACTAAATTATTTAACCGAGGAATACTTACAGAGGGATTGGGCCCTTCGGAAACGGATACGGATCCGAGGCTTCTGTCCGAGTCTGCTTCTGATTCGCTCTCGCTCTCGGACATGTTGATTTGGTCCCGGGCCATTAGTGCTAGGAGGCTCGTTTGTTCAAGCTCGTCGTCGGTATCTTCTTCTGAGGATTCTTCAAAGGTTGCTTTCAGCACCTTCTTCTTCCTCTGCTTCTTTACATCCTTCTGATTTGGGTAGTTGGCCTTGATGTGCCCCTTCTAGTTGTACCCGTAGCAGATCACCTCGAACTTGACTTTTGAACAAGGTTGAACCTCCTTGGATTGTACTGCCTTCTTTAGGTCTTTCTTGTTGAAGGCCTTCTTCTTCTTGTAGAACTTTTTCACAAGGTTCATGAGTTCGGTTGTCAGTTCGTCGTCTTCTTCGTCTGAGTCGGGTTCTTCTTCTGGCTCTGGTTCGATTCTTCGCCGTGTTCTTGGTTTGCGAGTTCTAGTGGTACCTGCAAGTAAAGTTATACCTTTCTCGATTGGCTGCGCGTTAGTCTGCTCATGTAATTCAAACTCAGAAAATAATTCATCTAGTTTTATACACGATAAATTCTTGGAAACTTTGTAGGCATTTACCATTGATGCCCACAATGTGTTCCTCGGAAAAGAGTTGAGTGTGTACCTTATGACGTCCCGATTCTTGACTTTCTGCCCGATTGCATGGAGGGAGTTGAGAATATCTTGTATGCGTGCGTGGAGTTGACTTGTTGTCTCTCCTTCTTGCATTTTGAGATTGTATAGTTTATTAAATAGTAAATCTCTTTTACTCACCTTGGTGTCGGAAGTGCCCTCGTGGAGTTCCATCAGTTTCTCCCATAGCTCTTATGCGCTGGAGAATGGTCCAACTCTGTTGAGCTCCTCCTTGGTCAGTCCACACTGGAGGGTGCAGGCCGCTCTGGCATTAGCTTCCACCTTCTTGATTAGAGTTGGTTCCCAGTTCTCACAGGATGTAGGCTTGCCGTCTTCGTCGGTTGGCAGTTGTAATCCAGTCTTGACGATCATCCACGTCTCGAACTGGATTTTTAGAAAGTTCTCCATTCGTCCTTTCTAGTACCCGAAATCTTCTCCGGTGAAGAGTGGGGGATGAATGGTGTTGTAACCCTCTTGTTGGGTCATTGATACCTTGCACGACAAAAACAATAAAATCTATTCCAAGACTTAGTCTTGGATTAGTAGTGCGGGAATATATAAGAAAAAACGAACTCAAGTGGTGTTGCACCAGCTTCGAGCAAAACCAATTCGAACGAGAAATAGATCGGAATATAGTAATTATACTAATTCCGATTGACTCCGAAAAACTGAAAATACCACGAAAAAATTGCTTGATTGGTGGTTGCACCAAATTGAAGTGACCCTGTTTTGATACCAATTGTTGGATAGAGAAGCGCTAGAGGGGGGGGTGAATAGCGCTCATGGCTTTCACTCGTTTCGGAATCGCAAAACTCGAGTAATAAACGCAGCGGAAATTAAAATAACAATCACACACAAAAACACGAAGAGTTACTTGGTTCAGAGCCTGCGGCGACTCCTACTCCAAGGCCCGCGATCGTTGATTGCTTCCGGTGGGCAACAACTATAAGCTCGAAAAGTTATTACAAACTAAATACAATTTGAACTATAAAGAAAAAGTAGTACCGACAACAAGAATATCAAATCTGAAGCTCGGGGTTGTCGGGATGATGTTGCAGCACTTCGGGATAGTCTCATTAGTAGCTTGTAGCGTAAGGATTACTCAGAAGTTGATATTTTGAGCTGCTAGTTGAGACTCCCTTATAAAGGGTGTTCAAGGTGCCTCCATCAAGCTCCAAGGCGCCTTAGACCCTAAGTTTTATCTCACTTTGATCGTTGCTAATCAGGCTTTGATCGCTGCTCATTATCCACCTGAAGGCGCCTTTATTGCCGCTCCAAGGCGCCTTCGAGCAGTGATCCAAGGCGCCTTCAGTCCCCATGAAGGTGCCTCCAGCTCCTCTGGACAGCTGGCTTCGGCTTGCACCCGAGGCGCCTCCAAGCTCCATGGAGGCGCCTCGAACACTACTCATCTGAGGTGAAAGTTGCTTCTTTGTTCCTGCAAAATGTGTTAGTCCCAAACACATACCGTGTAAAACAAAGTTAGCACACAATAGACATAGTAAATAAAATATTGATAGTCTCCGGACTATCCTGGGTCTGACTTCGGATTTCCAACCGGAAAAGCTAGGTCGACCGGATGCCTACTGTTCCCTCTGTGGGGAACATGTCCTCACCTACTCCTCTTAGGAAAGTTACCTATTGCCAGTGCGATCCTCCGGATCGACTGGACTTTTGTTCAGTGCTCGATGCTTCTGGACTTTCTGCTGGACGTCCGCTCCCCGACCCGTCTAGTCTTCCACCTGGTTCGCGACACCAGGACTTTCCACCTAGGGTTATCACCCCCTAGGACTTTTGCCTGAAGCCTTCGACCCACCAAGACTTTCCGCATAGGGTTACCACCCCCCTATGACCTAGGGTTACCACCCCCTAGGGTTTTCTACCTATCTAACCTCAGTTAGGACTTTTGCCTATGTACACTTAGGACTTTCCTGCAAGCTCATTCAAACTGTTAGATCACAATATAACTTTAACTTTGAATCCTTTGCCATTATCAAAACACTGGTTTGATCGTCGGATGCTTCCCATACCAACATATATTTCAGCTTGCCCATTGGTTTGTGGATGGTAAGGTGTTGCTATTATATGATTTACTCCATATTTCTTGAGAAAGTTTTCAAATTTTTTTTCTATAAAATGTGACCCTCCATCACTAATGACTGCTTTGGATACGCCAAACTGTGGAAAGATTGTCTTCATAAACAATTTGATTACTGTTTTTGCATTACTTGTAGGAGAGCCAATAGCTTCCACCCATTTTGATACATAATCTACTGCCACTAAAATAAACCTATTTCCACATGAAAGAGGAAATGGTCCCATGTAATCTATCCTCCATACATCAAATAATTCAACTTCTAGAATGTAGTTTATTGGCATTTCATTCCTTCTAGAGATATTTCCAGCCCTTTGGCATTGATCACAGGATTGTACGAATTCTCTGGTATCCTTGAATAGAGAAGGCCAGAAGAACCCAGCTTGTAGGATTTTTGCAGAAGTCTATGAGCATCCTAAATGTCCTCCATACGATGAAGAATAACAATGAAACAAAATATCCTTAACCTCATCCTCTAGTACACACCTTCTATAGATCACATCGTTGCATTTCTTGTAAAGGAGTGCCTCATCCCAAATATAATTTTTAACATCTGAAAGAAACTTTTGTAGGTCCCTTTGGAGGCCGGCAAGAGGGGAGGGGTGAATTGCCCTACAAAATAAAACCAAAAACCCTTCTCGGATATTCAACTAACTTAAAAGAACTTGTAATTAAAAAGGCAGAGACTAATTAAAATAGAAAATAGACACAGAGGAATTACTTGGTTTGCAATCAGAGGATTGCTAATCCAAGGCAAAGAAGGCGCACTAATTGATTCTCCTCTGGGCGGAGTAGCCTCTTACAGCGTTGAAAGCACAGAAAGAAATAACACAAATGAAAGCACTGGATTACAAGTAGTTGTTCTTGATTTATTATTGCTTCTGGACCAAGGCTAATTTATAGTCTTGGTCCGGGCGCCTGGAAGGGTTCCGGGCGCCCTGGGGGGGGGATAAATTTTATCCCCCAACGGTCGGATCGAGTCAAAACTCGATCCTGTTGAAAAGTCGTTTCCCGGCGCCAGGAAGGGTTCCGGGTGCCCCGGTCGGTTCCAGGCGCCCCGGTCGGTTCCGGGCGCCCGGAATGGTTCCGGGTGCCCGGAGCCCTAAGGTCAACATAAGTTGACTTTTCGACTCCGGTTCAGCTCGTCTCGATCTAGCTCATCTCGGTCCGGGTCTGTTCGCTCCGGCTCCGTTTGCTTGGGTGATCTTGGCCTTCCGGAATAGGGCTCACCCGAACCCATGTTCCGGCCTTCTCCTCGAGCAGCCTTCCTTTCCGGTTTCTCGTCCCTCGAACGCCGCGCACGTTCTTCTCGTCCGCCGGTGTACTCTTCCGCGGTCACCTCGTCCCTCGGACGCACCGAGCCCGTCGGCTCTCTCCCCGTGCCGTCCTTCTCGTTAGCCGCATCTTCCGCTCGACTTCCTGTGTTCCTAAGCTCCTACACACTTAGACACAAGGGTTAAACAACACAGGACCTAGCTTAACTCGTTTGATCACATCAAAACACCTCGGGGTTCCAACAATCTCCCCCTTTTTGATGTGAGCAACCCAAGTTAAGCTAGGGAAAAATAGATGCATTAAAAATAATTTATTTGTAATTAAGTCCAAAGATATTTCATAAAAAAAATTTATATACCTCCCCCTAGACTTAACATTCTTCTCCCCCTTTGATCACATTAAAAATAGGGGTTCTTTAAACAAGTCTAAGGTAAACAAAATTTTAAGTGAAAAAAGTTCCAAGGCGATTAATAACAATTTGTAAGGCAATGTTTCAAAAGAGAATATATAGTTTAAAAAAAATTCTAAGTCAATATTCAGAAAAAAAAATTTAAGTTATTTTTCATAAAAGATTTCTAAGGCAATTTTCAAAGGAAAAATGTATAAGACAATATTCATAGAAATTTTTTTAAGTTAATTAAAAAATATTTATTTTCCAAAAAAATTTTTTTTTTTTTTTAATTATAAATTTTAAATATTTTCTAACACACATTGAATAACTCTTTTAAAGCATTAGGTAAATTAAATTAATGCTTTTTCAGTTAGTCAATTAAACTTTTCATTTCGATACTTGGCTTCCAGGTCGTGGCGAGGCACTAGGCCTTCTTGGTTATTGGAGCAACAACCACTTCCTTAGACAAAGCCTCATAATGAAATTAGTCGTTTAATTTCCTTGCTGAAAATGCTAAGTCTAAATTTAAATTAAACAGGGTTTTGGAACCCAGTAGAGGTTCCTACCTACAGGGTTAACCAAGTATTTCCTAGGTACATAGATTTTTGATATATTTCTAATTTGACTTTGATGAAATCTATAATACCAATTTAAACCTCTATAATTTCTAAAAGTAGAAATATTTGAACTTTTATATTTTTTCAATCTTTCTATTTCTTCTTTTAGTTTTTCATTTTCAATTTTCAATTTATCAAAATCCTCTATAAGACATGATTTTGCTAAAATTCTTTTTGTTTCCAAAATATCATTTTTTAATTTGATATTTTCATTTTCTAATTTATACATGGATTTAGTCATTGCCTTAATGCCGGAATAAAGTTGATCAGGGGGTAAGAGGAATACCTCACTTACCATATCAGACTTGAAGCCTGAATCTCCCCCTGCTTCGCTACTTCCATCTGACGTCGCTCCCCCTTCATCGATGCTGGGTTCTGATGTGCTTTGTCCTTCGTGGCTTGCCATCAGTGCAATCCCCGCATATTCTTGAGCTTCTGATTCAGATGAAGAAGTGTCATCCCAAGTTGCTTTTAGGTTGTGTTTCTTGGGTGTCTTCATTTTGACCTTCTTGAGTTCTGGGCAGTCTTCCCTTAGGTGTCCCTCCTTCTGACACTGGTAGCACCGTACCTTTCTTCTACCTTGATTCTTTTTATTCTGCATTTTGAATTTATTAGATCTAAAAAACTTTTTAAAGTTTCTTACCATGTACGCTTCTTGATCGTCTTCGGAGTCTAACTCAGGTTCATCCTTATTGGTTGCGTTCAGCGCCATAGTCTGGGTTGTGTCCTTTGATATCTCTGCACATCTAGCTTCGTGTAATTCAAGGGTAGAAAACAAATCTTCTAAAGTACTTACCTCCAGGTCTTTTGAGATGTAGTAAGCATCGACGATTGATATCCACTCCGGAGTTCTTGGAAACGCGTTGAGCGCGTAGCGTATAGTGTCCCGGTTTGTTACCGTTTCACCAAGGTTTTCGAGACCAGTAACTAGTTCTTTTACCTTTGCATGTAGACCGGCTACTTTCTCACCTTTCTCCAGACGAATGTTCATCAGTTTGTTGCGGAGGATGTCCCTTCTAGCGAGCTTTGCTTTAGACGTTCCTTCATGGAGTTCCAAGAACTTCTCCCAAAGTTCTTTAGCAGATACATAGTTTCCGATGCGGTTGACCTCTTGAGGCAGTAACACGCTCAACAGGTGATGTTCCGCACGGCTGTTTGCTACCGACTCATTCTGCTCCTTCTTTGTCCAATCGCTCTCTTCTTTTTCTTTTCCATCTTTATCTATTGGAGCTACAAAACCATATTTCATAATAAACCGAATTTCAAAATCTGTTTTTAGGAATACCTCCATACGACGCTTCCAGTCTGCGAAGTTTCCCTCGAATTTTGGTGGAACAATGCTTGTTCTAGTCCTCCTGAAGCGTTCTCGCTCTGATACCACTTGTAGGTCCCTTTGGAGGCCGGCAAGAAGGGAAGGGTGAATTGCCCTACAAAATAAAACCAAAAACCCTTCTCGGATATTCAACTAACTTAAAAGAACTTGTAATTAAAAAGGCAGAGACTAATTAAAACAGAAAATAGACACAGAGGAATTACTTGGTTTGCAATATGAGGATTGCTAATCCAAGGCAAAGAAGGCACACTAATTGATTCTCCTCTGGGCGGAGTAGCCTCTTACAGCGTTGAAAGCACAGAAAGAAATAACATAAATGAAAGCACTGGATTACAAGTAGTTGTTCTTGATTTATTATTGCTTCTGGACCAAGGCTATATTTATAGTCTTGGTCCGGGCGCCTGGAAGGGTTCCGGGCGCCCTGGGGGGGATAAATTTTATCCCCCAACGGTCGGATCGAGTCAAAACTCGATCCTGTTGAAAAGTCGATTCCGGGCACCCGGAAGGGTTCCGGGCACCCCGGTCGGTTCCGGGCGCCCGGAATGGTTCCGGGTGCCCGGAGCCCTAAGGTCAACATAAGTTGACTTTTCGACTCCGGTTCAGCTCGTCTCGATCTAGCTCATCTCGGTCCGGGTCTGTTCGCTCCGGCTCCGTTTGCTTGGGTGATCTTGGCCTTCCGGAATAGGGCTCACCCGAACCCATGTTCCGGCCTTCTCCTCGAGCAGCCTTCCTTCCCGGTTTCTCGTCCCTCAAACGTCGCGCACGTTCTTCTCGTCCGCCGGTGTACTCTTCCGCGGTCACCTCGTCCCTCGGACGCACCGAGCCCGTCGGCTCTCTCCCCGTGCCGTCCTTCTCGTTAGCCGCGTCTTCCGCTCGACTTCCTGTGTTCCTAAGCTCCTGCACACTTAGACACAAGGGTTAAACAACGCAGTACCTAGCTTAACTCGTTTGATCACATCAAAACACCTCGGGGTTCCAACAACTTTTTCTTTTGTTGTCTAGAGAAATTTTAGGGAAGAACTCCACTTGCTAAATAATTTACAAAGTCTACGTACCAAGGGGTTTTTACATAAGTCGATGCCAATAGGTGCTCATCTGGAAAAATATCATTGATAGGTATATCATCCTCCATGTTCCTCTTTTCATTCTACCATACTCTAGATAAGTGATCTGCTACTATATTTTCTGCCCCTTTTTTATCTCTAATTTCCAAGTTGAATTCTTGAAGAAGTAAAATTCATTTGATAAGTCTTGGTTTGGCATCCTTCTTATCTAGTAGGTATTGAATGGCTGCATGATCACTGTAAACTATCACTTTTGAACCAACTAAATAGGATCTAAACTTGTCAATTGCAAAGACCACTGCTAGGAATTCCTTTTATGTGGTAGAGTAATTTACTTGAGTTACATCAAGTGTCTTGCTTGCGTAGTGGATTGCATGTAGAATCTTGTTCTTCATTTGCCCTAGGCCTGCTCCTACTGCAAAATCACTAGCATCACACATAATTTTAGAAGGAAGTTCCAAACTGGTGGTTGGATTACTGGGGTTGAAATCAAGGTGCTTTTAATCTTTTTGAAAGCTTCAATACAATCCTCAAAATTCCACATCTTTATTCAACAAATTTGTAAATCGCTTGGAGATTTTTGAAAAGTCTTTAATAAAATGCCTGTAGAATACGGCGTGCCCCAAGAAACTTCTTACTCCTTTCACATTGATTGGTGGGGGTAACTTTTCTATTACTTCCACTTTGGCTTGATCTACCTCAATTCCATGCTCTGATATCTTATGCCCTAAAACAATTCCTTCTTTAACCATAAAATGGCATTTCTCCCAGTTTAATACTAAGTTCTTATCTTCACACCGTTGAAGGACTATAGAAAGATTTTATAAACAAGTATCGAAATCATCCCCATAAACTGAAAATCCATCCATGAATACCTCTATGATTTTCTCTATTAAATCTGAAAAAATTGCTGTCATACATCTTTGAAAAGTGGCTGGGGCATTACAAAGTCCAAATGACATATGACGATAGGCAAAAGTTCAAAAGGACATGTAAATGTAGTCTTCTCTTGGTCTTGAGGGTGAATTGAAATTTGGAAAAAACTGAATAACCATCTAGATAACAAAAGTAAGAATGCTTCGCTAGCCTTTCAAGCATCTCATCAATGAATGGTAGAGGAAAATGATCTTTCCTAGTTTCTTTATGTTAGGACCTTCGGATAGCGGCTAGAGAGGGGGGTGTGAATAGCCGACCTCAAATTATCGTTTCTTCCTACAATTTAGATTAGCGCAGCGGAAATACAATGTAGAAACGAAAGTGGCAAAGATCAAACCTCAAACACGATGATGTTGTTGGGTTCTTCGAGCCGCGAAAACCGCTTTTCCGCGTCGCGGAAACCCCGAAGGACCCAAAGCCGTAGATCCGTGCAAAGATTCGTATACAAAATTCGAAAAACTATTTCTTGTACGAGTTCAAAAACTGATCTACTACTTAGATCTACGAGGAAAAAGTGTTTACCCTTGATGCGCGCCCTACGCGAATCCCGCTCTTCCAAGGTTTTGCCGGATCTCAAGACCGTCAAGCGCCGGTCCTCTAGAAGTATCCACACGGACAACATAGATGGAGAAAACCTCACACAAAGGTGTGCTAGCACCTTGGTAAGGTTCGACCAAGTAAGGAGGAGGGGGAGAGGGAGAGCTTGAGAGGAAGGAGGAAGAAGATGCACCACTTGAATGAAAAAATCAAATTCTCATTTACACCCAAAGTGGCCGGCCACTCTCCATGGTAAAACCACCAAATTAATTGCATTAATTGCAATTAATATGAAACCATTAAGAGTTGTAACCCCCATGAGGTGGCACTCTAGGATGATGTGGATCAACACCATTGGTCCACATATTGCCACCTCACTAAATGACATGGCAACATGTGTAACCTCCTCATTTAATGTGGGCCGGCCACATTAAATGCTATGGAGGCTTGTAACCTCCATGAGGTGGCACACATTGATGATGTGGAGCAATCCTATTGGTCCACATCTTGCCAACTCACTAGTGATGTGGCAAAAAGTCAAGTCAAACATGACTTTTTCTCTTCCTCTCAAATCAAGTCAAACTTGATCAAATCTCTCTCATGGTTGATCTAATCCAACTATATGATTCATGCCAACTTAATATAATGAATCTAATTCATTAAATTAAATTGATTTAAACATGAATCAACTTGAGTCCAACTCAATTAGCCCAATTTGGATTACTCTTAATCCAATATGATTCATCAAATGAATCTAATCTTCTTGGTTCATCATATGAACCAAATCTCCATCTAATTGTCCTAAGTGTGTGACCCTATAGGTTCTTGTAACGTTGGCAATGCCCTAAACCCATTTAGGAGCATAAGTAATGAGCAGTATCTAGCAACAAATCATTACTACCCAAGTTACAAGAATGTTGAGATCCAACATCACCTTGTGACTACTAATTGTGACTCCTCACAATATGTGACAAATGTCCTTCTATCCTATACATCTAGATTGATCAATGTGAGGCATAGACCGTGTCATCCTCTAATCAATCTAAATCTTGAACTCCAAGTAGACTCACTCGATCAAATGAGCTCAACATCTAATGTTGACTCATTTGGGCATGACCATGCACTTAGTGGTCTCACTCTATCAAGAATACCGATGTCGCTCCCGTCATATGGGAGGGATAGATCCCATCTACATCACTCACATCCCTCTACATAATTCGTTATATACCCAGTAATCGCCTTTATAGTCCACCCAGTTACGGGTGACGTTTGACGAAACCAAAGTACATAACTCCTTATGTAGGGATCCATGGTGACTTCAGGTCTAAGGACTAATAGTCATACTAATAGCCACATGAGAAAGTATATTACACTCATATAACGATCCATGATACTTTCTCATGGCGGGTCATTCAGTATACATTCTCCAATGCATACCCATGTGTCAACTTGATATCTCCATATCCATGACTTGTGAGATCAAGTCATCGAGCTGACCTACATGCTAGTCTTATTGCATTAACATTGTCCCTGAATGTTAATACTCGACTAGGAATGATTTAGAGTAGTGTTCCCTATATCATCTCACTATCGATTCAACTAATCGATTGATATAGGTATGAACCTTCTACTCAAGGACGCTATTATACTTAGTGTATTTGACACTAATACAATTAAGTATAATAACCAAACAAATGCCTTTATTAATATACAAGAATATGATATACATGAGTCCATACAATCATCAAATGATTGGCTCTAGGGCTCTAACTAACAATCTCCCACTAGCACTAGTGCCAATCAGTATAGGCTCTAAGGCCTAATGACCTAGTGTGACCATCATGCTTCCTCTGTGCCAAAGCCTTAGTCAAGGGATCTGCAATGTTAGCCTCTGTAGGTACTCCGCAAATCTTCACATCTCCTCTATCGATAATCTCTCGAATGAGATGGAAACTTTGTAGAACTGCTATGAATTCTGCCAGCTCATAGCACTACCATTCAAGCAAAACATGAACCTCGACTGCGATTTTTAATCATCCTGGTCGGTCTGGAAGCTAGCATCACTGTAACTCTTTACAGCTAGCTCATCATCGCCTCCATATATCAAGAAATATTCTTTAGTCCTTCTCAAGTACATAAGAATATTCTTGACCGCTATCCAGTGACTTTCACCTGGATCTGACTGGTATATGCTCGTCATGCTCATAGCATACGAGACATCAGGTCGAGTACATAATATGGCATACATGATAGATCCTATGGCTGTGGAACTACAAAAACCCTCAGGTTGTGTCATGTACACATCCTCGAGTATGTTTCCATTCAGAAACGCGGTTTTTGATATCCATCCGCCATATCTCAGAATCTGGTCTCATCATAGCTTCCTGATAGGTGTTAGGCTCATCCTCTATGAGCACAACGTCATCATGGTCAGACACGAGAAATGAATATCTCTCAGGCTGACGACGTACCCTATCAGACCTGTGAAGAGGTATGTCTACTTGAACTGGTTGTTGTTCCTCAACTCCTTGTGGAACAACATCATCCACAACACTTTGTGGTTCCAGTTCAACTTCCATCGAGGCTCCAGTGCTATCGTTCGCATCTTGAACTTCTTCAAGATCAAAGGTACTCCCACTAGTCTTTCTAGAAACAAAGTCCCTTTCTAGAAAGACCCCAGTCTTTGCCACAACTACCTTGTGCTGACTGGGAATGTAGAAGTAATATCCCTTAGTTTCCTTGGGATATCCAATGAAATAGCACTTGTCAGATTTGGGTCCTAATTTGTCTGAGACTTGATGTCATACGTAAGCCTCACAACCCCAAATCCTCATGAAAGACACTTGGGCATCTCTCCCAGTCCATATCCTATATGGTGTCTTTATCACGGCCTTTGATGGAACTCGGTTGAGTATGAAAGCTGCCGTGTCTAGAGCATATCCCCATAGATATGTCGGAAGATCTGTGTGACTCATCATAGATCGTACCATATCTAATAAGGTACGATTCCTCCTTTCGGATACACCATTCCACTGTGGTGTTCCAGGAGGAGTGAGTTGAGATAAAATCCCACACTCAGCTAAGTAGTCACGAAACTCATGGCTTAAGTATTCACCACCTCGATCTGATCGAAGTACCTTAATACTCTTGCCAAGCTGGTTCTGTACTTCATTCTTGAATTCTTTGAACTTTTCAAAGGATTCAGACTTATGTGTCATCAAGTACACATAACCGTATCTACTGAAATCATCAGTAAATGTGATGAAGTACCTATAACCGCCTCTAGCAGCAACGTTGAAAGGGCCACATACATCACTATGTATGAGTTCTAACAAATCAGTTGCTCTCTCGCTATGCCCACTAAAGGGCGTCTTGGGCGTCTTGGTCATCTTGCCT
Source organism: Zingiber officinale (assembly GCF_018446385.1). NCBI lineage: Eukaryota > Viridiplantae > Streptophyta > Magnoliopsida > Zingiberales > Zingiberaceae > Zingiber > Zingiber officinale. The sequence continues at coordinate 55,834,586 of NC_055986.1, forward strand.
CGTAGGCATGACTCGCATATCTCATATGATTCAAAATCAAATGAGTCCAGCAAACCATCCTTATGGAGCTGGGATAAGCGCTTGTCATTTATATGACCTAAGCGACAGTGCCAGAGGTAGGTTTGGTTTGACTTGAACCTATTGGTACTAATGTTATAGATAGGCCTCTCAAGGTCTAGAATATAGAGTCCGTTTATTAGTGGTGCACTACAATAGAACATATCTTTCAAATAAACAGAACAACATTTGTCTTTTATTATAAAAGAGTATCCTTTCTTGTCTAAACAAGAAACTGAAACTATGTTCTTAGTAAGAGCAGGCACATAACAACAATCGACTAACTCTAGTACAAGCCCGGAGGGCAGAGATAGATGATAAGTTCCTACAGCAACAGCAGCAACCCGTGCTCCATTGCCTACTCGTAGGTCCACCTCGCCCTTTGCCAATGCTCTGCTATTTCTCAGCGCCTGCACATCAGTACAAATGTGAGAAGCACATCCAGTATCTAATACCCATGATGTAGAAATAGATAGATTGACTTCTATAACATATATACCAGTGGAAGTCTCACTGCTTCTTCTTTAGATCCTCCAAGTATACCTTGCCGTTCCTCTTCGACCGCAGTGGAAGCAGTAGCATCCTTGGTGACCCCTCCTACACAGTGTCTTGCCTTTGCCCTTGGTTTGGGACTTTCCCTTACCTTTGGGCTTGCCCTTGCCCTTGTGCTTCGAACCATCGAATGGGCTTAACCTTCTTAAGGTTAATCTCAGCACGTAACATACTAAGTAGCTCAGGCAGTGGCTTGTCAATCTCGTTCATGTTATAGTTCGAACGAATTGACTATAGCTATCCGGCAAGGACTGCAAGATCAAGTTAGTGGCCAGCTCTTGGCCAAGTGGGAACCACGGGCTTTGTAGGTTCTCTATGTACCCAATCATCTTGAGTACATAAGGACCTACAGGAGCCCCGTCTGACATCTTGCACTGAAACAGTGCCTTCGAGATCTCAAATCTCTCATGCCTCGCTTGTCCCTGATATAGTTGGCGAAGATGCTCAACCATATCGTAAGCGCCCATCAACTCATGTTGCTTCTGAAGCTCTGAGTTCATGGTCGCGAGCATTAGACAGGACACATCTAATGCGTCATCTTGATGCTTCTTATAAGCATCTTTGTCGGCTCGCGGGGCATTGGCAGGAGGAGCCCAGAACGTACAGTTTACGTTCCTGGGTGAGAACTATTCTCAAGTTCCTGTACCAGTCCAGGAAATTCGCTCCGTTGAGCTTGTCCTTCTCAAGGACAGATCGCAGGGAGAAAGTGTTCATATTTGACGTCATGGTTTATCTACAACAAAATTTACAGAAATCATATTCTTTAAAAATCATTTAATTAGGCTTTTAATTAAATGATGCTCCTACTGAATTATATAATTCTTGTGGGACAAGATCCACATCATACTAACCCTTGAGTTGCTTAGTATGATCGGTAGGTAACGATTACCAATTACATCTCTATGCAACTCTTGTTTATAGAATCAATATCCGCATTTATATTAAAACTTGAGTTAGCTTTGGCTAATACGCCCGAGAGTTAATATAGATGTGATTTTGACCTATCTTTTCCAACCGTTGGAATAATGCCTATAGTTGACTCGATCCAACCGAGTAACTAGGAATACTCAATCTAATTGAGTTTGTATTCACCCATGCGTTGATAGGCGGGACCAAGATTGTCCCTCCGTACCCTACCAAGATAATATGTATTGCTCTGCTTTGGCAGATTCAACAATACATGTGATCGAGGTAGTGATAGGTATCACGGCACGGTTAGGCATTTAGAGTTGGTTCGATCTAGATCTAATCTAATCGAGAAGGATGCATCTTGTGCACGACTTAGATCTAATCTAATCGCAAGGGTGCATCATGTGCACGACTTAGATCTAATCTAATCGTTAAGGCACTAATTAATTAATTAACTATTAAACATGCATAAGATATATAATAATTAATTAATTAATCTATTTGTGATTTAGTCATGGCCCTACTACGATCTTCTCAAGCCAATGAGAAGATCGAATGATCAACCTAGGGTCAACAGCTTCTCCAAGCTCCTCCCTTTGACCACCTTGTGTTGCTCGTGCCCGCCTGGAACGTCTCGTGTGGACCCTCCACCGCTCCAATTTGTACATTACAATTTGAAACTCGAGTTACATTCGAGTCTAAATCTAATTTACAACAAGAATAAAAGACGAGGCACGACGCGCAGGTCGCGAATAATAAAATAAATACAACACGCGAAAACACATCACGGCACGCAGGCCGTATTATGAATTACAACACAACCAATCATATTGGATTTTGAGCCATGACTATCACAAAATTAATATATAATTCAAAATTATATATTTTCTTATTTTCTGTAATTTTAAAAATAATTTTTTTTTTACAATTTTACAAGTAAAATTTCCCGGCGGTCCCGGTTAGCGGTTTCGGGCGCAATCGCGGAACGAATCCCCTTGCGGGGCCAGGGGCAGCGCCCCTACTCGCGATCTAACCATCGCGAGGGTCCCATTGCGATCCAACAGCGCCCAAACCCGCTGTCCCAAAATGATTTGGGCCGAGACATTACCGTTTCGGAAAAATCTTCCCGACGGGTTCGTTTTTAGCGATTTCGGGTGCGATCGCGGAGCAAATCCCCTTGCGGGGCTAGGGGCAGCGCCCCTACCCACGATCTAACCATCGTGAGTTGCTCCGTTGCGATCTAAAGGCACCCGAGTCCGCTGTCCCAAAAGATTTTGGGTCGAAACGAAGCCGTTTGGGAAAATTCTTCCCGATAGGCGAAGCCTACAAGTGCCGAGACACTTGTGCTTCGCCTATAAGGAAAAATTACCCATAAAAACATAAAAATTGAATTTTTACAGAAAATCACAGAAGCTTTTTGTTTTCCAAAAACCAAAAACTAACTCGTACAAGTCTTTGCACGTGGCTCTGATACCACTGTTGGGTTCTTCGAGCCGCGAAAACCGCTTTTCCGCGTCGCGGAAACCCCGAAGGACCCAAAGCCGTAGATCCGTGCAAAGATTCGTATACAAAATTCGAAAAACTATTTCTTGTACGAGTTCAAAAACTGATCTACTACTTAGATCAACGAGGAAAAAGTGTTTACCCATGATGCGCGCCCTACGAGAATCCCGCTCTTCCAAGGTTTTGCCGGGTCTCAAGACCGTCAAGCGCCGGTCCTCTAGAAGTATCCACACGGACAACTTAGATGGAGAAAACCTCACACAAAGGTGTGCTAGCACCTTGGTAAGGTTCGGCCAAGTAAGGAGGAGGGGGAGAGGGAGAGCTTGAGAGGAAGGAGGAAGAAGATGCACCACTTGAATGAAAAAATCAAATTCTCATTCACACCCAAAGTGGCCTGCCACTCTCCATGGTAAAACCACCAAATTAATTGCATTAATTGCAATTAATATGAAACCATTAAGAGTTGTAACCCCCATGAGGTGGCACTCTAGGATGATGTGGATCAACACCATTGGTCCACATATTGCCACCTCACTAAATGACATGGCAACATGTGTAACCTCCTCATTTAATGTGGGCCGGCCACATTAAATGCTATGGAGGCTTGTAACCTCCATGAGTTGGCACACATTGATGATGTGGAGCAATCCTATTGGTCCACATCTTGCCAACTCACTAGTGATGTGGCAAAAAGTCAAGTCAAACATGACTTTTTCTCTTCCTCTCAAATCAAGTCAAACTTGATCAAATCTCTCTCATGGTTGATCTAATCCAACTATATGATTCAAGCCAACTTAATATAATGAATCTAATTCATTAAATTAAATTGATTTAAACATGAATCAACTTGAGTCCAACTCAATTAGCCCAATTTGGATTACTCTTAATCCAATATGATTCATCAAATGAATCTAATCCTCTTGGTTCATCATATGAACCAAATCTCCATCTAATTGTCCTAAGTGTGTGACCCTATAGGTTCTTGTAACGTTGGCAATGCCCTAAACCCATTTAGGAGCATAAGTAATGAGCGGTATCTAGCAACACATCATTACTACCCAAGTTACAAGAATGTTGAGATCCAACATCACCTTGTGACTACTAATTGTGACTCCTCACAATATGTGACAAATGTCCTTCTATCCTATACATCTAGATTGATCAATGTGAGGCATAGACCGTGTCATCCTCTAATCAATCTAAATCTTGAACTCCAAGTAGACTCACTCGATCAAATAAGCTCAACATCTAATGTTGACTCATTTGGGCATGGCCATGCACTTAGTGGTCTCACTCTATCAAGAATACCGATGTCGCTCCCGTCATATGGGAGGGATAGATCCCATCTACATCACTCACATCCCTCTACATAATTCGTTATATACCTAGTAATCGCCTTTATAGTCCACCCAGTTACGGGTGACGTTTGACGAAACCAAAGTACATAACTCCTTATGTAGGGATCCATGGTGACTTCAGGTCTAAGGACTAATAGTCATACTAATAGCCACATGAGAAAGTATATGACACTCATATAACGATCCATGATACTTTCTCATGGCGGGTCATTCAGTATACATTCTCCAATGCATACCCATGTGTCAACTTGATATCTCCATATCCATGACTTGTGAGATCAAGTCATCGAGCTGACCTACATGCTAGTCTTATTGCATTAACATTGTCCCTGAATGTTAATACTCGACTAGGAATGATTTAGAGTAGTGTTCCCTATATCATCTCACTATCGATTCAACTAATCGATTGATATATGTATGAACCTTCTACTCAAGGACGCTATTATACTTAGTCTATTTGACACTAATACAATTAAGTATAATAACCAAACAAATGCCTTTATTAATATACAAGAATATGATATACATGAGTCCATACAATCATCAAATGATTGGCTCTAGGGCTCTAACTAACAGATGTAACATTGTTCGGAGATGTTACTCCTACTCCTCGGCGTGTCCGTAAGGTGGACGAATCCTATCAATCCGTCGGTGGATGAGACCCCGGAGAACCGGCTAATAAAAACTCCTTCTGGGTGGAGAAACCTCGCCACAATCTCTTTTGCAACAGCAATAAAGGAGTACAAGAAATAAAGCCAGAAACAATGGATAATATGAATGTAAATACACTCCACCAAGTTTGCTTGCCTTCTTCTCGTCGACTGGAGTCCGTTGCTGAAGCAGCAACTTCACGGATGATGCCAACAGCAGCTGATCAACCAGTCGAGGGAAGCTCACACGAAGCTTCAGCAAAGAGGAGCTCAGCAAAGCTCAAATCGCAGTAAGGAGGAAGAGCAAGAAGTGTTCCTGTAGAGGCCCTCGACCTCGATATATATCCTGCACCTGCTGCACCTGTGAAGAAGACAAAGAGCAACACAGAAATCTAGCCGTTGTGTCGCAACGGCTAGGCCTGGACCGATCAGGCTCTAACCTGATCGGTCTGGGAGACTCCTGATCGGTCTGTGGACCGATCAGGCCCTATGCTTATCGGTCCCCAGACCAATCAACCAACTCTCACAGAGAGTTGGCTTCGAAGTCTGATCGATCTGTGGACCGATCAGACTATAGGTGGATCGGTCCACAGACCGATCCCCTCCTATCGCTCTCTGAAGTCCATCGCTTCCTGATCGATCTATAGACCGATCAGTTAACCCACAGAAACATTCTGTTTGGTTACTGATCGGTCACCAGACCGATCCAGACAATCAGAGTATCACTGGATCGGTCACCAGACCGATCCAATGCCTTAGAGCTTCCCAGCCCTAAACCCTAAAGCCTTCCCGGTCTAGAGAACGAGCTACCGAGCCCTCTCTGACCTAGTCCGGAGAACGAGCTACCGAGCCCTCTCCGACTTCCACGTTCGGTCCAGAGAACGAGCTTCCGAACCCTCTCTGACTTAGTTTGGAGAACGAGCTACTGAGCCCTCTCCGAGTTCATCCGGTCCAGAGAACGAGCTCCCGAGCCCTCTCCGACCAAGTCCGGAGAACGAGCTACCGAGCCCTCTCCGACTTCCTCCGGTCCAGAGAATGAGCTCCCGAGCCCTCTCTGACCTAGTCCGGAGAACGAGCTACCGAGCCCTCTCCGACTTTGTCCGGTCCAGAGAACGAGCTCCCGATCCCTCTCTGACCTAGTCCGGAGAACGAGCTACCGAGCCCTCTCCGACTCCCTCATCTCGTCCAGAGAACGAGCTCCCGAGCCCTCTCTGACCTAGTTCTGAAAACGAGCTGCCGAGCCCTCTCCGACTTCGTCTGGTCCAGAGAACGAGCTCCCGAGCCCTCTCTGACCTAGTTCGGAGAACGAGCTGCCAGCCCTCTCCGACTTCGTCTGGTCCAGAGAATGAGCTCCCGAGCCCTCTCTGACCTGGTCCGGAGAACGAGCTACCGAGCCCTCTCCGACTTCCCATGCCAAGCTTCCATACTTTGGACTTTTCCCGTGCCAAGCTCCCTGCTTGGACTTTTCCGTGCCAAGTCTCCATACTTGGACTTTTCCCGTGCCAAGCTCCCTGCTTGGACTTTTCCGTGCCAAGTCTCCATACTTGGACTTTTCCCGTGCCAAGCTTCCTGCTTGGACTTTTCCGTGCCAAGTCTCCATACTTGGACTTTACCCGTGCCAAGCTCCCTGCTTGGACTTTCCCGTGCCAAGTCTCCATACTTGGACTTTACCCGAATCAGGTCAACTCAAGTCGGGTCAACCAGGTCAACCTTGACCAAAGGTTGCACCCACAATCTCCCAAGTTTGTATTCTTGTCAAACATCAAGATACAACTTTTCTATTCTCGTCAAACATCAAAATACAACTCGAGTCGGGTCAACCAGGTCAACCTTGACCTAAGGTTGCCCCAACAATCTCCCCCTTTTTGATGTTTGACAAAAACCATAATCAAGTTAGGTTAACCTGATAACCTAACTTAGGTTTTCCAATAGTTCTCCAATCAATGTTCTTCCTTGAACATTCTCCCCAAACTCCAATGTTCTTCCTTGAACATTTTCTAAACATTCTCCCCCTTTTTGACACACATCAAAAAGAGTGAATCAAGGTCAAGAGTTTCTTCCTAATGAAAGTCCCATACCTTTCATTGAAACCCTTAATTTCCCCCTTGATACTAAATACAACAATCAACATAGTGACCATCCCATATCACTCATCTTGACAAGTAAAAACTCCCCCTAAAAGTCAACTCCTGCTTGACCAATAGGTAAAACTCCCCCTTGACCATTGCACCAACAATGTCTTGGAGAGTTTCAATCCTTTAGAAATCTAAAATACCAACTTTCAGCTGAAATTTCAAACAATCAGTCGAAAATCAGCATTTTGGCACGCTCAGCCCTTTACTGGATCGGTCACCAGACCGATCCACACTTCCCTGGATCGGTCCAGTAACCGATCCAGACCTCCCTAGACCGATTAGCATCCCCTCTGATCGGTCCACAAAGCTCTGATAAGAATTTCTGATTTTTCTCCCGAAATTCAGAAACCCCTAAAAATTCACAGAAAATTTCAAAAATTGTAAAATTTTGAGGATACATTCCTCATAACATATATTATCATGGAAAAATAGTTTTCTATGAAAATAACTTCCATTTTCAAATCTTGATACAAAGTTCGAAAAACTTTGAAATAGCTCAAGGTTAATCCATCTTTGTATCAACTTGCTCAATGATGAATGCTATCACTAGAAAAGCTTCATCAAGGTTTTTCAAATCAATTTTGAAATGATTTTAAACCATTCAATTTAGGACCACAATCTTAGGGCTAAATGTACATGACTTGTACACAAGCTTTCCCTATGATCCTCAATTTAGAATTAGGCTCATCTAGGTACAAGAGCTATGCACCTTGATCCTAACTCATAATCCTAATATCTCACACACATCTAAGGTGTATCAAACACATCCAAGTCAATTTTGATGTGAGATATGGGTTTAGGTCATCTTAAGCTAAGTTCTCATGTATTTTCTAGACAACAATTTGATTTCCATATCAAATTGAGTTTTTATCCTTAAATCAATTTAATTTATCATAAATGCAAGAGATGATGACATGGCATAAAATAATATCATAAGTGAAAACATGTGCCAATGTCATGATGTCATGTCATAAAGTATGAAACTTAAATAAGGCATGACATATAACTAACTTAAGCATTATCATGACATTTCAAATGATAATAAAATAAATATGATGTCATGACATGGCATATGGCAAACAATATATGGTAAATAACATATAAAGGTATAGAAAATACCTAATTCTAGCTTTAGTTGCCATTTTTGATAATTTTGATCATTTTGCCATAAATTCTATATTCCTAAGTGTAATAGATCTAAAATCATATACTAAAGATTTTTAGATCACTATGTGCCAATTAGATTGACCCTAGAAAATTCCTCAAGTGTTGTTGGCACATCCTAATCACCTTAGGAATGAGTAAAATTTTAAATTTCATTTTCAAGGCTTGATTACATCTTGAAAATTCCTAAAATGCCACCTTTTGCCATGATTAGGTTAACTACCTATCCAATTAAGGTTGGCACACCCTAACCCATCTAGCGTGATGGAATCACGCTCCTAGGAATCCAAAACCTATTTGAGCTCATTGGGTTCACTAAATATTCACTAGGGATGACTTCCCTAGCAACCCTCCTAATGACCCTCCTAGGCTTTAAAGCCTTGGTCATTTGGGACTCATCAAGATCAACTCTAGGGGTGACTCCCCTTGTGACCTTGGTGATGGTCTTCCTAGCCCTAGGTCTTGTTCCATAATCGAATGGAACATTATGATAAGTGGGCTTGACCACTTGAGACTTAGGTTTGTGACTCAAACCTCTCATGTCCTTGGGCTTTGACTTTTGACCCTTAGACCCTAGAGTTGACTTCTCCAAATTCTTAAGAGTCTTTTCTAAGGTGTCAAGTCTTGACCTCAAGACTTGATTTTCCTTCTCTAATACCTCAAGTTTTAATTTGTCATTTTTCTTTGAGGTATTCCTAGGCATATGTCTTGTTGTTTTGGGATTCCTATCTAGGTTTTCCTTAACCTTAGATAAATTAATTCTAGGGTTGGTACTTCTAGTATTGTCCTTATCTAGACTAACATGTTTGGCACCTAAGCACATGTATCGGTTTCTATAGTTATCATGCTTATCATTATTGACAAATGCAATAAAGCTACTAGCATGTGTCTTATTAGAATTACAAGGATATTCCTTAAAGGGTACCTTAGGGTTTGCCTTAGCTTCCCCCATAGATGTGCTTGGTCTCTTGTCCTTGTGAGGTTGCCTCCCCCTCGGACATTGGCTCCTATAATGTCTCCTTTGCTTGCATTGGAAGCACACCACGTGCTCCTTGCCCTTGCGTATTGGGACTCCGGCTTCCTTGACCTTTGGCGCCGGTGGAGTCTTCCTAATCCTCTTTGGACATTTACTCTTGTAATGCCCATATTCCCTACATTCAAAGCACATTATATGTAATTTACTTGAAATTAAGTTGCTTGAGTTACCTAGGGTTGAGGATGGATATAAGCTCTCTTCTTCATCCCTTCCGGAGGTAGAGACTTCTTCTTCTTGCTCCAATCTTGAAGAAGAACTCTTCTCCTCTTCTTCCTTAGATGTTGAGTAGCCCTCAACTTCTAATTCCATACCTCCATGATGTGAGCTACTTGGCTCACTTGACTCCTCTTCATGACTTGAATTGGAGCTCTCCTCATGGAACTTAGCCAAGTTGTTCCACAACTCCTTGGCATCGTTGTATCCACCTATCTTACGCAAGACATCATTAGGTAATGAAAATTCAAAGATTTTCATTACCTCGTCGTTGATCATGGATCGGTGGATTTGCTCCTTCGTCCACTTCTTCTTCTCAAGAGGTTCTCCTTCTTTATCCACCGGAGGAATAAAACCTACTTGTACACAATTCCAATTTACTAGGTTAGTCATAAGAAAATACTTCATTCTTACCTTCCAATACGCGAAGTCGTCGCGATCGTAGAAGGGTGGAATCATGATGTCTTCTCCAAGTCGATCCATTCTCTAGCTCGTGCTCCCACGGGTGTTAATCCGACGAAGAGCGACCTCGCTCTGATACCACTTGTTAGGTCCTTCGGATAGAGGCTAGAGAGGGGGGTGTGAATAGACGACCTCAAATTATCGTTTCTTCCTACAATTTAGGTTAGTGCAGCGGAAATACAATGTAGAAACGAAAGTGGAGATGATCAAACCTCAAACACGATGATGTAACATGGTTCGGAGATGATACTCCTACTCCTCGGCATGTCTGTAAGGTGGACGAATCCTATCAATCTGTCGGTGGATGAGACCCCGGAGAACCGGCTAATAAAAACTCCTTCTGGGTGGAGAAACCTCGCCACAATCTCTTTTGCAACAGCAATAAAGGAGTACAAGAAATAAAGCAAGAAACAATGGATAATATGAATGTAAATACACTCCACCAAGTTTGCTTGCCTTCTTCTCGTCGACTGGAGTCCGTTGATGAAGCAGCAACTTCACGGATGATGCCAACAGCAGCTGATCAATCAGTCGAGGGAAGCTCACACGAAGCTTCAGCAAAGAGGAGCTCAGCAAAGCTCAAATCGCAGTAAGGAGGAAGAGCAAGAAGTGTTCCTGTAGAGGCCCTCGACCTCGATATATATCCTGCACCTGCTGCACATGTGAAGAAGACAAAGAGCAACACAGAAATCTAGCCGTTGTGTCGCAACGGCTAGGCCTGGACCGATCAGGCTCCAACCTAATCGGTCTGAGAGACTCCTGATCGGTCTGTGGACCGATCAGGCCCTAGGCTGATCGGTCCCCAGACCGATCAACCAACTCTCACAGAGAGTTGGATTCGAAGTCTGATCGATCTGTGGACCGATCAGACTATAGGTGGATCGGTCCACAGACCGATCCCCTCCTATCGCTATCTGAAGTCCATCGCTTCCTGATCGGTCTATAGACCGATCAGTTAACCCACAGAAACATTCTGTTTGGTTACTGATCGGTCACCCGAACGATCCAGACAATCAGAGTATCACTGGATCGGTCACCAGACCGATCCAATGCCTTAGAGCTTCCCAGACCTAAACCCTAAAGCCTTCCCGGTCTAGAGAATGAGCTACCGAGCCCTCTCTGACCTAGTCCGGAGAACGAGCTACCGAGCCCTCTCCGACCTCCATATTCGGTCCAGAGAACGAGCTACCGAGCCCTCTCTGACTTAGTCCGGAGAACGAGCTACCGAGCCCTCTCCGACTTCATCCGGTCCAGAGAACGAGCTCCCGAGCCCTCTCCGACCTAGTCTGGAGAACGAGCTACCGAGCCCTCTCCGACTTCCTCCGGTCCAGAGAACGAGCTCCCGAGCCCTCTCTGACCTAGTCCGAAGAACGAGCTACCGAGCCCTCTCCGACTTTGTCCGGTCCAGAGAACGAGCTCCCGATCCCTCTCTGACCTAGTCCGGAGAACGAACTACCGAGCCCTCTCCGACTTCATCCGGTCCAGAGAACGAGCTCCCGAGCCCTCTCTGACCTAGTCCGGAGAACGAGCTACCGATCCCTCTCTGACTTCGTCCAGTCCAGAGAACGAGCTACCGAGCCCTCTCTGACCTAGTCCGGAGAACGAGCTACCGAGCCCTCTCCGACTCCCTCATCTCGTCCAAAGAACGAGCTCCCGAGCCCTCTCTGACCTAGTTCGGAGAACGAGCTGCCGAGCCCTCTCTGACTTCGTCTGGTCCAGAGAACGAGCTCTCGAGCCCTCTCTAACCTAATTCGGAGAATGAGCTGCCGAGCCCTCTCCGACTTCGTCTGGTCCAGAGAACGAGCTCCCGAGCCCTCTCTGACCTGGTCCGGAGAACGAGCTGTCGAGCCCTCTCCGACTCCCCATGCCAAGCTTCCATACTTTGGACTTTTCCCGTGCCAAGCTCCTTGCTTGGACTTTTCCATGCCAAGTCTCCATACTTGGACTTTTCCCGTGCCAAGCTCCCTGCTTGGACTTTTCCGTGCCAAGTCTCCATACTTGGACTTTTCCCGTGCCAAGCTCCCTGCTTGGACTTTTCCATGCCAAGTCTCCATACTTGGACTTACCCGTGCCAAGCTCCCAGCTTGGACTTTTCCGTGCCAAGTCTCCATACTTGGACTTTACCCGAATCAGGTCAACTCAAGTCGGGTCAACCAGGTTAACCTTGACCAAAGGTTGCACCCACAATCTCCCAAGTTTGTATTCTTGTCAAACATCAAGATACAACTTTTCTATTCTCGTCAAACATCAAAATACAACTCGAGTCGGGTCAACCAGGTCAACCTTGACCTAAGGTTGCCCCAACACTTTATTCAATTTCCTATAGTCAATATACATTCGCCACCCTATAACTGTTCGTTGAGGAACTAGTTTATTGTTTTCATTTCTGACTACAGTCATTCCTCCTTTCTTTGGGACTACATCCACTAGACCCACCCATTCGTTGTCTGAAATAGGATAAATGATTCCAGCATCCAAAAGCTTAAGTACTTCTTTCCTTACTACCTCTTTCAAATTTAGGTTCAACCTTCTTTGATGTTCAATTGAATTTTTATACCCTTCCTCAAGTAGGATCCTGTGCATGCAAAGAGAAGGATTAATTCCTTTAATATCATCAATAGTGTACTCGATGGTTTTTTTATGTAATCTTAACTCTTTAAGTAGTCTTTGTGTTTCTGACTCAGTTAAATCTGCATTAATTATAACTGGAAAGGTGAAGTTTGGTCCAAGGAATGCATATTTGAGGTTTGATGGCAATGGCTTCAATTCAAGTTATGGTGGTATAATTTTTGGCAAAGCCAAGTCTTCTTCTAACAACTTTATCTCCTCTTGCGGATATTCTGGATTCTCCTCGATTTCCAATGTCTCCTCTATACTTTCTTCATAAATATCTTTGTGAATATTCAAACAATCTCCCTTTTCAAAAGGTTTACTTGAACCTAGCCCTTTGTCAAACATTTTTGATAGAGATTCACCACACCAAGGAAATAAATCTTGAAAACTTTCTTGGTTCAAAGTGATTCCTCCTTCAAACTTATTTTCACATGCTCTTAGTAAGAAAGCCATTAAATTTTGCCAGGCCAAATCATTGATATTTGATGTTATCTTGCAAATTATCTCATATTCTTCGTCTAAGCTTTTCTTCATGAAAGATCCCCCAGATGCTAAATCTAACTGACTCTTATTTTTGAAAGAGATTCCAATATAGAATAAATGTACTATTAACCATTTCTCAATGCCATGATGCGGACAAGAATGTAAAAGAGATGAGTATCTCTCCCAAGCTTGATGTAATTCCTCCCCTTCAAGTTGCTTAAAGTTCAGAATTTGATTCCTCAGATGTATAGTCTTCTGTGGTGGAAAATATTTTTCCAAAAATTTCTGTTCCAACTCATTCTAGGTTCTGATACTCTGAGGTAGTAAAGTATTAAATCACTTCTTTGCAACGTCCTTAAGACTGAAGGGAAAAACCAATAATCGAATAACCTCAGACGGAACTTCCTCATATTTCACTGTGTTGCAGTATCTGTGAAATTCCATGAGATGTGAACAAGGATTCTCTATCTTCAACCCTCAAATTGATCCTACTGAATTTTTGAAATAAAGGATGGTTTGAGCTTAAAATTCCCTACTTGAATGTTTGGATGGACAATTGGCCCTAATTCGAGGGCAAACTTTGGAGCTCCATAATCTTTCAATGCTCTGAATTCCATATTTGATTTACTCCTGTTCTATTAATGTCTTTACAAGATTCTTCTTCTATGAAATGTTCTATCTATTTCTGGGTCTAGAGGAAGAAGTTCTCTTGCAAAGTTAGATCTTCACATACACAAGAACAAGATATGTTTGCTCAAAAAGAAAAGAAAAGGATAGAAGAATAGAGAGGATGCAGTTTACAAGAAGAATTAAAGAACAAATGAATGTAAAGAATGTAATGAATGAATGCAACGAATGAATACAAATAAAAGAATGTAAAGAAAGGATACAATAAAAGAATGCAAAACAGAATTGGAAAAGTAGTTACTAGTTAGAAGTAAGAAATGAAAGAAAAGTTTAGTCTAACTCAATTGATAATCTCTAATGTTTTAAGGGCAATCCCCGACAACGGCGCCAAAAACTTGTTACACACCGCAAGTGTACGGTTATGTCGTCAATAATAATAAAAGATATCATATCCACAGGGATTGGTTATAAGCACTAAAGATGTCTCAAAGTGAATTAGCTAAACAAACAATTAAAAGATCATTTACAACTAAGATCAGGGGTAAGGGTTAAATGCTAAGATTTAATTTTATAAAGATTCTAAGAGTCTTGGTTTCTTTGTGATAATCATTGATGTAATGTAATCTACCAAACCTTGCCCTCAATTGCAATGTATTCGTAAGAAATCAGCGGTTGTTTTCTGCAGAAAACACCGGTTAAGGACTTATATCTAAACCCTAAGCAATCAAAGAGTTATGAATCCCTATGAGGTTCGTTAACGGGGTAGCCCTGTCACGACGCCCCTCGGTCATACGACATAGAAACGCATCCCTAATCAATTAGCATTAAGATATAGAATTAAGCATGTTAATCCGTCCTACTTCTTTACAAGTTCTTGCTTTACCCCTAAAGGTAATCCCCTAAAAGGTCCGTGAGTGGGGCATCCCTGTTACGATGCCCCTCGGTCATACAATTTAACGAATTCCTCTACAAGATTCCACAAGAGATATAAACAACCAATCAAGAATAGGAATATGGCACAAAACACAACAATCCAATACAAGATTGATTGATACAAAATATAGCAATATCCTTGGATTAAGAAGATGGCAAATCCATTGACTCTTACATCAAATTACATCACAAATACTCCCTCCTTCCTAGAATAAGAAACCTACTCCATAAAGAATAGAGAAAGGACCGAAGACAAGAAAATCCAAGACATTCCAATCCAAGAACAAGAGAATAGAAAGGAACGCTTATCTCATTATGATGAGTGATCTTTGGAACCAATCCTCCACTCTCCGAGTCGAATCTTGGACAGAAATCTCCCCTTGAATGGCTAAAAACCGCCCCAAGAACATATCTCCCCTAAAGGGAGAGCCTCCCCTTTCAAAAGGGAAGAAGCTCTATATATAGAGGGGGCAAATTTGGGTGCCACATGGCCCAGGGCATGGCCGTGTGAGATCCACACGGCCAGGGCAAACCTCCTCTCAGCTAGGGTCGCACTACCGTGTGATGGTCACATGGCCATGCCATGTACTGCCTCTGCTTGCTTGCACGACCATGTGAAACTACACGGCCTGGCCATTTCTCCTATCTGAAAGTGTTGTATGACCGTGTGGGACACATGGCCATGTCAATTTCTAGCTCTGGAAAGGCTGCACGGCCGTGTGAAACCACACGACCTTGGCAGTCTTGGTCACTGGAGGGGCTACACGACCATGTAATTATACATGGCCGTGTACTGGTTTTTTAAAGGAGGGTGGCACGACCCCTCATCACCACACAGCTGGGATCATTCCCCTTTGCAAGGTCATGTGGCAGTTATTGCCCAGGTCGTTCTTCTCCGTTTGGTTGTAGAATCATCCACAGACATCAATTCTTCTCCAAATTTGACTCCTGAAAGCATAAAATGCACAAGAGAAGATCTCCAAACAAAGAGAAGTATTTATGCTAAAAGCAAAGCAAGATGCATGAAAGTGCATAGACAAAGCATGTATAAAACATAAGATTGTGCGTCAAAACATGCTAAACAAGTGTATAAAATCTATGCACATTAGGCTACAACTGCGATTTTTCTCTAATCTTCATAGCAACTTCTCCAAGCTCTCACCGCCAGTTCTTGAAGGTTCTTGGAGGCAATTGCTTGTGCATGTTCAAGTCAAGAGGCGATCTACGACTAGAAGAAGAAGCTAGGGTTAGGGTTTCAAGTGTAAATCTTGTAAGATTTCAATTGTATCTGCTTCCCTTTCTTTCTTCTTGTACTGAGAGTGTTGTAGGGCTTCTCTGCCTTCGGTAGTTATTGTAAAGGAGTGTTTTCATAGTGGAGAGTGCGTGCCGTGTGTGGATCCTTGGATTAGTCACCTCTTCTTGAGGTGGATACCAAGTAAATCCTTTGTGTTAGCGCTGTATTTTTGTTTCTTGTATTTTCCGTTGCCTATCATCACCAAGAAGCAAGACGACGAGCGTACTATGAGCTATTCACCCCCCTCTAGCATATTTCAACCCTAACAAGTGGTATCAGAGCGAGGTCGCTCTTCACCGGAATCATCACCGGAAGGGGTAACAAATATAGAGGGCAAAGAAGTTTAAGCAAATTCAAAAGTCGAAGACTTCATCAAAATGCTCAACTTCAAGATGGAATTCTGAGATGGACTCAGATTCGACACGAGGGTGCCTCCATCATTCACTATGACGAGCTTCAATTCTTGGAAATCAAGAATCGAAAATTTCTTGATGATGGAGATAGAGCAATGGTTTGCGCTCTAATGGAAGGCTTAGAAGCTCCAAGAAATTCAAAAGGAAAGATCCTCAAGAAGAGCAAATGGAGCCAAGAGAAAATTCAAAAGAGCGAGGCAAATAACAAAGTGACCAAGCTATTGGTCAATTTATTGCCAAGCAAAAATTTGGCTCAAATTAGAGAATTTAAGGATGCCCAAGCTTTGGAGTAAATTAAGTGATTAGAAAGGATTAGAAAGGACCAAGCTTTGGAGTAAATTAGAAAGGATTTATGAGATCCCCTCCATTGTACCAGATCAAGAAGAATCCAAAGAGGGTGACTCAGTGGATTAAGGTCAAGAGAAAGAGGACTCCGAAGTTGAGAGATAGTCAACTTCCGAAGAGGAAGTCCAAGAAGCCTCATCTTCAAAGGAAATGCAATGAAAAGAGCAAGGAAGGAGCATATTCCTTGTTCCATGTATAAGATGAAGATGAAGAAACCTCCACCTCTAGGATTGAGGGGGAGAGACCTTCATTGATACCGGATCAAGAAGAAGGAGAAGCCTCTACATCCGGGTCAAGTGGAGAGGAAGATGATGCATCCTCCAAAAATCAAGAGACATCAAATGGAGGATCAAGTGTCATCTCTACACATGAAGGTATAATTATTTTAATTAAAAATAAAAATCATATTATATGTTTTTAGTGTTTGATGCTACTCAGAATTTCGTTTTGTTTCCCCTGTACAAAAATTTGTACAAGCACAGTGTAAGGAACTAGATGTGCTAAACACGTAAACGCGCAACGGAAAATACTAGTTCCTCCAGAAGATCCATGCGAAGGGAAAAAGAAATTACTACATATACTAAGCTTTCTAACATGATAGTATTATGCATTTGTAGCGTGCTCACGGACTCCCGAGAGCTCAGATCACAGCACGATCTCACATTCGCGCCTCTATAGTATCCACACGAACAAGCGTTCGTTCGTCTCACAAACTCACAAGATGGAGATGAAACCACCTAAGGTTGTGCTAGCAACCTTGAGAAGGTTTCGTCCAAGAGGAGAGGAGAGGAAGAGGAAGAAGCCAAAAAAATGAAGATCCAAAAAATGAGAGGAAAAATGACTTAAGTATTTTCATCCAATGAAGACACTTAATGTGCATTAATTCCATTAATGAGCCTTAATGATCATTCACTCTCCATTAAGGACACATTTGAAAACCTCTCATTTTAAATTTAAATTTAAAAAATTAAATGACATGATTCATTGAATTCAAAATTCAATGAATTTCTTCATTAAGCCTCACTTGAGTCTAACTCAAGTCTCCTCACTTGTGTCTAACTCAAGTCCAATTCACCTGAATCTAACTCAAGTCTAATTCAATCGAGTCTTACTCAATTAATCTCATACAATTCAAATTAAATGAATCACATTTCATTAATTTGAATTGACTCCTTGATTCCTGTTTGAATTGGACTTAATCCAACAATTAGATATAATTGAGTCTAACTCAATAAGTCCAATTTCAATGATTCATCATATGAACCCATCTCCAAATCTACTTATTCTTTGTGTGTGACCCAAAAGGTTCTCATAACGTTGGCAATGTATCTAAATCAACATTTAGATACATAAGCAATGAGTGGCATCTAGCAAGGCATCATTGCTACCCAAGTGACGAGAAAGTCGAGATCCGACCTAACTTGTCCGTGGCTATTATCTTGTATGACTTGCTCCCTTTATCCTTGATATCTAGATTGATCAATGAGGCATAGACCGTGTCATCCTCTTATCAACCTTTGTGTTTCTTGATCTCTAAGTAGACACACTCAATCAAATAAGCTCAATATCTCATATTGACTCATTTACGCATGGCCATGCTTTCTTGTATCCTACTAATCAAGGGGTCCACAGATATCGCTTCCATCATATGGAAGGGATATATCCCATCTACATCACTCACATCCCTCCGCATAATTCATTGCTATTAGGGTTGCAAGGTTGCAAACATAGTCCCATATTGGAAACACATGGGAAAGATCATGGGTTTATAAGAGAAAAGATATCTCCATTGGCATGAGGCCTTTTGGGGAGAGCCCAAGAGCAAAGCCATGAGGGTCTAGGCCCAAAGTGGACAATATCATGCTATTGTGGAGATATCTAAATTCTTTTCGATCCAACAATTGGTATCAGAGCTAGGGTTTTGCCTCTGTGTATTTGGTATTAGTTTAATTATGCACATGTTATACATAATTTAGGCAGGTTAATAGTAGGATGTGCTAACTTTATGGATGCATGATCCAACTATTATGGCTTATAATTATTATGTGTGTGATTGGACCCTTGGACATGTCAAGGGCATTTATTATGTGTGAATGATTGTATTATAAAATACAGTAGGAGCTGTATTTAGTTTTATTAGGATTTTATTTTTTGATCTAGATACATGTACATTCCTATTATGGAATATAGGATCGATGGATGTAAATTTTATTTTATGTTCGATCTAGTTTACATGTACATTCCTTCGAGGAATATAGGATCAAAAAATATAAAATTCTATTTATGTCGCGGATCGAATCTTCCAAGGCGTGGAACCTTTTGAGCAACCATGATGATGTGGAGCATCATCATTGGTTCACTCTTTGCCAACTCACCAATGAGGTGGCATTTGGTCAAGTTAAACTTGACCCTTCATCTTCCATCTCAAGTCAAGTCAAACTTGACCTCTTATCTCCCATGGTTAATCAAATCTACTCTTTGATTCAAATAAATTTAATTTAATAAATCTCTATTCATTGGTTTAAATTGACTCAATGAATCATAGTCTAAATTAGACTCATTCGACACATGAATCAAATTGAGTCCAACTCATTTAGTCTAATTTAGATTACTCTTAATCCAATTTGATTCATCACATGAACCTAATCCTCTTGGTCCATCATATGAGCCTAATCTCCATCTAACTGCCCTTTGTGTGTGACCCTATAGGTTCTTGTAACGTTGGCAATGCTCCTAAACCCATTTAGAAACATAAGCAATGAGCAGTATCTAACAACACATCATTACTACCCAAGTTACAAGAATGTTGAGATCCAACATCACCATTGTGACTACTAATTGTGACTCTCACAATATGTGACAATGACCTTCTATCCTTGACATCTAAATTGATTAATTGAGGCACAGACAGTGTCATCCTCTAATCAATCTATGTCTTGAACTCCAAGTAGACTCACTCTAATCAAATGAGCTCAATATCTCATATTGACTTATTTGGGCATGACCATGCACTTAGTGGTCTCACTCTATCAAGAATCATGATATCACTCCCGTCATATAGGAGGGATAGATCCCATCTATATCACTCACATCCCTCCGCATAATTTGTTACATACCCAGTAGTCGTCTTTATAATCCACCCATTTACGGGTGACGTTTGACGAAGCCAAAGTATGCAACTCCTTATGTAGGGAACCATGTTGACTTCAGGTCCAAGGACTAATAGTCATACTAATAGTCACATGAGAAAGAATATGACACTCATATAACGATCCATGATACTTTCTCATGACGGGTCATTTAGTATACATTCTCCAATGCATACCCATGTGTCAACTTGATATCTAATATCCATGACTTGTGAGATCAAGTCATCGAGTTGACCTACATGCTAGTCTCATCGCATTAACATTGTCCCTGAATTTTAATACTTGACTAGGAATAATTAAGAGTAGTGTTCTCTATATCATCTCATTATCAATTCAACCAATCGATTGATATAGATAAGAACCTTCTACTCAAGGATGCTATTATACTCAGTTATTTGACACCAATACAAGTAAGTATAATAACCAGAAAGAAATGTCTTTATAAAAATATATATATAGGAATATGATACATCGAGTCCATACAACAATCATCACATGATCGGCTCTAGGGCTCTCACTAACACCTAGGACCTAAGGTTACCCCCCCCCCCCTTAGGATTTTCCTCCACCTAGGGTTACCGCCCCCTAGGACCTTAGGTTACCCCCCCCCCCCCCAAGGATTTTTCTCCACCTTGGGTTACCACCCCCTAGGGTTTTCACCTTGTCTAACCACAGCTAGGACTTTTGCCTAAGAACACTTAAGACTTTCTTGCAATCTCCATTAAACATGTTAGATCACATATAAGCTTAACTTTGATTCCTTTGCCATTATCAAAACTTGTGTTCGATCGTCGGATGCATCCCCCACCAACAAGATATGTGAGGTAAGGAGGTAGGAGCATAGAAGGTGTGAATTGTTCTCTTAGGTAAGGCGATCGGTGAAATGATTTATGAAAGGTTTCTATTATGTAGAGTCTTGTTTCGGACGAGGTTTCGTTGGTTTTTTGGCTCGAATCACACACTACAAAAAAAAACGGGTTTACCGACGGAATTTTCCGTCGTAATTCCGTCGGTATAGTTGCTTAGTGACGGAATTATGACGGAAAATCAGTTGTCGGAAGATAATTTGTCGGAAACAGATATACCGACGGAATTTAAATTTCGTCGGTAATTACCGACGGAATTAGGATTTCCGTAGTAAAATTTACCGACAGAATTTATATTTCCGTCGGTAAATCATGCTGGAAACAGTGCTTCTGGTAGTTGTGGTTACCGACGGAAACAACGTTTCCGTCGGTGTTTACCGACGGAATTTATATTTCCGTCGGTAAATATTTTGTAAATACCGACGGAAATAGCGTTTCCGTCGGTAAACCGTTACGATAATTGCCAACGGAATACTTATTCCGTCGGTATTCCGTCGGTAAAATAAAAAAAAATTACAAGAAAAAATTTATATTTCTTTTTGTACCTTGTTTACAATCCATATATACATTAAATCATCACAGACGATGGCATTTCATATATACAAACACATACAAACAATCACATCCATATAAACACTTACAAACAATTACTTTCACAGTTACAAACACATTTCATATATCCTAATAATTCATACAATTCTTACAAACATATATAAACTATAACATCCATACAAACAAAGTAATATAAATAAAAACAATCACAATCATCTAAAACAAATAAAATCTAAACAAATCACAATAATAGAAACAAACTAAACTATCCAAATTTCCATATATAAATCTAAATTTATATAATCAGATATTTAAATACATACCATGATAGAAAATACTCCAAGTTATATATCCGCATACAATAGAAAATCCTGCAGAAAGTAAAATGCAATAGAATATGATTATTTATGAATAAGATAAAATTTTTGTAGTGATTTATATATAGCTAATTTTGATACCTGGATATAAATGAGCAAATGATGATGACGACGACGATGATCAATATGTCAATAGGAACTCCTGAAACATACAATAATATAATATTTAGAAATGTGCAAATTAAAATATCAAAACATAATAAATATAATTTTGTAATACTATAATGAAATGCTGAAACCTAAAAAAGAATGATGCATGCCTCAACTATTCATGATTAGATCTTTCAAAAATACACAAACAAACAAAAGGTTAATAATTAAAACTAAGTAGGAAAAACTACTTACAAAAGGATGATCCCTCCAAAACTCTGTAAAGACTTCCTCTAGAAATCATTACAATGGCACTCGTTAAATATGCAAGCAAAGAAATGAGAGCAATGCACTAAAAAAGTATAATGTTTAACTAATTTTACATGTCAACGAAAAAAGATACCTAGATCATATTTTGGATATCTACTAATGGTAATGAATTGTTCCTGAGAAAATGTAATACAATTAATATCATATTTTAGAGGTGAGCAGATTATAATTAATATCAAAATAGAATAAATATATTTTGCATGTTTTATAAGTGATAAATAAAAAAAGGTAAGTTATAGTTATACGAACCTAATCAGAGTCCTGTGGGTCTTGAGTCTCTTGTAGAAGAAGAACTAGGACGAGCCCTGGCTCTTGGATCTTCAGATGATTTAGAAGTCTTGGAAATTGATGAACCTATTATAGTTAGTTATAAACTGACACTATCCTCTGGAACAATTTTAGATTCAAAAGTTACTAGATTGTTCCGTTGGGAGAAGATAAGATGAAGATATTCTTAAAAAGAGATGAAGGTGGAACGAAGCAAAAGAGGTACAACATTGAGTATGCAACAAATTTTGCAGATGTGAGCGCTTTGCTATCACATCTGCAAAATTTGTTGCATATTCAATGTTGTACCTCTTTCGCTTCGTTCCACCTTCATCTCTTTGTAAGAATATCTTTATCTTATCTTTCTCCCAACGGAACAATCTAGTAGCTTTTGAATCTAAAATTATTTTAGAGGATAGTGTCAGCTTATAGCTAACTATATTGGATGTTATATTGGTATAGTACCTAGTTTGGATTTTGGCTGCATCAGAAGATGTGGTAATGAATTAAATAAAATCAAATAACCGAGGCCATAAAGGATTTTGAAGTTGAGGTTCAATAGCTGATTGATACTTAGTTCATGAGTCAATACAATATCATATCAATTGAACAAAGTGTAACAAAAATTAGAATTCACACCCAACTGCATAACCTCATCTAACTACCATGTAAGTCCCCGTATAGGGGAAGATGTGTTGGTTCACACATCTTAATTAATGAAGTGTGAAGTGCGAATTTTGTGGATCATGCTGCACCAAAAGCATTTGAGTGAACTATGTCATTCACAAGTAAAAAAACACAAAAACAAACAATCAGTACTAATAATTTATGTGGTCGATCATCTCTTTGACTGCATATATATAATGTTTGCACAAATTAACCCAACTTAATTTGAACCACAATTTTCATTTTCCCTACACAATAGAGAAAAAAAATTATAGTAGAAACCACTTGTTGGCAGCCAACACAGCCATCAGTCGGCACAGCCGTCGGCCGCTTGCAAGCGCTCGACACAGCTGCCGTTCACTTGCAAGCGCTCGGCACAGTCGCTGCCCACTTGCTAGCAGCTGGATGACCGCTTGCTAGCAGCTGACCGGCACAGTTGTCGATTGTTTGGTAGAAGTCGCCGGCAAGCTACAGACCGCTTGCTAGCTGCCGGCACAACCACCAGCGTGCGGCTAGCGCCCGGCAAAGCCACCAACCGTGTGGTAGCGACTGGCGGAGAGGAGAAAAATGGAGAGGAGAGGAGAGAACTTACCTGAAGATCATCGGAGAGGAGAGATCGCACTGGAATCGCCGAAAAGGAGAGATCGCGTCGGAATCGCCGAAGAGGAGAGATTGCGCCGGAATCGCAGGAGAGGAGGAAATCGAGCGCACAAGAGGAGAAGGGCGGTGCCTAATTTTATTTTCGGGATTACCGACGGAATTTAAATTCCGTCGGTAATTTTTTAAATTCCGTCGGTAATCCTGATTTTTTTGTTTTTATTTCAGGATTACCGACGAAATTTAAAATCCGTCGGAAATTACCGACGGAATTTAAATTCCGTCGGAAATTCTGAATTTTTTTGTTTTTTCTTCAGGATTACCGACGGAATATAATTTCCGTCGGTAATTTCCGACGGATTTTAAATTCGGTCGGTAATCCTGAAATTTTTGTTTTTTATTTCAGGATTACCGACGGAAATTAGATTCCGTCGGTAATTACCGACGGAAATTATATTCCGTCGGTAATCCTGATTTTTTCCTCGTTAATAAATAGTTCCCATCATTGTATCGACGGGAATTTAATTCCGTCGGAAAATATTACCGACGGAATTTTAATTCCGTCGGTAATATTTGAGATTACCGACGGATATTATATGCCGTCGGAGATTACCGATGGAAATTAGCTTCCGTCAGAGATGACCGACGGAATAATATTCCGTCGGTATATTCCGTCGGTAAACCTGATTATTTTTGTAGTGACATGATTTCTGGGCTTTGTCATCGCGTTTTGTTATTGATGGAGTTTTAGTCTCTGGTGGACTATTCCTTTGTGAATCTTTCTTGTTTATGAATGAGATAGTACTCGGTTCTCCTTTGGGATTTACTGGTGTGAAACGAAGATTCGTTGAGGTGCTATTGGAAAACATCCAATTTCTAGATTTCGCCGTTTGATCAATACATTATGCTGTTGAAGGAGCTCGATTTCCACTGGAATGCTCTTAATGTGAATATTGTAAGATTCATTTGACTGTGAACGGGATTTGATTCAATTTCTACCGTGTCTTTGATGTTGTGAGTGGCTTGCAAGAAACCTGTTCGTTAATATGCTTGGCTGAATTGCAGATTTGAAAGTATGTAGGTGTTTTAAGTCTTGATCACAAATGATTTTATTTCTATGAATTTTTGTTGATTAAAGGCTGGTCTGATTTGGAAGGAGAGTGTTTGATTCGTCGCTATTTTATTTTGTGGTGCTGGTAGATTTGTGCGTATGCAATTTGATACTGCTTTGTATTTACGACTGATTGAGGTTTGGCTATTCTCTTTTTTGATTCACTGGATTAGAAGAATTTTGATGCATGCTTTAATTTTATTCCGGTGGATTTGTGTTTTGGTCTGGTAATTGTTTTTCATTAGTTATGGATACGAAGTTATTGCTAGCTTGCATGTTGATTAAGATTTGTTGATATTGAATTATAGTGTAATATTGAACCCAATCCTGGATGTCAATAGCTGCTAAGTTGTTTATTAATACTGATAATGGATTTATGGAGTTATGCATGGTTCGGACATAGATTCTTTAGCTTGGTTCATATGTGATAGTATGCTTTAGTTGTTCATTTTCAAATTAGGAACATTTACAAATTATATTGACCGCTAATGTATTGGGTATAGAATATAGATATGGATTGAATACTGGGTAGAAACTGAAGAATGATGAATGATCGAAATGCTAGTTACTTACCTATTGATTTAAGGACAGATAGTTTTGTTGTTAGTAAATCCACTATGCATCTTTAAGTTTTTAGCTCTAATTATATCCTGTGTTGTGCAGCATATTATGAATAAATTATGTTTTTCCTATGTGGCTAGTTGGGATGAATATGAGCATATGGGGTGACAGTACGGGATGAGTGACCCAGGATGAGTTCCGGGGAGGGCCCATCCAAAATGGAATGATAATTTATTGTTAGCTTCGGCTATATGACTGACTGCATATTCTCTAGGAGGTACCTCTAGGATCATGGGACTGTTGACTGACTCAAATTGTGGTTACCGAATATGTGACATATTCACCATATTAGCTATATAGGATGACTTGTGCAATGAGTTTTTCTATTTGCCATACGGTATCTGGCTTATGCTTTCGTTTGATTTCTAGTTACTATCTTCTCTACTTTATGGATGCCCTCTTATTCATATTGGTTTGTACTTGCTGTGTAACACCCATGGAATGATAAGCTATACCTATGAGTATTTTTCCTTTAGAATAAAAGAAAAAGAGAAATGGAAATAGAAACCAAAATGAAATAAAAAGAAAGTGAGGTTAAGGTTTGAACCTTGAACCTCCCACAAATAATAGAGTTAAATTGGTGTATGGTAACCACTAGAGTAATGAATTATAGATGAATAGAAAAGATTGGAAATTGTAGTTAAAAGTAAGAAGATAGTTAAGTAAAGGAACAAGAGAAAACCAAGTAGCTTACCTCCTCTTCCTCTTGGTTAAGGAAAGAAGCAAGCAAAAGCCAAGTTGCTTTCCTTCCTTCTTTTCCTCTAATTTCGTGGGAATTAAGAGAGGGAAGAGATAGAGGGGTTAAGGGGATGAATGAGGACATGTTTCATTTACATGAGGAATAAATAGAATTGAGAGAAGAAAAGGGAAAGAAAAGTTGTTAATTCTTCTTCCTTCTTCTTCCTCCTCCTTCTTTCTCCTTCTTCCTTCTCCACCGAGACATAGAGCTCTCTCTCCCTCATTTCTAAAATCCAAGCTAAGGTTTTCTCTCCAAGAAAACTAATTCCTAAGAAGGAGTCTCAAGGTTTACTCCTTACAAGAAAGAGAAAACAAAAGGGAGAACTAGGAAGAGAAGCTCCTTCTTCCTCCTCACAAGGGTATCACTTTCTTTAGGAACAACAAGCGAAAGGATATAAGTATCCCCTCACCTGTGGTACAAGTTGTTTATGTTTTCCATAAGATTAGAATGCTTACAACCTAGGGTCACAATGTTGAACTTTCGGCCAAGTGTAGATGAAAGACCTAGGAAAGCTTAAGACCTAAACTAACCATGATCACTATGTCCCTATGATATGTATGCTATGATAGGAGATTGGTTTGGTGTTCTTATACTTGTATGTTGCTTAAAACTTAATTTCATGCTCCTAAGGTGTTCGGCCAAGACACAAATAAAAGGTTTAGGGAAGTTCAAGACCTAAATAAGCATGTTCATTATGTTCTTATGATAAGTACCCTAGTATAGGAAGCTAGTTAATGTTCTTATGTTGTATGCTTACTTAAAACCTAGATCTATGATTTTGAACTTTCGGCCAACTGTAGATGAAAGACCTAGGAAAGCTTAAGACCTAAACTAACCATGTTCACTATGTCCTTATGATATGTATGTTATGATAAGAGATTGGTTTGGTGTTCTTATGCTTGTATGTTGCTTAAAACTTAATGTCATACTCATAAAGTGTTCGGCCAAGACTTGAAATAATGGATTAGGAGAGGTTAAAATTTAGGTTATCATGCTCATGACCTTCTTCATGAAATGGTATGAAAGATTCTAAGTGTTTGCATGCTTGTATGTGTTGGAACCTAGTGGTATTACACTATAGGGTTTCGGTCATGATGTGAATGAAAGACCTAGGAGAGCTTAAAACTTAGTCTAAAATGTTCATGACTCTCCTTAGGATATGATATAAAGCTAACTTAGGGTTATCATGTTTTGATGTTGCTTGAAATCTAGACACATGTTTCTTTATGGTTCGGCCATGGAGAATTTTAGTGTCTAAGGAAGCTTTAAACTAAATCTAGCATGCTCATGATTTCCTTTATGATATGATATGGAGTTAGCTTGATATTCATGCTTGTATGTTGTTTAGAGTTTATTTTCCTCTTCATAAGACTTTCGGCCATTATCCAAATTTAGGGTACAAGGAAGCTTAAAATTAAATCTAGCATGCTCATGAATCTCCTTATGATATAATATGAACTTAGCTAGATATTTATGCTTGCATGTTGCTTAGAGCTTGGTTTCCTCTTCATGAAATGACTTTCGGCCAAGAACAAATTTAGGGTTCAAGGAAGCTAAAACTTTAACCTAGCATGCTCATGAATCTTCTTATGATATGATATGAATTTAGCTAGATATTTATGCTTGCATGTTGCTTAGAGCTTGGTTTCCTCTTCATGAAACTTTCGGCCATGATCTATTTTAGGGTTCAAGGAAGCTAAAAATTTAACCTAGCATGCTCATGAATTCTCTTATGATATGATATAAATTTAGCTAGATATTTTGCCTGCATGTTGCTTAGAGCTTGGTTTCCTCTTCATGAAACTTTCGGCCATGATCTATTTTAGGGTTCAAGGAAGCTTAAAATTTAATCTAGCATGCTCATGGATCCCCTTATGATATGATATGAAGTTAGCTTGATATTCATGCTTGTATGTTGTTTGGAGTTTATTTTCCTTCTTCATGAACTTTCGGCCATGATAAGGATCAAGACCTAGGAAAGCTTAAAAATTGGATTAACATACTTATGACCTTCCTTATAATATGATATGAAGTTACATGAGATTCTTATGCTTGTATGTTGTTTAGAGTTTAAGTTTATACTCTTGAACTTTCGGCCATAAAGGGTTTAGGAGCCTATATGTGCCTCACATGCTACGTTATGAATTAAGAGATGTTATTTAATGATTCCATGTATGATTATGTCTTTTCTATGATAGGTGATGTGTTCATTTATGTATACCTATGAACCATGCATGATAATGTCTCTTATGATATGTTATGTGCTCAAGTAGGCATGCTTTATGATATGACAAATAATATGCTCATTTATGTATGCTTATGATCCATGCATAATAATGTCTCTTATGATGTGCTATGTGCCAAAATATGCATGCTTTATGATATGATAAGCAAAGGCCTAAGAGTTGCTTCCCTTCTTGTTGGGATTAAGAGCACTCTTTATGACATGATAAGTGAAGGCCTAAGAGTTGCTTCCCATTGGGGACTAAGAGTACTCTTCATGATATAATAAAATATGATATGCTATGTTATGACATGAACCATGATATGCTATTTTACTTTGTATGGCTTGTACCAAGGGTGGGTTCCATAAGCGCCCCTAGGCCGACGGACTATGAACGGGTCTAGTAAAGGGATGTGCTCCTTAGTACGCCCCTAGGTCGATGGTCGTAGTACGGACATAGGTCCCTAGTAGGTTCGGGGCTATCTACCCTGTCCTAGGGATTGCGCGCATTTATGTATGTATGTGGTACAAGCCGGGCCCTCATGATGATATTATGTTCAAGTAATATATGATATGTTTTAAGACATCTTGCATATGACATGACGCATATTTTAAAAGACATCTTGCATGATATGAATTATGATATGACATGCTATGCCCTTATGATTTATATGACATGATGATTTATGATATGATATAGCATGATGTTCTTTATGAGATGATATGTTATGATTTATGATATGACATGCTATGCCCCTATGATTTATATCACATGATGATTTATGATATGATATAACATGATGTTCTTTATAAGATAATATGTTATGATGCTATGTATTCACAATATGATGTTAGATGATCATATTTCCATGGTTATATGTTTATGTGTTTATGCTTTGATATATGGTTTTTGTGAGTAGGAAAGGATCTTACTAAGCTTGTGTACTTATAGCTTACTTTCCTTGTACCACAGATAAAGGCAAATAATGGATGAACTAGGGGAGCTGAAGGAGAGGCAAGGAGATGGGTGTGGTAGTGGCTCAGCTAAGACAAATAAAAGACCTGCTTATGTTAGTTTGTTATGTTGATATGAACTAAGTGTATTATGTTATTGTCCCGCATGACTTCATGTTATTTCTACTGTTTACTTTCGAAAGAAATTTTAATATGCATGTATGTTTCCGCAAATAGTAATAGTTAAGTAAAGTAACCCCGCCCTACTAGCAGGAGGGGCGGGCGTTACATGCTGGGTCGTAGACTCACGACATTTATATTATAGGTGAGGTTAACTCCCAGGATATGCCGGAAGGCCCTCGGACGGAGTAGACGAGGAGGCGGGATGGTAGCATGGACCTGCCCGTTGTCCGGGAGAGCAGAGCCTACTGGGTTACGGTGAGAGATTTTTCATTTCTTTATCATTTGGGTGGGGAATGTTTGAGGAGTTTTTGTTCATTTTGATAAACCTAGTTTGATACAGACGTGCCCATTGGTAATGATAATTTCTTTGATAGTACTGCATTATGATCATTTAAATATTAGTTGATGAGAGAAAAAAACCTGGGGATGTTTCAAGAGGAATACGGCAGAAGATCAAGAGGTCTTTGTCTACGAAGAAAGGTACAACTAGTTATTTATTCCGCAGTACAACTAGTTTTGTTTTCTTTGTATGGATCCTGAAATACCAACATAAGAGGCTAGCGATTTTGTATTTTCATTTTTGTTCTTTGATTTTGTGTTTCGATCTTGTGCTTTGATTGAGATCTCTGTAGTTAAACCTAAGGTTATTGTGAGAAGTTTAAATATTCAATTTCTTTGAAACATTTTGTCTAGGAAGTGGTGACTGATCCCAAAACCAAGAAGGCCTAGTGTCTCGCCAACGACCTAGAAGCCAATCCTTGAAATAAATATTTAATCAACTTCTGTAATATGGTTTAACTTCTGAAGAACACAAGGGTTAAACTTGGAGTAAAATTGTTAAGTTTCATTTCCAATCCATGTTTAACTTTGAAGAACGAACTTGGAGTAAAAATGTTAAGTTTCATTTCCAATCCAAGTTTAACTTCTGAAGAGCGCACGGGTTTCTAGGAAAAGTTCTGTGCTTGTATAAATTTTTGTACAGGGGAAACAGAATGGTATTCCGAGTAGCACCCATCACTGTGTTCTCCCCGAACACCCAACTCAAGTTCATCAATAATAACTCATACGACTATAGAGTTATTATTGAACTACCGCACCAATCCCATATTACATTATGGGCTCCTTCTTATCATGAGTGCATTAATCTCTCTGTGTTTAAGGTATCGAATGTCCATCAATCAAAAGAGTTACTAACAACTCACTTAATTAATATCTAGCTCCAAGAGTAGTACCACTCAACTTCATTGTCATGTCGGACTAAATCCACTTGCAAGATTTACATGACAATCCTTATGAGCTCCTCAAGGGGGCATCATCAACCTAGATAACTAGGACACAGTTTCCTTCTATAATCAACAACACACCATATAAATAATATTATTTTCCAACTTGTCCGGCCTATTGATTTAACGAATAAATCTCACCTATTAATAAATTAAAGAAATAAATACTAAGTATATGTGTTTGTTATTATATTGGGATTAAGAGTACGCACATCTATAATAATAGAGGTTATGTTCTTTTATACTGTCAGTATAAAAAGAAACAACCTCAAATGGTCCTGCTCAATACACAAATAGTGTACTAGTGTAATTTTATAGTCAAGATAAACTAATACCAAATTACACTACAACCATTCCAATGGTTTGTCCCAATCCATCTTGGTTGTGAGCTAGTATTTATAATTTATAAGGAACTGATAACATGATCTTCTGTGTGACACCACATACCATGTTATCTACAATATAAATTAAATGGGCAACTACATTTTACTAAATGCAGACATTTGACCAATGTGATTCTCATTTCAAAATAAATATTCATACAAAAAGCTAGGCTTTTAGTATACATCCTAACAATCTCCCGATTATACTAAAAGACAATGCTGCATATATGCTGCCATACATCTGATTTCCATCCCCTCAACATGCCCATCAAAAGCTTTCGCTTGAAGGGCTTAAGTGAAAGGATCCAGGTTATCTTTTGATACAATCTTGGTGACAACAACTTCTTCTCACTTTATGATATCTCGTATTAGGTGGTATTTGCGCTCAATGGGTTTACTTGCCTTATGGGCTCGTGAGTCCTTCGAGTTTGCTATTGGACCACTATTATCACAATAAATGATAATTTTGGGCAAACCAGGACTCATATATAAGTCCATCAAGAAGTTTCTGAGTCATACAACTTCTTTAGCTGCCTTAGAGGCTGCCACATACGCAACTTTCATGGTAGAGTCTGAAACACATTTCTACTTAACACTCCTCCATGCTATGTCTCCACCTCCCAAAGTAAAGACATACCCTGAGGTCGACTTACTATTGTACCTATCTGATTGGAATTCAAAATCCGTGTAACCCACAGGGATCAAATCATCTGCCTGGTAAACCAACATATAATCTCTAGTCCTTCTCAGGTACTTTAATATATGCTTTACGACAGTCCAATGTCTCTGTCTTGGATTACTTTGATATTTGCTAATCATGCCCATGACAAAATAGATATCTGGTCTCGTACATAGCATTGCATACATTAAGCTTCCTACAGCCGAAGCATAAGGAACTACCTTCATGTCCACTATCTCCTTCAATGCTTTAGGACACATCTCTTTAGATAAAGGTACTCCATGCCAAAAAGGTAGAAAACCTTTCTTGGAGTTTTGCATGCTAAAACGAGCTAGAATAGTATCGATGTATGAAGCTTGGAATAAGCACAACATTCTTTTCTTGCGATCCCTTATTACTTTGATCCCAAGAATATGTGTACATTCTCCCAAATCCGTCATATCAAATTGCTTGGACAACCATACCCTTAGATCTGACAACACTTTCACATTGTTGCCAATGAGCAAAATGTCATCTAAGTATAGTACAAAAAATACCACCACATTTCCGTCACTCTTCTTGTATACACAAGACGTATCCGTACACTGAATAAATCCATAAGATTAAACCGGATGTTCCAAGATCTCGAAACTTGTTTCAGTCCATAGATAGACCGATACTGCATCTTTATCTTGGAATGCTTCATCATATGTCCAGGGATCATGTTCATGTTCACCAGAGATCAAGTCTGAAGATTCTCCCAAAAACATGAATCTATCAGTTTGCCTAAGAATCCTTCCACTATGACGAGACATTACTTGTAATTGTGCATTATTTGTGACACGTGTTGTTGTTTCTTGTGGTATCTCATCTTGTACCGTTGGAACTAAGGTAGACGTGTCTTCACTTAATTCTTCAAGAATAATTTTGTTAGTTAGAGCCCTAGAGCCAATCATTTGATAATTGTTGTATGGACTCGTTGTATCATATTCTTGTATATAAATAAAGGTATTTGTTTTTGGTTATTATACTTACTTCTATTGGTGCCAAATAACTAAGTATAATAGCGTCCTTGAGTAGAAGGTTCTTACCTATATCAATCGATTGGCTGAATCGATAGTGAGATGATATAGGGAACACTACTCTTAATCATTCCTAGTCAAGTATTTAACATTTAGGGACAATGTTAATGCGACGAGACTAGCATGTAGGTCAACTCGATGACTTGATCTCACAAGTCATAGATATGGAGATATCAAGTTGACACATGGTTATGCATTGGAGAATGTATACTGAATGACCCGCCATGAGAAAGTATCATTGATCATTATATGAGTGTCATATACTTTCTCATGTGGCTATTAGTATGACTATTAGTCCTTGGACTTGAAGTCACCATGGTTCTCTACATAAGGAGTTACATGCTTTGACTTCGTCAAACGTCACCCGTAACTGGGTGGACTATAAAGACGATTACTGGGTATGTAACAAATTATGCGGAGGGATGTGAGTGATGTAGATGGGATCTATCCCTCCTATATGATGGGAGTGACATCAATATTCTTGATAGAGTGAGACTAGGGAGTGCATGGTCATGCCCAAATGAGTCAATATGAGATGTTAAGCTCATTTGATTTAGTGAGTCTGCTTGGGATTCAAGATTTAGATTGATTAAAGAATGACACAGTCTATGCCTCACTTTGATCAATCTAGATGTCAAGGATAGAAGGACACTTGTCATATATTGTGAAGAGTCACAATTAGTAGTCACAATGTGATGTTGGATCTCAACATTCTTGTAACGTGGGTAGTAATGATGTGTTGCTAGATACCGCTCATTACTTATACTTCTAAATGTGTTTAGGAGCATTGCCAACGTTACAAGAACCTATAGGGTCACACACAAAGGGCAATTAGATGGAGATTAGGTTCATTTGATGAACCTAAAAGATTAGGTTCATGTGATGAACCAAATTGGATTAAGAGTAATCCAAATTAGGCTAATTGAGTTGTACTCAATTTGGTCCATGTGTTAGATGAGTCTAATTTGGACTTAGACTCATTGAGTAAATTTAATTCAATGAATAGAGATTCATTAAATTAAAATTGACTTGAACCAATGGTTAAATTTGATCAACCATGGGAGAGAAGCGGTCAAGTTTGACTTGACTTGAGAGGAAGATGAAGGGTCAAGTTTGACTTGACCATTTGCCACCTCATTGGTGAGTTGGCATTAAGTGGACTAATGATAATGCTCCACATCATCATGGTTGTTTAAGTGGGATGCCACCTCATGGGAGTTACCAAGAGTTGTGACTCTTGGTATCCCATGGAGTTAAAACTCCTCCATGAAGTGGCCGACCACATTCATTCTTGTGTGGGAGTTTTCATTTTGTGGAGTAACTCTCATCTTTTTCCTCAAGCTCTCTCTTTTCTCCCTCTCCTCCACCTTGGCCGAACCATTCAAAGGTGCTAGCACACCTTTTTGTTTGGTTTCTCCATCTCTTGCTTGTGTGGATACACATAGAGGAGTATCTACTTTGATACTCTTGAGATCCGGTGAACCTTGGACGAGCGGGATTAAGCGAAGGGCATCGCATCAAGGGTAAAGCTCTTCTCCTTTGTAGATCTAGTTTAGATCTAGGCTTAGAAAACTCATACATGAAAGTTTTTACGAAATTTTAATCTTCGCACGGATCCGATGGCATGGGAATTTCGGGGTTTCCACAACGCAAAAAGCAGTTGTTGCGGCCCGAAAAACCCAACAGTGGTATTAGAGCCACGTGCGAAGCGTTTACGAGTTTTATTTTGAATTTTACGAAATTCTAAAGATCTATAAGTTTCTGTGTTTTTATGATTTTTATAGATTTTATGGGTAATTTTCTCGTAGAAGCGAAGCACAAGTGTTTAGACACTTGTAGGCTTCGACTACCGAGAAAATATTTCCGAAACGGCAAGGTTTCGCCCCAAATCATTTTGGGGCAGCGGACTAAGGCGTTGTAGGATTGCTTAGGAACAATCGCGATGGTTATATCGCGGGTAGGGGTGCTGCCCCTGACCCCGCTATGGGCTTCGTTCCGCGATTGTGCCCGAAAATCGCTAAACGGTACCGCTGGGAATTTTTACTCATAAAAATTATAAAAATTGTAAGAAAAATTACAGAAATTTATACAAATTACATAATTTAAAATTACGTATTATTTTGTGATGGTCATGGCCCAAAAGACCCAATTTGATTGGATATTGTGTGTTGTAATTCATAATACGGCCTGCGTGTCGTCATGTGATTGTGCGTGTTATATATTTGATACGCGACCTGTGCGTCACGCCTTTCTATTTATTTATTCCTGTTGTAAATAGTTTAGACTCGAATGTAACTTGAGTTTCACTTTTGTAATGTACAAAATGGAGCGGTGGAAGGTCCACTCGAGACGGAGTTACGAGGAGGGCGCGAGCAACTCAAGGTGGTCAAAGGAAGGAGCTTGAGAAGCTGTTGACCTTAGGTTGACCATCCGATCTTCTCATTGGCTTGAGAAGATCGTAGTAGGGCCATGACTAATCACAAAATATTTAATTAATTGCTTGTGTGTGTATATGTGATGCATGCTAGAATAGTAATTAATTAGCGCCTTGACGATTAGATTAGATCAAAATCGCATACATGATACGCCCTAACGATTAGATTAGATCTAAATCGCGTATATGATACACCTCGTCGATTAGATTAGATCTCAATCGCGTCAACTCGAAATGTCTACCATGCTGTGATACCCATCACTACCTTGATCGCATGTTGTTGTTGAAACTGCCAAAGCAGAGCAACGCATACTATCTTGGTAGGGTGCGGAGGGACAATCTTGGTCTCGCCTATCAACGTATGGGTGAGTACAACTTAATTAGATTGAGTAACTAGTTAACTCAATTGGATCGAGTTTAACTATAGGCATTTTCCAATTATTGGTAGATAGGAAAAAACCACGTTTATATTAACTCTTAGGCGTATTAGCCAAAGCTAACTCGAGTTTTAATATAAATGCGGATCTTGATCCTATAAACAAGAGTTGCATAGCGATGTAATTGGTAATTAGTTACCTACCGATCATACTAAGTCTTGGGCGTTTTAGCCAAAGCTAACTCAGGGCATAGTATGATGTGGATCTTGTCCCACATGAATTATATAATTCAGTGAGAGCATCGTTTAATTAAAGGCCTAATTAGATGATTAATTGGAATATGATATTTATTTTCCTGCATTTTTCTGTTGTAGATTATCATGACGTCAAATACGAACTCTTTCTCCCTGCGTTCCGTCCTTGAGAAGGACAAGCTCAACGGAGCTAATTTCCTGGACTGGTACATAAATCTGAGAATAGTTCTCACTCAAGAAAGAAAACTGTACGTCCTGGAGCAGCCCATTCCCGAGGCACCTCCTGCCACTGCCACGCGAGCTGATCGTGATGCTTACAAGGAGCATCAAGATGACGCATTAGATATGTCCTATCTCATGCTCGCGACCATGAACTCAGAGCTTCAGAAGCAACATGAATTGATGGGCGCTTATGATATGGTTGAGCATCTTCGTCAACTATATCAAGGACAAGCGAGGCACGAGAGATTCGAGATCTCTAAGACACTGTTTCAGTGCAAGATGCAAGATGGGACTCCCGTAGGCCCATATGTACTCAAAATGATTGGGTATATAGAAAACCTACAGAGGTTGGGATTCCCGCTTGGCCAAGAGCTGGCCACTGACCTGATCTTACAATCCGTGCCGGATAGCTATAGTCAATTCGTTCTAAATTATAATATGAACGAAATTGACAAGCCACTGCCCGAGCTGCTTAGCATGTTAAGAACTGTTGAGCTCAACCTTAAGAAGGTCAAGCCTAACTCTATTCTGATGATTCAGAAACATAAGGGCAAGGTCAAGCCCAAAGGTAAGGGAAAGTCCCAAGCCAATGGTAAAGGCAAGGCACTGAAACCCAAAGGAGGGGTTGCCAAGGATGCTACCTGACCGGGCACTGGAAGAGGAACTGCAAAGTGTACCTTGAAGATCTTAAGAAGAAGAAAAGTGAGACTTTCACTTCAGTTATATATGTTATAGAAGTCAATCTATCTATTTCTTCATCATGGGTATTAGATACCGGATGTGCTTCTCACATTTGTACTAATGTGCAGGCGCTGAGAAATAGCAAGGCATTGACGAAGGGCGAGGTGGACCTACGAGTAGGCAATGGAGCACGGGTTGCTACTGTTGCTGTAGGAACTTATTCTCTATCTCTGCCCTCTAGGCTTGTACTAGAATTGGATGATTGTTGTTATGTGCCTGCTTTGACTAAGAACATTATATCAGTTTCTTGCTTTGAAAAGAAAGGCTTCTCATTTATAATAAAGAACAAATGTTGTTCAGTTTATTTAAATGATATGTTCTATTGTAGTGCACCTCTGATGAACGGACTCTATATTCTAGACCTTGAGAACCCTATCTATAACATAAGTACCAAGATGTTCAAGTCAAATGACATGAACCATACATATCTCTAGCACTGTCGCTTAGGTCATATAAATGACAAACGCTTATCCCAGCTCCATAAAGATGGTTTGCTGGACTCATTTGATTTTGAATCATATGAGACATGTGAGTCATGCCTTCTAGGCAAGATGACCAAGACTCCCTTTAGTGGATAGAGTGAGAGAGTGACTGACTTGTT
The DNA here is from genome assembly GCF_018446385.1 of Zingiber officinale. NCBI lineage: Eukaryota > Viridiplantae > Streptophyta > Magnoliopsida > Zingiberales > Zingiberaceae > Zingiber > Zingiber officinale. The sequence goes on from NC_055986.1 coordinate 55,872,094, forward strand.
AGGTCTTATACATAGTGATGTATGTGGCCCTTTCAATGTCACTGCTAGAGGTGGTTATAGGTACTTCATTACATATACTGATGACTTCAGTAGATATGGTTATGTGTACCTGATGACACATAAGTTAGAATCCTTTGAAAAGTTCAAAGAATTCAAGAATGAAGTACAAAACCAGCTTGGCAAAAGTATTAAGATACTTCGATTAAATTGAGGTGGTGAATACCTTAGTCATGAGTTTCGTGACTATCTAGCTGAGTGTGGGATTCTATCTCTACTCACTTCTCCTGTAACACCACAGTGGAATGGTGTATCCGAAAGGAGGAGTCGTACCTTATTATATATGGTATGATCTATGATGAGTCACACATATCTTCTTATATATCTTTGGGGCTATGCTCTAGACACAGTAGCCTTCATTCTCAACCAAGTTTCATCTAAGGCTGTAATAAAGACACCATATAGGATATGGACTGGGACAGATGCCCAGGTGTCTTTTATGAGGATTTGGGGTTGTGAGGCTTACGTTCGACGTCAAGTCTCGGACAAACAGGGACCCAAATCCGATAAGTACAATTTTATTGGATATCCCAAGGAAACGAAGGGATATTACTTCTACATTCCCAGTCAACACAAGATAGTTGTGGCTAAGACTGGGGTATTTCTAGAAAGGGATTTTGCTTCTAGAAAGACTAGTAGGAATATGTTCGATCTTGAAGAAGTTCAAGATGTGGACCATAGCACAGAAGCCTCGATGGAAGTTGAACTAGAACCACAAAGTGTTGTGGATGATGTTGTTCCACAGGGAGTTGAGGAACCACAACCAGTTCAAGTAGACCTACCTCTTCGCAGATCTGATAGGGTACGTCATCAACCTGAGAGATACTCATTTCTCTTGTCTGACCATGATGACGTTGTGCTCATTGAGGATGAACCTACCTCCTATCAGGAAGCTGTGATGAGACCAGATTCTGAGAAATGGCTAGAGGCCATAAGATCCGAGATGGAATCCATGTACACTAACCAAGTATGGACTTTGGTTGATCCACCTGAAGGGGTCAAACCCATTGGGTGTAAGTGGTCTTTAAGAGAAAGACTGACATGGATGGACTTATTTATAAGGGTCGCTTGGTAGCTAAAGGTTTCAAGCAAATTCATGGTATTGACTATGATGAAAGATTTTCTCCAGTAGCGATGTTTAAATCCATTCGGATCATGCTTGCTAATGCAGCGTACCACGATTATGAGATCTGGCAGATGGATGTCAAAACAATGTTTCTGAATAGAAACCTGCTCGAGGATGTGTACATGACACAACCTGAGGGTTTTGTAGATCCACAGCATATTGGCAGAGTATGCAAGCTGCATAGGTCCATTTATGGACAAAAGCAAGCTTCTCGGAGCTGGAATCTTCGATTCGATGATGCAATCAAATAGTTTGGTTTCATCAAGAATGAAGATGAACCTTGTGTCTACAAGAAGGTTGTTGGGAGCACAGTTGTCTTCCTTATATTGTATGTGGATGACATACTACTCATTGGGAAAGACATCCCTTTGTTGCAGTCTGTCAAGACTTGGCTAGGGACTTGTTTCTCAATGAAGGACTTAGGTGAAGCATCCCGCATTCTAGGCATACAGATCTATAGAGATAGATCTAAGAGATTGCTTGGCCTAAGTCAGAGTACATACATTGACAAGGTACTACTACGGTTTGCCATGCAGAACTCCAAGAAGGGATTTCTGCCAATGTCACATAGTGTGAGTCTTTTGAAGACTCAAGGTCCCTCTTTTAGAGAGGAGAGAGACCGCATGGATCAGATCCCTTATGCTTCAGCCATAGGATCTGTCATGTATGTCATGCTATGTACTCATCTTGATGTCTAGTATGCTTTGAGCATGACAAGCAGATACCAGCCAGATCCAGGTGAAAGTCACTGGATAGCGGTCAAGAATATTCTTAAGTACTTGAGAAGGACTAAAGAATATTTCTTGATATATGGAGGCGAAGATGAGCTAGCTGTAAAGGGTTACAGTTATGCCAGCTTCCAGATTGACCAGGATGATTATCGATCGCAATCAGGTTCGTGTTTTGCATAAATGGTGGTGCTGTGAGCTGGAAAAGTTCGAAGCAGGACACAGTTGCTGATTCTACAACAGAGGCCGAGTAAATTGCTGCATCAGAAGCAGCAAAGGAGGCATTTTGGATCCACAAGTTCATTACTGAGCTTGGGGTGGTTCCTAGCATAGCTGATCCCCTAGAGCTCTATTGTCACAACAATGGAGCAATAGCACAGTCTAAGGAACCTCGCTCACACCAGCGGACCAAACACATACTACGGCGCTTCCATCTCATTTAAGAGATTATCGAGAGAGGAGATGTGAAGATTTACAGAGTACCCATAGAGGCTAACATCACAGATCCCTTGACCAAGGCTTTAGCAAAGAGAAAGCATGATGGTCACACTAGGTCATTTGGCCTTAGAGCCTACACTGATTGGCACTAGTGCTAGTGAGAGATTGTTAGTTAGAGCCCTAGAGCCAATCATTTGATAATTGTTGTATGGACTCGTTGTATCATACTCTTGTATATAAAAAAGGCATTTGTTATTGGTTATTATACTTACTTGTATTGGTGCCAAATAACTAAGTATAATAGCGTCCTTGAGTAGAAGGTTCTTACCTATATCAATCGATTGGTTGAATCGATAGTGAGATGATATAGGAAACACTACTCTTAATCATTCCTAGTCAAGTATTAAAATTCAGGGACAATGTTAATGTGACGAGACTAGCATGTAGGTCAATTCGATGACTTGATCTCACAAGTCATGGATATGGAGATATCAAGTTGACACATGGGTATGCATTGGAGAATGTATACTGAATGACTCGCCATGAGAAAGTATCATGGATCGTTATATGAGTGTCATATACTTTCTCATGTGGCTATTAGTATGACTATTAGTCCTTGGACCTGAAGTCACCATGGTTCCCTACATAAGGAGTTACATACTTTGGCTTCGTCAAACGTCACCCGTAACTGGGTGGACTATAAAGGCGATTACTGGGTATGTAACAAATTATGCGGAGGGATGTGAGTGATGTAGATGGGATCTAGCCCTCCTATATGACGGGAGTGACATCGATATTCTTGATAGAGTGAGACCAGGGAGTGCATGGTCATGCCCAAATGAGTCAATATGAGATGTTAAACTCATTTGATTGAGTGAGTCTACTTGGGATTCAAAATTTAGATTGATTAAAGAATGACACAGTCTATGCCTCACTTTGATCAATCTAGATGTCAAGGATAGAAGGACACTTGTCATATATTGTGAAGAGTCATAATTAGTAGTCACAAGGTGATGTTGGATCTCAACATTCTTGTAACCTGGGTTGTAATGATGTGTTGCTAGATACCGCTCATTACTTATGCTTCTAAATATGTTTAGGAGCATTGCCAATGTTACAAGAACCTAGAGGGTCACACACAAAGGGCAATTAGATGGAGATTAGGTTCATTTGATGAACCTAAAAGATTAGGTTCATGTGATGAACCAAATTGGATTAAGAGTAATCCAAATTAGGCTAATTGAGTTGGACTCAATTTGGTTCATGTGTTAGATGAGTCTAATTTGGATTTAGACTCATTGAGTCAATTTAATTCAATGAATAGAGATTCATTAAATTAAAATTGACTTGAACCAATGGTTAGATTTGATCAACCATGGGAGAGAAGTGGTCAAGTTTGACTTGACTTGAGAGGAAGATGAAGGGTCAAGTTTGACTTGACCATTTGCCACCTCATTGGTGAGTTGACATTATGTGGACTAATGATAATGCTCCACATCATCATGGTTGCTTAAGTGGGATGCCACCTCATGGGAGTTACCAAGAGTTGTGACTCTTGGTATCCCATGGAGTTAAAACTCCTCCATGAAGTGGCCGGCCACATTCATTCATGTGTGGGAGTTTTCATTTTGTGGAGTAACTCTCATCTTCTTCCTCAAGCTCTCTCTTTTCTCCCTCTCCTCCACCTTGGCCGAACCATTCAAAGGTGTTTGCACACCTTTTTGTTTGGTTTCTCCATCTCTTGCTTGTGTGGATACACATAGAGGAGTATCTACTTTGATACTCTCGAGATCCGACGAACCTTGGACGAGCGGGATTAAGCGAAGGGCATCGCATCAAGGGTAAAGCTCTTCTCCTTTGTAGATCTAGTTTAGATCTAGGCTTAGAAAACTCGTACGTGAAAGTTTTTACAAAATTTTAATCTTCACACGGATCCAGTGGCATGGGAATTTCGGGGTTTCCACAACGCAAAAAGCGGTTTTTACGGCCCGAAAAATCCAACAAATTTTACTCATGGGCTTGTGGTTCATTACTTAGTTCTCTTCTAAAAATCGGGCATTTATGCTAACAATGACCTTCTGATATTTAGGACTATAAAATAAACTACCTTTCGTTCCTTTAGGATAACCCGCAAACAAGCAAACTTCTATACGTGATTCGAACTTATCAGTGTCTCCCTTCAACACATGTTCTGGACTACCCCAAATCCGAATATATTTCAAACTAGGCTTACACCCATTCCATAATTCTATGAGAGTAGAGGGTACTGACTTAGAAGGTACCAAGTTTAAAATGTACACTGCTATTTCCAGAGCATATCCCCAAAACGAATTTGGTAATTCTAAAAGGAAAGATTAAAATCTCTTTCTTTTAAATTTTCTATTGTTGTATCATGGGAGTTATTGGATTTAGAGTATACAAATTGTTAACCAACGTACTAGAACAGATAACTACCCTATTTTTCTTTACAACTACTTTGTTATCAAAAGAAACAGAATATCCATCCATAAATAGTTTAGAAACTGAAATTAAGTTCTTTCTAAAACTTGGTACATAAAGATAATTACTCAAAATCAATGTTTTATTCCTATAAAAAGATAAATAAACACCTCCCACTACAACAGTCACCACTTTTGTAGCATTGCCCATGTTGACGGTAATCTCCCCTTCATGTAGTCGTCGAGTTTCCTGGAACCCCTGCAATGAATTGTAGACATGATCAGTGGCTCCCGTATCTACACACTAAGTACTGGTAGATAACACCACTAAACATGTTTCAACCACTAGAGAATAACATATACCTTTATTGTTCTCCTTTTGCTAGGACAGTCCACTTTCCAATGTCCAGACTACTTGCATGTGAAGCACTTGTCCTTCAGTTTCTTCACACCTGCATGCGGCCCAGTCCCTAGAGATCAATTTGTTGAACCAACTTTTTTCTTTTTCTTCTTTCTCCCTTTCGGTTTAGAAGCAGAAACGTTTTCAGTAATGTGAATTTGAGAACTTTAATGAAATAGCCCTTCTACTGCTTGAAGTTCTATCAGAAGTTTCACTAACGAATAAACCCTTTTGTTCATGTTGTAGTTCAGGCGGAACTGTTCAAAACTTTTAGGCATCTTTTGGAGAATGATATCGACCTAGATTTTCCCATCAATTTATGCTCCAAGGACTTCCATCTCATTCAAAAGAGTCATCATTTTGAGGATATGATCCCTTACGGGTGTCCCTCAGTCATGGTTGTTGTCATCAAGTTTCTCATAGCCACCTGCCTAGTAGCCTGATTCTGGTGTTCGAAGAGTTTCTTGAGATTGCGCATCATGTCATAAGCAGTAGGCATGGTCTGATGTTGATGTTGCAGCACATTTGACATAGAAGCCAAAATGTAACACCGCACCATCTCATATGCCCTGACCCATTTCTTATGATTCTCAATATCCTCTTCACTAGAATCACTATTAGGCAAGCTTGGACAGATCTCAAAAAGTATGAACTTGTAGCCTTCAGCAGTTAAGACAATGTCCAAGTTTCGTTTCCAATCAATGTAATTGGGACCAGTGAGTTTGTTTTCTTTCAATATAACAGCAAGAGGATTGAAAGTCATTTGAAATCCTAAGAATCACAAAATATTTATTCAAAACTTTAGAATTTAAAATAATATTGATTCCTCAAACAATATAATTTAAATTCACCAACATCTCAAAACACCGTGTATTTTGTATGCCACAATAGTGTGGACGTATACAAATTCAAACATTTGTAATAGGGGGTTTTACCCATTAGTTTTATCATCTTGTCAACCTAACTTTATGACAAATAAAATTAATATTTGGTTTTTCATCGGTCACATAAATAATAGAAGTGACTCCGATGGGGAGGATATTATTAAATGCACCTAAGTGTATACCATTACTTGATACTTAGTCCATTAAATGGGATTGTGCCCCTTCAGATGGAGAAGATCAGACAAACCTAAAAAATTTCCTATAATCATCCATTAAGGAAATTTGATCTAGTGATCCGCAAACAAACTCATCCGATGTGGAGGAATGCACTCAAAGCCAACGCATAAGTTTGAATGCATCACTTACAAACCAGCAATGGAGACCATGGAATTTAAATAATTCCTCTCCCACTTAGTTATTTAAAACGAGGAATTTTAACATGCACACACACATAACACATATAAACAGCATGAAAGGTAATAAATATGAAAACTAATTTTCCAACTTTATGGCCTCATCCATAGATGTCCTCCGTATGCCGCTAACCCTAGCCGCCACCAACCCTGGCTGCCAACCCTAGGGTTTATATCATTGCGTCCTTCTTGCTTCCTTTTCCACCATGCCTCTTGTCCTCTAGATAGCACCACGTATAGTAAGGAGACGAGCCGCAACAAAATAAAATTTTACATTTATCGATCTTATATTTCATGAAAGAATGTACATGTAATTTAGATCGAATAGAATGTAAAATCCTAAAAACTAATACAGCTCCTGCTGTATTTAATAATTACAATCATACACACACATAAAATGCCCTCGACATGGTCGAGGGTCCAATCACACACAAACACAATAGGATCATAATAGTTGGAACTAGGATGATGCAACCACAGAATTAATCTATTTTCACATCCTACTATTATCCTGCCTAAATTTATGTATGAAAAGTACATAATTTAACTGAAAGCCAAACACACAGAGGCAGAAAACTAGCTCTGATACCAATTATTTGATGCTACTCAGAATTCCGTTCTATTTCCCCTGTACAAAAATTTGTACAAGCATAGAACTTTTCCTAGCAGCCCATGTGCTTTTCATAAGTTAAACTTGGATTGCAAATGAAACTTAAAATTATTAATCCAAGTTCATCCCATGTGATCTTTAGAAGTTAAACATGGATTACAAACGAAACTTAACATTATTAATCCAAGTTTAACCCATGTGTTCATTAGAAGTTAAACCATATTACAAAAGTTGATTAAATATCTATTTCAAGGATTGTCTTCCAGGTCGTTGGCGAGGCACTCGGCCTTCTTGGTTATGGGATCATCCACCACTTCTTAGACAAAGTCTTTCAAAGAAATTGAATATTTAAACTCCTCACAGTAAACCCTAGGTTTAACTAAGGAGACCTCTATCAAAGCACAAGATCAAAACACAAAATCGAAACATGAAATCACTAGCCTCTTTGTTGGCATTTCAGGTTTCATACAAAGAAAAACTAAACTAGTACATCGCAGAAATAATTGATTAGCTACACCTTTCTTTGTATCTTAAAGACCTCTTGATCTTCTACTGTATTCCTCTCCTCTTCTTGGGCGTCGTGTGGGCGACGATCTACCAAGATGAAGACACCCAACCTTCTCTTTCTTTTCCAAGCTTTCGGCCACCAAAGAATACAAAGTGAAGAGGCCTCCTCCTTCTTCTTCTCCTCCTCCAAGCAACCGGCCACAAGGTGAAGGTCCTTCTCCAAGTGGCGCTGGCCTTATGAAGACGAAAGGGAAAAGAGGAAAGAGTCGGCCACAAGAAATTTGAAGAGGAGCCTTTGGTTGTATTTTTTAGAGAGCATCCCCTCCTCCTCTTTTATAATCTTTGCTAGTAGCTAATAAGGAAAGTTTTTAATAAAATTTCCTTTTATTTGCTATTATAGATGGTTACAAAAAAGGAAAGATTTTAACAAAATTAAAATCTCTCTTTTAAACCATTATAAATAACTATAAAAGGAAAAATTATAACAAAATTTTATTTTAAACAAAATCTTCCTTTTATTCCTATAATGATTGGTTACAAAAAAGGAAAGATTTTAACAAAATTAAAATCTCTCTTTTAACCATTGTAGATAACTACAAAAAAGGAAAGATTTTAACAAAATTAAAATCTCTCTTTTGACCATTGTACATAACTACAAAAAAGGAAAGATTTTAATAAAATTAAAATATCTCTTTTAACCATTGTAGATAACTACAAAAAAGGAAAGATTTTAACAAAATTAAATTCTCTCTTTTAATCCATTGTAGAAAGCTATAAAAGGAAAGATTTTAACAAAATTTTGTTTTCAACAAAACTTCCTTTTCTCTTCTTGTATGGTCAGCCCCATGCTTGGGCACCAAGCATGGCTTGGTCGTCCCACATCTTGCGCACCAAAAGGGTTTGGCCGGCCTCTTGCTTGGGCACTAAGCAAGGATGTGGCCGACCCCTCATTTAGGTAAGAAGCAAAATCAAAATGGGTGAACGCGAGGTTTATAGAGGCTACAGCAGGGACCGAGAAGAGAAATTGGTTTTGGCCTCCTGATGAGCTTGAGTTTCCTGTGTTCGCCCTGAACACCCAACTCAAGTTCATTAATAATAACTCATACCACTTAAGAGTAATTATTGAACTACCGCACCAATTTCATATTACATTATGGGCTCCTTCTTATCATGAGTACATTAATCTCTCTGTGTTTAAGATATCAAATGTCCATTAATTAAATGAGTTACTGAGAACTCACTTAATTAATATCTAGCTCCAAGAGTAGTATCACTCAGCTTCATTGTCATGTCGGACTAAATCCGCCAACAGGGTTTACATGACAATCCTTATGAGCTCCTCAAGGGGGCATCATCAACCTAGATAACTAGGATACAGTTTCCTTCTATAATCAACAACACACCATATAAATAATATTATTTTCCAACTTGTCAGGCCTATTGATTTAACGAATAAATCTCACCTATTAATAAATTAAAGAAATAAATACTAAGTATATGTGTTTGTTATTATATTGGGATTAAGAGTACGCACATCTATAATAATAGAGGTTATGTTCTTTTATACTGTCAGTATAAAAAGAAACAACCTCAAATGGTCCTGCTCAATACACAAATAGTGTACTAGTGTAATTTTATAGTCAAGATAAACTAATACCAAATTACACTACAACCATTCCAATGGTTTATCCCAATCCATCTTGGTTGTGAGCTAGTATTTATAATTTATAAGGAACTGATAACATGATCTTCTGTGTGACACCACATACCATGTTATCTACAATATAAATTAAATGGGCAACTACATTTTACTAAATGCAGACATTTGACCAATGTGATTCTCATTTCAAAATAAATGTTCATACAAAAAGCTAAGCTTTTAGTATACATGCTAACATTGAGTGTAGGGAACATGGGCATTATAAGAGCAAATGCCCAAAATTGGCCAAGAAGAAGGGTCAAGTGGCACCTAAGGGCAAGGAGAAGCCCAAAGATACCTTCCCCACAACAAAGAAGAGCAAGGAGCACATTGTGTGCTTCGTGTGTCATCAAAAAGGACATTATCGTAGTCAATGTCCGAAAGGGAAGAAAGCGGTCAAAGTCAAGGGAAGAAGCACAAGTCAAGGGGGAGCTTCCAAGGTAAAACCCAAGGTATTATTTATTGAACCTACCCCTTTAAATAATGGTAAAAAGCATGCTAGCTCTAATTTATTTCATTTTAATGCTATTTACCATAAAAATAGAAAGCATGATAGTATTAAGGAAAAACATGTAGCTCTTCATGCTAAAACTACCACACCTAAGGTTAGGAAGTTAGATAAAAATTTAGGTAATAACTCTAAGGATTTTAGTTATAAGCCTAAAAATAAAAATTCTCAAGGACAAAATGAAAAATCAAAATCTAGGGATTTATGGAAAGAAAATCGAGTCTTGAGGTCAAGACTTGATAAAATGGAGAAGACCCCAAAAAGGATGGAAAATATCCTAAAAGGGCAAAAAGAGCATAAAATAGGTCTAGGAGCACATAAGCCATCCAATGGACATAGGGGTTTGGGATACAAACCTAAAACCAAGAAAAATGTGCCTTCTTAACATAGGGTTCCTTATAGCTATGGAACCAACCCTAGGTCTAGAGATCAAGTCAAGGATACAAGGGAAGTTATCCCTAGGAGTAACTTTGCAACAACAAATGTGACTAAGACTTCTAAGAGGTTTAAGAAAGTCACTAAGAAGGTCACAAGGGAAGAAATCCCTAGAGTTGACCTAGAAAAGGTGACCAAGGCTTCTAAGAAGCCTAACAAGGTCATTAGGAAGGTATCTAAGGAAGTTATCCCTAGTGAATACCTAGAGCATCCAAGGAGCACCAATAGGTTTTGGGTTCCTAGGAGCATTTTCTCTACCCCTTAGATGGGTTAGAGAGTGTCAACTCTAATTGGAAAGGTAGTTAACCCAACTTTGATGAAGTTGACACTCGGAGAGCATTTTTAAGGTTATTATTAATCTTTGAAAATGAAATAGATTACTCATTTACTCTTTAAAAGAGTAATATGTGTCATAATTTGAAATTTTTTATTTTATTTTAAATTGGTACAAATTGGGAAAACATAAGAAATACCAAGTTGGGATTTTGGTATTTTCTTAGGGATTTAAATGAAAATCTAAGCCTTACTTTAAAGTTATTACTCTTTGAAAGAGTAAAGTGTGTCAAACATTGAGGAATACACTTAATTTTAATTGGCATAATTTAATCATGGGTTAAAGAAATGTCAATTTGGATTTTGGCATTTTCATGAGTAGATAAGGGGCAATTTAGGTTAATTTTAGGTTTAGCTAAGGATTTAAGGACACTTAGATAGATAATATAGGTACTTTATTTAAGCTAAACTATCATGATTTGTTTGCCAATCGCATGCCATGACATCATTTTTGCATTCATGTTTTATTATGAAAAATCACTACAAGAAAAAAGACTTACAACAACGGTTTTTCACCGTTGTCGTAGCCCATTTTGAACTGTTGTTAAAGGCCGTGTTGTTAAAAGGGGTACCCAAAGACAATAGTTTTTAACCGTTTTCTTTGAAGGCAAAGACAACATTTTTGCAACGGTGAAAAACTGTTCGTTCTTATTACCCTTCTGAATGTCACGCTGATTATTTTGACTTTGAGCGTATCGAGGCTCTTAAACCTGCTATTGAGGCTTGTGGCATTTCTACTCTTTCTCAATCCCCAATGCTTGGCTTCCATAAGCAGATGGATCATTATCTTTTTAGCGAACAATGTTAATTAACATCAGTTTGTCACTGTTGTCTTTTAACTCCATTGACAACAGTTTGACATATTTAAACTGATGTCTATGGATACAATATACAACATTTTGACAATAAAAACATCATCATCCAGTGCAAATTTCATTGATAAAAAACCTACATAATCAATATTTACAATGCAAATTTCATTAAAGTACCAAACATCATCATCCTAACATCAACATTCAAACATCACAAAAGTTTACACAGCCAAAAGTTTATATATATCACACATATATACAAAGTCCAAAATATCATGTATTGTTGGAGCACGTCTTCTCTACCTGTGCATCTTCTAAACAACCTGTGCATCTTCTAAACTGCAACCTTTTCTGGTTTCTCCTCCCTCCTAGCTTCTCTTTTCTTCTCCTTTCACAGAAACAGGGTCATTATCTTTTCCCTAAGGTAAATAGCATATGATTGCAAGTTAAGTCATTTCCCAGGAGTAAATGGCATAAAAAATGGATCTCTTGGAAATTTCAGTTTTACAAAAACTCAAAGAGTAGTAATAGCGTGAAATTCAATTACTCAGTCATTAACCATAGTCAATGAGATTAACCATAGTCAAGTGTTCATCGAGAACAAGTAATGCAACACGATTTTAGTTTACACTTGAAAGTGTTTCAATAGGCATCACTTAGTCATGAAATTCTAACTAACAGTATAGTTGTGCTAGCAAAATTAAGTAATAGCGTTGACATTTATCATGCAAGAGTTGAACCTAAACAAATCAAAGTCACAGTGCATATTTGAACAAGAAACATATGTCGCCAAATTAAGCACGATCTGAACTTCCTCGATGATAATGCAGATGAGAGAATGATTTTCCCTTATCGAGGACTTCTAGAGATCAGGCATGCCAATTCCAGCTTTAGCATCGTATGTCTTTTCGAGTACTAGTTCAACTGGTGTATCCTTGGGACCAACTGCATAAGATAGTTGAAGTATGATAATAATTCAGATCCATTACAAACAGGTGCAAAAGCTATGGATATGGGCAGACATCAGGTACATGGGTCTAGCTCCACATTAGGTATTTGAGTTCCGTAGGGTGTTATAGTTGTCATATAAATATAAAATAACAATTCAATGTTTTATTCCTCTCAATTGATATGACAATCGATTAACGCAACCAATGGGTAATAAACAACTGAATTTAAGAAAGCAACTTTAGCAATCAAGTAAAACTGAATGTACCAAAGCTAGGTCTTGGTTTTCGCCTTTCTTTTAGTATTTCAGGACGAGGAATTACAGCTCCAGATGCAGAAAGTCCTCTAGAGACCCGTACTTTAGTTCCGTCTTCCAGATATTTATACCCGGTCTTACATGGCTTCCTGCACGATAACAATTTTACTTATAAAGAGTAACCAAATTAGGGAATTTAACACAAAATCAAGCTGATGAGGCAATGTTGAAGAGATTGTACCCAGTAACTGGGTTAAGAACCTGGACATTGGAAACATGAAGGGGGGCTTCAATTGAAAAGATTCCACCCTCATGTCCTTGCCCTTGTTTGATGTCTTTCTTCACCTGAAATGAGAACAACACAATCTGATAACAGATAGCAAAGGGTACTAGTACGAAAGATCAAAATTCGTGAACCCATCATACTACCACATGGAACTATGATGATCATAAATAACATTACTTGTACACAATAGCACTGGAAAGGTAAAACACGCAGAAGATTACACTAGGCTATGTAGCTTGTTAATTCTCAAAGGTGGCCTTAGAATATTAATAGCTTTTAGAATAGTGTAAATAACATGTTAACAAGAAACAAACTTTCAAATGGAAATGTAAATTGATATGGAAATTATGTAAGCCATATGGGAAATGAATCCTACTCCTGTATGAAAAGTACAAGCAATAACCTTGAACAAGCCTTCAGATGATTATATCAAATTATGGAGACCAATGCACGATTTGGAAAAACTAATACAAACAAGAGAATACCATATTTCACTTTTCCACTTCACTAAATCATTATAAAGTATAAAATGATTATGCAGAACTCCAGATTGTTCTAGATAGAAACTTCAACTATCAACAACCTATGCGGAATGAATGAAAAGTAGAATAAAATGTCAGTTTAGCTGAATCATGAAGAACTTCTAAATTTCTGAAGAAATGTGTACCGATTCAACATCTCATATAGATTTTTCAGTAGATTAATGTAATCTCTGACAACTGATCTCAACTAAATAAATAACAAACACTTCAATTTAACAACCAGTGTGTTGACTCAATGCTTGATACAGCCCTGGTGAGGTGATTGGTCTTAGATTCATGATCTAACTACTACACCAATATAATCCACATATGGAATCTTTTAGGCAAAAATCACTTCAATTTAGCAAAATAAGTGGTGTATAAAGTCAGAGAACAGACCAAATTTTTCCCTTCAACAATGACTCTGTTCTGAGATCTAATGACACGTTTGATGATACCTGTCTCACCCTTATCCTTGCCTCTTATGATCATGACCTACAAAACATTAGCAAAAGATAAAATCATAACTTCAACTAAGGTAAACAATGATACGTGAAAAAGAAATAATTGAAGATTACGTTGTCGCCTCTGAGGATCTTCTAGTGCCTGAATAACTTCTCAGCTGCCTTCCACCCCATCCTTCCTTGTGTTGACTGGGCTCTGCCTGTTTAAACCTTTTCCCACCTAAGGGTTAGGTGCAGGAGATGGCTCGCGCCGACCTCTGCTAGGGCTCGCGGCAGGAGATGGCGAGGAGAGGGAGAGGATCGTGGCAGGAGATCGCGAAGAGAGGGACGGCTCGGAGAGCATCACGGCAGAAGATCCAATCGCGACTCAATCCACAAATTGGGCATCACCAACAAGAAATTAGACTCCTCCTAACAACCTAATCATCACCTCACAGATCTCATACCATCACATGGAAGTATACTTGCCTGACCAGTTAAGGCACGGCTCGGAGAGAAGAGGATCGACGGTTGTGGTCCGCAGTGCTCGAGCGAGGGAGAAGGATCGCTGCTGTGTTGTCCGCGTGAGGGAAAGAAGAAGATCGCCTGCTCGCACACAAGGAAGAGAGGAGACCGGCGGCTGGGGCTCATCTCTGATGTTGGCGTGAGGAGAGGCCGGCAACGCCCAGGAACTCGCGAGAGGGAAGGGAGGATGGAGAGGGCGGCGTCGCGAGGTGAGGCTTTGGGGAAGAAGTCGGCGATGAAGAAAGGGGTTCGGCGGTGTCGCGGGAGTGAGGGCTCGGGATTAAGGAATTCGGTGGAGAAGGGAAAGTAAGGGAAAAATAAGAAACCTTGGTTTTAAAAATTCGCGGAGGAGTCGCGAAGGAGGAGTTGGAGTGGGTTTTAGGTTTTTTTTTTTATGAAGTTAAAAAAACTGTTGTGTTTTTATGATTCAACAACATTCAATAGACAACAGTTTAATAAAACTGTTGTATATTATCACATAAGCAACACTAAAAGACAACAATTTTTTAAAACCGTTGTCTTTGACATACATTAGACAACAGTTTTTAAAAATTGTTGTCTTTGACATATATTAGACAACAGTTTTTTAAAAACTGTTGTCATTTAAAAAAAATTATGGTGAACAACAACGGTTTTCAATAAAACCGTTGTTAAATGGCAAAAAGACAACAGTTTCTCGAAAAACTGTTGTCTATTAGGTGTGGTTAAATCTAAAATTTCTTGTAGTGAATACAAAAATATCATGTCATGTCATACTTACATCATGTAGTTCTAGCAAATTTTCTTTTGAAAATTATTTATTTTGATGTATACCATAACTCATCATGCATCACTTTTAATTCCTTGCAATTAAGGACAAATGATATTTACTAACAAGTAACATCCTTGGTGGATGTTCAAAATTCTTAAAATGCCTAGATAGAAATGTATGATCCCTAGTTTAGGGAAAAACCAAACTTTACATCTCACAAAGACTTATAAGGTGACATGTATGTGTTTTAGTACATATTATGTACAAGTGAGATGTTACGATGATGAACAAAACTCAAGATGTTGATTTAGTGCATTCTTTTGAGTTTTAGGTTCATCAAAACACATAGTTATGTGTTTTCCAATCATTGGGAAAGCTAATGTACAAGTCATATGCATTGAGCCCAAAGAATATGGTTGGATATTGGTTTTGAAAATCATTTTAAAATTCTTTTGGAAAACCTTGGTGAAGGCTATCTTTAGATAGTAATCATCATTGAAAAGTTAGACACAAAGTTGAAGAAAACACTAAGGTTTTTGCAAGTTTCCAATTTTGTGTCAAATCTTTGAAAATATGATGTATTTTCTTAGAAAACTATTTTTTTTCTTGATAGTATATACCCTGAATAATGTCTACAATAATTTTCATGATTTTTAGAATTTTGTAAAATTTTTGGGGAGTTTCTGAAATTCACCGAAATGAAATTCCAGAATTTCAGTGCTTCAATCGATCACCCGATCGATTGAAGTGTCTCAATTGACCGGGTGATTGATTGAGAAGGTGTTTTACGCAAACAGAAACTCAGTGGATCGATCCACCGATCGATCCACACTGCTTCAATCGATCCATTGATCGATTGAAGTGCTGAATTTGGTTGGAAAAGCCTGTTTTCAGCATTTTAGACCATGTTGAGTCTAGCTAACCATTCCTAACCCCTCAAAACACATTTGTTTACATTTAGGGGGAGTTTTCATGATGAAAACAAGATTGGATTGGTTAAGGAAGACTAAGTAGAAGTTTAGGTTGAGGTTTAGTTTCATTATTGAATGTTTAAACCTCAAAACTTCTAAATTTTGGAGTTCCTAAAGATTTAGGGATTCCAAGTCATTGTTGGTGCAATGACAGAAGTTACGTGCATGTTTTTAAGTGGAGTTATTCTTTAAGGACATGAAAATTTATTTTCCGACACCATAAAAAGGTGGTTAAACCTTTATTTTGAAAAATAATGCTCAAGGTTGAGCGTTGAAGAACAATGGAGAGTGGATATCTTCATTGTGGGGTTATGGATGCTCTAGGTTGAGCATCATAACGTGGAATAATGCTCCAGGGTGAGCATTTTATATAGTGAAGGGTATGAGACCTTCATTGTTAGATTGGTTAATGCTCAAGGGTGAGCGTTGAAGATAATGAAGGGTATGTGACTTTCATTATAGTGTTGTGAACAACAAGTGAAATTGTGAACAATGGTGAGTAACTCTTCAGGGGAAGAGTTCTTTTTGATGTATGCCAATAGAGGGAGAATGTAGGGCTTAAGTTAGGCCTTCATTACCTAAAGAGGGAGTTTGCCCTCTAGGAAAGGGGAGAATGAAGGAAACCCTCATTCATGCCTTCGCATGAAACGAAGTTTGAGGCTATGAGATTAGCCTAACTTAAACTTATTGTCAAACATAAAAAAAGGGGAGATTGTTGGTGCAATATTCCCTAGGTCAAGGTTGACTTGGTTGACTAAGCTTGAGAAGACTCAAGCTTGAGTCTTGATGTTTGAGTTTCGATATTTGACAATACATGGAGACTGATAATACATGGAGATTGCAGGCGCAATCGTTCATTAGGGGAGATTGTTGGTAAAATTCTCCTCTAGTCAAAGTTGACCAGTTAGATGTGAAGAAGAGTCAAGTAGGTCAAGACTAACTAGATACTTGACTGAGAAGTCCTGGTGAGTGAATCCAGGCAGTTGGGAAATCTTGGTGAGTAAAGGCAGGTGAAAGACCTAGTGAGTGAAGCTAGGCAGTATGAAAATCCTAGTGAGTGAAGCTAGGTGAAAGTCCTGGTGAGTGAAGCCAGACAGATGAGAAGTCCTAGTGAGTGAAGCTAGGTAGAAGGGAAGTCCTAGTTAGTGAAGCTAGGTAGAAGAGAAGTCCTGGTGAGTGAAGCCAGGCACGTGGAAATCCAAGTGGGTCAAGGTTGACCGGACACCTGGTATTGAGAAGTCCAAGTAGGTCAAAGGGTTGACCAAAAACTTGGCATGAGGAGAAAAGTCCAAGTGGGTCAAAGAGATTGACCGGACACTTAGTGAGGAAGTCCTAGCAGGTCGAGGGTGACTGGATGCTAGGCATGATGTCCCAACAGGTCATGGTTGACCGGATGTTGGTTTTAAGAACCTTGGACATGATTTGGCAAGTCACGAGTGAGTCCAATCGATCAACCAATCGCGATCAATCGATCGATTGTCTTGCCCAATCAATCGGTTGATCGATTGGGTGAGTCCCGTGATAAAAGCTCTTCCCAATAGATCGGTGGATCGATTGGGGAAGAATCGGTGTCGCACAGAACGCCTCCCAATCGATCACCCGATCGATTGGGAGCCTCAAATCAATCGGGTGATCGATTGGAGCGCTAGAAATCGCACAATAGTCTTGAATCGATCAGTTGATCGATTCAAGCAATTTCCAGAGAGCACAGAGGCACTTTGGATCGATCAACCGATCGATCCAAAGCCTCCCCAATGGATTGGGAGCAATCCAATCGATTGGGATCCGACCGTTGGCGCATATTATATCTGTTGGCGAGCGTTCTTCTTCGGAAGGGCTTACATGGCTACAACTGTGATATTTCTCTGATCTTCACAACAACTTCTCCAAGCTCTCACCGCCAGTTCTTGAAGGTTCTTGGAGGCAAGTTCTTGTGCACGCCCAAGTCAAGAGGCGATCTACGACAAGAAGAAGAAGCAAAGGTTAGGGTTTCAAGTGTAAATCTTGTAAGATTTCAATTGTATCTACTTCCCTTTCTTTTTTCTTGTATTGAGAGTGCTGTAGGGCTTCTCCGCCTTCGGTAGTTACCGTAAATGAGTGTTTTCATAGTGGAGTGTGTGTGTCGTGTGTGGATCCTTGGATTAGTCACCTCTTCTTGAGGTGGATACCAAGTAAATCCTTTGTGTTATCGTTGCATTTTTGTTTCTTGTATTTTCCGTTGTCTATCATCACCAAGAAGCAAGACGATGAGTGCACAATGAGCTATTCACCCCCACCCCCTCCCCCTCTAGCATATTTCGACCCTAACAATCAGAGGTCTCAAAATTAAATTGGATCATGATGGAGGAAGCTGGGTCGATGAACTCTCCAATTTGCTATGGGCATATCGTACAACCCCCTTGAGAGGTGATAGGTATCACCCCTTTTCACTTTGTTTATGGTGGTGAAAAGTGGTCTCGATATAAGTGGGAGTGGAATTCGATCGAAGATGGTTGTATGCTAAAGATAATATCGGTCGACGCTTAATGGAGCTCAATTTGATAGAGGAATTTAGAGACAAAGCGAGGCTTGGTTAATGTCATACCGACAAAGGATGAAACAAAAATATAATAAAAGAGTTATTTCTTGATTTTTTTGAGTGGCTGATCTAGTTTGGAAGTAGGTCAAACCAGTCGGGGACATAAACAAGTTAGAGCCATAGTGTGGAAGACCCTATAGAGTGGTACAAAAACTCACCTCAGGTTCTTATTACCTTGAAGATGTAGAGGGTAAAAGATTAGATCAGCCCTAAAGTGCAAATCATTTATAGCCCTACCAAGCTTAACAAGTACGCCTATAATTTACTTGTGTATTATATAAAATTTCTTACAATTAATGAGGGTGCAGGCGAGCTTGTCCAAATATTCTTATAAGTTATAAATTATAGCCTCTGACTTAAAGATTAGATGAGTCCCAGACTCCCAAACCTTTCGGTCAGGTTATAAGCGAGCATACTCTCATGGCTCAGATAAATCCAGAGTGGCATAAAGAAGAGCAAGTTCCAGACTCCTGAACCATTCAGTCAGGTTATAAGCGAGCATGCTCTCGCGGGTCAGATAAATATAGAGTAGCTTAAATACCAAGCAAGTCCTAGACTCCCAAACCATTCGGTTGGGTTATAAGCAAGCATGCGCTCACAACTCAGATAAATTCAAGGCGGCTTAAAGACTGGGTTATGATAAATTCCCAAACCATTCAATTGGGTTTTAAGCGAGCATGCACTTACGGTTTAGATAAATCTAGAGCTGCTTAAAGACTAGGTTATGATAAACTCCTGAACCGTTCGGTCGGGTTATAAATGAGTATGCGCTTGCGACTCAGATAAATCTAGAGCAGCTTAAAGATCGGGTTATAATAAACTCATGAACTATTCGATCGGGTTATAAGCGACAATGCACTCGCGGCTCAAATAAATCTAGAGATTATAAACTCTGGCTTAATGATCGGATGGGTCCTAAAACCCTTGAATCATCCAGCCTTGAATTTTCATTCGATATTAGTATCTCGCTCAGTATTATAATTTGGCCTGGCAAGTAAGAAAAATTATTAGTCCCTATGTCAAAAGTCTCTGAGTCATTATCTAAGTTATAAGTGAGAATATATTCCAGATGGATTTCAATCTATAAGAATTTCATTACATTATCCGACCTGATTATTCTGCTCGACGTGATTAAGTCATTCAGCTCAAAAGTGTACTATGCAAAATTATTCAGTACCTTGCCTAGCTTATTATGCTGATCAATATATATTATATGGGGAACACACAAAGGAGTTTATTCTATGAGAAGTATGGGTGGTTCTGAAGACATGCAAGAAAAATAGGCGCCACTTAAACTTATTTAAAGTATATCTTAACACAATCTAAATTCATATTTTAGAATATCTTAGTGGTTAAATTTTTTTTCCTTCCAACAATTACGTATAGTTACATGTTAGGGAGCATAACATAAAAGGTATCAGTTAAATTTGCTTAAAAAATTCATTAGAAGCTCATTAAGAAGCAGGCGTTGGTCTATAAATTCTCTAGAGTGTTCTGTTGATAGATAACTGCCTTCCCATAGTTGTTTAACAACTCCTTCAGCCTCATGATTGAGCATGCCTGAAAGTCGCTTAGCAAAGTTTCTTTTAAATTTAATGGAATCTAGACATGCTCTCCTTCCAATTTCAAGACGTTTAGTTTCCCCTGCCTTATAATTGGCTAGCTCAGTCTGTATGGAGTTTAGTTGAGCCTATAATGATCCTATATGAGTCGCTCGCATGTTCAGTTCCCCTTGTTGCTCCAGAAGTAATAAGTTCTTTAAGGATAGCTCCTGAGGCAAGTCCTCTGCCTGGTAATTAGCTAGTTTAGCTTTTGTAGAATTTAGTTTTGCTTGCAGCAATGCTATTTGCTTGGTAATTAGCTAGTTTAGCTTTTGTAGAATTTAGTTTTGCTTGCAGCAATGCTATTTGGGAGTCTCTGGCACCCAATTCCCTTTATTGTTCCAATATCAATAAGTTCTTTGTGGACATCTCCTAGAGTAGTTCAAGAGATCTGGACATGCATGAAAGGACCAATTCTTCTTGTAGCGTAGTTTTGTGGGCTAAGTCAGAAAGGGCTTTGTCTCTCAGTGTGCTCTCTACTTAAAGTTTAGACTCACTAGATTGTAATAGGAATTCCAACCATTAGTTATCTCTCTGTTGAGAATACACCAATTGTTGGGCCTCCTTCAAGGTCTTCTCCAATTCTAAAAGAAGTTCATTTTGAGCTTCAGCTTCTTTCTACCTAATGTTAACTTCTCTTTGTAAGTTGATCATTGCAGTGTTCGGAATGGAGGTGGTTGCCTTTAACTCCTATACTTGACCTTTTAGGATCTTGTTGTCTCACTCTAAGTCCATGACGAGTTGGCCCAAATATAGCCTAGAGGCATAAAATTGAATAGAATAATAATAAAATTATAGTTCACAAAGGTAATTTAAAAAGACTTAGTTATGAACTCACCTCAATAGCATTTTGAGTGTGCTCGTCAGCACACTCTGATATGATGGTCCCTTGTATTTGTCTATGTGCTTGCACCCATGACACGACTAATGGACTCTTCAACTTAAGTATCCCATATGATGGGGAAGAAGTGGTATCTAGCTCTTATTGGGATGGTAACCCATAAGATTACTTGAAATGGCATTGAGAGCTAGGTGTAGAAGTGGGCCATGAAGAAAGACCAAGAGGGATCTTGGGCGACTATGAATGAATGAAAGTTAGTTGAACAGGTAAAGATTTTGATATTTACCTAGCCGGGCCAGGACATGGCTTAGGTACTAATCGTTAGGATACACAACCAGTCGATCTTATACTAGAAGTCCGTTTGGATCGGGGGGTGTTTGAAGAAACACTCAAAGCTTGTGGTGGATTTAGTTGAGTAGGTAGAGGGCCTGACATTGCCTCAATTGGCTTGATAACTGGGTGGGGATCACATAAGATATAGGTATAAGAATGCCTGACCTCATCATGGTAATTGTAAAATGAGAGAGACTATATTTTTGAGATCCAGACTCTTTACCTCGAGCAAAAGGGATCTCAACCAAAGCAAAAGGATCTTGCTTGGTGATTGGTTGCTTAGGTATATTTGGGCCTATAGCCTATGCTTGGGGCCTTTTACACTTAATATAAGAGGAGCATCAGAATTTGTAGAGTTGGATGAAGAGCTATGGGAAGGTTATGTCGGAGGGAGTATACCAACAGAAGCGGAGACATATTCAAACTGACACTCTTTTAGTAGATTCTCGCCTATTCGGTTTAAGACTTCTTTTGTTAGCTGAGTATTTTAAAGAGAAAAGCTGGACTAATGGCATCCACTGTAAAAATAAGTGAGCCATTAGAAATCTTTATAATAGTTGGCTAGGAAATAGCAAATGACTAAAGAAAGACAAGGGTCTTTTCTTACCAAAAGTGGTGCTTAGCTCGAGATTAACCCGAGTGAGTCCAAAAACATATAATAAACCTTCTATAATCAACTTAGGTTAGCTAAACTTCGAACCTCTCAGTTGATCTAGGGCTTGGTGAAGGATTGTGTCTGTGTGAAGGTTACCCAAGTTAGGAATAGGGGAAAGGTTTGGCTGCCAAATATGGGATAGGACAGAGAGCTTGGAAGGTGTATGAAAAAATATTTATCTCTCCATTCCTCTCCTAGGCTAGAATTCTATTGAAAAAAATTGTCTTAGGGTGATCCTGGAAGTAAAATAGACTTTCCTTTACTTATTGGGGGGAAGAAATAATAGTGAAACAAACAAGAAAAAAGAGGAACATTGAACAAGCGAAAAACAACAACCACACCACTTAGGATGCGAAAAGATTAGGGAATAAGTTGATAGAGTAATATGCCAAAATAATGGCTAACATCAATAAAAAAAGGATGAAGGGGAAGTGGAGTCCAGCTATGACCTATTCTCTAAAAACAGTAATCCTTTCTAGTGGGGGATGATGAGGACAATCTTCCGACAAAGGAAGAGTAATATAGTAATTCTTGGGAATTACATATCTAGAGTAGAGGAAATCTTTGTTGTAATCATCAAAGCTCAAACTGGTAAAGGTGTACCAGGGGGCGAAGGATTCTTGAGCCATAAGGAAGGTGAGAAGCAAATGACTTACTAGATCTCTTAAGGTGCGGGCGAAGAAAAGGTTGAGGAGGAAGGTTTGTCGGGAAAGAAGTCGAAGAAGTTGAAGTGCAAAATGCACGATTGTTTAGGGTTTTTATAAATACTATTTTAATGGCGACCACTTGATCGAAATGGTATGAGCTTTGGAGCATCATTGATCTATAAAAAGTTGTCCCATTGAGTCGTATAAGATAGTGTGCATCAGAAGTCATTTCAGAAAACTAAAGAAATAACTACGTGGCACTAACCCATAAATGGGCATTTATGATAAAGGTAATAACCACATTATTCCTCTGATGATGAACCTCTCTGCATGGCCTCGGTAACCTCGCCTAAAGGAATTGACTGCAGACATGCAATTTTAAAAAAAATTACTAAGTCCTAGAGACTTAAAAGGAAGAGAGGATTACTGAAGGGTCTGGTGAGAAGGTTGAGCGGGCAAAAATAGGACTTGGGTCTAGTCAGTTGGCTATACCTCCTTCGACTAGACTTGAAGGAGAGGCTAGTGATATGAATTATGATTAGTAGACCTGAAAGATGATGGGGCGATCAAAGTCAAGATGATTGGGTGGTCTCACTTGAAAAAGAGTAATATTCCCTCATCTGGCATGGATTAGTTTCCCAATGCTATGCTTTTTAGATTCCACTAGACCAAGTTATAATCTGGTCGGGGAAGGATGAACAACCCTTAAGTCGTGCAAACCAGGGAGTTTGGTGTCTCATGGCTGACCAGATTTTAAGATAATCATGAATGAGGCCAGCCGATCTTAAGGGCCGACTGGAATGATTGACTCATTAAACAACAGACCAACTACTAGCGAACAGAAGGTAGGTACACTCGTCTGATAAAAAAGTCAGATAGACTTATATTCCCTGGTCGTACAAAAGTAGGGCAAGGCAAATATAACCTAGTCTGGTATGTTGATCAAGGCTCACAGAGCAAGGCGAGCCTCCTCTAGGTAACTTATCATTCGCTCGATTATGTAAAGGGGCGACCAACATACGACACTTATACTTATATTATTATCACTTGAATGGAATTCCAACACAACATATATTATTATTATTAAAATGATTTCCTGGGAGCATGATACACTCTACCATTCTCCAACGAATATCTTAATTCTATGCAGAACGTGGTTGAGCAGTTTAATATAATGCATAGAAGTGGAATATATAGTATGCAGCTAAACAGTTCAATAAAAGTCACCGACTTAAGGACCGACAAGATTATAGCATCATCCTAACTAGGTGGCTAGATTAAGGACTGACTGGATTATATTTAGTTGACAACATCATCTCAATAGGAAATTCAGCTTAAGGGTCGGCCGAATCATATTAAGCAGACAATATCCCGACAGCTTATCATAATAACAACTTTATGTTAGAAAATATTCTTCTATAAACTTATTCAAGGACCATCATATCTCCCATCAGCAAACTAATAATAACAATATATCCCTTCGACAACTTTAGTAATAACAGAAGCTATAAACGATATGTAACACCCGCCCTCCCTGCTACTAGAAGGGACGGGGCTACTTACTTACTTAACCATTCCAGGATACAAGCATATTTAAAATTTCTTTCTAGTATCATAAAGCAGCGGAAATGTCATGAAGTTATACTAGAATGTAACATAAATACAAATGGTTCATGTCAACATAACAAAATATCATAGCAGGTCTTATTTGTCTTAGCCGAGCCACTGCCACACACACCTCCTTGCCTCTCCTGCAGCTCCCTTAAGTCATCCATCCCTTGCCTTTATATGTGGTACAAGGAAGTAAGCTATGAGCACACAGGCTCAGTAAGATCCTTTCCTACTCACAAAAAATCGTATCTCAAAGCATAATCATATAAGCATATCATCAATGAAGACATAATCATCTAACAATATGTAATGTGAGCATAGTTCCTTATCATAACATATCATTATCAACCATGATTCTAACATATCATAAATAAAGAAATCATGTGAGGTGAATCATAAGAAACATAACATATCATCAGATCATATGAATCATAAAAGAAACATGTCATATGTGAATGGGTGCATTATGCAAAATGTTCTTTTTAAAACATATGCCATGTTGAGTGCAAGATGTCTTTAAACATATCTTTTAATACTTAAACATAATATCATCATCATGAGGGCCCGGCTCGTACCACATACATACATAAATGCGCGCAATCCCTAGGACAGGGTAGCTAGCCCCAAACCTACTAGGGATCTAGACCCGTTCATAGTCCGTCGACCTAGGGGTGTACTAAGGAGCCCATCCTTTTTTACTAGACCCGTTCATAGTCCGTCGGTCTAGGGGCGCTTATGGAGCCCACCCTTGGTACAAGCCATACAAAGTAAAGTACATGTCATGCATATCATATCATCATAACTTGTCATATCATATCATCATAGATGTCATATTCTTGTCTTAACATGAAAAGTGCTCTTAATCCCAACTTAAGGGAAGCAACTCTTTGCCATTTTCTTATCATATCATAAGGCATACATTCTTGGGCACATATCCATTATATAAAACAATTATCATGCTTGGTTCATGAGCTTACATAAATGAACATGCCACATATTTGAAATCATACATGCTTGGGTACATTGTCATCATAAGAATCATTTCATGCATAATTCTTAAACATACATAAATAGATATGTTACTTGTCTTGTCATAAAGCATGCATACTTAAGCATAAACATATCATAAGAGTCATCATCATGCATAATTTATGAGCATCCTTAGTTAAGTATCTAAATCATCATAGGCAACCATAATCATACATGGAAAACATTTACTAGCATCTCCTAGTTCGTATTCTAGTATGTGAGACACCTAGCAAAGTCATAATTGGGTCTCTAACCCTAGTTTCATATGGTGGCCGAGAGCCACCATGCTTGGTTTTAGGTTACAATGACATATCAGCATGTGAACCTTAAATCAAATTCATGTCATAACTATAAAGAATATCATGAGCATAAGTAGTAGGTTCCAAGCTTCCTAGGCCTTTTAACTTAATTGTGGCCGAACCTTTAAAAGCATGAAACTAAGTTCTACATAAGCATAGAAAATACCAAGCTACCTTCATATCATATCATAAGGGAATCCATGAGCTTGCTAAGTTAAGTTTAAACTTTCGTGAACCCTAGATTATTGTTATGGCCGAGAGTTCATAAGAAGGGAAATAACTTCTAAGCAACATACAACATGAATACCTAGCCAATAACATATCATAAGAAGTCTATGAGCATACTATTTTAGGTTTTGAGCTTCATGAACCTTAAAACCTCATCATGGCCGAAACTTCATCAAGCAAGAAATAAACTTCTAAGCAACATATAAACATGGATACCTAGCTAATTTCATAACATATCATAAAGGAGTCTATGAGCATATTAAATTAGGTTTTGAGTTTCATGAAACCCTAAAACTCCACCATGGCCGAAACATCATACAACAAGAAGTAAACTTCTAAGCAACATATGAACATGAATACCTAGCTAATTTCATAACATATCATAAAGAAGTCTATGAGCATGCCAGATTAGGTTTTGAGCTTTATGAATCCCTAAAACTCTATCATGGCCGAAACCTCATCAAGCAAGAAATAAACTTCTAAGCAACATATAAACATGGATACCTAGCTAATTTCATAACATATCATAAAGGAGTCTATGAGCATACTAAATTAGGTTTTGAGCTTTATGAAACCCTAAACTCTATCATGGCCGAAACTTCATAAATCAAGAAATAAACTTCTAAGCAACATATGCACATGAATACTTAGCTAATTCCATAACATATCATAAAGAAGTCTATGAGCATACTAAGGTTGGTTTTGAGCTTTATGAAACCCTAAAACTCCATCATGGCCGAAACATCATAAAACAAGAAATAAACTTCTAAGCAACATATGAATATGAATACCTAGCTAATTTCATAACATATCATAAGGAAGTCTATGAGCATACTAACTTAGGTTTGGAGCTTCATGAACCCTAAAAATTCATCATGGCCGAAACATCATAAAACAAGAAATAAACTTCTAAGCAACATATGAACATGAATACCTAACTAATTTCATAACATATCATAAGGAAGTCTATGAGCATACTAACTTAGGTTTGGAGCTTCATGAACCCTAAAAATTCATCATGGCCGAAACATCATGAAACAAGAAATAAACTTCTAAGCAACATATGAACATGAATACCTAGTTAATTTCATAACATATCATAAGGAATTCTATGAGCATACTACCTTAGGTTTGGAGCTTCATGAACCCTAAAAATTCATCATGGCCGAAACATCATGAAACAAGAAATAAACTTCTAAGCAACATATGAACATGAATACCTAGTTAATTTCATAACATATCATAAGGAAGTCTATGAGCATACTAACTTAGGTTTGGAGCTTCATGAACCCTAAAAATTCATCATGGCCAAACCTTATTAAGAAGAAGGTCAATAAACATATTAAGGAAAAGATCAAGTTTAAACAACATCCAACATAAATCTTTAACTAAATTCATATCCTAACATAATAAGATCCATGAGCATGGTTTCTTCTCTTGTTATTTTTTATTTTCAAGCGTTCTAATCTTTCGAAAATATCGTAAGCGACTTGTACCACAAGTGAGGGAATACTTACATCCTTGTTTGATTTACTTAGGGGGAAAATCTTGCTTGTGGAGCCTTCCTAGAGAGGAGTCCTCCTTTGTTTTTGGATTTCGGCAAGGAGAGGTGAGGAGAGGCTCTTGGTCATGGTGCGGAGGAGGGAGGAGGAAGAGGAGAAAATGAATTTTCTTCTTTAATTTCCCCTTTTATTCATCATGAGAGGAGGAAGGGAAAATGTACTTTTCCTTCTCCTTAATGAAAAGAGGAAGCAAGAATCCTCTTTTCTTTTGAGAGGAAGAAGGCTACTCTAACTTCTCCTTCTAAATGAGAGAAGTTCTTTTCTTACTCTTAACTATATTGTAACTTCTCTCTCTAACAATAACTTCTCTTGGTCTATTGGTTAACCCATACATGCATCTAGTAAGAGATCCAAGGTTCAAACCTTGGTCATCTCTTTTTGGTTCTATTTATTTTTGCAAATTTACCCATAAGGCCTATTTTTATCCATGATAAAAAAATATCTAAAATCTTGCTAAGTATTCTATAGGTGTTACACGATAAAAGGGATATACATGTGGGTACAATAAGGATTCCCTAGACGATTGTGGTCAACTACTTAATAGACTCTAACACATTTTGCCACCTCATGATTGCGGAGATTACATAAGGTAAGATATAAAAGGGAGTTCTCTTCATGATGAAGGTACACTCACTGACATCTGCAACTCTACTCTCATGCATACTCTTTGATGCTTCTTCCATTCATTTGGATTGGGATTGACTTGAGCATCGGAGAGTCTTCGCTAGGGACTCCCCCTGATTTCTAGGCATTGACGTTTTGTTGGATCATTTACTTATGCACAGGATCAAAGGAGAAGCTTCTTTTGGAGAGAAAAGTCTCCTGATGGTTAATCACTCATCCACCGTGCTCTGCGTGTCATCTCCATAGGTCTCAGATAGGATCAGCACACATGGCAACATTATGATATACATCTACATGGCATACAAGTATAACGTGAATAATTTCATAATTATCATAATATTATAAGGAAATAAAATGTCCTAAAAACTTATTACGCAAATAAAGATTTCTTTAATTAGATTAGGCAACAAATTTCTAAAACTTAATTACATATTTAATTTAGGAAGTAATTCTCTATTAAGAAAATCTAATTAATTAGGAAATAATTTCCTAAATTTAAATTTCCTAACAAATTAGGAGATATATAATTAGAATTTCTTAATTAATTGAGAAACTATTTTAGAAGATTTCCAAAACTAGAAATTTCCTAGCAATTAGGAAACTTTCCAAAATTAGAAATTTTCTTAATAAATTTAGAATCCTTTAAAAATTTAAATTTTATAAATTTATTATTATATAATATTTCCAAAATGAAAATTTTCAAAATTTTAAGAAACTTTCCAAAAATAAAATTTCTTAACAAATTAAGAAACCTTTCAAATATGGAGATTCATAAAAAAAATTAAAAAAAAATCCATAAAATAAATTTTGACTAAATTTATTTTTACAGAATATTTTTAAAGATGAAATTTTCTAAAATTTTTAGAAATTTTCTAAAAAAATAGAATTTCCTAACAAATTAGGAAACTTTTGAAAAATAGAAATTCGTAATAAAAATTTTAAAAAAAATAAGAAAATGAATTATGAATAAATTTATTTTTATAGAATATTTCCAAAAATAAAATTTCATAAATTATTTCAAAACCTTTCAAAAATAAAATTTTCTAACAAATTAAGAAACTTTAAAAATAAAAATTAGTAATAAAAATTTAAAAAAAATTAGAGTGTAAATTATGACTAACTATTATTGGATTGAGATGTACGTGAATGTGATTTTAAAAACTTTTATTTTTTTTTATTTTAATAATAAAGTACACATAGTGGAATTATACACATAAACAAGAAAACACAAGAACACAAACGATTTTACTTGGTTCAAAGCCTTCTGTGACTTCTACTCCAAGACCCAAGTCTCGCAGACCTATCGATGGGTAATCCACAAATAACCTCTTTTAAAGTCGCAGGAAGAGAGAATCGAGTACAACAGAAATTTGGATAAGTGTAACAAGCTACACTTTCCATTAAGCAATAAATAAGTACAAAAGCAAACGTTCGTTACCCAACACTTTTGATGATGGTCGGATTGAGCTTGGTGTTGGACGGCTCCTCAGCACTATATTGGTGCAGCAGTGTGATAGCAGAGCAACAACATGAAGTTGGGGTGATCAAAGCATCGAATGGTTGTGCAAGAGCTTGTAGAATTGATGTGTATGAGTTGTTTTCACGCCTTAGTCAAGACCCTTTTATTGAGTGTTAAAGGCACCTTCCATAGTATTGAAGGCACCTTCAACCCTAATTTTTATTGTAAAAAAATAGTGCCTTATCGTCGCCGAGGTCTTCAGCGTTATCTGACCAAAGGCGCCTTCCAAGCATTCAAAGGCGCGATCCATTGCTTAGCATAAGGCGCCTTCCTTCGCATGGAAGGTACCCTGGGTACTATCCATCCGAGACATTATTTTATACAATTAGATCCTACAAGTGCATGTTAGCCCAAAACAAATAATAACCTATAAAATAGAGTTAGCACAATAAAAATAGAATTAATTAGATCTTGTCCTCCAGACCTAGATCTATTCATGACCTTAGTTTAGATTTCTCAAATGGACCTAAAATGGACCGACGCCTACTGCCCCCTCAAATGAGATGCATCATCACTAAGTCACTCTCCTCCAATGACTTACCTCCACTTACTAAATGTTAAGTTACCTCTTCGAAGTCCAATCTAACCCACCAAGTCTTCCTGTTAGAATCATACATCCAAACTTCACCAATCGAAAATCGAACATCCTGACCTTCTACCGGAATCGCACATCTAGACTTCAACCCATCAGGAATCAAACATCCTAACCTCCTGCTAGAATTTTACATCTGGAGTTCACCAATCAGAAATCACACATCTCGACTAGACTTCTTGCTTAGTGTCTAGTCCTCTTGACCCATCAAGTTAGTCAACCCATGCATACTCAGTAATAAGGTTTGATCACAAGCACATCTAACTTTAATCCACTTGTCATTCATCAAAACTCAAGTTTCATCATTGGTACTAACTACACCAATAATATTCTCCTTTTTGATGCAATGACAATGTGGATTAAAGTTAGAAAAAAATATGCAAACATATATATAGAAATTGCCTTTAAGAGAAATCTAACATGAAACAAGTAAGTTCTATTCTCTTGATCATTTTAGGGTTAAGTTTTTCATATTATCATTTGTTTTTCTTACTTAAACCCTAACCCTTCCCCTTTGGCATTCATCAAAAAAGTATGCATATAAGTATACCAAGCACGAAATGTTGAAATACACAAGTAAGTATATAAAGTAATAAATTTGTCAAAGTAAGCATAAAAACATGTAGGTTTATTATGGGGAGGAATTAATGATAAACCATTTTCAAAGCAATTTAAAAGGAATTGTCAAAATTTACAAATGGCTCTCAAAATTTTAAAATTAAATTTTGCAAAAATAAAACATTTTGAAAGCTAAATTTTGTAAAAAATTATTTAACTTATTTTTCAAGAGAAATTTCAAAACACTTATCAAAAGCAATTTTTTTTTAAGGTATGATTTTGGAAAACAACCTTTGAAAAGAGTTTTTTTCAATTTATTTTTCCAAAATACTTTCAAAGTAATTTTCAAATAGAATAACTTTTCAAAATATTTCAAAAGTGATTTTTAAAGCAATTTTCAAACATAATAATTTTTCAAAACATTTCAAAATGGTTTTGCAACACATTTTCTACCAAAAAAGTTTTTAAAATATTTTTCAAAATACTTTTCATTTCAATCTTCAAAACATACATTTGTAAAAGTAGAAAAGTATTTTTCAAAGCAAATTTTAAAAGAAAGTTTACAAAATAATTTTCACAAAGATTAATTAAAGTAATTTTTAAAGTTTGATTTTTAGTACAACTTTTGAAAATAATTTTTTTAAAGCAAATTTTGAAATATCTATTCAAAACAATTTTCAAACAATCAAACAAAATTTTAAGTAAGTTTTAAAATATTTTTTGTTTAAACTACTTGTTTACAAAAAGTAGCAAGAAGAGACAAAAATTTAAAATAAGATATTTTGAAAGTAGTTTTTAAATATCCTCCCCCTGAACTTGATATTATTTTAAAAAATAATATTCATATAAAAAATTCCCTTAAATATCTTATTATTAGTTACTAACTAACTATCGGAAGATAGCAATGTTCACTTGGTTAGTCAAGATAAGTACTAATGTCCAGTTAAAAATTTGTTGAAAAAAGGACTACTTATCTTAATTAATGTACTATTATATTTTTTACCCAGACTTATGTTGATGCACTGATATAAGTATCTAAAGTCCAAGTAAAAGCTCTACTCATCTCACGCTATTCTAAGTTTTTGGAATACACAATTAAGGTAGACCAGTGTGTTTGTGAGATGCTTGTTATCTAGATCTATAGGATCATGTTTTCTAAGGATTTATCCTAGACTAAGGCCAAAACAAATTTTGAAAGACTAGAGAAATGGAAATTTTTATAAAACACAAGTAATGAATTTTTCTAGAATTTGCAAATCACTTAAAAATTTATTTGATAATAAGGGTTCTAATCTATAGTGCACATTCTCAGTCATCTTCATATGTTACTAAATTCATATTCTGGTAGTGGTTTAGTGAAGATGTCAGCCATATTTGACTTGTACTCAACATAGTTGAGTTCAATGTCTCCTTTGATGATGTGATCTCTAATTAAGTGAGTCAAATGGACTCAATATAGTTATTTTATTTTGTTTTAAATTTTCAAGTTAAATTTAAATTTAGAATTAATTTTAATTTTTGTTTAATTTAATTTAATTTAATTTTATTTATTTATTTATTTTGTTTTATTTTATCTCACTCGATCTATATTTTCAATCAAGGGAATCTTATAATTTTGTGAGATGAGTTAAGTTAAATTTCAGGATTTAGTTTAACTTATGTTAGATTCTAGTTTAGTTTTGGATCTAATAAGCAAGCATTCTTTGGATAAACGTCTATAAACGTTTAGGCTATGGTTAATCACTTGGATATCATTAGAGTAACCACGTGCTTCAAAAATTTTCAAATAGTCCTACCCACAGAACATAATATAAAACTTTGGTTTGACCAGTTAGGATTAGTAAGGGGTAGTTTCAGTTGATTCCACTAAGTCTAATGCGCCAGGTTAAAGTCATATCTTCCTAGACATACATAAACAAAGCTTTTCTAACCTACTATCATCCCAAACTTCTCTAATACTATTTGTCAAGTTAAATTTTATCTCAAATTATTCTTGTTCTAATTACCCTTAATAGGTAAGGTTTATGTTTTTGAGGTGCCAACTAATTTGGAGCCTTCCACTGAATCATAAATTTTCCTTTTAAGTTTTTGTTTAGGTTTATAGTTATAGTAAGCTTGATTATAGTTTTGTTTGTGAGTTTTGTAATTTTAGTTGGATTTACATTTGATTTTGTAAATTTTCTTAAATTATTTAAATTATTTTGGGGTCTATTTTTAATAACATGAAATTTATCTTTAAGTACATAATATTCATTCTGTCCTACATTGTTGGTTAAATAAGATTTAGGAACCCAAGATTTAGTTAGTTTTTTTATTTTCAATTAGGGTTAAAAATATTTTAAGGGTAGAGTTAGACTTGTATCCGAGTCTGGATTTATTGTATAAAGCTTTTTGGGACCCAAGTATCATGTTTAGATCTTCGTTCCTGAGATAAACTTTTCCAACTCATCTTTTAGTTCTTTGACATGACTTTTCAAGATAGAGTTTTCTTCCTTAAGTCTTGTAACTTGAGTTGAACTTATGTCTTGAACTTGATTATTTAAAGAGGTTAAGTTTAGTTGTTCCTTAAGAGTGCTATTTTCCTTAAGGAGGAGTTTAATGTATTCCTCAGTTTTTGTTAACTTTTTGTCCAAGAAAGAAGTTATTTTGAAGAACTTTGTAGTATAACTAAAATTTACCCCATTTAGTTTGTCTAAACCGAATGCGAATCCATTTCTTGACTCATATTCATACTTATCTTGATGATCCAATTTGCCTCTGGTTTCCATAAGCGTCAGGTAACTTACTTACTTTGGTTCGTTGATTTTTGAACCGTCTAAGGAGGACTCGTCACATGTCGCTTGAAGCACCTTCTTGTACTTATCTTCTTTGTCTTGTCTTCATTCGAGCATTCATGTTTGAAGTGCCCCTTCTTGTTGCAACCATAACACGTGAAGTTCCCCTTTGAGTTGTTGGATGTGGACTTGGACATCTTCTTCATGTCGTGCTTGGAAAGTTTCTCTTGCGTCTAGTGAACATTTTTCTTACTATGTTCACTAGCTTCTCTTTTTCATTAGACTCCAAGTCAGACTCTGTTTCTGGCTTGGGTTTGGCTCAGGTTCGTGCTTTAGCTTCCTTTGAAGTGCTTGCAAGAAAAGTGATCCCTTTCTCGACCTTTGTGGTTTTAATTTGGTTGTGCAGTCTCAATTCAAAAAATAGCTCGTCTAACTTTAACTTGAAAGGTTCCTCAAAACTTTATAGGGATCTACAATTGATGCCCACAACGCAATTCAAGGAAATGAATTCACAGCATACTTGATAATGTCACGGTTCTCAAGTTGATGTCCGATCATGTGTAGGTCATTGAGGATATCCTTGATCCTCGTATGTACTTGGCTTGTGGTTTCTCCGTCCTACATTTGGATATTAAATAAAAAAAATTTAATAGGAGGTCACATTTCGTTATCCTTGAGTCATCCATTCACTCGTGTAGTTCGACTAGTTTGCCCCATAACTCCTTGGCATTGTTGAACAGTTCAACTCAGTTTAGCTCTTCCTTGGTCAACCCACATTGTAGAGTGTTCAGTGCCTTGTTATTAGTCTGGGACTTCTTCTTTATCTCTGGGTTCCAGTCTTCCTGGTGCAATGGATTTTTAGATGCATTGTCCACTGGAGCTGTGTATCCTCATCATATAGAGAACCACTACTTGATGTCTGTCTTCAAGTATACCTTCATGCTCTTCTTTCAATACGAAAAATCATATCCGTTGAAGAGGTGAGGGTGAGCAATATTTTATCCTTCAAGTTGGGTCATTTGAATTATCTTGCAAAAAAAATGAAAAAAAAAGTATCCCAAGACTAGGTCTTAGATTAGCAAAGTTGGAAGCAAAAGGAAATATCAATGACTCGAGTGGTGTTGCACCAACTTCGAGAAAAAATTGAACGAGAAAGAGTTATTTGAAGAGGTAAACTTTACCAATTCAAATAAAATATGAAAAACAGAAATCCAAAAAAAAAATAAAACAATTCTCCCGACTTGATTGGTGGTTGCGCCAATTCAAAGCAAAACCTTACTCTGATAGCATTAGTTAGATTGAGATGCACGTGAAAGGGGGAGGGGGGGGGGGGGGGGGAATCACGTGGTTTGAAAAACTTTTCTTTTTCTTCTTTTAAAAACAAAGTACGCACAGTGGAATTAAATACAAAAATAAGAAATCATAATAACGCAAGCGGTTTTACCTAGTTCGGAGCCTTCGTCGACTCCTACTCCAAGACCCAAGTGTCGCAGATCTATCGATGGGTAATCCACTAATAACCTCTTTTGGAATAGCCAGAAGAGGGAATTGAGGACAAGAAAAACTTGGATAAGTGTAACAATCTACACTTTCCGTTAAGCAATAATTAAGTACAAGAACAAATGTTTGTTACCCAACACTTTTGAATATGGTCGGATCGAGCTTGGTGTTGGATAGACCCTCAGTAGTAGTCTAGTATAGCAACATCATAATAGAGCAACAACACAAAGTTGGAGCGATCAGAGCATCGAACAGATGCACAAGAGCTTGTAGAATTGATGTGTATGAGTTGTTTTCAAGCCTTGGTTGAGACACTCTTTTATTGAGTGTTGAAGGCACCTTCCATAACACTGAAGGCACCTTCAAACCCAATTTTTATCACAAAATAATAGTGCCTTATCGTCACCGACGTCTTTTGCATGATTTGACTGAAGGCGCATTCCAAGCTCTCGAAGTCGCCTTCCATCGCCCAACTCAAAGTGCCTTCCTTCGCATGGAAGGTGCCTCGAGTACTGTTTTCTCGAGACATTATTTTGTGTAATTCAATCCTGCAAGTTCATGTTAGCCCAAAACAAATAATAACCTATAAAACAGAGTGAGCATAATAAAATATTATTAATTAGATCTTGTCTTCCATATCTGAATCTAGTCATGGCCTCAGTTTAGGTTTCCCAACGGACATAAACTGGACTGACGCCTACTGCCCCCTCAAATAGAATGCATCCTTACTGAGCCACTCTCCTCCAATGACTTACCTCCCCTTACTAAATATCAAGTTACCTCCTCGATGTCAAATATGACCCACCAGGTCTTCCTGTCGGAATCACACATCCGAACTTCACCAATTGGGAATTGAACATCCCAACCTCTTGTCAGAATCGCACATCCAGATTTCAACCCATTGAGAATCAAACATCCTGACCTTCTGCCAGAATCCCACATCTAGACTTCACCAATCAGAAATCACACATCCCAACTGGACTTCTTGCCTGGTGTCTAGTCCTCTTGACCTGTCAA
Source organism: Zingiber officinale (assembly GCF_018446385.1). Taxonomy (NCBI): domain Eukaryota; kingdom Viridiplantae; phylum Streptophyta; class Magnoliopsida; order Zingiberales; family Zingiberaceae; genus Zingiber; species Zingiber officinale. The sequence goes on from NC_055986.1 coordinate 55,908,151, forward strand.
GTTAGTAAACCCTGCACACTTGATAATAAGGTTAGATCATAAGCACATCTAATTTTAATCCATTTGTCATTTATTAAAACTCAGGTTTGATCATTGGTGCTAACTGCAACAATAGCTATGACTCATAAAATATTTTTATGATTATATCAAAGCATGGTCTGACTCTAATAGCACTATTGCGGTATGAGTCCAATGTGGATGCGTGCTTTAGATGTTTTCACAAAACATGAGCAACAGAAAAATAAAAATATAAGAAATTCCTAATTTATTACAACACAAACCCACGTAGCAAGATATAACACATACTGACATAAGCACAAAAAAAATTACCAACTAAAGAATAACAATTATTCTAAGCGTACCTTATGGATGCTGTGAAGGGAAAGGGCATCAACTTTAGTGGCATTCACAAACCTAGCCTCTATTCATATACACATCAAGATCTTTAAGACAACTATGGTGATCAACAAGGTTCGCCTCCGATTGGTACTAGCCAAGTGTTGAGGTGATGCGATTCAAGAGGAAAAGAAGAAGCGAAGAAGTTTTGGAAGAAAAATCTCCCTTGGCTTCTTGGTGGTCGATGGCAAGGAGAGGGAGACTAGAGAGAAGATGGCTAGGGTTTTCAAAAACCTAAACTAATGAACCTATGTTTTTATCTTTCTCCTCATAGTGGAGTATTTATAAACCTCTACATGACTTGGGGAGAAAGTCATCTCCTCAACCCAATAAGCAAAACCAAACCGATCAATTCCCATTAAGAATAAGTTTGGTTCAAAACCACACCATCTTGATTCATAATTAAACCAAACCTATTTGGTTTATTATTAAACCAAGTTGTTTCATAACTAAACCAAACCCCTTTTGGTTTATTATCAAACCATTATGAAATCATATCTTCTTCAATAGTAATGGCTCATCCTCACTTCCATTTCGACAAATATATTTCCATATTTGTCTTTTGATTGGTCCAACCAAACATCTTATCTCTTGATCTGAGAATTGAATTCTCAAACTTGTTTTACATCTTTCAAATACTCGTATTGCATGTGACCAAATAGGTTATCATTTTACATTAGTCATCCATAATTAATTATTTAATTATGGATCAATCATTAGTGGCACCTAGTAGTATATCTAGAACCCCAATTAACTAGAAAATCACAGTTGATTTCAAAATAAGTTTTGAATGCTTCAGTAGCTACAGTGAGTCGTATCTTGTTCCTTTCACTCAACTTATACCTACTTGGTTCAGGACATGGTCTATGTGTCTATTCCTACTAGACTGACTATGTCACACCTAGCCTAAGTAATACTTCCTCATCCTACAGATTTAAATTACTACTACATGTGTCTAAATGTCTCATACTCTTAACATATGATGCTTTGCAAAGACTTTGAGTAATAATCCTAACAAGTAGCCATAGAGTATGTCTCTCCTCGCAAGGAGTGGTGAATGTTCTATGGGCTATCCAAACACCTTTGGGCACATCGACTTATACTCAATCATCTCGGATTCACATCTCCAAGGAGATGCTTTGCTTAAGATATCAAAGTATAAGTCCCCATGACCAAGGTGACTTGAATACCTCAAGTCAAAGAAAACTTACACTCGAGCTACAGTAAGTGTTGGTATAGGGAGCACCAAATGATCTAACCTATATTTTGATAATCGGAAAGGGTTCAAAGTTAAGTTGTCTTATTGATCTAACAAGTGTGAATGAGCTTGCAGGAAAGTCCTAAGTGTTCTTAGGAAAAAGTCCTAGTGGATTCTAGGAAGGTGGAAAACCCTCGGGGGAGGTAACCCTAGGTCCTAGGGGGTGGTAACCCTAAGTTATGGAAAGTCCTAACTGTGATTATGTAACGACCCGGCCCTCTTGGCCCATTTGGCGGCCCATTTGGCGACCCTCGGGTCGTCGACCGTCGGCCCTTATGTCGTCGGCCCATTTGGCGACCTCTCATGTCGTCGACCGACGACCCTTGGCCGTGCCGTTACTCACTAAGACTTTCCACCCCTGGCAGTGAATTTTTGCCTCCCCCAAGATTCGAACTCTAAACCTCCAGGCTTAAGTATTAGAGTTTATGAATCCTGGTAACCAAGTGAGATGAATAAAAAGGCGCCTTTTATTGTAACGACCCGGCCCTTTGGCCTCTTGGACGGCCCTTGTGGCGGCCAACTGGCGCCCTTATGTCGTCGGTCCATTTGGCGACCTCTCATGTCCTTGACCGACGACCCTTTGGCCGTGCCGTTACTCTCTAGGACTTTCCACCCCTGGTAGTGGATTTTTGCCTCCCCCAGGATTCGAACTCTAAACCTCCAGGCTTAAGTATTAGAGTTTATGAATCCTGGTAACCAAGTGAGATCATCTCACTTGGTTACCAGGATTCATAAACTCTAATACTTAAGCCTGGAGGTTTAGAGTTCGAATCCTGGGGGAGGCAAAAATCCACTGCCAGGGGTGGAAAGTCCTAGTGAGTAACGGCACGGCCAGAGTCGCCAAATGGGCCGACGACATAAGGGCCGACGGTCGACGACCCGAGGGTCGCCAAATGGGCCAAGAGGGTCGGGTCGTTACAATAAAAAGGCGCCTTTTTATTGTAACGACCCGGCCCTCTTGGCCCATTTGGCGACCTCTCATGTCGTCGACTTCCACCCCTGGTCAGTGGATTTTTGCCTCCCCCAGGATTCGAACTCTAAACCTCCAGGCTTAAGTATTAGAGTTTATGAATCCTGGTAACCAAGTGAGATGATCTCACTTGGTTACCAGGATTCATAAACTCTAATACTTAAGCCTGGAGGTTTAGAGTTCGAATCCTGGGGGAGGCAAAAATCCACTGCCAGGGGTAGAAAGTCCTAGTGAGTAACGACATGGCCAAAGGGTCGTCGGTCGACGACATGAGAGGTCGCCAAATGGGCCGACGACATAAGGGCCGCAAGTTGGGCCGCCACAAGGGCCGCCCAAGAGGCCAAAGGGTTGGGTCGTTACAGATTAGGCACCAAAGTCTTGGTCTGAGGGCTTCGGCAAAGTCTTGGTAGGTCGAGGATGTCAGGTGAAATCCTAGAGTCGAGGACTCTAGGTGAAAATCCCGGGGATCATGGACACTAGGTGAATGACTGGATGGGTCGGGGATTGGATGTCCAGTAAAAATATTCTGAAGTCTAGGATGGAGGACTGATTTGGCATAAGGTAAACTCTCTTGAGAGGAGTAGGTGAGGACGCATTCCCCGAAGAGAAAGTAGTAGGCATCGGTTTGACCTAGAGTTTCAGCGAAACTCAAAGTCATGACCAGATAGTTCGAAAGCTATCAAAACTTATCTTTATATAGTATTTTATCTTTTACTCTAACTATATTTTACAAGAAGTCTAACATTTTTGTAGGGTCAGATTATGCCTTGTTCAGTCGATCGAACCACTAATATAGAAGTGCATATTTCAGCTCATGATGAAGTGTAAACCGAGGGATCGGTTGACCGAACAAGGAGGTTTAGTCGACCGAATGGTGGATAAACATCAGACCTGGTTGATTGAACTAGATAAGCAAAGGAATATCGAGGGTTTGGTCAACCGAATGGAGGAATCGATCTACTGAACAAAGATTCTATCCGAAGTGGCAGCATCTGGAAGGAAAGTCGGGTGGGTTCAATAGGTTCGGTCAACCGATCAATGTCAAGTCAAATCTGATATCGATATCTATGGATCTGGATCAGGTCTAGCTTGGCTATAAAGGAGGCCTCGACCCAGTACTTTGGTACAATAAATTTTGACAATCATTAGCTTCCGTGTGCTGCTTTGAGAACCTCTACAATGCCCAAACTCTGCTCTAACGACGGAAAGATTAGCCTTTTAAGATCCTTAGAAGTCGTCAGTATTATTTTAATTAAGACTGCTTTAATTGTATTATTCTTGTACTTCATTTTTGTATTTGTAATTTTCAAATTGATAGTAAATTTCCCAATGAAAGTGTTCAATGATAGCGGGCCTTGGAGTAGGAGTCGTCAAAGGCTTCAAACTAAGTAACCAAAAGTGTTAGCGCTTGCTTTATTTTATCTTCTATTTCCACTGCATTTTACTCTGATTAATTTTAAGTGAAAACGTGAAAAGGCCATGAGTCCTATTCACACCTCCCCCTCTATGACACATCGATCCTACAATTGGTATCAGAGCAGAACCGCTCTAAATCTGTACAACTACCATTCGAGCATTTTTTTCGTCGCATTTTTGTCCATTTTTTAAAATAAATTCTTACGCCTTTTTCCTATTTTCAAATTTTTTTCTATAAGTCAGGATTGGTATAATAATCTCTCCTAACAAATTTGTCAATTCATCAAATTTTTTTCTTGAAATTAGTGCAATACCATTCGAGCCGATTTATTACTTTATTTTTTTCAACACTACTAATCCAAGACCAAGTGTTGGAAAATTTGTCATTTTTATATTCTGTGCAAGATTTTTTTTAAATGGCCCACCAAGAAGGATATAGCACCGCACCCCCACCATTATTCACCGGTAAAGATTTCGGCTACCGGAAGAATCGAATGGAGTACCACCTCAAAATGTAGGTGGAAATATAGATAATTATCGATACATGATTCACATATCCCACCGAAGACGGAATTCTCATCCCTTGCGACCAATGGGACCCAATAGCCTATAAGAAGATTGAAGCTGATGCAAAGGCTACCCAAATCCTTCAATGAGTCTTAACTAAAGAAGAGTTGAACCGGGTTGGCCCCTTCAATAACACCAATGAGCTGTGGGAAAAACTAATCGAGCTGCACGAGGGATCCTCCGACACTAAGGTAAGTAAACGAGACCTATTTTTTAATAAATTATATAATATAAAAATATAGGATGGTAAGATCGCGAGCCAACTACATGCATAGCCAACTATATACACGCATCCAAGATCTTCTCAGCGGTCTCCATTCAATTGGTCAAAAGGTAGAAAATCACGATGTTATAAGGTATGCTCTTAAGGCTTTTTCGAGAAACACTTTGTGGGCATTCATGGTGAATGCTTACAAAGTGTCCAAGGATCTCTCTTTAATTAGGCTAGATGAATTGTTTTCAGATTTTAAACTTTACAAACAGACTAATGCACTGCCAGTTGAGAAAGGTATTACTTTAGTCACAGGTGCAAGCAGATCGAGGGAACCAAAAATCAAGCGCCAAACTAAACCCGAGCTCGAAGATGAATCTGACTCAGAAGAAGATGACAAAATTACTGCTGAACTCATGAATCTAGTTCAGAAACTATACAAGAAGAAAGGGTTCACCAAAAAAGAGATTAAGAAGGTTATCCAGTCGAAGATAATGTATTCGAGTCCAAAGGCCAAGTCCGAAGTCACCTGTTATGGCTACAACAAGAAGGACATATCAAGGCCAACTGTCCAAGCTAGAATGAGACAAAGAAGCAATAGAAGAAGGCACTTCAGGCAATGTGGGATGAATCTTCATTAGAAGATTCCGATGAAGATCTCGAATAAACAAGCTTCCTTACACTTCCAACCTGAGAACAAGTCATCAGTCTAAAATCGAGGGAGTATTAGAAACTGAGTTTGAGAGAATCCACAGATCCGTATCCGTTTCCGAAGGGACAACCACACTATAAGTTCTTCTCAAGTAAATAAGTTACATAACCTTGTAAATTATCTCATACACAAGCTAGCCAAATCCAACGTCTGGGTCAAGTCACTCCAAAAGGAGGGAACATCCCTTAAGGAAGTGATTAACTCAAGTTCCTTGACTAAATCTGTTCAGACTAAAACCTTAACTCAAGTCCAACAACCTAAGGGAGAAAATTTCCGTCTAAAAAGTCAAGTCAAGGAACTGAGGGATACATTAGAATGGTTCACCTTGTGTTCCAAGAATCTTGATTTGATTCTTAGAAAACAAAGAGTCGTTTACAATCGATCCAAACTTGGGTATAAGGCTAAACACAAATTTAAATTTTTTTGTCTCTCGTTAAACGAACAAATAGAAGAGTAGTCCAAGCATGGGCCCCCAAGTTTGACTTGATTAATCAAGTTAGGACTTAATCAATATTTGATCCCCAATGATAAAATCCACTACCTTGATAGACCTTATCGAGGCTATGATCCAGGGGGAGCCAATAGAAAGACCATCTTCATTGTCAGATAGACTTGCTTGATGTTTGCTTTACTTCTTTCTTTATACATGCTTATACTAGGGTAGATAAAGACTCAGGCTTGATAACACTTGATTAGTTAAATCTAAAATTTTTAGAAAGTAAATTAAATATATAATTTCTTTAAAAGGCTTTGTCTAAAAGTGGTTATTACTCCAATATCCAAGAAGGCCTAGTGCTTCGCCACAACCTGGAAGCCAATTATTGAAATGGATGTTTAATTGACTAACTGTTAAATCTTAGTCTAACTCAAATATAAATCAATCCCTAGATATTAATCTAAGTTAAAGATCAAATTAACTATCTCACAAAATAGATAAGGTTCCCTGATTGATAATTTAGAAAAGGGTGAGATGGATTTATATTAAAATAAAAATTAGTCAAGTTAAATTAAACTTTAAATCAAGTCAAATTATACTTAAAATCAAATCAAATTAAAACATAAATTAAACTTAACTCAAATTAAATTAAATCAAAACAAAATTAAACTTAAATTTAAATCAAGTCAAGTTAAACTTAAATCTAATTAATCTAACTAAAGTTAAAGTCAATCAACCATCTCACAATCACTCATAGGTATTATATGATTGACAACCTAGATTGGGTGAGAAGGAAAATAAGAGGCTGAATTCAATCAATCTATTTTATAATCCATTTAAATTGGATCCAAATCAATTACTTTGTGTGAATGAACATAATGATTTGGAACAATGGATGTTGGATAGTGTGGATGCTCCAAACACATGACTGGAGACCAATTGAGGTTCACCAAGCTAAAACACAAGAACTTAGGGCCAGTTGCATTTGGCAACGATGGAAAACTTAAGGTAATAAGAACAGGTAATATCGAACTGAGTTTTGATTTTATAATTCAAAAAGTTTTATTAGTTGATAAGTTCAAGTTTAACTTACTTAGCATAAGTCCACTATATGACTCTGGATACTTAGTAACGTTCTCTAACCTTAAATGTTTAATTAAAAATGATAAAAATCATGAAATTACACTTAAGGGAATTAGGAAAAATAACTGTTGGAACCCCAAGGTGTTTTGATGTGATCAAACAAGCTAAGTTAGGTCTTGCGTTTGTTTAACCCTTGTGTCTAAGTGTGCAGGAGCTTAGGAACATAGGAAGTCGAGCGGAAGATGCGGCTAACGAGAAGGACGACACGGGGAGAGAGCCGACGGGCTCGGTGCATCCAAGGGACGAGGTGACCGCGGAAGAGTACACCGGTGGACGAGAAGAACGTGCGCGGCGTTCGAGGGACGAGAAACAGGGAAGGAAGGCTGCTCGAGGAAAAGGCCGGAACTTGGGTTTGGATGAGCCCTATTTCGGATGACCGAGATCACCCAAGCTAGCGGAGCCGGAGCGAACAAGACCCGGACCGAGACGAGCTGAACCGGAGACGGAAAAGTCAACGTTGTTGACTTTGGGCTCCGGGGCGCCCGAAACCCTTCCGGGCGCCCGGACCTGGATTTTGACCAAGATCGCGTAACGCGATCTAATCATTGGGGGATAAAATTTTATCCCCCCCAGAGCGCCCGGAACCCTTTCGGGGCGCCCCGACCAGTGCTATAAATATAGCACTGATCTGCACAGTTAAATCAACGAACTTGTAATTCATTTCTTTCTGTGCTTTCTATTCTTTTGTACTGTCAACGCTGTAAGAGGCTACTCCGCCCAGAGGAGAATCAGATAGTGCGCCATCTTTGCCTTGGATTAGCAATCCTCTGATTGCAAACCAAGTAAATCCTCTGTGTCTAATTTATGTTTATTTAGTCTCGACCTTTTTATTACAAGTGTTTATTAATTAGTTAAATATCTGAGAAAGATTTTTCGTTTATTCTTGTATGGCAATTCACCCCTCCCCTCTTGCCGGCCTCCAAAGGGACCTACAAGTGGTAGCAGAGCAAGGCGCTTCAGGAGGACTAATCGTCGATCGAAGCAACAAGATGGTCGGACCAAGCATCGCCCCACCAAAATTCGAGGGGAACTTCGCAGACTGGAAGCATCGTATGGAGGTATTCCTAAGAACTGATTTCGAAATTCGGTTTATAATGAAGTATGGTTTTTTAGCTCCGATGAATCAAGATGGAGATGAAAAAGAAGAGAGCAATTAGACAAAGAAGGAGCAGAATGAATCTGTAGCAAACAGCCGTGCGGAATATCACCTCCTGAGCGTGTTACCGCCTCAAGAGGTCAACCGCATCCGAATCTATTCATCTGCTAAAGAACTCTGGGAGAAGTTTCTGGAACTCCACGAAGGCACGTATGAAGCGAAGCTCGCTAGAAGAGACATCCTCCGGAACAAGTTGATGAACATTCGTCTGGAAAAAGGTGAGAAGGTAGCCAATCTACACACAAAGGTAAAAGAACTTATTACTGATCTCGAGAACCTCGGAGAAACGGTAACAAATCGAGACAGCATACGCTACGCACTCAACGCGTTTCCCAGAACTCCGGAGTGGACATCAATCATCGACACCTACTATATTTCAAAAGACCTGGAGGTAAGTACTTTAGAAGAGTTGTTTTCTACTCTTGAGTTACATGAAACCAGGTGTGCAGCTACAACAAAAGATTCAAGTCAGATAATGGCGTTGAACGCAACCAAGAAGGATGAACCCGAGTCAGACTCCGAAGAAGACCAAGAAGCATATATGGTAAGAAACTTTAAAATGTTTTTTATATCTAATAAATTTAAAGAAATGCAGAATAAAAAGAATCCAAGAAATAGAAGAAAAGTGTGTTGCTACCAGTGTCAAAAGGAAGGACACTTAAGAGAGGATTGCCCAAAACTAAAGAAGGACAAAATGAAGACACCCAAGAAACACAAGAACCTAAAAGCCACTTGGGACGACACTTCATCATCTGAGTCCGAGATTCAAGAATATGCCGGGATAGCACTGATGGCAAGCTACGAAGGACAAAGTACATCAGAACCCAGCATTGATGAAGGGGGAGCGACCTCAGATGGAAGTAGCGAAGCAGGGGGAGATTCAGGCTTCAAGTCTGATATGGTAAGTGAGGTATGCCTCTTATCCCCTGATGAACTTTACTTTGGTATTAAGGCAATGGCTAAATCCATGTATAAATTAGAAAATAAAAATAACAAATTAGAAAATGAAATTTTAGAAACAAAATTTTTTTTGCCAAAATCATGTCTTATAGAGGATTTTGATAAATTGAAAATTGAAAATGAAAAACTAAAAGAAGAAATAGAAAGATTGAAAAAATCTAATGGTTCAAATATTTCTACTTTTAGAAATTATAGAAGTTTAAATTGGTATTATAGATTTCATCAAAGTCAAATTAGAAATATATCAAAAATCTATGTACCTAGGAAATACTTGGTTAACCCTGTAGGTAGGAACCTCTACTGGGTTCCAAAAACCTGTTTAATTTAAAAATTAAAATTAGACTTAGCATTTTCAGCAAGAAAACTAAACAACTAATTTCTTTATGAGGCTTTGTCTAAGGAAGTGGTTGTTGCTCCAATAACCAAGAAGGCCTAGTGCCTCGCCACGACCTAGAAGCCAAGTAAGTATCGAAATGAAAAGTTTAATTGACTAACTGAAAAAATATTAATTTAAATTACTTAATGCTTTAAAAGAGTTATTCAATTTGTGTTAAAAGATATTTAAACTTTTTTAAAAAATTGACTTAGAAAATTTTTTTGCCTTAGGATTTTTTAAATTTTTTGACTAAGAATTTTTTATGATAATATTGCCTTAGATTTTTTAAAAATTGACTTAGAATTTATTTTAAAAAATTGACTTAGAATTGTTTCTTATGAAAATTAACTTAGAAATTTTTTCTGAAAATTAAAAAAAAAATTTAAGAAATGTTGAAATAAGTTTCAACTTAAAATTTTAGAAAAAAAATTTTAAACACTTATGACTATTTTTTTTCTGAAAAATATTTTACTTAAAATTTTTTCAAAGAAAAATTCTGAAAAGTGTCTTTACTTAGACATGTTTAAAATTTTTTTTACACTTAAAAATGCTTTTTGAATTTACCTTAGACTTGTTTATAACCTCAATTTTTATGTGATCAAAGGGGGAGAAATATGTTAAGTCTAGGGGGAGGTAATATAATTTTTTTTCAATTGAAAAATATTTGGACTTATTTGAATATAAATTATTTTTATTGCATATATTTACCCTAACTTAACTTGGGTTGCTCACATCAAAAAGGGGGAGATTGTAGGAACCCCAAGGTGTTTTGATGTGATCAAACAAGCTAAGTTAGGTCCTGCGTTTGTTTAACCCTTGTATCTAAGTGTGTAGGAGCTTAGGAACACAGGAAGTCGAGCGAAAGACGTGGCTAACGAGAAGGACGGCACGGGGAGAGAGCCGACGGGCTCGGTGCATCCGAGGGACGAGGTGACCGCGGAAGAGTACACTGGTGGACGAGAAGAACGCGTGCGGCGTTCGAGGGACGAGAAACCGGGAAGGAAGGCTGCTCGAGGAAAAGGCCAAAACTTGGGTTCGGGTGAGCCCTATTCCGGATGGCCGAGATCACCCAAGCTAGCGGAGCTGGAGCGAACAAGACCCAGACCGAGACGAGCTAAACCGGAGACGAAAAAGTCAACACTGTTGACTTTGTGCTCTGGGGTGCCCGGAGCAGTCCGGGGCGCCCGGAGCCCTCCAGGGCGCCCGAAACCCTTCCGGGCGCCTGGAACCGTTCCGGGCGCCCGAACCTGGATTTTGACCAGGATCACGTCAAACGCAATCTGATCATTGGGGGATAAAATTTTATCCCCCCAGGACGCCCAGAACCCTTTCGGGGTGCCCCGACCAGTGCTATAAATATAGCACTGATCTGCACAGTTAAATCAACGAACTTGTAATTCATTTCTTTCTGTGCTTTCTATTCTTTTGTACTATCAACGCTGTAAGAAGCTACTCCGCCCAGAGGAGAATTAGATAGTGTGTCATCTTTGCCTTGGATTAGCAATCCTCTTATTGCAAACCAAGTAAATCCTCTGTGTCTGATTTCTGTTTATTTAGTCTCGTCCTTTTTATTACAAGTGTCTATTAATTAGTTAAATATCCGAGAAAGGTTTTTCGTTTATTCTTGTAGGGCAATTCACCCCTCCCCTCTTGCCGACCTCCAAAGGGACCTACAATAACATCTACACAATTGACCTACCAACCTCCTCACTAATGTGTCTTTTGACACACCAAGAGGAAACCAAATTATGGTACAGAAGACTGAGTCACACTCACATTAGACTCATTGTAAAAATGAGTCAAAATGGCTTAGTTAAAGGTCTACCTAAATTAAAAAATATAAAAAATATAATCTGTAATGCTTGTCAACAAGGTAAATAAACTAAGTCAACTCAGAAATTAACAAACCTGATAAAAATAACTCAATACTTGAGCTCCTCCACTTAAACCTATTTGATTCACATAGAGTCAGGTCACTAAGCAAAAACCAATGATTCTTAGTCATATTGATGATTACTCAAGATTTCTTGGGTAAAATTTCCAAAAATCAAAGATGAAACTTTTAAAATCTTTAATACTTTTTGTAAATTAATAAAAAATGACAAAGATACTAAAATTAAAAGAATTAGAAGTGATCATGGAGGGTAATTTAAAACTCATAGGTTACCAAATTTTGTCAAACTCTTGGATATAATTTTGAATTTTCATGTCCTAGGACTCTCCAACAAAATGGTCTTGTAGAATGAAAGAATAGAACATTACAAGAGGCTACTAGCACCATGTTGAATGAATATAACCTAAGTGATCAATTTTGGGTAGAAGCAACAAACATAGCATGTTACATTCAAAATAGAATATTAATTAATAAATCTTACAATAAAACCCCCTATGAAATATATTATAATAAAATTTCTAACCTAAATTATTTAAATGTATTTGGGTGTAAAGTCCATATACTAAACAGTAAAGACTATTTAGGTAAATTTATATCAAAATCAAAAATAGGGAACTTTTTAGGGTACTCCACAACTAGTAGGACCTATAGAGTCCATAATAAAAATATCATAACAGTTAAAGAAACAACCAATGTAATTTTTGATGAAGAAAATAATTTATCTAACTTAATTAATGAAAATATTAATCAAAATACAAGAAACATAGAAGATGATGAAGATAATGAAATTAGACCTAAATGAAGTGAATCACAAGAACTAAGTTTTAACCCTAAAATAAGACCACCTAGGGTAAGAGTCAACCATCCATCTGACCAAATTATGGGTGACCCAACCTTAGGAGTTTGAACTAGATCATCTTATAGAAATCTATGTCAAATAGCATTGATTTCCAAACCTGAGCCCAAAACTATAGAGGAAGCCCTACCTGACCTAGATTGGACAATTACGATGCAAGAGGAACTAGTTCAATTTGAAAGAAACCAAGTTTGGGAACTAGTGCATAACCCACAAATAAATCTATAATTGATACCAAGTGGATATTTTGAAATAAGTTGGATGATAAAGGAGAAATAGTAAGGAATAAGGCTAGACTAGTAGCTAAAGGGTTCAACTAAGTAGAAGGGTTTGATTAGGTAATGCCCCAAGGGTAAGGTTGTCTGATGAAAATCGGACAGTACCTCCCCTGTAGCAGTGTCAAATGAAATACGCATATAATACCACAAGGCTACTCACAAGCTATCAACAGCCCACATAGCTGGAAGTGTTTACACGACCACACAATTTATAAGTAGTCTACATGGCTAAAAGTAAACACAACCAACCAGTTGATAAATAGCCCATATGGCTGAAACAAAACATAGTAGAAGACATAAGAAAAATATAAAAACAACACAACATAATAGATTGACTGCATGCCGACATGACTAACACCATAATAAAACCCAAATCGAATAAAAGTGGCTATAAGGCTCAAAACCATATACAAAACCGCATAACACAATACCAAATCTAAATACAAAGTACCAATAGCATAATAAGAAATAGAATGGAAAACTAATCTCAGATGTGATGTGGGACTAGCAATCAAGATCCTCGAAGCAACTCCTCTATCATCTACCTTTTACCTTGCGAAAGAAAAACTAGTACAAGGGGTGGTGAGTGCGGATCACTCAACAGGTAATAAGAACATGGTAGTGCATGGATAAAAGTGTAAGGTGATCAAAGATATATAGTCTCAGGAGGGAAATAAGAACATGATCATATATATATGACATAACAAATATACATACCCGTATCGGTCTAACACAAATAGTATAATGATTAGTAACTCACTAGGGATTAGCAACAAACATGCTCATAACACCTGGGTAATATATATGATAGTATAACTATATATGATAAACAATAATAGATCATTAAATGTGAGAGCATCGCTCCATCACAAGAATACATCATATGTGGGAGCAATGCTCCATCACACGTAATCCATCATATGTGGGAGCAACGCTCCACCACAAGCAATCCATCATATGTGGGAGCAACACTCTACCACAAGCAATACAACATATGTGGGAGCAATGCTCCACCACTTTGTACCTATTCAATCTTGTGTGGATTGTTGTGATTTGGAACTAATTCTCATTCTTGATTGAATGTTTGGATACCTTGTGGATCTTGTAGAGATAATCTCTCATTCGATTTTCTGAGGGACGTTCATGACAGTCAAGCCCGTGTAAGGACGTTTGAGGGATGATCTTGAGGGTGAAATAGGGTCATTCACGGGGGTAGGATAGATTGTATACGTTCATATTTTATATCTTGATGCAGTTGAGGAGTGATGAATTCTTATGTTGATTATCCGAGGGGTGCACGTGACAGGCAAGCCTGTGTAAGGACAACATAGATTCATTCTTAATTGATCGCATTTAGGTATAGATTTCAGTCCTATGTCAATTGTCTATTGCAAGAGAGAACCGGCAACCTTCTACAAATGATGGACAATTGACGAATAAGATTTGGTAGATCATTTACATTGATTAACCTTACAAAGAAACCTAAAATCCTAGAATATCCATTTATCATAGCCCTTATTCTCATTTCTATTTCTTTTATTTCTATGTTTGCTTTTCATTTGTTGCACTTAGTTTCTGAAAACCAATTGATTAGTTGTTTAGCTAATTCGCGTTGAGAAATCTTTAGTGGTTATTCTAGTCCCTGTGGATACGATATCTTTTATTATTACTTACGACATTTCGGTACACTTGCGGAACGTCAACAATAGTGTTCCATTTCCAAATGCTGATATGGTCATGGCCAAAATGCAAGATTGTGGCACAATGTTAAGGGATTATAGAGGCTTTGAAACTTCATATGGACTTGCATCCTTTTTATGGCCGACGTAGGTATGCATTCTGAGTTTATGCTATCGTTAGATATTATTACATTTGCTCTCCGCCTTTTTTGGTCTTATTATTGCATGATGTTTTTTATTCTTCCCGAGAAATCTCTTCTTTAACTTTGTGTTCCAATAGTTCTTGATGCCATTATCTATTCTTCCCGGTAATTGAGCTGCTATACATGTAGAGTTAGATGAGTTGTTCTTTTTTGGTAGAAAGAATATATATAAGGACAATGCTAAATGACTAGAATCTGGTCAGCCACAATACACTTTGTAAGTCATTACTAAGGATATTTTAGTAATATCATCTCTATTTATTAATTACATACATGCATTACAATTCAATTTTGGCCAGCCAAATTTTGGCCAAATAGATTTACCGTATATATAATTGAATCATTGATTAGAAAGCCAAGAAATTTAAAAGTTTTTGCATTGTATGATTCAATAACTAACTACCTGCTCCCAATACTAATTATAAAGATTACAAATGATGAAGTCTTCTTCCTCGGAGAAGTCACCGTGCTTGATGTTTGGTCGTAGATAATTCAGTCATCTTAGTCTATAACTCTTCCCACATCTCTTCAACTGACGCCGAGTAGAATATAGATTATTCTGGGGCGTGAAGTTACAGAGGGATTAAGAAGAAACAAGAGAGAAATAACGAAATAAGAAGTAGCTCAAGATAGGTTTTATAAAAAACTTCTCAAGAAAATAAGAGAAGGAAATAAAGAACAAAAGAGATGTAGCTGTAACGTGGCTTAAGCGAAACCAATTGATTCAATATCAAAATAACTTGTCCCCAAACATCATCTAAGCATAGGTTTATATAGCTCTCAAAACCCTCAAAAAAATCTAAACGGAAAAATAACCAACTAGACGTATTCCCTAAGATTTAGGATAAATTAACTATCAAGACTCAGTTCCTAAGATTTAAGAAAAAATTAAATATAAAAAATAAACTAAATTTAATTAACGGATAACTACTTAAAAAAAACCCTAATTTTGGATTCTCTCCTACATCAGTCGTCTGGAGTTGAAGAGAACTCGTCCTCGAGTTTAGGGTGGGTGTATCCGGCTCCAGAGCACAATGACTTAGGTGTTTTACATTAAAAATATTAGAAGTTTTTAAATGGTTAGGAAGTCACAACCTATAGGCATTGTCATTAATCTTTTCTAGTATCTCGCAAGGTCCAATCTTTCGATATTTGAGCTTGTTGTATTCACCAACAGGGAAATAGTCACGAGTTAATACAGCCTAAACCATATCACCAATATCAAAAAGAACCTGACGTCGATGCCGATCTGCCCTGGTCTTGTATTCAGTGTTGCTTTCTTGAATAGCTTGCTTAACTTGCTCATGAATAACTCGAAGATGCTCGGCCATCTCCTCAGCCTTGGGGTTAGTTTCTCCCAGACACGAAATGGGGACTAAATCTCGTACCCCAAATGAGTTTCGTCCATAAACAACTTCAAAAGGACTCAAACCAGTGGTCCTGTTCTTTAATCTATTGTATGTGAATTCTGCTTGCGGTAAAACTAGATCTCATTGCTTCAGTTTGGTTCCTATAAGACATCTCAGAAGATTTCCTAAGCTCTGATTCACTACCTCGGTCTGACCATCTGCCTGAGGGTGATAGGCACTACTGAAGTTTTGCTTTGTCCCTAGCTTTTCCCATAAAGTCTTCCAAAATTGATTGACAAATTTAGTATCACAATCCAAAGTAATAGTTTGAGGAATACCGTGTAAACGCACAATCTCTTTGAAGAAGAGGGTGGCAATCCAAACAACATTCATGATTTTTTTACATGATACAAAGTGAGCCATCTTGGAGAATCGATCCACCACAACTAGAATAAAGTCTATGGTCCATTGGGCGTGGGGTAAATCCAATACGAAATCCATGCTAACCTCATATCAAGGGGCTTCGGGAATTGGTAAGGCAGTATACAAACCAACATTGGTGAGGGTTCCCTTAGATTGCTGACAAATAAAGCAACGATCCATGAAATGAGCTACGTCATTAGTTAGCTTGGGCCAATAGAAGTCGAAAGATATGAGGGTTAATGTCTTGTCTCGGCCAAAGTGTCCTTCGTTATGCAATTCACTAATAATGTGATGCCTTAAGGAATAGTCTGGAATGCATAATCGTAGTCCATGAAATAGATAACCATTGTGCAAAATAAAGTCGTTGCGAAGTCCATTAGTGACCTCCTGAAATATCTTGCCAAAGGAGGGATCATCAACATACATATCTGAGAATGATTCAAAGTCGGTAACCTTAATACTCACGGTAGTAAATAGGGAAGAGCGATGGCTTAGAGCATCTGCAACACGATTGAGACTCTCGAATTGATACTTCAGCATGAAGGTGAACTCCTGCAAGTAGTTTATCCACTTGGCATGTCGACTACTCAGCTTGTGTTGGCCATTGATGTACTTCAAAGCCTCATGATCAGTGAACAAGATAAATTCCTTCTGCACAAGATAATAATGCCAATGCTTCAAGGATTGCACAATAGCATAGAATTTCAGGTGATAGGTAGAGTAATTTTTCTTAGAACTAGATAGTTTCTCGCAGAAGAAAGCAATAGGGCATCCCGATTGACTTAGAACACAACCAATGCCAATGCTAGATGCGTCACAGTTTACTTCAAATAGTTTGTCGAAATCTAGAAGTGCTAGAATGGGTGCTTCTATCATCTTTTGCTGTAACACCCACAAAATTATAAAGATAAGTGTATGGGTGTTAGTTGCTTTAGAGCATAAAAGTAAGAAGAATCAAAAGAAAAAGAAATAAGAGAAATAAAAAGAAGAGGTGAAGGTTTGAACCTTGAACCTCTCACAAAGGATAGAAATAAAGTTATGTATGATAACCACTAGGATAATGAATAACATGTGAATGGAAATGATGGGAATGGTAGTTAAAAGTGAGGATATAATTAAGTGAGGGAACAAGAGGAAATCAAGTAGCTTTCTTCCTCTTGTTTACCTCTTGGTTAAGGAAAGGAGTAAGCAAAAGACAAGTTGTCTTTCTTCCTTTTCCTTCTCTATTTTCGTGGAGTTTAAGAGGATAATGAAGAGAAGAATTAAGGGGAAGGAATGAGGACATATTCTCATTAGAAAAAAATACATGCATGAATTAAGGAAAAAGGGAAGCAAAGTTCATCTTTGTATCTTCCACCCACTTAGCATAAAAAGGAAAGAAAGAAAAGGGTTTCATTTTTCTTCCTTCTCCCTCACCATTGCCGAAACTAGAAGCCCTCCTCCCTCATCTCCACAAGCCAAGTTTAGGTTTCTCCCTAAGAGGAAACTAAATTACAAGAAGGAGCCTTCAAGGTGCACCCTTCCAAGCAAGAGAAATCAAAAGGAGTGCTAGCCTCCTTCCTCTTCACCAAGGGTACCATTTCTTTAAGGATTAACAAGTGAACACTAGGTAAGCTTCCCCTCACCTGTGGTACAATGGTTTATATGGTTTTCCATGAAGATAGATCGCTTAAAAACCTAAGGTTTGCTTTATGAGAATTTCGGCCAAGACAAGAGGAAGTGTTTAAGAAAATTGTAACTAGATATGCTTATTATTTATTTTTGCGACATGTATCTTATATAAGAGGTTAATCTAAGGTTTCCATGCTAGAATGAACAATGAAAACTTAGATCCATGAACCCTAGACTCTCGGCCAAGCATGAACAAGAGGACTAGGTAGCTTAAGACTCAAACTAAGCATGTTTCCTTATTCTTGTGTTATGTACCCTATGATAATGATGTTGTTAACTTTTTCTCTTACTTGTATGTTGTTTGAAACTCCATTTCCATGCTCATGAATGTTCGGCCATGGAAGAACTAAAGGCCTAGGAGAGTTTTAAACCTAAAAACTAAACATGCTAAGATGTTTCCTAAGACAAGATATGAAGCTATAATGTTATGCCATGATTGTATGTTGACTATGAATCCTATTACATGCTTATGAAGATTCGGTTATGATGAGATTTGAAGTATAGGAAAGTTTAAACCAAGTCTAGGAGGCTCATGACCTTCTTGATAAAATGATATGAAACTAGTTGATGTTCTTATGGTTGCTTGCTACATAGAAATTTGGTTACATGTAACTTTCGGCCACACTAAGTTTTAAAGATAGGATGCATAGATTTTTAAACTAAGTTTGCTCATGTTGTTCCTTGTAATGTTGCCATGAAAATTGTGTAGGGTTTCCATGCATTTAGGCCATATGAAAAAAATAAAACCAAGCTCACATGTTTCGGCCACCCTTGAGTTTAAAGGCCTAGAGAAATTTAGAACCCAACTTGTATATGCTTATGATGTTCTTGTGATAAATGCTATGAAATGTAGTTGTGGTTTCCATGTTCCTATGCCATTGGAAACTTAGTTCCATGTTTGATAGGTTTCGGCCAATACTAGTTTAAAGGCCTAGAGAAATTTAGAACCCAACTTATATATGTTCATGATGTCTCTTGTGATAATTGCTATGAAATGTAGTTGTGGTTTCCATGCTCTTGTGTCACTAGAAACTTAGTTCCATGCTTGATATGTTTCGACCACTACTAGTTTAAAGGCCTAGAGAAATTTAGAACCCAACTTATATATGTTCATGATGTCTCTTGTGATGTATGCTATGAAATGTAGTTGTGGTTTCCATGCTCTTATGCCACCAAAAACCTTGTTCCATGATTTATATGCTTCGGCCACCTTGAGTTAAGGGGTTTAGGAAGTTTGGAATTTAAAACAAATGTACTTATGATGTTCCTCATGAAAATGTATAAGATATTGGCTTAGGGTTCAACACTTTCATGCTACTTGTAACCTAGAATGAGACATGCTAAGGTTCGGCCATGATAAGGTTAGAAGCTTAAGGAACTTAGAACCCAAACTAAACATGCTTAAGTTGTTCCTTATGAAACATGATATGATATGTGTTTAGGGTTTACATGTTTGCATGTTGCTTAGAACTTGATTGCTCTTCATGAAGGTTTCGGCCATGAAAGAATTAGAAACCTAGGAGGGTTTTAAAATTTAGGTTAACATGCTTATGACCTTTCTTATGTTAGTATGTGAAGATATCATGAGATTTTTATGTTTGTGTGTTGTCTAGAGATCATGCCCTACTCATGACTTTCGGCCATATGGGTTTAGTGACCTAGATGTACCTCACATGCTATGTAATGAATCAAGAAATGTTATTTAATGATTTCATGAATGGTTATGTCTTCTTATGATAAGTGATATGCTCTTTTATGTATGCTTATGATCCATGTAGGTGCTATGTGCCCAATTATGCATGCTTTATGATATGATAAAATGACATGATCATTATGCAAGCTTATGATCCATGCATGTGCTGTGTGCCCAAATATGCATGCTTTATGATATGATAAGTGATATGTTCATGATGTACGCTATGATTCATGCATGTGCTGTGTGACCAAATATGCATGTTTTATGATATGTTAAGAAACATGATATGCATGAAAGGATAAGAACTATGATATGTATGACATGCTATTTTACTTTATGTATGGCTTGTACCAAGGGTGGGCTCCATAAGCGCCCCGGGGTCGATGGACTAAGAAACGGGCCTCATTAGGGATAGGCTCCTAAGTGCCCCTAGGTCGATGGACTAAGAAACGGGCCTAGTATGTATGCCTTGTAGGGTTCAAGACTTGCTACCTTGGACCTACATAGGACGCGCACATTTATGTATGTGGTACAAGTCGGGGCCCTAATCATGTTGAGATTATGTTTAAGTATGTATATTATAAGTTTTCAAAAGACATGTTGCATATGTTGCATGATGTATGTTTAGGAATTCACCTTGCTTATACTCTATGATTATGCCATGCTATTTATGATGATGTTATGCTATGCCAGGATACATTTGATGATCATGTTATATTATGCCATGTTACTTTATGTTATGTTACGATATGCCATGATATGCTGCTTGATATGATAAATTTGTCTTTATACCTCTTGACTTGTGATTTTAATATGTTTTACGGTTTTTGTGAGTAGGAAAGGAACTTACTGAGCCATGAGTGCTCACAGCTTACTTTCTTGTACCACAGATAAAGGCAAGGAATGGATGTACTAGGGGAGCAGCAGGAGGGGCTAGAAGGATGTGTGTGGTAGTAGATTGGCTAAAGGAAAAGACCTGCTTTTATTTAATAAGAAATATGCCATGTTGATATTTTTTACTTCATGACTCCATGACATTAAGTATGCGTTTGGGTATTGAGACTTAAAAATTATGATGGGTATGCTATGTGGTTCTTTTATGTCTATGGTAATGTTAAAGTAAGAAAAGTTTTTAAATTCTCTAAGTAAGACTTCCGATGTATTAAGCATGTATGTGTCCAAGTAACCCCCGTCGCCTTAGCAGGAGGGGCAGGGCGTTACAGTTTGGTATTAGAGCCAAGTTAGCCTTTCTACTACACACATGTCAAGCCTCCATCCTGCCGCTCCAAGTAAGATTTTATATGCTTAATTTAATTTTTGTTTGATGCTTAATATTATGCATGTTTACTTATTCTTTGATTTAGTTTAATTTAATTTTTGGTTTTAGTTTAATTTATATTCTTTGTTTTAGTTTAATTTAACTTTTTGTTAATGCCCTAATATTCTGCATGTTTACTTATACTTTGAATTAGGATAGGTATGCATGATGGTAGGATAGGAATAATAATAACCTTATGACAGCGAATAGGGATAACGATAATTTGTTATTGTTTAATGAAGATAAGCATGGCTAGGAGACGTACTACCCGAGCAGACGAGGCAATCACTCCACCAGATCTGACTCAGGTAGTCACCGACCTTTAACGTCAGATCACGGAACAACAACAGTTGATCACGACCTTGATGGGTCAACAAGGAACCCCTACCACCCCACCAGTAGTTCAGAACGCAGTGCCCGTTGTGCCAATAGTTGCACCAGTACCACCGGTAGCTCCTGCCCCAGTGGTTCGACAGGAGACTTACTTGATACAGTGGCTGAGAACTTGCGAGCCATGGGATGCCCAGACCTGGTTCAAGACAGTAGAAAGCACAGTGGAACTTCTGGACTGGCCTGAATCAGAGAAGATCAAATGCGTATCTTTCTGCTTCTCCGGAGATGCGAGAATGTGGTGGGAAAGAGTTAAAGCTAAGAGGCAAGTTAATCTGATGAATTGGACGGACTTCGAGACAAAGTTCTTCGAAGAATTCTTCCATACGCAAGTGACGAATCGGCATTACGACGAGTTCACTGAGTTCCGGCAAGGTGATTTATCAGTGAACGAAGCAGTAAAGCGCTTCAACCGATTAGCACGCCTTTGTCCCGAATTAGTACGTACAGAAAGAGAAAGGGTCCGACTGATGCTGAAGATGCTTCGACCCTAGATAGCACTGAACGTGGCCGGCGGAGTTAATAGACCGCAGACTACAGAGAAATTAGTCAGCAGTGCACTAATTACGGAACATTATCAGAAAGCAATGAAGGAGAATAAAGGTCAGACACGAGCCGAAGGACAGAAATCCCAGAGTACCAAACCAGGCTGGAAAGGAACTTCTACAGGAAAAATAAAGCAGTGGGACAATGCAAAAAGTGGGTCAGTAAATAAGCAACCGAGATACCCCCAGTGTTCTATTTGTGGGAAGCTACATTCTGGATTGTGTCACAAAGGTACAAGAAAGTGCTATAATTACGGACAGGAAGGACATTTGGCCAGAGACTGTCCTACTCAGTTGCAGGCACCATTCCAACAGAACAACCAGAACAGGGGTGCCCCTTCACAGCTACACCAAATGCAAACCGCTATAGAAGGGACTTCGATCAGCCAAGGGAGATTGGAAGCCCCACCAGCGATGACGAATGCCAGGGTTTTCGCGCTTACCAACGAAGATGTGGCGAACGCCTCTACTGTCGTTACAGGTCAGCCGCTTATCTCTAGCCAACATGCTAAAGTTTTATTTAATACTGAAGGCAAACCGGTGGTCGAATCTATCGGGAACCCGAGAAACATTTCGTGTCATAGGGTCGAGACTATGTCCGAGCAACTCTCCACCCTGACCATAGCACCCACCCTATTTGACAATATATTAGAGAAGCAAACCAGTGACCAAAGCCTCCAAAGGATTAAACAAGAGATCTTAGAGGGAAAGAATGATGGATTTCATACCGCGGACAGCGGAATATTATACCTCAGAGATCGATTATGTATTCCCGAGGACCCTGAGTTGCGAAGGAAGATATTAGAAGAAGCTCATTCAACGCCTTATGCAATGCATCCGGGATCCACCAAAATGTACCAAGATTTGAAAAGGAAATTCTAGTGGTCCGGTATGAAGAGAGATGTGGCTCAGTACATTAGTGCCTGCCTGACCTGTCAGAGGGTTAAAGCAGAACACCAGAGGCCTGGAGGATTACTGCAGCCTGTCCAAATTCCAGAATGGAAATGGGAGGATATCTCTATGGACTTTATTTCAGGATTACCCAAGACAACAAACGGCTATGACGCTATATGGGTAATCGTGGATAGATTAACCAAATCCGCCCACTTTCTGGCAATTAAGATGACTCATTCAATTGAGCAGCTGGCTCAATTATATGTCAAGGAAATTATTAGACTACATGGGATCCCTAAGACCATCATCTCTGACAGAGATGGTCGTTTTATTTCACATTTTTGGGAATGTGTTCAGAGGGCTCTTGGCACAAAGCTATTATTCAGTACTGTCTTCCACCCTCAAACCGACGGGCAGACAGAGAGGGTGAACCAAGTGCTAGAAGACATGCTACGAGCTTGTGCCTTGGACTTCAAAGGAAGCTGGTGCCGATATTTATGCTTAGCAGAATTCGCTTATAACAATAGCTACCAGGCTACTATTGGGATGGCACCCTACGAGGCTCTGTATGGTAGGAAATGTAGATCACCTATATGTTGGTATGAAGGCGGGGAAAAGAAAGAGATGGGATTTCAAACGGAGCTTATCGATAACACCACCCGTGTTATACAGAATATCCGCCAAAGAATAGAAACTGCTCAAGGTCGACAAAAGAATTATGCGGATAAGCGACGAAGGCCATTGGAATTCAGTGTCGGAGACTCAGTATTCCTCAAGGTAGCTCCTATGAAGGGAGTAATGAGATTCGGTAAGAAGGGAAAGCTAAGTCCGCGCTATGTGGGACCATACCAGGTTTTGAAAAGAATCGGCAAGGTAGCATATGAAATAGAGCTGCCTCAAGAGATGTCAGCCATTCATAACGTGTTCCACGTTTCGATGCTGAAGAAATGTATTCCGAACACGGGCCAAGTGATCGAACCACAGACGGTACGAGTACAAGAGGACCTAACCTACGAGAGCCGACCAATTTAGATATTGGATCGAGACGTCAAAAGACTAAGGAACAAAGAAGTTCCCTTAGTAAAGGTCCTATGGCAAAATCAACAGTACGAAGAAGCCACGTGGGAACGAGAAGATGATATGAAACAAAAGTATCCAAAGCTATTTTAAGTTCGAAGATGAACTTTCTATGAGGTATGGGGTACTGTAACACCCAAAAAATTATAAAGATAAGTGTATGGGTATTAGTTGCTTTAGAGCATAAAAGTAAGAAGAATCAAAAGAAAAAGAAATAAAAGAAATAAAAAGAAGAGGTGAAGATTTGAACCTTGAACCTCTCAAGAAGGATAGAAATAAAGTTATGTATGATAACCACTAGGATAATGAATAACATGTGAATGGAAATGATGGGAATGGTAGTTAAAAGTGAGGATATAATTAAGTGAGGGAACAAGAGGAAATCAAGTAGCTTTCTTCCTCTTGTTTACCTCTTGGTTAAGGAAAGGAGTAAGCAAAAGACAAGTTGTCTTTCTTCCTTTTCCTTCTCTATTTTCGTGGAGTTTAAGAGGATAATGAAGAGAAGAATTAAGGGGAAGGAATGAGGACATATTCTCATTAGAAAAAAATACATGCATGAATTAAGGAAAAAGGGAAGCAAAGTTCATCTTTGTATCTTCCACCCACTTACCATAAAAAGGAAAGAAAGAAAAGGGTTTCATTTTTCTTCCTTCTCCCTCACCATTGCCGAAACTAGAAGCCCTCCTCCCTCATCTCCACAAGCCAAGTTTAGGTTTCTCCCTAAGTGGAAACTAAATTACAAGAAGGAGCCTTCAAGGTGCACCCTTCTAAGCAAGAGAAATCAAAAGGAGTGCTAGCCTCCTTCCTCTTCACCAAGGGTACCATTTCTTTAAGGATTAACAAGTGAACACTAGGTAAGCTTCCCCTCACCTGTGGTACAATGGTTTATATGGTTTTCCATGAAGATAGATCGCTTAAAAACCTAAGGTTTGCTTTATGAGAATTTCGGCCAAGACAAGAGGAAGTGTTTAAGAAAATTGTAACTAGATATGCTTATTATTTATTTTTGCGACATGTATCTTATATAAGAGGTTAATCTAAGGTTTCCATGCTAGAATGAACAATGAAAACTTAGATCCATGAACCCTAGACTCTCGGCCAAGCATGAACAAGAGGACTAGGTAGCTTAAGACTCAAACTAAGCATGTTTCCTTATTCTTGTGTTATGTACCCTATGATAATGATGTTGTTAACTTTTTCTCTTACTTGTATGTTGTTTGAAACTCCATTTCCATGCTCATGAATGTTCGGCCATGGAAGAACTAAAGGCCTAGGAGAGTTTTAAACCTAAAAACTAAGCATGCTAAGATGTTTCCTAAGACAAGATATGAAGCTATAATGTTATGCCATGATTGTATGTTGACTATGAATCCTATTACATGCTTATGAAGATTCGGTTATGATGAGATTTGAAGTATAGGAAAGTTTAAACCAAGTCTAGGAGGCTCATGACCTTCTTGATAAAATGATATGAAACTAGTTGATGTTCTTATGGTTGCTTGCTACATAGAAATTTGGTTACATGTAACTTTTGGCCACACTAAGTTTTAAAGATAGGATGCTTAGATTTTTAAACTAAGTTTTCTCATGTTGTTCCTTGTAATGTTGCCATGAAAATTGTGTAGGGTTTCCATGCATTTAGGCCATATGAAAAAAATAAAACCAAGCTCACATGTTTCGGCCACCCTTGAGTTTAAAGGCCTAGAGAAATTTAGAACCCAACTTGTATATGCTTATGATGTTCTTGTGATAAATGCTATGAAATGTAGTTGTGGTTTCCATGCTCCTATGCCATTGGAAACTTAGTTCCATGTTTGATAGGTTTCGGCCAATACTAGTTTAAAGGCCTAGAGAAATTTAGAACCCAACTTATATATGTTCATGATGTCTCTTGTGATAATTGCTATGAAATGTAGTTGTGGTTTCCATGCTCTTGTGTCACTAGAAACTTAGTTCCATGCTTGATATGTTTCGGCCACTACTAGTTTAAAGGCCTAGAGAAATTTAGAACCCAACTTATATATGTTCATGATGTCTCTTGTGATGTATGCTATGAAATGTAGTTGTGGTTTCCATGCTCTTATGCCACCAAAAACCTAGTTCCATGATTTATATGCTTCGGCCACCTTGAGTTAAGGGGTTTAGGAAGTTTAGAATTTAAAACAAATGTACTTATGATGTTCCTCATGAAAATGTATAAGATATTGGCTTAGGGTTCAACACTTTCATGCTACTTGTAACCTAGAATGAGACATGCTAGGGTTCGGCCATGATAAGGTTAGAAGCTTAAGGAACTTAGAACCCAAACTAAACATGCTTAAGTTGTTCCTTATGAAACATGATATGATATGTGTTTAGGGTTTACATGTTTGCATGTTGCTTAGAACTTGATTGCTCTTCATGAAGGTTTCGGCCATGAAAGAATTAGAAACCTAGGAGGGTTTTAAAATTTAGGTTAACATGCTTATGACCTTTCTTATGTTAGTATGTGAAGATATCATGAGATTTTTATGTTTGTGTGTTGTCTAGAGATCATGCCCTACTCATGACTTTCGGCCATATGGGTTTAGTGACCTAGATGTACCTCACATTCTATGTAATGAATCAAGAAATGTTATTTAATGATTTCATGAATGGTTATGTCTTCTTATGATAAGTGATATGCTCTTTTATGTATGCTTATGATCCATGTAGGTGCTATGTGCCCAATTATGCATGCTTTATGATATGATAAAATGACATGCTCATTATGCAAGCTTATGATCCATGCATGTGATGTGTGCCCAAATATGCATGCTTTATGATATGATAAGTGATATGTTCATGATGTACGCTATGATTCATGCATGCGCTGTGTGCCCAAATATGCATGTTTTATGATATGTTAAGAAACATGATATGCATGAAAGGATAAGAACTATGATATGTATGACATTCTATTTTACTTTATGTATGGCTTGTACCAAGGGTGGGCTCCATAAGCGCCCCGGGGTTATGGACTAAGAAACTGGCCTCGTTAGGGATGAGCTCCTAAGTGCCCCTAGGTCGATGGACTAAGAAACAGGCCTAGTATGTATGCCTTGTAGGGTTCAAGACTTGCTACCTTGGACCTACATAGGACGCGCACATTTATGTATGTGGTACAAGTCGGGGCCCTAATCATGTTGAGATTATGTTTAAGTATGTATATTATAAGTTTTCAAAAGACATGTTGCATATGTTGCATGATGTATGTTTAGGAATTCACCTTGCTTATACTCTATGATTATGCCATGCTATTTATGATGATGTTATGCTATGCCAGGATACATTTGATGATCATGTTATATTATGTCATGTTACTTTGTGTTATGTTACGATATGCCATGATATGCTGCTTGATATGATAAATTTGTCTTTATGCCTCTTGACTTGTGGTTTTAATATGCTTTACGGTTTTTGTGAGTAGGAAAGGAACTTACTGAGCCATGAGTGCTCACAGCTTACTTTCTTGTACCACAGATAAAGGCAAGGAATGGATGTACTAGGGGAGCAGCAGGAGGGGCTAGAAGGATGTGTGTGGTAGTGGATTGGCTAAAGGAAAAGACCTGCTTTTGTTTAATAAGAAATATGCCATGTTGATATTTTTTACTTCATGACTCCATGACATTAAGTATGTGTTTGGGTATTGAGACTTAAAAATTATGATGGGTATGCTATGTGGTTCTTTTATGTCTATGGTAATGTTAAAGTAAGAAAAGTTTTTAAATTCTCTAAGTAAGACTTCCGCTGTATTAAGCATGTATGTGTCCAAGTAACCCCCGTCGCCTTAGCAGGAGGGGTGGGGCGTTACATTTGCTTCACCGGTTGAAAATTAGTCATAGCTGCTTCAGTCCACTTGAACTTGTGCCCCTTGAGACACTCAGTGATAGGAGCAATTAAGGAGCTGAAATTTCGAATGAATCTGCGGTAAAAAGAGGCTAGTCCATGAAAACTTCAGACATCATGAATGGTTTTTGGCTGCAGCCACTCTAGAATTGTGTCTATCTTTGATAGATCTGCATGAACACCATCAGTAGACACTATAAATCCAAGGAATGAAACTGAGGTTGTGAAGAAAGAACACTTCCTTTTGTTGATGAACAAGTGCTCCATTTTTAGCTTCTCAAAAATTGTGCGGAGGTGATCAAGGTGCAAAGCTCATGTCGGACTATAAATGAGGATGTCGTTGAAGTATACTACCACGAATCATCCCTTGAAAGGTCTCAAGACCTGCTGCATGAATCTCATAAATGTGTTGGTGCATTGGATAGTCCGAAAGGCATAACCATCCACTCGTACAACTCATGTTGTGTTTTGAAGGAGGTCTTCCATTCATCTCTAGATTTGATTCAAATCTGGTGGTATCCACCCCTAAGATCAATCTTTGAGAAGATCTTTGAATCGGTAAGTTGATCCAACATGTCATCTAAGCAAGGAATCAGAAATCTATATTTCACCATGATTTTGTTGATGGCTCTTCTATCAATACACATACGCCACGAACCATCTTTCTTTGGCACGAGTAGGGCAGGGACTGCACAAGGGATCATCCTCTCACGAATATGGCCTCGTCGCAATAGCTCCACAACTGTTGTTGTAGTTCTTCAGCATCCTTAGGGCTAAGACAGTATGTCGGTCGGTTAGGTACACTTGATCCCGAAATGAGGTCAATCTGGTGTTGAATGTCTCTCATAGGTGGAAATCCCAAAGGAAGGTCTTCAGTCATCAAGTCAGCAAAGTCGGATAGGAGTTGTTGCACCTCAGCTAGTAGATCCGAGTCTAGGTCTATTTCATTGCTTTTGTAAGGAAGCAGAGCATAGACCATGTCTTCGTGCTTCATCTCATTTAAAAATTTGGACATAGAAAGTAGTGTAGAGTTATTGGTTACCAAATTTGAAGGGGTTCCTTCTCGTCTTGGAGCCAATATGTTATTCCTCCCTTTAATGTGGAGGGTGTAGGTGTTCTTCTGTCCATCGTGAATGACGCTCTGATCATATTGCCAAGGTTGTCCCAATAATACATGGCATGCATCCATTGACACAACATCACACCATGCTCGATCGTAATACTTGCTGCCAATAGAAAAAGTTAAAAGACACCTCTTATTTACGGTTACCTCGCTCCCTTTGCTCAGCCATGACAACTTTTAGAGTTTTGGATGATGATCCGTCTTCAATTGCAACTTTTGCACAACTTCTTCAGACACAATATTTTCATAGCTACCACTATCAATAATCATCTTGCAAACTTTGTTTGTAACTGTGCAAGTTGTGTGAAAGATTCTAGTTCTCAGCCATTCCTCTTTTGATTCTTCTTTGGGGACCAGTAGGCTCTTGCGTACGATGAGAGTCTCATAACTATCTCCATAAAGAATCTCTTCATCAATATCGTCGTCATAAATCGGCTCATCAATTTGTTCCGATTCATCCTCCATGTCTTCCTCAACTAGCAGAGTTTTGTTTTTTTTATTTAGGGATCTTTTATAATCTGAAGCTTGATGCCCCAGTTCACCACATCGAAAACACTTGATAGAGGTCTTAGAGTTACCTTGTGATGGCTGCTGGGAAGGGTGCAATTCCTAAGGATAAACAACTTGATTGTTTTGATCGTTCTTATTTGTTGGTCTACGGTTTAATTATCTTTCAACTGTCAAAGCTCGCTGATAAGCCTATGAAATAGTCCAGAGTGAGTGGCAACTCAAGGAATCTTGCAAGGGTTGTCGTAATCCCGATAAATATTGTTGGTTGCTACTCGGAATATCGTACCGGTCCTCCTGTATAAAAATTTTATACAAGTCCTGAACCTTTCCTAACAACCTATTGTGTTCTTTAGAAATTAAATTAGGAATCGCAAACAGAACTTAACATTATTTATTCCAAATTCAATTTATCTATTCTTAAAGGTTTAGACTTTGGATCGTAAATGATGCTTAACATTCTTAATCCAAATCCACCTATGTTACAAATTTGATTTAATATTATTTCAGAGATCGGCTTCCAGGTTAAACATGGCGAGGCACTAGGCCTTCTTGGTTATGGAAGTATCCACCACTTCCTAGACAAAGCCTTTCAACGAAATTCACTATTTAATCTCCTTATAGTAATCCTAGGTTTAACCATTAAGAACAATCGAATCACAAGATCGAAAAAACAAAAGAAACACAAACTCGAATCATAAATTTGAAACCTAGAAACGTTAGCCTCTTGTGTTTGGTATTTCAAGATCTAAACAAAAGAATAAACTAGTTATGATGTGGAAACTAATAACTAGTTATACCTTTTGTAGCTGATAGACCTCACGATCTTCTATCGAATTCCTCTTCTTATCTCGGACATTGTGTGGGCGATGATCTACCGAGATGAGAATCCACCCAAGCCTCCTTCTTCTCCTTGCAAGTTTTGGCCACCAACAAACTTCTTGAGATGAAGAACTTTGGCCACCAACCAAGCTCCAAGGGATGCTAAGAAACCAAGCCTCCATTCTCTACTTCTTCTCTAAGCAAAGTCCAGACACCAACAAGCTTCTTGAGAGTTGATATCGTCGACCACCAAAGAAGAAGAAAAGGAGGAGAGGAAGAAGATGAGGGTCGACCACCACCAAGGAATTGAGGAGAGGAATAATAGAAGTCTCTTTTTTATGTGAGGTGAGGCACCTCTACCCTCTCTTTTATATTCCTTGGTCTTGGCAAATAAGAAAAGTTTTAATTAGAACTTCCTTAATTTCCTTGCCAATGAAAGGAAAATTTAATTAAAAATTCCTTTATTCTATTAATGTGGCCGGCCCCTACAACTCCTCCAAACAAGAAAAGTTTTTAACACAAAATTAAAACTTCCTAATTTGTTTCCGAAAATTTTTAAAATAAAAATTTCTCTTTTAAAAATTCCCTTCATGGTTGGTTATAAAATGAATCTTTTATAAATTAAAATCTCTTTATTAAAACATGTGGATGATTACAAAAAGGAAAGTTTTCTCCAAAATTAAAATCTTCCTTTTAACTACAAATAAGAAAAGATATCGAATCTTTCTCTTAATCTTTTGTAGAAAGTTATAAAAGGAAAGATTTAAATTTTAAAACTCTCTTTTAAAACCATGAGGATGGTTACAAAAAAGGAAAGTTTTATTTCAAAAATTAAAATCTTCCTTTTAACTACAAATAAGGAAAGATATCAAACCTTTCTCTTAATCTTTTATAGAAAGCTATAAAAGGAAAGATTTAAATTTTAAACTCTCTTTTAAAACCATGGTTTCCACATAAGGAAAGATTTTAAAATAAACTCCTTTTATTTTTTATGTGGCCGGCCACCTAAGCTTGAGCTCCAAGCTAGAGTCGGCCACCACTAGGTCCATCCAAGGCTTATCTTGGTCGGCCCTTGCTTGGGCTCCAAGCTTGGCTAGGCCGGCCACCTAAGGATGGGTAAGAAGGTGGGTATAGGTGGGTATAAGACTTTATAAAGAAGAGGCTACGACAGGGACCGAGAGGAGGAATTGGTTTTGGTCTCTCGATGAACTTGAGCTTCTCGTGTTCGCCCCAAACACCTAACTCGAGTTCATCAATAATATCTCATTCCACTAAAAAGTTATTATTGCACTACCGCACCAATCCCATATTACTTATGGGTTCCTTCTTATTATGAGTGTGTTAGTCTCCCTGTGTTTAAGATATTGAATGTCCACTAATTAAATGAGTTACTGACAACTCACTTAATTAATATCTAGCTCCAAGAGTAGTATCACTCAACCTTATCGTCATGTCAGACTAAGTCCACCGGTAGGGTTTACATGACAATCCTTATGAGCTCCTCTTGGGGACATTATCAACCTAGATTACTAGGACACAGTTTCATTCTATAATCAACAACACACCATATAAATAATATCATTTCCCAACTTATCAGGCCTATTGATTTATCGAACTAAATCGCACCCTTTGATAAATTAAAGAAATGAATATTGAGTATATGTGCTTGTTATTATATCATGATTAAGAGCACACACTTCCATAATAACAAAGGTCTTGTTCTTTTATGCAGCCAGTATAAAAAGAACTTACCTTAAATGATCTTGCTCAATACACTCAGAGTATACTAGTGTAATTTTATAGTTAAGATAAACTAATACCAAATTACACTATGACTATTCCAATGGTTTGTTCCTATCTATCTTAGTCGTGAGCTACTGTTTATAATTTATAAGGAACGGATAACATGATCTTCTGTGTGTGACACCACACACCATGTTATCTACAATATAAATTAATTAAATAACTATACTTATTATATAAATGTTGACATTTGACCAATGTGATTCTTATTTCTAAATAAATATTTATACAAAAAGCTTGACTTTTAGTATATATTCCAACAATCTCCCACTTATAATAAAAGACTATGCTGCCATATACCCTGCCATACATCTGATTCCCACCCCCTCAATATGCCCATCAAAAGCTTTTGCCTTAAGGACCTTAGTGAAAAGATCTTCCAGGTTATCATCTGATGCAATCTAGGTGACAACAACTTTTCCTCATTATACGATGTCTCATATTGGGTGGTACTTGCGCTCTATGTGCTTACTTGCCTTATGGGCTCGTGGTTCCTTCGAGTTTGCTACTGCACCACTTATTATCACAATACACTGTAATAATTTTTATTTTTTGGAAAATCAGGAATCACATCTTAGTCCATCATGAAGTTTCTGAGCCATACAGCTTCTATGGCTGCCTCAGAGGTTGCCACATACTCAGCTTCCATGGTGGAGTCCGAAATGCATCTATGCTTAACACTCCTCCATTGTTATGGCTTTACCTCCTAAAGTAAACACAAAATCCCGAGGTCGACTTACTATTGTCCCTATCTGATTGGAAGTCAAAATTCGTGTATCCCATAGGGAGCAAATCATATGCCTAGCATATAATCTCTAGTCCCTCTAAGGTACTTTAATATATGCTTTACGGCAGTCCAGTGTCCCGGTCCTGGGTTACTTTGATATCTGCTAACCATGCCCATGGAAAAACAGATATCTGGTCTCGTGCATAGCATACATTAGACTTCCTATAGCTGAAGCATAAGGAACTGCCTTCATTTCTTCTATCTCTTTTGATGTCTTCAGAGACATCTCTTTAGATAAATATACTCCATGCCCAAAAGGTAGAAAAACCTTTCATGGAGTCTTATATTCTAAACGAGCTAGGATAGTATCGATATATAAAGCTCGGGATAAGCACAACATTCTTTTCTTGTGATCCCTTATTACTTTGATCCCGAGAATTTGTGCGCATTCACCCTAGTCCTTTATATCGAATTACTTAGACAACCATACCCTTACTTCTAACTGTTAGAGTGTATACTAAAAGCTAAGCTTTTGTAAACATTTATTTTAGAATTAAGAATCACATTGGTCAAATGTCTACATTTATATGCTAAGTGTAGTTGCTCAATTAATTTATATTATAGATAACATGGTGTGTGGTGTCACACACAAAAGATAATATTATCAGTTCTTTATAAATTATAAATAGTATCTCATGACTAAGATGGAAAGGAACAAACCATTGGAATAGTCGTAGTGTAATTAGGTATTGGTTTATCTTGACTAATAAATTACACTAGTACACTCTAAGTGTATTGAGCAGGACCATTTAAGGTAAGTTCTTTTTATACTGACTTAATAAAAGAACAAGCCCTTAGTTATTATGGAAGTGTGTGCTCTTAATCCTAATATAATAACAAGCACATATATTTAGTATTTATTTCTTTAATTTATCAAAGGGTGAGATTTAGCTCGATGAATCAAAAGGCCCGATAAGTTGGGAAATGATATTACTTATAGTATGTGTTGTTGATTATAGAAAGAAACTGTGTCCTAGTAATCTAGGTTGATAATGTCCCCAAGAGGAGCTCATAAGGATTGTCATGTTAAACCCTGCAGGTGGACTTAGTCCGACATGACGATAAGGTTGCAATACAAGAAAAACTCTCATAGACATTGGTTTTCCACCGCTGTCTATTACATTTTTGACCGATGTCTATGAAGGCGATGTAAAAGGTCTGTCATTTTAGAAATCGGGTTATAACCGGTGTAGTATCACTTAACGACATCGGGTGTAAAACTGATGTAATATTATATGTTAATAACACCAGTTTTGGCAGTGGTATACGATCGATGTAATATTAGTTAATGACACCAGTTTTGTAGTGGTGGAAAACCGATGTAATATCAGTATTGTTTAACGACACAAATTCGATTTCCTAAATAGTGAAAAATAAATATTATCACCAAGCAAATCATAAAATTAAGTTAATATTATTAATTCACTAAGAAAATCACAAATAAAAATGCACCGATGTATCTAAACACACCAAGTCAATATCCATATAACCAACACATAAATATTCAGTAGCCTGTGATCATTTACCAAGAGATAAATCATTTTAGTTTAATTTTTTAATTTTTTTTCTACTTAAATTTGCATAGGCATCACAAACACTAAGGCACGTTCTATGTTTGCTACTATTCCTTGAAAACACTTGTCACTCTGACAAAAGGAGCATGAAAATAGAGTGAGCACTGCAGAAGAACACAGAATTCAAACAATAAGAAAGCCATAACTCTGTTGAGAAATTGGAAAATCATTTTCTACTTACAGAATGCCAAGTCTTCCAGAGTCAGCAATGAAGAGATGGCCATGAAACAGATCATATCGGCTAAGGTTAACATTCAAACCCAAAGAAGGTCCCCTCTCAGCAATAAGTTCGAACAAAAATGCAAAATATACATTTAACTCCTGATCAAGCTCAAATTGGTCAAGTATGGATGCACTGGTACTTTCATTTCGGATGAAAGACAAAAATACTTGACATTTGTTACCCAGTTCACAAATTGATAACCATAAGGAGTACTTGGGGAATACTTGACATTTGGTGCTCGGCATCACAGAGCACGGAGAGCTCAAAGGCCTTCTTCAGAAGGCCTCTCCGGTGCTTGGAAAAGGTCACCTGCTGGCTGGCCAAGTTCTCTATCCTCCTCATCTGCATCTTCCCCCTCACCATGTTGACCGATTAGTTGATAACACACCTGGAGGCAGCGCCGAATCCTACCGCGAGCAGCAAAATCAGTGAGCAAGGAGCTCCGATCAGTCCTGGCCATGCGAGGATCGACAAGGAGGGATCAAATCGGAAGAAGGAGATGAGGAATCAAGGTTACCAGATATGGGATCGAGAAAGAGTGGAGGAGGGTGACTTCTAGCGACTCGGCGATGACTCCAAGCCACACAGGCAGCCTCTTCTCACCCAAAGGAAGGGGAAGAGGAAGATGAGGCTGAAAGAGATGGTCGGACGGCTAGTGGCAAGGAGGAAAGTGGTGGCGGCGTTGAGACGATATACGGTGGACGGCGCGATATAGGTTTAGGTTTGGAAGGAAGAGTGAAGTGTTACAAATTTCGACTAAGTATTGGTGGGAAAATTAAATTATTTTATTTTATCTTAGACACCAGGTTTTAAAAATTGCTGTTAAAATCGATGTTTATTAATGAAAAAAAGGCGCTTATAGACATCAGCTTAAAAAATCGATGTCTATGAACGAAAATCTGCGCTTATAGACACCGGTTTTTGGAAAAAATGGTGTAAAATACTCAAAGACATCGATTTTTGCTTAAAACCGTTGTTGTTCCACCGATGTCTATGAGGGTTTTTCTTGTAGTGTTGAGTGGTACTACTCTTGGACTAAGATTTTAATTAAAGTGAGTTGTCAGTAACTCAATTAATTAGTGGGCATTCGACATCTTAAATACAGGGAGACTAACACACTCATAATAAGAAAGAGCCCAAAATGTAATTTGGGATTGGTGTGGTAGTTCAATAATAATTCTTTAGTGGTATAAATTATTATTGATGAAATTAAGTTGGGAGCTCGGGACGAACACGGGAAGCTTAATTTCATCGGGAGACCAAAACCAATTCCTCCTCTCGGTCCCTATCGTAGCCTCTTGTATATAGAGATTTATACCCACCACATACCCACTTCTTACCCACCTTTATACCCATCCTAAAGGGGGTCGGCCAAGCAAGCTTGGAACTCAAGCTTGGGCTGGCCAAGTAAAGAGGATGAGTTAAGTGGTGTGGTCGGCCCTAGCTTGAACTCAAGCTTGGTGTGGCCGGCCACATCATATTAAAAGGATTTTAATTTTTTAAAATCTTTTATTATGTGGATATTATGGTTTTAAAAGAGAGAGTTTAAAATTTAAATCTTTCTTTTTATAGTTTTCTACAAAAGATTAAGTGAAAGATTTGATATCTTTCCTTATTTGTAGTTAAAAGGAAGATTTTAAATTTTTGATAGAACATTCCTTTTTCGTAACCATGTTCATTATTTAAAAAGAGAGTTTTAAAATTATATATTTCCTTTTATAAGTTTCTACAAAAGATTAAGAAAAGATTTGATATCTTTCCTTATTTGTAGATTGAGAGGAAGATTTTAATTTTAAAAGATAACTTTCCTTTTTGGAAATCATACACATGATTTAATAGAGATATTTTAATTTATAAAATTCCTTTTATAACCAACCATGAAGGGAACAATTATTAGAGAAATTTTTATTTTAAAATTTCCAGGAAAAAATTAGAAAATTTTAATTTTATGTTAAAACTTTCCTTGCTAGGAGCAATGAGGTGGCCGACCATGATATTTAAGAAAAGAAAATTGATTTTAATCAATTAAATTTTTCTTTTTCATGGCAAAGAAAATAAGGAAGATTTTATTTAATTTTTCCTTATTTGCCAAGACCAAGGATTATAAAAGAGGGGGTAGGGGAGCCTTCATGGGTAACAACTCTATTATATTTTTCTCTCTTTTCTTCCTTGGTGTGGTCGGCAATCCTCTTCTCTTCTTCTCTTCTTTTTGGTGGCTGAACCTCATCACTCTCAAGGAGACTCTTGTGGTGGTCGGATCCTACTTAGAGAAGAAGAGGAAGGAGTTTCTTGCATCCCTTGGAGCTTGGTGGTGGTGGTCGAACCTCTACATCCTTGGAGTTGGTGGCCGGAACTTGGTGAAGAAGAAAGAAGGGCTTGGTGGTTCTCATCTCGGTAGTTTGTTGCCCACACAACGTCCGAGATAAGAAGAGGAATAAGGTAGAAGATCAAGAGGTTGTTGCTTACAAAGAAAGGTATAACTAGTAATTGTTTTTCGCATCATACTAGTTTTTCTTTGTATCAATTCCAAACACGAGAGGCATATAATTCTAGGTTTTGAATTTGTGATTTGAGTTTGTGTTTTTTTGTTGTTTTTCAAATTTGTGATTCGATTATTCTTTTTGGTTAAACCTAGAGTTATATAAGGAAATTAAATATTATATTTCATTAAAAGGCTTTGTCCAGGAAGTGGTGGTTGCTCCCATATCCAAGAAGGCCTAGTGCCTCACCATGTTTAACCTAGAAGCCAATTTCTAAAATTAATATTTAATTGAATTTAACGTAGGTAGATTTGGATCAATAATGTTAAGCATCGTTTGCGATCCAAGTCTAAACCATTAAAAACATATAAGTTAAATTTGGAATCAATAATGTTAAGTTCCGTTTGTGATTCCTAATTTAATTTCTAAAGAACACAATAGGTTGTTAGGAAAGGTTCGACACTTGTATAAAATTTTTGTACAGTGGAACCAGTACGATCTTCCTAGGACCAACCAACAATTGGTATCAGAGCTAGGGTTTCCTCTGTGTGTTTGGTTTTCAGTTTAATTATGCACATGTCATACATAATTTAGGCAGGATAATAATAGGATATGCTAACTCTGTGGTTGCAGGCTCCAACTATTATGGCTTATGGTTATTGTGTGTGATTGGACCCTTGGACATGTCAAGGGCATATTATTGTGTGTGCATGATTATATTTAACAATTACTGCAGGAGCTGTATTAGCCCTAGGAATTTATATTTATGTTCAATCTAAACATGATGTACATTCCCGTGTGGAATATAGGATCGATATATGTAAAATTTTTATTTTTGTCATGGATCGTATCCTTGCGAGGCGTGGTGCTATTTGAGGACTAGAGGTGCAGCGGAAAAGGAAGCTCAATGGACCGGACGACATGAACCCTAGGGCAGGCAGCACGTGAAGGATAGTGATGGAAAAGGCCATAATAGTTAGAAAATTAATTTCCATATTTATTGCTTTTATTTACTGTTATGTGTGTGATGTATGTTTGCTAGGTTAAAATTCCTCACATTAAATAACTAAGTGGGAGAGGGATTAAGTATATTAATTCCACGGTCTCCATTACTGGTTTGTAAGTGATGCAACAAGCTTGCGTGTTGGCTCTGAGTGCCTCCCTCCACAACGGATGAGTTTGTTTGCAGATCACTAGATCAAACTTTCTTTATGGCTGGTTATAGGAAATTATTTAGGATGTGTGTGATCTTCTCCAACTGAAGGGGCACAATTCTATTTAATGGACTTAGTATCAAGTAATGGTATAGACTTAGACACATTTAATAGTATCCTCCCCAACGGAGTCACTACTATTATTTGTGTGACCAAAGGGATACCAACTATTAATTTTATTTGTCATAAAGTTAGGATGACAAGATAATAAAATTAATGGGTAAAACCTCCTCTTACAAATGTTGAATTTGTATACATCCACACTAACATGGCATGCAATATTCACGGTGTTTAGAGGTGTTGGTAAATTTAAATAGTATTGTTTGAGGAATCAATATTATTTTAAATTTAGAGTCTTGACCAAAGTTTATTTTGTGATTCTTATGATGACTTTCAACCCACTGACCATTATACTGAAAGAGAACAAACTTACCGGTCCAAACTACATAGATTGGAAAAGAAACCTGTATATTGTTCTAACTACTGAAAGCTGTAAGTTTCTACTGACAGAGGTCTACCCTGATGCACCTAATAGTGATTCTTGTGAAGAGGAGATTGAGTATCATAAGAAATGGGTAAAGGCAGATGAGATGGCATGGTGTTACATTTTGGCTTCGATGTCAAATGTATTGCAACATCAGTATAAGGATTTACCAACGACTTATGATATAATAAACAATCTCAAAGAACACTTCGGACACCAGAGTCGGACTGCTAGGCAAGAGGCAATGAGAAAGTTAATGACAACCACCATGTCGGAGGAGACACCCGTAAGGGATCATATCCTCAAAATGATGGCTTATCTGAACGAAATATAGATCCTTGGAGGAGAAATCGATGGGGAAACTCAGGTCAATATTATTCTCCAAACGCTGTCCAGAAGTTTTGAGCAGTTTCGCCTTAACTATAACATGAAAAAAAGGGAGTATACGTTGGCGGAACTTCTGACAAAACTATAGGCAGCAGAAGGTATATTTCATCATAGTTCTCAGATTCACTATACTGAAAATGGTTCCACTTCTAAGTCGAAAGGCAAGAAGAAGAAGAAACTGTCTGTGTCAGCAAAGAAGGTGAATAAGCCTCTAGGTACAAGACCAAAAGCTGGAATGAAGAAGCCGAAGGACAAGTGCTTCATCTGCAAGTAGTCAGGGCATTGGAAGGCGGACTGTCCTCGTAGGAGAGAGAACAATAAAGGTATATCTTATTCTCTAGTAGTTGAAACATGTTTAGCGGTGTTATCTACCAGCACCTGGTGTGTAGATACAGGAGCCACTGATCATGTCTGTAATACTTTGCAAGGGTTCCAGGAAACCCGTCGACTATATGAAGGAGAGATAAACATCTACATGGGCAATGCTATAAAAGTAGCGGCTGTTGTAGTAGGAGATGTCTACTTATCTTTTGATAGGAATAGAAGTTTGATTTTAAAAAATTGTCTTTATGTACCCAGTTTCAGAAAGAATTTAATTTCAGTTTCTAAACTATATTTGGATGGATATTTTGTTTCTTTTAATAACAATGTGGTTATAAAGAGAAATAGAGTTATTATCTGTTCTGGTGCATTGGTTGGCAATTTATATACTTTAAATCTAATTTCTCCTACAAAGCAACAAATGGAAATTAATAACATATCTTCTAATTCAAATAAGAGAAAGGAACCTTCAGAGATGAACCAAACATATCTTTGGCATTTAAGGCTTGGTCATATTAATTTAAGTAGGATTCAAAGGCTTATAGCTGATGGACTCTTGGGTTCATTAGTGTTGGAAAATTTTCCAACATGTGAATCCTGCTTGGAAGGTAAAATGACCAAGAGACCTTTTAAGGCCAAGGGGTATAGAGCCAAAGATGTGTTAGAACTGGTTCATTCTGATTTGTGTGGTCCTATGTCTATCCAGGCAAGAGGTGGTTATGAATATTTTGTCTCTTCCATAGATGATTATTCAAGATACGGATATATTTACTTGTTGCGCCGCAAGTCTGAATGCTTTGATAAGTTCAAAGAATATAGGGATGATGTGGAGAAACATCTTAGTAAAAGTATCAAGACACTACGGTCTGCCCGTGGTAGTGAATACCTCTTTGGAGAGTTTAGGGATTACTTATCAAAAGACGGGATCCAATCCCAATTGTCTGCACCTGGTACACCCCAACAAAATGGTGTGGCAGAAAGAAGGAATAGGACTCTTTTGAAAATGGTTAGATCGATGATGAGTTATTCAGAATTACCTAATTCATTTTGGGGATATGCTTTGGAAACAGCAGTGTATATTCTGAATATGGTACCTTCTAAAACAGTTCCTTCTACTCCCATGGAATTGTGGAATGGGCGTAAGCCTAGTCTGATTCATATCCGGATATGGGGTTGTCCAGCACATGTGCTGAAGGGAGATACTAACAAGTTGGAATCACGTAAAGAAGTCTGTCTGTTTGTGGGATATCCTAAGGAAATGAAAGGTGATTTGTTTTATAATCAAAAAAATCAGAAGATCATTATTAGCAACAATGCTCGATTTCTAGAAGAAGATTATGTAATGAACCATAAGCCTATAAGTGAAATTATTCCAGAAGAAATTAGAGAGGACATGTCTACTTTAGTACCAACAGTACAAGATGAAGTACCACAAGAAACTGCAATACGTGTCACAAATGATGCACAATTACAGACAGTACCTCGTCATAGTGGGAGGGTTGTGAGGCAACCTGAGAGATTCATGTTTTTGGGAGAGTTTTCAAACTTGATCCAGGGTAAACATGAACCTGATCCCCGGACGTATGACGAAGCACTCCAAGATAAAGATGCAGCATCTTGGCAAAAAGCAATGAATTCTGAAATAGAATCTATGTATTCTAATAAGGTCTGGGAGCTTATAGAACCACCAAATGGTGTAAAAGTTGTTGGATGCAAGTGGATCTACAAAAGGAAAAGAGGGACAGACGGAAAGGTAGAAACCTTTAAAGCAAGGCTTGTTGCGAAAGGGTACACTCAGAAAGAGGGAATCGATTATGAGGAGACCTTTTCACCGGTAGATATGCTTAAGTTTATTTGGATACTCTTATCCATTGTCGTTCATATGGATTATGAAGTTTGGCAAATGGATGTCAAGACAGCTTTCCTTAACGGAAGTCTTGAAGAAAATATCCATATGAAGTAACCAGAAGGGTTCATTGAAAAAGGCAAGGAGCATCTAGTGTGCAAGCTCAATCGGTCTATTTATGGACTGAAGCAAGCTTCAAGATCATGGAACATCCGGTTTA
This sequence comes from Zingiber officinale, assembly GCF_018446385.1. Taxonomy (NCBI): domain Eukaryota; kingdom Viridiplantae; phylum Streptophyta; class Magnoliopsida; order Zingiberales; family Zingiberaceae; genus Zingiber; species Zingiber officinale. Next base: position 55,949,683 of record NC_055986.1, read on the forward strand.
ATGAAGTAATCCAGTCATATGGATTTATTCAGTGTCAAGATGAGTCTTGTGTATTCAAGAAGTGTAACGGAAATGTGGTGGTATTTGTTGTACTATACGTAGATGATGTTTTATTAATTGACAACAATGTCAAAGTGTTATCGGACGTAAGGGTATGATTATCAAAATAATTTGATATGAAGGACTTAGGAGAATGTGCACACATTCTTGGGATCAAAGTCATAAGGGATCGCAAGAAAAGGATGTTGTGCCTATCTCAAGTTTCATATATAGATACAATCCTTACTCATTTTAGCATGCAAAACTCCAAGAAAGGTTTCTTACCTTTTAGGCATGGAGTAGCTTTATCTAAAGAGATGTCTCCAAAGACATCAAAGGAGATAGATGACATGCATGAAGTTCCTTATGCTTCGACTGTCGGGAGCCTAATGTATGCAATGATGTGTATGAGATCGGATATCTGTTTTACCGTGGGCATGGTTAGTAGATATCAAAGTAACCTTGGACAAGGATATTGGACTGTTGTAAAGTATATATTAAAGTACTTGAGAAGGACTAGAGATTATATGCTAGTTTACCAAGCAGATGATTTGCTCCCTGTGGGTTACACGGATTCAGATTTCCAATCAGATAGGGACAATAGTAAGTCTATGTCAGGCTATGTGTTTACTTTAGGAGGTGGAGTCATTTCATGGAGGAGTTAAGCAGAAATGTGTTTCAGACTCAACCATGGAAGCTGAGTATATGGCAGCCTCTAAGGCAGCCAAAGAAGTTGTTTGGCTTAGGAACTTCCTAATGGACTTAGATGTGATTCCTGGTGTTGGGACCGAATGTGTAGCTAGAGGGGGGGTGAATAGCTCGATGCGATCTTGTGCTCGTCGTTGCTTGTTTCTTCAAAGAAATGCAGCGGAAAATACAAAGAAACAAAACACACAACGCTAACTCGAGGATTTACTTGGTATCCACCTCACAAGAGGTGACTAATCCAAGAATCCACACACTCACGCACCCTCCATTAATAAAACACTCCTTTTCGGTAACTACCAAAGGCGGAGAAGCCCTACAATACTCTCAATACAACAAGAAAGCAAGGGAAGACAAATACAAGAAATATCTTACAAGATATGCAATGAAAGCCCTAACCCTAGCTTCTTCTTCTTGTTGTAGTCACGCCTCTTGACTTGGATGTCTCTCCAAGATCCTTCAAGAACTAGCGGTGAGAGTGGAGAAACGCTGTGAAGATCGGAGCTGAACAGTGCGAGCGATAGCGAAGGAATCGCACGCCAACGGCTTTATCCAGCGCCAATGGTCGGATCCCGATCGATTGGATTGCTTCTAATCGATCAGGGAGGCTTTGGATCGATCGGTTGATCGATCTAGAGCGCCTCTGTGCTCTCGGGAAACGCCTGGATCGATCCACCGATCGATCCAGGGTTTATTGCGCAGAATCGCACCTCCCAATCGATCGCCTGATCGATTGGGAGCTCTGGATCGATCGGTTGATCGATCTAGTGCTGTTCTGTGCGATTGCTAGCCTCTCCCAATCAATCCACCGATCGATTGGGAGGAAGCTTGTCGTGGGGACTCACCCAATCGATCGGCCGATCGATTGGGCATGAGCCAATCGATCGGCTGATCGATCCAGCTCCTTGATTTTGCCCAAAATCAAGTCCAAAGCCCCTAAACCAACATCCGGTCACCTATGATCTGTTGGTACATCATGCCTAGCATCCGGTCACCCTTGACCTACTAGAACTCGCTCACCAAGTGTCCGGTCAATCCCTTTGACCCACTTGGACTTTTCTTTGTGCCAAGTATCCGGTCAATCCCTTTGACCTACTTGAACTTCTCTTCCTGTCAAGTATCCGGTCAATCCCTTTGACCTACTTGGACTTCTTCATGTCAAGTATCCAGTCAATCCCTTTGACCTACTTGGACTTTCACCACCAAGTGTCCGATCAACCTTGATCCACCTGGATTTCCTTGTGCCAAGTATCCGGTCAAAACTTTGACCTACTTGGACTTTTCTTCATTGTCTGGCTTCACTCTCCAGGACTTTCAATCTGCCTAGCTTCACTCACCAGGACTTTCAATCTACCTGGCTTCACTCACCAGGACTTTCCTTCTGCCTGGCTTCACTCACCAGGACTTTCCAGTCAAGTATCCAATCAACCTTGACCTACTTGGCTCTTCTTCACAATCTCCCCACATCAATAATTTCACCTGCAATCTCCATGTGTTGTTTACATGTATTGTCAAACATCAAAATCCAAACATCAAGACTCGAGCTTGACTCAGTCCAAGCTCAGTTAACTTGGTCAACCTTGACCTGGAGAATATTGCACCAACACCTTGTTTGCCCAAAATCATCACAATTTATTGTGATAATAGCGGTGCAGTTGCAAACTCAAAGGAACCATGAACCCATAAGGCGAGTAAACATATAGAGTGCAAGTACCACTGGATACGAGATATCGTCAAGCGAGGAGAAGTTGTTGTCGCCAAGATTGCATCAACAGATAACCTGGCAGATCCTTTCACTAAGGCCCTTCTGGCGAAAGCTTTTGATCGGAATGTGGAGGGGATGGGAATCAAATGTATGGCAGCAGATATGGCAGCTTAGTCTTTTAGTATAAGTGGGAGATTGTTAGAGTGTATACTAAAAGACTAGCTTTTGTAAACATTTATTTTAGAAATAAGAATTACATTGGTCAAATGTCTACATTTATATGCTAAGTGTAGTTGCTCAATTAATTTATATTGTAGATAAGATGGTGTGTGGTGTCACACACAGAAGATAATGTTATCAGTTCTTTATAAATTATAAACAGTAGCTTACTATTGGATCGTGAAACGTCGATAAAGGGGGGTGAATATCGATTCGAAAAACAACGAGTATAAGAGAGTTAAGCGCAGCGGAAATAAAATAGCTTAGACAGATGAACACGATGTTTTTACTTCGTTCAGAGCCTGTGACGACTCCTACTCGAAGGCCCGTACTCCTTGAGTACTTTCGTTGGGCAATCACTAGCAGTTCGAATATTATTACAATTTAAAGTACAGAAATGCTAATGAAAATAAAATAGATACCGACAAGAATTAAAGGACGAGGAAACGAGCGTATTGTCGGATCTTCGTTAGCGTCGCAGGAGCGCAGAGCAGTAGAGCAAGCAGTCTGAGAGTTCTGAGTTGATGATATGATCTCTGCCTCCGCCCCATCTTTTATATGAAGCTCGGGGCGCCCTGGATCCCTTCCAGGCGCCCTGGTGAGACGTGGCAAGTCCAACCAGTGAGCTCCAAGTGGCGACGCGCGAGTTTGGATAAAACTTACCTCCGGGCGCCCGGATCCCTTCCGGGCGCCTGGACCTCAGGGTGCCCGGATCCCTTCCGGGCGCCCGGACCTCCTATTTCCAGGAACTCCTTCTCCTGCAAAATAAAGTTAGTCTGAGGCAAATATATATCCTATAAAACAGATTGTTAGCGCAGTTTAAAGTTCAACAAATTAATAGAAAAGATTATGACTTAGATTCCGTCTTTCCGAGACCGGAATCTAGTCACGATCTCGACTTAGATATCCGAAATGGATCTAAGCCGGATCGACGCCTAATGTTCCCTTCCCGGGAACGCGTCCTCGCAGTCACTCCCCTCCAGTGACTTACCTCACTTACCTGCCAGACGTCCGGTCAGCCCTTCGACCCGTCTGGACTTCTCGCCAGCTATCCGGTCAGCCCGTTGACCTAGCTGGACTTCTCGCCAAGCGTCCGGTCAGCCCGTCGACCCGCTTGGACTTCTCGCCAGCTATCCGGTCAGCCCGTCGACCTAGTTGGGCTTCGTGCCAGACATCTGATCAGCCCGTCGACCTGTCTGGACTTTTCCTACACACTCGATCAGAGTGTTTAGACAACAACAAGCTAACTTAACCTGATTTGTCATTCATCAAAACCTGGGTTAAATCGTTAGTGCAAACCACACCAACAATCTCCCCCTTTTTGATGGAATGACAACCTGGTTAAGTTAATGTAAACATATGCATAAAACAACATGACAATATGCATTTAATGTGGTTTTTTAAGTTAGTTTGTATTTTCAGTTTGGTTCAGCTAACTTAACCACCCAACCCTCCCCCTTTGGCATTCATCAAAAATAAGCATGGATTAACTAAGCATAGACTTTAGACAAAAAAAATGTCAAGATAATCTGGGGGAGTTTAAACTTTTGAAAACTTGTTTAAAGCATTAGCTTTTTTAGATTTTAGAAAAATAGCTAAGTTTAGACAAAATCTCACACACAAGTGTATAAGTTCTAGATTTCAAGATCAAATGTTAAATTTTTCAACACAAGTTTCAATTTTGAAATATTTTTCAAATAAGTTTTCAAAAATTCCAAAACTGAGTTTGAAAAAGATTATATTTCAAAACTGATTTAAATTTATTTTTCAACACTAAGTTTGTAAAAGATTTAATTTGTAAACTTAAGTTTTTGAAAAATCTCATTTCCACAATTTTCAATAACAAAGCAATTTTTAAAACTAATTTTTGCAAAATTTAACTTTCAAATTAAGTACAATCAAATTTTGAGAAGAAGTTTTTTAATTTTCAAAACTAAGTTAAATCTAATGTTCAAAATCAATTTTCAATCAAAAGTAAAACCCAATTCTTAAAAACAACTTAGTTTTATAAGAGTTAGTTTTCAAAATAGGTTTAAGAAATTTTTAAGAAAATATTTTTCAAACACAAATTTTAAAATATTTTAAATAAAGGAAAATTTTTAATTAATTCCTCCCCCTGAACCTAACATAAAATTTTGAAAATATTTGCTAAAAATATTCAAAGTAAATTTTTTAAAAAAAAAATAAGGTAGAATCTTCTAGAGAGATTTTAAAGAGAAGATTAAAAAAAATAACGCTTAAGGAGATAATTAAGAAAATAAACCTCCCCCTGGATTTGATACTCCTTTAATGTATTAATCCTCCTTATTTATTACTCCCCCTTAATATAAAATTTTACTACCGTAACATATTTTCGTACCTAAGAGTTTTAGACGATTGTATAATTATCTTTATAAAATTGTTCATTTAAATTTGACTAAACGTAATTAACGTTAGATTCAGTTGAAATAAGTTAACCTTTAGTGTAATGTTAAGTAAGATAAGTTGTTATTAATTCAATAATTGATCAATATTAACAATTTATTGATTGAATTTTGCTTGATTCAATAATTTAATATAATCGAAATTTTGTATTAATTGATGAAGGTGTTAGTTATAATTTAACTTTTCATTTACTTCCTTTTAAGTTGGATTAACTTAGTTTAAAGTTGGTAGTAATTTAAAGTTAAACTCGTTATTAAACAAGGTTAAGTAAGGTTCAATTTAAGTCAAACTTTAATTATGTTTTAATAAAAATAATTAATATTTTAAAGGTTGATTAAAAAAATGACTTAGAGTAATTTTAATATTTTTACTAAGGTTAAACCTAGGTTCTAATCAAATCAAGCTTAGTTCTCAAATCAGGTTAGATTTAAACAATTAGTTATTTACTTATTAATTACTTGATTAAGTTTAAAGTCAAAATTTTTAGTTTTAAGTTTTATCTTAGGTATGAATTTAAAGTTTTAATTCTAAGTTATATTAATTCTTAAATTCAAAGTTTTAAATTTGAGTTTTAAAGTTTTAAGTAATTTAAGTGCATTAGTATTAAAATAATTTTTAACTAGATTTTTTTTTAAATAATTTAAAATTGATTTTAAAAGTTTTGAAATAAATTTTAAAAGTATTTTTTTTAAAATAATTTTGAGAGAATTTTTTTTTAAAAAATAATTTTGAAATAATTTTTAAAATAGTTTTTTTTTAAAAAATGGTTTTTAAAGGATATTTAAACTAGTTTTTAAAAGATTTTTAAAATAGTTTTTAAAGTAATTGTTTAAAAAGTCTTTAGAAGAATTTTTAAATTTTTTTTTTTAAATGATTTTTAAAAGAGTTTTTTTTTAAAAAAATAATTTTTACAATGTTTTAAAATAATTTTTAAAATAATTTTTAAAATAGTTTTTAAAGAATTTTCAAAATAATTTTAAAATAATTTTTAAGTTTAGAATAAAAGTTTTAAAGTTAAATTTTTAAGTTAAATATAAAATTTTTAAAGTTAAATTTTTAAAATAATTTTTAAGTTTAAAATAATTTTTAAAGTTAATTTTAAAATAATTAATAATTTTTTAAAGTTAACATAAAAATAATTTTTAAAGTTAATTTAATTTTTAAATAATTTTTAAAGTTAATTTAATTTTAAAATAATTTTTTTAAAAAATAATTTAGTTTTAATTCGAAATTTAATTTTTAATTAATTCGAAATTTAATTTGAAATTCAATTTGAAATTCGAAATTTAATTTTAATTAATTTGAATTTAATTTGAAATTCGAAATTTAATTTTAATTAATTTAATTTGAAATTTGAAATTTAATTTTAATTTAAAATTCAAAATTTAATTTTAATTTGAAGTTCAAAATTTAATTTTAATTTAATTTGAAATTTGAAATTTAATTTTATTTGAAATTCAATTTGAAATTTAATTTTAATTTGAAATTCGAAATTTAATTTTAATTTGAAATTCAATTTGAAATTTTAAATTTAATTTTAATTAATTTTACTTTAATTTGAAAATTAATTTAATCCTTATTCATCTCACCCGATCTTAGATTATCAATCAGGGAATCCTATAATTTTGTGAGATGAATTAGATTTAATTACATAGTTTGGTTTAATTTGTGTTAGATTCAGGTTTAGCTTTGGTCTCAACAAATAGGCATTCTTCGGATAAACTTCTAAGCTTGGTGAGTCACCTGGACATCATTAGAAGTAACCAACCTTTCGAGGTTTTCCGAATAGTCCTATCCACGGAGCTTAGTATTAAACCTTGGTCTAACTAGTTAGGATCCGTAAGGGTAGCTTCGGTCAGTTCCACTTGGCCAAATGCACCAGATCGAAGTCATATCTTTCTAGACATGCGATGCCCAAGCTTCCCCAACGTACTATCATCCAAAACTTCACCAGTACTACTTGTCAAGTTAAACTTTTGTCTTTATTTATTCTATTCCTAACTACCCTGTCAGGTAGTCTACTCTTATTTTACCCTTGTCGGGTAGATTAATTTTGGAGGTGCCAGCTACTCTGGAGCCTCCCCTGAATTATTGGCCTAATATTTTTGTATAATTAGAGTTGGTTTTAGTTAAGTTTTAATGTTTAATTTGTAATTTAAATTTAAGTTTTTCATTTTGAATTAATTAAATTGGTCAAATTATCTTTCTTTAAGAGAGTGTATTTAATATTTGAATTTTCTTTCAATTTCAATTTTATTGGATTAATTGAATTAAATAGCTTATTTTTAAAGTTTAAGTTTTTATTTATTTTTAAATTTGAATTAACTAAACCGTCTGAATTATATTTTCTTAACGGTTTATCTTTTAGCTTTTTATTAATTGTTAATTTTGAAATTTCTAGATTATTTTTGTTTAATATGTTATCTTTAACATTTAATTTTAAGTTTGTTAAATTCCGTTTTGATTTTATCAATGTGTTTGATTTTATCCTTATATTTTCTTTGCCTTTTAAATTGATATGGTTAATTGAATTTATTAGATTAGTTTTATCTTTAAAGTTTAATTTTTTATTAATTAAATTATCTTGGTTTTGGATAGCATTTTCTAGACTGATTTTATCTTGATTATTAAATATTTTATCAAGGTATTTATTGATTTTATCCATTTTCTAATTTTAGCATTTAAATTCAAATTTATTTTAATGTTTTACTTATTTATGTCTAAATGCTCACCTAATTTTAAATTTTCTGAATTAATTAAATTATTTGAATTGATTTGGTCATTGTTCTGTTTGACCAAGTCAAGGTTGATGCCAAATTGATCAGAGTCTTGATTGACTTGATCAGAGTCTAGATTATTTTGTGATTTTGAATTTAAATCATTTAAATCTAGATTATCATGCACCATACTTGGACTAATTTCATACTTATCATCATGCTGATTATTTAAACTACTATTAGCAGGGGTATTTTGGTAAAAATTACTAACCTTGAGTGCAACCCCTAATTCAGTAGGCTTCTCCATTGGATTTGACTCGAGTCCATATTTGACTTTAACTTGATCTTCTAGCTCCATCGGCGTCTCATGAAGCTTGATCAACTGGGTCCACAGCTCATATGCATTCTTGTACTTTTCTAATCTGCATAAAATATTGTTAGGTAAAACATTACAAATAATGTTACTTACCTTTTTGTTCAGTTCTGAGTTCTGAGAAGGTTTCCTCAAAATTAACATATAATCGATGTCTACGCTTCCTAAGAAGCATTCCATTAATCGCTTCCAGTAGTTGAAGTCTTCATGATCGTATGGTGATGGTTCGTGGGGGTTCCGTCCTTCTTAAAGAGTCATTATTCTTGCACACAGAGAAACAAAAAAAAATCCCAAGACTTGGTCTTGGATTAGCAGTGCTGGAGAAAAAAATATAATTTTTCACTATAATTTTTTTTTTAAAAAAATAATAAAATATTATTAAAATATTAATAAAAAATATTATCTCAAATTTCTGAAAGTGTAATATTTTGTCGATACTAAATAGTCGTGAAAAGATGACGATATATTTTTCAAAACCAGTTTTGGAGGGAAAAAATGAAAGGCGTATAAACAACGAAAGGCGTATAAAAAATATTATCTCCAAAACACGAAAGGTTTTATTTTAAGAACGAACGATATTTAATTTTTCTTTAAAAAGACCCCCCTTTGTCTGATTGGTGGTTGCACCAAATCAGAGCGGTACCTGCTCTGATACCACTTGTTGGATCGTCAAACGTCGATAAAGGGGGGGGTGAATATCGATTCGAAAAACAACGAGTATAAGAGAGTTAAGCGCAGCGGAAATAAAACAGCTTAGACAGATGAACACGATGTTTTTACTTCGTTCGGAGCTTGTGACGACTCCTACTCGAAGGCCCGTACTCCTTGAGTACTTTCGTTCGGCAATCACTAGCAGTTCGAATATTATTACAATTTAAAGTACAGAAATGCTAATGAAAATAAAACAGATACCGACAAGAATTAAAGGACGAGGAAACGAGGGTATTGTCGGATCTTCGTTAGCGTCGCAGGAGCGCAGAGCAGTAGAGCAAGCAGTCTGAGAGTTCTGAGTTGATGATATGATCTCTGCCTCCGCCCCATCTTTTATATGAAGCTCGGGGCGCCCTGGATCCCTTCCAGGCGCCCTGGTGAGACGTGGCAGGTCCAACCAGCGAGCTCCAAGTGGCGACACACGAGTTTGGATAAAACTTACCTCCGGGTGCCCGGATCCCTTCCGGGCGCCTGGACCTCAGGGCGCCCGGATCCCTTCTGGGCGCCCGGACCTCCTATTTCTAGGAACTCCTTCTCCTGCAAAATAAAGTTAGTCCGAGGCAAATATATATCCTGTAAAACAGATTGTTAGCGCAGTTTAAAGTTCAACAAATTAATAGAAAAGATTATGACTTAGATTCCGTCTTTCCGAGACCAAAATCTAGTTACGATCTCGACTTAGATATCCGAAATGGATCTAAGCCGGATCGACGCCTAATGTTCCCTTCCCGGGCACGCGTCCTCGCAGTCACTCCCCTCCAGTGACTTACCTCACTTACCTGTCAGACGTCCGGTCAGCCCTTCGACCCATCTGGACTTCTCGCCAGCTATCCGGTCAGCCCGTTGACCTAGCTGGACTTCTCGCCAAGCGTCCGGTCAGCCCGTCGACCCGCTTGGACTTCTCGCCAGCTATCCGGTTAGCCCGTCGACCTAGCTAGGCTTTGTGCCAGACATCTGATCAGCCCGTCGACCTGTCTGGACTTTTCCTGCACACTCGATCAGAGTGTTTAGACAACAACAAGCTAACTTAACCTGATTTGTCATTCATCAAAACCTGGGTTAAATCATTAGTGCAAACCACACCAACACTTACGACTAAGATGGAAAGGAACAAACATTAGAATAGTCGTAGTGTAATTAGGTATTGGTTTATCTTGACTAATAAATTACACTAGTACACTCTAAGTGTATTGAGCAGGACCATTTAAGGTAAGTTCTTTTTATACTGACTTAATAAAAGAACAAGACCTTAATTATTATGGAAGTGTGTGCTCTTAATCCTAATATAATAACAAGCACATATATTTAGTATTTATTTCTTTAATTTATCAAAGGGTGAGATTTATTTTGATGAATCAAAAGGTCCGATAAGTTGGAAAATGATATTACTTATAGTGTGTGATGTTGATTATAGAAGAAAACTGAGTCCTAATAATCTAGGTTGATAGTGTCCCCAAGAGGAGCTCATAAGGATTGTCATGTTAAACCCTGCAAGAGGACTTAGTCTGACATGACGATAAGGTTGAGTGGTACTACTCTTGGACTAAGATATTAATTAAAGTGAGTTGTCAGTAACTCAATTAATTAGTGGGCATTCGACATCTTAAACATTTTTTGTAATTTGGGATTGGTGCGGTAGTTCAATAATAATTCTTTAGTGGTATGAATTATTATTGATGAAATTAAGTTGGGTGTTCTGGGCGAACACGGGAAGCTTAATTTCATCGGGAGACCAAAACCAATTCCTCCTCTCGGTCCCTATCATAGCCTCTTGTATATAGAGATTTATACCCACCACATACTCACTTCTTACCCACCTTTATACCCATCCTAAAGGGGGTCGGCCAAGCACACTTGGAACTCAAGCTTAGGCCGGCCAAGAAAGAGGATGAGTTAAGTGGTGTGGCAGGCCCTAGCTTGAACTCAAGCTTGGTGTGGCCGGCCACATCATATTAAAAGGATTTTAATTTTTTAAAATCTTTTTTTATGTGAATATCATGGTTTTAAAAGAGAGAGTTTAAAATTTAAATCTTTCCTTTTATAGTTTTCTACAAAAGATTAAGTGAAAGATTTGATATCTTTCCTTATTTGTAGTTAAAAGGAAGATTTTAAATTTTTGATAGAACTTTTCTTTTTTGTAACCATGTTCATGATTTAAAAAGAGAGTTTTCAAATTATATATTTTCTTTTATAAGTTTCTACAAAATATTAAGAAAATATTTGATATCTTTCCTTATTTGTAGATTGAGAGGAAGATTTTAATTTTAAAAGATAACTTTCCATTTTGGAAATCATCCACATGTTTTAATAGAGAGATTTTAATTTATAAAATTTCTTTTATAACCAAACATGAAGGGAAAAATTATTAGAGAATTTTTTTTAAAAAAAATTCCGGAAACAAATTAGGAAGTTTTAATTTTGTGTTAAAACTTTCCTTGCTTAGAGCAATGAGGTGGTCGACCATGATATTTAAGAAAAGAAAATTTATTTTAATCTATTAAATTTTTCTTTTTCATGGCAAAGAAAATAAGGAAAATTTTATTTAATTTTTCCTTATTTGCCAAGACCAGGGATTATAAAAGAGGGGGAAGGCGTGCCTTCATGGGTAACAACTCTATTCTATTTTTCTCTCTTTTCTTCCTTGGTGTAGCCGGCCATCCTCTTCTCTTCTTCTCTCCTTTTTGGTGGCTGAACCTCATCACTCTCAAGGAGACTCTTGTGGTGGCCAGATCCTTCTTGGAGAAGAAGAAGAGGAAGGAGTTTCTTGCATCCCTTGGAGCTTGGTGGTGGTAGCCGAACCTCTACATCCTTGGAGGAGTTTTGGTGGCCGGAACTTGGTGAAGAAGAAAGAAGGGCTTGGGTGGTTCTCATCTCGGTAGTTTGTTGCCCACACAACGTCCAAGATAAGAAGAGGAATACGGTAGAAGATCAAGAGGTTGTTGCTTACAAAGAAAGGTATAACTAGTAATTGTTTTCCGCATCATACTAGTTTTTCTGTGTATCAATTCCAAACACAAGAGGCATATAATTCTAGGTTTTGAATTTGTGATTCGAGTTTGTGTTTTTTTGTTATTTTTCGAATTTTTGATTCGATTGTTCTTTTTGGTTAAACCTAGAGTTATATAAGGAAATTAAATATTAGATTTCATTAAAAGGCTTTGTCTAGGAAGTGGTGGTTGCTCCCATATCCAAGAAGGTCTAGTGCCTCGCCATGTTTAACCTGGAAGCCAATTTCTGAAATTAATATTTAATTGAATTTATAACGTAGGTGGATTTGGATCAATAATGTTAAGCATTGTTTGCGATCCAAGTCTAAACCATTAAAAACAGATAAGTTAAATTTGAAATCAATAATGTTAAGTTCCATTTGCGATTCCTAATTTAATTTCTAAAGAACACAATAGGTTGTTAGGAAAGGTTCGACACTTGTATAAAGTTTTTGTACAGTGGAACCGGTACGATCTTCCTAGGACCAACCAACAATGACAACACTTTGATATTATTTCCAGCGATCAAAAATGTCATCTACGTATAGTACAAGAAATACCACCACGTTTCCATCACACTTCTTGTATCCACAAGACTCATCCGGACACTAAATAAATCCATACGACTAGATTACTTCATTAAAATGGATGTTCCAAGACCTTGAAGCTTACTTCAGTCCATAAATAGACCGATTGAGCTTATATACTAGATGCTCTTTGCCCTTTGCAATAAACCCTTCTGGTTGCTTCATATGGATGTTTCTTCAAGACTTCCGTTAAGGAAAACGATTGTAACGACCCGCCTTCTACTGACTAGGCTGTGAGGCCGATCGTTACATTAATTTATGCTAAACTATTCCCTGACCATTACTAAATCTAGATGCGGAAGCTGTACTAATTAAAATTTTGCTAACTATCATCATTTCTTGGTTCTACATGTGCTAAGGGGTGTAATCTAAACTATTCATGACATATATTACATCCCCCAATGGTCAAAGAACTTAACTAAAAGTTTCTTGCTGATATCAGGCCTCCCAATCGATCCACGAATCGATTGGAATGGCCGAATCGATCCATTGATCGATCCAGGTGGCTACTGTATGCGGAAGTCAGGTTGGATCGATCTAGTGATCGATCCAGCCCGCTACTGTGCTCGGCCAATATTCTGGATCGATCGGCTGATCGATCCAGACTGGCCAATCGATCCAGTGATCGATCCCAGAGCCTTCTGTTCGCGAAAGAATTTGCTGGATCGATCGGCTGATCGATCCAAAAGCCTACTGTTCGCGGTACGAACTCCCCGATCGATCGGCTGATCGATTAAGAAGCCTCCAATCGATCGACCGATCGATTGGGGTTTCTGATTTCATACCAGAACTCTGATTTCAGCACTGTTTCGTGCCAAATTCATACACGTGAGTTCTAACATGGCTATAAACATACTAACAACATTTAACTGACATTCTAAGCATGATTACTAACAATCTAAATAGGTCTTTCATGATTCATGCATCAAAATAACTAAAAATGCGGAAATAACGTTATATAAACTAAAGTCTTAGTTTGCTAGTTTCTCCAAGATCTCTACTCCAGGTTCCTTCCACACACATCTTCATCATTGCATTGACCTCCAGCCTCCGCTAGTCCACCTTTCCTTTACCTTTATCTGCAGTATAAGGAAAAAGTATCTGTAAGCTCGAGAGCTTAGTAAGAAACCATCTACCTCACTAAAACATGCATACGATGAGTTCATGCTTTTGAAAGATGCTGATTGAAAACATGATGGAGAATGCTAGGCATGGCATACTATCATACTAAACATAGAAACCAAGAGCTAATCATGGCAATAATTAAGTATCAACAAGAAAGGACTAAACTGAAATATAACTGAGTTAAACTAGAGCTGAACTAGAACTGATTTTAAAATATAATCACATGACTGATTGTGAGTTTGGAAAGCTATTATCATAATAGATTAAAATACATAATCATGTTGCTAATGGGCCCGACAACTGTACGTGCTGTGCGCGCATCCCTAACTAGACCCGGGTTTGCAAGTCCCGAATTTAGTAGGGTAACTAGGTTATCTAAACCTAGGGACGACTGTGGGAGCCCAACCCATTGGATATCTAATCTAGTATAGTGCCACTGAAAAGTAAAATACTGAACATAAGCTAATAAATTCTTGTCTTGCTTTTACTAGGTTGTCTAAACCTAGAACTAGGTTATCTAAACCTAGAGGCGACTGTGGGAGCCCTCCCATTGGACATCTAGTCCTGTAAAAGCTGGAGCAAGACTAAATGAGCTATAAAATGCTTCTATTGCATTTATTTGGGCTACTAAAATGACTAAGCTGCATTTTTCTGTGCTAAACCATTTAAATCGAACACTTGGTATGCGCTAATTCGCATCTTTTGTGTCGATAATCTACATATTACTAAACTAATACATGAAATTCACACGAGAGCTACTTATACTGCAGGTGAGGGGTTTCTTACCTCCTGTTCGGATTTTCTTATGATTCTAATCGCTAGATCTCCGGAGGAGACGATCCTTTCGACGATCTTCTCGCGTCCACGCGTTCCTCTCGCGGAGGGGAGCGTCCTCGTGTCGAAGTCGTCGCCAGAAGGTGCCCTTGGGCGAAACTCTAACCTTGCTTGTGGTTGGAGCCGAGAGAGGAAGAGGAAGGGAGAGGGGTCGGCGGAACCTAGGGTGAGGAGAGAAAAGTTACGTTCAAAGAAAAATAACTCTTCACTTAATTCCTCCCTATTTATATTAAGTGGTAATTTGCGGCCCAACTTGAATATAAATTTAATTGTCTCCCTTTCCTTTCAGCACGGCCCTGCTGGGTTCACCTGGTTACTAAGGTTCACCATAAGTCATAGAACCCAATAGGTCTCGGGTTCAATTCCCACGTAGGCTATTTTACGGTTCTATTTGTTTTTGCTACCTTCGCTGCTCTAAAAATTCTATAAAAATATCCTAAAATTCCAGAAAAATCATAGAATATTTCTAAAATAGTTTTGAGAATTTTCGGGCGTTACAACTATCTTGTCATCCATTTTCCAAACCTCATAATCCATATGAGCAGCAATAGATTAGAGTATCCGAATAGACTTAAGCATAGCTACTGGTGAAAAGATTTCCTCATAATCGATTCCCTCTTTCTGAGTATACCCCTTCGTAACAAGCCTTGCTTTGAAGGTATCCACCTTCCCGTCTGTCCCTCTTTTCCTTTTGTAGATCTATTTACATCCAATAGCTTTTACACTATTTGATGGTCCTACTAGCTCCCAGACTTTGTTAGAATATATAGATTCTATTTCTGAATTCATTGCACTTTGCAAAGATGTGCATCTTTATCTTGGAGTGCTTTGTCATATGTTAGGGGGTCAGGTTCATGTTTGCCTGGGATCAAGTCTGACGACTCTCCTAAAAACATGAATCTTTCAAGTTGCCTAACAACCCTCCCACTACGACGAGGTACTGTCTATTGTTGTGTATCATTTGTGATATGTGTTGCAGTTTCTTGTGATATTTCATCTTGCACTGTTGGTACTAGACTAGACGTGCCCTCTCTAATTTCTTCTAGAACAATTTCACTCATGGGCTTATGGTTCATTACATAATCTTCCTCTAAAATCGAGCATTGATGCTAACAATGATCTTCTGATTTTTAGGATTATAAAATAAACCACCTCTTGTTCCTTTAGGATATCCCACAAACAAACAAACTTCTGTACGTGATTCCAACTTGTCAGCGTCTCCCTTCAACACATGTGCTGGACTACTCCAAATTCGAATGTGTTTCAGACTAGGCTTACGCCCATTCCACAATTCCGAATGTACACTTGCTGTTTCCAGAGTATATCCCCAAAATGAATTTGGTAATTATGAATAACTCATCATCTATCTAACCATTTCCATAAGAGTTATATTGTAAAGCCCGAAAAATTCCTGAATTTATTTTAGAATTATTCTATGATTTTTGTGGAATTTTTAGATATTTTTCCGGAATTTTCCGAGTAGCGGAAGTGGCAAAAATAATTAGAACCGTAAAATAGCTTAGGCGGGAATCGAACCCGAGACCTATGGTTTACGGATAAGTTTAGTAACCGGTGAACCCACCAGGGTCGTGCTGAAAGAAAGGAGAACCAAATATATTTATATTAGAGTTGGGTTCATTAAACCACTTAATATAAATAATAAACTTAAGATGGAGTTGGGTTATTTTATTTTGGTTCGGCAAATCCCTCTTCACCGAGACCATTCACGCCGCCCCCTCCTTTTCTTCCTCCTTCTCTCAGCGCCACATCAAGGAAAGGCTAGGGCTTTCTTCCTAGGGTCCCAAGGTTACCATCCGGCAACGATTTCAACACAAGGAAGTTCCCTCCGCGAGTAGAGCACGTGGACGCGAGCGAATCGTCGAGAAATTTGTCTTCACCGGAATTTCTAGCGAAAGGAATTGTAAGAAAACCTTGCGATTGAGGTAAGAAACCCCTCACCTGCAGTATAATTACTCTCGCTTGTTAGTTTTGGCATTAGTTCAGTAGTTTTACAGTTTTCAGTTTTAGGGTGTGCTGTTAGTGCACACCAAACATTCGGTAGAATGCCCAGTTTAGAAGGATGCACCAGTAGGCGTCCTAACAGCATGTAAAATGTATTAGAAACATTTTACTCAGGTTATTATCAGTTATTACAACTATATGGATCAGATATCCATTGGGCGGGCTCCCACAGTAGCCTCTAGGTTCAGATAACCTAGAACAGCAAAGTAAAATAAAACAGTATTCAGTATTTTACTTTTATTCAGTTGGCACTGTACTTGGATCAGATATCCATGGGCTGGACTCCCACAGTCGTCCCTAGGTTCAGATAACCTAGTAACCCTGCTGGATTTGGAACTTGCAATCCCGGGTCTCGTAGGGATGCGCGCACAGTAAGTACAGTTGCCAGGGCCCCAACAGCATGTTTAGTATTTTCATCTATTATATGTATAGTTTTCAAATTTGAAACTAGTGATGAGAACACTAATTTAGCTTTCAGTTCAGTTTAGGTTCAGTTTACATGATTTGAGTTCATGTACAGATTTAGATATATGCATGACTAGTTCAGTTTCATACTCAGTTTATAAGTATGTCATGTTCAGTTTAAAGCATGTTCAATTTATATGCTATACATGTTTCAGTTCCAGTTTATGCTTTTATATGTCATGCCATGTTGCCATGCTCAGTTCAGTTTTCAAACAGCATGTTTTAAAAACATAATCGCATCGTTGCATGTTTTTGTAAGGTAGATGGTTTCTTACTAAGCTTCTTAGCTTACAGATGTTACTTTTCTTATACTGCAGATACCGGTAAAAGAAAAGTGGATTAGCGGAGGCTGGAGGGCGATGCTACGATGATGTGTGTGTGCAAGGGGTTTGGAATAAAGATCCTTGGGATCTATACGCTTTAATTTCAGTTTTAGTACTTAACATGCCTGGTTTTATGACTTAGTCTTGTTACTAGGTGTTACAGCTTAGTAAACTATGTCTTGTTTAGTTTATCATGTTTAGAATGTTAGTATTTACATGCTAGAGTGTTTTTCATGTATCTAGAACTTTTGTATGCGATTTTTGGCACGAATCAGTGCTGGAAATCAGAAATTCTGATTTCGTATCAGACTATCAGAACCTGGATCGGTCAGCAGACCGATCCAGTGCTTTTCCTTCTCCTGGATCGGTCAGCCGACCGATCCAGATGGATACAGTAGCTTACTGTATCTCCCAGGATCGGTCAGCCGATCGATCCCTCCGCGAACAGAGAGTTCGGGACGAATTCAGCAGTCACTGATCGGTCGGCCGACCGATCAGTGAGCCACTGATCGGTCTCACCGACCGATCAGTGAGCAGCTGGATCGGTCGGCAGACCGATCCAGCCAGTGTTCGCGTGGGTGTCAGTGGATCGTTCCACGGACCGATCCAAAGCTCCAGTTTCACCTCCTCAGTATAGCTATGAATATCTAGAAGGTAGTTGGATATGAAATCTCACTCTCACAGAGTTAACAGAGGCAACTACAATAGTTTAGTAAAATTTTATTTTACCAGTTTCCGCACAGTACAGCACAGTAGTTTCAGTAGTTAATGTAGCGATCCGGCTCACAGCTTAGTACCCAGGAGTTGGGTCGTTACACATATTCCTTCGTTCTGCCACACTATTCTGTTGGGATGTACCAGGTGCAGACAATTGGGATTGAATCGGTAACATCCCACCCTCCTCACTACTAGACTGTGAGGGTGGAGCGCTACTGGACTACTAACTTTACTTAACTATCCTTGTTCACATGTTGATAGAAATTCCTAAAACTCTCGGAGGACTCAAAACATACAATTAACTAGCAGCGGAAGACTAAATGACTCATCTAATACATTCTTAATAAATGGCAATCTTAATAAATTCTTATGCTAAATCCCAAGGCTTCTATAGTCCACACATCACACATCCATCCGCACCTCCTTGTCGCCTTCCTTTGCTATAACTTTTCCTTTCCTTTATCTGCAGTAAGAGGAAAATGCATCTATAAGCAAAATTGCTTAGTAAGCGCTATCTAACTCACAAAACTCGAATATGCATGTGAATATACTAAAATCTAAAAGTTGAATGCTCAAAAGGAAAACTGCTCATGCTCATCTACAAGCAACAGAAACATACTGAAAAGCAAATCTATACAATCATGCTAGCATAAAGAACTAACTTGCTGAATTTTAAAACACTTTCTGAATCTTATTTCACTTGTTTAAAAACTTATACTTTAATACTTCAAAATAATAATCAACTTTCTTCTTGGGCCGAGCAACTGTACTTGCTATGCGCGCATCCCTAACTAGACCCGAGATAGCTGGTCCCGAATCTAGTAGGATTTACTATTGTAACGACCCGACCCATTTGGCGGCCCATTTGGCAGCCCATTTGACGACCGACGGGTCGTCGACCGTCGGCCGTGCCGTTACTACTAGGTTATCTAAACCTAATGACGACTATGGGAGCCCAACCCAAGGACAACTGAGAGTCCAGCACAGTGCCACTGATAAAAGTAAAATACTTGTTATCTTTTAATACTTCTAATATATAATGCCTCGGCATTTTAACAAGCACCTTGTGTGCCAAAAATCCCTAAAGTCTTGACTTTGAGTTCTACTTAAGGCCTTGGCCTTTTTCTTTCTTTTCTTTATCTTGCTTATACTTGTTAATACCTCTATTAAAAAGGTGTCTCATACAAAACTGCCCTAAAATGCTTATTAACTCTGCACTGAAATGCTTAACAGAATTGCATGGAAATACTTAATAGAACTGTACAGAAATGCTTATTGAAACTGCACTAAAACTAAATCTGCATACAAGCGTAATCAAATCTGCCTACAAACTTAATCAAAATTCTGTACTATAAGCTTAATCAAAATTCTGCACTATAAGCTTAATCAAAATTCTGCACTATAAGCTTAATCAAATCTGCCTACAAACTTAATCAAAATTCTGCACTATAAGCTTCATCAAAATTCTACACTATAAGCTTAATTAAAATTCTACACTATAAGCTTAATCAAATCTGCACTATAATCTTACATAAAAATCTGTACTATAAGTTCCACCAAAAATATGAAAGTAAAGTTTCTATCCTTAATTTACGTCATCAACATTTGATCATCATCTTTTCTGAATCTAATATTCCCTTAAATTTATGCATTCTTTTCCCATAAATTAATCAATATGATATCTGTCTCATGCTCACTGCATAAGAAAACAATTTACTCCTTTCCAAATCTGAATTAACTAAATTTAGTTTCATGGTAGCAGCACCAATCAAACAATAAGGAATAAACTAAACCACATATTCAAATTAATTAAAACCTCTTCTCATCTTCTTTATAAAACTCACGGCAGGAAATCTTCAAAATCATTAATCTTTGCGGCATGCGTCGGAAAGCAAGAACACATGAATCCGAAACTACTCTACTGCAGGTGAGGAAACACTTACCTTGCTTCTTGGACTTACAACCGAAAAAAAGGGCTTCTAGGACCTTGGCCGGCCACCGGAGACGATGCCCTAACTCCCTTTTGTTTTCTGCCCGAGCTCCGCCATCGTACGCAGAAGAGAAGGAGAGAATGGTTTAAGTCACGGGAAAACAGAGCATCAACTTATCCCTTTTTATAACTTAATATTTCTGTTAACTCCTTAAATAAATTTTTCTATCTTTTCTAAACAGATTTGTCCGTTTGCATTCTTGGTCCGTCGAATTTGCCCCCGGTTAGAGGTTGCGGGTTCGATTCCTCAGCCGAACCTTTTTCTCCTATTTATTTCCTATTTATTAATTACTACTTAAATAAATTTTGTTCCTTCTTTTAATTAGCATCGCTCGCTGGAACACTTGGTCAGTTGCGCTTTGCTAAAATCAGGGGTCACGAGTTCGATTCCTCAGCCGAATCCGTTTTATTCCAATTTATCTCTTATTCTTTAACTACTGCTTAAATAGGTTTTTCTCCTTCATTAATCAATAATGTCCGTTGGAACAGTTGGTCAGCCACGCCTTGGTTAAGGCTTGGCTCGTGGGTTCAAATCTCGGCTGTAACCTTTTTCTTCCTATTATTTCCTGTTATCAACTTCTACTACTTAAATATATTTCATGCTTCTTTTAATTAGCAATGACTGCTTGCACACTTGGTCAGCCGGACTCGCTTAAAGCTTGGTTTGGCCGGAGGTCTCGGCTTGGACATTTTTTTGTCGAAACTTCTTTCGTTTAGTAAAAATATCAAACGACCTCCAAAAATTGCATAAAAATACTCTAAAAATTTCTAAAAATCTCTAGAATATTTATAAAGTATTTTTAAATATTTTTAACCACTATTAGGACTTGTAATGAGGAAATTTTGGGTCGTTACAATTCCCCATATCTTATAAAAAGTTCATCCTCGAACTTAGAATAATTTCGGATATTTCCGTCTCATACTATCCTCATGCTCCCAAGTAACTTCCTCGTGCTTCTGGTTCTGTCAGATGACCATCACTAGTGGTACTTCTTTGTTCCTTACTCTCTTAACTTTCCTATCCACTATCACCCATAACTTCTCTGTCCTTTTTTTTCTCCTGTACTTGGTCCTCAGTACAAGCGGTACGAGGATGTCCTCTTCTTGACATCTAGTTATGTAGAAAGAAACTAAGTAGAATTCTTAACTTTATAAGCACTTCTAAACATCTCCCTATTCTGTTTATATAATCTAATACTTCTAAGGATTTCTCTTTACTGTAAAGAATAAAGAAAGTATACAAAAAAAAATTTAAATACTTTCTTACTTGAAGACGGTAAGGTTGATGCTGATGTGTGATGCTGGAGAATAGGAACTGCTCTGATACCAACTTGTAACACCCCACCCTCCTCACTACTAGACTGTGAGGGCGGAGCGCTACTGGAATACTAACTTTACTTAACTATCCTTGTTCACATGTTGATAGAAATTCCTAAAACTCTCGGAGAACTCAAAACATACAATTAACTAGCATCGAAAGACTAAATGACTCATCTAATACATTCTTAATAAATGGAAATCTTAATAAATTCTTATGCTAAATCTCAAGGCTTCTATAGTCCACACATCACACATCCATCCGCACCTCCTTGTCGCTTTCCTTTGCTATAACTTTTCCTTTCCTTTATCTGCAGTAAGAGGAAAATGCATCTATAAGCAAAATTACTTAGTAAGCGCTATCTAACTCACAAAACTCGAATATGCATGTGAATATACTAAAATCTAAAAGCTGAATGCTCAAAAGGAAAACTACTTATGCTCATCTACAAGCAACAGAAACATACTGAAAAGCAAATCTATATAATCATGCTAGCATAAAGAACTAACTTCCTGAATTTTAAAACATATTCTGAATCTTATTTCACTTGTTTAAAAACTTATACTTTAATACTTCAAAATAATAATCAACTTTCTTCTTGGGCCCGACAACTGTACTTGCTATGCGCGCATCCCTAACTAGACCCGAGATAGCTGGTCCCGAATCTAGTAGGGTTTACTATTGTAACAACCCGACCCATTTGGCGGCCCATTTGGCAACCCACGGGTCATCGACCGTCGACCATCGGCCGTGCCGTTACTACTAGGTTATCTAAACCTAGGAACGATTATGGGAGCCCAACCCAAGGACAACTGAGAGTCCAGCACAGTGCCACTGATAAAAGTAAAATACTTGTTATCTTTTAATACTTCTAATATATAATGTCTCGGCATTTTAACAAGCACCTTGTGTGCCAAAAATCCCTAAAGTCTTGACTTTGGGTTCTACTAAAGGTCTTGGCCTTTTTCTTTCTTTTCTTTAGCTTGCTTATACTTGTTAATACCTCTATTAAAAAGGTGTCTCATACAAAACTGCCCTAAAATGCTTATTAACTCTGCACTGAAATGCTTAATAGAATTGCATGGAAATACTTAATAGAACTGTACTGAAATGCTTATTAAAACTGCACTAAAACTAAATCTGCATACAAGCGTAATCAAATCTGCCTACAAACTTAATCAAAATTCTGCACTATAAGCTTAATCAAATCTGCCTACAAACTTAATCAAAATTCTTCACTGTAAGCTTAATCAAATCTGCCTACAAACTTAATCAAAATTATGCACTATAAGCTTAATCAAAATTCTGCACTTTTAGCTTAATCAAAATTCTGCACTATAAGCTTAATTAAATCTGCCTACAAACTTAATCAAAATTCTGCACTATAAGCTTAATCAAAATTCTGCACTATAAGCTTAATTAAAATTCTGCACTATAAGCTTAATCAAATCTGCACTATAATCTTACATAAAAATCTGCACTATAAGTTCCACCAAAAATCTGAAAGTAAAGTTTCCATCCTTAATTTACGTCATCAACATTTGATCATCATCTTTTCTGAATCTAATATTCCCTTAAATTTATGCATTCTCTTCCCATAAATTAATTAATATGATATCTGTCTCATGCTCACTACATAACAAAATAATTTATTCCTTTCCAAATCTGAATGAACTAAATTTAGTTTCATGGTAGCAGCACCAATCAAATAATAAGGAATAAACTAAACCACATATTCAAATTAATTAAAACCTCTTCTCATCTTCTTTATGAAACTTACGGTAGGAAATCTTCAAAATCATTAATCTTTGCGGCATGCGTCGGAAATCAAGAACACATGAATCCGAAACTACTCTACTGTAGGTGAGGAAACACTTACCTTGCTTCTTGGACTCACAACTGAAAAAAAGGGCTTCTAGGACCTTGGTCGGCCGCCGGAGACGATGCCCTAACTCCCTTTTGTTTTCTGCCCGAGCTCCACCATCGTACGCAGAAGAGAAGGAGAGAATGGTTTAAGTCATGGGAAAACAGAGCATCAACTTATCACTTTTTATAACTTAATATTTCTGTTAACTCCTTAAATAAATTTTTCTATATTTTCTAAACAGATTTGTCCGTTTGCATTCTTGGTCCGTCGGATTTGCCCCCGGTCAGAGGTTGCGGGTTTGATTCCTCAGCCGAACCCTTTTTCTCCTATTTATTTCCTATTTATTAATTACTACTTAAATATATTTTGTTCCTTCTTTTAATCAGCATCGCTCGCTGGAACACTTGGTCAGTCGCGCTTTACTAAAATCAGGGGTCGTGGTTTCGATTCCTCAGCCGAACCCTTTTTATTCCAATTTATCTCTTATTCTTTAACTACTGCTTAAATAGATTTTTCTCCTTCATTAATCTATAATGTTCGCTGGAACAGTTGGTTAGCCACGCGTTGGTTAAGGCTTGGCTCGTGGGTTCAAATCTCGGCTGTAACATTTTTCTTCCTATTATTTCCTGTTATCAACTTCTACTACTTAAATATATTTCATGCTTTTTTTAATCAGCAATGACTGCTTGCACACTTGGTCAGCCGGACTCGCTTAAAGCTTGGTTCGGCTGGAGGTCTCGGGTTTGAATCTCGGCTTGGACATTTTTTTGTCGAAACTTCTTTCGTTTAGTAAAAATACCAAACGACCTCCAAAAATTACATAAAAATACTCTAAAAATCTCTAGAATATTTCTAAAGTATTTCTAAATATTTTTAACCACTATTAGGACTCGTAATGAGGAAATTTTGGGTCGTTACAGAATCCCAGCTTCTGATAAGTAATTCCTAAACTCTCCAAAGAGGTATTCGCCACCACGATCAGACCGTAGTGTCTTGATACTTTTACCATGACGTTTCTCCATATCAGCCTTGTACTCTTTGAACTTATCAAAGCATTTAGACTTGTGGCGCATCAAGTAAATGTACACATATCTCAATTACTCATCTATAAAAGAGACAAAATATTCGAAACCACCTCCTACTTGAATAGACATATGACCACACAAATCAGAATGAACTAGTTCCAACACATCTTTGGCTATATACCCCTTGGCCTTAAAAAGGTCTCTTGGTCATTTTACCTTCCAAGCAAGATTCGCAAGTTGGAAAGTTTTCCAACACTAATGAACCCAAGAGTCCATCGGCTATTAGCCTTTGAATCCTACTCAAGTTTATATGACCAAGCCTTAGATGCCAAAGATATGTTTGGTTCATTTCTGAAGGTTCCTTACTCTTATTAGATTTAGAAGATGCGTTATTAATTTTCATTTGTTACATCGTGGGAGTTATTGGATTTAGAGTATATAAATTTCCAACGAACGTACCAGAACAAATAACTTTCCTATTTATCTTGATAACACCTTTGCTATCATAAATAGACAGAATATCCATCAAGTTCTTTCTAAAACTTGGTACGTAAAGACAATTTCTTAAAACTAATATTTTATTCCTATAAACATCTCCCACTGCAGCAGCTGCTACTTCTGTGTCATTGTCCATGTAAACAGTGATTTCTCCTTCGTGTAGTTGTCGGGTTTCCTGGAACCCTTGCAATGATTTGCAGATATGATCAGTGGTTATCATATCTACATGCTAGGTACCGGTAGATAACACCACTAAACATATTCCAACTACTAGAGAATAAGATATACCTATATTGTTCTCTTCCTACAAGGACAGTCCGCCTACAAATGTCCAGACTGCTTGCAAATGAAGCACCTGCCTTTCAGCTTCTTCATTCCTGCTTTCAGTCCAGTACCTAGAGATCATACAGTCTTGCCTGTCAGTCCGATTCTAGTTTCCGAAGAGTTCCTTGAGATTGTACATCATGTCATGGCCAGTAGGCATGGTCTGATGCTGATGTTGCAGCACATTTTGATAGAAAAGCCAAATGTAACTCCGCGCCATCTCATCTGCCTTGACCCATTTCTTATGATACTCAATATCCTCTTCACTAGAATCACTATTAGGCACATTAGGGCATACCTCTAACAGTACAAACTTATAGCCTTCAGCGGTTAGGGCAATATCCAGATTTCTTTTCCAATCTATGTAATTGGGATCAGTAAGTTTGTTCTCTTTCAGTATAATAGCCAGTGGGTTGAAAGTCATCCTAAGAATCACAAAAAAACTTTTGGTCAAGACTCTAAATTTAGAATGATATTGATTCCTCAAATAATACTATTTAAATTTACCAACACCTCAAAACACCGTGAATTTTGCATGCCACGTTAGTGTGGACATATACAAATTCAAACATTTGTAAGAGGAGGTTTTACCCATTAATTTTATTATCTTGTCATCTTAACTTTATGACAAATAAAATTAATAGTTGGTATTCCTTTGGTCACACAAATAATAGCAGTGACTTCGTTAGGGAGGATAGTATTAAATGTGCCTAAGTGTATACCATTACTTGATACTTAGTCCATTAAATAGGAATGTGCCCCTTCAGTTGGAGAAGATCACACGCTCCTAAATAATTTCTTATAACCATCCATAAAGGAAGTTTGATCTAGTGATCTGCAAACAAACTCATCCGTTGTGGAGGGAGGCACTCAGAGCCAACACGTAAATTTGTTGCATCACTTACAAACCAGTAATGGAGACCGTAGAATTTATTTGCTAATCCCTCTCCCACTTAGTTATTTAAGGTGAGGAATTTTAACCATGCACACATACACCACAACAAATAAAGCAATAAATATAGGAAAATAATTTTCCAACTATTATGGCATTTTCCATCGCTGCCCTCCGTGTGCTGCCAACCCTAGCTGCTGCTATCTTTAGCCACCGCAATCGGGTCTAGTCGCCGCATCCATCTTGCATCCTTATTTGGCTGTGCCTCTGGTCCTCAAATAGTACCACGCTTCGCAAGGATACGATCCGCGATAAAAATAGAATTTTACATTTATCGATCATATATTCCACAAGGGAATGTACATGTAATCTAGACTGAAACAAAAATGTAAAATTCTAAAACTAATATAGCTGCTACTGTATTTAATACATACAATCATGCACACACATAAAATACCCTTGACATGTCCAAGGGTCCAATCACACACAATCACTATAAACCATAATAGTTGGAGCCTGCAACCACAGAGTTAGCATATCCTACAATTATCCTAACTAAATTATGTATGACATGTGCATAATTAAACTAAAAACCAAACACACAGAGGCAAACCCTAGCTCTGATACCAATTGTTGGTTGCTACTCGAAATATCGTACTGGCCCCCCTGTATAAAAATTTTGTACAAGTCTTGAACCTTTCCTAACAACCTATTGTGTTCTTTAGAAATTAAATTAGGAATCGTAAACAGAACTTAACATTATTAATTCCAAATTCAATTTATCTATTCTTAAAGGTTTAGACATGGATCGCAAATGATGCTTAACATTCTTAATCCAAATCCACCTATGTTACAAATTTGATTAAATATTTATTTCAGAGATCGGCTTCCAGGTTAAACATGGCAAGGCACTAGGCCTTCTTGGTTATGGGAGCATCCACCACTTCCTAGACAAAGCCTTTCAACGAAATTCAATATTTAATCTCCTTATAGTAACCTAGGTTTAACCATTAAGAACAATCGAATCACAAGATTGAAAAAAACAAAAGAAATACAAACTCGAATCATTAATTCGAAACCTAGAAACATTAGCCTCTTGTATTTGGTATTTCAAGATCTAAACAAAAGAATAAACTAGTTATGATGCGGAAACTAATAACTAATTATACCTTTTGTAGCTTATAGACCTCACGATCTTCTATCGTATTCCTCTTCTTATCTCGGGCGTCGTGTGGGCGACGATCTACCGAGATGAGAATCCACCCAAGCCTCCTTCTTCTCCTTGCAAGTTTCGATCACCAACAAACTTCGTGAGATGAAGAACTTTGGCCACCAACCAAGCTCCAAGGGATGCTAAGAACCCAAGCCTCCTTTCTCTACTTCTTCTCCAAGCAAAGTCTGGCCACCAACAAGCTCCTTGAGAGTTGATGTCACCGGCCACCAAAGAAGAAGAAAAGGAGGAGAGGAGGAAGATGAGGGCTGGCCACCACCAAGGAATTGAGGAGAGGAATAATAGAAGTCTCTTTTTTATGTGAGGTGAGGCACCTCTATCCTCTCTTTTATATTCCTTGGTCTTGGCAAATAAGGAAAGTTTTAATTAAAACTTTCTTAATTTCCTTGCCAATGAAAGGAAAATTTAATTAAAAATTCCTTTATTCTATTACTATGGTCAGCCCCTACAACTCTTCCAAACAAGGAAAGTTTTAAACACAAAATTAAAACTTCCTAATTTGTTTCCAAAAATTTTTAAAATAAAAATTTCTCTTTTAAAAATTCCCTTCATGGTTGGTTATAAAAGGAAACTTTTATAAATTAAAATCTCTCTATTAAAACATGTGGATGATTACAAAAAGAAAAGTTTTCTCCAAAATTAAAATCTTCCTTTTAACTACAAAGAAGGAAAGATATCAAATCTTTCTCTTAATCTTTTGTAGAAAGCTATAAAAGGAAAGATTTAAATTTTAAAACTCTCTTTTAAAATAATGAGGATGGCTACAAAAAAGGAAAGTTTTATCAAAAATTAAAATCTTTCTTTTAACTACAAATAAGGAAAGATATCAAATATTTCTCTTAATCTTTTGTAGAAAGCTATAAAAGGAAAGATTTAAATTTTAAACTCTCTTTTAAAACCATGGTTTCCACATAAGGAAAGATTTTAAAATAAACTCCTTTTATTTTTTATGTGGCCGTCCACCTAAGCTTGAGCTCCAAGCTAAGGCCGGCCACCACTTGGTCCATCCAAGGCTTATCTTGGTCGGCCCTTGCTTGGGCTCCAAGCTTGGCTTGGCCGGCCATCTAAGGATGGGTAAGAAGGTGGGTATAAGACTTTATAAATAAGAGGCTACGACAGGGACCGAGAGGAGGAATTGGTTTTGGTCTCCCGATGAACTTGAGCTTCTCGTGTTTGCCCCGAACACCCAACTCGAGTTCATCAATAATAACTCATACCACTAAAGAGTTATTATTGAACTACCGCACCAATCCTATATTACTATATGGGCTCCTTCTTAGCATGAGTATGTTAATCTCCCTGTGTTTAAGATATTGAATGTCCACTAATTAAATGAGTTACTGATAACTCACTTTAATTAATATCTAGCTCCAAGAGTAGTACCACTCAACTTTATCATCATGTCGGACTAAATCCACCTGCAGGGTTTACATGACAATACTTATAAGCTCCTCTTGGGGACATTATCAACCTAGATTACTAGGACACAGTTTCATTCTATAATCAACAACACACCATATAAATAATACCATTTCCCAACTTATCGAGCTTATTGATTTATCGAACTAAATTGCACCCTTTGATAAATTAAAGAAATGAATATTGAGTATATGTGCTTGTTATTATATCATGATTAATATCACACACTTCCATAATAACAAAGGTCTTGTTCTTTTATGCAGTCAGTATAAAAAGAACTTACCTTAAATGGTCCTGCTCAATACACTCAGAGTGTACTAGTGTAATTTTATAATCAAGATAAACTAATATCAAATTACACTACGACTATTCCAATTGTTTGTTCATATCTATCTTAGTCGTGAGCTACTGTTTATAATTTATAAGGAACTGATAACATGATCTTCTGTGTGTGACACCACACACCATGTTATCTACAATATAAATTAATTGAACAACTACACTTAGCATATAAATGTAGACATTTGACCAATGTGTTTCTTATTTCTAAATAAATATTTATACAAAAAGTTAGGCTTTTAGTATACATTCCAACAAATATCGCGTTGTCGTTTGCTCCTCGATCTCAGATAGATCATTCCTAGCAATAAGTTGATAGAATTCCTCCATATAATCGTCGATGGTTCTAGTCCCTTGCCTCAATGTATGGAGCCATTGAAACAACGTTTGTGTGTAGCCAAAGGGAAGAAAGTGGGTTCTCATCAATTTTTTCAATTCTTCCCAATCGGTGATTTTGGATTTACCTTGTCTCTCTCGTGAATACCGAAGTTGCTCCCACCATGCTGAGGCTCGGCCTTTGAACTTGATAACGACCAATTTTACTTTGACGTGATCATGTACTTCCTTGTACTCAAAAATCCTCTCTACTTCGTTGAGCCAATCAATGAAACCTTCCACTTGTAATGTGCCAAAAAAATCAAGAAGATCAACTCGGAAACCAAAGTCCCCATATCATTCCTCTCGACCACGGTGTTCTCAGTACGTAGTATGATGGTGGTATGGATTCTCAAAAGTGGACTTAGAGTTACGATCAGAGATCTCACGATCTTCAAAATCACGTGTTGCCAGACGTTGGGTTAATTTTGCAACTTGCTTTTGTAAATCCTCAATCATCATTACATCCTGGATATTACGATCACAGTGTTGGGCTTCCTCATTTGGAACCTACCAATTGCGACCATGACCATGTCCACGATGACCCTCCATGGATCTTAATGAGCTTTGATACCAACTGACGCTAAGCAAAATATGGATTATTCTGGGACATGAAGTTACAGAGGGATTAAGAAGAATCAAGAGAGAAATAACGAAATAAGAAGTAGCTCAAGATAGGTTTCAAAAAACCTTCTTGAGAAAATAAGAGCAGAAAATAAAGAACAAAAGAGATATAGTCGTAACATGGCTTAAGAGAAACCAATTGATTTAATATCAAAATAACTTATCCCCAAACATCATCTAAGCATAGGTTTATATAGCTCTCAAAACCCTCAAAAAAATCTAAACATAAAAATAACTAACTAGACTTATTCCCTAAGATTTAGGATAAATTAATTATCAAGACTCGGTTCCTAAGATTTAGGATAAAATTAAATATAAAAGAATAAACTAAACTTAATTAACGGTTAACTATTTAAAAAAAAATAATTTTGGATTCTCTCCTGCATCATCAACCCTGCAATAACAGTGGCACAATTTAAACACTTTCTATGTTACAACTTGGTTTTCAGATTATTCTCGAATAATTTATGATATCTATTGTTACTAAGATGCTTGAAAGATAAGGAAACAAATCAACAAATATTTTACTAAAGATTGAATTGTCTAAAATATAGACCACATTTAAACATCTAAAATATATTTCATTGCATTTAGAATCAAAGTGTTTAAGAGTATACAGGTAGTTAAACTTAGTTCATTCATGGAACAACTTGAATAACTTTCTAATGATTCAATACTTCTTTTCCTTGGAACAAGAAGCCCAACCAATTCACTAACCAATCTTATAGAGAAGTGCAATCCAGTTACCACCAGTACAGTGCTCTTCAATGTAAGCCATGAGTTTAGCGTCCTCCGTAGGGTGAGTTTGGTTTGGGATAATCGATGAAAACCTTGGTTATCCATTTTAGGTTATATTATATAATCTCGTTTGGTTTAGGTAATGATCGATTCCCAAGTTATCCTGCATGACCGCCACGTCAAGAAATGTCAGCAAATAGGTAATGTATCCCGGAATCATATTACCACCAAATTCTAAGATTTTTGTTGATTCCCCGGTTAACGAGAATAAGTCATGGGCGAAAGGTTGCCAAACGCGATCAGCAAGGAGGGCAACCAGTTGTCGATCATGGAACATAATCAACAAGCAAGGGTAGAGGCGACGCCGACGTCTCACATGGATGTAGGTGATCGACAGGCAGTGGTTGCTCGTAAGACGCTAGCAATAAAGCTACAGGCACTCGCGAGGATCAGCTAGCATGGGCAAAGGTGACATCGGTGTCTCATGTGGATGGAGGCGACTGGCAGGCAGCAACTGCACGTGAGATGCCTGCAACAACGCTATAGGCGCTCGTGAAGAACTCTAGTACGGGTTGTCGACATCGCGTGGCTCAGGAAGAAGAGGCATGGGGCGACGGCGTCTCTCATGGACGGAGGTGACGCCGACTACTCCAGTCGATAGCACTTGGTTGCCAGCTGCTCCAGCAATAGCAGGAGCTCGCGAAGAACTTGCATCGGCATCTCACATGGCTCAAGAAGGAGAAGGATGGGGAGTCGGTGTCTCGCATGGATTGAGGCGACATTGGCATCTCATGTGCACTCGATCACTAAAGCTCCAACGACAGCACTCGCTTGCTCTGAGAAGGAAGAGAGCGACACAGAAGCTTTTAATTTTCTAAACTTAGATTAAATTTTTAATCAACTCCCAGTTTATTTAGGATAGTCAGATAGGCTTTACTAGTTTAACTTATTTATCCTATTAAAATATTAAATTTTAAAAAAAAATCAAATAAATTTTATATATTCATATAAATTTATTTCCTTAGTAATTATGAATTATATTATTATTATTTAAATAAATTATTCAACTAGGTTATACACTAAAACCTCTAAACAAACAAGTGTTTATTGTGTTACTTCGGATTGAACCAAATAATATTAGGTTATGTTTTATTCCCCATAATCTAGTTATGTGATTACCTAGTAATTGTTGGTATAGGGAGAACCAGATGATCGAACCTGAGTTTTAATTATGGCAAAGGGTTTAAAAGTTAAGATGTTTTATTATATAACAAGTGTTATTGAGCTTACAGGAAAGTCCTAAGTACTCTTAGGCAAAAGTCCTAGTGATTCTAGACAGGTGGAAAACTATAGGAGGAAGTGACCTTAGGTCCTAGGGGGAGGTAACTCTAGGTTATGGAAAGTCTTAGCTGTAGCTAGACAATGAAGTCCTGGTCCAAGGGACTAGGCAAAGTCTTGGCGGGTTGAGGATGTTGGGTGATATCCTAGAGTCGAGGACTCTAGGTGAAAATTTTGGGGGTCGCAGACACTAGATGGAAGACTGGACGGATCAAGGATCGGACATTCAGCATGAAGTTCTAACGTCTCAGGCGCTAAGCAAAAGTCCAGACGGTCTGGAGAACAGGCCTGGCAAAAGGTAAACTCTCTTGAGAGGAGTAGGTGAGGGTGCGTTCCCCATTGACGGAACAGTAGGCGTCAGTTTAATCTAGGATTTTCAAAAAATCTGAAAGTCAGAGCTGGACAATCCGAAGATTGTTAAGAAGTTTTATTATTCACATTTAATTGTGCTAACTTTGTCTTGTAGGATAGGTTTTGTATTTTGGACTAACATGCCTTGCAAGGAGTGAAAAGTACAAAATAAGCTCGAATAAACAGTGCTCAAGGCATCTCCGGGGAGGTTGGAGTCACCTCGAGCACCTTGGCTAAAGACTCGCGTAGAGAGGTGGGGAGGCGCCTTCCGTGTGCCTAAAGGCACCTTGGAGTTAGGATGGAAGGAGCCTTAGAATGAATGAACAACGCAGGCTGCGAAGCTTATCGACATCGAGGAGTTGGGGATAACTTTCACAGCTGGAGGCGCCTTCCATGGGGTTGAAGGCGCCTTCAATAGCCCAAATAAGGCTGGTTCGATCAGACACTCATGAACAACTCATTCTTACGATTCTTCCCTTGCGCACTATTTCAAGGATGATCCTGCGACTCCGAGACGCGACTCTGACAACCGAAAGCAAGATTCTCCGAATTCCAAAAGTCGTCAGTATAATTATTGTAAAGCATTCAAATTATATTTTTATTGTACTCATCCTTGTAATTGAAATTTTTGAATTGATAGTGAATTGCCTAACGAAAGCGATCAACGATCACATGCCTTAGAGTAAGAGTCGTCACATGCTCCGAACTAAGTAAAACCAATACTTGTTAGCGTTTGTTTTATTTTACTTTCTATTTCTGCTGTGTGATTCTGATCGACTGCTTTCTGAAAAGTATGAAAAAACTACGAGTGCTATTCACCCCCTAGCACATCTCAATCCTATAGTAATCATATAACTAAGGTTATGCATGATAACCTTGAACCAAACACACCCTTAAGATTTTTGTCTTAAGTTTAATATATAGATGTTGCATCTATTGTTAGCTTATTGTGTTTGTCAAGTCTATTCGTTAGGTTTAATGTATTGATTATGTGAACTATTTTATCTTAGTTATAATGTAATAATTTAATGTATTAATTATGTGAGTTGCTTCATATTAATTATAATGTAATAATTTTATTACTCACGGAGGAACGTTGAAAACTGAAAGTGGGATTTTTGTTTAATTTGCGAAGAAGGGTAGTCATATATTTCAAATAAGATGTAATATTACCAGAAACATTCAATTCAAGAAGCAATATATGTTGAACCAATATGCATGTCTAGTATGTAAGGTTTTTGCTTTTATATAGAATTAACATGGATCCAAAGTTTGTGGATTATATCTACATATTTTTTATTTGAAATGTATGATACATTTCTATTTTAATAGTAAGAATATTGATTAATTATATTTTTATGGTATTTTAATTAGTGTTATTTTTAAGAGTTTAATTAAGAAAATAGTGGTATAAATATAATAGACAACGCTTTTATAAATATAAAAATTAATGATTTTTATCTTTTACTAAAAAGTTATATTTTAAAAAAGATAATATTTTTTTATTCATTAAAAAAATATTGTCTTTTGTTAAATAAAAAAAAGATAACACTTTTATTATGTTATATAAACTTGTAGAAAGCGTTGTCTTTATAAAATAAACAATCCTTTTTATGTGTTCCAAAAGTGTTATCTTTATAAAAAAAAATAATAACACATTTTATGTGTTACAAAACGTCGTCTTTACAAAATATGACAACTTTTTTATGTGTTGTTTTTTAGAGGATTTGTAAAGACAACTTTTTTATGTGTTGTTTTTTGGAGGATTTTTAACAATAGTATTTTTAACGCATAAAAAGGACGAGAGTCTTTCCTTACAAATGCAAGTGGACAGCAGAAGATTCTTGATGCAACATGGATACGTTAGTTGATCCGCGCATGCTGCTTGCATTGGAAAAATACAGCATCAGGCACCTGATTTCATAATAATATAGCCAAGTATAATGTAAGTGATTCACATGCTTGATCATGCAACCAATTGCAGACTGGAGGTAACGATATGATCAGGCAAAAAAATATATAGAGAGGCTGGGGACAACTCAAGTCGTATCATTAAAAAAATGTCTAAATAAGGAGATATCACTTGAATCGTACACCTTTGAAGTTGTCGGATTGGCATAAGAAGGTGACGGCATTCAACAAGCTTGACATATCATTAGTTAACTAATTTCACAATCATCACTTCCCAGGGCCGCAACTGAAGGGGAGTTGTATGGTCATGGTCTTTCAGATCTCTAAGAGTCATTAGGACATTTAGTTTGTACAATTTTGTCATTATTTTATTCTTATTTGAAAGATTAATCATGCATTAATTGGAATATGTGCACTAGGGTCCACAATCAGGCTTCAAATTAATGCATCTGGCTTGCGTCTTTTATCATTATCATCAAACCAAGCTGAGTCTCTGACAGAGTTTACGCCAGTTGAAATCGGTCGCATCTTCTTAACAATCCAAAGAATGTATCCATCTACTTGGGGATGGCAGTGCATGATGAACGGTTCTGTTTTTACTACTGAAAGTTGCAGCATGTCCATCCATCTAAATTCATTTTGCAATGGCAATGTTGGTAGAACGTGGCAACTAAGAAATATTTTTATCTCTCTTCTTTTGGTTGAAGAAGTTATGACCCAGCATGAAAAAGTGCTAACTCTCCATCACTGTCAAAATACCTGGTCATTCTAGAGTACAAAATGTTAAATATATGTAATAGAAAAGAGTTTGTGAATGGGACTAGTCTCATATGGAAAGTTTTAAGATATATTAGTTGTATTATATTGATTCATATGTATTGTTATGTATTGTTGATGTGATTAAATATATGGGAAGAGATTTTCTCTTATGTGTGGATGCAAAGGCGGTTCAAATCCAAAGTCTGGATTTGTACTAAACCAAGTTGACTTGTATGTGACCCAATGCAGGATCGAACGAGGCAAAATTTGCCCAAGCATTAAACTATTATTAATAGCGGTTTCGTAACTTCGCGGATAGTAATAGTCACCATCTATCATTAATCCTTTGGTATTGAATGGTCATTACTCGTCATTAAATGCTGGTAAGGGATGGTGCTCTTATATAAAGGGAGACCATGGTGTTGA
Organism: Zingiber officinale; assembly: GCF_018446385.1. Taxonomy (NCBI): domain Eukaryota; kingdom Viridiplantae; phylum Streptophyta; class Magnoliopsida; order Zingiberales; family Zingiberaceae; genus Zingiber; species Zingiber officinale. The sequence goes on from NC_055986.1 coordinate 55,985,061, forward strand.
GCAAGATACACAGAAAAGAAGCAGTAGTTCTCCACTTCCGTTCCCCTCTTCCTTTGTCATGTAACTCTTGCTCGACAGAGTGCTCGTGATAGTAGTCGGGTACCACTCAGTTTGTCGTGACCACTAGTGTTTGGTGAGAATCACGGTTAACCATTGTATCTTGGGAAACAAATGACCCGAGTAAACCTTGAAGCACAGCCGAAGGTGGACGAATATGTTTCAAGAAAACTACAACCCTCGCAGGCCTCGGTCCATTCGCCCGCTCGACTCGTTCTGTGGCCTAGGCGGCACTGTTCACGGACTGCTCTTCCTAGTCAGCTGATCTACCCGGTCGATCGTTCGCCCGTTCGGCCATTCGCTCACGCGGCCGCCCGCTCGGCCGTTCAGCCTCTCTACTCGCCTATTCACTCATTCAGTTGCTCTGCTCGACCGACCACTTGCCTGCTTCGCTCGTCCGACCGCTTGCTCACTCAGCCACTCGATTTTTCTATTCGGCCGATCAAATACCCGGTCGATCTGCCCACTCGACCTTTTTGTCTGCTCAATCAATATGCACTCAGCACTTGACAGAAACCAGCTCCCCGCTAGGTAACTTGAAAATTTCAACTCAAATCATCTCGATAGATAAATTTTATTTTATTTTATGAATTTAAATTCGACTAATTTTAAATATCTTCGATAGATTATCCAACACAAAATGCTCCGATCCATCATTAGGTTGGCCCCAGTGTTTTGGATCCAGTAATCACAGCTTCAATCCACATGGTTGAGGACCATCATTATTGTGGACAAATGGCTCTTAGAAGACTCAAAACCACAAGGTATAATAAACAAGTGGCAAAATTTCCATTGCAAGATGTAGTATGTCAATGTTAAATTACAGTAAAATAAACGAGTTCTAGATGGGGACTTTTGGAGATATTAGGAGTCATTAGAGAGGACACTTGACGTGTCTTGTGGAAGGCGGCAACGGTTGCACGCTTCTTCTTTGACCAGGAAAGACGTCACTGCATGCATCGCAAACATTAGTTTTCAATTCCAAAACAGAGACAACATGACCTCACGTAAGCCTAAAATTAATGCATATTCAACTATGAACTATTCATCACTCTTGTAATGTTTGCACTAAATTTACCTTGGGGTTGCATTCCCTGTTTCCTTCTTCCACACATCTCTGTTTCCTTCTTGGGCATTCTTTCTTTTGCATCGAGCATGAAGAGCAGTGTTTTGAAACCCCGGTCAGCTCTTAGTATTTTCAATTGAATTGGTTAAAAATCCAAGTTCAACCCAAAAGTCTTCAAGTATTTCAAACCATCAAGTCTTGATATCTTATTCCCAAGTTAATCAATTGAACCACCCACCATCCATTCCGGTTAGTAAAAACGTCGTCTCGACGGGCTGGATCAACTGGTAGGATGCCTGGACACTTGTATCGAAGAACGTAGGGTCGAGGGTCGCCATTTGCACACGGGCATAAAACCTCGATCTGTTGTACTTAAATTTCACTCGACCCCTAGTCATCCCTCCTGCCCAGTTTAATCGTGATTTATTCTCTATGGGCATCTGTGGGACCGGACCCAGAAAACCGCTAAGATGACGGTTCTACCCTTTTAGTAAAAACGCCTACCGATGCATATATCAAATCTATAGGTGTTTAGTTTCCAGTCTTGCTTGTTAGTAAAGCAAATGAGATTGTCGGCTTGGAGGGAACTATGGAAGAGATAATGATCGGGATTGGTGCATAGAATAAATAAATATATTAGTCTAGAAGGAAAAGACAGAGTAGAAAGTCATGTAAAAGATAAATTTTATTAACTATAAAACAGATGAAACTCCATGCGTTGGGAAAGTCTTAAAAAACACATCTTTGACAAAATTATGGTTAGGTAACTTATTTCAGATCAAGCTTTGGAGTAACACTGACTAAAGCATTTGATTGTCAACCACGATTCTTGATAATCGAAGGCTCTATCTCAACGCTTTCCATCAAACCGAGGCAACGGTTGACATGTATTTTGTCCAACAGCTCCCACTTCCTCAGCCGGATTATGGAGTTCATTGGGCAGAAAGTGTTACTCTGAGTGAGTTATTGCATGAACACTCAAACAAAGTCTTCGTAAGCAACTGCATCCAAAGTCTTTTCAGGGATTGAATGGATTACCATAGGCACATTCTGTCAAGGACGTCGCGTCCCATGGATTGGAATTATTCGCCGTATATCGCCGGAAAGTTAGGTCGGTCAATTGGATTGTAAGCAGAATTACTTGCAGATGAGGGAAATAAAATGACCTTGGCGTTTTCCAGGTTAGAAATCGAGCGAGGAAAACAACCCACGACGAAAGAGACACCAGATTACACTTGAGGCCAGTGTTGCTTCTTACGATTAGCAATGTCCATGTACTTGCAAATTTGACAATTTCCAATTCTGCTGGTTCTCTTGATTTCCGAATTTAGAAGCGGTTGAGTCTTTAAAAGCGCTGCTCTTGTTCGGCCCACGAAGTTGGCCCAATTCTAAGCGTTTCGTGAGAGAATTGGAAAATGAAAGCAAAATTTATGCAAGTGATTTTTCAATTTTTAAATGAAAAGGGCAATTTTAATTAACTTTTTAACTGACAATAGTGTAAATTATTTATAGCTTTTTATGGAACCATTTTGATAAATTTAGAAATTTTTAAATTACGTAGGATAGTTTTAAATTTACCTCATCAGGGACTATTTTTTTTATTAATCGAATCTATTTTACTTTGTATTAAAATATTAAAATTTTGAATAAATTAGTCAACTAATTTATTTTTTTTAAATAAATTTTAGGTAAAATCGGTTGATAGACCAAATGACCTTAGATTGACATGAAATTAGTTCCTATATATTCAAATATCTCTCTTGATTATATCTATGTTCTCAAATTCCAATTTAACTCAATATATTAAGAGCAGTGATTTTTACAACAAGAATATATTTAAAAAATTTAATTCATGTTAAAAAATCAATGTTCTCAATATATTAGGTCAAATTGGTATTTGAGGGCATTCATATAATCAAGAAAGAAAAACGAATACATAGGAACTAGTTTCATGTCAATCTGAAAACATTTGGTCCATCAGCTAGTTTTAGGCAGAACCAACTGATGGACCAAATGACCTTGGATTGACATGAAACTAGATCCTATGTATTTGGTTAGTTCTCTTGATTATATTCATGCCCTCAAAAATTAATTTAACCCAATATATTGATAGCAATGATTTTTAAAATATTTTTATATTCAAAAGATCAATGCTCTCAATATATTGGGTCAAATTTATATTTGAGAGCATGGATATAATTAGAAAAGGTAGAAGAACATATATGAATTAATTGGATAAAATCTATTGATTGACCAAATGACCTTGGATAGACATGAAATTAGTTTTTATACGTTCATCTACCTCTCCTGATTATATCTATACTCTCGAATACAAATTTAACCTAATATATTGAGAGTAATGATTTTTTGAATATGAATTAATTTTTTCAAATGTATTTATGTTCAAAAAATCAATGCTCTTAATATATTGAGTCAAATTAACTTTTAAGGACATAGATATAATAATGAGAGATAGACGAACACATAAGGACTAGTTTTATGTCAATCCGAGGTTGTTTGGTCTATCAATCAATTATAGTTAAAATTGATTTTGATAAAAAAATAATAATAATAAATCAGTGGACTGATTTAAAAAATTAATCGACTGAATTAAAAGAATTAGTTGATTGATTTATTTAAAATTTTGATGGTTTGGTATAAAGCAAAATACTGATAAATAAATTAGTTGATTGATAGAAGTAAAATATAAAATAGATATATGATTTGATAATTTTAAAATTACCCTACATAATTTAGTAATATCATAAATTTCCCTATATGGTTCGGTAAAAACCTTAACCATTTATTCTGTTGATGAATCTTTTAGTGTTAAAAGAAACTAATTAATTTATTTTCTATATCGTGATAATCCATTGTGTTGGATCTGAAAAAATAGTGGCATCATACGTGATTCACTACACACAATAATTATCATTAAGATTAAATCACAATTATTATCATTAAGATTAAATCTCAATTGAATGATCTAATACATAGTACTTGAAGAGGGTTTAAGAGCTATCACTAGGTGACATAGTTGGAACGTCCGTGGGTGGTTGCTCCAATAGATATTAGAGTTAATTCCCAATAGATGTAAAATATCTTGTTGGATATCTGATCTCTTCCATGTAAAGGGTTGTTGTGCAAGGACAAAATGTCCCTTGTGATTTACCTGCCTATATCTTGCCATGAAGCCAGTGATACTGAGCTACTTGGGATGAGCGATATCATATTTTCTCTAATGAAGGGGGTTTAAGATATTGAATGAGGATTATATATCTAGATTCTGTTGGTGCAATCAACCTCTAAGGTTTTAATGTCCGACAAATATATTTAATGGAGCTTAATCAAGGAAAGTCCTAGGCATGGCTAGGTAAGGGTGAGAAGTCAACCGAGTGACTAGTCCTAACTGCAATTAGATAAGGAAAGTCCTAGTTGTGGCTTGGCAAGACAAATCTCAATAGATCGTTGAACTCAGGTAGAAGCATTCGATAGGTATAAAGGACTTGATATCAAATCCCTGGTGGGTTGATTTAATGCTGAGTCCTGGTGAGTGACACCAGGTCCCTAGGGGGAGGTAACCTTAGGTCCTGGTGAGTGAAGTCAGGTGGAGAAAATCCTAGAGGGAGGTAACTCTAAGTTCTAGTGAGTGAAGCCAGATGGAGAAAATCCTAAGGGAGGTAACCATAGGTAACGTGAAGTCTTAGAGGAGTGAACTCCAAGCAAGGTTGATCAGATGGTTTTTGGTCGACTACGTACGGTCGACCGGACCAGCGGATCTTGGTATTTCTAAGTTTAGTTTTATCATAGTATTTTGCATTACTATTATTGTTGTTGGCTAATTAGTATTGCAAGAAAAGTCTTAGTAGATCAGACGATCAGACACTGAGTAGAGAAAGTCCAAACGAGTCTAGAGGACCAATGTTTGGCAGGTAGGTTGAGGTAATCAACTGGAGTGGAGTGACGAGGAGGTCGTGTCCTAGGAATGGACAAATCCTAGTTTGCCGATCCAACTAAAGAAATCGGTAGGTTTCCAAGTTGAGATCAAAGACAGGTTTACTATCTACTCATACTTTACTATTCATGCATCTTACTACTCATACATTATACTGTACCAACTTTGTTTTGCAAGAATATTCTGTTTAACACTATTTTATAGGAACTGTGATTGGTCGACCAAACCAACAGATCAGTCGACTAAACCAGGTTGTATAGACCAGAGATGAATTCGAGCAAAGTCTGGTATAGTGACTGATCAGTCGACCGAACCAACAGATCAGTTGACCGAACAAAGATGATATGGCAGAGATCAGATTGAGCCAAAGTAAAGATGGAAGTGTGGCCGATCAATTGACCGAACCCAGAGATTGGTCGACCAAACATTAAATACAATTAAAGCTCATTTATGATGAATCTCGGTGAACAGGGAAAGTACATCGATCGGTCGACCGATCAAGGGGATTGTCGACCAAATATTAATTACTCATAATTGCACCAAGATTAGATCTCGTCAAAGAAGGGAGTAAAGCAGTTTAGTCAACCAATAGGAGGTTTGGCCGACCAAATGGATTAGTTGACCAAATGAGTTATCAATTGATCGATAAAGGCTTATACAAGCAGAGCTCGAGGTCCGAGGCAAGGCATCAATTTTCAAGTCAATTGCGTGCAAAGCTCCTATTTGTTTTTCTACTCTGTGTTTCATCTTCACAAGCAAGCTACTCCATCTAGAAGTGCCGACCAAGCTTCATCTTCTACATAGAGTTGGTATAACTTTAGTTAAAGCTTGCATTGTTTTAATTTCCAAAAGATAGTAGTTTGTTGCTATCTTACATTCTTCACATTGTACACATTGCTTCTTTCTGAAGATTTCAGAAAGAAGAATTATAGTAGATTGTCCAACTGTAAGATCAAGATATCGCAAGTCTTGGAGTAGGAGTTGACCTAGGCTTCGAACCAAGTAACCAAAACAAGTTCTTTTATTTTCTGCTGCACTATTCTTGCCTTAACGATTTAGAAGAAAAAGTTTTAACACACAATATTCACCCCCCTCTATTGCATCTTTTCGATCCTTCATTTGGTATCAGAGTAGCTGGCTCTAAATTTACTTAATAGTTTTCCGAGCAAATTTCAAAACCTTTTCATTTTTCTTTAAAAAGATTTCTCTTATACACTTATTTCTTTTATCTCGCACTACTAATCTCATTCTTCTTTTAATTTTCTTGTGCAACAATGTCGATGTCATATCAAGAAGGACGAAGCATCTACGACCCTCCACCATACAATCAAGTCTACTTAAATTGTTGGAGACGAGGAATGAAATCTTTAATAAGAAGTGAGAGTTTTGATAACTGGATTGCATTGAAACAATCTTCTCAAAAATAAGAAGCAAACACAAAGGTAATGAATATACTAATTAGTGTTTTACCTAACAAAATTGTGTGCTTGCTAGAAAATTACATGAATACAATCAAATTGTGAACCCAATTGAGGCTAGAAGATTAAGGCAAAAGTAAGTTCGAATCCAGAGAGTTATCCTCAGAGTCAGACACAAAAGAGTAATACCAAATCTACTTCACTGCACTAATGGCTGAGGATGTGACTGATGGATCTGAACTCGAGTCAAAATAAGAGCTTGAATCTGAATCTAAGATGACAATAGTCAAGGGGGAGAATCTTAATGAGGAGTCAAAATGTAACATTGTCAATTTAAAATTTAAGGATCATATAACATATTTTAAGTGCAGTGAAAAAGAGCAATACAAAAGTAAATGTCTAAAGAACTGATCCACACAACTGAATGCAAAGGAGGAGTTGATTTTTTATATTTAAATTATACTAAAGAATTAGAAATGCATGAATGTTCTGAATTAACATTATTTAATATAAATAATTTAATTAATAAAAATTTAACTAATTCAAATGTAACTAAACTTGATAAAATTAACCCAAACCTTAATTTATTTGATCAAAACACAGATCCAAATATATTAAATTTAAATTTAAAATCTGGATAATAAAAATTTAAAAATAACTAAAAATAAACAAAATTTAATTAAAAAATAGAAAATAAAAATAAGGATTTAATAAAAAATAATTCTTTAAACTTTAAAAACAAGAATTTAGAAAATAAATTTTCAACTAATAAAAATCAAAATTCTACTTTAAGATTAGATAACAAAGAAAATAAGTTTTTAAAATTTAAATATTCAAAGTTAAGAAAATTAGAAAGTAAAATAAATTCTTGAAAAATAAAATTGATAAATTAGCAAATATTATTAATAATTTAGCGAACTCACAAAATCTATATCTAGGTTACAAATCGAAGACAAATCTAAAACAAAACTTCAAACTCCACAAACCTAATTATAATCATGTACCCTTTAACTATGAAACTAAATAATAATAATAATAACAACAACAACAACAACAACAACAACAACAACAACAACAACAATAATAATAATAATAATATAACTTGTTTGAATTGATTGACTTGCCATAATCATGCATACTTTAAACTACCTATTATATACCATGCCTAACTTAGAACGATTAGTTATAAAAGGTTTACCAAATCCTAACAACATAGCATCGAAATAGATTGAGATGATAGTACGTCAAGGAAACTTTCTCGAAGGCATATCTAGACTGAATCATGAGTATTCTACCTAGTGCACTAAACCTAATAGATCTAGCCGAAGCTACCCTAGCCAAACATGAGTTAGTTAGACTAAAACATAATATTAAGTTCTTTGGACAAGACTATTTTAGGTAATAATCAGAAAGTGGTCCACCGTTGATATACAAGAAGACCATATGTCTCACCACTGATTGAAAACTTATCCTTAGGAAGCTTACTTAATTAACCCAAAGCTAAGTTTGAATCTAATATGAGTTAAACAACCTTTTTGATAAATTTTTAATAACTCAAATCAATTAAAATAATATAAACTTTAATCAAACAATCACATTTTTAATTAAATCTAAAACTGATTAATTAACTATAAGTCTAAACCTTAATTCAAAACTCAATTAAAAGTTAATTTATAATGAATAAATAAATAAAATATTAAAACTAAATTAAAATAGATAAAATATAATTTAAAATTAATAAATAAAATTTTCAATACCTTAAACAAAATAAATCTAATTTAAATTAATTATAATTTAATTAAAACTTAAATTAAAATTAAATGAAAACTTAATTAAAAAACTTAAACTAAATTAAAATTAACTTAAAATTTAATTATTTTAAAATTAAACTTAAACTAAATTACATGAATTAATCCAAATTTAATTTGAAACTAATTTGAAAGTGAATATTTAAATTAATCTTTCATTAATTTAATTAATAACGCATAATCTAACGTAATTATCAACTTAACTTTATAATTTTAAAATGCAATCTTATATGTTAATTCTAAACCCAATAATATCAACTAATTCAAAATTTATTTAAACTAAAACAATTATTAAGTAATTCATAATCTAAAATCTATAATAAAACCCAACTTTCAACTTAACTTCATAATTTAAAAACTTAATTAATTAACCCTAATCGTTAATTAAATTAACTTAATACATATTATTAATCTTTAATAAACAAATAAAGTACTTTAACCTTAACTAAAATTAAATTAATTTAATAATAAATAAATTTTAATAAAACTAATTCTTAAATCTTTACCTAATTAATTCCTATGAAACTAATTTAATTAATTCTTAATTAATAATAATTTATAATCAAGTAATTCATAACTAATTAATTATGAAACTTTAATCAACAATTAAAATAATAATCAACCTTAATTGAAATAAGTAATAATTAATCTAACAATTATATTAATCTAAAAGTAAATCCTTAATAAATCCTGATAATACTAAATAAATTTAACTCAAAATAATAATAATTAATAAATTTATTCTGTTGAAACTAACTTTAATTTATTCCAAATTAATTTTAACTGAAATAATCATTAATCTAAAAATCAGTCCATATAAATTTATCATAACAATAAAAACTCAATTAATAATCATTAATTTAAAAATCAACTTATTTAACTTCAAATTAATCCTTAATTAATCAGTTAATTATCGTTAACAATTAACCTTAAAATTTCTAAAGTAAATATAAATTAATAAATAATTTTAATTCAATTAATTCACAAAATAATAATAATAATGTTGCCATTAATATTAACTTAATTAATATTAATTTAAATAATCTAATTTAATCCAAAATTAACTTAAAATAATCTAAGTTAAACTAAAATTCAAACTCAATTTTAACTCAATTCAAATTATTATAAACTCAAAATCAATAAAATTATCTCTTACCATATTTAAAAATTTAGAATAAGTGAGATGCTAAGAAAAGTAAATTAAAAATATCTTTAAAAAGGTCTTTGAAAAACTTATAAATCTATTTTCCTAAATATATTTTTAAAATTTTGATTAATAATTGATTGTACGCATTATATATATTTTATTGTTGATCACCATCTAAATCTTTAGATTTTTAAGTCAATCATGACCCTTAGACACATATAGGAATGTCTTCCTTGTGGGTAATAAGGATATTTTAAAAAGTGTCTGGTTAAGGGGAAGAGACTCTATTGAAAGATATTTTTTAAAAAAAATAAAATAAAATATTTTTAAAAAATTATTTTAAATACATCTTCAAAAAGGATTTGAAAAGTTTTGACTTCAAATATTCTCTTTTAAACATAGTCTCAACATTCTTTAAGATATTCTTACAAATCATACTTTTAAAAATATTTTAAAAAATACTCTGAAAATTTCTTTGAAAATTTATGTTTTATAGTTTGAAAAACTCCTTGAAAAGCATAGTTGATAAAAATTACTTTGTAAATCTTTTTGAAAACTTTTAATTCTTATCAAATAATTTTTTACAAAATTACTTGAAAAATTATTGTGGAAGCATCTTGGTTTTGTAAAAATATTTTAAGTCTTGAAATATCTTTTTGAAAAATATTCTTGAAAGATTTTACTTAGTGAATTCTTTGAAAATTCCTTGAAAACATTTTTGAAATTAGCTTGGAAATATTATTGAAAATTGTTTTCAAATGTATCTTGAAAATATTTGAAAATGATATTGCAAAGTGTTTGAAAATTTCTTCAAAATAATTTTTAAAATTATGAACTGATATTTTTCAAAATATATTTATTCATGCTCATTGTGAAAACCTTAAATGCATCTTATTATTATCTTTCAAAAGGGTAAGGGAATACCTTTAGAAAGTTTTTAAGAAAGGCATTTCATCATTTTTGGTGCAAAACTTGGGAATACCTTAATAATCAGAGATTTTTATGAAGGGTTCTTTTTAGTGACAAAAGGGGGAGAAGAAGGATTTAAGTTAGAAATCTAAATCAGTAATTAACCCTAACTTAAATATATTTGTTAAACATAAAAAAGGGGGATATTGTTGGTACAATCTATTGATAGTTCTAAAGCATAAAAAATACATAAATGTAAAAATTATAAGACTCATAGTGATCTCCTATAATAGATCTTGATCTTTGCCTTTTGTACAAAGCGAAAAACTCAAAGTGATATTCAAGGAAGAAGATCGGAGAAGATATCGAAGAATAACTTGCCATCGGAATAACGATCATGAACAAATCAAAAAGCTTTTCAAGATTCCACGAGCCAAATCCCTCTCTAATAGATGTTCTCCTCTTACAATCTTGTGCACACGGACAAACCTTGCACAAAAACCTTTCACATATGGGACAAACCTAACTTTGCACAAACCTCGCACACAATAAGCTCCCGCAAAACAATCTTCTTTGGCTTGGATGCATATATATAAGAGGAAGATGACTCTTCCTCTCCCTCTATTAATAGAGGAATTAAATGACCTAAAAGATGAAGGGGAAGGTGTGCCCTTTCATCTTCTTAACTCCAACATCTCCCACTCATCCACGTCAATCCATAAAGGTCATCTAGTCACAAAGACCATGTAAGTCACATAGACTATATTGTAATCAAGTCACAAAGACTAGAGGAAAACACTAGTTAGTCACAAAGACCAAGTAAGAACATCCAATCCATACTTTAGGAAAAATGGTTCGTGCGATAGCAAGCACACTGACCAATTATTGCTAAGAAGATTGTTACTGTTGGATCGAGACGCGCTAGAGGGGGGTGAATAGCGCTCGTGGCTATTTTCAACGATTATCGGAATCGTAAGAGTTAAAACGCAGCGGAATAAAGAAAACAAGCACACAAAGACAGGAGAATTTACTTCGTTCGGAGCCTTGATCGACTCCTACTCGAAGGCCCGCGATCCTTGATCGCTTTCCGTGGGCAACAACTATAAGCTCGCAAAAACTATTACAAACTAATTACAATTCAAAGCAGTAAAAGATTATACCGACACCAAAAGACTAAATCTGAAGCTCCGGGGTGTCGAGGTGTCGTTGCAGCACTTCGGGATCGTCTTGTAGGCAGCTTGTAGCAAACAGTTCACTTGGAAGAAGATCTGGAGAGCTGCTGGTTGAGACCCCTTATAAAGAGGGTTCAAGGCGCCTTATACTGTTCATAAAGGCGCCTTGAACGAGCCGAGTCACCCGCGTGGATCAGCACTGACCTGGTCGAACTCTATCTGGTTCAAGGCGCCTTCAGCCTATCCAAGGCGCCTTCAACCTCCGGTCCAAGGTGCCTTGAACTCCATTCAAGGCGCCTACAGTCTGCTGCGCTGGCCTTTTCTTGGCTCGCACCCGAGGCGCCTCCAAGCTCCATGGAGGCGCCTCGGACACTGTTCATCCGAGTTGTAACTTGCTCCTTTGTTCCTACAAAATGTGTTAGTCCCAAACACATACCCTGCAAAATAAAGTTAGCACAGAAACATAATGAATAAAAGATTTGACAGCATTCGAACTGTCCGGGTCTGACTTCGGGTTTCCAACCGGAAACCCTAGGTCGACCCGACGCCTACTATTCCCTCTACGGGGAACGCGTCCTCACCTACTCCCCTCAGGAGAGATTACCTGTTGCCAGTACGATCCTCCAGATCGACTGGACTTTTGCTCAGCACTCGACGCTTCCGGACTTTCTGCTGGACATCCGCTTCCCGGCTAGTCCAGTCTTTCACCTGGTTCGCGACACCAGGACTTTTCACCTAGGGTTACCACCCCCTAGGACTTTTGCCTGAAGCCATCGACCTGCCAAGACTTTCCGCATAGGGTTACCACCCCCTATGACCTAGGGTTACCACCCCCTAGGGTTTTCACCTGCCTAACCGCAGCTAGGACTTTTGCCTAAGTATCACTTAGGACTTTCCTGCAAGCTCCATGAACTTTGTTAGATAACACCACCACTTAACTTTGAGCCCTTTGCCATAATCAAAACTCAGGTTCGATCATCTGGTGCTCACTGCACCAACAGTTACACCTTACATAGCTACTCTAAAGAACGAATCAGAGACATTCTCATAATGACACATAGCCACTCTCCTGGAGGTACATATTCGTTATCCAAGAAACATACAATCTCCCAGTGGCACACAACCATTATCTTGGAGATATTCATGTCTTGCTATTTATCCAAATTAAATAATCTTTATTTACATCAATATAAACATCTCTAATCCCTTATAATGACTATTATGTCAAGAGCATGTTCCATATTCAATATTCATAATCATTTCTATACATAATAGAAATGGGTCGACCAGTGAATAACATCAAAAGATGTAAATCTATTTAATTTTCCTTTTTTATCTAGAATCTATTTATTTTAATCAGTCACTTTCCTAGTTATGCTTCATAGACCAAATCATCCATAGACAATAGGAAACATGCTAAAGTAGCAGACACTGATTATAACTTCAAGTAGACAGCTAAAGTCACTGAGGGTAAAATTGAGATTAACTTATAATCTCAAGGGTCTCATATAGTAAAAAGCAGGGATCCATTCTCCTACTACCCTTCTTGTCATCATAGCACATTTGGTATGAATCACATGCTACGATGTTATTCTCTTTACTAAAAAGAGCACATGTTTTTCTCAAATTTTAACATCATATAGATTTTGATCTAGACATACCTAATATCTAATCATGAATTCAACATATGAATTCCAATCTGGCCTTAAACAAATTTAGTAAATGGTAGGTATATTTACTTTAATCACACATAAATGATCTCATCTTGACATAATTATCAAGGTGACCTTAACTTATAGATATGTCTCTATTCACAGCTTCATAAGTTGTCCCATAAGTAACGGTGTTACCTCTATTTATACTTAACAAATAGAGATAATTGTCCATATGAGTGGACCAATCTCAATCTACCAACATGCTCATCGATACTTTAATCCAAAAAGTAACAATATATACATTAAATAGTTCATGACATTTTACAACGTGTTACATTTTACATAGTCACAAAGACTTCCCATATCATTGAAATGACTCTTTAGTCAATGGTTTAGTAAAAGGATCTGTAAGCATAGTACGTGTAAAGATATACTCAAGAATTATCATTTTCTTATCCACAATATCCCTTATAAAATTATGCATAATTCTATATACTTACTTTTGCTATGATATTTGAGATCCTCAGCTTGACTGTTATAGTACACTATAACAGGACTCTCACCGTCCTCAGCAATCTTCAAAAACTTCAGGAACCTTTTCAACTAGATAGATTGTTGCACAACTGATGCACAAGCCACACAGCTTCCATTGTCGACAAGGTTAGACAATCCTAGCCATATAGCTTCTATTGTCGACAAGGCTACACAAGCCAAGCCACACAACTTCCATTGTCGACAAGGCTACATAAGCCTGCTTCTTGCTATTTCATGAGATGGTGCCACCATTTAATAAAAAGGTATAGCCAGATATGGATTTTTTGTCATCAAGGTCCCTCACCCAATTTTCATCTGTGTAGCCACTCAAAGTCATCTTAGATCCTTAAAAATAGATATATAATCTGTTATCCTTTTGAGGTATTTAAATATCCTCTTCACTGCTTTCCAGTGTCTCGATCTTTGATTTAATTAGAAAGACTAACTAGCCAATACCATAGCTTATATTAAGATAAGTACACAACATAGTGTACATCAAACTACCAATAGAACTAATATATGGTATTACCTTCATTTTGGCTATTTCTTCAGGAGTCTTGGGATACAATGTTGCAATCTGACATATTGAAGTGTTGTAGCATCTTAGCAATATAAGCCTCTTGAGACAAACCCAAAAGTCTTTTTTGATCAATCTTTCATGATCTTTACTCCTAAGATGTACTTAACATCTCTTCAAAAATAATACCCTCTATTTGGGTATATCCTTTTGTATCTATTCGAGCTTTGTATCAATTAATCGATCGATCCACTTTCCTCTTGATTTTGAGAATCAACTTATTCCCAATAGCCCTTTAGCCTAGAGGAAGATCAACTATAACCCCAAACTTGATTCTTTCTTATCGACTCCATTTTCTCATCCATCACAACTTACCTTTTTCTCTAATTGAGCATCTTAATGCTTCCCCAACCGTTCTGAGGTTTAATCTTATGAATACTTCTTTGTAAGTTAGGTTGTTGAAAAGTTAACTTATTATTTGGCAAATCACTCCCATTAGGTTGATTAGACTCAGACATCTCTTTTGACACCTCTCTTGTTGATAATATCTCATCATTTTAAAAAAAAATACTTCTATCAACATCACCTCTAGTTGAGAACTCGAAAAAAATTACATCTCTCAAATTTATTTCGGAGATGGTTCCATCTAGTTGCTCACCTATGAAAACATAACCTTGGATGTCTCATGATATTTAATAAAGATACATTTCTTACCCCTAGATCCCAATTTTCCATACTTGTGAGAACTATCATGAACATAAGCAACTGACCCCAAGGGTCTCATATTACTTAATCCAAATTTTTGTCTATCCAATGTTCATATGGGATGGATGGAACTGACTTTGAAGGTACTTTGTTAATTATATAGGCCACAACTAACAATGCATCTCCCCAATAGGAGATCAGCAAATTGTCCTGCACCATTATAGACCTAATCATATCTAGAAGAGTTATATGTCTTCTTTCAGCAATCCCATTTTGCTGTGGAGTTCAAGGGATTGTCAACTGTCTAATAATTCCTCTATCATTACATATTATCTTGAACATATCAGACAAATATTTTCCTCCATGGTCAGTGCGTAAAGTCTTAACTTTATGTTCCGTTTGATTCTCAACTTCATTCGCTTAATGAATGAAGTAATCTAATGCTTCAGACTTATGAGAAATCAAATACACATGACTAAAATGAGAGAAATCATCAATAAATATAATGAAATAGTAAGCTCCATGTCTGGCCTTCACATTCGTTGGACCACAAATGTTTGAATGAATTAATTGCAATGATGATTTAGCGCTTATAGCCTTACCAAATGGTTTCTAAGTTGCTTTTCCAGCAAGACAATGCTCATATATAGACAAGTGAATCTTAGCCCAAGTGCCCAATAGACCCTCTTTAGCCAACCGATTCAAACGTTCTTGTCCTATGTGTCCTAATCTAGCATGCCAAACCTCATTAGTTATATCTGCATCACTAGTTAGAGCAATGTTTGAAAAAGAAACCTCAATAGCACAATTAATATCTAGTTCTATATGAAGAAGCATAAAACCATTTGATAAAAATCCATATCCGATTGACATTGAGTCAATCTTAAGTTCAACACTTAGACTATAAAAATTAATACAATACCCTAAATCAAGAAGACTTATAATGGAAACAAGATTCCGTCAAATTTTAGGAGCATGCAGGACATCGTATAGAAACAAAACACTACCACCACGGAGGTTAAGTTTGCAAGTGTCGACTCCTTTGACTTCCACTCTTGCATTATTTCCTACATAGATCCATTTGTTGCCAGCTGGCACCCATCAATTCTCTACAAATGTAACTAACTCCCAAGCTACATGGTTGGTTGCTCCCGAATCTATAATCCACAAAGGATAAGAATCAGCTAACAACACTAAACAAACAACAAAATACTCAAGAAAAGAAGACACACTTGCATTGTTTCAATCTAATCTTCTTTCCTTTCTTCTTGATTGGGTCTTGTCCCACAGCAGCAACTTCTTTCTTCTTTCCCTTCCCCTTCTTGAACCATTTCTTTTTCTTGATGATTCAATAGAACTTAGTTTTTGTCTTTTCAAAAATAGTTTAAAAATTAAATTTCCTCTTTCACTCCCCCTTAATTAATGCCAAAAAAATAAGTTTTTAAAGTCGTAGAGTCCAATAATGAGTAACAACATATTTTCATGCATAAATATCTACTTTTAAACAAATATCTAACTGTTAGCTACTAGCTATTTACCATGAGGTAGTAGCTTTCACTTGGTTAGTCAAATTAAGTAAGTGTTCCAGTTAGTTTGACTAAGCATGGATAACTTAATTTGATTGATTTGAATTTGGTTTTTATTACCCAGACTTATGTTGATGCACAAAGATAAGCATTCTGAAGTCCAAGCAGTAAAGTACCCTATGCATCTCACATCATTCTAAATATTTTTCATACACAAGCAAGGTAATCCTAGTGTGCTTGTGAGATGTTCTGGCTGAGACCTAAGGGAACATGCTTTCTAGGGGTAAATACCTAGGCTAAGTCCAAATTTTTGAAAAAACTAATAAAATTGAAAAATTGAAAATATTTTTCCTAGAATTTTAAAATCTAGCTGTTTTAAAAATAAAGAGGAATATTTTAAAAATAAGCTCTATTCTACTAAGCAGATTCCTATTTGTCTTCTAAGTACACTGAACTCAAGTTCATGTAAGGGTTTTGTGAAAATGTTAGCTAGGTTTGACTTAGATTCAACATAGTTAAGTACAATGTCACCCTTAGCTATATGATCCCTTACAAAGTGATGTTTTACTTCTATGTGTTTAGTCCTTAAGTGTTGGATTGGATTTTTGGTTAAGTTAATTGAACTTATATTATCAATTGAAATTTTTGTATTTCTATATTCTAATTGATAGTCTTTTAAAGTATGCATCATCTATAATAACTGAGATCCACATTCCCCCATGGCTATGTACTCAGCTTTAGTAGTGAATAAGGAAACACAGTATTGCTTTTTGCTTGACCAACTTACTAGGCACTGACCTAGAAATTGACAACTTCCACTTGTGCTTTTTTATCTAGTTTACAACCGGCATAGTCTGAATCAGGATAGCTAATTAGATCAAAGGTGCTAGTTCTAGGGTACCAAAGTCCTACATTTAGGGCTCCCTTAACATATCTAAGTATTCTTTTAACATTTGTTAAGTGTGATTCTTTTGCACAAGATTGATATCTTGCACACATACCTACTGTAAAATAATGTCAAGTCGACTTGTAGTTAGGTAGAGTATGTTGGGTGCTACTTGGAATACCATTCTATTTTCCTTGTATAAAAATTTGTACAAGCACAGAACTTTTCCTAGCAACCCACGTGTTCTTAAACTTGGATTGGAAACGAAACTTAATATTTTTACTCCAAGTTTAAACCATGTGTTCTTCATAAGTTAAACTTGGATTGAAAATGAAACTTAACATTTTTACTCCAAGTTTAACTCATGTGTTCTTCAGAAGTTAAACCATATTACAGAAGTTGATTAAATATCTATTTCAAGGATTGGCTTCTAGGTCGTTGTTGAGGCACTCGGCCTTCTTGGTTATGGGATCATTCACCACTTCCTAGACAAAGTCTTTCAAAGAAATTAAATATTTAAACTCCTCACAGTAAACCCTAGGTTTAACTAAAGAGTTAACTAAAGAGACCTCAATCAAAGCACAAGATCGAAACACAAAATTGAATCACAAAATCGAAACACAAAATCGCTAGCCTCTTGTGTTGGTATTTAAGGATCCATACAAAGAAAAACTAAACTAGTTCGTAGCAGAATAAAAAACTAGTTGTACCTTTCCTTGTAACTAAAAACCTCTTGATTTTCTACTGTATTCTCTCCTCTTCTTGGACGTCGTGTGAACGACGATCTACCAAGATGAAGACACCCGACCTTCTCCTTCTTTTCCAAGCTTTCGACCACCAAAGAATACAAAGTGAAGAGGCCTCCTCCTTCTTCTTCTTCTCCTCCAAGCAACCGGCCATAAGGTGAAGGTCCTTCTCCAAGTGTCGCTGACCCTTATGAAGAGGAAAGGGGAAAGAGGGAAGAGCCGGCCACAAGAAATTATAAAAGGAGCCTTGGTTGTGTTATTAGAGAGCATCCCCTCCTCCTCTTTTATAATCTTTGCTAGCGGCTAATAAGGAAAGTTTTTAATAAAATTTCCTTTTATTTGCTATTATAGATGGTTACAAAAAAGGAAAGATTTTTAAAAAAATTAAAATCTCTCTTTTAAACCATTGTAAATAGCTATAAAAGAAAAGATTATAACACAATTTTGTTTTAAACAAAATCTTCCTTTTATTCCTATAATAGTTGGTTACAAAAAAGGAAAGATTTTAACAAAATTAGAATCTCTCTTTTAACCATTGTAGATAACTACAAAAAAGGAAAGATTTTAACAAAATTAAAATCTCTCTTTTAACCATTGTAGATAACTACAAAAAAGGAAAGATTTTAACAAAATTAAAATCTTTCTTTTAATCCATTGTAGAAAGCTATAAAAAGGAAAGATTTTAATAAAATTTTGTTTTCAACAAAACTTCCTTTTCTCTTCTTGTATGGTCGGGCCCATGCTTGGGCACGAAGCATGGCTTGGCCAGCCCCATGCTTAGGAACCAAGCATGGCTTGCCCCATGCTTGGGCACCAAGCATGGCTTGGCCAGCCCACATCTTGGGCACCAAGAGGGCTTGTCCGGCCCCTTGCTTGGGCACCAAGCAAGGATGTGGTCGGCCCCTCATTTGGGTAAGAAGCAAAATCAAAATGGGTGAATGTGAGGCTTTATAGAGGCTACAGCAGGGACCGAGAGGAGCAATTGGTTTTAACCTCTTGATGAACTTGAGCTTCCTGTGTTCGTCCCGAACATCCAATTCAAGTTCATCAATAATAACTTATACCACTAAAGAGTTATTATTGAACTACCGCACCAATCCCATATTATATTATGGGTTCCTTCTTATCATGAGTGCATTAATCTCCTTGTGTTTAAGATATCGAATGTCCATTAATTAACTGAGTTACTGACAACTCACTTAATTAATATCTAGCTCCAAGAGTAGTACCACTCAACTTCATTGTCATGTCGGACTAAGTCCACCTGCAGGGTTTACATGGCAATCCTTATGAGCTCCTCAAGGGGATATCATCAACCTAGATAACTAGGACATAATTTTCTTCTATAATCAACAACACACCATATAAATAATATTATTTCCCAACTTATCGGGCCTATTGATTTAATGAATAAATCTCACCCATTGATAAATTAAAGAAATAAATACTAAGTATATGTGCTTGTTATTATATCAGGATTAAGAGTACGCACATCCATAATAACAGAGGTTATGTTCTTTTATGCAGTCAGTATAAAATGAAACAACCTCAAATGGTCCTACTCAATACACATATAGTGTACTAGTGTAATTTTATAGTCAAGATAAACTAATACCAAATTACACTACAACCATTCCAATGGTTTGTCCCAATCCATCTTGGTTGTGAGCTACTATTTATAATTTATAAGGAACTGATAACATGATCTTCTGTGTGACACCACACACTATGTTATCTATAATATAAATTAAATGGGCAACTGAATTTAACTAAATGCAGACATTTGACCAATGTGATTCTCATTTCAAAATAAATGTTCATACAAAAGCTAGGCTTTTAGTATACATCCTAACAGAGTATACTTCCTATTGCACTTTGATAGTATTTTAAGTCTACTAGTTTTCCTTTTAAATCAGAATCAATTTTAACATTAGTTGCCATTAGGGTATTTATATTTTTAGAATTTTCCATACCAAACTTTTTAATTAATTCCTTAGCATATTTTGTTTGAAAAATATAAATTCCGTCTTTGGTTTGTTTAATTTGTAAGCCTAAGAAAAAGTTATGTTCCCCAACTAAGCACATTTTAAATTCACTTTCCATTAATTTGGTAAATTCTTTTAGAAATTTAGTATTGGTTGACCCAAAAATTATATCATTTACGTAAATTTAGGCTATAAAAATATCTTTTTCTAAGGCTTTTACAAATAAAGTTTGATCTATTTGACTTTGTTTAAATCCTTTAGATATTAGTTAAGTTGATAGGTGTTCATACCAAGCCCTAGGTACTTGTTTTAGTCCATATAGGGCTTTCTTTAACCTAAAGACATGGTTTGGGTGATTCAAATCCTCAAATCCTGGGGGTTGACTTACATACATCTCTTCCTTGAAGAACCCATTTAAGAATGCAGATTTCACATTCATTTGGTATAACTTGAATCCTTTATGTGTTGCATAGGCTAGCAGCACCCTTATGGATTCAAGTCTAGCTATAGGTGCATAGGTTTCATCATAGTCTAACTCTTCTACTTGACTAAATGCTTTTACTACTAATCTGGCTTTATTTCTTACTATTTCACCCTTATCATCTAATTTATTTCTAAATACCCATTTAGTGTCAATTATGGCTTTATTTATGGGTTTAGGTACTAGTTCCTAGACTTGGTTTCTTTCAAATTGGGCTAACTCCTCTTACATTGCTAATATCCAGTCTGGGTCAGGTAGGGCTTCTTCTATAGTCTTGGGTAAATTCTTTGAAATAAGGGCTATCTGACTTAGGTTTCTATAGGATGATCTAGTTCATACTCCTAGGGTTGGGTCATCCAAAATTTGGTCAGATGGGTAGTTGGAACTTATCCTAGAAGGTCATGTTTCAGGATCAACAACTGGCTCTTTTGACTCTTTAGGTTTAAATTGAATATCTTCATCATCTACTATGTTTCTTGTATTAATATTTTATATAATTTGATTAATATTTTCTTTTATTGAATTAGGTAAGTTATTTTCTTCATCAAAAATCACATTAGTTGTTTCTTCAACTTTCAGAGTATTTTTGTTATAGACTTTATAAGTCCTACTGGTTGTGGAGTACCCTAAAAAGATTCCAGGAGTTGATTTTGATGTAAATTTTCCTAAGTAGTCCTTAGTGTTTAGAATATGAACTTTACATCCAAACACCTTTAAATAGTTTAGGTTGGGGATTTTTTTATAATATATTTTATATGGAGTTTTGTTCTGAAATTTATTGATTTAAAGCCTATTTTAAATGTAACAGGCTGTATTTATTGCCTTAGCCCAGAATTGTTTATTCAGGTTGTATTCATTTAATATGGTTCTAGCTGCTTCTTGTAGGGTTCTATTTTTCCGTTCTACTAGACCATTTTATTGGGGGGTTCTAGGGCATGAGTACTCATGTTTGTATCCATTAATTTCACAAAATTCAGTAAATTTATGGTTTTCAAATTCCCCTCCATGATCACTTCTAATTCTTTTAATTTTAGTATCTTTTTCATTTTCTATTAACTTTCAAAAATTATTAAAGATTTTAAAGGTTTCATCTTTAGTTTTTATAAATTTTACCCAAGTAAATCTTGAGTAATCATCAATTATAACTAAGCAATATTGGTTTTTGCTTATTGATTTGGCTCCATATGAATCAAATAGGTCTAAGTGTAGGAGCTCAAGTATCGAGTTAGTTCTATTTAAGTTGGTTAACTTGTGGGTTAACTTGGTTTGTTTACCTTATTGGCAAGCATTACAAATTGTAGTTTCTATAAATTTTAATTTGGGTAAACCTCTAACTAAGACATTTTGACTCATTTTTTGAAATGAGTCTGGTATGTGTGTGACCCAGTTTTCTGTGCCACAACTTAGTTTCCTCTTATTGTGTTAAGAGACATTTTAGTGAGGAAGTTGGTAGGTCAATTGTAAAAATGTTTTGTTTCCTAATTCCCTTAAGTGAAATTTCAGGATTTTTAACATTTTTAATTAAACACTTAGATTTTGAAAATGTGACTAAGTACCTAGAATCACATAACTGACTAATGCTAAGTAAGTTAAAATTTAATTTATCAACAATAGAACTTTTCGAATAATAAAATCGGAACTCAGTTCAATATTACATATTCTGATTACCTTAAATTTTTCGTCGTTGCCGAACGCAACTGACCTTAAGTTCTTGAGTTGTAACTTAGTGAATTTCAATATGTCTCCAGCCATGTGTCTGGAGCATCCACTATCTAACACCCATTGATCTAAATCTTTATGTTCCTACACATAAAGTATTTGAGTTGGTTCAATTTGACAGATCAAAAGATAGTTTGATTGAAATTAGCTCCTTACTACTCCATCTTACCCAGTCTAGATTATCAAATATATTATTCCTATGGGTGATTATGAGATGGTTTTGTGTTTAATTGAATTTATTAAGTTATATTATGAATTGATTCGACTTAATAAATCAGTGTTATTAAATTAGATTAGATTAAATTATTAATTAAGGTTTTATTAACTTAGATTTATTAAATAATTAAGATTTTATTAAATTAGATTTATTAAATGATAAAATAAGATTTATAGATTTGTTAATTAAGATTTATTAAGTGATTAAGTAAATTAGATTTATAAAACGATTAATTAATTCTAAATTTATTAAATGATTAATTAAGATTAGATTTATTAAATGATTAATTAATTCTAAATTTATTAAATGATTAATTAAGATTAGATTTATTAAATTAGATTTATTAAATGATTAATTAATTCTAAATTTATTAAATGATTAATTAAGATTAGATTTATTAAATTATATTTATTAAATGATTGATTAATTCTAAATTTACCTAAGTTCATCTCACCCTTTTCTAAATTATCAATCAGGGAATTTTATAGGTTTTTGTAAGATGGTTAATTTTATCTTTAATTTAGGTTATCATCTAAGGATTGATTTACATTTGAGTGTGACTCAAGTTTTACAATCAGTCAATTAAATATTTATTTCAAAAATTGGCTTCTAGGCTGTGGCGAGGCACTAGGCCTTCTTGGGTATGAGGTCATCCTGTTGGTGCAATCGACCTCCAAGGTTTTAATGTCAGACAAATATGTTTAAGTATGGAGCTTGATCTACGGAAGTCCTAGTTGTAGGCTAGGCAAGGGAAGTCCTAATTGCAAGCTAGGTAAGGGAAATCTCGGTAGATCGTGGAAGTCAGGTGGATAGGTTTGGAGGACCTAATTCTTGGGTAGCCGAATACTGAGTCTTGGTGAGTGAAGCCAAGTGGTGAAAAACCTAGGGGGAGATAACCTTAGGTAACGAGAAGTCTTGGAGGAGTGAACTCCAAGCAAGGTTGATCGGATGGTTTTCGGTCGACGGACTAGCGGATCTCGGTAAATCTAGGTTTAGGTTTACCATTGGATTCAACATTATTATTGTTGTTGGCTAATATAGTATTGCAGGAAAGGTCTTAGTGGATCAGGCGATCAGACACTGAGCAGGCAAAGTCCAAACATGTCTGGAGGACCATGTTTGGCAGGTAAGTTGAGGTAAACAACTAGAGGAGTGACAGTGAGGTTAGGTTTCTGAAGGGAATAACCTAAGGTCGCTGATCCAACTGAAGAAACTGGGAAGGTTTCCAAGTTGAGATCAAGACAGTTCTACTATCTAATATTACTCATACATTATATATTATTGTGCTAACCTTTGTGTTGTAGGGATACTTTGTTTAACTCAGTGTTACAGGTTCAACCGGATCGGTCAATCGAATGTAGGGATCAGTCGACCGAACCAGGATGACTCAGCACAGGTCAGTTTAATCAGCAACGATTAAAAGCAGAAGGAAGCTACACTGATCGGTCGACTGAACCAGAGGATCGGTCGACCGAACGATCAATATTAAAGGCGCAGTAAATGCAAATCACAGCAAATCTCAATGAACAGGGAAGGAATCTGTTTGGTGGACCGAATAAAGGGATCGGTCAACCGAACCCTTAATGATCAATTAATGCCAAAAATCAAATCAGCATCATATCTCAGCCAGGAAGGAAGGAAGCTGGTTTGGTTGACCGAACCTGGGATCGGTCGACCGAACCTGGGATCGATCGACCGAACATCGACGATCTTATAAAAAGTAGCTCAAGGTCTGAGGCTGATGGATATACTTTCTGATCATCTCAAAGTTCTCTTCTGTGCAAGCTGCTCATGCTACAAGTCTTCTACAATTCTTCAAGCTACTCCGTTTGGAAGTACCGACCGAGCTTCAATTTGTACACTTGTCGGTATATTTTTTATTAGCTTGCATTGTAATTAACTCAAGTAAGATAGTAGGTTGTTACTATCTTACTCATCATTTGTACTATCTGCTTCTTTTCGAGGATTTCAGAAAGAAAGATTATAGTGGATTGCCCATCGGTGCGATCAAGGATCACGGGCCTTGGAGTAGGAGTCGACTTAGGCTCCGAACCAAGTAACCAAATCGAGTCATTTACTTTCCGCTGCTTACTTTAATTGTTTTTAAATATGAAAAGAAAAGTTTTAAAAAGCGTGATATTCACCCCCCCTCTATCGCACTTATCCGATCCAACACATCCACCACTTCTAGACAAAGCCTTTCAAAGAAATTGGATTTTTAATTTCCTTTTTGAAACCCCTAGGTCTAACTAATCAAGTGTAAATCATGCCTAGGTCCTTATCTAGCCTAGTCTAAGCATGCATAATAAAGCAGTAAAAACAAGAATCAAACAAATTTATCGATAAAGATGGTCTTTCTATTAGCTCCCCCTGGATCATAGCCTCGATAGGGTCTATCAAGGTAATGGATCTAATCCTTGGGGATTCAATATGACCAAGTCTAACTTGATTAACTAAGTTCAACTTGGGAACCCATGCTTGGACTATTTTTCTATTAGTTCTACTTATAAGTGATAAGTAAGACTTATATTTTCATTTAGCCTTAAATCCAAGTCTGGATCTATTGTATACGGCTCTTTATTTTCCAAGAATTAGATCTAGATTCTTGGAACCCAAGGTAAACTGTTCCAATGTGTCCTTAAGTTCTTTAACTTGAGTTTTCAAATTGAAATTTTCTTCCTCAAGTTGTTGGACTTGAGTTGAACTTCCATTTTGAATTAGCTCAGTCAAAGAACTAAGTTTAGTCTCCTCCTTAAGAAGTGTTACCTCCTTTGGAGTGACTTGACCCAAACGTTGGATTTGGCTAACTTATATAACAGATAATTAACTAAATTATGTAATTTGTCTAACTGAGAAGATCTCATAGTAGGGTTAGGCCCTTCGGAAATGGATATGGATCTGTGGCTTCACTAAGACTAGGTTTCCGATTTGCTCTCAATTTCTGATTTGTCAATTTGTTCCTGGGCCATAAGCACGAGGAAGCTCGTTTGTTCGAGCTCTTCGTCAGAATCTTCGGAGGAAGACTCATCCCACGTTGCCTGTAGTGCTTTCCTCTTCTTTTGCCTCTTCGCTTCCTTTTGATTTGGGCAGTTGGCTTTGATGTGTCCCTTCTTGTTGCATCCATAGCAGGTTACCTCAGACTTTGCTCTTGGACTTGATTGTACCGTTTTGGACTGAATCACCTTCTTGATGTCCTTCTTGGTGAATCTTTTTTTCTTCTTGTAAAGCTTTCATACAAGGTTGACAAGTTTGACTGCTATCTCGTTGTCATCATCTTCTGAGTCCGTTTCTTCTTCTTCAGACTCGGGTTCAATTCTGCGCCTTGCTTTTGCATCCCACATTCTGCTTGTACTTGAAATCAAGGCAATACCTTTCTCGACCGGAGTAGTATTAGTCTGCTCATGTAACTCAAATTTAGAAAATAATTTGTCTAATTTAATTAATGACAAATCCTTAGACACTTTGTAAGCATCTACCATGGATGCCCACAAGGTGTTCCTCGGAAATGCATTTAATGCATACCTGATGACGTCGCAGTTTTCTACCTTTTGTCCGATTGCGTGGAGTCCATTCAGTAGATCTTGTATACGAGCATGAAGCTAGCTTGCTGACTCACCTTCCTATATTTTTATATTATATAATTTATTCAAAATTAAATCACGCTTACTTACTTTCGTCTTGGAAGTGCCTTCATGCAGCTCGATCAGCTTCTCCCATAGTTCTTTCGTGCTTGAGAATGAGCTGACTCGGTTTAGCTCTTCTTTGGTTAAACCGCATTGAAGGGTGCAGGTTGCTTTGGCGTTAGTCTCGATTTTCTTCATCAAACTGGAGTCCCAATTCTAGCATGACACTAGTTTTCCAGTACCGTCGAGTGGAAGTTCGAGACCCGTTTGGATAATTATCCACATCTTGACTTGCGTCTTGAGGCGGTACTCCATTCATCTCTTCAATAGCCAAAATCCTTGCCAGAGAAGAGGGGAGGGAGTGCAGTGCTATACCCTTCTTGATGGGCCATTTAAAAATCTAGCATGATAAAAAATAGGAAAAGTTGTTCCAAGACTTAGTCTTGGATTAGTAGTGTGGGAAAAAGAAAATATAATAAAAACTTGAGTAGTGTTTACACCATCTTCGAGAGGCGAAAGAATTTGATCGATAAAACAAATCGGAAGGTGGCAATTTTACCGATTCTGATTGACTCCGAAAATTCACAAAATTACCACAAAAAAATTGCTTGAATGGTGGTTTTACTAATTTGAAGCGGCCCCGCTCTGATACCAATTGTAGGATTGAAAAGCGCTAGAGGGGGGGTGAATAGCGCTCGTGACTTTCACTTTCATTTGTTTCGGAAAACTCAAAGTAAATACGCAGTGGAAAAGTAAAGACATGGAAGCAATGCTAACACTTTTTGGTTGCTTAGTTTGGAGCCTATGTCGACTCCTACTCCAAGGCCCACAATCATTAATCGCTTTCCGTGGGCAATCACTATAAGCTCGAGAATCTTTACAAATAAGTAAATACAAGTATTAAACTTAAAAGATTATACCAACAATACAAAAGATGATGGAAGTAGTCGTCGATTGTCGGAATAGCAGCTGAGTGTCGTTGAGTCATTTCAGCGTAGAGCACAGCTTCGAAGATTGCTTGTAGAATTGTGTTCAAAGTAGCTAGCCAAGACTCCTTTTTATAGCAGCTTCAAGCCTGATCCAGATCCCTTGATCTTCAGGATCAAGCTTTGACTCGACCTAGATCGGTCGATCGATCCCCTAGTTCGGTCGACTGAACCTGCTAAACTTGTCCGACCTTCCGTTCAGATGCAACCTCTCTGGATAGTGTCTACATTCGGTCGACTGATCCCTCTGTTTGGTCGACCGATCAGCTGATGGTCTCTACCTCATCTGATCCGATCAACACGCTCAACCAAGTCTCTGTCTATCTTCGGTTTGGTCGATCGAACCCGAGGTTTGGTCGACCGATCCCGAGGTTCGGTTGACCGATCCCGAGATTCGGTCGACCGATCCTGAGGTCCGGTCGACCGATCCCGAGGTTCAATCGACCGATCCCTCTGGTCAATCCTTCACTGAGAGCTTGATTCTAATCCTTTGTGTACTAGGGTTCGATCGACCGATCAGGTTGTTTGGTCGATCGATCAAAGCAGAGTCCGACCCTGCAGAACTATTAGTTTCCTACAAAACAGAGTTAGGCAAATAGAGAAAATAATATATTAAACAATTAAGTTAACAGCCTTGAGACTATCAGGTTCTGACTTTATATTTCCTCCGAAAACCCTAGGTTGAACCGACACCTACTGTTCCCTCACTAGGGAATGCGTCCTCACCTACTCCTCTCAGGAGAGATTACCTGTTGCCAGATCGGTCCTTTAGACTGACTAGACTTTGTGCATAGGGTTACCACCCCCTAGGACCTAGGGTTACCACCCTCTAGGGTTTTCCACCTGCCTAACCACAGTTAGGACTTTCCTCCACCTAGGGTTACCTTCTCCTAGGACCTAAGGTTACCAGCCCCTAGGATTTTTACCTACCTAGAATCCACTAGGCCTTTTGCCTAAGACAACTTAGGACTTTCTTGCAATCTCAATGAGCTTTGTTAGATAACAAATAACCTTAACTTTGAGCCCTTTGCCATTATCAAAACTCAGGTTCGATTGGCAGATACTTCCTGCACCAACAATTATTTCGCATACTCATTGTATGAGTTGCTGTCATACCCGGGACCTTACTACCCACAATACCAACTATGTTTCATTTCCAACAAAACACCTTTGGCCGAGACCTTACTAGTCACAACACCAACTATGTTTCGGTCCCAACAAAACATCAATATTTTGGTCGAGACTCATAATTTTGGCTGAGTCTCATAATTTTACAAATCATAGTAAACCTATCATACAATTTCTATATCACATATAAAAAATCTAATAACTTAGCATATGCCTTCGCAAGTGGCTCTGATACCACTGTAAGGAATTAGGATGCTAAACACGTAGAACGCATAGCGGAAAACATCTAGTTCCTATAAGAAGATCCATGCGACGGAAGAAAACATATACTAAGCTTTAACATGATAAGGAGTTATACCTTTGACGTGTGTACTCAATCTCTCGACAGCTAGGACCTTAGCACGATCACGTGTTCGTGCCTCTTTCAGTATCCACACGAACATAAGAAAATAGAGAAGACCAACACTCAAGGTTGTGCTAGCAACCCTCTAGTAAGTTTTGACCAAAGAAAGGGAGGAGAGGAAGAAGAATGAAAAATCATACTAAAAAATGAGAGAAAAATGCTTTTGTATTTCATCCAATGAAAATACTTAATGATCATTAATTCACTTAATGAGACTTAATAAGCATTAACACTCCATTAAGGCCATTTTAAACTCTTCATTTTGAATTCAACTTTCAAAATGGAATGAATTTCAAAATTAACTCTTCATTAATCCTCTTTAGTGAATGAATTCACTTGAGTCTAACTCAAGTTTAATTCAGATTAGATTGAATCCATATAGTTGGATTCACTTGAGTCTAACTCAATGATTCTAATCCGGATATGTCAATCATATCACAATTGACTCTTAGAGCTAATACTAACATTGAGGGCAAGCTAATTGTGATTGAATGTTAAGAAGATAGTCTTTTGGAGATTAAAGTTCAATATTTGGCCAGAAATTCAAGGAAGATCAGAAAGAAAGAAATGCAGACCTGCTAATGAAGCATCACTGCCAAGCTATTTCTATGCCAATTTCGAAAAATGAGTTATGACAAGCTAGAGTTGCTGAAACCTAGAAATTTTTGGAGGATAAATTGATAAGGATCTTAAGAAGCTAGATGAAAAGGAATTGAAATTTTTGGTGGCTAAATGATGACTAGTTGACACAAAGTCAGGAAGCTGTTCAAAGAATTCAGAACTTGCATCTTACTGTGCTGATTGATGTTTAGAGACATCGGTTCACTAAAAAACTGAAATCCTATTGTTGTTTTAGTATTTTTAAATGCTGAACTTGCTTCATCAGAGTTTACAAGATTTTTAGACTGAGAATTGGATAGGAATCAGAAACACAATGCTGGAGTTTTAGTAATTTGGTTTCTGAACTGAAGTTGCTCAAAACAGTGATGTTGGTCTGCTGGTAATCTGATCATTAGGGATCAGGATTCAAAATTTAATTGATGAGTGTCATTCCACTCATGAAGCACTTGAAGATGGTATCATTAAATCTGAAAAGAAGAAAGAAAAGGGTAGTACTTGATTCTCAAAATAGTGAGGTGTAAAGCTGAAAAATAGAATTCAATTTTTGAGTTGTATCAAGCGTGTACCAAAATTCTATCAACATCCCTCAAATCATTGAGGAACTCAAGTGAAGATCTTGCATTTTCAATACTTAATGATGTTCTTAAATTGAATGGACAGATTCATATTTTGAAAACTATAAAACTGTGAACTGTGAAACAAAAGCTGTGAAATGGTGGAAGCTGTTGTTTTGAGATCATACTTGTTTGATTTCTAAATCAATTATAAATGAAATTAGAAACAAAGTGAAGAATCCTAGAATGAATTTTTGAAATGATTGGCACAAAGAATTAACAGGGATCAAGCTGATTTGGATAGAATATAAGAAGTGTCAAAAACTGCTACAACTGAAATCAAGAAGCAGTGAGCTTTGATAAATATTAGAATCTAATCATTAAGGTTTAATTCAACAAGAAATGAGTTCTAAATATAGATGAAGAAATCAATTGTAAAAGCATAATCCAAAATTACAATTGCGATAGAAATAAAATGGAAACTGAAGTGGATCTTTAGTGTTGTAATTCAGAGATGAAAATGTTGTTTGAATTGGAGAATAAATATGTTGGTTCCTTAAATACACTTAACATTGGAAGACATCTTTGAGCTAATCGTGAAGCAAGTGTTAAAGGTAAATGAAGAATGAATTTTAATGGAAAGAAAGGTAGTAAGTGTTAGAGTGTATACTAAAAGCCTAACTTTTTGTATAAATATTTATTTAGAAATAAGAATCACATTGGTCAAATGTCTATATTTATATGCTAAGTGTAGTTGTTCAATTAATTTATATTGTAGATAACATGGTGTGTGGTGTCACACACAGAAGATTATGTTATTAGTTCCTTATAAATTATAAATAGTAGCTCACGACTAAGATGGATAGGAACAAACCATTGGAATAGTCGTAGTGTAATTTGGTATTAGTTTATTTTAACTATAAAATTACACTAGTACACTCTAAGTGTATTGAGCAAGATCATTTAAGGTAAGTTCTTTTTATACTGACTGCATAAAAGAATAAGACCTTTGTTGTTATGGAAGTGTGTGCTCTTAATCATGATATAATAACAAACACATATACTCAATATTCATTTCTTTAATTTATCAAAGGGTGCAATTTAGTTCGATAAATCAATAGGCCCAATAAGTTGGGAAATTATATTATTTATAAGGTGTGTTGTTGATTATAGAATGAAACTGTGTCCTAGTAATCTAGGTTGATAATATCCCCAAGAGGAGCTCATAAGGATTATCATGTAAACTCTGCAGGTGAACTTAGTCCGACATGACGATAAGGATGAGTGGTACTACTCTTGGAGCTAGATATTAATTAAGTGAGTTGTCAGTAACTTATTTAATTAGTGGGCATTCGATATCTTAAACACAGGGAGATTAACACACTCATGATAAGAAGGAGCCCATATAGTAATATGGGATTGGTGTGGTAGTTCAATAATAACTCTTTAGTGGAATGAGATATTATTGATAAACTCGAGTTGGGTGTTCGGGGCGAACACGGGAAGCTCAAGTTCATCGGGAGACCAAAACCAATTCCTCCTCTCGGTCTCTGTCATAGTCTCTTAATTATAAAGTGTTATACCCACCCATACCCACCTTCTTACCCACCTTAAGGTGGCCGGCCAAACTTAGCTTGGAGCCTAAGCTAGGGCCGACCAAACTAAGGTTAGATGGGTTAAGTAGGTGGCCAGCCCTAGCTTGAACCCAAGCTTAGGTGGCCGGCCATAATTAAATTAAAAGGGACTTTAATTTTTAAAAATCTTTCCTTATGTGGTAACCATGGTTTTAAAAGAGAGTTTAAAATTTAAATCTTTCCTTTTATAGTTTTCTACAAAAGATTAAGAGAAAGATTTGATATCTTTCCTTATTTGTAGTTAAAAGGAAGATTTTAATTTTTGATAAAACTTTCCTTTTTTGTAACCATCCTCATGATTTTAAAAGAGAGTTTTAAAATTAAATCTTTCCTTTTATAGTTTTCTATAAAAAGATTAAGAGAAAGATTTGATATCTTTCCTTATTTGTAGTTAAAAGGAAGATTTTAATTTTATAGAAAACTTTCCTTTTTGTAAATCATCCACATGTTTTAATAGAGAGATTTTAATTTATAAAAATTTCCTTTTATAACCAACCATGAAGGGAATTTTTAAAAGAGAAATTTTTATTTTAAATTTCCGAAAACAAATTAGGAAGTTTTAATTTTGTGTTTAAAGCTTTCCTTCCTTGGAGGATTTGATATGGCCGGCCACATCCATAAAAGAAAAGGAAATTTTTTATCAATTAAATTTTCCTTTCTATGGCAAGGAAAATAAGGAAGTTTTTATTAAAACTTTCCTTATTTGCCAAGACCAAGGAATATAAAAGAGAGGGTAGAGGTGTCTCACCTTATAACAAGATATCCTCTAGTATTCCTCTCTTCCTTGTGATGGTCGGCCCTCTCTTCTTCCCCTTCCCCTATTCTTCTTCTTAAGTGGCCGGTGGCATCATCTTCTTGGAGAGATCTTGGTGGCCGGATTTTGCTTGGAGAAGAAGAAGAGATAGGAGGTATTGTTTCCTAGCATCCTTTGGAGCTTTGTTGGTGGTCGAAGTTCTTCATCTCTAGGAGATTGCTGGTGGCCAAAACTTGCAAGGAGAAGAAGGAGGCTTGGGTGGATTCTCGTCTCGGTAGATCGTCGCCCACATGATGTCCGAGATAAGAAGATGAATACGATAGAAGATCGTGAGGTCTATAAGCTATAAAAGGTATAACTAGTTATTAGTTTCCGCATAATAACTAGTTCATCTTTTTGTTTAGATCTTGAAATACCAAACACAAAAGGCTAACGTTTCTAGGTTTCGGATTTATGATTCGAATTTGTGTTTCTTTTGTTTTCCGATCTTGTGATTCGATTGTTCTTATTGGTTAAACCTAGGGTTACTATAAGGAGATTAAATATTGAATTTCGTTGAAAGACTTTGTCTAGGAAGTGGTGGATACTCCCATAACCAAGAAGGCCTAGTGCCTCGCCATATTTAACCTGGAAGCCGATCTCTGAAATAAATATTTAATCAAATTTGTAACATAGGTGGATTTGGATTAATAATGTTAAGTATCATTTGCAATCCAAGTCTAAACCTTTAAGAACAGATAAGTTGAATTTTGAATAAATAATGTTAAGTTCTATTTGCGATTCCAAATTTAATTTCTAAAGAACACAATAGGTTGTTAGGAATGGTTCAAGACTTGTACAAAATTTTTGTACAAGGGAACCAGTACGATATTCTGAGTAGCAACCAACAATTGGTATCAGAGCTAGGGTTTGCCTCTGTGTGTTTGGTTTTCAGATTAATTATGCACATGTCATACATAATTTAGGCATGATAATAGTAGGATATGCTAACTCTGTGGTTGCAGACTCCAACTATTATGGCTCATAGAGATTGTGTGTGATTAGACCCTTGGACATGTCAAGGATATTTTATTTGTGTGCATGATTGTATGTATTAAATACAGCAGGAGTTGTATTAGTTTTAGGATTTTACATTTTTGTTTCGATCTAGATTACATGTACATTCCTTTGTGGAATATAGGATCGATATATGTAAAATTTTATTTTTGTCGCGGATCGTATCCTTGTGAGGCGTGATACTATTTGTGGACCAGAGGTGCAGCGAAAAAATAAGCAAGATAAATGCGACGACTATACCCGATTGCGGTGGCTAAAGATGGCAGCAGCTAGGGTTGGCAGCATGCGGAGGACAGTGATGAAAAAGGCCATAATAGTTGTAAAATTGTTTTTCCATATTTATTGCTTTATTTGCTGTGATGTGTGTGTGCATATTAAAATTTCTCACCTTAAATAACTAAGTGGGAGAGAGATTAGTAAATAAATTCCACGGTCTCTATTATTGGTTTGTAAGTGATGCAACAAACTTGCGTGTTGGCTCTGAGTGCCTCCCTCCACAACGGATGAGTTTGTTTGCAGATTACTAGATCAAACTTCCTTTATGGATGGTTATAGGAAATTATTTAGGAGCGTGTGATCTTCTCCAACTGAAGGGGCATAATCCTATTTAATGGACTAAGTATCAAGTAATGGTATATACTTAGACGCATTCAATAGTATCCTCCCCAACGGAGTCACTGCTATTTTTTTGCGTGACCAAAGGAAAACCAACTATTAATTTTATTTGTCATAAAGTTAGGATGACAAGATAATAAAATTAATGGGTAAAACCTCCTCTTACAAATGTTGAATTTGTATATGTCCACACTAACGTGGCATGCAAAATTCACGGTATTTTGAGATGTTGGTAAATTTAAATAATATTGTTTGAGGAATCAATATTATTCTAAATTTAGAGTCTTGACCAAAAGTTTATTTTGTGATTCTTAGGATGACTTTCAACCCACTGGCTATTATACTGAAAGAAAACAAACTAACTGGTCCCAATTACATAGATTGGAAAAAAACTTGGACATTGTCCTAACTGCTGAAGGCTATAAGTTTGTACTGTTAGAGGTCTGCCCTAATGTGCCTAATAGAGATTCTAGTGAAGAGGAGATTGAGTATCATAGGAAATGGGTCAAGGCAGATGAGATGACGCGGAGTTACATTTGGCTTTTATATCAAATGTGCGCAACATCAGCATCAGACCATGCCTACTGGCCATGACATGATGTACAATCTCAAGGAACTCTTCGGACACTAGAATCAGGCTGACAGGCAAGATTGTATGATCTCTAGGTATTGGACTAAAAGCAGGAATGAAGAAGCCGAAAGGCAAGTGCTTTATTTGCAAGCAGTCTAGACATTTGTAGGCGGGTTGTCCTCGTAGGAAGAGAACAATATAGGTATATCTTATTCTCTAGTAGTTGGAACATGTTTAGTGGTGTTATCTACTTGTACCTAGCGTGTAGATATAATAACTACTGATCATGTCTGCAAATAATTGTAGGGGTTTCAGGAAACCCGACAACTACATGAAGGAGAAATCATTGTTTACATGGGCAATGCTACAGAAGTAGCAGCTGTTGTAGTGGGAAATGTTTATAGGAATAAAATATTAGTTTTAAGAAATTGTCTTTACGTACCAAGTTTTAGAAAGAACTTGATTTCAGTTTCTAAACAATATAAGGATGGATATTCTGTCTATTTATCATAGTAAACGCTCAACAAGCGTGGACCTTGGAGTAGGAGTCACCCCAGGCTCCGAACCAAGTAAAACCCTTGGTATTCGTGTGCTGGCAATTGTTTTATTTATTTTTGCTGCATATTTTACTCGATAATTTTCCGAAACGTAAGTGAAATCCACGAGTACTATTCACCCCCCCTCTAGCGCTTTCGATCCTACAATTGGTATCAGAGCAGGGTCGCTTGGAATTGGTGAAACCACCATTCAAGCAATCTTTGGTGGTAATTTTTTATTTTTTGGAGTCGATTAGAATCAGTTTAGTTGTCGCCTTCCGATCCGTTTTAATCGTAATCAAAATTTTTGCTCGAAGTTGGTGCAACACCACTCGAGTTCGCGTATTTATTTTTTAATCCCGCACTACTAATCCAAGACCAAGTCTTGGATCAAAGTTTCTTGTTTTCATGTGTGCAAGATTTTCTTCCTCAATGGCCCATCAAAAAGTCTATAGCACAGCCGCCCAACTCTTTTCTCCGGCGAGGACTTTGGCTACTAGAAGAGCCGGATGGAATACCACCTCAAGATGTGGATAATTATCGAAACCGGACTCGAGCTTCCATGAGATGGCACTGGAAAACCAGTCTCATGCATGAACTGGGGCACCAGCTTAATGAAGAAGATTGAAGCCAACACCAAAGCAACCTGCATGCTACAATGTGGGCTAACAAAAGAAGAACTAAACATCTTTTCCTCCCTTAGCCTTCCTACCGAAACCTTAAGCATCAGCATCCAAGAGGGAGTCCAACTTTAGCGTAGATGGCTGAGGTTCCTTAAGCATCAACATCCAAGGGGTTAGGCTATGGGAGGGAGCAGTGGATCTGTGCCGACTGGCCCGGTGGTGGAGGATGAGTATGCCACTGTGAGGACGTCAGTGTGGTGGGATATCGAGAACTGCCAGGTTCGAAAGGCATGCGATCCGCACCTGATCGCCCAAAACATAAGCTTAGCGTTGGCGGAGATGGGGTACCGCGGCCCCGTCTCAATCTCTGCCTTCGGAGACACAAGCAAGATAGCCCAGCCCACGGTGCAAGCGCTGAACAACACCGGCATCGCTCTTAACCACGTCCCTGCCGGTAAAATTTCTTGATCTTTTAGTTTTTAGGGTACACCCTACTGTCCGTCCCCGTTTACCTATGCAAGAACCTACTTTGTTCTCGTTAGTTTTCATTCACTATGCTTTATGATAAGTCTTAAGTCAAATTGTTCCATAATCTTGTGGGTTTTTGTTATTGAGTTATCGTCCTTTTTGTTAATTACATGTCATATATGTTCTAACTTGCCAGATTATTCTGGTAGAAGTTGAATCTCTTCTAAAGTTTATTTGGCTAACGAGATGCCATATTTTTAAATGTTTCTATTTGGACTTAGGCGGGTTGAAATGTTCTTTTCGATGAATAGTCGCTCATGCAGTCATGATTCTTGGTCATTTGTTATATCTAATTTATAAACTTTAGCCTACCTAATCAATTACCAACTCCTACTCTGCTTTTGTTGCTAATAATCACACTACCACTAATCTAGCGATCATCATTGTTCAAGTGACTTTTTATGTATTTTGCAATATATGCTATCAGCAGAGTTATGGAGGAAATATAGGATTACTTTATAACCTATGTCTATCTTAATCCAGAGTATATAAGTATTTAGGGCTTTTTGAATTTTCTCATTTGTTTTATTTCAAGATTTGTGTTTCTTTCTATAGTTAAAGTACTTACAGGGATGATTCAATATAGTTGCAGGTAATCAATTAGAAGCTTAATGGCTATGTAAGAATAGATGGTTGTTATTCAGAAAACATATGCTGGACAAAGAGTAGGTGTATGAGATATTGTGGCTTATTAGAGGAACTTGGAGAAGATTGATAATAGCCATCTCTTAGCAGGTGACATGTTGGTGGCAAATGGTAGTTGATAGACTATGTTGTATTCATGATAGCTCTAAGAGGATGACCAGGATTTCCCCCCAACACAACAAGCCTTGCAAAGATTATCAACAATACAGATATGGTGCCAACTTTATGTTGTTTTTTGTATTTATTTTGCAGTTTACTGATGTTGGATACAAAGTACTTCTGAAAAGAATAGCCAGTAACACTGAGAAAGATATTCTCCAAGGAATTACAGGTTCAGCTAGGCCTGGAGAACTCTTGGCCGTAATGGGGCCTTCAGCCAGTGGGAAAACTACTCTTCTCAGCCTCCTTGGTGGAAGAACTACTGCTAATATCGTTCAAGGATCTATCACATATAATGATGAACCATATTCCAAGTCCCTAAAGGGCAGGTAAACACTTCTCTTCTTACAGTAAAAACACTTGTTTTCATCAAATCAAGAATGTTATAGGATCAATCAATTTTCAGGATTGGGTTCGTCACCCAGGATGATGTTCTATTTGCACATCTCACCGTGAGAGAAACATTAACTTATGCCGCTTTGCTTAGACTTCCGAGGACAATGAGTAGACAGAAGAAGGAAGAAAGGGTCGTGAATGTTATCACTGAGCTGGGGCTTCAGAGGTAATCTTTGTCTTCCTAATTCTTTACATACTCAAGTTATTCTGAGATATGATTGATAGCAATGAGCAGGTGCCAAGATACCATCGTTGGTGGATCCTTCATTAGAGGAGTTTCAGGTGGCGAGAGGAAAAGAGTTTGCATTGGGAATGAGATCCTTGTTAATCCATCCTTGCTGTTCCTGGATGAGCCGACATCTGGTCTTGATTCGACAACAACACTGAGAGTTGTTCAAGTATTGACTGAGATAGCTGAGGTAATTTTTGTAGTTTTGTTTGATCTCCCTTATCGACACTCGTTTCACCAATGCGTCTGAAGCCTGCCATGGACATGCTGCAGTCTGGCAAAACCGTCGTGACGACAATTCATCAACCATCCATTAGACTCTTTCACAGATTTGACAAGCTGATTCTGCTTGGAAAGGGTAGTTTGTTCTACTTTGGGAGGGCATCAAAAGCCATGTCCTACTTCTCATCGACTGGATTCTCTCCTCTGATAGCGATGAACCCAGCAGAGTTTTTAGTAGATCTTGCAAATGGCAACACCAATGATGTCACAGTACCAACAGGATTGGAGGACAAACTGCAATCTAAAGAATCAGGAAGGCACACAACAAGAGGCAAGCTATCTGCAGAAGATGTGCATGAGGTAGACACTTGATTTTGCATCCATAAGTAGAACCGATAAAGCTAATGAGGAATAACTACTGCATCAAATAATTAATGAAACAGTATCTGGTGGCCGCTTATGAGACAAAATTTGCCGAGAAGAAGAAGATTCTGACTCCGCTTCTGAGAAACAGAGACTTAAAATCAATTGAGTTTTACAAATCAAGAATTTAAAATCATTGGGATAAGTGACAAGCCTTGTAAAGATGAAATGTGAGTCTTTCCGAGTTGTATTGTTTTATTATTTGTCAGTATTTTACAATCAATTGGTTTATAAGAATATTTGAATTTTTGAATCATATGTAATGAAGTATTGTTTTAAGAACTAGGAGAAGTTATTTTTATATAAATGGAGGCACTAGTGGCGGGCATCTCCGGCATCCAAGAATTTTATTTCTTATGAGCTATCACTGAGAGATTTGGTGGAAACTCCAAGGATAGTGAAGAAGGTGGAGGAAGCTGCAGAGATGAGGCAGGAAGGGGCCAAGAATAAGGCAGAGAAGGCAACGGATAGAAGCAAAGGAGGCTTGTTCCTCAAAACCTCTGTGCCAGTTTTAGATGGAGGGAAGACGAAGAGCTCGAGGTCTAATTCTTTTGCAAAGGTGTCTCCAAAGCTAGAAGCAGAGAAGGGGCTGCAAGAGTTGCAAGATAGGGGAGGAAGCAGAATCAAAAGCAATTCTGAAACAAGTAGCAGAAGCAGTAGCAGGTAAATTTCTTCAGACAAAAAATCTCATGAGCGTGTGTTGTTCGAATGTATTATTTTGATGTTTCAGGAAGATGAGAGGCTACTGCTGTGGCTTCTTAGCTACAAACAAGAGCAAGTCCAAGGAAACATCAAAGGAAGTCGATTAATGAATCCTCTGTTAGATGAGGTTTGCTAATAGTGTAGTTATCTCATCAAGGACACGAATGGTTAGATTCTGGAGAGCTTGAGAAGTTGGAAAAATGGCTGTGATGAGATATGTGATGAAGTAATCACAAGGAACTTATTTGTTCCTTAGTTGAAGATTATGATGAGACTTGTTCATTAGTTATAAATGGAATTTATTTGTTTATTTGTATTGAGATAAATTTTATTTAAATATGAGACATATTTCTTCTTTTGTGATTGTAATTCTTGTATAAGTAACATTCTGAATGACATTGATGTGGGGAATATTCTTTCTTTTGTGATTATGATTCTTTATTATATATTTATATTGAAATATGATATATTGGTATTAAAAGATAATAATTTAAAAGACAACGGTTTAAAATCGTTGTTGTTGTCTATCACCCTCAAAAGATAACGGTTAAAAACCATTGTCGTAGCTCCAAAAACGATTGTAACAAGCAATGCTATTTAAAAATACTCTAAACAACAACGGTTTTAAATCGTTGTCTTTTCATTCAAAGACAATGGTTTAAAACAGTTGCAAAACTGTTGTCTTTTCATTCAAAGACAACGGTTTAAAACCGTTGTCGTAGCCCCCCACTTTTAACAACACTGCCAATTACAACGGTTTTAAGGGCCTACGACAACGATTTTTAACCGTTGTCTTTTAATGTTTTTGTTGTAGTGTCGACCTGCATGAAGGCACCTCCGATATAAAAGTAAGTAAGCATGATTTAATTTTGAATAAATTATATAACATAAAAATGTAGGAAGGTGAGACGACAAGTCAACTTCACGCGCGGATTCAAGATCTACTGAATGGACTCTACTCGATCGAACAGAAGGTGGATGATCGAGACATAATCAGGTATACACTTAACCACCTTTCGTTCCTTTAGGATAACCCACAAACAAGCGAGCTTCTATACGTGATTCCAACTTATCAGCGTCTCCCTTCACCACATGTGCTGGACTACCCCAAATCCGAATATGTTTCAGACTACGCTTACATCCATTCCACAATTTTGTGGGAGTAGAGGTTACTTACTTAGAAGGTACCATGTTCAGAATGTGCACTGCCATTTCCAGAGCATATCCCCAAAACGAATTTGGTAATTCTGAATAACTCATCATCGATCTAACCATTTCCATAAAAGTCCTATTCCTTTGTTCTGCCACACCATTCTGTTG
Source organism: Zingiber officinale (assembly GCF_018446385.1). Lineage (NCBI taxonomy): Eukaryota > Viridiplantae > Streptophyta > Magnoliopsida > Zingiberales > Zingiberaceae > Zingiber > Zingiber officinale. Next base: position 56,025,292 of record NC_055986.1, read on the forward strand.
GGGTGTACCAGGTGCAGACAGTTGGGATTGAATCCCGGCCTCTGAAAAGTAACTCCTAAACTCTCCTAAGAGGTACTCACCACCACGATCAGACCGTAGTGTCTTGATACCTTTACCATTACATTTCTCCATATCAGCCTTGTATTCTTTGAACTTATCAAATCACTCAGACTTGCGGTGCATTAAGTAAATGTACCCGTATCTCGAATAGTCGTCTATAAAAGATATAAAATATTCTAAACCACCACTTTCCTGGATAGTCATAGGTCCACACAAATCAGAATGAACCAATTCCAACACATCTTTGGCTCTATACCCCTTGGCCTTAAAAGGTCTCTTGGTCATTTTTCCTTCCAAGCAAGATTCGCAGGTTGGAAAATTCCACCACTAATGAACCCAAAAGTCCATCAGCTATTAACCTTTGAATCCTACTCAAGTTAATATGACCAAGCCTTAGATGCCAAAGATATGTTTGGTTTATTTTCGAAGGTTGCTTTCTCTTATTAGAATTAGAAGATGTGCTATTAATTTCCATTTGTTGTATCGTGGGAGTTATTGGATTTAGAGTATACAAATTGCCAACCAACGTACCAGAACAGATAACTACCTTATTTTTCTTGACAACTACTTTGTAATCAAAAGAAACAGAATATCCATCCATAAATAGTTTAGAAACTGAAATCAAGTTCTTTCTAAAACATGGTACGTAAAGATAATTTCTCAAAATCAATGTTTTATTTCTATCAAAAGATAAATAAACATCTTCCACTGCAACAGCCGCCACTTTTGTAGCATTGCCCATGTAGACGGTAATCTCCCCTTCATGTAGTCGTCGAGTTTCCTGGAACCCCTGCAATGAATTATAGACATGATCAGTGACTCCCGTATCTACACACCAAGTACCGGTAGATAACACCACTAAATATGTTTCAACCACTAGAGAATAGGATATACCTTTATTGTTCTCATTTCTATGAGGACAACCCACTTTCCAATGTCCAGACTGCTTGCATGTGAAGCACTTGCCCTTCATCTTTTTCACACCTGCATGCGACCCAGTCCCTAGAGATTGGTTCACTTTCTTTGCTGAACCAACTTGTTTCTTTTTCTTCTTTCTGCCTTTCGGCTTAGAAGCAGAAACATTTTCAGCAATGTGAATTTGAGAACTTTGATGAAATAGCCCTTCTGCTACTTGAAGTTCTGTCAGAAGTTCTACTAATGAATAAACCCTTTTGTTCATCTTGTAGTTCAGGCGGAACTGCTCAAAACTTTTAAGCAGCGTTTGGAGAATGATATCGACCTGGGGTTCCCCATCGATTTCTGCTCCAAGGACTTCCATCTCATTCAAAAGAGTCATCATTTTGAGGATATGATCCCTTACGGGCGTGTAAGGCCCAAAAATTCTCAAATAAATTTTAGAAATATTCTATTATTTTTCTGAAATTTTAGAATATTTTTATGAAATTTTTGGAGTAGCAGAAGTAGCAAAATTAAATAAAAATATAAAATAGGATAAGCGGGAATTGAACTCGTGACCTATTAGAGCCTACGACTTATAGCATGAATTTAGTAACCAGGTGGTCCCAGTAGGGGTGTGCTGAAAGAAGAGGAGAGAAATTATATTTATGATTGACTTGGGTCGTATTAATCACTTAATATAAAGAGAGAATTTAAGTGGGGATTTATTATTTTGATCGGCAATTATTCCTCACCCTCACCTCCAACTCGCCGCCCTCTCCCTCTTCCTCACCCTCTCGGCACACCAACCTAGGGTTCCATCCCTAGGGTCGTAGGAGCACCTTCCAACGATAACTTCGATACGAGGACACTCCTCTCCGCGAGAAGAACGTGTAGACGCAAGAAGATCGTCGAAGAGATCTTCTTCTCCGGAAATCTAGCGATCAGAACTGTAAGAAACCTAGCGCAGGAAGTAAGTAACCCCTCACCTGCAGTATAAGTAGTTAATCGTATGTTTTTACATTTTTAGTTCAGCCATATGCATATTTTTCGGCATGTAGGGTGTATGTGACCCTCCTCGCAAGTTTAGGGTTTATTTGAGTACTCTAGAGCCAGACGTGTTTCCCTCTCCAATTTTGGGGTTTTAGACGCTGTCGGGTGCCTAGAGGTAGTCCCCTAATAGAGAGGAGAGATAGAGCACACCAAGTGTTCGATAAAATGACTAGTACAGTTAAAAGCTACAGTAGACATTTTATTAGCTCAGTTAAATGTCATAGAAGCATTTTAAAAAGCATGCTTAGTCTTGCTTCAGTTTATATGGGACTACGGTCCAATGGGTGGGCTCCCATAGTCGCCTCTAGGTTCAGATAACCTAGCTCTAGGTTCAGATAACCTAGTAAGAGCAAGATAAGATAAATCAGCTTATGAATCAGTATTTTACTTTTACCAGTGGCACTGTGCTGGACTCTTAGTTGTCCTTGGGTTGGGCTCCCATAGTCGTCCCTAGGTTTAGATAACCTAGTAAACCCTACTAGATTCGGGATTAGATACCTCGGGTTTAGTTAGGGATGCGCACATAGCAAGTACAGTTGCCGGGCCCAATAGCAGCATGATTAGTATTTTTATCTATTATGAAAAATAGTTTTCAAAACTCCACAATTTAGTTATGTGAATACAATTCAGATTTAACATTAACCTAGCATTAGTTTAGCTTAGTTTATGTATCCGTTCAGTTTTCCTTAGTGATACAATGAGATAGTTCTATGATCAGTATTTGATTGCCATGACTCATATATCAGTATGCCATGTTTTAGCATTTCCAGTATGAATATCAGCATGTGTTTCAAATAACATCTTTTAAAAGCATGATTTCATCGAATGCATGTTTTGTGAGGTAGATGGTTCTAACTAAACTCCTAAGCTTATAGTTTCCTTTTTCCTTATACTGCAGATACAGGTAAAGGGAAGATGGATTAGCGGAGGCTGGAGGTCAATGTGTCGAGATGTGTGTGAGAAGGAACTTGGAATAAAGACTCTCGGGGACTAGCAAGTTTAAGAATTAGACTTCTTATATTCTTATCATTCCACACCTTTAGAATGTTTAAATGTCATGGATTGTGAAAATATACACTATGCTATGCCTAGACTACTAGTTGTCTTGATGTTAGTTAATAAACTATGAATAATGAGAGTAATGACATGCCTAGTAATTTAGAAATGCTTTTAAGTTGATACATTTGTATTGTATATGGATTAGTGGTGGAATGCAGCAGAAATCGCAGAAATCAGAGCTCCAATCGATCAGTCGATCGATTGGAGGATCCTCAATCGATCAACCGATCGATTGGGGAGTGATTTTCCGCGTACAGAGAGCTGATGAATCGATCAACTGATCGATTGGACATGGATCGATCAGCCGATCGATCGGGAAATAAATTCCGCAAACAGAGAGCTGTTGAATTGATCAGCTGATCGATTGGCCCAGACTGGATCGATCGGCCGATCGATTCAGAAAAGGCCTCCGTGCACAGTAGCACGTTGGATCGATCAGCTGATCGATCGAAATGATTTCAATCGATTGAGTCCCAATTTCAATCCATTGGAAGGTCTGAATTCGGCTGGAAACCTCTGATTTCAGCTTCTTGACCAAATGGGATGTTGGGACACTGTTAGCGGCATGTTTATGTTAGGTTTTTCGAGCCGCGAAAATCGTGTTTTCGCGTCGCAGAAACCCTGAATCATCCATGCCACTGGATCTCGTGCAAAGGATAGATTTCAAAAATTTACATGTACGAGTTTCTACTTAGATCTACTTCTAGATCTACATGAAGAAAAGGTTATACCTTTGAAGCGCGCCCTTCGCGAATCCCACTCGTCCAAGGTGCCGGATCTCTAGACCGTCAAGCGTACGATCCTCTAGAAGTATCCACACGAACAATCCTTGATAGAGAAGACCAAACAAAGGTGTGCTAGCACCTTGTCTTGTTCGGCCAAGAGAGGAGGAGAGGGAGAAGAAAGAGCTCAAAGAGGAAGAAGATGTGAATGCACTTGAATGAGAAAAATGAATTCTCTTCACATTCAAAAGTGGCCGGCCACTTCCCAAGTGTAACCCCCAAATTTTGCATTAAGTGCAATTAATGTGAAGCCATTAAAGAGAATGACTTTGTAACTTCCATGAGGTGGCACCCCATGATGATGTGGAGTAACATCATTAGTCCAACTCACCAATGAGGAGGCATAAAGTCAAGTCAAACTTGACCTTTATCTTCCTCTCAAGTCAAGTCAAACTTGACCAAATCTCTTCCATGGTTGATCTAATCTAACCATTTGATTCAAGCTAACTTAATATAATGAATCTAATTCATTAAATTAAGTTGATCTAATGAGTGATAATCTAAATTAGACTCATTGGATACATGAATCAACTTGAGTCCAACTCAGGTTCGCCCAATTAGGATTACTCTTAATCCAATTTGATTCATCAAATGAATCTAATCCTCTTGATTCATCATATGAACCTAATCTCCATCTAATTGTCCTTAGTGTGTGACCCTATAGGTTCTTGTAACGTTGGCAATGCCCCTAAACCTATTTAGGAGCATAAGTAATGAGCGGTATCTAGCAACACATCATTACTACCCAAGTTACAAGAATGTTGAGATCCAACATCACCTTGTGACTACTAATTGTGACTCCTCACAATATATGACAAATGTCCTTCTATCCTAGACATCTAGATTGATCAATATGAGGCATAGACCGTGTCATCCTCTAATCAATCTAAATCTTGAACTCCAAGTAGACTCACTAAATCAAATGAGCTCAATATCTCATATTGACTCATTTGGGCATGGTCATGCACTTCGTGATTTCACTCTATCAAGAATATCAATGTCTCTCCCATCATATAGGAGGGATAGATCCCATCTACATCACTCACATCCTTCCGCATGATTTGTTACATACCCAGTAATCGCCTTTATAGTCCACCCAGTTACGGGTGACGTTTGACGAAACCAAAGTACATAACTCCTTATGTAGGGAACCATGGTGACTTCAGGTCTAAGGACTAGTAGTCATACTAATAGCCACATGAGAAAGTATATGACACTCATATAACGATCCATGATACTTTTTCATGGCAGGTCATTCAGTATACATTCTCCAATGCATACTCATGTGTCAACTTGATATCTCTATATCCATGACTTGTGAGATCAAATCTTCGAGTTGACCTACATGCTAGTCTTATTGCATTAACATTGTCCCTGAATGTTAATACTCGACTAGGAATGATTAAGAGTAGTGTTCCCTATATCATCTCACTATCGGTTCAACTAACCGATTGATATAGGTGAGAACCGTCTACTCAAGGACGTTATTATACTTAGTTTATTTGTCACCAATACAAGTAAGTATAATAACCAAAAACCAAATACCTTTATTTATATATAGAATATGATACAACAAGTCCAAAATACAATCATCAAATGATTGGCTCTAGGGCTATAGCTAACAATCTCCCACTAGCACTAGTGCCAATCAGTGTAGGCTCTAAGCCCAAATGACCTAGTGTGACCATCATGCTTCCTCTGTGCCAAAGCATTGGTCAAGGGATCTGCGATGTTAGCCTCTGTAGGTACTCTGCAAATCTTCACATCTCCTCTCTCGATGATCTCTCGAATGAGATGGAAGCGCCATAGTATGTGTTTGGTCCGCTGGTGTGAGCGAGGTTTCTTCGCCTGTGCTATAGCTCCATTGTTGTCACAATAGAGCTCAATAGGGTCAGCAATGCTAGGAACCACCCCAAGTTCAGTGATGAACTTGCGAATTCAAACTGCCTCCTTTGCTGCCTCTGATGCAGCAATATACTCGGCCTCTGTCGTAGAATCAGCTACTGTGTCCTACTTCGAACTCTTCCAACTCACAGCACCACCATTAATGCAAAACACGAACCCTGACTGCGAACTATATGTTAGGATCCTTCGTACTCGGCTAGAGAGGGGGGGTGTGAATAGCCGCCCCAAATCTCTCGCGTTTCTTCCTACAATTTGTTAGCGCAGCGGAAACCACAAATAGAAACGAAAGGAAGAATACCAAACCTTAACACAAGGATGTAACGAGGTTCGGAGATTAGGGCTCCTACTCCTCGGCGTGTCCGTAAGGTGGACGAGTCCAGTCAATCCGTCGGTGGATGAGTCCCCGGAGAACCGGCTAATACAATATACTCCTTGTGGGTGGAGAAACCTCGCCACAAACGTTTGCAACAGCAAACAAAGAGTACAAGAAGAATAGCAAGAACAAAATGAATGTAAAACAAACAGGCTTGCCTTCTCGTCGACTGGGGTCCCGGATGAAGTAGCAACTCCACGGACATACAACAGCAGGTGATCCAGCCGGAAGCTCACGCGAAGCTTCAGTTGCGAGGAGCTCAGCAAAGCTCTGAGCAGGTAAGAGCGAAGCTCTAGAGCACCAGAAGAAGAAGAGAGTCCACACCGAAGTCCTGTAGCCCTCTTTTATACTGCGAAGAAGACAGTGAAGAAACTAGCCGTTGCGTCACAGCGAAAAACCTGATCGGTCTACGGACCGATCAGGCCATCTGATCGGTCCACGGACCGATCCCAACTCGCTGTGCTTCGCGACATCGTCTCGATCGGTCGCCACGACCGATCGAGGAATCTCTGATCGATGCGGACCGATCGACAATGGATCGGTCCACGGACCGATCCCACCTCTCGGTGCGTCTACGATCTCGCCCGATCGGTCTCGGACCGATCGAGATAACTCATCGATAACATCGATTGGTCACCGATCGGTCACCACCGATCGAGTATCCTGGATCGGTGCAGACCGATCCAACTCTAGGTTTAGAGTGCCCTCTCTAACCTAGTTCGGAGAACGAGCTACCGAGCCCTCTCCGACTCCATATGCCAAGCTTCACTCACTTGGACTTCTCAACACGGATGTCCGATCACCCTTGATCCATCTGGATTTTCCCTTGCCCGGCTTCACTCACGGGACTTTCCACCACTCACCAGGATTTCACTTTGCCTAACATCCCAGTTAGGACTTTCTCATTCACCTAGCTTCACTCACTAGGATTTCCATTGCCTGGCTTCACTCACGGACTTTTCCCGTGCCAAACTCCCTGTTTGGACTTTTCCGATGCCAAGTCTCCATACTTGGACTTTTCGATGCCAAGTCTCCATACTTGGACTTTTCGTGCCAAGCTCCTGCTTGGACTTTTCCGTGCCAAGTCTCCATACTTGGACTTTTCGATGCCAAGCTCCTGCTTGGACTTTTCGTGCCAAGTCTCCATACTTGGACTTTTCCCGAATCAGGTCAACCGGTCAACCTTGACCTACGGTTGCACCAATAATCTCCCAAACATCTATTCTTGTCCCACATCAAGAATAGAACTCTCTCACGAGTGTCAAACATCAACATGCAATACAACTAGGTCAACCTTGACCTAAGGTTGCATCAACAATCTTCCCAAGTCAAACATCAAAATACAACTCGAGTCACGTCAACTCGAGTCGGGTCAACCAGTCAACCTTGACCTAAGGTTGCACCAACAATCTCCCCTTTGATGTTTGACAAAACCATAATCAAGTTAGGTTAACCCGATAACCTAACTTAGGTTTTCAACCATCTTCCAATGTCAATGTTCTTTCCTTGAACATTCTCTGGACATTCTCCCCTTAGGTTAACCCGATAACCTAACTTGGGTTCTCCAATAATTCTCCCCCTTTTTGACACACATCAAAAAGAATTCCAATGTTCTTCCTTGAACATTCCTTGACATTCTTTCCCTAGCTTAGGTTAACCCGATAACCTAACTTGGGTTCTCCAATAATTCTCCAATGAACACTCTCCCCTTTTTGACACACATCAAAAAGAAAAAGGAGGGTATCAAGGTCAAGAGTTTCTTCCTAATGAAAGTCCCATACCTTTCATTTGAAACTCTTAATTTCCCCCTTGATACTAAACTCAACAATCAACTTAGTGATAATCCCATATCACTAATCCTTAAAAGTCTTTTGGAGTAAAAATTCCCCCTAAAAGTCAACTCCCCCTTGACAATTAGGTAAAACTTCCCCTAAAGGTCAACTCCCCCTTGACCATTGCACCAACAATGTCTTGGCGAGTTTCAAACCTTTAGAAATCCACAAAACCCAACTTCCAGCTGAAATTTCAGACCAACAGCTGAAAATCAGAAACTGGCACGCACTGATCGGTCCCCAGACCGATCAGAATCCCCCTGGATCGGTCCCCAGACCGATCCACGCTTCACTGATCGCACTGGATCGTCACTGATCGGTCACCAGACCGATCAGAACTTCCCTGGATCGGTCCGGTGACCGATCCACACTCTGAAATCAGAGATTTCTGATTTCCCTTCCCAGAAATTCAGAAACTCCTAATAAATTCTAGAAAATTCTAAAAATCGTAAAATTTTGAGGATACACTCCTCATACCATATACTATCACGGAAAAATAATTTTCTATGAAAATAGTTTCCATTTTTCAATCTTGATACAAAGTTCAAAAACTTTGAAATAGTTCAAGTTTAACTCAACTTTGTATCACAATGTTCAATGATGAATGCTATCACTAGGAAAGCTTCATCAAGGTTTTTCAAATCAATTTTAAAATGCTTTTAAAATCATTTGAATTTAGGACCATAATCTTAGGGCTAGATGTACATGACTTGTACACAAGCTTTCCCTATGATCCTCCTTTTCTTGAATTAGGCTCATCTAGGTACAAAAACTATGCACCTTGATCCTAACTCATGATCCTAATATTTCACACACATCTAAGGTGTATCAAACCACATTCAAGTCAATTTGATGTGAGATATGGGTTAAGGTCAACTTAGGCTAAGTTCTCATACATTTTCTAAACATCAATTTGATCTCAATATCAAATTATATGTTTGTCCTTAAATCAATTTCATTGATTATAATGCAAGAGATGATGACATGGCATATAATGATATCATAAGTAAAAACATGTGCCAATGTCATGATGTCATGGCATAAAGTTTGAAACTAAACTAACACATGACATATAATAACCTAAGCATTATCATGGCATTTCAAATGATCATAAATTAAATATGATGTCATGACATGGCATATGGCAAACAATCATGGTAAGTTAACACAAATAAAATGCCTAGATTACCTATCTAAGTATCATTAATCACTTAGCTAACTTAAATTCTAATCCTAGATTGCCCAAAGTGCTCCAAGAAAATGTCAAAACCCAAATTGACATTTCTTGATCTCTTGTTTGATTTATACCATTTAAAATTCTACAAGAGTAGCACTTCTAAGTTAAGGCCCGGATTGCCTTGATTACCTAAGAGAATATCAAAATCCCAATTTGATATTTCTCTAGGTTTTTCCAAATTGTGTCAATTTAAAGTAAGATTAATATATTCTCACTTTGGCACAACTTACTCTTCCAAGGAGTGTATGACAAAGATGATTCCATTTCATTTTCAAAGGTTCCCAAAAACCTTGAAAATGCTCCTTGAGTGTCAATTTCCTCAAAGTTGGGTTAACTACCCTTCTTATTGGAGTTGACACTCTCTAACTCATCTATGGGGTAGAGAAAATGCTCCTAGGAACCCAATACCTATTAGAGCTCATTGGGTTCACTAAATATTCACTAGGGATGACTTCCTTAGCAACCCTCCTAATGACCCTCTTAGGCTTTAAAGCCTTGGTCATTTGGGTCTCATCAAGGTCAACTATAGGGGTGACTTCCCTTGTGACCTTGGTGGTGGTCTTCCTAGTCCTAGATTTTGTTCCATAATCGAATGGAACATTATGGTAAGTGGGCTTGACCAATTGGGACTTAGGTTTGTGACCCAAACCTTTCTTGTCCTTGGGCTTTGAAATTTGACCCTTAAACCCTAGAGATGACTTCTCCAAGTTCTTAAGAGCCTTTTCCAAAGTATCAAGTCTTGACCTCAAGACTTGATTCTCCTTCTCTAATACCTCAATTTTTGATTTGTCATTTTTCTTTGAGGCATTCCTAGGCATGTGTCTAGTTGATTTGGGATTCCTACCTGGGTTCTCCTTAACCTTAGATGAGGTAATTCTAGGGTTGGCATTCCTAGTAGTATCCCTATCTAGGTTGACATGTTTAGCACCTAAGCACATGTGTTGATTTCTAGTGTTAACATGCTCATCATTATTTGCAATAGCAATAAAACTACTAGCATGTTTCTTATTTGAATTGCAATAGTATGCCTTAAAAGGTACCTTAGGGTTTGCCTTAGCTCCCCTTATCGATGTGCATCCCTTGTCCTTGTGAGGTTGCCTCCCCCTTGGACAATGGCTCCTATAGTGTCCCCTTCGCTTGCATTGGAAGCACACTACGTGCTCCTTGCCTTTGCGTATCGGGACTCCGGCTTTCTTGACCTTTGGTGCCGGTGGAGTCTTTCTTACCCTCTTTGGACACTTACTCTTGTAGTGCCCAAATTCCCTACACTCAAAACACATTATATGCAATTTACTTGAAATTAACATGTTTGAGTTACCTAGGTTTGAAGATGGATGAATGCTCTTTTCTTCATCCCTTCCGGAGGTAGATGCTTCTTCTTCTTGCTCCAATCTTGAAGAAGTGCTCTCATCCTCTTCTTCCTTAGATGTTGAGTAACCCTCAACTTCTAATTCCTCTCCTCCATGGTGTGAGCTACTTAGCTCACTTGACTCCTCTTCATGGCTTGAAGTGGAGCTCACTTCATGGAACTTGGCCAAGTTGTTCCACAACCCCTTGGCGTTGTTGTAACCACCTATCTCACACAAAATGTCATTTGGTAATGAAAACTCAAGAATTTTCGTTACCTCATCGTTGATCTCGGATTGGTGGATTTGTTCCTCCGTCCACTTCTTCTTTTCTAAAGGTCCTCCTTCTTTATCCATCGGAGGATTGAACCCTAATTGTACACAACTCCAATGCACTAAGTTAGTCATAAGAAAATATTTCATTCTTACCTTCCAAAATGCGAAATCATCGTGGTCGTAGAAAGGCGGAATTGTGACATCTTCTCCGAACCGATCCATTCTCTAGCGCTTGTGCTCCCACGGGTGTGAATCCGATGAAGAGCGACCTCGCTCTGATACCACTTGTTAGGATCCTTCGTACTCGGCTAGAGAGGGGGGGTGTGAATAGCCGCCCCAAATCTCTCACGTTTCTTCCTACAATTTGTTAGCGCAGCGGAAACCACAAATAGAAACGAAAGGAAGAATACCAAACCTTAACACAAGGATGTAACGAGGTTCGGAGATTAGGGCTCCTACTCCTCGGCGTGTCCGTAAGGTGGACGAGTCCAGTCAATCCGTCGGTGGATGAGTCCCCGGAGAACCGGCTAATACAATATACTCCTTGTGGGTGGAGAAACCTCGCCACAAACGTTTGCAACAGCAAACAAAGAGTACAAGAAGAATAGCAAGAACAAAATGAATGTAAAACAAACAGGCTTGCCTTCTCGTCGACTGGGGTCCCGGATGAAGTAGCAACTCCACGGACAGATGCAACAGCAAACCAGTCAAGAAAACTGTCGGGGAAGCTCACGCGAAGCTTCAGCAGCGGTTGACGGAGCACCAGAAGAAGCGAAGCTTCAGGCAGGAGAGCACTTCCGAAGGAAGAAGAAGTAGCGAGAGAGTCCACACCGAAGTCCTGTAGCCCTCTTTTATACTGCGAAGAAGGCGAAGAAACTAGCCGTTGCGTCACAGGCTAGAACCCTGATCGGTCTACGGACCGATCAAAGGCCCTGATCGGTCCACGGACCGATCAACTACGCTGTGCTTCCGCGACATCGTCTCTGATCGGTCGCCACGGCCGTCGGGAATCTCTGATCGATGCGTGGACCGATACATGGATCGGTCCACGACCGATCCCACCTCTCTTGCGTCTCGATCTCGCCGATCGGTCTCCGGACCGATCAGATAACTCTTCGATCGGTCACTGATCGGTCACCAGACCGATCAGGAAACACTGAGTATCACTGGATCGGTCTGCAGACCGATCCAACTCCTAGGTTTAGAGTGCCCTCTCTAACCTAGTTCGGAGAACGAGCTATCGAGCCCTCTCCGACTCCATATGCCAAGCTTCACTCACTTGGACTTCTCAACACCAGATGTCCGATCACCCTTGATCCATCTGGATTTTCCCTTGCCCGGCTTCACTCACCAGGACTTTTCACCTGGCTTCACTCACCAGGATTTCACACTGCCTAACATCCCAGTTAGGACTTTCTCATTCACCTAGCTTCACTCACTAGGATTTCCCGACTGCCTGGCTTCACTCACCAGGACTTTTCCCCGTGCCAAACTCCCTGTTTGGACTTTCCCAGTGCCAAGTCTCCATACTTGGACTTTTCCAGTGCCAAGTCTCCATACTTGGACTTTTCGCGTGCCAAGCTCCCTGCTTGGACTTTTCCGTGCCAAGTCTCCATACTTGGACTTTTCCAGTGCCAAGCTCCCTGCTTGGACTTTTCCGTGCCAAGTCTCCATACTTGGACTTTTCCCGAATCAGGTCAACCAGGTCAACCTTGACCTACGGTTGCACCAATAATCTCCCAAACATCTATTCTTGTCCCACATCAAGAATAGAACTCTCTCACGAGTGTCAAACATCAACATGCAACACAACTAGGTCAACCTTGACCTAAGGTTGCACCGACAATCTTCCCAAGTCAAACATCAAAATACAACTCGAGTCACGTCAACTCGAGTCGGGTCAACCAGGTCAACCTTGACCTAAGGTTGCACCAACACTATAGTCATCCTGGTTGGTCTGGAAGCTAGCATCACTGTAACCCTTTACAGCTAGCTCATCATTGCCTCCATATATCAAGAAATATTCTTTAGTCCTTCTTAAGTATTTAAGAATATTCTTGACCGCTATCCAGTGACTTTCACCTGGATCTGACTGGTATCTGCTCGTCATGCTCAAAGTATACGAGACATCAGGTCGAGTACATAGCATGGCGTACATGATCGATCCTATGGCTGAGGCATAAGAGATCTGATCCATGCGGTCTCTCTCCTCTCTAGAAGAGGGACCTTGAGTCTTCGAAAGACTCACGCCATGTGATATCGGCAGAAATCCCTTCTTGGAGTTCTACATGGCAAACCGTAGGAGTACCTTGTCAATATATGTACTCTGACTTATGCCAAGCAATCTCTTAGATCTATCTCTATAGATCTGTATTCCTAGAATGCGAGATGCCTCACCTAAGTCCTTCATTGAGAAGCAACTCCCTAGCCAGGTCTTGACAGACTGAAGCATAGGGATGTCCTTCCCAATGAGCAGTATGTCATCCACATACAATATGAGGAAGACAACTATGTCCCCTACAACCTTCTTGTAGACACAAGGTTCATCTTCATTCTTGATGAAACCAAACTATTTGATTGCATCATTGAATCGAAGATTCCAGCTCCGAGAAGCTTGCTTTAGTCCAAAAATGGACCTATGCAGCTTGCATACTCTGCTAGTATGATGTGGATCTGCAAAACCCTCAGGTTGTGTCATGTACACATCCTCGAGTAGGTTTCCATTCAGAAACGCGGTTTTGACGTCCATCTGCTAGATCTCGTAATCGTGGTAAGCTGCAATAGCAAGCATGATCCGAATGGACTTAAACATCGCTACTGGAGAAAAGGTTTCATCATAGTCAATACCATGAATCTGCTTGAAACCTTTAGCTACCAAGCGACCCTTATAGATAAGTCCATCCATGTCAGTCTTTCTCTTAAAGACCCACTTACACCCAATGGGTTTTACTCCTTCAGGTGGATCAACCAAAGTCCATACTTGGTTGGTGTACATGGATTCCATCTCGGATCTCATGCCTTCTAGCCATTTCTCGGAATCTGGTCTCATCACAGCTTCCTGATAGGTGGTGGGCTCATCCTCTATGAGCATAATGTCATCATGGTTAGACAAGAGAAATGAGTATCTCTCAGGCTGACGATGTACCCTATCAGACCTGCGAAGAGGTATGTCTACTTGAACTGGTTGTTGTTCCTCAACTCCTTGTGGAACAACATCATCCACAACACTTTGTGGTTCCAGTTCAATTTCCATCGAGGCATCAGTGCTATTGTTCGCATCTTGAACTTCTTCAAGATCGAACGCGCTCCCACTAGTCTTTCTAGAAATAAAGTCCCTTTCTAGAAAGACCCCAGTCTTTGCCACAACTACCTTGTGCTGACTGGGAATGTAGAAGTAATATTCCTTAGTTTCCTTGGGATATCCAATAAAGTAGCACTTGTCGGATTTGGGTCCTAACTTGTTTGAGACTTGACGTCGAACGTAAGCCTCACAACCCCAAATCCTCATGAAAGACACCTGGGCATCTTTCCCAGTCCATATCCTATATGGTGTCTTTATCACGGCCTTGGATGGAACTCGGTTGAGTATAAAAGTTGTCGTGTCTAGAGCATAGCCCCAAAGGTATGTTGGAAGATTTGTGTGACTCATCATCGATCGTACAATATCTAATTGGGTACGATTCCTCCTTTCGGATACACCATTCCACTGTGGTGTTCCAGGAGGAGTAAGTTGGGATAGAATCCCACACTCAGCTAGATAGTCACGGAACTCATGGCTAAGGTATTCTCCACCTCGATCGGATCGAAGTATCTTAATACTCTTACCAAGCTGGTTCTGTACTTCATTCTTGAATTCTTTGAACTTTTCAAAGGATTCAGACTTATGTGTCATCAAGTACACATAACCATATCTACTGAAGTCATCAGTAAATGTGATGAAGTACCTATAACCGCCTCTAGCAGCGACATTGAAAGGGCCACATACATCACTATGTATGAGTCCTAACAAATCAGTCGCTCTTTCGCTGTGCCCACTAAAGGGAGTCTTGGTCATCTTGCCTCGTAGGCATGACTCACATATCTCATATGATTCAAAATCAAATGAGTCCAGCAAACCATCCTTATGGAGCTGGGATAAGCGCTTGTCATTTATATGACCTAAGTGACAGTGCCAGAGGTAGGTTTGGTTCATGTTATTTGACTTGAACCTCTTGGTATTTGTGTTATAGATAGGGCTCTCAAGGTCTAGAATATAGAGTCCGTTTATCAGAGGTGCACTACAATAGAACATATCGTTTAAATAGATGGAACAACATTTGTTTTTTATTGTAAACAAGAAACCTTTCTTGTCCAAACAAGAAACTGATATAATATTCTTAGTTAATGCAGGAACATAACAACAATCGACTAACTCTAGTACAAGCTCAGAGGGCAGAGATAGAAAGTAAGTCCCTATAGCAACAGCAGCAACCCGTGCTCCATTGCCTACTCGTAGGTCCACCTCGCCCTTTGTCAATGCCCTGTTATTTCTCAGCGCCTGCACATCAGTACAAATGTGAGAAACACATCCAGTATCTAATACCCATGATGTAGAAATAGATAGATTGACTTCTATAACATATATACCTGAAGTGGAAGTCTCACTTCGCTTCTTTTTAAGATCCTCCAAGTATACCTTGCAGTTCCTCTTCCAGTGCCCGGTCTGACCGCAGTGGAAGCAGGTAGCATCCTTGGCGACCCCTCCTTTAGGCTTCAGTGTCTTGCCTTTGCCCTTGGTTTGGGACTTTCCCTTACCTTTGGGCTTGCCCTTGCCCTTGTGTTTCTGAACCATCAGAACAGAGTAGGGCTTTGCCTTCTTAAGGTTCAGCTCAGCAGTTCTTAACATGCTAAGCAGATCGGGTAGTGGCTTGTCAATCTCGTTCATACTGTAGTTTAGAACGAATTGACTGTAGCTATCCGGTAAGGATTACAAGATCAGGTCAGTAGCCAGCTCTTGGCCAAGAGGGAACCCCAACCTTTGTAGGTTCTCTATGTACCCAATCATTTTGAGTACATATGGGCCCACGGGACATCTTGCACTGAAACAGTGCCCTTGAGATCTCAAATCTCTCATGCCTCGCTTGTCCTTGATACAGTTGACGAAGATGTTCAACCATATCGTAAACGCCCATTAACTCGTGTTGCTTCAGAAGCTCAGAGTTCATGGTCGCGATCATTAGACAAGACACATCTAATGCGCCATCTTGATGCTTCTTGAAAGCATCTCGGTCAGCTCGCGGGGCAGTGGTAGGAGGAGCCTCCGGAATGGGCTGCTCCAAAACGTACAGTTTACGTTCTTGGGTGAGAACTATTCTCAGGTTCCTGTACCAGTCCAGGAAGTTTGCTCCGTTGAGCTTGTCCTTCTCGAGGACAGATCGCAGAGAGAAGGTGTTCGTGTTCGATGTCATGGTAATCTACAACAGAAATAAAAGCAAAAATAAATATCATATTCTTAATCATTTAATTAGGCATTTAACTAAATGATGCTCCCACTGAATTCTATAATTCATGTGAGACAAGATCCACATCATACTAACCCTTGAGTTAGCTTTGGCTAATACGCCTAAGACTTAGTATGATCGGTAGATAACAATTACCAATTACATCTCTATGCAACTCTTGTTTATAGGATCAAAATCCGCATTTATATTAAAACTCGAGTTAGCTTTGGCTAATACGCCCAAGAGTTAATATAAACGTGATTTTGACCTATCTACCAACCATTGGATAATGCCTATAGTTAAACTCGATCAATTGAGTTAACTAGTTACACAATCTAATTGAGTTATACTCACCCATGCGTTGATAGGCGGGACCAAAATTATCCCTCCGTACCCTACCAAGATAGTATGTGTTGCTCTGCTTTGGCAGATTCAACAACAACATGCGATCGAGGTAGTGGTAGGTATCACGGCATGGTAAGCATTACGAGTTGACGTGATTTAGATCTAATCTAAATGATGATGCGTATCAAATACTTGATTTAGATCTAATCTAATCGTGGGGTGCATCATGTGCACGATTTAGATCTAATCTAATCGCTAGGCACTAATTAACTACTTAATTAAACATGCATCAAATACATATAAGCAATTAATTAAATTATTTTGTGATTGTGTCATGGCCCTACTACGATCTTCTCAAGCCAATGAGAAGATCGGATGGTCAACCTAAGGTCAACAGCTTCTCAAGCTTCTTCCTTTGACCACCTTGTGTTGCTCGCGCCCTCCTTGTAACTCCGTCTCGTGTGGACCTTCCACCGCTTCAAAATTACATTACAATTTTGAAACTCGAGTTACATTCGAGTCTAAATCTAATTTACAACCAGAATATAAGAGAAAGGCACGACGCGCAGGTCGTGAAAATAAAATAAATAAAAAGAATAAATACAGCACGCACATCACATAACGACACACAGGTCATATTATGAATTACAACACATTTCCAAATCCAATTTGGGTCGTTTGGGCCATGACTATCATAAAATTAATATATAATTCAAAATTATATATTTCTATAATTTTCTGTAATTTTTTTTTATAATTTTACAATTTTTGCGGGTACAATTTTTCGGCGGTTCCCTTTAGCGGTTTTCGGGCGCAATCGCGGAACGAATCCCCTTGCGGGGCCAGGGGGAGCGCCCCCACCCGCGATCTAACCATCGCAAGGGTTCCTTTGCGATCTAACAGCGCCTTAGCCCGCTGTCCCAAAAATATTTAGGGTGAAACCAAGCCGTTTTGGAAAAATCTTCCCGGTAGCGGAAGCCTACAAGTGCCGAAACACTTATGCTTCGCTTCTACGAGAAAATTACCCATAAAAACTATAAAAAACCTAAATTTACATAAAATCACAGAAGCTATTTTTTTTATAAAATCAAAAACAAACTCGTACAAGCCTTCACACGTGGCTCTGATACCACTGTTAGGTTTTTCGAGCCGCGAAAACCGCGTTTTCGCGTCGTGGAAACCCCGAATCACCCATGCCACTGGATCTCGTGTGAAGGATAGATTTCAAAATTTACATGTACGAGTTTCTACTTAGATCTACTTCTAGATCTACATGAAGAAAAGGTTATACCTTTGAAGCACGCCCTTCGCGAATCCCGCTCGTCCAAGGTGCCGGATCTCTAGACCGTCAAGCGTACGGTCCTCTAGAAGTATCCACACGAACAATCCTTGATGGAGAAGACCAAACAAAGGTGTGCTAGCACCTTGTCTTGTTCGGCCAAGAGAGGAGGAGAGGGAGAAGAAAGAGCTTAAAGAGGAAGAAGATGTGAATGCACTTGAATGAGAAAAATGAATTCTCTTCACATTCAAAAGTGGCCGGCCACTTCCCAAGTGTAACCCCCAAATTTTGCATTAAGTGCAATTAATGTGAAGCCATTAAAGAGAATGACTTTGTAACTTCCATGAGGTGGCACCCCATGATGATGTGGAGTAACATCATTAGTCCAACTCACCAATGAGGTGACATAAAGTCAAGTCAAACTTGACCTTTATCTTCCTCTCAAGTCAAGTCAAACTTGACCAAATCTCTTCCATGGTTGATCTAATCTAACCATTTGATTCAAGCCAACTTAATTTAATAAATCTAATTCATTAAATTAAGTTGATCTAATGAGTCATAATCTAAATTAGACTCATTGGATATGTGAATCAACTTGAGTCCAACTCAAGTTAGCCCAATTAGGATTACTCTTAATCCAATTTGATTCATCTAATGAATCTAATCCTCTTGATTCATCATATGAACCTAATCTCCATCTAATTGTCCTTAGTGTGTGACCCTATAGGTTCTTGTAACGTTGGCAATACCCCTAAACCTATTTAGGAGCATAAGTAATGAGCGGTATCTAGCAACACATCATTATTACCCAAGTTACAAGAATGTTGAGATCCAACATCACCTTGTGACTACTAATTGTGACTCCTCACAATATATGATAAATGTCCTTCTATCCTAGACATCTAGATTGATCAATATGAGGCATAGACCGTGTCATCCTCTAATCAATCTAAATCTTGAACTCCAAGTAGACTCACTAAATCAAATGAGCTCAATATCTCGTATTGACTCATTTGGGCATGGTCATGCACTTCGTGGTCTCATTCTATCAAAGATATCGATGTCTCTCCCGTCATATAAGAGGGATAGATCCCATCTACATCACTCACATCCCTCCGCATGATTTTTTACATACCTAGTAATCGCCTTTATAGTCCACCCAGTTACGGGTGACGTTTGACGAAACCAAAGTACATAACTCCTTATGTAGGGAACCATGGTGACTTCAGGTCTAAGGACTAGTAGTCATACTAATAGCCACATGAGAAAGTATATGACACTCATATAACGATCCATGATACTTTCTCATGGCGGGTCATTCAGTATACATTCTCCAATGCATACCCATGTGTCAACTTGATATCTCTATATCCATGACTTGTGAGATCAAATCATCGAGTTGACCTACATGCTAGTCTTATTGCATTAATATTGTCCCTGAATATTAATACTCGACTAGGAATAATTAAGAGTAGTGTTTCCTATATCATCTCACTATCGGTTCAACTAACCGATTGATATAGGTGAGAACCGTCTACTCAAGGACGTTATTATACTTAGTTTATTTGGCACCAATACAAGTAAGTATAATAACCAAAAACCAAATGCCTTTATTTATATATAGAATATGATACAACAAGTCCAAAATACAATTATCAAATGATTGTCTCTAGGGCTCTAGCTAACAGTTTAGTTGTGTAAATGCTGGGTTTATGGTGTTCTATTGTATGATATAGCATGTAAAGGTTATGTTCCATCCTTTAGCATATGTACAACAATGAAAATGTATTTTGAACATAAATTCTAGTTTTAGTAGCAATTAGCAGAGTTTTTAAATTGGTTCAATTTCCTTTTTAATTTGTACATCAGTAGTAGCCATAGAATAGTTTAGCAACCGTAACCCCCGACCTTACAGTTTAGTCAGTAGAAGGCAGGTCGTTACAGGGCGTCCCTCAGTCATGGTGGTCGTCATCAAGTTTCTCATAGCCTCCTGCCTAGCAGTCTGATTCTGGTGTCCGAAGAGTTCCTTGAGATTGTGCATCATGTCATAAGCGGTAGGCATGGCCTAATGTTGATGTTGCAGCACATTTGACATTGAAGCTAAAATGTAACACCGCGTCATCTCATCTGCCCTGACCCATTTCTTATGATACTCAATCTCCTCTTCACTAGAATCGCTATTAGGCAAGCTTGGATAGATATCAAAAAGTACGAACTTGTAACCTTTAGCAGTTAAGACAATGTCCAAGTTTCGTTTCCAATAAATGTAATTGGGACCTGTAAGTTTGTTTTCTTTCAATATAACAGCAAGAGGATTAAAAGTCATTTGAAATTCTAAGAATCACAAAATATTTGGTCAAAACTTTAGATTTAAAATAATATTGATTCCTCAAATAATATCATTTAAATTTACCAACACCTCAAAAAACCGTGAATTTTGTATGCCACGGCAGTGTGGACGTATACAAATTCAAACATTTGTAAGAGGGGGTTTTACCCATTAATTTTATTATCTTGTCAACCTAACTTTATGACAAATAAAATTAATAGTTGATTTTTCTTCGGTTACATAAATAATAGCAGTGACTCCGATGAGGAGGATAGTATTAAATGGGCCTAAATGTATACCATTACTTGATACTTAGTCCATTAAATAGGATTGTGCCCCTTCAGATGGAGAAGATCACACAAACCTAAATAATTTCCTATAATCATCCATAAAGGGAGTTTGATCTAGTGATCCGCAAACAAACTCATCCGATGTGGAGGAAGGCACTCAAAGCCAACGCGCAAGTTTGAATGCATCATTTATAAACCAATAATGGAGACCGTGGAATTTAAATAATTCCTCTCCCATTTAGTTATTTAAAATGAGGAATTTTAACATGCACACACACATAGCACATATAAACAGCATAAAAGGCAATAAATATGAAAAATAATTTTCTAACTATTATGACCTCATCCATAGTTGTCCTCCGTGTGCCACCAACCCTAGCTGCCGCCAATGGGTCATGTCATCGTGTCTATCTTGCTTCCTTTTCCGTTGCGCCTCTGGTCCTCAAATAGCACCATGCCTCGCAAGGATATAATCTGCGACAAAAATAAAATTTTACATTTATCGATCCTATATTCCACAAGGGAATGTACATGTAATCTAGATCGAACAGAATGTAAAATCCTAAAACTAATATAGCTCCTGCTGTATTTAATAATTACAATCATGCACACACATAAAATGCCTTCGACATGCCCGAGGGTCCAAATCACACACAAACACAATAGGGCCATAATAGTTGGAACTAGGATGCCTACAACCATAAAGTTAATCTATTTACACATCCTACTATTATCCTGCCTAAATTTATGTATGAAAAATGCATAATTTAACGGAAAACCAAACACACAGAGGCAGAAAACTAGCTCTGATACCAATTGTTGGCGCTACTCAAAATTTCATTCTATTTCCTCTGTACAAAAATTTATACAAGCATAGAACTTTTCCTAGCAACCCATGTGTTTTTTAGAAGTTAAACTTGGATTGCAAATGAAACTTAACATTATTAATCCAAGTTCAACCCATGTGTTCATCAGAAGTTAAACCATATTTCAGAAGTTGATTAAATATCTATTTCAAGGATTGGCTTCCAGGTCATTGGTGAGGCACTCGACCTTCTTGGGTGTGGGATCATCCACCACTTCCTAGTCAAAGCCTTTCAAAGAAATTAAATATTTAAACTCCTTACAGTAAACCCTAGGTTAAACTACAGATACCTCAATCAAAGCACAAGATCACTAGCCTCTTGTGTTGGTATTTCAGGATCCATACAAAGGAAAAATAAACTAGTATACAGCGGAAACAATTAACTAGTTATACCTTTCTTTATATCTTAAAGATCTCTTGATCTTCTGCTGTATTCCTCTCCTCCTCTTGGATGTCGTATGGGTGACGATCTACCAAGACACAAAGACCATCCAAGTCCTTCTTTCTTCCAAGACTTTCGACCACCAAGGGATCAAAGTTAGGAACACCACCTCTTGTTCTTCTTTCTTCCTTGCAATCCGCCGGCCACAAGATGGTTGAAGCCTCTTGATGTCGCCGGCCTTAGGTGAGAAAGCAAGGGGAGAATAAGAATATGAGGGGGCCGACCACAAGGAGAATAGAAGAGGAATAGAAATTGTGTAGATGATTATTCCCTCTAAGGCACCATCTATCCTCTTTTATAATCCTTGGTAATGGCTAAAAGGAAAGATTTTAACAACAATTAAAATCTCTCTTTTAAATTTCCTATTGTGGATGGCTACAAAAGGAAAGTTTTAAAATTAAAAATCCCTCTTTTAAACATTGTAGATGGTTACAAAAAGGAAAGATTTTTAAAATTAAAACCTCTCTTTTAAATCATGGTTACAAAAAGGAAAGTTTTAACAAAAATAAAATATCTCTTTTAAACCATTGTAGATGGCTGCAAAAGGAAAGATTTTTTTTTAAATTTAAAACTCTCTTTTAAAACCATGTGGATGGCTTCAAAAAAGAAAAGTTTTTAAAATTTAAAATATCTCTTTTAGAACATTATAGATTTTTACAAAAAAGAAAGACTTAAAAAATTAAAAATCCACTTTTAAACCCATCTTGGTCGGCCCCTTGCTTGGGCACCAAGCAAGGGGTGGCCGACCCCTTGCTTGGGCACCAAGCAAGGATGTGGCCGACCATAAGGATAACTTGGTGGATGCGAGGCTTTATACATAGAGGCTACAATAGGGACCTAGAGGAGGAATTAGTTTTGGCCTCCTGATGAGCTTGAGCTTACTGTGTTCGACCCGAACATCCAACTCAAGTTCATCAATAATAACTCATACCACTAAAGAGTTATTATTGAACTACCACACCAATCTCATATTACATTATGGGATTCTTCTTATCATGAGTGCATTAATCTTCCTGTGTTTAAGATATCGAATGTCTATTAATTAAATTAGTTACTGACAACTCACTTAATTAGCATATAGCTCCAAGAGTAGTACCACTCAACTTCATTGTCATATCAGAACTAAGTCTACCTGCAAGGTTTATGGAAACAAGTCTGTCGCACTCGTAAAACAAATTAACAATGTATATTCCACTGAACCCCTTAACTACACAATGATGTTGTAATAACGAGCCCAGGATCGATCTCTCAAGGAACTACGGGTAGGATGTAATCTTAGGATCGTATGTTATTCCTATTTTGGGGGTTTTTGATATATAAATGGGGAGTTTAAACTTTGAATCTAAATCTAACAAATGAAAATCACAGTAAATAAGAAATTAATCTAATGCATAAATGAAACCTAACTAGGTGTCACCGATCAATCTAAGACGCATTGTCACACTACGTAATGAATCTCATCTTCAACATCCTTAAACTAAAAATGAAATA
Source organism: Zingiber officinale (assembly GCF_018446385.1). Classification (NCBI taxonomy): domain Eukaryota; kingdom Viridiplantae; phylum Streptophyta; class Magnoliopsida; order Zingiberales; family Zingiberaceae; genus Zingiber; species Zingiber officinale. The sequence goes on from NC_055986.1 coordinate 56,048,633, forward strand.
CAAAACATAAGATAAATCTGACCTAAAGCACAATTCAAACTCTAACTTAGAAATTAAACACTTAACAATTAACTAAGCATCAAACAAGAATTAAACTAAATTGTATCAATGAAATTACAACTACTAAACATGAATTAAACTTCAACAAGACAAAGAAATGCTAGATTGCAATGATAAGAACATAACAAAAACTAAAATAAGTCTGTTCTAGCTACAAAAAAGAAACAAAGCGTAACAAAATGGTAAACCGATCCAATCTAACAATCTTCACACTCTTGTCGTCACACAAGAGGTCGGAGACGAGAACGCTCAGCTCCGATCCTCAATGAAGAACCCTCAGCTGTAGATGAGCTCGAAATTATTCAACCTCACTAGAGGAACACCTCCAACAAGCTAAAACAACCCAAAACCTAAGATATGGCTGGAAATCTGGAAATTTGTGAATCTGAAACTCTAAATCGGGATGAGCACTGTGGATTGCGGATGATTGTCGGATGAAGCTCAAGAACACTGGAGGAACGCCGCCAAGTGTCTCTGATGGAAAGAGAAACCTCAGATTGGAGGAATGCCGCCAAATCTGAGATGGAATAGAGGAACAAAAAAATGCAGAATTCGCCGGAGGGAACGCCCTCCGATGGCTCCAGATCACCAGAATAAAGCTGCCGTGAAGCTCTCCACCAAGGTCGAAGCTTGAAGTTGATCGGAGAAAGGAACGGGGTCAGAAATCCCGGAGAAGCTCAGCGCGAAGGAATCGACGAAGCACGAAGCTATTGTAGCTTCTCTTTTAAATCAGATCCAGATCTGAACGAACGGCTGAAATCGATTTGGATCTTGATCAACGGTGAAAAGTCGCTTAAACTCCGATCCGAAGGTGCTGATCTTGATCAAGGGTCTAGATATACTCTCTCCTAGGTCGGATGGGCCAAATCTTCAATGGATGGTTCAGATCTGTCCAATCTTTGATGAACGGTCCATAATGCTCAGCAGCTTAATCTTCTCATTTAAACTCCGATTCGAGCACAGATTCGGTTCGAATAGATCCAAATCCAAGATCCTTTGATGCCTACAAAATAAGAATAAAATATTAGCACCAAATAACACAAAAATAAAATAATTTGCAATTAAGTCCAAGAATAAAGACAATGCATGAAATGTGATGCAAATATAGGTTTTATCTATGAACATAACATCAAACCATGCATGTATGAATCAAAATAATACAGTAAAATCATGGTTATCAAATCCCCCACACTTAGTCTTGAACGCCCCGTGCAAGTAAAAAAAAAACTAAAAATCATCTCCACACAAATTCCCTAGCAATACCTAGAAGATAGTAAAAGGAATTTAACTAAGGCCATCTAAAGATTACAAAAAATCATGAATATAATTCAAACAATAATCAGTAGGTATGGTAGTTTCAATCCAATTGAAAAATTTAGCAAGTTGCAATCTCACAAGGTTTTTACCTATTCTAACTCTCACACTAAAAAATGCATATAAGTGGAGCTCACTCAATGCAACTCACAACATTTCACTACCATAAGCTTGCTTATTTTCTACTTCTCCACCACTATAAAGCATAGCATACATGAATCAAAAGGATTTTATCATCAAGAATCGAAATGGAATTAAAAAGAACAAATGAAGTGGATAAAATAGGCAAAAGAAAAGAATTCAATGAAAAATTGAGAAGATAAGAGTATTGGAGGAATATACTTGATGAGTTAACCATTTTGATGTGTAAAGGGATGAATACCATTTGTTGTTACCAATTCAAAAGATCAAGCTAACCTCTCCTTCAATTTGATGACAATCCAAAACTCTTGATACTCTATCTTCACACTTGATACACACTTGATTTGCCAATTTTTTTTACTATTTATTTCACTATTTTTCCACTAAAATACTGCTTAAACACTTCAATTCTATCACTTGAAAACTCAAATAGTCTCACATCAATTTATGAAGAAGAATTCCCTAAATCCCCCACACTTAAACTATTGTTCGTCTCGGACAATGCAATAAAACATGTTATCCACTTACTTGAAACTCTTCTAGCCACTTCTTTTCCATTCTTCATTCTGTAGATTTTTGATAATTCTACTAAATCCAGTTGCAAGAACTTCACTTTGCACCTAAAGATCAATTTCACAACTAGCACTGATTTCTGCATTTCTGGTTTTACTAGACTGGTACTATTCAGAACTCAAGTGACCAAGAAATTTGATTCAAAACATCAATTCCAGCAGGATCCTACAATTCTTCACAAAACGTTCAGATTTCTTTTGCACTTAACTGCACTTCTTTCAATTATATTTCCCAGAACTTGGTATCTAGTAGCAGCAATTTCAGAAATCAGACATGTTTGTGGCTGTCATCACTGCCCTCCTCCTTACAATAATATGGAGCTCAACACAAAGCTGGTACACACAAATTAGAAATCTGCAAAGAACTTAATATGCTTGGTTAAAAGCTATCTAAATTCTTTGTTTCATTCTTTGAACTTGCAATAAGAGAGCTTCTATCAAGAATTTCCCTCCTTCCTCTGTTATTAATTCTGTGGTTAAGCAGCCTTAACGTATATTTATCTGAAAAGGTCGCAACAAAAGGACTAACACAAAACTGATTTAAAACTGAAGTGCAGTACAAAATTCAGAATTGAAAAGCAGAATTGAGGAACACTAGTAAACTCCAACAACAATCTCAAACAATTCAGTCTCATAAATTTCCATTTGAGCATTGAATCCATTGACAAATCATTGAAATTTTAAACTCCATAAAACATCTGTTTAAATATTCAATAAACAGCAATTTAGATTCAGTTCATTCAAGCTCAAACACATTGAAATTCAGATTGGTACAGCCTCATAAATCACATCTGCAATTCTTGCTTTGTGGAGATTTCAGCTTCAAGCTTAATACCACTTCTTTCCTGCATTTTGATCTCTCATGCTCTCTGGAATTCACTTCTATATTGAAATTCAGTAAGCATACCATAGAAGCAATGTGTAACTTGAAGATCTTAAATTCTGCACATAGATATCAGGGATTCAACTTTCATTTCCAAGTTTACTCAATAGCCGCAACAACAAGGAGAAGAGGAGTTCAGTAGCTCAATTTTGTCTTGATACTTATTCTTTATATCACTGTCTTGTTACTCTTGTTCCAAAATCCTAGCAACTAATTGCAGAAATCAGCTTTCTATTCCTACTTTCAGCAACAAATTTATAAATCAACTGCAACATATATACTCTTCTAACTGAAAACCATTTGATTTAGCTATAAACATAGCTCCTGAAATCACAGCTTCAACAACAGAATTTAAGTTGATTCTTCCATTCCAGTATTGCTATTCTGCCAATTTGTTCCTTTAGCAACTACACAATAAGATAAAGATCATTATTATGTTCAGCTGCAACTTCCGAGATCAGATTAATTTCTCAAAAAAAAAAACTCCTTCAGCATCTATGATGCTTCTAGTTACTGAGCTGTTTAGAAATAAAGACTAGGTATACAAACACTTCAAGATTTATCACATGCTCTTAATTACATCCATTCTTGGTCAACAACAGCCCATCTCTGATAACTTTTCAGATTCCGCTTAGGGATAATATAATTCTGTCCTTTAGTTTCCAGATTCCACTAACATGACATTTTAACAAAATCTTCCATCAAGTAAGCCTTGGAAGATAGAACATTTAATAATGAATCAAAATAGCTCAAATTCCATTCCTTTCAGATTCGAATAGCAAGAGAACTTGGCTCAAATCAGCAGATTACCTATGGCACAAAGCTGATCTACATTTAAATTTGGATTCAGTTCTTTTTATAGATGCACACTTCTTTCCTCTTAAAATTCTCTTCTGCACTTGACCAGCATTAAGTCCTAACTCCTTCCCTGCATTGGCACAAAAAATTTAGCTTGAATTTTAGCTTCTTCCTACTTCATTTACAGTCTGATACCCAAGCTGCAGATTTGGTTCAGTCTTCAATTTCCAGCTTTGTTTTTCTGTTTGGTATCAAATTTATTGTCTAAAAGTTTTGTAAACTCTGAAGAAGAAAGATAACCATTTATCACTACTCAAATAACAGCTAGATTTTGAACTATTCATGGACAAATAGCTTTGAACCCCACTTTGTGCAGCAAGATTGCAGATTTGATTTTCTTCTTCAATTCTGGACTTTGTATCGATCTGTCACTGTTTAGTCACAACAAACTTCAATTCTTCTTTCATCTTGTCTCAGCAAATGACATCAATTGGAAAATGTATTGACAATCCAGAATTTTAGCATCTTGATACTATCAGAATTTTTCCAGAAGGTTTGTAAAGAATGTTATCAGGATTTAAACAATCTCAATAACGGCAACAAAACTGTAGTTTCAAAATTCAACTCACTGGAGTTGCATGCTCTGAACCAAAGCAAACTTGAGGAGAAGTAAACACAAATAGTTCTGTAAATTTAAATTCTTCACTTGGACTTTTAAATGATTGGAAATTTTCCAACTTTATTAACAGCAACAAACATTATTTCAGAACCACAGAACTCCATTTCTGAAAATTTCTATATTTACAAGTTTCAAACCAATTGAGGCCAGTTTCTGGATTTGTAACTCTAGTTTTCAATTTCAGAATTAGAATTCCACTATAACTTCAGCTCAATGCATCACACTTTTAGTTTGGAAATGGAATATTAGAAGCTTGATTTCAATACATTTCTGATCAGAAAATATCTTGAAGTATTGGCACAATCTTTCACATTTCCTGTATATTATCTCATTGCTGCAACAAATAGCATTCTCCATTCTTGCATAGATTCCCTATTCCTACTTTCAGGAACAGATTTTATAACTCTGTACACCCAGTTGTAGGAAACATAGAAATACTAAAACTCCACTTGTTACTGCAAATCCCAAAGCTTCACTCAAACTTCTCACTTGTTTAAATGTTGTACCTGATTTTTGATACACTTTGGCACAAAATCCTGCATTTCAAAACAAATTCCTACACATTTCTGCCACTTCAAATTTAGTGGTGCTCCTTAACTTCTGTAGTTCAGCATTTTAACAACTCCATTCTCAACTCTTTTAACCATCAATAGATTCAATTCTCCAACTTGTTGTAACTCATTTCCGAAATGGGCACAACAAGTTGCAATTTCCAGACATTTCAGTGATTTACAATAGCTTCATAAGTAATTGCCACTAATCCAAGTTACTTTAGTTTGAGTTCCTTTCTTCATTCTCTGAAATATCCAGGCTCACCACAGTAACTTTTTGCATCCTATTTTAATCCAATGTATAGTATTCAGACTTAGCAACCATTTCCAAATTTAGCATTACAATTCAAAGATTCGAATGGCATTTCTTAAATCTGTTGCTTAAGACTTCTTTACATTTGCTTTGTATGATTAGACTACAACTTCGCATCTTTTCACTAGCAGCAAAAATAAGGAACTAATTCCAGCTTATAAGTTTAGCAACAAAATTCATCATATCATCCTTAAAAATCTAGAATTATAGGCATTAAGTTTTCTTGCAAAGATTCAATAAATTCCTTACACCATCTATACTCCAGACATCTCCTTAATTCTGATTTTTGCATCTCAATTGGTCCTCAGAATTCAAAATTTTTCACTGAATCAATCATTTGACAACAAAAGCTAAGTCCTTGTTCTTACAGTTTCAGGATTCCTAATATGAATTTGCAGATTGTAGATTTGCAAAAGTGTGAAAAAGCACTATTATGAGTTCTACACTTCTTAGTTCCAGATTTTTGGTTCTACAGACTATACAAAATTCCAGCAACAATTTGCTATAAATGAGTTGCAATTCCTGCAAATTTTTCTTCTCTGATTCACTCAACAATCCACATAATGAAATTGAACAGTTAGAAATTCAAACAATAAATGATTTCACAATTCCATAATTTCCAATCAACTTGTATTAGAAAACCTCCATAACTTCAATGATAAACAATCCTTCCCCCACACTTCACCTTTGTCCTCATCTCGGTCAAGTTAACTCATCAAGCAATTAATCCAAAACTCTCAACGAAATAGAGCAAGCAAAGGTAATCAAAGGTTAAAATGCTAGTGGAGAATGTTTCAAGAGAATTGTGGAGAAAGAAATGGGAAATAATGAGGAAACAAAAATGACAAATATCCTTTATTTCCATGCATACATATTCTATTGTGACTTTGAAAAGAAGCAAAGCAAGTTCTAGAGTTTCAATTGTTGTAAGTGCATGCCACACAAGAGAAAATAATAGTGTATAGGCTTAAAGTGATCTTTTCTAGGTATTTTTATGCAATCAAGCTTGATTAAACAAAATGGAATCCACCACCATTTTAACCAATATCATGTAAGTAAAGCATTCAATCATGTCATATGACCTAAAATTGATGATCAAATTTAAGAGACTTTTACCATCTTAAAAATATTACTAAACAATTCATGGAGAATTTTATTCAAAATAACATGCTATGAAAACTTATTAAAATGCAAAGTATAAAAGCAAAATGCAATTGTAAAGTATTAAACTAAAGAAATGCATAAGCAAGAAATAAAAGCAAGGAACAAACTCCCCTTAATTCTGGGCAGTTGAAGAAGATTAAGAAGAAGAATTCACGTCGGTAGAGGTGTCATTGTGGTTCCACTTAAATTCTTTTTATTCTCATTTTTCCATTGCAAATTCTTTCTGGAGGACGTAGGCGGTTCAGATCAAGTAACCATTTCAAAATCCTATGGCTACCTGCAAGATCAAAGAAAAACACCTCCCGTGCACTCACATGATTAGGAAAAAATGAAATGCAATTAGTGTCTAAACCAAATGAATAAAAATAAGTATCACATGCTATAAAGTCAAAAATAGGTACCTTAAAGAAGTTTCCTGGAAAATCACAAGAAATACTAACTTTATCATGCTCGAAGATACCTAGAGTGGTGTTTGTTACCTCTTTCCCATCAAGTAATGGCTTAGGTTCTGGTTCAGGAGAATATACAACCAAAGGTAGTGATTCTTGGGTACTTGGCTCCATAACACAAGTCCCTACACTCTCTTCATCATCATCATCAAATCCAGGTGATTCTTGAGGTAATGGTTCCAATAAGCATTCCCCTACACTTAAATTATCTTCAACATCATTATCTGCATAATTTACATCATCTAAAGCAACAATATTAGTAGAATCAGAAATTTAAACAACTACATCATCATCACAAATTAAATTAAAAAATTCTTGTGAATAAATGGAAGTAGGGTCAGGCCTGGCAGAATCTCTACTTTCCATCTCCCCATTGGAGTTCTGTGCTTGTAATTGATTGATGGATGACACAATTTGGTCTAACTGACTCTGTATGTTCTGTATCCTCACAAATTGTTGCTCTTGATGCTTACTCATTTGTTGCATAATTTCATTGAATTTCCATGCTGACTCTGCAAATTATCCTTGTACATCCTCATACCTATTCCGCTGCTCCATAGGTGGGTAGTACTGAGATTCAAGCTGATAGAACTGAGTCTGAGGCTGATAGTAATAACTCTCCCTCCAATCTCCAAAATGCTGATAATATGGATCCATGGTAAAAATAATTTCCTATTCTTACACTGACAACTAGCAAAAAAATCAGAAGACTCAGGAACAAATAAAATCAAACACATGGATATATAGTCATGAAAACAATCAAAACAACAAAATTTTTAAGTTTTCCAAAATAAAGAACAATCCTAAGATTATCAAACACTGCATATTTTTCGCCGACAATGGCGCCAAAATTTGGTAACAAGTCTGTCACACTCGTAAAACAAATTAACAATGTATATTCCACTGAACCCCTTAACTACACAATGATGTTGTAATAACGAGCCCAGGATCGATCTCTTGAGGAACTACGAGTAGGATGTAATATTAGGATCGTATGTTATTCCTATTTTTGGGGTTTTTGATATATAAATGGGGGTTTAAACTTTAAATCTAAATCTAACAAATGAAAAGCACAACAAATAAGAAATTAATCTAATGTATAAATGAAACCTAACTAGGTGTCACCGATCAGTCCAAGACGCATTGTCACACTACGTAATGAATCTCATCTTCAACACCCTTAAACTAAAAATGAAATACAAAACATAAGATAAATCTGATCTAAAGCACAATTCAAACTCTAACTTAGAAATTAAACACTTAACAATTAACTAAGCATCAAACAAGAATTAAACAAAATTGTAACAATGAAATTACAACTACTAAACATGAATTAAACTTCAACAAGATAAAGAAATGCTAGATTGCAATGATAAGAACATAACAAAAACTAAAATAACTTTGTTCTAGCTACAAAACAAAAACAAAGCGAAACAAAATGGTAAACTGATCCAATCTCACAATCAATCTAACAATCTTCACACTCTTGTCGTCACACAAGAGGCCGGAGACAAGAACGCTCAACTCCGGTCCTCAATGAAGAACCCTCAGCTGTAGATGAGCTCAGAATTGTTCAACCTCACCAGAGGAATGCCTCCAACAAGCTGAAACAACCCAAAACCTAAGATATGGCCGGAAATATGAAAATTTGTGAATCCGAAACTCTAAATCGGGATGAGCACTGTGGATTGCGGATGATTGTCGGATGAAGCTTAGGAACACTGGAGGAACGTCGCCAAGTGTCTCTGATGGAAAGGGAAACCTTAGATCGGAGGAACGCTGCCAAATCTGAGATGGAACAGAGGAACAGAAAAATGCAGAATTCGCCGGAGGGAACGCCCTCCGATATCTCCAGATCACCGGAATGAAGTTGTCGTGAAGCTCTCCACCGAGGTCGAAGCTTGAAGTTGATCAGAGAAAGGAACAGGGTCGGAAATCCCGGAGAAGCTAGCCGCGAGACGAAGCTCAGCGCGAAGGAATCGATGAAGCACGAAGCTACTGTAGCTTCTCTTTTAAATCAAATCCAGATCTAAACGGATGGCTGAAATCGATTTGGATCTTGATCAACGGTGAAAAGTCGCTTAAACTCCGATCCGAAGGTGCTGATCTTGATCAAGGGTCTAGATCTACTCTCCCTTAGGTCGGATGGGCGAAATCTTCAATGGATGGTTCAGATCTGTCCAATCTCTGATGAACGGTCCATAATACTTCGTGGCTTGATCTTCTTGTTTAAACTCTGATTCGAGCACAAATTCAGTTTGAATAGATCCAAATCCAAGATCCTTTGATGCCTACAAAATAAGAATCAAATATTAGCATCAAATAATACAAAAATAAAATAATTTGTAATTAAGTCCAAGAATAAAGACAATGCATGAAATGTGATGCAAATATAGGTTTTATCTATGAACATAACATCAAACCATGCATGTATGAATCAAAATAATACAGTAAAATCATGGTTATCAGTTTACATGACAATCCTTATGAGCTCCTCAAGGGGAAATCATCATCCTAATAAATAGGACACGGTTTCCTTCTATAATCAACAACAAACCATATAAATAATATTATTTACCAACTTATCGGCCCTATTGATTTAGCGAATAAATCTCACCCTTTGATAAATTAAAGAAATAAATACTAAGTACATGTGCTTGTTATTATATCGGGATTTAGAGTATGTACATCCATAATAACAGAAGTTCTGTTCATTTATGCAGTCATTATAAAAGGAACAACCTCAAATGGTCCTGCTCTATACACACATAGTGTACTAGTATAATTTTATAGTCAAGATAAACTAATACCAAATTACACTAGAACCATTCCAATAGTTTGTCCCAATCCATCTTGATTGTGAGCTTCTATTTATAATTTATAAGGAACTGATAACATGATCTTCTATGTGATACCACACACCATGTTATCTACAATATAAATTAAATGGATAACTGCATTTAACTAAATGCAGATATTTGACCAATGTGATTCTCATTTCAAAACAAATGTTTATACAAAAAGCTAGGCTTTTAGTATACATTCTAACACAAAGTTAGGTTATCTTGTTATCTAACAAGTTTGATGAGATTGCAGGAAAGTCCTAAGTGTACTTAGGTAAAAGTCCTAGCTACGGTTAGGAAGGTGGAAAATTCTAGGGGGTGGTAACCCTAGGTCCTGGGGGTGGTAACCCTAGGTGAGGGAAAGTCCTAGCTGCGGTTAGGCAAAGGCAAAACCCTAGGGGGAGGTAACCCTAGTTCCTAAGGGGTGACAACCCTAGGCGAAAAGTCTTAGCGAGTCGAGGGCTTTGGGCAAAAGTTCTAGAGTTGGGGACTCTAGGTGGAAAGTCCTGGTGTCATGAACCAGGTGGAAGACTGGACGTGTCATAGAGCGGACATCCAGCAAAAAGTCCTGGAGCCTCGAGTGCTGAGCAAAAGACCAGTCAGTCTGGAGGTCCAGTCTGGAAATAGGTAAATTCTCCTGAGTGGAGTAGGTGAGGATGCGTTCCCCGGTGAGGGAACAGTAGGTGTCGGTTCAACCTAAGGTTTTCGGACAGAAAATCTAAAGTTAGAACCGGACAGTCTAGAGACTGTCAAATACTTTATTTATCATGTCTATATTGTACTAACTTTATTTTGCAGGGTATGATTAGTTTCTGGGATTAACATATTTTACAGGAAGCGAATTGGACACATTTACCTCGGATGAACAGTACCTGAGGCGCCCTCCATGGAGCTTGGAGACACCTTGGGTGCACTACTAAAGACCTCCACGCGGCAGGGCATAGGGTGCCCTCCATGGAGCCTGAGGTGCCCTGAACGCTAGGTGGAGGGTGTCCTCTATGGAGCTAGAGGCACCCTATATGCTAGGTGGAGGGCGCCCTCCATGAGCTTGGAGGCGCCCTCAGGAGGATAAGCAGCGACGAAGCAGGGCTTATCCATGCGCAGTTGACCCGGGGATTGGAGGTGCCCTCAATGAGGTTGAGGGCGCCCTCAATAGGCTACTTAAGTCCAGTTCTACCAGCAGTAAAAGGATAACAAAATCTAACAATCATTCTTTCGTGTGCTACTCAAAGATCAATCTAACAAAGTTGTAACTCAACCTCGACGACTAGAAGCTTCAAGTTTACTATTCTAAGTCGTCGGTATAATTTTCTTTATTACTTTAATATTGTAATTCAAAACTGTAATTTTCTGGACTGATAGTGACTGTCCAAAGTAAACGATTAACGAGTGTGGGTCTTAGAGTATGAGTCACCCCAGGCTCCGAACCAAGTAAAACCTTTGGTCTTCGTGTGTTTGCAATTATTTTATTTATTTCCGCTGCATATTTTACTCGATAGTTTTCTGAAACGTAAGTGAAAGTCATGAGCGCTATTCACCCCCCCTCTAGCGCTTTTGATCCTACAGAGATGATGTCTTACAAAAAGTAAATATTTAATCTTGATTAGAAATCAGTAAGATCAGATTTCAAAAATAGAAATTTTAGATTCTGTTTGATTTTCAAATCTGAGATGAAATCTAAGTGATCGGTAATCCTTTAACTCCAAAAATTTTACAAGAATGAGAAGCATATAAGGGCCTTACTCTCTAGAATTTTGGGAGAATACCAAGTTTTATCAAAGGATCACTAACACATAGTGTTAAGAAACAAGAAGTGTAGGTGTTAGAGAAAGTAATTGGAGCCAAGTGTTCATACAGTAGAACTAAGTCTAATTTCTATCATGTTTATGCTAAATGAAACTCTCTTCTATATTGAATCCTGGATGAGTTAAACTAGATTGCTCTTATGTCAAAATTCTAAAACTGAAGATTAAAGTAGCAAGGTTTAGGAATCAGTTTAATGTCTAAAATTTTAAGAATAGTTTATAAATTTGTTTCCTGGAGTTCTAAATTGTAGAAACTTCCTAAGCTGAGTATGGAAGTGATTTCTAAATGATTGAAACTATTTTATTGATTTTAAATCTTTGTGGTCTTATTAAATTATGAATTCTAAAGACCTAAATCTGAAATCTGCTACTACTGAGGAATTGAACTCTGAATTTGATTTTTGAATTTCTGAAGCTCTTTAGTAGCTTTAATTCTTTAAACTCTTTACATTGAGAGGGGTACAAAAGAGGTTGCTGCTAGGATTCGAGAGAGTGCTGGTGTTTGAAAGGTGGGTGTTGTAAGTTGAGTTTTAAGGGGGTAGAGTTTCAATGAAAAACTAGATTTTTTTTTATTTTTGAGTTTAAATTTGGAGTTTTGAACTGTGCTTTGCTATGACACCAAGTTTTGGATTTTCAGTTAGAAATGTGTGGAATCTGAACTCTTGTTTGAACAGTGATTTGGTAGCAATGTTTGAAGCTTAACTCTATTAGGGATCTTGTGGCCAGCTAGAAGGGGATTGGATAGACGGTGCCTCTAAATCGATTACTTCTCTACTAGAAGGTTAGTTTGTGCAATCAGAAATAAAACTAAAATAAGAAAGCAATCAAATGAATAAGCAAACCGCTCACACATTTCCTTTAATGTGGTTTGGATATTAGAGCTCCTACTCCACGGCTGTCCGTAAGGTGGATGATCCCTATCCGTCGGTGGATTAGCCCCCAGCAAACTCTAGCTACTCAAGCAACTCCTTGTAGGTGGAGAAACCTCACCATAATACCAACCAAGAACACTTGGACATAAAGGAAACCTTGAGCACTTAGCACTATTAATTAGGCTTTAACCAAGTCTAATTTCATCACCTTGGTCAACCATCCCAAGCTCCATCTTATAGAGCTTGGGAAGAAATAGCAAGGTTGTTTACCATTACCAGTCGACTGGTGCCTGGCCAACGACTCTTTACCAGTTGATTGATCCTTACACCAGTCGACTGGTCCCTATCATTCAAGCACAGAAACTCTCTGTGCTCACCCCCAATCGACTGGTCTCAATACCAGTCAACTGATACAATCCTAAACTTAGGGTTTCCCTTCCTGAGTACATTTCTCTCGTACTCGGACCCTCACGACTCACTTGACTCTTCTTCATAGCTTTGACCTCTTATCTTCAAGCCAACTTCCTTTGGCTCTCATCCCTCAGATGTATTCAAGCCCGAGGCTCGTCCCCAATGCCATCCTTCGCATATGCCTCAAAGTCACTTCCCTCACCCTTGTCCTTGCTACCTTGTCCATGGTCTCTCGGATGCTCCATCCTTCATCGGAACCGAAGCCATCAAGCTGAGTCATATGTGTATCCTGCAAACCTGCACACTCACATACACATATCAAATACAAAGGGTGAACCTAACTTAAAATCTTTGCCCAAACACCAAAACACATGGTCGCACAGACCATTGGGATTGCTCCAACAGACTCTTCATGATTTAAGTTTAAATAAAAATTTAGTAATAAGCTAGAATTCTACAAAATATATTGTGCATTTAACTCTTATTTCTGAAATGCAAAATCTGTAATAGTTGTGTTAGGTTCTTATGAAGCCTCTTGATCAATGGAAAGCTAAGTAAAGCCCTCACTTAGACAAAATAATATCAGAAAAAAAATTAGAGCTATTAAATTGGAAATCTGGAAAGTGATGAGATCTGAAATGCATAAATGTTCTGTTTTATGATGTCTAGCTCTTGAGGAATGACGATTGTGCCAAGGGTGCCAAGTTTCCTTGTAGGTTTTTGATTCAATGGAAGGCTCAAGCAAGGTTGGGGAATGGAATTTGATTTTTGGGATGAAGAGTCTGATGCTACAAGAATGAATAGCTACACTGGTTTGAAGAGATGCTGGATTTGTGATGTACGTAGATTATATACACTTTTATGCATACTTTGGCACACATCTACTTATATTTCATTAGCATAATCTATGTTTATTGCACTCTATTTCATTATAATATCATATTTTCATTTATTCTATTCAGAGATCTGCTCTTTGTATATCTTGATTTATAGAACGTATATTGGAGCATAAATGGAGTAAAAATGCACACGGGAGCCGGAAGGAATCAAGCTTGGGTCGTGTAGGCCACACGGCCATGTGGTCATCCCGAAGTCAATTAGGCCATGGTCGTATGACCCACATGGCTATGTCAATCTCCCTGTGGCCAGGCAGCACACGACCGTGCCATTTCTCCAGAGGTCGTGCATGCCCAGGCCGTGTGAGCCACACGGCCGTGCAACATTTTCCAGAGAGCAAGTATAGCTAGGCCGTGTGAGCCACACGGCCATGTAGGCCATGCAGTGCTAAAAGAAAAACACAATCATGTGAATCTACACGGTCGTGTCACCTTGGCTGAGAGGAAGATGCACGAGGCCATGCGGACCACACGGCCGTGTTGTTGAGGCAATTTCCCTAGGGCAAGTTTGACCAGTTTGACTAAGCTTGAGTTGAGTCAAGCTTGAGTTGGGAGTTGAGTTTTGATGTTTAATAATATATGGAGATTGCTGGAGCAATCGTCCGATTGAGGAGATGGTCAAGGGATTGACCAGGTTGATGAGAAGACAAGTCAAGTGGGTCAGTTTTGATCGAAGACTTGATCGGGAAAGTCCTAATTGGAGATTAGGCAAAGGTAAGTCCAACAAGAAGGTTGGCAAGAGTGAAAATCCAAGTAGGTCAGTGTTGACCAGACTTGGTGGTGAAAGTCCTGATAAGTGAGATCAGACAATTGGAAAGTCCTAGTATGGCTAGGCAAAGGGAAAGTCCTGGTGAGAAGCCAGGCAACTGGAAAGTCCAAGTGTGATCTTGGCAAAAGGAAAGTCCTGGTGAGGAGCCAGACATTTGTAAAGTTCAAGTGTGATCTTGGCACATGTTGAAAGTCCAAGTGTGATCTTGGAAAAGGAGAAAGCCCTGGTAAGGAGCCAGGCAATTGGGAAGTCCAAGCATGTGGTCTTGGCAAGGAGAACTCGATAACTAGGATGAGGCTGAAGGAAGCTCCTGAAGGCAAGGCATGAAGGATCGGTAGATATCTGAGGGACGCAAGGCTGATGGAGGAGGCTAGAAGGCTAGTTCGAGGTTGATCGAGTGTGGTGTATAATCCGATAACTAGGATGAGGCTGAAGAAAGCTCCTGAAGGTAAGGCGTGAAGGATGGGAGATATCCGAGAGACGCAAGGCTGATGGAGGAGGTTAGAAGGCTAGTTCGAGGTTGGTCGGGTGTGGCCAAATGCTAGGCATGAAGACCCAACAGGTCACGGTTGACCGAGAGTTGGGTTAGCGAGTTTGGACTTGAGTTTGAGTCAAGTCTAGGGTGTTCAATCGATTGAACAAGGCTCCAATCGATCAGTTGATCGATTGGAGTGTACTGCGAGTGTGGAATGGCTCCAATCGATCGGTCGATCGATTGGGAGCATCACTCACGAGCATAGAAGGCATCCCAATCGATTGGGCGATCGATTGGGAGTCCCAATCGATCGGTGGATCAATTGGGACCTGGAGTTCTTGCACGAGGAGTCGCGAGGACAGCTGAATCGATCAGCCGATCGATCCAGCCATTTCTAGAGAGCACAGAATGGGTTTGAATCGATCGACAGATCGATTCAGATGGTCCCAATCGATCGGTCGATCGATTGAGAATTCGAGCGTTACGCAGGTTGTAGGTGATGGACGGCTGGGATTGTGCAGAGCTGACGTGGCAATCTATTGGAGCTGTTTTGGATCGATTGGAGACACTGTATATAGCCGTTGCAGAGCATTTTCTCCACAGATCTTTGCGATTTCTTTCCTGCGAGCTTGTGCGATCTTCACAGCGATTTCTCCAGCACTCACGCCAGTTCTTGAAGGCACTTAGGGAGCATCTCCAAGGTTCAAGAGGCAACACCAAATAGCAAGAAGAAAGGTGTATTTGCTTGTATCTTTGTATTTTCTTCTTGTATTTGTGTTTGTGGTGTGTGTGAGTTTGTACGAGGCTTCTCCACCTCCGGCTGCGATCGAGAAGGAGGTTTTTCATAGTGGAGATAGGCGTGCCGTGTGGATCCTTGGATTAGTCACCTCATCTTGAGGTGGATACCAAGTAAATCCTAGTTGTTAGCGTTGTGTGAGTCTTGTATCTATTTCCGCTGCATATCATTATCAAGACGAAGCAAACCAATGCAAGCGCGATGAGACGCTATTCATCCCCTCTAGCGAGCACAAAGGTCCCTACAATTGGTATCAGTGCAAGGTCGCTCTTTTACGACTAACCACCAAGAGAGCAAGAAGCTAGAGGAAGAAGATGGACTTGGGAGGTCCACTTGGATGGGATATCCGGATTCCACCTCCGTACGACAAAGAAGAATTCAGTTTTTGGAGGAATCGGTTGGAGACTTGGTTCCAAATGGATTGGAACCAATGGGTGGTCTTGGAAGACCCATTTGAAGCTCCAAAGGACAAGAAGGGTAAATGCCTCCGACCTCAACATTGGACCGAGGAACAAAAGGAGCTAGCGGAGGCGGATAAGGAGGTAACGAAAATATTGCTTAATTTATTACCTTCTAATATAATTTTGAGTGTAGGTGAATGCACGAGTGCAAATGATATTTGGAAAAAGATCATTGCCTATCATGAGAACCTCACTCAATTTCAAGGAGTGGAGGAGCCCAAGGAGAAGGGCTCATTGGTCCAAGAAGAAAAGGACCAATCCGATGTTGACACGAGGTCAACATCCGAAGAAGAGGAGGAAGAAAAGATGCAATCCGATGTTAACGAGAGGTCAACATTCGAGGAGGAAAAGGAAGAGGAGGAAGAAAAAGAGAAGGAAGAGGTGGAAGAGGAGAGATCTTCCACATCCTCAAGAGATGAAGAAGTGGAAGAGTCCACATCCTCAAGTGAAGAGGAAGAAATAAAAGATGATGCAACCTCCACAATGCAAGCTACATCAAATGGAGAATCAAGCATCATCCCTATAAGCAAAGGTATAGGAGCTCCAAATGTAAATAACAAAAATCATATCATTTGCTTTGAGTGTAGGGTGCATGGGAACTACAAGAGCAAGTGTCCCAAGTTGGCCAAGAAGAAGAGCCAAGTAGTATCCAAGGGCAAGGAGAAGCCTAAAGAGACAACTCCCACTACAAAGAAGAGCAAGGAACACATTGTGTGTTTCTTGTGCAATCAAAGAGGATATTATAGAAGTCAATGTCTAAAGGGGAAGAAAACAACAAAGGTCAAAGGAGGAAGCACAAGTCTAGGGGGAGCTTCCAAGGTAAAAACTAAGGTATCATTTAATGAACCTATTCCTTTGACACATGATAAAAAGCATGCTAGAAATAATGCTTATCATTTTAATGCTAATTATCATGAAAGTAGGAAGCATGATGGCACTAAGGATAAATATATTCCTCCTCATGCTAGATTTACCACACCTAAGGTTAGGAAGGTAGATAACTACTTAGGCAATCACTCTAAGGATTATAGATATATGCCTAAAATTAGGAATGCTCATAGGAATCAAGAAAAATCCAAATCTATGGATTTAAGGGTGGAAAACCAAGTCTTGAGGTCAATACTTGATAACTTGGAAATAACCCTAGCAAGAATGGAAAATCTTCTAAAGGGTCAAAATGAGCATAACCTAGGAAAAACTAGACAAGAGTCATCCAATGGCTATAGAGGTTTGGGATACAAACCTAAAGCCACGAAGGATGTGACTTCTTTTCATAGGGTTCCATATAGTTATGGGACCAACCCTAGGTTTAGAGGTCAAGCCAAAAACTCTAGGGAAGGAATCCCTAAAAGTATCCTTGGCAAGAAAAATGTGACTAAGGTTTCTAAGAAGTCTAACAAAGTCACAAAGAAGGTCACAAGGGAGGTCATCCCTAAGGTTGACCTAGTAAAAGTGACTAAGGCTTCAAAAAGGCCAAACAAAGTCATAAACAAGGTTACAAGGGAAGTTATCCCTAGAAGTGACCTAGTAGAAGTGACCAATGCTTCTAAGAAGCCTAGAAAGGTCCTTAGGAAGGTATCTAGGGAAGTCATCCCTAGTGAGTACCTAGAGCACCCAAGGAGAACCAATAGGTTTTGGGTTCCTAGGAGCATATTCTCTACACCCTAGATGGGTTTAGAGAGTGTCAACTCCAATTGGAAGGGTAGTTAACCCAACCTTGTAAAAGTTGACACTTAAGAGCATTTTCAAGGTTATTGTTAACCTTTGAAAATGAAAAGGATTATTGGGTTACTCTTGGAAAGAGTAGTATATGTGCCAAAACTTGAAAAGATGAACTTAATCTAAATTGGCACACTTAAGAAAGTCATAAGAAAAATCAAGTTAGAATTTTGATACTTTCTTAAGGAATGAGGAGAAGATCCAAGCCTTAATCAAATGCAATTAAGCCTTAAAGAGCAAACAGGTGCCAAGTATTGAGAATTGAAATTAGAAATTAATTGACACACTTGGAGAAGCAAAAGAAAGGTCAAATTGGGAATTTGACATTTTCTCATGGAATTAAGGGAAATATAAGCCTTAATCCAAAATTGTCACTCTTGGAAAAAGTAAAATGTGCCAAAGTTTGAGGTGTTGATGTTAGTCTAAATTGGCACATATGGAAAAAGGAGAAGGAATACCAAGTTAGGATTTGGGTATCTTCTTAAGGGAATTAAGATATGTTTAAGCCTTAATTCTAAATAATTACTCCTTGGAAGAGTAGGTTGTGCCAAACTTTGAGGAATCACATTTAATGTAAGTTGGCACACTTGGAAGAAGGATAAGGAATGGCTAGTTGAGATCTCAATATGTTCTTAAGGGCATAAGAGCAAAATTGAGTCTCAAAGATTAATCCTTAAAAGGAGTAAAATGTGCAAAGTAAAATTCGAGGATTCAATTTTAAAATTGGCACATATAGAGAAAGGAAAGAAATGTCAAGTTGGGTTTTGACATTATCTTAAGGGAGGCATAGACAATCTAGGATTAAATTTAAGGCTTAGCTAAGGATTAAGGATACTTAGTTAGATTTTCTAGGTATGTTTTGTTTATACTAAAATACCATGATTGATTGCCTATCATATGTCATGACATCATGTGTTGCATTCATTTTTATTATGAAAAATACAAAAATACCATGTCATGTCATACATACATCATGTAGCTATAACATGCTTTTCTTTTGAAAATTACTTATTTTGATGTATGCCATGTAGCATCATGCATAATGTTAACTTCCTTATCATTAAGAACAAAAGGCATTTAATATGAATGGTAAATATCTCTACAAGTGGGATTATACAAAATGACATCTTAGGTGGATGATCATAAGGTTTATAATGCCTAGATAGATATGCATTATCCCTTAGTTTAGGGCAAAACCAAAATTTACATCTCACAAAGAACTATCAGGTGACTTATATGTGTTTTAGTACACATTAGATACAAGTGAGATGTTAGGATGGTGAACAAAACGCAAGATGTTGATTCAGTGCATCTTGTTGAGTTTTAGGTTCATCAAAACCTATAGTTATGTGTTTTCCAATCATTGAGAAAGCTAATGTACAAGTCATGTACATTGAGCCCAAAGAACATGGTCGGATATTGGTTTTGAAAATAATTTTAAATGTACTTCGGAAAACCTTGGTGAAGACTATCTTTTGATAGTAATCATCATTGAATAATTAGACACAAACTTGAAGAAAACACTAAAGTTTTTGTAAGTTTTTAAATTTGTATCAATCTTTGAAAATAGGAAGTATTTTCATAGAAAACTATTTTTCCTTGATAGTATATACCCTAAGTAGTGTCTACATGAATTTTCATGATTTTTTAGATTTTTGTAGAATTTTTGGGGAGTTTCTGAAGTTCGCTGAAATTGAATTTTAGGAAATCAGAAACCTAATCAATCAGCCGATTGATTGGATTGGATTCAATCGATCAGCCGATCGATTGGGAAGCCAATTCCTGCGAACAGAAGGATGTTGAATCGATCAGGCGATCGATTGACCCGTGATTGGATCGATTAGTTGATCGATTAAAAGGGAATTTCTGCGCACAAAAGTGCGTGGAATCGATCAATGGATCGATTGGAGTGAGTTCAATCGATTGAGTCCCAACTTCAATCGATTGGGGAGTCTGATTTTGGCCTGAAAGGCCTGATTTCAGCACTTCAAGTCACTTCGAGTCCCAATAACCATTTCAAACCCCTTGGAATACATTTGTATACATTTAGGGAGAGTTTTCATGTGAAAACAAGTATGGATTGGTTAAGAAATACCAAAGTGAAGTTTAGGATAAGGTTTAGTTTCAATTCTGAATTTTGGAATCTTAAAACTTTAAGTTTTGGTTTTCAAGGGTCATTAACCATTCTTAACCCTTTGGAATACATTTGTATACACTTAGGGGGAGTTTTCATGATAAAAACAAGCATGGTTTGGTTAATGTCGACTTAGGTGAAGTTTAAATTGAGGTTAGTTTCATTATTGAATTTTGAACCTCAAATCTTCGAGTTTTGGTTTTCCTAATTATTTAGGAACCCCAAGTCATTGTTGGTGCAATGATAGAAGTTTGACCATATTTTTAGGCGGAGTTACTCTTTGAAAACATAAAAATCTTTTTAAAGACATTGGAAGATGGATTAAACCTTCGTGATGAATTAATACTCAGGGTCGAGTATTGGAGAGCAATGGAAGGTTGGTTATCTTCATTGCTAGGATGTTAAATGCTCTTGGATGAGCATTTTGGAGTAGATGTTTGCTCAAGGGGGAGCATTGGGTTTAATGAAGGGGATCAGACCTTCATTGGTAAAGTGGAAAATGCTCTCGGATAAGCATTGTGAAGATGATTACTGCTCAAGGGGGAGCATTGGATACAATGAATGAGATTTTCATTGGTTAAATGGTGAATGCTCTAGGTTGAGTATTGTGGAGTCAAGTAGAGCTCAAGGGGGAGCTTTGGAGACAATGAAGGGTATGTGATCTTCATTGTGAGGTTAACTCATATGGGGAAGAGTTGTTGTCTATTTTTGATGTATGACAAAGGGGGAGAATTGAAGGTTAAGTTAGGCCTTCATTTATACTTTGTAATGGAAAGGTTAGGCTATGGGATTTAGCGTTGTGATAAAGAAGAGGTTAAGGCTATGGGATTTAGCCTTGGTATAAAGAAGAGGTTAAGGCTATGAGACTTAGCCTTGGTATAAGGAAAATGTTAAGGCTATGGGATTTAGCCTAACTTAGAGGAATTGTCAAACATCAAAAAGGGGGAGATTATTGAAACAATTTCCCTAGGGCAAGTTTGACCAGTTTGACTAAGCTTGAGTTGAGTCAAGCTTGAGTTGGGATTTGAGTTTTGATGTTTGACAATGATCCTGTCCGAATCGCTGAATCAACGGACGTTGGGCACGTGGTGCTCTCCTTGTCGCTGACGTAGATCTTCGGCCGGTCGGACGACGCTCCGGTGAACCTGCAAAGAAGTCAGACCGGGAGGGGGTTCCCGGCGACGACCCTCCGACGCTCAAGTCAGGCGAAGCTCAACAAGAAAGTGGCTCCAAGAATCATAGAATGCCTACCTCTGGTGAAGTGCAAAGCTCCTTATATAGAGCTGGGAAGGAGCTCAGGCACACATACCTATGCAAATACGTGTCCTTAACCCATACCTCAGTAAGGGCCTGTCAGCAAGCTTACCTGCCACCATACTGCCACAGTCCACGCACGTCTTCGATGGGACAGCGGAACCCCTGGTCGTAAGATTTGGAGTATGGCCGAATTATAGAGCATGCCCGCTGTCAAAAGATGTCCCTTGTCCTTTTCTCCTTACTCCCTGCTTGGGGTCTGACCGGCCAGCATTCGATTTACGTCCGGCCGGTCATATATAGTGGTCTACTTGGGAGATTCTTGATAACGTGTTCTGTGGAGACTGTTAGCAGTATGCTACCTTATATCTTTGGCCGAGCGTGACACCCGTTCGGCCTTGCGATCCTGTTCAATGAGCGTCGGAACCCCGACTCCTGCCGGGGCGCCTTTTGCCATCAGTCAGACACCGGTCGGCCGACCGGGCAGTCAGTCCACCCTTCTCCGGTCGGCCACCTGGTCCTTTGACTTCCACGTGGCGTTGACTCCCCAGAACGGGGGTCCCCTGTTCTTACCGCCGGATCACTTGCCTCCCCTTCAAGTCTAGTCGAAGGAGACGATTAGTCCAACTGACTGGACTGCTAGCCTAGCCGGGCGGCGCCTTCAGGCACTCCTCCTCCGCTCGGCTTTCCGCATGTATGGCCGTTAGGTTAGTCAACAGCAACCTTCCTCGAATCTCCTCGTAATCTGCGCCAATCTTCGACATTAAGGCTGAGCATGCACTAATTAAATGCCTCGAATGGCTGAATGCCACGTGGCGTACTGTCGTCATCGTACGGCGGCGGCGTGGTGCTGCGAAGGGATCGAGGCAGTTCGAAATGGACGGCGTGATGTGCGCTTTGATTCTCGTGACCTGGATCCAACGGTGGAGGCCGCTCGGCCTCCGCCATATAAAATCTTCGTTCTCCCCTATTCCCCTCATTTGCTTTCGCGACTTCTACCTTCGTCCCCGGTGTTTCGGTGCTCCGGCGATTCCATTCCTGCTCTCCGACGCTCTCCGGCGCCTCTTCCTTGATCCTTTTCCTCGCAGTAAGGTTCTATATCTTTTCTTCCTTGTTTCCGGTGTTTGCTCCGCATTTCTACCCCCGGTTTCAATCCTTGGGGCCTCTTTTCGCTTGCTGCCGTCTTTCTTCTACCTTTCTGCCTTTTTGATTTCTCCCGCTCGGATCATGGCTAGTTCTTCTCATCCTGAAGACCAGTCCCTCGGCCCATGGTACACCACCATGCAGTCCCGATTCGACCAGCGTGATTTTGATGTTCTGACAGACAATTTAGACATCCCCGATGATTTTGAACTTCTTTTGGCCGGTCCCTCCGCTCGGCCACACAGGCCGCCGCGCGGAGCCTTCAGTGTCTTCCGCGACCAGTTTACCGCTGGTTTGCGCTTCCCTGTACATCCTTTCATTATAGATGTTTGTAACTTTTTCGGTGTTCCGCTCGGCAGTCTAGTACCCAACACCTTTCGCCTTCTCTGCGGGGTTGTTGTTTTGTTCAAAATCCACAACATCCCCCTCTGACCGGACGTCTTTTTTTATTTCTATTACCCCAAGCAGTCCGAGCCGAGCACCTTCAAGTTCCAAGCTCGGCCCGGCCTAGTCTTCTTTAACAAACTGCCTTCTTCTAATAAACATTGGAAGGAGTATTTTTTCTACATCCGTATGCCCAAGCAAGCCAATTTCCGGACCAAGTGGCAGGTCGACCTACCCCCCACTCCTGAGCTGAAGAAATTCAAGACCCGACCGGACTACCTCCATGCTGCAAATATGCTAGCCGGTCTACGGCTCGACATCAATAAGCTTCTTCACGAAGGAGTGATGTACATCTTCGGTCTGAGTCCCATGCGAACTCCCCTTCCGAGCAGCTTCGGTAAGAACTTAACTTGGGCATATACTTTGATTGCTAACTGATTTCTCTTCTTTCCTATGCAGCGAACATCGTCATGGAGTCGGTAATGGCCGGCATTTTGAAGAGAAAAGCGGCGGCGCTCGAAGCCGCGGCAACAAAGGAAATGGAGACGCTCGGGATCCAGCCGGTCGGCTCAAATGAAGAAGAGAGCGGGACACATGCCGGGGAGTCGGCCGCTCAGGCTTCTCTCCCAGAATCAACGGCTGGAGCAACCATCAGCCAAGAGCCTTCCGCTCGGGGTGACGGCTCAGCTCCGGAGGCAGAGCAGCCTCTTCCGAAAAGGCGCCGAGTGGAGACTCCCGTCCGCTCAGCCACATCTGATGTTCAACCTTCCGCCAGAGCCACTGCAAGTGCTTGCGGAAAGGCTCCGGAGATCGAAGACATTTCGTCCGATCGGACTCCTTCGGAATGGGACGAGCCGGAGGCCCCTATTGAGGCTATTCCGGTCAGCACCCTTCCACCACCTCAACCAGTCAGGCGTTCAACCATCCACTCTCAGTTTTCGGCGCCGGCCTCTGATCCTCTTCCGGATGCCGGTCGGACGACCCCTGGTCATGGCTGCACCATACGAGTCACTCTTCATCTTCCAACTGAAGAACTGCTGCCAGAGGCCGACCAACCAACAACGCCCGAGCATACCATCACTTTGAAGGGCCCACTAGCTGAGATGTGGGCCGACACTCGGGCACGCGTCGCGCTCATCCCCCTCCGAAATTTGGCCAATAGCCATATGTGGCAGGCCACGGGGGTAAGTTTATTTTCTCTCCCGAGTTTTGTGTACATTCCTTCCGATCGGCCAATAACAAACTCTTATTTCTTTTGTCAGAGATGGGTGGAGAAGATTGCTGTCTCCAACCGCCTGGCCTTGGTAGATGAAGAACTAAGGCAACTGAAGGCGACCGTCAGTCCATCCGGCTCTAAAGGCCCCTCCTATTCTGAGGTACAAAAGGAGCTGAAGAAAGCTCAAAATTTGTTAGCGGCCAAGCAGAAAAAGACGGCCGATCAGGCCCATGCCTTGGCCGAGTCCGAGCGACAAGTCAAGTCGCTCGACACAAAAATAACCTTGGCCACCACTCGAAAAAACACGGCCATTTCCGACTTGGAGAAGAAGAACGTGGAGGCTCGAGGCCTGGAGCAGAAGGTAAAGGAGCTGATGGAGCAGCTCGATAGAGAGAAGGCGGGCCGCTCGGCCGACGCAGACAAGCAGAAGGAAGAGCTTCAAAATACTAAGGAGGCTCTCACCGCCTCTCAGGCGGCCTTCAAAGAGTATCAAGAGGCCGAGCCGAGTCGGGTCACTGCCCTAAGACAGGGCTACATCCGCTCGCCTGAATTCTCAGAGAAAATCTGCGAGCGGATGTACATAGCCTTCGACTTGGCTATGACCGCCACCACTACGTATCTGAAGTCTAAGGGTCTTCTTCTGGAGTCCACTACTATTCCGGTCGGCGATCAAGTGGCACTCCTGGACAACATTCCCAAGGATCTTTATGATTATATAGAGTAGATATTTTGTATGTAACTCGACCGCTCGGCCAAAAATGATCCTTTTTTGTACTTAGGCTGCTCGGCCTAAAGTTTTATTTTTAATACAATGCTTTCCTTTCGCGTACTTTGTCCTTTTGCTAGTCAATGTGTGTTGTCCGCTCGTCTATTATCACACCTCTAGTATCCGAAAGGGATTTTTACGAAGTAATTGGTGTGACCCTTCCGCTCGGCTAAATATGTAATACTCTGGATACGTAACATTCCGCTTTGATAGCAGAGATCATTCGCTAGATGTTGATGAAGTACCTTTGGGTACTGAGCCGGGCAGAACGCAGAGACGGTCGAACAATATTGACGGCGAGTCCCTTGGACACTCGCATCCTTTTTATTGCCCTCATCCGCTCGGAGGGTTTATAGACGCCGACTTGTCTCTCGATTTTTAACGTCGGAGCTCGAAGGTCTTCCGCTCGGCGGGTTTATAGACGCCGGATCGTCTCTCGATATTTAACGTCGGAGCTTGACGGTCTTCCGCTCGGATGATTTATAGACGCCGGCTCGTCTCTCGATATTTAACGTCGGAGCTCGACGGTCTTCCGCTTGGACGATTTATAGACGCCGGCTCGTCTCTCGATATTTAACGTCGGAGCTCGACGGTCTTCCGCTCGGATGATTTATAGACACCGGCTCGTCTCTCGATATTTAACGTCGGAGCTCGACGGTCTTCCACTCGGATGATTTATAGACGTCGGCTCATCTCTCAATATTTAATGTCGGAGCTCGACGGTCTTCCGCTCGGATGATTTATAGACGCCGGCTCGTCTCTCGATATTTAACGTCGAAGCTTGACGGTCTTCCGCTCGGGTGGTTTATAGACGTCGGCTCGTCTCTCAATATTTAACGTCGGAGCTCGACGGTCTTCCGCTCGGATGATTTATAGACGCCGGCTCGTCTCTCGATATTTAACGTCGGAGCTCGACGGTCTTCCGCTCGGGTGGTTTATAGACGCCGGCTCGTCTCTCAATATTTAACGTCGGAGCTCGAAGGCCTTCCGCTCGGACGATTTATAGACGCCGGCTCGTCTCTCAATATTTAACGTCGGAGCTCGAAGGCCTTCCGCTCGGACGATTTATAGACGCCGGCTCGTCTCTCAATATTTAACGTCGGAGCTCGACGGTCTTCCGCTCGGATGATTTATAGACGCCGGCTCGTCTCTCGATATTTAACGTCGGAGCTCGACGGTCTTCCGCTCGGATAATTTATAGACGCCGGCTCATCTCTCAATATTTAACGTTGGAGCTCGATGGTCTTCCGCTCGGATGATTTATAGACGCCGGCTCGTCTCTCGATATTTAACGTCGAAGCTTGATGGTCTTCCGCTCGGGTGGTTTATAGACGCCGACTCGTCTCTCGATATTTAACGTCGGAGCTCGACGGTCTTCCGCTCGGATGATTTATAGACGCCGGCTCGTCTCTCGATATTTAACGTCGGAGCTCGACGGTCTTCCGCTCGGGTGGTTTATAGACGCCAGCTCGTCTCTCGATATTTAACGTCGGAGCTCGACGGCCTTTAAGGCTAACTTGACATAGCCGTTCGACGAAGCTATTTGCCATCCTTCAATTATTTTGGCTTCCTGCATTACAGGTACATGGGCGACCAAAACGTATACGAAATTACACCAGCGCACCTCTTACCCAGCTCGGTACGGCTGAAGATGATTCGCGCTCCACGGCCGATCCAGCTGCCTCCCGTCTTCGTCTTCCAAATAATAAGCGCCCGAGCGGAGCTTTTCAATGATTTTGAAGGGGCCCGCCCAAGGAGCTTCTAGTTTGCCGACGTCGCCGGCCGGCTTCACTTTCTTCCAGACAAGGTCCCCGACCAGGAATGATCTGGGGATGACATGCCGGTTGTAGTTTTGCTTCATCCGTTGTCGGTACGCCATCAATCGAACGGACGCCTTGGCTCGCTCCTCGTCAACCAAATCTAGCTGCATGTTCCTCCGCTCGGCGTTGCCATCATCATAATTCTGGATCCGGGCGGACTCGACGCCGACTTCAACAGGAATCACCGCTTCGCCGCCGTACACCAGATGGAAAGGCGTGACGCCCGTTCCTTCCTTTGGGGTCGTTCGGATGGCCCACAGAACGCCCGGCACCTCATCCACCCAACTTCCTCCCAGATAGTCGAGCCAAGCGCGCAAAATACGAAGAATTTCCTGATTGGCTACTTCGTCTTGCCCATTGCTTTGAGGATATGCCACGGACGTGAAGTGTTGCTCGATGCCATAGCTTCTGCACCAATCTTCGAGCAACTTTCCTGTGAATTGCCGACCGTTGTCTGAAACAAGTCGACGGGGGATGCCGAACCGGCAGACGATATGTTGCCAGATAAATTTCTTGACCATCTGCTCAGTGATCTTGGCTAGCGGCTCGGCCTCCACCCATTTGGAAAAATAATCAACCGCCACCAATAAAAATTTCCGCTGTCCGGTCACCATAGGAAACAGACCCACAATATCCATTCCCCATTGGTCGAACAGACAAGACACAGTAGCTGCCATCATTTCTTCTGCCGGTCGGTGAGAGAAATTATGATACCTTTGGCAAGAAAGGCACGTCGCGACGGTCCGAGCGGTGTCTGCTTGTAAAGTTGGCCAGAAATATCCGGCCGGCAGGATTTTCTTAGCCAGTGACCGTCCGCCCGGATGTCCTCCGCAGGATCCTTGATGCACTTCTTGGAGGATGTACGCCGCGTCTTCCGAGCTCACGCATTTCAACAATGGGCGAGAGAAAGCCTTCTTGTATAGTTGGTCTCCAATGAGCGTGAACCGTCCGGCTCTCCTCCTTAGTAGCTGGGTTTCATCCCGATCGGACGGTGTAGCTCCCGAGCGGAGGAATTCCATGATGGGTGTCCGCCAGTCGATTGGAAACGAGAGGCCCTCCATCCGTTCGACGTGAGCCACCAACGAAACTTGTTCAATCGGCTGCTGGATGGCGACCGGCGTTATTGAGCTTGCGAGTTTGGCTAACTCATCGGCCGCTTGGTTCTCCACTCAGGGTATCTTCTGGATAATAACCTCTCTGAAGTCGGCCTTGAGTTTCTCGAAGGCTTGAGCATAAAGCTTGAGCCGAGCGTTGTTGATTTCAAAGGAGCCTGAGAGTTGTTGAGCGGCCAATTGGGAATATGAATGTAGCATCACCCGTCCGGCCCCTACATGCCGGGCAGCCTGTAAGCCGGCTATAAGGGCTTCATACTCTGCTTCATTATTCGTAGCTCTATAATCAAGCCAGACGGATAGATACATCTTTTCTTCTTGGGGAGAAAGCAACAATACACCAATACCGCTCCCGATCCGAGTGGCCGATCCGTCCACAAATATCTTCTACATGGCTTCGGGTTCTGGCCTTTGTACTTCGGTGACAAAATCTGCCAAGGACTGAGCCTTTATCGCCTACCGGGGCTGGTATTGGATGTCGAATTCGCTCAACTCCGTCGTCCATTTAATGAGCCGTCCGGACGCTTCGGGATTCAATAGCACTCTTCCCAATAGGCTATTCGTCCGGACGATGATAGTATGAGCCAAGAAATAAGGGCGGAGGCGCCGAGCGGCGAGGACCAAAGCGAAAGCCAGTTTCTCGAGACCAGTGTAACGAGATTCAGCATCCTTTAAAATATGACTCAGAAAATATACAGGCTCTTCTCCGCTCGCCCTTACTAATGCCGAGCCGACGGCTTGTTCAGTTGAAGATAAGTAGATACAAAGTGGCTCACCTGCAGCTGGCTTGGCTAGTACCGGAAGAGAATTCAAATATGTCTTCAGATCTTCGAACGCCCGATCGTATTCTTCGTCCCAGTGAAACTTGGTGGCCTTGCGCAAGATTTTGAAAAATGGGAGACTCCGATTGGCGGTCTTCGAGATGAATCTAGACAATGCTGTTATCCGGCCAGTCAAGCGCTGCACTTCCCTCAGGTTTCTTGGAGGCGGCATATCTTGTAAGGCTTTCACCTTGCTGGGATTTGCTTCGATACCCCGCTCGGTCACTATGTAACCCAGGAAACGCCCTCCTTTTGCTCTGAACAGACACTTCAGGGGATTTAGTTTAACTCCATACCTTCTTAGCGTTCGGAATGTCTCCTCCATGTCTTCAAAGAGATCGGCCGCTCGGACGGATTTGATGAGAATGTCGTCCACGTATACTTCCAAATTTCGCCCGATCTGCTCCTTGAACACTTTGTTCATCAAGCGTTGGTAAGTGGCTCCCACGTTCTTTAGTCCGAACGGCATCACATTATAGAAGTAGGTGTCGTCGTCCGTAACGAAGCTTACTTTTTCTTGATCTTCCCGGGCGAGCAGCACCTGATGATATCCTTGATAAGCGTCGAGCATGCATATCAACTTGCAGCCGGCCGTAGAGTCCACCAGTTGATCGATCCGGGGCAGGGGATAAAAATCCTTTGGGCATGCCTTGTTAAGATCCCGAAAATCGATGCACACTCTCCACTTATTGTCGGGCTTGGAGACAAGCACCACGTTCGCCAACCAGCTCGGGAATTGGACCTCACATATGTGGCTGGCCTCCAGGAGTTTCTCCACCTCCGCTCGGATGATGGAATTCTGTTCGGCGCTGAAATCCCTCTTTCTCTGCTTCACCGGCCGAGCATCCGGTCGGACATGGAGCTCATGCTGCGCTATACTTGGTGAAATTTCAGGCAGCTCATGCGTCGCCCAGACGAAGACATCATGGTTTCTCTGGAGGCATTGGATCACTTCCTCCTTCTGGTTCGCCTCCAGATCGGACGCGATGAATGTCGTGGCCTCCGATCGGGTCGGGTGAATTTGCACTTCCTCTTTTTCTTCATAAATCAAAGAGGGTGGCCTTTCAGTGATAGCGTTCACCTCGATCCGGGGCGTCTTCCGAGCGGCATTGGCTTCTGCTCAGACCATCTCGACGTAACATCGTCGAGCTGCCAGTTGATCCCCACGTACTTCTCTCACTTTATCCTCGACGGGGAATTTGATCTTTTGGTGGAAGGTGGAAACGGCCGCTCGGAATTCACTGAGAGCTGGTCGCCCCAATATGACGTTGTATGCCGACGGAGAATCCACCACGACGAAGTTTGCAGTACGTGTCCTTCTGAGCGGCTCCTCTCCCAACGAGATATCTGTCCGACCGGCTGAACTTCATTGCCCGTAAACCCGTAAAGGGGGTTGTCATGGGCAGCAACTCATTTCAATCGCTCGAATGCCTTTTGAATATGATATTGACCGAGCTTCCTGAATAAAAAACGATGAATAGTGTAATTGGCTATTACCGCTTTGATGAGAAGAGCGTCGTGGGGACTTCAACTCCTTCCAAGTCCCCGGCCCAAACCGATTTCGGTCCACTTGCCGCCTCGGCCGCACCACCGCATGGATCCGGAGTTGCCGACGCCGCTTTCCTTGCTCGGTTAGAGTCGCCTCCGGTCGGCCCGCCAGAAATAATGTTGATCTCGCCTCGGGAATTATTACTTCTATTTTCTTCTTCCCGAGCGGACGGTCGGGGTCGTTCTCTAGACATCCGGAGATTCTCCCGCCTCAGAGAGCGATGCTGCTCGGGAGTCTGTTGTTGTCGCCTGTCAACTTGCGCCCGATCGGCTTCACGAGACCTCTGTCGCCTGTCGGCTGATGGCGATCGACGACCGCCACTCCGGGGAATGGGCTGAGCGATCAAGGGAAGACTTCGACAATCTCTTGTGTTGTGCGTATCTGTCCGGTGGAAGGAGCAGAACATTAGGGTCCATTTCTTCTTTGGCTTGGGCCGAGCGGCAGCTACCTCTTGCACGTGGGACCTAGCATGGGGGGAGCGGATTGCTTCGGCCCTCGGTCCTCTGGGTGGCTGATGAGCGGCGTGCTGCTTTTGCTCGGCAGGGGGAGCCCGCTCGGTTGGAGTTTCTTTTTTCTGGGCCGCTTGGGCTTCTTCCACGTTGATGTATTCGTTGGCCCGGTGTAGCATGTGGTCGTAGTCTCGGGGCGGCTTCCGAATGAGTGATCGGAAGAAATCCCCATCCACGAGGCCTTGTGTGAAGGCATTCATCATGGTCTCCGAGGTGGCCGTTGGAATATCCATGGCCACTTTGTTGAACCGCTGGATGTAGGCTCGGAGCGATTCGCGGGCTTCCTGTTTGATGGCAAACAGACTAACACTGGTTTTTTGATAGCGCCGACTGCTTGCGAAGTGGTGGAGGAAAGCCGTTCGGAAGTCTTTGAAACTTGAGATAGATCCGTCCGGCAGTCTCCAAAACCACCATTGAGCCGATCCAGAGAGGGTGGTGAGGAAAACCAGACACTTCACCCCATCTGTGTATTGATGCAGAGTTGTCGTGTTATCAAACTTACCCAAATGATCATCCGGATCAGTGGTTCCATTGTATTCGCCGATCGTCGGAGGCACATAGTGCTTGGGCAGAGGGTCTCGTAGAATAGCCTTTGAAAATTGGCGATTGATCCGCTCGGGCGATGCGTCCGTTCGGGGGGCTTTCCCTTTTTTGTCGTCTCGTCTTGGCATTTCATCCGAAGAAGATCCCCGATCTCGATTAGTTGTTGCGGCTTCAGGGGTGCGGAATAAGGCCCGATGGAATGCAACTGTGGCCTGCGGTGCTTCCGCTCGGCTGCCTGATGCTGATGTCGCTTGCTGCTCCGCCCGCTCGGCTTGTGACTTTTGTCTCTGTTCCATGAGCTTGGCGGCTCTTGTCTCAATCAAAGCATCGAGCTCCTCTAGGGAGAGCATCACCAAGTGCGGTCGTCCAGCTTCGTCCATTGTTTCCGATCGGATGCAGGAGCGTTCCCACAGACGGCGCCAAATTGATCCTGTCCGAATCGTTGAATCAACGGACGCTGGGCACGTGGTGCTCTCCTTGTCGCTGATGTAGATCTTCGGCCGGTCGGACGACACTCCGGTGAACCTGCAAAGAAGTCGGACTGGGGGGGGGGGGTTCCCGGCGACGACCCTCCGATGCTCAAGTCAGGCGAAGCTCAACAAGAAAGTGGCTCCAAGAATCGTAGAATGTCTACCTCTGGTGAAGTGCAAAGCTCCTTATATAGAGCTGGGAAGGAGCTCAGGCACACATACCTATGCAAATACGTGTCCTTAACCCATACCTCAGTAAGGGCCTGTCAGCAAGCTTACCTGCCACCATACTGCCACAGTCCACGCACATCTTCGATGGGACAGCGGAACCCCTGGTCGTAAGATTTGGAGTATGGCCAAATTATAGAGCATGCCCGCTGTCAGAAGATGTCCCTTGTCCTTTTCTCCTTACTCCCTGCCTGGGGTCCGACCGGCCAGCATTCGCTTTACGTCCGGTCGGTCATATATAGTGGTCTACTTGGGAGATTCTTGATAATGTGTTCTGTGGAGACTGTTAGCAGTATGCTACCTTATATCTTTGGCCGAGCGTGACACCCGTTCGGCCTTGCGATCCTGTTCAATGAGCGTCAGAACCCCGACTCCTGCCGGGGCACCTTTTGCCATCAGTCAGACACCGGTCGGCCGACCGGGCAGTCAGTCCACCCTTCTCCGGTCGGCCACCTGGCCCTTTGACTTCCACGTGGTGTTGACTCCCCAGAACGGGGGTCCCCTGTTCTTACCGCCGGATCAGACAATATATGGAGATTGCTGGAGCAATCATCCGATTGTGGAGATGGTCAAGGGATTGACCAGGTTGATGAGAAGATAAGTCAAGTGGGTCAGTGTTGACCGGAGACTTGATCGGGAAAGTCCTAATTGGAGATTAGGCAAAGGTAAGTCCAACAGGAAGGTTGGTAAGAGTGAAAATCCAAGTAGGTCAGTGTTGACCAGACTTGGTGGTGAAAGTCTTGATAAGTGAGATTAGGCAATTGGAAAGTCCTAGTATGGCTAGGCAAAGGGAAAGTCCTGGTGAGAAGCCAGGAAACTGGAAAGTCTAAGTGTGATCTTGGCAAAAGGAAAGTCCTAGTGAGGAGCCAGACATTTGGAAAGCTCAAGTGTGATCTTGGCATAGGTTGAAAGTCCAAGTGTGATCTTGGCAAAGGAGAAAGCCCTGGTAAGGAGCCAGGCAATTGGGAAGTCCAAGCATGTGGTCTTGGCAAGGTAAGTCCTAGTGTGACTTGGCAAGGAGAACTCGATAACTAGGATGAGGCTGAAAGAAGCTCCTGAAGGCAAGGCGTAAAGGATGGGTAGATATCCGAGGGACGCAAGGCTGATGGAGGAGGCTAGAAGGCTAGTTCAAGGTTGATCGAGTGTGGTGTATAATACGACAACTAGGATGAGGCTGAAGGAAGCTCCTGAAGGTAAGGTGTGAAGGATGGGAGATATCCAAGAGACGCAAGGCTGATGGAGGAGGTTAGAAGGCTAGTTCGAGGTTGGTCGGGTGTGGCCAAATGCTAGGCATGAAGACCCAACAGGTCACGGTTGACCGAGAGTTGGGTTGGAGAGTTTGGACTTGAATTTGAGTCAAGTCTAGGGTGTTCAATCGATCGGGCGATCGATTGAACAAGGCTCCAATCAATCGGTTGATCGATTGGAGTGTGCTGCGAGTGTAGAATGGCTCCAATCGATCGGTCGATCGATTGGGAGCATCACTCACGAGCATAGAAGGCATCCCAATCGATCGGACGATCGATTGGGACATGGAGTTCTTGCGCGAGGAGTCGCGAGGACAGCTAAATCGATCAGCCGATCGATCTAGCCATTTCTAGAGAGCACAGAATGGGTCTGAATTAATCGGTCGATCGATTGGGAATTCGACCGTTGCACAGGTTGTAGGCGATGGACGGCTAGGTTTGTGCAGAGCTGACGTAGCAATCGATTGGAGCTATTTTGGATTGATTGGAGGCACTGTATATAGCCGTTGCGGAGCGTTTTCTCCACAGATCTTTGCAATTTCTTTCCTGCGAGCTTGTGCGATCTTCACAGTGATTTCTCCAGCACTCAAGCCAGTTCTTAAAGGCACTTGGGGAGCATCTCCAAGGCTCAAGAGGCAACACCAACTAGCAAGAAGAAAGGTGTATTTGTTTGTATCTTTGTATTTTCTTCTTGTATTTGTGTTTGTGGTGTGTGTGAGTTTGTACGAGGCTTCTCCGCCTCCAACTACGATCGAGAAGGAGGTTTTTCATAGTGGAGATAGGCGTGTCGTGTGGATCCTTGGATTAGTCACCTCATCTTGAGGTGGATACTAAGTAAATCCTAGTTGTTAGCGTTGTGTGTGTCTTGTATCTATTTCCGCTGCATATCATTGTCAAGACAAAGCAAACCAACGCAAGCGCGATGAGACGCTATTCCCCCCCCCCCCCCCCCCCCTAGCGGGCACAAAGGTCCCTACACGTGTCACAGGTCGTGTGGTGCCCGTGCCCTACTCTATAAAAGGGGGGGCTCTCCCCTTTTCACTCATCTTTGGCTTGGGGCTCTTCCCCATTATAAGGGATCGATTGGCCGGCTAGAAGGGGGATTGAATGGGCAGCGCCCCCAAATCGATAGCTTCCTACAATGTTAGCTTGCGCAGCAAAATAATACACAAACAAACAAGCTAAACACTAAAGCTAAGAAAGGAAATGCAAACCTCTAACACGTTCGTTTAACGTGGTTCAGATATTAGGGCTCCTACTCCACGGCGTATCCTTGAGGTGGACGATCCCTATTCGTCCGTGGATTAGCCCCCGGCAAACTCCGGCTATCTCAAGTCGCTCCTTGTGGGTGGAGAAACCTCACCACAACACCAACCAAGACTCTTGAGACTAGTAGACTACTAATTAGGGTTTACCACCACTAATTTCGTCAACTATAACCAAGCTCCCAAGGCTTGGTTATATAGGCCACAGGTTGGAAACCCCGCCTACCAGTCGACTGCCAAAACATGCAGTCGACTGCCCTCTATGGAAATTCGACCGTTACATCCCAACGGCTCAAAACCAGTCGACTGCTCCACACTGACCGAACGAACAGAAGCATTCTGTTCGCTCCCAGTCGACTGCACAATCGACTGCTAAAATATGCAGTCGACTACTACAGTACTGCTACAGTGTCGCTATAGTAAAACCCTAAAACTAGGATTTTACTCCGAGTAAAATCTCTCGTGCACTCCTACCCTCACCCTTATGACTCACTTGACGCTTCTTTGCAGCCTTGACCTCTTGCCTTCAAGCCTACTTCCTTTGGCTCTCGTCCCTCGGATGCATTTAAGCCCGCGGCTCGTCCCCAATGCCATCCTTCGCGTATGCCTCGAAGTCGCTTCCCTCGGCCCTTGTCCTCGCTGCCTTGTCCACGGTCCCTCGGATGCTCCATCCTTCACCGGACCCGAAGCCATCAACCTGAGTCACATGTGTATCCTGCAAACCTGCACAACTCAAATACACATATCAAATACAAGGGTGAACCTAACTTAAACCCTTTGCCCAAACACCAAAACACATGGTCGCACGGACCATTGGGATTACTCCAACAATCTCCCCCTTTTTGATGTTTGGCAATACGTTTAAGTTAGGGAAAATAATAGCAAATAAATATGCTAAAACAAATGGACTTACGTTGCCAAGTCTACACACTTGGACTTACACCGTCGAATGAACTTACGTTGCCAAGGCTACACACTTGGACTTACACCGCCGAATGGACTTACGTTGCCAAGGCTACACACTTGGACTTACAACGCTGAAATAAAAATACAAACATGCATTGGAACCTATTCCAAGGCTCCCCCTTCACCTATGCTCCCCATTGAGCTAGGAATTTTCCCACAGGGATTTTTAAGAACCTATCCCCAGGCTCCCCCTACGCAAAGCCACTAAGGTTTTCCCAACTAAACCTTACTTCTCCCCCTTTGCCTAACATCCAAAAAGATTTCGAACAATATCCCAATTGTTGAAAACTTATCATCCAACTGACCCTAAACTCATGTATTTATCCCCGATGGATCCCATACATCTATACGAGCTGACCCGGTTAAAATCCAGTACTGAAAACACTTTCAGACTGGTATCAGTCTACTGCAAGAAGTACCAGTCGACTGGCCCCATGAAAATGAGCTTACAGAAACATTATGTGCTCAAAAACACTATTACCAGTCGACTGCTAACTATAGCAGTCGACGGGTACACTATTCATGCAAAAATCAACTTTTCTAAGTCAACTTTAGAAATGCACCAGAAATTCCACAGACCTCCAAAAATTCTCAAATTTTGTGGAGAGGTCTATTTTATTAATATCTACTTGGAAAAATATATATAAAAATATATTTATCATAAATCCTAAGATTCACATATAATATAAAACTAGCTAAAAAGTTCAATTGAACCTTGACCTAAAGTCCTAGTTTTGGCTTCCTCTTGATGTATTTGCCCATACTAACCCACAAAGAATCCCTAGCATTGGTTTATATGGCATATATACATCCAAAATCAAATATCATGCTATATGCCCCCAATGTCATATTTCTAAGCATGAAACATAACTCAATTGTGCCAAAACCCTATGTTTGAGACTCAAGTCCATCTCCAAACCACTTGGCATATTCCATGGCTTGTCTAGACTCCCAAGTAAAACCCACCTGAGATCCATTGGTCATGGGTCTCAATTTGCCTCTTAGAGCTCCCCCTAGAGCTCTTAACCTTAGTCACCTCCCTAGGTGACTCATCCACAATAGCTAGGCCACATCGGTGCACCTCCGGTGACACTTGGCCTACAAACCTAACCTTCTTAACCTTGGACACATTGTCCTTGGTTAATTTAATCTTACCATTAAATGGCTTTCCCTTTCCATTTATTGGCTTCTCCTTGCTATAGTCATATGCAACCCTAGCATATGACTTTCCTTTAGCATTGGAGACACTAGATCGGTATCCTAAACCCGATCTATCATTGTTGGGTCTTTGGCTACCCAACACCATGCCTAAACCCTTAGATCCAACATTGAATCTTTCTAGGGTTTTCTCCAACTTATCAAATTTTGCCTTCAAAACTTGATTTTCCCTTTCTAGGTTCCTAAACCTAGAGTCAACATGTCCACCATGGACATTCCTAGACCTACCCTTTCTAGGCATGTGTCTCCCATTCTTAGGATTAATGCCTTGGGTATCCTAAGGTCTAACATTTCATATATCATGAATTGGTTTCCTAGGGTTATGATCCACATTTACCCTACTTCTATCATGATATTTAAATCCAAAATTTTGCATGGCTACATAATGATAATCATTATTTTTCCTAGCATGCATGGGAGTATAAGAATTTGAATTATGATTCAAGTTAGGGTATAACTCCCTTACCCATGAAGCTCCCCCTTGACACTTGCTTCTCTCCTTCTTTTCCCATTTCTTTAGATGCGCTAGCTTCTTATTCTCTCCCTTCTTGGGACGTTTGGTGTGGTAGTGGCCCTTCTCTCCACACGTGAAGCATATGATGCGCATCCTCCTTCCTTGGGTTTCTTCATTCCTACAACCCTTGTTAGTGTTTAAATTAACTTGAATGGGTTTAGGAGTTACTTCTTCTTACCCATTGGGCACCTACACTTGTAGTGCCCCTTCTCATTACAACCGAAGCAAATGATGTGGTCCTTTGACTTGACTTCAGTGGAGGTGCTTGCTAGGTTGACTACTTCCAAGACCTCTTCTTCATCCTCTTCACTTGTCTTGGATTCTTCTTCAACCTTTGAGGATGTCTCCTCATCCACACTAGTGGATGGCATTTCTTCATCCTTCTCCTCTTCGGATGTTGAGCAAGGCTCAACTTCCGGTTGCTCAACCTCCTCTCCTTGAGTAATTGAATCCATCTCCTTGGGCTCTACCTCTTCATGTGTAGGTAAAAGTTCCTCTCCTAGAACTTTCTTCAACTTACTCCACAACTCATGGGCGTTCTTGTATTCACCTACATGACTTATCACGTTAGAGGGCAAAATTTCAATCAACATTGATATTACCTTTGAATTTGCCTCTGATCGTGTGGTTTGCTCCTCTGTCCAATGTCGTGGTCGGAGCTTCTTTCCTTTCTTGTCCTTCGGGACTTCGAATGGTTCCTTGACAACCATCATCGTGTCTCAATCCGTGTCGAAGAATACCTCCATCTTCATCATCCAATACGTGATGTCCCATAAGCCTCCGCCTCTGAACTTTGGCGGTTCTATCAAGCCGGTCATCTTGTGCTTCCTTGGCGGTTAGTCCAACAGAGAGCGTTCTCACTCTGATACCACTTGTAAGGGATCGATTGCCCAGCTAGAAGGGGGGTTGAATGGACGGCACTCCCAAATCGATAGCTTCCTACAATGTTAGCTTATGTAGCGGAATAATACACAAACAAACAAGCTAAACACTAAAGCTAAGAAAGGAAATGCAAACCGCTAACACGTTCGTTTAACATGATTCGGAGATTAGGGCTCCTACTCCACGGCATGTCCTTGAGATGGACAATCCCTATCCGTCGGTGATTAGCCCCTGTCAAACTTCGGCTATCTCAAGTCGCTCCTTGTGGGTGGAGAAACCTCACCACAACACCAACCAAGACTCTTGAGACTAGTAGACTACTAATTAGGATTTACCACCACTAATTTCGTCAACTATAACCAAGCTCCCAAGGCTTGGTTATATAGGCCACGGGTTAGAAACCCCGCCTACCAGTTGACTGCCAAAACATGCAGTCGACTGCCCTATGTGGAAATTCGACCGTTACATCCCAACGGCTCGATACCAGTTGACTGCTAAAACTAGCAGTCGACTGCTCCACACTGACCGAACGAACAGAAGTATTCTGTTCACTCCTAGTCGACTGCACCAGTCGAGTGCTAAAACATGCAGTCGACTGCTACAGTAACGCTACAGTACTGCTACAATAACACTACAGTGCTGCTACATTAGCGCTACAGTAAAACCCTAAAACTAGAATTTTACTCCGAGTACAGTCTCTCGTGCACTCCTACCCTCACCCTTATGACTCACTTGACGCTTCTTTGCAGCCTTGACCTCTTGCCTTTAAGCCTACTTCTTTTGGCTCTCGTCCCTCGGATGCATTCAAGCTCACGGCTCGTCCCCAATGCCATCCTTCATGTATGCCTCGAAGTCGCTTCCCTCGACCCTTGTCCTCGTTGCCTTGTCCACGGTCCCTCGGATGCTCCATCCTTCACCGGACCCGAAGCCATCAACCTGAGTCACATGTGTATCCTGCAAACCTGCACAACTCAAATACACATATCAAATACAAGGGTGAATCTAACTTAAACCCTTTGTCCAAACACCAAAACACATGGTCGCACGGACCATTGGGATTGCTCTAACACCCATTGCTTTGGGAAGGGTTCTCCCCTTTAGGAAGACCCTAGAAACACATCTTCACCTATCTGTCCACCTCCGGAGCAATGGAACGCCTCCAAGGATGCCACGCTTCAAGGATAAGCACTCTCCTTTCTCTACTTCTTTGTATTGGGTTGTAGTTTGCTTCTTTCTTCATCTTTCATTGTATTTCCTTTGGTATGCAGTAGATCTCTAGATCTAGGATGTAGGAAGTAGTTGTGATGTGTTGTGATGCATGAACTATGTATTTGGACATTTTCCTATGCAAGGAAGTGTTTATATCATCATCTATGTGTGTTGTGCTTTGTATGTGTTTGATAAAATATGTGTGAGGTCAATCCATGTAGATGTAGGGTTTAGATCACTATGTAGAGGAAGAGTTTTAGATTGTATGACCATAGGACCTTATGAAAGAAGGTATCCCTTACTTTCAATGGCATTTCCTTGAAACGGGGATCAATTTTTTATTAGGAAAACTAATTAGAGTTTAGAGGGTTCTCTCAAATTAATGTTAGGAAGTGATCTGTGTAATCTATGAACGTGGATCGAGGGCCCAGGTGACAGAAGGATAGCCCTATAATTGAACTTCCTAAATTACCTCTTCTACTTAATTACATTAATCTACCGTTAGGAAGTGACTTGTGTAATCTAGGAACGTGGGCTGACGGCCCTTGTGACAGAAGGATAGCCTTATAATTGAACTTCCTAAATTACCTCTTCTACTTAATGGCATTAGAACTTGGGTAGACTCTTTGGTGCAATCTTCGCGAGGTTGTATCGAACTCTAGTTAGAACTCCTACACGAGTGTAAGCATGGAGTTAGGGAGATGAACAATGCATAGGGACATTGACTAGCATCACAATGAAACACAAATCCTAGTATCTATTCCCCTTCATTCACTTACGCTTTTTACTCTCTCTCCTCTCTTTTCTTTCTCTGTAGCATTTGTGAACCATTTTAGATTGTCTAGATAATTCATTGTACAAAGTTAACTAATACTTAATTAACAGTCCCTGTGGGATTGATAATCTTTTGTATTACTGACGACGTAATCGTGCACTTACGGTTTGTAATAATTTCCTGAAATGAAAGCAAAATTGTTTAAGAGATGATAAATTGTAACCCTCTCATCAGAAAATAGTGAAGATTAAGATTTGAGTTTCATATGGATAGATGTGTTTGCTCTTTTCATAGAATTTTGATGATATAGCTAAAAATCTAATCAAGGGAATTTAAGATTGGAACTTCAATTAGGTAGTGCCATTCAGTTCAAGAAGAATCCTAGATGGTGTCTCATTTGTTTCCATATCTTTGAAAATTGGATGGACACATTTTAAAACATTCAAACTGTTGACATGTAAAAAATGAAGCTGAGAAATTGTGAGCTCATTACAGATAAACATAGAAATCTGGAACCTAGAATTCAAAGTTTGCAGGCCAATGTAATCCAATTTCTAGAGTTGAATCTGCAAAGTTCTGATCTGTTATATTGAATAGCAGGAGCAGTGATGTTGATGCAATCATTTATCTATTTTACAGATCTATTTTACTGAATCTGAAATCATTGATCTTCTAGAAGATGTTGATGTCTGAATTTTGTTTAGCTAGCTGTGGGTTTGATTTCAGAATATGAAAGGTAGAATTCCAATTTATAATTTCCACTGTTGATATATTATGAATGTAACTTCATGAAGCAAAGTGGATGTTCTGGTATTAGATTTAAAAGTAACAACAACCTACATATTTGGTAAATGTTGTTACTTAATTTCTGAGCTTTAGAGGCCGAATTTAATTACATCCTTCATTGAGAGTCTTAGTTGATCTCTTGATGAGTTTAATTGTTTGGGATGGACAAATTTTAAGTGTTACGGGGGGTGCATATTTTGGAGATCTTGTAAATTGAAGGATAAAGAAATTGAGAAACTTTAAAAATGAAAGTTGTGCCACTTTGAAAATTTTGATTTTTGGAGTTAAAACCAATTAAACTCAAGCTGTTATTGATTGAGTGTTAAATGCTATAGTAATTAAATGTTGAAGCTTGATCAGAAATAAAGGAGATTAAAATTTGAATTGATGTCCAAAAGTTCAAAAATTTCATAATTCCAGAATCTAATGAGTTTTAAATCTGAGATGGAATTCTTGCTCTTTATTTCTAGGAATTCCATCAGAGTAAATGAAAGAGCATATAAGGGCTTGATTCTAAAAATTTTGGAAAGAAATGCCAAGTCATTAAACTATGGA
Organism: Zingiber officinale; assembly: GCF_018446385.1. Taxonomy (NCBI): domain Eukaryota; kingdom Viridiplantae; phylum Streptophyta; class Magnoliopsida; order Zingiberales; family Zingiberaceae; genus Zingiber; species Zingiber officinale. Next base: position 56,089,970 of record NC_055986.1, read on the forward strand.
ACCAAAACAAAATGCAAGTTGTTGCAATTTCAAGATGTTGGAACTAAATTGTTGCTGTGATGATTGGGAAGTTTGCTGTGATAGAAATCAAAGCTGTTGTTTTGGTTTGAAATCACACAAAATGATTTTTGTCCAGCTAACCAAAGATAAGAACTACTTGGAGATAAGTAAAGAGGTTGAAATTGGACCAAAATAGAGACATATAGTGAGCTACTGTTGGAAATTGCTCATTGTTTTATTTAAAACTACAATTTGATGTTCTAATCAAAAGGAGTTGAATTCAAGCCATTCTTTATTGAATGTTAAATCAAGGATTTACAAGAGATCAGATTGTGAATTTGAATAGAAATCATAGAATGTCATAATCTGTGGATGCTTCAAAACTGAACTGGTTTAATCTGTTAAAGTTTCAGAGATGAAGATGTTGGCTTTAGTTGTGCCAAATTGAGAAGGTTTAATTAGTAGTAGGGATTACATGTTCATTAGTTACTAACCAAAGAAAACATTAATGGTAGAAGTTGGAAGAAAAGAATTGTGTTTGAGCTGAGGTGAATAAATGAGATAAAGCTGGAATCTATTAGAATTCTGTATAGCAGCTGTACCATCGATTTAAAACCTTCTCTGAATCAAAAGGAAGTGAGTTTGAGCTTCATTCAATTGAGTGCTAAATGAAACTTTCACCTAGGCCGACTCTTCAAGATTCAACCCAAAATACCTTGTCATTCAAAATTATGAAACATCAATTGAAAGATTAGCTTCACTCTTTTGAGTTTCTGTAACTAGTTGAATTGAACTGAATTGAAATGAAGCTGGAATTAGAAAATAGAGTTGAAGACTTTGACATAGGATGCTAATTGGAATGATCTTCATGGAAATTTTGCTACAACACTGAATTAGGAAGTGGAAATGACAACTTTACAAAATAGAAAATTATTCCAGCCATTCTAGATTTCAGAATTAAACTTCTAAGAGATTTTATTTTTTATATTGGGCAGAAAGTTCAAAGAAGAGGAGAGGGAAGTATGGCTAAAATTCATCTATATAGCATTCTTTTGTGTCCATGTCTTCTTCCCCTATAACTTTGAATTTTATCTTCCTCATTTCTTTTCTTACACACAAATTCTCATTTGATTTGATTCCTACTTTCTTTGCCATCATTATAAACCTTCATAATTGTGTATTCTAATGCCTAGGTTAGTGGTGAAGAGTAGAAGATAAGCAAGCATATTGTAATGCATGAAACATAAGTAGCTTGAGTGATCTCTACTATTACTTACATTTGAGATTAGGATTGAGAGCCACCAAAAATTTTCTTATAAGGATTAATTTATTGATATCATTCTCAATTTATTCATGATGTGTTGAAGTTATTATGTTGTTAACCAAGGTAAGAATTGAGTCCATGAATGCTTGAATTGTTAAAACTTGACAATTCTAGGTAACTTTCTTTCATTATTTTCTAACCATCCTAAGTTGTTTCTTTAATTTTGTTTACTTGCACGAGACATGCAAGAATAAGTATGGGGGATTTGATAAGTTATTATTTGATACATTCTTTTGGATTGATATTGAGTGTATTACATTTAATTGCACATGTTTATATGCATTTTTTATCATATTTATACATGGAGATTGTTTTAGCTCAAGTGTACATTTTTTCTCTTAGTTCATGATATTATTCTCACAATTTGAATTTTGTTTGTAGGATACTTGAGTTGATTCAATTTGTACATGATCAAGGTCAACAAGTGATTCATTCCACAAATAAAGAAGCTCATACCCAATTCAGTTCAACCTATTCCTACTTTTTGAGCTTAACCCAAGTCAAACCCTCCTCAACAAATCCCTAAAACCTCACTTGAACCAAACCCAATTCCACAATTGAACCGGTTCAATAGAAATTTAAAACCCAAACTTCTCATGGATGAACAGTGGCTTGGTTTTACTATTCATCTGCAATCTTCTTCATCGCGTGATGCATCCCACCATCTTCTTCCTCCAAATATACTTCTCAACAAGTTTCATTGGCATGGAGGTTATCAGCTATTGGCGTCTAGCTCTTAGTCATCTAAGCTTGCTAACAGCCATTCATTCAGTGATAATTTGATTCAGCGACTCTACTTCTGCCCTGATCAGCGACATTCCTCCGATCCAGCGGCTCATAGCAATGATCATCAGTGGTGTTCCTTTGGTGTCACTATATCCCTTCCGACGACTTGCCATCCACCATCAGTACCACATAGGATTAGAGTTCCTAGAATCATAGAATTGCATATTTCCTAAGTTTGGCAGCTCTGATCTTCATCAGCTTCACTTGGAGAGGTCTCATGTGGTTCTAGTGAAGGTTGAGTATAGTAGTTGTGAGCTTCTTCTCCAATTGCGGAAGTGAGGTTTCACATAGCTTCCTTGTGTGACGGCAAGGAGAGACTTGTTTGAGAAGTGATTTGGCATGGAGATGGTTTAGATTTTATTTTTGGCATTCTTTTTATTGTTGATAGATTTAGATTTCAATGTGTGTCATTTGGATGCAGTAATCATAGTTATTTTTAGCATAATTGTTTGAATTCAAGCCTAGTGGATACTTAGTTTCAATTGAGTTCCAAGTAGTTGTTAATCTTGCTTTAGCTTAGATTCTGGTTCTATTGAGTAGTTTAGTTTTCTTTAGCTAGGATTTAATTATTGCTTTAGATTAGATTTCATTTGTGTCTCACTATTTCATTTCTTAGTGTAATTGTGTTGATGATGAAACTCATAGCATAGAGCGACAATGCGTTGTGGATTAATTGTTGGCACCCAATTAGATTTCATTCAAGCATTAGAATAGTTTTCTATTTGTTTTTATTTTCATTTATTAGATTTAGAATCACAAAAACCAAAAAACCCCCCATTTTCATATTAAAAACTCTAAAAATATGAACAACATATAATCCTATATTATCATCCTATCGTTGCATTCGTTGGAAGACGACCTTAGTCATTTTTATACTGCATTAGTGTAGTTAGAGGTATTCAGTACTTAAATTATTTTGATATCATTTCACAACACAAAATGAGTTTATCAATGTACCTATAGTTGTTGAGGAGCCCAATAATCCACCAATGGCCCAGGAGTTCACCTTGACCCCACACATTGATGTAGCTCAAGGGACATCATCTACAGCTCCTCCATATACTAGTGATCCTTTCATTTGATTTCACGATGACATCTTCTATCATTTTGACTCTCTTTAGACCATGATTCAGGATCAATACACTTCATTCCAGGGGTAGCTCATAGATTTTCGTCCAGACATCACTGATCGAGTTGATACTTTAGAGGCACAGCAGCATAGGATGTTTAACTATTTTCACGCTGCGCGTGATCCTACCTCCTCCATCTAATGCATGATTTAGTTAGAATACTTTTGGACTATTATATCTGATGTTATGTTTGATTTTATGTTAACATTTTGATTGTGCTATTATGTATTCAGTACTAATGTTTTATCCCTCTACATGCTCAATATCTTTGTAGAATAGATATTTATTTTTGTGTCATTTTTAATTGATAGTTTTCAAAAGCTTATTTTTCTTTTATACCCATGATTTATGAAACTTAGGTTTTCAAAAATATCATGATGGAATTAGCCTAGGTAATATCATAGAAAGCATGATACGATAGCTTTAGAAACCAGCATCCCACAAGCACACTAAGATTCCTTGTTTGTGTATTGTGAAACATAAAATGGGGTGAGATGCTTTGGTCTTAGCCTATATTTCATACGTTTTTAATAATTCATCGATATAAATCAAGGCTTTAAACATACATTGATCAAGTTGAATGATCTTGCTTTGTCAAAACTAAACTGGAATCCAAACATTCAACTTGACTAACATTAATCAAAGAAGCTGATATCTTCTAATAAAAGCTAAAAGATAACGTTAGACATTTCAAAATAAGAATTTTTTTTAGATGTTTCACCTATGCATACTTGGACTTTAGAATATTTTTTTAGGGAGAGCATTAACATCGATTTTAGAAGAAACTTATTTTTAGATTATCAAACCTTATTTCAAAACTTATTTTCAAAAACTATTTTTTGAAAACTATTTTCTTTAGAAATTCCAAAATCTATTTCAAAATTTCACTTAGAAATTTCAAAATCTATTTCAAATTGTTCTTAAAAAATTCAATACTTAATTCAAAACCTATTTTCAAACTTTTTTATTCCAAAATTTTTCTTAGCAAAACTTATTTCCAAAAACTATTTTTCATTAGAAATTTCAAAATCTATTCTTAAAAATTTTAATACTTATTTCAAACTTTATCTTAGCAATCTTTTTCAAAATATCTTCTTTTTTTTTAATTATTTCAAAATTTTCCTTAGAAAATTTTAAACTTATCAAAACTATTTTTAGAAAATTTTATTTTCAAATCTAATCTCAAATCCTTTTTTATAAAATTTTCAAAACCTATTTTCAAAATTTTTTCAAAACTAATTTTCAATATTGTTTAAAATTCATTTCAAAATTTATTTTAAATATTGTTTTCAAATACTTATATCTTAGATATTTTTTTAAAACTTAGTAGCAACTTCAAAGTTTTCAAACTTTATCAAAATTGATGCTTGTGCCGTAATACCAATTTTTGATGTGTGTCAAAGGGGGAGAGAAGTTAAATTTAGGGGGAGTTTATCTTAAGAGGGAGAAAGTTAACTATCATATTTTTAATATCATGTTTTTAACCTAACTTTGAACCAGGTTGTCAAAGATTAAAAAGGGAAAGATTGTTGGTATAGGAAGCACCATAATTGAACCTATGTTTTGATGTTGTCAAAAATTCAAGTTAAGTCTTATTGTTATCTGATGAATTGATAAAGTGTGCAAGAAACTCAACTTGGAAAGCCCTAGTAAGTCAGTTGGACCCGATACTAGGCAAGGAAAGTCTCAGCAGATCGTGGAACCAGGCAAGAAGTTCAGATGGGTCAAGTGGACTTAACAGCTGGCAGGTGGACTCGATAGGACTGGAGGATCCGATATCGAGTCAAGTGGAAGTCCTAACAGTCGATCCAATATTGAGCGATTAAGTCTAAACAAGTATAGAGGACCCGATATTTGGCAGATGAGATGAGGTAAGCTATTAGAGGAAGTGTGATAGGTCGTGTTCTAGTAGGGTCAACCTTAGGTACTAATCCAACTAAAGAAACCAACGGAGTTTTCTAAGTTGAGATCAAGATAGTCCTAACTGTCTCATTCATATACTTATATATCTATCTAACTCTTTTGCAAGACTATTATTATATTATTGTTGCACTAACTTTGTTTTACAAATTGAACAAAGTTTGGGTTGACCGAGGGTTCAATCGATTGAAAGGCGGTTCAATCGATTGATCCAGCCAATGTTGCACTATTATGATCGTGTTCTACAAACTTGGAAACACAGATTTATCGGTCAACCGAATAGGCGGTTCATTCGACTAATTCAATTTTGGTAAATGATAGTGATCAAATTGGATCAGATCGAATCAACGTAGAAATAGAAAGATTCAGGTTTAGTCGACCGATTAGCTAGATCAATTTACCAAGCAACATGATTTACGGGATCAGATGGATCAAATCATGGCAAACAAAGAAGGGCGCAAAGTTCAATCGACCGATAGGAGGTTCAATCGATCCAACATTTTTTCAATCGACCGAATGATGCCTATAAAAGAAGGCATCAAGGTTTGAATTGAGATAACAATTTCTGTAGGACCGTTGGGCCGGCTAGAAGGGGGTGGTTGAGTAGTCCTACAAAGTCAAAAACAAACAACCCTTCTCGAACTCTTTAAGCTAACACTTGCATAAATAAAACAAAGCAGTAAATTAAAAACATAAAGAAAGAGGCACAAGATATTTACTTGGTTACAACCAATGTGGTTGTTAATCCAAGGAAGTTGAAAGTACTAGAATACTCCTTCAGGCGGAGAAGCCTCTTACAATGTTGACGCGCAGAAACAGAAGCTCAACTACAACTCTAGAGTACACAAGCGTTGAAATTAATTACTTGGAGTTCGTTGAAAAGCTTCTGGACCAAGGCTATATTTATAGCCTTGGTCGGGGCGCCCTGAAAGGTTCTAGGCGCCCTGGAGGGGATAAAACTTTATCCCCAACGTTCAGATCATGTTTGACGTGATCTGGTCAAGATTCAAGGTTCGGGCGCCCGGAGCCATTCCAAGCGCCCCGGGCTGTTCCGAGCGCCCCGGGCTGTTCCGGGCGCCCGGAATGGTTCCGGGCACCCGAAGCACTATAGTCAATAGGAGTTGACTTTTCTCCATCGGGACCTTCGCTCTGGTTCAGTTCGCCTTGGTCCGGGTCTTCAACTTTGGATCCACTCGCTTGGGTGATCTCTGCCATCCGAAAAAGGGCTTACCCTAACCCAACTTCCGGTCTTCTCGAGCAGGCTTCCGCTCCGGCTCCTCGTCCCTCGGAATCGTCGCATGATTCCTTCTCATCCGCCAGTGTACTCATCCGCAGTCTTCGTCCCTCAGTCGCACCGAGCCCGTCGGCTCTCTCCCGTGCCGACCTTCTTGCTAGCTGCGTCTCTTACTCCCTGAGCAATCTTTCGCTCCGGCTTCTCGTCCCTCGGAACCAGCGCACGCTTCCTTCTCATCCATTGGGGTACTCTTCCGCGGCACCTCATCCCTCGAATGCACCGAGCCCGTCGGCTCTCACCCCGTGCTGTCCTTCTCGCTAGCCGCGTCTTCTGCTCGAGTACCTGTGCTCCTAAGCTCCTGCACACTTATACACAAGGTTAAAAACAACACAGGACCTAACTTAACTTGTTGATCATACTGAAACAACCTTGGGGTTCCAATAATCTCCCCCTTTTTGATGTGAGCAACCCAAGTTAAGCTAGGGATAAAATAAACTTAAATTTATAATTTAAGTGCAAAAAAAGATAGAAAAGATAGAAAGAATTAAATTGTGTGATTCATTGCAAAAATTTATCTACCTCCCCCTAGACTTATACTTTCTTCTCCCCCTTTGATCACATAAAAAAAACATGGGGTACAACAAGAATCTAAGGGATAATACCTTAGAAAATTTCTTTCAATAAACTTTAGAATATTTTTAATTTTTATCATAGAACATTTCTAAGTTTTTATAAAAATTATTTTTGAAGAAAAAAAATTTTAAACAGAAATGTCTAACTTCAAAAGACCTTTTGACTTAGGAAATAATTTTTTTTTAAATAAAAAAAATAAAAAAAATCGTTCTCAAGTTATCGCCGTTTCTTTAACATCATCATGATATCTTAATGTGTGTAGATTATATATACTTGTTTGCATGTTTTGACGCACATTCACATACTTTGAGCATGCTTGATCTATGTATTTTCGTACTTCCAGCTTTCCTTTTTAGCATATTTACTCTCTTTGTTCAGAGATCTGCTTTTGTGCATTTTCTGTACACAGGAGTCGAATTTGGTGAAGGATGCGTGTTCGAGGCTAAATCTGCAAGCAAAGAGATGGAGGAAGCCATGATACCTGAACCCCACACGGCCCTGCCATAGGGGTTTGCCCAGGACGTGTGGAGATGAGAGGCCATGTAGCTGCAGCAGAGAAGGAAGATGGCTTGTCCATGTGAACCTCACACGGCCGTGCTAAGCTTTGCATCCCAATGAAGCCTAGTCCATGTACACCACACGGCCATGTCAGTTTTCCAGAGCCCAGAGAAGCCTCGATCGTGTGTGCTACACGGCCGTGTGAGGTTTCCAGTGAGCAAGAGAGTACTGGTCGTGTGCACCACACGACCGTACCAGGTTTTCGGAGGTGAAGGCAGTACAGGCCGTGTAGATTTACACGGTCGTGCAAGGAGGGCATTGGTAAAGGCAAGCTACGACCGTGTACCTCACACGGCCGTGTGAGGTTAGCAAAGAAGAGAATGGAGCAGGCCGTGTGAACCTCACACGGTCGTGCTTCGGGGCCGTGTGGCGCCCAAACCCCTCTTCTATATAAGGCTTCCTTCAAGATTTGAAAGGGGGTCTTCTCCCTTTTGGGGGAGAAAGAAAGATTTGGGTGATTCCTCCCATTCTTGGGTGGATTTCTGGGCGATCTAAGGAAAGATCTTCACCGATTCGACTCCGGGAACGTGGATTAGATCCGAAGATAGTCTTCATCATAGATAAACCTTCTTTCTTTCCTTTTCTTGGATTGGGATCAAGAATGCTTGTAATCTTTAAGTTTTCATATTTCTTTCTTCGATCGATGGAGTAGTTTATCTTCGTTCTAGGATGGAGGGAGTATTTGTAAGGATTTCTTGATGTAAACTCTTGTGGATATGCCAATTTCCCATTTCTATTATTTTGGCCTATTTTGTATCTATTTGATCTTGTGTGGAATGTTGTGATTGTGCCTAATTACCATGCTTGATTGAGAGTTTGGATATCTTGTGGATCTTGTAGAGGTAATTCTTCATTCGATTTTCCAAGGGATCTTCGTGACAGGAACATGCTCGTGTAAGGACGTTTGAGGGATTATCTTGAAGGGGAAATTAGGTATTTCAAGAGGGTAGGATAGATTTATGCATTAATCTTTATATCTTGATGGGTTGATGAGCGATGGATTCTTATGTTGATTTTCTGAGGGGCGCACGTGACAAACAAGCCCGTGTAAGGACAACATAGATTCATTCCTAATTGATCAATCTAGGTATGGATTTCAGTCCTAGGTCGGTTCTCTATTGCAAGAGAGAACCGACAACCTTCTACAAAAGATGGACGATTGAGAAAAAGGATTTGGTAGATCATTTATATTGAACAACCTTACAAAGAAACCAAAACTCCTAGAATATCCCTTATCATTGCCTTTATTCTTGTTGCCTATTCTTTCATTCTTTTGTTTACTTTTCATAGTTACACCTAGACTTTGTCAATCCATTGATTTGTTGTCTAGCTAATTCGCGTTGAGATATTCTTAGTGCTTATTCCAGTCCCTGTGGATACGATAATCTTTTATATTACTTGCGATATTTTCATACACTTACGGAGGTCAACAAGTTTTTGGCGCCGTTGCCGGGGACTGCACTATAACATTAGGGATTATCAATTGAGTTAGACTAAACATAACTTTTCTTTTCTTTTCATTAGCATTATTGAAACTAATCTTTAGAATTCTGTTTTCATCATTTGCATATCTTTCTAATTCTTGACAATTCTTTTTGTTACAATTCTAATTCTAATTCTAATTCTAACTTTGCATTCTTGATATCTAGCACTCTAATCTAACTTTTCTCTGTTTTCTCTTTTGATCTAGTTTCTTTCTTCTTTTCTTTTGTAAACATATCTTGCAATCTTTAGCATATGAATTATTCTAGACATTTTTCTTTTTCCTTTTATATTTTCTTTCTTGTTTTCATTATGCACTTTCTTTCTTGCAATTTAAATTCTGCATTTTCTTTCTTGCTTTTCATATTGCATTTTATTTCTTGTCTTTGATTCTTCATTTTATAAATTTTTCTTGAATATTCATGAGCACTTCCATGTCAAGCATGCCCATGAGAAATTTTTCTACACCCTTTTCTGTAAGATTTTTATCTCCCATTGTGCAACCTCAAATTGAAGCAAAAAGTTTCCAACTAGACCCAGAGTTAATTTTCATAATACAAGGTCACAAATTTGGAGGAGAAGTATCGAAAAGTCCTTATCTGCATCTTGAAACATTTTTAGAGATTTGTGATATGGTGAACTGTGAAGGTGTCTCAGCGGATGCAGTTCGATTGATGGCATTTCCTTTCAGTATCAAGGATAAAGCAAAAACTTGGTTATATTCTCTCCATCCTCAAAGTATCACAAGTTGGGAGCAATTGGAGAAGCAATTTCTGAATCATTTTTTCCCTCCAAGCAGAACAGTGTATATGAGGAATTGCATAACAAATTTTGCTCAGGCATATGGAGAATCATTATTTGAAGCATGGGATAGATTTAAGAGTCTTCAAAGATAGTGTCCTCATCATGGTTTTGAAAAATAGTTAATTTTGCACATATTCTATAGGGGAATTTCTTTCTCAAACAAGAGTTTATTAGATTCATCAGCTGGAGGTTCTTTTATGGACAAAAGTGTAGATGAAGCATATATGTTAATTGATCAAGTGACATTGAACCTCCGAGAATGGTCGAATATAAGTTGGATGAAATCTCCCTCAAACATTCAAGGAGTGCAAGCCATAAATGCTATAGAGCATGTCAAACAAATTGTAACTCAACCATCTATGAGTTTTGAAAATCACAAGTCACAGAACGGGGAGTTCAAGCATTTAGGGGCAAAGATTGAAAGTATTATTTCAAATTGGTTTAAAGAAGATCCCCCTCCTTCGCAAATAAGATCTAGTGAAAAGTGTGATAATGTTGGGTTGAGAATTGGAAAAAATCATGAAGAATTTCTGAAGAATGACATGTTTAGAATTGAGGAGAAGAACAATAGAAGACCACATAAACTCAGTTCCATTATTCCAGGAGGTTCCCAAATGCCACAAGTACCTTTCCCTCAACGAATGATCATACCAACACTAGATAAGCAAGTTGAATCTCCTCCACAAGCTAAAAGGGAATATGGGAAATTAGAAATACCTTTCCCAAGACCTTCACTAAGGGTTCCTTTTCCACAAAGGTTAGTGGGGGTCAATGAGAACTATAACTTTAAAAAATTCTATGACACTGGTAAGGTTGAGTGCAGATTTTTGAATTTGTATAAAGATGAAGACTCTTCATATGAGGATTGTGAAGATAAAGCAGTGGTAAATAAGTTTTCAGATCTACCTCCAAATTTTATAGGGTGTTGTAGTGACATTAAATTTTCAGATGATGAATGTGATGTGGTAGATCAATTTAAAACTGCAAGTGAAATTATTGATCCTCCTATAGTTGATTCTCCTATTGAGGATATTGATGTGGGTTTGTTTTTTGATGTTTGTGTTGATGATGTTGATATGGAACAATGTGTAGGGAGCTGTGTTATGGAAGCAACATCTCAAGAATCACCTCCTTTGTCCACACAATCCTTAGATGTTGTAAGAGTTGCAAGGATTGAGCATGTTGTGGACCAATGTGTAGGGACTCATGTAGATATAGCAGAGTCTCAAGAATCACCATCATTGATATCATCAACACTTGAGCTAGAGCCAGAACCATCATTTGATTCAGAGGAAGACACATCTACATGTTTAGAAATTTCAGGTATTTCTCAGCAAAGTAAGGTTAGTATTTCTTATGATCTTTTAGAAAATTTTATAGATATCGTTGACTTTGTTGGATGTGATTCAGTTTTTATTTCTTATTCTGCTTATCTTAATATGGTTATGGCTCTATCTTATCTAATATATTTGTGGGAGATTTGTACTTTCTTTGCATGTGCAGATTTCACTTGGGCTAATGATTGGAAGCTCAATCTGAACCGTCTTCGAGCACCTAAAAAAACTTTTAAGAAGATGAAGATGGAGAGAGTTATACTTTACTTTGTAACTCCATTGATGAAAGCTCTCTCCATAATAAGAACCCCTGGTAGGAGGGTTCTAAAATATCTTACCCCTCCAAGAGCGAGATTTAGATGAATCTAATGAGGTGGTCGAGCTAATGACCTTAAACAAGCGCTTCTTGAGAGGCAACCCAAGCTTATTTCCCTTGTTTTCTTTTATGTCTTTAGTTCTTTCTAGTTTCTTTTTACTTCATTGATAATAAATCATACCCTCTACTTAATTTTTCTTGTTTATCTTTTTCTTTTTGTAGAATTCAAAGTTGTGGAGGAATATGAGCATTGGATGGAGGAGTATCTTTAAAAACATGAATGTCAACCATTTGGAGCTCATCACTTGGTAACTTATCTTAAAATCTCCTCCACATTGTTTTTAGTTTTTATTGGGACAATGAAAAGTTTAAGTCTGGGGGGATGCATTAGATGCATTTGAATTGCTTTGTTTGTTTTTTTTGTTTTTGCTTATGTCTTGCATTTTGTTTTGATTTCCTGTGGCATTCATCTTGAGAACATCAAACTTCATTTATATGCTTTCTTGTCTTTAAGTGAAAATGTTAGCACATTCATTATCTAGATTCATGATGTTGTAAATAATGCTAGTAGTATGCTTAATGTACCTCTTTTCTTTATCTTGGGTAGCATAAAATAAGCTAAGTATCTTAGGGAGATGAGTTTTAGTCTTGGCTTGACCTTAAGGATCTTATCTTCACTACACCTATACTTGATGCTTGAATGGTTGATATCATTGAAATAGTCATGATTCATCTTGTTTGTTTAGTACTTAGTTTCAATGGTAATTTCTCAAACTTCATTTTGGTTACTGGATAAGGGCCAACTCATGTAAGCTCATTTGGAAAAATCAAAATATCCCAACATTTGTGCTAAAAGTACATTTGTGAATAAGATTTGCACAATTCAAATACTTATGAAAAAAAAAATAAAAAAAAAAGTGAATAAGGGATATAAAAAATAGTTGTCGTGAGTGGAATCTAGTTAGTCACCCCTTTGAGACCGAGTTAGGTTACTGGGAAAATGACTGCTTAGCTTCTCTTGAGATTGGGCACGCCTTTGAGACCATGGGTTGATTGAGAAATATGAACCAAGTGTGTGGCAAGTAAGTGTCTATCACTGGTTACTTGTCTATCACTGGAAACACTAGGAATTCAAATTTGATGACGACTTGACTAGGACATAGGTTGAAACTTAAAGAGTTTTGAGCTGTTTTTGCACTGTGCACAGGGTACTTATGCTTGAGCCAAACTTAACTTGTTTTCATGATCATGCTTACTAATGAAACCTTTTGATAGAGTTAGGAGAATGCATTAGGGATATGAGAGCATTGTAGAACACATGAATTTAGATTGCAGCATTTTGCTTGAGGACAAGCAAAGGTTTAAGTCTGGGGGTGTGATGTGCGTAGATTGTATACACTTGTTAGAATGTTTTGACGCACATTCATATACTTTGAGCATGCTTGATCTATGCATTTTCGTACTTCCAGCTTTCCTTTTTAGCATATTTACTCTCTTTGTTCGGAGATCTGCTTTTGTGCATTTTCTGTACACAGGAGTCGAATTTGGTGAAGGATGCGTGTTCGAGGCCAAATCTGCAAGAAAAGCAATGGAGGAAGCCTTGAAACCTGAACCCCACACGACCCTGCCATGGGGGTTTGCCCAGGCCGTGTGGAGATGAGAGGTTGTGTAGCTGCAGCAGAGAAGGAAGATGGCTTGGCCGTGTGAACCTCACACGGCCATGACAAGCTTTGCAGCCCAATGAAGCCTAGGTCGTGTACACCACACGACCATGTCAGTTTTCCAGAGACCAGAGAAGCCTCGGCCGTGTGTGCTACACGGCCGTGTGAGGTTTCTAGTGAGCAAGAGAGTGTTGGTCGTGTGCATCACACGGTCGTGCCAGGTTTCCAAAGGCGAAGGCAGTACAGGCCGTGTAGATCTACATGGTCGTGCAAGGGGGGCATTGGTAGAGGCAAGCTACGGTTGTGTATCTCACATGGCCGTATGAGGTTAGCAGAGAAGAGAATGGAGCAGGCCGTGTGAACCTCACACGACCATGCTTCGGGGTCATGTAGCGCCCAACCCCCTCTTCTATATAAGACTTCCTTCAAGATTTGAAAGGGGATCTTCCCCCTTTTGGGGGAGAAAGGAAGATTTGGGCAATTCCTCCCATTCTTAGGTGGATTTCTGGGCGATCTAAGGGAAGATCTTCACCGATTCGACTCCGGGAACGTGGATTGGATCCGAAGACCGTCTTCATCATAGATAAGTCTTCTTTCTTTCCTTTTCTTGGATTGGGATCAAGAATGCTTGTAATCTTTATATTTTTGGATTTCTTTCTTCGATCAATGGAGTAGTTATCTTAGTTCTAGGATGGAGGGAGTATTTGTAAGGATTTCTTGATGTAAACTCTTGTGGATATGTCAATTTCCCATTTCTATGATTTTTTCCTATTTTGTATCTATTTGATATTGTGTGGAATGTTGTGATTGTGCCAAATTACCATGCATGATTGAGAGTTTGGATATCTTGTGGATCTTGTAGAGGTAATTCTTCATTCGATTTTCCGAGGGATCTTTGTGACAGGAACATGCCCGTGTAAGGACGTTTGAGGGATTTTCTTGAAGGGGAAATTAGGTATTTCAAGAGGATAGGATAGATTTATGCATTAATCTTTATATCTTGATGGGTTGATGAGCGATGGATTCTTATGTTGATTTTTCGAGGGATGCACGTGACAGGCAAGCCCGTGTAAGGACAACATAGATTCATTCCTAATTGATCAATCTAGGTATGGATTTCAGTCCTAGGTCGGTTGTCACGCCCCGGGGAAGTACCTCCCGAAAAATTTCGGCAGCACCTCCCCTGTACCGGGGACAATCTGAAACTTTCATACATGCAAAAATACGTCAGCCACATGCGGCTGGGATATATATGCAGAAAATAACCACAACCACGCAGTTGAATATGTAGCCCACACGGCTATATCAAAAAACTCAGCGGAAAACGAGTATGAAACCCACATAATCGGAAGTCCACAAAAGACACACCACAGGTATAAGTCCACAATACACGTATCAAGTCATAGTATAAAATGACAACATCAAATCCATGAAACGTAGAATGCGAATAGTAAAAGACTAAAAACCGGTAAGAATCCTCGGATGTAACGCGGGAAGTGGGACCGGCTGGCAGCATACTCCAAGTAACTCCAATCAACTACCTACTACCTGAAAACATATCAGTATAGAAGGGGTGGTGAGTACAAAGAACTCAGCGGTAAGGACAGAATAAAGCATGGCAAGTGCATAACATAAGAATCAAAGGATACAGTCTCCATAACAAGAATAGAATCATGCTATCGAACATAACGCCTCTAAACATATCTAATACAATGACTGTACATAAACATACCTGACTCAGTAGATACACATGCTCGACTAGTAGCAATACTATGATACCAAATCAGGGAACCCACCAGACTAGCAACTGATCAACTAGAGACACCTGTGCAAATATAGATACGACTGCATATACATGTAAAATAGATGACATGTATGTAGTATGACACCCAAATGCAACATACATAGCGCAAACAAATGCAACAGCACACAATCACATGCACTAATATCTACTAGGCATGTATGCTAAAATATCTCCCCAGATGCACTGCGCATCATATGCAAAAGTGCATGCATGCCTCATGGTCACCCCCGCCACCTCTCTAGACACCACGACCCCTGTATGGCCGAGAGGCTTGGGTCTGTGACATACCGTACTAGCCTCCAGTACAAGCACCGCTATAGGCGGCCGAAGCGGACGGTCAGCTAAGTAGTTATATAACTACACAGCTAAGGGTCCCTGACCACTCACAACTCAAGCCCTCTGACTACTGTACCCTCAAGACCCACTACTCCAGAGTGGTCGAGGCTGACAGAGTATAATCACTGAACGGCTGAGCAAGCGCGACAGGACTAGCTCCACTCCTATCTACCACTCTCCAAAAGTGGCTGAATGGCAGCTATAGACAACTGACGACCGTCTCACCACAAGGAAGACATCGGTCGTCAGTATGCAATGAATGATGACATGATGTGAATAGTCACAATATAAATACCATCATCCATAGTGTATCCCAACACCCCCAATAACCACCCCAAACGTATATACATACTCCAACACACAACGTGGTCAACCAGGTATACAACCCCCATACCACATACCCGTCACATATACACCGACATCACTATGCATGATAAACACGCTAATTGTACCAGTCAGACAACTCTATGATACCAACTCTATCAATACACATGCACAGAGTTCTGATACCAAGGGTGAGACTGCATCGAAGTAAAGATGATCATATCAAAGCTCAAATAGAAGGAGTCAAGCAGGAATAAAACAAATATACAGATTTAAGGTAATGCAACCTACGCATACAAAACAACCATGCTTTATAGTTCAAAGAACTAAGTAGGAGAAAAGGGAAGAAATACCCGCCTCCAGATATCTCGTATCAACAGAACCACCCCACGTCACGCCGCTCGTATAGATCAAGGTCCTGTGTCACATATACAATACATGTAATATACATATACCTGTACTACACATACATAAAACACCTATAAATAAATAACCGATTCTAGAGTAATAGCTAATCATGATTACTACTCCTTTCCATTATCCTTCAATAAGAAACTAACCTCCACATCATGATCTTGACCTCAGTTTTAGGTTAATCTAGATTTACCACTTTTAATTTCCCAACATAGTGACACCCACCACTGTTAACCAATTCCAACCAACAACCCACAGCCTTCACAGAAATTACAGTAACATAGCACTCACAGCATTCCACAACCGAACAACACATTTCACAACTCCTCTTGATCCCATCATTGATCTAGGTCAAGGAACTACACTGGACTCACTGCAACTCAGGTTAAATCAAGAGAATGGAGCAAGAATTAACGGTGTATCAATTTCCTACGACAAGTAAACTACACATAAAATCTTCACTGGTCAGATCAAGAACAGAACAGTGAGAATTCACTAACAATTCTGTAAACAACGATAACCAAACGATGCCCTTACCTCTACTGCTTCAATCGCCGGAGATGATCACAACTCCGGTGGAGGAATCAACCCAATAAATCTGTGATGGCTGAAATCACCACAGCACCCCTCCACTATCCCGATTAGGGCTCGGTCTTGTTCTTGCTAACCCACAGAGACGAGATCAGAACCCAAATTCTCAACCAAAACCTACCGAATCAAAATCAGAAGGGAGATCAGATTCGAATTCACCATAAAACCCAAAACGCATACCTCCAAGCATCCCGGCTAGGGCACGATCTGTGCTTGCCGACGAGCAGGGAAAACCAGATGGAAGCAAGGGCGTTACCTCACACAACCAGTCGACGCTAGCCAGATCCGACGCCAATGCCCTCGGTTCCTCCCGACAGCAGCCAAAATCAATGGATCGAAGCCTCGTCGCTGTTGTTTGCCGAGTCCAGAGAAGAGAGATCGGGAAGAAGGGTTGGGATAATAGCTGACCTTTCCTTCCTACACTCCAAGGTCTGCTCCTCGTCGGCGCCACCGAGAGAGGAAAGGGGAGAACCGGCGATCGCGGAGGCAGGCGTCGGCGTCGGGGAGCTCGCGCGAGAGAGAAAGAGGAAAGAAAGAATCGGGTCGGGCTTAGGGTTCGGGTGGGGAAATGAAACCTATTAATAGCACTCACTTAGGGTTAAGGAAATCAAACCCTAAATAACTCCTCAATTAATCCCTCACACGTGTATACCTAACCGAACCTCCACTTCTCTCCCCGCGAAACTAGTCATACGACCTCCGAAAAACTCTAGAAAAATTTCTATAATTTCCTAAAATTTTCATAAGGTTATTTCAAGATAGCCCTAAGATAAATTTGCATATCTTACATCGGTTCTCTATTGCAAGAGAGAACGGACAACCTTCTACAAATGATGGACGATTGAGAAAAAGGATTTGGTAGATCATTTACATTGAACAACCTTACAAAGAAAACAAAACTCCTAGAATATCCCTTATCATTGTCTTTATTCTTGTTGCCTATTTTTTCATTCTTTTGTTTACTTTTCATAGTTACACTTAGACTTTGTCAATCCATTGATTTATTGTCTAGCTAATTCGCGTTGAGATATTCTTAATGCTTATTCCAGTCCCTGTGGATATGATAATCTTTTATATTACTTGTGATATTTCCGTACACTTGCGGAGGTCAACATATCTAAACTTCCATTTTAGTCTATCATAATTTCTTAAATCATAATTTTTCAGATTTAAGGTAAATAATATTAAACATGCAGAAAATTCTTTTGACAAAGTATCTGGTAAAAGATCTTTCAAAAATGTTTCAAGTTTGCAAGATTCGTTTGACAAAGTATTTTGTAACTTGCAAGAATCTTTTTACAATACTTCTAATTCGCAACATTCTTTCAATAAAATAATTGGTAAAAAATCTTTTGGCAATTTTCCTAATTTGCAAGATTCGTTTGACAAAAGATTTTTTAATCCGAAAAACTTTTTCGATGTTTCAATTTCTAATTCGCAAAAATTTCTAGGCAACTTTTCAATAGATTTATCTAATTGCTCAGAAGGTTGAGGCCATACATGACTTACCTTGTCAGCTGTTGATCCTCCCCCTGTTGTGTTGCTTTCTTCCAAAGTCTCTCCCCCTTCATCGATGCTTATCTGGGATGAGCGTTCTGTGTCTTCGGGATGGAATTCTGCTATTGGGGTTGTTGCGGCGCTTACCTTGATTTCGAACTCTTCAGATGGTGGATCGGTGTTGGATTCATCCTCGACTTTAGCTGGTTCTTCATAGATCTTCAAGAACTTTTCCCAAAGTTCTTTTTACGCTTTCGTACTCTCCGACTCTGTCGAGATCTTCATTTGGTATTACGCTTAGAAGATGGAATTCAGCCCACGCGTTTGCCATAGTCTCGTCACGTTGCTTGTGGGTCCAGAGGCGTATATTGATTTCTTCTCCGTTTGTGTTCTTTAGTTTTTCATAACCAAATTTCATTATTAAATAAATACCAAAATATGAGTTAAGGTATACCTCGAATTTTTGTTTCCAAACAGCAAACTCCCCCTCGAATGCAGGTGGGTAGACGTTAGTTTCGGCCATTGATTTGTTGCTTCAGTCGGCGGTTAGTCCTTCTGAGACGTCTCAGCTCTGATACCACTTGTAGGTCTGTTGGGCCGGCTAGAAGGGGGTGGTTGAGTAGTCCTACAAAGTCCAAACAAACAACCCTTCTCAAACTCTTTAAGCTAACACTTGCATAAATAAAGCAAAGCAGTAAATTAAAAACATAAAGAACGAGGCACAAGATATTTACTTGGTTACAACCGATGTGGTTGTTAATCCAAGGAAGTTGAAAGTACTAGAATACTCCTTCAGGCAGAGAAGCCTCTTACAACGTTGACGCGCAGAAATAGAAGCTCAACTACAACTCTAGAGTACACAAGCATTGAAATTAATTACTTGGAGTTCTTTAAAAAGCTTCTAGACCAAGGCTATATTTATAGCCTTGGTCGGGGCGCCCCGAAGGGTTCCGGGCACCCTGGGGGGATAAAACTTTATCCCCAACGTTCAGATCGCGTTTGACGTGATCTGGTCAAAATTCAAGGTCCAAGCGCCCGGAGCACTATAGTCAACAAGAGTTGACTTTTCTCCGTCAAGACCTTCACTCCAGTTCAGTTCGCCTTGGTCTGGGTCTTCAACTCTGGATCCACTCGCTTGGGTGATCTCTGCCATCCGGAAAAGGGCTCACCCGAACCCAACTTCCGGTCTTCTCGAGCAGGCTTCCGCTCCGGCTCCTCGTCCCTCGGAATCGTCGCATGATTCCTTCTCGTCTTCCAACGTACTCATCCTCAATCTTCATCCCTCAGTCGCACCGAGCCCGTCAGCTCTCTCCCGTGCCGACCTTCTCGCTAGCTGCGTCTCTTGCTCCCCGAGCAATCTTCCGCTCCGGCTTCTCGTCCCTCGGAACCAGCACACACTTCCTTCTCATCCACCGGGATACTCTTCCGTGGCACCTCGTCCCTCAGACACACCGAGTCTATCGGCTCTCTCCCCATGCTATCCTTCTCGCTAGCCGCATCTTCGCTCGAGTACCTGTGCTCCTAAGCTCCTGCACACTTAGACACAAGGTTAAAAATAACACAGGACTTAACTTAACTTGTTGATCACACCAAAACAACCTTGGGGTTCCAATAATTTCTTCATCCTACTTCATTTTGTTTGTAATTTTACTGTGTATGCAAGCTCCTATTGCTACAACGCTAGAAGGCTTCGCCAACAACCAAGCTTCATCTTTATTTATATTTTATCGGTATCTTTATTTTTCTTGCACATTATATTCATATTTGTACTATTTTATCATTTAGTAGATTGTCCAATGAAAATAATCAAAGATTACAGACCTTGAAGTAGGAGTCGGCTGGACTCCCAACCAAGAAAAAAAGGAGACTTGTCTTTTGTCTTTATTTGTTTTTATTTCCGTTGCTTAACTCTTTTGATTTTATTATTACAAAAAGTAAAGATTTCGAATGAACTAGATTCACTCCCCCCACCTCCCCTCTCGTCTTTCATGATCGAACAGAATTGGTTTGAGGAAGTTGGTCAAGGAAGGATATTCTAGGAGTTCGGTTTCATTGTAATGCTAATTAATGTACTATAAATTGTCCATCTCCCACAATCTATCCTTATACACATGTAGAAAGTATAATTAAATACTGACACTCCCCCTCAATGGTCGTATCAAAATGTTACCCCTATTGTTATCTGATGCCACTAAATAGAAGAGGTAACCTAGAAAGTTAGGTTAAAGGGATACCCTTTGTCACTAAAGGCCCTCTGCTAGATTACACAGAATACTTATTAACATAAGATTAAGAATAATCCATTAAGTCTAATTAGATGCTTCCGTGTAAAGACTTTCCCTCCTTTCAAGGTGACACCCTCAAAAGTCCAGTTAAAGGGATACACCCTGTCATGGGACCCCCGATCATACAATATAGGGCATCCCCTCTATGAGGTGAGCAACTAATACATCCATTCAATCAAACATCACATATAAGCACAATAACATCACAACCATATTTAACCAAATATGACCAAGGCATAAACATGTCTTCAAATGGAAAATTGGCAAATTCATAGAGTTTACATCAATCACACATCATAATTACTCCCTTAATCCTAGAACATAATAGATCTACTCCATAAAACAAGGAAAAGTACCCAAAGATATTAAGATTACAAGCTTTAACTCAAATCTAAGAGAGAAGAGAAAGAAAGATTATCTAATGTGATGAGGGATCTTTGGATCCAATCCAAGTTTTTGGAGGTGAACGGGATATCGGAAATGGCTTTGAATCATCGATGAGAGCACGGATGAAGAGTGAATCTTGACCAAGTGGGTCTCCCCAAGGGAAAAATCCTTCCTTCCCTTGAAAAGGGGGAAGAACTCCCTTTATATATGAAAGGCACGAACCCTACCTGGGTCGTGTTACGGTCGTGCCCTTGGGGCACAGCTAGGGTGTGTGCCGCCATGGCTTGGATGGGCACGATCGTGCCTTTAGGCACGGTTGACCTCTGGCTTGGATCTGAAAGGGAGCACGGTTGTGTGTTTTCACACGGCCACCCCTTGGATTGCTGCTGGTGGGAGGCACGGTCATGCCTCAAGGGTGCAGTCGTGCCTCAAGGGCGCGGCTATACCTTGCTTTCTCTCTGGTGAGAGGCACGACCATGCCTCTAGGGTACAAATTGTCTCTGTTTGGCTGCTAGTGTGGCACATGGCCATGCAGGGGCACGGCCAGGACTCTGCTTCTTTTTTAGGATCGCTCTGAAGCACGCTTTAGCTCTATTTTCACTCCATAACATATCCTATCAATAAAAACAAAGTGAGATCAGATCTCCAAACAAAGAGAGTAATGATGTTGAAATAATGATGAAGTAGGGTGCAATAACATAGATCATATTCAATAAATATAAGTGACTATACATCAAAGAATATATAAAAGTGTATGTAATCTACACATATCAGTACCACATAACCTAAGCATGTTCTAGTATATATAACAGTAATGTAACATCATATGTGAGAGAAAGGTTCCATCACAAGAGAACAAATGACCAACACACCTAACTCTATAATTATGGACTACAAGAGATCACTCTACTACAAATAACCCATGGGTAGTCTAAAATATCAGGGTTCCTGTCTGTAGGAAATTACTCTACCACAGATAACCCATGGGTAGACAAGTTGTACATATAACAGTAATATAACATCATATGCGGTAAACAAATCACTCACGACACTCTCAACCATAAATGGGAGACATAGTGAACAGGAAAATAATAGTACAATGTTACTTAAATGGTAGCCAATCACATCAGCAGAAGTATATGAACTCTAAGCATCAATACTAGTAAGGTAGGCAATCATCAGCACATGCCACACGCGTGTGTACTACTAACAGGATATGCATAGCTATAATGACAAGCATCTTATAGTACACACCACATATGTGTTTACACTACATGATACATACATAACAAAACATATGTATCATCCTATTATACACACCATATACGTGTGTACACTATATGATATATACATAACAAAGATGACATTGCATGAAAAATTGATCAACTCAAAGATCAAGTAAAACTAGTATCAACTAAGCAAGGAAAGGAATAGAGTCAAGGTAAATGTAATTTACCATCCAATGTAACAATCATGTACTAGGGTCAATAATTAATGAAAGCATGGGAAAAAATATCCAGCTTTAACTGTAGATTGTCCTGAACTGTCTCCACATCAGAATGCTCATCTCGTGTCAGAGTCTTGTAACACAGAATACATATCAATACCTAGATCTAACATAGATCAAATAATGCAAAACAAACCCTAAACCTAATTAGGAACACTAATGTCTCACAATTACCTTCCCCTTACTTCACTAAACAATAATCCTAATAATTCTAGTATATACCCAATTCAACATATCACATTTGAACTCCAACTTCTAATCGGATCTAACATAAGTCAACAAAACCTAGGTCAAGAAATGTGTTACCCTCTGGCCTCTTCCCAGCGGATGTTCACTGCCCTAGCAGCAGCGCACGACGATAGCATGAATCGGGAGAGGAGAAGGGCAATGGTTTCCCTCTCACGATCAGCGGTGGGGCTCTCAATCTCTGGAGGAGTTGGAGCCATTGGGTGGCCGCGATGGATAGCCGTCGTGATCCACAAGGACAGGAGAGTTGCGTCGGTGACCAGATGGAACTAGTTGTTGGGTAGAAGTGGCTTGAGGGCAGCTACGACTTTGAGGGCGAAGGAAGGGCAATGAAGGTGATCTTGAGGGAACAGATGTCATTGTCTGCGGTGGAGACCGACTTCAATCCCCACCAACCCTCGACTAGGGGTGTAAATGAACCAAGTCGCTCGTGAGCTATTCGAAGCTCGATTCGATAAAAGCTCGTTTGAGCTCGTTTAATGAGGCTCGTTAAGATAAACAAACCAAGCTCAAGCTTTGTTGGATTTTTCGGGCCGCGAAAACTGCTTTTTCGCGTCACGGAAACACCGAAAACCCCGTCACCGGATCCGTGCGAAGTAAAAATAAAACAAAGTTCGAGTACGAGTTTACTAAAGCCTAGATCTATACTAGGAGAAGAGCCTTTTACCCTTGATGTGCGCCCTTCGCGAATCCCACTCGTCCAAGGTGTCGGATCTCAAGATTGTCAAAGTAGATAATCCTCTACACGTATCCACACGAACAAGAGAGGGAGAAAACTAAACTAAAGTGTGCTAGCACCTTAGTAGGGTTCGGCCAAGGTAGGATGAGAGGGAGAAAAGAAGGAGCTCAAGGAGGAAGAAGATAGAATGAATACACTTGAATGAAAAATTCATTCACTTTCATTTTGAGTGGTCGGCCACAATTGTAACTCCATTACAATTAATGTGGTCGGCCACATTAAATGGAAAGAGGTTTGTAACCTCCATGATGTGGCACACACATGTGCTAGCTTTGATGATGTGGCACATCATCATTAGTCCTCCTATTGCCAACTCACAAATGAGGTGGCAAATGGTCAAGTCAAACTTGACCTTTCATCTTCCTTCTCAAGTCAAGTCAAACTTGACCAAATCTCTCTCATGGTTGATCTAATCTAACCATTTGATTCAAACCAACTTAATATAATGAATCTAATTCATTTAATTAAATTGATTCAATGAGTCATAATCTA
The DNA here is from genome assembly GCF_018446385.1 of Zingiber officinale. Lineage (NCBI taxonomy): Eukaryota > Viridiplantae > Streptophyta > Magnoliopsida > Zingiberales > Zingiberaceae > Zingiber > Zingiber officinale. The sequence continues at coordinate 56,113,774 of NC_055986.1, forward strand.
AATTAGACTCATTGAACACATGAATCAACTTGAGTCCAACTCAATTATCCTAACTTGGATTACTCTTAATCCAATTTGGTTCAATACATGAACCTAATCCTCTTGGTTCATCATATGAACCTAATCTCCATCTAATTGTCCTTAGTGTGTGACCCTATAGGTTCTTGTAACGTTGACAATGCCCCTAAACCCATTTAGGAGCATAAGTAATGAGCGGTATCTAGCAACACATCATTACTACCCAAGTTACAAGAATGTTGAGATCCAACATCACCTTGTGACTACTAATTGTGACTCCTCACAATATATGACAAGTGTCCTTCTATCCTAGACATCTAGATTGATCAATGTGAGGCATAGACCGTGTCATCCTCTGACCAATCTAAATCTTGAACTCCAAGTAGACTCACTAAATCAAATGAGCTCAATATCTCATATTGACTCATTTGGGCATGGTCATGCACTTCGTGGTCTCACTCTATCAAGAATATTGATGTCTCTCCCATCATATAGGAGAGATAGACTCAATCTACATCACTCACATCCCTCTGCATAATTTGTTACATATCCAGTAATCGCCTTTATAGTCCACCCAGTTACGGGTGGCGTTTGACGAAAGCAAAGTACATAACTCCTTATGTAGGGAACCATGGTGACTTCAGGTCTAAGGACTAGTAATCATACTAATAGTCACATGAGAAAGTATATGACACTCATATAACGATCCATGATACTTTCTCATGGTGGGTCATTTAGTGTACACTCTCCAATGCATACCCATGTGTCAACTTGATATCTCTATATCCATGACTTGTGAGATCAAGTCATCGAGTTGACCTATATGCTAGTCTTATTACATTAACGTTGTCCCTGAATGTTAATACTCGACTAGAAATGATTAAGAGTAGTGTTCCCTATATCATCTCACTATCGATTCAACCAATCGATTGATATAGGTAAGAACCTTCTACTCAATGACGCTATTATACTTAGTTTATTTGGCACCAATACAAGTAAGTATAATAACCAAAAATAAATGCCTTTATTTATATAAGAATATGATACAACAGGTCCATAATATAATCATCAAATGATTGGCTCTAGGGCTCTAACTAACAATCTCCCACTAGCACTAGTGCCAATCAGTGTAGGCTCTAAGCCCCAATGACCTAGTGTGACCATCATGCTTCCTCTGTGTCAAAGCCTTGGTCAAGGGATCTGCGATGTTAGCCTCTGTAGGTACTCTGCATATCTTCACATCTCCTCTCTCGATAATCTCTCGAATGAGATGGAAGTGCCGTAGTATGTGTTTGGTCCGCTGGTGTGAGCGAGGTTCCTTAGCCTGTGCTATAGCTCCATTGTTGCCACAATAGAGCTCAATAGGGTCAGCGATACTAGGAACCACCCCAAGTTCAGTGATGAACTTGCAGATCCAAACTGCCTCCTTTGTTGTCTCTGATGCTGCAATGTACACGGCCTCTATCGTAGAATCAGCGACTGTGTCCTGCTTCGAACTCTTCCAGCTCACAGCACCACCATTAATGCAAAACACGAACCCTGACTGCGATCGATAATCATCCTGATCGGTCTGGAAGCTGGCATCACTGTAACCCTTTACAGCTAGCTTGTCATCGCCTCCATATATCAAGAAATATTCTTTAGTCCTTCTTAAGTACTTAAGAATATTCTTGACCGCTATCCAGTGACTTTCACCTGGATCTGACTGGTATCTGCTCATCATGCTCAAAGCATACGAGACATCAGGTCGAGTACATAGCATGGCGTACATGATAGATCCTATGGCTGAGGCATAAGGGATCTGATCCATGCGGTCTCTCTCCTCTCTAGAAGAGGGACCTTGAGTCTTCGAAAGACTCACGCCATGTGACATCGGCAGAAATCCCTTCTTGGAGTTCTGCATGGCAAACCGAAGGAGTACCTTGTCAATATATGTACTTTGACTTAGGCTAAGCAATCTCTTAGATCTATCTCTATAGATCTGTATCCCTAGAATGCGGGATGCCTCACCTAAGTCCTTCATTGAGAAACATGTCCCTAGCCAAGTCTTGACAGACTGTAGCAAAGGGATGTCTTTCCCAATAAGCAGTATGTCATCCACATACAATATGAGGAAGACAATTATGTCCCCTACAACCTTCTTGTAGACACAAGATTCATCTTCGTTCTTGATGAAACCAAACTGTTTGATTGCATCATCGAATCGAAGATTCCAGCTCCGAGAAGCTTGCTTATGCAGCTTGCATACTCTGCTAGTATGCTGTGGATCTAAAAAACTCTCAGGTTGTGTCATGTACACATCCTTGAGCAGGTTTCCATTCAGAAATATAGTTTTGACATCCATCTGTCATATCTCATAGTCATGGTAAGCTGCAATAGCAAGCATGATCCGAATGGACTTAAACATCGCTACTGGAGAAAAGGTTTTATCATAGTCAATACCATGAATTTGTTTGAAACCTTTAGCTACCAAACGACCCTTATAGATAAGTCCATCCATGTCAGTCTTTTTCTTAAAGACCCACTTACACCCAATGGGTTTTACCCCTTCAGGTGGATCAACCAAAGTCCATACTTGGTTGGTGTACATGGATTCCATCTCGGATCTCATGGCCTCTAGCCATTTCTCGGAATCTGGTCTCATCACAGCTTCCTGATAGGTGGTAGGCTCATCCTCTATGAGCACAACGTCATCATGGTCAGACAAGAGAAATGAATATCTCTCAGGATGACGACGTACCCTATCAGACCTGCGAAGAGGTATATCTACTTAAACTGGTTGTTGTTCCTCAACTCTTTGTGGAACAACATCATCCGCAACACTTTGTGGTTCCAGTTCAACTTCCATCGAGGCTTCAGTGCTATGGTCCGCATCTTGAACTTCTTCAAGATCGAACGTACTCCCACTAGTCTTTCTAGAAACAAAGTTCCTTTCTAGAAAGACCCCAGTCTTTGCCACAACTACCTTGTGCTGACTGGGAATGTAGAAATAATATCCCTTAATTTCCTTGGGATATCTAATAAAGTAGCACTTGTCGGATTTGGGTCCTAATTTGTCTGAGACCTGACGTCTAACGTAAGCCTCACAACCCCAAATCCTCATAAAAGACATCTGGGCATCTCTCCCAGTCCATATCCTATATAGTGTCTTTATCACGTTCTTGGATGGAACTCGGTTGAGTATAAAAGCTGTCATATCTAGAGCATAGCCCCAAAGGAATGTCGGAAGATCTGTGTGACTCATCATAGATCGTACCATATCTAATAGGGTACGATTCCTCCTTTCGGATACACCATTCCATTGTGGTGTTCCAGGAGGAGTGTGTTGGGATAGAATCTCACACTCAGCTAGATAGTCACAAAACTCATGGCTAAGGTATTCACCACCTCGATCTGATTGAAGTATCTTAATACTCTTGTCAAGCTGGTTTTGTACTTCATTCTTGAATTCTTTGAATTTTTCAAAGGATTCAGACTTATGTGTCATCAAGTACACATAATCATATCTACTGAAGTCATTAGTAAATGTGATGAAGTACCTATAACCGCCTCTAGCAGCGACATTGAAAGGGTCACATACATCACTATGTATAAGTCCTAACAAATCAGTCGCTCTTTCGCTGTGCCCACTAAAGGGAGTCTTGGTCATCTTGCCTAGTAGGCATGACTCGCACGTCTCATAAGATTCAAAATCAAATGAGTCCAGCAAACCATCCTTATGGATCTGGGATAAGCGCTTGTCATTTATATGACCTAAGCGACAGTGCCAGAGATAGGTTTGGTTCATGTCATTTGACTTGAACCTCTTGGAATTTATGTTATAGATAGGACTTTCAAGGTCTAGAATGTAGAGTCTGTTCATCAGAGGTGCACTACAATAGAACATATCTTTTAAATAAACAGAACAACATTTGTCCTTTATTATAAAAGAGAAACCTTTCTTGTCCAAACAAGAAAATGAAATTATGTTCTTAGTTAAAGCAGGCACATAACAACATTCATTTAATTATAATACAAGCCCAGAGGGCAGAGATAGATGATAAGTCCCTACAGCAACAACAGCAACCCGTGCTCCATTGCCTACGCATAGGTCCACCTCGCCCTTTGCCAATGCCCTGCTATTTCTCAGCGCCTGCACATTAGTAAAAATGTGAGAAGCACATCCGGTATCTAATACCCATGATGAAGAAATAGATAGATTGACTTCTATAACATATATACCTGAAGTAGAAGTCTCACTTCGCTTCTTCTTAAGATCTTCCAGGTACACCTTGCAGTTCCTCTTCAAATGTCCGGTCTGACCGCAGTGGAAGCAGGTAGCATCCTTGGCGACCCCTCCTTTAGGCTTCAGTGTCTTGCCTTTGCCCTTGGCTTGGGACTTTCCCTTGCCTTTGGGCTTGCCCTTGCCCTTGTGTTTCTGAACCATCAAAACAGAGTGGGGCTTAACCTTCTTAAGGTTCAGCTCAACAGTTCTTAACATGCTAAGCAGCTCGGGCAATGGCTTGTCAATTTCGTTCATGTTGTAGTTTAGAACGAATTGACTATAGCTATCCGGCAAGGATTGCAAGATCAGGTCAGTGGTCAGCTCTTGGCCAAGTGGGAACCCCAATCTCTGTAGGTTTTCTATGTACCCAATCATTTTGAATACATATGGGCCTACGGGAGCCCCATCTGACATCTTGCACTGAAATAGTGCCATTGAGATCTCAAATCTCTCATGCCTCGCTTGTCCTTGATACAGTTGACGAAGATGTTCAACCATATCGTAAGCGTCCATCAACTCGTGTTGCTTCTGAAGCTCAGAGTTCATGGTCGCGAGCATTAGACAGGACACATCTAATGCGTCATCTTGATGCTTCTCGTAAGCATCTTTGTCTGCTCGCGTGGCATTGGCAAGAGGAGCCTCCGGAATGGGCTGCTCCAGAATGTACAGTTTACGTTCCTAGGTGAGAACTATTCTCAAGTTTCTGTACCAGTCCAGGAAATTTGCTCCGTTGAGCTTGTCCTTCTCAAGGACAGAACGCAGGGAGAAAGAGTTCATATTCGACGTCATGGTTATCTACAATAGAAAAATACAGAAAATAAATATCATATTCTTTTAAATCATTTAATTAGGCCTTTAACTAAATGATGCTCCCACTGAATTCTATAACTCATGTGGGACAAGATCCATATCATACTAACCCTTGAGTTAGCTTTGGCTAAAATGCCCAAGACTTAGTATGATCGGTAGGTAACGATTTACCAATTACATCTCTATGCAACTCTTGTTTATAGGATCATTATCCGCAGTTATATTAAAACTTGAGTTAGCTTTGGCTAATACGCCCAAGAATTAATATAAATGTGATTTATGCCCTATCTTTCCAACCGTTGGAAGAATGCCTACAGTTAAACTCGATTTAACTAGTTGTACTCAATCAAATTGAGTCTCTACTCACCCATGCGTTGATAGGCGGGACCAAGATTGTCCCTCCGTACCCTACCAAGATAATATGTGTTGCTCTGCTTTGGTAGATTCAACAACACATGTGATCGAGGTAGTGATAGGTATCACGGCACGGTAGGCATTTGAGTTGACGCGATTGAGATCTAATCTAATCGAGATGGTGCATCTTGTACATAATTTAGATCTAATCTAATCGTTAGGCACTAATTAATTACTAATTATGCATCACATACACACAAGCAATTAATTAAATTATTTGTGATTAGTCATGGCCCTACTACGATCTTCTCAAGCCAATGAGAAGATCGGATGGTCAACCTAAGGTCAACAACTTCTCAAGCTCCTCCTTTTGACCACCTTGTGTTGCTCGCGCCCTCCTCGTAACTCCGTCTCGAGTGGACCTTCCACCGCTCCAATTTTTGTACATTACAATTTTTGAAACTTGAGTTACATTCGAGTCTAAACTAATTTACAACAAGAATATAAAATAGAGAAAGGCACGACGCGCAGGTCGCGAATCAAATATACAACACGCACATCACATGACGGCACGCAGACCGTATTATGAATTACAACATATTTCCAATCAGATTGGGTCTTTTTGGGCCATGACTATCACAAAATAATACATAATTCTAAATTATGTATTTTCTATAATTTCCTGTAATTTTTACTACAATTTTTATGAGTAAAATTCCCGGCGATTCCGTTTAGCGGGTTTTCGGGCGTAATCGCGGAACGAATACCCTTGCGGGGCCAAGGGCAGTGCCCCTACCCGCGATCTAACCATCACGAGTGTTCCTTAGCGATCCTAAAGCGCCTTAGCCCGCTGTCCCAAAAATATTTGGGGTGAAACCTTGCCGATTCGGAAAAAATCTTCTCGATAGCCGAAGCCTACAAGTGTCGAAACACTTGTGCTTCGCTTCTACGATAAAAATACCCATAAAAACTATAAAAATAGGAAATTTACAGAATATTACAGATCTTCTATTTTTCATAAAAATATAAAATAAACTCGTACAAGACTTCGTGCATGGCTCTGATACCACTGTTGGGTTTTTCGGGCCGCGAAAACCGCTTTTTCGCGTCGCGGAAACCCTGAAAACCCCGTCACCGGATCCGTGCGAAGTAAAAATAAAACAAAATTTGAGTACGAGTTTACTAAAGCCTAGATCTATACTAGGAGAAGAGCCTTTTACCCTTGATGCGCGCCCTTCGCGAATCCCGCTCGTCCAAGGTGCCGGATCTCAAGATTGTCAAAGTAGACAATCCTCTACACGTATCCACACGAACAAGAGAGGGAGAAAACCAAACTAAAATGTGCTACCACCTTAGTAGGGTTCGGCCAAGGTAGGATGAGAGGGAGAAAAGAAGGAGCTCAAGGAGGAAGAAGATAGAATGAATACACTTGAATGAAAACTTCATTCACTTTCATTTTGAGTGGCCGGCCACAATTGTAACTCCATTACAATTAATGTGGCCGGCCACATTAAATGGAAAGAGGTTTGTAACCACCATGATGTGGTACGCACATGTGCTAGCTTTGATGATGTGGCACATCATCATTAGTCCTCCTATTGCCAACTCACAAATGAGGTGGCAAATGGTCAAGTCAAACTTGACCTTTCATCTTCCTTCTCAAGTCAAGTCAAACTTGACCAAATCTCTCTCATGGTTGATCTAATCTAACCATTTAATTCAAACCAACTTAATATAATGAATCTAATTTATTTAATTAAATTGATTCAATGAGTCATAATCTAAATTAGACTCATTGAACACATGAATCAACTTGAGTCCAACTCAATTAGCCTAACTTGGATTACTCTTAATCTAATTTGATTCAATACATGAACCTAATCCTCTTGGTTCATCATATGAACCTAATCTCCATCTAATTGTCCTTAGTGTGTGACCCTATAGGTTCTTGTAACGTTGGCAATGCCCCTAAACCCATTTAGGATCATAAGTAATGAGCGGTATCTAGTAACACATCATTACTACCCAAGTTACAAGAATGTTGAGATCCAACATCACCTTGTGACTACTAATTGTGACTCCTCACAATATATGACAAGTGTCCTTTTATCCTAGACATCTAGATTGATCAATGTGAGGCATAGACCGTGTCATCCTCTGACCAATCTAAATCTTGAACTCCAAGTAGACTCACTAAATGAAATGAGCTCAATATCTCATATTGACTCATTTAGGCATGATCATGCACTTCGTGGTCTCACTCTATCAAGAATATCGATGTCTCTCCCGTCATATAGGAGGGATAGATCTCATCTACATCACTCACATCCCTCTGCATAATTTGTTACATACCCAGTAATCGCCTTTATAGTCCACCCAGTTACGGGTGACGTTTAACGAAAGCAAAGTACATAACTCCTTATGTAGGGAACCATGGTGACTTCAGGTCTAAGGACTAGTAGTCATACTAATAGTCACATGAGAAAGTATATGACACTCATATAACGATCCATGATACTTTCTCATGGTGGGTCATTCAGTGTACATTCTCCAATGCATACCCATGTGTCAACTTGATATCTCTATATCCATGACTTGTAAGATCAAGTCATCGAGTTGACCTACATGCTAGTCTTATTGCATTAACATTGTCCCTGAATGTTAATACTCGACTACGAATGATTAAGAGTAGTGTTCCCTATATCATCTCAATATCGATTCAACCAATCGATTGATATAGGTAAGAACCTTCTACTCAAGGACGTTATTATACTTAGTTTATTTGGCACCAATACAAGTAAGTATAATAACCAAAAATAAATGTCTTTATTTATATAAGAATATGATACAACAGGTCCATAATACAATCATCAAATGATTGGCTCTAGGGCCCTAACTAACAAGCTTCGCAATACTCGGCTCATTAGCTCGTGAACACGTTCGTTAAGATCATGAATCAACTTTTAAATTAAAAAAAATAATAGTTTTGATATTAAATTTATATATTTTACACTCTACTTATGAAAAATATAGACAAATATATTAAATTTATTTATTAGAATAAAATTATAAATTTTAATAAGAATATTATAATTTTCTCTAAATATATAATTTAATTTTTAATGAATATTTAAATTTATAATTTATACTTATTAAGTTCGTTTAGGCTCGATAAAAGCTCGAATAAGCTCGTAAGCCATGAATATATTCGTTAAATAAAGCTCGAACTCGGCTCGATTATAAACGAGTCAAGCTCAAACATTCAAGAGCTCGGCTAGGCTCGATTACACCCATACCCTCGACCGAGGAGACGATCGACATCGATCTCACGTTGTATTCTTCAACGACGTCTCATAGTGATAGCCAGATGAGCGGCGTCATGTGCGAGGTAGTGAAGAGCAATAGTTGGTAATGAGCTAGTCATGGCCTCATTTGGACGCTCTTGTCAAGAGCGGATCGGGAAGAAAGGGGTGACAGCTAGTAGCATAGGGCACCAGTGTCTCGTGGTCGGGGTGGTACGATGATTGGGCTGTTGTTGCTTGTGGCGATGAATCAGGGAGAAGAAGAAGAGGGAGTCAACATTGGGAGAGGGACATGGATCAGGAAATTAGGCTTGTAAGGAAATGAGAAAAAATAAAGGAATTCTATATACATACTTAGTTCATGATTTATAACCTTAGGTTAATTAAATCAATTAACTCTCAGTTAAATCATATTCCAAATAAGCTTCCTCCAAGCCTAATAGATTTATCCCTTTAAACATATCATACGAATTCGGTTTAAATTCTGAAAAAATTTAAAAAATCCCAAAAATTGTACAAGATAATTTCTTAATTAATACTTATCATTTTGTTATTATTTATTTGTCGTATCTTACATAAGTTCTCTATCATCTTCACCTTCTCCCTTACCCATTTATCCCTTATAAATATAAAATATTAATTTTTTCCTAATCATTATATTTGCTATCTCTATTTTTTTTGGTCTATAAGTGTTTTTATGTTTCATATTCTAAATATAAAATAATATCTAGTATTTTTATAATGTTTGTTCTTATTCAACTTGGGATATGAAAACTATGGTAAATTTAACACAAGGTCAAGTTCTCATGTAGTCCTTATTAAGACGTTGCAATATTCCTTCCAAAGAATAATCTAATTAATATATAATATTTATCTATATTTTAATTATAACTGACCACCTAATACAATTCGAAGGAAAACTAAAAATGCAAGCGCTTATTTTGAGAGAATGCTTTGGATGTCTTAATAATTCCAACTTATCCTCCAAACCCTTCCAAATTCATATTTATTAAAAGAATGAAAAAATGATAAGAAAAAAAAGGTAAGAAAATGAGTCGATAAAATTTCTATAATTTTATATTATTGTTATGATTATTATTGATGAAGTCACACATGACGTTCCTTCTTAAATTTCCCTTCAAAAACTCAGCACCATAATCAAGCCTAATCACACAATTCAGCAATGATTGGACATTAATATTATAAAATGACCATAATATTAGCACCATAATCTAGAAATAGGATTACAACCCAAGAGCTCAAAATGAAGATTACGCAGTGTATTATTGATGAAACATTGGATAAAAAAATTCTCTTATCTAAATTCTCTCTTAATTTGTGCATCCTTTTGCACATATGAATTATCATGTATAAAGTACTGTCGTTGGCTAAAGCATTTACACTGCTAGTTATCCTAATATCCTTCAATTAGGGATCAATATATAATTGTCAAATATAAGTCATTTGATGTTTATAAATATTTTGCTACATTAAAAGAGAATTTGAAACAAGATTAATGTAAAGGTGGAAATAAGATGGGAGTTTGGGATTTTGAGTCTACTAGAGGCCTCGGCCTACGCCCCGGCCAAACAATATATTTGTTTATTGTTTCAAAGATATATAATATTTGACTTTTGGGCTGCTAAGGATATTTTTAATATTTTAGCTTTATTTAATTTGATGTAGTCAGATTTCTTAAGGATTTTGAAAATTTATAGATGCTCCTTCATTAAAATAATAATAATAATAATAAATAAATAAATAAAAATCTCTTAACTGGCCTGTGGGCTAAGTTGTGCATTAATTCATGAAGCTTATGACTTAGACGAGGTCAAGTGTGGATTAATGACTTAGCACGAACAAGGAGACATGCTTCGTTGCTCAAGGCCCATTGAAGATTGGAGAAGGATGTTACGAGACATCTAAGGGACTACAAGATGAAAAGTATTGGGGTGTAATAATGAATGCAGTTGGAAGTAGGTGAACCATATAGATAAGAAGTGATGGATGACATATAAAGTAAGTCATAGGGTGCAATCAAGGGATATAAGATCTGACGAGAGATGACCTCGGTAGTAAAGTCAATCTGCAAAAAGCATGTTTCTAAATGAGCTGTGATAGTTGAGCGACCTATACTTCGGATGAGGGCATAGAGAAAGATTGGATCATTAGGATGATTATAACCAAGACTTATATCAACTAAAAGGTTGACATGTCAGCTGAGCCAACTAGGTAGTCGACTCAGGCTTAGTGTCTTGTTAATAGAATATTTTTATTTAGAAACCAGTCTATTAAATAGTCTTGTCTCTAGTGATAATCTAGATCACCAATTGCACTTATATGGGCTATCTGTTAGCTAGAGTCCTAGAGACAATCATTTGATGATTGTATTATGGACTTGTTGTATTATATTCTATATAAATAAAAGCATTTGGTTTTTGGTTATTATACTTACTTGTATTGGTGCCAAATAAACTAAGTATAATAACATCCTTGAGTAGAAGGTTCTTACCTATATCAATCGGTTAGCTGAACCGATAGTGAGATGATATAGGGAACACTATTCTTAATCATTCCTAGTCGAGTATTAACATTCAGGGATAATGTTAATGCAATAAGACTAGCATGTAGGTCAACTCGATGACTTGATCTCACAAGTCATGAATATAGAGATATCAAGTTGACACATGGGTATACATTAGAGAATGTATACTGAATGACCCGCCATGAGAAAGTATCATGGATCGTTATATGAGTGTCATATACTTTCTCATGTGGCTATTAGTATTACTACTAGTCCTTAGACCTGAAGTCACCATGGATCCCTACATAAGGAGTTATGTACTTTGGTTTCGTCAAACATCACCCGTAACTGGGTGGACTATAAAGGCGATTACTGGGTATGTAACGAATTATGCAGAGGGATGTAAGTGATGTAGATGGGATCTATCCCTCCTATATGACGGGAGTGACATCGATATTCTTGATAGAGTGAGACTACGAAGTGCATGGCCATGCCCAAATGAGTCAACATAGGATATTGAGCTCATTTGATTTAGTGAGTCTACTTGGAGTTCAAGATTTAGATTGATTAGAGGATGACACGGTCTATGCCTCATATTGATCAATCTAGATGTCTAGGATAAAAGGGCACTTGTCATATTTTGTGAGGAGTCACAATTAGTAGTCACAAGGTGATGTTGGATCTCAACATTCTTATAACTTGGGTAGTAATGATGTGTTGCTAGATACCGCTCATTACTTATGCTCCTAAATAGGTTTAGGTGTTGATGCGGGGAGCATCCGACGATCGAACCTGAGTTTTGATAATGGCAAAGGATTCAAAGTTAAGGTTTGTGGTGATCTAACGTGCTGAATAAGTATTTCAGGAAAGTCCTAGCTGCAGTTAGGCAAAGGGAAAATCCTAAGGGGTGGTAACCTTAGGTCCTAGGGGGCGGTAACCCTAGGTGGAGGAAAACCCTAAGGGACGGCAACCTTAGGTCCTAGGGGGCGGTAACCCTAGGTGGAGGAAAACCCTAAGGGGCGGCAACCTTAGGTCCTAGGGGGTGGTAACCCTAGGTGGAGAAAAACCCTAGGAGGCAGTAACCCTAGGTCCTAGGGGGTGGTAACCCTAGGCAGAAAGTCCAGTCGGTCTGGAGGACCGGACTGGCATCAGGTAATCTCTCCTGAGGGAAGTAGGTGAGGACGCGTTCCCCGTAGAGGGAACAATAGGCGTCGGGTCGACCTAGGGTTTCCGGTTGGGAATCCGAAGTCAGACTCGGACAGTCCGAAGACTGTCAGTTATTCCTTACTGTGTTTTATCAGATTCTAACACTGTCTTGCAGGGGATTTTGCTCGGACTAACCTGGTTTTGCAGGTGAGGAACCTGCTGGAAAAAGGTGGTCCGGGCGCCCGGGATGGATCCGGGCGCCCGGAGGTCCAGGCGCCCGGAACAGGTCCGGGCGCTCGGGATTTATCCGGGCGCCCGGAGGTTGGCCACGTCACACTCCAGGCGCCCGGAAGGGATCCAGGCGCCCGGAATGTCATATAAAAAGAGGGTCGAGGGTGCAGCCAAAGTACATCGAATTCCAAGCTGTCTTTTGTGAAGTGCTGCCAACGAGATGACCTTGAAGTGCTACTACTCGACATCGACAACCCGAAGCTCAGACTCTTCGATCTTTTGTTGTCGCTATTAATTTACTTATTGCTTTAATTGTAACTCAAATTGTAATCTTTCCGATATATAGTTGTTGCCCACCGAAAGCGGTCAAGGACCGCGGGCCTTCGAGTAGGAGTCGCCATAGGCTCCGAACGAAGTAAAACACCTGTGTCTCTGTGTTTGATTTTACTTTCCGCTGCGTTTCTATTCTGTGTTTTAAATCGCTAAAATAGCCACGAGCGCTATTCACCCCCCCCCCTCTAGCGCTTTCGATCCATCAATTGGTATCAGAGCCCTAAGGTCCAAGAATAAGTCAAGATTTGGTTTTGGTATTCTGTGTTTGTTTTTCAATTGGTTTTGAAAAATCTCTTCAAAATCAGTTCAAAATCTTCTAAAAATTCTTTTCAAAATTATTTGAAAAATATCTTCAAAATCAGTTCAAAATCTTTTAAAACTTCTTTTCAAAATTATTTGAAAAATCTTTTCAAAATCTTTTAAAACTTCTTTTCAAAATTATTTGAAAAATCTCTTCAAAATCAGTTCAAAATCTTTTAAAACTTCTTTTCAAAATTAATTTGAAAACCCTTTTCAGAAGTTATTAAATTCTTTGAAATTCTAAACTCAATTAATTTTTTAAATTTTCAAAATAATGGTCACCTATTTGGAATTCTAACTGATATTTTCAATGTTGTAAATTAAAGTAAACTCCATCTCACACTCACTCATATGCTAAACATGCTTGTTAATCTAGAATGAGTGAGATGGAAAATTAGGAAAATAATTTTTTAACCTCTCATGCTTGAACTCCTGAACTCAAAAATTTATTAAGGCATTAATTAAGGGGGAGTAATTTTGAATCGGTTTTAAAATTAGTTTTTCTTTAAATTTTGACTTGACCTCAAAATTAAAAACTATTTTTGACATATTTCGAAAATTCAAGCTGTTTTTTTTTAAATTACTTTATAACCTGACCTTTAAAACTAAGCCCTTATGTAAAACCCCTTTAAGCTAAGTACCCAATCAAATCCTCTTTAACTAAACTCAATTAAATTACACTCTAGACTTAGCTATTTGGCAAGATGTTCCCTAGAGGCAATATTAAAGTTTAAGGATGCTTGTACTTAAGGGCTCTGATACCTTACTAAAACAAAATTTGTAAACTATTAAACACTAAAGTTAACGCTTCTCCTTTGCCTTAAGTATCTTTGAAATTCATTTCTCTTAAGCAGTTTTTCAAACTTAAAACTTTTTCAAACTTAAAACTTTCAAATCTCTTCTATTTGAAAATTCTTTTTGGAATTTTGTTAGAAAATTATTTAAGTTGAAACTTTTTCGAAAATTCGTTAAGTTGAAATTCTCTTTAAGATGCAATTAACTTCTTTAAGTTGAAAATTTTCCTTGAAAATTTTTTAAGCTAGAAAAATTTTGAAATCGGAAAATTTCTGAAGTTGATTGAAATTTTTTTTTGGAAACTCCTCAAAATTCACTAAGTTAAAAAGAGTTGAATTCTTATTTAACATAGCACAAAGAATAATCTCCTCAAGCAAAATCAAAGGTTTAAAGTTTTTTTTAAACTATTTTCCTTAGCAAATTTTCAAAAATGTTGCTATTAAAAACCAATTCTAAGATGTTGCTTTTCTCTTAACCTTTTATTTGCCTCGTACCTAAGTTTTTCAAACAAACTCTGCTAAGTTTTGTCTTGAAAAGTTAAGTCTATTTTCAAAACTAGCTTATTTTTTATATATGGCAAAGGGGGAAAGTAGAGAAATTCAAAAGAGAACCCTAAATCCAAAGGGGAGGTTATATTAAGGGGGAGTTTGTAATGCCATGTCTTTCTTTACATCTTACTGCATATTATTACTTAACTTTGAATTTCGATTGCCATAATCAAAAAGGGGGAGATTGTTGGTGCGGGGAGCATCCGACGATCGAACCTGAGTTTTGATAATGGCAAAGGATTCAAAGTTAAGGTTTGTGGTGATCTAACGTGCTGAATAAGTGTTTCAGGAAAGTCCTAGCTGCAGTTAGGCAAAGGGAAAATCCTAAGGGGGCAGTAACCCTAGGTGGCGGAAAACCCTAAGGGGCGGCAACCTTAGGTCCTAGGGGGTGATAACCCTAGGTGGAGGAAAACCCTAAGGGGCGGCAACCTTAGGTCCAAGGGGGCGGTAACCCTAGGTGGAGGAAAACCCTAAGGGGCGGCAACCTTAGGTCCTAGGGGGTGGTAACCCTAGGTGGAGAAAAACCCTAAGGGGCGGTAACCCTAGGTCCTAGGGGTGGTAACCCTAGGCAGAAAGTCCAGTCGGTCTGGAGGACCGGACTGGCATCAGGTAATCTCTCCTGAGGAGAGTAGGTGAGGACGCGTTCCCCGTAGAGGGAACAATAGGCGTTGGGTCGACCTAGGGTTTCCGGTTGGGAATCCGAAGTCAGACTCGGACAGTCCGAAGACTGTCAGTTATTCCTTACTGTGTTTTATCAGATTCTAACACAGTCTTGCAGGGGATTTTGCTCGGACTAACCTGGTTTTGCAGGTGAGGAACCTGCTGGAAAAAGGTGGTCCGGGCGCCCTGGATGGATCCGGGCGCCCGGGACCAACATTTATCCCTACCGCGACTTCGCCACGTGGAGCATCCTGGTTGGTTGGCCACGTCACACTCCAGGCGCCCGGAAGGGATCCAGGCGCCCGGAATGTCATATAAAAAGAGGGTCGAGGGTGCAGCCAAAGTACATCGAATTCCAAGCTGTCTTTTGTGAAGTGCTGCCAACGAGACGACCTTGAAGTGCTACTACTCGACATCGACAACCCGAAGCTCAGACTCTTCGATCTTTTGTTGTCGGTATTAATTTACTTATTGCTTTAATTGTAACTCAAATTGTAATCTTTCCGATATATAGTTGTTGTCCACCGAAAGCGGTCAAGGACCGCGAGCCTTCGAGTAGGAGTCGCCATAGGCTCCGAACGAAGTAAAACACCTGTGTCTCTGTGTTTGATTTTACTTTCCGCTGCATTTCTATTCTGTGTTTTAAATCGCTAAAATAGCCACGAGCGCTATTCACCCCCCCCCCCTCTAGCGCTTTCGATCCATCATTAGGGGCATCGCCAACGTTACAAGAACCTATAGGGTCACACACTAAGGACAATTAGATGAAGATTAGGTTCATATGATGAACCAAGAGGATTAGATTCATTTGATGAATCAAATTGGATTAAGAGTAATCCTAATTGGGCTAACTTTAGTTGGACTCAAGTTGATTCATGTGTTCAATGAGTCTAATTTAGATTATGACTCATTGAATCAATTTAATTAAATGAATTAGATTCATTATATTAAATTGGCTTGAATTAAATGGTTGGATTAGTTCAACCATGAAAGAGATTAAGTCAAGTTTGACTTGACTTGAGAGGAAGAGAAAGAGTCAAGTTTGACTTGACTTTTTGCCACATCATTAGTGAATTGGCAAGATGTGAACCAATGATGATGCTCTACATCATCATGATTAATTAAGTGAGATGTCACCTCATGGAGGTTACAATTCTTCACTTTAATGGCTACACATTAATTGCACTTAATGCAAAATGGGAGTTACATTCTTTTGAATGTGGCCGGCCACTATGGTGTGGTGTGGAATGAATTTTTCATTCATGTGTGCATTCACTCTCTCTTCTTCCTCTCAAGCTCTCCCTCTCCCCCTTCTCCTCTCTTGCCGTGACCTATCAAGGTGCTATCACACCTTCGTTTAGGTCTTCTCCACCTAATTAGTTCGTGTGGATACTTCTAGAGGAGTATCTATTTTGATACTCTTGAGATCCGACACCGTTTGGACGAGCGGGAACGCGAAGGGCTTCGCTTCAAAGGTATAACCCTTTTCCATGTAGATATAGGAGTAGATCTCGGTAGAAACTCGTATTCATATTTTTTCGAAATTTTTCTTTGCACGGATCCGTTGGCTTTGGGGCTTTGGGGCTTTAGGGCTTTCGGGATTTCCGCGACGCGAAAACGCGGTTTTCGCGGCCCAAAAAACCCAGCAGTGGTAGGAGCCACGTGCGAAGAGGAATACGAGTTTATTTCGTGTTTTATGAAAATTTTTCAGTTCTGTAATATTCTGTAAATTTATGTTTTTTATAGTTTTTATGGGTATTTTTCTCGTAGAAGAGAAGCACAAGTGTTTCGATACTTGTAGGCTTCGACTACCAAGAAGAATTTTCCAAAACGGCCAAGTTTCGCCCCAAAACTTTTTGGGACAGCGGGCTAAGGCACTGTTAGATCGCAATGGAACCCTCGCGATGGTTAGATCGCGGGTAGGGGCGCTGCCCCTGGCCCCGCAAGGGGATTTGTTCCGTGATTGCGCCCGAAAATCGCTAAACGGAACCGCCGGGAAATTGTACTTGTAAAAATTGTAAAATTATAGAAAAATTAAAGAAAATTATAGAAATATATAATTTTGAATTATATATTATTTTTGTGATAGTCATGGCCCAAAGACCCAATTCGATTGGATAATTCGTGTTGTAATTCATAATACGGTCTGCGTGCCATGATGTGATGTGCGTGTTATATTTTTTTTTTTTTTCGCGACCTGCGCGTCGTGCCTTTCTCTTTTATTCTTGTTGTAAATTAGATTTAGACTCGAATGTAACTCAAGTTTCAAAATGTAATGTAAATTTTGAGGCGGTGGAAGGTCCACTCGAGAGGGAGTTACGAGGAGGGCGCGAGCAACACGAGGTGGTCAAAGGAAGGTGCTTGAGAAGCTGTTGACCTTAGGTTGACCATCCGATCTTCTCATTGGCTTGAGAAGATAGTAGTAGGGCCATGACATAATCACAAAATTATTTAATTAATTGCTTTTGTGTGTATGTGATGCATGCTAGTTAATTAAGTAATTAATTAGTGCTTAACGATTAGATTAGATCTAAGTCGTGCACATGATGCACCCTTCGATTAGATTAGATCTATCGAGTATATGATACGCATCATCGTTTAGATTAGATCTAAATCGTGTCAACTCGTAATGCCTACCATGCCGTGATACCTACCACTACCTCGATCGCATGTTGTTGTTGAATCTGCCAAAGCAGAGCAACACATACTATCTTGGTAGGGTACGGAGGGACAATTTTGGTCCCGCCTATCAACGCATGGGTGAGTACAACTCAATTAGATTGAGTAACTAGTGAGCTCAATTGGATCGAGTTTAACTATAGGCATTATCCAATGGTTGGTAGATACGTCAAAATCACGTTTATATTAACTCTTGGGCGTATTAGCCAAAGCTAACTCGAGTTTTAATATAAATGCGGATTTTGATCCTATAAACAAGAGTTGCATAGAGATGTAATTGGTAATCGTTACCTACCGATCATACTAAGTCTTGGGCGTATTAGCCAAAGCTAACTCAAGGCGTAGTATGATGTGAATCTTGTCCCACATGAATTATAGAATTCAGTGGGAGCATCATTTAGTTAAAGGCCTAATTAAATGATTTAAAAGGAATATGATATTTATTTCTGCATTTATTTCTGTTGTAGAATTTTCATGACGTCAAACACGAACAACTTCTCTCTGCGTTCTGTCCTTAAGAAGGACAAGCTCAACGGAGCAAATTTCCTGGACTGGTACAGGAACCTGAGAATAGTTCTCACCCAAGAATGTAAACTGTACGTTCTGGAGCAGCCCATTCCGGAGGCTCCTCGTGCCACTGCCACGCGAGCAGCCCGAGATGCTTACAAGAAACATTAAGATGACGCATTAGATGTGTCCTGTCTTATGCTCGCGACCATGAACTCTGAGCTTCAGAAGCAACATGAGTTGATGGGCGCTTACGATATGGTTGAACATCTTTGTCACCTATATCAAGGACAAGCAAGGCACTGGAAGAGGAACTCCAAAGAATACCTGGAAGATCTTAAGAAGAAGAGAAATAAGATTTCTACTTCAGGTATACATGTTATAGAAGTCAACCTCTCTATTTTTTCATCGTGGGTATTAGATACCGGATGTGCTTCGCACATTTGTACTAATGTACAAGCACTGAGAAATAGCAGGGCATTGACGAAGGGTGAGATAGACCTACAAGTAGGCAATGGAGCACGGGTTGCTGTTGTTGCTGTAGGAACTTATCATCTATCTCTGCCCTCTGGGCTTGTACTAGAATTAGATGATTGTTGTTATGTGTCTGCATTAACTAAGAACATTATATCAGTTTCTTATTTGGACAAGAAAGGTTTCTCGTTTACAATAAAGAACAAATGTTGTTCCTTCTATTTAAACGATATATTTTATTGTAGTGCACCTCTGATAAACGGACTCTATATTCTAGACCTTGAGAGCCCTATCTATAACATAAATACCAAGAGGTTCAAGTCAAATGACATGAACCAAACCTACCTCTTGCACTGTCGCATAGGTCATATAAATGACAAGCGCTTATCCCAGCTCCATAAGGATGGTTTGCTGGACTCATTTGATTTTTAATCATATGAGATATGCGAGTCATGCCTACGGCAAGATGACCAAGACTCCCTTTAGTGGGCACAGCGAAAGAGCGACTGATTTGTTAGGACTCATACATAGTGATGTATGTGGCCCTTTCAATGTCGCTGCTAGATGCGGTTATAGATACTTCATCACATTTACTGATGACTTCAGTAGATATGGTTATGTGTACTTGATGACACATAAGTCTGAATCCTTTGAAAAGTTCAAAGAATTCAAGAATGAAGTACAGAACCAGCTTGGCAAGAGTATTAAGATACTTTGATCAGATCGAGGTGGTCAATACCTTAGCCATGAGTTTCGTGACTACCTAGCTGAGTGTGGGATTCTATCCCAACTCACTTCTCTTGGAACACCACAGTGGAATGGTGTATCCGAAAGGAGGAATCGTACCCTATTAGATATGGTATGATCTATGATGAGTCACACAGATCTTCCGACATACCTTTGGGGCTATGCTCTAGACACGGCAGCTTTTATACTCAACCGAGTTCCATCCAAGGCCGTGATAAAGACACCATATAGGATATGGACTGGGAGAGATGCCCAGGTGTCTTTCATGAGGATTTGGGGTTGTGAGGCTTATGTTCGACGTCAAGTCTCAGACAAGTTAGGACCCAAATCCGACAAGTGCTACTTTATTGGATATCCCAAGGAAACTAAGGGATATTACTTCTACATTCCCAGTCAGCACAAGGTAGTTGTGGCAAAGACTGGGGTCTTTCTAGAAAGGGACTTTGTTTCTAGAAAGACTAGTGGGAGCACGTTCGATCTTGAAGAAGTTCAAGAAGCGAACAATAGTACTGATGCCTCAATGGAAGTTGAACTGGAACCACAAAGTGTTGTGGATGATGTTGTTCCACAAAGAGTTGAGGAACAACAACCAGTTCAAGTAGACATACCTCTTCGCAGGTCTGATAGGGTACGACGTCAGCCTGAGAGATACTCATTTCTCTTGTCTGACCATGATGACGTTGTGCTCATAGAGGATGAGCCTACCACTTATCAGGAAGCTGTGATGAGACCAGATTCACTACAAGAAAACAAGGCTTCAGAGACGAAAAATTCCGTCTCTGATAGTCATTTTTCCGTCTCTAAAGAATATTTGAGACGGAATATTCCGTTTCCAATATCCGTTAGTGAAACCCCCGTGGCTAAATTTGATACGGAAATATTCCGTCTCAAATTTCATAAACAAATTAAAAATGTGTTTGTGAATCTTTTTTTATTTGACCAAATGAAATTAATTGAAAATATAAATTCTGTTTCTAATTTTGTTTTAAATCCGTCATTAGTCTGTCTCAAATTACCTAAAAAATATAATTTTAATTTGTTTATAAATTCATTTATAAATTCTGTCTCAAATTTTGTTTTAAACTCATTATTAATTTGTCTCAAATAACATATTAAATATAATTTTAATCGGTTTATAAATCCGTTTATAATTTTATTTATAAATCTATATATAGCTCCATTTTTAAATTTATCATTAAATTTATATTATTATTTATATTTATCATCTACATGATACTTTTAACATGCACACATTTCAAATAAATTTAAAATTTTTAAAAAAAATAATTTCTAATACAAAAGTATCATAAAATTAATATTGAAATAAGTAAATATTCACATCATCTAAATACATTTAACCATTAATCAAAGATAACATCAATATTTAATCTTTATTTCACTTATCACGGCGCTCACGGGGACCAGATCCTCCTGGATATAAATGATTTGTATATCCCACCTCTTAAATCATTTTACGAACCATCTCTTTTAGATTTTCTTCTCTTTGCCTACCTTCCTCGATAAGTTGTTCTTCCCTCTATCTATTTTCTTTGATAACGAGTTCCAATTTATTTTTGCTTTCAGTAATTTCTTCCTCCATCCTCTTGCTAATAGCACACATGTCTTCAATTTCTTGAGATAATTCCTTGTTCTTCTCATGAGAGCACATTTCATTGGAATTTCCATTCTATGATCTTCTAAAATGTTGATTGCGTCCAAATCCATACACCCTCCCCTTACATGGGTCGCCCACCATATCACACCATGATTTGAGATTGAATGAAGGTCGAGTAGACTGATCATCAACATTTTGTCTCTCTTTATATTGTTCCTGTCCATATTACAAGAGCTTATATTAGTTTAACAAATATAAAAACCAACAAGTAAGAATTAATATAAGCTAATAGAAAATTAATGAATAATTAATTATGTTGACTTACACTAACTCGAGCTGATTTGTTATCCACAAACTCTCCAATACCTTGCTTTCTTTTATGCATTCGTTCAAAAACCTCAAATTCATCCACATTTCGTCCCAAATCTTTTTTCTACAATCATACATAATACATGTCAATATAAAATAAAACAAATGAGATACATTGAATTTATATCTAAATGTCAAATATATAATAAATTTATCGAATGTGTAAATTAATGGAATAAACATGTTAGAAAAGGAGAGTTACCATTCTCTCATGGTGTGATCCAAAAGAAATTGAATCCCCAGTATGCTTGGTAATAGACTCATCCTTCGCTGTCATTTTATTCTTCCGTGCAATTTCACATTTGATCTTGTGATCTTCTTTATTCCAATGAATTTTAACCAAGTCATTCCATATATTAGCTTCCATCCAATCAGGTCCTCTACCTATCATATCTAATATGTCTGGTTTCCTTCCTAAATCTTCTTGTGCAGATGATAATGCTACTTTCTTAGCCAAATGAATGGATGCCCTGTATCTCACTTGAATTTTCATTCCATACCTTTTTCATTTCTCTGTCGGTAAAATTATCTCAATTATATCTCAACTGCATCAAAACAAATAAATAATCAATGATTATATATAATATCATATGTGAATAAATAATCAATGGCTGCTCTAATTAAAAAATGTATTACTTACCTTAAAAAATTTCCAAAGTAAATCTTTAATATCATTAGGCACCTTTTTCCACGTTGGCCATACTCCTTTAATCACTCCTTTTATATCATTTGTAATTTCACGAGGAACCTCATTTTCGACAAATCTAAAGATAACAAAATTAAGAATATTATAACAACAAAATTAATTTAATACAAAAGTATCAAAACTTAATAAATTTAAAAGGTTATATGACTTACTTATTCATAACCACATTTATTTGAGTCCGTTCATCAATATTGGTTGGAATTTGAGACCCGTGATTAGGTCCTCTTCGTCGAACTACTGATGAACTATCTTCTTCGCATCTTGCATCATTAATCACGTTATCATCTGAAATTTGTCTTCCCACCTCATCCTATGACCAAGGAGAACCAGGAGAACATGAGTGGAGACAATGGACTTGTGATAGACTTTGTTGGTGAAGCAATTAACTCATACTTTCTCTACGATTGAATAACATCAAACAATCAGACAGATTGCGATAAATTAGAAGCATATTGCTGCATAACCATACCTTTGTTCCACACATGTTAATAGCGCCTCCAGATAAGCTTCCACTACCAACTATACTTTCACTGTCATTAACAAACATTCGCTCATCTAGCTAAGGATTGCATCTTCATAATCTTTCTCTAAGATAAATATACTTGACTTTAATGACTTTTCCTCCAAGAGGTTATCAAAATAAGTCAAGCCATCTATAACATAGAAATAACTATTATGACACAAATATTAGAAAGTGTATGAGGTAAAAGAGCAGTAAAGATGGCTTAAGACCTGTGTCGATATAAGCCAGACATTCATTCCTTGCATTTGAAGCTTCTTGTGGTTTTTTTTTCAATATGCCCACTATCAAGTTATTTGTCATTTCCATTACTCCTCGCAGTTTGCCCTCTGAGGCATCATATTTTCTAGCATAGAGAAGCTAAAAGGTTGACTCCCTTATCTGACCGTTTAGCTGAAAATGGAATGCCATATTAGCAATCACAACTAAGATGAGAAACAGTATACAAATAATTGACTCACAATACTGGAAACAAAAAAAAAGGTACAGGATGTAATTACCAAAGATTGGTGAGTCTTGAATACTAAATTTCCTGATATGCTTGGGCTAATGGAGAATAAGTATAGCCTACATGGGAAAAAACAGTAATAAGGAGCTTTGGAAGTGAAGAAAATGTTTCTACAATAAAATACACTGGCATAGAAGTTTGAAATATATGTTCCACAGACTAACCAGTATAGAAACTAGTCCATTAGTACATGCCACAAGATCCTTGAAGCGTCCAAGTGCATGTATAAGAGAGCTAAAAATCATAGCCATCCAAATCGATGGTAATCAGAAATATAACCCTTTTCACAAGCAGAAATTGTTGAATCATGACCACTGCTTGTATTAGTTTGCATGAATAACTCTTGGTATGATGGTTTATACTTTATAGTACCTGATCCATCTCATCATGATAAGTTTACTTGAGATTATATAGTTAACATACAATAATTACAACTATGACAATCTCAATCTAGAATTAGATTATATAAGAAACAAGAACATAAAAAAATCAAGTTTTGTTACTGCTTCAATTGATGACAACTTGTATGCACAGCAAGAAAACAACAATATTAAAACATTGTTATAGTAATATCTTGTTGAAAAAACAATTTTATTAATAAAACAATAAATAAAAAAAACATGACCAAGGCCACGGCAGGGGAAAGACAGCAGCCAAGACGACCAAGGCAACCAATGTGGTGGCTGCGGTAGTGCCAAGGTAGCAACCAATTAGGTCGTGCAAGCGACTAGCTTCGTGTGCAACAGCCACCGCGCGATTAGGTCACACGAATGACCTCGATCGCATGAGTAGGACACAACTGGTGTTGCACGTTCTAGAACAGAGAAGAAGGCTGGAAAAGAAGAAAATGAGATACCTGAGCTTAAGCTTGTTCGGTGGATCGTAGAAAGAACACCGGAGAAGAAGATCGCGTGCGCCTTAAGCCGGAGGGTTGTGCGTGCGTGATTTGGAGACAGAGAAGAAGATCGCTTGCCCCTTAAGTCAGAGTCATGCCTGTCTTAAAGCCGTGCTTGATTTGGGACCGGAGAAGAAGATTGCGTGCAAGCCGGAGGAGAAATCGTGTGCGTGAAGCCGGAGGAGAAATCGTGTGCGTGAAGCCGGAGGAGAAATCGTGTGCGTGCGCCGACGAAGTAGAAAACGCGAGTGTGGGATTTAGGAGAGAAACGCTCAAATAGGTTTAGGCTTTTTTATTATTTAAAATAAAATATATTCATAATTACTTAATAATTTATTTCTCATATTATATACTTTATAAACAGATTTATTTTCTGTTTAAAACAACTTTAAACAGATTTACAAACAAAAACTAGTTTCGTATCAAATTTCGTTGCTAATTCGTATTTATTTTTGTTTATAAAAATTAATTTATAAATTTTGTTTCTAATTTATTTTAAAATCCGTTTTAAAATTTTTTTCTATATTATTTTTTTTTAAGTTAAACGAAATAATATTTCCGTAGCAAATCCGTTTATAATTTATTAAAATTTAAAACAGATTTTTGTTCCGTTTTAAAATTCTGTTTCTGATATCCTATTTTCTTGTAGTGATTCTGAGAAATGGCTAGAGGCCATGAGATCCGAGATGGAATCCATGTACACCAACCAAGTATGGACTTTGGTTGATCCACCTGAAAGGGTAAAACCCATTAGGTGTAAGTGGGTCTTTAAGAGAAAGACTGACATGGATGGACTTATATATAAGGGTCGCTTGGTAGCTAAAGGTTTCAAGCAGATTCATGGTATTGACTATGATGAAACCTTTTCTCCAGTAGTGATGTTTAAGTCCATTCGGATCATGCTTGCTATTGCAGCTTACCACGATTACGAGATCTGGCAGATGGATGTCAAAACCGCGTTTCTGAATGGAAACCTACTCGAGGATGTGTACATGACACAACCTGAGGGTTTTGTAGATCCACGGCATACTAGTAGAGTATGCAAGCTGCATAGGTCCATTTATGGACTAAAGCAAACTTCTCGGAGCTGGAATCTTCGATTCGATGATGCAATCAAACAGTTTGGTTTCATCAAGAACGAAGATGAGTCTTGTGTCTACAAGAAGGTTGTAGGGGATATAGTTGTCTTCCTCATATTGTATGTGGATGACATACACTCATTGGGAAGGACATCCCTATACTTCAGTCTGTCAAGACCTGGCTAGGGAGTTGCTTCTCGATGAAGGACTTAGGTGAGGCATCCCGCATTCTAGGGATACAGATCTATAGAGATAGATCTAAGAGATTGCTTGGCCTAAGTCAGAGTACATACATTGACAAGGTACTCCTACGGTTTGCCATGCAGAACTCCAAGAAGGGATTTCTGCCGATGTCACATGGCGTGAGTCTTTCGAAGACTCAAGGTCCCTCTTCTAGAGAGGAGAGAGACCGCATGGATCAGATCCCTTATTCCTCAGCCATAGGATCGATCATATACATCATGCTATGTACTCGACCTGATGTCTCGTATGCTTTGAGCATGACGAGCAGATACCAGTCAGATCTAGGTGAAAGTCACTGGATAGCGGTCAAGAATATTCTTAAGTAGTTAAGAAGGACTAAAGAATATTTCTTGATATATAGAGGCGATGATGAGCTAGCTGTAAAGGGTTACAGTGATGCTAGCTTCCAGACCGACTAGGATGACTATAGATCGCAGTCGGGGTTCGTATTTTGCATTAATGGTGGTGCTGTCAGCTGGAAGAGTTCGAAGCATGACACAGTAGCTGATTCTACAACAGAAGCCGAGTACATTGCTGTATCAGAGGCAGCAAAGGAGGCAGTTTGGATTCGCAAGTTCATCACTGAACTTGGGGTGGTTCCTAGCATTGCTGACCCCATTGAGCTCTATTGTGACAACAATGGAGCTATAGCACAGGCGAAGGAACCTCGCTCACACCAGCGGACCAAACACATACTACGGCGCTTCCATCTCATTCGAGAGATCATCGAGAGAGGAGATGTGAAGATTTGCAGAGTACCTATAGAGGCTAACATCGCAGATCCCTTGACCAAGGCTTTGGCACAGAGGAAGCATGAAGGTCACACTAGGTCATTGGGGCTTAGAGCCTACACTGATTGGCACTAGTGCTAGTGGGAGATTGTTAGCTAGAGCCCTGGAGCCAATCATTTGATGATTGTATTATGGACTTGTTGTATCATATTCTATATAAATAAAGGCATTTGGTTTTTGGTTATTATACTTACTTGTATTGGTGCCAAATAAACTAAGTATAATAACGTCCTTGAGTAAAAGATTCTTACCTATATCAATGGGTTAGCTGAACCGATAGTGAGATGATATAGGGAACACTACTCTTAATCATTCCTAGTCGAGTATTAACATTCAGGGACAATGTTTATGCAATAAAACTAGCATGTAGGTCAACTCGATGACTTGATCTCACAAGTCATGGATATAGAGATATCAAGTTGACACATGGGTATACATTAGAGAATGTATACTGAATGACCCGCCATGAGAAAGTATCATGGATCGTTATATGAGTGTCATATACTTTCTCATGTGGCTATTAATATGACTACTAGTCCTTAGACCTGAAGTCACCATGGATCCCTACATAAGGAGTTATGTACTTTGGTTTCGTCAAACGTCACCCGTAACTAGGTGGACTATAAAGGCGATTACTGGGTATGTAACGAATTATGCAGAGGGATGTGAGTGATGTAGATGAGATCTACCCCTCCTATATAACGGGAGTGACATCGATATTCTTAATAGAGTGAGACCACGAAGTGCATGGCCATGCCCAAATGAGTCAATATAGGATATTGAGCTCATTTGATTTAGTGAGTCTACTTGGAGTTCAAGATTTAGATTGATTAGAGGATGACACAGTCTATGCCTCATATTGATCAATCTAGATGTCTAGGATAGAAGGACACTTGTCATATTTTGTGAGGAGTCACAATTAGTAGTCACAAGGTGATGTTGGATCTCAACATTCTTGTAACTTGGGTAGTAATGATGTGTTGCTAGATACCGCTCATTACTTATGCTCCTAAATAGGTTTACGGGCATTGCCAACGTTACAAGAACCTATAGGGTCACACACTAAGGACAATTAGATGGAGATTAGGTTCATATGATGAACCAAGAGGATTAGATTCATTTGATGAATCAAATTGGATTAAGAGTAATCCTAATTGGGCTAACTTTAGTTGGACTCAAGTTGATTCATGTGTTCAATGAGTCTAATTTAGATTATGACTCATTGAATCAATTTAATTAAATGAATTAGATTCATTATATTAAATTGGCTTGAATTAAATGGTTGGATTAGATCAACTATGAGAGAGATTAAGTCAAGTTTGACTTGACTTGAGAGGAAGAGAAAGAGTCAAGTTTGACTTGACTTTTTGCCACATCATTAGTGAGTTGGCAAGATGTGAACCAATGATGATGCTCCACATCATCATGATTAATTAAGTAAGATGCCACCTCATGGAGGTTACAATTCTTCACTTTAATGGCTACACATTAATTGCACTTAATGCAAAATGGGAGTTACATTCTTTTGAATGTAGCCGGCCACTATGGTGTGGTGTGGAATGAATTTTTCATTCATGTGTGCATTCACTCTCTCTTCTTCCTCTCAAGCTCTCCCTCTCCCTCTTCTCCTCTCTTGCCGTGACCTATCAAGGTGCTAGCACACCTTCGTTTAGGTCTTCTCCACCTAATTAGTTCGTGTGGATACTTCTAAAGGAGTATCTATTTTGATACTCTTGAGATCCGGCACCGTTTGGACGAGCGGGAACGCGAAGGGCTTCGCTTCAAAGGTATAACCCTTTTTCATGTAGATCTAAGAGTAGATCTCGATAGAAACTCGTATTCGTTATTTTTCGAAATTTTTCTTTGCTCGGATCCGTTGGCTTTGGGGCTTTCGGGGTTTCCGCGATCCGAAAACACGATTTTTGCGGCCCGAAAAACCCAACACTATCAACAAATTGCTAAGATCTAGTATTATTTGGTGACAATATTCTTATCAGAATGATGGTACCAAAACACACACTCAATTTCACGTATTTTTTTGGTTTTCTTAATTTTATACAGTCTCTTTCTATGCATTTTGGCATATTGAGATTGCATCAGACCGTTTCTAGCCTATTTCTATAATTTAATGTGGTTGTGTTATACTCAATTTTGTTAATCTGACAGAAAGATTTGTTCAATCTGATCAAAGCCCATTGATTGTATCAGATTATTTTTTGACATTTTTTTTTATGACATGTGATACGGCGCATGATAATGGGGTCGGATAGTGGACGTGGTCGAAAATCAAGCTCACGGGGCGGTCAGAAGTCAAACTCATGAGGCAGTCAAAAGTCAAGCTCACGTGGCGGTCAGAAGTCAAGCATACGTGGTGGTCAAAAGTCCGACCTACGTGGAGGTCAAAAGTCCAGCCTACGTGGAGTTCAAAGGGTCAGGTCACAAGATGGTCCTACTCGGGCACAAGTGGCATTCCGGAGTTAGGCCTACGTGTCGGGTAGGAACTCGGAAGCCAAGGATTATAGGGCAGGATTTATAAACTTACAGCGCAAGATACACATACCAAAGCATACAGGTCGGAATATGCAAGCCAAGGATTACAAATCAGGAATTATAGACTTACGGCGCAAGATACACAGACCAAAGCGTACAGGTCGGAATATGCAAGCCAAGGATTACAGGTCAGGAATTATAGACTTGCGACGCAGAATACATGGACCAAAGCGTACAGGTCGGAATATGCAAGCCAAGGATTACAGGTCAGGAATTATAGACTTGCGACGCAGGATACATGGACCAAAGTGTACAGGTTGGAATATGCAAGCCAAGGATTACAGGTCAGAAATTATAGACTTGCGGCGTAGGACAGTCGGACCAAAGCGTACAGGTCTGGATATGCAAGCCAAGGATTACAGGTCAGGATTTATAGACTTGCGGCGCAGGATAGTCGGACCAAAGTGTACATGTCAGGATATGCAAACCAAAGATTACAGGTCAGGATTTATAGATTTGCGGAGCAGGATACACTGACCAAAGCGTACAGGTCGGGATATGCAAACCAAGGGTTACAGGTCAGGACTTATAGATTTACGGAATAGGATACAGGGACCCAGGCGTGCAGGTCGGGACACGCAAACCAAGGACAAAACACGCAGAACATGATACACGGACCAGAGACCTACAGGTCAGGATATGTGGACAAAGGCTTACAGGTCAGGGTAAGATACGGAACAGGGTCGTGCATAACAGGCAGGACTTAAGGAACGATAAGCAAAGGCCTTGATTGGCAAGGCGGTAGGCGCAGGTCTGGATTTACTGAAATAGACCGAATAGCAAATGCAGGACGGGGCGTACAGATTTGGATTTATGAGACAACAAACACAAACCGGGGATTGCGCCAGGGAATGCAGGTCTGGGCCTACAGGTCAAGATTTACAGGTACGAAGACCTAGTCTAAGGTTAACAGACCAGTGCGGACAGGCACTACACGACAATCAAGCCAGAGAATCGTAACAACCCGTTAGAGAATAATCACCACCTGTCAGGGAATATGCTAACGGTCTGTAGCTCGTTGCCTCCTGATCCCTCCTCAGACAGAAGCATCCACTGCCATACAAAAAGGGAGGCTTTGTCTCTACGCAGGTACGTTCACTCGTCTTTTCATTATCGTCTTTTACTTTTCGTCTGTTCACTGTCCTTCTGGGGAAAAAGTACCTGACTTGAGCGTCGGAGGGTCTGACCCGGGGACTTTTTCCCTGGTTCTTGGTCTCTAACGTGAGGGCAACTTGTCTGAGTGTGCGCAAAACCCTCGCGTTGTTGTCCCCGTCATCACCCTCCGTCATCCACTCGTGGGAACCCTTCCAAGAGGTACCCGGTCACCTAGGTATCTCAACGACTTTCCGTCAACACCAATGACAATATGACTAATTTCTATCCGACTCAATTTCCGGACGAGATCAATATATTTTGTTGCATATAAAATCTGCTGTTTCTGTGGTTCTTTCTTACGGGTACTTTTTGTTTGTGTTTATCCGTTTCAATTTATGAATTATTGAATCTAAACTTTATCTAATCTAATGGCCTACGGATCACTATTTGTGTTTATTTTTCATATTCCAAAATCAGCTTCTCAAATTCACTAAAAAAATACATATTGATGATATAAAAAAAACTATTAGTAAAATGTGATCATTTATCACCTTAATAGCAATAAATTTATATTTGAATCCATCATCTTAGTTTCATAGCTACGGAGCCAATCCATCTATCTCTTTCAAAGTAAACCTGAAACTCGCTAGTACTTATACTCTATAAAGTCAATTTCTTAATCCTGTTACCGACGGATCTTACCTGCCTAAAATAGGCACGGACCGAGAACTCAGATCTTATGAATCCAATCCATTTTTTTCTTCTCTTCCGAAGCCCTCCAGTTACTCTACTCCCGGTCCGATGCTCTGTCTTTCTCTACCAGACATCTGCTTCCCTTTCGGGCTCAACTAAGAAAAGAGGGGCGCTGTTATTTGGGTCAGGATATTAAGTATGGAAGGGAGGAGCGGTATCTAAGGGAGAGAGTCTCTTATCACAAGAGACTCTACTCTACTCTACTTTCTGTATTGAGCGAAGCAAAGCCCGAAATTACATTACAAACCGTACATAGAATCGTCTTCCTCCGTTCATACCTCAGTTGTGAATGAAGGGTAGAGTGAATGGCCCGTGCCATTCACGACTGTTAACGATGAAATTAGCTGTATCCATCATTAGATGTTACATTGCTAATATTTTTCTTCATTATTAATTGACACTAAATGCATTAGTTTTAAAGCATCATCATTAAAGTACCGTCACTGAATTAAGCTAAATAATTTATGTTGTTCCTCAAAAGGACTATAATTGTTACTTTCAAAACGAAAATATATCGAGCAATAGATTTATATTATCAAAAAACACGACGGTTCAATTGGATGGTGGTGGGAAGAGCGAATAACGTTCATACTAATACATATGCCACGGCAGGCAAAGAACTTAAGCCAAACATACGGAAAGATTTAGGTAGACTCCAAATCAGGTCTCTGAAGCTACATTTCTGCTGTACTTGGAGAAGACACCAGTTAGTACAGTCCTCTCCTTGATTTTTAACCTGAAACACATTTCCAGAAACGGCTCATGCATTCATTCAAGCAAAAGGAACACGGACTAAAGAGACGTACCTGGCCATGGAACCTGGCAAGCTCGGTTTGTTACCCTGGACTTGATAAGTCTTGGTGGCCTTCTTACTTGAAGATGTTCTTTCACGCTGTTTACGAATTTGAGGCATAGATTCCTTTTGGGCCAAATCATTCCCATGTTCCAGACAACCAAGAACAGGGATGGTAACATGTCCAGGACTATTTTCTTTGTCCTCAAGGTTTGTTGAAGTACCGTCACAAGTTCTCTTGGATAACATGTCTTCAACATCAGACTTCTCTGTTATACCTATACAAACAGACCCATCTTCAATTGTTCTTCCATCTGAATCTTGTGAGACAATATCAACGTCAGATGCTCCAGACAACCCAATTCCCCCTTTTAAGGATTTTGATAGAGAAAACCTGACAGAAACATCTTCCTGAGGCTCAGACGAGTCACGAATACCACGTGTGTTTATGACGGCACATGCAATCTGCTTCTCCACTTTACCAAAGCACAGAGTTTTCCTTGAATATGCTTGTACGAACCTGAAGTGAAAGAAAGATGAATATACTTGACGACGGTGAAAAGACGTACAAACAGTGTTAAACATATTGAAATGTATGAATAGCAAAAGGTGATTATGCTCACTCCAAGCATTCCTCATAGCCCGTCTTTAGATTATGTGAAGGGAGATAAATCAAGGAGGGGTTAGCTTATAACCAACCGCCAAGTTGACTAGGAGGCAGGAGGAATTTTTTTTCCCAAGAGCATGTATCCGTTAAGAATTGATACTTTGATTGAAATGTATGAACATGAAACAAAGGAAAAGAACACAAATACGTTACTCATTAACTTGTTTACCAAGCTAAATAAAAAATTCCGTGTACTCAAGTAAATAAAAATAGTTCTAAATACCCCGGTAAAAAACAAGTACACATTATTCGATAAATAAATAGTTCTGCAAAATCTGAAAAGAAAAATAATAGTTCTGCATGATATGAAAAATAAACAATTCCACAATACTAAAAATAAACATTTTCACTTAATCTAGAAAATACACAGCTCCAAATAATCTGAAAAATAGATAGTTCCACATAATCTAAGTAGACAGTTTCAACGTAATTGGATAAATAAACGGTTCACATAATCGGAAATATATTTAGGTTTAAAAAAATGACTGTCTTATTCTATTCAATGGTTCATTTTTAACATTCACCAGTCATTTCGTGTTTTACCTTTTGCTCACCAAATATTGCTTCTTTGGTAGTAGTACATTGTCTAAAACCCTTCACTCATCAAAGATAGCTTCTTTATCGACAGCTCGTCATCCACAAGAATCATTGATTATCTCTTGGACAAACGAGCTCATCTAAGGCTTTGGTGGCTTCTTCCTCATGTGTCTTCAACCAAAGGATTATCTCTTGGAACTTATCCTAAGCAACTGTTTGTCCACCAAAGAATATTGTTGACATTTGTATTTTAGAGTGTCCTCAGTAATAAATGTTGACTAAAGTTCCTTACCCTCATCCTTAGTAACCCTTGTGTGTTTCTCAAGCTTCTTCAACTAAAAGTCGTTGATATCTCCACTCCTCGTTCTCAGCAACCAACATCAGTGACTTAATATGTTGACCAAGACTTTATGGCTTCTTCCCTTAATAGGTAGTATTTATTAATGAAGAAGCTGAAAAGGAAAAAAGAAGAAAAGTTTATGCTAGATTAAGATAATGATGAGGATAATGGCATTTTAAGTGGAGAGAATATGGAGTGATTGTGATACAATATAGATGCCTTTATATATATATATATATATATTTTAGTAATTCAAAAGATGAAAATTTTCAAAAAATTTAAAGGTATTAATTTAATAAAACGATCATTAGACACTTTAGTTATATAATGCATTTTATTATTTATAGCAATGTGTTTTATAAACTTAAGATTGATACAACTCAGCAAAATCACCAAAATAAATCATGATTTGAACCTCGATTTAACAATCTTAGTTGAGACTAACTCAGACCTTGCATTTATATAAGATTACGCTCATGAGGAGATTTTAGAAGATTAATTTTCTAGCTCAGGAATACAATATACAATCTAGATGTGGAAGGACAAGATAATTTTCAAGAATAGGAAAAGATACATGGAACACTTAAACAATCATCTCTTTTATTACAAAAATAGATTGTCAGAATCTTATTAGTTCTTCTCACATGATGGAAACTTTCTAGTTTATAGGCAGTGAAACCATAACTTCTTTGTCACATGAATCATGGGCTTTGCAAAAGCATCTAGATGGAAAGCAGTCGTATAGGTTGTTCCAATGCAGATTGATGGTGTGATTATATTCAATAGACTAACAGTATGAATACAAACTTTTGTTTGGAAGTACAACTTTCTTCATTTAAGATTCTAAGAATTAATGACATCTTTGACATGCATGTTGCAACGCCTGTCTTTATTTTCAAGCATAATGATTGATATAATGAGGAGCAAGTAACAGATTACTCAGGAACTGGAAGACTAGGAATATGAGAGTATGAAAGCTAAAAAAAGTAGGAATCCGGTGGGAACAATACTTACAAAATAATCTATCATGTTGAAAGATATTTACATGGACATGAATTAGCCAGACTTCCAGCATAAGAATAATATACTATTTTTCATACGAAAGGTTGAAATGATAAAGAAGAAAATTGTTGGGAGTTAATTATTGATAGTAATAGTTTCTAGTACCATGAGCAAAAGTTGCAGTATTGAAAAAGTTGAAACCAGGAAGGAGAACTTAGACAAGATATTCCAAGAGAAACAGAGCACCATCCCATAAATGAGCAGAAAAAGCAAGATCACCTTACTAATAGTAGATTTCCATCTTTGGTTAGGCCCTTTTGTAATTTGTGATATTGTAACATAATAAAGATATAAAAAGGAGAGAGTACCTATTAGCAGCTTCCTTAGAAGCAAGACATACAAATGCAAAACCCCTGCAGACAGGCTCGCGAGTCTTTTCATTCCCGATAACAGCAGGGCTTATACTAACAAGCCCAGGGAAGCCTCTAAAAGCATGATGCAGGTCTCTGTGAATGTTCTTCTTCCTGGGGAGGTTCCATATACGCACACGGGTACCAGGTTCAGCTTCATCTGCTGCTGCAAATCCCCATAAAGAATCAATATAAGCTTTAAAGGTTTTTAGCAATAGGATGGCATAAAGGTTTGAAATGTCAAACAGAGTAAGGGTTTTGATTCTATGTCAGAATGAGAATTGGTTTAGTGATGTTGAATTTGCACAAAGTTGAACTTATTATTTAAGCTTAAAGAACATGAAAAGCTGCCTATGAAGCCCTCTGACCAGTGCTATCAGAAAGTAAATTCTGAGTACTCTTTACAAGCAATCCAAAGAAAGTGTTATTTAAATAATAGGCCATGATAAAAGAAAGTTACACAGACCAAAACATACACAGGTATTAACAGCAGTCACAAACATAGAAGATATCATGGTTAAAAGGGTGACATTTATTGGTGAAATCATGTTACAAGTGATCAAGTTTGACAAAGTGGTTTTGATGTATTTGGCCTAGAGTTTAAGTTAGCTTAATGTTGTGTTTGCTGATGAGGTTTTGTTAAATGTGCAGGTGAAAAATTCTTAATAGGTGAGTTGGAAAAGTCCAAATAGATCAAGGTTGATCGGACAGTTGACACATAAAGTTCAGTGAGCACCAATAGAAAAGGAAGTCTAATAGGAGTTGATTAATGAAGTCCAAGTCACTTGACAAATGGTGAAGTCTAATAGAAGTTGGCTAACAATAAATCTAGATAGGTTAAGATTGATCACATACTCAGCAAACAGAAGAAGTACAGGAGGCAAAACTCTTAGCAAACTAAAGAAGACCCGGAAATAAGTGAACCTGGCATGTGAGTTGACAGATTATGAGAGAACCTGAAACCTTGATTTTGGATAGTCTTTTTTCTAGGTTGTTATTAATGTTGGCATGCAAATTCTAGCTTTAACTTCAATTGATTGAACAATTGAACCGACTCAATAGGCAACTAAAGATGTTCTGCTCGCAACCAATAGCTCTCTGTTTCACGTTGATTTAAGTGAGTTTAGTCGACTAATTAAAATAACTTGCTCTATATTTATTTTGAGTCAACAGGGCAATCAACTAAAGTGTTGTTTGAATTCAAAAATAAGATTGTTCATGTGAATCTGATCCATTGGAGTCTATGTGACAGGAAATGTGTTTTTGTCACTAAAGATCTATTCTAGTTGAGTTGACAAATAGGTGTTGAATAGACATAAATGGATTTGAGTCGACTTGATAGGTTTTGAATAGACTAAAGACAACAAATGAAAGAATATTATTCCACTACTCATTTGTCAATTTACAGCCTTTTATCTTTGTTTGACCTTTAAGCTCTATTCTTTTTACAAGCTTCAATTTTATCTTATTGTAAAAGTTTTTACATGAGATTTCTCCACCTCTGTTAAGGAGAAAATATAGTGATTTTTCTAGGGGTGACTCACAAGTCCATAGCCATTGAGTAGAAACGTATGGGTTTCGAACCACATTAAAAGAATCATGTTATCATTACTGATTTGTTTTAGCTTTTATTGTTCCACCACATAATCTAAACATTTGTACTCGAGTTTTAATTGTCCATTTTAGATTTCTAGCTATTACCCATCTAGCACCCACACATTATCCTACATTTGATATTAGAGTCTACCTACTCTCAAAGGACGCACCAATAAGACGAAACCTACATATACTGACACAAGAGGAATTCAACACCACACAAGTTTTGTAAAAACGTCATGAGACAGTTCGGTCCATATCCGGTGCGGGCGTTAGAGCATTGAGAGAACCTTTCCCTAGTACGAGAGGATAGGACAATAATCTTGATCCAAAATATTAGTTATGATGCATTTATGTAGGCCAAATATCATCAACATATAAAATCGATGAAAAGGACCAATCATGAAGAAGACTAATGTACAAAACTATGTAGATGTAGCTCATATAATGATGACTAGAAATTTCCTTTTGCGCTTAGTTAAAAAATTCAAATATTTTAAAAAAATTGAAAAACAATACATAATTGTTGTTAGAAATAGTTGTCAAGAAAATGGATAAAAACACAACTGAAACCATTTCCAAGTTTGTTCTATCTTTCAAAAGTATAAAGATTTTACATCAAAAATTATCTTTTCATGTTAAATTTAACAATGCTACATATTTTCGCAAAATTTCATGGTTTTTCGACTTATGTGATTTTTTTTATGAATTCTAGAAACTCAAATTGCAAAATTTCTTCACATTTGACGGCCTTAATTCAAACAACTAATCTTAACTGAAAGTTCATAAATCAAAATTTTTATTGATTTTTATATTTTTACCTCCCCAGAAGTTAGACCATATTTTAGAACTTTTAAATTTTTTTTTTTTAATTTGTAATGCTTTAATGACATTTTTAAAGGGGAGGGGCACAAAGTAAAGGGAGGGACAATTTGCCTTAAGGGGTAGCAAATTCAAAATCATTTTTTATGTTCATACCCTAAATTTTTATGTACTTTCTTGTCTAGACTATAAGTTCAAACTCTTTCGATATTTCAATTTTTGTTTTTGATGTAAGTCAAAAGGGAGAAAATAAGAAGTTTTTGGTAGAAACTTTAATATTACCCCGAATGACTTGGGAATGTATTTTATTTTTTATTCATACTTAAATGGGTTATCAAACATCAAAAAATGAAGATTGTTGATGTAATCTATTAAATGGTCGAGTTCAACCAAGTGGTTTTGATGAGTTAGCTTTATACCATAGTGATTTTCATTCATTTTAGAACCAAACACAACTTTTAAAATTTTCTAGAAATTTCTGAGAGTAAATAAATGATGTTTAAACTTGTAATTTTAACAAAAAATATATCTATTTAAATTTTCATCTAAAAAAGAGGTAATTTCCTATATTAAAACAACATAACACTTTCAAAAGTATTTGAAACTAATGTTATATAAGTTATAATTTTAAAAAAAAATGAATATACATTTTAAACAAGTTATGGCATAAAAATTGATACTATTTTAAAAGATTAGATAAATATTTTTTAAGCATAAAACTATCCAAATGTTCCAACTAACTATAGTTGAGCTTTCTACTTTTTCTAAACTTGTTAACACACCCAAAACTAGTTTAATATGATAAGGTCATTCTTTAATATCCAAAATGTATTACTTGTAACCGGTTTTATTAGGTTTTTCCTTCGATACCTTTCTAACATTTTAGTCCTAAAGGGTTCATGATGATTTTATATTGAGTTTGAAATCATGTGATTTTGTATTGTGCTTGAAGTGAACCCCCTTATAGGTAGGTACTAGCCTTAGACATCGATTTGTAATCCAAACCAATTTTGTTTAAAGACCTTACACATTGGTTTGTAACCAAAAATCAATTTGTATACCCAGTTGTGAATTTTTCTAAGGTCTATTTATGTCATCAAGTTTTAATCTCCTAATTTTATGGTTCACATGCCCTACGACTCAAACACACATGTTTCTTATTTGATTTCACACCTAGTTAAGAAACAATCCAAAATTATAAGTTTTTGAAATCTCATATCGCTCATGTTATAAATCCTTACGTCTGAGTCTTCTTCCATTTGCCTGGAGTATCGCTTCTATGGTTTCTTCCACTTGCCAAGACGCCTCACCTAGGAAGACCCTTCTCTGGCAAGAAGTATAACTTTCGGGTCTTCTTTATCTATCAACTACTATTGGACTACTTCTATCAAATATTTGATCACCCTTGATTTATTTGGACTTCTCCTTCTACAAACTCCACCCTTAACCTATTTGGACTTCTCTTCTGCCAACTCTTATTGAACTTTTCCTTCCGCTAAGTATCCAATCAACTATAAGCTACTTGGATTTATTCTTCTACCAACTACTATTGAACTTCCACATTTGCTAACACCTGTTTAACTTCTGCCAATTATCCAATCACTATTAACCTACTTAGACTTATCCATCTGCCAAGACCTTGAGTTTTACCTGTTGGATCGAGAAAGCGCGCGTACACGTTCCGAATTTACTCGAAAACCCAAAGTCGTGCAACGGAAATTAAATAACAGGAAGTAAAGAACACTTTGGTTTTACCGGTTCGCAGCCTCGTGGCTACTACTCCAAAGCCCGTAGTCAGTTTGACCACTTTCAATAAGCAATCACCATCAATCCATTTCTTTTACAAAAAATTTTGTTCGATAACAATCTTACTGACCCTCAGGATAAAGCATACAAAGAAACGAATAAGCAAAGTAAGCAAACAACTAGCGTTACCAAGATGCTAGGCTAGTTTGAACACGTAGAGGCGTCGTGACTTTGTTGCATCATTATAGCTTGAGCGCGGCGGCTTTTCATAGTTGTAGAAGTGTAGAATTCAGCGTGCATGAACCATATGAAGCCTCTGGTCATGACCTTCTTTTATAGCACTATCCGAATGCCTAGATTGACATAGGACGCCTCTAGCAACCCCTATCCGATCCTACTTCGATGTTGACTCGACCAATCCAGGCACATGAATGCCTTCCGAGCGCCTAGCTAGCTGACGTGGCAACACTTGGTCAAAACTTTATCTGCACTGTGTTTATCCTTACTCAAGCCCTGGATTTGATAGGGGCACCCGGACCTTCGATCGCCTAAAACCGATTGGTGCGCCTGGACCTCCTTTTTCTCGCCAACTCCCATAGTTAGCTTCCTGTATCACAATGTTAGCACAGATATAATAAGATTATGATTGACAGCTCTCTGAGTTGTCTCATTTCAACTTCAAGTCTCCCATGAAACCATAAGTTGGACCAACGTCTACTGCTCTTTCTGAGAGTGCGTCCTCACCACTCCACTCGGGAGAGTTTACCTGCAACTAAACCTTTGGTCCACCCGACCTGTTTGGACTTTTGCTCAATAGATCTTCTTTCTGCTAGACCTCCGACCCTTGACCCATCTAGACTTTCCGCCTTCCCGCTTAGTGTCCTCAACCCCAGGGCTTCTCGTCCGATGTCCTCGATCTGTCAAGACTTCCTGTCCAGTCCCACTAACCAAGACTTCCTTGCCTAGCCTCAACTAGGACTTTCTTTACCTAGCCTCAACTAGGACTTTACAAATAAGTGCATCTTGTTACTTCCCCTTAATTTGACCTCTCACCCTAAATTTTTGCATGGGGTATTTTATAATTTTTAGTCCTTTTTCTCCCCCTCTAGCACTCATAAAAAAAAAGTAGGAGTTAAGTTTAAATTCTTCCCAAAGTTTAGAAAAATGAGGTATAAGGTAAAAAAAATGAAAAAATTTTGTTCATGAGAAGAATGTTTTTTAAAAAAATGTTATATTGCTAAAGAAGAAAAATTAGAAAGACATTAAGGGAAAAAATTTGAAAAGATTCTAAGTAATATTTTTTTATGACTTAAGATAAATTTGAAAAGATTTTAAGGGGAAAAAATTGAAAAGATTTTAAGGGGAAAAAATTGAAAAGATTTTACAGAAAAAATTGAAAAGATTTTACGGAAAAAATTGAAAATATTTTAAGGAATACAAAAATTTGTAAAGATTTTGAAAATATTTGTAAATATGTAAGGAAAAAAAATTTGAAGAGATTTTAAGGGAAAAAAATTTGAAAAAGATTTAAAGAAAAACAAAACAAATTTTTGGGAAAGCATTTTTTTTAAAAGCAATTTTAAGAAAATAGTATATAAAAAAATGTGCCCTTTTAATTCGGTGGTGAAGGGCGCCCGGATTGGGTAAGGGTGCCTCGATCATTTATGTTTTATTGATTTATATTTAATTTATGTTTAACTAAAAGGTTTAAAGTTAATTTTAGATTTAGTTAAGGTTAATCAAGTTAAATTATAAAAAATTAACTTAGGTTATACCTTTTACATTAGATTTCAAATTTATCTTATATTTGATTATTTAGATTAAGATATTAATTTAATTGAATTTTAATTTGATTGGGTTGTTTAGGTTTAAGATAAGATTGTATTAATTATTTAAAGTTTTTTAATTAAGTTTTATTATTATTGATTAAGTTTAATTTAGAATTAAGTTAAGATTTATTAAATTAAGGCTAAAATTATTCATTAAGTTAAATAAAATTTGAATTAAATCAAAATTAAGTTTAAGTTAAATTAGAGTTAATTAGATGGTTGAATTATGTTTACATTAATTTTGGATTTAACTGAGTTTTGAAATTAGATTAACTTGAATTAAATTAATTAGTTTTGAATTAGTTTTTTTATTAAGTTATATTAATTAAGTGAATTAGATTAATTCAGTTTTTATTTATTTTTGGAATTTTGTTTTAGATTCGAATTTATCTTAATTTTGAATTTATTAATTAATGTTAAACAATTTAATTGGGCTTAGATTTAGGAAATTAATTTTATCAAGTTTTAATTAGATTAACTTTAGAGAGTTATCAAATTATGTTTAATCTTAATGGGTTAATTAAGTAGATTCATTAAATTAATTAGATTATTAGATTTGGATTATTGATTTAGATTAATTCGGATGTTTATTAAATTAGGTTGATTAATTGAGCGTTAATTATTCAACATTACGTAAATTAATTAAGATTAATTAGTCAAGGTTTTTAATTTCATATTAATTTAATTAGATTAATTAAACTTGATTAAATTAGATTATTAGAGTGAATTAAATTAATTAATCTTAAATTAAGTCTTAGATTCATCTCACCAATTTCTAGATTTTCGAATAAGGAAACCTTATAGAATTTGTGAGATGATTTATCTTTTTCAATTTGAGTTCTAAGGATTGTTTGACCTTGTGTTAGATTCAAGTTTAACCGTTAACTAACTAGGTGCACATTTCAGGTTTCATCTTCCAGGTTATGGCGAGACACAAAGGCCTTTTTGAATATCGGAGGAACGACCACTTTCTAGACAAAGTTGATTCGTGAAATTGAACACTTAGCTAATCAATTGAAAAACTCTGGTCTAACTAATGTAGGATGTGGTGAGATAGTTTCAATTAGTTCAACTTATCTAAGCAAACCAAGTAAAGTACATCTTACCTTACTTAACTACCTAGACCAAGCTTCCTGAGGTACTATCATCTCGTCCCACCTTGGTACTAGGTTAGGCAAGTATCAATCAAGCCTATGACCTTATCTAACCGTTCTACAATAAACAAAAACTAAAAACCAAGCATGCATTTAAAGAAATAAACAAGCAATTTATCTAACAATGAAAATATTTTTCCAATTGGCTCCCCCTCGATCATGCCTTAGATGAGGTCTATCCAAAATATGTATATGATCTTGAGGAACCCAATAGTTATTCGTTTCAACTTGTTTAACCAAATTGATTTTACGAACCCATGCTTAGACTCTAGGTTTGTTTCGATTAACTAAAGACATGAAAGATCTATTTTTAGTGTGTTTTGTCTTGAATCCCAGTCTAGTTCGATTGTATCGGCTCGCTAAAATCCAAGAAGCATATCTAGGCCCTTAGATCCGATAACAAACTTTTCCAATGAACCTCTAAGTTCGGTAACCTGATCTTTCATATTAGAATTCTCTTCCTCAAGTTGTTGGACTTAAGTTGATCAATTATCAAATTCGGGTTGGTCTGCCCCTTGAGGAGTTTGACCCCCCTTGAGGAGTGATTTAACCCCGGCATTGGATTTTTCTAGTTTATTATTCAAGAAATAACTTCAACAATTATAACTTTGCACTAGTACTTACATTGGGGTTTGATCCTTCATAAACTGATACAGATCTGTGGTTTCTTTCGGATTCAGCTTCAGACTTGAACTCTGTCTCGAACTTGGTGTTGGTTCTAGTCATCATTGCCAAGTGGTTGTGGTGATCTTCTTACTTTTCTAGTTTATTATTCTTCAAGGGAGGATGAAAATTCGTCCCATGTTGCTTTGAGTGCTTTCTTCATCTTTTGATATTTCTTCTTCAACTTGGGACACTCAGCTTTAAAGTGCTCCTTTTGTTTGCACTCGTAGCAAATTGAGTTGGACTTCTAAGTAACAGTTCGACTTGTTCCGTCCCTCTTGCTTCGAGTTACCCTTTCTTCTTCTTTACCAGTCTCCGAACGAGGTTGATCAATTCAACGGTAGTCTCGTCATCGTCATCGTCGGATTCAAACTCATCGGATTGCGGTTCTACTTGTGCCTTTTGCTTGTTCCCCTTTACTTGTCCTGCAAAAAGAATCATAGCTTTCTCGGCATGGCTTGTGTTAGTCTGCTCATGGAATTCAAGTTCAGAAAACAATTGATCTAATTTAATTTTTGAGAGATCTCGAGAAACTTTGTAAGCATCGACAATCAATGCCCACAAGGAAGGTGTTTTTCGGGAAAGCTCTCAACACGTGCCTTATGACGTCCCAATTCTCCATTGTTTGTTCGATTACATGTAATCCGTTGAGGATGTTCTAGAGTCGAGCGTGGAGTTGACTAGCGGACTCTCCTTCTTGCATGGTTATGTTATATAAATTATTTTAAAATAAATCCCTTTTGCTTACTTTTTGTCGAACGTCCTTCGTGGAGCTTGATTAGCTTGTTCCACAGTTCTTGCGCACTTATGAAGGGGTCGACCCGACTAAGTTCCTCCTTGGTCAAGTCGCATTGGAAGGTTTGGGTTGCTTTGACGTCGGCTCTTATTTGTTTCTTTACAATTGGATCCCAATCCTCGCACCC
Source organism: Zingiber officinale (assembly GCF_018446385.1). NCBI lineage: Eukaryota > Viridiplantae > Streptophyta > Magnoliopsida > Zingiberales > Zingiberaceae > Zingiber > Zingiber officinale. The sequence continues at coordinate 56,157,072 of NC_055986.1, forward strand.
CATTGGACTTCCGTCTGATTTGGTAGGTAGGGTGAACCCGGTTTGAATTGTGATCCATATGCTCACATGCGTCTTTAGGTGATACTCCATATGGCTCTTCCAGTAACCAAAGTCATCTCCAATGAAGAGCGAGGGATGGGTTGTGTTGTAACCCTCTTGATGTGTCATTTAGAATTGAGCACACAATTAGTAAAAGCAACGATGTTCCAAGACTTGGTCTTGGATTAGTAGTGTGGAAAGAATGAAGTAATAGAAAACAATACTCGAGTGGTGTTGCTCCAACTTCGAGTAGTTTTGAAAAACAAAAAAAAATTGTAAGAAGAGGTGATTGCACCAATTCTAACCAAGAACAAAAAAATTAAAAATGTACGCAGAAAAATAGCTTGGCTGGTGGTTGCACCAATTTCAAGCATCGTGCTCTGATACCAATTGTTGAACGAGAAAGCGCAAGAGGGGGTTGAATAACGTGCTTCGTACACGTTCAGAATTTACTCGAAAAACTAAAGTTGTGCAACGGAAATTAAATAATAGGAAGTAAAGAATACTTTGGTTTTACTTAGTTCGCAGCCTCGTGGCTACTACTCCAAGGCCCATAGTCAGTTTGACCACTTTCATTGGGTAATCACTATCAATCCGTTTCTTTTACAAAAATCGGGTTCGATAACAATCTTACTAACCCTCAAGATAAAGCGTTCAAAGAAACAAATAAGCAAAGTAAGCAAACAACTAGTGTTACCAAGATGCTAGGTTCATTTAAGCTCGTAGCGACATCGCAACATTGTTGCGTCGTTGTAGCATGAGCACAATAGCTTTTCGTAGTTGTAGAAGTGTAGAATTCAGCACAAATGAACCATATGAAGCCTTTGATTATGAGCTCCTTTTATAGCACTATCCGGGCGCCTAGATCGGCATAAGGCGCCTTAGCAACCCCTATCTGATCCTACTTCGATGTTGATTCAGCCAATCTAGGCGCCTAGTCGGCTAATGTGGCAGCACTTGGTCGAAGCTCTATCCACGCCGTGTTTATCCTTACCTAGGCGTTGGACCTGATAATGGAGCCTGGACCTCCAATCGCCTGAAATCGATTAGGGAGCCTGGACCTCCTTTTTTTTATCAGCTCTCATAGTTAGCTTCCTGCATAACAATGTTAGCACAGATATAATAAAATTATAATTGACAACTCTCCAAGTTGGTCTCAACTTTTGGTCTCTCGTGAAATCTTAGATTGGACCAACGTCTACTGCTCTCTTTCTGAGAGCGCGTTCTCACCACTCCACTTGGGAGAGTTTACCTACTGCCAAACCTTTCATGCACCCTATTTGGACTTTTGCTCAACCGATCTTAACCCTTGAAACTTTTCGCTAGACCTCCGACCCTCGACCCGTCTAGATTTTCTATCTATGTCCACGACCCCCGAGCTTCCCCCTTGGAGTCCTAGACCCCAAGGCTTCCCGCCCGATGTCCTTGATTTGCTGAGTCTCACTAACCAGGACTTCCTTGTCTAGCCTCAGTTAAGACTTTCCTTGTCTAGCCTCACATAGGACTTTCCTTCAAGCTTGATCAGCATGTTAGAATACCATAAGACTTTACTTTGGCCCTTTGCCAACATCAAAACTTAAGTTCGATCGTATAGTGCTTCTTGCACCAACATCACCAACTATCAACATCTATTATACTTTTTCATCTATTAGGTATTCAATCAACTTTACCTATTTGGATTTCCAATTTCAACACTTGTTCATTCATGATTGGACTTCCAATTTTAACACTTGTTGAGTCATGATTGCATTTATAGTAACCTCTAAACCTATATACTTGACAAATATATTAATAAATATAATATTAACTTAAACCTTTTGCAAAACACATAAAGACCATTTAGTCAAAATCAACCACATGGGATATAATTGCACCAACAAAATGGTAAAATTCAATGTTTTTATAGTTATACAGAGATGAAAATGATGAGTCATCTTAAAAAAAAAGTGAATGAGAGATAAATAAGAGATCAAAACAAAAGTTTCAAGGGTCTTGGCTAATTGTTTCGGACTCGCTAGGTAATAAAAATGTTATAGTTATAGTATACCTGGTCAAACTTGTAATAGTGAGAGTATTGAGGCAATTAAGAAATAAACATAAAATGTCAATGAAAGAACAATGAGAAATGTCAAGATAGATGCGTATGATAATTAGAATATATTTACAAATATGTGGTCTAATAAATAATAAAAATGAGGGGAAAAAATGCTAAGATGGTACAATGATATTCAAAGAGAACCAATTGATTATTGAGTCAAAGAAGTTGAATAGATTGAAAAGGGAGGATAGAGAAAAATCAAATATTTCTATTTTACAAAATAAAAAGTAATTTAAAAGATTTTGAATAAGAACATCCACAATGGGAGATATCTGGAGGGAATATTTCTCTAAATATCCCTAATCTCAAATATCCCCCATTTGAAGATGATATTATGGAGGAGATTTGAAATCACCGGGCATAGAGTTATGCATAGTGATTTCTCTCTCTCTTTGTTTTTTTAACAAAAAAAAAATTTTAAAATATGTATTTAATATTGGAATTTGGAATATTTAATAGTGGGGTATGTAATAGATAGACTCCATAAATATTTGGTTTGTGGGATATTTGATTGTGAGATTTGGGATATTTAAGGAATGAGATATTTCATTGATGATGTGGATGTGGGGACCACAAATATTTAAGAAAAATATTCTATCTTATTGTGGATGCTCTAATATTAGTAATTTTCTGAAAATACTCCTTTTCTCCAAATCTAATGATACTAATATTTTAAAGTTGAAAATTATTCTTTTGCTTTCTCCCTATTCAACAAGAAAAATAAATAACCTTACTAAATCTTCCTTCACATACCTTAACCAGCCTCTGAACCTAGGGCAGCCAACTTACTCCCCTTTTCAAATGTGTGAAACCAGAGCTACCCATTCCTTATTTGGGTTTCAGAGTGTTAAGCAACCTCCAAAATCCTGTTAGTGTTCCATCATAAACAAGATTGCTAGAAGGCTAGATCCATGGCAAGGAAGATTCCTATCCTTAGGTGAAAGGTTAGTCCTCATCAACAATGTTCTTTCTTCCAAGATGGTGTGCTAATGAACCAATGATTATCTTCCAGCATGGTTTATTCAAACTACTAACCTCTTCTTAGGGATTTTTTTGAAAATTTAGCATAACTAAACTCTTCGCAATGAGACCCTTGTTTCTTAGGACATTGTGTAGAAGCCCAGGATGGTGAAGGCCTAGCATGCTTGAGCAAATGATGATTGAAAAAGAAAATGACTGATATTCAGTGGTGCAAGATAAGAATTGCCGCTATTTTGGTCAAATGGGATTGGTTTGAAACTTAAGTTCCAAGTAAATGCACTTTTGACTTTTGTTTGGAGGGGTCATATTCTAAGTTTCAGACTTCTATGGTAAGCATTTAGAGAAAATTGATCATTTAAATTCTCAAGACATCTACCCATAAATTCAAATATCGTGACGAGCTCATCAGCCTAGGCGAAAGTTTCCATTCCACACATGGACTAGCACAGCGTCGTGGGTGTCACAGATGGAGTCACGACCTCGCAACGTTCACCGCGAGGTTGCGGAGGCAGCCATGACTTCGCGGCTGCCTCCAATTTTTTTAAAAATAAATTTATTTATTTAATTATTTTCCATATCTTTTTTATTTTAAATTTTAAAAAAATCCATTTCTTTTTTATTTTTAATTTTTAAAATTTATTTATTTACTATTTTTAATTTCTAACCATTAATTTAAATTCCTTCACTTATTTTTTCCTTTAATTTTTTTCTCCACGATCCTTTCACTTTTGTCTTTTTCCTCCTTTTTAATTTTTTTTCTCCTTCATCCATCCCAAGGGGTAAAATCTCTTTTAAATGATGGTAAACCTTTTCCCCTCTGTCTATCAACAAGGTAAACAAAAAAAAACCTTTTAGGATAAAGGAAACAAATTGTTAGAAAAAATAAAAAATAAATAAATATAATATAATTTCTAACCTTGTAAAATATATACTATGAATTAAATTATTTGTTTGATGGATCCATTCATAGAATATTTATTTGTGTTTGACGCTGACCAGTAATTTAATGCAACTCCAGCCTTTTTCATCTAGGTTTGGGATCGACATTGACAGTTTTACTATGAATTAAATTATTATTATTATTATTATTATTATTATTATTATTATTATATATATATATATAAATTTAGTATAATTTTAAATTTATCAAAATAAATTTAAATTAAATTAAATTTGAATCTACTGGATCCTGCCATGTCTGTTTGGTGGACTTCGACTAATTTTAAATTAATTTTTACTCAATAAGAATTAATCATTGTACAAGATAATATCAAAATTTAAGCTCAACTTTTAACATCTCAAATATAACTCAATAATAAGTGATCCTGTCCGAATGCTGAATCAACGGACGCTGGGCACGTGGCGCTCTCCGGGTTGCTGATGTAGATCTCCGGCTAGTCTCACGAAACTCCGGCGAACCTGCACAGAAGTCGGGCCGGGAAGGGGTTCCCGGCGACGACCCTCCGACGCTCAAGTCAGGTAAGCAAGTGGTGGAAAAAGTAGCTCCAAAGCTTGAAGAACGCGTACCTCCGGCGAAGTCTGCGGCTCTTTATATAGAGCAGTGAAAGAGCTTCTACACGCCCACCGAGGCGCGTACGTGTCCGCAGCCCATACCTCGGTATGGGTTTGTCAGAAAGTTTACCTGACGCCATACTGCAACAGTCCCATCGCGCCTTCGATGGGACAACAGGACACCCCGTTGTCAGACTAGGAGTATGGCCTAGCCATACGACTTGACGGCTGTCAGCAGATGTTCCTGTCCCTATTTACCCACCGCCGGCCAGGACGTCCGTCCGGACGGCCCTAATTCCCTGCGCCGGCCGGGTGGCACACCCATTACGTCCTGCCTTCTCTTAGGCCTTTCGCTCGGTCATTATTTACTGTTTCATTGAGCGTCGGAACCCCGATCCCTGTCAGGGCGCCTTTTACTATCAGATGTTTACTGGCAGACCGATCGGCCTGCCCTTTTCTCATAAGTCCGGTCGGCTCACCCTTCTTCGACAGACCACCTGGCCCTTTGACCTCCACGGGGCGTTGACCCCTCCTTTGACCCCCACGGGACGCTGACCCCTCGTTAGGGGGTCCCGGGCTCTTACCACCGGATCACTTGCCTTCCCCTCGAGTCTAGTCGAAGGAGGCGAAGTCCGACTGACTGGACTGCCGATCTGACTGAGCAATGATCACTGCATTAGGCCGCTCGGCCAGGTATAGGGATACTCGTCCGTTCGGCGGTATCTTGTCCGTGCCTTGTGTTCTCTTGGAATCCATGTCCGATGCTTTCCCCTACTACCCATCACGTGCGCTTCGCACGGTAAGGGGAGCTCATTAAATGCGGCCAGTATCCTGCTGACACGTGGCGATCGCGCGTATTATCGGCGACCTGGATCGGGCGGCTGAAATTAATAGCGGCCGCCCTTATAAAGCTCCGACTTCCGCTTTCCGCCGCATTTCGGCCTCCTCTCCTCCCGACGTTTCGCTGCTCCTTTCTTCTCCGGCGACCTTGCGTTCCGGCTCTCCGGCGACCCTACAGCTTCTTTCGATCATCTCCTTTGCCCGTAAGGCTTCCTTTTCCTTGCTGCCTCTCCTTTCTTCTCTCTATTAGCTATTTCTATTATCATCCCGCACTCTTTCCTAGCTTTATTTCTCATTTCTTCCATCACGCGTCCATCCCTGGCCTTATACCATGACCAGTACCTCACAGCCGACCGGCGATGCTCCTGGTCTTTGGTATTCGACCATGGAAAGTCGGTTCGATGAGGAGGACGCCTTGCGCCTCACTCGAACCTATGATATTCCTCCTGACCATCACATAGTGTTAGCCACACCGGCCGATCGGCCACATGAACCGCCGCCTGGCACTGTTCTTTTCTTCCGAGACCAATTTTTGGCCGAGCTGCGTTTTCCACCTCACAAGTTCTTCTTACAAGTCTGCAATTATTTTCGCATTCCGCTCGGCCAGGTAGTCCCCAACTCCATTAGGCTGCTGAGCGGAGTGATAATCCTTTTTAAACTGAACAACATTCCCCTCGACCCTAAGATTTTTCACTACTTTTTTTATCCCAAGCAAGCCGAGTGGGGCACCTTTGTTTTCCAGTCTATGATAGGTTTCGTCTTCTTCGATAACATGCCGAGCTCCAACAAACATTGGAAGGAGCACTTTTCTACGTCGAGCGGCCAACTTTTTGTACCAAGTGGCAGACGATGGCCGAGCTCAGCAATTTAGAGGCGACGCGATACCTTCACGCACCAACGGCATGGTCGGTCAACATCATATCGACAATTTGCTCCTCCGGGAGTAACGCATATTTGCCTTACCCCACCGATCGCCTGCAGCATGAGTGCGATTCTCATCCCTCCTTTTCTTTGTTCAATTGATTTAATCTTTGTTTGCATTTCGAGTTATGTGGCGCAAGGCGACCAGAAGCTCAATCAAAGCCGCATCAGTTAGGCGGTGAAGAACAAGGAGGTCGCCGAGCGGGGCCTTGATCCAGCCGATCCGACCAGGCGAGGGGACTCAAGATGCCCCTGAAGCCTTAGTAGCTACTACCTCTCACGACGAGGCAGCGGGCGGCACAGAACCTTCTACCCAAGCCGAGGTGGAGGGTCGTTCGGCCGATGATGTTCCGCTACTCACTCGGAAGCGCCGACGACCGGAATCCGCATCTGCCTCAACTCCACTTGATGAGCCACAGCCCGAGCGGGGCGCGGATGCTCCGGTGTTGTCCGGGACGGTTTCCCTAAAGAGTACCCCGACCCCACATGGCTCTCCGAGGGCAAGCTCTGAGGTGCCGCCGTCCAGCCCTTCAAGAACTCTGCGCCGTATCAGGCGTTTGGGCGAGCTTCCACCGGTGGGCCATCCGGTAAGGCCGATGCTTCTCAGAGCGAGCCGAGCGGCCCGAATTTAATTAAAACCGTCCTGCGCCTCCCCTCAGAGGAATACATGGCTGCTGCTGATCGGCCAGTGGTCCCCGAGCAGCAGATCACCTTGACGGGCCCTCTTGCAAAAGCTTGGGAGTACGCTCGGCGCCGAATAAAAGCGATGACTCCCGGGCAGCTCGGCGACAGCAACCTTCAACAGGCCACCGGAGTATGCTCTTTTTCTCTGTTCGTGTATTTGAATTAAGTTTTTAACCTGTTCACTCCTGCTCGTAGAACTGGGTGGAGCAGATTGCCGTTAGCAATCGGTTGGCCGAGCTGGAGGATGAATTGAAAAAACTCAAGGCCGCAGGAGACAGCCGACAGTCGACGGCCGCTCTGGAGAAGGCCAAAAAATTACTGGAAGCCGAACGGAAACGAGCTTCCGATCTAGCGAGCAAGGTCGTTCGGCTCGAAGCGATGGTCAAACAACAAGATAAGGAGATCAAGACGGCGATCACTCGGAAGCGCCAGGCCATCGATGACATGGACCGAATGAAGGTGGAGATCAGAGGGCTGGAGCAACGAATCAAGGATCTGGATGCTCTTTTGACCACCGAGAAGGAGAGCCGCTCGGCTGATTTGCTCAAATTCGAAGGGGATTTAAAGGATCTCCAGGCTGCCAATGATGCTGCCCAGGCCACGCTTAAAGAATATCAGGACGGGGAGTCGGCTCGTTCTGACGAAGTGAGGAAGGCGTTTGTCCGCTCGGACGAATTCGGAGAGAAATTTACCGACAAAATTTCCCTCACTTTCGAAGAGGCGATTAAGGCGGCTGTGGATTACTTGAAGACCAAAGGCCACCTTCTCGCCGAGCTGACCATCCCATCAGAAGACCTGGCAACCGTGATGGGCGTCATTCCTGATGCTCTTTTTGAATTTGATGCGTGAGGAGGGTTTTTTACCAACTTTTTTTTTTTATCTTCGCCGCTCGGCCAAACTTATTTTTTGCTGTAACTTTTTTCGTTTGCCCAATGCTTGGCGTAAATAGATCATCTTCCCTTCCTTGCAATTTTTGTTTTGGCAAGACCTTTTTCTTTCTCCATGCGATTGCGCAGCCGCTCGGCGCGCGAATGTCACTCGTTCACGTGCTCACGTCTTTAATTCTAATTAACCATCTTTTGCTTTGCGCCTTACCTCAAAGGGGTTTTCCACAGATTTTGCTATGCGAGCCGCTCGGCTGCTCAGGGGTCTTAAAGAACTTGCTTTGTCGTCGATCGACTTCTTACCGCCAGAATATATTACATGGATGGCTCTTCCGCTCGGACGTTTATAGACGCCGGCTCGTCTCTCAATATTTAACGTCGGAGCTCGACGGCCTTCCGCTCGGACGTTTATAGACGCCGGCTCGTCTCTCGATATTTAACGTCGGAGCTCGACGGTCTTCCGCTCGGACGTTTATAGACGCCGGCTCGTCTCTCGATATTTAACGTCGGAGCTCGACGGCCTTCCGCTCGGACGTTTATAGACGCCGGCTCGTCTCTCGATATTTAACGTCGGAGCTCGGCGGTCTTCGGCTCAGACGCCGGTTCGTCTCGATATTTAACGTCGGAGCTCGGCGGTCTTCCGCTCGGACGTTTATAAACGCCGGTTCGTCTCTCGATATTTAACGCCGGAGCTCGGCGGTCTTCCGCCCGGAGCGTTTATAGACGCCTGCCGGCGCGTTTATAGACGCGGCTCGTCTCGATATTTAATGCCGGAGCTCGGCGATCTTCCGCTCGGAGCGTATAGACGCCGGCTCGTCTCGATATTTAATGTCGGAGCTCGACGGTCTTCCGCTCGGACGTTTATAGACGCCGGCTCGTCTCTCGATATTTAACGTCGGAGCTCGACGGTCTTCCGCTCGGACGTTTATAGACGCCGGCTCGTCTCTCGATATTTAACGTCGGAGCTCGACGGCCTTCCGCTCGGACGTTTATAGACGTCGGCTCGTCTCTCGATATTTAACGTCGGAGCTCGACGGTCTTCCGCTCGGACGTTTATAGACGCCGGCTCCAAGCTAAATCCCCTTCGGAGCGAAAGGAGGGCGTTTTCTGGGGTACATAGTGACAGAGCGGGGAATCGAAGCAAATCCCAGCAAGGTGAAAGCTCTCCAAGACATGCCGTGGTGCGCAGAGCGGACGCACCCAGTGCAGGAAACGGGACACCCAGTGCAGGAAACGGGGCACCCAGTGCAGTGCCATGTTGGTGCGCAGAGCGGACGCACCCAGTGCAGTGCCATGTTGGTGCGCAGAGCGGACCCACCCAGTGCAGGAAACGGGGCACCCTGTGCCTTGGTGGTGCGCAGAGCGGAGGCACCCAGTGCAGTGCCATGGTGGTGCGCAGAGCGGACGCACCTAGTGCAGGAAACGGAGGCACCCTGTGCCTTGGTGGTGCGCAGAGCGGAGGCACCCAGTGCAGTGCGTTGGGGGTGCGCAGAGCGGACGCACCCAGTGCAGTGCCTTGGTGGTGCGCAGAGCGGACGCACCCAGTGCAGACACCCAGTGCAGAAAACGGAGGCACCCAGTGCCTTGGTGGTGCGCAGAGCGGAGGCACCCAGTGCAGTAGCCAATCGGGAAATTCTTCGCATTCTACGCACTCGGCTCGACCATTTGGGAGGGAGTTGGGTAGATGAAGTGCCGGTCGTCTTATGGGCCATCCGAACGGCTCCAAAGGAAGGGACGGGCGTCACGCCTTTCCACCTGGTGTATGGCGGCGAAGCGGTCATTCCTGTTGAAGTTGGAGTCGAATCCGCTCGGATCCAAAGCTATGATGAGGGCAACGCCGAGCGGAGGAACATGGAGCTGGATCTGGTCGAAGAAGAAAGAGCCAAGGGTTGAAATTATGGTACTTCTGGCATGAAAGGCACGTCGACACGATCCGAGCGGCGTCTGCTTGTAAAGTCGGCCAAAAGTATCCAGCTAGCAGGATCTTCTTAGCTAGTGCTCGTCCGCCCGGATGTCCTCCGCACGATCCTGGATGCACTTCTTGGAGGATGTAAGCCGAGTCCTCCGAGCTCACGCATTTCAACAACGGGCGTGAGAAAGCCTTTTTGTAAAGCTGATCGCCGATGAGTGTGAACCGACCGGCTCTCCTCCTTAGTAGCTGGGCTTCATACTCCTTGGATGGTGTGGCGCCCGAGCGGAGGAATTCTATGATGGGTGTTCGCCAATCGCTTGGAAATGTGAGGCCTTCCATCCGGTCGACGTGCGCCACCAACAGTACTTTTTTAATTGGCTGCGTTATTGAGCTCATGAGTTTGGCTAACTCATCATTGCTTGATTTTCTGCTCTGGGTATCTTCCGGACAATAACTTCTCTAAAATCGGCTTTGAGCTTCTCGAAGGCTTCAAAGCTTGAGCCGAGCACTATTGATTCAAGGTACAGGAGGCGAGGCGGCAGTGCGAATCCGAGTGGGCGTTGCCCGGCTCACAGCGCAAGCTGAAACCATTATGGCCTCATACTGCCTTCATTGTTGGTAGCTTTATAATCCAGTAGGACGGATAAGTGCATCTTTTCTTCTTGAGGAGAGCTAATATTCGATCCGCTTAGAGGCAGTGGACGACCCATCCACATATATTCTCCACATAGCTTAGGCCTTTGCCTCGATCCTTAAAATCGGCCAAGGATTGCGCTTTGATCACGAGCGGGATGGTATTGGATGTCAATTCACTTAACTCCGTCCACTGATGAGCCGACGCTTCCGGGTTTAGTAACACACGACGGCGGGCTATTTGTTTTGACAATGATGGTATCGCCGGAAGTATTTGAGAGAAAGCCGACTTTCGAGCCAGTGTAGCGAGATTCAGCATCTTTGACTAAGGAAATACACAGGCTCTTCTCCGCTCGCCCTTACTAAAGCCGAGCCGATTGCATGCTCGGTTGAAGACAAGTCATATAAAGTGGCTCACCCGCCGTCGGCAATACTGGGAGAGAGTTCAGATATGCCTTGAGTCTTGAGGTCGCATTCTTCATCCCAGTGAAACTTAGTGGCCTTCTTGAATTTTGAAGAAAGGAAGCTCGGTCGGCGGTTTGGAGATGAATCGACAAAGTAGCTATCCGAGGCCAAATTGCACTTCCTTGTATTTCTTGGCGGCATGTCTTGGAGAGCTTTCACCTTCTTTGGGATTTGCTTGATTCCCCGCCGATCACATGTACCCGAAACGCCCTCCTTTCGCTCGAACAAGCACCGGGATTTAGCTTGAATCCGTATTTCTTGCGATGTCGGAAGGTTTCCTCATGCTCTTTGAAGAGATTGGCGCTCGGACGGATTGATGAGAATGTCGTCCACATACACTTCCAGATTTGATCTGCTCTCTGAATACTTTATTCATCATGACGATATGTGGCTCCGCGTTCTTGATCCGAACAGCATCGCATTATAGCAATAGGTGTCGTCGTGGTGACTTTTTTATCTTCACGGCGGTGCGATGATAGCCTTAGTAGCGTCGGCGTCATATTAATTCATTAGTAGAGTCCACCGGTGATCTATCAGGCGGGGATAAAAGTCTTCGAGCTGAGCTTTGTTGAGATCACGAAATCTATGTACTCTCCATTTGTTGTCGGCTTGGAGACTAATACTACGTTCGCACCATGATCAGTGCACGATATGGTGGCTTCGAAGCTTCTCCACCTCCGGATGATGGCATTACGCTCGATGAAATCTCTTTTCTACGCTTTGCGGCGTCCGGTCGGACATCGACTCGTCTTCTTGTTATGCTCAGCGAAATTCGGGCAGCTCGTATGTCGACAGACGAAGACATCACGATTTCTTGGAGGCATTGGATCAGCTCCTCCTTCGCTTCTCCTCTAGATCGGATTGATAAAAGTCGTGGCCTCCGATCGGGTTGGGTGAATCTGCACTTCCTCTTTTCTTCATAAATTAAAGAGGGTGGCTTTTCGGTGATGGCGTTTACCTCGATCGCGGAATTGGCTTCAGCTCGGACCATCTCGATGTAGCATCGCCGAGCTGCTAGCTGATCTCCCCGTGCTTCTCCCACTTTGTCCTCCACGGGGAACTTGATCTTCTGATGGAAGGTTGACACGGCCGCTCGGAATTCGCCGAGCGTCGGTCGTCCCAAAATGACGTTGTAGGGCGAGGGAGAGTCGACCACAACGAAGTCTTCTCCTAGCGAGGTAGCCAGTAGGATCTGTCCGACCGGTGAACTTCGTTACCCGTAAACCCGTAGAGCGGAGTTGTCATGAGTAACAGTTCGGCTCGATCAATTTGCGGTGATCGAGCGCCTTCTTGAATATGATGTTGGTGAGCTCCCTGTGTCAATATATGATGAATAGTGTAATTGGCTATTACCACCTTTGATGAGCAAAGCATCGTCGTGGGGTACTTGACTCCTTCCAGTCCGGGCCGAAACTAATTTGGGTCCTTCCGCTCGTTCTCGCTCTGCATTGCGTGAATATGGGAGGGACGCTTCGCCTTTCTAGCTCGGTTGGAGTCTCCTCCGGTCGGCCCGCCACAATAACGTTGATCTCGCCTCGGGAAGTATTGCTTATTTTTTTCCCGAGCGGACGGTCGGGATCGTTCCAGACTCGGCGATTCTCCGCCTTGAGAACGATGCCGATCGAGTCTGGTGGCCTGTCACCGCGTCCGTCGGCTTCACGAGTTCTCTGTCGCTGTCGTGAGGGAGACCGTCGCCCGGCATTCCGGGGCACGGGATACGAAGGAAGACTTGACAATCCCTTGTGTTGTGCGTGTCGTCGGTGGAAGGAGCGAACATCGGTCCATCTCTTCTTTGGCTTGGTGGGGAGCCTCTGCGTGGGACTGGCGTGGGAGATCGGATTGCTTGACCCTCGGTCCTCTGGCGGTGATGAGCGGCGTCTTCCGCTTCGGCGGGGAGCCCGCTCGGTTGGAGTTTCTTTTTCCTGGCTTGCGCTTCTTCCGCGTTGATGTATTCGTTGGCCGGTGCAGCATGTGATCGTAATCTCGGGCGGCTTTCGGATGAGTGATCGGAAAAATCCCCATCCACTAGGCCTTGTGTGAAGGCGTTCATCATGGTTTCCGAAGTGGCGGTTGGAATATCCATTGTCACTTTGTTGAACCGTTGGATGTAAGCTCGGAGCGATTCACGGGCTTCTTGCTTGATGGCGAACAGGCTCGCTCGTTTTACGTAGCGTCGACTGCTTGCAAAATGGTGGAGGAAGGCCGTTCGGAAGTCCTTGAAGCTTGTGATGGATCCGTCCGGAACCTCGAAACCACCGTTGAGCCGATCCCGAGAGAGTGGTAAGAAAAACTCGGCACTTTACTCCATCGTGTATTGATGGAGAGTAGCTGTGTTATCGAACTTACCCAGATGATCATCCGGGTCGGTTGTCCCATTATACTCGCCGATCGTCGGAGGCACGTAGTGCTTGTGCAGAGGATCTCAGAATAGCCTCGAAAATTGGTGATTAATCCTCTCGGGTGATGCGTCCGCTCGGGGCTTTCCCCTTCCATCCTCTCGTCTGGCATTTCGTCAGAAGATCCCCTATCTCTATGAAATGGTGCGGCTGGTGCGGAATAGGGCTCGATGAAATGCAGCGGTGGCGGTGGTGCTTAGCTCGACCACCGGGACCGATGTTGCTTCTTTGCTCCGGCGGTGTGGCTTCTATTTTGCTCACGAGCTTGGCGGCCCTTATCTCGATCGAGGCGTCGAGTTCCTCGTTCAAGGCGTCACGTATGTTGTCGCCGGCCTCGTCCATTGTTTCCGATCGGATGCGGAGCGTTCCCACAGACGGCGCAATTGATCTGTCGAATGTTGAATTAACTGCGGGCACGTGGCGCTCTCGGGTTCTTGATGTAGATCTCGGCTAGTCTCACGAAACTCCGTGAACTGCAAGTCGGTCGGGAAGGGTTCCGTGGCGACCCTCGGCCTTCAAGTCGGTGCAGTGGTGGAAAAAGTAGCTCAAAGCTTGAAGCGCGTACCTCCGTGAAGTCTGCGGCTCTTTATATAAGCGGTGAAAAAGCTTCTACATGCGCGTGCGTGTCATGACCCGTACCTCGGTATGGGTTTGTCGAAACTTACCCGACGCCATCGCACGTCCCATCGTGCCTTGATGGGACGACAGGACACCCCGTTGTCGGACTAGGGTATGGCCTAGCCATACGACTTGGCGTCGGCGGATGTTCATCCTTTACCCATGCGGCGGGGCGTCAAGAGCGCCGTCGGACGGCCCTAATTCCTACGTAGGCGGCACACCCATTCGTCGCCTTCTCTTGGGCCTTTCGCTCGATCGTTATTCTTTCGTTTCATTGGCGAACCCGATCCTTGTCGAGCGCCTTTTACTATCGGATGTTCTTCGGTGGCCGATCGGCCTGCCCTTTTCTCATGAGTCCGGTCGGCTCACCCTTCTTCGACGGACCACCTGGCCCTTTGACCTCCACGGGGCGTTGACCCCTCCTTTGACCCCCACGGGGCGCTGACCCCTCGTTAGGGCGTCCCGGGCTCTTACCACCGGATCAATAAGTATTTATAATAATCAAATATAAAAAATAATATATTTATATTTTAAAAAGTACCGAAATCATATCAGCACAACATGATATGGTATTGAAACTATATCATTCTGGTCATAAACCGAAACTTCGACATGGATCAAAATTTTAAACCTTGCATATACCCAGAATTGGAGAATAGATAGTCTATTCATCTCATTTGGTATTCCTTCTCTCTAAGAAAAAATTAGTTTTTGTGGAGTCAAGCGACATTCTCTATTAAAAGTTTATAAACGTAAAAACAGAGATTCTAAAGACCAACTTTTAATTTAGCATACTTTGGAAAATGATGAGCCTATTTGGGAAATGATATAAAGTTCCACAATTCCAAAGGTTTGAAAACAAAGGTTGAAAGTCAAAAGTCCTCTATAAATTTCCAGAAATTACAATGTGTTTTAACTTTCAATGTTTGAAAAATAAAGTGTCGATTAAGAGTCTTTATGAGGCCTTTACATTTCCTATATGTGTCTTGATGAGTCTTTAATATATTTTCTATCTGAGTCTCTATGAGTACTTTACGTTTCCTATGTGAGTCCTTTATGATTTTTATGAATTCATCTACTAGTATAAATATGTATGTTGCTATACTACTAGAATATAGAAAAGAAATTGAGTTTTTAAGAATTCTTCTGTGTGATGTTCTACAATCCTTTTACACTTCTTTACACCTAATTTCAGATTCCGACTACACAAACATTCCAACACTCTATCTCTCTTCTTGTGTTGCATCACTTTGCTTGATTGGTGGTTCATCGTAGGTCAACACAAAGTATAGACTAAGGGTTGAGACAGCTAGATGATGACCCAAAGTGTGCACTATGTAAAGCACACAAGGAAGCAATTTCTAACCTGTTTTTTGGTTGCCCTTTGCCTTGCTAGGTTGGAGAAAAATGGCTCAAATCTGGGAATGGACCTTGACTCACCCAATCGTTCAGAAACTTGGGAGGCTTTTGAGACCCAACTTAGCTTGGTAGCTTGTTGCTTGCTAAGCACAGCAATACAAGACTGACTTTCGATGGTGTGGGAGACCCCAAAATGGCACGATGTTCATGTCTTGAACCTGGACCGAACAGGAGTTGATACAGGTTGTGAGCTATTCAACCCAAACAAAAGGAGCATATGAACTTGGAAGTGGAGTATCAATAACTGTTGTAGCCCTGAGAAGTTATGGATATTCTGATTCTTTAATTGACTTGTTTGTTTGATAAATCAGTCCTGATGTTGTATTGTTTTTTCTGAACTGCAGACCTCGTATTTGTTGGTAGTATGGTCTGCATACATTTGATCTGATTTTTCAGGGTCCTGGCTGCTACTAACATGGACACCGAGCGATGTAGCTTTAGGGTTTGAATCTATGTTCTTACTCGCGTGAGCTACAGTTCACCCTAATATTTTTCGTTTTTTGAAACAAAAAACGAGAAGAAAATATTGCTAATGTGGCCTTAATTAAAGTTCAACGACTAAATAAGACCCCTATAGTCCTCTCAAACAGTTGAGACTTGAGACTCATGGATTATTGTTTGTTGTTTCATTAAGTTCCATAAATTGTGTAAAACAAAGGGCTTAATAGAGATCAATGAACATGTTGGGAATTCACCTTTATGTGGCGCTTTTTCCTTCGTCTTGGGTCTGTCATCACTCATGTTAGGCTTGTTCTTGAGCTTATTAAGGTTCTCCATTTGTGTTTTCCTGCTCCTTTCAATCTCCCCCCAGAGGTCATCCTCCAGCCTGGTATCGTAGTTCTTCCCCTCTCCGAATCCGGACGGTTTGCTGCGCAGCCACTGCCTCATTTCCTGGAAAGGCAAAGTCGATTCGTCCACGTCCTCATCTTCATCGTCCTCGTCTGATACTTGTGACCAGCCAGCATCTTCGTCCCCTTCTCCCAGCTTCCGGCTCCGATGTCCCCTTCTCAAAGCGGTAAGCGGGATGAGCCGGCGGCGTCCTGGCCGCGGAATCGAAACCGTAGCGGCGACGCGGCTACCAAAGGGGAGAAGGATGCAAGGCGAAGGGCGCTGGCGGCGGATGAGATGGGGAAGGGCTGCAGGGGAAGGAGGGGCACCTACGCTAAGCATCTTATTTTGTCTGGAGTAGAATGTTTCGGTTGCGCCGCCTCCTATTGGAGATATCTAAACTAAGCTTTCAGAATTTTATTAATATTGAAATATAATATTCATATTTTAAATTCCCTTTTTCTAGGTAAAAAATAAATCAAAAAAGTCTCACATTTAACAACTGCTCAAATGAGCTACTTTTTATAAAAATTATCAAATAAATATTCCATCATATTTTTTAAATTACTATTTCATTTTAAACAAACTATTATAGTAAAATATTTTTACCAATTTAGTCCAAATTGCTTAAACTCTATCAAAATTATATTAATTTAATCAGAGTCATTTTAAAATTTTTTAGGAGCCACTTAACCGTTACTACAATATTGTATAAGTTATTCCATTTGTAGCAACTACCTTGATGTTTCTTACACCATTATATTATATTAATTGTTATATGTAGCACTTGTTAACAGTTACTATGTAGATGATAGAATTAATATTATAAACACATGTAGGTGTTCAATGTCACTTAAAGCTAGATTAAATAACTCACACTTGTGTTGTTTAATCAACAACAATTAAATTTTTAGTTATATTGATCTTCCTATTTTATTCGAAGTAGAAAATTTTAAATAAGATAGAGGGACAAACATTACCATTGATATCACTATCGTCACCAATATCATTCCCAATATCATTGTCAATATCACCACTAGCAACCTAATTTTACAGAAAAATTATAATAACTAATATTGCCATAATATAATTTCACCCATGAGAACATAACAAATCAAAATAATTAAGACAAAATGCATGTGTCATATAATGTTACCATAATATAGCAATTGTTACTAACAATAACACAAAAAAAAATAAAGTAATTTTGATAAATTTTATGTAATGTCATCATAAGTTAACTTAAACTTATATTATTTAATTACTAACTTGTTCTTGTTCATTTTGTTATCTTATATTTTGAAAAACATAGACCTCATTTTCTGTATTTGAAGGTTATGCACTATACTTTCAAGATGTTTAATGATTTCCTTTATTACATAGAAACTCTAACTTTTGATGGTGTAACTCTAAAGCTCATTCCGTGCATTCTAGTTATGAGTAAAAACTAGAATGAAAGGAAATTGTAAAACCTAAGTCATATGATTTCTAGAAACCAAATAAGAACTTGACATAGGAAATACAATAGTAAGCATGGATCTTTGTTTCAACATAGAACATGGCATAACAACAAGAAAGCATAAACCAACGACAAAGAACCTGATTGAAGAATCATGGTTCTTATCCATTAGCATCATCTAAGCGATCCTTATGAAAGAAGATGAAGCAGAAGTGAGAGGAAGGTCTTCCAAGAGAATTAGAGTGATAACACCCCAAATCTTCGTTAATGGAGAATAAAGGAAGATGTTAAGATGTCCTAACCCCTTAGGGACCTCTCCCTTATATAGGCACTCTGATATGTTATCATCCCATAAATGATAACGGGTCGAGCTAAAGGGTTCTACACATTAAACTTGCATCTAATAACCTAAAACCTAATAAACATAAGTTAAATTACTTTAATGGGTTCAGATCATATTCTTTTATAAAATTTACAATTAAACCCACCTTAAGAGATTAAATCTAATAATCTCCCACTTGGACTTCATGTGATGTGTATATGATATACAAATAAAATTTTAGTTGATATCAAACTTTTTGGATATATAATACCCCTAAACAATTTGATCAATCAACTTCATTGGTATAGGACAAAGAGGTCTTAGCTACTATATATGTCTGTAACAAGTTCCAACAGTAATCATAATATCAATGTCATTAATTACATACATTAAGATGCCAATGTATAATATAGAAATTACATGAAATATGATCAATACATATCAATTTTCAACTAGGTCTAAAGTAACCCAAAAGGGTCCAATCATATTTGTAAATACTTTATGCTAAACTGCAAAAGTAAATCATGATCTAAGCCTTACGATTCCAAAAGAAATCCATATCATATTTACAAACACTAAATATTAACCAACAATAGTAAATCATGATACTTTATTTAGAGAGTCAAACAAACAAATAGAATTTTGATTAATGTTTTGAACTTTAAGTACGTACTATAATCAAAACAAAATGTTTGTCTTTATTAATATAGAGTAATAAATACAAACTCTCACTAGATGAGTTCTTCTTTCATAAGAAGAACTCCTATATCCATAACATACGCATGAAACACCTTAGACACCAAGCCTTTGATAAGTGGATTAATCAACATGGAATTTGTGTTAATGTGCTCTATCATGACCTGATGACTCTAAACTCTTTTTTTAACCTCCAGAAACTTGATGTCGATGTGCTTAAACTTCGACAAATTGGGTTATTCTTGACATACAATTTTGTGACTTTACTATCACCATTGATCCTCAATGACCTATTAATGCCATTAACAATATGTAATGTTGTGATGAAGTTCCGCAACTAAATACCTTGATTAGATACTTTTGGTACAGAAAATACCAGACAATCGAACCTAAGTTTTGATTATGGTAAAGAGTTCAAAGTTAAGTTGTATTGTTGTCTAACAAGTTGAACTAGTGTATAGGAAAGTCCTAAGTAGTCTTAGATAAAAGTCCTAGTGAATTCTAGGCAGGTGGAAAATCTTGGATGTGGCTAGGCAGTGAAGTCCTAGTCCAGGGGACCGGGTAAAGCATTGGCGGGTTGAGCATGTTGGGCAAAATCCTAGTGTCGAGGACACTAGGTAAAAATCCTGGGGGTCGCACCAGGTGGAAGATTGGGCTGGTTGGGATCGGACGTTTAACATGAAGTCCTGACATCTTGACACTGAGCAAAAGTCCAGACGGTTTGAAGGACTGGTATAGCAAAAGGTAAATTCTCCTGAGAGGAGTAGGTGATGACGCATTCCCCGTTGAGGGAATAGTAGACATCGGTTCGACCTAGGGTTTTTAGAAAATTTGAAAGTCAGAATCGGATAGTCGGGAGACTATTGAATAAATTATTATTCATATTTTATTATGCTAACTTTGTCTTGTATGATATACTTTGTATTTAGACTAATATGTCTTGCAGAAAGTGAGATGCACAAAGAAAAACTCAGAGGAACAGTGTGCCAAAGGCCCGTGTGGAAGAGGCACAGAGGCACCTTCGAAGCACCTAAAGGCACCTCGAATCTGTAAGGAACTAGGGTGCTAAACATGCGAAAGCGCAACGAAAAACATCTAGTTCCTTTCCAGAAGATCCATGCGAAAGGAAATCATATACTAAGTACTAATTTTTATACATGAGAAAGTTATACCTTTGTTGTGTACACTTCGCAATCCCGACAGCAACATTTCTTTAGATGCGGATCTTAGCGCGATCAAGTGGTCCTGCCTCTATGGTATCCACACGAACAAGTCTCGTTTGTCTCACAAACTCACCAAGTGGAGAATGAAACAACCAAAGGTTGTGCTAGCAACCCTTCTTGGAAGTTTCGGCCAAGTGGAAGAGAGGAGGAAGAAGAGCAAGAACACCAAAAACTCATCATGAAAATGAATCCAAAAACTCTCTTTTATAGATTCATGAAATTGCCTCATGCCTTAATGTCAATTGTCTTGATTGACATTAATATTTGTCTTCATCCAATGAATCCAATGCATCCTATGCATGAGCAATTTAAATGGTTCACTCTTCATCCAATGCATCCAATGCATCCAATGCATGCAATGCATGAGCAATTCAAATGGTTCACTCTTCATCCAATGCATCCAATGCATGCAATGCATGAGCAATTCAAATTGTTCACTCTTCATCCAATGCATGAGTAATTCAAGTTGTACACTCCTCTTTCTTCATGAATTCAAATTCATGAAATCATATAATGAGTCCAACTCATTAATCATCAAATAATTCATGGAATCATATAATGAGTTCAACTCATTAATCATCAATCCAATTGATTCAATGAGTCTAATTTGAATTGGACTCAATCCAATAGTTGGATTTAATTGAGTCTTACTCAATGCGTCCAATTTGAATTAGACTTAATTCAATAATTCATCATATGAATCCATCTCCATTGACTTGTTCTTTGTGTGTGACCCAATAGGTTCTCGTAACATTGCAATGTATCCAAATCAACATTTAAATACTTAAACAATGAGTGACATCTAACAAGGCATCATTGCAACCCAAGTAACGAGAATGTCGAGATCCGACTTAACCTTTCTGTGGCTATTATCTTGTATGACTCAATCCTTCTATCCTCGATATCTAGATTGATCAATGAGGCATAGACCGTGTCATCCTCTTATTAATCTTTATGTTTCTTGATCTCTAAGTAGACACACTCAATTAAATAAGCTCAATATCGTATATTAACTCATTTAAGCATGGACATGCATTCTTGTGTTCTACTAATCAAGGGGCCCATAGATATCACTTCCATCATATGGAAGGGATAGATCCCATCTACATCACTCACATCCCTCCGCATAACTTATTGCATACCCAGTGATCGACTTTATGGTCCATCCTGTTACGGGTGACATTTATCGATACCAAAGTATACAACTTCTTATGTAGGGAACTACAGTGACTTCAGATCTAAGGACTATTCATACCAATAATCACATGAGTATGTTTATGACACTCATATAACGATCTATGAAATATTCTCATGGGGGGTCATTTAGTATATATTCTCTAATATATACTCATGTGTCAACCTGATATCTCATATCCATGACTTGTGAGATTAAGTTATCCGTTGACCTACATGCTAGTCTCAACGCATTAATATTGTCCTTGCATATTAATGTTTGATTAGGAATAGTTAAGAGTAGTGTTCTATGTATATCTACAATATCTCACTATCAATTCAACCAATTGATATGTTGTAGATTAGAACCTCATACTTAAGGACATTATTATACTTATTCATTCGACACTGAATTGAAGTAAATATAATAACCAATTTTGCCTTTATTAATAATGAAATATGATACAAAAGAAGCTCTTTACAATCATCTCATAATTGGTACTAGGGCTAATACTAACAATCTCCCACTAGCACTAGTGTCAATCACTGAAATATCTAATACCCAGTGACCTAGTATGATCATCATGCTTCCTCTGTGCCAAAGTCTTGGTCAAGGGATCCGCAATGTTAGCATCGGTCGGTACTCTACATATATTCACATCTTCTCTATCGATGATCTCTCGAATGAGATGAAATCGCCGTAGTATATGTTTAGATCTTTGATGAGAGCGAGGTTCCTTAGCCTGTGCAATAACCCCATTATTATCACAATAGAGGTCTATTGGGTTTGCTATACTAGGAATAACATCAAGCTCGGTAATAAACTTCCTAATCCAAACAGCCTCCTTTGCTGCAGCTAAAGCAGTAATATACTCGGCCTCTGTTGTAGAATCAGCAACTGTATCTTGCTTTGAACTCTTCCCACTCATAACACCACTATTTAAGCAAAATACATATCCTGACTGCGATCTATAATCATCCTTGTCAGTTTGGAAGTTAGCATCGGTGTAACCCTTTACAACAAGCTCTTCATCGCCTCCAAAGATCAAGAAATAATCTTGAGTCCTTCTCAAGTACTTAAGAACGTTCTTGACTGTTGTCCAGTGACCTTCACCTGGATCTGACTGGTATCTGCTCGTCATACTTAACGCATACGAGACATCTGGGTAAGTACAAATCATGGCATACATGATAGACCCTATTGCAGATGCATAAGAAATCTGATCCACGAAGTCCATTTCTTCCTTAGAAGAGGAGCATTGAGTCTTCGAAAGACTCACACCATGTGACATAGGTAGGAATCCCTTCTTCGAATTCTCCATGGTAAAACGTTTAAGCACCTTGTCAATATATGTACTCTGATTTAGACCAAGCAATCTTTTAGATCTATCTCTATAGATCTTAAGGCCTAAAATGTAGGCTGTTTCACCTAAGTCTTTCATTGAAAAATATTCTCAAGCCAAATCTTCACTGATTGAAGAGTAGGGATATCATTTCCAATGAGAAGTATGTCATCTACATACAATATGAGAAAGATGACTGTGCTCCCACTAACCTTCTTGTAGACACAAGGTTCATCTTCATTCTTAATGAAACCAAACGTTTTGATTACATCATCGAATCGAAGATTCCAGCTTCTAGAAGCTTGCTTTAATCCATAAATAGATCTTTGCAACTTACACACCTTTTCAATATTCTTTGGATCTACAAAACCCTCAGGTTGTGTCATATACACATCCTCGAGTAGATTTCCATTAAGAAATGCAGTTTTGACATCCATCTACCAGATCTTGTAATCATAATAAGCTGCAATAGCAAGCATGATCCGAATGGACTTGAGCATCACAACTGGTGAAAAGGTTTCATCATAGTGTATACCATGAATCTGCTTGAATCCTTTAGCCACCAATCTACCTTTATAGGTATGCATATAACCATCCATGTCTGTCTTCACTTTGAAGACCCACTTATACCTAATGGGTTTGATCCCTTCAGGTGGATCAACCAAAGTCCATACTTGGTTAGTGTACATGAATTCCATTTCGGATCTCATGGCCTCTAGCTATTTCTCAGAATCTGGGCCCTGTACAACTTCCTGATAAGATGTAGGCTCATTGAGACCAATAAACTCTACATCACCATAGTCAGACAAGAGAAAACAATATCTCTTCGGTTGACGACGAGTCCTATCAAATCTGCGTAGAGCTTGTTCTACTTGAACAGGTTGTTGCTCCACAACTTCTTGTGGGATAACAAAATTATGATCCACAACATCTTGTGGTACCTATTCAGTTTCCATCAAGGCGTCGGTGCTAGTTTGTGTATCTTGAATTTCTTCAAGATCGACAATACTCCCACTAGTTCTTCTAGAAATAAATTTCTTTTCTAGAAAGACATCAGTTCTGACAACAAACACTTTGCCTTGCATGGGATTATAGAAGTAATATCCCTTTGTTTCCTTGGGATATCATGTTGGTGCAATCATGCCCTGGAAGTTTCAATGTGTTAACAATTGTTTAAGTTTAGGTTAATATGTTGGATCTAACATGCATTGTGAGTTTGTAGGAGAAGTCCTTGCAGGTCGGAAGATCGGATGCAAGGCAAGAGAACTCCAAGAAGGTCGAGGACCAGATTCTTGGCAAAAGAGTCCTTGTAGGTCAGAAGATCGGATGCAAGGCAAGAGAAGTCCAAGAAGGTTGAGGATCAGATTCTTGGCAAAAGAAGTTCCTGCAGGTCAGAAGGTTGGATGCATGTAAATTCATTTATCAAAAATCGATTGGTAAATCAATTTAGACATGGCTGTGAGGTAGAATGCCTATGAATCGATCAGTCGATCGATTGGAAGAAAGCCAATCGATTGGCCGATCGATCGGGAAGCATCTGCGCGAAGCACAGAATGCTTCTGGATCGATCATCCGATCGATTGGGGTAAACCAATCGATCGAGCGATCGATCCAAGAAGTTTCTGTGTGAAGCACAGAATGCTTCTGGATCGATCATCCGATCGATTGGGGTAAACCAATCGATCGAGTGATCAATCCAGGAAGTTTCTGTGCGAAGCACAGAAACCTCCTGAATCGATCAGCCGATCGATTGAAGTCACTCAATCGATCGGCCGATCGATTCACAGAGACATTGCGATTCTACGATTCCACGCGCGAAGGTCTGAATCGATTCAAACACTGCCCCAATCGATTGAAGCTCAACGAAATAATCTACATTGATCTTGACGCGATGACTTCCAACGGATACTTGTGAATCGATTGAGATATAAACCCAATCGATTCACGGTGACGATTATGTGTGAAACGGCTAGTTTTCACGACATTTAAAAAGATGGAAGAAAAAGGAACAATATCATCTCAAAGAAAAACACTGTTCTATTGCTCTAATGTGATCAATCTTTGAAGTGCTCAAGATCTCTCGAGGGTTTGAAGTTAAGCTCTCGATCTCGCCACGTTTTCAAGTTCTACGCTGCAAGGAAGAAGTATTTCAAGTTTGCAATCTTTTCTTTCTTCTTCATTATAGTGGGTGTGATCTTTTTCTCTTGGAGAGGGAGAGTTGTAAGTCTTGTAAGGTTTCTCCACCTTCGGTGTCATTCTGAGAAGGAGAAGTTTGATAGTGGAAGGGTGACTGTGGTGTGGATCCTTGGACTAGTCACCTCCTTGAGGAGGTGGCTACCAAGTAAATACAAGAGTTAGCATTGTTTTCAAGTGTCCGCTGCGAAAGATTAAATTGATCAAGAAAACGAAGTGAGTCATTCACCCCCCCCCTCGAGCTCAACCGATCCTAACAAGTGGTATCAGAGCATTGGTTTGCTTTTGAGGATTCACCACCAAGAAAGTACAAGTTAAAGAACTACAAGATATCATTGAAGGAGGGACATAGTACTTCACGACCACCATTCTATGAAGATAGTAATTTCGCTTATTGGAAGAGACGCATGGAGCATTGTTTCATGATTGAAATTGACATGTGGTTCTCAATCACGGAGGGATTCACGACGCCAACCGAAAATGGAAAGATGCTTGAATCATCAAGGTGGACCGCTGAACAAAAATTGAAGGCTCAAGCAAATGCTAAGGCAATCATGACTCTCCAGTGTGGATTGAGTTCGGAACAACTCAACATGGTTAAACCTTTCAAAAGCGCCAAGGATTTATGGGATAAGCTCATTGAGCTAAATGAAGGCACCAAGGATTCAAGAATTGCAAAGAGAGATCTCTTGATAAATCAACTTTAAAATTTCACAATGAAGGATGGAGAAACGGTAAGTTCACTACATGGGAGATTCAAGGAACTATTAAATGGTCTTCATTCAGTTGGAGAGAGTGTGGAGAACCGGGATCTCATAAGGTATGCCCTAAAATCTTTTCCAAGAAACTCATTATGGTCATCCATGGTGGATGCCTATAAGGTTTCAAGGGATTTGTCAATAATAAAATTGGATGAATTATTTTGTGAACTTGAATTGCATGAGCAAGCTAACACAAGCCACAAAGAGAAAGGTATAGCCTTAGTTGCAGGTGAAAAGAGCAAAAAGAAGCACAAAGAAAAGAAGAAGGAGTCATCTTCAGAATCTGAGCGAGATAGTGATAATGATAGTGATGAAGAGCTATCATCAAGTGAAATGACAAACTTTGTTCGAAGAATGATGAGACATTCAAGGAAGTTTGACAAGAAGGATGCCAAAAAGATTTTCAATGATGAAAAGAGAAAAGGTAAATCTCTTGTGGATTCTAAGATTAAGACTGATGTAATTTGCTATGAATGCAAGAAAAAGGGGCACTACAAAATGGAGTGTCCAAAGTTGAGGAAGCAAGAGGAAAAGAGCAAGGAAAAGAAGAAGGCTTTGAAAGCCACATGGGATGACTCATCGTCAAGCTCATCGGAAGAAGATGAAAGGAAGAGCTCAAAGCACATGGCTCTCATGGCCTTAAGCCATGTTGAAGATAGTGAAGACGAAGATAGTCATGGAGAGGATGTGGAGTCTTCAAGTGAGTCATTATCTAGTGATGATGAGGTAATTTCTCCCAAGCTTGATAAGATGTATGCCACCATTGCATGCTTAACCAATGCACTAGCTAAATCAAAAGGGAAGGTTAAAAAATTACAAAATGAATTGAAATCACTTAAAAATGAAATTGTGTCATGTGAAATTTGCATGCTTCATGAAAATGACAAAAATAATGTTGATGATCTTAAAAAGGAAAATGCATCGTTGAAATTACAAGTTGATGACCTTAGAGGTGTTGGAGTGTATACTAAAAGTCTAGCTTTTGTATAAACATTTATAAGAATCACATTGGTCAAGTGTCTACATTTATATACCAAATGTAGATGTTCAATTAATTTATATTGTAGATAACATGGTGTGTGGTGTCACACACAGAGGATCATGTTATCAGCACCTTATAAATTATAAACAGTAGCTCACAACCAAGATGGAAAGGAACAAACCATTGGAAGGTCGTAGTGTAATTAGGTATTAGTTTATCTTAACTATATAATTACACTAGTACACTTAGAGTGTATTGAGCAGGATCATTTAAGGTAAGTTCTTTTTATACTGATTTAATAAAAGAACTAGACCTTAGTTATTATGGAAGTGTGTGCTCTTAATCCTAATATAATAACAAGCACATATATTTAATATTTATTTCTTTGACTTATCAAAGGGTGAGATTTAGTTCGATAAATCAAAATGCCCGATAAGTTGGGAAATGATGTTACTTATAGTGTGACTTGTTGATTATAGAAGGAAACTGTGTCCTAGTAATCTAGGTTGATAATGTCCCCAAGAGGAGCTCATAAAGATTGTCATGTTAAACCCTGCAGGTGGACTTAGTCCGACATGACGATAAGGTTGAGTGGTACTACTCTTGGACTAAGATATTAAATAAATGAGTTGTCAGTAACTCACTTAATTAGTGGACATTCGACATCTTAAACACAGGGAGACTAGCACACTCATAATAAGAAGGAGCCCAAAATGTAATTTGGGATTGATGCGGTAGTTCAATAATAGTTCTTTAGTGAAATGAATTATTATTGATGGAATTAAGTTGTGTGTTCGGGGCGAACACGAGAAGCTTAATTTCATCAGGAGACCAAAACCAATTCCTCCTCTCGGTCCCTATCGTAGCCTCTTATATATAGAGATTTATACCCACCACATACCCACCTTCTTACCCAACCTATAGGGGTCGGCCAAGCTAAGCTTGAAGCTCAAGCTTAGGGCCGGCCAAGCCTAAAGGTTGAGCCTTAAGGTGGTCGGCCAATAGCCTGGAGCCCAAGCTTAGGTGGTCGGCCACATCATATTAAAAAGGGATTTTTATTAAAATTATTTCTTATGTGGATATCATGGTTTTAAAAGAGAGTTTGAAATTTAAATCTTTCCTTTTATAGCTTTCTACAAAAGTTTAAGAAAAGATTTAAAATCTTTCCTTATTTGTAGATTAAAAGGTGGATTTTAAATTTTAAGAAAACTTTCCTTTTTAACCATGTTCATGATTTAAAAGAGAGTTTAAAAATTAAATATTCTCTTTTATTAGTTTCTACAAAAGATTAAGAAAAGATTTGATATCTTTCCTTATTTGTAGATTGAAAAGAGATTTTAATTTTTAGAGATAACTTTCCTTTTTGGAAATTATCCACATGTTTAAAAGAAAGATTTTAATTTATAAAATTTCCTTTTTATAATCCACCATGAAGAGATAAATTATTGGAGAATTTTTTTTTATAAATTTCCGGAAACAAATTAGGAAGTTTTAATTTTTGTTAAAACTCTCCTTGTTTTGGGGAAATAAGTGGCCGACCATTGAAATTGAAAAAGGAATTGATTTTAAATCAATTAAAATTTATTTTTCATGACAAAGGAATTAAGGAAGTTTTTATTAAAATTTCCTTATTTGCCAAGACCAAGGAATATAAAAGAGGGGGTAGAGGTGCCTTCATGGCTAACAACTCTATTCTTTTCTTCCTCTCTTTTTCTCCTTGGTGTGGCCGGCCCTTAGAGGCTCTCCCTCTCCTTTTCTCTTCTTCTCTAGTGGCCGATTTTATCCCCTCTTGGAGCTCTTGATGGTGGTCGGTTCAAGCTAGGAGAAGAAGGAGAGAAAGGAGGTTTTGTTTCTTGCATCCCTTGGAGCTTGGTGGTGGTGGCCGGACCTCTACTTCTCATGGAGAATTCTTGGTGGCCGAATCTAGCTTGGAGAAGAAGGAGCTTGGTGGTTCTCGTCTCGGAAGATCGTTGCCCACACAACGCCCGAGATAAAAAGAGGAATACGGTAGAAGATCAAGAGGTTATTTTGCTTACAAAGAAAGGTATAACTAGTAATTGTTTTCCGCATCATACTAGTTTTCTTTTTATAGTTATTTATAGAAATACCAAACACAAGAGGCATATGATTCTAGAGTTTTCAAAATAGTTTTTTCGAGTTTGTGTTTTCTTCTTTTTCGAATTTGTGATTCGATTGTTCTTTTTGGTTAACCTAGAGTTATTTAAGGAAATAAATATTAGCTTTCCTTAAAAGGTTTTGCCTAGGCGGTGGTGGTTGCTCCCATATCCAAGAAGGCCATGTGCCTCGTCATGCAGTCCTGGAAGCCAATTTTGGAAATTAATATTTATGGAATTAATAACTTAGGTAGATTTGAATCAATAGTGTTAAGTTCCGCTTGCGATTCAAATTTAAACCATTAAGAACAGATAAGTTAAATTTGGAATCAATGATGTTAAGTTCCATCTGCGATTCCTAATTTAACTTCTAAAGAACACAATAGGTTATTTAAGGAAAGGTTCGACACTTGTACAAAAATTTTTGTACAGTGGAACCGGTACGATTTTCTTAGGACTAACCAACAATTGGTATCAGAGCTAGGGTTTGCCTCTGTGTGTTTGGTTTTCAAATAGGTTATGCACATGTCATACATAATTTAGGCAGGATAATAGTAGGATGTGCTAACTTTGTGGTTGCATGCTCCAACTATTATGGCATATTTTTATTGTGTGTGATTGGACCCTTGGACATGTCAAGGGCATTTAATTGTGTGTGCATGATTGTAAAATTAAATACAGCAGGAGCTGTATTAGTTATTAGGATTTTACATTTTTTTTGTTCGATCTAGAATACATGTACATTCCATTTATGGAATATAGGATCGATATATGTAAAATTCGATATTTGTCGTGGATCGGATTCTTGCGAGGCGTGGTACTTTTGGAGCACCATAGGCGCAGCGGAATAAGAAGCAAGATGGATGCGACGACTCGACCCGATGGCGATGGCTAAAGATGGAAGCAGCTAGAGTTGGAGCACACGGAAGATAGTGACAGAAAAGGCCATAATAGTTGGAAAAATAATTTCCATATTTATTGCTTTTATTTACTGTGATGTGTGTGTGCATGTAATGTATGCTAGCATAGGTTAAAATTCCTCACCTTAAATAACTAAGTGGGAGAGGGATTAGTATATTAATCCCACGGTCTCCATTACTAGTTTGTAAGTAATGCAACAAGCTTGCGTGTTGGCTCTGAGTGCCTCCCTCCACAACGGATGAGTTTGTTTGTGGATCACTAGATCAAACTTCCTTAATGGATGGTTATAGGAAGTTATTTAGGATGTGTGTGATCTTCTCTAACTGAAGGGGCACAATTCTATTTAATGGACTTAGTATCAAGTAATGGTATACACTTAGACACATTTAATAGTATCCTCCCCAACGGAGTCACTGCTATCACTTGTGTGACCAAAGGGAAACCAACTATTAATTTGTCATAAAACTAGGGTGACAAGATAATAAAATTAATGGGTTAAAATCCCTCTTACAAATAATTGATTTTGTATACGTCCACACTAACGTGGCATACAAGATTAACGGTGTTTGAGATAATTTTATTCGTCATAAAGTTAGGTTGACAAGATAGTTAATGGGTAAAATCCTCCTTTTACAAATGATGATTTTGTATACGTCCACACTAACGTGGCATGCAAAATTCACGGTGTTTTGAGGTGTTGGTAAATTTAAATAGTATTGTTAGAGGAATCAATATTATTTTAAATTTAGAGTCTTGACCTAATATTTGATCAAAGATAGATCAACTATTAATTTTATTTGTCATAGGTTGACAAGATAATAAAATTAATGGATAAAATCTCTTTTTAGAATTTGTATACGTCCACACTAACATGGCATACAAAATTCACGGGGATTTTGAAATGCTGGTCTTGACCAAATAATTTTGTGATTCTTAGGTTTTCAAATGTTAGTCAATCCCTTAGCTGTTATACTAGAAAATTCTGATCAGAGAATTCTGACTTTGTTAGAAAGAATTGTGGACCGATCAGAGAAGATCCTGATCGGTCCAGGGAAGTCTGGATCGGTCATTGGACCGATCCAGGGCAGTGTGGATCGGTCTGGTGACCGATCCAGTGGAGTCCTGATCGGTCTGGTGACCGATCAGAGCGTGCCAAAATGCTGATTTTCGACTGTTGTCTGAAATTTCAGCTATGGAAGTTGGTGCTTTAGATTTCTAAAGGGTTGAAACTCTCCAAGACATTGTTGGTGCAATGGTCAAGGAGGAGTTGACCTTTAGGGGGAGTTTTACCTAATGGTCAAGGAGGAGTTCACCTTTAGGGGGAGTTTTACCTAATGGTCAAGGGGGAGTTGACTTTTAGGGGGAATTTTTGCTCGTCAAGTTTTTTTTGATAAGTGATTATCACTAAGTTGATTGTTGATTTTATTATCAAGGGGGAAATTAAGGGTTTCAATGAAAGGTATGGGACTTTCATTAGGAAGAAACTCTTGACCTTGATTCACTCTTTTTGATGTGTGTCAAAAAGGGAGAGAATGTCCAGAGAATGTTCAAGGAAGAACATTGGAGTTTGGGGAGAATGTTCAGAGAATGTTCAAGGAAGAACATTGGAGTTTGGGGAGAATGTTCAGAGAATGTTCAAGGAAGAACATTGGAGAACTATTGGAAAACCTAAGTTAGGTTATCAGGTTAACCTAACTTGATTATAGTTTTTGTTAAACATCAAAAAGGGGGAAATTGTTGGTGCAACCTTAGGTCAAGGTTGACCTGGGTGACCCGACTCGAGTTGACCTGACTCGAGGTATATTTTGATGTTTGACAAGAATAGAGAAGTTATATTTTGATGTTTAGGAACTTGAGGGATTGTGGGTGCAACCTTTTGTCAAGGTTGACTTGGTTGACCCGACTTGAGTTGACCTGATTCGGGAAAAGTCCAAGTATGGAGACTTGGCACGGAAAAGTCCAAGCAGGGAGCTTGGCACGGGAAAAGTCCAAGCAGGGAGCTTGGCACGGGGAAAAGTCCAAGTATGGAAGCTTGGCATGGGAGGTCGGAGAGGGCTCGGTAGCTCGTTCTCTGGACTGGATGGAGTCGGAGAGGGCTTGGTAGCTCGTTCTCCAGACTAGGTCAGAGAGGGCTCGGTAGCTCGTTCTCCGGACTAGGTCAGAGAGGGCTCGGTAGCTCGTTCTCCGGACTAGGTCAGAGAGGGCTCAGTAGCTCGTTCTCCGGACTAGGTCAGAGAGGGCTCGGTAGCTCGTTCTCTGGATTGGATGGAGTCGGAGAGGGCTCGGTAGCTCGTTCTCTGGACTAGGTCAGAGAGGGCTCGGTAGCTCGTTCTCTGGACCGGACGAAGTCGGAGAGTGCTCGGTAGCTCGTTCTCCGGACTAGGTCAGAGAGGGCTCGGTAGCTCATTCTCTGGACCGGACGTGGAAGTCGGAGAGGGCTCGGTAGCTGGTTCTCTGGACTAGGTCAGAGAGGGCTCAGTAGCTTGTTCTCTGGACCGGACGTGGAAGTCGGAGAGGACTCGGTAGCTCGTTCTCCGGACTAGGTCAGAGAGGACTCTGGTAGGCTTCGCTTTAAGGTTGGGAAATTGGATCGGTCTGGCCGATCGGTGTCTATGGGTATCGGATCGGTCTGGCGACCGATCCGATGACTCTTGATTCTCCTTGTGGGTCATATGATCGGTCGATGACCGATCGGTAACAACAGTTTGGGGAAGGAATAGGAGGATCGGTGCGTGGACCGATCCACCTATCTTTGATTGGTCCTGAGACGATCGGGCTCTGCAACCAACTCTGTGAGAGTTGGGATTGTCTGAGGCCGATCGGCCTAGGGCCTGATCGGTCCACGACCGATCAGATCTATCTGGATCGATCGGGGTGGAGCCTGATCGGTCCAGCTAGCAGATGAGTCTGGCGGCTAGATTTCTGTGTCTGTGTCTTCTTCTTCGTAGGTTCATATAAATCAAGAGGTGGAGGGCCTCTACAGTGCGACTGACTTCTTCTTGCTCCTGCGATCTGAGCTTTGCTGAGCTCTCCACTGCTGAAGCTTCGTGTGAGCTTCCCTCGGCTGGACTCCAACTAACCAGTTGTTGCTGTTGTTGGCATCCGTGAAGTGGTTGCTTCATCACCAATCGACGAGAAGGCAAGCAAACTAGTGTTTTTACATTCATATTGTTCTTGGCTTCTTGCTTTATCTTTGTACTCCGATCTTGCTGTTGCAAGAGAGATTGTGGCGAGGTTTCTCTACCCTGAAGGAGTTTTTATTAGCCGGTTTTCCGGGGTCTCATCCACCGACGGATTGATAGGATTCGTCCATCTTATGGACACGCCGAGGAGTAGGAGTATCATCTCCGAACCTCGTTATATCATCGTGTTTGAGGTTTGATATTCTCCTGTTTCGTTTCTATCTTTTATTTTCGTTGCGCTAACTAAAATTGTAGGAAGAAACGTGAATTTGGGGTCGGCTATTCACACCCCCCTCTCTAGCCGCCTCCGAAGGTCTTAACAAGTGGTATCAGAGCGAGGTCGCTCTTCGTCGGATTAACACCCGGGGGAGCACGAGCTAGAGAATGGATCAACTTGGAGAAGACGTCACGATTCCACCCTTCTACGATCGCGACGACTTCGCGTATTGGAAGGTAAGAATGAAGTATTGTCTTATGACTAACCTAGTAAATTGGAATTGTGTACAAGTAGGTTTTATTCCTCCGGTGGATAAAGAAGGAGAACCTCTCGAGAAGAAGAAGTGGACGAAGGAACAAATCCACCAATCCATAATCAACGACGAGGTAACGAAAATCTTTGAATTTTCATTACCTAATGATATCTTGTGTAAGATAGGTGGATACAACAATGCCAAGGAGTTATGGAACAACTTGGCTAAGTTCCATGAGGAGAGTTCCAATTCAAGTCATGAAGAGGAGTCAAGTGAGTCAAGTAGCTCACATCATGGAGGTATGGAATTAGAAGTTGAGGGCTACTCAACATCTAAGGAAGAAGAGGAGGAGAGTTCTTCTTCAAGACTGGAGCAAGAAGAAGAAGCATCTACCTCCGAAAGGGATGATGGAGAGAGCTTATATCCATCCTTAACCCTAGGTAACTCAAGGAACTTAATTTCAAGTAAATTACATATAATGTGCTTTGAGTGTAGGGAATATGGGCATTACAAAAGTAAATGTCCAAAGAGGATTAGGAAGACTCCACCGGCACCAAAAGTCAAGGAAGCCGAAGTCCCGATACGCAAGGGCAAGGAGCACATGGTGTGCTTCCAATGCAAGCAAAGGGGACATTATAGGAGTCAATGTCTAAGGGGGAGGCAACCTCACAAGGACAAGAGACCAAGCACATCTATGGGGGGAGCTAAGGCAAACCCTAAGGTATCCTTTAAGGCACATTCTTGCAATTCTAATAGGACACATGCTAGTAGTTTTATTGCAATTGTCAATAATGATAAGCATGATAACCATAGAAACCGATACATGTGCTTAGGTGCCAAACATGTTAGCCTAGATAAGGACAATGCTAGAAATGCCAACCCTAGAGTTAACTCATCTAAGGTTAAGGAAAACCTAGATAGGAATCCCAAAACAACTAGACATATACCTAGGAATACCTCAAAGAAAAATGGAAAATTAAAGCTTGAGGTATTAAAGAAGGAAAATCAAGTCTTGAGGTCAAGACTTGACACTTTAGAAAAGGCTCTTAAAAATTTGGAGAAGTCAACTCTAGGGTCTAAGGGTCAAAAATCAAAGCCCAAGGACATGAGAGGTTTGGGTCACAAACCTAAGTCTCAAGTGGCCAAGCCCGCTTATCATAATGTTCCATTCGATTATGGAACAAGACCTAGGGCTAAGAAGACCATCACCAAGGTCACAAGGGGAGTCACCCCTAGAGTTGATCTTGATGAATCCCAAATGACCAAGGCTTTAAAGCCTAGGAGGGTCATTAGGAGGGTTGCTAGGGAAGTCATCCCTAATGAATATTTAGTGAACCCAATGAGCTCAAATAGGTATTGGGTTCCTAGGAGCGTGATTCCTACACGCTAGATGGTTTAGGGTGTGCCAACCTTAATTGGATAGGTAGTTAACATACTCATGGCAAAAGGTGGCATTTTAGGAATTTTCAAGGTGTAATCAAGCCTTGAAAATGAAATTAAAAATTATTCCTAAGGTGATTAGGATGTGCCAACCACATTTGAGGAGTTTTCTAGGGTCAATCTAATTGGCACATAGTGATCTAAAAATCTTTAGTATATGATTTTAGGTCTATTACACTTAGGAATATAGAATTTATGGTAAAATGATCAAAATTATCAAAAATGGCAACTAAGGCTAGAATTAGATATTTTCTATACCTTTATATGTTATTTGTCATACATTGTTTGTCATATGCCATGTCATGACATCATATTTAAGTTATTATCATTTGAAATGTCATGATAATACTTAGGTTAGTTATATGTCATGCCTTATTTAAGTTTCATACTTTATGTCATGACATCATGACATTGGTGTTAGGACCTTCGGATGCGGCTAGAGAGGGGGTGTGTGAATAGCCGACCTCAAATTTGCGTTTCTTTCTACAAATCAAGTTAGCGCAGCGGAAAAATAACAACAGAAACGTAAATGGAGAAATCAAACCTCAAGCACAGCGATATAACGAGGTTCGGAGATGATACTCCTACTCCTCGGTGTGTCCGTAAGGTGGACGAAGCCTATCAATCCGTCGGTGGATGAGACCCCGGATAACCGGCTAATATGAACTCCTTCTGGGTGGAGAAACCTCGCCACAATCTCTTGTAACAGCAAGATAGGAGTACAAGAAAGAAAGCAAGAAACAAAAAGCAATACGAATGTAAAACACTTTGCCTTCTCGTCGACGGGAGTCCGTTGATGAAGCAACAACTTCATGGATGCCCAACAGCAGCTGAACCAGCCGAAGGAAGCTCACTCGAAGCTTCAAGAAGTATGAGCTCAGCAAAGCTCAGTAAGAGCAGAAGGAACCAGGAAGAAGCAGTTATTCCACTGTAGAAGCCCTCGACCTCTTTATAACCTGCATCTGCTCACCTGGCGACAGAGTTCTGTGAAGAAGACGGAGATAGCCGTTGTGACTCAACGGCTATGCCTGGACCGATCACCTGATCGGTCCAGGAGATCCCTGATCGGTCCACAGACCGATCAGGCTAAGCCTGGACCATATCCTGATCGGTCCAGGAGGGATCTGATCGGTCCCTAGACCGATCGGTCCTCTCTCCTTTTCCTGCATGTTGCTTCGATCGGTCTCGGACCGATCAGATAACTCCTGATACCACCGATTGGTTCTGATCGGTGCGGCCGATCAGCGTATCGTGGATCGGTCACGGACCGATCCGGGTTTAAGCTACCGACCCTAAACGCTCACGGTCTGAGCGATACCTCTCGGCCTAGTCGGAGAACGAGCTCACAGGCCCTCTCCGGCCGTCCGGTCGGACCCGGCCCTCTCCCCTCGACCTAGTCCGGAGAACGAGCTACCAAGCCCTCTCCGACTTCGTGCGGTCCGGAGAGCAGCTCTGGGCCCTCTCGGCTTAGTCAGGAGGCAGTTGCCGAGCCCTCTCCGGCTTGTGGGTCCGGAGGCAGGCTCCGAGGCCCTCTCGACCTAGTCAGGAGGCAGTGCCGAGCCCTCTCCGGCTTGTCGGTCGGAGAGCAGGCTGGGCCCTCTCGACCTAGTCAGGAGGCAGGCTCTGGAGCCCTCTCGGGCCGTGGGTCCGGAGAGCGAGCTCCGGGCCTCTCTAACCTAGTCCGGAGAACGAGCTACCGAGCCCTCTCCGACTTCGTCCGGTCCAGAGAACGAGCTACCGAGCCCTCTCCGACTTCATATGCCAAGCTTCCATACTTGGACTTCTCCCGTGCCATGCTTCCTGCTTGGACTTTTCCGTGCCAAATCTCCATACTTGGACTTTTCTCGTGCCAAGCTCCCTGCTTGGACTTTTTCGTGCCAAGTCTCCATACTTGGACTTTTCCCGTGCCAAGTCTCCATACTTGGACTTTTCCGTGCCAAGTCTCCATACTTGGACTTTTCCCGTGCCAAGCTCCCTGCTTTGTCTTTTCCGTGCCAAGTCTCTATACTTGGACTTTTCTCGTGCCAAGCACCCTGCTTGGACTTTTCACCAGATGTTGACCTATCTGGATTTTCCTTGCCTGGCTTCACTCACCAGGACTTTCCAACTGCCTGGCTTCACTCACCAGGACTTTCCCTTGCCTGGCTTCACTCACCAGGACTTTCCAATCCGGCTTCACTCACGGGACTTTCCCTTGCAGCTTTACTCACGGGACTTTCACTGGCTTCACTCAGGATTTTCCAGATCAGGTCGACTCACCTCGGGTCAACCAGGTCAACCTTGACCAAAGATTGCACCCACAATCTCCCAAGTTTGTATTCTGTCAAACATCAGAATACAACTTTTCTATTCTCGTCAAACATCAGAATAGGACTTTTCTATTCTCGTCAAACATCAGAATAGAGCTTTTCTATTCTCGTCAAACATCAACCAGGTCAACCTTGACCTAAGGTTGCACCAACAATCTCTCCCTTTTTGATGTTTGACAAAACCATGAACAAGTTAGGTTAACCCGAAAACCTAACTTAAGTTTCCCAATATTCTTCCTTGAACATTCTCCCCAAACTCTAATGTTCTTCCTTGAACATTCTTTGGATATTCTCCCATTCTCCCCCTTTTTGACACACATCAAAAAGAGTGAATCAAAGTCAAGAGTTTCTTCCTAATGAAAGTCCCATACCTTTCATTGAAACCTTAATTTCCCCCTTGATACTAAAGTCAACAATCAACTTAGTGATAATCCCATATCACTCAAGTCTTTAGAGTAAAAACTCTCCCTTGACTAATATGTAAAACTCCCTCTTGACCATTGCACCAACAATGTCTTGGAGAGTTTCAAACCTTTAGAAATCCAAAACACAAACTGTGTTTTAACTTTCAGCTGAAATTTCAGATAACACAGTCGAAAATCAGCATTTTGGCACGCCCGATCGGTCACCAGACCGATCAGGAGCTCCCTGGATCAGTCCAGTGACCGATCCAGCATCCCCTGGACCGATCAGGGAACCTCCTGATCGGTCACACATCTGATTTCTGAATTTCTTCCTCCCGAAATTCAGAAACCCCTACAAAATTACAGAAAATTCCAAAAATTATAAAATTTTGAGGATACATTCCTCATAACATATACTATCATGGAAAAATAGTTTTCTATGAAAATAACTTCCATTTTCAAATCTTGATACAAAGTTTAAAAACTTTGAAATAGTTCAAGTTTACCTCAACTTTGTATCAACTTGCTCAATGATGCTATCACTAGAAAAGCTTCATCAAGGTTTTTCAAATCAATTTTGAAATGATTTTAAACCATTCAATTTTGGACCACAATCTTAGGGCTAAGTGTACATGACTTGTACACAAGCTTTCCCTATGATCCTCCATTTTGAATTAGGCTCATCTAGGTACAAGAACTATGCACCTTGATCCTAACTCATGATCCTAATATCTCACACACATCTAAGGTGTATCAAACACATCCAAGTCAATTTTGATGTGAGATATAGTTTAGGTCATCTTAATCTAAGTTCTCATGCATTTTCTAAACAACAATTTGATCTCCATATCAAATTGTGTTTTTATCCTTAAATCAAATTAATTGATAAATGCAAGAGATGATGACATGACATAAAATAATATCATAAGTAAAAACATGTGCCAATGTCATGATGTCATGTCATAAAGTATGAAACTTAAATAAGGCATGACATATAGCTAACCTAAGTATTATCATGACATTTCAAATGATAATAAATTAAATATGATGTCATGACATGGCATATGGCAAACAATACATGGAAAATAATATATAAAGGTATAGAAAATAGCTAATTCTAGCCTTAGTTGCCATTTTTGATAATTTTGATCATTTTGTCATAAATTCTATATTCCTAAGTGTAATAGACCTAAAAACATATACTCAAGATTTTTAGATCACTATGTGCCAATTTGATTGACCCTAGAAAACTCCTCAAATGTGGTTGGCACATCCTAATCACCTTAGGAATAATTTTTAATTTTATTTTCAATGCTTGATTACACCTTGAAAATTCCTAAAGTGTCACCTTTTGTCATGAATAGATTAACTACCTATTCAATTAAGGTTGGCACACTCTAATCCATCTAGCGTAATGGAATCATGCTCTTAGGAACCCAATACCTATTTGAGCTCATTGGGTTCACTAAATATTCACTAGGGATGACTTCCCTAGCAACCCTCCTAATGACCCTCTTAGGCTTTAAAGCCTTGGTCATTTGGGACTCATCAAGATCAACTCTAGGGGTGACTCCCCTTGTGACCTTGGTGATGGTCTTCCTATCCCTAGGTCTTGTTCCATAATCGAACGGAACATTATGGTAAGTGGGCTTGACCACTTGAGACTTAGGTTTATAACTCAAACCTCTCATGTCCTTGGGCTTTTGCTTTTGATCCTTAGACCCTAGAGTTGACTTCTCTAAATTCTTAAGGGCCTTTTCTAAATTGTCAAGTCTTGACCTCAAGACTTGATTTTCCTTTTCTAATACCTCAAGTTTCAATTTGTCATTTTTCTTTGAGGTATTCCTAGGCATATGTCTAGTTATTTTGGGATTCCTATCTAGGTTTTCCTTAACCTTAGATGAGTTAATTCTAAGGTTAGCATTTCTAGAATTGTCCTTACCTAGGCTAACATGTTTGGCATCTAAGCACATGTATTGATTTCTATTGTTGTCATGCCTATCTTTATTGACAATTACAACAAAACTACTATTAACATGTGTCTTATTCAAATTGCAAGAATGTGCCTTAAAGGTTACCTTAGGGTTTGCCTTAGCTCCCCCTATCGATATGTTCGGTCTCTTGTCCTTGTGAGATTGCCTCCACCTCGGACATTGGCTCCTATAGTGTCCCCTTCGCTTGCATTGGAAGCACACCACGAGCTCCTTACCCTTGCGTATCGGGACTCCGGCTTTCTTGACCTTTGGCGCCGGTGGAGTCTTCCTAATCCTCTTTGGACATTTACTCTTGTAATGCTCAAATTCCCTACACTCAAAGCACATTATATGTAATTTACTTGAAATTAAATCGCTTGAGTTACCTAGGGCTGAGGATGGATGTAAGCTCTCTTCTTCATCCCTTCCGGAGGTAGAAGCTTCTTCTTGCACCAATCTTGAAGAAGAACTCTCCTCCTCTTCTTCCATAGATGTCGAGTAGCCCTCAACTTCTAATTCCTTACCTCCATGATGTGAGCTACTTGGCTCACTTGACTCCTCTTCATGACTTGAATTGGAGCTCTCCTCATGGAACTTAGCCAAGTTGTTCCACAACTCCTTGGCATTGTTGTATCCACCTATCTTACACAAGATATCACTAGGTAATGAAAATTCAAGGATTTTCGTTACCTCGTCGTTGATTGTGGATTGGTGGATTTGTTCTTTCGTCCACTTCTTCTTCTCGAGAGGTTCTCCTTCTTTATCCACCGGAGGAATAAAACCTACTTGTACACAATTCCAATTTGCTAGGTTAGTCATAAGAAAATACTTCATTCTTACCTTCCAATACGCGAAGTCGTAGCACTCGTAGAAGGGTGGAATCGTGATGTCTTCTCCGAGTCGATCCATTCTCTAGCTTGTGCTCCCCCGGGTGTTAATCCGACTAAGAGCAACCTTGCTCTGATACCACTTGTTAGGATCTTCGGATGCGGCTAGAGAGGGGGGGTGTGAATAGCCGACCTCAAATTTGCGTTTCTTTCTACAAATCAAGTTAGCGCAGCGGAAATACAAGGTAGAAACGTAAATGGAGAAGATCAAACCTCAAACACGATGATGTAACGAGGTTCGGAGATGATACTCCTACTCCTCGGCGTGTCCGTAAGGTGGACGAAGCCTATCAATCCGTCGGTGGATGAGACCCCGGATAACCGGCTAATATGAACTCCTTCTGGGTGGAGAAACCTCGCCACAATCTCTTGCAACAGCAAGATAGGAGTACAAGAAAGAAAGCAAGAAACAAAAAGCAATACGAATGTAAAAACACTTTGCCTTCTTGTCGACGGGAGTCCGTTGATGAAGCAACAACTTCACGGATGCCCAACAGCAGTTGAACCAGCCGAAGGAAGCTCACTCGAAGCTTCAAGAAGTATGAGCTCGTAAAGCTCGATGAAGCGAAGGAACGGAAGAAGTAGTTATTCCCTTGTGAAACCCTCGACCTCTTTATACACTTTTGCTCACTGGCGGCGAGTTCTGCGAAGAAGGCGGAGATAGCGTTGTGACTCAGCGGCTATGCGGACCGATCACTTGATCGGTCCGGAGATCTGATCGGTCCGAGACCGATCGGGCTAACTGGATCGATCGGACCATATCACGATCGGTCCGGGAGGATCTGATCGGTCACTGGACCGATCGGTCCTTCTCTCCTTTTCCTCATGTTGCTTCACGATCGGTCTCGGACCGATCGGATAACTCTGATACCACCTTGGTTGGTTCTCGATCGGTCGTGACCGATCAGTATCGTGGATCGGTCACGGGACGATCCATGTTTAAACTCGGCCTAAACCCTACACGGTCACGAGCGATACCCTCTCGACCTAGTCGGGAGAGCGAGCTCTGGGCCTCTCGGGCGTCGGTCCGGAGAGCGAGCTCTGGGCTCTCTCGACCTAGTCAGGAGAACGAGCTACAGGCCCTCTCCGGCTTGTCGGTCCGGAGAACGAGCTCAGAGCCCTCTCGACCTGGTCAGGAGAGCAGCTACAGGGCCCTCTCCGACTTCGTCGGTCAGAGAGCGAGCTGAGGCCCTCTCGGCCTAGTCAGGAGAGCAGTGCCGAGCCCTCTCCGACTTCGTCCAGTCCAGAGAACGAGCTACCGAGCCCTCTCTGACCTAGTATGGAGAACGAGCTACCGAGCCCTCTCCGACTTCGTCCGGTCCAGAGAACGAGCTACCGAGCCCTCTCTGACCTAGTTCGGAGAACGAGCTGCCGAGCCCTCTCTGACTTCGCATGCCAAGCTTCCATACTTGGACTTCTCCCGTGCCAAGCTTCTTGCTTGGACTTTTCCGTGCCAAGTCTCTGTTGGAACCCCGAGGTGTTTTGATGTGATCAAACCAAGTTAAGTTAGGTCCTGCGTTGTTTAACCCTTGTGTCTAAGTGTACAGGAACTTAGGAACACAGGAAGTCGAGCGGAAGACGCGGCTAG
The DNA here is from genome assembly GCF_018446385.1 of Zingiber officinale. Lineage (NCBI taxonomy): Eukaryota > Viridiplantae > Streptophyta > Magnoliopsida > Zingiberales > Zingiberaceae > Zingiber > Zingiber officinale. The sequence goes on from NC_055986.1 coordinate 56,198,742, forward strand.
CGAGAAGGACGGCACGGGAAAGAGCCGACGGGCTCGGTGCATCCGAGGGACGAGGTGTCCGCGGAAGAGTACACCGGTGGACGAGAAGAACGTGCTAGGTTGACAAAAGCAAGGAAGGAGACACTCGAGGAGAAACATGGGTTCGGGTGAGCCCTATTCGGATGGCCAAGATCACCCAAGCGATCGGAGAAGGCTTTGGACCAGTCAGCACAAGGCTAACTGATTCTGGAACCTGGACCACCAGGGTGCCCTAAGGCTGCCTTGATGTTGTGGATCAACTTCCGGGTCCCCGTTAGCAATTGTTCAAACGCCCAGAGTCAAACTCGATCTGAACGTTGGGGGATAAAGTTTTATCCCCCCAGGGCGCCCGGAACCCTTCCAGGCGCCCCGACCAAGGCTATAAATATAGCCTTGGTCCAGAAGCAAATCAATTAATCAGAACGACGAACTTGTAATCAACTTCTGTGTGCTTTACTTTTCTTCTTGTACGTTCAACGCTGTAAGAGGCTACTCCGCCCAGAGGAGAATCAGATAGTGCGCTTTCTTTGCCTTGGATTAGCAATCCTCTGATTGCAAACCAAGTAATTCCTCTGTGTCTATTTTCTGTTTTAATTAGTCTCTGCTTTTTAATTACAAGTTCTTTTAAGTTAGTTGAATATCCGAGAAGGGTTTTTGTTTTATTTTGTAGGGCAATTCACCCCTCCCCTCTTGCCGGCCTCCAAAGGGACCTACAAGTGGTATCAGAGCCAGGACGCTTCAGGAGGACTAACCGCCGATCGAAGCAACAAAGATGGCCGGACCAAGCATCGTTCCACCAAAATTCGAGGGGAACTTCACAGACTGGAAGCGTCGTATGGAGGTATTTCTAAAAACCGAGATTGAAATTTATTTCATTATGAAATACGGTTTTGTAGCTCCAACAAATCAGAACGGTGAAGAAAAAGAAGAAAGCAATTGGACAAAAAAAGAGCAGAATGAGTTCGTAGCAAACAGCCGTGCGGAACATCACCTGCTAAGCGTATTACCGCCTCAGGAAGTAAACCGCATCGGAAGCTACTCATCAGCTAAAGAACTTTGGAATAAGTTTCTAGAACTCCACGAAGGCACATCCGAAGCGAAGCTCGCTAGAAGGGACATCCTCCGAAACAAACTAATGAACATCCGCTTGGAGAAAGGTGAGAAAGTAGCCGGTCTACATGCAAAGTAAAAGAACTAGTTATTGGTCTCGAGAACCTCGGTGAAAAGGTAACAAATCGGGCGCCTTACGCTCGCACTCAACGCCTTTCCCGAACTCCAGTGGGCGTCAATAATCGGCGCTACTACATCTCAAAGGACACGGAGGTAAGTACATTAGGAATGTTTTCCACTCTTGAATTACGAAACTAGATGTGCGAGGGCGACAAAGGATACAACCCGGACTATGGCGAACACAACTCGGAAGGATGAACTCGAGTCGAGACTCGAAGGCGATCAAGAAGCGCACATGGTAAGAAATTTTAAAAAATTCTTTAGGTCTAATAAATTTAAAATGAGAATAAAAAGAATCAAAAAGGAGGAAGAAAGGTGCGATGCTACCAGTGTCGGAAGGAGGGACACATAAGAGAAGAGCCCGAACTCAAAAGGACAAAAGGAAGTCTCCCAAGAAACACAACCTAAAAGCAACTTGGGATGACACTTCTTCATCGAATCGAAGCTCAAGAATACGCCGGATAGCGATGGCAAGCTACGATGGACAAAGTATATCGAATCGAGCAACGATGAAGAGGCGACCTCGGATGAAGGCGTGAGCGGGGGAGATCGGGCTTTAAGTCGACATGGTAAGTGAGGTATGCCTCTTGCCCCGATCAACTTTACTGGCATTAAGGCAATGACTAAATCCATGTATAAATTAGAAAAGAAAATGCCAAATTTAAAAATGAAATTTTGGAAACAAAAGGAATTTTAGCAAAATCATGTCTAATAGAGGATTTTGATAAATTGAAAATTCACAATGAAAAACTAAAAGAAGAAATAGAAAGATTGAAAAAATATAAAAGTTCAAATATTTCTACTTTTAGAAATTATAGAGGTTTAAATTGGTATTATAGATTTCATCAAAGTTAAATTAGAAATATATCAAAAATCTATGTACCTAGAAAATACTTGGTTAACCCTGTAGGTAGGAACCTCTACTGGGTTCCAAAAACCTATTTAATTTAACTTAGCATTTTCAGCAAGGAAATTAAACGACTAATTTCATTATAAGGCTTTGTCTAAGGAAGTGGTTGTTGCTCCAATAACCAAGAAGGCCTAGTGCCTCGCCACGACCTGGAAGCCAAGTATCGAAATGAAAAGTTTAATTGACTAACTGAAAAAGCATTAATTTAATTTACCTAATGTTTTAAAAGAGTTATTCAATTTGTGTTAGAAAATATCTAAAATTAATTTAAAAAAAAAATTATTAAAATAATTTTTTTAATTAACTTAGAAAATTTCTGAAAATTATTGACTTAGATATTTTTTTAAATTAACTTATAAATTTTTCTATGAATATTGGCTTAGACATTTTCCTTTGAAAATTGCCTTAGAAATCTTTTATGAAATTAAATAAAAGATATTCTGAATATTGACTTAGATTTTTTTTAAACTAAATATTCTCTTGTGAAACATTGCCTTAGAAATTAATATTAATTGCCTTAGAAAGTTTTATGAAAATTCACTTAAAATTTTTTTTAGACTTGTTTAAAGAACCCCTATTTTTAATGTGATCAAAGGGGGAGAAGTATGTTAAATCTAGGGGGAGGTAGATAAACTTTTTATGAAAAATCTTAACTTGTTTTTATTACCCCTATTACAAATAAATTGTTTTTATTGCATCTGTTTTTCCCTAGCTTAACTTGGGTTGCTCACATCAAAAAGGGGGAGATTGTTGGAACCCCGAGGTGTTTTGATGTGATCAAACCAAGTTAAGTTAGGTTCTGTTGTTTAACCCTTGTGTCTAAGTGTGCAGGAACTTAGAACACAGGAAGTCGAGCGGAAGACGCGGCTAGCGAGAAGGACAGCACGGGAAAGAGCCGACGGGCTCGGTGCGTCCGAGGGACGAGGTGCCATGGAAGAGTACGGTGGTGACGAGAAAGAAGCGTCTCGAGGGACGAGAAGCCGGAAGGAATGTTGCTCGAGGAGAAGGCTGGAACATGGGTTTGGGTGAGCCCTATTCGGATGGCCAAGATCACCCAAGCGGGCGGAGCTAGAAAACCCGGACCGAGACGAGCTGAACCGAAGCAGAGCGACTGGACGGAAAAAGTCAACCAGAGTTGACTTTTGGGGTCTGGGGCGCCCGGAACCATCCGGGGCACCCGGACCCCTCCGGGGCGCCCGGAATGTGGCTTTTGACCAGATCGAGTCAAACTCGATCTGAACGTTGGGAGATAAAGTTTTATCCCCCCAGGGCGCCCGGAACCCTTCCAGGCGCCCCGACCAAGGCTATAAATATAGCCTTGGTCCAGAAGCAAATCAATTAATTAGAACGACGAACTTGTAATCAACTTCTGTGTGCTTTACTTTTCTTCTTGTACGTTCAACGCTGTAAGAGGCTACTCCGCCCAGAGGAGAATCAGATAGTGCGCTTACATTCCTTGGATTAGCAATCCTCTGATTGCAAACCAAGTAATTCCTCTGTGTCTATTTCCTGTTTTAATTAGTCTCTGCTTTTTTAATTACAAGTTCTTTTAAGTTAGTTGAACATCCGAGAAGGGTTTTTATTTTATTTTGTAGGGCAATTCACCCCTCCCCTCTTGCCGGCCTCCAAAGGGACCTACAGTCTCCATACTTGGACTTTTCTCGTGCCAAGCTCCCTGCTTGACTTTTCCGTGCCAAGTCTCCATACTTGGACTTTTCCGTGCCAATTCTCCATACTTGGACTTTTCCGTGCCAAGTCTCCATACTTGGACTTTTCCCGTGCCAAGCTCCCTGCTTGGTCTTTTCCGTGCCAAGTCTCCATACTTGGACTTTTCTCGTGCCAAGCACCCTGCTTGGACTTTTCACCAGATGTTGACCTATCTGGATTTTCCTTGCCTGGCTTCACTCACCAGGACTTTCCAACTGCCTGGCTTCACTCACTAGGACTTTCCCTTGCCTGGCTTCACTCACCAGGACTTTCACCTGGCTTCACTTACCAGGATTTCCCGAATCAGGTCGACTCACCTCGGGTCAACCAGGTCAACTTTGACCAAAGATTGCACCCACAATCTCCCAAGTTTGTATTTTGTCAAACATCAGAATACAACTTTTTTATTCTCGTCAAACATCAGAATAGGACTTTTCTATTCTCGTCAAACATCAGAATAGAGCTTTTCTATTCTCGTCAAACATCAAAATATAACTCGAGTCAGGTCAACTCGAGTCAGGTCAACCTGGTCAACCTTGACCTAAGGTTGCACCGACAATTGGCACATATTTCCACTTATGATATTATTTTTTGCCATGTCATCATCTCTTGCATTTATGATCATTTAAATTGATTTAAGGATAAAAACACAATTTGATATGGAGATCTAATTGTTGTTTAGAAAATGCATGAGAACTTAGCTTAAGATGACCTAAACCCATATCTCACATCAAAATTGACTTGGATGTGTTTGATACACCTTAGATGTGTGTGAGATATTAGGATGATGAGTTAGGATCAAGGTGCATAGTTCTTGTACCTAGATGAGCCTAATTCGAAATTGAGGATCATAGGGAAAACTTGCGTACAAGTCATGTAACCCTAAGATTGTGGTCCTAAATTGAATGGTTTAAAATCATTTCAAAATTGATTTGAAAAACCTTGATGAAGCTTTTCTAGTGATAGCATTCATCATTGAGCAAGTTGATACAAAGATGGATTAACCTTGAGCTATTTCAAAGTCTTTCGAACTTTGTATCAAGATTAAAAAATGGGAGTTATTTTCATAGAAAACTATTTTTCCATGATAATATATGTTATGAGGAATGTATCATCAAAATTTTACAATTTTTGAAATTTTTTGTAATTTTTTAGGGATTTCTGAATTTCGGGAGGAAAAATCAGAAATCTTATCAGAGAGTCGTGGACCGATCAGAGGAGATCCTGATCGGTCCAGGGAAGTCTGGATCGGTCACTGGACCGATCCAGGGCAGTGTGGATCTGTTTGGTGACCGATCCAGTGGAGTCCTGATCGGTCTGGTGACCGATCAGAGCGTGCCAAAATGTCGATTTTTCGACTGTTGTCTGAAATGTCAGCTATGGAAGTTGGTGTTTTAGATTTCTAAAGGGTTGAAACTCTCCAAGACATTGTTGGTGCAATGGTCAAGGAGGAGTTGACCTTTAGGGGGAGTTTTACCTAATGGTCAAGGAGGAGTTCACCTTTAGGGGGAGTTTTACCTAATGGTCAAGGGGGAGTTGACTTTTAGGGGGAATTTTTGCTCGTCAAGTTTTTTTTGATAAGTGATTATCACTAAGTTGATTGTTGATTTTAGTATCAAGGGGGAAATTAAGGGTTTCAATGAAAGGTATGGGACTTTCATTAGGAAGAAACTCTTGACCTTGATTCACTCTTTTTGATGTGTGTCAAAAAGGGGGAGAATGTTCAGAGAATGTTCATGGAAGAACATTGGAGTTTGGGGAGATTCAGAGAATGTTCAAGGAAGAACATTGGAGAACTATTGGAAAACCTAAGTTAGGTTATCGGGTTAACCTAACTTGATTATAGTTTTTGTCAAATATCAAAAAGGGGGAGATTGTTGGTGCAACCTTAGGTCAAGGTTGACCTGGGTGACCCGACTCGAGTTGACCTGACTCGAGGTATATTTTGATGTTTGACAAGAATAGAGAAGTTGTATTTTGATGTTTAGGAACTTGGGGGATTGTGAGTGCAACCTTTTGTCAAGGTTGACCTGGTTAACCCGACTTGAGTTGACCTGATTCGGGAAAAGTCCAAGTATGGAGACTTGGCACGGAAAAGTCCAAGCAGGGAGCTTGACACGGGAAAAGTCCAAGCAGGGAGCTTGGCACGGGGAAAAGTCCAAGTATGGAAGCTTGGCATGGGAGGTCGGAGAGGGCTCGGTAGCTCGTTCTCTGGACTGGATGGAGTCGGAGAGGGCTCGGTAACTCGTTCTCCGGACTAGGTCAGAGAGGGCTCGGTAGCTCGTTCTCCGGACTAGGTCAGAGAGGGCTCGGTAGCTCGTTCTCTGGACTGGATGGAGTCGGAGAGGGCTCGGTAGCTCGTTCTACGGACTAGGTCAGAGAGGGCTCGGTAGCTCGTTCTCTGGACTGGATGGAGTCGAAGAGGGCTCGGTAGCTCGTTCTCTGGACCGGACAAAGTCGGAGAGGGCTCGGTAGCTCGTTCTCTGGACTAGGTCAGATAGGGCTCGGTAGCTCGTTCTCTGGACCGGACGTGGAAGTCGGAGAGGGCTCGGTAGCTCGTTCTCCGAACTAGGTCAGAGAGGGCTCGGTAGCTCGTTCTTTAAGGCTGGGAAATTGGATCGGTCTGCTGACCGATCCAGTGATACTATGGGTATCTGGATCGGTCTGCTGACCGATCCAGTAATACACTGATTCTCACTGTGGGTCATCTGATCGGTCTGGTGACCGATCAGTAACCAAACAGATTGGGAGAAGGAATAGGAGGGAGCAGTCTGTGGACCGATCCACCTATGGCCTGATCGGTCCACAGACCGATCAGGGCTCTGCAACCAACTCTCTGTGAGAGTTGGGGAGCCTGATCGGTCCAGGTCTAGCCGTTGAGTCACAACGGCTAGATTTCTGTGTCTGTGTCTTCTTCTTCGTAGGTTCATATAAATCAAGAGGTGGAGGGCCTCTACAGTGCGACTGACTTCTTCTTGCTCCTGCGATCTGAGCTTTGCTGAGCTCTCCACTGCTGAAGCTTCGTGTGAGCTTCCCTCGGCTGGACTCCAACTGATCAGTTGCTGCTGTTGTTGGCATCCGTGAAGTGGTTGCTTCATCACCAGTCGACGAGAAGGCAAGCAAACTAGTGTTTTTACATTCATATTGTTCTTGGCTTCTTGCTTTATCTTTGTACTCCGATCTTGCTGTTGCAAGAGAGATTGTGGCGAGGTTTCTCTACCCAGAAGGAGTTTTTATTAGCCGGTTTTTCGGGGTCTCATCCACCGACGGATTGATAGGATTCGTCCACCTTACGGACATGCCGAGGAGTAGGAGTATCATCTCCGAACCTCGTTATATCGTCGCGTTTGAGGTTTGATATTCTCCTGTTTCGTTTCTATCTTTTATTTCCGCTGCGCTAACTAAAATTGTAGGAAGAAACGTGAATTTGGGGTTGCTATTCACACCCCCCCCCCCTCTCTAGCCGCATCCGAAGGTCCTAACACTAGTGTCTCTTGTGTTTGGAATTCTTACAAAAAGAAATAACTAGCATGATGCGGAAAACAATTGCTAATTATACCTTCTCTTTGTAAACTAATGACCTCGAGATCTTCTGTCGTATTCCTCACCTCGCCTTGGACATCATGTGGGCGACGATCTTCCAAGATGAACACCACCCAAAAGCTATCTTCCTCTTCCTCTAGAATCCGGCCACCACCACCACCAAGCAGAAGAGAGCAAAGGGAAAGGGAAGAAGAAGGGGCTGACCACACCAAGATCTCCAAGCAAGGGAATAAGAATTGTGTCTCATGAAGCCTCCTCACCCCTTTTATAATACTTGCCCAAGGCAAATAAGGGAAGAATTTTTATAAAAATTAAAATCTTCCAAGAGTTTTTCCTTTTCCCTTTTATTTTTTCTTTTCTTTCCTCTTGATTGAATCAATCACCAAATTAGTTGGATGATGATTTTATTTTTTTTGTTTTGGCCGGCCACATTGCTTGGGCACCAAGCAAGGGTGGTCGGCCCCTATAAGAGGAAGGAAATAATTTTTTTATAAAATTTTACAAGAAGAAAAACTCTTATAAAATTTTACAAGCTCTCTTTCCTAAAGTAGGAGTTAAAAAAGGAAAGTTCTAAAATTAAAACCATATTTTAAAATTTAAAACTTCTCTTAAAAAATTTCCTTTTTTTTAACATGAATAGAAAATTTTAATTTTTAAAACTTCTCTTCCTTTTTTCTAAAACTATGAGGATGGTTAAAAAAAGAAAGTTTTAAAACTTTTAAAACTCTCTATTAAAACATGTGACCTAATTCAAATAAGGAAAGTTTTAAAAATTAAAATCTCTCTTTTAAAACTTATAGTTTTCTACAAAGAGAAGATTTTAAAAATTCAAAACAACCCTCCTTGTTTGAATTATTGTGGTCGGCCCCTACTAGCTTGGTCACCAAGCAATAAGGTCGGCCCCTATAGAAGAGGATGTGGCCGGCCCTTGCTTGGTCACCAAGCATTGGACTGACCCCCTTCTTGGACACCAAGATGGGCTTATATTTGGATGGACTTGAGGCTATAATGAGGCTACGACAGGGACCTAGAGGAGAAATTAGTTTTGGCCTTCCGATGAGCTTGAGTATCCCGTGTTCGCACTGAACACACAACTCAAGTTCATCGATAATAACTCATTCCACTAGAGAGTTATTATCGCACTACCGCACCAATCCCAAATTACATTATGGGCTCCTTCTTATCATGAGTGTGTTAGTCTCCCTGTGTTTAAGATAACGAATGTCCACTAAATAAGTAAGTTACTGACAACTCACTTAATTAATATTTAGCTCCAAGAGTAGTACGACTCAACATCATTGTTATGTCGGACTAAGTCCACATGTAGGGTTTAACATGACAATCCTTATGAGCTCCTCTTGGGGACATTCTCAACCTAGATAACTAGGACACAGATTCCTTCTATAATCAATAACACACACTATAAGTAATATCATTTCCCAACTTATCGGGCATATTGATTTATCGAGCTAAACCTCACCCTTTGATAAATAAAAGAAATAAATGTAAAATACCGAAAATAGGCAAATATTGATAAGGAAATTTTCCGGAATTTTTTGGAAATTTTTCGGGTATTTTTCGGAGCTCGTACGGACGAGTTAACGGGGACAAAAACGGGGCCCGGAAAAGCCTGTTTAGGTTACCCCGTTTAAGCGAGGAAATGTTTATATTTACATTTCCTTTTCTTTATTTTCTTTTATTTTCTTTTACTTCTTGCATGTCCACACCCGACGGTTCCATTTTTCCTTCTTTTCTTCTCCGATTCTCCTCTTCCGCCGCAGATGTCTTCTCTTCTCCTTCTTCCCCGAGTGCACCAAAGCTCTGCCGACGCCGCTGCCCTCTCTGGACCGGAGCAGCGTCAGCCGTGCCCTAGATTGGGTTGTGCCGCCGCCGAGTTTGCTTCGCCGACCCTTCTCCCGTGCCCTAGCGCCGAGCCGCACTGCCGCCGACGACGCACGAGGCACTGCCTCACCGCCAGCGACGCCGAGCGCCTCTGCACAGCGCCGTCGCAGTCCGGAATTTGTTGCCGGCCTCTCCTCTACCCCACCACCTCTGTGCCCTAGCTTGAAGCCGACGGCCACGGTTCAATCTCTCCGGCGACCATTTTTGGTTGTTGTCCTTGCTATTTCCTAGTGCCGGCAGCCGACTACTTTGCCCTAGATTCCTTCACACAGTAACCATAGTGCTCTGCTCACTTTGGTGCCCTAATTGTGATCTGGAAGGTAAGGTTTGGTTTCAGAAATTAGGTTGTTTAAATTTGGAATGCTTGGTTTTGTGATCTTCTCATCTTGGTCTGATCCAGGAAGGGAGGTTTTGTGATTGTGAAGATGCTCTTGGGTTCCAGTAGTGCCGATTCTTGATTGTGGATCGAAGGATAAGGACTGTGAGGTGAAATTTAGTGCAGTAGATCAACAAGTGCGGTTGTGAGATTCTGTTCTGTTCTCTTCTGTGGTGTTCTTGATTTCAGCTCACTTTGTTCAAGCAACACTCCTTCCAGCCAGTTCCTCTTTGGCTGCTGATTAAGAACAGAAATTGGTGATTTGAGGTAAGGTGTATAATTTGTTCCGATCTTATGAGTCTACTTGGGAGAAATCAAGTTTATTTAGGTTTAGACCTAAAGTAAGTTGATTATGTGATGTTGATTAGGTTTATGTGCTTTTGAATTAGGGGTTTGCCCTAATTTAGGGTTAGGGATTTCATTTAGTTATTTATGAGAATTGTAGTTAAATGAAATATATTTACATTGGTATCACACGACTTTGACGCGAGACGAGTATCTCGGAGTCAGATTGGACCTTTTTATTTTCGTAGGCGGGTACTTTTGACTTTTTGTCTTTGATATGCTTAGTAATGAAATTAACATATTGCATCAATTGTGTTTCTTATCTGTTTCGGTTAATCACTACCCAAATCTTGATATATGTTTGATTGATTGATTTGTTTTGCATCCCATGTATACTTTACCTATCTATACATGCTTATACGGGTAGTGATATACCATGCTTCACCATGTTCAGGACCTAGGTTTTTATACCTTCTGTGTACCTTTGATTCGATATGATTCGTTGACCTAGGGTGCACTTTTCTATATATATGGATTAGGTCAGGATGTTTATATGGTTATTGCCATGCATCATTTGCATGATTGCATGCTGTGCGATAGTCCGCTCCATTATTGTTGAGCACATCGCCAGTTACATGGATCTGCACACACCACCACTCATGGGTTAGTGGTCGATTCAGGCAGAGTGTGTTGCTTAGGCACCGTTGGTCCGCTCATGGGTAGTGTGACACAACGTGTTATCCGGCAGGGATTCCTCCCCGTCATCGTGTACCGGGAGTTGAGAGCATTGCGCTCCCCCATCTATGATTTGGGGTAGGAGGATAGGTGTACTCCGACAGCATCCCGTCCACTCGGTCACTCATCAGGAGTAGTGACGACAGAGTGCACGGTTGTCACAACCCTACCCACTCGGCCTCACTATGGTGTGAGATGATCGACTGGCGTCAGGGGTGACCAGGACGCATCATTGGCATCATATGCATGATGCATTTATTGCTTGTGTTTGTGGTTGCTGCATTTATATGCTGCATATTGTTTGGATACCTATGTTTGACATGCATACAGGATCCCTATACCACTCGGACTGTTTGACCTTATACTCAGGACCTGGTTAGTACAGTATTCTCCTGTTTACTTCAGATGCATTTTTATCTTTCTTATCAGGAGACTGTACGCATGATTAGTGCTAGGTGTTGTTTCTTTACTTTGCATATCAATTGTACCTGCTGAGTGTTGGACTCACCCCGCCTCCATTGTTGTTATTTTCAGGTTGATGCTGTCAGGAGGGAGTTCTAGTCGCTGGTCCCCACAGCACGTAGTGCTACTCCTCTGCTGGTTTTTGAGTTGTTGTTTTATTTTAGCTTTCCGCTATCAGACTTTGTTTTAGTTTTGTTTTGGACTTTACATATGGATATTGTATGGAATCTTTCCGTTGGATGGACTTTTGGTATGATTTGGATTTACTCTACTACATGCCTGCCTGGACGGCATAAGAGGTTTGAGCTTTACGAGTGTAGTTGAGTAGGGTGGTTTTCGAGTCAGAGTATTACTACTTTGTTTGATTATATATAACTACGTGGATGGTTGTGTGGAATGTGTTTTTATTGATTGTTATTATTCCAGCCGCCTGTGGCTGAGGTATATGAGATGTAGAAAAGTTTCAGATTATCCGCTGTACAGGGGAGATGCTGCCGAAATTTCTTCGGACAGGGACTCCTCTGGGGCGTGACAATTTAGTGGTATCAGAGCCCAGGTATACGATCTTTTGTTTTCGTATTTTGGATGTTTGGGATATCCTGATACCAATTTATTTACTTGGTATCAGAGCGCCAAGTTTGGCGATACTTGTTGGATTTTTGTATTTTGGATTTTTGAGATTTATCTGGTACCAATTTATTGGTATCAGAGCAGGTTGTGGATACACCTGCTTTTGGTTTTCTGGATTTTTGGAGGTCTATTTCGGTTTCTACGGATTTCCGTTATGATTATGTTTCGGACTTCCGTTTTGGATTTATATGGATTTCCGGCGAATTTTCTCGTACGGAATTTTGAGGTCAATTTGGGGACTGGACAGCGACGGAACATCTCCAGACAGCAATTAGGTATGATGTTTAATTTTATAGTTTATGACATGTATTAGGATTCTTTATTTAATACTTGTCTGGTTGTTGTAACACATTACATGTGATAGGTTAGCCATTGAGCATGATTGACCTTAATAGAGATCAAGGATTATAGACTCTGGTGATTATTCATATCATACCATTAGTAGTTTTAGCTTCTGTTACTACTACTAGGAGATGGAGGCACATATCAGCCTCTGCTATTGTTAGCTGGGTAATGGATGATACATGCATATTTCTGTTGACTTAGCCAGTAGAGTTGTTATACTCATATCTTTTGGATATTAGGATACCTGATTCGATGAAAAATTGTTCATGGGGGAGTTACCATGTTTGATCATTATTGAGAATGATTTGAGGTTGAGGGATATTGGGAGATCAGATATTGTGATATGTTGATTTCTAATGGTTTGTGAGAGTAAATGTTATGTGGTTGTCGTTGATGGTGACATAGTGAGTGTCAACTATTTTGATGATCTATTATTTGGGTTGTCGTTGATGGTGACATAGTGAGTGTCATGTATGATATTCACAGGTTTGATGATTATAATTCGTGATCAGATTATAAATTGGGTGCTAGAGAGTTTATGGTTTAGAGTGCCTATGAGATTTTAATAAATCTGGTTAGTTGTAGTTAGTTAACAGGATGATAAAATTGATGTTTACTTCTCTGATATTGGACTGTGTTGATAAATAATGATTTGATGTTTTGAATGTTAACTTGCTCTCATGGGGGTAGAGACTTATTCATCTGATATTATGTGGGCTGATATTTTTTAGGATAAAAAAAAATGAGAGTGTCTTGATGTTCTTGAATTCTGACTTTGTCTTTTGGGTCGTATACATTTATACATATGATATTATGGGGGTTGACATTCTCTAGTTTGAGTTGATGTAATTAGTGTTGAGTTGACCCATGAACTGATTTAGTTTTGTTGGTTGATCAGTAGAGGATTTCTATACTCTATTTTTTAGAGGTTCGAACCTTTAGCTTATTTGTGCTTAGTTATGTATCTAGAGCACCTTTGAGTACATGTTTTGTACTGACGTGGGAAGGATTGATTTAGTCAGAAATCATTTTCAGCTTGGATAGTTTATAAAGGATCGATGTATCCTATTCCATGAAGACTTTGACCGTGGACTGTATATACCTGGTGGGATAACTTAGAGGGTGCGTTGGGATATGTGACCCCGCTGGTGTAAGGAAGTGTAGAGCTAATTGCTTAACACTTATGGGATACAATCGTTACTTGTGTAAACTGGGAGAGTACATTTGGATTTATGATGATAAAATTTTTTCCATGGGATATAGTCTTGGTAGTGTATGACATTGACATGACATTGACTGGCAATGTTATACCACGGTGTGTATATTTTTCTTGTCCGATACCAGTTCCTTTGAACCTAGAGTAGGGTTGTTACTGGATGATTAGGCTGCTTTATTTTGGGTTGCTTTTGATTGATGTATTCATGCTTGATACATATGCATGAATTTTTTTTTTAGATATACCGGTAATCCATGAGTGTTGGTAGCATAAGGTTGATCTCTTTGATTGAGCTGCTATGCTGATTTTGCATGTATATCATGATTGTTTTGGGTTGTAGGAGTCCTGTGGTAGACTGTCCATTTGCAAGTAGTATATGTATCCATGTTCTGATATGGTTTGAAGGTTCCTTGTGGATTATAGATATGTAGTTCGGTGTATGTATCTGGATGTATTATTGAAGATATCTTGTTGATTAAATCCGAGATGTAGTATAAGTACATCGGTGGTGTTTTGATGGAGGCATTTTGTTGATTTAATCTGAGTTGGGATATGTACATATGTGTTTGGTGTGGTATCTGAGGTAACTTTCTGATTATGTTTGATTTGTGAGTGCACCTGAGTTTAGTATGCTTTATTGGAAGTATATGTTGGTTATACTCTTGGCATAGGTGAAGATATGTCATGTGAGTGTTGTTTGAGGTGTATTGTTGATTTTACCTACATTGATTTTGCACACGTGTTCGGTATGTATTGTTGGAGGTATCATATTGAATATACCTGAGTTGTGAGTATGTTTGGTGTATAATAATTGGAGGATTTTGTTGATCATACATATGTTGTGTGAGCATGTGTGCTAGGTGTATACATTAGTAGCAGTATGATGATTCTACTTATACTGAATGCAGAATGTGGAGTGACTGCATTATGTCATTTGTTGAATTAACCCATCAACTAATTTTCCTATCAGTGAATGACCCACTAGGATGCTGATAGAGTTGATGATGGATTTGATTAGTTACTAGGTTGTTATATCCTAGGCTAACCACAGCGAATTGTGGTAGAGAGATCTTGTACAGTCTCTAGCTGGATAGTTAGGTGCCTTGGGGTACTTAGGTATTGTTTTGTGGTGGAGCGTTGCTCCCACATGTCACGGATTTCTGGTAGTGGAGCATTGCTCCTATATTTATTGCAGATACATATTTCAGATTATTTGTGGTGGAGTGTTGCTCCCACATATTGAGGATTTCTTGTGGTAGAGCGTTGCTCCCACATATGTGGTGTTTCCTGTGATGGAGCGTTGCTCTCACCCTAGAGGATTTATTCTTTGGTGATTTATGTTATTGATGATCATATTTTTTTCGATTTATTATTGGAGATCTTATGGATAGGAATGTCTGTGATACGGACATTATGTGTCTTGGTTTTTGCCATATAGGCTTTCAGTGCCTTAGATGTTTTCAGGGACTCGATGATCCTGGTATGTCGAGGATGTTTGGATAGGTGTCCATTATCTTTGTGGACGATGTTGTGATCTATTACGGATCCGAGGTGAGTCACGTACACTACCTTTGCATAGATCTAGAGATGATTCGACGAGAACATCTATATGTGATTATCAATAGTGCTGGTTTGGATTGTCTTTTGTTATGATGTTTGGGACACACGGTCACTAGTAAGAGTGTACCGTGGTTCCATAGGAGATAGAGGTTGTTGCCGTTGGGAGCAGTCGAAATCAGTGTAGGAGATCTGCAGTCTTTTGTGACTCGCAGGATATTACAGACCTTTCGTCGAGGGTTGCTTCCGCATAGCTATGCTACTTTCACGCGTGACCATAAAAGGCGTGAAGTTTACTTGGACTGAGGATTGCAAGACCAGCTTCTAGGAGCTGAAGCGGAGACGAGTGTCGACTTTGATTTTTGGTTTTTACCTTCGGAAGAGGACGAATTTGTCCTCTACACCGACGCGTCTCTACAAAGTATGGGTCTTTGTGCAGTGCGACGGTAGAGTATTCTTATATGATTCTCGATAGTTAAGGGAGCCTGAGAAGAAAATACTCAGTTCATGATCTGGAGTTGGCCGCTGTTATTTTTGCCCTGAAGATTTGGCAGCAGTACCTGTATGATATTACATTGAGATTCTCACTGACCATCGGAGTCTCAAATATCTGTTCACTCAGAAGGAACTTAATCTTCGACCGAGGAGATAGATGGAGTTCCTGAAGTATTATGATTGTACCATTAGCTATCACTTGGGAAAAGCCAATGTGGTTACCGATGCACTTAGCTAGAGGTCCAGAGGGACTTTAGCTTGCCACCGAGTTGTGGTTACAGACTTGATTTAAGGTTTCTCCGATTTGGGCCTTGAAGGGTAAGGACAGACAGAGCAGGGTACTCTGGTTACCATGGTTGCTCAGTCGTTGATCAGGACGAGGATACGAGAGCCCTAGGCTGCTGATCAGTATTTGTAGTCTATTTGCAGCCAGATAGTTTCCGGGCAGCAGACCGAGTTCACACGAGACGAGGAAGGTGTTATACACTTCCGAGGCAGATTTTGCCTACTTCAGTCTCATCCGGTCTTATAGGAGTTACTTCCGGAGGCTCGTCGCTCATGATTTGCTGTCCACCCAGGCGGTACCCGTATGTACCAAGATTTGAGATGTTTCTATTGGTGGAACGACATGAAGGACGACATGAAAGAAGACATCGCCGATTTTGTAGCTAGATGTCTTGTCTGTCAGCAAATGAAGGCCGAGCACCAGAGACCTGTCGGCTTACTTCAGCAGATTCCTAATCCTGAGTGGAAATGAGAACACATTACTATGGACTTTGTGGTAGGTTTGCCGAGGACACGATGAGACCATGACGCGATTTGGGTAATCGTTGATCGATCAACCAAATCCGCGTACTCGTTAGCGATCCGGAAGACTGATTTCCTGGATCGATTGGTAGATCTGTTTTGCCGGGAGATTATCAGAGCACATGGTATTCTGTTGACTATTATTTCGGATAGACCCCCGTTTCACGTCTCGTTTTTGACAGAGACTGCAGCAGACCTTGGGCACGCAGCTCTGTTTCAGTACAACTTTCCATCCGCAGACAGATGGACCGTTAGAGCGGACCTTTCCGACTCTAGAGGACTTGCTGAGGTCTTGTGTATGGATTTCGGAGGCAGTTGGGAGGACCACTTGCTGATGGTAGATAATGAAATTTGGGGACCAAATTTTTATTAGTGGGGGAGAATGTAAAATACCGAAAATAGGCAAATATTGATAAGGAAATTTTCTAGAATTTTTGGAAATTTTTCGGGTATTTTTCGGAGCTCGTACGGACGAGTTAACGGGGACAAAAACGGGGCCCGGAAAAGCCTGTTTAGGTTACCCCGTTTAAGCGAGGAAATGTTTATATTTACATTTCCTTTTCTTTATTTTCTTTTATTTTCTTTTCCTCCGCCGAACTGTGCCGCGTGCCCATACCCGACGGTTCCATTTTTCCTTCTTTTCTTCTCCGATTCTCCTCTTCCGCCGCAGATGTCTTCTCTTCTCCTTCTTCCCCGAGTGCACCAAAGCTCTGCCGACGCCGCTGCCCTCTCTGGACCGGAGCAGCGTCAGCCGTGCCCTAGATTGGGTTGTGCCGCCGCCGAGTTTGCTTCGCCGACCCTTCTCCCGTGCCCTAGCGCCGAGCCGCACTGCCGCCGACGACGCACGGGGCACCGCCAGCGACGCCGAGCGCCTCTGCACAGCGCCGTCGCCGTCCGGAATTTGTTGCCGGCCTCTCCTCTACCCCACCACCTCTGTGCCCTAGCTTGAAGCCGACGGCCACGGTTCAATCTCTCCGGCGACCATTTTTGGTTGCTGTCCTTGCTATTTCCTAGTGCCGGCAGCCGACTACTTTGCCCTAGATTCCTTCACACAGTAACCATAGTGCTCTGCTCACTTTGGTGCCCTAATTGTGATCTGGAAGGTAAGGTTTGGTTTCAGAAATTAGGTTGTTTAAATTTGGAATGCTTGGTTTTGTGATCTTCTCATCTTGGTCTGATCCAGGAAGGGAGGTTTTGTGATTGTGAATATGCTCTTGGGTTCCAGTAGTGCCGATTCTTGATTGTGGATCGAAGGATAAGGACTGTGAGGTGAAATTTAGTGCAGTAGATCAACAAGTGCGGTTGTGAGATTCTGTTCTATTCTCTTCTGTGGTGTTCTTGATTTCAGCTCACTTTGTTCAAGCAACACTCCTTCCAGCCAGTTCCTCTTTGGCTGCTGATTAAGAACAGAAATTGGTGATTTGAGGTAAGGTGTATAATTTGTTCTGATCTTATGAGTCTACTTGGGAGAAATCAAGTTTATTTAGGTTTAGACCTAAAGTAAGTTGATTATGTGATGTTGATTAGGTTTATGTGCTTTTGAATTAGGGGTTTGCCCTAATTTAGGGTTAGGGATTTCATTTAGTTATTTATGAGAATTGTAGTTAAATGAAATATATTTACATTGGTATCACACGACTTTGACGCGAGACGAGTATCTTGGAGTCAGATTGGACCTTTTTATTTTCGTAGGCGGGGTACTTTTGACTTTTTGTCTTTGATATGCTTAGTAATGAAATTAACATATTGCATCAATTGTGTTTCTTATCTGTTTCGGTTAATCACTACCCAAATCTTGATATATGTTTGATTGATTGATTTGTTTTGCATCCCATGTATACTTTACCTGTCTATACATGCTTATACGGGTAGTGATATACCATGCTTCACCATGTTCAGGACCTAGGTTTTTATACCTTCTGTGTACCTTTGATTCGATATGATTCGTTGACCTAGGGTGCACTTTTCTATATATATGGATTAGGTCAGGATGTTTATATGGTTATTGCCATGCATCATTTGCATGATTGCATCGTGCGATAGTCCGCTCCATTATTGTTGAGCACATCGCCGATTACATTCTTCACACACCACCACTCATGGGTGAGTGGTCGATTCAGCAGTGTGTGCAGGGACTCTGTTAAGCACCGTTGGTCCGCTCATGGGTAGTGTGACACAACGAGTTATCCGGCAGGATTCCCGTCATCGTGTACTAGGAGTTGAGAGCATTGCGCTCCCCATCTATGATTTGGGGTAGGAGGATAGGTGTACTCGACATCCCGTCCACTCGGTCACTCATCGGGAGTAGTGACGACAGAGTCACAGACCTACCCACTCGGCCTCACTATGGTGTGAGATGATCGATGGCGTCGGGGTGACCGGGACGCATCATTGGCATCATATGCATGATGCATTTATTGCTTGTGTTTGTGTTTGCATTTATATGCTGCATATTGTTTAGATACCTATGTTTGACATGCATACGGGATCCCTATACCACTCGGACTGTTTGACCTTATACTCGGGACTGGTTAGTACAGTATTCTCTGTTTACTTGGATGCATTTTATCTTTCTTATCGGAGATCACGCATGATTAGTGCTAGGTGTTGTTTCTTTACTTTGCATATCAATTGTACTGCTGAGTGTTGGACTCACCCCGCCTCCATTGTTGTTATTTTCGGGTTGATGCTGTCAGGAGGGAGTCGTTGGTCCCCACAGCACGTAGTGCTACTCCTCTGCTGGTTTTTGAGTTGTTGTTTTATTTTAGCTTTCCGCTATCAGACTTTGTTTTAGTTTTGTTTTGGACTTTACATATGGATATTGTATGGAATCTTTCCGTTGGATGGACTTTTGGTATGATTTGGATTTACTCTACTACATGCCTGCCTGGACGGCAGAAGAGGTGAGTTCGTCGATTTTGAGCTTTACGAGTGTAGTTGAGTAGGGTGGTTTTCGAGTCAGAGTATTACTACTTTGTTTGATTATATATAACTGCGTGGATGGTTGTGTGGAATGTGTTTTTATTGATTGTTATTATTCCAGCCGCCTGTGGCTGAGGTATATGAGATGTAGAAAAGTTTCAGATTGTCCGCTGTACAGGGGAGATGCTGCCAAAATTTCTTCGGACAGGGACTCCTCTGGGGCGTGACAATAAATATTAAATATATGTGCTTGTTATTATATTAGGATTAAGAGCACACACTTCCATAATAACTAAGGTCTAGTTCTTTTATTAAGTCAGTACAAAAAGAACTTACCTAAAATGGTCCTACTCAATATACTTAGAGTGTACCAGTGTAATTTATTAATCAAGATAAACTAATACTTAATTACACTACGACTATTCCGATGGTTTGTTCCTTTCCATCTTAGTCGTGAGCAACTATTTATAATTTATAAAAAACTGACAACATGATCTTCTGTGTGTGATACCACACACTATGTTATCTACTTATATAAATTAATTGAACAATTACATTTAACAAATAAATGTAGATATTGACCAATGTGATTCTTTTATTTCAAAAATAAATATTTACAAAAACTAGGCTTTTAGTATATACTCCAACATAAGCAAACCAAAGCTACTCATAAAGGTAAAAACATAGTAAGTAGCTCAAGTGCTTTGGAGCTCATTCACATGGATTTATTTAATAGTTGTAGACATATTTCTTTAAATGATAGTAGATATTGCTTTGTGATTGTGGATGATTACACTAGATATACATGGGTGTTTTTCTTGAAACATAAGGATCAAACTCTAGATACTTTAATTGCTTTTTGTAATAGAGTAGAAAATGAAAAGAGTCATAAGATAAACAAGATAAGAAGTGATCATGGAGGTGAATTTGAAAATGATAGATTCACAAGTTTTTGTATGGAAAAAGGTTATAAACATGAATTTTTCACCCCTAGGACTCCTCAACAAAATGGAGTTGTTGAGAGGAAAAGTAGGGTTAGGCCTGTTCAACCATTCGGTTAACCGGTTTACCGGTTTATCGGTTCACCTCATGAGTTGTGGTTTGGTAAACCACCTACAATTAAGCATCTTAGAGTGTTTGGGTGTAAGGTCTATATTCTAAACACCAAAGATCATTTGGGAAAGTTCTCCACTAAGGCGGATGAGGGCATTCTTGTAGGCTACTCAAGTCACAGCAAGGCATATCGAATTTACAACAAAAGATCAAAATTAGTTGAAGAATCACTAAATGTTGTATTTGAAGAAAATCCTTCTTTGAACTCTACAAGAGCAAACGATGAAGAATTACAATTTGAGTTAGAGAAACTAACACTAAACGAAGTAAATCATCAGGAGAAGAATACCAAGAGAGTGATGGTGAGAAAAATGAACCTTTGCCACTTGAACCCGAAATTATAACAAATCAAGAATCAAGATCTATTAGGATTCATGTAAATCATCCCTTGGATTAAGTAGTAGGAGACATCACTCAAGTAGTGAGAACTCGATCTTACTTTAGAAATGAAGGAAGCCAAGTCGCCTTAATATCTCAAATAGAACCAAAAACCATTGATGATGCCTTGTTTAATCCGGATTGGATTTTAGCAATGCAAGATGAACTATCTCAATTTGAAAGAAGTCAAGTTAGGGATTTAGTTCCTAGGCCTACCAACAAATCAATTATTGATACAAAATGAGTTTTTTAGAAACAAACTTGATGATAAGGGGATAATTGTGAGAAACAAAGCTAGATTGGTTGCTAGGGGTTTCAATCAAGTAGAAGGGTTAGATTATGATGAAACTTATGCACCCGTAGCTAGATTGGAGTCTATTAGGATGATGTTGGCCTTTGCCGCCCACAAGGGGTTCAAGTTGTACCAAATGGATGTAAAATCAGTATTTTTAAATGGTGTTATAAAAGAAGAAGTATATGTTGAGCAACCACTGGGATTTGAGAATTTGGAGTGTCCAAACCATGTATATAAACTTAAAAAGGCTTTATATGGGCTAAAACAAGCTCCCCGAGCTTGGTATGAACGATTGTCAACATTTCTAGTATCAAAAGGGTTTTATAGAGGGAAAATTGATCCCACATTATTCTTAAAAAATAGTGGTAATGATATGTTTGTGGCCCAAGTATATGTAGATGACATTATTTGTGGCTCCACAAATAAAGATTTTTTAAATGAATTCATTAGTCACATGGATAGTGAGTTTGAAATGAGTTTGGTTGGCGAGTTAACATTTTTTTCTAGGGTTACAAATCAAGCAAACAAAAGAGGGCATTTACATTCATCAATCAAAATATATCAAAGAGCTATTTAAGAAGTTTGGAATGGAAAATGCAAAGGAAATATCTACTCCCATGGCCACTAGTACTAAATTGGATAAAGACATTGAGGGGAAAGAGGTTGACTCCAAGGTGTATCGTAGTGTTATAGGGAGTCTTCTCTATCTTACGACTAGTAAACCCGATATACTTTTTATCGTAGATATGTGTGCAAGGTATCAATCTTGCGCCAAGGAGTCACATTTGAGTGTCGTTAAGCGAATTCTCCAATATCTTAAGGGAACTCAAAATGTTGGTCTTTGGTATCCTAGAACCGAATCTTTTGACCTAGTGGGTTATACCGATTCCGATTATGCCGGATGCAAATTGGATCGCAAAAGTACTAGTGATAGTTGTCAATTTCTAGGATCCTCTCTAGTAAGTTGGTCAAGTAGAAAACAACATTATGTAGCTCTCTCCACAACCGAAGCGGAATATATTGCCATGGGAGAGTGGGTATCACAATTATTGTGGATGACTCATACTCTAGAGGACTATAAGCTTACCTACAACAATGTTCAAGTTCTTTGTTATAATGTGAGTACGATCAACTTGACCAAAAATCCCGTCCATCATTCAAGAACGAAACACATAGAGGTTAAACATCATTTTATTCCTGATCATGTGACTCGAGGTGACATCATTTTAAATTATGTTGAGTCAAAATCAAACTTAACTGATATCTTCACTAAACCTCTTCCTGAAGTTGAATTTAGCTTTCTTAGAAGGGAATTGGGAATGTGTTGTTGGTGCGGTTTGCACTAACGATTTAACCTAGGTTTTGATGAATGACAAATCAGGTTAAGTTAGCTTGTTGTTGTCTAACACTTTGATCGAGTGTGCAGGAAAAGTCCAGACAGGTCGACGGGCTGACCAGATGTCTGGCACGAAGCCCAGCTAGGTCGACGGGCTGACCGGATAGCTGGCGAGAAGTCCAAGCGAGTCGACGGGCTGACCAGACGCTTGGCGAGAAGTCCAGCTAGGTCGACGGGCTGACCGGATAGCTGGCGAGAAGTCCAGACGGGTCGAAGGGCTGACCGGACGTCTGGCAGGTAAGTGAGGTAAGTCACTGGAGGGGAGTGACTGCGAGGACGCGTTCCCGGGAAGGGAATATTAGGCGTCGATCCGGCTTAGATCCATTTCGGATATCTAAGTCGAGATCGTGACTAGATTCCGATCTCGGAAAGACGGAATCTAAGTCATACTCTTTGCTATTACTTTGTTGAACTGTAATTATGCTAACACTCTATTTTGCAGGATCTATTTTGTCTCGGACTAACCTTGTTTTGCAGGAAAGTTGTTCGCTGGAAAAAGGTGGTCCGGGCGCCCTGAAGGCAAAAATTATCCTGACCGCGCATCGCCACTTGGAGCTCGCTGGTTGGACTTGCCACGTCTCACCAGGGCGCCTGGAAGGGATCCAAGGCGCCCCGAGCTTCATATAAAAGATGGGGCGGAGGCAGAGATCAGAATCAACTCAGAACTCTTAGACTGCTTGCTCTGCTGCTCTGCGCTCCAACGACGCTAACGAAGCTCCGACAACGTTCTCTTGTCCTTGTGGTTTTCTTTCTGTCGGTATAGCTTTGTTTTAATTTTCATTAGCATTCCTTGTACTGTCTTTGTAATCATTATTTCAAATTGCTAGTGAATTGCCCAACGAAAGTACTCACGGAGTACGAGCCTTCGAGTAGGAGTCGTCACAGGCTCCGAATGAAGTAAAAAACATTGTGTTCATCTGTCTAAGCTGTTTTATTTCCGCTGCGCTTAACTCTTTTATACTCGTTGTTTTTCGAATCGATATTCACCCCCCCCTCTATCGACGTTTCACGATCCAACAAGTGGTATCAGAGCAGGTACCGCTCTGATTTGGTGCAACCACCAATCAGATAGGGGGTGAAAATATTTTTTCTTCTTTTGCTTTACGCTTAATTCTAAGATTGATATTATTATTTATTTAGAAACTTTTCTTCTCGTTGCAATTAAATCTAAATTGGTGCAACACCAATTTAGGTACAACTATTATTTTTTCCCTCACTACTAATCCAAGACCAAGTCTTGGAATATTTTTTTCTTGTTTACTTGTGTGCAGGATGTCTCAACTAGAAGGATTTAGCACAGTACGACCTCCCTTATTCAACGGGGATGACTTCTCATACTGGAAGAAAAGAATGGAGGTGTACCTAAAGACAGACTACGATCAATGGTTCAGCGTTATAAAGGCGTACCGAACTCCAGGCGACAACTCTGGAAATCCACTAGACCCAGAACAATGGACTCCGGACATGAGGAAAAAGGCATCAACAGAAAACAAGGCAATCAACACGCTACATTGCGGTCTAACACGAGAAGAGCTGAATCGCGTCGGACCACATCAGAATGCTAAATAATTGTGGGACAAACTGATTGAGTTGCACGAAGGAACAAGCGACGCGAAGGTAACAAAAAGAGACCTACTTTTAAATAAAATATTTAATATAAAAATGCAGGAAGGGGAAACGGCAAGTCAACTGCATGCAAGAATCAAGGACGTCCTCAACGGACTCCACGCGATAGGCCACCAGATGGAAAACAGAGATTTAATAAGGTACGCACTAAATGCTTTTCCTCGTAATAGCTTGTGGGCATCAATCGTAGATGCCTACAAAATTTCAAAAAATTTATCTAAGTTAAAATTAGACGAGCTTTTTTGTGAGTTAGAATTACATGAACAAACTAATGCTGGAGCCGAGAAAGGTATTGCTTTATTTGCAGGCTCATCCAAAGAAAAGAAGAACAAGCCTGAATCTGAAGAAGATTCTGATCAAGATACCGAAGACGAAGAACACCTGGTGAACCTGGTAAGAAAAATGTTCACCAGGAGAAAAAGGAGCTTCAGCAAGAAGGACCTTCAAAAGATCAGTTCTCCCTCGGAACAAAAGAACGTGACGTGCTTTGGATGCAACAAAAAGGGGCACTACAAGAACGAATGCCCAAGACTGAAGTTCGACAAACCGAAGCCAACCAAAAAGAAGGCCCTCAAAGCAACGTGGGATGACTCCTCGGACGAATCGGAGGCAGAAGAGGAGAAACACCAGAGCCACCTCGCGCTGATGGCCCGCAAAGCTGAAACGGAAGACGAGTCAGAAGATGAAGACTGGTCTGAACCCGAATCAAACCATGAGTCCGTACTCGTTTCCGAAGGCCCGGATGAGGTATATTTTAATTTAAACAAAAAATTCTTTAAAATTATTTCTTGCTTAAATAGTAAGTTAATTAAAATAGAAAATAAAAACAAATCACTCCTTGAGGAAAATCAAGACCTCAAGGAACAAATAAAAAATATAAATCCAACTCAAGATCTAATACTCGAAGAGAACTCATCATTAAAATCAGAAATTAATAACTTAAAAGAAATACTAGAGAAATTCACTACAAGATCAAAAAAATCTAGACTTAATCCTGAACAATCAAAAAGCATGTTATAATAAAACCGGACTTGGATACAAGTCGAACTCAAATAAAACCTTTAAGTCATTAATAACCCAATACAAATCAACTAATCAAGCTTGGGTTCCGAAAGCATGTTTGACCACGCAAGTAGGAATTAATCAATATTACATACTTAAAGAAAAAATACACTATATTAACTCGAATAAACTAAATCAAAAACCAAAACACAAATCAAAGAAATCAAAATTTAAAAATATTAAAACTCAACAAAATATAAATTATCACCAAGTTAATTATAACTATAAAAGGAATCGACACAAACCTAAAACGAAAATTTAAATTAATGGCCAATAATTCAGGGGGAGACTCCAGAATAGCTGGCACCTCCAAAACTAACTTACCCGACAGGGTAACCTAAATAAACTAACCCGGCAGGGTAATTAGGATTAGCTAAAAAGAGACCAAGTTTAACTTGAATCAAGGTACTGGTGAAGTTTTTGGATGATAGTACGTTAGGGAAGCTTGGGCATCGCATGTCTAGAAAGATATGATTTCGATCTGGTGCATTTGGCCAAGTGGAACTGACCGAAGTTACCCTTAAATGGATCCTAACTAGTTAGACCAAGATTTAGTACTAAGCTCCGTGGATAGGACTATTCGGAAAACCTCGAAAGGTTGGTTACTTCTAATGACGTCCATGTGACTCACCAAGCTTAGAAGTTTATCCGAAGAATGCCTATTTGTAGAGACCAAAGCTAAACCTGAATCTAACACAAATTAAATCAAAACTCCATAATTAAAAATTCAATCCATCTCACAAAATTATAGGATTCCCTGATTGAAAACTTAGATCGGGTGAGATGACTAAGGATCAAAATCAAATTAAATTAAATTTCAAATTAAATAAATTAATTAAATTTCAAATTAAATAAATTAATTAAATTTCAAATTAAGTTAATTAAATTAAATTTCAAATTAAATTAATTAAATTAAATTTCAAATTAAATAAATTAATTAAATTTAAAATTAAGTTAATTAAATCAAATTTAAAATCAAATTAATCAAATTAAATTTCGAACTGAATCAATTAAGTTAAATTTTGAACTAACCAAATTTCGAATTAAATAACTAAAATGAATTACGATTAATTTACTTTAAAACCAAATTAACCTAAAAAACTATTAAATTAACTTTAAAAACTATTTTAAAAATTATTAAATTAACTTTAAAAAAAACTACTTTAAAAACTATTAAATTAACTTTAATTCCTACTCATTGTAGGAAACCAAGTGGATTTTGGACAGTGGTTGCTCCAAACACATGACTGGAGATCACACCAAGTTCACTCAACTCACTTACAAATGCTTAGGAACAGTTGCCTTTGGAAACAACGGCAAACTCAAGGTAATCGGAATATGTAATATTGAATTAAAAATAGATTTCATAATTACAAATGTTCTACTTGTCGAGAATTTTAAATACAATCTCCTGAGTATAAGTCAATTGTGTGATACTAGGTATAAAGTTAAATTTCTATCCACAGAGTGTTTAATCAAACATCTAGATAACCCTACTATAAGTCTAAAAGGTTTTAGAAAAAACAACATCTATGCTATCAACTTAACCACCTCTTCAATTAAGTGTTATTTAACACAAAAAGAAGAGACTTGGTTATGGCATAGGAGAATGTCTCACACCAACTTTAGAAATATAAGTAAATTAAATGGACTAGTGAGAGGCTTACCGAAATTACCTAACCTAGATTCTACCATATGTAATGCTTGTAAACAAGGTAAACAAGCAAAATCCACTCACAAACCAACCAATCAACCACAAACCTACTCGATATTAGAACTTCTACATTTAGACCTTTTTGACTCCCATGGGGTCAAATCCATAAATGGAAACTTATACTGCTTAGTAATAATAGATGACTATTCTAGGTTTACTTGGGTTAAATTCTTAAAACATAAAGACGAAACTTTTGAAATCTTTGCAAACTTTTGCAAACAAATTGAAAACGAAAAAGACATTAAAATTAAAAGAATTAGGAGTGACAACGGGGGAGAATTTAAAAATCATAATTTCAACAAGTTCTGTCTTGAGAATGGCTACCATCACGAATTTTCGTGTCCTAAAACCCCCCCAACAAAATGGAATTGTAGAAATAAAAAATAGAACTTTACTAGAAGCCTCTAGAACTATGTTAAATGAATATAACCTACCTAAATATTTTTGGGCAGAAGCTGTAAGTACAGCCTGCTATGTGCAAAATAGAACAACATTAAATAAAAGACATAATAAAACTTTCTTTGAAATATTTTATAACAAACAACCCAACATAAAATATTTTAAAGTATTTGGGTGTCCAACCTACATCTTAAATACTAGAGAACACTTAGGAAAATTTACATCTAAAGTAGAAAATGGAATTTTTGTAGGATATTCTCTAAACAGTAGGGGTTACAGAATATATAATAAAATTATGCTAAAAATCGAGGAAACCACAAATGTAAAATTTGAAAAAACCCAAGAACAAACTCAACTTCAACCTGTTGAAAATAATAATTCTGAAGAAACCAATCAATCCCTAGATCATGAAGAAGATGAACACACTCAAGCAAATCAACCTCCTAGAACTATAAGAATCAATCCTAACCATCCAACTGATCAAATAATTGGTGACCCAGACCTAAGGGTTCAGACTAGATCATCCTTTAGGAACCTAAGTCAAATTTCCCTGATTTCAAAAATTGAACCCAAAACTGTAGCTGAATCCCTACTTGATCCAGATTGGATCATCGCTATGCAAGAGGAACTAGCTCAATTTGAGCTTAATGAAGTTTGGGATCTAGTACCACCACCCAAAGATAAGAAAATAATAGAAACAAAATGGGTATTTAGAAACAAATTAAGTGAATCTGGGGAAATTACTAGGAATAAAGCTAGGCTAGTTGCCAAAGGGTTCAGTCAAGTTGAAGGACTTGACTACGATGAAACTTATGCCCCAGTAGCCAGATTAGAATCCATTAGGATGTTACTAAGTTATGCAGCCCATAAGGGATTCAAACTATATCAAATGGATGTTAAATCAGTCTTTCTCAATGGACTAATAAAAGAAGAAGTTTATGTAGGTCAGCCTTCTGGATTTGAAAATCTAGAACATCCTAATTTTGTTTTTAAATTAAAGAAAGAATTATATGGACTTAAACAAGCACCTAGGGCATGGTATGAAAGGCTGACATCTTATTTAACATCCAAAGGATTCAACCAAGGTCAAATTAACCCAACCTTGTTTGTTAAATCACTAAAAAATGACATATTTATAGCACAAATATATGTAGATGATATAATATTTGGTTCAACTAACTCAGACTTTTTAAAAGAATTTATCAACCTAATGGAACAAGAATTTGAAATGAGTTTAGTAGGAAAATTGACATATTTTCTAGGATTACAAATTAAACAAATAAATGAAGGAAATTACATTTATCAACACAAATACACTAAAGAATTACTTAAAAAATTCGGAATGGAAAATACAAAAGAAATAAAAACACCCATGGCAGTAAACACAATCTTAGACAATGACCCAAATGGAAAACCAGTAGATCTAAAGTATTATAGAAGTGCAATAGGCAGTCTACTCTACTTAACTGCAAGCTGACCTGATATCTTATTTGCAGTTAGTATGTGTGTAAGATACCAAACCATGTGCTAAAGAATCCCATTTGACTCAAGTCAAAAGGATTTTAGATATCTTAAGGGAACAACAAACGTAGGAATTTGGTATCCTAGGACCAGTGACTTTGAATTAATAGGATATTCTGATTCAGATTATGCTGGATGCAAATTAAACCGCAAAAGCACAAGTGGTGGATGTCAACTACTAGGCCCATCACTTGTTAGCTGGTTTAGTAGAAAGCAATATTGTGTTGCACTATCTACAACTGAGTCAGAATACATAGCCATAGGAGAATGTGTAGCCCAATTATTATGGATGATGCACACCTTAAAAGATTTCAACTTAAAAATCACAAATGTAAAAGTTTTAATTGACAATATTAGCTCAATAAATTTAACAAAAAATCCAGTGCATCATTCAAGAACCAAACACATTGAAATCAGGCACCACTTTATCAGGGATCATGTTACTAAGGGTGACATTGAGCTCAAATACGTTGAGTCCAAGTCAAACTTAGCTGACATATTCACTAAACCACTCCCTGAAAATGAATTTAGCCATTTACGTAGAAAACTAGGAATGTGTCTAATAGACTAGGAGTTTCAAATTTCAAAAATATTTTCAAAAATGGTTATTCTCAAATTATAGGTTAAAACATATTTTGTTTTCAAAACTTTCCTATTTTTAGATTTTTAAATAAATTTTTAGCCTTAGACTAGTTTAAAATCCTTAGAGAACATGTACCCATAGGACTAGTTTTGAGCATCTCACCAAAACCCTAAGCTTACCTTGCTTGTGTTTGACGAACATAGAAAGGGGTGAGATGCATAGGCCACTTGCCTAAGACTTAATATGCTTATTTCAGTGCATCGACATAAGTCTGGGCGTTAAATACAAAATATATATTAATCAAGTTAAGGTTGGCCTTAACTTGACTAACCAAGTGAAAGCTGCTATCTTTTGATAAGTCAGTCAGTAACAAACTGGTTAGACATTTGATTTAATGTCAGGTTCAGGGGAGAAATAAAACGACTTCAGTTTTTCAAATTAAACTTTAAAAATTATTTTTGACTCAACTTGATTAAAAATATGCAAATTTTTTTCTGAAAAAGAATTTTACAAAATTATTTTGAAAAATCCTTTGTCTACTTTAAATACTTTAAAACTATGTTTGCAAACTAACTCTTATACAATCAAGTTGTTTTGGGTTTCATTTTTTTTGAAAATTAATTTTAAATTTAACTGAGTTACGAAAATTAAAAATGAGATTTTTGATGAAAATTGCTTTGTTGTTGAAAATTGTGGAAATGAGATTTTTCAAAAAGTTTACAAATTAAATCTTTTACAAACTTAGTGTTGAAAAATAAATTTCAATCAGTTTTGAAATATAATCTTTTTCAAACTCAGTTTTGGAATTTTTGAAAACTTATTTGAAAAGCATTTCAAAATTGAAACTTGTGTTGAAAATTTTAAAATTTGATCTTGAAATTTAGAATTTATACACTTATGTGTGAGGTTTTTTCTAAACTTAGCTAACATCCAAAAGCTAATGCTTTAAACAGTTTAAACTCCCCCAGATTATCTTGACATTTTGTTCTTTCTTTCTAAAGTCTATGCTTAGTTAATCTATGCTTATTTTTGATGGATGTTAAAGGGGGAGGGTAAGGTGGTTAAGTTAGCTGAAAAAACTGAAAATACAAACTAACTTAAAAATAAGTTAGCTGAACCAAACTGAAAATACAAACTAACTTAAAAACCACATTAAATGCATGTTGTTTTATGCATATGTTTACACTAACTTAACCAGGTTGTCATTCCATCAAAAAGGGGGAGATTGTTGGTGCAGTTTGCACTAACGATTTAACCCAGGTTTTGATGAATGACAAATCAGGTTAAGTTAGCTTGTTGTTGTCTAACACTCTGATCGAGTGTGCAGGAAAAGTCCACACAGGTCGACGGGCTGACCAGATGTCTGGCACGAAGCCCAGCTAGGTCGACGAGCTGACCGGATAGCTGGCGAGAAGTCCAAGCGGGTCGACGGGCTGACCAGACGCTTGGCGAGAAGTCCAGCTAGGTCGACGGGTTGACCGGATAGCTGGCGAGAAGTCCAGATGGGTCGAAGGGCTGACCGGACGTCTGGCATGTAAGTGAGGTAAGTCACTGGAGGGGAGTGACTGCGAGGACGCGTTCCGGGGAAGGAAACATTAGGCGTCGATCCGGCTTAGATCTATTTTGGATATCTAAGTCGAGATCGTGACTAGATTCCGGTCTCAGAAAGACGGAATCTAAGTCATACTCTTTGCTATTACTTTGTTGAACTGTAATTATGCTAACACTCTATTTTGCAGGATCTATTTTGTCTCGGACTAACCTTGTTTTGTAGGAAAGTTGTTCGCTGGAAAAAGGTGGTCCGGGCGCCCTGAGGGGATTCGGGCGCCCGGGAGGCACCCGGGCGCCTTGGAGGCACCCGGACGCCCTGGAGGCAAAAATTATCCTGACCGCGCATCGCCACTTGGAGCTCGCTGGTTGGACTTGCCACGTCTCACCAGGGCGCCTGGAAGGGATCCAGGGCGCCACGAGCTTCATATAAAAGATGGGGCGGAGGCAGAGATCAGAATCAACTCAGAACTCTTAGACTGCTTGCTCTGTTGCTCTGCGCTCCAACGATGCTAACGAAGCTCCGACAACGTTCTCTTGTCCTTGTGGTTTTCTTTCTGTCGGTATAGCTTTGTTTTAATTTTTCATTAGCATTCCTTGTACTGTCTTTGTAATCATTATTTTGAATTGCTAGTGAATTGCCCAACGAAAGTACTCACGGAGTACGGGCCTTCGAGTAGGAGTCGTCACAGGCTCCGAACGAAGTAAAAAACATTGTGTTCATCTGTCTCTGCTGTTTTATTTTCGCTGCGCTTAACTCTTTTATACTCGTTGTTTTTCGAATCGATATTCACCCCCCCTCTATCGACGTTTCACGATCCAACATGTGTTGTATTGATTAAATCACATCCTCCATGATCACTTTATAGGTAAAGATTTTTAAGTTCTCTTCACCTTAATTTTGCCTCTCACAAAAACCTAGGATTGTCCTATTAATGTGATTTAGATAGGGGTGAGAGGTTAGAGACATTTATCTTGGACATAATGCTTGTTATGATGCATTATTTTGGTCAAGAAAAATGATTTTCATATGAAACATTCATTTGTCCAATCATAGGGAAAGCAAGTGCACAAATCATGTGCACGTTGCCCTTGTTAGGATGTATACTAAAAGCCTAGCTTTTGGTATAAACATTTATCTAGAAATAAGAATCACATTGGCCAAATGTCTACATTTATGATAAATGTAATTGTTCAATTAATTTATATTGTAGATAACATGGTGTGTGGTGTCACACACAGATCATGTTATCGGTTTCTTATAAATTATAAACAGTAGCTCACGACCAAGATGGAAAGGAACAAATCATTAGAAGGTCATAGTGTAATTAGGTATTAGGTTATCTTAACTATATAATTACACTAGTACACTTAGAGTGTATTGAGTAGGACCATTTGAGGTCGTTTCTTTTATACTGACTTTATAAAAAAACAAATACCTCAGTTATTATGGAAGTGTGTGCTCTTAATCCTAATATAATAACAAGCACATATATTTGATATTTATTTCTTTAATTTATCAATGGGTGAGATTTAGTTCGATAAATCAATAAGCCCGATAAGTTGGGAAATGATATTACTTATAGTGTGTGTTGTTGATTATAGAAGGAAACTGTGTCCTAGTGATCTAGGTTGAGAATGTCCCCAAGAGGAGCTCATAAGGATTGTCATGTTAAACCCTACAGGTGGACTTAGTCCGACATGACGATGAAGTTGAGTGGTACTACTCTTGGAGCTAGATATTAATTAAGTGAGTTGTCAGTAACTTACTTAATTAGTGGACATTCGACATCTTAAACACAGGGAGACTAACACACTCATAATAAGAAGGAGCCCAAAATGTAATTTGGGATTGGTGCGGTAGTTCAATAATAGTTCTCTAGTGGAATGAATTATTATTGATAAAATTAAGTTGTGTGTTCGGGGCGAACACGGGATGCTTAATTTTATCGGGAGACCAAAACCAATTCCTCCTCTCGGTCCCTATCGTAGCCTCTTAATTATAGAGTACTATACCCACCTATACCCACCTTCTTACCCATCCCATAGGGGCCGGCCAAGCTAGCTTGGAGACCAAGCTAGGGCCGGCCAAAGTTTGGTGCTTCAAGGTGGTCGGCCCTAGCTTAGGTTCAAGCTTTGTGTGGCCGGCCCAAATTAAAATAAAAGGATTTTTATTTTTTAAAAATTTTCTTATGTGGATAACATGATTTAAAAGAGAGTTTAAAAATTTAAATCTTTCCTTTTATAAGATTCTACAAAAGATTAAGAGGAGAGCTAAATCTCTTTCCTTATTTGTAGATTAAAAGGTTGATTTTAATTTTGGTAAAAAAACTTTCCTTTTTTAATCATGTTCATGATTTAAAAGAAAGTTTAAAAATTAAAAATTCTCTTTTATTAGTTTCTACAAAAGATTAAGAAAAGATTTGATATCTTTCCTTATTTGTAGATTGAAAAGAGATTTTAATTTTTAGAGATAACTTTCCTTTTTGGAAAATTATCCACATGTTTAAAAGAAAGATTTTAATTTATAAAATTTCCTTTTTATTAACCAATCATGAAGGGATAAAAATTATTGAAAAATTTTATAAATTTCCGGAAGCAAATAAGGAAGTTTTAATTTGTGTTTAAAATTTTATTTGCTTGGAGATTTGTATATGGCCGACCATTGTAAATTGAGAAGAGAAAAATTATTTTTAATTAAAAAAATATTTCCTTTTTATGGAAAAAGAATTAAGGAAGTTTTTATTTAAATTTCCTTATTTGCCAAGACCAAGGATTATAAAAGAGGGGGTAGAGGTGCCTTCATGGGTGAATGACTCTATTATTTTCTCCTCTCTTTTTCTCCTTGGGTGTGGCCGGCCCCTCCTCTTTCTTTCTTCTCCATCTTGTGGCCGAACCTCTTCATGCTCTTGGAGTTTTAATTGGTGGCCGGATTCTAGATTGGAGAAGGAGAGAAAGCTTGCATCCCTTGGAGCTTGGTTGGTGGAAAAAGTTCTTCATCCTTTGGAAGTTTTTGCTTGCCCGAAACTTGAAGGAAGAAGAAGAAGGTGCTAGGTGGTTCTCGTCTCTGAAGATCATTGCCCACACAATGTCCGAGGTTAGAAGAGGAATACGGTAGAAGATCAAGAGGTCTTTCTAAAAGGTATAACTAGTATTTTTCCTTTCCGCATCATACTAGTTATTTTTGGAAATAATACTAAATACAAGAGGCATACGATTCTAGTGTTTCGAATTTGTTTTCGATATAGTGTTCTTTTTTTTTCTTTTCCTTGTGATTTGATTGTTCTTTTCGGTTGACCTAAAGTTATTTTAGGAAATTAAATATTAGCTTTCCTTAAAAGGTTTTGTCTAGTCAGTGGTGGTTGCTCCCATATCCAAGAAGGCCATGTGCCTCGCCACGTCAGTACCGAGAACCAATTTTGGAAATTAATATTTAATGAAATTAATAACTTAGGTGATTTGGATTAAACATGTTAAGTTCCGCAGGAGATCCAAGTCAAAACCTAAAAGAATAAATAGATTAAGTTTTGGATCAAACGTGTTAAGTTCCGCAGGCGATCCAAAATTTAATTTAAAAGAACACATGGTAGCTAGGAAAAGGTTCAGACCTTTGTACAAAATTTTTGTACAGTGGAACCTCTAGGTTTTCCGAGTAGCAACCAACAATTGGTATCAGAGCTAGGGTTTTGCCTCTGTGTATTTGGTATTAGTTTAATTATGCACATGTCATACATAATTTAGGCAGGTTAATAGTAGGATGTGCTAACTTTGTGGATGCAGGATCCAACTATTATGGCTTATAGTTATTATGTGTGTGATTGGATCCTTGGACATGTCAAGGGCATTTTATTGTGTGTGCATGATTGTATTATAAAATACAGCAGGAGTTGTATTTAGTTTTTTTAGGATTTTATTTTTGATCTAGTTACATGTACATTCCTTTTATGGAATATAGGATCGATGGATGTAAATTTTATTTTATGTTCGATCTAGTTTACATGTACATTCCTTCGAGGAATATAGGATCGAAATTGTAAAATTCTATTTATGTCGCGGATCGAATCTTGCAAGGCGTGGAACCTTTTGAGGACCAGAGGTGCAGCGGAACAAGGAGCAAGATGGATGCGACAACTAGACCCGGTGGCGATGGCCAAAGATGGCAGCAGCTAGGGTTGGCGACACACGGAGGACAGCAATAGATAAAAGCCATAATAGTTGAAAATTAGTTTTTCTGTTTATTGCTTTTTATGCTGGGACTGTGTGTGCTTGTTAGTATGCATGTTAAGTAGACTAGCATAGTCAAAATTTCTCACTTTAAATAACTAAGTGAGAGAGAGATTTATTTTTAAATAAATTCCACGGTCTCCATTACTGGTTTATAAGTGATGCAACAAGCTTGCGCGTTGGCTCTGAGTGCCTTCCTCCATATCGGATGAGCTTGTTTGCGAATCACTAGATTAAACTTCCATTTTGGATGACTATAGGAAGTTAATTAAGAGCGTGTGATCTTTCCCATCGGAAGGGGCACAATCTTATTAATGGACTTAGTGTCAAGTAATGGTGGTATACACTTAGGCACGTCTAATAGTATCCTCCCCATCAGAGTCACTGCTATTATTTGTGTGACCGAAGAAAACCAACTATTAATTTGTCAAATAAATAGGTTGACAAGATAATAAAATTAAAAACTCCTCTTACAAATGTTTGATTTTGTATACGTCCACACTATCGTGGCATACAAAATTCAACGATGTTTGAGGTAATTTTATTTTGTCATAAAGATTTATTGACAAGATAATTAATGGGTAAAACCCTCCTCTTACAAATGTTTAAATTTTGTATACGTCCACACTATCGTGGCATGCAAAATTCACGGTGTTTGAGCTGTTGGTGAATTTAAATAATATTGTTTGAGGAATCAATGTTATTTTAAATTCAAAAAGTTTTGACCAAATATTTGATCAAAGACAGATCAACTATTAATTTTATTCGTCATAAAGTAAAGTTGACGAGATAATAAAATTAATGGATAAAATCTTTTCTTTGATTTTGTATACGTCCACACTATCATGGCATACAAAATTCATGGGGATTTTTAAAGAATTGATCTTGACCAAATATTTTTGTGATTCTTAGGATTTAAAATGTTTGTCAATCCCCTAGTTGTTATACTATAGAAAAGACTTAGTAGTCCCAATTGTAATGATTGGAAATAGGACTTGGACATTAAGGTTGACTATCTTCTTAGAACTAAGAACAATATAGGTGTATTTAATTTATTAGTTGAAACATGTTTAGTGGTGTTATCTATTAGAACCTGGAGTGTAGATACAGATGCCATTAATCATGTCTGTAATTCATTGCAGGGTTCCAGGAAACCCGAAAACTAAATGAAAATAAAAACACCGTCCATATGGGCACTGTTGTAAAAGTGGCAGCTGTTGCAGTGGGAGATGTTTATCCTTTGATAAGAATAAAACATGGATTTTGAGTAATTGTCTTTACGTACCAAGTTTATAAAGAACTAGTTTTCAGTTTCTAAACTATTCAAAGAACTTGATATTCTGTCTCTTTTAATAACAAAGTTGTTATTAAGAAAAAGAGGGAAGTTATCTGTTCTGGTACGTTGGTTGGCAATTTATAAATCCAATAACTCTCACGATGCAACAAATGGAAATTAGTAACACATCTTCTAACTTTAAAAGAAAGCAACCTTCGGAAATGAACCAATTATATCTTTGGCATCTAAAGCTAGGTTATATTAACTTAAGTAGGATTCATTGGTAGCTGATGAACTTTTGGGTTCATTGGTAGTGGAAATCTTTCCAACCTGCGAGTCTTACTTGGAAGGAAAAATAACCAAGAAGCTTTTAAGTCTAAGGGGTATGGAGCCAAAGATATGTTGGAATTGTTTCATTCTGATTTGTGTGATCCTATGATTATCCAGACAAGAGGTAGTATCGAATATTTCATCTATTTTATAGACAACTATTCAAGAAACAAATACATTTACTTAATGTACCGCAAGACTAAGTGCTTTGATTAGTTCAAAGAGTACAAGGCTGATGCGGAGAAGTAAAGATACTATGATGAGATCGTAGTGGCAAGTACCTCTTGGGAGAATTTATGAGTCATTTATCAGAAGTAGGGATTCAATCCCAACTAACTGCACTTGGTACACCCCCAACAGAATGGTGTAGAAAAAGGAAGGTATAGGACTCTTATGGAAATAAGTAGATTGATGATGAGTTATTACCAAATTCATTTTAAGGATATACTCTGGAAACGGAAGTGAACATAGTACCTTCCAAAGTCAGAACTCTCTACTCATATAGAATTACTGAATAAACGTAAGCCTATTTTGAAGCATATTCAGATTCGGGTAGTCCAGCACATATGCTGAAGAGAGATAATGATAAGTTGGACAGGAATTCACTTGTTTATGGGTTATCCTAGAGAAATGAAAGTAGGATTATAGTCTTAAAATCAGAAGGTCATTGTTAGCATCAATGACCGATTTTTAGAAAAGGACTATGCAATAAATCATGTGCCCATAAGTAAATTTGTTCTTAAGGAAATAATAAAGGACATGTCTAACCTAGTACCAACTGTACAAGATGAAATATCACAAGAAACTGCAACACGTATCACAAATGATACACAATTGCAGAAAGTGCCTCGTCGTAGTGGGAGTGTTGTTAGGCAACCTAAAAAGATTCATGTTTTGGGAGAGTTTTTGGACTCGATCCCTGAAGGACATGAACCTGATCTCCGGACATATGACGAAGTACTCCAAGATTGAGATGCAAGATCTTGGCAAAGAGCAATGAATACAGAATTAGAATATATGTATTCTAATAAAATCTGGAAGCTTGTAGAATCACCAGATGGTGTAAAAGCCATTGGGTAAAAATAGGTCTACAATAGGAAAAGATGGATAGACAGGAAGGTGGAAACTTTTAAAGCAAGGCTTGATGAAAAAGGAAACTTTTTCACTGGTACCCATGCTTAAGTCTATCTGGATTCTTTTATCTATTTGGCAAGTGGATGTCAAGACAGCATTCCTTAATGGAAGTCTTGAAGAAAGCATCCATATAAAGTAACCAGAAGAGTTCATTGCAAAAGGCAAAGAGCATCTTGTGTGCAAGCTCAATTAATCTATGGACTGAAGCAAAGCTTCAAGGTCTTGGAACATCCGGTTTATCAAAATAATCCAGACCTATGGATTTATTTAGTAACCGGATAAGTTTTGTGTATACAAAAAAGTGTGATGGAAACGTGGTGATATTTCTTGTACTATACGTAGATAACATTTTTGGTAGTTGGAAACAATATCAAAATGTTGTCAGAAGTAAGGGTATGGTTGTCCAAGCAATTCGATATGAAGGACTTGGGAGAATGTATATATTCTTGAGATCAAAGTAATAAGGGATCGCAAGAAAAGAATATTTTACTTATCCCAAGCTTCATATATCGAAAAAAATCCTTGCTCGTTTTAAGCATGCAAAACTCCAAGAAAGGTTTCTTACCTTTTTAGCATGGAGTAACTTTATCTAAAGAAATGTCTCCGTAGACATCAAAGGAGATAGAGGAAATGAAGGTAGTTCTTTATGCTTCGGCTGTCGAAAGCCTAATGTATGCTATACACGAGATCAGAAATCTGTTTTGCCAAGGGCATAGTTAGCAGATATCAAAGTAATCCGGGACAAGGACATTGGACTGTAGTAAAGCATATATTGAAGTACCTTAGAGGCACTAGAGATTATATGTTAGCTTACAAGACAGTTATTTTGGTCCCTGTGGGTTGCACGGATTTTGACTTCCAGTCAAATAGGGACAATAGTAAGTCAACCTCGGGGTTTTGTGTTTACTTTAGGAGGTAAAGTCATAACTATGGAAGAGTGATAAGCATAGGTGTTTTTCTAGACTCCACCATAGAAGCTGAGTATATGGCAAACCTCTGAGGTAGTCATAAAAGCTGAATGACACAATAACCTTAAGATAGACTTAGATATGATTTTCTGGTTTGTCCAAAGATTATTACAATTCATTGTAATGATATTGGTGCAGTAACAAACTCGAAGAAACCATAAGTCTATAAGGCAGGTAAACACAATAGAGCGCAAGTACCACCCAATATGAGAAATCGTATAAACGAGGAGCAGTTGTTGCTGCCTAGATTACATTAGATGATGACCTATAGATCTTTTCACTAAGGCCTTTAAGGCAAGAGCTTTTGATGAGCATGTTGAAGAGTTGGGAATCAGATGTATGACAGCAGATATAACAGCTTAGTCTTTTAGTATAAGTGGGAGATTGTTAGGATGTATACTAAAAGCCTAGCTTTTGGTATAAACATTTATCTAGAAATAAGAATCACATTGGCCAAATATCTACATTTATGATAAATGTAATTGTTCAATTAATTTATATTGTAGATAACATGGTGTGTGGTGTCACACACAGAAGATCATGTTATCGGTTCCTTATAAATTATAAACAGTAGCTCACGACCAAGATGGAAAGGAACAAATCATTGGAAGGTCATAGTGTAATTAGGTATTAGTTTATCTTAACTATATAATTACACTAGTACACTTAGAGTGTATTGAGTAGGACCATTTGAGGTCGTTTCTTTTATACTGACTTTATAAAAAAACAAATACCTCAGTTATTATGGAAGTGTGTGCTCTTAATCCTAATATAATAACAAGCACATATATTTGATATTTATTTCTTTAATTTATCAATGGGTGAGATTTAGTTCGATAAATCAATCAGCCCAATAAGTTGGGAAATGATATTACTTATAGTGTGTGTTGTTGATTATAGAAGGAAACTGTGTCCTAGTGATCTAGGTTGAGAATATCCCCAAGAGGAGCTCATAAGGATTGTCATGTTAAACCCTGCAGGTGGACTTAGTCCGACATGATGATGAAGTTGAGTGGTACTACTCTTGGAGCTAGATATTAATTAAGTGAGTTGTCAGTAACTTACTTAATTAGTGGACATTCGACATCTTAAACACAGGGAGACTAATACACTCATAATAAGAAGGAGCCCAAAATGTAATTTGGGATTGGTGCGGTAGTTCAATAATAGTTCTCTAGTGGAATGAATTATTATTGATAAAATTAAGTTGTGTGTTCGGGGCGAACACGGGATGCTTAATTTTATCGGGAGACCAAAACCAATTCCTCCTCTCGGTCCCTATCGTAGCCTCTTAATTATAGAGTACTATACCCACCTATACCCACCTTCTTACCCATCCCATAGGGGCCGGCCAAGCTAGCTTGGAGACCAAAAGTTAGGTTCAGGGTGCTTCAAGGTGGCCGGCCCTAGCTTGGGTTCAAGCTTGGTGTGGCCGACCCAAATTAAAATAAAAGGATTTTTATTTTTTAAAAATTTTCTTATGTGGATAACATGATTTAAAAGAGAGTTTAAAAATTTAAATCTTTCCTTTTATAAGATTCTACAAAAGATTAAGAGAAGAGCTAAATCTCTTTCCTTATTTGTAGATTAAAAGGTTGATTTTAATTTTGGTAAAAAACTTTCCTTTTTAATCATGTTCATGATTTAAAAGAAAGTTTAAAAATTAAAAATTCTCTTTTATTAGTTTCTACAAAAGATTAAGAAAATATTTGATATCTTTCCTTATTTGTAGATTGAAAAAAGATTTTAATTTTTAGAGATAACTTTCCTTTTTGGAAAATTATCCACATGTTTAAAAGAAAGATTTTAATTTATAAAATTTCCTTTTTATTAACCAATCATGAAGGGATAAAAATTATTGAAAAATTTTATAAATTTCTGGAAGCAAATAAGGAATTTTTAATTTGTGTTTAAAATTTTATTTGCTTGGAGATTTGTATATGGCCGGCCATTGCAAATTGAGAAGAGAAAAATTATTTTTAATTAAATAAATATTTCCTTTTCATGGCAAAAGAATTAAGGAAGTTTTTATTTAAATTTCCTTATTTGCCAAGACCAAGGATTATAAAAGAGGGGGTAGAGGTGCCTTCATGGGTGAACGACTCTATTATTTTCTCCTCTCTTTTTCTCCTTGGGTGTGGCCGGCCCCTCCTCTTTCTTTCTTCTCCATCTTGTGGCAGAACCTCTTCATGCTCTTGGAGTTTTAATTGGTGGCCGGATTCTAGATTGGAGAAGGAGAGAAAGCTTGCATCCCTTGGAGCTTGGTTGGTGGAAAAAGTTCTTCATCCTTTGGAAGTTTTTGCTTGCCCGAAACTTGAAGGAAGAAGAAGAAGGTGCTAGGTGGTTCTCATCTCTGAAGATCATTGCCCACACAATGTTCGAGGTTAGAAGAGGAATACGGTAGAAGATCAAGAGGTCTTTCTAAAAGGTATAACTAGTATTTTTCCTTTCCGCATCATACTAGTTATTTTTGGAAATAATACTAAATACAAGAGGCATACGATTCTAGTGTTTCGAATTTGTTTTCGATATAGTGTTCTTTCTTTTTTCTTTTCCTTGTGATTTAATTGTTCTTTTCGGTTGACCTAAAGTTATTTTAGGAAATTAAATATTAGCTTTCCTTAAAAGGTTTTGTCTAGTCGGTGGTGGTTGCTCCCATATCCAAGAAGGTCATGTGCCTCGCCACGTCAGTACTGGGAACCAATTTTGGAAATTAATATTTAATGAAATTAATAACTTAGGTGATTTGGATTAAACGTGTTAAGTTCCACAGGAGATCCAAGTCAAAACCTAAAAGAATAAATAGATTAAGTTTTGGATCAAACGTGTTAAGTTCCGCAGGCGATCCAAAATTTAATTTAAAAGAACACATGGTAGCTAGGAAAAGGTTCAGACCTTTGTACAAAATTTTTGTACAGTGGAACCTCTAGGTTTTCCGAGTAGCAACCAACAGCCCTACGATTATGATTGGAAATTTTAAATTTACCATATGTGTAAAAACTTATTTTTGAAACCTTCGTTAAAGTTTGTTATTGGATGAGAGTTATCATTGAACAATTAGATACGTACTTACTCAAATCATTGAAGTTTTCGACAACCTTCAATTTTGTGTAAGTCTTCGCTAAGACGAGTCAAATTTTGTCAAACTTTATTTTTCCTTGATAATATGAGATATGTATAGTGTCTACACAAAATTTTGTGATTTTTAGAGTAGTGTACATTTGTTTGTGCATTTCTAAAACTTGGATCTGACAGTTTTCGAAAGTGCAGTAATATCAGACCTCTCAATCGATCGGTTGATCGATTGAGAGGCTTGCGTTTTACCACAGAGAGCATCTGAATTGATCAATGGATCGATTTAGAGCGTTTCGATCGATAAAGGGATCGATTGGAACGCGTTTTTGATTTTCACAGAGGGCATCTGAATCGATCAACGGATCGATTCAGCGCGTTTGAATCGATCAATGGATCGATTGAGACGCATGTTCAATTCTCACAGAGGCGTCATGAATCGATCGACCGATCGATTCACTTGTTCTTAATCGATCGGTCGATCGATTGGGAATTTAGAACCCATCTTAAAACCTGGTTGACCTAAGTCTATTCTCACTTCCTCCCTGTCTCTCTTTCGACTCGCTCTGTGCCCTAACCTGGGCGATTTTCCCGGCGACTCTCCCGCCTGCATCGACCATTCTCTCCGACGGTTTTCTCCGACAAAGGGCGCTCTTCCACCTTTCTCCCGCTTCCCCTCTTCCTCTCTTGGCAAACGGGGCACCCCCTTCTTCCTTGTCTCTGCGTCGCTCGCACACCATGCGGACTCAAAACCATAAGTACATTTCTTTACACTCTTGTCATTTTTCTTTGGCTCTTGCTCTAATATGCGGACTAATCTACATATGTCTTGTGTGTTTTTGTGTGTTGCCTTGCCTTTTCCTCATGCATTGCATTGTATGCACGCACTATCCTTGCATTTTTTTTTTGTGTCTTCTTCCTTGCATTTTCTGTTGCACTGCATATTCATTTGCCATTTCTTGTTCCTTTGCATTTGCTATCAAATAGGAAGAAACAAAGAGTTTGTGAATCGGGCGAAGGATCGTCCATCCCACCATCACGCCCATTACCTCCCATTGATCCACACTTTCCTAATGCTGCTATGCAGCAGACCTTTAGTAAACATACCTTCAAACTAATAACCCCTAGGTCTATTGATCTTCAGTTCTATATGGACTCTTGTTTTGATATCTATTCCCTTTTCAGGCACTATAAACTTGAGTCAATGTTATCTTGTGAAAGGAATATCAATGTAAGTCTTGTCTCTGAATTCTATAACAATTTACACACTTCTGATGGTATCAACTATCATACTCGCGTTGCAAAGTGGAGTTTGGACTTTTCCTATGAGCTCCTTCAGTCCTTTCTAGGGTGTCTACCATCCGAGAGTGATTTTGTTTTTTATCCCACACTTCCTGATGAGTTGCCTCCACCATTTAAGCATCTCAGCATTGCATCCATGCATCAGTCCCTTTTTGGTCGTCCTCGTCTGGATGGGCTAAATGCACAGATCACTACCTTCTCTTCTCTTGAGTTATCAGCTGAGAACACCGCTCTATTTAAGGTGATCATTAACTGTCTCTTTACCATTGTCTCATGTTCCTTAGCCGCTCTT
Source organism: Zingiber officinale (assembly GCF_018446385.1). Classification (NCBI taxonomy): domain Eukaryota; kingdom Viridiplantae; phylum Streptophyta; class Magnoliopsida; order Zingiberales; family Zingiberaceae; genus Zingiber; species Zingiber officinale. The sequence goes on from NC_055986.1 coordinate 56,242,115, forward strand.
CGACCTCCTCACATGTTTGCATTATTATATGTCATTCGACATTCCCTTGACATCAACATCGCTCTGAACATCTTTCATTGCATTATTCATTTTACTCAGCCAGTGCAGCAGACGATTCACATGCCTTTCGGTCATCTCATCACTGACTGGCTGGAGTTCATGAAGATCGATGTTTCTCGGGGACAGCTGGAGCCCATGACTGTTGCCTATTCTCGGATTTCTTCACGCTCCTTCACGAAGATGGGCTTAGTGGGTGGTCCAGGGGGAGTTCGGTGGCGCGATGGGCGTGCTCTTGGTGAGGGACCCAGGGCTCGCCACCGGGGGGATGCACAGGCATTAGTTCCTGCGGCGGGTGATGCTGAGGAGGATATCCCCGAGCCAGCTTCTCCGACGTTTAAGGAGACTGTCGATACCCGCCTTGAGGAGCTGACTATAGAGGTAGCCAGCCTACGCACCATGATGGATACCATGGTCCATCAACAGACTACGATGCAGGCGACTCTGGACACGTTAGTGGATTTGGTGAGCTCTTGGGTGACGGGTCGCCCGTCTCAATCTGTTCCATCCATAGATCCCATCCCACATGCTGAGGATGTTCCTGGTGCTGTCTCTGCTGTTGGTTGCTACTCGGAAAATCTAACGGTTCCACTGTACAAAAATTTTGTACAAAGGTCTGAACCTTTTCCTAGCTACCATGTGTTCTTTTAAATTAAACTTGGATCGCCTGCGGAACTTAACACGTTTAATCCTAAGTTTAATTTATTTGTTCTTTTAGGTTTAGATTTGGATCTCCTGCGGAACTTAACACATTCGATCCAAATCACCTAGGTCACGAAGATAATTAAATATCTATTTCCAAAATTGGCTTCCAGTACTGCATGGCGAGGCACACGGCCTTCTTGGATATGGGAGCAACCACCACCGACTAGACAAAGCCTTTTAAGGAAATTAAATATTTAACCTTCCCATAGTAACCCTAGGTTAACGGCTAAGAACAATCAAATCACAAGGAAAAGAAAAAACAAAAGAACACAACTTCGAAAACTAATTCGAAAAACTAGAATCGCATGCCTCTTGTATTTGGTATTTTTACAAAGAAACAAAACTAACATGATGCGGAAAACAATTATTAGTTATACCTTTCTTTGTGAATAATGACCTCTTGATCTTCTACCGTATTCCTCTTCTAATCTCGGACGTTGTGTGGGCAACGATCTTCCGAGACGAGAACCACCTAGCACCTTCTTCTCCTTCCTTCAAGTTTCGGCCAAGCACAAAACTTCTAAAGGATAAAGAACCTTTTCCACCAACCAAGCTCCAAGGGATGCAAGCTTTCTCTCCTTCTTCTCCAAGCTAAGATCCGGCCACCACTTGATCTCCAAGAAAGATGAGAGGTTCGGCCACACCAAGGAGAGGAGAGAATTTGAAGAGGCCGGCCACACCAAGGAAGAAAAGAGGGAGAAAATAGAATAGAGGTTGTGTCCATGAAGGCACCCAAACCCTCTCTTTTATAATCCTTAGCTTTGGCAAATAAGGAAAATTTAATAAAACCTTCCTTAATTCTTTTTCTATTGAAAAAGAAAATTTTAATTAATTAAAATTAAAATCCTTTTCTTAGTGTATATGGCCGGCCACATCAAACAAGGAAACAAGGAAATTTTTCGCTAGAAAAATTAAAGCTTCCTAATTTGCTTCCGGAAAAATTTTAAAATAAAATTTCTCTTTAATAATTCCTTCATGGTTGATGCTATAAAAGGAAATTTCTATAATTTTAAAATTTATCTTTTCAACATGTGAATGATTTATAAGGAAAGTTTTTACCAAAATTAAAATTAACCTTTTAATCTACAAATAAGGAAAGAGATTTAACTCTTCTCTTAATCTTTTATAGAATCTTATAAAAGGAAATCTTTTAATTTTTAAACTCTCTTTTAAATCATGTATTCCACATAAAAAAAATTTAAAATTAAAATTCCTTTTCTATTTTTAATGGTCGGCCACACATAGGTTGAATCCATGCTTGAGCCGGCCACAATCAACATGGTTTGGCCGGCCCCTTGCTTGGGCTCCAAGCAAGGCTTGGTCGACCCCCTTTAGATGGGTGTGAAGGTGAGTATAGGTGGGTATAGTACTCTATAATTAAGAGGCTACGATAGGGACCGAGAGGAGGAATTGGTTTTGGTCTCCCGATAAAATTAAGCATCCCATGTTCGCCCCGAACACACAATTTAATTTTATCAATAATAATTCATTCCACTAGAGAACTATTATTGAACTACCGCACCAATCCCAAATTACATTTTTTGGGCTCCTTCTTACTATGAGTGTGTTAGTCTCCCTGTGTTTAAGATGTCGAATGTCCACTAATTAAGTGAGTTACTGACAACTCATTTAATTAATATCTTAGTCCAAGAGTAGTACCACTCAACCTTATCATCATGTCGGACTAAGTCCACCTGCAGGGTTTAACATGACAATCCTTATGAGCTCCTCTGGGGACATTATCAACCTAGATTACTAGGACACAGTTTCCTTCTAAAATCAACAACACACACTATAAGTGATATCTGTTGGTGCGGTTAGCACTAACGATTTAACCCAGATTTTGATGAATGAAAAATCAGGTTAAGTTAGTTTGTTGTTGTCTAACACTTTGATCGAGTGTGAAGGAGAAGTCCAGACAAGTCGACGGGCTGACCAGATGTCTGGCACGAAGCCCAGCTAGGTCGACGGGCTGACCGGATAGCTGGCATGAAGTCCAAGCGGGTCGACGGGCTGACCGGACGCTTAGGCACGAAGTCCAGCTAGGTCGACGGGCTGACCGGATAGCTGGCACGAAGTCCAGACGGGTCGACGGGCTTACCGGACGTCTGGCAGGTAAGTGAGGTAAGTCACTAGAGGGGAGTGACTGCGAGGACGCGTTCCCGGGAAGGGAACATTAGGCGTCGATCCGGCTTAGATCCATTTCGGATATCTAAGTCGAGATCGTGACTAGATTCTGGTTTCGGAAAGACGGAATCTAAGTCATACTCTTTTTGCTGATTCATACTCAATTTTCCTATCTATAAAACTATGCTAACAATCTGTGTTGCAGGGTATATTTGCCTCGGACTAACCTTTTCTTACAGGAGAAGGACTTTCTAGAGAAGAGGGGTCCGGGCACCCGGAGGGGATCCGGGCGCCCGGAGGTGAATTTTATCCAAGCCGAGTCGTCGCCACGTGGAGTTCGCTGATTAGACCTGCCACGTCGCACCAGGGTGCCCGAAAGGGATCCAGGCACCCGGAGCAGCATATAAAAGAAGCCCCAGGGGTGGAGCTTCAGGATTATCTCAGAACTCTTAGACTGCTTGCTCTGCTGCTCTGTGCTCCGACGACGCTAACGAAGCTCCGACAACGCGATCTTTTCTTTGTAGTTTTTCTTCTGTCGGTATAGCTTTGTTTTACTGTTTATTAGCATTTCTTGTACTTCCTTTGTACTTATCATTTTGAATTGCTAGTAAATTATCCAACGAAAGTACTCACGGAGTACGGGCCTTCGAGTAGGAGTCGTCACAGGCTCCGAACGAAGTAAAAAACACCCTGTTCATTTGTTTAGTATTGTTTTTTATTCCGCTGCGCTTAACTCTTTTAACTTTGTTTTTCGAATCGATATTCACCCCCCCCCCCCCTCTATCGACGTTTCACGATCCAACAATATCATTTCCCAACTTATCGGGTTTATTGATTTATCGAACTAAATCTCACCCATTGACAAATTAAAGAAATAAATATCAAATATATGTGCTTGTTATTATATTAGGATTAAGAGCATACACTTCCATAATAACTGAGGTCTTTGTTCATTTATAAAGTAAGTATAAAAGAAACGACCTCTAATGGTCCTACTCAATACACTCTAAGTGTACTAGTGTAATTATATAGTTAAGATAAACTAATACCTAATTACACTACGACCTTCCAATGGTTTGTTCCTTTCCATCTTGGTCGTGATCTACTATTTATAATTTATAAGGTACTGATAACATTATCTTTTGTATGTGACACCACATACTATGTTATCTATAATATAAATTAATTGAACAACTACAAATAAATGTAGATAATTTGACCAAATGTGATTCTTTATTCAAAATAAATGTCTACTAAAGCTTAGGCTTTCAGTATACACTCTAACATCTGCGACGACCCCTGCTCCAGCTACTACGTCTGCTCCTTCTGCTGATCCTGATCTTACTCCTCCGGGAGATGATCTCATTAAGTTCTATGTCCCTTTATGATACGTGTTATTGTACATTAAGTGGATGATTGTTGTGGAGTCCCTCTAGAACTTCATTTTATTTTGGGTATATAATATACTGTTTGTTGTATATTTTATTTTGTCTCTAAAATCACGGTTGTTATATTATGTTGATGTCTGCGTGTTTTAGGGGGAGTACCCCTCAGATTTATCGTGTTTGCTTAGTGCACATATTGAGGGGAGTTTTGTTTTTGATTTTTGACAAAGGGGGAGATATATGTTGAAGTTTATGCTTAATTTAATTAAAATTGAAATTCAAGCTGACTGTTTATGTTCATGCTTACTGCTTATGCTTATTTCAGATGAATTTCAACGTAGTTACAATCATTATTTATCATTGTATGATTATGATGTATTGGAAATTAGCCTAAACTTAAATAGATTGTCAAACATCAAAAAGGGGGAGATTGTTGGTGCAATCATGCCCTGGAAGTTTCAATGTGTTGACAATTGTTTAAGTTTAGGTTAATATGTTAGATCTAACATGCATTGTGAGTTTGCAGGAGAAGTCCTTGCAGGTCGGAAGATCGGATGTAAGGCAAGAGAAGTTCAAGAAGGTCGAGGACCGGATTCTTGGCAAAAGAGTCCTTACAGGTCATAAGATCGGATGCAAGGCAAGAGAAGTCCAAGAAGGTCGAGGATCAGATTCTTGTCAAGAGAAGTTCCTACAGGTCAGAAGGTTGGATGCATGTAAATTCATTTATCAAAAATCGATTGGTAAATCAATTTAGACATGGTTGTGAGGCAGAATGCCTCTGAATCGATCAGCCGATCGATTGGAAGAAAGCCAATTGATCGGCCGATCGATCGGGAAGCGTCTGCGCGAAGCACAGAATGCTTCTGGATTGATCATCCGATCGATTGGGGTAAACCAATCGATCGAGCGATCGATCCAAGAAGTTTTTGTCCGAAGCACAGAATGCTTCTGGATCGATCATCCGATCGATTGGGGTAAACCAATCGATCAAGTGATCGATCCAGGAAGTTTTTGTGCGAAGCACAGAAACCTCCTGAATCGATCAGCCGATCGATTGAAGTCACTCAATCGATCGACCGATCGATTCACAGAGACATTACGATTCTGCGATTCCATGCGCGAAGGTCTGAATCGATTCAAACACTGCCCCAATCGATTGAAGCACAACGAAATAATCTACACCTTTGATCTTGACGCGATGACTTCCAACGGATACTTGTGAATCGATTGAGATATAAACCCAATCGATTCACGGCGACGATTATGTGAGAAACGAGTAGTTTTCACGACGTTTAAAAAGATGGAAGAAAAAGGAACAATATCATCTCAGAGAAAAATACTGTTCTATTGCTCTGGTGTGATTAATCTTTGAAGTGCTCAAGATCTCTCAAGGGTTTGAAGTTAAGCTCTCGATCTCGCCACGTTTTCAAGTTCCACGCTGCAAGGAAGAAGTATTTCAAGTTTGCAATCTTTTCTTTCTTCTTCATTGTAGTGGGTGTGATATTTTTCTCTTGGAGAGGGAGAGTTGTAAGTCTTGTAAGGTTTCTCTACCTTCGGTGTCATTCCGAGAAGGAGAAGTTTGATAGTGGAAGGGTGAATGTGGTGTGGATCCTTGGACTAGTCACCTCCTTGAGGAGGTGGATACCAAGTAAATACAAGAGTTAGCATTGCTTTCAAGTGTCCGCTGCGAAAGATTAAATTGATCAAGAAAATGAAGTGAGTCATTCACCCCCCCCCCTCTAGCTCAACCGATCCTAACATATCCTTCAAAATAACACTTGTCTGATTTGAGTCCTAGCTTGTCGGAGACTTATCATAGAACATAGGCCTCACATCCCCAAATCTTCATAAAAGACATCTTGGGACTCTTCCCAGTTCATATTGTATATGGTGTCTTTATGACAACCTTGGATGGAACGCGGTTAAGTGTGAAAGCGACTGTCTCTAGAGCATGCCCCCAGAAGGAAGCAGGAAGTTATGTTTGACTCATCATCGTTCGTACCATATAAAGTTTCAAGGGATCTTTCCATTCTTAAGTTAGATGAGTTTTTTTGTAAATTAGAATTACACAAACAATCTAACTTGAGTCAAGTCGAGAAAGAAATTGCCTTGTATGCAGGATCAAGCAAAGAAATGAAGACAAGAACCAAGGATGAACCAGAAAGTGAGTCTGACTCAGACTCAACCAAAGAAGAAGAGTTGGTCAACATGGTCCCTAATCAACCAGATGCAAAACAAATCATAAATGATTTGTTACAGATGCAACAAGAAGGGGTATTTCAAACACGAATGCCCAAATTAGAAGGAGAATAGACCAAAAATAGCAAGAAGGAAGAAGGCCTTTCAAGCGACGTGGGACGAGTCATCTTCCGAGGAGTCCTATGCAGAAGAGCTGAAGTACTTGAGCCATCTTGCCCTTATAGCAAGAAACGAAGATTCTAAGTATGAGGAAGAGTATGAGTCCGAGACTGACACCAAGTTCGAGAGAAGTCATGGATCTGTATCCATTTTCGAAGGTCCTAATATGAAATCCAAAGATCTAGACAAATGGATTTTGGACAGTTCTCCAAACACATGACTGGGGATTAGCACAAATTCACTAGTATCAAGTTTAAAAATTTAGGTTCAGTTGTCTTTGGAAACAATGGCAAATTAAAGGTAATTGATAGAGGAGAAATTCAATTACAATTAAGTATATCAATTAAAAAAGTGCTGCTTGTTGAACATTTTTATTATAATTTGCTTAGTATAAGTCAATTAGGTAACTCTAGATTTAAAGAAAAATTCTTATCTTTTGAATGTCAAATAAGTTACATAAACTCACCCAATATATTATTAAAAGGATTTAGAGATAAAAATATTTATTCAATAAATCTACCAAAAACCTCACACAATTGTCTTTTGACACAACATGAAGAAACATGGTTATGACATAGGAGACTAGCTCACACCCATGTTAGAAATTTACTTAAATTAAACAAAATTAGTTTAGTCAAAGGTTTACCTAAATTAGAAATCCCTGAAAATAAAATTTGTAATCCTTGTCAGCAAGGAAAATAAATTAAATCAACTCATAAATTAATAATCAAAATAGAACTAATAAAATACTTAAACTATTACATTTAGACTTATTTGATTCCCATGGAATTAAATCACTAAATGGAAGTCTTTACTGTTTAGTTATAATAGATAATTACTCCAAATATACCTGGGTGAAATTCTTAACTCATAAATATGAAACTTTTGAAATATTTAGTAATTTCTATAAACAAATAGGAAATGACAAAGAAATAAAAATTAAGAAAATTAGAAGTGATAATGGAGGTGAATTTTAAAATAAAAAAATGTTAAACTTTTGTCTAGAAATTGTTTATCATCATGAGTTTTCTTGTCTTAAGTTTTTTTGTCATTAGAAGTAGAACGTAAAAATAGAACCTTACAAAAAGCTGCAAGAACAATGCTAAATAAATTCAATTTACCTAAATATTTTTTAGCTGAAGCCATTAATATGGCTTGTTACGTCCAAAATAGAATCATAATAAACAAGTTTTTAGGTAAAACATCTTATGAAATTTATTTTAATAAAACTCCAAACGTAAAATACTTTAAAGTATTTGGATGTGATGTACATATTTTAAACCTTAAAGATTACTTAGGAAAATTTACCTTAAAACCCCAACAAGGAATTTTCCTTGGATATTCATCCATCAGTAGAGCATATAGGGTTTATAATAAATTCACTTTAAAAATTGAAGAAACAACTAATGCCACCTTTAATGAAAATAACGATTTAATTAATCTTGGGAAAAGTAATAATCAACCAAATTCAATAAATCATGAAGAAGAAGAAGAACAAATAACACAAAACAAACAAATAGAAAAACAACCCAAGAATAATATGACTAAACCCTGACCATCCAATTGATCAAATAATAGAAAATCCTGAGTTGAGAGTTCAGACCCGATTAGCTTTTAGGAACTTAAGTCAAATATCACTAATATCTAAAATTGAATCCAAAACCATAAACAATGCATTGTTTGAGCCTGACTGGTAATTGTAATGCAAAAAGAGTTGGGTCAATTTGAAAGGAATCAAGTTTGGGATCTAGTACCTCCACCAAAAAATAAGTTAGTTATTGACACTAAGTGGGTCTTTAGGAATAAGTTGAATGACCAAGGAGAAATCATAAGGAACAAAGCCTGACTAGTTGCCAAAGGGTTTAGTCAAGTCGAAGGACTTGATTACGATGAAACTTATGCCCCTGTAGCTATGCTTGAATCAATTAGGATGTTGCTAGCGTATGCATCATACAAAGGATTCAAGTTATATTAAATGAATGTTAAATATGTATTCCTAAATGGACAAATTAAAGAGGAGGTCTATGTAAGTCAACCATCAGGTTTTGAAGACCTAGAGTACCCAAACCATGTTTTTAAGCTAAAAAAGGCTCTATATTTACCAAACGTTTACCTGAAACTGAATTCAGTAACTTAAGAAGACAATTAGGCATGTGCTTTATAGAATAAGTTTTTTCTTTATTTCATTTTTTAAAAATTAGTTTTTTCAAATTTATATTTTTAAAATTCCCCTTCCAAAATTTGTTTTCAAAATATTCTATCTTTTTGGAGTAGCCTAGGACTTACTATAGAATTGCATGTTCCTATAGTCTTAGAAGCTAGCATCTCACAAGTATAGTAAGATACTTTGCTTGTATATTTTGAAATATAGAACAGTGTGGGATGCTTAGGACTTAGCCTAAGATTTTAAATGCTTATATCAGTGTATCGCTATAAATCTAGGCTTTAAACAAAACACATTGATCAATTTGAGAAATCTAGCTAGTAACAAACTAGTTAGAATCAAACTCTCAAATTGACTAACCTAATTTAGCAGCTGCTATCTTGTGGTAGTTAGCTAAGTATGATGGTTGGACATTTCATTATAAGGACTTTTTTTTCTAGTTTAAAAACCATGCTTGGACTTTTAGGTATTTATTAATTTTAGGGGGAGCTTCAATTTCCATTTTAGAATTTTTCATGACTAAGGAAATTGGAAATTATTTTTTCTAATTTCAAACTTAATTTTTTAAAATTTTCAAACTCTTTTCAAAAAAATTTTCAAATTTAACTATACAAATTTTCAAGTTCTCTTAAAATTTTTCTTTACCAAATTTTCAAAATTATTTTTAAAACTTTTAAACCAACATATTTCAAAATTATTTATAATTTTTTTCAAAATTATTAACTTAAAAAAAATTTCAAAATAATTTTTAAACCTTTAACTTAACAAACTTTCAAAATTATTAACTTACAAATTTTTTAAAATTATTTTTAAACCTTTAACTTAACAAATTTTTAAAATTATTAACTTAACAAAAATTTTAAAATTATTTTTAACCTTTTAACTTAACAAATTTTTAAAATTATTTACTTAAATTTTCAAAATTATTTTTAAAAACCTTTAACTCAACAAAATTTTAAAATTATTTAACTTATCAAATTTTCAAAATTATTTTAAACTTTTACCTTACCAAATTTTTTAAAATTTAACTTAAAATTAACAAATGTTCAATCTTACTACAAATTTTCAAACTTCTTTTTAACTTTTTCAAAGTACTTTCAAATTTATCTTCATAATGTATCTTTATAAGTTTTCGAATGTCTACTTTTTAAATATTTTGGAAACTTGCTTAAATTTTCTTATTTTCAAAACCATGTCCAATGGTTATAACATTTTAGTTGTATTTTCCCTATTTTTGATGTGTGTCAAAGGGGCAAAGATAGTAAATTCAAGGAGAGTTGTTAAAATTAGGGGAGAGTTAAGTAAAAATTACTTGTTTATATATATTAGCATATGTTATTAACTTAACTTTGAACCTTGGTTGCCAAACATCAGAAAGGAGGTATTATTGGTGCAGGATACACCAGAATCGAACCTGAGTTTTGATGCTGTCAAAGATTCAAGTTAAGTCTGGTTGTGATCTAACAAGTTGACTGAGTGTGCAGACTGTTTACTCAACCGAGAAAGTCCTAGTCACGACTAGGTAGGAAAGACTTAGTAGATCGCGGGAGCCCGGCAGAAAGTCCAAGTGGGTCGAGAGGAGTCAACACTTGGCAGGAAAGCCGATTGGTTTGGAGGACCAAAGATCAAGGGAAAGTCTTGGTGGGTCGATCTGATGCTAAGCGGTAAAGTCCAAACAAGTCTGGAGGACCAATGTTTGGAAGGTAGGTTGAGGTAAACAACTGGAGAAGAGTGACAGTGAGGACGTGTTCCGGGAATGAACAAACTCTAGATCGCTGATCCAACTGAGGAAATCGGGAAGGTTTCCAAGTTGAGATCAAGACAATCTTACTGTTTATTACTACTCATGCATCTTACTATATTACTATGCTAACTCTGTTTTGCAAGAGCTTTTATTCTAACTCTATTTTGCAGGAACTGAAGTTTATCGGTCGACCGAACACTAGGATCGGTTGACCGAATACCAGGATTGATCGACCGAACCAAGTTGATTCAGACTAGAGATTAGTTGAATCAGAGTTTGGTAAAGTGACTGATCGGTTGACCAAACCATGCAAACGTGGCACAGAACAAATCAATTAGAAGTAGAGATGGAAGCTAGCCTGATCGGTCGACCGAACATAGGGATCCGTCGACTGAACGATCACTTCATTAATGATACATTAAGTCCGAATCTCGACGAACAGGGAAATTCACTGTTTGGTCGACCGAAGAAGGGGATCAGTTGACCAAACCATTAAAGCTCATTAAATGCGTGAAGATCAGATCTCAGGGAAGATGGAAGGGATCGTGTTTAGTCGACCGATAGAAGATTTGGTCGACCGAACTGATTAGTCGACTGATGGGTTTATCAGTTGACCAAACGATGCTTATAAAAGGGGAGCTCAAGGTCCAAGGCAAAGCATTTGTTTTCAGTTCATCTCTGTGTAAAGTTGCTGCTCATGCTACTACTCTACTACTCATCTTCAAGCAAGCTGCTGCTCCATCCATAAAGTACTGACCGAGCTCCATCTTCTATCCAGTGTCAGTATATTTTTATTTAGCTTGCTTTGTACTTAACTTCAAGTAAAATAGTAGGTTGTTACTATCTTACATATTTCATTGTATGAATTACTTCTTTCCGAAGATTTTGGAAAGAAGAGTTTTAGTGAATTGTCTAACGGTGTGATCAAGGATCGCGGGTCTTGGAGTAATAGTCGACCTAAGATCCAAACCAAGTAACCGAAACAAGTCTTTTATTTTCCGCTGCACTACTCGTATTTTAAACACTTCAAAAGAAAAGTTTTTAAAAAGTGATATTCCCCCCCCCCCCCCCCTCTATCGCATCTTTCGATCTTTCACAATATGCATATCATCAGCTAAGAATTCTTGTACATCTATATTGCATTATAATTGCTCTCCAATTCAAGTATAATGTCCTTCCTCCTCATTCCAAGTAGGTTTAAAGTAATCACCAAGTGTTGTACAATGATTCAGAACCTCATCTTCTAGAATACTTGCTTCTTCATTTAGATCAAATATCATATTACTGCTTATATCTCTATTTGTGTTCTACACACCACTATACTTAGAAGATGATGGAATATTTATTCTAGATAATTCTCGTACATTAGCTCCATGTCCTATGCAAGAATTTGCATCAAGCGTATTCCATATCTCAGAGAGAATTTCTTCAGTAATATGATCGCCCCTGATAAATAAATTATAAATTAATTTAGCAACTTACAACTACATAATCAAGTGTTGTTGTACATACTAATTTAGCAAAGACCAAGTAATGATATATATGGTGTACATATTAGATTTTCATAATTTATCAGTGATTGTGACACAATTCGACAGATATAGACCTAGGAGTTTTTGTAATTTTGCATAATCTCAACCACTAGGAAGGGTTAAGTGAGGAAAAGGTATATATAGTGTAAAAGTAAAGTTTTAATCAAAGATCACGTTGGACCTGATATCATCCCATATTAGACCCGCATTGAAGCAGAAACTTCTCGTAACATTGGGCCACCACTAAGAATCCTAAATAAGCAATGGATAGTACAATTTAACTCCTTACAACACTAGAAGCTAACAATACGGTAAATGGGTATACTCAAACAAGTTTAGGTTCATAAGTGGATTTTAGTCAAAATACATTGATGGACCTAGGGTAATTGGATTTATGCAAACGCCCAATAACTACGAAGTGTTGAGCGAGGAGAAGGTAGATATGATATCAAACTAAAATTTTGATCAAGGAAGAAAGTTGGTCTGATATGATCGCATAGCAGGCCCAACATGTTGATACCTACCATATCAACCTAACATGTATGAGCAAAGTCTAGCTGAAATCTAGCATAACAGTGGAGTACCTTGTAAACCGATTAAGTATTGAAGTACATCATATTTCAGGTGTTGTTGAATATTTATTCCTCACACATCCAATAAAACCATTGATACAATTTTTGTCATCACCCTGTGCTACCAAACTGTAATTTTTTTTACATGACAACCCTATTTTATAGTAGTAAATTTATACATACATCGCTAAATATTTATCCTTCAACGCCGAGGTTTTTAGTAACTATCTTCTTCTACTAATTTCACTCTTGCTAGAAATTTATCCTTCAACGCCGAGGTTTTTAACCACTATTGTCCTTTGAACTCTTATCTTAAAACTCTTACGACAATATCCCTAAACTCTAAATAGTCTTTTGTAATCCCGCCAAATAGCACAAGAAGGTATGACTAGCGGAGGAGGTTCATGATTGTTTCGTGTTTATAAGACCAAGAAAAGGGAAGGAGGGAGAAAGAGGGTGAGAGGACGTGCATCCGAACTATAAAATAATTTTTAATTAAAAATGTACCTTAAATGCTTGGAAAATAATGATTTGAGAAGGTTGGCAGATTGAAGGGAGGGATAAAGGGAGAATTTTATTATTTTTACACGCTCTTTGGTATAAACAAAATTACCATATATTTTTTTTTATAAATATCATATTCAAGATGCGTATTATCGCACATGATATTTATATATACATTCACACGTATGGATTTAATTAATATATACTTATTTTTTTTAATGCATTTCCTGTGTTTATAATTAAATTAATGCCAAATCTCCAACCATTCCTATCCATTGGTTTAGACGTTGCGGCTTCTCTCCAGTCTCCTCCACGATACAAAACCTAGCAAATCTGACGGCTCATATTTCGCATCAGTTTCCTTCTGCCCGTTGGATTTCAGCCGTCTGGAGCCGCGGTCTCGCACCTCCCTCTATATCAGCGACACCACGCCACAAGCGACGCCCACGCCAAGAGCCGCCCTAGTGTGCGTGAGACAAACCTTTTAGGGTTTCCCTCTCTTCGCGTGTTTGTCTTCCTCTTCTTCCCGGTCGATCCAATGGAGCAGGAGGCGGTCCGATCGAAGGGCACGGTGAAGTGGTTTAACGATACCAAGGGGTTCGGCTTCATCACGCCAGACGATGGCGGGGAGGATCTCTTCGTTCACCAGTCTTCCATCAAATCCGACGGGTTCCGGAGCCTCGCCGAGGGCGAGAACGTGGAGTATTCCCTCTCCGAGGGGGACGACGGGCGCAGCAAGGCCATCGACGTCACCGGCCCGGATGGATCTTCGGTCCAGGGTAGTGGTGGAGGGCGAAGGGATGGCTTCGGTGGGGGCCGAGGGGGATCATCTCGGGGCGGAGGTTATGGAGGAGGTTACGGGTTCACCAGCGGTGGTGGCGGAGGGAGAGGAAGGGGAGGAGGTTATGGCGGGGGAGGCTCAGGCGGTGCCTGCTACAAGTGCGGCGAGACTGGACACATTGCTAAAGATTGTTACCAGGGTGGCGGTGGAGGTGGCAACGGAGGCGGTGGTGGTGCTTGCTATAACTGCGGTGAGACGGGGCATCTTGCTAGAGATTGTTACCAGGGTGGAGGCGGAGGTGGGAGGAATGGTGGGGGCGGTGGTGGATCCTGTTATAACTGTGGTGAGACCGGGCACTTTGCTAGGGAGTGCCCAGGCAGGAACTGAGAATGGATTTAATTTACCATTAGCATCAACTTTTTTGCCCATCTATCCATGATCTAATACTCTAACATCTGCTACCTTGTGGGCTTATGTTCTCTTTTGGCGTTGCTTGTAATCGCAGTATTCCTCCTCCTTGCAATACATGCGGATGTCTGTTTGACTTGATATGTCTATTTTGTTGGATTGTAACTTCACTTTTGGATCTTGAAAGCAATATTTGAATTGCAAGCTAGTGTTTCTCAATCTCCTTTTCTTATTATAATTGTGCTCTAGTTTGTTAGTTGCTTCTTGATTTTCTCCTTAAATTCCATACTGTGTGGATACGTGATGATGTTATTCAGGTGAACTACTAATTTTGAATATCATTTGATCTCAATCTTGGAACTACTTGTGCAATCCTGTCGGAGATTGGTTGCTTGCGCTCCTTGTCCTTACTACGTTGGAGGTTAGTATTGCTTTACTATTATGAAATATGCCCCATTTATAATCAGTCTATCTACACATTTGCTGTTTCGAAAGAAATTTGTGTATTGTTTAATGGGCTATCTATGTTCTCTCAAAAACAACAATTTCGTGATTGGTTTGAGCGCATGTCCTCTCATAGAACAACCTAATACCGATGCTTGATTTAGATGTTTGTTTTCTACAAATAAATGCTTTTACCATGATTTATCAATGCATCTCTGTCCAAATTGCTTCATCTATCCTGTATGATAAAATCGTAGAAGGTTTTTATAGTAGTATGCTACATGAATTATATATTCCTCGTTCAATATTTACAAAGCCTACTGAATAAACTTTTGGTCAGAATATTCTGTTTGATTTTCATTTTAATCAGGTTTAACAGTTTGTTCTGAGCTTGTGAGTTGTAAGATATCCCATTACGAGGAACATATGATCTTATTCTAATTGGTGAATTGCTATTCTTTCAGCTACTAATGCAGCAAATCATTGAATTTTTGATAGAACGTTTTATTAAGAAATTTTTGGTTAGTGGATGGTTGTTAAAATAGTTGACGGGAACTTTCTTCTTATTTAGGTTAACAAAAGGACTTCCATAGATTAACTGGAAAACTTCCATAGGACTTCTCAATTGATCCGCTGATATGTGTTTGTTTTTGTCCTAATTTAGTTTACTGTAATACCCTACCACATTAAAAAAAATGCTTTTGTTTACTTTACAGTATGTTTTGAACATGAACACTTAGATGTT
Source organism: Zingiber officinale (assembly GCF_018446385.1). Classification (NCBI taxonomy): domain Eukaryota; kingdom Viridiplantae; phylum Streptophyta; class Magnoliopsida; order Zingiberales; family Zingiberaceae; genus Zingiber; species Zingiber officinale. The sequence continues at coordinate 56,257,641 of NC_055986.1, forward strand.
ACTCTTACTCTTATCTGAGTGAATAGAGTTTCTAGAGGCCAGCAAGTCAGCAGTTTACCTGTAAGCTGTAGTGCTCTTGAACTTATAGTTGTAGGAAGTTTTCCAGCAGTAAGATAGGCTTGTACCTTTCTCTGTTTTTCTGCGGTTTCCCATGGAATATTATCCTATTACCTTAATATTTGGGCCTATTCTAAAATCTGATAGTCTTTCAATTCTCGTTTGTTTACTGATATAAATCAAGATAATATATTCAGTATGAATATAAGCGGCGATTTAAAAAAAAAAAAAATCATTTTGTTTTTGAAGGAGCTTTTTATTGTTAAAAGCATATACTATAAAGTAGCAATTAATATGAGATATATATATGAGAAATTCGTCAACATTATCTTCCCTGGTCTTCTCTCTATCTGTATGGCCGTCTTTGTTTCTGTCCGCATTCTTTATATCCTTTCTATCTGATATTCGTAAGGCTGTTTGCTGTATCTCAAATGTCCATCTTTGGCCCTATTCAGAGTTATGCTCATGACTGCTCATTCCCATTGTTTTGTTTGCTAAACCGTCTGTTAAATCTGTCGCGATTTGACAACTTTCAAATTGTTGCTAATTCTGTCGGTTAATTTAATCGTTATTTGATAATTTTTAAATTAGTAATGAAAATTTAATGTCGTTGCTAACTTTGTCTGCTAATTTGTTATTTGACAGCTTTTCTTGTAGTGGTTTGCTAGATTGTAGTGGTTTGCTATCTTATTCAAAATTAATAATTTGAAATAAAAAAATTATTTTACTAAATTTAAATATTTATTTGTTAATACATTATATATTAGTTTTTTTAAATTTTTTTTATCTCCTCTTTATAATATTTAGGGAATGATTTTTTTAAAAAAAAATTTAGAAAATATTATTTATAAATACTAAAATTAGAGAATGGATAAGATAATGTTGATCCAAGACAATATCTTAAATAGTTGAAACCAATGCATTAGAAAATTTGAAAAATGAAACATTGAAATAAAAAAGAAAATAGACATTATTTAAATAAAATTGTTAAAACATGCAATTCTATTTATGCCAAACTTCCACAATAAAATCTTTAAATCGATGTATAAAACCACTAATTTATGTCAGAGTCAAGAGTCAGATTAATACTCTATATTATTTAATTAATATTTTATTGCAGGTATTTATGCATAATATTTATTTATTTACTTACTCATATTGACTGATATATGTATCAACTTTCTCATAAAAAAATGATAAATTATCATTGATTATATTTGACCTCATAAAATTTTTTATCAATTATGAAAGTAAATTGAAAAGTGTATGTGGTGGACAATTCAAAAGTTTAGTATCTTTTTATTGCGTTTCCTATTTTAAAAAAAAATTCTATAAATATATTATAGTTGAGAATACGATTCGAACCCTTTAAAATGATCTAACTTATATCTAGTGAATTTCGGATAATTGGACGTGGATCTCATATGTATAGAATCTATAGTCCCACATCTATTATCATCTATTTATTGATAATAGATGTTTAGTATATATGGATTTATAGTCCCACATCTATTATCATCGATGAGCTGATAATAGATGTGCACTATATAACGGGTTGGTCCCCAGAGGATTGGGGTAATCTTGAGACGTCTCTTCGTTCCCCATTGGCGAAGAGAATTCGGTGTCGTCAACCCTAACTCTTTCGGAAGGCCAACCTTCTTCTCCTCCTTCTTTTTCCGCAGGATAGTTGGATCAGCGAGCTTTGCACGAAGAACCATGACGATTCCGCTCCATTCAGGTTCTTTGTAATTATAATATTTATTTCCTTATGCCGTGTTCTTGATGAAACGAAGATCCAGCTCATATATTCTTCTTTTTCCTATTCGAATTCTTACTATGATTGTCTAGAATTCATGCGGCTTAGGTTTTACGAGAACCATTAATTGGTATCAGAGCCAGGTTCTGTTTTATCGTTTTCATTGGCAATAAAATTTAGGTTTTCGTTGATTTGTTATTTGTATGCTAGATTAAGTCTTTCCTAGTTAATACAAATTTTTAATAGTCGAAAATCATATAAGAGAAAATTAGTATAGACTTATTTTTCGAGTTTTTCGTATTTCTATGAAGAATACGAAGAACGGTGAAACTCGTCACTATTTAATCTAATTTTTGATAAAATTGTGATGATTCAATTGATTACTTTAGTCGAACAATCAATTGTCGAGTTTAAAATTTTGAACAGAAATAATTGAAAATTTCAATCAATAAATAGTCTTAAACTTATGATTATGTTAATCGATTAGAATTATTTTAATCGATTGAGATTATTATTATTATTTTCTTCTGTCCATTAAGTTTTTTTTAATTAAGGCTAGTGTTTCAACGAAACAGTCTCGAGAAAAAAAATAAATTTAAAAACACTACTGTTTCATTGAAACAGTAAAAGGAAGAATAAAAAAATAATTTCTGTTTCAACCAAACTGTAAAGGAAAGGATTTTTTTTTTCTTGTTTCGTTAAAAAAAAACGAACAGAATTAAAAAAAAAAACAATAGTGTTTCGTTAAAACAGTATAAAGAAGAAAAAAAAAGTTATATATTTTTTTGTTATAAAAAAAATGCATTAAATTTTTTTTTAATGCATGAAAAAAAAATTAAATAGTATTAAATAATTTAATACTATTTAATTATAATTATAGAACTCGAAGTTTTAGTCGGAAGAGTTCTATGTATAATCATATAGTCACATAGAGTAGACTTTCAGATCGATTGGGATAATCGATTGGATCATACCACACAATTACCATAAGATATCAATCGATTAATAAGCCTAATTTGACGTTATTAAGGTTGATTAAGTAATTTCTTTTCAAATTAAGATCCTAACCCAAAGGAAGGTTACTTTTATGTCAGATATATGTATAAGGTAGCTTACAACTATAGAACAAAATATTATTTTGTTCAGATCATACACACAATATGTCGGCTAAAGGAAGGCATATTATGTGGCCGATTAAGGTTGTTGTAAGTTATGAACCAAAATATAACTCATATAAAGTATCATATTATGCGCACAATAGGTCGACCCAAAGAAAGCTAAGGCATATTGTATGACCAATTAAAGTTTGAGTTATATTAGAGAGTATCGCTAACAAATAATGTGTCGCCCAAAGGAAGACACATTATGTTGTACTTGGTATCTCATAAAGAGCCCATTTATATGCATTTAAAATTTTATTTTATTTGCATAATTTTATATTACTTATATGTTCTTGGCTTTAGTTAAATCGTGAGCTTAAATAAATTTATCTTTTTAATTTCAGTGCAATTTGTAACTGCCAACATTAATAACATCCCAACACTAACTAGTTCGAATTTTGCTTAATGGAAAGAATACGTGACCGTAGTCTTAGGCTGCATGGACTTAGACTATGCATTAAGGAATGATCGCCCCGCACCTCTGACCAGTGCTAGCACTATAGAGCAGAGGGCTTAATTTTAGCTGTGGGAGAAATCAAATCGCATGTGTCTAAGTATCATGAAGTTTTCCATACCGACACCAATAAAGGGCTCGATAACTGAGAGAGAATACGCTAGGAGTTTCCTGGACCAATTAGCAGACCGATTCACCTCAAATGAAAAGGTCGACACTACCACACTTCTTACGAAGTTGGTAACCATGCGGTATACTAGAAAATGAAACATAAGAGAGATTGAGGTTTCAAACATCTGAAAGTGCTCACCTAGCATCTAGATCTCAAGGTTTAAGCAAGAAGAGAAAGAGGATCAATAATGGAAAAGGAAAACAAACTGTAGATTCTGAGAGTTTTCTCAATTTTGTTAGTTCAGAAGTCAATCTAGCTATTGTACCCACAGACACTTGGTGGATAGATACCGGTGCTACTATTCACATAAGTGTCACTATGCAAGGTTGTCTCAAGAGCCGACTTCCGCTTGATGGTGAAAGATACATCTATACAGGAAATGGAAAGAAGGCTAAAATCGAGTCGATTGATGTTTTTAGGCTTTGTTTAGGAACCAATGTCTTTCTGGATTTAGAAAATACATTTATTGTACCGTCTTTTCGACGAAATTTAATTTCAATTTCTTGTTTGGACAAATCAGGTTATTCTTGTTCATTTAGAAATGGAATTTTCAGTATTTTCTTTAATTCAGTGTTTGTTGACAATGGTTTCTTGGTTGATAAACTTTATAAATTTAATACCTTTACTCCTACAGTTGACAATGTGATAATGCATAGTATAGGTACAAAACGTAAATTGACTAACGAGAATTCTTCCATGTTGTGACATAGGCGTTTAGGACATATATCCAAACAACGCCTAGAAAGGTTAATGTCATATGAAATTCTCGATTCCCTTGATATGTCAGACTTTGATGTCTGCATAGAGTGTATCAAGGGGAAGACCACTAACAAAAGAAATAAGGGGGCTAGCCGTTGTAGTGATGTTTTGGAGCTAATACATACGGATATTTGTGGACCATTCCCTAAGGCATCTTGGAATGGACACACATATTTTATTAGCTTCATAGATGATTATTCCAGATTTGGCTATCTGTACCTTATTCATGAGAAATCGTAATCTTTGGACATGTTCAAAATTTTCAAAGCCGAAGTTGAACTTTAACTAGGTAAGAAAATTAAAGCTGTCTGATCTGACCGTGGAGGTGAATATTACGATCGATATGATGGATCAGGTGAACAACGTCCAGGACCTTTTGGAAATTACCTTGCTGAGTGTGGAATTGTGCCTCAATATACCATGCTTGGTACACCCAGTCAGAATGGTGTAGCTGAGCGTTGCAATCGAACCCTAAAAGACATGGTAAGAAGTATGATGACTTTCACTTCTCTACCAGAGTCCTTGTGGGGTGAAACACTTAAGACTGCAGTTTACCTACTCAATAGAATACCTAGTAAACCAGTAACTAAAACCCCATTCGAGATGTGGACAGGTAAGAAGCCTAGCATTAGGCACTTACACGTCTGGGGTTGTCCAGCTGAAGCTAGGCCTTACAAGCCTAATGAAAGGAAACTGGACGCAAGAACGGTTAGCTGTAATTTTGTAGGATACTCTGAAAAGTCAAGAGGATATAAATTTTATGATCCCTCTAATAGATCCTTCTTCGAAACGGGAAATGGCAAGTTCATTGAGAACAGTGGGAGTGATAAAATCAGGGAAATATCTTTTGAGGAATGCGATGACAATCCTCCTGTGGTTACTACTAGTGCGATCAGTAGCGGTATGATTACTATACCGCACATTAGGGGTATCACACATCCAGTGAGTGTAGTGAACCAAGATATTCCCATGATATCTCCAATGCAATTGGAGGAACCTGCTACTGAAATTGAAGTATTGCCTCATATTGATGAGCAAGTACCTCAACCACCTCAAATACAAGTGCCTTTAAGGCGATCCATAAGGGAACGGAGAAGCACAAATTCTCGTGATTATGTTTATCTCCAAGGGTATGACTTTGACATAGGGTTGGAAGGTGATCCTACTGTTGGAGCAATCTGGGTACCCTAGGTTTTGATGTTTGGACAAAGGTTTAAGTTAGGTTTATTGTTGTATTTGATATGCATTGTGAGTGTGCAGGATACATATACAACAAGGAAAGTCCAAGGGTGAGTCTTGGCGGTGTAAGTCCAAGCATGTAGTCTTGGCAACGTAAGTCCAAGTGTGATCTTGGCAAAGGAGGAAAGTCTAAGGATGAGTCTTGGCGATATAAGTCCAAGCATGTAGTCTTGGCAACATAAGTCCAAATGTGACTTGGCAATGGATGAAGTCCCGGAGGTGCGACCTCTTGGCAAAGGAAGACCCGACAACAATGACAAGGCTGATGGAAGCTCCAGAAGGCAAGACGTGAAGGATGGGGAGGCATCCGAGGGACGCAAGGCTGATGGAGGAGGCTAGAAGGCTAGGTCTAGGTTGGTCGGGCGAGAACGAGTGCTGAGTGAATGTACTCGGGGTAAAATCCCAAAATTAGGGTTTACTGTAGCATTACTGTAGCGTTACTATAGCAGTACTGTAGCAGTCGACTGGTGGTTTCATCAGTCGACTGGTGCAGTCTACTGGTAGCGAACAGAGGGTTGGTATCGAGCCGTTGGGCTGCAACGATCAAATTTCCATGAAGGACAGTCGATTGTATGTTTTGGCAGTCGACTGGTAGGCGAAGTTTTCTAACCCGTGGCCTATATAACCAAGCATTGGAAGCTTGGTTAAGGTTGACGAAATTAGTAGTGGTTAATCCTAATTAGGGTCTCCAAGTGCCCAAGTGATCTAGCGTGCTTGTACGAGGTTGTGGCGAGGTTTCTCCACCCACAAGGAGCTACGCGAGCTAGCCGGAAGTTCTCCGGGGAATCATCCACCGACGGATCGGGATTGTCCACTTTACGGACAGCCGTGGAGTAGGAGCTTTATCTCCGAACCACGTTAAATCAACGTGTTAGGTTTGCTTTCTATTGTTAGTGTTTATCTTGTATTTTCGCTGTGCACACTAACCATTGTAGGAAGCGACGATTTGGGTGAGATGCTATTCACCCCCCTCTAGCGGACGTCAAGGTCCCAACAAGTGGTATTAGAGCAAGGTGAGCTCTTGTTGGACTAATCGCCAAGAGAGCGGCTAGAGGAAGAAGATGGAGTCGGAGGGACCTCTCGGATGGGACATCCGAATCCCACCTCCATACGAGCGCGAGGACTTCGACTATTGGAGGAAGTGCATGGAGATGTGGTTCCAAATGAATTGGGACCAATGGATTGCGTTGGAGGAACCGTTTAAAACTCCAACGGACAAGAAGGGAAAACGTCTCCGACGTCGATATTGGACCAAGGAGCAAAAGGAGCAATCGGAGATGGACAAGGAGGTAACTAGAATTTTAATTAATTTATTACCTCTTAATGCGATATTGAATGTAGGTGAATACGAGAACGCAAGTGACCTTTGGAAAAAGGTAATTGCGCTTCATGAGATTCCTACACCAATCCAAGGAGAGGAGGAGCCCAAGGAGAATGACTCATTGGTCCAAGAGGAGAAGGACCAATCGGATATTGATACGTGTTCAACATCCGAGGAGGAGAAGGAAGATGAGGAGGTATCATCCACATCTTCAAGGGAGGAAGAAGTGGAGCCGTCCACATCTTCAAGTGAAGAGGAAGAAGAGCAATCCAAGGAAGAGGAGATCTTGGAAGCTCAACCCTCCACCTCAACTACCAATAAGAGCACAACGGACCACATCAAATGTTTTGAGTGTGGTAAGATGGGGCACTACAAGAGTAGGTGTCCTTCGCTCAAGAAGGTAAAGAAGGTAAACCCTAAACTCACTAAAGTTAATTTAGAAACTAATGTGAGTTGTAGGAAGAAGAAGAAGGAGAAGAAGCACATTAGGTGTTTCACGTGTAGTGAGTGGGGACACTACCACACAAAGTGCCCAAGGAGAGGAGAGCTCAAGAAATTGGCGCACTTGAAGAAGTGGGAGAAGAAGTGGAGGAAGAATGGAGGCTTATGTCAAGGGGGAGCTCCAAAGGTAAAGGGTAAGGTAAACCCTAATTTGAATTTAAGTTCAAATTCAAATTCCTCCATGCATGTTAAAAATAATATGAATTATTTTCCCATGCATATTTATGGTTTTAGATATAATGATAAGAATAGGGTTAATATAGGTGATAGCCCTAGGAAATTATTTTCAAATGATAGACCTAAAAGGAAACAACCTATCTTGCCTAAGGAGAAGAAGGTGGTTGAAAACCTAGGCATTAATCCCAAGAAAGGGAGACATATGCTTAGGAAGGTGGGTAGGTCTAGTGTAACGCCCGAAAATTCTCAAAACTATTTTAGGATTATTCTATAATTTTTCTGGAATTATTAGATATTTTTTCAGAAAAATAAAATGGCTTAAGCGGGAATCGAACCCGGGACCTCTCGGGTCCACTAAACCTTTAGTTAGCCTTAGTAACCGGTGAACCCAGCAGGGCCGTGCTGAGAGAAAGGAGAATCAAATATATTTATAATTGAGTTGGGCCAAAATACCCACTTAATATAAATAGGAAAACATAAGTTGGTTTGGTTTATTTTAGAGTTGGTTCGGCAACTTTCTTCTCTTCACCCTAACCTCACTGACGCCACCTCTCCCTCTCCTCCCTCTCTCGGCGCAAACCACAAGGAGAACTAGGGTTCCATCCCTAGGGTCCCAAGGTCACTTTCCGGCGACGATTTCAGCACAAGGACGTTCCCCTCCGCGAGTAGAGCACGTGGACGCGAGCGAATCGTCGAGAAGTCGTCTCCACCGGAATTTCTAACGATTAGATTTGTAAGAAATCTAGCACACAAGGTAAGAAACCCCTCACCTGCAGTATAAGTAGCTCTCGCGTGTTTTCTTTTATGCATTAGATTAGTTTATTGAATTTTGTCAGCATTTAGGGTGTATTTTAACTCTTCTCACAGATTTAGGGATTAGTGAGCATCTCTAGATGGGCCGAGCACATGTATCCTCTGTAGATAGGGGTTTAGACGCTGCTGGGTGCCTAGAGGTGGTCTCCCTGATCGAGAGGAGAGTTGGAGAGCGCCAAATGCTCGACAAAATGCCTAGCACAGCCTTATGATACAGTGGGCATTTAGTTAAATGCCATAGAACATGTTAGTTAGCATGATCAGTTTTATTTCAGCTTTTACGAGACTAGATGTCCAAATGGGTGGGCTCCCATAGTCGCCTCTAGGTTCAGACAACCTAGTTCTAGGTTCAGATAACCTAGATTCAGCAAAATAGTAGTAGCTATTTCAGTATTTTACTTTTCAGTGGCACTGTACTGGATTAGATATCCATTGGGTTGGGCTCCCATATTCATCCCTAGGTTTAGCTAACCTAGTAAACCCTACTAGATTCGGAACTTACAATCCTGGGTCTAGTTAGGGATGCGCGCATAGCAAGTACAGTTGCCAGGGCCCATCAGCAACATGTTTAGTATTTTCACTTACTATATGTATATGGTTTTCAACCTTTCACAAATTAGTTCGTGAATTCAGTACAGTCCTAGCAGTAGCTCAGTTTTTAGTATCATCTTAGTTCTTCATTGATACCATGTGATTGATATCATGTTTAGTTTTAGATATGCCATGATTGTATGCTTATATGCCATGCCATGTTTAGTTTATTCAGTATATTTAGCATATCCTTTCAAACATCATGATTTAAAATCATATTTGTATCGTATGCATGTTTTAGTGAGGTAGATGGTTTCTTACTAAGCTTTTTAACTTACAGATACTATTTTCCTTATACTGCAGATACAGGTAAAAGGAAAATGGACTAGCAGAGGAAGCTGGAGGCCAATGCAGAGATGGTGTGTGTGGCAGGAACTGGAATAAAAGATTCTTAGGGGACTTAGCAAGTTTAAACCGTAGAACTCTTTAGTGTTTTACTTTCATGCACGTTTAGTTGCGTAATGCTATGAATCAGTGAACTATGTGTCATGTTAAGTTTAGAATACTAGTTTTATGTTATTAGAATATTTCTCATGTAGTGTATAACTCATATGTGGGATTTTGGCACGCCAAAGTGCTGAAATCAGAGTTTCAGGCTGAAATCAGAGTTTCAGGCTGAAATCAGTACTCTGATCGGTCTACAGACCGATCAGGGAGTGGGTTGTGCCGCTGGATCGGTCAGCTGACCGATCCATGCGCGAACAGAGAGTTGGCCTCTGTTATGGATCGGTCAGCCGACGATCCATTGTACGAACAGAGAGCACCGACGCTCAGTGAGCTACTGATCGGTCGGTAGACCGATCCAGCCGCATACAGAGGCGAGGGAGCATATGGATCGGTCTGCCGACCGATCCAGAGAGTTTTTCCGTGCCAGTAACAAGCAGGATCGATCACGGGATCGATCCGACAACCCAATCGATCTATGGATCGATTGAAGTGCCTGATTGCAGCTAGCAGGCCATCCAAGAGGCATAGATTACGTTCCCTAACATGTGTACAACTCCTAGGTACACCCAGAACACTAAGTTAAACCTTACAGCATTTAGTTCAGTAAAATTTTAAATTAGCCAGTTTTCATTCCGCATTAATAGTCCAGCACAGCATAACTGTAGCGACCGGCCTCGCAGCCTAGTCAGTAGGAGGCGGGTCGTTACAGAGTGGTATCAGAGCAGTGTTCCATACTTCCTACACACACATCAGCATTGAACCTACAGCTTCCAAGTAAGAATACCTCTACTTTATTTATGCTTTCTGTTTCCTTGGTATAGATCATGTTTATAGATAAACTGCTGCATGATAGTATGTGATAGTATATAACATGATAACGATAGTTATACAATTATGATTGTAATAGTTATTCATGTTCTGTCCTCTATGTCTTTAGCAATGGCACGAGGACGCCCAGCTAGAAGGGCACTAGCTACTGAGCCCCAACAAGAGGCAGGCAGTTCAGTACCCCCACAGTCACCCCGGAACCGAACCTGACGACTCCAGAAGTCTTAGAGGTTCCACCAGCCCAGCCTACAGCGCCAGCGCCAGCACCAGTACCAGCACCAGCAGTCCCGGCAGCTGAGCCAAGAAAGGAAGGAATTTTTCGAGAAGGAAGTATCAGATGTCATGGGCTGACTTCGAGAAGGAATTTTTCGAGGAGTTCTTTCACATATGGGTTACAAACCGCCACTACGACGAGTTCACTGAGTTTCGTCAGGGCAATCTTTCAGTTGAGGAAGCCGTGAAGAAATTCAACAGGTTGGCTCGTCTATGCCCAGAGCTAGTCAGCACAGAGAATGAACGAATCCGGTTGATGCTCAAAATGCTGAGGCCAGAGATAGCAGTGAACGTGGCTGGTGGCATACATAGGCCACAAACCACAGAGGAGTTAGTGAGCAGTGCCTTGACCACAGAGCATTACCAGAACAGCATAAAGCAGCAGAAGCAAGTCTCAAGGAAACTCTCACACTCAAAAACAGCAAGGCCACAGCTTTAACTGGAAAGGGAACTCCAACAGCAAGCGCAAATCAGGGAGTGACCCAAAAGGAGGACCATCTAGCAAGCTACCCAGTTATCCAAAGTGTGCTACTTGTGGGAAATTCCACCCAGGGGTTTGTCGCAAGGGCACACGAGGATGCTTTGAATGTGGACAAGAAGGGCACATGGCCAAGCAGTGCCCGAACAAGACCGGTCTTCCTCAGCCACAGCAGATTCAGTATGCAGGCCAGCCAGCTCAGTTATATCATATGCAGGCCGCTCTAGAAGGTCCACTTATCGGCCAGGGTAGAAACCCACGACGAACGCGAGGATCTACTCACTCACGAGAGAGGTAGCCAATGCCTCGGCAGTTGTCACAGGTCGATTAGCATTTTACAGTATAGTGCTACTGTTCTATTTGATCTTGGGCAACCCATTCATATAGCCGGATGTTCTCGAAAATTAGAAATACCCTCGAGGTACTCGGTGGTCGGGTTTTGGCACTACCTTCGGAGAGATCATGGCATCCACGCACTGGCGCAGTGCCGGTCATTATAGCAGACAGAGAGCTCTTTTGTGATCTGATAGTGCTAGAGATGACCGACTATGACGTTATCTTTGGAATGAACTTTCTGATCAGATACGGTGCTACCATAGAGTGCCGTAAACAGAAAGTCATCTTCCAACCTGAAGCGGCAGTGCAATTTGAATACAGCGGGGAACCAAAGAGAAGGGCCAAGAAGTTTCTCTCAGCTATGAAAGCACAGAAGCTACTGGATTCAGGATGTACAGGATTCCTAGCACACGTAGTCAACGCCAGCCAGGACAAGAACCAACAGCTAGCAGAGGTTCGAGTCGTATGTGACTACCCAGCAGTCTTCCCTGAAGAGTTACCAGGCTTAGCACCAGACAGGGAGATTGACTTTGAGATAGAGCTCATTCCCGGTACAAATCCTATCTCCAAAGCGCCTTATCGCATGGCTCCAGTAGAACTGAAGGAACTTCAGGAGCAACTACAGGAGCTGCTTGACAAGGGTTTCATACGCCCGAGTCATTCACCATGGGGAGCGCCTGTATTGTTCGTGAAGAAGAAAGATGGAAGCATGCGACTGTGCATAGACTACAGATCACTGAACCAAGTCACGATCAAGAACAGGTATCCCCTTCCCAGAATCGATGACCTGTTCGACCAGCTGAAGGGAGCAGCAGTGTTCTCTAAGATAGATCTCAGATCAGGTTATCATCAGGTGAAGGTTAAAGAAGGGGATATACCCAAGATAGCGATACGGACACTACGAGTTCGTAGTCATGCCCTTTGGCGTGACCAATGCTCTAGCTACATTCATGGATCTCATGAACAGAGTATTCAGGGAGTATTTAGATAAGTTTGTTATTGTGTTTATCGATGACATTCTTATCTACTCAGGAACTCAGGAAGAACACTCAGAGCACCTGAAACTAGTATTGCAGACCCTTCAGCAGAACCAGCTATACGCCAAGTTCATGAAATGTGAATTTTGGCTAGATCAAGTGTCCTTCCTGGGTCACATCATCTCAAAGGATGATATTATGGTAGATCCCAACAAGATAGAAGCAGTAAGTAACTGGAAGAGACCTAAGAACGCCAGCGAAATCAGGAGCTTTCTGGGATTAGCAGGATATTACAGAAAGTTTGTAGAGGACTTCTCCAGGATAACCTCCCCACTGACAGCTCTTACCAGAAAGAACAAGAAATTTCAGTGAACAGAGGACTGTGAGAACAGCTTCAGCGAGCTAAAAAGGAGATTGACCAGTGCTCCCATTTTGTCTCTACCAGACAACACCAGTAGCTTTGACATCTATAGTGATGCCTCTAAGTTGGGACTAGGAGCAGTACTGATGCAAAACGGAAGGTGATCGCTTATGCCTCCAGACAACTCAAGGATTATGAGAAGAATTACCCTACCCATGACCTTGAGCTTGCAGCAGTAGTGTTCGCTCTCAAAATTTGGAGACATTACTTATATGGAGCTCAGTGCAGAGTGTATACAGATCATCAGAGTCTGAAGTACTTCTTCACTCAGAAGGATCTGAACATGCGACAGCGCAGATGGTTTGAGCTGGTCAAAGACTACGATATAGACATCATCTACCATCCAGGGAAAGCCAATAAGGTAGCCGAAACACTTAGCAGAAAATCCAGTGCTACCTTATTATCTCTTACAGTCATGTCACCGCCCCTACAGAAGGAGATCGTAGATTTCGGTCTCGAACTCATCATTGGACAGCTCTCTACTATGACCTTAGAGTCTACCTTGCTTGGTGATATTCAGTCAGCTCAGGAGCAGGACCCTGAAATTCAGAAAATCAAGCAAGGGCTAGCAGAATCAGAAAGTAGAGAATTCAGAGTGTCCGATAGCGGGGTGTTGTATTTTGGTAACAGACTCTGTGTTCCAGATCAGGAGGAGCTACGGAGACAGATTTTAGATGAGGCTCACAAGACTCCCTATGCGATGCATCTAGGTTCCACCAAAATGTATCAAGACCTGAAGAACCAGTTTTGGTGGCCCGGGATGAAGCGAGACATCGGCAGATATGTTAGCATCTGCCTCACCTGTCAGAGGGTCAAGGCAGAACATCAGCGACCAGGAGGAGTTCTGCAGCCTATACAGATTCCAGAATGGAAGTGGGAGGATCTCTATGGATTTCATAGTGGGACTGCCCAGAACCACCAATGGTTTTGACGCCATCTGGGTAATAGTCGACAGGTTGACTAAATCAGCCCACTTCTTAGCTATCAAGATATCCTACTCCATGGAGAAGCTAGCTCAGTTGTATCTCCAGGAGATCGTCAGACTACATGGAGTCCCACGAACCATCATTTCAGACAGAGACAGCAGATTCACATCACAGTCAGCGTTGGGCACTAAGTTAAAGTACAGCAAAGCATTCCATCCTCAGATGGATGGACAGAGAGTAAATCAGGTACTCGAAGATATCCTCCGAGCGTGTGCCCTAGACTTCAAGGGAAGTTGGTGCAAATATCTGACCTTAGCAGAATTTGCATACAACAACAGCTATCAGGCCACTATCGGCATGGCACCTTACGAGGCTCTCTATGGGCGGAGGTGTAGATCTCCAATCTGCTGGTATGAGAGTGGTGAACAGAAAGAACTAGAACTTCAGACAGATCTAGTAGCAGATAGCACAGCAGCTATACAGCAGATCCTCCAGAGGATAGAGACAGATCAGAGCCGCCAGAAAAGCTATGCTGATACACGGCGCAGACCCTTAGAGTTTTCAGTAGGGGATACAGTGTTCCTCAGAGTAGCTCCCATGAAGGGAGTGATGCGTTTTGGGAAGAAGGACAAACTTAGTCCCAGATATGTGGGACCATACCTTATCAGCAGAAGAGTGGGCAAGGTAGCATATGAGCTAGAGCTACCCCAGGAAATGTCAGTTGTCCACAACGTATTTCATGTCTCTATGCTGAAGAAGCATACCCCAGATGCCACCCAGGTGATTGAGCCCTAGTCGGTACAGATCCGCGAAGACCTCAGCTATGATAGTCGGCCTATTCAGATAATAGACTGAGCAGTTAAGAAATTACGGAACAAGGAAGTACCATTAGTCAAAGTCATTTGACACAGTCACACAGCAGAAGAGGCAACTTGGGAGACAGAAGCCAGCATGAGACAGAAGTACCCAGAATTTTTCTAAGTTCGAGGATGAACTTTTTATAAGTTATGGGGGATTGTAACGCCCGAAAATTCTCAAAACTATTTTAGGAATATTCTATAATTTTTATGAAATTATTAGATATTTTTCCAGAAAAATAAAATGGCTTAAGCGGGAATCGAACCCGGGACCTCTCGGGTCCGCTAAACCTTTAGTTAGCCTTAATAACCGGTGAACCCAGCAGGGCCGTGCTGAGAGAAAGGAGAATCAAATATATTTATAATTGAGTTGGGCCAAAATACCCACTTAATATAAATAGGAAAACATAAGTTGGTTTGGTTTATTTTAGAGTTGGTTCGGCAACTTTCTTCTCTTCACCCTAACCTCACTGACGCCACCTCTCCCTCTCCTCCCTCTCTCGGCGCAAACCACAAGGAGAAACTTGGGTTCCATCCCTAGGGTCCCAAGGTCACTTTCCGGCGACGATTTCAGCACAAGGACGTTCCCCTCCGCGAGTAGAGCACGTGGACGCTAGTGAATCGTCGAGAAGTCGTCTCCACCGGAATTTCTAACGATTAGATTTGTAAGAAATCTAGCACACAAGGTAAGAAACCCCTCACCTGCAGTATAAGTAGCTCTCGCGTGTTTTCTTTTATGCATTAGATTAGTTTATTGAATTTTGTCATCATTTAGGGTGTATTTTAACTCTTCTCACAGATTTAGGGATTAGTGAGCATCTCTAGATGGGCCGAGCACGTGTATCCTCTGTAGATAGGGGTTTAGACGCTGCTGGGTGCCTAGAGGTGGTCTCCCTGATCTAGAGGAGAGTTGGAGAGCGCCAAATGCTCGACAAAATGCCTAGCACAGCCTTATGATACAGTGGGCATTTAGTTAAATGCCATAGAACATGTTAGTTAGCATGATCAGTTTTATTTCAGCTTTTACGAGACTAGATGTCCAAATGGGTGGGCTCCCATAGTCGCCTCTAGGTTCAGACAACCTAGTTCTAGGTTCAGATAACCTAGATTCAGCAAAATAGTAGTAGCTATTTCAGTATTTTACTTTTCAGTGGCACTGTACTGGATTAGATATCCATTGGGTTGGGCTCCCATAGTCGTCCCTAGGTTTAGCAAACCTAATAAACCCTACTAGATTCGGAACTTGCAATCCCGGGTCTAGTTAGGGATGCGCGCACAGCCGGGCCCATCAGCAGCATGTTTAGTATTTTCACTTACTATATGTATATGGTTTTCAACCTTTCACAAATTAGTTCGTGAATTCAGTACAGTCCTAGCAGTAGCTCAGTTTTTAGTATCAGCTTAGTTCTTCATTGATACCATGTGATTGATATCATGTTCAGTTTTAGATATGCCATGATTGTATGCTTATATGCCATGCCATGTTTAGTTTATTTAGTATATTTAGCATATCCTTTCAAACAACATGATTTAAAATCATATTTGCATCGTATGCATGTTTTAGTGAGGTAGATGATTTCTTACTAAGATTTTTAACTTACAGATACTATTTTCCTTATACTGCAGATACAGGTAAAAGGAAAATGGACTAGCAGAGGAAGCTGGAGGCCAATGCAGAGATGGTGTGTGTGGCAGGAACTGGAATAAAAGATTCTTAGGGGACTTAGCAAGTTTAAACCGTAGAACTCTTTAGTGTTTTACTTTCATGCACGTTTAGTTGCGTAATGCTATGAATCAGTGAACTATGTGTCATGTTAAGTTTAGAATATTAGTTTTATGTTATTAGAATGTTTCTCATGTAGTGTATAACTCATATGTGGGATTTTGGCACGCCAAAGTGCTGAAATCATAGTTTCAGACTGAAATCAGAACTCTGATTAGTCTACAGACCGATCAGGGAGTGGGTTGTGCCGCTGGATCGGTCAGTTGACCGATCCATGCGCGAACAGAGAGTTGGCCTCTGTTATGGATCGGTCAGCCGACCGATCCATTGTGCGAACAGAGAGCACCGACGCTCACTGATCGGTCAGCCGACCGATTAGTGAGCTACTGGATCGGTCAAGCCGACCGATCAGTGAGCTACTGGATCGGTCAAGCGGACCGATCAGGGTACTCCTGGATCGGTCGGTAGACCGATCCAGCCGCATACAGAGGCAAGGGAGCATATGGATCGGTCTGCCGACCGATCCAGAGAGTTTTTCCGTGCCAGTAACAAGCTGGATTGATCACGGGATCGATCCGACAGCCCAATCGATCTATGGATCGATTGAAGTGCCTGATTGCAGCTAGCAGGCCATCCGAGAGGCATAGATTACCTTCCCTAACATGTGTATAACTCCTAGGTACACCCAGAACACTAAGTTAAACCTTACAGCATTTAGTTCAGTAAAATTTTAAATTAGCCAGTTTTCATTCCGCATTAATAGTCCAGCACAGCATAACTGTAGCGACCGGCCTCGCAGCCTAGTCAGTAGGAGGCGGGTCGTTACATCTAGGGATGCCCAAGGTGGACATGTTGACTTTAGGGTTAGAACCCTAGAATTAGAAAATCAAGCCTTGAAGATAAAGCTTGAGGAAATGGAGAAAATCCTAGAGAGGTTCATTATTGGACCTAAAGGACTTGACATGTATTTGGGTGGTCAAAAACTCAAAAATGTCAAATTAGGTCCCTCCAAGACCAAAAGGAGGTCAAGTGCTAAGGTAGCACATGACATTGGTAAGAGAGGTGTGACCAAAGACGGGAGAGTCATCCAAGGCCAATAAGAAGGAATATGCTAGGGTGACATATAATTATGGCAAGGATGGGATGTCCAAGGTTAAGGATAAGAAGAAATTAACCAAAGACAATGTGTCTAAGGTTAAGAAGGTGAGTTTTGTAGGCCAAGTATCACCCGAGGTGCACCGAAGTGGCCTAGCCATAGTGGATGAGTCACCAAGGGAGGTGACTAAGGTTAAGATTCCTAAGGTTAGGAAGAGCCTTTGGGACCCATGGTAGATGGGTTATCAAATGTGCCAAGTGGTTAGGAGACAGACTTAAGCCTCTAACCTAGTGGGTTGGCACAATTGGGATATGTTTCGTGTATGAAAATATGAATTGGGTTCACATTGCATGAAAATCAGTTTTTGATGTATATATGTCATATAAACTAATGCTAGGGATGCATTATGGTTTAGTATGGGCAGATACATCAAGAGGAAGTCAAAACAAGGACTTTAGGTCAAGGTTCAATTGAACCATTTAGCTAGTTTTGAATTTTATGTCAATCTTGGGATCTGTGATAAATATATTTTTATATATATTTTTCTCAAGTAGACATGGATAAAATAGACCTCTCCACAAAGTTTGGAGTTTTTTGGAGGTCTGTGGAATTTTTGGCGCATTTCTGAAAGTGGGTAAAAAAGGCTAATTTTTGCCCCAAAAGAGTACCAGTTGACTGGTACAGTTACCAGTCGACTGGTAACAGTAATTTTCAGCACAGAGGACCTCTGTAAGCTCATTTTGACAAGGCCAGTCAACTGCTGGTTTTACCAGTCGATTGGTAACACTGTTCATGAGCACAAAATGTCTCTGTAAGCTCATTTTGACGATGACAGTCGACTGGTACTTATAGCAGTCGACTGATACGGTCTGAAAATATTTTTCAAGCATTAGAAAATGACTAAAAGAGTGGTGAACATGTATGTAATCTTATGGGGGATTAATACATGATGTTTATGGTCATTAGAGGTCAAAGAGTCCAATAATTGGGATATTGTTGGAGCTCTTTTTGATGTATGGAAAAGGGGGAGAAATTTAGGTTTAAGTGGGAAACTTACATACCTTTGCAAGAAATCCTAGCTCAAGGGGGAGCTTAGGTGAAGGGGGAGCGATTGCTCATTTATTAGCAAAAGGGGAGAAGTTTACCTTTGCAAGAAATCCTAGCTCAAGGGGAAGCTTAGGTGAAGGGGGAGCCTAGGATTAGGTTCCATGATTTATGCATATGTAGATTACATATATTTATTTGCATATGTATTGCTATATTATTTCCCTAACTTAAACGGGTTGCCAAACATCAAAAATGGGGAGATTGTTGGAGCAATCTGGGTACCCTAGGTTTTGATGTTTGGACAAAGGTTTAAGTTAGGTTTATTGTTGTATTTGATATGCATTGTGAGTGTGCAGGATACAGGTACAACAAGGAAAGTCCAAGGGTGAGTCTTGGCGGTGTAAGTCAAAGTATGTAGTCTTGGCAACGTAAGTCCAAGTGTGATCTTGGCAAATGAGGAAAGTCTAAGGATGAGTCTTGGCGGTATAAGTCCAAGCATGTAGTCTTGGCAACGTAAGTCCAAGTGTGACTTGGCAATGGATGAAGTCCCGGAGGTGCGACCTCTTGGTAAAGGAAGACCCGACAACAATGACAAGGCCGATGGAAGCTCCAGAAGGCAAGACGTGAAGGATGGGGAGGCATCCGAGGGACGCAAGGCTGATGGAGGAGGCTAGAAGGCTAGGTCTAGGTTGGTCGGGCGAGAACGAGTGCTGAGTGAATGTACTCGGGGTAAAATCCCAAAATTAGGGTTTATTGTAGCGTTACTGTAGCGTTACTATAGCAGTACTGTAGCAGTCGACTGGTGGTTTCATCAGTCGACTGGTACAGTCGACTAGTAGCGAACAGAGGGTTGGTATCGAGCCGTTGGGCTGCAATGGTCGAATTTCCACGAAGGGCAGTCGACTGCACGTTTTGGCAGTCGACTGGTAGGCGGGGTTTTCTAACCCGTGGCCTATATAACCAAGCATTGGAAGCTTGGTTAAGGTTGACGAAATTAGTGATGGTTAACCCTAATTAGAGTCTCCAAGTGCCCAAGTGATCTAGCGTGCTTGTACGAGGTTGTCACGAGGTTTCTCCACCCACAAGGAGCTACGCGAGCTAGCCGGAAGTTCTCCGGGGAATCATCCACCGACGGATCGGGATCGTCCACCTTACGGACAGCCGTGGAGTAGGAGCTTTATCTCCGAACCACGTTAAATCAACGTGTTAGGTTTGCTTTCTATTGTTAGTGTTTATCTTGTATTTCCGCTGTGCACACTAACCATTGTAGGAAGCGACGATTTGGGTGAGACGCTATTCACCCCCCTCTAGCGGACGTCAAGGTCCCAACACCTACATCTCTCCAAAATGTCAATCAATGCTCTGATCCTGAAAAGTGGATTAAGGCCATGCAAGAAGAGTTAAAGTCTATGGCGGACAATGACGTTTGGGAACTTGTCGAATTGCCTAAAGGAAAGAAGCCCGTTGGTTGTAAATGAATATTTAAAACCAAGTGGGATTCAAGGGGTAATGTCGAAAAGTATAAGGCTCGTCTTGTTGTCAAGCGATTCACTCAGAAAGAAGACATTGATTACAAGGAGACTTTCTCACTTGTGTCGACGAAAGACTCCCTTAGGGTAATCATGACACTTGCAGCTTATTATGATTTGGAGCTACATCAAATGGATGTAAAGACTGCATTCCTCAATAGAGACATAGAGGAGTATATATATATGGTGCAACTAGAGAACTTTGAGTCTAACGACTCAAAGCACCTAGTATGTAGATTAAAGAAATCCATTTATGGTTTAAAACAGGCATCCCCGTCAGTGGTACCAGAAATTTGATCAAGTGGTTACCTCATTTGGATTTAAAGAGAACCCTGTTGATCAGTGCATATATGTCAAGTTCAGTGGGAGCAAGTTTGTTATACTTGTTTTGTATGTGGACGATATATTGCTTGCGATCAATAATAAGGGTATGCTGCATCAAACCAAGTCATTTCTATCTGGTAATTTTGAAATGAAAGATCTTGGTGAAGCAATCCTTTGTTTTAGGCAAGCAAATCTGTCGTGATCGTTCAAGAGGTATTCTTGGACTTTCACAACAGGCCTATATTGAAAAGGTGCTTATAAGGTATGGTATACAGAACTGTACACCCGATGACACACCTGTGTCAAGAGGTGACAAGTTCAGCTTGCAGCAGTGCCCACAGCTTGAACTTGAAATAAAAGAGATTGAGCAATTCCCATATGCGTCAGCAGTGGGAAGTCTCATGTATACACAAGTTTATACTCGACCAGATATAGTATTTATAGTGGGGATGTTAGGCAGATTTGTTAGTTGTTAGTTAGAGCTCTAGAGCCAATCATTTGATGATTGTATTTTTGGACTTGTTGTATCATATTCTATATAATTAAAGGCATTTGGTTTTTTGGTTATTATACTTACTTGTATTAGTGCCAAATAAACTAAGTATAATAACGTCCTTGAGTAGAAGGTTCTTACCTATATCAATCGATTGATTGAATCGATAGTGAGATGATATAGTGAATACTACTCAAAATCATTCATAGTCGAGTATTAACATTCAGGGACAATGTTAATGTGACAAGACTAGCATGTAGGTCAACTCGATGACTTGAACTCACAAGTCATGGATATGGAGATATCAAGTTGACACATGGGTATGCATTGGAGAATGTATACTGAATGACCCGCCATGAGAAAGTATCATGGATCGTTATATGAGTGTCATATACTTTCTCATGTGGCTATTAGTATGACTATTAGTCCTTGGACCTGAAGTCACCATGGTTCCCTACATAAGGAGTTACATTCTTTGGCTTCGTCAAACGTCACCCGTAACTGGGTGGACTATAAAGGTGATTACTGGGTATGCAACAAATTATACGGAGGGATGTGAGTGATGTAGATGAGATCTATCCCTCCTATATCACGGGAGAGACATCGATATTCTTGATAGAGTGAGACCACTAAGTGCATGGCCATGCCCAAATGAGTCAATATGAGATGTTGAGCTCATTTGATTAAGTGAGTCTACTTGGGATTCAAGATTTAGATTGATTAGAAGATGACACAGTCTATGCCTCATATTGGTCAATCTAGATGTCATGGATAGAAGGACACTTGTCATATATTGTGAAGAGTCACAATTAGTAGTCACAAGATGATGTTGGATCTCAACATTCTTATAACTTGGGTAGTAATGATGTGTTGCTAGATACCGCTCATTACTTATGCTTCTAAATGGGTTTAGGAGCATTGCCAATGTTATAAGAACATATAGGGTCACACACAAAGGGCAATTAGATGGAGATTAGGTTCATTTGATGAAGTTAAAGGATTAGGTCCATGCGATGAACCAAATTGGATTAAGAGTAATCCAAATTTGGCTAATTGAGTTGGACTCAATTTGGTTCATGTGTTAGATGAGTCTAATTTGGACTTAGACTCATTGAGTCAATTTAATTCAATGAATAGAGATTCATTAAATTAAAATTGACTTGAACCAATGGTTAGATTTGATCAACCATGGGAGAGAAGTGGTCAAGTTTGACTTGATTTGAGAGGAAGATGAAGAATCAAGTTTAACTTGACCATTTGCCACCTCATTGGTGAGTTGGCAAAAGAGTGGGATGCCACCACATGGGAGTTACCAAGAGTTGTGACAAGAAAATAAAGCATAAGTATATGACAAGAAAATCAAACATAAACATACAACAAATAAATTTAACATAAACATTCTTACTTGGAGCGGCAGGTAGGAGGCTTGATGTGTGTGTAGTGAGCTGGCAATAACTTTCACTCTGATACCAACCTGTAGCGCCCGCCCTCCATGCTACCCTAAGGGACGGGGCTACGATACTCTACGTATAAATTTTTTTTTTTAAAACAGCGGAAGACTTAAAATAATGTTCATAGTTTTAATAAAAACTTTTCTTTTAAATTTCTTTTGAACTATACTATCACATGACATCAAAATCATAACATCAAATCCAGTGGAACCATAATGTCAAGCCACACCTGTTTAGGTATCACAAGTCATAAAATACCAATGCATAGTTCTTTAAAGAAACTTTAAGCAGGTTCTTATTTATTTGGTTGCCTAGCCACTGCCACACACATCTTCGTTGCCCCTCCTGCTGCTCCTCTAACTCGTCCAGCTTTTTCCTTTATCTGTGGTACAAGGAAAGTAAGCTATGAGCACTCATGGCTCAGTAAGTTCCTTTCCTACTCACTAAAACCAACAATCATCACATAATCAAGAATGCATCAACAAGTCATAATCTCAACTAATCATGGCATAACATAGCATTCTATTCAAGCATATCATGCATCATAATATAATCACAACTAGTCATAGCGTATCAAGCATCACCATGGCCGAAACATATACATAGTGCATTGCATAAAACATAGCTAGACATGGCATAACAAACAAGTATCATGGTATATCAAAGCATGGACGAAACATGTATATCAAAGCATCATACTATGGCCGAAACATGTACATCAAGGCATCATCATATCCATGGCCGAAATCTATATATCAAGCATCAACAAATCCATGGCCGAAACATGTCTATAAGGTATAGCATGAACATAACATAATCATACTTTATCATGGCATATCATAATCAAGAGCATAACATGAAACATAGCATAATCATAAGGTGTATGCAATATGATTTTGGAAAACATGTATCCGAAAAACATGTGTATGTCTCATGATCTTTAAAACCATTTTCTTTTACATATATATACTTGAAAGTAATCTCAACATAAGGGGGATCCCGGCTATGTACCACTTACATATTGCGCGCAACCTTGTAGGTCCAAGGTAGCAAGTCTTGAACCCTACGAGGCAAACATACTAGGCCCTTAGTCCTAGGGGCACTTAGGAGCCCATCCCTAACGAGGTCCTTAGTCCCCGGGCTTATGGAGCCCACCCTTGGTACAAGCCACTCACATATAAAGTAAAGTACATGTCATACATATCATGTATCATAAAAGCATGCATCACTTAGGCACACATCATATCATAAAAGTATGCATCACTTAGGCATACATCATGTCATAAAAGTATGCATCACTTAGGCATACATCATATCATAAAGGTATGCATCACTTAGGCATACATCATATCATAAAGGTATGCATCACTTAGGCATAGATCATAAAAACATGCATATCTTAAGCATAAAGCATATCATTAAGCATGCATGATTTAACCACATAGCATATCATGAAAGCATGCATATTTTAAGCACTAAACATGGCATCAAAGCATGCATAATTTAACCACATATCATAACATAGGCATGCATATTTTAAGCACAAAGCATATCATATCATAAAAGCATGCATATCATATCATAAGTCATAAATCACAAGCATACATATTAAGCATAAGGGTGTATCTTGTGATTATCCTATCATAGGAAACATGGTATCATATTTATCTTGGTTTTAAGCTTCCTAAACACTTGTGGCCGAAACCCTTTAGAGCTCAATTTAGGTTAAACACAACATCCAAGCATGTGGCACCTAAATTATCATCATAACATTTTCATAGGAAGCATTATAAACATGATTAACTTAGTTTCTAAGTTCCTCAAGTCCCTAATTTTATATGGCCGAAACCCTAAGGTGTGAAACAAGGTTCCATATGACATAAAAGCATGGACAACTTTAAATCATATTTATAACATTTTTACCAAGGAACAAGGTAAACACATTTGAATTAGTTCCTAAGTTCTTTAAGCCCTTAACATATGTCATGGCCGAAATTTAACAAGTTCTCATTAGGGCTACAAACAAGCATACAAGCATGTGAACTTGGACTAACATTATGTATAAATTCATACAAGGCATCAACCAATAGTTATGGCCGAAACATACCCTAGCATCATTTTAGGTCATAAAACAACATATAGCAATTGAACCTTGGCTTTCTACTTATCATATTTCATGTAGAGTGACATGAGCATATTTAATTTAAGTCCTAGGGTTTCTAGGGCATCTAAACCTTCATGGCCGAGACTCACAATGGTCTATTTAGATCATGGAAAAATTATACAAGTATGTGACAAAATCAATACATTATCCTATTTCCATAACAAGTACTTTTAACACATTTGGTTTCATTTCTAAGGCCTCTAGGTCTTTTAAACCCTACTTGGCCGAAACTCACAGAATATAAACTTGCTTCAAATAGCCTAAAAGCATGAGAATTTATACAAGTTTCATAGCATGTATAAAGACAAGCATAATGAGTATACATATGAATTGTGTCTTAGGCTTTCTAGGTTTCTTTTTCTCTTTTTCTATTATTTTTTTCTCTTGGCCGAAACCTACCATTCTTTAGCTAGGTTTTTAAGTGGCCTAAAGCATGAAAAACCTAAGTAAGTTTCATGGCAAAAGTTACTAAGAAACATATATACAAATTGGTTCATGAATAAGCTAGGACCCCTTGTGGTCATACATATTATATGTCATGCAACTAATTTTTCTACACCCTAATTAAGCATGAGGGCATTAAACAACTTTCATATCTAAATAGCACAGAGGTCTTGAGCATATTAAAATTTTGTTTAAGCTTTTCTAAGCTATCCATCTCATCATGGCCGAAAAACCCTAAGAAGGAGTTCATGAAATTCTAGCAATATTCAAGCATACAAATCCTTTAAGATCTTTGTATTCTATCACATGAGCATGGTTATTTAAATTTAAAGGTCTTCCTAACCCTAAACCCTTTCTTGACCGAATCATATGAGTGGGTTTTCTTTTAGTTTCAATATCTTCTAAGGAAGAAAAACTAATACATGATCCTTAATATTTCATAGGGAGAACCTTGTACTAGTTGGTTAAAACAATAAATTTCCCTAGCCTCTTAAGAATATTTTTGGCCGAAATTCTAGGGTTTAGTACTCCTCTGATCAAGCATCATATAGGTATAAAAACATGAAGAAGAACCCTTCTACATAGTATAGAAAAATCTATCATGTAGTGAAGACTAGTTTAAACATCATTAGATTTTTGAAAGCCCTTCTTGGCCGAATTTTCTCAAACTTGTTTCTAGGTTTTAAAATCTTCATAAAATCTGAAAAGCACATAAAAGCCTTGTACCACAGGTGAGGGGAAGCTTACATCCTTTTCGCTTGTGGATCTAAGGTATGGTGAAGAAGAAGTAGTCTCTTCTTCTAGTTCCTTTCCCTTGATTCCTTTGCCAAGTCCTCCTTGTATCTTAGGCTTTCTTAGGGAAAACCTTGGCTTGAGGCTGAAGATGGAGGAGAGGGGACTGTGGTGTTCTCGGTGAGGGAGAGGATGAATGAGAGAAAATGTGAGAAAAATAGTTTTCTCTTTTCTTGCTCCCTTTTATGTTAAGGGGGAAGAGGTAGCAAACTTAGTTTTTGCTTTCCTTCTCCCTTAGCCCTTTTTTTCTATTTTATTTTTATTTTTATTTGTTTATTTATCCTCATCATTCATGGTGAAATAAGGGGGAATGAATCCCCTTAATTAACCTCTTTTATTTTTCGGCAAAACCAAAGAGGAAGAAAGAGAGAAAGGGAGGAAGACAAGTTGCCTTTCTCTTGCTCCTTTCTTGTTTTCTTTTGGCTAGCTTTTACTCTTACCTTTATCATGAGTTTCCCTCCTTTGCTATCAACATATTGTTCCTATCCCAACTGGTTATTACCCATTAATTCTATGAAATATAATATAAGAGGTTCAAGGTTCAATCCTTGACCTTCACTTCTTTTTATTTCATTTTATTTCTTTTTGCTTCAACTCGCTTCCTATTATTTTTCTAAGGCAAAATCCCACATTCATATATTTATCTTACAAGCTTAGTGGGTATTACAGTACCCCGTACCTGATAAAAAGTTTGTCCTCGAACTTCAAAATAGTTGCATCAGGTGGCACTGAACTTTCGGCTGAGTGCATCGGCCACTTTGTTCGCCTTTCCTGGGTGATAAAGAATCTCGCAGTCGTAATCTTTTACTAACTCGAGCCATCGGCGTTGCCTCATATTTAGGTCTTTTTGTGTGAAGAAATATTTCAGACTCTGATGGTCGGTATAAATCTTACACTGAGCTCCATATAAATAATGTCTCCATATTTTGAGAGCGAAGACCACGGCTGCTAGTTCTAAGTCATGAATGGGATAATTCTTCTCATGTTCTTTAAGTTGTCTAGAAGCGTAAGCAATGACTTTGCCATCTTGCATGAGTACAGCTCCAAGTCCTGTGATGGAAGCATCACTGTACATATCGAAGCCTTTGTTGGTTTCCGGAAGAGTAAGAATCGGAGCACTGGTCAGTCTCCTTTTTAATTCCGTGAAACTCTTCTCGCAAGCTTCTGTCCTTTCATACTTGGTATTTTTCTTGGTGAGGGTTGTCATAGGGGCTGCGATTTTGGAGAAATTCTCTACGAATTTCCTGTAATAACCTGCTAGTCCGAGAAAACTCCTGACTTCGCTGGCATTCTTTGATCGGTTCCAGTTATTTATAGCTTCGATTTTACTTGGATCCACCATAACTCCATCTTTGGAGATGACATGACCTAGAAATATTACCCGGTCAAGCCAAAACTCGCATTTGGAGAATTTTGCATATAGTTGTTTCTCTTGAAGGATCTGTAGTACAGTATTCAGGTGTTCAGCATGTTGTTCTGGGGTTCTTGAGTAGATAAGTATATCATCAATGAAGACAATTACAAATTTATCAAGATATGCCGTAAATACTCGATTCATCAGATCCATAAATACTGCAGGAGCGTTGGTTACTCCGAAAGGCATAACTATGAACTCATAATGTCCATACCGAGTTCGAAATGCTGTTTTCGGTATATCATCTGATTTCACCTTCACTTGATGATAACCGGATCGTAGATCTATTTTTGAGAAAACGGTCGCGCCCTTCAGTTGATCGAACAGATCATCGATCCGTGGGAGTGGGTACCGATTCTTGATCGTCACATTATTCAGCGCTCGGTAGTCTATACACATTCGCATAGACCCATCCTTCTTCTTCACGAATAGCACTGGAGCTCCCCATGGAGAGTGACTAGGACGAATAAGTCCCTTGTCGAGTAATTCGGATAACTGTTCCTGAAGTTCCTTTAATTCAGCCGGAGCCATACGATAAGGTGCTTTTGAAATCGGCTGAGTACCAGGAATCAATTCGATTCCGAATTCTATCTCTCTGTCAGGGGCCAACCCTGGTAGTTCATCTGGAAATACTTTTGGATAGTTGCATACTACTCTGACATCTTCTAACTTTGGATCTTTGATTTGATTGGTATCAACCACTTGTGCTAGAAACCCCATACATCCTTTATCTAACATCTTTTGTGCTTTAATAGATGACAATAACTTCTCCGTTCCTTTTGATTCTCCGTGAAATTCAAACTCTGGTTCATTTTCGGGTCGAAAAATCACTTTTCTTTTGCGGCACTCGATTGATGCGCCGTACTTACTAAGGAAATCCATGTCCAAAATTATGTCATAATCCTGCATATCAAGTACTATCAGATTGTAGTAGAGTTCTCTGTTTGCTATCCGAATAAGTACTGCTTGCAGCATATAGTCCGATGGCATAATCTCCCCGGATGGTAAGGTTGTTAAGAACGTGTCCTCTAGAGTTCGAAGTGGTATATCTAGCTTCTTCATAAAAGGCGTTGAGACGAACGAGTGTGTTGCCCCGGTATCAAATAATACTACAGCATACTGATTGTAAATAAGTAGCTGACCTGTGACAACGGTAGAGGCATTCGCCACATCCTCCTTGGTAAGAGAGTAGACTCTGGCATCGGTCATAGTAGGAGGGGCCTCCAATCTTCCTTGGCTGATTGAAGTCCCTTCTATGGCAACTTGCATCTGGTGAAGCTGTGCGGGGGTACTCCTGCTCTGGAAGTTATGCGAAGGTAGTGCCTGAGACTGAGTAGGGCAATTTCTCACCAAATGACCTTCCCCTCCGCAGTTGTAGCACTTTTTGGTGCTCAGAAGACATACTCCAGAATGCATCTTCCCACATGTGGCACACTGAGGGTACTTAGTCTGCTTATCGGCCGGACCACCTTTCGTTTTATTCCACTATTTCCTTTTCCCACTTGAGTTTCCTTTCCAGTCAGTTCTGGTACTGTGCGATTTTTGTCCTCCGGTCAGTGCTTGGTTCTTGCCCTTATTCATTGCTTCCTGATAGTGCTCGGTAATCAGGGCGCTGCTGACTAGCTCCTCTGCAGTCTGCGGTCTATTAACTCCGCCGGCTACGTTCAGAGCTATCTCGGGTCGGAGCATCTTTAACATCAACCGGACCCTTTCTTTTTCAGTACGGACCAGTTCTGGGCACAATCGAGCTAAGCGGTTGAACCTCTTGACGGCTTCATTGACTGACAGATCACCTTGCCGGAACTCAGTGAACTCGTCATAGTGCTTGTTGGTCACTTGCATATGGAAAAATTCCTCTAAGAACTCTGTCTCAAAATCTGTCCACTGCATTTAGTTTATTTGCGTTTTCGCCTTTACTCTGTCCCACCACATCCGGGCATCTCCGATAAGACAGAACGACGCGCATTTGACCTTCTCGTGTTCAGGCCAATCCAATAGTTCCATTATGTTCTCCACGGTTTTGAGCCAGGCTTGCGCATCCCATGGTTCAAAGTTTCCCGAGAATGCTTCCGGCTTAAGCCTTTGCCACTGAATTAGATAGGCCTCTTATCGGACCATCGGAGTAGGGGCTGCCGGGGGCACTGGTGCGGCTGTAGGTATAACAGGTAGTGGATTCACCGGTGGGGTAACTGGGTTGCCTTGCTGACCCATTAAGGTAGTGATCAGCTGTTGTTGTTCTGCGATCTGATGCTGGAGGTCTGCGACTACCTGCGTCAGATCTGGTGGAGTCACTATCCCTCCGGTTCGGGTATTGCATGTCCTAACCATGTTTATCTAAAAGAAATAGACTAGTGTAAGTGGTTATCAATTTTAGCCAATCTAACGTACTGGTTTGTTTCTATCTATTTGTTATGGTATTATTCCTAACCTACCAATATGTACTCCTAATCTAATTTATAACTAAAAGCATAGAATAAAGCATCAAACATAAGCAAGTAAAACATGAACTAAAGCATAAACAACATGAGGAAAAAAAATAAGGAATATAATGACAAACAATGTAACATAAGGAAATAAAGCATAAGCAATGTAGTAAAGAAAATAAAGCATAAGTATATGACAAGAAAATCAAACATAAACATATAACAAATAAACTTAACATAAACATTCTTACTTGGAGCGGCAGGTAGGAGGCTTGATGTGTGTGTAGTGAGCTGGCAATAACTTTCGCTCTGATACCAACCTGTAGCGCCCGCCCTCCCTGCTACCCTAAGGGATGGGGCTACGATACTCTACGTATAAATTTTTCTTTTTAAAACAGCGGAAGACTTAAAATAATGTTCATAGTTTTAATAAAAACTTTTCTTTTAAATTTCTTTTGAACTATACTATCACATGGCATCAAAATCATAACATCAAATCCAGTGGAACCATAATGTCAAGCCACACATGTTTAGGTATCACAAGTCATAAAATACCAATGCATAGTTCTTTAAAGAAACTTTAAGCAGGTTCTTATTTATTTGGTTGCCTAGCCACTGCCACACACATCTTCGTTGCCCCTCCTGCTGCTCCTCTAACTCGTCCAGCTTTTTCCTTTATCTGTGGTACAAGGAAAGTAAGCTATGAGCACTCATGGCTCAGTAAGTTCCTTTCCTACTCACTAAAACCAACAATCAGCACATAATCAAGAATGCATCAACAAGTCATAATCTCAACTAATCATGGCATAACATAGCATTCTATTCAAGCATATCATGCATCATAATATAATCACAACTAGTCATAGCATATCAAGTATCATCATGGCCGAAACATATACATAGTGCATTGCATAAAACATAGCTAGACATGGCATAACAAACAAGTATCATGGTATATCAAAGCATGGCCGAAACATGTAAATCAAAGCATCATACTATGGCCGAAACATGTACATCAAGGCATCATCATATCCATGGCCGAAATCTATATATCAAGCATCAACAAATCCATGGCCGAAACATGTCTATAAGGTATAGCATGAACATAACATAATCATACTTTATCATGACATATCATAATCAAGAGCATAACATGAAACATAGCATAATCATAAGGTGTATGCAATATGATTTTGGAAAACATGTATCCGAAAAACATGTGTATGTCTCATGATCTTTAAAACCATTTTCTTTTACATATATATACTTGAAAGTAATCTCAACATAAGGGGGATCCCGGCTATGTACCACTTACATATTGCACGCAACCTTGTAGGTCCAAGGTAGCAAGTCTTGAACCCTACGAGGCAAACATACTAGGCCCTTAGTCCTAGGGGCACTTAGGAGCCCATCCCTAACGAGGTCCTTAGTCCCCGGGGCGCTTATGGAGCCCACCCTTGGTACAAGCCACTCACATATAAAGTAAAGTACATGTCATACATATCATGTATCATAAAAGCATGCATCACTTAGGCACACATCATATCATAAAAGTATGCATCACTTAGACATACATCATGTCATAAAAGTATGCATCACTTAGGCATACATCATATCATAAAGGTATGCATCACTTAGGCATACATCATGTCATAAAGGTATGCATCACTTAGGCATACATCATATCATAAAGGTATGCATCACTTAGGCATACATCATGTCATAACAATATGCATCACTTAGGCATAGATCATAAAAACATGCATATCTTAAGCATAAAGCATATCATTAAGCATGCATGATTTAACCACATAGCATATCATGAAAGCATGCATATTTTAAGCACTAAACATGACATCAAAGCATGCATAATTTAACCACATATCATAACATAGGCATGCATATTTTAAGCACAAAGCATATCATATCATAAAAGCATGCATATCATATCATAAGTCATAAATCACAAGCATACATATTAAGCATAAGGGTGTATCTTGTGATTATCCTATCATAGGAAACATGGTATCATATTTATCTTGGTTTTAAGCTTCCTAAACACTTGTGGCCGAAACCCTTTAGAGCTCAATTTAGGTTAAACACAACATCCAAGCATGTGGCACCTAAATTATCATCATAACATTTTCATAGGAAGCATTATAAACATGATTAACTTAGTTTCTAAGTTCCTCAAGTCCCTAATTTCATATGGCCGAAACCTTAAGGTGTGAAACAAGGTTCCATATGACATAAAAGCATGGACAACTTTAAATCATATTTATAACATTTTTACCAAGGAACAAGGTAAACACATTTGACACATTTGAATTAGTTCCTAAGTTCTTTAAGCCCTTAACATATGTCATGGCCGAAATTTAACAAGTTCTCATTAGGGCTACAAACAAGCATACAAGCATGTGAACTTGGACTAACATTATGTATAAATTCATACAAGGCATCATACAATAGTTATGGCCGAAACATACCCTAGCATCATTTTAGGTCATAAAACAACATATAGCAATTGAACCTTGGCTTTCTACTTATCATATTTCATGTAGAGTGACATGAGCATATTTAATTTAAGTCCTAGGGTTTCTAGGGCATCTAAACCTTCATGGCCGAGACTCACAATGGTCCATTTAGATCATGGAAAAATTATACAAGTATGTGACAAAATCAATACATTATCCTATTTCCATAAGAAGTACTTTTAACACATTTGGTTTCATTTCTAAGGCCTCTAGGTCTTTTAAACCCTACTTGGCCGAAACTCACAGAATATAAACTTGCTTCAAATAGCCTAAAAGCATGAGAATTTATACAAGTTTCATAGCATGTATAAAGACAAGCATAATGAGTATACATATGAATTGTGTCTTAGGCTTTCTAGGTTTCTTTTTCTCTTTTTCTTTTATTTTTTCTCATGGCTGAAACCTACCATTCTTTAGCTAGGTTTTTAAGTGGCCTAAAGCATGAAAAACCTAAGTAAGTTTCATGGCAAAAGTTACTAAGAAACATATATACAAATTGGTTCATGAATAAGCTAGGACCCCTTGTGGTCATACATATTATATGTCATGCAACTAATTTTTCTACACCCTAATTAAGCATGAGGGCATTAAACAACTTTCATATCTAAATAGCACAGAGGTCTTGAGCATATTAAAATTTTGTTTAAGCTTTTCTAAGCTATCCATCTCATCATGGCCGAAAAACCCTAAGAAGGAGTTCATGAAATTCTAGCAATATTCAAGCATACAAATCCTTTAAGATCTTTGTATTCTATCACATGAGCATGGTTATTTAAATTTAAAGGTCTTCCTAACCCTAAACCCTTTCTTGACCGAATCATATGAGTGGGTTTTCTTTTAGTTTCAATATCTTCTAAGGAAGAAAAACTAATACATGATCCTTAATATTTCATAGGGAGAACCTTGTACTAGTTGGTTAAAACAATAAATTTCCCTAGCCTCTTAAGAATATTTTTGGCCGAAATTCTAGGGTTCAGTACTCCTCTGATCAAGCATCATATAGGTATAAAAACATGAAGAAGAACCCTTCTACATAGTATAGAAAAATCTATCATGTAGTGAAGACTAGTTTAAACATCATTAGATTTTTGAAAGCCCTTCTTGGCCGAATTTTCTCAAACTTGTTTCTAGGTTTTAAAATCTTCATAAAATCTGAAAAGCACATAAAAGCCTTGTACCACAGGTGAGGGGAAGCTTACATCCTTTTCGCTTGTGGATCTAAGGTATGGTGAAGAAGAAGTAGTCTCTTCTTCTAGTTCCTTTCCCTTGATTCCTTTGCCAAGTCCTCCTTGTATCTTAGGCTTTCTTAGGGAAAACCTTGGCTTGAGGCCGAAGATGGAGGAGAGGGGACTGTGGTGTTCTCGCTGAGGGAGAAGGATGAATGAGAGAAAATAAGAGAAAAATAGTTTTCTCTTTTCTTGCTCCCTTTTATGTTAAGGGGGAAGAGGTAGCAAACTTAGTTTTTGCTTTCCTTCTCCCTTAGCCCTTTTTTTCTATTTTATTTTTATTTTTATTTTTATTTGTTTATTTATCCTCATCATTCATGGTGAAATAAGGGGGAATGAATCCCCTTAATTAACCTCTTTTATTTTTCGGCAAAACCAAAGAGGAAGAAAGAGAGAAAGGGAGGAAGACAAGTTGCCTTTCTCTTGCTCCTTTCTTGTTTTCTTTTGGCTAACTTTTACTCTTACCTTTATCATGAGTTTCCCTCCTTTGCTATCAACATATTATTCCTATCCCAACTGGTTATTACCCATTAATTCTATGAAATATAATATAAGAGGTTCAAGGTTCAATCCTTGACCTTCACTTCTTTTTATTTCATTTTATTTCTTTTTGCTTTTCAACTCACTTCCTATTATTTTTCTAAGGCAAAATCCCACATTCATATATTTATCTTACAAGCTTAGTGGGTTTTACATCCGCATCGCAAAATGACAGTTTTTGCAGCCGAAAAATCCCAACATTAGTAACCCAGGATCGTCACACTGGAAAGCGGTAAAGAGTGTGATGCGGTATTTGTACAGAACCAAAGGACATATGCTCACGTATCGGAGATCAGATCATCTGGAGGTGATTGGATATTCAGACTCTGATTCTGCTGGATGCTTGGATAGCAGAAAATCTACTTTGGACTATATCTTCATGCTTGCTGGAGGGGCTATATCTTGGAGGAGCGTCAAACAGACGTTAGTAGCCACTTATACTATGGAGGCAGAGTTAGTAACATGCTATAAAGCATCCAATCATGGGATTTGGCTGCAGAACTTCATCACAGTATTGCAGATTATTGATGGTATTGACAAGTCACTAAGGATCTACTGTGATAACAAGGCCGCAGAACTTTATGCCAAGAACAACCGTAGTTCGTCGAAGTCCAAGCACATCGACATCAAGTTTCTAGTGGTTAAAGAAAGAGTTCAAAGTTGTCAGATTATGGTAGAGCACATCAGCACAGATTCTATGTTGGCCGATCCACTCACCAAAGGCTTGGTGCCTAAGGTGTTTCATGCGCATGTTGTGGATACGAGAGTCCTTCTTATGGAAGAAGAACTCATCTAGTGGGAGTCTGTATTTATCTTATTGCTCTATATTTGATAATAAAGACAAACATTTTGTTTTGATTATTGTACGTACTTAAAGTTCAAAACATTAATGGGAATTTATATGTTTGTTTGGCACTCTGACTGTGATATCATCATTTACTACTGCTGTTTAGAATTTGATGTTTGTAAATATGATAAAGATTTCTTTAGGAATCATAAAGTTGATCATGATTTGCTATTGCAGTTTAATATAAAGTATTTTGCAAATATGATCTGATCTCTTTTGAGGTCATCTTAGGACTAGTTGGAAATTGACATGTATTGATCACATTTCATGTAATTTCCACTCTATACATCCACATCTTGATCTATGTCATTAATAATATTGGTATTGTGATTACTGTTGGGGCTTGTTACGATCATATACAGTAGCTATGACCTCTTTAGTCCTATACCAATAAAATTAATGGACCAGATTGTTTATAGAGATAATTTTATACCAATAAAGTTTGATATCGACTAAAGTTTTACTTGTATTTCACATACAACTCACATATAGTCCAAGTGGGAGATTGTTGAATAAAATTATTCCTATTTGGTGGGTTTATTTGTAAGTTATACACATGAATACGATCCGAACCCTTTAAAGTGATCTAACTTATATCTAGTGGGTTTCGAGTAATTGGATGTGGATCTCATATGTGTAGAACCTATAGTCCCGCATCTATTATCATCTATTTGCTGATAATAGATGTTTAGTATATATGGATTTATAGTCCCACATCTATTATCATCGATGGGCTGATAATAGATATGCACTATATAATGGGTTGGTCCCCAGAGGATTGGGGTAATCTTGAGACGTCTATTCGTTCCCCATTGACGAAGAGAATCAGGCACCGTCAACCCTAACTCCTTCGGAAGACCAACCTTCTTCTCCTTCTTCTTCTTCCACAGGATTGTTAGATCGATGAGCTCTGCATGAAGAACCATGACGATTCCGCTGCATTCAGGTTCTTTGTAATTATAGTATTTATTTCCTTATGCCGTGTTCTCGATGAAACGAAGATCCATGTTCATATGTTCTTGTTTTTCCTATTCGAATTCTTACTATGATTTTCTAGAATTCATGCAGCTTAGGTTTTACGAGAATCATCAATTGTATGTTAATGGATGGATCATCGTCACCTTCATTAGTGAAGGTTATTATTTTTTTTCATGAGATATGTAACAATAAAATACTGGACTTTTGATTCGTGTGAGTATTTTTAATTTATTCTGATGATCAATAAAATATTTCTATAAATCAGATCAATCATCTTAATTTAATATTACCTAATTCAATAATTTTTTATTACCCTTTTTTGTTGCCACAATCATCCCCTCCATTAGTATTTACAACTTGTGCTTCTCTTTTCACGGTAGTAGACAGACAATCTTATTTCCCTTCCACGGTTCCACTACATCGTCGTGGTGGCAGTGGTGTTTGATCTGGATTAGTGGTCCCACTCTTTGTTGGTCAACAACCCTTGTTAGCATGGGGCTGATCTCATCAGCCAACAACTCCTCTAAAGGAACTTTACTTTTGTATTTAAAATTTGTCGTATAGTTATGCAAGGAAAACGTAACATTCGTCAAAAAAAAAAATGTGTTTTCAGTAGCATTATAAAAACAGCCCCCTCTTGTCCTTTTCGGATAGCGTACAAAACATAATGAGATTTTAACTTTCCAATCGTTCTCTCTAGCACATGCACGGATGTGTCTCAAACTATGTTTATAACCATTCCACAACTCTAGAAGAGTATCCATAGTAGATAGATCCCATTGAGACTTCTTTTGTTATCACGTCTGTGCCACATCAAAAGTTAAAAATATTATACCTTCTTCCACTATCAAAAAACCTCTCAAAAACTCCCTCATGAGTCCCACACTTTTCATTTTATATAATTCTCATTTATCCTTCATATTTTACATTATACACCATTAATTTTTTATAAAATTTAAATTTATAAATTGCTAACATGAAACAACATTAATAATTTTAAAAAATACATAAATATTACAGTGCATCAAATAAAAAGACATAAATTATAATAAGGCAGCCTAAAAATAAACGTAAACTCATCTACACCAAGTCATGTCTGTGTTTAATTTTTCCATCATTTTCTCATGTAAATAAAGTTGTTCTGGTGTCATCTCACTAGCATCCTTCATAAGAATTTCATAATCCTTATGAAAGATCTCGACTTCCCACAAAGCCATTTTTTGAATTTGATATTCTTTAATATCTTGTCATTCTTTATCGATGTTATGTTCCATTGTGTCGCCCTCTCTGGCTTTAGATTTGCCCTTTCTCTTCACTGCCTTTTGCCCTATAGGACGAATGCGAACTTCAGAGTCATCTAAATCAACACTTGTATCTGGATTTGATGTTGAAGTGTTTCCCCCTGATTCGGATGTCCTTGCCTTCTTGTTAGAGTAATGAGCAACTGATATTCTTTAAGAATATTTCTCATATTCTTTGAGAACCCTCCATACATGCATATACTTAAAATCATTGTCTTTGTTGTTGGCTTTTCACATATTCAATGCATTCTCCAACACATTCTCGTCACTCCAACCACTTTGCCGATGAGTATAAAAATTATTATAAATTGCAGAAAATTCATTTACCATTGGTGCAAACCTATAATAATGTGATTTCAGCCGCTGATAACTTCTCATCATAGATCCGGTGGGTCGATGTTTGTTGTAGTAATCAACTATACGTTTCCAAAAAGCTTGATCCTTCTCGTCATTACCAATGATTGCATCAGTGCTTATAGTTGCCCATGACTTCGCATGGACCACATCTTCATCGAGAGACCAAAATCTTCGTTTCGATTCATTTTTCTTCCAACTCAACTTCACGCTCCTCTTGCGATGAGTGTGGCGACAACTGAGTTGCAGGAACAGATGATGGTGTTAGAGATTCTTTGTCGCTGATAGATGGATCAATAGTTGCCCTTCTTGATTCATTCGATTGTATGATATGTGGTTTAGTAGGAGAAAATACATAAGGATAAGACATCCCAAGTTGGCTACCTATTGCTGACCAATCTTGGGATGGATACATACCAAATGGAGCTGGGGCGGCGTTAATTGGATTTCACGGCTGCAAAAATTTTTGAGAACTTTGGGAATTTGAAAATTTTAGAGAATATTGTGGAACATATGAAATATTTTGAACATTTGGAGGATATAGTGGGTGAGAGAAAATATGAGGATATTGGATATTTGGAGGAGTGTGAGTATTTTGAGAAGATGAATTTCCTTCCGTATTTGAAGAATTCAAAAGATTCGTAAAGGAAGTATTGAGATTTTCATTCATCTCGAATACAAATAGGGAATGAAAGGAAGAAATGAGTTGAGAGCAAAGATTGTAATGGAATGAATAAAATTGATCCCATATTTATAGATTTTTTTTTATATATTAAATAATAAAATTAAAACGTTGAACAACGGCTAAAAACATTGTTCAACGACATGTAATCAATAGTCATTGTCTTCTCATGCTTTTTTTTTTTTAATTATTAAAAAAATAAAATATAAAAAAAAAATTAAAACCAACGAAGAAGTGGCTCTGTAACGACAGAGCCACTTTTTTGTTTGAGTGAAAAACCTCTCTCCCACTAAGGAGGTTTCTCCCTCATGACACATCTACAGTGAAAGCTCCGAAGGAACTCCTTTTATGAATGCTCTAACATGAACCTCATCATGTCAAGCAAAGTTTGATTACTTTATTCGACTTCATCATTTTATTGGGATGTCTAAATACTGCGAGTTGTAAAATATTTTATTTTCTTAATCTAGTGGTCCTTAAATTTATTATCCATGTATTCTCCTTCTCCTTATCTTATCAAAAGATTTTGATTGATTTGACGATATTTCAACATAAGTTATTTGAATTTTTCTAAAATTTTAGACTTTCTTAAAGTCAAATATGCATATCTATGTTTTGAATAATCATCGGTAAATAAGATAAAATATTTATAACTTTCTCTTACTGTGACATTACTATTCTGGTTATTCAAAAGCACGAATGAAAAATAGAAAAAAAAATTTATGGTGAAAAATTATCCGGGAAAGAAGAGTAGAGAAAGGGTAAAGAAATCTCTTTCTTTATATGTTTTATTTATTTTGATAGAGGAAAGTGGATACATGTAACATAATTTTATAAATAAAAATAATACATGCGTTATTTTTTGGTACATATGTAATTTTATAAATTTAAAAAAAGTACATATGTCATTTTTTTTATATATAGTATAATTTTATGAATAAAAAGAGGTACATGTGTCATTTTATTATTCCATCTGCTGTTTTTCGTATAATTTTAAGATATCAATTTTAGCTTAAAATTATTTGATGATGAATTACATTTATTTTCCATCTAAAAATTTTAATAAAATAAACGATAAAAACTTTTCCATAGTAAAAATTTACTTTCCGCTCTCCCAATAAATTCATCATAAAATTATAATATTTAAAGGTGCTTTAGCTTTTTCACCTTTAGGCAAAGATTATATTTTGATCTTTTTTTTCTTCTAGACAAGATTTACGAGGTAAAGTGTCAACTTTTATCTCTTTCGAAGGATCATCCATTACTAGTTTTTTTTTATCTTATCTATATTAATATGACCAGATTTAAATGCCACAAAATTATATATATAATAAAAAATAGATCATTCTTAATATCATCGGAATAAATATTCATATCATTCTTATTTATTAATTTAAATAAAGTCAACATCAAAAGAGACTGGAATAAATTGTTCATGTAACCTCAAAACCAAAATCAAATTGCATTTGAATCTTGGAATAAAATAAACATTGGCTAAAAATAGATATTTATTACCATTGAATGACAATCGTATTGTCTTAAATGCCATCATTTATAATCTTTTTTCATTGCCAACTGTCAAAATGAAAATTCCCTCTTCAAAATCCCCAAATGACTCAGCCTCGACAACATTTGACTTGCTACTCTTATCATTTATAACAGTTTCATAAGTTTGTAGTTCATCTATATAGAAGTTTTATGGGATTATACATCTTATGATCCATGACATATTTTGTCCTGAATTAGAGGATTTATGTCAACTTGAGTTTTGTCATCAATGTTTGTGTCATTCATTAATTTCATCTTCATCTAAATGATTAATTATTATCAGTACAGGCTCGCAAACTGAAGAACCATTATTCATTTTATAGTTAACAAGCTTGCTCATGCCCCAAGCATTTGTTGTAGAGATTCCATAATCTCCTTAGCAGTGTGGTAGGCTTCATGCTTAGTTCTAAGAACTTAATTTATTCATTGTCGGTAATAGATAGCAACGAGTCTTATTATCAACATTTCAATTGTTGTATCCTTTTGACAACCCTAAAAAAAAAAGATTAATCAGGTTGGGTAACGTCGAGTTTGGGATGATTGATTCGGTCCCACGAAAATTTTCCACCGACCATCAAAACAAAAACGGAGGCACATAATAAGGTACCCAAGCTACAACCCAGGTCCCAATTTATTACCTAACCATATATATATAATTTAAGTTTTTATTTTTCTCTTATTTTGTATATTAGTGAATTTTTTAACCCGGTAGCTCATGCCCTGTTTAATTTATATCCTAATTCTCGTGTCTTGTTGATTCTACAATTGGGCAGACAAATTTATTTTCATATGACATTTTATTTTTTAAACAAATTTGAAAAAAAACTTAAAAAAAAAATAAATTTCAATTAATATCCCTAATCCCTCTTTTACTCTTCGTCTATTTCTTTTTTCTCCTTGTGTCTTTCTTGCCGTCGACTCATTGCTCTTACGATTCTCACGATTGCTCCTCCATGACTCTGATTTCTTTTGAGTTCCACTGATCCCTCTTTTCCTCTTCGGTGATTGCTAGTTTGCTTCGTGATTGTTGTTGCTCTCTCTCTCTCTCTTGATTGCTGCACAAATACGACGTTGTAATTGCTCCACATATCCTTATCCCTCCTTTTCTCTTCCGCTGTTGCTTTGTGATTACTACTGCTCTATAACTTTTGTAAGTATAAATAACTATTATCTCTATTTTAATCTTTAATTAAAATGTCTCTTATTTTGCTTTGATAGTTGATCCCAAGTTTTTTTTTTATCACAGCTAATTGAAATGCATGCCTAATCAATAATCTAATTATAAGATTAACATGCATTCCTAAATCCATCACAGTTAAATATTTAAACGAATCAAACAACTAGTTTGAAATGCTACAACAAACGAAAAATTGTTTGCTTATTTTCACTTTTTAATTTTTATTCTATTAATTATTTACTATCTACAATGGTAAAAAATAATAGTAACGAAATGCATAAATATACATGATTAAATGCTTAATCAAAGTTTTTAATTCAATGTTGAAATTAATTAAAGATTCTTTGACTAGATATATGGCCAATCTTTATCTGTAGAATCGAAAAGAATTTAGATATCTCCACAATGGTATGATATTATCCACTTTGGGCCCAAGCCCTCATGGTTTTGCTCTTGGGCTCTACCCAAAAGACCTCATACCAATGGAGATATCTTTTCTCTTATAAACCCATGATCTTTTCCATGTGTTTTCAATGTGGGACTATATTTGTAATCTTGTAACCCCAACAAAATCAAGAGATAAAAGGAGGAAATAATATTATATCATTCTTTAAACCAAGAATTGATAATCTTTCATTCTCCGAGAGGACCAAGACTAATACATCCATTTCTAACAAAGAGTTCGAACCTCCTTCTAAATCTTAAAGAGTTGAGTTTGATGAAACTTTACTTGAACGAGATCCTGGATTGCATATTTTCATGTGGAGACATCCTGTTAATCATCGTAATGAAATTAGATGAACTTATATCAAAATGAGACCATATCAATCCAAATTGAAGGAGTACCCATGGTTTGAATCAGGAAAACAACATCGTTGATTTTAATATACATGGTTTAAAAAATTTCCATGGTTAGAGTACTCTCCTTCAAAGGATGCAGCATTTTGTTTTCCATGCTATCTTTTTGAATTAAGTAAAGTACAACAATCTTCATTTACAATTGAAGGGTTTAAAAGTTGGAAACGCGTTAATGATGGAGCCAAGTGTGTCTTTTTGTCCCATATGGAAAGTTATAACTCAGTGCATAA
Source organism: Zingiber officinale (assembly GCF_018446385.1). Taxonomy (NCBI): domain Eukaryota; kingdom Viridiplantae; phylum Streptophyta; class Magnoliopsida; order Zingiberales; family Zingiberaceae; genus Zingiber; species Zingiber officinale. The sequence continues at coordinate 56,299,359 of NC_055986.1, forward strand.
TAAATCTGTAAAATCTATTGTTGATGTGATGAATGTAACTTGACATATAGATAAAGTTATGAATTGAGAATTTTCTGAACATATTCAAAAGAATTGATTAAGGCTTGCAGCAACAATTGAGAGCGCCCATTGGCTTAGTTTGCAAGCATGTGGATTGAGAGGTCATGATGAATCTTCAGCTTCCCAAAATTATGGTAATTTCATTGTGATGCTAAAACTTTTGGGAAAATGGAATGCTAGTATTGGCGATGTAATCTTAGAGAAAGCGTCGGGAAATGCAAAATATACCTCACCAAAAGTTCAAAAAGAAATCTTGCATATTATTGGTAATAAAGTCAAAAACAAAATTCGTGATGAAATTGGATATTCTAAGTTTTGTATTTTGGTAGATGAAGCGAAGGATATATCTAACAAAGAACATATGACTATAATTTTGAGATTTGTTGATGCACATGGTTTTTTATAGGAGCATTTTTTTTTTCAAATTGTGCATGTTCATGACACTGTAGCTACAACACTTAAGAAAAAAAATATGTGATGTTCTCACCAGATATAATCTAGAAATACACAATATGTGGGGTCAAAGTTATGATGGTGCTAGTAACATGTGTGGTGCTTTTAATGGATTGCAAGCTTTATTTCTTAAAGATTGCTCATATGCATATTATGTACATTATTTTGTCCATCGACTCCAGCTAGCGTTAGTTGCAGCTGCTGAAAATGAGATCTCTATATGACTTTTCTTTTCAAATATGACGACTAATGTTAATCTTGTTACATCTTCGTCCAAACGCAATGTCGAGTTATAATCTGCTCAAGTTAATGAAATTACATGTTCTGTTGTTGCTGGTGAACGCGAGACTGGACGAGGAGCTAATCAGATTGGTATTTTGCATCGAGTAGGAACTATTCATTGGAGCTCCTATTTTGATTCTATTTGTGACTTCATAGATAAGTATAATGCAACTATTAATGTGCTTGAAAATATTATCACTGATGGTTCCTCTACTTCGATCGTGGGGAAGCTGGTGGTTCCTTAATAGTGATGAAATCTTTTGATTTTATTTTTATTTTACATTTAATGCATAAAATTATGGCGATCACAGATTTACTTTGCCGTGTCTTGCAACAAAAATCTCTTGATATCGTAAATGCAATGGATTTGGTGTCTACAGCTAAAGCACTTCTTCTGACATTGAGAAATGATGGTTTTGATATCTTTCATATATCAAATCATTTTGCACAAGATTGGATGTTGATATTGTTGGTTGCTACTCGGAAAGTCTAGAGGTTCCACTGTACAAAAATTTTGTACAAAGGTCTGAACCTTTTCCTAGCTACCATGTGTTCTTTTAAATTAAATTTTGGATCGCCTGCGAAACTTAACACGTTTGATCCAAAACTTAATCTATTTGTTCTTTTAGGTTTTGACTTGGATCTCCTGCGGAACTTAACACGTTCGACCCAAATCACCTTAAGTTATTAATTCCATTAAATATTAATTTCCATAATTGGTTCCCAGTACTGACGTGGCGAGGCACACGACCTTCTTGGATATGGGAGCAACCACCACCGACTAGACAAAACCTTTTATAGAAATCTAATATTTAATTTCCTAAAATAACTTTAGGTTAACCAAAAAGAACAATCAAATCACAAGGAAAAGAAAAACAAAAGAACACAACATCGAAAAACATATTCGAAATTCTAGAACGTAAGCCTCTTGTATTTGGTATTATTTCCATAAATAACTAGTATGATGCGGAAAGAAAAATTACTAGTTATACCTTGTAGAAAAACCTCTTGATCTTCTACCGTATTCCTCTTCTAACCTCGGATATTGTGTGGGCAACGATCTTCCGAGATGAGAAACCACCAACCACCTTCTTCTCCTCCTAGCTAGGTTCGGCCACAAAGAAAGAAGCTTCACCAAGGAAGAAAATCAAAACACTAACCAAGCTCCAAGAGATGCTCGCTTCCTCTCCTTCTTCTTCTTCTTCTCCAAGTAGTATCCGGCCACCACAAGAGCTCCAAGGAAAGGGAGGGGTTCGGCCACCACAAGAGGAAGAGAGGGAAAGGATGGCCGACCACACCAAGGAACAAAAGAGGGAGAGAAAATAATAGAGGTTGTGTCTCATGAAGGCACCCCTACCCCTTCTTTTATATTCCTTGGCCTAGGCAAATTAGGAAATTTAATTACAATAAAATTTCCTTAATTTCCTTGACATGATTTAATTGAGAAAAATAAAATAAAATTTCCCCAATTAAACTCTAATGTCCGGCCACATCAAGAGGAAATAAATTAGACAAGTTTTAATCAACAAATTAAAACTTCCTAATTTGTTTCCGAAAATTTTAAAAATAAAATTTCTCTTTAAAAAACTCTTCATGGTTGATAAAAGAAAATTTCTATAATTTTAATTTTATCAACATGTGGATAATTTTAAAGAGAAAATAAAATATCTCACCAATCTACAAATAAGGAAAGAGATCTAATCTCTTTCTTTAATCTTTTGTAGATCTTTTACCAGAGAGATATTTTAATTTTAATTCTCTTTAATAAATTATTTCTTCCACATAATAAAAATTAAAATTAAAATCCTTTTTAATTTAATTTGGCCGGCCCCTCTAGCTTGGGTTCAAGCTAGGGCCGGCCACCCCAATTTATACCTAGGCCGGCCCTAGCTTGGTTCCCAAGCTAGCTTGGCCGACCCCCTATTGGTGGGTATAGAAGGTGGGTATAGTACTCTATAAATAAGAGGCTACGATAGGGACCGAGAGGAGAAATTGGTTTTGGTCTCCCGATAAAATTAAGCATCCCGTGTTCGCCCCGAACACACAACTTAATTTTATCAATAATAATTCATTCCACTAGAGAACTATTATTGAACTACCGCACCAATCCCAAATTACATTTTGGGCTCCTTCTTATTATGAGTGTGTTAGTCTCCCTGTGTTTAAGATATCGAATGTCCACTAATTAAGTGAGTTACTGACAACTCATTTAATTAATATCTAAATCCAAGAGTAGTACCACTCAACCTTATCATCATGTCGAACTAAGTCCACCTGCAGGGTTTAACATGACAATCCTTATGAGCTCCTCTTGAGGACATTATCAACCTAGTATCTCTAGGATACAGTTTCCTTCTATAATCAACAACACACACTATAAGTGATACCATTTCCTAACTTATCGGGTTTATTGATTCATCGAACTAAATCTCACCCATTGATAAATTAAAGAAATAAATATCAAATATATGTGCTTGTTATTATTAGGATTAAGAGCACACACTTCCATAATAACTGAGGTCTTTGTTCCTTTATAAAGTCAGTATAAAAGAAAAGACCTCAAATGGTCCTACTCAATACACTCTGAGTGTACTAGTGTAATTATATAGTCAAGATAAACTAATACCTAATTACACTACGACCTTCTAATGATTTGTTCCTTTCCATTTTGGTCGTGAGCTACTGTTTATAATTTATAAGGTACTGATAACATTATCTTCTGCATGTGACACCATATACTATGTTATCTACAATATAAATTAATTGAACAACTACAACTAAATGTAGACAATTTGACCAAATGTGATTCTTTATTCATAATGAATGTTTACAAAGCTTAGGCTTTCAGTATACACTCCAACAGATATACCGGAGATGAGTGCTCATTATAAGCATTCTAGTCGTTCATGCCAGCAAAGGATGTCATCACAGTTGAGCATCACTTTCATTATGATATATTTAATGCTATAATAGATTTTCAGTTAGAAAAGTTGAACTCTAGATTCAGTGATGAGATAGTAGAACTTCTTATACTTAGCTCTGCTTTGTATCCAAAAGATAATTTTAATTGGTTCAACATTGATAAGATTTGTACTCTCGCTGAGAAGTATTATCCTGAGGACTTCACTGAACAAGAAATGCATAATTTGAGGTGTCAGCTGCAACATTATGAGCTCGATGTGGTTTGTCATGAAAATTTTCAAAAAATGTCCACTATCTTAGAATTGTGTCAAGGGTTATTTGAAACAAAAAAATTACAGTACTATAATTTGATCGACAAGTTGATTCGTCTAATTTTAACTTTGCCTGTTTCTACGGCAACTACAAAGCGTGCATTTTCAGTTATGAAGCATGTTAAAACAGTTCTTCATAATAGAATGGAAGAGGATTTTCTAATAGATTCTATGATTATCTACATTGAAAGAGAGTTTGCTTCAAGTATTGATTCAGATTCTATCAGTGATGAATTATACTTTGAAGAATCATAGAGCACAACTTCGATAGTGTGTATGTATGTATGGATCATAAAATAATTTTTTTTTACTTTGTGAGTTATCTGTGCTAATTAATTTTTTTTATTTTTATTTAAGAAGTTGATGGTGTGAAAGTTCTTCAAGTGGAAACTGCAGTTGGAGTGCAATTCAAGTAGTTGGTTGATTAGATACATTTTCATGTTTGTCCCATTACCTGCTATATATTTCATTGGTCACTCAACCTTTGAAGACTTTTTATTTGTTTGTGTTTGCTACACTCCTAATATTTTGGATTAATAAGGTGAGATTAGTTTTCCTTTTTACGTTATTGAACTTTATACTGCTAACATTTTATACTTGCCCTCTCGTGTTTTGTAGGATTCGACTTATAAATACTTCGAGGTCATCACTGTTGATGCAGTTCATAGTATCATTATCCGCAATGACCCAAGGGTTAAATCTAGAGTTACCAACTTGCTTTTATAGTTACCTTTAGTTTAGAATTTGATGTGATTTCAACTCAAAATTTTAGTTACCTACTTGATGCGCTTGTCTGATCCATAAGTTTTGTGATTCTACTCAAATTTAGACTTCTATAAATCTTTTAATAATTTATATTCTGTTATATTTTTAGTATCTATCATTTTCCTATTTAGTTGATGAATGAGACAATGAGTGTTTGTATGGATTTGGGTTAAAGTAATAGATATAAGTTATAATTGTTCTATTTGTCATGTAAAAATTGGCTTCTAAAATATTTTCGTGGATAATATTATATGTTTTTCTTAATATTTATTTTTTAAAAATATTAAGAAAATTAATGACAGATATTAAATTTCATCGCTAAGCAACGGATATTAAATTTCACAACTAAATTTAGTGATGAAATCAAACTTTCTTCACAAAATGCATTAGCGATCAAATTTTTTATGACACATTAGTTTCTAATAATTATTTGTTCATGTCTAATGCATATATACAATTTTATTTTTTGTTAAAATTTTTTAGCCCGGATAGATTATAATTCCTGATTTTACCATTACATTAGGATAAATCAGGAAGCACTTACAATGAATGATCCAAAAGCCTAACGCCCCTTAATTATAAGTCTCATTTGGAGGAAAGCTTTTGAGATAACCTTATAAGCCTTGGCTAGAGGCACAGGAGGATAATTCTCCTTAAGGACATAGTAGTAGACTAGTAGTTTTTTTTTTATCAAAAGAATGTTCATGTTAATTTTCCATTTAGTAAATTTTTCACCAATTAAAACTTGAGATGTGAGAAGAGCAGGAATAAGATTTAGCATATTTGTTGAAAATGAGAAATTTATTCAATATATAGTTGCATAAATATCATAATAATTATATGGACTAAATATGCATGGAAGCATTTGTTAATACACAAAACATGTTTCATTTTAAATTTCTATTTTATGAAAAACAACATTGTTATTGTAATGAGTAGACATCCTTTGAAAGGGTGGACATAATTAAAGTGCTCCACGATTCTTAAAAAAACTGACAATATTACAACCATGAGGGCCAAAGGTTAATATTATCATATTATCTTCTTCCACTCATTATTTTACAAAAAAATGCGTATTTAATTTATAAAAAAATTCTTATTTTATAATGAATTTAAACACTTTAAATCACTAAACCTTTATAATTTTTGAATTTCTCAAAATTATAAGTTAAATTAATTGTGATATATTAACGTTTAACCATTAAATTTATAATATTCATATTTGACGCATTCTTTTGCGAATCCAATTGCAAAAATTATATTTTTTGAACTTAATCTCATTAAATTTATAGTGACACACATTTAAATTAATATTTTAAAATTGTATATGAATACATATAAAATAGATAGACAGTTTTCATGATGTAAAAATGGATAGACACTTTTCTAGCTTCAATATATTATTATTATATACACAATAATATAATTATTATCAATATAATAAAATATACATTAAGAAATGCGAAATGGATGGCTAGATTTAATGGATTAAAATAAGACCTAAAATGTAATAAAATATATTTTTTTTGTAATCTTTCATCTCCTTTAATATTTGTTATTCAATAACAAGTATTTTTATATCTTATATATAAAAGATCTAATCAATTGAAATAAGATATAAACGAACCTATTTACAAATGATCTACTAATAAAGGATTGTTTAAAAGACTAATATAAATCCATGGAAAAAATAATGATTAATTATATATATATATATATATATATATATATATATATATATATATATATATATATATATATATATATATATATATATATATATATATATCTATATATATATATGTTGCATAAGTGTCTACGGTAAAATATTAATTATATCAATATATAATATTAATATGATTCTGATAGTAATTGATTTTGTAGACTATTTTAAAATTTATTATGGAAGTTTGGTATAGATTGAATCATATATTTCAAAAATTTCCTTCAAAAAATATTCAGCAAACATTATCTATACTGATTTAATTAACAATAAAAAAATATTATAAAACAAACATGTCGTCATTGAAAAAGATTAATGAGCTCGAGTACCACAAATAAGAGCCTTGACATTGTAGATATTTTACACATATCTAGTACCAACAAAAAAAAAAAAAAAAAAAATCCTAATTAATCTTATTGATTATTTCTGAAGTGATCGGTTCGATCCCACGAAAGTTTTCCATCGGCAACTAGGATAAATCAGGAAGCGCACACGACGATCATCCCAGAAGCCCAACATCCTTTAATTTGATTATGCCCCCTATTTGAAGGAAAAATTCCTGTAAATACGTCGTAACTGGAGTTCGAATCATGAGTACCTAAGAGGCAATCTGAATACCCTATCGTAACATCATGACTCCGGGGACACACCTCTCTAGTACCAACAGGTTGACATAGTTGCCACGGTGACAAATGATTCGTTCACCTAGCAGCTTCATAAGTTTATCCCTAGATCAGTATTATAAGATGTAAATTATAAATGATTACTAATTTTAAATAGTTAAAGAACATATGGGAAGGATAGACAGCAGATTATAGTTAGAATTTGACCTCGTACTTTATGATGATAATGTCATTATGTGTTAGCCAATAACTATGTTAGCCAACAACTGTCTATCCCAAAGGGACATGTTGACATATTGTAGGGTGGTAAAAGATGATTTACTTATCCCAGTATTTTGTCAGTCCGTCTCTAGACTAATACGAAAGAGATAAATTACGGATAACGACTAATCTTGGACAGTTGAATAATGCATGGGGGAGGACAGACACTCGACTACCAGGGACGGATCTAGTGCATGACTAGGGGGGCCATGACCCCCCTGACTTTGGGGCATGTTCACATATATTAGATTCTCTATATGCTTAAAGGTCGTGTAATCATGTGGCAAAAGACACATCAGCCATGAAATCTAATGTACTGTATGCTTCATCTTCATTCGTATTCTCTTTTGTTCCTCAATCGGTAATGCAAATACCTTTTCTTGAGTCTCTCTAATTAGCTCGACTTGTTTCAGTCTAAGTTCATCACTTTCAAAATTGTGCTCTAACATCATGGCAAATGACAAGCAAAAGTAGCACGAAGTTCAACGAGACCGATGCAGGAGGACTAGCCTACGGACGCATCTCTACCACTTAATTTCTAACACCAATTTCAATTTCTCAAACCTTTCTTTGGAGGGTAGCGAATGGAAGCAGATTTAGAAATTAATGAGCGTCATAATATATTTTCTTATTGTAGCATTAGCAAGTATATGTAGGATGGTTCTCATAATATATTTCCTCGTGATTCCTCGTAAAATTATTTGAGATGGGAGAGGACTATTGGATATAGAGCTTGGTTAGGAGCAATTCCCTACTCAATGAGACAATAATCACAACATGAATAATACGAGATGTTAAATATCACTGTGAGTATTATATTTATTATTTTAATTATTATATTTTTTTATTATTGAAAATTATATACCACTTATTTTTATCACTTAGTATGCAGTGCTCAAATCTAAAATTTTAGATCCATCCCTGTCGATAGATTGATCACACTACCTTGTGACAATATTTTCATGGACAAATTATCACACAACTAAAAACCGCATAAATCCGCCCCCCCCCCCCCCAAACCTAAAATCCTAAATCCGCCCCTGTCGACTACTAGTTAAAATTTGATCACTAAATCTCATGGTGACAATACTACCATGTGCTAGCCAACTATCCATCTCGAGAGAACATGGTGGTTTAGTCCATGGTGACAAAAGGTGATTCATTCACCCTCAGCGCCTCTCCTAGCCCGCCCTTAAGCCAATACAGAAAACGTAAATTACAGATAACTACTAGTCTTGGATAGTTGAATAATGCATGAGAGGACATAGTCTATGGTGGCAAAAGATAATTTACTCGTCCTTAACATCTCCGTCAACCCATCCCTAAATTAATATAGAAACAAAAGAGATAAATTATTAGTGACTACTAATCTTGACCAGTTAAATAATACACAAGGGAGAATAAACACCCAGATTGACATAGTCAATACATAGATCTCATGATCAATTCCTAACCGTTATAAAATATCACATTAAATACTTAATATTAATATTCATACAGAGGGCTATTGTACTGAAATAAAATACACTCTATAATTTACTATTATATATTTAGACAAGAACTAACGATCGTCTGGTATCACCATTATCTCTTCAGTTCCCGTTAACGGGATAGACTTCCCTACTTTTTGCTCTTCCTTTTTATTATCATTAAAAAAAAGATCCCACCTGTTTTTAATCTCCCTTTTGTTTACTTTTTTTCTCACAAGAAAAAATACAATAAATTGTGCTTTTATTGATATGATTATTAATAATTCTTAAAATAACTACGTTTCCTGTACTTTACATAATTACATGGAACTTATGCTTTATGTTATATAATCTCCCTAGGGATATAATCGAGTCGAATCGAGCTGAACTCTTGAATATTTGAACTTGACTCGTTTATAATCGAGCCGAGCTCGAGCTTTATTTAACGAATATATTCATGGCTCACGAGCTTATTCGAGTTTTTATCGAGTCTAAACGAGCTTAATAAATATAAATCATAAATTTAAATATTCATTAAAAACTAAATTATATATTTAGAGAAAATTATAATATTATTATTAAAATTTATAATTTTATTCTAATAAATGAATTTAATATATTTGTCTATATTTTTCATAAGTAGAGTGTAAAATCTATAAATTCAATATCAAAATTATTATTATTTTTTATTTAAAAGTTACTTAATGAGCTTAACGAACGTGTTAACGAGCTAACGAGCCGAATATTACGATGTTTGAACTTGGTTTATTTATCTTAACGAGCCTCAATAAACGAGCTCAAACGAACTTTTATCGAATCAAGATTCGAATAGTTCACGAACGACTTGATTCATTTACATCCTTAAATCTCTCTATTTCGACAGAAATGATTATCTTGGATTATGGATTTGATCTAAATTCTATCAATTTAGTGTGTGTATATATATATATGCAATATAAATATCAATGATTGACATAACAGTGGAGGAGATTTTATTTCCTCCATAATTCAATAATTTCTTTAAATTTAAATATTTATCCAATAAACATTTAAAAAGTAAATATTAACAAGTCAAATTATTAGATAGAATAAATATATTTCGTAATCTCCATCACACAATAATATCTAATCATATAATCTTAAAATTTAATTAATTCAAAATCGATCAATAAGAGAAAATATAAAATTTGGTATAAAAAATTAAAAGAAAATATATTTTCTTTATAATTTTATCTACCAAATTAAGATTTCATACTACTATGATGAAAGATTTAGATCAATAGACATATTAATATATCAAACCATATAATATTAATATTTTGATGAAACGTACTAGTATTTTACTCTAAGGAACAAACAATAATGATATGATAATTTATATTGGGTTCCGAAGTGTTTAACTTGAACCTTAATTTAGATTTAGCACTTTCAGCAAGAAAATTAAACGTTTAATTTTTGTATGAGGCTTTGTCTAGAAATGGTTGATGATCCAATAACCAAGAAGGCCTAGTGTTTCGCCACAGCCTGTAAGCCAAAATATTGAAATAAAATGTTTAATTGACTAACTAATAAAGCATTAAATTGGGATTAGTTAATGCTTTAAAAAAAATTTAAATATTTTTTATTTGAAAATGTCTCAAAAATATTTTACAAAAATGGCTAACTTAGATTTTTTTTTCTTAGAAATTTTTTCGACTTGAATTTTTTTTCTCTTATAAAATTCTTAGAAATATTTTTTTGTTTGCAAAAACTTAGCAAAATTTCTCAAAAAATATTTTTTGATTTAAATAGTTAGTCAAAAATATTTTTTTGCATGAAATTTTTTACTTAGAAATTTTTACAAATTTTTCAGTACTATCAAAAATTTTCAAAGTTTTCAAAATTTAATAAAGTTATTTCAAAAATTTTCTACCCTTAGATTTTTTGGTACCCCATTTTTATGTGATCAAAGGGGGAGAAGGAAAAGATTAAGTCTAGGGAGAGATAGATTCAAATTTTTTATTTTTGCACTTTATTGCAAAATTTATTATTTTAACTTTATGTTTCTTTACCCTAGCTTAACTTGGGTTGCTCACATCAAAATGTGGGAGATTGTTGGAACCCCAAGGTTGTTTTGATGTGATCAACCAAGTTAAGTTAGGTCCTGTAGTATTTTAACCTTGTGTCTAAGTGTGCAAGAGCTTAGGAACACAAGAAGTCGAGCAAAAGATACAACTAGCGAGAAGGATGACACGGGAGAGAGCCGACGGACTCGGTGTGTCCGAGGGACGAGGTGCTGCAGAAGAGTACACGGGCAGATGAGAAGGAAGCGCGCAGCGTTTTCGAGGGACAAGAAGTCAGAGCGGAAGGTTGCTCGAGAAGGCCAAAATTATGTTCGAGTGAGTCTTATTTTGATTGGCCGAAATCACCCAAGCGAGCGGAGCCTGAGCGGAAGACCTGGACCAAGGTGTGCTGAACCGGAACAGAAGGCCCGGACCGAAAAGGTCAACGGGGTTGACTTTGAGGTCCGGGTGCCCGGATCCATTCCGGGCGCCCGGAACCCTTCCTGCCGCCCAAAATGTGACTTTAACCAGATCACATTTGACCACGATCCATTGCGAAGGGGATAAAACTTTATCCCCCTCTAGGTGCCTGGTGTTAGGACCTTCGGATGGCTAGAGAGGGGGGTGTGAATAGCCTCCTTTCAAAAATTCAATCAATTTCCTCACAAGAGTTTGTTAGCACAACGGAAATAAGTAAAATGAAAACTGATGCAAGGAAAAGAACAAACCACCACTAACAAAACGATGTACGAGGTTCGGGGATAACTTGCCCCTACTCCTCGGCGTGTCCGTAAGGTGGACGATCCCTTGATCTTTCGGTAGATCACACCCCGGACAAAATCCGGCTAAGTATTTCTCCTTCTTGGTGGAGTAACCTCTCCACAAAAATCACAGAATAGATTTGAAAATAAAGTACAATGACTTACAGAGTTCAGTGGCTAAAGGATTGAGCAAATGAACTTACAGTCATGAAGTGAAAAATGCAAAGACAGAAGGAAGCTTCAGCCAAGAGCTCAACAGCACAGCCTCTTGCTTGATCGACAGAGAGTTTTTCCAGAACCTTAGATAGCCTCTCTTCTTCCTCCTTCTTATTCTGCTTGCTCACTGTCTTCAGCCACGAATCGCTGTCACCTGTATCGAATCACTGCATCGCCAGTCACTCTTCCTCCTCATCTGGTTCTCTGAACTCACACCAATACCATCCATGGTCTTCACTGGTGTCTCTGAGCTAGAACCAATGAGCAAGAGTCAAGCTGTAGCCACTGATCGCCGCTAGTGAACGTTGATGCTCCAAATGCACCATTTGCAGCGGAACACAGCAGAAAGATCACTTGATCTTATTCTTCTGATGGAGCTTAATTTGAAATCAACCATTGGCACGACACCTGCAACCTGTAACTTAAAACTCTCACAGCAGATGATTTGATCAGGTGAATCAGAAGTGAATCAGAAATATCAGAGAAGCAGCAGAAACAAACGACATTGTTGTGGATCGGTCATCAGACCGATCCATATCCATCCGGGCCGATCAGGATGTTGGAGTGTATACTGAAAGCCTAAGCTTTGTAAACATTCATTATGAATAAAGAATCACATTTGGTCAAATTGTCTACATTTAGTTGTAGTTGTTCAATTAATTTATATTGTAGATAACATAGTATGTGGTGTCACATGCAGAAGATAATGTTATCAGTACCTTATAAATTATAAACAGTAGCTCACGACCAAAATAGAAAGGAACAAACCATTAGAAGGTCGTAGTGTAATTAGGTATTAGTTTATCTTGACTATATAATTACACTAGTACACTCAGAGTGTATTGAGTAGGACCATTTGAGGTCGTTTCTTTTATACTGACTTTATAAAAGAACAAAGACCTCAGTTATTATGGAAATGTATGCTCTTAATCCTAATATAATAACAAGCACATATATTTGATATTTATTTCTTTAATTTATCAATGAGTGAGATTTAGTTCGATGAATCAATAAACCCGATAAGTTGGGAAATGATATCACTTATAGTGTGTGTTGTTGATTATAGAAGGAAACTGTGTCCTAGAGATACTAGGTTGATAATGTCCTCAAGAGGAGCTCATAAGGATTGTCATGTTAAACCCTGTAGGTGGACTTAGTCCGACATGATGATAAGGTTGAGTGGTACTACTCTTGGACTAAGATATTAATTAAATGAGTTGTCAGTAACTCACTTAATTAGTGGACATTCGATATCTTAAACACAGGGAGACTAACACACTCATAATAAGAAGGAGCCCAAAAATGTAATTTGGGATTGGTGCGGTAGTTCAATAATAGTTCTCTAGTGGAATGAATTATTATTGATAAAATTAAGTTGTGTGTTCGGGGCGATGCTTAATTTTATCGGGAGACCAAAACCAATTCCTCCTCTCGGTCCCTATCGTAGCCTCTTATTTATAGAGTACTATACCCATCTATACCCACCTTCTATACCCACCAATAGGGGGCCGGCCAAGCTAGCTTGGGAACCAAGCTAGGGCCGACCTAGGTATAAAATTGGGTGACCAGCTTGAACCCAAGCTAGTGGGGCCGGCCAAATTAAATTAAAAAAGAATTTTAATTTTAATTTTTATTATGTGGAAGAAATAATTTATTAAAGAGAATTAAATTAAAATATCTCTCTTGTAAAAGATCTATAAAAGATTAAAGAAAGAGATTAGATCTCTTTCCTTATTTGTAGATTGGTGAGATGTTTTATTTTCTCTTTAAAATTATTCACATGTTGATAAAATTAAAATTATGGAAATTTCTTTTTATCAACCATGAAGAGATTTTAAAAGGAAATTTTATTTTTTAAAAAAATTTCCAAAGACAAATAAGGAAGTTTTAATTGTTGATTAAAATTATCCTATTTGCTCTACATGAGGTGTCCGGCCACTAGAGATTAATTGGGGAAATATTATTTTATTTTTCTCAATTAAATCATGTCAAGGGAATTAAGGAAATTTTATTGTAATTAAATTTCCTAATTTACCTAGGCCAAGGAATATAAAAGAAGGGGTGAGGGTGCCTTCACAAGACACAACCTCTATTATTTTCTCTCCCTCTTTTCCTTGGTGTTGTGGCCGGCCATCATCCTCTCCCTCTCTTCCTCTTGTGGTGGCCGAATACTTCATCCCTCTTGGAGTTCTTGTGGTGGCCGGATACTACTTGGAGAAGAAGAAGAAGAAGAAGAGAAAGCTAGCATCTCTTGGAGCTTGGTTGGTGTTTTGATCTTCTTCCTTGGTGAAGCTTTCTTATTGTTGGCCGAACCTAGCTAGGAGGAGAAGAAGGTGGTTGGTGATTTCTCATCTCGGAAGATCGTTGCCCACACAACGTTCGAGGTTAGAAGAGGAATACGGTAGAAGATCAAGAGGTCTTTCTAAAAGGTATAACTAGTAATTTTTTCTTTCTGCATCATACTAGTTATTTATGGAAATAATACCAAATTCAAGAGGCTTACGATTCTAGAATTTCGAATATGTTTTTCGATGTTGTGTTCTTTTATTTTTTCTTTTTCTTGTGATTTGATTGTTCTTTTCGGTTAACCTAAAGTTATTTTAGGAAATTAAATATTAGCTTTCCATAAGAGGTTTTGTCTAGTCGGTGGTGGTTGCTCCCATATCCAAGAAGACCATGTGACTCGCCTCGTCAGTACTGGGAACCAATTATGGAAATTAATATTTAATGGAATTAATAACTTAAGGTGACTTGGGTCGAACGTGTTAAGTTCCGCAGGAGATCCAAGTCAAAACCTAAAAGAATAAATAGATTAAGTTTTGGATCAAACGTGTTAAGTTCCGCAGGCGATCCAAAATTTAATTTAAAAGAACACATGGTAGCTAGGAAAAGGTTCAGACCTTTGTACAAAATTTTTGTACAGTGGAACCTCTAGGTTTTCCGAGTAGCAACCAACAATTGGTATCAGAGTTAGGGTTTTGCCTCTGTGTATTTGGTATTAGGTTAATTATGCACATGTCATACATAATTTAGGCAAATTAATAGTAGGATGTGCTAACTTTGTGGATGCAGGATCCAACTATTATGACTTTTAGTTATTATGTGTGTGATTGGACCCTTGGACATGTCAAGGACATTTATATGTGTGTGCATGATTGTATTTAAATACAGCAGGAGCTGTATTTAGTTTTATTAGGATTTTATTTTTGATCTAGATACATGTACATTCCTTTTATGGAATATAGGATCAAAATGTAAAATTATATTTATGTCGCGGATCGAATCTTGCAACGCGTGGAACCTTCTAAGGACCAGAGGCGCAGCGGAACTAGGAGCAAGATGGATGCAACAGCTAGACCCGGTGGCGGTGGCCAAATATGGCAGCAGCTTGGGATGATAACACACGGAGGACAACTAGAGACAAAAGCCATAATAGTTGAAAATTAGATTTTCTATTTATTGCTTTTATATTGTGCTGTGTGTGCATGTTAGTTTACAAGTTTAGTAGGCTAGCATAGTTAAAATTCCTCATTTATAAATAACTAAGTGGGAGAGGGATTTTTAAGTAAATCCCATGGTCTCCATTACTAGTTTGTAAGTGATGCAAACAAGCTTGCGCGTTGGCTCTGAGTGCCTTCCTCCATAACGGATGAGCTTGTTTGCGGATCACTAGAACAGACTTCCATTTTTGGATGACTATAGGAAGTTAATTAAGAGCGTGTGATCTTCCCCAACGGAAGGGGCATAATCTTATTAATGGACTTAGTGTCAAGTAGTGGTATACACTTAGACACATCTAATAGTATCCTCCCCATCGGAGTCACTGCTATTATTTGTGTGACCAAAAGACACTAACTATTAATTTTATTTGTCAAAAAGTTAGGTTGACAAGATAATAAAATTAATGGGTTAAAACCCTCCTTTTACAAATGTTGAATTTGTATACGTCCACACTAACGTAGCATACAAAATTCACAGTGTTTTGAGGTGTTGGTTAATTTAAAATAGTATTGTTTGAGGAATCAATATTATTCTAAATTTAGAGTTCTGACCAAAAGTTATTTGTGATTCTTAGGATGACTTTCAACCCACTGTCCATCATACTTCAACAGAATAGACTTACTGGACCTAATTACATAGATTGGAAAAGGAACCTAGACATTGTCCTTACTGCTGAAAGCTATAAATTTGTACTGACTGAGCCTTGTCCTGAAGCATCTACTGGTGAATCTACCCAAGAGGAGATTGAATATCATAGGAAATGGGTAAAAGCAGATGAGATGGCGCGGTGTTACATTTTGGTTTCAATGTCAAATGTATTGCAACATCAGCATCAAGATTTACCAACAGCCTATGATATTATGAACAATCTCAAGGAACTCTTTGGTCATCAGGATAGGGCTTCTAGGCAAGAAGCCATGAGAAAGATAATGACAGCCACCATGCAAGAGGGTACTCCTGTGAGGGATCATATCCTAAAGATGATGGCTTATCTGAACGAGATACAGATCCTTGGAGGAGAAATTGATGGGGAAACCCAGATCGATATGATCCTCCAAACGCTACCTAGAAGTTTTGAGCAGTTCCGCCTGAACTATAATATGAATAAGAGGATTTATTCATTAGCGGAACTACTGACAGAACTTCAAGCAGCAGAAGGATTATTTCGTCACAATGCTCAAATTCACTATGCTGAAATGGTTCTACTTCTAAACCGAGAGGAAAGAAGAAGAAGAAACAAGCTGGTTCAACAAAGAAAGTGAATAAATCTCAGAGTACGGGATTTAAAGCTGGAGTGAAGAAGCCGAAGGGCAAGTGCTTCATCTGCAAGCAGGCAGGACATTGGAAGGCGGGTTGTCCTCGTAGGAACCAAAACAAAGGTATATCTCATGCTCTAGTTGTTGAAACATGTTTAGCGGTGTTATCTACCAGCACCTGGTGTGTAGATACGGGAGCCACTGATCATGTCTGCAATTCCTTGCAGGGGTTCCAGGAAACCCGACGACTATCTGAAGGAGAAATTACCGTCTACATGGGCAATGCTACTAAGGTGGCAGCTGTTGCAGTGGGAGACGTCAACTTATCTTTTAGTAGAAATAGAAATTTGGTTTTAAGAAATTATCTTTATGTACACAGTTTTAGAAAGAATTTAATTTCAGTTTCTAAACTGTTTCTAGATGGATATTCTGTTTCTTTCAGTAACGATGTAGTTATTAAAAGAAATAATGTGATTATCTGTTCTGGTGCATTGGTTGGCAATTTGTATACTTTAAATCCAATTTCTTCCACAAAGCAAAATATGGAAATTTATAACTCATCTTCTAATTCTAATAAGAGAAAAGAACCTTCGGAAATGAACCAAGCATATCTTTGGCATCTAAGGCTTGGTCATATTAACTTAAGTAGGATTCAGAGGCTTATAGCCGATGGACTTTTGGGTTCATTAGAGTTGGAAAATTTTCCAACTTGTGAATCCTACTTGGAAGGTAAAATGACCAAGAGGCCGTTCAAGGCCAAGGGGTATAGAGCCAAAGAAGTGTTAGAGTTGGTTCACTCTGATTTATGTGGTCCTATGTCTGTCCAGGCAAGAGAAGGTTTTGAATATTTTGTCTCTTTCATAGACGATTATTCAAGATATGGATACATTTACCTAATGCGCCGCAAGTCCGAGTGCTTTGATAAGTTCAAAGAGTACAAGGCTGATGTGGAGAAACGACTAGGTAAAAGTATCAAGACACTACGGTCAGATCGTGGTGGCGAGTACCTCTTAGGAGAGTTTAGGAATTACTTATCAGAGGCCGGGATTCAATCCCAATTGTCTGCACCTGGAACACCCCAACAGAATGGTGTAGCAGAACGAAGGAACATGACTCTTATGGAGATGGTTAGATCGATGATGAGTTATTCAGAATTACTAAATTCGTTTTGGGGATATGCTCTGGAAACAGCAGTATACGTTCTGAACTTAGTACCTTCTAAATCAGTTTCTTCTACTCCCATAGAATTGTGGAATGGGCGAAAACCCAGTCTAAGACATATTCGGATTTGGGGTAGTCCAGCACATGTGCTGAAACCAGATGCTGATAAGTTAGAATCTCGTACAGAAGTTCGCGTGTTTGTAGGATATCCCAAAGGAACGAAAGGTGGTTTATTTAATAGTCCTAAAGATCAGAAGGTTATTGTTAGCACCAATGCCCAGTTTTTAGAAGAAAACTATATAATGGATCATAAGCCCAGTAGCAAAGTTGTTTTAGAAGAAATTAGAGAGGACACGTCTACTTCAGTACCAACAGTACAAGATGAAGTACCACAAGAGACTGCAACATGTGTCACACATGATACACAACCACAGACAGTGCCTCGTCGTAGTGGGAGGGTTGTAAGGCAGCCTGAAAGATTCATGTTTTTGGGAGAGTCTTCGGACTTGATCCCGGGTAAACATGAACCTGATCCACGAACATATGACGAAGCACTCCAAGATATAGATGCAGCATCTTGGCAAAAGGCAATAAATTCTGAAATAGAGTCTATGTACTCTAATAAGGTCTAGGAGCTTGTAGAACCACCTGATGGTGTAAAAGTCGTTGGATGCAAGTGGATCTACAAAAGGAAAAGAGGGACAGACGGGAAGGTAGAAACCTTCAAAGCTAGGCTTGTTGCAAAAGGGTACACTCAGAAAGAGGGAATCGATTATGAGGAAACATTTTCACCGGTAGCCATACTTAAGTCTATCCGGATACTCTTATCCATTGCTGCTCATATGGATTATGAGATTTGGCAAATGGATGTCAAGACAGCTTTCCTTAATGGAAGTCTTGAAGAAAACATCCATATGAAGCAACCAGAAGGGTTCATTGAAAAAGGCAAAGAGCATCTAGTGTGCAAGCTCAATCGGTCCATTTATGGACTGAAGCAAACTTCAAGATCTTGGAACATCTGGTTTAATGAAGTAATCCAGTCATATGGATTTATTCAAAGTCCGGATGAGTCTTGTGTATATAAGAAGTGTAACGGAAACGTGGTGGTATTTCTTGTACTATACGTAGATGATATTTTGTTAATTGGCAACAATGTCAAGGTATTGTCAGACGTAAGGGTATGGTTGTCCAAACAATTTGATATGAAGGACTTAGGAGAGTGTGCACACATACTTGGGATCAAAGTAATAAGGGACCGCAAGAAAAGAATGTTGTGTCTGTCCCAATCTTCATATATAGATACAATCCTTGCTCGTTTTAGCATGCAAGATTCCAAGAAAGGTTTCTTACCTTTCAGGCATGGAATAGCTCTATCTAAAGAGATGTCTCCTAAGACTTCAAAGGAGATAGAAGACATGAAAGCAGTTCCTTATGCCTCGGCTGTAGGAAGCCTTATGTACGAGACCTGATATTTGTTTTGCCTTGGGCATGGTCAGCAGATATCAGAGTAACCCTGGACAAGGACATTGGACTGCGGTAAAGCATATATTAAAGTACCTGAGAAGGACTAGAGATTATATGCTAGTTTACCAAGCAGACGATTTACTCCTTGTGGGTTACACGGATTCAGATTTCCAATCAGATAGGGACAACAGTAAGTCTACATTAGGCTATGTGTTTACTTTAGGAGGTAGAGCCATTTCATGGAGGAGTGTTAAGCAGAAATGCGTTTCGGACTCAACCATGGAAGCAGAGTATGTAGCAGCCTCTGAGGCAGCTAAAGAAGCAGTATGGCTCAGGAACTTTCTAATGGACTTAGATGTGATTCCTGGTTTGCCCAAAATCATCACAATTTATTGTGATAATAGCGGTGCAGTTGCAAACTTGAAGGAACCACGAGCTCATAAGGCAAGTAAACATATAGAGCGCAAGTACCACCTGATACGAGATATCGTCAAGCGAGGAGAAGTTGTCATCGCCAAAATTGCATCAGCGGATAACCTGGCAGATCCTTTCACTAAGGCCCTTCCGGCGAAAGCTTTTGATCGGCATGTGGAGGGAATGGGAATCAGATGTATGGTAGAAGATATGACAGCTTAGTCATTAGTATAAGTGGGAGATTGTTGGAGTGTATATTGAAAGCCTAAGCTTCGTAAATATTCATTATGAATAAAGAATCACATTTGGTCAAATTGTCTACATTTAGTTGTAGTTGTTCAATTAATTTATATTGTAGATAACATAGTATGTGGTGTCACATGCAGAAGATAATGTTATCAGTACCTTATAAATTATAAACAGTAGCTCACGACCAAAATAGAAAGGAACAAACTATTAGAAGGTCGTAGTGTAATTAGGTATTAGTTTATCTTGACTATATAATTACACTAGTACACTCAGAGTGTATTGAGAAGGACCATTTGAGGTCGTTTCTTTTATACTGACTTTATAAAGGAACAAAGATCTCAGTTATTATGGAAATGTATGCTCTTAATCCTAATATAATAACAAGCACATATATTTGATATTTATTTCTTTAATTTATCAATGGGTGAGATTTAGTTCGATGAATCAATAAACCCGATAAGTTGGGAAATGATATCACTTATAGTGTGTGTTGTTGATTATAGAAGGAACTGTGTCCTAGAGATACTAGGTTGATAATGTCCTCAAGAGGAGCTCATAAGGATTGTCATGTTAAACCCTGCAGGTGGACTTAGTCCGACATGATGATAAGGTTGAGTGGTACTACTCTTGGACTAAGATATTAATTAAATGAGTTGTCAGTAACTCACTTAATTAGTGGACATTCGATATCTTAAACACAGGGAGACTAACACACTCATAATAAGAAGGAGCCCAAAAATGTAATTTGGGATTGATGCGGTAGTTCAATAATAGTTCTCTAGTGGAATGAATTATTATTGATAAAATTAAGTTGTGTGTTCAGGGCGAACACGGGATGCTTAATTTTATCGGGAGACCAAAACTAATTCCTCCTCTCGGTCCCTATCGTAGCCTCTTATTTATAGAGTACTATACCCACCTTCTATACCCACCAATAGGGGCCCGGCCAAGCTAGCTTGGGAACCAAGCTAGGGCCGGCCTAGGTATAAATTGGGGTGGCTGCCCTAGCTTAAACCCAAGCTAGTGGGGGCCGGCCAAATTAAATTAAAAAATAATTTTAATTTTAATTTTTATTATGTGGAAAAAATAATTTATTAAAGAGAATTAAATTAAAATATCTCTCTTGTAAAAGATCTATAAAAGATTAAAGAAAGAGATTAGATCTCTTTCCTTATTTGTAGATTAGTGAGATGTTTTATTTTCTCTTTAAAATTATTCACATGTTGATAAAATTAAAATTATGGAAATTTCTTTTTATCAACCATGAAGAGATTTTAAAAGGAAATTTTATTTTTTTAAAAAAATTCCAAAGACAAATAAGGAAGTTTTAATTGTTGATTAAAATTATCCTATTTGCTCTACATGAGGTGGCCGGCCATTAGAGATTAATTGGGGAAATATTATTTTATTTTTCTCAATTAAATCATGTCAAGGGAATTAAGGAAATTTTATTGTAATTAAATTTCTTAATTTACCTAGGCCAAGGAATATAAAAGAAGGGGTGAGGGTGCCTTCACAAGACACAACCTCTATTATTTTCTCTCCCTCTTTTCCTTGGTGTTGTGGTCGGCCATCATCCTCTCCCTCTCTTCCTCTTGTGGTGGCCGAATACTTCATCCCTCTTGGAGTTCTTGTGGTGGCCGGATACTACTTGGAGAAGAAGAAGAAGAATGAGAGAAAGCTAGCATCTCTTGGAGCTTGGTTGGTGTTTTGATCTTCTTCCTTGGTGAAGCTTTCTTATTGTTGGCCGAACCTAGCTAGGAGGAGAAGAAGGTGGTTGGTGATTTCTCATCTCGGAAGATCGTTGCCCACACAACGTTCGAGGTTAGAAGAGGAATACGGTAGAAGATCAAGAGGTCTTTCTAAAAGGTATAACTAGTAATTTTTTCTTTCCGCATCATACTAGTTATTTATGGAAATAATACCAAATACAAGAGGCTTACGATTCTAGAATTTCGAATATGTTTTTCGATGTTGTGTTCTTTTGTTTTTTCTTTTTCTTGTGATTTGATTGTTCTTTTCGGTTAACCTAAAGTTATTTTAGGAAATTAAATATTAGCTTTCCATAAGAGGTTTTGTCTAGTCGGTGGTGGTTGCTCCCATATCCAAGAAGGCTATGTGCCTCGCCATGTCAGTACTGGGAACCAATTATGGAAATTAATATTTAATGGAATTAATAACTTAAGGTGACTTGGGTCGAACGTGTTAAGTTCCGCAGGAGATCCAAGTCAAAACCTAAAAGAACAAATAGATTAAATTTTGGATCAAACATGTTAAGTTCCGCAGGCGATCTAAAATTTAATTTAAAAGAACACATGGTAGCAAGGAAAAGGTTCAGACCTTTGTACAAAATTTTTGTACAGTGGAACCTCCAGGTTTTCCGAGTAGCAACCAACACAGGACTCATCCTGATCGGTCTGGGAAGACTCTGATCGGTCTGTGGACCAATCAGCCTGTGCGTGGATCAGTCCACAGACCGATCCCCCTACGGTTCTGAGTCTTCATCGCTTGTTACTGATCGGTCACCAGACTGATCAGATAGCCCACAGAATCTTCTGTGTGGTAACTGATCGGTCCACAGACCGATCCGATAACCCACAGAAAGGTTCTGTGTGGTTTCTGATCGGTCCACAGACCGATCAGATACCTAAGGTATCACTGGATCGGTCAACAGACCGATCCAATGTCCCTGTGTTAGTTTTAGAGCCTCCCAGCCCTAAACCCTAACGTCTTCCTGGTCCAGAGAATGAGCTACCAAGCCCTCTCTGACCTAGTCTGGAGAACGAGCTACGGAGCCCTCTTCGACTTCGTCCGGTCCAGAGAATGAGCTACCGAGCCCTCTCTGACCTAGTCCGAAGAACGAGCTACCGAGCCCTCTCCGACTTCGTCCGGTCCAGAGAACGAGCTACCGAGCCCTCTCTGACCTAGTCCGAAGAACGAGCTACCGAGCCCTCTCCGACTTCGTTCGGTCCAGAGAACGAGCTACCGAGCCCTCTCTGACCTAGTCCGAAGAACGAGCTACCGAGCCCTCTTCGACTTCGTCCGGTCCAGAGAACGAGCTACCGAGCCCTCTCTGACCTAGTCCGGAGAACGAGCTACCGAGCCCTCTCCGACTTTGCGTGCCAAGTATCCGTACTTGGACTTTTCTTCTCCACATGATCAACCTTGATCATTAATCAGTCTGAGTTTAATTAATATCTGATACAAACTTAAATCAGTGTCAACATCAAAACAACAGCCAGGTCAGACTGCATCAACAATCTCCCCCTTTTTGTTGTTTGACAACACGATTTAAGTTTAGATCAGAAATGTTCATATTTCCCTAATTTTAGGGGAATCAAGATCCTCCCCCTAAGACAGATACAACACCATATAAGGATAGGAGAATCAAGGTCCTCCCCCTAAAACCAAACTTTCATTTATCTCTAAACTTAGTTTTCTTCTCCCCCTTTGTCAAACACCGAAAATGTGCGAATTAGGTAAGAAAATGTTAAAGGACTCCCCCTTAACCCATACTGTCTTTTTCTTAATTCACCTAGAATACTCTCTAAGTGTATTATAAGACAGTGATAAAGAAATAAGAGACATACAAGACATGACATATGAACAGCATGTTAATAACAAATAAGAAGTGAAACATAGAGAAAAATAAGAAAATGAACAGCACAAATAGATGAAATCAGCAAGTATCCAGGTCAGACATAAAAATTCAACAAACAACATCCAAAACATAGATAATCAAAATGATAACATAGAACAATGTGTATCAATCAACCTCCTCATCACGAGGAGCATCAGCATCATCAACAGGAGGAGTGAGTCCCTGAGGTGGCATGCCGCTGCTCGAGGATGGATAGCCCGGGAAATCCTGCGGAGGTGGGTATCTGGCCATCCATCCCATAATCGCCTGATGTGTCGCCAACTCCTGACTGCGTAGATCATTGTAGCGCTGGTCAATCCGAACGCGCAGCCCGTGGAGCTCAACAACCAGCAGCTCATCGTGCCGATCAAAGCGACTCTCCAGCTCGGCGATCTGCCAGCGCAGATCAGGATCTGCCAGCGCAGATCAGGATCTGCCTCTCCATCGTCAGCAGGAGGAGCAGCAGCAGCAGCCGCAACCTGTCGTGGAGGTCCCCGTGGTAACTCACCTAGTGCTCTCCCATCCTTCCACCGAACGTCCCCATCCTGTCCTATGATGCAAGACTTGGAAAATGCCCGTTTCCCAAGTCTGCAGTCCTGCCTGACCATCTTGACTATTTTACCCTTGGAGACATCAACCTGAAGTGTCTCGAGCCAATCTGTAATGATATGCCCATAAGGCATATAAACAGTGAAGCTGTTTGGCTCACTATAGGAAATGATCGAAGAGTAGATGCTGGACATGATATCAAAGTCGAGACGCCGACGCAATCCATAAAGCATCAGACAATGATATGGTCGGATTTCAGACAAGGGTTTAGATGTGATTGGCAGAAGGCAGTTTGTGACAATCTTAAAGAGGATGTAATCGTGGGCACATAATCTCAAGGCTGCAAAAGTAGGAAAATCAACATCTAATTCATCTAGCCCACCTGGTCTAGGATGTCTGAAGAAATACTCATAAATAGAGTCAGATGTGACATCAAAAGGTGAAGGTAAGGGGTCTGGTAAGTCAGGATATATCGAAAAGACATTTCCGGAACACCTCTGGCAACCTAGATAGTCAAAGAAGGCTACAAAACTGAAATCAAGAGTCCGCTTAGCAACTTTTGTTTTATAACTTACATCATTAGTTTGATGAAGATTGTTATAAAACTCCGATACTAAGTCATAGTTGATATCTCGTTCTAAATAGACAAGTGTATCAAGTTTGTAGTAGGCAATAATTTCTGACACAGTTGGACAAAATTCGTCCATGAATTTTCGATCCACATACCTACAACGGAGTAATTTAAAGGTTCTTTGTCTAAAAGCTTCCTCAAACTGGTGGTTTGGAAATCTCCCGGAGACAGATGGTTGAGGTCGAGAGGGAGCCTTAGACTTAGACTTCTCAGGTGACTTAGAGGTCCCCTCACCCACTTGTTTCTTCCTAAGGTGTAACAATGTGATCCAATAGGGCAAGTAAGTGAGCACTGGAGCCACCAACACCCGAAACAAAAAGCACAGATATGGTGAGAAATGAAACCGAAATGCCAAGTTCTAGAGAAGTAGGGAGTTACCTTGGTGCCATTGAAATGTCTTTTGGCTAGGGCTTCGGCGGGCAAAGAGAAGAGAAGAGTGGAGGTGTAGGAAAGAGTCGGCTAGGGCTTCCGCGTGAAAAGGGAAAAGAAAGGATCGGGAAGTTTTAAGGGAGATGGGTGTACAGATGATGAAATGATCGGACGACTGTCTGATCAGGAGGTATCAGGAACCTCCTGATCGGTCCCTAGACCGATCCGGGAACATCCTGATCGGTACGCAGATCGAACAGGAGACGATCAGTAGTCACTGATCGGTCCCTGGACCGATCAGGGAACTTCCTGATCGGTCTGTAGATCGATCAGAAGATGATCAGTAGCGGGCTCTGCGTGCCAGGCTGACCTGATCGGTCCCTGGACCGATCAGATTACACACAGAAGGGTGGAGAGATCGGTCCGTAGATCGATCAGTGCCTGATACTTAAATCTCTCCAGTAATTTCAGTAACTGAAATTCGTAGAGATGTTCGATAATTCGTGGAAGTTTTTCTAGGAAAACTTCCAAGTTCAGAACCTAGAACCTGGAGGATCTACAAGCATAACTATTACCTAAAAATTATGGTCTGAACTTGTTTATAGCCCTAAAGTTGCAGACATTTAGAAAACAGACAACTTAAGGCCTGAAAACTGAAATTTCGACCTTTGTTATGTTCAGTTTTAAGTTTGTCAAAATATAACCAACTTGCTATCATTCTTTCAAGGACTTGTCCTAGTATCAATCAAAATCATGAAAAGCATCGTTCAACTGTATCAAACAGTCCATCAACCAAAGTTACATAATTTCTAGGTAAAGGTCCAACCAAGTTTCCTTGGTTGGAATATATGAGTAAGATCTAGGAACCAAATACACATGAATTATGTAATGGTCTTCCCCATACTCAATTTATGTCTCTTCAACCTAATTATTCAAGGGATGCATGATACATTTTGAATAATTCGGCTAATCCTAGCATCTCACCCCATTTCTAGCAAATAAAAACCAATTTGTTAAACCTTATAGTTTGTGTGGGATGTCCCCAAGTTGCCCAAATTAATTTCCCTGTTTCTCTTGTTGTTTTAATTGTCCTTATTGATCATGATGGGGTCCTAATGGCCTATTGAGCCAAACACATTCCCAATTCTCTTCTCAAATGACTAAATTCATTTTCCGGAAGAGGTTTGGTGAAAATATCGGCTAGGTTTGACTTTGACTCAACATATGTGAGTGCAATGTCTCCCCTAGCTACGTGATCTCTAATGAAGTGATGACGCACTTCAATGTGTTTGGTCCTTGAATGATGGACTGGATTTTTCGTTAGGTTTATTGTGCTGATGTTGTCACACAACACTTGCACTCCCTTATACGAAAACCCATAATCTTCTAGGGTGTGTATCATCCACAACAATTGTGATACACTCTCTCCCATGACAATGTATTCAGCTTCGGTCGTGGAGAGAGCAACGCAATGTTGCTTCCGACTTGACCAACTAACCAATGATGAACCTAAAAATTGGCAACCTCCACTAGTGCTTTTCCGATCCAATTTGCACCCAGCATAATCGAAGTCGGTATAGCCTATCAAGTCAAAAGACTCCGTACGAGGGTACCATAGACCTACTCGAATTGTGCCCTTAAGATATTTCAGAATCCTTTTAACTGTAATTAAATGAGATTCCTTGGCACATACTTGATATCTAGCGCATATGCCCACAACAAAAAGTATGTCCAGTCGACTAGCTGTGAGATATAGAAGACTACCAATCATGCTTCTATATTGCGTTAGATCAACTGGTTTTCCATTCTCATCATTGTCAAGGCGAGTGTTAGTCGCCATTGGAGTGGATATTTCCTTAGAGTCACTCATTTTGAATTTCTTGAGCATCTCTTGAGTGTATTTTGTTTGATGGACATAAATGTCATCTCGAGTTTGTTTGATTTCAAGTCCAAGGAAGAATGTCAATTCTCCCACTAGACTCATCTCAAACTCACTTTCCATGTGAGTGATAAATTCATTCAAATAACCCTTGTTATTTGAGCCACAAATTATGTCATCGACATACACCTGGGCTACAAATATGTTTTCACCATCTCTACGCAGAAATAGTGTTGGGTCTATTTGACCTCTTACAAAACCCTTTTCTAGTAAGTAAGTTGACAACCTTTCGTACCATGCTCGAGGTGCTTGTTTAAGTCCATAAAGAGCTTTCTTGAGCTTGTACACGTGGTTTGGAACTTCGGTATTCACAAACCCCGGTGGTTGTTCAACATAGACCTCTTCTTTAATGAAACCATTTAAGAAAGCCGATTTAACGTCCATTTGATAGAGCTTGAAGCCTCTATGTGCAGCAAAAGCTAGCATTAAACGAATGGACTCTAATCGAGCCACGGGAGCATAAGTCTCATCATAATCGAGGCCTTCGACTTGACTATAGCCCTTGGCTACAAGTCTTGCCTTGTTTCTTACGACTTCTCCCTTTTGGTTTAACTTATTTTTGAAGACCCATTTGGTTCCAATAATGGTGATCTTCTTAGGTCTAGGAACTAAGTCCCACACTTGGCTCCTTTCAAATTGACCTAACTCATCTTGCATAGCTATGATCCAATCAGGATCGTGCAATGCCTCATCAACTAATTTTGGTTCGATTTCTGAGATCAAGGCGACCTCATTAGACTCATTTCTAAAGAATGATCAAGTCCTAACCCCTTGTTGAATGTCTCCCACAATCTGGTCTTGGGGATGACTAGAGGCTATCCTGGATTGCCTTGGTGTTGGCGGTGCCTCATGAGTGGTCTCACTAGACACAGGCAAGGGCTCAGTATCAGGTAGAGGATCATACTGAGCCCTCTCTTGCCTTTGCTCATCGTCATCGGAGTCAACTTCGACTCTTTCTATGTTTTGATCATTTAAACTTAGATTTCTAAGTTCAAATTGAATTTCTCCTACATCCCTTGATTGATTATTTGATTTAGGGATTTCTTCAAATGCTACATCCGAGGACTCTTCAATCAATTTAGTCCTATTGTTGTAGACTCAATAGGCTTTGCTGGTGAGAGAGTACCCGACTAGTATCCCTTCGTCAGCCTTAGCCGTGAACTTTCCAAGATGATCCTTGGTGTTCAAGATAAACACCTTACAACCAAACACCCTAAGATGTTTAATTGTAGGGGGTTTCCCAAACCAAAGTTCATGGGGAGTCTTTCCTAAAAACCTATGTATTAAGACTCGGTTTTGCACATAGCAAGCGGTATTTACCGCTTCAGCCCATAAGTAGCTCGGTAGTGAGTACTCATTGAGCATGCTTCGTGCATCCTCTTGCAAGACTCGGTTCTTTCTCTCCACAACCCCATTTTGTTGTGGGGTCCTTGGAGTAGAGAACTCATGCCTATATCCTTTTTCTTGACAAAATTCTAAAAATCTATGGTCTTGAAATTCTCCACCATGATCACTTCTAATTGTTTTAATTGTTGTTGATTTTTCATTTTCAGTTCTTCTACAAAAAGAAACAAAAACCTCTATGGTTTGATCCTTATTTTTCAAAAAGAAGGTCCATGTATATCTAGTAAAATCATCAATGATCACTAAGCAGTATCTACTTCCATTTAATGAAATAACATTACTGCAATCAAACAAATCCATATGCAATAAATCTAAAGCAGTAGATGTACTTACAACGCTTTTACCTTTATGAGCCGCTTTTGTTTGCTTACCCTTTTGACATGCATCACATAATTTTGTCTTTTGATACTTGATGCTTGGTAAATCTCGCACTAATCCTTTGTTGGCCAACTTTCGAATGTTCTTCATGTTTACGTGGGCCAACCTTCTATGCCACAGCCATGATTCTTCTTCTTTTGACATGAGACACTTAGCAGAGGCATTAGTAGCACTTTTAAAAGATACTTGATAAATGTTGTCTACCCTTGTGCCTACTAGTACCGTGTCAAGTGTGTCAATGTACTTGACCAGACATTGACTTGAATGAAACTCAATTGTGTAACTCGTATCACACAATTGGCTGACACTTAGGAGATTAAAAGTCATCCCCTTGACTAGAAGGACATTTTTGATTTGGAGACATTCGGATATTTGAATATCTCCAACTCCTATAACCTTAAGGCTACCATTATTACCAAAGGACACATTACCTCTATTTTTGTTTTGAAGGGTAGTAAAGAGTGACTTGTCCCCGGTCATGTGCTTGGAGCATCCACTATCAACAAACCAAGTTGATAGATGCTCCCCCTTGACAAATGCCTACAAGACACGAAAGATAGATGTTTTAGGTACCCAAATCTTGGGACCTAATGCATCTACAATGAAAGACCTAGGAACCCATGCCTTGGTCACACCCTTCCTAGTCTCATGAACCCTAGAAGTATGTGATCTATGAAATTGGGTTCTAGACACTAAGGAAATGAAACTAGACTCCTTAGGTTGATATTGAAACGGCCCGGCTCGGGCGGGCCCCACCCGAACCGAACCGGGAACGCTACCTGAATTGCCCATCGGGTTGACAACTAGCTCCACAGACCACCGGAGGTCCTTTCAGCGTGATTTGTCCTCACTCGCACGCACCCTGGAAAACTTCCCAGGAGGTCACCCATCCTTAGATTTCTCCAAGCCAAGCACGCTTAACTTTGAAGTTCTTAAGTTTGGGCTTCCGAAAAGGAAGGTGCACCTTGGTGATATGGATAGTACCATCTAACCTTTTAAGCCATATTTAACCAGAATCTCAAAACCGGGGTATTACAATCACCCCCACTTAAAGACACAACGTCCTGGTTGTGTAACCAAGAATCACACCACAAA
This sequence comes from Zingiber officinale, assembly GCF_018446385.1. NCBI lineage: Eukaryota > Viridiplantae > Streptophyta > Magnoliopsida > Zingiberales > Zingiberaceae > Zingiber > Zingiber officinale. The sequence goes on from NC_055986.1 coordinate 56,329,297, forward strand.
CAAATCTTAGAATCTCCCTCGCTAGGTGGTGCCCTGGGTGCTCCTGCCACAGGCGCACTCACGGTCGCAAGGTCGCTCTGATACCATCTGAAACGCCCCAGCTCGGGCGGGCCCCACCTGAACCGAACCGGGAACGCTACCTGAATTGCCCATCGGGTTGACAACTAGCTCCACAGACCACCGGAGGTCCTTTCAGCGTGATTTGTCCTCACTCGCACGCACCCTGGAAAACTTCCCAGGAGGTCACCCATCCTTAGATTTCTCCAAGCCAAGCACGCTTAACTTTGAAGTTCTTAAGTTTGGGCTTCCGAAAAGGAAGGTGCACCTTGGTGATATGGATAGTACCATCTAACCTTTTAAGCCATATTTAACCAGAATCTCAAAACCGGGGTATTACAGATATCCTAATCCAGCCTTGTTGTAGACCACCCTTTGGGCATTTAGAATCATATCTAAGGTCTTAGAGCTAGTTGAGAATTTCTCAAGCCTTTTCTTGAGTTTCTCAACTTCACTCTTTAAGGCTTTGTTTTCATCCTCAAGAAGCTCTTGATGTAGGTCATCAACCTCATCTTCCCTAAGAGTCTTCAAGTGTTCTACTTCATCTTTTAATGATTTAATTTTAGTTTTTGATTTCTTAAGCAAAGTAGATAAATGAGCAATAGTCCTGTAGCATTTTTCTAAATGCGGAGAAGTTACCTCTTTATCATCCGAAAATGATGAAGCCGCGGCTGATGTATCACTTCCGGAGTCCGATTCCTCCCTTGCCATGAGTGCTAATTGGCGAGTGCTTTTCTCCTTCTCTTCCTCCGATGAGCTTGAGGAGGATTCATCCCAAGAAGCTTTGAGAGCTTTCTTCTTCTTGGCCCTTTCCTCCTTCTTCTTGAGTTTTGGACACTCGCTCCGATAGTGTCCTTTCTTGCTACACTCATAACACGTAACGTTAGTCTTATCAATATTTTGATCAATAGATTTACCTTTCCCTTTGAATCTCCGGCTCCTTCTCATGATTCTTCTCACGAAGTTGGCCATTTCGCTTGATGATGATCCACCTTCATCATCGGACTCGGAGGAGGATGTGGATGTAGGAATTTCTTTCTCCTTCTTCTTTTCTTTCTTCCTTCTTCCATCCTTGCTCTTTTCTCCTGCAACTAAAGCAATACCTTTCTCCTTTTGACCCTTGTTAGAAAATTCATGAAGTTCCATTTCACAAAAGAATTCATCTAACTTAACAATTGAAAGGTCCTTGGAGACCTTGTAGGCATCTACCATAGATGACCACAAGGCATTCCTCGGAAAGGCTTTGAGAGTGTACCTTACAAGATCACGATTTTCTACGCGTTCATCTACGGAGTGAAGACCATTGATGATCTCTTTGAACCTTCCGTGTAGTTCACTTACCGTTTCGCTCTCCTTCATGGTGAGATTTTGTAGTTGGTTTAGGAACAAGTCTCTCTTGGCGATCCGAGAGTCTCGAGTTCCTTCTTGGAGCTCGATGAGCTTGTTCCACAAATCCTTTGCACTCACAAATGGACCTACCTTGACAAGTTGATCTTTGGCTATTCCACATTATAGTGTGACCACCGCCTTGGCATCGGCTTGTCCTTTGCGAGTTTGCTCGGCGGACCACCTTGACGACTCTAGTTCCTTACCTTCTTCATCCTTCGGAGGTGTGAAACCTTCCTTGACCGAGAACCACATGGAGATGTCGGTCTTGAGATAATACTCCATACGGCTCTTCCAATATTGGAAGTCCGCTCCATCGAAGTAGGGTGGGCGATTGGTACTAAAACCTTCCTTCATAGCCATCTTCTTGCTCTTTAGGGTGTTAGTCCGGATGAAGAGCGCCTTGCTCTGATACCACTTGTTAGGACCTTCGGATGGCTAGAGAGGGGGGTGTGAATAGCCTCCTTTCAAAAATTCAATCAATTTCCTCACAAGAGTTTGTTAGCACAGCGAAAATAAGTAAAATGAAAACTGATGCAAGGAAAAGAACAAACCACCACTAACAAAACGATGTACGAGGTTCGGGGATAACTTGCCCCTACTCCTCGGCGTGTCCGTAAGGTGGACGATCCCTTGATCTTTCGGTAGATCACACCCCGGACAAAATCCGGCTAAGTATTTCTCCTTCTCGGTGGAGTAACCTCTCCACAAAAATCACAGAATAGATTTGAAAATAAAGCACAATGACTTACAGAGTTCAGTGGCTAAAGGATTGAGAAAATGAACTTACAGCCACGAAGTGAAAAATGCAAAGACAGAAGGAAGCTTCAGCCAAGAGCTCAACAACACAGCCTCTTGCTTGATCGACAGAGAGTTTTTCTAGAACCTTAGCAAGCCTCTCTTCTTCCTCCTTCTTATTCTGCTTGCTCACTGTCTTCAGCCACGAATCGCTGTCACCTGTATCGAATCACTGCGTCGGCAGTCACTCTTCCTCCTCATCTGGTTCTCTGAACTCACACCAATACCATCCATGGTCTTCACTGGTGTCTCTGAGCTCGAACCAATGAGCAAGAGTCAAGCTATAGCCACTGATCGCCGCCAGTGAACGTTGATGCTCCAAATGCACCATTTGCAGCGGAACACAACAGAAAGATCACTTGATCTTATTCTTCTGATGGAGCTTAAATTGAAATCAACCATTGGCACGACACCTGCAACCTGTAACTTAAAAATCTCACAGCAGATGATTTGATCAGGTGAATCAGAAGTGAATCAGAAATATCAGAGAAGCAGCAGAAACAAACGACATTGTTGTGGATCGGTCATCAGACCGATCCATATCCTTCCGGACCGATCAGGACTCATCCTGATCGGTCTGGGAAGACTCTGATCGGTCTGGGAAGACTCTGATCGGTCTGTGGACCGATCAGCCTGTGCGTGGATCGGTCCACAGACCGATCCCCCTATGGTTCTGAGTCTTCGTCGCTTGTTATTGATCGGTCACCAGACCGATCAGATAGCCCACAGAATCTTCTGTGTGGTAACTGATCGGTCCACAGACCGATCAGATAACCCACAGAAAGGTTCTATGTGGTTTCTGATCGGTCCACAAACCGATCAGATACCTAAGGTATCACTGGATCGGTCTGTCGACCGATCCAGTCAATCACAGACCGATCCAATGTCCCTGTGTTAGTTTTAGAGCCTCCCAGCCCTAAACCCTAACGTCTTCCTGGTCCAGAGAACGAGCTACCAAGCCCTCTCTGACCTAGTCCAGAGAACGAGCTACGGAGCCCTCTCCGACTTCGTCCGGTCCAGAGAACGAGCTACCGAGCCCTCTCTGACCTAGTCCGAAGAACGAGCTACCAGCCCTCTCTGACTTCGTCCGGTCCAGAGAACGAGCTACCGAGCCCTCTCTGACCTAGTCCGAAGAACGAGCTACTGAGCCCTCTCTGACTTCGTCCGGTCTAGAGAACGAGCTACTGAGCCCTCTCTGACCTAGTCCGAAGAACGAGCTACCGAGCCCTCTCCGACTTCGTCCGGTCCAGAGAACGAGCTACCGAGCCCTCTCTAACCTAGTCCGGAGAACGAGCTACCGAGCCCTCTCCGACTTTGCGTGCCAAGTATTCGTACTTGGACTTTTCTTCTCCACATGATCAACCTTGATCATTAATCAGTCTGAGTTTAATTAATATCTGATATAAACTTAAATCAGTGTCAACATCAAAACAACAGCCAGGTCAGACTGCATCTAGAGCTGTTAGACGGGTCAACCCGTGGCGGGGCGGGTCGGCCCGTGGCGGGCTAACCATTTGGCGGGGCGGGGCGGGCCAACCCGCCAACTTGGCGGGTTGGGAAATTCCCAACCCAACCCATTCTAAGGCGGGTTGCGGGTTTGGCGGGCCAACCCGCGGGCCCATCAATTTTTTTTAAAAAAATTAAAAAATATTTCATATCTTCAACATTTTACTTCAAAAAATTTTCCTACAATTAAATGTATACATAAACATGTATTTTACATATAAATGAACACAAACGACTACTTATGTTGGATGAAAAGTACTATTTTTATTTCAAAATTATAACAAATAAAGATAATAAATTGGCCTAAAACTTAGCTTACATGTGTTTTTCAACCCGCGGGCGAACCCAAGCCCGAGCGGGCCGACCCGCGCGGGTTGCGGGCCTAGGCGGGTCGACCCACGGCGGACTTGGGTTGATAAAATTCCAACCCAACCCGCTTAAATTGTTTGGCGGGGCGGGCCAACCCGACGGGCCCAACCCAAATTGACGGCTCTAACTGCATCAACACCTGGAACCCTTCCAGGCATCCCAACCAAGGCTATAAATACAGCCTTGGTCCTGAAGCTTTTCAATGAGCAAACAATTGAAATACAACACTTGTGTGCTCTTCATTATTAGTTTAGCTTCTCATTTTGTGCTTTCACTGCTGTAAGAGGATTCTCCATCTGAAGGAGATACCTAGTGCGTTTACTTCCTTGGATTAACAACCTCCCCGGTTGTAATCAAGTAAAAGCTATGAGCATATTCTTTTAGCTTATTTCTTTATTTCAATTTATGCAAGCGTTCTTTTAAAAGTCTGAGAAGGGTATTTATTTTTATATTGTGCAGGGATATTCAACCCCCTTCTAGTCGGCCCAACGACCCCAACAAGATGAAGCTACCAAATCAAGGTTTTAGGAGGACTTAAATGAAATATTACAAAATATTCTACCAAATTAAATGATTTTAATAGGAGGTGATCTAAATGGGCATGTTGGAGTGAAAAATGAAGAATATGAGAGAGTACATGGGAGTTATGGGTTTGGAATGACGAATGAGGAAGGGAAAACTATATTAGATTTTGTAATAGCATATGATCTTATATTAACTAATACATTTTTTTAAGAAAAGAGAAGAATACCTAGTCACATTTAAAAGTGAGAATAATATAACGCAAATTGACTTTCTTATGGTTAGGAAGAAGGATAGAAAGATTTGTAAAGATTGTAAAGTCATACCTGGAGAAAGCTTAACTACCCAACATTGGGTAGTAGTGTTAGATATACACCTCAAATATAGTATCAATAGAAAGAAAATATATACGATTCCTAAAATTAAGTGGTGAAAGTTAAAGGATGGGAAGCAAAATATATTTAAGGAGAAGGTAGAAGTACAAGCATTAGGTGAAATATATGATGACTCTAATACAACATGGGATAAGATGGTATCAAAGTTGAAAGTAGTAGCTAAGAGTGTGCTCCCTGAGTCAAAGAGACATGCACCACTAAGTAAAGAATCTTGGTGGTGGAATGAGAAAGTACAAGAGAAAGTGAAGGACAAACAAACAACTTATAAGAAATTATATATTTGTAAGAACGAGAAAAACTTTAAAAAATATACAATAGCCAAGAAAGAAGCTAAGAAAGTAGTGAGTGAAGCAAAAAATGAAACTTTTGAACGATTATATCAAAAATTGGATACAAAAGATGTAAAATACCGAAAATAGGCGAATATGAATAAGGGAATTTTCCGAAATTTTTGGAAATTTTCCGGGAATTTTTCATAGCTCGTATGAACGAGTTAACGGGGATAAAAACGGGGTCGGGAAAAGCCTGTTTTGGCTATCCCATTTAAATGAGGAAAAGTTGAATTTCTTAAATTCCTTATTTATTTTCTCTTTGCTTCATTTTTTCGCCGATTCCTCTGTTTCTCCTCCCCGTCGCCGCCCTTTTACTCTTCCCCGTGCCCTAACCGCACGAGCAGCTTCTTCCTCGGGTTTATTTCCTCCAGCGCCGCTACTCTTCTTCATCTTTTTCCTTCCCGAGTCGAACCCCTCTCCTCCTCTGCCCTAGACCTTTCGCCGACGCTGAGCCACGCGGCTACGCCACACGACAACGGCGCTGACGACGAGCATCCGCGTGAGATCCGCCGGTAACACAGCAGCCATCGCCGGCTGATTTTCACCTCTCCTTCTTGCTTTACCGGTTGTCACCGCCGACCGCCAGATGCCGACGCTGCACCTCTGCACAGCCGCCACTTGAGGTCGTGCCACCGTGTACCGATCGCCACGGTTCCTCTGCCCTAGGTCGGCTGAATCCCGACTCCCTTCCTCTGCCCGACACTGACCCGATCTCTGACCGCCGTCTCTTTTGTGTCCGAACCCTAGCACTGACATCGCCGATCAGATCGTCACCAGAGACTCGCCGGAAAGGAATTGAGCATCTGAGGCTCCACCTCAATCTCTGCCATGTACGCCGCTGTGCCCTGGGTTTCTTTTCTCATGACACCACCACAGCGACGCCGTCCCTGTGCCCTGGCCGCCGGCGACGCACGGAGCAGCGCCGCACCTCTTTGTGCCTTAGGTTCGATCTGCCCATCTCCGGCTATTCAGGTCAGTGACTCCACCTGGGTTTTTGTTTACAGCAACTTCATGGGCAGTGAGGCTATGAATGAATGTTCGGATGTGGTATTGATGTGGGTTTGATTTGTCTAATCAGTTTCAGTGATACTGTTCACCATCTATTCGGAGCATCGGTTGTTATCACCGGTTGTACACCATCTCCGATTGTAGGACACTAGCGATCGCCTTGAAGGTTAGTGAGTATTGGCTTAATTTGTGTTGTTAAATAGATATGGAATTGAGGTAAATGTATTTGTTGTATTCCATTTGGATAAGTTAATTGATGATCCAATTGAGGTTTATAAATTGGGTTTGTATTTAAGTTAGATTTCAGGGATTCGATTTAGCTAATTAATGTGTATATAATTAGCTAAACATGTGTGTCGTATTGATACAGGACTTTGACTCGAGACGGTGTCTCGAAGAGGGATCTATTTTGGATACGACTTTTCTTTTGTCGGAGGCGGGTACTTTTGACTTATTGTCTTTGATATGCTTAGTAATTAAATTAACAAGATGCATTAATTGTGTTTCTTACTTGTTTCGGTTAATCACTACCCAATACATGCTACCTGTTGATTGATTGTTTGTTTACATCTTGTATGGATATGTACCTGATTCCACATGCTCATGGGTAGTGATATAACCATATTTTACCATGTCAGGACCTAGGTTTGATACCTTATATGATCAGATACCTTGATATGATTCATTCGCTTTGGTGCACATTATGATATGTCCAGAGATTGGTTTAGTATATTACCATGTTTAGTGACATGCACCATTCGCATGATTGCATGCTGAGTGATTGATTGCTCCTTTATTGTCGAGCACTTTGCCAGTTTTCATCACTGTTCGGTGCTCCGTTGTGACGCTCATGGGTAGCGAGCACGTCAGTTTGGCTCTTCCGGTGCTCCGTTGGTCCGCTCATGGGTAGTGTGACGCAGCGTGTAGCACGTTAGAGATCCCTCCCCGTCACAGCGTACCGGGAGATGAGAGCATTGCGCTCCCCCATTTATGATTTGGGGTAGGAGTACGTATGTACTCCGACAGCATCCCGTCCACTCGGTCACTCATCAGGAGTAGTGATGCAGAGTGCACGGTCGTCACAGCCCTACCCACTCGGTCCCACTGTTGTTGTGAGTCGGCTGACTGGCGTCAGGGGTGACCATGACATTGGCATCATATGCATGATGCATTTATTGTTTGTGTTTGTGTTTGTTGCACTTATATGCTGCACATTGCTTGGATACCTTGATTGACATGCATACAGGTCTTCTATACCTTTCGGACTGTTTGTCCTTTTACCGGGTCCTGGTTAGTGCAGATTCTCTCCTGTTCTCTTCGATTTGCATCTATCTTTATTATTGTCAGGAGACTGTACGCATGATTAGTGCTAAGTGTTATTTCTTTACTTTGCATATCAACTGTACCTGCTGAGTGTTGGACTCACCCCGCCTCCATTGTTGTTATTTTCAGGTTGATGCTGTCAGGAGGGAGTTCCAGTTGCTAGTCCCCTGTAGACCTCCAGCTAGTTGCTATCGTTTGTATTATTTTTGATTCTCACTTGACTATATTTGGATTTGGATGTTGAATACTTAGATATTATATAAGTTGTCTCGTTGATGGATTTGTTTTCGATTTTATACTACTACATGCCTGCCTGGACGGCAGAAGAGGTAAGAAAAATCGGATTTGGGCTTTACGAGTGTAGTTGAGTAGGGTGGATTTCGAGTCAGAGTCCTATTGTTATTGATTACTATTATTAACTGCGTGGTTGTGACAGCCAGAGGCTGAATATCTTTATAAACTGCGTGGTGTTTGTTTTTATTTTTGTTATCATTCCAGCCGCCTGTGGATGATGTATATGTGATATGTAGAAAGTTTCATATTGTCCGCCGTACAGGGGAGATGCTGCCGAAATTTTTTCGGACAGAGACTCCTCTGGGGCGTGACAAAAGAAGGGGAAAGAGAGATTTATAGAATAGCTAAAGTGAGAGAAAGGAAAATAAGAGATCTTAGCCAAATAAAATGTATTAAAAATGAATGTAATAGGGTATTAGTAAACGATGGAGAAATAAAAGAGCATATATTTTTATCAACTTTTTAATGAAGGTTTAGGTGACCAACTTAACTTAGGTAATTTAAATAGGTCAAATGAGCATAGAAATTTTAATTTTTATCATTAAATTCAAATTTCAGAAGTAAAATAAACTTTAAATAAGATGCACAATGGAAAAGCCGTTGGACCAGATGATATTTCGATAGAGGTATAGAAGTGTTTAGGGAAACAAGGTATTGAATGACTTATAAAATTACTTAACATGATATTGAAAATAAAAAAAATATCTGATCAATGAAGAATAAGTACTCTAGTTCCATTATATAAGAACAAAGGAGACGTACAAAATTATACAAACTATAGGGATATTAAACTAATGAGTCATACCATGAAACTTTGGAAAAAAGTAATAGAAAAAAGATTAAGGAAGGAGACCACAGTGACAGAAAATCAATTTGGGTTCATACTTGGAAGGTCGGCAATAGAAGTTATACATCTTCTTAGATAATTAATTGAAAAATATCAGGAGCAAAAACAAGATCTACACATGGTATTTATTAACTTAGAAAAAGCTTATGATAGTGTTCCAAGAGAAATTATATGGAGAATTTTGGAAAAGAAAGGTGTTAGCATAACATATATTGAACTAATTAAGGATATGCATCAGGATGTAACTGTTGGAACCCCAAGGTTATTTTGGTGTGATCAACAAGTTAAGTTAGGTCCTGTGTGTTTCTAACCTTGTGTCTAAGTGTGCAGGAGCTTAGGAGCACATGTACTCGAGCTGAAGACGTAGCTAGTGAGCAGGACGACACGCGGTGCGTTCGAGGGACGAGGCGCTGCGGAAGAGTACCCCGGTGGACAAGAAGGAAGCGTGCGGTGGTTTCGAGGGACGAAAGCCGGAGCGGAAGATTGCTCGGGGAGCAAGAGATGCAGCTAGCGAGAAGGTCGGCACGGGGTGCGACCAAGGTATGAAGACAACGGATGAGTACGCTGGTGGACGAGAAGGAAACACGCAGTGATTCCGAGGGACGAGAAGCCAGAGCGGAAGGCTGCTCGAGAAGATCGGAAGTTGGGTTCGGGTGAGCCCTTTTCCGGATGGCAGAGATCACCCAAGTGAGCGAATCCGGAGTAGAAGACCCGGACCTAGCCGAACCGAACCAGAGTAGTGGTCCGAGATGAAAAAGTCAACATGGGTTGACTTTATTGGTCCGGGGCTCCCGGAACAGTCCGGGGCGCCCGGAACAGTCCGGGGCGCCTGGACCTTGAATTCTGACCAGATCACGTCAAACGCGATCTGAACGTTGGGGATAAAGTTTTATCCCCCCAGGGTGCTCGGAACCCCTTCGGGGTGCCCGGAACCCCTTCGGGGTGCCCGGAACCCCTTCGGGGTGCCCCGACCAAGGCTATAAATATAGCCTTGGTCCAGAAGTTTTTCAACGAACTCATTACTCATAATTCCAACGCTTGTGCTTTAGAGTTGTAGTTAAAGCTTCTGTTTCTGTGTTTCAACATTGTAAGAGGCTTCTCCGCTTGAAGGAGTTTTTAGTGCTTAATCTTCCTTGGATTAACAACCACATCGGTTGTAACCAAGTAAATACTTTTGCCTCTTCCTTTATGTTCTTATTTTACTACTTTGCTTTATTTATGCAAGTGTTAGCTTAAAGAGTTCGAGGAAGGGTTGTTTGCTTTTGTGTTTGCAGGATATCCATCAACCCCCCTTCCAGCCGGCCGCAACAGTCCTACAAGTGGTATCAAAGCCGAGACGCCTCAGAAGGACTAACCGCCGTCTGAAGTAACAAAACGATGGCCGGAGCTAGCGAATATCCACCAGCATTCGAGGGGGAGCTTTCTTCATGGAAGAAACAAATGGAGGTATATCTTAATTCTGATTTTGATATTTCTTTAATATTGAAATGTGGCTATGAAGAGCCAAAGACAACGAATGGAGAAGAACTCGATCTACGCCTCTGAAACAAGATGCAAAGTGACGAATCGATGGCAAACAGACGGGCAGAATTTCATCTTCTAACCGTAATACCAAATGAAGATCTAGATAGAATCGGCGAATACAAAAGCGCAAAAGAACTTTGGGAAAAGTTCTTAAAGCTCTACGAAGAACCTTTGGAAGCCGATGACTCAATAGACACCGAGCCACCGACAGAACCAACAGCCGAAGTACATCTCGAGAACACAGAAAACCCTTCTTCACTAAGCATCAATGAAGGGGAAGAATATTCGGAAGAAAACAATTCAACAGGGGGAGAACCAACGACCGACGAGGTAAGTAAGGTATGGCCTCTACCCTCTGAACAATTGGTTCAATTAATCAAAAAATTACCTGAAGATTTTTACGAATTAAAAATTGAATCATCGAAAGAATTTTTCGGATTAGAAAATCAACTGCCGAACTCTTATTGCAAATTAGAAATATTATCGAAAGAGTTTCTCGAATTGCAAAAAGTTTTGATGAAAGATTCTTGCGAATTACAAATTATTTTGTCAAAAGAATTTTGCAAATCAGAAATATTGCCAAAAGATTCTTGCAAGTTACAAAATATTTTGTCGAATGAATCTTGCAAATTAGAAAAATTGTCAAACGAATTTTTGCCAATTATCTTGTCAATACAATTTCTTGCATGTTTAACATTTGTTGCTTTAAAGCTAAGAGAAATAGCCTGTCGATTAAAATATCTCCACAAACTATTAACAGAAAATAACATGATACAATTCTTCACATGTTCAAATTTTCTTACTTTAAATTTGAGAAATTGTAATAAGTTAAAATGGAAATTTAAAACTCTCTGATAAAAGCATTAGAATAAAATATATAAATAAATGCTTAGAAAATTTCTTTTAATGTTATCAATTCTCATAAATTTTCTTGCATAAATTTTTTGGCTTAGAAAATGTTTAATTATTGATGACGAATACTTAGAAATTTTTTTGAAAAGTTATTTTTGACTTAGAAAATTTTCTTGACTTAGAAATACTTTCCAGAAAATCTTTGAAATAGATCTTTATAAATTTTCTAAGTGTCAAGCCTTATATTTTTCTTGCAACCCCAATTTTTTATATGATCAAAGGGGGAGAAGAAAAAGTATAAGTCTAGGGGGAGATAGAAAATTAATTTTTTTTTTGAAATTTAATGTTTCTATCTTGAAATTTAATGTTTTTATCTTGTTGCACGTTAGTGCAAAATAAACTGTTTAATTTTCATATCTATTATTGACCCTAGCTTAACTTGGGTTGATTACATCAAAAAGGGGGAGATTGTTGGAACCCCAAGGTTGTTTTGGTGTGATCAACAAGTTAAGTTAGGTCCTGTGTGTTTCTAACCTCATGTCTAAGTGTGCAGGAGCTTAGGAGCACAGGTACTTGTGCGAAAGATACAGCTAGCGAGAAGGACGGTACGCGGTGCGTCCGAGGGATGAGGCGCTATGGAAGAGTACCCCGGTGGATGAGAAGGAAGCGTGCGGTGGTTCCGAGGGATGAAAGCCGGAGCGGAAGATTGCTCGGGGAGCAAGAGATGCAGCTAGCGAGAAGGTCGGCACGGGGTGCGACCGAGGGACGAAGACTGCGGATGAGTACGCTGGTGGATGAGAAGGAAACACGCAGTGATTCCGAGTGACGAGAAGCCGGAGCGGAAGGCTGCTCGAGAAGATCGGAAGTTGGGTTCGGGTGAGCCCTTTTCCGGATGGCAGAGATCACCCAAGCGAGCGGATCCGGAGTAGAAGACCCGGACTGAGCCGAACCGAACCAGAGCAATGATCCCAGATGAAAAAGTCAACACGAGTTGACTTTACTGGTCCGGGGCGCCCGGAACAGTCCGGGGCGCCCGGACCAGCTCGGGGCGCCCAGAACCCCTCCGGGCGCCCAGACCTTGAATTCTGACCAGATCGCGTCAAACGCGATCTGAACGTTGGGGATAAAGTTTTATCCCCCCAGGGCGCCTGGAACCCCTTCGGGGCGCCCGACCAAGGCTATAAATATAGTCTTGGTCCAGAAGCTTTTCAACGAACTCATTACTCATAATTCCAACGCTTGTGCTTTAGAGTTGTAGTTAAAGCTTCTGTTTCTGCGCTTCAACGTTGTAAGAGGCTTCTCCGCCTGAAGGAGTTTTTAGTGCTTAATCTTCCTTGGATTAACAACCACATTGGTTGCAACCAAGTAAATACTTGTGCCTCTTCCTTTATGTTCTTATTTTACTACTTTACTTTATTTATGCAAGTGTTAGCTTAAAGAGTTCGAGGAAGGGTTGTTTGCTTTTGTGTTTGCAGGATATCCATCAACCCCCCTTTCAACCGGCCACAACGGTCCTACAGTAATGACCAGAGTAAAGACTTCAAGCGGAGTAACTAAAGCATTTCCAATAAAAATAGGGTTACATCAAGGATCAGCTCTAAGTCCCTATCTTTTTACACTAATTATGGGTGAACTCTCTACGCACATTCAAGATACAGTACCATAGTGCATGTTATTTGCAGATGGTATTATTTTGGTAGATGAAATACGTGAAGGAGTAAATGATAAACTAGAATCTTGGAGGGAAACACTAGAAGGGAAAATGTTTTAAGCTTAGTAGATTAAAGATAGAATATATGGAATTTAAGTTTAGCAATATTAGAAGTAATGAAATAATGTTAGATTGAAAAGAACTTAGATATCTCCACAATGGTATGATATTATCCACTTTGGGCCTAAGCCCTCATGGTTTTGCTATTGGGCTCTACCTAAAAGGTCTCATCCAATGGAGATATCTTTTCACTTATAAACCCATGATCTTTCCCATGTGTTTTTAATGTGAGACTATATTTGCAACCTTGTAACCCCAACAATCCCCCCTTAAACAAAGGACCACAGGCTTCCCATATCCGATCCTCGACCCACCAGGCCTTCCTGCCCCTCGGTCCACCCGACCTACTAGGACTTCCTTGCCTAGCTGCAACTAGGACTTCCTGCCTGGTGTCTGGTCATCTTTATCTGAACATAGGAGCCCCCACTTTCTTTGTTCGAGGTCAATATTGTATCTACATGGCTCAATCAGACCATAGCTCTTGTGCACAGTCAGCGGTTAAACCTTCTGGCAGTCCGGGCTCTGATACCAATTGTTGGATCGAAAGCGCTAGAGGGGGGGGGTGAATAGCGCTCGTGTCTTTCACTTGTTTCAGATTCGGAAAAACGTTCGAGTTAGAAATAGTGGAAATGATAAATGAAATAAGCACAAACACAGAGAGACACCAAGAGTTTACTTGGTTCGGAGCCTAGGGTGACTCCTACTCCAAGGCCCACGATCGTTGATCGCTTTTGGTGGGCAAAAACTATAATATCGAGAAAGTGTACAAGTATTACAGTTTACAGCTCAAATTAAGACAATACCAACAATACAAGAGATGAATGGAAATTAGTCGTCAATTGTCAGAGCAGCAGAGCGTTGCTTAAGCGTTCGGAGTATCGTATGAGTGCACAGGATGTTCTGATCGAGTTCTTTTTAGGCTGCTTCCCGAGGCTCCCTTTTATAGGCTCTGCAAGACTGATCCGGATCCCCAAGTTTTGGGATCAGGTTTGACCCGAGGCGGATCGGTTGACCGATCCCCGCGTTCGGTCGACCGATCATGCGGTCTCCTCCTATCCGATCTGCCCGATCCGCTTCGATCTGGTCAAGAGTTATCCCTGGTTCGGTCGACCGATCCCCTAGTCGAGCCAGGTCCACTCGCTGGAAGTCCGATCAGCTGCTTTGGGGGTTCGGTCGACCGATAACCCGGTTCGGTCGACCGATCTCGGTCAATTCTGACCCTGCACAGAATTTGTTAGAAACGTTCTCCTGCAAAATAGAGTTAGAATATAGTAGATATATAAGTAAATAGATTGACAGTCTTCGGACTGTCCGATTCTGACTTCGGATTTTCGATCGGAAATCTTAGGTCGAACCGATGCCTACTGTTCCCTCTTCCGGGGAACGCGTCCTCATCTACTCCATTCAGGAGAAGTTACCTTTTGCCAGTTCGGTCCTCCAGACTGACTGGACTTTTGCTCGGTGCTCGAATCTTCCGGTCTTCATGCTGGACGCCCCCTCCACGACTCGTCCATACTTTCACCTGGTTCGCGACACCAGGATTTTCATCTGGTTCGTGACACCAGGATTTTCACCTAGGGTTACCGCCCCCTAGGGTTTTTGCCCAAAGCTCCGACCTGCCAAGACTTTCTGCCTAGGGTTACCACCCCCTAGGACCTAGGGTTACCACCCCCTAGGGTTTTCCATCTGCTTAACCGTAGCTAGGACTTTCCTGCAAAGCTCAATCAACATATCAGATAACACCACACCTTAACTTTGAATCCTTTTGCCATTATCAAAACTCAGGTTCGATCGTCGGATGTTTCCTACACCAACAATCTCCCCCTTTTTGATTATGGCAACAAAAATTCAAAGTTAAGTAAAATAATGCTATAAAGAATTTTCAAAGAACAATACAAGCATGATAGTATAAATTAAGTACAGTAAGTGAAGAACTCCCCCTTAATAAAAGCTCCTCTTTAAATTTCTTTGAATTTTCTTAACTTCTTTTGAATTTTCTTATAGTCTCCCCCTTTGTCATATATCAAAACTTACTTATACTCTCCCCCTAAGTTATTAGTATAACTTAGCTAACAAGAAATTTAGATTTAGAGAATTTTAGTTTGTCACAAAATCTTCTTAGCTAATACTTAAAGAAAACAGATATGTAAAATATTAAAACACTTAGCTAAGTGAACAAATGTTTATCAAAAATAAGAAAATAATCTTAAGATCATTTGAATTTAGCTAACTTAATACACTTAGCTTTTTGTAACACTTTTTAGCTAAGTGGAAAATTTTTATTATAAGTGTAAAAAGCCTTTTGAAAGAATACTTAGTTTTTTAGAGGAACTTCCTTTTTTTTTTTGTAAAAGTTTAAAA
This sequence comes from Zingiber officinale, assembly GCF_018446385.1. Taxonomy (NCBI): domain Eukaryota; kingdom Viridiplantae; phylum Streptophyta; class Magnoliopsida; order Zingiberales; family Zingiberaceae; genus Zingiber; species Zingiber officinale. Next base: position 56,344,642 of record NC_055986.1, read on the forward strand.
AGACTTTTGAAAAGTACTTAGTTAAAAAAATATTTTGCAAGAATACTTAGCTTTTTAGAGGAATTTTTTGGCCAAGTAAACTAAAAATTTCAAGGCTTAATTATAGAAAAAAAATTTGGCTAAAGGATTCAAGGTTTTCACTTGGTTAGTCAAGTTAAGTCAGTGATCCAGTTAGATTGAATTGATGTGAAAATATTTAAATTAAATTTATTTTAAATTGTTTGAAGATATTTATATTGAATTTATTTTAAATTAATTTGAAGATATTTAAATGGAATTTATTTTAAATTAATTTGAAGTTATTTAACTTGAATTTATTTTAAATTGTTAGACTAAATTCAACCTAGATCCATCTCATCGGATTCTAAGTTATCAATCAAGTAATCTTAAGTAATTTTGTGAGATGGTTGAGTTTGTTTGAATTAAGTACCTTTTGAAGAATAATTAAGGTAATTAATTTTGAGAAATTTTGAGTTAATTAAGTTTTTTTTAACTTTAAGTTAGTTAATTTGAAACTTTAATTTTAATTTTAATTTTAATTTAATTTAATTTAATTTAATTTTAATTTAATTTTAATTGATCCTTAGTCATCTCACCCAATCTAAATTGTTCAATCAGGGGATCCTATAATTTTGTGAGATGAATTAGGTTAAATTATAGGGTTTGGTTTAACTTTGTATTAGATTCAGGTTTAGCTTTGTGCTCAACAAATAGACATTCTTCGGATAAACTTCTAGGCTATGGTGAGTTACTTGTATATCATTAAAGTAACCATGCCTTCGAGGTTTTCTAAATAGTCCTATTCACTGAACTTAATACAAAACCTTGGTCTAACTGGTTATGATCCATAAAGGGTAGCTTTGGTTAGTTCCACTTACCCAAACGCACCAGGTCGAAGCCATATCTTCCTAGACATGCATAGACTAAGCTTCCCTAACGTACTATCATCCAAAATTTCACCAGTACCATAGGTTAAGTTAAACTCGTTCCCTTTCTAATTAGTTCTAATTACCCTACCGGGTAGCTTGGTTTGGGTTACCTTGCCGGGTAGGTTAGTTTTGGAGGTGCCAGCTATTCTGGAGCTTCCACCTAAATTATTGATAATTTTATATATTTTTATTTAATTTATAGATTAGATTTTTAATTATATTTTAATTATGTTCTTTTAATGATTTATCTGTTTATTAATACAGTTTTTCTTTTGGCTCCCCTGGATCATAGCCTCGATATGGTCTATCAAGGTAGTATACTTGATCCTTGGGAACCCAATATTGATCAAGTCCAACTAGATTAACTAAGTTGGACTTGGGTACCCAGGCTTGAACTATCTTACTATTTGGTCTATTAACTAAAGATAGATAGGATCAATATTTAGTTTTAAATCCTAATCTGGATCTGTTGTAAATGACTCTTTATTTTCCAAGAATTAAGTCAAAGTTCTTGGAGCCCAAAGAAAACCGTTCTAACATTTTCTTCAAATCCTTGACCTGAGTTTTCAGGCTGGAATTTTCTTCCTCAAGCTTTTGGACTTGAGTTGAGTTCCCAGTCTAAACTGGGTCAAGCAAGGATTCGAAGTTAGTCACTTCTTTAAGGGTTGTTACCTCCTTTAGAAGTGACTTGATCCTAATGTTTGATTTTCCTAATTTCGCATTAAATAATTTACTAAATTGTGTAAATGCGGGATACTTACAGTGGGGGCAGGCCCTTCAGAAACGGATACGGATCCGTGGCTTCTCTCGGACTCAGCTTCCGATTCATCCTTGCTTCCGGATTCTTTGATGTAGTCCCGGGCTGTCATCGCGAGAAAACTCGTCTGTTCAAGTTCTTCGTCGTCGGATTCTTTCGAGGATGACTCGTCCTAGGTCACCTTCAGAGCCTTCTTTTTCCGTTATTGCTTCTTTGCATCCTTTTGATTTGGGCAGTTGGCTTTGATGTGCCCCTTCTGATTACAGTTGTAGCATGTCACTTCGAATTTTACCTTTGACTTTGGTTGAGCCTCCTTGGATTGAATTGCCTTCTTGAGGTCCTTCTTGGTGAAACTTTTCTTTTTCTTGTAGAGTTTCCTTACTAAGTTAACGAGTTCAGTCGTAAGTTCATCTTCTTCATCGTCTAAGTCAGGTTCTTCTTCTGACTCTAGTTCAGTTCTGCGCCTCGACCTCGGTTCGCGTGTTCTGTTGCTACCTACAACCAAAGCTATACCCTTCTCGACCGGGCGTGTATTAGTCTGCTCATGCAGTTCAAATTCAGAGAAGAGTTCGTCTAATTTAATTGAAGACAAGTCCTTGGATACCTTGTACGCATCTACTATGGATGCCCACAAGGTATTCCTAGGGAAGGTGTTGAGTGCATACCTTATTACATCTCTGTTCTCCACTTTCTGTCCTATTGGGTGGAGTCCATTCAGCAGATCTTGAATTCTGGCATGAAGCTGGCTTGCTGTCTCTCCTTCCTGCATTTTGATGTTATATAATCTATTGAAAAGCAGATCTCGCTTACTTACCTTGGTTTCTGATGTGCCCTCAAATAGTTCGATTAGCCTTTCCCATAGCTCCTTTGCACTTGAGAACAGTCCTACTTTGTTGAGTTCCTCCTTTGTCAGACCACACTAGAGTATGCAGGTTGCCTTTGCGTTCATCTCTACTTTCTTTATTAAGGATGTGTCATAGTTCTGGTATGATACTAATTTGCCTGACCTGTCAAGTGGGAGTTCGAGGCTTTTCTTGGTGATCATCCAGACTTCGAACTGGGTTTGCAGGTACACCTCCATCCGACCCTTCCAGTACCCGAAATCATCTCCGGTGAAGAGTGGTGGTCGAGCGGTGCTATAACCTTCTTGAAGTGCCATTTGAACGCCTGCACACAGAGAAAGGGGAAAGAAAATATGTTCCAAGACTTAGTCTTGGATTAGCAGTGCGGGATGTATAATAATAAAAAAACGAACTCGAGTGGTGTTGCACTAACTTCGAGCGAAAGTCTATTTAAACGGAGAAAAAAAAAGACAGATTGGAATATAGCAATTATGCTAATTCCAATCGACTCCGAAAAATTTAAAAGACACCACGAAAAATTGCTTGATTAGTGGTTGCACCAAATCAAAGCTACCCCTCTCTGATACCAATTGTTGGATCGAAAAGAACATAGATATCTCCACAATGGTATGATATTGCCCACTTTGGGCCTAAGCCCTCATGGTTTGCTCTTGGGCTCTACCCAAAAGGTCTCATCCAATGGAGATATCTTTTTTCTTATAAACCCATGATCTTTACCATGTGTTTTTAATGTGGGACTATGTTTGCAACCTTGCAACCCCAACAAACAATTGTTAAGATAGGAGAGGACGAATTGCCTGGAACCGAGAGATTTAAATATTTAAGATTATTTTTGTAAAACCATGGAGGGATTGAGAGAGATGTCTTACATAGAATACAAGCAAGATGAGTGGAATGGAGGGGAGTGTCGAGTGTTTTATGTGACTGTAAAGTACCTCTTAAACTTAAAGGTAAGTTCTATAAAATCGCAGTTAGACATGCTATGTTATATGAAGCTAAATGTTGGGCTATGACTCGAGCACATGAGCAAAAGATGAGAGTTGCGGAGATGAGGATGTTAAGGTGGATGTGTGGACATACGAGGATGGACAAAATAAAAAATGAGAGCATTAGAGAAAAAGTCAGAGTTGCATCTATTGAGGAAAAACTCCGAGAGACACGTTTAAGATGGTATAGACATGTACTTAGACGACCAATAAATGCTCCAGTTAGGCGATGTGAAACTATGATAAACATGCATATCAAACGAGAATGAAGAAGACCAAACAATACTTGGTTAGCAGCAATAAAATGAGATAAAATTTATTTAACTATAGATGATGATATAATAGGAGACAGAGCTCAATGACGTAAAAGGATTCATACAGCCGATCCCACTTAGTGGAAAAAGGCTTGGTTGTTGTTGTTGTTGTTGTTGTTGTATGACATTTTAATTTTTAAACAAATTTGAAAGGAAACTTAAAAAAAAAAAATTACAATTAATATCCCTAATCCTTATTTTACTCTTCGTCTATTTCTTTTTTCTCCTCGTGTCTTTCTTGCCACCGACTCATTGCTCTTACGATTCTCACAATTGCTCCTCCGAGTCTGCGATTTCTTTTGAGTTCCGTTGATCCCTCTTTTTTTATTCGGTGATTGCTAGTTTGCTTCGTGATTCTTGTTGCTCTCTCTCTCTCTCTCGATTGCTGCACAAATACGACGTTGCAATTGCTCCACTGATCTTATCCCTCCTTTTCTCTTCCACTGTTGTTTCATAATTACTACTGCTCTATAACTTCTGTAAGTATAAATAACTGTTATCTCTATTTTGATCTTCAATTAAAATGTCTCTTATTTTGCTTTGATAGTTGACCCCAAGATTTTTTTTTATCATAGCTAATTGAAATGCATGCCTAATCAATAACCTAATTATAAGATTAAAATGCATTCCTAAATCCATCACAGTTAAATATTTAGACGAATCAAACAACTAGTTTGAAATGTTACAACAAACGGAAAACTGTTTGCTTTTATTTGTTTGCTTATTTTCACATTTTAATTTTTATTATATTAATTATTTAGTATCTACAATGGAAAAAAATAATAGTAATGAAATGCATAAATATGCATGATTAAATGCTTAATCAAAGTTTTTAATACAATGTTGAAATTAATTAAAGATTCTTTGACTAGATATAAGACCAAGCTTTAATTTTTAATATGTGGTTACGACAATATATTTATATTTCTTTTTATTAATCTTTTTCTTACATAGAATTTAAACTAGTTGATTTCTTAAGTGTTTTTTACTTTAAATAATGTTCAATTTTTAGCCATTGTAGTTGATATTGAATCTATGTAAGAGAAAGTGAGATTTATATTAGAAATTGTATTATAAATCATTATTTAAAATTAATAAGATTTTATTATGTCAAATTGTGTTTGTCCTAGGTTATTTTAATGTCAAATCAAGAGATAAAAAGGGGAAATAATATTCTATCATTCTTTAAACCAAGAATTGATAATCCTTCATCCTCCGAGAGGACCAAGATGAATACATCCATTTCTAATGAAGAGTTCGAACCTCCTTCTAAATCTCAAAGAGTTGAGTTTGATGAAACTTTACTTGAACGAGATCCTGGATTGCGTATTTCCATGTGGAGACATCCTGTTAATCATCATAATGAAATTAGATGAGCTTATATCAAAATGGGGTCATATCAACCCAAATTGTAGGAGTACCCACGGTCTGAATCAGGAAAACAACATCATCGATTTTAATATACATGGTTTAAAAAATTCTATGGTTAGAGTACTCTCCTTCAAAGTATGCAACATTTTATTTTTCATGCTATCTTTTTAAATTAAGTAAAGTACAACAATCTGTATTTACAATTGACGGGTTTAAAAGTTGGAAACACATTAATGATGGAGCCAAGTGTGCCTTTTTGTCTCATATGGGAAGTTATAACTCAGTGCATAATAAATCTACAAAATCTATTGTTGATGTGATGAATGTAACTCGACATATAGATAAAGTTATGAATTAAGAATTTTCTGAACATATTCAAAAGAATCGATTAAGGCTTGCGGCAACAATTGACAGTGGTCGTTGGCTTAGTTTGCAAGAATGTGGATTGATAGGTCATGATGAATCTTCAGCTTCCCAAAAGTGTGGTAATTTCATTGATATGCTAAAACTTTTGGGAAAATAGAATGCTAATATTGGCGATGTAATCTTAGAGAAAGCACTGGGAAATGCAAAATATCTCTCACTAGAAGTTCAAAAAGAAATCTTACATATTATTGGTAATAGAGTTAGAAACAAAATTCGCGATGAAATTGGAGATTCTAAGTTTTGTATTTGGTGGATGAAGCAAAGGGTATATCTAACAAAGAACAGATGACTATAATTTGGAGATTTGTTGATGCTCATGGTTTTTTATAGGAGCGTTTTTTCCAAATTGTGCATGTTCATGACACCACAGCTGCAACACTTAAGAAAAAGAATATGTGATGTTCTCACCAGATATAATCTAGAAATACACAATATGCGGGGTCAAGGTTATGATGGTGCTAGCAACATGTGTGGTGCTTTTAATGGATTGCAAGCTTTATTTCTTAAAGATTGCCCCTATGCATATTATGTATATTGTTTTGCCCATCGACTCCAGCTAGCATTAGTTGCAGCTACTGAAAATGAGATCTCTATATGGATTTTCTTGTCAAATATGATGAATATTGTTAATCTTGTTACATCTTCGTCCAAACGCAATATCAAGTTACAATATGCTCAAGTTAATGAAATTACACATTCAAGTTACAAAATCTATTGTTGATGTGATGAATGTAACTCGACATATAGATAAAGATATGAATTAAGAATTTTCTGAACATATTCAAAAGAATCGATTAAGGCTTGCGGCAACAATTGACAGTGGTCGTTGGCTTAGTTTGCAAGAATGTGGATTGATAGGTCATGATGAATCTTCAGCTTCCCAAAAGTGTGGTAATTTCATTGATATGCTAAAACTTTTGGGAAAATAGAATGCTAATATTGGCGATGTAATCTTAGAGAAAGCACTGGGAAATGCAAAATATCTCTCACTAGAAGTTCAAAAAGAAATCTTACATATTATTGGTAATAGAGTTAGAAACAAAATTCGTGATGAAATTGGAGATTCTTAGTTTTGTATTTTGGTGGATGAAGCAAAGGATATATCTAACAAAGAACAGATGACTATAATTTGGAGATTTGTTGATGCTCATGGTTTTTTATAGGAGCGTTTTTTCCAAATTGTGCATGTTCATGACACCACAACTGCAACACTTAAGAAAAAGAATATGTGATGTTCTCACCAGATATAATCTAGAAATACACAATATGCGGGGTCAAGGTTATGATGGTGCTAGCAACATGTGTGGTGCTTTTAATGGATTGCAAGCTTTATTTCTTAAAGATTGCCCCTATGCATATTATGTATATTGTTTTGCCCATCGACTCCAGCTAGCATTAGTTGCAGCTACTGAAAATGAGATCTCTATATGGATTTTCTTTTCAAATATGATGAATATTGTTAATCTTGTTACATCTTCGTCCAAATGCAATTTCGAGTTAATATCTGCTCAAGTTAATGAAATTACACGTTCTGTTGAAGAGCGGTGGTCGAGCGGTGCTATAACCTTCTTGAAGTGCCATTTTAACGCCTGCACACAGAGAAAGGGGAAAGAAAATCTTTTCCAAGACTTGGTATTGGATTAGAAGTGTGGGATGTATAATAATAAAAAAATGAACTCGAGTGGTGTTGCACCAACTTCGAGCGAAAGTCTATTCGAACGGAGAAAAAAAAAAGACAAATTGGAATATAGCAATTTTTCTAATTCCAATCGACTCCGAACAAATTTAAAAGACACTATGAAAAATTGCTTGATTAGTGGTTACACCAAATCGAAGCTACCCTTCTCTGATACCAATTGTTGGATCGAAAAGAACTTAGATATCTCCATAATTGTATGATATTGTCCACTTTGGGCCTAAGCCCTCATGATTTTGCTCTTGGTGTTGGAGTGTATACTAAAAGCCTAGCTTTTGTAAACATTTATTTTTGAAATAAAAGAATCACATTTGTTCAATATCTACATTTATTTGTTAAATGTAATTGTTCAATTAATTTATATAGTAGATAACATGGAGTGTGGTGTCACACTCAGAAGATCATGTTGTCGGTTCTTTATAAATTATAAACAGTTGCTCACGACTAAGATGGAAAGGAACAAACCATCGGAATAGTCATAGTGTAATTAAGTATTAGTTTATCTTGATTAATAAATTACACTGATACACTCTAAGTGTATTGAGTAGGACCATTTAGGTAAGTTCTTTTTGTACTGACTTAATAAAAGAATTAAACCTTATTTATTATGGAAGTGTGTGCTCTTAATCCTAATATAATAACAAGCACATATATTTAATATTTATTTCTTTGACTTATCAAAGGGTGAGGTTTAGCTCGATAAATTAATATATAAGTTGGGAAATAATATTACTTATAGTGTGTGTTGTTGATTATAGAAGGAATCTGTGTCCTAGTTATCTAGGTTGAGAATGCCCCCAAGAGAAGCTCATAAGGATTGTCATGTTAAACCCTACAGGTGGACTTAGTTCGACATGACAATGAGGTTGAGTGGTACTACTCTTGGAGCTAGATATTAATTGAGTTGTCAGTAACTTACTTAATTAGTGGACATTTGTTATCTTAACCACAGGGAGACTAACACACTCATGATAAGAAGGAGCCCATAATGTAATTTGGGATTGGTGCGATAGTGCGGTAATAACTCTCTAGTGGAATGAATTATTATCGATAAACTTGAGTTGTGTGTTCGGGGCGAACACTGGATACTCAAGCTCATCGGAAGGCCAAAACCAATTTCTCCTCTAGATCCCTGTCGTAACCTCATTATAGCCTCAAGTCCATCCAAATGTAAGGCTCTTCTTGGTGTCCAAGAAGGGGGTCGGTCCAATGCTTGGTGACCAAGCAAGGGTCGGCCACATCCTCATCTATAGGGGCCGGCCCTATTGCTTGGTGACCAAGCATGTAGGGGTCGACCACAATACTCAACCAAGGAGGGTTGTTTTTGAATTTTTAAAATCTTCTCTTTGTAGAAAACTATAAGTTTTAAAAGAGAGATTTTAATTTTAAAAACTTTCCTTATTTGAATTAGGCCACATGTTTTAATAGAGAGTTTTAAAAGTTTTAAAACTTTTCTTTTTAACCATCCTCATGGTTTAAGAAAAAAAAGGAAGATAAGTTTTAAAATTTTAAATTTTCTATCATCATGTTAAAAAAGGAAATTTTATAAGAGAAGTTTTAAATTTTAAAACATGGTTTTAATTTTTTAGAACTTTCCCTTTTTAACTCCTACTTTAGGAAAGAGAGCTTGTAAATTTTATAAGAGGATTTCTTCTTGTAAACTTTTTTAAAAATATATTTCCTTATTCTTGATGTGGTGGCCGGCCACCTTGCTTGGAGACCAAGCAAGGGGCCGACCAATTATAAAAATATCATCATCTAATTAATTTGGTGATTGATTCAATCAAGAGGAAAGAAAAGGAAAATTAAAAGGGAAAAGGAAAAGTTAGAGGAAGATTTTAATTTTTGTAAAAATTCTTCCCTTATTTGCCTTGGGCAACTAATATAAAAGAAGGGGTGAGGAAGCTTCATGAGACACAATTCTTATTCTCTTGATTGGAGAACCTCAAGTGGCCGACCCTCTCTCTCCCTTCTCTTTTCCCTTTTGCTCTCTTCTCCTTGGTGGTGGTGGTGGCCGGATTTTAGAAGAAGAGGAAGAAGCTTTTGGGTGGTGTTCATCTTGGAGGATCGTCGCCCACACGACGTCCAAGGCGAGGCGAGGAATACGGCAGAAGATCTCGAGGTCGTTAGCTTACAAAGAGAAGGTATAACTAGTAGTTTTCTTCCGCATCATACTAGTTATTTTCTTTGTAAGAATTCTAAATACAAGAGGCAATTAGATCTAGTTTATCGAATTTATTTTCAAGTTTGTGTTTTCTTCTTTTTCAAATTTGTGATTCGATTGTTCTTTTTGGTTAACCTAGAGTTATTTAAGGAAATTAAATATTAGCTTTCCTTAAAAGGCTTTGTCTAGGCGGTGGTGGTTGCTCCCATATCCAAGAAGGCCACGTGCCTCGCCATGCAGTCCTGGAAGCCAATTTTGGGAATTAATATTTAATAGAATTAATAACATAGGTGGATTTGAATCAATAGTGTTAAGTTCCGCTTGCGATTCAAATCTAAACCATTAAGAACAGATAAGTTAAATTTGAAATCAATGATGTTAAGTTCCATCTGCAATTCCTAATTTAACTTCTAAAGAACAAAATAGGTTATTTAAGGAAAGGTTTGACACTTGTATAAAATTTTTTGTACAGTGGAACCGGAACGTTTACCAAGGACTAACCAACACTTGAGCTCTACCCAAAAGGCCTCATACAATGGAGATATCTTTTTTCTTATAAACCCATGATCTTTCCCATGTGTTTTTAATGTGAGACTATGTTTGCAACCTTGCAACCCCAACAAACAATTATTAAGATAGGAGAGGACGAATTGCCCGGAACCGAGAGATTTAAATATTTAAGATCATTTTTGTAAAACCATGGAGGGATTGAGAGAGATGTCTTACATAGAATACAAGCAGGATGAGTGAAATGGAGGGGAGCGTCGAGTGTTTTATCTGACCGTAAAGTACCTCTTAAACTTAAAGGTAAGTTCTATAAAATCGTAGTTAGTGTTGGAACCCCAAGGTTGTTTTGGTGTGATCAACAAGTTAAGTTAGGTCCTGTGTGTATTTAACCTTGTGTCTAAGTGTGCAGGAGCTTAGGAACACAGGTACTCGAGCGGAAGACGCAGCTAGCGAGAAGGACGGCACGTTGTGCCTCCGAGAGACGAGGTGCTGCGGAAGAGTACACCGGCGGACGAGAAGGAAGTGCGCGCGGTGGTTCCTGTTAGGATCGATGATCGCTGCTAGAGAGGGGGGGTGTGAATAGCCGCCCCAAATCATTTGTTTCTTTCTACAAATCAAGGTTAGCGCAGCGGAAATAACTAAATAGAAACGCAAAAAGGAAAGATCAAACCTCAAACTCGAACTCGACGATGTAACGAGGTTCGGAGATGAAACTCCTACTCCTCGGCGTGTCCGTAAGGTGGACGAAGCCTATCAATCCGTCGGTGGATGAGTCCCCGGAAAACCGGCTAATAAGAACTCCTTCTGGGTGGAGAAACCTCACCACAAACTCTTGCAACAGCAAGATCAGAGTACAAGTACAAGAAGCACAGCAAGATACAAATATAAAGATGAATGTAACAACTCTTGCTTGCCTTCTCGTCGTCGACTGAAATCTGTAGATGAAGCACCAACTTCACAGAATCACAGCAGCAGCTGAAACCAGTCGAAGAAGTCGAGGAAGCTCACGCGAAGCTTCGGAGCTCAGCAAAGCTCAAGAGCACAGCTTTCAGAAGAACAGCAGCTCAGTTCCGAGGAGGAAGAAGAAGGAAGAAGAAGCTCTGTAGTGCCTCTCGATCCTTTTATAACCTATGATATCCTGAGCCAATCTGCGAACCTGCAAGGCAAAAAGACCAGAACACAGAAGCCCGAAATAGCCTAGCCGTTGAGTCACAACGGCTAGGCCTGGACCGATCAGGCTCCACCCTGATCGGTCCAGAGTGCTGCTGATCGGTCATGGGGACCGATCAGATCTTCCTCTGATCGGTCCAGGGACCGATCAGCAGGCATGCCCCTGCCTTTTTCTCCCGAACTTTTTGCCTCTGATCGTTGTTTCTTGATCGGTCTGCAGACTGATCAGATAATACTCAGTAGGCTACTGTTTGGTTACTGATCGGTCACCAGACCGATCCAGATACCCAGTGTATCACTGGATCGATCCACTGATCGATCCAGAGCTTGGTTTTTGCCCAAACCAAGTCTCAAACCTTCCAAACCAACATCCGGTCAACCTTGACCTGTTGGTACATCATGCTTAGCATCCGGTCACTCCCTTGACCTGCTAAGACTCCCCACCAAGTGTCCGGTCAATCCCTTTGACCCACTTGGAATTTTCTCTTCGTGTCAAGTATCCGGTCACTCCCTTGACCTACTTGACCTTCTCAACACCAGATGTCCGATCACCCTTGATCCATCTGGATTTTCCCTTTCCCGGCTTCACTCACCAGGACTTTCACCTAGCTTCACTCACTAGGGTTTTCACCTGGCTTCACTCACTAGGATTTCTAATCTGCCCGGCTTCACTCACCAGGACTTTCCAACTGCCTGGCTTCACTCACCAGGACTTTCCCACTGCCTGGCTTCACTCACCAGGGCTTTCACCTAGCTTTACTCACTAGGGTTTTCACAACTGCCTGGCTTCACTCACCACGACTTTCCGTCTGCCTGGCTTCACCACTCACCAGGACTTTCCACATCTGGTCCAGAGAACGAGCTACCAAGCCCTCTCTGACCACAGTTCGGAGAACGAGCTACCGAGCCCTCTCCGACTTCCATCCGGTCCAGAGAACGAGCTACCGAGCCCTCTCTTGACCACAGTTCGGAGAACGAGCTACCGAGCCCTCTCCGACTTCCCATGTGCCAAGCTTCCATACTTGGACTTCTCCGTGCCAAGTCTCCATACTTGGACTTTTCCCGCGCCAAGCTCCCTGCTTGGACTTTTCACCATGCCAAACTCCCTGCTTGGACTTTTCCCATGCCAAGCTCCCTGCTTGGACTTTTCCCGTGCCAAGCTCCCTGCTTGGACTTTTCTGAGTCAGGTCAACTCACCTCGGGTCAACCTTAACCACGGGTTGCACCCACAATCTCCCAAGCTTGTATCCTTGTAAAACATCAAGGTACAAACATTGTCAAACATAACTCGTCAAACATCAAAACACAACTCGAGTCAAGTCAACTCGAGTCTGGTCAACCAGGTCAACCTTGACCTAAGGTTGCACCAACAGTTCCGAGGTATGAAAGCCGGAGCGGAAGATTGCTCGGGGAGTAAGAGACGCAGCTAGCGCGAAGGTCAGCACGGGGTGCGACCGAGGGACGAAGTCTGCGGATGAGTACGCTGGTGGACGAGAAGGGACACGCGGCAATTCCGAGGGACGAGAAGCCGGAGGGAAGCACGCTCGAGAAGACCGGAAGATGGGTTCGGGTGAGCCCTATTCCAGATGTCAGAGATCACCCAAGCAAGCGGAGCCGGAGAAGAAAGACCCGGACCAGAGGCGAGCTGAACCGGAGAAGAGAGCACGGACCAAAAGTCAATTGGGTTGACTTTTGGCTCCGGGGCGCCCGGAAGTGACTTTTTCACAGGATCGAGCTTTGACTCAATCCAACCGTTGGGGGATAAATTTTATCCCCCCCAGGACGCCCGGAACCCTTCCAGGCGCCCCGACCAAGGCTATAAATATAGCCTTGGTCCAGAAGCAATTCAACAATCACGATCATTCTATTTCCAAACACTTGTATGCTTTAGTTGTAGTTAAGCTTCTGTTTTCTGTGCCTAAACGCTGTAAGAGGCTTCTCCGCCTGAAGGAGTTTTTGAGCTTAATCTTCCTTGGATTAACAACCACATCGGTTGTAACCAAGTAAACATCTGGTGCCTCATCTTTTCTTTTATGCTTTTATTTATCTGCTTAACTCATTTTACAAGTGTTAGCTTAATCGTTCGAGGAAGGGTTGTCTGTTTTTAATTGACAAGTTATTTATCAACCCTTCTAGCCGGCCCAACGGTCCTACAGTTAGACATGCTATGTTATATGGAGCTAAATGTTGGGCTTTGACTCGAGCACATGAGCAGAAGATGAGAGTTGCGGAGATGAGGATGTTAAGGTGGATGTGTGGACATACGAGGATGGACAAAATAAAAAATAAGAGCATTAGAGAAAAATTCAGAGTTGCATCTATTTAGGAAAAACTTCGAGAGACACGTTTAAGATGGTACAAACATGCACTTAGACGACCAATAAATGCTCCAGTTAGGCGATGTGAAACTATGATAAACATGCATATCAAATGAGAATGAAGAAGACAAAAAAATACTTGGTTAGCAACAATAAAATGAGATAAAATTTATTTAACTATAGATGATGATATAATAGGAGACAGAGCTCAATGACGTAAAATGATCATACAGCCGACCCCACTTAGTGGGAAAAGGCTTGGTTGTTGTTGTTGTTGTTGTTGTATGACATTTTATTTTTTAAACAAATTTGAAAGGAAACTTAAAAAAAAATACAATTAATATCCCTAATCCCTCTTTTACTCTTCGTCTATTTCTTTTTTCTCCTCGTGTCTTTCTTGCCACCGACTCATTGCTCTTACGATTCTCACAATTGCTCCTCCGAGTTTCCGATTTCTTTTGAGTTCCGTTGATCCCTCTTTTCCTCTTCGGTGATTGCTAGTTTGCTTCATGATTCTTGTTGCTCTCTCTCTCTCTCTCTCTCTTGATTGCTGCACAAATACGACGTTGCAATTGCTCCACTGATCTTATCCCTCCTTTTCTCTTCCACTGTTGTTTCGTGATTACTACTGCTCTATAACTTCTGTAAGTATAAATAATTGTTATCTCTATTTTGATCTTCAAATAAAATGTCTCTTATTTTGCTTTGATAGTTGATCCCAAGATTTTTTTTATCACAGCTAATTGAAATGCATGCCTAATCAATAACCTAATTATAAGATTAAAATGCATTCCTAAATCCATCACAGTTAAATATTTAGACGAATCAAACAACTAGTTTGAAATGTTACAACAAACGAAAAACTGTTTGCTTTTATTTGTTTGCTTATTTTCACATTTTAATTTTTATTATATTAATTATTTAGTATCTACAATGGAAAAAATAATAGTAATGAAATGCATAAATATGCATGATTAAATGCTTAATCAAAGTTTTTAATACAATGTTGAAATTAATTAAAGATTCTTTGACTAGATATAAGACCAAGATTTAATTTTTAATATGTGGTTACGACAACATATTTCTATTTCTTTTTATTAATCTTTTTCTTACATAGAATTTAAACTAGTTGATTTCTTAAGTATTTTTTACTTTAAATAATGTTCAATTTTTAGCCATTGCAGTTGATATTGAATCTATGTAAGAGAAAGTGAGATTTATATTAGAAATGGTTTTAGAAATCATTATTTAAAATTAATAAGATTTTATCATGTCAAATTGTGTTTGTCCTAGGTTATTTTAATGTCAAATCAAGAGATAAAAGGGGGAAATAATATTCTATCATTCTTTAAACCAAGAATTGATAATCCTTCATCCTCTAAGAGGACCAAGACGAATACATCCATTTCTAATGAAGAGTTCGAACCTCCTTCTAAATCTCAAAGAGTTGAGTTTGATGAAACTTTATTTGAACGAGATCTTGGATTGCGTATTTCCATGTGGAGACATCCTATTAATCATCATAATGAAATTAGATGAGCTTATATCAAAATGGGGTCATATCAACCCAAATTGTAGGAGTACCCACGGTCTGAATCAGGAAAACAACATCGTCGATTTTAATATACATGGTTTAAAAATTTCCATGGTTAGAGTACTCTCCTTCAAAGAATGCAACATTTTATTTTCCATGCTATCTTTTTAAATTAAGTAAAGTACAACAATCTTCATTTACAATTGAAGGGTTTAAAAGTTGGAAACACGTTAATGATGGAGTCAAGTGTGCCTTTTTGTCTCATATGGGAAGTTATAACTCAGTGCATAATAAATCTACAAAATCTATTGTTGATGTGATGAATGTAACTCGACATATAGATAAAGTTATGAATAAAGAATTTTCTGAACATATTCAAAAGAATCGATTAAGGTTTGCGGTAACAATTGACAGTGGTCGTTGACTTAGTTTGCAAGAATGTGGATTGATAGGTCATGATGAATCTTCAGCTTCCCAAAAGTGTGGTAATTTCATTGAGATGCTAAAACTTTTGGGAAAATAGAATGCTAGTATTGGCGATGTAATCTTAGAGAAAGCACTGGGAAATGCAAAATATATCTCACTAGAAGTTCAAAAAGAAATCTTACATATTATTAGTAATAGAGTTAGAAACAAAATTCGTGATGAAATTGGAGATTCTTAGTTTTGTATTTTGGTGGATGAAGCAAAGGATATATCTAACAAAGAACAGATGACTATAATTTGGAGATTTGTTGATGCTCATGGTTTTTTATAGGAGCGTTTTTTTCAAATTGTGCATGTTCATGACACCACAACTGCAACACTTAAGAAAAAGAATATGTGATGTTCTCACCAGATATAATCTAGAAATACACAATATGCGGGGTCAAGGTTATGATGGTGCTAGCAACATGTGTGGTGCTTTTAATGGATTGCAAGCTTTATTTCTTAAAGATTGCCCCTATGCATATTATGTATATTGTTTTGCCCATCGACTCCAACTAGCATTAGTTGCAGCTACTGAAAATGAGATCTCTATATGGATTTTCTTTTCAAATATGATGAATATTGTTAATCTTGTTACATCTTCGTCCAAACGCAATATCAAGTTACAATATGCTCAAGTTAAAGAAATTACACATTCTGTTGTTGCTGGTGAACACGAGACTGGACGAGGAGCTAATCAGATTGGTACTTTGCATCGAGTAGGAACTATTCATTGGAGCTCCTATTTTGATTCTATTTGTGACTTAATAGATAAGTATAATGCAACTATTAATGTGCTTGAAAATATTATCACTGATGGTTCCTCTACTTCGATGCGTGGGGAAGTTGGTGGTTCCTTAATTGTGATGAAATCTTTTGATTTTATTTTTATTTTACATTTGATGCATAAAATTATGGTGATCACAGATTTACTTTGTCGTGTCTTGCAACAAAAATCTCTTGATATCGTAAATGCAATGGATTTGGTCTCTACAATTAAAGCACTTCTTCTGACATTGAGAAATGATGGTTTTGATATTCTTCTTTCATATGCCAAATCATTTTTCACAAGATTGGATGTTGATATACCTAAGATGAGTGCTCGTTATAAGCATTCTAGTCATTCATGCTAGTAAAGGATGCATCACAGTTGAGCATTACTTTCATATGATATATTTAATGCTGCAATCGATTTTCAATTGGAAGAGTTAAACTCTAGATTCAGTGATGAGATTGTAGAACTTCTTATGCTTAGCTCTGCTTTGTATCCAAAAGATAATTTTAATTGGTTCAACATTGATAAGATTTGTATTCTCCCTGAGAAGTATTATCCTGAGGACTTCACTGAACAAGAAATGCATAATTTGAGGTGTCAGCTGCAACATATTATGAGCTCGATGTGGTTTGTCATGAACATTTTCAAAAAATGTCCACTATCTTAGAATTGTGTCAAGGGTTATTTGAAACAAAAAAATTACAGTACTATAATTTGATCGACAAGTTGATTCGTCTAATTTTAACTTTGTCTATTTCTACGGTAACTACAGAGCATGCATTTTCAGCTATGAAGCATGTTAAAATTATTCTTCATAATAGAATGGAAGAGGATTTTATAATAGATTCTATGATTATCTACATTGAAAGAGAGTTTGCTTCAAGTATTGATTTAGATTCTATCATTGATGAATATTATACTTTGAAGAATCGTAGAGCACAACTTCGATAATGTGTATGTATATATGGATCATAAAATAATTTTTTAGTTTGTGAGTTATCTGTGCTAATTATTTTTTTTAAGAAGTTGATGGTGTGAAAGTTCTTCAACTGGAAACTGCAGCTGGAGCACAATTCAAGTAATTGGTTGATTAGATACATTTTCATGTTTGTCCCATTACCTGCTATATATTTCATTGGTCACTCAACCTTTCAAGACTTTTTATTTGTTTGTGTTTGCTACACTCCTAATATTTTGGATTAATGAGGTGAGATTAGTTTTCCTTTTTATGTTATTGAACTTTATACAACTAACATTATACTTGCCCTCTCGTGTTTTGCAGGATTCAACCTACAAATACTTCGAGGTCATCAATGTTGATGCAGCTCATAGTATCATTATCCACAATGACCCAAGGATTAACTCCAGAGTTACCAACTTGCTTTTATACACTACAACAAAAACCCTCATAGACATCGGTTTTCCACCGGTGTCTATTACATTTTCGACCGATGTCTATGAAGCCGATGTAAAAGGTCTGCCATTTTAGACATCGGGTTAAAACCGGTGTAGTATCACTTAACGACACCGTTTCATCAACGGTGTAAAACCGATGTAATATTATATGTTAATAATACCAGTTTTGGCAGCGGTATACGACCGATGTAATATTAGTTAATAACACCGGTTTTGCAGCGGTGGAAAATCGATGTAATATCTGTATTTTTTAACAGCACAAATTTGATTTCCGAAACAATGAAAAATCGACAGTAACAAAAAAAAATACACAAATATTCACAAATTATACAAATATTCTTCATTCAACAGTATCCATAAAATACACAAATATTCACAAATTACATAAATAATCTTCTTACAACAGTATCCATAAAATACACAAACATTCTTTTTACATCAAAAACTAATAGATATCAGAATCAAGGTAGAACATTCTTTTAACAACACATCAAGGTAGAACCGCACTTCAAATGTAATCTAGCATGCATTCAGCCCACTCGAACCGCACTTCATCAATTTCAACTCTGGAGTACTTGAGATTTGTAAACTGTAAAAACACATAAATAATATATTAGTAAAGATGCAATTTTGAAAGCTGGAAATGGTAAAGATGCAATTTTGATTTATTTATTTATTTTTTCCAAATATCTGCTCTAGCTCTAACGAGGCCAGTCTAGTTTTTCTGATCTCTATCCTTCTAACACTTCAAATCAAGCATTTTGAAAGCTTTTCAGTCTGGTTTTGCAATGAGAACTACCAATAAACTAAATTTGGAATGCAAAATATCTAAACCAAAGAAAGTCTTTTTCTAATTGATACTTGCAACAAAGATAATCTACAATACTTTATACAAAGTTAATTCATGATCAGGACCCAATAATCCACCATATGTCAAATAACTAAAACAAATGTGTACATGTATCAAATAAAATAGAATACTAAGTTTTTAAAGGCTGCTGTGGAAGACTATTGTTCATAATGCTTAATTCATTGAAGGATAATTGCGCGCATATATGACACTTAGTATATGCTACTTAGAATATAATATAGATAATTTGCTCCTTCTTATTAAAGTGTAGAGATTGATAAGAACCGACAGCATCATACAACAAATTACTAGGCATAATAATGGTTGAATTCAAAAATCATGGAAGGACCAAGAGCATCATATAACAAATCAGTGACCCTGAATTCTATTGAACTATTAATCATAGACGAGCACATAGCTGCCAAAATTGAAATAGAGAAGTTCAAAGACTACATAGAAACACATTAAGCACCAGGGGAAAAGCATAGCAACAGCAAGATCTGATATAATGAGGGAAAAGCTAAGAGACGTTCATAATCAATCAAAATCAAATATGAGTTTGTATCAATTATGATACTGAAGCAATGTTGGAAAATGCAACAAATTATCTTTAGGGCTTATATGCAAAATGAAAGATATTGTATTATTACCATTGCTGGAAGTGAATCCTTGTGGTCAACTCCAAAATTTTCAATTATATCTTTCATATATCGCATGATATAAAAACCACATTGCTCCGCATCCGGTTGTTGAGGAGCCTATGTTAGAGAAGAAATATTGGAATAACTCCTTCGAGGATAGTGAAACAGTTGCTAATCAAAAGGATCAGACATACCTTGACAACTTCTCATGTTGGTTGTTTTTTCCCTTTCCTTCCCACCTCCGCATTATACAATTTCAAGGCCCTTCATGCATATAACCCGTGGGAATGGTATTACCACATCAAAATACATCCATGTTTCAACAAAGGTAAGAAAAGAAGCCAAAAAACTTACATGTTGACAACATATTTCCAATCTTGATCACGAATGCGGTGACCAATAGGATCTAAAAAAAATTAATCTCTATCTCAACGTTGATGATAGTCAAAATCCAGTGAAAACTACACAAAGAAATATAATTAGTGTATGCATCCTGCATGTTCTCAAAATATGCAAGTGAGAGTGATATATAATGTTCTCCAGTGTCATCTATGTCAAACTCCAAATGGATGCAGGACCGGTCCGAAGCTGAAGTATGAAGCTCTCGTCTTATAGCCACATTAGCCCTTGAAGATACATAAGTTGTTTTAGATATGCTTTTCATGGACTGGAAAATCCTAACCAGTACTGTTTTTAAATTGTCTTTGTAAAGAGCATCTCTAGCTGCATGGATGTTGTATGTCATGAATAGCATGGCCATTTGCAAAACTCAAACTTTTGTCCAGATATGGAACTTCTTCAGGCTTGACAAATACAACCCGGTATTCAGGAATGGCAGCTGTATAAGGAGTGCACTGTCTCATTTTCATCCTAAAGTAACTTATCCAACTCCGGCCAAAGAAGCTCCCTCCTGAAAGTACAGTTGATATTTCATATTCCACAAAGGAGTAATGAGATAATGATGGGCAAAAGAGAAAAAAAAATAGAAAACTGAAAAATAGCAGTAGCCGACATTGAAATTTGGATGACATGCATAAAAGTTTGCTGATACTACATACCATGCAGAGAAGTCATCCTCAATACCCTGATCATCATCTCCCAACCCCACTTGGACAATGTGCTTGGCGTCTATGCAGAGGAAAAAAAAAGATAGAAGAATATCCAAGTAAGAATGATGCTTAAATTCATTAAACACATCTACAAACTTGCACATGACTACTACATTACAGTTGTATGTATGAAACTCACAGATAACATGACTACTCAACTATTTCTTAGTAACTCCTCATACCATGTTGACTTTACAAGTTTTTAGAGTAACAATTAGTTTACAAAACAAGTTAAATTCTCTAGAAAAATGAAATGCATGAACTTTGAGCTTGCAATTGAAGATAGGATTTAAAATCAGCTTTAGGAGCATATGTGACTTAGTCAAATCACAAACTAAATAAATCGACTATATACCTTGCTCATGAAGCAGTTCATCGACCACCACAGCAACCTTTGCAAGGACACAATACACAAATATATCAGCCAAGCAATTCCCACAAAAAGAATACTGACAATTTCATCATGCTAAACCTTATTAAAATGTTCATATTTCTGATTGCCCAAACTAAACACACCAAATTGAAGATTTTCCAACCAGGTTCCTCTCTCTTTCCCCTATAAAAACTAATAATTAGCAATCGATCAAGGCAAAAGGATTATTGGTAGAATAGATTAACCAAATGTGCATGCTTCCAGAACCTCTGTAAACCATTTGTAGAACCGGGCAGCATTATCAGTAGGCTCGCCATCTCCATACCTAAAGAAAACAAAGGGATCAACTCGAACTTTAAGGAAACTGATCGTTTATAAAAACAAAAAATTCTTGGCTTTCAACTTACGTAGCAAAGAAGAACAAAGCCAAGCTCTCCTTTTTCAGGTTCTCCTCGTACTCATCATCCTCAGTAGCATATTCATCCTATAATTGAGGAAACTAACTACAGATCAGTCAATTAATCAGTAGTATTTCCAATTATCTAAAATAGAAGGAAGATGATCTTACGATATCCACGAGTTTAAATATGGCATTAGGGTACCGTGCTTTTGCCTCCTCAGCCAGCGCCTAGAAGGGGGGAAAATCTAAGATCATGGGAGAAAAATTCAAAAAATGAACTACTTGGATAAAAACCCTAACCTTCGCGAACCCCTCAGCCGTCCTGGTTTGCGTCCTGAAGAAGACGGTGACCTTCTTCTTCCCTTGGTCCTCCTCTGTATCCATCTGGGTCTTCACCACTAGCGGCTTCGGCGGCTCGGCGGGCTTCCTTCCGCTCGATCGCCAGACGAAGAAGATTGCCACGCAACCGACGAGCACGACGATGACGATGCTCAGGATGGCGATCAGCAGCCGGTTCTCCACGAACGCATCCCCGGTGCCGAAATCGAGCCCATATCCGTCAGAGAGGGAGGCGACGACGGTCGACAAGAGATCGAGCGACGATGCCTTCTCAGAACCTATCTGCATCTTGGCGGATCGAGGGTGAATCGGAAGCACAGATCTCCGATCTCTGTTTCTGTCTGCTTCGATTTGGGAGAACGAAGGAGGTCGAGATTGGGTCGGCGATGGGAGGGGAGGAGAAGATAGAGGCAGAGAAGGTGAGTCGCCCGAAGATGGCTCTCTGTCTCTGCCTCCCGTGGACGGCGTCATATAGGTTTAGGCTGGAAGGAAGAGTTGAAGTGTTGAAAATTTTAGCTAAGTATTGGTGGAAAAATTAAATTATTTTATTTTGGTTCATTAACACCACTTTTAACAACAGTTTTTTACTATCCGATTTCGTAGATAGAACAAGAAAATTATCATAGACACCGATTTTAAAAATCGCTGTTAAAACCGGTGTCTATTAATGAAAAATGGGTGCTCATAGACATCAGCTAAAAAAATCGATGTCTATTAGCGAAAATCTGCGCTCATAGACACCGATTTTTGGAAAAATCGGTGTAAAATACTCAAAGACAACAATTTTTACTTAAAACCGTTGTTGTTCCACTGATGTCTATGAGGGTTTTTGTTGTAGTGATAGTTACCTTTTGTTTAGAATTTGATGTGATTTCAACTCAAAATTTTAGTTACCTATTTGATGCGCTTGTTGGTCCATAAGTTTTGTGATTCTACTCAAATTTAGACTTCTATAAATCTTTTAATAATTTACATTCTGTTATATTTTTAGTATCTATCATTTTCCTATCTAGTTGATGAATGAGACAATGAGTGTTTGTATAGATTTGGGTTAAAGTAATAAATACAAGTTATAGTTGTTCTATTTGTCTTGTAAAAATTGGTTTCTAAAATATTTTTGTGGGATAATATTATATGTTTTTCTTAATATTTTTTAAAAAAATATTAAGAAAATTAATGATAGATATTAAATTTCATCGCTAAGCAACGGATATTAAATTTGTTCCCTAAATTTACTACTTAAACGATATTCTCATCTAAGGGTAACAATTATATAGTCCACCCTTATACTAGTCCATTCTAATACCATGGGAGGTCCTAACTATTAGGGAATAGTGTTTCCTTATAACTCTCTAATGATCTATTCTAGGGTAGATAATTACTATTCTATGGGTTATAAGCCCACCTAACACAGCTACACCCACATTATCATCTAGCTAACTGTTGTGGTAACATCCACTATATATAAATGATCTTCTAGCTGCCTTCGATGTCCATCGTGCTTGCTTGAAGTAAGTCCTCCAGTTAGTGAATGGTGCACTCCGTCCATCTGTCTATCTGAAAATATTCACAAAAATAAAGTTTTGTACACATGACTTGTTGGATATGTAAGATCAAAAAGAATTTAGATATCTCCACAATGATATGATATTATCCACTTTGGGCCTATGTCTTCATGGTTTTGCTCTTGGGCTCTATCCAAAAGGCCTCATGTCAATGAAGATATTTTTTTTCTTATAAACCCATAATCTTTCCCATGTGTTTTCAATGTGGGACTATGTTTGCAATCTTACAACTCCAACAGTCCCCCCCCTCAAACAAAGGACCACAGGGTCCTCCTCAAGTATCTGGTCACTCTTGACCTGCTCAGGGCCTCTCCTCGAGCATCGGGTCACCTTGACCTGCTCAGGGTCTCCCCTACTTTGTTTAAGGTTTTCACCCACATGGTTCAATCTTGGATCATGGCTCTGGCTCGTGCTTCTTCCGGCAGTTAGTCCGGTGAAGAGCGACCTTGCTCTGATACCAATTGTAGAATCGAAAAAAATTTAGATATCTCTACAATGGTATGATATTGTCCACTTTGGGCCTAAACCCTTATGATTTTTCTCTTGAGTTCTATCCAAAAGGCCTCATGCCAATGGAGATATTTTTTTCTTATAAATCCATGATCTTTCTCATGTGTTTTCAATGTGAGACTATGTTTACAACTTTGTAACGCCAACAGGATACTCTACCAAGCAGTCCAAAGAATCAATCTAGCGGATCAATAGAAAATGGTTGAATTTGGTTAATTGGTCAACAAGCATTCAACTCGAATCATGCACCCTCTAAAATCCATCGTATTATATTTCTCTTTCTACTTAGGTATAAAAATCTTTCAAAGTAAGCCAACTAGTGTTTGACGCTCTTTGGGGTTATGGCCCACAACGCTTCTGCTACATCACTCTGATGTTCTACCTTCACTTATTGATGAGTTGTAAAGTCCGCAAGGTCCTTCTTCATACTGTTCCACCAGTAGGAGCATTTTAGGCCTTGATACATACGAGTACTTCTCGGATGAACCGCAAACCATGATCAATTTGCTTCAGTGAATAGGTCTTCTTTAACTAAGTTTGCCTCGAAAATACATAGTCTTGATGTAATACCCTGATTCTGAGATTCTGGTTAAGTATGACTTAAAAGGTTAGATAGTACTATCCATATCACCAAGGTGCACCTTCCTTTTCGGAAGCCCAAACTTAAGAACTCCAAAGTTAAGCGTGCTTAGCTTGGAGAAATCTGAGGATGGGTGACCTCCTGAGAAGTTTTCCAGGGTGCGTGCGAGTGAGAACAAAACACGCTGAAAGGACCTCCGATGGTTTGTGGAGCTAGTCGTCAACCCGATGGGCAATTCTGGTGGCGTTCCCGGTTCGGTCCGGGTGGGGCCAGTAGGGATTCTCTGGTTCGCAATTTGCGGACCAAAGGATGGTCCACTGCATGAGGACCCTTGATTTAGATGGACCCACTTTTAAATAGGTGGGGTCCATCCAAATCAAGGGTCTAAAAAAGTGGATCATCCCCTAGTCCGTAATTTACGGACCAGAGGATTCATGCTCAGTGGGGCCCACCCGGGCCGGGGCATTACAGATGGTATCAGAGCGATCTTGCGACCGTGAGTGCGCCATAGAGTGATCTTGCGACCGTGAGTGCGCCTGTGGCAGGAGCACCCAGGGCACCACCTAGCAAGGGAGATTCTGGGATTTGTCTGTGGCGTGATT
Organism: Zingiber officinale; assembly: GCF_018446385.1. Lineage (NCBI taxonomy): Eukaryota > Viridiplantae > Streptophyta > Magnoliopsida > Zingiberales > Zingiberaceae > Zingiber > Zingiber officinale. The sequence continues at coordinate 56,369,305 of NC_055986.1, forward strand.
CGTGGTTACACAACGAGGACGTTGTGTCTTTAAGTGAGGGTGATTGTAATACCCCAGTTCTGAGATTCTGGTTAAGTATGACTTAAAAGGTTAGATGGTACTATCTATATCACCAAGGTGCACCTTTCTTTTTGGAAGCCCAAACTTAAGAACTCCAAAGTTAAGCGTGCTTGGCTTAGAGAAATCTGAGGATGGGTGACCTCCTGGGAAGTTTTCCAGGGTGTGTGCGAGTGAGGACAAAACACGCTGAAAGGACCTCCGGTGGTCTGTGGAGCTAGTCATCAACCCGAAGGACAATTCTGGTGGCATTCCCGGTTCGATCCGGGTGGAGCCCGCCCAGGCCGGGGCGTTACACTTGATTTATCACATTCAACGAGTTGACTAAACTCTGCCTTGTAATCCATTATATTATGTTTGTTCTACTTAAAGTTAAGGAACTCCGACGAATCCCTACTTTTCAACTCGGTATCAGTTAGTGCCTAACAGACAGGTATAGGAACAGTTACATAGTCCAACTAAATGGAAAAGAGTCTAACCAACTAAACCACAATTTCTAGGACATTCAACTTGTCTAACAACAACCTACACAAAGTAGTGAAACATAAAAGGTAAGATGTTACTTCCTATAGCTCAGAGATATCCTTTGGCTTGTCTTGTCCCAAACTCAAAAAATCATGAAACGAGATCGAAATCCTAAGAACACAAAACCTAGCATTCAAACTTGAACCTAGCTTTAATACCAATAAAATTATCACTCCCCGAGGGTATACTTATCCGCCAAATCAGATAGTACATACCTCTAGTGACAATATGAGAAATACAATATCGAACTGAGATCAAGCAAAATAACACATCGATGCAATATAAAATCACAACTCATAACAACTGATGTGTATATGTATGCATGTATATGTGAACATATTAAATTAACAAAAAGCATAACCAACAATATAAACATTAATTACAAAAAAAAGAAAACCAAAAATTTAAGCAGTGGAAAGTAAACCAACAACTCATATAGAAATCAAAACTTGAGTGGGACTGGTAGTCAGAACCTCTAAGCAACACAACACCACATTTATCTGCTAACCTGAAAGTCAAAGGAAAAGTAAAGGGTAGTGAGTACAACAACTCAGTGGATAGAAGAAGATAGTGCATGAATAATATACTGTCAAGAGATCAAAAGATATAATTTCAGATGAAATACTTACTATAATAGTAAGAGTCAATATGGGCAACCACTAACGAAGCATAACTAACAACATACACATCTATTAACCTATTCCACCAGGTAAGACCGATAAATCATGAGCACATGCAAATCATGCACATTATAGTCATGTACACATGCAAGTAACAAAAATCAATCATCATACATAGGAGTAACTACTCTACCATAAGAAATATAAATGGCCAAGACATCTAGCTATGAACTACGGGAGAAACGCTCTACCACGAATGATCTCATGTGCAGTCCAAAATGTCAGGGTCCTTATATGTAGGAGAAATGCTCTACCATGAATGGTCTTATGGCCAAACAGGTAGTAGTATATATATATAATGATCACTGACAGCTGACAACTGATCTCTCAACCATGAATGGGAGACAATGATATATAGGATATACTAACGATCGCTAATGACTTTCTCAACCATGAATAGGAGACAATGGTCGACAGGATATACTAACGGTCATCGGTGTCTCTCTGAACCACGAATGAGAGACAATAGTCAACAGGATATAACAACCAAGGGTCTAGTAGAATACTCAAAATACTACGCTATGGTATAATCTTACTAATGTACAGGCATGAACATATAATAAGTAAGGGTCTACTAGGATGCTCGGTATCCTATACTAAGGTATAATCCTACTAATATATAGGCAGAAAATAGACAATTAGGTCCCTAAAATACTAGTTAACCAATCTCATCAAGAGAATACTAGTCATCTAGTATTAATATCTCAACTAATTCTATGATATCATCATACATATAATAAACAACGGAGTTGATTCGAAGGAAAAAGCCTAGTGGAATACACTACCCCTCTGCTAAGGAGTGGTTTCCATCAAGTATAGGTCAGCATCATCTCACTAATATATATGCCCTCACAAGTATACAACTAGATTATGGTATGTTAATATCATGCATATATATAAACCCAATCATGAATAACAGCCAAGACTACATAACTATCAACAATAGGTCAAAATATAAGGACAAACAACAAGGTATCAAACTCAAGGCAATATAGAACAGATTTAAGGTAAGTGAGTAACTGCTACCTAATCAAAACATGACACTAAACAATCATGCACTATAATCAAAGATCTCAAAAAGATAAGTAGGATTTACCCACCTCAATGTAGCATGTTCAAATCGTCTTCGAGTCCGTGAGATCGCAACGAGCTCAAATCCTACAAATATAGGATACAGGGAACCTAAGAGTCTATTAATCAATAATCAAACCCTATTGATTAATTAATCAACTTATTAGTTCATCTTTAACTTAGTAATTTGAATCATTTATGGTTAGGTCAACTAACCATATTTATTAACTTGTGAATTAACCCATTAAGTAACAAGGTTACCATTTGTTTACAACTAAGCCAATTAAATCAATTAATCTACTTCATTAAACTAAGCACACCAATTACTCAATTAATGAAATTGATTCAATTAATTAAATAAATATGAAACCTATAAATTGATTAAACGCCTTTAATTAACTCCATTAATTATCGATTGATCTAAACCTATCATCATCCTTAATTACTTAATCAATTAATACTAAGTTACATAATCCTAAATTAAGACAAAAATCTTAATTTCAATAAACTCTAATCTGTACCTCTTAATTTAACTTAGGCTTAGAATCTAATCATTACCCTTTCATAGCTGGCGGCGTCATCTTCCTCAGTACCGGCTCATGGTAGCTAACCGTGGCAGCTCACACGAAGAAAGCTACGGTGATCGGTGTCTGAACGATGATAGAGACAGTGAAATAGTCAACGACAACGTGCGGCGACAAGTAGTAGCCAACTACTCCGGCAAAGGAGAGGGTGCGCGACGTTGTACTCCACTTGATTAGAGTGACGACGAAGGTAGGTTGGCAGCGGCACACAAGTTTGCTGGCGACTCATGGTGGTAGTTATTATAGCACTGTGTGGGTTGCTTGGAGAGGGAGACAATCGGCGATGACTTTAGCTCTTGGCTATGGCAGGCAGCCGATGATCTACAGTCAGGGTGGCATAGGGGGCGGAGGCCTGCAAACCATGTTAGCACATCTCGCTAATAGTTCCTGACAGTGATACATGGTGATGGCACGTACAGATTGTCGCACATGATCGGGAAGACCAGACAATGGTCATGACTCTAGGACATGTTATTGCACGGGGTGGTTGATTGCGAGGACAGTGGAGTAGTGATGAAGACTGGCTGCTAGTGGCGATGCCTAGCGATCGCGTTGTGAATCATGCACTGTATGTGAGTAATAAAATGGTGGCAAAGACACCGATAGAGGTGAGGAGGCACACAACAGTCGATGGTGGCTTGCCGAGATAGGAGAAGTGGAAGTCGACATCGATACAAAGGCCGCATCGGGTATCGGGTGGCAGGGGAGCATGCACGTGCAGCGGTAGGATTCTCGCATGAGGTAAATATGAACTTGGGTTTTCATTATTAAAACCTAAGTTAAGTTCAATCAACTCCTCATTTAAATAGGTATTTCTAAAATGACTTTTTCTTACCCATTTATATCCCTTAAAACCTAAAACGATTCCTCTAAAATATAGAATTTTTTTAATAAATTTCATAAATTCATATAAACTTATTTTCTAATATATTATCTACTAAAATATATTTATTTTTCTTAAAATAATTTAATTATCAATTTTTAATTATTTTAAATCCTTAACCATATTTTTAGTATATTACATTTTAACAACCAAATCTATTGTTACTGATCTAGCTAATGTTGGAACTAGACAGTAAGACTATTGCCTTAAAATATTGAGAATAGGAATTTGAGGAGGACCCTAGAGAAGTGCATGACTTTCTCTTGATGCATAAACATTTAGAAAGACTTTCCTTTTTATAGAGAGCGAGTTTCACAAATAAAAATAAAAATTAAATTAAACTGAATTAGATTTGTGATTTGGTGTTCTTTATATAAAAAAACATTAACAACCCCTTACAATATTTTAAATTCAAAAGAATAAAATAGTAAATAAAAAATTGCTTAATATTTTTACCACACCATTAGTGAAGTGCTTTGACCAGTGTAAACTTTTACTTAGTAATAAATATGAAAATTAATTTTTTTAATTATTATGGTCTTTTCTATCACTGTCCTTCGCATGCTGCCTGTCCTAAGGTTCATGACGTCGGGTCCATCGAGTTTTCTTTTCCGCTGTGCCTCTGGTCCTCAAATAGCACCACGCCTTGCAAGGATACGATCCACGACAAAAATAAAAATTTTACATATATCGATCCTATATTCCATAAGGGAATGTACATCATGTCTAGATCAAACATAAATGTAAAATCCTAGGGCTAATACAACTCCTGTTGTAATAGTTAAATACAATTATGCACACACAATAATATGCCCTTGACATGTCCAAGGGTCTAATCACACACAATAACCATAAGTCATAATAGTTGGAGCCTGCGACCATATAGTTAGCATACCCTACTATTATCCTGCCTAAATTATGTATGACATGTGCATAATTAAATTGAAAACCAAACACACAGAGGCAAAGTCTAGCTCTGATACCAATTGTTGGTTAGTCCTAGGAAGATCGTACTGGTTCCACTGTACAAAAATTTTGTACAAGTGTCGAACCTATCCTAATAACCTATTGTGTTCTTTAGAAATTAAATTCGGAATCGCAAACGGAACTTAACATTATTGATTCCAAATTTAACTTATCTGTTCTTAATAGTTTAGACTTGGATCGCAAACGATGCTTAACATTATTGATCCAAATCCACCTATGTTATAAATTCAATTAAATATTAATTTCAGAAATCGACTTCCAGGTTAAACATGGGGAGGCACTAGACCTTCTTGGATATGGGAGCAACCGCCACTTCCTAGACAAAGCCTTTTAATGAAATATAATATTTAATTTCCTTATATAATCCTAGGTTTAACAAAAAAGAATAATCGAATCACAAATTCGAATAACAAAAAACGACAACCTCGAATCACAAATTCGAAACCTAGAATTATATGCCTCTTGTGTTTGGAATTCATACAAAGAAAAACTACTATGATACAGAAAACAATTACTAGTTATACCTTTCTTTGTATGCAATGACCTCTTGATCTTCTACCGTATTCCTCTTCTTATCTCGGACGTTGTGTGGGAAATGATCTACCGAGATGAGAACTACCCAAACCCTTCTTCTTCCTCCTTACAAGTTTCGGCCATGCTCCTCTCCTTGAGATGAAGAATTTCGGCCACACCACCAAGCTTGAAGGGATGCTAGAAACAAAGTCTCCTTTCTCTCCTTCTCATCCAAGCAAGATCCGGCCACCACCACAAAGCTCCAAGGGATGATGTCGTCAGCTACCAAAGAAGAAGAGAAGAGGAGAAGAACAAGGACTAGGGCCGGCCACCACCAAGGAAGAGAGGGAGGAAAATAGAATAGAGTTATTCCTCATGAAGGCACCCCTACCCCCTCTTTTATATTTTTTGGTCTTGGCAAATAAGGAAAAATTAAATAAAATCTTCCTTATTTTCTTTACCATGAAAAGGAAAATTTAATTGATTAAAACCAAGTTCCTTTTCTTAAATATCATGGCCGACCACCTCATTGCTCCAAGCAAGGAAAGTTTTAACAAAAAATTAAAACTTCCTAATTTGTTTCCGGAAATTTTAAAATAAAAATTTCTCTAATAATTTTTCCCTTCACGGTTGGTTATAAAAGGAATTTTATAAATTAAAATCTCTCTATTAAAACGTGTGGATAATTTCCAAAAAGGAAAGTTATCTTTTAAAATTAAAATCTTCCTCTCAATCTACAAATAAGGAAAAATATCAAATCTTTTCTTAATCTTTTGTGGAAACTTATAAAAGGAAAAATTTATAATTTTAAAGCTCTGTTTTAAATCATGAACATGGTTACAAAAAAGGAAAGTTTTTTCAAAATTAAAATCTTCCTTTTAATTTACAAATAAGGAAAGATATCAAATCTTTTCTTAATATTTTTGTAGAAAGCTATAAAAGGACAGACTTATAATTTTAAACTCTCTTTTAAAACCATGGAATCCACATAAGAAAAATTTTAAAAAATTAAAATCCTTTTAATTTGATGTGGTCGGCTACATCAAGCTTGGGTTCAAGCTACACAACTTGGCTCATCCTATTTGCTTGGCCGGCCCAAGCTTGGGTTCCAAGCTTGCTTGGCCGGCCACCTTAGGATAGGTATAAACGTGGGTAAACGTGGGTATAATACTTTATAAATAAGAGCCTACGATAGGGACCGAGAGGAGGAATTGATTTTGGTCTCCCGATGAAATTAAGTTTCCCGTGTTCGCCCCGAACACCTAACTTAATTTCATCAATAATAATTCATACCACTAAAGAATTATTATTGAACTACCGCACCAATCCCAAATTATATTTTTGGGCTCCTTCATATTATGAGTGTGTTAGTCTCCCTGTGTTTAAGATGTCGAATGTCCATTAATTAATTGAGTTACTGACAACTCACTTTAATTATTATCTTAGTCCAAGAGTAGTACCACTCAACCTTATCGTCATGTCGGACTAAGTCCACCTGCAGGGTTTAACATGACAATTCTTATGAGCTCCTCTTGGGGATATTATCAACCTAAATTACTAGGACACAGTTTCTGTAAGGACCCGGCCCCTCGGCCCCTTGGGCGGCCCAACTGGCGACCCCTTATGTCGTCGACCAACGACCCTCGCCCGTGCCGTTACTCACTAGGTCTTCTCACCCCTGGTCAGTGGATTTTTGTCTTCCCCAGGATTCGAACTCTAGACCTCCAGGATAAGTACTAGAGTTTATGAATCTTGGTAGCCAAGTGAGCGACACTCACTTGGCTACCATGATTCATAAACTTTAGTACTTATCCTGGAGGTCTAGAGTTCGAATCTTGGGGAAGGCAAAAATCCACTGGCCATGGGTGGGAAGAGCAAGTGAGTAACGACACAGCCGAGGGTCGTCGGTCGACGACATAAGGGGTCGCCAGTTGGGACGCCCAAGGGACTGCGCTTTTTTATTGTAACGACCCGGCCCCTCGACCCCTTGGGCGGCCCAACTAGCGGCCCATTTGGCGGTCCCTTGGGCGGCCCAACTGGTTACCCCTTATGTCGTAGACCGACGACCCTCGGTCGTATCGTTACTCACTAGGTCTTCCCATCCCTGGCCAGTGGATTTTTGCCTTCCCCAGGATTCGAACTCTAGACCTCCAGGATAAGTACTAGAGTTTATGAATCCTGGTATCCAAGTGAGCGGCGCTCACTTGGCTACCAGGATACATAAACTCTAGTACTTATCCTGGAGGTCTAGAGTTCGAATCTTGGGGAAGGCAAAAATCCACTAGCCAGGGGTGGGAAGACCTAATGGGTAACGGCACAGCCGAGGGTCGTCAGTCGACGACATAAGGGGTCACCAGTTAGGCCGCTAGTTGGGCCGCCCAAGCGACCGCCAAGGGGCCGCCAGTGTGGCCACCCAAGGGGCCGAGGGGTCGAGTCATTACAATAAAAATATAAAATGTGTACCATAGGACAATGAACTAAATCAAAGGTACACAGATCAGATAAGGTATAAAAACCTTATCTGGTAGCCAAGTGAGCGACACTCACTTGGCTACCAGGATTCATAAACTCTAGTACTTAGCCTGGAGGTCTTGAGTTCGAATCCTGGGGAAGGTAAAAATTCACTCGCCAGGGGTGGGAAGACCTAGTGAGTAACGACACGGCTGAAAGTCGTCGGTCAACGACATAAGGGGTCGCCAGTTGTGCCACCAGTGGGGTCGCCAAAGGGACCACCAAATGGGCCACCAGTTGGGCCGCCCAAGGGGCCGAGGGGCCAGGTCGTTACAATAAAAGACGTCTTTTTATTGTAACGGCCCGGCCCCTTGGGCGGCTCCTTGGCGGTCCCTTGGGCGACCACACTAGCGGTCCAACTGTAGACCCCTTATATCGTCGACCGACGACCCTCGGGCGTGTGCCGTTACTCACAAGGTCTCCCACCTCTAGCCAGTGGATTTTTACCTTCCCCAGGATTTGAACTCTAGATCTCCAGGATAAATACTAAAGTTTATGAATCCTGGTAGCAAAGTGAGCGACACTCACTTGCCTACCAGGATTCATAAACTCTAGTATTTATCCTGGAGATCTAGAGTTCGAATCTTGGGGAAGGCAAAAATCCACTGGTCAGGGGTGAGAAGACCTTGTGAGTAACGGCACACGCCCGAGGGTGTCGTCGGTCGACGATATAAGGGGTCGCGCAGTTGGGCCGCTAGTGTGGCCGCCCAAGGGACCGCCAAGGGGTCGAGGGGTCGGGTCATTACAGTTTTCTTTTATAATCAACAACACACACTATAAGTAATATCATTTCCCAACATATCGGGCCTTTTGATTTATCGAGCTAAATCTCACCCTTTGATAAATTAAAGAAATAAATACTAAATATATGTGCTTGTTATTATATTAGGATTAAGAGCACACACTTCCATAATAACTAAGGTCTTGTTCTTTTATTAAGTCAGTATAAAAAGAACTTACCTTAAATGGGTCTGCTCAATATACTTAGAGTGTACTAGTGTAATTTATTAGTCAAGATAAACTAATACCTAATTACACTATGACTATTTCAATGGTTTGTTCCTTTCCATCTTAGTCGTGAGCTATTGTTTATAATTTATAAAGAACTGATAACATTATCTTCTGTGTGTGACATCACACACCATGTTATCTATAATATAAATTAATTGAGCAACTACACTTAGTATATAAATGTAGACATTTGACCAATGTGATTCTTATTTCCAAAATAAATGTTTATAAAAGTTAGGCTTTTAGTATACACTCTAACAATCTCCCACTTATACTAAAAGACTAAGCTGTCATATCTACTGCCATACATCTAATTCCCATCCCCTCCACATGCCGATCAAAAGCTTTCGCCGGAAGGGCCTTAGTGAAATGATCTGCCAAGTTATCTGCTGATGCAATCTTGGCGACAACAACTTCTCCTCGCTTGACGATGTCTCGTATTAGGTGGTACTTACGCTCTATATGTTTACTCGCCTTATGGGCTCATGATTCCTTCGAGTTTGCAACTGTACCGCTATTATCACAATAAATTGTGATGATTTTGGGCAAACCAGGAATCACATCTAAGTCCATTAGGAAGTTCCTAAGCCAAACAGCTTCTTTGGCTGCCTCAGAGGCTGCCACATACTTTTCTTCCATGGTTGAGTCTAAAACGCATTTCTGCTTAACACTCCTCTATGCAATGGCTCCATCTCCTAAAGTAAATACATAGCCTGATGTAGACTTACTATTGCCCCTATCTGATTGGAAATCTGAATCTGTGTAAACCACAGGGAGCATATCATCTGTTTGGTAAACTAGCATATAATCTCTAGTCCTTCTCAGGTACTTCAATATATACTTTACAGTAGTCCAATGTCCTTGTCCAGGGTTCTTTGATATCTGCTAACCATGCCCACAGCAAAACAGATATTTGATCTCGTGCACAGCATTGCATACATTAGGCTTCCCACAGCCGAAGCATAAGGAACTGCCTTCATGTCCTCTATCTCCTTTGATGTCTTCGGAGACATCTCTTTAGATAAAGCTACTCCATGCCTAAAAGGTAAGAAACCTTTCTTGGAGTTTTGCATGCTAAAACGAGCAAGGATTGTATCTATATATGAAGCTTGAGATAGGCACAACATCCTTTTCCTACGATCCCTTATGACTTTGATCCCAAGAATGTGTGCACATTCTCCTAAGTCCTTCATATCGAATTGTTTGGATAACCATACCCTTACGTCTGATAACATCTTGACATTGTTGCCAATTAACAAAATGTCATCTACGTATAGTAAAAGAAATACCACCACGTTTCCGTTACACTTCTTGTATACACAAGACTCATCCAGACACTGAATAAATCCATATGACTGGATTACTTCGTTAAATCGAATGTTCCAAGATCTTAAAACTTGCTTCAGTCCATAAATGGACCGATTGAGCTTGCACACTAGATGTTCTTTGCCATTTTCAATGAACCCTTCTGGTTGCTTCATATAGATGTTTTCTTCAAGACTTCCATTAAGGAAAGCTGTCTTGACATCCATTTGCCAAATCTCATAATCCATATGAGCGGCAATGGATAAGAGTATCCGGATAGACTTAAGCATGACTACCGGTGAAAAAGTCTCCTCATAATTGATTCCCTCTTTCTGAGTGTACCCTTTCGCAACAAGCCTTGCTTTGAAGGTTTCTACCTTCCCGTCTGTCCCTCTTTTCCTTTTATATATCCCTTGTATTCAACGGATTTTACACCATTTGGTGGTTCTACAAGCTCCCAGATCTTATTAGAATACATAGATTCTATTTTAGAATTCATCGCCTTTTGTCAAGATACTGCATCTTTATCTTGGAGTGCTTCATCATATGTCTGGGGATCAGGTTCATGTTTACCCGGGATCAAGTCCGAAGATTCTCCCAAAAACATGAATCTCTCAAGTTGCTTTACAACCATCCCACTACGACGAGGCACTGTCTGTAACTGTGCATCATTTGTGACACGTGTTGCAATTTCTTATGGTACTTCATCTTGTACTATTGGTACTAAAGTAAACGCGTCCTCTCTAATTTCTTCTAGAACAATTTCACTTATGGGCTTATGGTTCATTACATAATCTTCTTCTAGAAATCGAGTATTGGTGCTAACAATGATCTTCTGATTTTTAGGATTATAAAACAAACCATCTTTCGTTCCCTTAGGATATCCCACAAACAGACAAACTTCTGTATGTGATTCCAACTTGTCAATATCTCCCTTCAGCACATGTGCTGGACTACCCCATATCCGGATATTACTCAGACTAGGCTTACGCCCATTCCATAATTCCATGGGAGTAGAAGGAGCTGTTTTAGAAGGTACCATATTCAGAATGTACACAGTTGTTTCCAAAGCATATCCCCAAAATGAATTTGGTAATTCTGAGTAACTCATCATCGATCTAACCATTTTCATAAGAGTCCTATTCCTTCTTTCTGCCACACCATTCTGTTGGGGTGTACCAGGTGCAGACAATTAGGATTGGATCCCGGCTTCTGATAAATAATTCCTAAACTCTCCAAAGAGGTATTCGCCACCACGGTCAGACCGTAGTGTCTTGATACTTTTACCAAGACGTTTCTCCACGTCAGCCCTATATTCTTTGAAATTATCAAAGCATTCAGACTTGCGGTACATCAAGTAAATATATCCGTATCTTGAATAATCGTCTATGAAAGAGACAAAATATTCATAACCACCTCTTGCCTGGATAGACATAAGACCACACAAATCAGAATGAACCAGTTCTAACACATCTTTGTCTCTATACCCCTTGGCCTTAAAAGGTCTCTTGGTCATTTTACCTTCCAAGCAGGATTCACATGTTGAAAAATTTTCCAACACTAATGAACCCAAGAGTCCATCGGCTATAAGCCTTTGAATCCTATTTAAGTTAATATGACCAAGCCTTAGATGCCAAAGATATGTTTGGTTCATCTCCGAAGGTTTCTTTCTCTTATTTGAATTAGAAGATGTGTTATTAATTTTCATTTGTTGCTTTGTAGGAGAAATTGGATTTAAAGTATATAAATTGTCAACCAATGCACCAGAACATATAATACTCTATTTCTCTTTATAACCACATTGTTATTAAAAGAAACAGAATATTCATCTAAATATAGTTTAGAAACTGAAATTAAATTCTTTCTGAAACTGGGTACATAAAGATAATTTCTTAAAACCAAACTTTTATTTCTATCAAAAGATAAGTAGACGTCTCCCACTGCAATAACCGCCACCTTAGTAGCATTGCCCATGTAGACTGTTATTTCTCCTTCAAATAGTCGTCGGGTTTCCTGGAACCCCTGCAAAGAGTTGCAGACATGATCAGTGGCTCCCGTATCTACACACCAGGTGCTGGTAGATAACACCGCTAAACATGTTTCAACTACTAGAGAATGAGATATACCTTTACTGTTCTCTTTCCTACGAGGACAGTCCGCCTTCCAATGTCTTGACTGCTTGTAGATGAAGCACTTGCCCTTCGGCTTCTTCATTCCAGCTTTTGGTCTTGTACCTAGAGGTTTATTCACCTTCTTTGCTGAGATAGCCTGCTTCTTCTTCTTCTTGCCTTTCGACTTAGAAGTAGAACCATTTTCAGCATAGTGAATATGAGAACTGTGACGAAATATACCTTCTGTTGCCTGTAGTTCTGTCAGAAGTTCTGCCAACGTATACTCCCTTTTGTTCATATTATAGTTCAGGCGAAACTGCTCAAAACTTCTAGGTAGCATTTGGAGAATAATATCAACCTGGGTTTCCCCATCGATTTCACCTCCAAGGATCTGTATTTCGTTCAGATAAGTCATCATCTTAAGGATATGATCCCTTACGGGTGTCCCTTCTGACATAGTGGATGTCATTAACTTTCTCATTGCCTCTTGCCTAGCAGTCCGACTTTGATGTCTGAAGAGTTCTTTGAGATTGTTTATTATATCATAAGCCGTTGGTAAGTCCTGATGCCGATGTTGCAATACATTTGACATCGAAGTCAAAATGTAACACCGCGTCATCTCATCTGCCTTTACCCATTTCTTATGATACTCAATCTCCTCTTCACTAGAATCACTAATAGGTGCATCAAAGCAGACCTCTGTTAGTACAAACTTATAGCTTTCAGCAGTTAGGACAATATCTAGGTTTCTTTTCCAATCTATGTAGTTTGGACCAGTAAGTTTGTTTTCTTTCAGTATAATGGCCAGTGGGTTGAAAGTCATCCTAAGAATCACAAAATAAACTTTGGTCAAGACTCTAAATTTAAAATAATATTGATTCCTCAAACAATACTATTTAAATTTACCAACACCTCTAAACACCGGGAATATTGCATGTCACGTTAGTGTGGACGTATACAAATTCAACATTTGTAAGAAGAGGTTTTACCCATTAATTTTATTATTTTGTCATCCTAAGCTTATGACAAATAAAATTAATAGTTGGTATCCCTTTGGTCACACAAATAATAGTAGTGACTCCGTTGGGGAGGATACTATTAAATTTGTCTAAGGGTTTACCATTACTTGATACTAAGTCTATTAAATAGAATTGTGCCCCTTCAGTTGGAGAAGATCACACACATCCTAAATAATTTCTTATAACCATCCATAAAGGAAGTTTGATCTAGTGATCCACAAACAAACTCATTCGTTGTGGAGGGAGGCACTCAGAGCCAACACGCAAGCTTGTTGCATCACTTACAAACCAGTAATGGAGACCGTTAAATTAATATACTTAATCTCTCTCCCATTTAGTTATTTAATGTGAGGAATTTTAAATTTGGTGTTGACCATATTACATGTCACGTGGTGTATCAAATTAATTAAAATTGGAATGTTTCAATACTTAAAATAAGAGATGTAGTATGGAGTCCCAAGTCGTATTTTTCTAAGGTATACTAGTGAATGTGTGTAAATTCTAGAATTGATTCAAATTGATTTCTCCATCAACAAGATCGATTACCCTTCCCAATTAATTCTCATTACAAATTGATCAACAATCACATTCGGATTCTAATGCTTCCTTGAATCTAACTCTTCAACTAAAATCACAATACCCTTTGAACTCATGAGCTTAATTCACTTGCTAAGTTCAGAAATTATATTTCAATCTCTATCACAACTAAATTCAATACTTAATCCACTCACTAAGTCTTCAATTCTCACTAACCAACAACAACAACATATTATGGAGGTAAACAATTAAAAACTCAAGTGAATTATCCAACATTCAAACTTAATCCCAATCAATAAACTCTGATATCTAAAGCAAGAGTTTGATCACACATTTAAGAATTAAAACTAAATAAGCAAAACCAAGTTAGTAACATGAATATTCAAAACTAGACATTAGCTAAATACTAATTAGCATCTAAACACTAGTTAGTATCTAAATAATAGTTAGTATCTAGCACGGTTTGAAATTGCAGCAAGCTAAAGAAACAAGTCAGAGTTAAATGAAGAAATCGGAAATGAATTTCAAACAAAACACCAAGTAGCTGAATAGGGGTTTGGATTACAGAAATCTAAAGGGAATTTGATAGCAAAGCTAAGAATTCAAACGGAAATTGCAAAGAAGTGAATCAGATCATAGATATGAGCAAAGTGATGAACATTTTAACCTAATTTATAGAAAAGCAAAGAAAACAAACGTTTCACACACACAAATCCTTGATGCAAGCTTTCTTCTCCCTGCTGTCAACAGAATTACCTCAGAGAACGCCCATACAGCTCACACTTGATTGGAATCCACATCGCACGAAGAGACAGAGTTGGAATTTAGAATTTTCCCACGCTAATCGATTGATCAGATCGATTCCAGCGTTACGGATGGAATGGAGAACGTGAGTATGATCGGAGCCTTAGAGAACGCCCATATAGCTCCGGTGATGATGAAAATCATGGATCGGAGAACGCCCCTGCATCCGGATTGCGAAATGGACAGAAACCAAACTTTGCGGACTGGGAAACCCTCTACCGCTCACTGCAACCACGAACGGTGAACGCCGGAACTCAGGGATTGCTGCCGGTGAAGATCGCTAGCTCATGGATCTCGAATGAAAGAAACGGAAGCTGCAGCGACGCGATGTAGACTTCTGTTATTCCAGTGCAAATTCCTAGTAGCTTCATTCATCATGACTTGAGCTAGAGTTTCCTTGAAGTCCACAGATTGAAAATGAATTCAGAAATCAGAATTAGTTCATTTCTATTCTTGATTCTGATTTTGATTCTGCAGATATGGAACTCCATTAAGTTGAAACTTAATTTGGATTGTTTGAATGGTGATGCACATTAAGAGCTATATTAGTATTTGTTCCTTAAAATTGAGTTTGAATCTGAAATATAAACACCTGAACCATTTGGAATCCTTAATTCTTTGAGCTAGAGACTAAATTTGATGTGCAGGGGCTAATGCTGAGTGCCTTACTGGAATTTCCCAGCTTTACTTCAAAAGCAATGAATCTGAGATGATTTGCTAGCTGATTTCTTGATCTGGAATCACTGAAGATTGAATCACAAGTTTAAGCAGTAATTCAAATGAGGAATTTAATTTGATAAGGAACTGAAAAGGAAAAGATCTGGTAAAGATTTCAAGAATGAAGGAAGTTACAAAAATTGCTGAAATGTAGGAATCAAAATGGAATTTGAAGTCAATGGTGAAGCTATTTGAATAGATGAAGGAATAATGGGCTCATTAGTGATAAGTTTGGAAATGGATATTGAAATGCTGTTATCTGATAATTTCTGAAACTGGAATCTAAAACAGCAGTTTTCAAAAGGCTAATCTCATATTCGAGTTCCTGAAAATGAATTTCCAGGAGGCTGAAGATCTGCTGCAGTTCTTACTGCGACATTAGAGTTTTGTTGAATGCTGAAGCTGATTACATTGTATCAAAGTTGTATCATAAGTCATGAGTAGAATTCAAATCAAACTAGAAGTTTTAAAAAATGTTACTAGATTTAAGGATTCTGCATGAAGGGCTTGAGGAATGAGTTCAAACCATGAATTCCTACAAATCTAACATTCTGAAATTGTACTTAACCTTTTGATTATTGTTATTAAGCTGAAATAAGATGAAGTTATTAAAATTCAGCAACCTAAGGGAATGTTGAAGAGCACTGATTTCTGAAAATGCAGTATTTGAATTGTCTTTGCTGCTGTGAAGAAGTCTAAAACTATGAACTTATGTATCAGAATTCAGTTCTAGAATTGGAATCAGAGAAGGCATTTCTGAAATGCATAATTAGGTGTTGTTTTTCTTGGTATAAAATTCAGAATTTCTGAAACTCATTTGACACAAGTGCTTTTGATTCAGATGTGCCAATTTGGGATTGTCTGGTTAGAGGGTATGCAGGAATTGTGCAAATCTGTAAAAGCTGAGAGCTGGCCAGTATACTTGAAATGTATTCCTTTTTACATGAAGATTAAGTGTTAAGGAAATAGAATGGGATAAGTGAGATCAAACTGGAAATAGCTTGAATTGTACAGAATGCATGGATAGAATTGTGAGAGCAGAGTGCAGAAATTCAGAATTACAGAATTGAAGTGCTGGTATTTGGAACTATTCTGCAGGGAATTTGATTAGTTAAATCTGTTGCTGGAAATGTGGAATTTGAGCTCTAAAATTTGTGAATGCAGAACAGTAATGAAATCAGATTCTGTACAACCTAAATTCTTTGAAAATTGATATGTTTCTTCACCAATACAAAGGGAATGCAAATTTCAAGATTCAAATATCTATGTGATGAATTCTAAACTTGGAAAGGCTAGAATTTTCAGAAAAGAGCTGATCTCTAAAACTGATGTACATCAGTAGAAATGAATTGAAATTATGAACCTTTGTGTCAACTTTATTGTGAATTGGTTTAGGAAATTGTTTCTTCAAATTTAAACCTGTGGAGTGCCATTTCTCTGTACAGATTTAGAACATGAAATTAAACACATTAAATAGAGAAATGAAGAAAAAGGAATTATGCAGAAAGGAAAATCAGTGCCATCTAGAGTGTTCATACATTGGAAAGCATGGTGTTTCTATTGTCCGAGACGGACAATGCTTTAAGTGTGGGGGAAGGGAATTCTTCTTGGCAAGTTGATTTAAGATTATTTGAGCTTTCAAAGTGATGGAATGAAGTGGAAAAAACAGTAAAAACAATGAAGAAAGAAAAAAATTTGGAAAAATGGCACATCAAAAGAGTATCAAGTGTGAAGATAGAGTATCAAGATTTTATGTTTGCATTCAAATTGAAGGAGAGGTTAGCTTGATATTTTGAATTGGTAATGACAAATGGTATTCATCTCTTTTCACATCAAAATGATCAACTCATCAAATATATTCCTCCAATACTCTCATCTTTTCAATTTTTCATTAAATTCTTTTCTTTTGCCATTTCATTCACTTTAATTGCTCTTCTTTCTTCCATTTCAATTCTTGTTGATTAAATCCTTTTTGATTCATGTATGCTATGTTTTATAGTGGTGGAGAATTAGAAAATAAGCAAGCTTATGGTAGTGAAATGTTGTGAGTTGCATTGAGTGAGCTCCACTAATATGCATTTTTGAGTGTGAGGACTAGAATAGGTAAATTCTTTGTGAGATTGTATCTTGCTTAATTTTTCAATTGGATTGAAACTACCATACCTACTTATTATTATTTTAATTGTATTCATGAATGTTTGTGATCTTTAAGATGGTCTTAGTTAAATTCTTTTTACTATCTTCTAGGTATTGCTAAGGGAATTTGTGTGGAGATGATTTTTAGTTTTCTTAACTTAAACGGGACGTCCAAGACTAAGTGTGGGGGATTTGATAACCATGATTTCGGCTATGTTATCTTGATTCATAATGCACATTTTTAATGGTCTTTTTATAGCTTAATCTCACATTTACATCATATTTCATAATTACATTTGAATTTGGACTTAATTGCAAATTGACTTATAATTATGGTATTTGATGTTAATATTTGATTCTTATTTTGTAGGCATCAAAAAGGGTCATGGACCCGATCAAATCAGATCGCATTTGAGCTCAAATCAAGGGCTTAATGAGGCGATCAAACCTTGGAGCATTATGAACCATCCATTGAAGATTGGAGAGATCTGATCCATCCGTCAAGAATCTGGTCCATCCGACCTAATGAGGAGCAGATCTTGTCCATTGATGAATATCCAGAAGTTTTGATCCAGATCTAACCTCATCTAGACGTTGATCAAGGCTCGAATTGTTCTGGACCGTCCGATCAGATGAGAAGGGGTTTAAATCCCGCGAGAAGCTACAAGAACACTTGGGCTCGGTTTCGCGATTTGCTCACTGTTCACTGTCTTCTACATCGCGTCACCGCAGCTCCCGTTTCTTTCATTCGAGATCCATGAGCTAGCGATCTTCACCGGCAACAATCCCCGAGTTCCGGCGTTCACCATCCGTGGTTGTAGTGAGCGGCAGAGGGTTTCCCAGTCCGCAAAGTTTGGTTTCTATCCATTTCGCAATCCGGATGCAGGGGCGTTCTCCGATCCGCGATTTCCATCATCACCAGAGCTGTATGGGCGTTCTCTGAGGCTCCGATCACACTCACATTCTCCATTCCATCCGTAACACTGGAATCGATCTGATCAATCGATTGGCGTGGGCAAATTCCAGATTCCAACTCTGTCTCTTCGTGCGATGTGGATTCCAATCGGGTGTGAGTTGTATGGGCGTTCTCTGAGGCTATGAACGATCGGTTGGATTAGTTGGAAGCTTGAGACCTGCTGTCGATTGCCACAAGGGCGTTCTCTGAGGCAATTCTGTTGACAGCAGGGAGAAGAAAGCTTGCGTCAAGGATTTTTGTGTGTGAAACATTTGTTTTCTTTGCTTTTCTATAAATTAGGTTAAAATGTTCATCACTTTGCTCAGATCTATGATCTGATTCACTTCTTTGCAATTTCCGTTTGAATTCTTAGCTTTGCTATCAAATTCCCTTTAGATTTCTGTAATCCAAACCCCTATTCAGCTACTTGGTGTTTTGTTTGAAATTCATTTCTGATTTCTTTATGTTAATTCTGACTTGTTTCTTTAGCTTGCTGCAATTTCAAACCGTGTTAGATACTAACTATTATTTAGATACTAACTAGTGTTTAGATACAAACTAGTGTTTAGCTAATGTCTAGTTTTGAATATTTATGTTACTAACTTGGTTTTGCTTATTTAGTTTTAATTCTTAAATGTGTGATCAAACTCTTGCTTTAGATATAAGAGTTTATTGATTGGGATTAAGTTTGAATGTTGGATAATTCACTTGAGTTTTTAATTGTTTACCTCCATAATATGTTGTTGTTGTTGTTGTTGGTTAGTGAGAATTGAAGACTTAGTGAGTGGATTAAGTATTGAATTTAGTTGTGATAGAGATTGAAATATAATTTCTAAATTTAGCAAGTGAATTAAGCTCATGAGTTCAAAGGGTATTGTGATTTTAGTTGAAGAGTTAGATTCAAGGAAGCATTAGAATCTGAATGTGATTGTTGATCAATTTGTAATGAGAATAAATGGGAAGGGTAATCGATCTTGTTGATGGAGAAATCAATTTGAATTAATTCTAGAATTTGCACACATTCACTAGTATACCTTGGAAAAATACGACTTGAGACTTCATACTACATCTCTTATCTTAAGTATTGAAACGTTCCAATTTTAATTAATTTGATGCACCACGTGACATGTAATATGGTTGACACCAATACTATTAAATGTGTCTAAGTGTTTACCATTACTTGATACTAAGTCCATTAAATAGAATTGTGCCCCTTCAGTTGGAGAAGATCACACACATCCTAAATAATTTCCTATAACCATCCATAAAGGAAGTTTGATCTAGTGATCTGCAAACAAACTCATCCGTTGTGGAGGGAGGCACTCAGAGACAACACGCAAGCTTGTTGCATCACTTACAAACCAGTAATGGAGACCGTGGAATTAATATACTTAATCTCTCTCCCACTTAGTTATTTAATGTGAGGAATTTTAACCTAGCAAACATACATCACACACATAACAGTAAATAAAAGCAATAAATATGAAAATTAATTTTCCAACTATTATGACATTTTCCATCACTGTCCTTCACATGTTTCCTGCCTTAGGGTTCATGTCGTCGGGTCCATCGAGCTTCCTTTTCCGCGGCGCCTCTAGTCCTCAAATAGCACCATGCCTCGCAAGGATACGATTCACGACAAAAATAAAAAGTTTACATATATCGATCCTATATTCCACAAGGGAATGTACATCATGTCTAGATCGAACATAAATGTAAAATCCTAGAGCTAATACAGCTCCTGCTGTAATAGTTAAATACAATCATGCACACATAATAATATGCCCTTGACATGTCCAAGGGTCCAATCACATACAATAACCATAAGTCATAATAGTTGGAGCCTACAACCATAGAGTTAGCATTTCCTACTATTATCCTGCCTAAATTATGTATGACATGTGCATAATTAAACTAAAAACCAAACACACAGAGGCAAACCCTAGCTCTGATACCAATTGTTGGTTAGTCCTAGGAAGATCGTACCGGTCCCACTGTACAAAAATTTTGTACAAGTGTCGAACCTATCCTAATAACTTATTGTGTTCTTTAGAAATTAAATTCGGAATCGCAAACGGAACTTAACATTATTGATTCCAAATTTAACTTATCTGTTCTTAATGGTTTAGATTTGGATCGCAAACGATGCTTAACATTATTGATCCAAATTCACCTATGTTATAAATTCAATTAAATATTAATTTCAGAAATCGACTTCCAGGTTAAACATGGGGAGGCACTATGCCTTCTTGGATATGGGAGCAACCACCACTTCCTAGACAAAGTCTTTCAATGAAATCTAATATTTAATTTCCTTATATAACCCTAGATTTAACCAAAAAGAATAATCGAATCACAAATTCGAATAACAAAAAAACACAAACTCGAATCACAAATTCGAAACCTAGAATTATATGCCTCTTGTGTTTGGAATTCATACAAAGAAAAACTACTATGATACAGAAAATAATTACTAGTTATACCTTTCTTTGTATGCAATGACCTCTTGATCTTCTACCGTATTCCTCTTCTTATCTCGGACGTTGTGTGGGCAACGATCTACCGAGATGAGAACTACCTAAACCCTTCTTCTTCCTCCTTGCAAGTTTCGGCCAAGCTCCTCTCCTTGAGATGAAGAATTTCGGTCACACCACCAAACTCCAAGGGATGCTAGAAACAAAGCCTCCTTTCTCTCCTTCTCCTCCAAGCAAGATCCGGCCACCACCACAAAGCTCCAAGGGATGATGCCGCCGGCCACCAAAGAAGAAGAAAAGAGGAGAAGAACAAGGACTAGGGTCGGCCACCACCAAGGAAGAGAGGGAGGAAAATATAATAGAGTTGTTCCTCATGAAGGCACCCCTACCCCCTCTTTTATATTCCTTGGTCTTGGCAAATAAGGAAAAATTAAATAAAATCTTCCTTATTTTCTTTGCCATGAAAAGGAAAATTTAATTAATTAAAACCAATTTCTTTTTCTTAAATATCATGGTCGACCACCTCATTGCTCCAAGCAAAGAAAGTTTTAACACAAAATTAAATCTTCCTAATTTGTTTCTAGAAATTTTTAAATAAAAATTTCTCTAATAATTTTTCCCTTCATGGTTGGTTATAAAAGGAATTTTATAAATTAAAATCTCTCTATTAAAACATTTGGATGATTTCCAAAAAGGAAAGTTATCTTTTAAAATTAAAATCTTCCTCTCAATATACAAATCAGGAAAGATATCAAATCTTTTTTTAATCTTTTGTGGAAACTTATAAAAGGAAAAATTTATAATTTTAAAACTCTCTTTTAAATCATGAACATGGTTACAAAAAAGGAATATTTTATCAAAATTAAAATCTTCCTTTTAATCTACAAATAAGGAAAGATATCAAATCTTTTCTTAATCTTTTTGTAGAAAGCTATAAAAGGAAAGACTTATAATTTTAAACTCTCTTTTAAAACCATGGAATCCACATAAGAAAAATTTTAAAAAAATTAAAATCCTTTAAATTTGATGTGGCCGGCCACACCAAGCTTGGGTTCAAGCTAGGGTTGGCCACACAACTTGGCTCATCCTATTTTCTTGGCCGGCCCAAGCTTGCTTGGCCGACCACCTTAGGATATGTATAAAGGTAGGTATAGGTGGGTATAATACTTTATAAAAAAGAGGCTACGATAGGGACCGAGAGGAGGAATTGGTTTTGGTCTCCCGATGAAATTAAGCTTCCTGTGTTTGCCCCGAACACCTAACTTAATTTCATCAATAATAATTCATACCACTAAAGAATTATTATTGAACTACCACACCAATCCCAAATTATATTTTTGGGCTCCTTCTTATTATGAGTGTGTTAGTCTCCCTGTGTTCAAGATGTCGAATGTCCACTAATTAATTGAGTTACTGACAACTCACTTTAATTAATATCTTAGTCCAAGAGTAGTACCACTCAACCTTGTCGTCATGTCGAACTAAGTCCACCTGCAGGGTTTAACATGACAATCCTTATGAGCTCCTTTTGGGGACATTATCAACCTAGATTACTAGGACACAGTTTTCTTCTATAATCAACAACACACTATATAAGTAATATTATTTCCCAACTTATCGAGTCTTTTGATTTATCGAGCTAAATCTCACCCTTTGATAAATTAAATAAATAAATACTAAATATATGTGCTTGATATTATATTAGGATTAAGAGCACACACTTCCATAATAATTAAGGTCTTGTTCTTTTATTAAGTCAGTGTAAAAAGAACTTATCTTAAATGGTCCTGCTCAATACACTTAAAGTGTACTAGTGTAATTTATTAGTCAAGATAAATTAATACCTAATTACACTACGACTATTTCAATGGTTCATTCTTTTCCATCTTAGTCGTGAGCTACTGTTTATAATTTATAAAGAATTAATAACATTATCTTCTATGTGTGACATCACACACCATGGTATCTACAATATAAATTAATTGAGCAACTACACTTAGCATATAAATGTAGACATTTGACCAATGTGATTCTTATTTCTAAAATAAATATTTACAAAAGCTAGACTTTTAGTATACACTCTAACACAATGGTTGTAAATAAAGTCCCACATTAAAAATGCATAGAAAGGATCATGAACTTATAAGGAAAAAATATCTCTATTGATATGAAACCTTTTAGGTAGAGCCCAAAAATAAAATTATGAAGATTTAGTCTCAAAATAGATAATATCATATCATTATGAAGATATCTTAATTATTTTCATCCAACACAGAAGAGCCCCAACAAAGGATGTGGGGAGAAGTCGCATCTCAAGGAAATTATTTTTGGGTTTTTTTTTCAAATTTTTTAAGAAACTCTTCTTATTTTCTTATCGCATATTGCTCGATAGTAATGACAAATACAATTAACTTGAAGCGACCCAATGGAAAATTTGAGTTTATTTTACTTGATTGCTAATGTTGAGTAAAAATTCAATTTATCCAAATTTTATCATAACATTCTAGTCCATAGAGAATCAAAGTGAATTTCTCTAAAACAAATTCATATTCTTATTATTTTCCTTCATGTTTTAGGCTTATGACTGTGTTTATCAATTGCTTATCATATATGACTAATCTATTTATAAATTTTAATTAGCTAAAGCATTCACTTGAATTATGAAAATGATGAATAATTTTCTTTGTTGATCTCTATTCTCTTACAGGTGCCATAGACATTTTTAGAAAAATGAATCTAGGTGAATTGGACATGGGAGATTATCTTGGTAAATAATCTTACAGTGTACATTTTGTTTGATTATATACATGTTTTGTTTAATTCCTCATTATGTTTCCACTAGTCTTCCCTTTTTGATGCCTTTTCTTTTTTATGCACCTATTTGTGCAATCTTTTCTGCTATAGATTCTGTTTGCATGCACTTTGCGTGTTCTCATCTCTAGCATATTATGTAAGTGACTTTGTCTTAGCCAACTAATGTTTACTTTATAGCTTTGTGTTTGGTGAAGTTGTTAATGATGCTACATCAATGGTACTTTTTAATGTGATTCAAAAATTTGATCTAGTTCGTGTTGATTTCATTGTAGTGTTGCAGTTTGTTGCAAACTTCTTTTATCTATTTTTAGCAAGTACCTTGCTTGGGATAGTTGTAAGTTCTGATCCAATTTACTATGGATGTATTTATTATGTTATAGTTTTTCTAATATTTTAACTATCTTTGCAGGCAGGATTGCTGAGTGCTTACATTATTAAACAGTTACATTTTGGAAGGTATGAAAATACATCAACCATTTTTCTTTTGGTCTCTACATTTTCCTCTTTGCAGTGAACCCCTCTCCTCTCTTAAACAGTAATTAACAAGTCTTATTTTTAGGAATACTTTGAAATGAACTATGATTTAATGAAATATTGTGGATGTATTTAGGATTGTCGTGTTTGATATATTTTGTGGATTCAAATAGTTAATCAATTATGATTCATCACGTCCTTGAGCTTGCAAAAAAATAGTCAACCATGTGTTAGAAAATATAAGTATACATTATTATATTAAAAAATCATATGAAATTTGAGTTAGCTCTTTATTATCCCATTTTTACTTATGAGAATAATATGAAATTTGAGTTGGCTCTTTATTATCCCATTTTTACTTATGAGAATAATATGAAATTTGAGTTATCTCTTATTATTTGTAGAAAGAAATAGAAGAGTGTTTACCCGAATCTCACAACACAACTAACATTGTAGATAATGTAATCAGTATTGTATTTAGCAAGGAAGCTCGAGGTAGAGTGCATAAAATGTGCTTTGGAGTTGTACAATCGAAAGTCATATACCTTTTTTGTTGTAGAAAAAATTATGTTACTAAGTGAATTTTTTGATACTATTTTGGATTGTTTTGTTTTACTAAGTGAATGATTGCTACTAAGTCAATTATTGTCTTACTTAAGTGTGATGTAATGTTTATGAGTGCATATGGTTATATAATTGGTTGAGTTTTTATTTTATAATTATGTGTATCACATTATAATTGTATGTGATATGTATATGGTGTTTTAATTTGTGCGATATTTGATTGATTGTAACAACAACGATAACCGCAGCACATACTAGGATTGCTATTAACCGCAGCCGGTGCATGTCGCGATTGCTATTAATCGCAGTATGCGTTGTGCACTGCAATTGCTATTAACCATAGCATGCATCGCGTGCCACGATTTCTATTTATCGCAGCATACGTCACGCACTGTGATTGCTATTAATCGCAACATGCAAATGTACGCTGCGAATGCTCTTAATTGTAGCGCACATCAGCGTGATGTCGATGTGTTAGAACTTTTAACAGTTTTGAGTTGTGCAATGTGCGATGCACACTGCGGATAAAGTAATTGAGTGCTGTAAAAAGTCATATTTGTTGTAATGATTGTACATTCTCTCATTTATGAAAAACTTTGAAAAAACTTTAATTAGCATCCAATGATACTCTTCATGTGTTTAATATATTAAATAATTGGACTATTGAACCATTGGATTGGTTTGGATTGGATTGTGATAGTTACAAGACATGATCTATTATAATGGTTAGCTTAGGAATCTTAAAAATATGGTCACCCCTATCTTCTATTTTCAGACTTTTCTTGTTAGTATTGTATTTAATATCCACCATTCACCATAAGTTTGAAAATTCAATATGTATTATTCATGAATTAAATCAAATCATGAATAATCATTAGATGGGGAATTCAATATCTTATTCAAGCACTCCATCATCAACAAAAGAGTTATGGTGAAGCGAGTTTAAGATATAAATGATTCATTTTAGTTCTAAAATAAAATTAAATATATATACTCAATTATTTTATTTTCTATTCAGTGAACATTTTAAGTGGGACCCTATCTATGAATTAGAAATTAAGAAGATTTTTAAGAAAAAAAATATGACGATCACATTCGCCATACTCTGAATGATACTAAACAAAAGGGAAAAAGTCACTTTGTATCACAGAGGATAATTGGACTAAGATTAACAATTTTTGGACAACCAACGAAAGCAAACAATGGAACCAATAAAATAGATAAAATCAATCTTCTAATTATGGAGACTCATCTACGACATATGCAAGAGGTTCAATTAATATCGATGAGTATAGACGCAGAATAATAAATTTCTTACTCTCCTAATATTTTTTTAACTTTTCCAATAATTTTTTAATTTGCAACTATTTCATTATTTCTAATCATATTTTTTTAGACCACAAATATAGAGAAAGAACCTTCATTCATAGAAACTTTCACAAAAACTATTAAAAAAAGACATGTTTTGGAGTGGAACTAGAGATAAAACAATGAAATTTTGGAGTAATAAAAATATATGTATTTCTAAATTATTGTTACAATAAATTTATTTTAATTTTGTAATTACAATATAGGAGAAATATGATTGCTCGAGATTGCATAGAGGAGTTCATGTGCTAGTGAGGAAATCAAGTCATCTATCGGTAATAATTTAGATTTATGGCTAGAGGCTAGTGGGGGATAGAAAAGAGGAAGGATATTTGGAATGAGTTCTTTAAGTAAAAATCATAAAGTTTCCTATAAATCCTTTTCCACCCCAACAACAATCAGACTTAGATCAATACCTTGACTGAAGAAGTTTCACATTTGAAGGGCATAATATTAGAAAGAGATGAAGAAAGGAGAGCTAGAGATGAAGAAATGAGATCTAGAGATCGAAGAAATTAGAGCTATGCGTAACAACAAGATTTTATTATGAAATATCTTCAGTTAAGTTCTGCTCAAAGTCATATTCCTTCTGATTTCGATGATAATGGTGGTGACGGTAATAGTGGTGATGACGATGATTGCAACGACGATGATGGTGGTGATGGATCTTCATGTATGAATATTATTTATCTCATAATTAGTATTTTTGAACATTAATTATTTGATTGTAAACATTTATTTTTTATTTTTTATTAATATTGTTAATTTATTTCAAAGAGTATTGGTGAGACAAAATAAAAATAAATGTCAGAGTAAGTAAATATTAATTTTTAATTTATATATAGTAATTTTTTTCTTGGCAATCAATGATTTTGTTTTTTTTTATTTTGATATAGGAAAAAAGAATATTGGAAGATGGAGAAGAAAGTGCATATTTTAGAAAAAAAACATTATGATTTGGTGATATATGGATATTAGATATTTGTTGATATATGGATTGTATGGATATTACATATTTTGTGATGTTTGAATTTAATGTATGAATTGTTATTTGGTTTAATGTATAGTTTTATTTTGTTAGATATGATATGTTGGATAGGATGTGTATAGATTTGATATATAATTTGATAATTTTTTTTTTTGTATTAATCAGATCCAATGCAAAAAAATAATTATTTCTGGATAATTTTTTTTTACATTTTGTGATGAATTTAGCGATGAAAAATTATAATCGCAAATATATTGTAATGTATAAAAAAACTACGACAATCTATGACGAATTTAGGGATTTGTCGTAGATTCTGTAATGAATTTTAAGATTCATCACAGATTTTTACGATGAATTTCTAATTTGGTCGCAGATTTCTACGATGAAATTCTAAATTTATCACAGTTTTTTACAATGAATTTTATTATTCATCACATATTCTGCGACAATTTTCATGATTTGTCACATATTTCGGCAACGATTTTTGAAGTTCGTCTCATAAATCAACGATGAATTTAGAATTTCATCGTAAAAATCGACAACGTATTTGAAAATTCGTTAGAAAATCTAAAAAAATAAAATATCGCAAATCTGTATTTCTAAATTTTATGACGATTTTATTTTCTTTATAAATTTTCAACTAATTTTGCAACAAAACTAAAATTTGTTGTAAAATTTACAAGGAATATCTTATTTTCGTCATAAAATTTGGCGATGATTTTTCTGCTACCAAAATTTTTCATTGCAGATATCGTCACAACTTTTTTTTACAATAAATATTTTTTTTGAAATTCGTCACAAAAACCTTTTTTTAGTGTATATTCTAGATATATGTATATATATTCAGATTCTTATTAATTATTTGATTAATATTGAGGTAGTTTTTGAAT
The DNA here is from genome assembly GCF_018446385.1 of Zingiber officinale. Classification (NCBI taxonomy): domain Eukaryota; kingdom Viridiplantae; phylum Streptophyta; class Magnoliopsida; order Zingiberales; family Zingiberaceae; genus Zingiber; species Zingiber officinale. The sequence goes on from NC_055986.1 coordinate 56,397,283, forward strand.
TTGCACCATTCCTTTCGATATATTATGCTTATCATCCTCGCTTATATATTCTCACTTCCTCCTCCGCGTCTACTGGCGCTGCTGTCGGTACCTCCTTCGTCCGCCTCGGAACCTGCCGCAGAAGCTCGGCCACCTCCTTCATAGTGGGCCGTCTCCCCGGTAAGGCTTCGGCGCAGCGCAATGCGACGACGACGGCGTTCTGGAGCTCGGCGCGGTTGAACTGGCCAAGGAGCCTGGGGTCGGCCAGGCGGTCCCAGGCGCCGCGCTCGGCGAGAGGAGTGGCCCAGTCGGCAATGTCGCGATTGGTGCCGCCTGGGAGCTTCTCTATAGGGCGTCTCGCGGTGACGATCTCGAGGAGCAGGACGCCGAAACTGTAGACGTCGCAGCGATGGGAGACCTTGCCGAGCATGGCATACTCCGGGGCGAGGTAGCCGACGGTGCCCTTGACGTTGGTTGTCATCTGGGTGGCACCCTCCGGCACCAGCTTGGCGAAGCCGAAGTCGGCGACCTTAGCGGTGAAGTTGGCGTCGAGGAGGACGTTGCTGGCTTTCACGTCGCGATGGATGATGTGGGGAGTCTCCTCGTGGTGCAAGTACCTGCACCACATGCATCGACCAAAATTTTTATAAGTATACTAAGTTTAAATTAAGTATTACAAGCTAAATTAAATATAGATCTCACAAAAATCACTGATTAAGTACTAGATTTTTAATTAATTATCTTCTTTATTTGGTTGATAGATAAATGAGTTATGCAACAACTAATTAAAAAAAACATTAATAAAGCAATCAAAATTCGATAAAATCCAAGAACTTAATTAAGCACTCAGTTATGATTTTAATGAAATCCTAGGTCGAAAATTCATGAATTATGCATGCATGTCATTCAACCAATTCTGTGATTAACTTAAAACTCGTTCTCAAGTTGTATTAAGCTTATTTGGAGTTATTCAAACTCGGTTTTCTCTCTAAAAGTTAACTAAAACAATATACATAGAGGTATTTGTTGATGTCAGTATGAAAAGACAGTATATATATTTCTCTTAATTTCTCTTACAACAAAAGTTAATCTATTAGATATAGGATAACGGGTTAATTCTCACAATCCAAATTAATCCAACATAATTAAGGGATTGATCGCAAGCTAAAAACAAGCTGAACATGAGTTAATTAATGAAAACTCATCATATAACCAAAACTCAACCTAGAATAATAGCCATAATCTTTAATTTTAGTTCCAGATAGTCATAAGTAAAAAAAAAAAAACTTAATGATTGTGATTCATGAAAATTGAAAAAATTGTTCCTAGAGTTGCCAAACTCCACATTGCTCCTCGTTGCCCATGCTCCTAGTTAATTCCCCTTGCCAGACTTCTAGAACACATGCATTCCCTGTTGGGATCTATAGGCTAAAAATAAAATAAAACATAGCGGAAATTGATCCCTCATCCATATAAATGCATAATTACTCTTGTGACTACTCTAGCAAATAGGATCAATATCTTTGATGAATGAACAATCCTCGAAAGTCAGCTAGTCCAGTTGATCTGAGCGTGATCAGAATGTCCATGCTTCTACGGTATCCATATAAGTATGTCCCTTATTTCGTCTCACCCACCTTTACCTTCTTGTTAGAGATGACTTTTTAAGGTGGTAAAAAGAAAAGGCTAACTCTTCACCTTTTTTGCCCTTTTTAAAGACATGACTATTTAAGATGAAAAGACTAACTCTTCACCTTCTTTGTCCTCTTTAAAGAGATGGCTAACTCTCACCTTCTTTGCCCTCTTTAAAGAAAAGGCTAACTCTTTATCTTCTTTGCCCTCTTTAAAGAGATGACTATTAGTGTTTCTCTTAGTGGGCGGCTCTATAGTCCAAGTCAGAATACAACTCAACATTAGACTCAAGTTAGGTCAGCGACTCAGACGAGTCAGTTGACGAGATAACAAATTCAATTACTGAAAAATTATATGCTACTATTTCTTATTTGACAAAGACTCTAGCTAAATACAAGTCTAAAGTTAATACTTTTCTTAAGGAGGTTAAAGACTAAGGAAAAGACTAACTTAGACTCATTCACTTAGGTTAGTCAAGTTGGAACCTTAACTCAGGTGTCAAAACTTGAGGAAGAGAATTTTAAAAAACCATGTTAGTGAGATAAAATCTACCTTGAACAAGTTCACGTATGGGTCTAAATATTTGAATATGATGATTAGGACCAGACGAGTTGCATAAAACAAGATTGGACTTAGGTTTAACTTGAATCCAAATCATGTTTCTTATCTTATCTTAGTCAAAAGAAATAATAGAAATAAGATTTCTGAGATCCCTAAATCATGCTTAGTTAATCAGGTTAAAAATAATTTCTATTGGAGACCCAAACAACATGTACATGTGATAACTGCTAACATTTTCCATGCTAACCTAATTACTAAATTGAAAATGGTTAGAGCTCCAACTTAGAGGGAGCTAATTTTTGAACTCTTAGATAGGGTCATTTTAAACCATATTTAGAAGTTTATTATTTTCAAATATGATTTTAAAATTACAATATTTTATCTTCATAAATATCTTGTTCAATTCATGTATAAATGGACTTAGCCTACGTTTTAGGATAGACAACATATTCTTATAGATCTAGGCAACCAACATCTCACAAAACACACTAAGGAATAACTTGCTTGTGTTTGAAAATATAGAATGGTGTGAGATGCTTAGAGTTACACCCTCTAAATTTCATATACTTATATTAGTGCATCACATGAATTGGGTTAAAAACTTTTAAATTGATCAAGTTAGAAAATTTTCAGATATTAACAACTCAGTCTTCATAAGATTGAGCTGGAAACTCTTATCTAACATGATCAACCAATTGAAAGCTCCTATCCTATAGATAGTTAAACTCAAAATCAAGTTGGACATTTTAAAAAAGATTTGAAAATTTTATTTTGATAAAAAGTTAGTTATTTTTCATAAAATGTCACTTTCTTATTTTTCACTTCTTTTGAATTTGCCTGTTAACTTTCTTTCAAAATTTGACTCATGTACTTAAGGTAGGAGTGAAGAAACTTAGCTAGAAAAATAAAATTTGAAAAGTCAAAGTTTGAATTCTCGATCAACCAGACACTATACAGGTGATCGGTAATGAATCAACCTACATTCAAACCTCATTGACTAGGTTAGGTGGAAAATCCCAACACGGTCGATCTTATTGTTAGAGTGTATACTAAAAGCCTAGCTTTTATAAATATTTATTTTTGAAATAAAAGAATCATATTGGTCAATATCTACATTTATTTGTTAAATATAATTGTACAATTAATTTATATTGTAGACAACATGGTGTGTGATGTCACACACAGAAGATCATGTTGTCGGTTTTTTATAAATTATAAACAGTTACTCACGACTAAGATGGAAAGGAACAAACCATCGGAATAGTCGTAGTGTAATTAAGTATTAGTTTATCTTGATTAATAAATTACACTGGTACACTCTAAGTGTATTGAGTAGGACCATTTTAGGTAAGTTCTTTTTGTACTAACTTAATAAAAGAACTATACCTTAGTTATTATGGAAGTGTGTGCTCTTAATCCTAATATAATAACAGCACATATATTTAATATTTATTTCTTTGACTTATCAAAGAGTGAGGTTTAGTTCGATAAATCAATATGTCCGATAAGTTGGGAAATGATATTACTTATAGTGTGTGTTGTTGATTATAGAATGAATCTGTATCCTAGTTATGTAGGTTGAGAATGTCGCCAAGAGGAACTTATAAGGATTGTCATGTTAAACCTTGCAGGTGGACTTAGTCCGACATGACAATGAAGTTGAGTGGTACTACTCTTGGAGATAGATATTAATTAAGTGAGTTGTCAGTAACTTACTTAATTAGTGGGCATTCGTTATCTTAAACACAGGGAGACTAACACACTCATGATAAGAAGGAGCCCATAATATAATTTGGGATTGGTGCGGTCGTGCGATAATAACTCTCTAGTGGAATGAGTTATTATCGATGAACTTGAGTTGTGTGTTCGGGGCGAACACGGGATACTCAAGCTCATCGGAAGGTCAAAACCAATTTCTCCTCTAGGTCCCTGTCGTAGCCTCATTAAAGCCTCAAGTCCATCCAAATATAAGTCCATCTTGTTGTCCAAGAAGGGGGTCGGTCAAATACTTGGTGATTAAGCAAGGGCCGGCCACATCCTCTTCTATGGGGGTCGGCCCTATTGTTTGGTGACCAAACAAGTAGGGGGCCGACCACATTAATCAAACAAGGAGGGTTGTTTTAAATTTTTTAAAATCTTCTCTGTGTAGAAAACTATAAGTTTTAAAAGAGAGATTTTAATTTTAAAAACTTTCCTTATTTGAATTAGGCCACATGGTTTAATAGAGAGTTTTAAAAGTTTTAAAACTTTCCTTTTTTAACCATCCTCATGGTTTTAGAAAAAAAGGAAGAGAAGTTTTAAAAATTAAAATTTTCTACTCATGGTAAAAAAGGAAATTTTTGAAGAAAAGTTTTAAATTTTAAAACATGGTTTTAATTTTTTAAAACTTTCCTTTTTTACATCCACTTTAGGAAAGAGAGCTTGTAAATTTTATAAGAGGATTTCTTCTTGTAAAATTTTATAAAATATATATTTCCTTATCCTTTGATGAGGTGGTCGGCCACCTTGCTTGGTGCCCAAGCAAGGGGCCGGCCAATCAAATTAAAACCTCAATCAATCCATGATTGGTGATTGATTCAATCAAGAGGAAAGAAAAGGAAAAATAAAAGGAAAAAGGAAAAACTAGAGGAAGATTTTAATTTTTATAAAAATTCTTCCCTTATTTGCCTTGGCCAAGTAATATAAAAGAAGGGGTGAGGAGGTCTCATGAGACACAATTCTTATTCTCTTGCTTGGTGATCCTCTTGGTGTGGCTGACAAGTTGGAATCACGTACAGAAATTTATCTGTTTGTAGGATATCCTAAGGGAACGAAAGGTGATTTGTTTTATAATCCTAAAAATCAGAAGAGCATTGTTAGCACCAATGCTCGATTTTTAGAAGAAGATTATATAATGAACCATAAGCCCATGAGTGAAATAGTTCTAGAAGAAATAAGAGAGGACACGTCTACTTTAGTACCAACAGTACAAAATGAAGTACCACAAGAAACTGCAACATGTGTCACACATGATACACAACTAGAGACAGTGTCTCATCGTAGTGGGAGGGTTGTTAGCCAACCTGAGAGATTCATGTTTTTGGGAGAGTCTTCGGACTTGATCCCGGGTAAACATGAACCTGATCCCCGTGTATATGACGAAGCACTTCAAGATATAGATGCAGCATCTTGACAAAAGGCAATGAATTCTGAAATAGAGTCTATGTATTCTAATAAGGTCTGAGAGCTTGTAGAACCACCTGATGGTGTAAAAGTCGTTGGATGCAAGTGGATCTATAAAAGAAAAAGAGTGACAGACGGGAAGGTAGAAACCTTCAAAGCAAGGCTTGTTGCGAAAGGGTACACTCAAAAAGAGGGAATCGATTATGAGGAGACTTTTTCGCCGGTAGTCATGCTTAAGTCTATCCGAATACTCTTATTCATTGCCGCTCATATGGATTATGAGATTTGGAAAATGGATGTCAAGACAGCTTTCCTTAATGGAAGTCTTGAAGAAAACATCCATATAAAGCAACCAGAAGGGTTCATTGAAAAGGACAAAGAACATCTAGTGTGCAAGCTCAATCGGTCCATTAATTATGGACTGAAGCAAGTTTCAAGATCTTGGAACATCCGGTTTAACGAAGTAATCCAGTCATATGGATTTATTCAGTGTCCGGATGAGTCTTGTGTATACAAGAAGTGTAACGGAAACGTGGTGGTATTTCTTATACTATACGTAGATGATATTTTGTTAATTGGCAACAATATCAAGGTATTATCGGGCGTAAGGGTATGGTTGTCCAAACAATTTGATATGAAGGACTTAGGAGAATGTGCACACATTCTTGGGATCAAAGTCATAAGGGATCGCAAGAAAAGAATGTTGTGTCTATCTCAAGCTTCATATATAGATACGATCCTTGCTCGTTTTAGCATGCAGAACTCCAAGAAAGGTTTCTTACCTTTTAGGCATGGAGTAGCCTTATCTAAAGAGATGTCTCCGAAGACATCAAAAGATAGAGGAGATGAAGGCAGTTCCTTATGCTTCGGCTGTAGGAAGTCTTTTGTATGCAATGCTGTGTACGAGACCTGATATTTGTTTTGCCATAGGCATGATTAGCAGATATCAGAGTAACCCTGGACAAGGACATTGGGTTGCTGTAAAGCATATATTAAAGTACCTGAGAAGGACTAGAGATTATATGCTAGTCTACCAAGCAGACGATTTGCTCCCTGTGGGTTACATGGATTCGGACTTCCAATCAGATTGGGACAATAGTAAGTCTACGTCAGGCTATGTGTTTACTCTAGGAGGTGGAGCCATTGCATGGAGGGGTGTTAAGAAGAAATGCGTCTCGGACTCAACCTTGGAAGCTGAGTATGTGGCAGCCTCTAAGGCAGCCAAAGAAGTTGTGTGACTCAGGAACTTTCTAATGGACTTAGATGTGATTCCTGGTTTGCCCAAAATCATCATAATTTATTATGATAATAGCGGTGCAGTTGCAAACTCGAAGGAACCATGAGCCCATAAGGCGAGTAAACATATAGAGCGCAAGTACCACCTGATACGAGACATCGTCAAGCGAGGAGAAGTTGTCGTCGCCAAGATTGCATCAGTAGATAACCTGACATATCCTTTCACTAAGGCCCTTCTGGCGAAAGCTTTTGATCGGCATGTGGAGGGGATGGGAATCAGATGTATGGCAGCAGATATGACAGCTTAGTCTTTTAGTATAAGTGGGAGATTGTTAGAGTGTATACTAAAAGCCTAGCTTTCGTAAACATTTATTTTTGAAATAAAAGAATCACATTGGTCAATATCTACATTTATTTGTTAAATGTAATTATTCAATTAATTTATATTGTAGACAACATAGTGTGTGGTGTCACACACAGAAGATCATGTTGCCGGTTCTTTATAAATTATAAACAGTTACTCACGACTAAGATGGAAAGGAACAAACCATCGGAATAGTTGTAGTGTAATTAAATATTAGTTTATCTTGATTAATAAATTACACTGGTACACTCTAAGTGTATTGAGTAGGACCATTTTATGTAAGTTCTTTTTGTACTGACTTAATAAAAGAACTAGACCTTAGTTATTATGTAAGTGTATGCTCTTAATCCTAATATAATAACAAGCACATATATTTAATATTTATTTCTTTGACTTATCAAAGGATGAGGTTTAGCTCGATAAATCAATATGTCTGATAAGTTGGGAAATGATATTACTTATAGTGTGTGTTATTGATTATAGAATGAATCTGTGTCCTAGTTATCTAGGTTGAGAATGTCCCCAAGAGGAACTCATAAGGATTGTCATGTTAAACCCTGCAGGTGGACTTAGTCCGACATGACAATGAAGTTGAGTGGTACTACTCTTGGAGATAGATATTAATTAAGTGAGTTGTCAGTAACTTACTTAATTAGTGGGCATTCGTTATCTTAAACACAGGGAGACTAACACACTCATGATAAGAAGGAGCCCATAATATAATTTGGGATTGGTGCGGTCGTGCGATAATAACTCTCTAGTGGAATGAGTTATTATCGATGAACTTGAGTTGTGTGTTCGGGGCGAACACGGGATACTCAAGCTCATCGGAAGGTCAAAACCAATTTCTCCTCTAGGTCCCTGTCGTAGCCTCATTAAAGCCTCAAGTCCATCCAAATATAAGTCCATCTTGTTGTCCAAGAAGGGGGTCGGTCCAATACTTGGTGATCAAGCAAGGGCCGGCCACATCCTCTTCTATGGGGGTCGGCCCTATTGTTTGGTGACCAAACAAGTAGGGGGCCGACCACATTAATCAAACAAGGAGGGTTGTTTTGAATTTTTTAAAATCTTCTCTTTATAGAAAACTATAAGTTTTAAAAGAGAGATTTTAATTTTAAAAACTTTCCTTATTTGAATTAGGCCACATGGTTTAATAGAGAGTTTTAAAAGTTTTAAAACTTTCCTTTTTTAACCATCCTCATGGTTTTAGAAAAAAAGGAAGAGAAGTTTTAAAAATTAAAATTTTCTACTCATGGTAAAAAAGGAAATTTTTGAAGAAAAGTTTTAAATTTTAAAACATGGTTTTAATTTTTTAAAACTTTCCTTTTTTACATCCACTTTAGGAAAGAGAGCTTGTAAATTTTATAAGAGGATTTCTTCTTGTAAAATTTTATAAATATATATTTCCTTATCCTTTGATGAGGTGGTCGGCCACCTTGCTTGGTGCCCAAGCAAGGGGCCGGCCAATCAAATTAAAACCTCAATTAATCCATGATTGGTGATTGATTCAATCAAGAGGAAAGAAAAGGAAAAATAAAAGGGAAAGGGAAAAACTAGAGGAAGATTTTAATTTTTGTAAAAATTCTTCCCTTATTTGCATTGGGCAAGTAATATAAAAGAAGGGGTGAGGAGACCTCATGAGACACAATTCTTATTCTCTTGCTTGGTGATCCTCTTGGTGTGGCCGACCCTCTCCCTTTCCCTTTGCTCTCTTTTGCTATTTGTTGGTGGTGGCCGAATATTAGAAGAAGGAGAAGAAAGCTTTGGGTGGTGTTCATCTTGGAGGATCGTCACCCATACGACGTCCAAGGCGACGCGAGGAATATGGCAGAAGATCTCGAGGTCATTAGCATACAAAGAGAAGGTATAATTAGCAATTGTTTTCCACATCATGCTAGTTATTTCTTTTTGTAAGAATTCCAAAAACAAGAGGCATTAGATCTAGTATTTCGAATTAGTTTTTTGAGTTTGTGTTTTCTTTGTTTTCGAATTTGTGATTCAATTGTTCTTTTTGGCTAACCTAGAGTTATTTAAGGAAATTAAATATTAGCTTTCCTTAAAAGGCTTTGTCTAGGCGGTGGTGGTTGCTCTCATATCCAAGAAGGTCATGTGCCTCGCCATGTAGTCCTGGAAGCTAATTTTGAAAATTAATATTTAATAGAATTAATAGCGTAGGTGGATTTGAATCAATAGTGTTAAGTTCCGCTTGTGATTCAAATCTAAACCATTAAGAACAGATAAGTTAAATTTGGAATCAATGATGTTAAGTTCCGTCTGCGATTCCTAATTTAACTTCTAAAGAATACAATAGGTTATTTAAGGAAAGGTTCGACACTTATACAAAATTTTTATACAGTGGAACCAGTATGATTTTCCTAGGACTAACCAACACTTATCTCTACTCGGTCTCCCATATTCAAAAAGTCAAATTAATTATGACGGTAAAAATTAGGTATATAGTCACTTGTATGGTTATACGGACAACTGCATGACCTCGAACGGGGGACCTGATTAGATGCAAGAGGTAGACTAAGTACCCACCCGGTCAATTGATAAACCTTCATATAGGCAACCGCAAGAAGCCACCACAAACTCATCCAAAATCTCTTCTTTCCTTCCCTAAAACTTCAATTTTGCTTTTATCTCATGTCCATCTTCGACTCCTAGCTCAAGCTTGAGTCCTCTTCTCTTTCACTGTGGCTCGGAATATTTTTTGTCATTTCAAGTTTTTAATCATTCTTTTACACAAATATTTCTTGCTTATTTGTTTATTATAAATGTTTAGACCTAAACATAGAGAGACGGATACTAGCACCTCTCAGCATCCTTCGACTGATCCTTATTTTCTATCTGAGGACCTTAGGACTAGATATGAGCAGCATACATACATTCCCTTGCATTGTAGATATCTATGTAGGACATTCTTCACAGACCAATGTGCTGGCACACTTGAGATCATAACCCACTATGGTCTGTCCACACTGGTTTATTGCAATCAGGAAGTGAACCTCGATCTCAATACTGAGTTCTATAACAACTTGGATAAGATGGACGATGTTACCTTTACATCTAGAACTGTGGCATTGACATCATTATAACACTTGACCTTATCCGAGACTGAATCGAGATGTGTCCCTTGGCCTCCACATTTTATTATTTTCTTAGTCCCTTATATCTTTTCCTGATCCTCACTTTGATATCACTCTAGACCTTATCTACACACATCTCTTTGGTGGTGAACAGACTTCGACCGTCATCAACTTCAACTCTAAGCAGCTCAAAGTTGATGATTGTGTGTTGTATAAGGTCTTATACTCATGCATCTTGCCTATCAACACCAAAGACCTTGCTACCATTCTACCATTTCACTCCTTTCTCCTATATACTCTCAAACATAGGTTGGACATCAACATTAGTCTGTAGATCTTCATGCGCATCATCCATTACTCTTAACATATCCACTAGTCGTCGAGTTCATATGCTTTACTATCATATTTTGACTTGACTTTTTTACATTGCTAGGGATTGACATTCACCAAGGTGGCACCATACCATTGACTGAGTTTGATTAGATAAGACTTAGGAACTTTACATTAGCTAGGATGGTCCTCAGAGAAAATAGGTTAGTTTGGAAGGACAAGCGGGGTGAGACTCATTCTCTAGGGATTGATAAGATGTTAGTTGTGTTTGACGAGGATCTAGATCACATTCCAACCCAGATACTGGAAACTTTGGCAACTCCACTAACTACAGAGGATCGTTTGATTAGGTTAGAGAGTACAATTATTGATATCCAAGTTGACGTATGAGAGATATTGGGCATGTTGGAATGTATACTAAAAGCCTAGCTTTTTGTAGAATCACATTGGTCAAATGTCTACATTTATATGGTAAGTGTAGTTATTCAATTAATTTATATTGTAGATAACATGGCGTGTGATGTCACACACAGAAGATCATATTATCAGTTCCTTATAAATTATAAACAGTTGCTCATAACCAAGATGGAATGGAACAAACCATTGGAGTGGTTGTAGTGTAATTAGGTATTAGTTTATCTTGACTAATAAATTACACTAGTACACAATGAGTGTATTGAGCAGGACCATTTGAGATAGTTTCTTTTTATACTGACTATATAAAAGAACAAAACCTCTGTTATTATGGAAGTGTGTACTCTTAATCATGATATAATAACAAACATGTATATTTAATATTTATTTCTTTAATTTATTAAAGGGTGTGATTTAGCTCGTTACATCAATAGGCCCGATAAGTTGGGAAATGATATTATTTATATGGTGTGTTGTTGATTATAGAATGAAACTATGTCCTAGTAATCTAGATTGATGATGTCCCCTTGAGGAGCTCATAAGGATTGTCATGTAAACCCTGCAGGTGGACCTAGTCCGGCATGACAATAAGGTTGAGTGGTACCACTCTTGGAGCTAGATATTAATTAAAGTGAGTTATCAGTAACTCATTTAATTAGTGGGCATTCAATATCTTAAACACAGGGAGACTAACACACTCATGATAAGAAGGAGCTCATATAGTAATATGGAATTGGTGCGGTAGTGCAATAATAACTCTTTAGTGCAATGAGATATTATTGATGAACTCGAGTTGGGTGTTCGGGGCGAACATGGGAAGCTCAAGCTCATCGGGAGACCAAAATAAATTCCTTCTCTCGGTCCCTATTGTAGTCTCTTATATAAAGCCTTATATTCACCCAAAGCCTAGCTTCTTAAGGCCCAAGCTAGGGTCGGCCTAGCCTTGCTTGGTGACCAAGCAAGGGGTCGGGAAAGCTAATCTTGGAACCCAAGCTTGGGCCGGCCAAGCCTTCCTTGGTGCCCAAGCAAGGGGCCGGCCACACCATGATTAAGAAGGAATTTTTATTTTTTTGTAATATCTTTCCTTTTATAGAGATCTATAAAAAGGATTTAAAGGGATGATTTTAATATAAAACTTTCCTTATTTAGATCGGTCATAAAAGGAAATAAAAGGGAGTTTTTATTTTGTTAAAAACTTTCCTTTTATATTGGCTATAAAAGAGAGTTTTAAATTTTGAAATCTTTCCTTTTATAAATTTCTACAAAGGAATAAAAGAGAGATTTGAAATCTTTCCTTATTTGTAGTTATCTATAATGTGAAAGAAAGATTTTAATTTTTGTTATAAAACTTTCCTTTATGAAATCATGTTTTTATTTTAAATCTTATCTTTTATAGATATCCATAAAAGGATTTAAAAGAGAGAGATTTTAATTTATAAAACATTCCTTTTATAACTATCCACAAAAGGAATTTTAAAAGAGAGATTTTATTTTTTTTTAAAATCTTTCCTTGCGTGGAGAATAAGCATGTGGCCGGCCATGTCATAGATAAGAAAGGAAGTTTTGTTTTTGTTACAAAACTTTCCTTATTTGCCAAGACCAAAGAATATAAAAGAGAGGGTAGAGGTGCCTCACCTCAGAACAATGCATCTTCTATTCCTCTCCTCTCTTCCTTGGTGGTGGCCGACCCTTACTCTTTCTCTCTTCTCATTTGTTTTCCTTCTTGGTGGTCGGCGGCATATTGGTGTAGAGATCCATTGATAGCCGGTTGCTTGAAGGAGAAGAAGAAGAGAAGGAGGTTCTCTTGTCTAGCATCCCTTGGAGGAAAGTTAGTGGCCGAACTTCATCATCTCTTAGAGAAAGTTGGTGGCCGAAACTTGGAAGGAAGAAGAAGGTTTTGGTGAAGTCTCATCTTGGTAGATCGTCGCTCACACGACGTCCAAAATAAGAAGAGGAATACAATAGAAGATCGTGTTAGTTAGAGCCCTAGAGCCAATCATTTGATGATTGTTGTATGGACTCATTGTATCATATTCTTCTATATATAAATAAATACATTTGTTTTTGGTTATTATACTTACTTGTATTAGTGTCAAATAACTAAGTATAATAGCGTCCTTGAGTAGAAGGTTCTTACCTATATCAATCGATTGGTTGAATCGATAGTGAGATGATATAGGGAACACTACTCTTAATCATTCCTAGTTGAGTATTAACATTCAAGGACAATGTTAATGTGATGAGACTAGCATGTAGGTCAACTCGATGACTTGATCTCACAAGTCATGGATATGGAGATATCAAGTTGACACATGGGTATGCATTAGAGAATGTATACTGAATGACTCGCCATGAGAAAGTATCATGGATCCTTATATGAGTGTCATATACTTTCTCATGTGGCTATTAGTATGACTACTAGTCCTTGGACCTGAAGTCACCATGGTTCCCTACATAAGGAGTTATGTACTTTGGTTTCGTCAAACGTCACCCATAACAGGGTGGACTATAAAGGCGATTACTGGGTTTGTAACAAATTATGTGGAGGGATGTGAGTGATGTAGATGGGAATCGGGGTTTCCGCAACGGATCTGATGGCTTGGGAATCGGGGTTTCCGCAATGCAAAAAAACGGTTTTTGCGGCCCGAAAATCCCAACAGTGGTATCAGAGCCACGTGCTAAGTCTTGTACGAGTTTAATTTGTATTTTTATGAAAAATATCAGTTCTGTAATATTCTGTGAATTTCCTATTTTTATAGTTTTTATGGGTATTTTTCTCATAGAAGCGAAGCACAAATGTTTAGATACTTGTAGGCTTCGGCTACCGAGAAGATTTTTCTGAAACGACAAGGTTTCGCCCCAAAACTTTTTGGGACAACAGGCTAAGGCACTGCAGGATCGCTAAGGAACACTCGCGATGGTTATATCACGGGTAGGGGCACTGCCCCTGACCCCGCAAGGGGCTTCGTTCCGCGATTGCGCCCGAAAACTGGCTAAACGGAACCGCCGGGAATTTTACTCATAAAAATTATAAAAATTGTAGTAAAAATTACAGAAAATTATAGAAAATACATAATTTAGAATTATGTATTATTTTGTGATAGTCATGGCCCAAAAGACCCAAATTGGATTTTTTAAAAAAAATATGTTGTAATTCATATTACGGCATGCGCACCGTCATTTGTGTTGTGTGTTGTATACTTGATACGCGACCTGCGCGTCGTGCCTCTCTTTTATTCTTGTTGTAAATTAGTTTAGACTCGAATGTAACTCGAGTTTCAAAATTGTAATGTACAAAATTGGAGCGATGGAAGGTCCACTCGAGACGGAGTTACGAGGAGGGCGCAAGCAACACAAGGTGGTCAAAGGGAGGAGCTTGAGAAGTTGTTAACCCTAGGTTGACCATCCGATCTTCTCATTGGCTTGAGAAGATCGTAGTAGGGCCATGACTAATCACAAATAATTTAATTAATTGTTTGTGTGTGTATATGTGATGCATGCTAGTATAGTAATTAATTAGAGCCTTAACGATTAGATTAGATCTAAATCGTGTACAAGATGCACCCTATCGATTAGATTAGATCTCAATCGCGTCAAGTCAAATGTCTACCATACCGTGATACCTATCACTACCTCGATCACATGTGTTGTTGAATCTGCCAAAGCAGAGCAACACATATTATCTTGGTAGGGTACGGAGGGACAATCTTGGTCCCGCCTATCAACGCATGGGTGAGTGCAACTCAATTAGATTGAGTAACTAGTTAACTCAATTGGATCGAGTTTAACTATAGGCATTTTCCAATGGTTGGTAGATAGGTTAAAATCACATTTATATTAACTCTTGGGCGTATTAGCCAAAGCTAACTCGAGTTTTAATATAAATGCGGATCTTGATCCTATAAACAAAAGTTGCATAGAGATGTAATTGGTAAATTGTTACCTACCGATCATACTAAGTCTTGGGCGATTTAGCCAAAGCTAACTCAAGACGTAGTATGATGTGGATCTTGTCTCACTTGAATTATAGAATTCAGTGGGAGCATCATTTAATTAAAAGGCCTAATTAAATGATTACTAGAATATGATGTTTATTTATTTTCTGCATTTTTCTGTTGTAGATAACCATGACGTCAAACACGAACACCTTCTCTCTGCGTTCTGCCCTTGACAAGGACAAGCTCAACGGAGCAAATTTTCTAGACTGGTATAGGAATATGAGAATAGTTCTTACCCAAGAACGTAAAATGTACGTTCTGGAGCAGCCCATTCCGGAGGCTCCTCCTGCCAATGCCACGCGAGCTGACAAAAATGCTTATAAGAAGCATCAAGATGACGCATTAGATGTGTCCTGTCTTATACTCGCGACCATAAACTCTGAGCTTCAGAAGCAACACGAGTTAATGAGCGCTTATGATATGATTGAACATCTTCGTCAACTTTATCAAGGACAAGCGAGACACGAGAGATTCGAGATCTCTAAAGCACTGTTTCAGTGCAAGATGCAAGACGGGACTCCCGTGGGCCCATATGTACTCAAGATGATTGGGTACATAGAAAACCTATAGAGGTTGGGGTTCCCACTTGGCCAAGAGCTGGCCACTGACCTGATCTTGCAGTCCTTGCCAGATAGCTACAGTCAATTCGTCATGAACTACAACATGAACGAAATTGACAAGCCACTGTCCGAGCTACTTAGCATGTTAAGAACTGCTGAGCTCAACCTTAAGAAGGTTAAGCCCAACTCTGTTCTGATGGTTTAGAAACATAAGGGCAAGGGCAAGCCCAAAGGCAAGGTAAAGTCCCAAGCCAAGGGCAAAGGCAAGGCACTGAAGCCTAAAGGAGGGGTTGCCAAGGATGCTACCTGCTTCCACTGCAGTCAGACCGGGCACTGGAAGAGGAACTGTAAGGTGTACCTGGAAGATCTTAAGAAGAAGCGAAGTGAGACTTCCACTTCAGGTATATATGTTATAGAAGTCAATCTATCTATTTCGTCATCATGGGTATTAGATACCGGATGTGCTTCTCACATTTGTACTAATGTGCAGGCGCTGAGAAATAGCAGGGCATTGACGAAGGGCGAGGTGGACCTACGCGTAGGCAATGGAGCACGGGTTGCTGCTATTGCTGTAGGAACTTATCATCTATCTCTGTCCTCTGGGCTTGTATTAGAATTAGATGAATGTTGTTATGTGCCTGCTTTAACTAAGAACATAATTTTAGTTTCTTGTTTGGACAAGAAAGGTTTCTCTTTTATAATAAAGGACAAATGTTGTTATGTTTATTTAAAAGATATGTTCTATTGTAGTGCACCTCTGATGAACGGACTCTACATTCTAGACCTTGAAAGCTCTATATATAACATAAGTACCAAGAGGTTCAAGTCAAATGACATGAACCAAACCTATCTCTGGCACTGTCGCTTAGGTCATATAAATGACAAGCGCTTATCCCAGCTCCATAAAGATGGTTTGCTGGACTCATTTGATTTTGAATCATATGAGATATGTGAGTCATGCCTACTGGGCAAGATGACCAAGACTCCCTTTAGTGGGCACAGTGAGAGAGCGACTGACTTGTTAGGATTTATACATAGTGATGTATGTGGCCCTTTCAATGTCGCTGCTAGAGGCGGTTATAGGTACTTCATTACATTTACTGATGACTTCAGTAGATATGGTTATGTGTACTTGATGACACATAAGTCTGAATCATTTGAAAAGTTCAAAGAATTCAAGAATGAAGTACAAAACCAGCTTGACAAGAGTATTAAGATACTTCGATCAGATCGAGGTGGTGAATACCTTAGCCATGAGTTTCGTGACTATCTAGCTGAGTGTGGGATCCTATCCCAACTCACTCCTTCTGGAACACCACAATGGAATGGTGTATCTGAAAGGAGGAATCGTACCCTGTTAGATATGGTACGGTCTATGATGAGTCACACAGATCTACCTATATTTCTTTGGGGCTATGCTCTAGACACGGCAGCTTTTATACTCAACTGAGTTCCATCCAAGGTCGTGATAAAGACACCATATAGGATATGGACTGGGAGATATACTCAGGTGTCTTTTATGAGAATTTAGGGTTGTGAGGCTTACGTTAGACGTCAAGTCTCAGACAAACTGGGACCCAAATCTGATAAGTGCTATTTCATTGAATATCCCAAGGAAACTAAGGGATATTACTTCTACATTCCCAGTCAGCACAAGGTAGTTGTGACAAACACTGGGGTATTTCTAGAAAGAGATTTTGTTTCTAGAAAGACTAGTGGGAGTACGTTCAATCTTGAAGAAGTTCAAGATGCGAACAATAGCACTGAAGTCTCGATGGAAGTTGAACGGGAACCACAAAGTGTTGTGGATGATGTTGTTCCATAAGGAGTTGAGGAACAACAACCAGTTCAAGTAGACATACCTCTTCGCAGAACTGATAGGGTACGTCGTCAGCCTGATAGATACTCATTTCTCTTGTCTGACCATGATGACATTGTACTCATAGAGGATGAGCCTACCACCTATCAGGAAGCTGTGATGAGACCAGATTTCTAGAAATGGCTAGAGGCCATGAGATCCGAGATGGAATCCATGTACACCAACCAAGTATGGACTTTGGTTGATCCACCTGAAAGGGTAAAACTCATTGGGTGTAAGTGGGTCTTTAAGAGAAAGACTGACATGGATGAACTTATCTATAAGGGTCGCTTGGTAGCTAAAGGTTTCAAGCAAATTCATGGTATCGACTATGATGAAACTTTTTCTCCAGTAGCGATGTTTAAGTCCATTCGGATCATGCTTGCTATTGCAGCATACCATGACTATGAGATATGACAGATGGATGTCAAAACCATGTTTCTGAATGGAAACCTGCTTGGGGATGTGTACATGACACAACCTGAGGGTTTTGTAGATCCACAACATACTAGCAGAGTATGCAAGCTGCATAGGTCCATTTATGGACTAAAGCAAGCTTGTCGGAGCTGGAATCTTCGATTCGATGATGCAATCAAACAGTTTGGTTTCATCAAGAATGAAGATGAACCTTGTGTCTACAAGAAAGTTGTAGGGGGCATAGTTGTCTTACTCATATTGTATGTGGATGACATACTACTCATTGGGAAAGACATCCCTTTGCTACAGTCTGTCAAGACTTGGCTAGGGACTTGTTTCTCAATGAAGGACTTAAGTGAAGCATCCCACATTCTAGGCATACAGATCTATAGAGATAGATCTAAGAGGTTGCTTGGCCTAACTCAGAGTACATATATTGACAAGGTACTCCTTCGGTTTGCCATGCAGAACTCCAAGAAGGGATTTTTGCCGATGTCACATGGTGTGAGTCTTTTGAAGACTCAATGTCCCTCTTCTAGAGAGGAGAGTGACCGCATGGATCAGACCCCTTATGCCTCAACCATAGGATCTATCATGTACACCATGCTATGTATTCATCCTGATGTCTCGTATGCTTTTGAGCATGATGAGCAGATACCAGTCAGATCCAGGTGAAAGTCACTAGATAGCGGTCAAGAATATTCTTAAGTACTTAAGAAGGACTAAAGAATATTTCTTGATATATGGAGGCGATGACGAGCTAGCTGTAAAGGGTTACAGTGATGTCAGCTTCCAGACCGACCAAGATGATTATCGATCATAGTCAGGGTTCATGTTTTGCATAAATGGTGGTGCTGTGAGCTGGAAGAGTTCAAAGCAGGACACAGTAGCTGATTCTATGATAGAAGCCGAGTATATTGCTGCATCAGAAGCAACAAAGGAGGCAGTTTGGATCCGCAAGTTCATCACTGAACTTGGGGTAGTTCCTAGTATCGTTGACCCTATTGAGCTCTATTGTGACAACATTGGAGCAATTGCGCATGCTAAGGAACCTCGCTCACACCAGCGGACCAAACACATACTACGGCGCTTCCATCTCATTCGAGAGATTATTGAGAGAGGAGATATGAAGATTTGCAGAGTACCCTCAGAGGCTAACATCACAGATCCCTTAACCACGGCTTTGGCACAGAGAAAGTATGATGGTCACACTAGGTCATTAGGGCTTAAAGCTCACACTGATTGACACTAGTGCTAGTGGGAGATTGTTAGTTAGAGCCCTAGAGCCAATCATTTGATGATTGTTGTATGGACTCATTGTATCATATTCTTCTATATATAAATAAAAGTATTTGTTTTTGGTTATTATACTTACTTGTATTAGTGCCAAATAACTAAGTATAATAGCGTCCTTGAGTAGAAGGTTCTTACCTATATCAATCGATTGGTTGAATCGATAGTGAGATGATATAGGGAACACTACTCTTAATCATTCCTAGTCGAGTATTAACATTCAGGGACAATGTTAATGTGACGAGACTAGCATGTAGGTCAACTCGATGACTTGATCTCACAAGTCATGGATATGGAGATATCAAGTTGACACATAGGTATGCATTAGAGAATGTATACTGAATGACCCGCCATGAGAAAGTATCATGGATCATTATATGAGTGTCATATACTTTCTCATGTGGCTATTAGTATGACTACTAGTCCTTGGACCTGAAGTCACCATGGTTCCCTACATAAGGAGTTATGTACTTTGATTTCGTCAAACGTCACCCGTAACTGGGTGGACTATAAAGACGATTACTGGGTATGTAACAAATTATGCGGAGGGATGTGAGTGATGTAGATGAGATCTATCCCTTCTATATGACGGGAGTTACATCGATATTCTTGATAGAGTGAGACCACTAAGTGCATGGCCATGCCCAAATGAGTCAATATGAGATGTTGAGCTCATTTGATTGAGTGAGTCTACTTGGAGTTCAAGATTTAGATTGATTAGAGGATGACACGGTCTATGCCTCACATTGATCAATCTAGATGTCAAGGATAGAAGGACACTTGTCATATTTTGTGAGGAGTCACAATTAGTAGTCACAAGGTGATGTTGGATCTCAACATTCTTGTAACTTGGGTAGTAATGATGTATTGCTAGATACCGCTCATTACTTATGCTTCTAAATGAGTTTAGAAGCATTATTAACGTTACAAGAACCTATAGGGTCACATACAAAGGACAATTAGATGGAGATTAGGTTCATATGATGAACCAAGAGGATTAGATTCATGTGATGAATCAAATTGGATTAAGAGTAATCCTAATTGAACTAATTGAGTTGGACTCAATTTGATTCATGTGTTCAATGAGTCTAATTTAGATTATGACTCATTGAATCAATTTAATTAAATGAATTAGATCCATTATATTAAATTGGTTTGAATCAAATGGTTGTATTTGATCAACTATGGGAGTTATAATGTCAAGTTTGACTTGACTTGAGAGGAAGAGGAAAAGTCAAGTTTGACTTGACTATATGTCATCTCATTTGTGAGTTGGCATTAAGTGGCCAATAATGGTGTTACACATCATTAAGTTTAGCACATGTGTGTGCCACCTCATGGAGGTTACAAATCTCCTCTTTAATGGCCACATTAAATGAGAAAGGAGGTTACACTCCTTAATGTGGCCGGCCACTTATGGTTGAATGAATGGGTTAATTTTTCATTCAAGCCAATTCATTCCTTCTTCTTCCTCTCATTCTCCTCTCCCTCTCCTCCTCCTTGGCCGAACCACCTAAGGTGCTAGCACACCTTTGTTTGGTCTTCTCCACCTAGTTTGTTCGTGTGGATACGCATAGAGGATCGTACACTTGACGATCTCGAGATCCGGCGATCCTTTGGACGAGCGGGATTGCGAAGGGCTTCGCATCAAGGGTAAATCTCTCAACCATGTAGTTCTAGTGTAGATCTAGATGTAAGAAACTCGTACTCATAAAATTTTGTTTTATTTTACTTCGTACGGATCCGGTGATATGGGAATCGGGATTTCCGCAACGCGAAAAAGCGATTTTTGTCGCCCGAAAATCCCAACAGATCGTAAGGTCTATAAGCTACAGAGAAAGGTATAACTAGTTGTCTTATTCCGCATCATACTAATTTTCTTTGTATGGATTTTGAAATACCAAACACAAGAGGCTAACGATTCTAGGTTTCGAATTTATGATTCAATTTTGTGTTTCTTTTGTTTTTTCGATCTTGTGATTCGATTGTTCTTAATGGTTAAACTTAGGGTTACTATAAGGAGATTAAATATTGAATTTCGTTAAAAGGGTTTGTCTAGGAAATGGTGGATGCTCCCATAACCAAGAAGGCCTAGTGCCTCACCATGTTTAACCTGGAAGTCAATTTCTGAAATAAATATTTAATCAAATTTGTAATATGGGTGGATTTGGATTAATAATGTTAAGCATCGTTTACGATCCAAGTCTAAACCTCTAAGAACAGATAAGTTGAATTTGGAATCAATAATGTTAAGTTCTGTTTGCGATTCCAAATTTAATTTCCAAAGAACACAATAGGTTGTAAGGATTGGTTCGGGACTTGTATAAAAATTTTGTACAGGGGAACCAGTACGATATTCCAAGTAGCAACCAACATGGCATAATACGTGCTCACTTTGTAGCCCAACAACCTCGTCCTCCTCCCTCTTCTATGGATGATGATGCGCCTGTTAGGACTTATGGTGTATTTATTTGACTTGTATTTGAGTTATTTTATTTTTGGACTTGAGTTTGACTTGGATTATGCTATTCATTACTACTTATTCCATGTTTGGTTTGCATTACACTTTGACTTAGAATATTGTTTGACTTATTTGACTTATCTCACTATGGTCTGACTTGAATCCATCTACTATTAACTTATCTAAAATTATCTATTTTAATTCTTGCAATATTACACTTGATTATACATGCATTACTTTATTATTTGTCTTATTTGTATTTTAACTCATTTTGATATATGAAAAAATATTACACTTGATTATACATGCATTACTTTATTATTTGTCTTATTTGTATTTTAACTCATTTTGATATATGAAAAATGGGGAGAGACAAAAAAAACAAAAGATAATCTTATTTCAAATTTATTTATTAACTTTATCATTTTAATATCCTTATTGATTAAGGAGGAACAATAATTAAGGAGAAATTATTTTTTCAATTCTTATTTATATATAACTGCACTAACTCTATTTATTTCTTTTATACATTGAATATAAACTTTAAACCTTATATATTATTATTTTTACTAACTTTAACTTAGTTTTCATACTATCAAAAAGGGATAGATTGTTGGTACAGGGTGCACAGCATTTAACCTAGAGTTTTGATATATAACTAATGTTAAAATTAAGTTAGTTGTGATCTAACCAATTGTGTCAAGTTTGCAGGTGCAGATTATTTGACAAGTGTTGAAGTCTTGGTTGCAAACTAGATTGTGACTAAGTCTTAGTGGAACTATCCATCTGAAGTCCTGATGGGAGTCAGGCATGAGCTGAGTCTTGGTTAGAGACCAAGCAACAAATTCTTAGCTGAATGTTAGGTAAATCAACTCCAAGTGATTAAGGGTTGGCAGATAAATTTTTTGTTGAATGCTAAGTGAATCAAGTCCAAGTAATTAAGACTTGGTAGATAAATTTCTAGTCCAATGCTAGGTGAATTAAGTCCTAATGGAGTTAGCTGGAACTGAATGCTTGACAAAATAGTTCAAGTGGAAGTAGTTAGGAGTTGTGGCTTGACACCTCAATCTAGATGAGTCAGCTGGAGGCTGAGAATCTAGACCCAATGTAAGTGCAAGTAACTTTAAATTCTATATTACACTCATTATGTATAACAACTATAGGGAATCATGTTTGACAGTTCCAGGCAACCGAATGAAGTCTGGGAGAGAATAGCCTATGAGAACTCTCAATGAAGGAATTTTGGAGGGTCTAGGTGACCATATTGGGTCAAATAACTAAAGGATACAGGTAATCAGAGCAGCTTCTAAACAACCAAGAGATAACGTTATTAGCAATCTGAGTGAGTTGGGTTAAGATCAGATTTGATCCCTCTCTAGATAACTGAAAGGGGTCTAGTCAATCTGAGGGTTTCGTTAATGTTATTCAACGGATAATAATTGCAATCAAATCAACACTTCTCTAGGCTACTGGGAAGACTCAAGGAGACTAGAGGGGTACTATCAAAAGATTTTTGAGATAAATCTTACAAATTATTCAATCTCTCATTTACACATTCTCTTATATTCATGCTCTTGTGCTCTCTCACCTTTTGTGCTACCATGCACTGTGACTTGCACTTCATTTCTGATTGACAACACATAGAGTAACATCTTTATTTGTTTTAGTGTTGCTATATTTGTTATATTATGCTTACCTTTTTATATTTTTTTCTTGTAAGGTTTCTCCACTTAGGAAAAATTTAGAAATAAGAATTATATTTTACAACTGTTGTATGTATCTATACTTTTGGTTTGATTGATCAGCTATTTGCAAGCTTAACTGTTAGCTAATTTTATTGCTTACTTATATTGTCTTGTTTTACTTAATTGAATCAATTTAAGTATTTTTATTTTCCCTGTGTTGATTCAATTGTTTTACCATCCGCTCTTTTTAAATATGCTTAATACTATTCACCACCCTCTCTAGCGTTGAGTTCAATCCTACATGACTACCATAGTCAAAGCTTCTAAAAAGACTAGAAAAGTAATTTAAAAGTTTTTTTTTTGGGGGGGTGGGGGGGGGGGGGGGGGGATACTTAGTAAGTACCTAGTAAATTCAAGAAGTTTCGATAGGTATTGTAAAATACCGGAAAATAGAGAATAATAATAAGGGAATTTTACGGAATTTTTGGAAATTTTTCGGGAATTTTTCGGAGCTCGTATGGACGAGTTTATGGGGATAAAAGTGGGCCCCAGAAAAGCCTGTTTAGGCTACCCATTTAAGCGAGGAGAAGTTTGATTTTTCTTTTATTTTATTTTCTTTATTTGCTTTCCTCTGTTTCCTCTTCGACGCCGTGTGCCCGAGCCTTGCCCGCGCCTTCTCCTCCAAAGTCCTAACCGCTCGAGGCGGTTCTTCATCCCCTCTCCTCTCCCGAGCCGATCTCCACTTCTCCCCTCTTCTCATCTTCTTCCTCACCGATTCTGTGCTCTAGCCGCCAGCCACCCGAGCCGCACACCGCCGGTCGCTTGTCCTCAGCAAAAGAGCGTGCCGCCGACTGCCTCCTCTTCCTTAGGCCGGCCGAATCTCGACTCCCTCTCCTCTGCCCAACGCTGACCCGATCCATTCTTCATCGCACCGTCGCCGACGAACCTCCTGATTCTCCTCTGCCGCGTCGGCAGCAGTTCTCTTCATCTTTACCCGACGTCGCCCGATTGCTGACCGCCGCCTCCTCTGTGTCCAAACCCTAGCACTGACGTCGCCGACCAGATCATCACAAGAGCTCGCCGGAAAGAAGGATCAGCACCACCATTGCGTCTCTGCCCTAGTGAAGGTAGCCAACTCTTTCCTTTTGCCTAGGTTTCCTCTTGTTGCCGGATTCGAACCCTAGCTCCACTGGGTTTGGTTGTGGTCAGCCTACCAGATAGGAAATTCTTCCTTCTGTAATCTGATATGAATATTTCTGTTGATTCTTTCTTGGCGAATTCAACAGTAGCTTGCGGTGTCTGCAACCAACGGTCTCCAGCAGCGGCTACTCCTTTCGGTGGCACTATCCCTAGGTGTAGATCAACAGCCGCTGTGCATTTAGGTAAGGAGTGGGAATTTTGGTACGTATTGAGATGATGTGGTCTATGGATTAAGCCTTTGCTTAGTTGTAGATCATAGTGTATTTGATTATGTTTTAGATTCATGTGAATTGAGGTTAGGTTTAGAATTAATCTAATGGTATAATTAGGGTTAATGAAGCTAACCCTAGATGGTCGATGGATTAGGAATTTGTTTAGCTATTTGTTTATAATTAAATTAGCTAAACTGTACGATTTACTACAGGACCTTGACGCGAGACGAGTATCTCGACTACCGGTTTGGACTTTTCTTTTGGAGGCGGTACTTTGACTTATGTCTTTTGATATGCATAATAATGTGTTTAACATATAGCAATGATTGTGTTTTCTTTTTGTTTCGGTTGATCACTACATGATCTGATACATGTTGCTTGTTTACTTATTATGCACTACATGTTATTATTTACCTGATCATACATGCTTTAGAGGTAGTGACACAACCATATTATACATTATGTTCAGGACCTAGGGTTTATTTGATTCCCTATCTGATCGGTGTACCTTCCATTTGATACATTGCCCTATGGTACACACTTTGTATTTATTTATATGGTTATTGTTATGCTGTTCATGATATTGCCATGTTTAGTGTCATACATCATCTTGCATGATTGCATGTTGTGCGATTGTCTGCTCCATTATTATTGAGCACATTGCCAGTTACATGTATCTGTACACACCACCACTCATGGGTTAGTGATATATCAGACAGGTGTGTGGCAGTTCTGCTGTTTGGCTCCATTGGTCTGGTGACTCAGCGTGGTAGCCGACAGACAGTTTCGCTCTGTTTGGCTCCGTTGGTTTAGTGTAGCAGCGTGGTAGACGGCAGGCAGTTGGACTTTGTTTGGCTCCGTTGGTCCGCTCATGGATAGTGTGACACAGCGTGGT
This sequence comes from Zingiber officinale, assembly GCF_018446385.1. Classification (NCBI taxonomy): domain Eukaryota; kingdom Viridiplantae; phylum Streptophyta; class Magnoliopsida; order Zingiberales; family Zingiberaceae; genus Zingiber; species Zingiber officinale. The sequence continues at coordinate 56,422,629 of NC_055986.1, forward strand.
AGCCGGCAGAGATTCCTCCCCGTCATCGTGTACCGGGAGATGAGAGCATTGCGCTCCCCCATTTATGATTTGGGGTAGGAGTATGTGTGTACTCCGACAGCATCCCGTCCACTCGGTCACTCATCAGGGGCAGTGATGTCAGAGTGCACGGTTGTCACAGCCCTACCCACTCGGACTCACCATTGTGTGTGAGATGGCTGACTGGCGTCAGGGGTGACCATGTCATTGGCATCATATGCATGATGCATTTATTGCTTGTGTTTGCTAAATTTACTTGCTGCATTTATATGGATGCATATGTTTGACATGCATACAGGATTATGACACCCTCGGTTTGACGACCCTGTTACCTTTATACCTTGGTCCGGGTTAGTACAGCTTTTCTCCTGCATTCCTCAGTTGCATTTACCTTTCTTGTGTCAGGAGACTGTACGCATGATTAGTGCTAGTTGTTATGTTCTTTATTACGCATATCAGTTGTACCTGCTGAGTGTTGGACTCACACCCTCCTCCGTTGCTATTTCAGGTTGATACTGTCAGGAGAGAGTTCCAGTTGCTAGTCCCCTGTAGCCACGAGGCTGTTTATTTATCTTTTGGCTTTATGTACTAGACTATGTTTTGAACTTGTTTTGTTTTGAATACTTTAGATCCTGTATGGATTGCTTTATTTAGTCGATGATTTTCATTCGGATTTGTTTTACTACATGCCTGCCTAGACGACAGAAGAGGTGAGTGGATTTATTCCGTCGGATTTGTGCTTTATGGGTGTAGTGGAGTAGGGTTGTTTTCGAGTCATCGTATTTCTGTTATGTTTGTTTACTACTAAACTGCGTGGTTGTGTCAGCTAGAGGTTGAAAATTGATATAAACTGCGTGGATAGTGTGCTTGTTTGCTTATTAATATTGTTATTATTCCAGCCGCATGTGGCTGAGGTATATGGTGATGTAGTAAAGTTTCAAATTGTCCGCCGTATATGGGAGATGCTGCCGATATTTCTTCGGACAGGGACTCCTCCGGGGCGTGATAGATATTGTATTTCTAGGTGAGTGATTCCTTTATATTAAATGAATATAAAACATTGAAGGTTTCAATAGTTTGTAATTTTGTGTAAATTTTTAAAATTAAGATATATTTTCTTATAATTTTTTTTCTTAATAAATTTTGATATGAATAATGTCGGCATGTTTTTCATGAATTCTTAGTTATAGAATTATTTCTAATTTTTCATTTTGAACTACTAGAAAAATCTTATAGTAGCTGACTAATTTAGATAATTCAATTAACTGATAAATAGTAATTGACTAGAAATATATTTTAGTTGACTAACATAATAAGAAAAATACAATGAAGTTTTAGATACAATTGCAACTTACATCAGCTCATCCTATTGGTTCATAACATTCTAATATACTTAGTAAATATTCAAGTGGTTTTTTAGTGAAAATTATAGGGAGAAATGTTGAGGAAGTAAAGACCTCAGATTAAAGGGAGTTTAAAAGCTGAAGGTTGAACTCTAGACCTCATAAATACAAAATTGAATGAACATTTCTAATGATAAAAAAATTTGGAAAAACTATTAGGAGAGGCTATTGGTAAAGAAAATTATTGGTGATATAACTAAGATAGAGACCCCAAGTTGAGTAGAAGAATTTGTTTAAGGGTACTTAATTAACTTATAGTTTGGAGAGATATGTTTCCTTAAGTGGAAAAAAGACTTTCCTAGATTAAGGAAAAGAGTTAAGAATATGATAAACTCGAGGTTGAGTTTTAAGTAAATTGCCAAAGACAGGAAGAATAGAAGGTAGGAAATCTTTATTTAGATTTTGGTTGGAATGTTAGCTTACGAATCAAGAAATTTGTAGAGAAGTTTTTGATATATGTCAAAGGGAGAAAATGAAAATTTTAAGTTAATAAATCTTCATTTTAGTTTTGTCATTGGGCATGGAAAGTTGGACAAATAAATAAACATAACCTAAAGATATTATCAAACATCAACCAGATAGAAATTATTAGTGTAATTGATCTCTGGTCAAGATTAACAAACTTGGTCAATGTTGACCTTGGTCTATGATTTTGTTATTTGAGAAATATATTTTAATAATATATTTGATGATTAATGGAGATGAGGTGTCAAGTAGGATATTTGACGGTCGGAGAAGTTAGGTACATATATAGAAGTCTAGATAGGCAACAGATGACTAGACGTTTGACAAGTGTTGAAGGTGTGGATGTCCTGGAGGAATGAACTCTATGTAGGTATGGAAGTCCTAGATAAATAAACTCTAGGTAGTAAAAGTTCAAGCAATGAGGTTGGACATGTGGAAGTCTTGATGATGAGTCTGGGCAATGTAAATATGTGGTAGACTGAGGTTGGTTGGATATTGGCCAATAAGTGAAATCCTAGAGATAAAGAGTCTCAATGCACGGGAAATCCTAATATGTTTAAGTCAATCCAATATCAAACATGGTTTAAGTTCAAATAAGTTGAGGTCGACATATACTAATAAATGAAGAAGTCTTAGAGACATGGGATCTCTTGGCATGGTACGGGCTCAACCTTCGTGTGGATGAAGTCAGAGTGGTAGTTCATTGGAGTAGAAGTAGCAACTAATTGATGAATCCAAAATCATAAAATTAGGATTTGGATAGATTCAAGATTTGAGCAATTGAATGATGCTAGAAAATAGTCAAATGATTAAGTAGTCAACTTGATAGTTGACTTGGGCTAAAATGCTAATGAATGGAATCTTTTTATTCGGGGGCCAAATGGCTAAATAATTGACCAGTACATAACAGTTGATTGATGTTTAATGAGTAGTCGATTCATGACACAATTAACAATTATAGTAGAGGATTTGATCAAAAGTTTATCTAGTTCAATCGACTAATGGTAGGTAATAAATTGACTAATGAACCAATTTCAAACGAAACAAGCCACATGTCACGAAGGAGTCAACTACTAATTAGTGAGTAGTCAGCTAATCAACAACAATCAATTGACTAATGGCCTGTCAACAAAAGGATGATCTCATGAAAATTTCAAAAATAATTTTTGTGTTTGGTTCTTGGGAGAGTGTTGTTGTATCTTAAAGCACTCGATAGCACCCTATAGAGATTAAATAGCAAACAACCAAATTCTTTTTCATTTTTGTAATTTTCATTCATATTGTATTATTAAATTTTTATGTGTACTTTTGTCGTTTCTTATATTTGTTATAAAAGAATAAGACTATAAGATATTTCTTCACTTCAAAATGGTGTCCAAAGAAGAGAAATATAATAGTTTTACTCAAAGTGATCCACATATCCTAGGCTATGAAGTAGGAATCAAGTGTTTTACACCGCATAAATTGATTTGTCTTCTCCTACTTAGTGCTTTATGTTTGTTTAGTTTTCAATATTGTCATTAATTGCATACTAACGTATTATAGAAAAACAAAATCGAATGAAAGACAAATTACATGTGTTTATTCATTCCCCTCTAATCATAACACGTGATGGTAAAAGGTGAATACGCTCACCTCTAATACCCCTGCTAATTCGTCCCATGACCAACACGGATGAGGTAAATCACGGATGACTACTAACCTTTAGAATAATGACTAACACATAAGAAAGACATTTACCTCTAATCGCAACACATGTGGCAAAAGGCGAAATTACTCGCCTCCAGCGGCCCCGCCACACCCGACCCAAGACCATCACGAGGGAGGTAAATCACAGCATCTTGAGCGAGCATGTGGCAGGTGGGATGAGTTACATAGGAACCGGGGATTTACGCCCCGACTACCCTGAGTTTCGACCTCATGTGACAAATATCCCACCACATACCAACTCAGCACATGATCCTACAGAAAGGTGTCCTACATTCATTGAAGTTATAATTCATTAGAGAGCTTCTTGGTCTTGAGAGCGCGGTGGTTTACAAATGCCTTGATGAGAAGTCTCCCTAAATTCAAAGGTGCAATGTTGTCTTTGAATGCGTTGGTTGAGACAGAGCAAACTAGTTTCAAATGAAAAGAAGGTAGAAGTTACACTATTTTTACCTTTTTTGACTTCTATTATTTGTTTTCTTTGCTGACTTAAACAGGTTGTGAAACATTTAAAAAAAAAAACAAAAAAGATGGTTAGTCCCTTATAGTTACTTGAGTACAGGTGATCACTTAGATTCATGTAAAGTTAATGGTTTGTTCAAAGTATAAAGTCATGGAAAATCTAGTGACTATTGAAGTGATGTCTTAAAGAAATATCAAAGTTAGAAGTTATTTGGAGAGTAATCTGGGAGAATAAATTTGCAATGTAAATAGTGTATCTATTAAGAAATAAGTTACTTAGAGAGTCTAATACTTATCTAATACTTATAGAAGCCACGTTATACTCCATATTGACTGATGTCAAGTTCCAAGGTTTAATTAGAAAGGAACTACCAATTTATTATTAGAAAATTTAATTGGGAATACAGTTAAAGTTCTATATTAGAAATATATATAAAAAAATTAAGGATTTCGATAGAATTTAAAAACAAATCCATAAAGGGTTAGTCCAAAATAGATAATAGTATACTATTGTTAAAAACATATGAATTCTTTTGATTCTAATAAGTGATATTAGAGTCATAGTCTATATTAAAAAAATGATTAATCAGACTGAGTAACGTCGAGCCTGGGGTGATTGGTCCGGCCCCACGGAAGTTTCTCACCGGCCACCAAGGTAAATCGGGAAGCGCACTTAGTAGCCAGCCCAGAAGCTCAACATCCTTTGATTACACCCCCCCATTTAGAAGAAAAATTCCTGCAAATACGTCGTAGCTAAGGTTCGAACTACGGGTGCCTGGGAGATAACCTGGATGTCCTACCATGACACTATGGCCGCGGGGACATCATGGTCCATACTAGATACTATGAGGAGTGATGATCACAAGAGTAATGATGGTTTTTCGTTTGAAGAGATGATTGTTGGAATATAATCAAAATCTTACATTGAAAATATATGAAAAAATTCCAAGGCCTTTTGAGTTGAATCCAAAAATAAATCTATGAGCAGTTAGGTTCAAAATAGACAATAATATTCTATTGTGGAAATATGTAAATTTTTTTTATCTCATCCTAGGCACCCCCTCTATTGTGGAGATATTTTGAATAAGATTCTATTGTGGATATGTAAATAGTATACTATTGTAAAAATATATGAATTCTTTTGATCCTAATAAGTGTTATTAGAGTCATAGTCCAGACTAGATACTATGTGGAATGATCAGGCCTGAACCATAAGAGTAATGATAATTTTTCATTTGAGGAGATGATTATTGAGAATATAATCAAAGTCTTACATTAAAAATATATGAAAAGATCTCAAGACCTTTTGGGTTGAATCCAAAAATAAATCTACGAGCAGTTAGGTTCAAAATGGACAATAACATTTCATTGTGTAGGTATGTGAATTTTTTTGTCTCATCCTAGGCACCCCCTCCATTACTCGCCTCAATATCTTGTGAAAAGGAAATAAATCAACTGGCCTCTTAGATGAGAAAATTTTATTTCCTAAGAGAATGGATCCTATGAAATTTGAATCTTACATTTATGAACTCAACTACATCCGCAAGGATAATTGATCAAATATGCTCTAAGTGAGTGTGCCAACTAATATTCAAGGTATTGGTCAATATTAAGGAGTTTTTAAAAACCTTTTTTAAAAAATAATTTTTAATAAATACTATTCATCATTGGAAATTCATCAAGTTCTTGAATAAACTCTAATTAATGGAAATTCTAATCAGATCTGCTTTATAAATTTTCTTCCTAAATTAAAGACCAAGTATACACCATTAAATACTTAGAAAAGAAAAGAATTTAATTCTTGAATATTAATTTTAGAAATAAAGTAAGAGAGAGAGAGAGAAAATTGGTCTTTGTGCAAAATAAAAAAATAAAATAAAATAAAAAGAATTGAGAGCATGTTTTGGAAGATACTCACGCAAGTCCTTCGGCGGCTCCAATGGCGATGTGCATCCTCCTAGGCCAATCCAACAGGAGCTCGCCGGAACGGCCCCCGTGCAGGTGGCAGAGCAGACTATGGTTGGGCATATAATCATACACGATCAACCTCTCCTCACCGCCGGCGTGGAACCCCCTTAAACTCAACAGGTTCTTGTGCCGCACCCTCCCCAACACCTCCACCTCCACCGCGAACTCCATCTCCGCCTTCGCCGTCATCGACTTCAGCCTCTTCACGGCAATCTAATACATAAAACAGTCAATCCATATATAAATTAATATAATTAATCCCTCCCAAAACACATACATAAATACACACAACAACAGATAAAAATTAATGGGAAACTATATATGAAAGAAAATTAGATTTAAAGTAGTCGCCTCTTCTCCTTTATGAGTTACTCCCCGGTAAACTGCGCCGAAACCACCCTCTCCGAGCTTGTTCTCCTCGTGGAAGTTTCTGGTCGCAAGCATCAGGTCCCTCAAGGAGTAGATTTCCCATGGATAATCATGTTTCTTCCTCGACCTATTAGACACAAATTTCTTTGCTTAATTTTGAGTTAATTGAAATTGTTGAAACATATATATCGATAAATATAATACGTTAGTTACCTCTGTCCTGTTTCCTGCTTCTCCGGAGAGAAACAGAGGATGCATCTCTGAATCATTATTGATAATGTAATTTAATGTACTGGCGGAGTGGAAAGTGAATAAAGACGATGAAGGGAATAGAAGCTAAGTTAGGAATGCAGGAGACGGAAAGTGAATATATATATTATATATATATATATATATATATATATATATATAATATAAATTATGAGAAGTCAATGGCGGCGAAGGATCTTCTGCGGCGAAGATTCCACCACTAATTTCACACCTCCATTTGTCGTTTTTCAGATCCACATGGTGAGAGTTTTTTACGCTGAAAGGGAACGAAAAAAAATGGCAAGTTATTTTATTCTGATCATTTCTTCTACACGTTAATTCAAAGTTATTTTACACCTAATTTTATTACTAAATGAACTAATAGATATAGATGGTTTGATTAATGAATGGTCCAAAGTTTTCTCGTGTTTAATTATGATTAGCCAATTAGGTATTTTGTTGGCCAGTAAATAATTGAAATAGTTGAGATCATTAATTAATTAATTAATTAATTCAATCTACTCAAGTTGGAATTAATTCAACTCTACCCCCCAAAAAAAATCCTAACTGTAAAATCAACGGAAAAAATTAATGGATGCTCAGTTGATGAATTCGCTACAACTGTCCTCTCTTCTTTGAGGATTCATCTGTGACAAAATGCTTTCTTCACACTCTCAATTTATATATCTTCATCCTATCCTGTTTCATCCTTTGAGTCCTCATCGACAAACCTTTAACTTTCAAGTGCTACTCAATTAGGGTCAACTAGGTCAATATCTTTTCGATGCATATATAATCTTCCACACCAGTCGAATCTGATAGACTCAATTTGATTTAAAGGTTTAGGAATGAGGAAATGAATTTATTCTTAAATCTTGTATTTGATTGATGGTAATGAAATTAAAATTTTGAAATAAAATTCAAAACCTTAAATATTGATGAAATCTAGCTCCTCCTTTGGGTTTTGATGGGAATAGAAATGAGAAATAAGTTTTGGACGAAAATACTCTTAATATATTTATTTAAATTTTCTTCGATATCACTTTTTCTCTTTTTATTCTCTTTTATCGTACTTTCTCACTCTTCATTTTATCATCACACTTTCTCTCTCCTCAATTTCTCCCATCACATACTCTCTCTCCTTATTTTCTCTCATCACACTTTCTTTCTCTTTATTCTCTCCCATCACACTTTTTCTCTCATCATATTTTCTCTCTCCTCATTTGCTCTCATCATGCTTTTCTCCCATCACACCATCTTTCATCATTTTTTTTCTTATACTTTCTCTCTCATCAAACGTTCTCTCTCTCATCACATACTCTCTCCTCATTTTCTCTCATCATACTTTATCTCTTTTCATTCTCTCCCATCACACTTTCTCTCTCATTATATTTTCTCTCTCTTCATCCTCTCTCCTCAATCTCTCCTATCATACACTCTTTCATCTCATTTTCTCTAATCACACTTTTTCTCTCTTTATTCTCTTCTATCATACTTTCTCTCTTTTCATTCTCTTCTATCATATTTTCTCTCTCATCATGCTTTCTCTCCCACCACACTATCTTTCGACTTTTTTTTGTCATTATACTTTTTTCTCTCATCAATCTCTCCCATCACACACTCTCTCCTTATTTTCTCTTATGACACTTTCTCTCTATTCATTCTTTCCCATCATACTTTCTCTCTCATCATATTTTCTCTCTCCTCATCCTCTCTCACCATGTTCTCTTCTATCACTTTCTCTCATATTTAATTTTTTCTCTTATTTTTCTAAAGATAAAAAAGAAAATTTTGATTTATTCCGATAGAAAATATTCAACTAACCAAATATTATTTTTAAGAATGATATTCATGCTCATACTCATTCTCATTCCATAATATTATTATTCCTATTTCCATTTCGATTCCTAGGAAAGAACCAAATGCCACCTAAAATTATATTTGGATGTTTAAACAATATATTTGTTGTTTGGATATATCAAGTATGTTAAGATTAACTTATCCTTAACAATGAAAGAAGTCTAAATGGATTAAAGTTGATTAGGCATTTTGCAAGTGGAAAGTTCAACAAGTGTTGACATTGGAGAAGTTTAACAGAGAGTTGACAGTGAAAATCTAGATAGGTCAAGAAGTACTTGATATGAAAAAATAGTGGAAGTCTAAATAGGATCAGGAGTGTTAGTACTTTGAGTGATTGAGGGGGAGATCTCTAGAACTTCAAGCTGTATAAACCACAGTTGTTTTGATGGGTTGTCAAATTAGTTTAAGTTAGGTCTTGGTATTATTATTGATATGTGTGTCGAAGTTATAAAAAAAGTGCAGGGACTTAGGAGAACACAAAGTACCTGATGGTTTAGGATCTAGTGGACTATAATGAAGGATAGTATGAGACACTCAAGGGATAGAAAAAGACAAGGAGCATTGGATGTTGGTGCAATCATGCCACATATGTGAAGTTTTAATGTTTGACGAGTATTTAAGTTTAGGTAAAAATGTGGATCTTACTTGTGTGACAATTGTATAGGAAAAGTGTCATGTCTCGAGGGTATACTTGTCCGTCAAATCAGACGGTATCCCCTAGTGATAATAAGAAAAATATGATATCAAACTCAAATCAAGCAAAATAAACATTGATGTAATATAAAATCATAACTCATAACAATTAATGCGTATACATGTACATGTAATCATACTAAACTAAACAATTAAATTATTATAAGAAACTCAAAGATTCGACTATGAAATACAACTGTAAACAAAGGCAACGAAAAAACAAATTAAATGACTCGTAAAGGATGAGTCTAACTCGAGTGGGATTAACATCTAGGATCTCTAAGTGACACAACACATCCTCTATTTGCTAACCTGGAGGTCAAAGAAAAATAAAAGGTAGTGAGTACAAAACACTCAATGGGTATAAGAAGATAGTGTATGATACTATTATAAGGAGATCAAACGATGCAGTCTCAGGTAATAATACTTACTATAAAATTAAGAGTATCAATAAAAATTCATCTATTAAACAAACCATAACCACAACGAAATCCTTCTCTGACCTACTCCACCATGTATATCCAATAAATCGAGAATACATACAGTACATCTAAAAATCACCTACATAAACTCAACACATAATAAGCATATAACAAATATATAACATGTCTTGACTGCCTAAACTCATGCTATCACTATCTGGTCTAGTGGGCAGTCAGGGTCACTATCTGCGGGCAAACTCATGGTACCACTATATAGTCTAGTGGGCAGATAGAGTGAGATAGCTATCTAGCTTCTCAGCTACTGATTGCGAGCGAAATTATGCTACCACTATCTGGGTTTAGTGTGTTAGGGTCGATTTGTAGCTGGAGGCACTACAACAAAAACTACAAATGACAACAGATATTATCCGTTGTCGTAGGGTAATAAAACCGTTGTAACTGAGGGTGTTGTAGAATGTATTGCCTTACGACAACGATTTTAAACCCGTTGTCTTTGTAGACATTTGACAACGATTTTTATCCATTGTTGTTTATATGTCCAAAATTTGGCTACGAAGGATACGACAACGTTTTAAAATCGTTGTGGTAGATAATTTCAACAACAGAAATAAACCGTTGTGGTAGACATGTTTTACAACATATATAAACTGTTGTGGTAGATAATATTTGACACGTTTTATTTTTTTTAACAACAGTTTTAATATATTTTACAACGGATAAAACCGTTGTCTTTTATCACTTTTTACAAAAAAAATTCGTTGTGATTTACCTAGTTTTTACAATATTTTTAACTGTTGTCTTTAATGTTCATTAATACCAAACAACCAATCTTATTTTACTATAAGCAAACCACCAATACAAAACTAAATATTTACTACATTAAATCTAAAATAAACATCCATATATAATTCATCTTGTAGCCACATATACAAAAATATACAAAATGAGTTGTTACTCATCAAAATACACATGTTTTCCATTACTCTCCATATACACTAAATCACATGTTTTCCATTTGCAGTTCTCCATATGACTTTTAATTTACAAAATAGTAAGGCAAGCTACATCCTAACAAAGCTCACTTCTTGCATCAAAAAAACTCAAGCCTCACGAATTGGTCGACTTGCAAGAGAAAAGTTTAACAAAACTTATCAAATTCCAGAATTCCAAAAGGAGAATGTAATTAACCAATCTGTAGTGCATAGAAGGCAAAAACAAACCAAATGAAGGAAACAAAAAGAGGTGTTTATTAGAGAATAATAGTACATGGAATCTACTAGGAGCAGTGATACCTAGCTTAGCATAGTTTACTAAATAATTAGCAAAACATGCAGCTAACATTATTTAAGTGAACTATCATCCAAGATCAATAGAATCCATGCAAAACGCATTACATCCATTAACATCTTGAAACAAAATATTCATGCAATTTTCTGTGCCATTTTTCAGATTGCATTACCTTAGAGACCTGGTAGGCACAATATGCTTTTCCATTTTGCAAGTAACAAGTTGCCAGGAGCTGCAAATTGATCTGCAATAAACAGACCCATCACAAAAGCACAAGTGAAAGTAAAAAACATGGGTTCAAAATCTTCCAATTAAAACTTGAACCAAAAGAATTAGATCATCATGATGAGCTATGGTAGGGTGAATTGTTTGTAGAGCTAAAACAATTCCACAAATTCCTCAAAATAGAAATCATATACGCACAGCTTTAATAATTACATAGGACACCTAAAAGAACCAAAGTGTCAATCAAATAAGTGTAGATTAAGAGCTATAACATTCACTACATTCCAGCTGGAAAAATAGATTTTTTATTCCCATTTCATCAATACAAAGAGAAAATCTAACAAATTTAGCTGTAATGCACGTGCAATTCACGGGTAATTTACACTACTCATCCAAGCAAAAGTATATAGAGCAAACTATTAAGAAATCAAACTACAGTATATAGATGTTTTGTATATCAATATACTATGGATCATACACGAAATGCCTTTACCAGCTCTTCATTTCATTATTCTCAAGCAATCACTAACATGCATATAGATTAATATAGTTATGCTTGATGAAGCATCATAATTGTCATTCACGATTGTAAAAAGAAAAAATAATAAATTATAGGAGGAAAAACAAGATGAAGTCATGGCATATAGACGAAAACCATAAGGAGAGTACAAAGAAATTTGTAGAGCAACTCATAAGATACAAAAGGTCATCATCTAACAATTCACAAAGAGATAACTTCCACATTGTCAATCCTTGCATAATTCGGAAACAACTAAATAAGCTACTCACACAACCCAGCCATATTAATTTTAGACCATAAAGAGAGGCAATAAATAAGGGAAATGTCAACTAATTCTGCTCATGGTAGAAATGCAAGAATGAAGTATTGAGCAAAGGAGATAGCTAGCTGTGAATAAACAAATTATTGGCAGTAAGGAATCAAAATCAATAAGTCATGGAGTCACAAATAAAGTGTTCAACCATCTTTTGAAGTCTAGTAGTTTATACCTAGTAATGAATATAGTCTAGTACGCAATCCGCCCATTTGGATCGCACTTCGTCAATTTCTTCATTGGAGTAAATTATTTTCTTGAACTGTTAATAAACCCAGATTAATTTAGTAAAAAAAATCAGTAATGAAGAAGCAAAGTCAAATAAAAGAAATTATTTGAGAAAATTGAGAATATGTCAAATATTACCATTGAGCTAAGTGAATCCATCTCGCCGGTAGCATTTCCTTCAATAATTTCTCTCATAAATTTCATCACATAAAACCCACATTGTTTAGCATCAAGTGTTGATCACCCTATGTTAACAAAAAAATTATCAACGAATAATGCACAATTAAATAGTTTTAAATTAATCACAAGTAAACATATGTGTGTATATATAATATACAAACCTTTACGACTTCCCACATAGACTTCTTTTCCCTTTCCTTTGCTTGTTCTAATTGAACAATTTCAATCTCCTTTGTACAACAAGAGTTGACAAATGAGTAATAAATTAAATTAAATGCTTAATTAAAAAAACAAATATGTACTCACATATCCACTACATATTTCCAGTCCTCATAACGATTGCGATGATTAAGTGAATCGAACAAATAAACCATCTCCTTTGAGGACTGGAACAAATGATTACTTCTTTTTGCAACACTTTTCTTCCTTTGAGGCTTCTACAAATTGCAAATATAAATATGTTAGTAGAAAGTTATATCTCTTATGTTCAGCATCTTTCTGAACAATCCTTTAATTGAGTTTCAATTACCATCAATGTTCTTGTTCATGCATGTAACCTCAATGTACAGATTACATGTGTGTGCTAGCTCTTATATATCTTGTATTACTAAATTGTATCCAACAAATATGTACAACCTTCAATCAAAATCTAAGAAGGTTTGGTTGGAAAAATCCAGCTAAACAACTATGCCAAGCAAATGAGAAAAAAACCAGAAAACCATACACTGACCAAATCAGAAGCTGGAAATTTGTGGTTGTTGAAATGAGTCCTCAAAAATTCCCAATGAAGAATAAATTTGTACTCACAGTGTGGTGGTCGAATGAGTCAAAAATTTACCTCATTTTTCATCACTACCCAACGTGCAGGCCAAGCAAATGCGCCACCAATGGTGTCACATTCATTTGGAATGGGAAAGGGCAACCTTGCTGAATTCTCCACAACCTCATCAATCGAGACGCTCATGCAATTCATGGGTAACGGGACACCATGAAGTAATTTTCCATCCCCATTGGCATGAACAACTGTACCATAGGCCACAATATTGGACTTTGATTCCAGTGGCAGTGCAACTAGCATACCCTAGAAGACAATCAATCATGTCATACATTGATGGACTCATTATTGCAAATAATATTAAGTATCCACAATTAAATACATATATACCTGCAAAAACTCAGTCTTGCTTAAAACTTGCATGTCCTCATCATTCAAAATTTTACTCTTCTCTAGTTTGATCTTATCCTCACTCGTGGTAGGCAACTTCACCGAGCAACTACCTTTCTCCTCAAACTCAAAGTCGCATCCACCCTTTTTGAACATTTCTTCAAGTTTCTGTATGCGTGTATCTTGTTCTACTATCCCTGCACTTTGTTCTGAGATTAGCTTCTTTGCATCTAACAACTCCTTTTGATGATGAAGGATTAAGTCACCATCCTGCAGAGGACTATTCCAGATTTTGGAAACATTAAAATAGATTGTTGGAGTAATATGACCTCCAATCCCCCTAACACGCCCAGCATGTTCTTCAGAATCTAGTGCATTTGTGAGGATATCTTTCCTAGCCCCTTCAAACCGCAGCTTCCCCTCCTTTTTTTGTTGAACGTAATCATCCTAACATGCCTAGACAAACAAAATAGTTACTAACAACAAAATTAATCAATAAAAAATAGTTATTTTTCATGTATCACATACAATCTTTTTTGCTGTAATTTTGAGATCATCGCCTTCAAATTCACCCTCCTTATTGGCTCGTCCTCTCTTCCAAACAATAGCTCGATTTATATCATCATCATTACATAAATCAGATGCCTACATAAAAAATGAATCATGCCCTGTTCCTACAAAATCAGATTCAAAAATAAACCACCAGCTTCAACTACTCACAATTTCGTCAGCGAAACATGCATATCCTTTACAGGACAGCCGATGAGGGTATACGTTCTGCCTTCTTCTATTCTTTTGTTCATCACTTACTCTCTACTTAAAAATTAAAATCAATTAAGTTCACTATCAACATTCAAAATATATATATGTGAACTTTAATGCAAATTGTCTGTGGTGTAGAGAAAAAATAGCAATCTATGGAAGGTTCAAGGAAACAAACAGTTAGAGAACCCTTAGCCTTAGAATTACACAAGGAAACAAGTAATGTTATCTGTTAGAAGTATTGTTATAACAATTATCTCTTCTATTAAGAAACAAAGCAAATGAAAGAGAGATAATGTTATCTAAGCCATTTTTAAAAACATATTGCTTGTTTCTTCGACTTTATGTTATAACAAAAGTAAAGATTTCAGAAAGTAAAAGTATGAACCCTAGCATCGAGTAGATTTGCGTAAGATAAAAACCCCCTAGTATGGGTTTTTTCAGAAGGTGGAGAACTGGAAATTTTAAAACTGATAGCGAATAAATGAATCACACTATGTTAAATAAAGATCCTATTGTAGAACATCAGTTAAGGACCATTAGGACTATCTTCTAAAAATTAAAATCAATTATGAATTTTACCCTGAAGTCGACAGACATGCGAGTTATTACAAAGGAACTCTAATCCTCTTGTGAAATACCATAGCCAATCGGGGGATCTTTCAACTCATCAGGTTTATCTAGCTTGCTGAAAACAAACTTTTGAGTGAGAAAAGCTTTATATTGACGCCATTTATTATTTGCTGAATGTAAACATCCTTTCCTCCAAGTTGGGTCAATATTGTACGTCAACTGTAAAAACACATAAAAAATTTAACAAGCACGTTAAATATAGCATAACCATTCGAGAGCTCATTTAAGTTCTCAAAGCATTCTAACTTACATTCACCGATTCCCATATTAACTCTTTAACATCATTTGGCACCTGCTTCCATGATTTGTAAGTTATTGAGATCTTTTCTCGAATGAGAATGCCAATGTAGCTTTGCATTTCACCCACAAATTCTCCAACTGGCTGTCCAATTTTATTGAAGCTAACATCCTTTTTAATTCCTTGGACCCTTAGCCTAACAAGCCTATCCAAACATGTACGCCCCCTCGATGTTCTTGTTGACTCTGTTTCTGTAGATTTCATTGAAGTTTGACCCTTGCAACTATTGTTAGTGGCAGAATATGAAGAACTTTCTTTAGCCTTCTGAATCCTCAGTAATCTCTTTGCATTAGCTGCCATAGTGTCCACATCCAAATTCTGATGAGAACCCTATTTCCTGCAAAAGGCAGCAACCTGTCAGGCATTTAAATTATAGAGAAAATAAAGCGAGAATGAAGACAAATGACAGTTATATTACAATAAGAATAAATATGTTAACAAAATAGATCAACAAACAAAATTTACACACAGGTTAAACAATAGATTACACTTAATTATTGTCAATCCATGTCCCATCACAGTCTTCACGAATGCATGATGGTTCATTTTCATCTATGTCATCAACGTCCATTGATTCCATTGATATAAACCCTCCTGTGGAACTTGGATAGTGGATTGTAGCATTTTCCAACTCATCACCATTTATGTATTCCATGTGATCCCTAGTAGGAGTGGCAAGTACAACATGCCATGCAGGATCTTGAGGATCTTCAATGTAGAATATCTGCTTTGCTTGACTCCCCAAGATAAAAGAGTCAGATTTAAATCCAATTCTGTTGAGGTTTACCAACGTGAAACCAAGGTCATCAACTTTAATATCGGTATTATTCTCAACCCAATTACATTTAAACATCGGAACTTGAAAATTGTGATAATCGAGTTCCCAAATTTCTTGAATAACTCCATAGAAAGTCATGTCCAACACAATTGGATTTTTGTCCTTCGCACTAGCAACTTGCATTATTTGTGCAACTAAGCTTACTCCTGAGTTTTGAACAGCTCGTGTATCATCGCGCTCTTTTGTATGATACGTAACTCCATCAATCAAATAACTAGAGTACTTCAAACAAGGTCACAAGGGAAGCAATCCCTAGAGTTGACCAAGAAAATGTGACCAAGGCCTCTAAGAAGCCAAACAAGGTCACTAGGAAGGTATCTAGGGAAGTTATCCCTAGTGAATACCTAGAGCATCCAAGGAGCACCAATAGGTTTTGGGTTCCTAGGAGCATTTTCTCTACCCCATAGATGGGTTAGAGAGTGTCAACTCTAAGAAGAAGGGTAGTTAACCCAACTTTGAAGAAATTGACACTCAAGGAGTATTTTCAAAGTTATTATTAACCTTTGAAAATGAAATGGATTTATCATTTACTCTTTGGAAGAGTAAAATGTGCCTAATTCCGGAGATATTGATTTTAATCTTAATTGGCACAATTTGGGAAAACATAAGAAATACCAAGTTGGGATGTTGGTATTTTCTTAGTAATTTAAGGCAAATCTAAGCCTTAATTTAAAAGTGCTACTCTTGTGGAAAAATGAAATATGCCAACATTTGAGGAATATGCTTAATTTCAATTGGTATAAATTAATCAAGAGAATTAGAAATGCCAATTTAGGTTTTGGCATTTTCTTGAAGCACTTTGGGCAATCAAGGTTTAAGTTTTAACTTAGATAAAGTTTAAGGATACTTAGATAGGTAATCTAGGTATTTTATTTATGCTAAACCTTGCCATGATTGTTTGCTCACTATATGCCATGACATCATATTTAGTTTTGTATTTATCATTCATAACTTATGATGAAAAATACAAAAATATCATGTCATGACATACATACATCATGTAGTTATAGGAAATTTTCTTTTGAAAATTAATTCTTTTTTATGTATGTCATAACATTCTCATGCATTATGTTTATTTTCTTAAAATTAAGGACAAATGACATTTATAAACAAGTGGTATCAACAAGTGACATCCTAGGTGGATGTTCAATATCCACAAAATGCCTAGATAGATATGCATGATCCCTAGATTAGGGCAAAACCAAATTTTACATCTCACAAAGACCTATAAGATGACTTGTATGTGTTTTGTGCACATTAGATACAAGTGAGATGTTAGGATGATGAAGAAAGCTCAACATGCTGATTTAGTGCATTTCTTTGAGTTTTAAGTCATCAAAACACATAGTTATGTGTTTTCCCATCATTGGGAAAGCTAATGTACAAGTCATGTGCATTAAGCCCAAGGAACATGGTGGGATATTGGTTTTGAAAATCATTTTAAAATGCCTTTGGAAAACCTTGGTGAAGGCTATCTTTTGATAGTAATCACCATTGAATGGTTAGACACAAACTTGGAAGAAAACACTAAGGTTTTTTCAAGTTTTCAAGTTTGTGTCAATCTTTGAAAATATGAAGTATTTTCTTAGAAAACTATTTTTCCATGATAATATATGCCCTAAGGAATGTCTACATGAATTTTCATGATTTTTCAATTTTTGTAGAATTTTAGGGGAGTTTCTGAAATTCACTGAAATGAATATTCAGTTTTTCAGACCTCCAATATTTCACCCGATTGATTGGAGTGCCTCAATCGATCGGGCGATCGATTGAGAGCAGGCTTCTCACGAACAAAAGCCTTCTGGATCGATCCACCGATCAATCCAGTCCTCCTGAATCGATCAGTGGATTGATTCAAGCTGGTTCAATCGATTGGAACCCAGCTCCAATCGATCGAAGATGCTGATTTTGGCTGGGAAAGCTTATTTTCAGCATTTTGAACCTATTTTAGTCTAGGGAACCATTCCAAACCCCTAAAAATACATGTGTATACATAAAAAGAGTGTTTTCATGTTGAAAACAAGGTTGGATTGGTTGAGGGAGACTAAGTAGAAGTTTACATTGAGGTTGATTCAAATTTTGAACGTTTGAACCTCAGAACTTTTAAATTTGGGTTTCCTAAAGGTTTAGGGATTCCAAGTCATTGTTGGTGCAATGAAAGAAGGTACGACCATGTCTTTAGGGGGAGGTACTCTTTAAAGACATGAAAATTATTTTTCATACACCTTGGAAGGTGGTTAACCTTCTGTCGTGAAAATGCTCAAGGTTGGACATTTGTTTACAATGGAGAGTGGATATCTTCATTGTTTAAGTTATAAATGCTCAAGATTGGGTATTTGTCTACATTGGGGGAGAATGTAGGGGTAAGGATAAATGAAAGTTATAGGACTTTCATTATCGTGTTGATCACAATGAGTGAAGTTGTGAACAACGATGAGTAACTCTTCAGGGGAGAGTTTGTTTTGATGTGTGCCCAAAGATGGGAAATGTTTGTGATGTGTGCTAATAGGGGGAGAATGTAGGGTTTAAGTTAGGTCTTCATTATCTAAGAGGGAGTTTGCCTTCTTAGTGGGAGAATGTAGGGTTTAACTTACGCCTTCATTACCTAGTGGCATGAAGGAAGTTGAGGCTATGGGAATTAGCCTAACTTAAATGAGGTATTATCAAACATCAAAAAGGGAGAGATTATTGGTGCAATATCCCTCAGGTCAAGGTTGACCTGGTTGACCAAGCTTGAGTCTTGGTTTGGGTTTCGATGTTTGACAATATAAGACTTCGATGATATGGACAAGTGCAGGTGCAGTTGTTCATTTGGGGAGATTGTTTGGTGCAATTCCCCTCTGATCAGGGTCTGATCAGGTTGGTTGAAGAGGAGTCAAGTAGGTCAAGGTTGACTAGATACTTGACTGGGAAGCCAGGCAGAGGAAAATCCTGGAGAGTGAAGCCAGGCAGAGGAAAATCCTGGTGAGTGAAGCCAGGTGAAAATCCTAGTGAGTGAAGCTAGGTGAAAGACCTGGTGAGTGAAGCCAGGCAGAAGAGAAATCCTGGTGAGTGAAGCCAGGTGAAAATCCTAGTGAGGAAGCTAGGTGAAAGACCTGGTGAGTGAAGCTAGGCAGAAGAGAAGTCTTAGTGAGTGAAGCTAGGCAGAAGGGAAGTCCTGGTGAGTGAAGTCCGGCACGGGGAAATCCAGATGGGTCAAGGTTGACCAGACATCTGGTGAAAGTCCAAGTAGGTCAAAGGATTGACTGGATACTTGGCATGAGGAAATCTAGATGGGTCAAGGTTGACCAGACATCTGGTGAAAGTCCAAGTAGGTCAAGGGAGTGACCGGATACTTGGCATGATGAAGAAAAGTCCAAGTGGGTCAAAGGGATTGACCGGACACTTGGTGAGGGAGTCCTAGCAGGTCAAGGGTGACCAGATGCTAAGCATGATGAACCAACAGGTCATGGATTGACCGGATGTTGGTTTGGGGGCTTGGGACTTGGTTTTGGGCAAAAACCAATGTCTGGATCGATCAGCCGATCGATTGGCTGATGCCCAATCGATCGGCCGATCGATTGGCTGGTGCCCAATCGATCGGCCGATCGATTGGGAAGGTCCCTGCGACAAGCCTCGAGTGGGCAAGTCGCAGAAGCGCACATAATGCCTCTGGATCGATCAGCCGATTGATCCAGAGCTTCCAATCGATCAGTGGATCGATTGGGAGATGGCGATGTCGCGCGATAAGCCTTGGATCGATCAGCCGATCGATCCAGGCGTATTCCTGAGAGCACAGAGGCGCTCTGGATAGATCAGCTGATCGATCCAAAGCCTCCCCGATCGATTGGGAGCAATCCAATCGATCGGGATCCGACCGTTGGCGTCGTATTTAGCTGCAGGCGTTCGATTCCTTCAGCAGATCTTCTGAGAACTTACACGATTCATCTCCGATCCTTTCTGCGCTTTCAGCTCTTCTCCACAAAGTTTAGATCGCCAGTTCTTGAAGGTTCTTGGAGGCCTTCCAAGTCAAGAGGCGGATCTACAGCTAAGGAAGAAAGCTAGGGTTAGGGTTTTCTATACTCATTGTAAGCTTTTGCTTGTATTTGTGTATCCTTTCCCTTTCTTCTTGTAGTGTGAACTTGTAGGGCTTCTCCACCTTCGGTATTATCGAAAAGGAGTGTTTATTAGTGGAGGTGTGTGTGAGTGTGTGGATCCTTGGACTAGTCACCTCCTTTGGCGGTGGATACCAAGTAAATCTACTTGTTAGCGTTGTGTGTGTTCTTTCTTGTATATTTCCGCTGCACATCTTTGAAGAAACAAGCAACGCCAACCACGAGCACGCGACGAGCTATTCACCCCCTCCCTCTAGCTACATATTCGGTCCCAACAACCGCAAATTCTCCAACTGGCTGTCCAATTTTATTGAAGCTAACATCCTTTTTAATTCCTTGGACCCTTAGCCTAACAAGCCTATCCAAACATGTACGCCCCCTCGATGTTCTTGTTGACTCTGTTTCTGTAGATTTCATTGAAGTTTGACCCTCGCAACTATTGTTAGTGGCAGAATATGAAGAACTTTCTTTAGCCTTCTGAATCCTCAGTAATCTCTTTGCATTAGCTGTCATAGTGTCCACATTCAAATTCTGATGAGAACCCTATTTCCTGCAAAAGGCAGCAACCTGTTAGGCATTTAAATTATAGATAAAATAAAGCGAGAATGAAGACAAATGACAGTTATATTACAATAAGAATAAATATGTTAACAAAATAGATCAACAAACAAAATTTAGACACAGGTTAAACAATATATTACACTTAATTATTGTCAATCCATGTCCCATCACAGTCTTCACGAACGCATGATGGTTCATTTTCATCTATGTCGTCAACGTCCATTGATTCCATTGATATAAACCCTCCTGTGGAACTTGGATAGTGGATTGTAGCATTTTCCAACTCATTACCATTTATATATTCCATGTGATCCCTAGTAGGAGTGGCAAGTACAACATGCCATGCAGGATCTTGAGGATCTTCAATGTAGAATATCTGCTTTGCTTGACTCCCCAAGATAAAAGAGTCAGATTTAAATCCAATTCTGTTGAGGTTTACCAACGTGAAACCAAGGTCATCAACTTTAATACCGGTATTATTCTCAACCCAATTACATTTAAACATTGAAACTTGAAAATTGTGATAATCGAGTTCCCAAATTTCTTGATTAACTCCATAGAAAGTCATGTCCGACACAATTGGATTTTTGTCCTTCGCACTAGCAACTTGCATTGTCTGTGCAACTAAGCTTACTCCTGTGTTTTGAACAGCTCGTGTATCATCGCGCTCTTTTGTATGATACGTAACTCCATCAATCAAATAACTAGAGTACTTCAACACTTGATTGCTAGGTCCGCGTGCTATCCACTTCAATCTTTCTGATATTTGAGAGCTGGAATTGCCAACTGCTCTCACACGATCACGTAGCCAGCCAATAAACGTCCGGTTATGCTCATCTTGTAGCCACTTTTTGGATTTGGCTTTATGAGGAAAGCTTGAGTTAAAAAATTCCAGGTGCTCCCTAATGAACAGATTAGGGATAAGCTAACTAATGGAATACTAATAAGTTAATTAGTAGAACGTAAGAATAGTGCAATAAATATTAATAAGTAAGAGAATTACTCGATATAAGGATCAACGTCAACATCATTTTCAAGACATAACGATGTGCTTGATGCAACTCATCATGACAAGTTGAGTGTAATATTGAGCTAGATAGAGGCCTAGTAAGTTGTACTTGCCGATACCTTAATGGGATCCCAATTGTATGCACACTAGATATGTAATCCGAGCAAAATTCCACAGTCTCTTCAGCAATATAACATTCGGCTATACACCCTTCAGGACGATTGTGATTTCGCACATACCCTTTCAAGATCTTCATGAATCTTTCAAATGGGTACATTTGCCTATATCAAACCGGTCCACACAATTTAACCTCCCGTACAAGATGAACGGTTAAATGAATCATTATATCAAAAAAAGATGGGGGAAAATATTTTTCAAGCAAACACAACACTGTCACAATCTCTCTTTGCAAATCATTCAACTTCGAGACATCTATCACTTTATTACATAGCACGTTGAAGAAGCCACAAAATCGAGTGATAGTATCTCTAACATGTTTAGGCAAGACATCACGGATGACAACTGAAAGTAATTGTTGCATCAAAGTGTGATAGTCGTGTGACTTAAGGCTAATAAGTTTCAAGTCTTTCATCAACACCAAATTTTTAACATTGGATAAATATCCTGTGGGGACCTTTATTCCAAACAAAGATTTGCAAAGTTTTCTTTTCTCATCCTTACTTAGTGTATAACAAGCCGCTGGCAAAAAGGTTCTCTTCTCCCCCATCTTTGGTGCCAAATCAATCCTCAAATTCATCTCCACAAGGTCTAGTCTTGCAGCTACTCCATCCTTTGATTTTCCAGGAATGTCAAGAAAAGTACCGATCAGACTTTCACACACATTTTTTTCAATATGCATTACATCAAGAACATGCCAAACATGTAGATGTTTCCAATAATCAAGTTCAAAGAATATAGATTTCTTTTTCCAGCATGATACAGTTTCGCCTTGCTTTAACTGAAACTTCCCATTTGCTTTTCCCGAACGATAATTAATTCTTTCAACTCGATCCAAAATTTCATGCCCAGTTAATGATTTCGGTGCGGGGTTAAGCTCTGGGTTCCCATTAAATATTTTTTTTTGCCTTCGATAAGGATGATTTGTAGGAAGAAATCTTCTATGGCCTATATAACTCATTTTTCTACTATGCTTCAACCTTGTCGAATATGTTTCTTCACCACAAATAGGACATGCACAATATCCTTTCACAACACAACCTGACATGTTCCCATATGCAGGAAAATCATTTATTGTCCATAGTAAGACAACCCTAAGCAAGAAATTCTCTTCTCGACATCCATCATATGCATCAACACCTATATCCCATAATCTTTTTAAGTCATCGACCAAAGGTGCTAAGTAAACGTCAATATCATTTCCCGGTTGTTTGGGACTTGAAATCAACAAAGTCAGCATCATAAACTTTCTCTTCATACACAACCATGGAGGAAGGTTGTAAATGATCATCACAACTGGCCAACAACTATATGCAGAACTCATCAAACTATGGGGATTGATCTCGTCTGCTGATAAGGCCAATCTAAGCTTTCTAGGTTCAGCAGCAAAATCTGGCCACTTGTGATCCACTACTTTCCAAGCGGGCGCATTAGCCGGATGACGCAAGTAACCGTCAAGTACTCTTTTATCAGCATGCCAAGTTAACTCCTTACATATCTCCTTGTTCCGAAATAATCTTTGAAATCTTGGAATAGGTGGGAGGTACCAAAGGACCTTTGCAGGAACTCCATTTATCGTACCTTTTTTACCCAACTTCCACCTAGACATCCCACATATAGGACAATTAGTCAAATTCTCATGCTCCTTTTGGTATAAGATACAATCATTAGGGCAAGCATGAATTTTCACATAATGCATCCCTAATGCACATAAGATTTTCTTTGCATCATACAATGATGAAGACAATTCATTATCATCAGGAAGCATTTCTCCAAACAAACTTAGTAAATCTGTGAAACTTTTGTCACTCCAACTATATTTTGCCTTCAAGTTATACAATTTCACAAGTGCAGATAACTTTGTAAATTTGGCACACCCCGAATATAAAGGTTTATCAGCATCTTCAAGTAGCTTATGAAATTGGTTTGGATTCTCTGCATAACTATCAAATGCAGCATGTACCATATCAATAGGTTCCTCGCCAAAAGATTTCTGTTTATCTTTCATTGAGTTATTGTATTCAGTCTTTTCACCATGCCAAATCCATTTATGGTATGTTAAATCTATACCATTACAACACAAATGTGCCCTTATAATGTCAATATTTCTCTTCTGTAGATTACCACATCTTGAACATGGGCAAGGTATTTCATTCGGATCAGTAGCATTTCGTAATGCAAATTGCAAGAAAGACTCTACCCCAACCTCATATTCATGTGATAACCTATTCTTTGACATCCAATCTTTGTCCATTTTTTATAACTATCAGCCCGAAACGCGTCAAAACCTACCTTCAAAAAACTATACATCATACAACAAGTTCAAAACACAATCTCAAGTACCAAATAATATAATAAAACATTCAAAGTAATAGAGTAATACTCGACATAAACCAACCGGACAGAAATGTGTTGCGTGATTTTGTGAGAACTAATTAATAAATAAGTGGTGATATTAACAAATCTTGGGTGTACATATATACAAGAGGATCAATTGGAAAGATTATTTGCTAACAAACTCTCACCCTAGTTGTTACAATGCCTCTCAACTTATTTGTTCATGTTATTATCTCAACTCTTGATCTAATCTAATGTTTGCGTTTATGTTACAAAATACATGTGTCATGATCTAATCTAATTATTTTTTTTTAAAAAAATATTCCTTAATAAAATTAAATGAGCATAAATAATAAAGATGACATTAATTAATTATTCAAATAATGAGCAAAAAATAATGAACTTCAGATTATGAAATTCAATAAGAGAACAAGCTATAATTCAATGTGCCGTTGTAAAGGATGTAAAAAGCCTAAACTTGCACTAGATAAGAAAAAAAAACTAAAAATGAGTATGAACGTACAAAAGTGTCAACATATGTCTAAAAAGCCAAAGGAAACAAAATTAAAAGTGTATTGAGCAATTACCACAAGAAAACGACTCCGTTCACATGGAATAGAACAAAAAGCCAAGAAGTTCATGGAAATGGGAAGAACAATCAAACGGGCAATGTGCGAAACAACTATAAACTTCAATCAGTAATCAAAATAAAAAGGAAGGACTTTCTTCATTTCCCTTCTACCAATTTTCTGTTCCCCCAAATTCCATCTTCGTCCATCAAGTGGCAAGTCGTGCAAGACCTAGAAAATCTATCCGAACACACTATTTCGACCAATAAAAGTGAATAACAAATAGAAATTGATGCTTAAAACCAACACCTTCAGAGATCAAACACCACAAACTTTGACATATGAGCAGGCAAATGGCATGATGAAAGAAATCAAAAGCTAAAAATAAGAAGAAAAGAGAATGTTGAGCTTGCAAATACAAGCATAGTGGAATCAAAAGTAGGTTTTGTTTTTTGAGACAAAATTTATGAACGAAGACAAGATCTAGGTTATGAATCTACCTTGACTATGGCTCTAGCACAAATCCAAAGAAGACAAGACCTAGGTTATGAATCGACGGACTAGGAGTGCCACCTTTGCTGAAGAAATACACCTCGTCCGATCAAAAGGTTCCACGAGCGAAAGAAGCAGCAATGGAAGGTCAAAGGGCCTCGTCGAACTCAAAAACCCGCTCACCAGGGAACAAGAGGAGCACACCATCGTGGAGGAAGATCCAGGGGAGGCGTGAAGAGATTGTATGAGGAGAGGGAAAGAAAATTGCCTTAGGTTCGGGAGCGCGAAGGAAAAACACAGCGCCAAAAAGAAAACAGCGAGGGAAAGGAAAACAGTGAGGGGAAGGAAAACAGTGAGGGGGGGGGGGGAAATGACCAAGTTCAATTACAACGATTTTTTCAAAACTATTGTCGTAGTCGCTAAAAACGCGGATAAAGACAATGGTTTATAAAACCGTTGTAAAAAGTGTTGTCGTTTTAAAAAAAAATCGCTCAATGACAACAGTTTTTCCAAAACCGTTGTCTTTTATATTTAATGGGGAGTTCAAAGACAACGGTTTTGGCAAAAACCGTTGTCTTTGAGCAAATACGCAACGCTTTCTCTTAAAATCGTTGTCGTAGGGGTGTTGTCGTTTGTAGTTTTTGTTGTAGTGAGGGGGCTGAATAGCTTGTCGCGCTTCGGTTTCTTGCTTTGATGATGTTGTTGCAGTGGAAAACACTCAAGCAACTCTCACAACACTAACATAAGGGATTTACTTGGTATCCACCTCAAGAAGAGGTGACTAATGCAAGGATCCGGCCCTCACTCACTCATCCACTATGAAAATACTGTTAGAGTGTATACTAAAAGCCTAACTTTTGTAAACATTTATTTTAAAATAAAGAATCACATTGGTAAAAAATGTCTACATTTATATGCTAAGTGTAGTTATTCAATTAATTTATATTGTAGATAACATGGTGTGTGGTGTCACACACAGAAGATCATGTTATCGGTTCTTTATAAATTATAAACAGTAGCTCACGACTAAGATGGATAGGAACAAACCATTGGAATAGCCGTAGTGTAATTTGGTATTAGTTTATCTTAACTATAAAATTACACTAGTACACTCTGAGTGTATTGAGCAGGACCATTTAAGGTAAGTTCTTTTTATACTGATTTAATAAAAGAACAAGACCTTAGTTATTATGGAAGTGTGTGCTCTTAATCCTAATATAATAACAAGCACATATATTTAGTATTTATTTCTTTGACTTATCAAAGGGTGAGATTTAGCTCGATAAATCAATAGGCCTGATAAGTTGAGAAATGATATTACTTATAGTGTGTGTTGTTGATTATAGAAGAAAACTGTGTCCTAGTAATCTAAGTTGATAATGTCCCCAAGAGGAGCTCATAAGGATTGTCATGTTAAACCCTGCAGGTGAACTTAGTCTGTCACGATAATAAGGTTGAGTGGTACTACTCTTGGACTAAAATATTAATTAAAGTGAGTTGTCAGTAACTCAATTAATTAGTGGGCATTCGACATCTTAAACACAGGGAGATTAACACACTCATAATAAGAAGGAGCTCAAAATATAATTTGGGATTGGTGCGGTAGTTCAATAATAATTCTTTAGTGGTATGAATTATTATTGATGAAATTAAATTGGGTGTTCAGGCGAACACGGGAAGTTTAATTTCATCGAGAGACCAAAACCAATTCCTCCTCTCGGTCCCTATCGTAGCCTCTTATGTATAGAGAATTATACCCAACAAATACTCACTTCCTACCCACCCTTAGGTGGTCGGCCAAGCAAGCTTGGGCCAGCCAAAGTCAAGGGCTTGAGCCAAGTTTAATGGCCGGCCATAGCTTGGAGCCCAAGCTTGGTGTGGCCGACCATATATAAAATAAAAGGGATTTTATTTAAAATCTTTCCATATGTGGAAGTCATGGTTTTAAAAGAGAGTTTAAAATTTAAATCTTTTCTTTTATAGCTTTATACAAAAGATTAAGTGAAAGGATTGATATCTTTCCTTATTTGTAGTTAAAAGGAAGATTTTAATTTTTGATAAAACGTTCTTTTTTTTTTGTAACCATCCTCATGATTTAAAAGAGAGTTTTAAAATTAAATCTTTCCTTTTATAGTTTCTATAAAAGATTAAGAAAAGATTAGATATCTTTCCTTATTTGTAGTTAAAAGGAAGATTTTAATTTTGAAGAAAACTTTTCTTTTTGGAAATCATCCACATGTTTTAATAGAGATATTTTAATTTATAAAAGTTTTCTTTTATAACCAACCATGAAGGGAATTTTTAAAAGAGAAATTTTTATTTAAAAATTTTCGGAAAACAAATAAGGAAGTTTTAATTTTTATGTTTAAAACTTGCCTTATTTGGAGCAATTGTTGTGGCCGACCATGATAAGGGTTAAAAGGAATGTTTAATTAAATTTTCCTTATTAACCAATGGCAAGGAAAATAAGGGAATTTTAATTATAATTAAATTTCCTTATATGCCAAGACCAAGGAATATAAAAGAGGGGGGTAGAGATGTCTCACCTCATACAACATATCTTCTATAGTTTCTCCTCTCTTCCTTGGTGTGTGGCCAACCCTATTCTTCTCCTCTTCTCTTCTTCTTTAGTGGCCGGTGCATCCTCTTCTTGGAGTTCTTGTGGTGGCTGGTTCTTGCTAGGAGAAGAAGGAGAGAAAGGAGGCTTTGCTCTTGCATCCCTTGGAGCTTGGTTGGTGGCCGAGACTTGTTTTTTCTTGGAGAAGGTTGCTTGGCCGAAACTTGGAAGAAGGAAGGAGGCTTGGTGGATTCTCATCTCGGTAGATCGTTGCCCACACAATGTCCAAGATAAGAAGAGGAATACGATAGAAGATCAAGAGGTTGTTGCTTACAAAGAAAGGTATAACTAGTAATTGGTTTCCGTATCATACTAGTTTCCTTTGTATGAATTCCAAACACAAGAGGCATATGATTCTAGGTTTTGGATTTGTTTCAAATTTATGTTTCTTTCGATCTTGTGATTCGATTGTTCCTTTTGGTTAAACCTAGGATTACTATAAGGAAATTAATATTAAATTTCGTTGAAAGACTTTGTCTAGGAAGTGGTGGTTGCTCCCATATCCAAGAAGGCCTAGTGCCTCACCATGTTTAACCTGAAAGTCAATTTTTGAAATTAATATTTAATTGAATTTGTAACATAGGTGGATTTGGATCTATAATGTTAAGTATCGTTTGTGATCCAAGTCTAAACCTTTAAGAACAGATAAGTTAAATTTGGAATCAATAATGCTAAGTTCCGTTTGAGATTCCGAATTTAATTTCTAAAGAACATAATAGGATGTTAGGAAAGGTTCAGGACTTATACAAAATTTTTATACAGGAGAACCGGTATGATATTCCCAGTAGCAACCAACAAATACTCCTTCTCGGTAACTACCAAAGGCGGAGAAGCCTTGTATAAACTCTCAATACAACAAGAAGAAAAGAGAAGCTAATATAAATAAAATCTTACAAGATTTACAATGTGAAACCAAAACCCTAGCTTCTTCTTCTTGTATGGAATACCTCTTGATCTTGGAAGTGCAACAACACTTTGCTCCAAGAAGCTTCAAGAACTAGAGGAGAGTTGTAGAGAAACTCGTGTAAGGATCGGGATGAAGTTGGCAAAGGAGTGACGAAGAAATCGCTCGCCAAAGGCTTTAACCCTTGCAATGGTCACATCCCAATCGATCGACTGATTGATTGGGGAGACTGAATCGATCAGCTGATCGATTCAGCCTTTTTCTGTGCTTCTCGCGGTTGCACTAGAAAACTGGCTCCAATCGATTGGCCGATCGATTGGCGGTGCCCAATCGATCAGCTGATCGATTGGAAGCTCCTCTGTGGTCGTGATTTCGCTTTCCAATCGATCGGCTGATCAATTGGACCAACCTTCACTCGAGCACATAACCAATCGATCGACTAATCGATTGGACTACGACCCAATCGATTGGTTGATCGATTGGATCAATTGGACTACGATCCAATCTATTGGTTGATCGATTGACCTCCCTTTGACTTGCTTAAATCAAGTTTAGGATCCCCAATTCCAATATTCGATCAATCGTGACATGTTGAAACTCCTCGTGCCTAGCATCTAGTCAACCTTGACCTACTGGGACTTCTTCACCACGTGTCCGGTCAATCCTTTGACCCACTTGGACTTTTCTCCTCCTACCAAGTGCCCGATCAACCTTGACCCACTTTGACTTACCATCTCATACCAAGTGTCCGGTCCTCCATGACCCACTTGGACTTCCACCAGATGTCCAGTCACCCTTGACCCATATGGATTTCCTCGTGCTAAGTACCCGATCAATTCTTTGACCTACTTGGGCTTCCCAACACCAGGTGCCCGATCAACCTTGACCCACCTGAATTTCCACGTGTCTGGCTTCACTCACCAGGTTTTTCCATCTGCCTAGCTTTTCCCATTGGACTTTTCATCTGCCTAGCTTTTCCCACTGGACTTTTCATCTGCCTAGCTTCACTCATCAGGACTTTTCATATGTCTGGCTTCACTCACTAGGACTTTCAATCTGTCTGGCTTCACTCACCAAGGCTTTCACCTAACTATACTCACTAGGATTTTTCCACTGTCCGGCTTCACTCACCGGGATTTTCACCTACCTAACTTCACTCACTAGGTCTTTCACATGACTTCACTCACCAAGACTTCCCCTTGCCTAACCTCCAGTTAGGACTTTCCCAGTCAAGTATTCCGTCAACCCTTTGACCTACTTGACTCTTCTTCACATTAGACTAGTAAACCTTGACTAGAGGGGAATTACTCCAACAATCTCCCCAATCGGACGATTGCTCCTGCAATCTCCATATATTGTCAAACATTGAAATTCAAATATCAAGACTCAAGCTTGAGTCAACTCAAACTCAGTCAACCTGGTTAACCTTGACCCAGGGATATTGCACCAACATAGTGGGCAGTAAGAGCGTATAAATATACAATGCAATACAGATCAAATAAGTAGTAGCAATCCATCCAAGGAAATGTTCTTCAAGCTACTCTATAGTCCATCCTCACTAGCAAATATGCATGAGTCTAAATAACAAATAAAGTTCTAGTAGGATACTCGATATCCTACACTATGGTATTGCTACCTAAAGAGACCAGTATAAATAACAATAAATGGCGTGGATAGCAACGAGACTACATGGATATCAAATAGACTAAATGTAAGGACAAACAATAAAATATCAACTAAAGAAGCAAATAGAGTGAAGTCAAGGTAAGTAACAACTGCTGTCTAATCAATAAATGACAATAAATAATTATACACTAAGATCAAAAAAATTATAGAAGTCAAAACAATAATTACCCATCTCTTACCCATCTTCAAGTTCGAAGGTTGCATCGATCTTGAATCCTACAAGTACATGATACGAAGCCAATCTAAATACTAGAGTAATCTAGTAACAAACATAATTTAAGTAGATTAATGCTAATTTGCTTTCCTTATTCATTAACCGTCTTAATTAATTAATCAATCAATCTATTAATTCCCTCTTTAATAAATCAACTAATAATTAATACTGCCACCAACTAATAATCCAATTAATCCCTTATTAATTATATCAAATCAATTAGATACATTCGGATCAAATTCAACTAATTACAATTACACATTGTACTCAAGTTTCTCAAAAACCATAGTTTACTCATAAAATGTTTAGCAATCTTGATTAATCAAATAATCATGAATTAACTATTCATTACTCAATTAATTGGTAATCACTCAACTAATCCAAATTAAGTAATCCGTTAAGTGATGTTAATCTAATAACAGCCAAATCTACAAACTTGTTAATTACTTAATTAATCCCTAATCAATACTTATCTTTATTAGTCAATTAATTAAATTCTAAACTAATTACCTAATTAATCCATGTATCATTTATTACTTAATCACAATATTAGTTATTAAATCTATCTAACCATGATTTAATCAATATGCTAATTAATTATTAAGCACTACTTAATTAATCTATTAATTTATCAACCAACAAATCAATTCACTACTAAAATTAACAAAAAGCTTCATCAATGTTACCAAATTTATTTCTCCTTCTTCTTCTTCGGCAGCAGTAGAGGTGGGCTCTTAGCAAAGAGTAGCTGGTGTGGCAGGGGTAGCGTCGGTGGTTGGGGCAGTGGCAGCGATGGCTACCCGCAGCAGTTGGCGAGACACACAATAGCGGCAGTTCTTGATCAACGGCGCTGGCGACGTGGCAAGGAGCATAGCACCGAGTTGTCTTTCGGTGGCAGGCAATGACCGACTATGTGGAAGAAAAGGAATCAACATCAACTCTCGACGAGGAATAAGGAAGGCCAGCGAGGCTGGGGCTACTCACGGTGGTTGCATATGATACTTGTTGGAACCCCAAAATTATTTTGATGTGATCAAACAAGTTAAATTAGGTCCTATTGGTATCTAAGTGTGCAGAAGATTAGAAGCACAGGAAGCCGAGTGGAAGACGCAGCTAGCGAGAAGGACGGCATGGGAGAGAGCCGACGGACTCAGTGCGTCTGAGGGATGAGGTACTGCGGAAGAGTACACCGGTGGATGAGAAGACTGTATGTGATGTTCGAGGGATGAGAAGCTGGAGCGGAAATCTGCTTGAAGAGAAGGTCGGAAATTGGATTCGGCTGAGCCTTATTCTGGATGCCTGAAATCACTCAAGCGAGTGAAGCTGAAACGGAAGATCCGAATCGAGACGAACAACACCGAAGCAGAAGGCCCGGACAAAAAAAGTCAACGGAGTTGACTTTGAGAGTCTGGGTGTCTGGAACCTAACTTTTATCATTATCGACGTCATTACAAGAAAACAAGGCTTCATAGACGAAAAATTTTATCTTTGAAAATCATTTTTCTATCTCTAAAGAATATTTGAGAAGGAATATTTCGTCTCAAAAATCCATTGGTGAAAGCCCCGTAGTTAATTTTGAGACGAAAATTTTTCGTCTCTAATTTCATAAATGAATCAAAAAATCGTTTATGCATCTAATTTTAATTTAATCAATGAAATTAATTTTAAATACAAATTTTGTTTTTAATTTTATTTTGAATCCATAGTTAATTAGTTCGAAATTACATAATAAATATAATGTTATTCTATTTATAAATGCATTTACAATTTTGTTTATAAATTCCGTATCCCGTTTTATTTTAAATCTCAAATATAATTTAATTTATTTATAAATTTATTTACAATTCTATTTATAAATCCATATGTAAATTTGTATTAAAATTTATCACTAAATTTTTATTATATTTTATTTCTATATTTACTGTATAAGAAAAATCATAAATTTCAAATAAATTATAAATATTAAACAACAATTTCTAATCTAAAAGTATCACACAATTAAAGATAAATGAATATTCACATCATTCAACTAAATTGAGCAAGTAATTGATAAAATTTTAAATTCTACCATAAATACTTTAATCTTCATTTCGTCTATCACGAGCTCCTGGGACCAATTCTCATATAAATGATTTGTATATCCCACCTTTTGAATCATCTTACAAACCATCTTCTTTAGATTTTCTTCTCTTTATCTACCTTCCTCGATAAACTTTTCTTCCCTTTGTCTATTTTCCTCGATAAACTTTTCTTCCCTTTGCCTATTTTCCGTGAAAATGAGTTCCATTTCTTTTAGCTTTAAATAATTTCTGAAATTTATTTTCCCTCCTCATCCTATAACAAATAAATACATATAATGGATGTCATTTAATAAATACAATATTGAGATAAATTCACACACTTGTATTTCATTTGGTATGTTGCTAAATTCATGCATTGTATCATGTTGCATACATGCATAATCAAAGTAAATATTATGTAACTGGATGATTTCTTCAATTTGTATACCATTAATAAGAATTATATATATATACTTATCTTGTATTATAAGAGAGTATCATCTCCATATCCTCTCCCCCTTGATCTTCCTTTGCCGAAACCAATATCTTTCCCTCTATTTATATCCTGCATCACATAAATAAATAAAAAAAATGCTTACCTCTTGTCATAAATACAAAAAAATAAATGCACTTACAAAGATTTTAATAACCAATAATACATTCACCTCTTATCATACTTAAGGCGACCTATATATGCATGGCAGATTCATCATGTTGCAAATTTTTTTCTTTAAAGTAAAAATATATATATGCATGGCAGGTTCATCATGTTGCAAATTTTTTTCTTTAAAGTAAAAATATATATATGCATGGCAAGTTCATCATGCACCCTGTATAATGCATACCTCTACTTGCCTACAACTTGATCATAGTAACAAAATTAACATTGAAGATGTAGTCTCTTCTTCAGTCACAGTAAAACCTAAAACTCCTGATACAGTTAAATCAGAAGTGAGAATTGAGATGAGTTTAAAGGAAAAATGATGTTTGACTCTTCAACATTAGAAACTTATGAACTCATATAGTTTTAGCAAACTAAAACTAACAACACATATCAATAAGAACATAAAATTCATAATCAACATCAAAGACTTTAAAATTCCTAACCAATAGAACTTAAATTACTGATACTCATACAATCTGAAAAGTATTTGTTGCAAGTAATTGAAATTGAAATCACTATATAGGAATATGAACCATACTAAAGCTAATAGGTCTGATCAACATCATAAACTTATAAACTGATATAGTTGTCAGCAAACTGAAAGTATGTGGCACAGATTAGAGAATCAACATTGATGACTTTTCAATCAGGATAGGTAGAGGAGATGAAGAAGGGTTGTCGGCGGTAGGAGCTTCTCCCGATCGAGAGAGGGTAAGGTGAGATGGGATGCTGTGAAGGTTGGCTGTGATGAGGGCGGCGGCCGCCGACCTTGGTGGACTGTGGTTGGAGGAGGAAGAAGGGAGGTTCAGGTGTGGGCTTGAGGTGTGCGATCGGGAGGTAGAGAATGAAATGTCGGGATGAAGAAGAAAGGGATAAATAATTAGGACTAATTTTTTAACCCTCGGATCATTTAGATTTGAATCATAAAGATCCATATCTGGATGAAGAGATCCGAGCACTCTAAATCTAGATGAATGGTCAGGATGACGGGATCTGAGTGGATAGATCGAATTGTTTCATATATGTATTAATGAATTTTTTTAAATTTTAAAATTTGAAATAGAATTTTTCCCTTTCATTTTTATAAATAGATTTTTATTTTGGCAAATATAATTGGTTTAGATTTCATTTTTAATATTTATTTTTTTATAAAATTTTATTTGTAAATTTGTTTCTAATTTATTTTAAATTTAGTCTCAATTTGTTTTAATATTATATTTTATTAAAGTTAAATGGATTAGTAATTTCATAGCAAATGTTTGCTTAATTTATATAAATATGAAATAGATTTCTTTTCTATTTAAATTTTTTTGCTATTATTTATATAAATTTGAAAAGAATTATTTTTTTAATTCTATTAAATTTTAAACAAATTTTGTGACCAAAATTATATGATTTCAAATTCTATTTGTAATATGTATTTATGTTTGTTTATAGAAATTTAATTACAACTTCATCTCAAATTCGTTTAAAATTTTGTCACATTTTTTTTTCAAATATTATATTTTATTAAAACGAAACATATTAGTAATTATGTAGCAAATTCGTTTTTAATTTATCTAAACCTGAAACATATTTTAATTGTGTTTAAAATTTTTTTATCAATATTTATATAAATTTGAAACGGGTTATTTTTTGTCTCAATTTTTTATTAAATTTTAAACAAATTTTGTGACAAAAATTATATAGTTTCAAATTTTTTTTGTAATTTGTATTTATTTTTGTTTGTAAAAATTTATTTATAATTTCGTTTCAAATTTGGTTTCAATTTTTTTTCAAATATTATATTTTATTAAAGTGAAACAAATTAGTAATTTTATAGAAATTTCGAATTTAGTTAAATCTGAAATACATTTTAATTTCATTTTTTTTTAATTATCAATATTTATATAAATTTGAAATGGATTATTTTCTATTTCAATTGTTCATTAAATTTTTAATGAATTTTATAACAGAAATTATACCGTTTCAAATTTTGTTTGTAATCTATATTTATTTTTGTTTATAAAAATTTATTTATAGTTTCATCTCAAATTTGTTTCAAATTCTATCTCAATTTTTTTTTTGCAAATATGATATTTTATTAAAGTGAAACGGATTAATAATTCTGTAGCAAATCTGTCTCTAATTTAACAAAATCTGAAACAAATTTTAATTCTGTTTTAAAAATTTATTTATGAAGCCTTGTTTTCTTGTAATGCGTGGGCATTGACCGTTGCGTCAGAGATAGAAATCTATCCCACTCTAGGCACCTGGAACCCTTCCAGGCGCCCCGACCAAGGCTATAAATACAGCCTTGGTCTAGAAGCTAGATATCAACAAGCAATTTGAGTTCCAACACTTGTGCGCTTCACTTTGTTAGTTTAGCTTCATCTTTTTGTGCTTTCACTACTGTAAGAGGCTTCTCTCCCTGTAGGAGATACTTAGTGTGATTCATTTCCTTGGATTAACAACCTCCCTGGTTGTAACCAAGTAAAATCTGTGTGTCTCGTCTTTGAGTTTATTTCTTTATTTTTATTTTATGCAAGTGTTCTTTTAAGTCCGAGAAAGATTTTTTTTTTATTGTGCATGGTCATTCAACCCCCCTTCTAGCCGACCACCAACTCCCAACAAGTGGTATCAGAGCTAGGACGCTTTGGGAGGACTAACCGTGAATCGAAGCACCGAATCAATGGCTAGACCAAGCATCTACTGACCGAATCAATAGCTGGAAAAAGAGAATAGAGGTATTTTTCAAAACCGATTTCGATTTATCATTAATAATAGAATTTGATTTTAAAGCACCTGAGGGCAAGGAAAAGTATCAATGGACGAAGAAGAAACAAGTCGACTACGTGGCAAATGACAAGGCAGAGTTTCATCTGCTAAGCATACTACCGCCACAAGAAGTTAACAAGATCGGAGCTTATGAGTCCGCAAAGGAGCTCTGGGAGAAATTCCTGGAACTACACGTGGAGAAAAGGTAAGCAACTGAGATTCACTAAGGTACACACTTAATGCATTCCCTAGAAATACGAAATGGGCATCATTAGTAGATACCTACTATATCTCTAAGGATCTAGAAACTGTTACCTTAGAAGAGTTATTTTCAACTTTTGAAATCCATGAGTCAAGATGTGCAGATACGAAGAAGGAATTGATGCACAACATTGCCCTTAAGGCAAGGATGGACGAACAAGATTCAGAATCTTCTCTGCAACGAAGAAGGGCGATCAGATGCTACTACTGCAACGAAGAAGGGCACGTCAAAGGCAACTGCCCCAAGCTTAGAAATAAGGACAAAGACAAAGGAAAGAAGCATGTCCAAACGAATAAGTAAAAGACTCAAAAGGCGATGTGGGACGATACGTCGTCTGAATCAGAAGTCGAGGCTTTCTCCAGACTTGCATTAACGGCAAGTAGGGCTATAAACAAGCTGAGCCGAGCCGAGCCGAGCTTTGGGGTGTTCAAGCTTGTTTGATAAGGTAACCAAGCCGAACCGAGCCGAGCTTAAAATGAACCAAGCTTTTGAAATGAGTGTTCAAGCTTGGCTTGGTTTATTTTTTATGAGCTTGAGCTTGTTTAAAGCTTGGCTTGAGCTTGGTTCGTTTAGATGTTATTAAGCTCTCAATTCAAGCTTGACTTGAGCTTGGTTCATTTAGATGTTATCAAGCTCTCAATTCAAGCTTGTTTGATTGTTTGAAATTTTTAGTTGTTTGATTGGTTATTGAACTTGATAATTTAAATTTATTTATTTATTTTATTATATTTTATTATTTATTTAGTATATTGAAAAGAGTTTTATTAATGAATATGGTTCGTGAACATTGTTCATGAACGTTATTCGTGAACATTGTTCATGAACGTTATTCATGAACATTGTTCACGAACGTTGTTCACGACCATTAACGAGCTGAACACATATGTGTTCAAGCTTATTTGTTTAGCTTAACGAGCTATTCAAGCTTGTTTGTTTAATTAATATTATGTATATTGAACGAACATAAACAAGCTCTTACG
The DNA here is from genome assembly GCF_018446385.1 of Zingiber officinale. NCBI lineage: Eukaryota > Viridiplantae > Streptophyta > Magnoliopsida > Zingiberales > Zingiberaceae > Zingiber > Zingiber officinale. The sequence continues at coordinate 56,460,098 of NC_055986.1, forward strand.
AAGCCGAACACCAAGCTTGTTCACGAATGCTTGGTTCATTTACAACCCTAACGGCAAGTCATCAAGAAGATGAACACGAAGCAACCTCGTCCGAAATGAGCATCGAGAGCATCGATGAAGGGGGTGCTACATCGAAAGAAAGCAGCAGTTCAGGGAGAGCTACGGATAACAAAGTCGACAAGGTACGTCAGGTACGATCTCTCCCACCTAACAAGTTGTTTAAATTTGTGAAAGTATTAACCAAAGATTGTTGCAAACTTGAAAAAGAAATTAAAAATTAAAAATTAATTTTAGCAAAATCTTGCCCATTAGAAGAGTTTGACAAAATAAAATTAGAAAATGATATTTTACAAAAAGAAATAAGTAACTTGAAAAATCATGCATGCTCATATAATACAAGTTTTAGAAAATTCAATAACATAAATTGGTATTTTAGATATTACAAAGGACAAATTAGAAATATTTCAAAGAAATATGTCCCGAAGAAATTCCTAATTAATCCAGTTGGCTGGAACCTATATTGGGTTCCAAAGTCTTGTCTAACTTGAACTTTAATTTAGACTTAATTCTTTCAGCAAGAAAATTAAACGTTGAATTTCTTTATGAGGCTTTGTCCAGAAAGTTGTTGTTGCTCCAATAACCAAGAAGGTCTAGTGCATCGCCACAGCCTGGAAGCGAAATATTAAAATAGAATGTTTAATTGACTAACTGATAAAGCATTAAAATTAGAATTGGATAATGCTTTGAATAATTATTCATTTTTTTGGAAAATTCTAAATCTCTCTATGCAAATTTGTTTAACTTAAAAAAAATCTTTTCTTTAGAATTTGTTTTAACTTAGAAATTTTTTTTCGTAGAATTTTTTTTTATATATATCAAAATAATTTTTAAAATTATTGTCAAAGTTTTCAAAAATTGATAAGTTTTTTTAAAATTATTTATCAGAATTACCATTAGATTTTTCTTAATACTCCATTTTTATGTAACCAAAGGAGGAGAAGGAAAAGATTAAGTGTAGGGGGAGGTAACTTAAAATTTAATTTTCTACTTTTTACTTTATTGCAAAATTTATTTTTTCTTTAACTTTATTTGTTTACCCTAACTTAACTTGGGTTGCTTACATCAAAAATAGGAGATTGTTGGAACCCCAAGGTTGTTTTGATGTGATCAAACAAGTTAAGTTAGGTCCTGTTGATTTTTTTATCCCTGTATCTAAGTGTGCAGGAGCTTAGGAGCACAGGAAGCCGAGCGGAAGACGCAGCTAGCGAGAAGGACGACATAGGAGAGAGTCAACGAGCTCGGTGCGTCTGAAAGATGAGGTGCTACGGAAGAGTACACTGGTGGACGAGAAGAATGTATGTGATGTTCGAGGGACGAGAAGCTAGAGCGAAAGTCTGCTCGAGGAGAAGGTCGGAAATTGAGTTCGGTTGAGCCCTATTCTGGATAGCTGGAATCACCCAAGTGAGCGAAACTGGAGAGGAAGACCCGAATCAAGGCGAGCAGCACCGGAGCAGAAGGTCCGGACCAAAAAAAGTCAACGGGGTTGACTTTGAGAGTCCGGGCGCCTGGAACCCAACTTTTATCATTATCAACGTGGACGTTGACTGTTGCGTCAGAGATAGAAATCTATCCCACTCCAGGCGCCTGGAACCCTTCCAAGTGCCCCGACCAAGGCTATAAATACAGCCTTGGTCCAAAAGCTAGATATCAACAAGCAATTTGAGTTCCAACACTTGTGCGCTTTACTTTGTTAGTTTAGCTTCATCTTTTTGTGCTTTCACTGCTGTAAGAGGCTTCTTCGCCTGAAGGAGATACTTAGTGCGATTCATTTTCTTGAATTAACAACCTCCCCGGTTGTATCCAAGTAAAATCTGTGAGCCTCATCTTTGAGTATATTTATTTATTTTATGCAAGTGTTCTTTTAAGTCTAAGAAAGATTTGTTTTTTTTATTGTGCAAGACTATTCAACCCCTTTTCTAGCTGGCCACCGGGTCCCAACAATGGTGACGTGAATGGGCAGACAATCGGGGGCTACTCACGGTGGCATGCGACCAGTAGCGGCAGCAGTGGTTGGCGGTGAGGGAGATGCCAGTAATCGGGCACGTAGAGGCGACACGCAGCGACGACGAATGGCGACAACACTCATGTGTGAATAGGCGAAGGAGCAGCGTTTGGGAAAAAAACAAACTTAGGTATTATAATTAAAACCTAGGTTAATGTTTCTAATTAACTCCCACTTTAAATAATGATATTCTAAAATAATCTTTTCTTTTACCGCTTTCTCTCCATAAAATATTAAATTCTAAAAAATTCAATAAAAATCTAATAAATTATATAAATTTATTTTCTTATTAATTATTAATTATCTTATTTTTATTTTCCCAAATAAATTCATTTAGTTCCAATTATAATCATTTTAAATCATTATTCTAGATATTAAATATATATATTTTTGGATATCTTACAAAAAGTCCTCGCAGGTCTTGGATGTAAGGTAAGAGAAGTCCAAGAAGGTTGAGGACCGAATTCATGATAAGAAAAAGTCCTTACAAGTTGAAAGACCATATGAAAGACATGGAAGTCCAAAGAAGTCAAGGGCTAGATCTTTGGCAGATCAAGGAAAGCCCGAGCAAATCTTGAGATCGGATGCAAGGGCTATTGAAGACTTAGAGATGAGGAAACTTTAAGCATAAAAGTCCAAGGAATAAAAGATTCATTTGGCATGAGGTACTTGTGGACGAGGGTAGTGAAGTTAGGTGTATTAGTTAATTAGTAGAATTTATCAATTGATTGATACATTGTAGATGAAATGAAGATTTTGTAATTAAGGGATTAGTGTGCCAACCCTACTAAAACAGGGTTTAACAGTCAATTGTTGAGTTCCAACGGTTCGATGGACTAAACTCCAAATTGAAAAAGAATTTAGCACAATAATTGATTACTGGGGCATAGCAATCGACTGCTAAGCTAAACCCTAAATTTAGGATTTGTACTATAACCCTAATAATAAATTATTATGTTGCAACAATCGATTGGTAAACCATTTCGAGCAAACAAAACATTCCCAACTTAACTAGCTAGTTTGAATGATCACTAGCAGTCAATTGCTAGATGATAACAATCGACTAGTAAACCACATTGAGAAGATAAAATGCTTCCAACTCAACCAGCTAGTTCCATTAGTAGCTAGAAGTTGATTACTAGGCTCTAGTAATTGACTGGTAGCTTAATACTAGAGAATAGAATGGTTCCAATGCAACTAGTCAGTTCAACCAGAGGTTTCCAATTAATTGGTGATTTCTAACCGTCAATTGTTATTAAAAAAAATAGGATAATATCAATTGCTAATCCAAAGTCAGTTATCGTTTAACGACTCTGTCAAAGGTCAAACCTCTATAACAGTTGATTGGTTGTTGATAGCAATTGATTGATGATTGCAAAAGTGAGATGAGTTGAGTGACATGTACTTGGGATGAGGGTAGACTGAACGTAGGTGGACTCAAGCATAGCTGATTGAGTCAAAAGGTTTAGCCAACTGAAGCATGGGTTTTGATTGACAAGATCTTTTGGTCAATTGAACCAATAAGTTTGATATGTAGGATCGAAAGAGTCAAGAGGGGGGAGGCGGGTGAATCTCGATCATTTTAAACCTTTTCTTTTCATCTTTTCATAAAATCGAATCAAAGTAGAATAACAGCGGAGTAATAAAAGAACAATCACAAAGACACAATCAGTTTTACTTGGTTCGTGGTCTAGTGACTACTACTTCAAGGTCCATGATCCTTGATTACTTTCGATAGACAATCATTAAAGTTCTTCTCTCTAAAATCTTTCGGAGAAGAAGCAAGCTCATACAATATAGAGGATGATAGTAACAATACTACTATGTCCTTAAATGAATCCAAGTATAATAATAATATACCGACAACAAGAGTGGAATATTAGATGATGTGTGTGGGTTATATAGCCATTTAGACCAATATGAATGTACATTTACTTGCATTTCTTATATTTAATCTATGTTATCATACTCTTTTTCATCAATTTATTAGCATGCTACTTGCTATGTTCGGAGATTTGCTTTTTTCTATATTTTTAATGACAAGGTGTAATAAGGAGTGAAATTGGACAAAGAACACATGATGGAGGGCTCCCAAGACTCAGCAATAGGCAGGTTATGCCTTGAGGCATGGCTGTGCCACTCTTCTAGATATCCACACAGGTTGGATGTACCAAATGGCATGGTCGTGCCACTTTTTCCAAGATCTCACATGGGAGAGCCATGCCAAATGGCACGGCCATACAAAATGGCACGGCCATGCCACAAAAAGTAGAGGCATGCATGACCTGGTCATGCCAATCGGGAACGATCGTCCCTCTAGTTCCATAGCCTACACGGGATGGCCTTGTCAATAGACACGGTCATGTGCGGCTAGGGTAGGGGCTACACGACCCCGTGCTTATAAAAGGATTAGAAGTTTATCTCTCAGGGAGGTGGGGTGGAGGAGCAACCTAGAATTCTTGGGAGAATTTGGATGCTCTAAAGCCATTTCCCACCATTCGCTCTTCTCTACTGGCGAAGGATTGGATCTTGAAGACTCTGTGCTCATCTTGGCTAAGCGATTCTCTTCCTGTCTCTTTAATTTAGTTGTAGAGTATTTTTAATGATGTTTTCAAGTCTTATCTTTTTGGTTATGAAGTAGATTCCCCTAGTTCTAGGACAAAGGGAGTAGTTGTGATGTGATATGATGTAAAATTCTATGGATATGCCCTTTTCTTTGTCTCAATGACATGTTCATGCTTAGTTCTTAATTAATTGAATGTATATGTGAATTCTTATTGCTAATACATGTTGTTTAATTGAATGGATATATGGATTAGTCACCGTGTAGCGGGAATACTCGACCTCATGGTGGCAACACCTCATGCGCTAGCCACTAGAACATAGCAGGAATACTCGAGATTATATGCTCGATGGTCCCTTGGTGACAGAGGGTAATAATCAAATTGAACATCTCATAGATCCCCTCGAAACGGAGACCGAATCAATGCAAGGAAGAATCTAATTTGTGATTAAAGGGTTTTCCCCAATCCGTGCTAAGAGGTAATTAGTGTAATTTAGATTGTATGACTGGTGGTCCTTAGGTGACAATAAGCTAACCTTTAAACTAGATTCTCTACATTTTCTTGCTTATTTATTAGCATTAGATATCGACGAGAAAATACTCCGATGAGACCTCATGAGGTAGCATCGGTAAATACTTAGGTTCTCTATGAAGCATAAACCTAGAGGACAAGGAATTAACTATCTATATTATATTAAGGAGCATTACCATGAAATCGACATCCTAGAACTTCCTTCCCAAGATAAATTTTCTCAAGCAACTCTTCCTCTAGATCCCTCTCCTTCTAGATTTCTCTAGCTTTTATTCTTCTTTTAGTTTACGAGCCATTGACCTCCTGCTAGTCTAGATAATCACTTTGCAACATCCCTATTGCTTACCACCAGTCCCTGAGCATTGATGTTACTTAACAACTATTCTATGCACTTGCAGATGGTCAACAAGTTTTTGGCGCATTGCCAGGGACTGGTTTTGAGTAACATTAGGCAATTAGCATTTGAGTTTCTTTAGACACCCTTTTCTTTTTCTTTGAGTGAATATTTTTTGCATTTTCTTTTCTTTATTTTTGCATTTTATTTTATTTTTAACGCACACTGGATTCACTCACTAACTTTTATGTGAAGATCAACAACTGCAAGGAATTTGTCACCTATTGATCCTGAGATCGATAAGTGACTTTTAGAAGAAGGAGAAATCAACAGAGACAAGCACAAGAAGAATAAGTTCAGAGAGCCATGATAGACAAACCTTTCAAGGATTATGCCACACCATATGCTAGAGGGATCAGATCTAGCATTACCTGGCCAACAGTTGAGGCCAACAATGTTGAAATAAAATTGGCATTCATCTCTATGATACAACAAAACCAGTTTCGGGAAGGACCCAAATCAGCACTTAGAAATTTTTTGTAAGATATGAAGCACCATGAAAATGATGAAATTCATCCTGAAGCTATCAGATCTAGCATTACCTGGCCAACAGTTGAGGCCAACAATGTAGAAATAAAATTGGCATTCATCTCTATGATACAACAAAACCAATTTCGGGAAGGACCCAAATCAGCACTTAGAAATTTTTTGTAAGATATGAAGCACCATGAAAATGAATGAAATTCATCTTGAAGCTATTAAACTTTTGTTATTTAGATTTTCCCTCAGAGACAGAGTAAAGGCATGGCTAAATTCCCTACCAGCAAATGATATAGCCTCATGGGAGTAGTGCGAGCAGATATTTTTGGAGAAACTCTTCCCTCTAAGTAAAATAGCGCACATGAGGAATTTGATTGCCAACTTTTGATAGAATGAGACTGAATCTTTCTATGAAGCTTGGGATAGGCTTAAAGGGATGCTCAAGCTATGCCCCCAGCATGATTTAGAGAAATGGTTGGTGATACATACTTTTATACCAAATTAAGGTTTCTTTGGACTCCGTAGCAGGTGGAGGATTGATGAATAAGGGATTAGATGAAGCCGAAGAGATTATTGAAAGTGTAGCATTAAACCAAACTTATTTGAGTATGATGATGCATTTCAGTAGCCTTACTTAATCAAGGAGCCCACAGATATCTCTTCCGTTATATGAAAGAGACAAATCTCATTTACATCACTCACATCCCTCTACATAACTCATTGCATACCCAGTGAATGACTTTATAGTCTACCTTGCATAGAGATGTGGACATTATGATCACACTCAGATTGGCCAAACTAACAGACTTTTGAGGGTTGCTCACGCATTAAAAGTAACAATTATATTCAGTAGAGTAGTCGCAAGAGTAGTTATGCATTTGTATGGATCTTTGGAGGGATTAATTTTCACTGTGTTTTAGTATGTTTTCACCTTTAGATCCCAATAGTGGTATTAGAGGTACTTACGAATGAGTTTTACGTCTTATTTAATATTTGATATAAATGAATGGACACATGTTTATTATGATTTGCTAGGAATGATTTATGGGCGGCTTTGGCGGGTATTATTTTTGATTTGTCTGGAATGAAATAGTTGTGATGATTAAACTGTAGTGATTGTGGAATCTTCATGTTAAATATGAATGCATGCTACAATCCAGTTTTATTCGATGAATCATAAATCCTTGATTTTCATTATGGTTGATGTAGTTACAATATTCTATTGGGAATAGAATGAGATATTAATAGATAATCTATTGTGAGCAGATTGTGAATTATATAAAGCATGAATTCATTGTGAAAGGTTTAGGGTTATTGGCCATGGTGATGGGCAACGACTCTTTCAATGAGTTAGTAAAATTATTTTTCTTTGGGGGCTTTGCCCTCGATTTTCTATAAGGCTAGGGCCATTGCCCCAAGGACCCCATATGGCTTCACAATATAAATCATTAATCAGAATTATAATAAAATGATTTCATAGATATATTACATGTGATGCTTTCTATGGTGCATGGTATGCTCATTACCCAATTTGATTGTATTATGTGTGTATGTGTGTTGTAAATTCATAATACAACCTATGTGTCATACCTTTTAACTTCATACTTCAAGTTTTAAAAGAATTTCTCTTCTCACAAGACTCCCATCAAATGTAACTTGAGGTTTATTTTCTTTGTAATATACAAATTAAAATAGTGCTAGTATAATACTGGACGACGATTGAAAAGGAGGAGGCCAACAACACATTACAACCAAGGAAGCACTTGGAGAAGATACTGTTGGATCGGATGAGTGTGATAGAAAGGGGGGGGTGAATATCACGCTTTTTAAAAATTTTCTTTTTGTATTTAAAAACAAGTAGAGTAAGCAGCGGAAAGTAAATAACTCGATTCGGTTACTTGGTTCGGAGCCTAGGTCGACTCCTACTCCAAGGTCCGCGATCATTGACCGCACCGATGGGCAATCCACTAAGATTCTTTTTCCCAAAAACCTCGGAAAGAAGTAATGCGTACAGTATGCAATGATATAAGATAGTAACAATCCTACTATCTTATATGAATTTAAGTGCAATACAAATAAAGTATACCGACAATAGTAAGTGAAGGTTGAAGCTCGGTCAGTAATTCCGGACGGAGTAGTTTGAAGAGTCGTAGAGAACTTGTAGCACGATCCGCTTGCAGAGAAGCGCTTTAAGATGATCAGTAAGTATATTCAGCCTCAGACCTCGAGCCCCATTTTATAAGTATCTTTGAGGTTCGGTCGATCGATCCCTCTGTTCGGTCGACTAAACCAGCTCCCTTCCTTCCTGGCTAGAGTCTAACGTTGGCTTGATCTTTTGCATTAACTGGTCATTAAGGGTTCGGACGATCGATCCTTCTTTTCGGTCGATCGAACAGGTTCTTTCCCTGTTCATCGAAATTTGTCGAGATCCACTTTTAATTCTGCATTAATGGTTGATTGGTTTGGTCGACCGATCCATGGGTTCGATCGATCGATCATCCCTTTTTCCTTTTGCTTCTGATCGATGCTGATGAACTGGCCTATGCTGAGTCATCATGGTTCGATCGACCGATCTTACTTATCGATCGACCGATCAATACTTGATCGGACTCGGTCTGTTCTGGTCTGATTTGATCACTACTTTGATCTCTCATTATTCGGTCGACCGATTCACTTGTTCGGTCGACCGATCAGGTTGGATCTACAAAATAGTGTTAGACAAAATATCCTGCAAAACATATGTTAGCACAATAATATTATAATACATGAGTAATATAAAAGACAGTAGAACTGTCTTGATCTCAACTTGAAAACCTTCCCGGTTTCTTCAGTTGGATCAGCGACCTAAGGTTGTTCCTTTAGGGAACTCGACCTCATTATCGCTCCTCCAGTTGTTTACCTCAACCTACCTACCAAACTTAGATCCTCCAGATCTAGTTTGAACTTTTCACTTAGCTTTGATTGGCTCGCCAGGATTTTTCTCTTGATCTTCGGTCCTCCAGACCTCTCGATCACACCGCCAATCGTCGGGTCCCCTCGACCCACTTGGACTTGCACCTGGGTTCCACGATCTGCTAAGATTTCTCCTTCCTAGCCTCCAACTAGGTCTTTCCCAGTTGAGTAAACAGTCTGCACACTCAGTCGACTTGTTAGATCACAACAAGACTTAACTTAAACCTTTGACAACATCAAAACTTAGGTTTGATTCTGGTGCATCTTGCACTAACAATCTCCCCCTTTTTGATGTTTGGCAACCAAGGTTCAAAGTTAAGTTAAAATATGTAAAAATTAAATAAACAAGCAATTTAACTTTTAAGTCTCCCCCTGAGTTAAACAATTCCCCCTGAATTCACTATCTCTCCCCCTTTGACACACATCAAAAATAGGGAAATACATCAAAATCAAGGAAAAATAAGAAAGTTCAAAGAAAACCTTTGAGTGCAAAAAGTTAAAGTGAACAACCTAGTTTAAAAATATAGTAGGTTTTAAAAACTGTAACAAGTGTTAGATAAAAATTTTAAAATTATTTGAAAATTTGATGAAGGTAAGTGTTTAGAAACATAGCAAAGATAAAATTCTATCATAGGTAAAGTAGGCAAGAAAAAATAATATTGTCATTTAAAAAAATTTTTAAATAAGAGCAAAATATAGAGTAAAATTTTTGAAACCATGAAGAAACTTTGAAAAGTTTAGGAACTAAAAAAGGTATAAAAATTTTGAAAAATTCTCACCAAGTTAAAAAATACAATAAAATTTGAAAAAAAAAATGTAAGGTGAAATTTTAAAATTTTAGCTCAAAGCTCCCCCTAAAATTGACAACAACCTAAAAGTCCAAGCATGGTTAGAAAAAACTAAGGAAAAATGTCCTTATGATGAAATGTCCAACCTTTGTACAAAGCTAACTATCACAAGATAGTTGCAATTGACTCAGGTTGGTCAATTTGAGTGTTTGGAGCTAACTAGGTTGTTACTAGCTAGCTCACTCAAATTGATCCATATATGTTGTTTAAAGCCTAGATTTATAGCGATACACTGACATAAGCATCTGAAATTTTAGGCTAGGTCCTAAGCATCTCACTCATTCTAAGTTATCAAGCAAGGGATCCTACTGTGCTTGTGAGATACTGGCTCCTAAAACTATAGGATCATGCAATTCTACGGTAAAGATCTAAGCTACTCCAGAAAGACAAAAAGCTTGAAATAGGTTTTTAAAACAAAATTTAAAATGGGAGTTTTTACAAAAATAATTTGAAAACTACTAAGTAATATTTTGAAAGCATGTTAAGAAACATATTCTAAAAAAATTTACCAAGCGCTATTAAAGAAGTTCATAATTGAAAAGTACTTAAGATTATACTTAGTCATAATCCAAGGTAGTTAATAGATACAACAAGTCATAAGTAATAAACCCTAAAATCACTCCTCCGCATCCACATCATCGCGAAAATAGTCAAACATCCTCCACCGCTCCTTTTCTAAAGCATCAGTACGATCCATCATCTCTTGACGAAAGTCTACAATTTGACCCTGGAGGGAGCTGTACTGATCATCCATCTTCATCTCTAAGGAGGTAAATCGACTAAAAATATCATCACGAAGATGGGTAAAGAAGTCACTAGTTGGAGGAGGAGGTGCATATGAACTGCTCTGAGCAAAGTCAAAGTAAGGCGTCATGGCAAATCCTGGATCAATAAACACCAGAGGAGGCACAGTAACTGGGATCGGATCTTCTTCAGCAATAGGTTCTTCGACATCCAGTGGAATGTAATGTGGATGAGTGCTTTTATACACTAGACCCTCGGCACTAGTCCTAATCCCAACTAAAGACAACTGCCTAACACCGACAAGATCGAAATCAGATAACTCAATTAGCTCACCACGGTGAACTCCGACCCCTAAAGAAGCAATGTATGCAGTGATGACATGATACTGGATCATGTGGAGTTTATTCGAGGTGTTGTAACCAGAATAGTAGATAATAGAACTGTAAACCCAGTATCCTAAGTCAAAGTCAAGATGGTGTCGTAATGCATACATTAAAAAGAGATGAACAGGATGCAGAACCCCCTAATCCCTAGATGATAAAGGATGAATGCATGATACAACCATTTTATAAAGAGCATTGTCAGTAGGACTTAGTGGTATAGTAGACATTTTCTTAGGATGGGCTCCCTCAAAAAAATCGACATACATAATATCAAGAGTTAAATGAGCAAAAGGAGCAGGTAATGGGTATGGAAGGGAAGCACTAAAAAACATACGGTTCATCGCAGGTCGGATCCGTAAAAATCGAAGAAACATATTTAGATCAAACAACATCTCTCTACTAGCTACTCTAGTCCTATAGTGATGGTGGTCAAGTTCACACAGGTTGTGATAAAATTCAGAATAGAGAATGAGATTGTAAGCATGCCGGCAAAAGGCAATGCTATCTAGCTGAAAGTATTGATTGATCTTTATGACTTCAAGATAGTAAGTTTGGTAGAATTGAAGATCAAGACAACGAGTACCTATCACCTTAAATTTTTTATTTGAAAAAGATTGGTGTAATTCCTCGAATGAAAACCTAGGGTCCTGACTGGGATTAAGAGAGCTAGCCTCTCGTTGCGCAATAACTCTACTTTTTTCACTATCATAAAAAAAATAAAAAGATAATTTAGCAATATGTAAATAAAGAGAAAAAGAATAATAGGAGAATACTGAGGCATTATTGCACACCGAGGGAAGCGAGAATCAGCGAAACGACTTTAAAGGTAAGAAGGAGAAGAGGATAAGAGGAGCTGGATGAGGCTTGCGGTTTGTCTAAGCCTATATATATAGAGGCTGATCAGTCGACCGATCCACGGTTCGGTCGACCGATCCCTTTAAGACTTTGACCAGGTAATCAATTTTCGGTCGACCGGACACTTGTTCGGTCGACCGATAAATTTACTCCAGTAGAGAAACAGGTTAGGTGAACGACCAAAAATTTATTATGCTTTACTATTTCGGTCGACCAATAAAATGATTCGGTCGACCGATACATTAAAAATTGGGTTAATTTTGGTCGACCGAACCAATTGATCGGTCGACGGAAAACCCCCTTTTTTTTTAATGATTAAGGTTTAAAATCAGTTTAATAGGTTTGATATATATATATATATATATATATATATATATATATATATTAATTTTAATATTATTATTTTTTTAATGATTTAATAATAATTAAGTTTTTTTTATTTTTTTAAAAATTAATTTTAATTAAGTTTTAAAATAATTTTAATTAAGTTTTTTTAAAAAATAATTTTAATTTAGTTTTAAAAATAATTTTAATTAAGTTTTTTTTAAAAAATAATTTTAATTAAGTTTTTTTAAAAATAATTTTAATTAAGTTTTAAAAATAATTTTAATAGTTTTTAAAATAATTTTAATTAAGTTTTTAAAATAATTTTAATTAAGTTTTTAAAATAATTCAAATAGTTTTAAAAATAATTTTAATTAAGTTTTAAAAATAATTTTAATTAAGTTTTTGAAAGAATTTAATTAGGTTTTAAAATAATTTAATTAGTTTTTAAAAATAATTTAAATTAATTTTTTTTAAAAAAATAATTTAATTAAGTTTTTTAAAATAATTTAAATAAGTTTTTTTAAAAAAAATAATTTTAATTAAGTTTTTTAAAATAATTTAATTAGTTTTGAAAATAATTTTAATTAAGTTTTTAAAAGAATTTAATTATGTTTTAAAATAATTTAATTAGTTTATTTAAAATAATTTAAATAAGTTTTTTTTAAAAATAATTTTTTAAAATAATTTAATTAAGTTTTTAAAAATAATTTAAATAAGTTTTTTTAATAATTTAAATAAGTTTTTTTAAAAAAAATAATTTTAATTTAATTATTTATTATTATTATTATTATTATTTTTTAAAAGAATTTTTAATTAACTATTTAATTAATTTTGAATTATTTAATTATTGAATTATTGAATTATTGAAAAAGGTTATTGAACCCATGTTAGATTCAAACTTAGCTTTGGGTTAATCAAGCATGCTTCCTAATGATAAGTTTTCAGTTCAGTGGCGAGGCATATGGTCTTCTTGTGTATCAACGGTGGACCACTTGCTGAAGACTTTCCAAATTGTTCCCGCTCAAAAAACTTAATACTAAATTTTGGTCTAACTAGCCCATGTTTGACTGGGGTAGTTTCAGTCAGATCTACTAAGTCCAGTGCACCAGGTATAATACACAAGATTCAGCCTGGACATGCCTTCGACACAGTTTCCTTGACGTACTATCATCCCAATCCATTCTGATGCTATGTTGTAGGGTTTGGTAAAACCTTTTTTATCTAACCATTCTAAGTATAAAGTAAACATAATCCTAAGTATATCATGTTGGTTGGATTGTCTTTCTAGTTGCTCCCCCTGAGTCATAGCTTAGATAAGGTCTATCTAAGTAATGAATTTGACTCTTAGGGATTAAGTATAGATTTGATTTAATTGGTTTGGTTAAATGTTTTGTTTGGACCCATGCTTGGACTTGACTTCTAACATTTTGACTAATTAATGACAAGTATGATTTGTTTGTTTATTTAAGATTGTAACCAAGTCCAGATTTGTTGTACACGACTTGTTGTGATCCAAGTACCATGTTTAGACACTTGGACCCAGTTCGAACTTTTCCAACATTTTCTTGAGTCGCTCTACTTGACCTTTCAAGTCGAAATTTTCTTTCTCAAGTTTTTCAACTTGAGTTGAAGTTCCGTCTTGAACTTGGTTAGTCGAGTCACTCAAGTTAACTTGCTGCTTAAGGTGGTCTACTTCTTTAAGTAACAAGTTATTTTGTTTTTCAGATTTTGACAATTTTTTAAACAAGCATTTAACTACTTTAAGCATGTTAGATTTAGAATAAATCGTTACCATATTTGGATCTTCTGATCCGTTGCTTCTTTCAGACTTGATGTCGATCTCGGACTCGTACTCTTCATCAGACTCGGAGTCTGAATCTTCGTTTCTTGCCATAAATGCAAGATGGTTCGAATGCTTTGTCTGCTCCATGTCAAATTTGTCGGAAGAGGTCTCGTCCCATGTTGCTTGGAGGGCTTTCTTTCATTTTGTCGATTTAGGCCTTTCTTCCTTCCGATTTGGGCATTCATTTTTGAAATGCCCCTTTTTGTTGCATCTATAACAAATCACTTCTGATTTGTTTTGGGTCTGGTTGAGTAGTGTCTTCTTGGCACTTTTTCTGAATTTCTTCTTCGTTACTATGTGAAAATCGACAATAGACTTCGGATATTATCCGAAGTAATAGGTAGATATTTACCGAAGTAGACATACGTGAAGTAAAAGGGTAAATTTTTTACTTCACCACACGCTACCGAAGTCTATCACCAGTTCAAAAACGGTTCAAAATCAAACCGTTTTCGAAGTAAAAAAGCTTTATTACTTCATCAAGACCAGTAAAAATACCGAAGTAATTGATTATATATTACTTCATAGGTTATGTTGTTTGACGAAGTTTAAAGAAGTTACAACTTCACAATTTTTTATATTATGATGTAGTAAATATTTAATATTACTTTCACATATTTTAGCTTGATCGAAGTAATTGTTATTGTATTACTTCATCGTAGTATGGAAGTAGGAAAGCATATTTTACTACACTTCAACAATTTAAGTTAGCGCAGTAATACATACAAATGACTTCAACGATTTTAATCAGTGGCAAAATAAATAGTTTCTTTAACTACGATAATATTTAAATTTATTAAAGTCTTATGTGTTGTATTACTTCATCATTTTTATTTATAGTATCGAAGTAGTTGACTATATTTTACTACAATACAAATTTAATTGACAAAAATGTATATCATAATATTTTACTATAACACAATAGTTTTCATCACCAAAATTGAATAAATATATCACAAATATCTATCAAATACAATCCAAAAGTGTATTCATAAAAGAAATATTTAACCATAACTTCAAAACTTTTGTGTCCATAAATCTTTAAATACAATCTAAAATTTATATCATAGCCTACACTTAGGCACCCACATAGAAATAGACGAATTCGCTCCATTCACTTCTGACTTCATCATACTGAGATTGATTGTAATACTGTTTGTTTTTTGATGCTGCAAACTGAATCATTAACAAAAGTTTAAGGATCAATGACAAATGACTTAATATTTTATAAAGAAAATATTTCATAAAGAAGAAATTCACCTTCTATATTTGTAATGTTGCCAGATTTGTCCTCACGAGCTTTACGCCAAAGCAACAATCTATCAACTTCCTCATTTTTAGCAATTAAATTTTTCTCCCCCTACAATTCCAAAAATAATCAGTTACATAATATTAAATACTTACTTGAAAATGCCAAGTATAATGTATGGTAGCTTATCAATTCAGCCTCTAAACCGATGTAACATTTGCGAGACAATCTGTGATGATATTTATAATGCATCGTTCGTTCTTTTTGCTTTTCATGAATAACCTACATAGAGGATACATTCATAAACACCTGTATGCATTATATATATAGCAGACAATATGGAATAAAGAATTGTATTTTGGTATTTTGCAGGTGTAAGCAAACTAAAGAACCTGTATGCATTCATAAACACCTGTATGCTTACACCAATTATTTGGTATTTTGTAGGTGTAAGCAAACAAAGAATTGTAAATTGGAAAAAAAACGAACATGAAGCACTTGAATGCTTTCCAAACATTCAGCACTTGAATGAACATTTACAAAGATATAGTGGCAACATTTACAAATGCCAGGACTAGGCAAAATGTGTAACCAAACTACCATAGTCATAACAATATAGTCTACCTGTGAAGTCCTTTCAAACCTCCTTGTCTGGTAATCTCTTGCAGAGCATGGAAAACTCCATTGTATTTCCCCCGAGTACTAGGAACCTGGCTAAAAAGAGAAATTACATTGGATGGGCAAAATTGTGATAGAAGTTTATCCATGCTCAATGTATACGTATCTAGACCATCCATTAAAAAAACATACACAATTAAAAATTCACTTGTGTTTGCAATTTAGTCTTGATCACAACAAAGGGTGTTGTAAAAAGGGCTGCAGTACATCCCGCAATACCACCACATAATAGCTATAAACATTAAAGACCTGTTAGTTGAATTAGCTATAATTACTCTATAAATGCGATAAAGTGAAATACATATGTGAGAATGCATTAAAAATAGCACTCAGACTGACATGGTTGAGCAGAACACATGGAGCATCTACAAATGAAAACGGATGAATCCATTAAAAATAGCATTAGAAGTGATATGGTTAAGCACAACAAATGAAGCATCTATAAATAAATATATGGCACCAGAATTTGGTTATTGTGATGAAATTTAAGATTAGTGTTGTATGCAGGTTATATATCCTATTTAACTACTATATGTACCCTTGTAGTTAGCTAACCCGGCATAGTCCAAGTAAAACCCACATAATAGTCCATTAATAACAAAATAATAGTCCAAGTAAAACCCACATAATAGTCCATAACAGGATATGTGCATTACCAAAGCAAACACCATTAATAACAAAATAAATCAACAAACTTTACATGTCAATCAACATTAGTATTCAATTGTTGCACTAGACACATTAAAAAGTAACAAATACTTACAAGTTAGGCCCATGCTCATCATCACCATGGATATATAAAACTTTTACCGGAACTCATAGATGCTTATGACTCCTCACTTTTTGTAACCCTACAAAGAAATAAATACATGAATCTTTAATGTGCATTATAATATCAAAACCAAAGACAGATCTTAGCAATAACATGTTTATATTTAATGCCATACTGTAATATCAAAAATATATAAGATGACTAATGCCATTCTACATCCAAGATGTTCATAATTCAAAGTTCAAAATGTAGTCTTCCTCTATGGGGAGAAAAAGTATCCTTGAATTCCACAATGGAGAGAATTAAAATTACTTTTAATATCAAATGAACTAGCAACTACAAAACAACACATTAAATTTGTTTTCCTTACATCATCCTCCAGAACTAGGTAGTCCACTTGGGCCATTTTCTAAAAAAACACGTAGCCACTATATGAAATAGTCCTTTGCCAACTCTTTAGAATAATAAAAACAAAAAGAACTATGAAGGGTCAAAGAACAATATTAAATCTCAAGGGTATGATGTTGTAACCCATGGAAAAACTTTATTTTGCCACATCACCAGGTTTTAAACCCATAAAGTAGAAAGAAATAGAAAAAAAATGAACAAAAAATGATGAAATAGATAGGGATAAAAGAGATTCTCTGTATACAACTCTTTTTATAATTGGTAGAAGAGCCACTATGGACTTGTTGATTTTGTTTATCAAAACCTGCATAAGACAAGAAACAAATTTATATGTTATTGTCATTTGACTTGGAAAATCAATTTTATAACATTTAAAAACAAAGAATTACAAACTGGATTTCTTCATTTAAGTTCTGCTAAATGTTAACCACACCCTTATATCATTAAGGCAAAGATATATGGAAACATTTTGTAAAGAAGGGTAATCCTTTTTAAATATTACATTACAATACAATATACAAGCTCTTTTGGCATAAAGGCATATCAGCATATGATAATCATCAAGAAGGATATTCCTTCACAACAATCTAATGAATCATGAAATTTTTAAAAAGATGTTAATCAATCCATTACAAGCTCTAGAATAACACATCTAATCAAGCAATTGTTTGAAATGAAAAACTATCAAAACATTCATGAATAGGGACATAAGAGCATACAAACTTGAATTCCAAAAATGTTTCTTCTGTGATAACGATACTAGATTTTCATTTCATGTCATGTAAAGTTATGCATCCACCAAGGTAAAACTAACAGAAATGCAGGTATAACAAGAGCAAAGCCAAGAAAGAGACCAAAAGAAGAATTTATAATCTCCTCTTCCCTACTTGGACTTTCTTTTTATTTGTGGCAAACACATAGTCTAAATTACAAACATCACAAATATTATGTATAATTATCAACAGCAAACACAACTAAGTAACTTCTCTATAATATTCACAGTCAACAAAACCAACCAATTCATGATTAGAGTCCCTATAGTTATTCAACTAATGCAGATCAAATTAATTAGGAAAAAATAAAAGGCCTAGAGTTTCAAAAGCAGGTAGCGATGTCACGCCTCGGAACAGGCCACTACCCGGTGAGGCATCTGCCCCTTCGTGTGCGGTTGTTTGTGAATCGGTTGCCTGGCTAGGCATCGACCCCTTCGCGTGTGACTGTTCATGAACTAGCCTCTAGTGAACCAGTAGCCTAGCGAGGTTGCGGCCCCCTCGAGTGTGGTCACATAAGAAGCGGCCACTCGTCGTCTGGCGAGGCAGCTCGCAGTACTATGGAGAGGAAAGAAATAAGAAATAGGGTTACCGTTGAGCTGCTCCTTGCTTGCCACGGAGAGGGAAGAAACCTGGCTGCGATGTAGAGAAGAAAGGAAAGAACGGGGTAAGAGAGGGAAGAAATGCTACAGAGAGGAAAGGAAGGGATCGAGTGGGAAGGGCGCTGCTGAGACTAAAGGATCGGGTGGGGTTGGGAAGGGCGCGACAAAGAGGAAAGGATCGGGAGTTGGAAAGGAAAAGTTTAGGTCAAATATGTTTATACTACGATGACATTTATAAAATGTGTCATTGGTTTAATATGATCTTGTTTTATAAAAAACTAATCAGTTTTAATAAGTGTAGTTATAAAATATTTATAAGGACATTTTTTAATTAGTGTCATAAAGAAAATATCATAATAGATATTTTTTCTTGTAGTGAGGGAACAAAACCTGTGCTGTAGAGAGGAAAGGATCTCCGTGCGTTGGGGAGGGAGGGGGGGACTCGAAGGCCGCGATCTCCGTACGTTGCGGGGGGAGTCGAAGGTCGCCGGGCAAAGGGTGCGTCGGGCGAAAAATCACGAAGAGGGAAGAGCAGTGAAGCGAAATGGCGAAAAAAAATAATAGTATTACTGGTTAAGAGGGCGTAGGGTTAAGGTTCACGCGTGGAAAAAATTAACCGGTTCAACAGAATTTTTTTTTTAAACCGGTTCAAACTTATTACTTCAACACTTAGATATATTAGTTTGATATTGTGACTTATTACTTCATCAAATTTATATTATGAAGTAAAATGATAGATAAAATTAAAAGTGAGATTTACATTTTTTAATCTATGAAGTCTAAAATACTATTTACTACATCAAATTTATTATCGAAGTTGATTGTAATATATTACTTCACAAATACTGATTGCCGAAGTAAACAGTTGCGAAGTCTATTCCAGATTTTCACATAGCAATCTCCGGACCATGTTGACTAACTCTTCTTCATTTGTTGAGTCAGCGTCTGACTCACTTTCATACTTGATCTTTGTTCTTGTTTTAGTTTCCTTACTTGGACCTGCATACAAAGCTACTCCTTTCTCGACATGGCTTACATTAGATTATTCGTGTAATTCCAATTCACAGAATAATTCATCTAACATAAGAATTGAAAGATCCTTAGAAACTTTGTACGCATCTACAATTGATGCCCACAAAGCATTCCTCGGAAAAGCGTTTAACCCGTACCTTATTGTGTCAAGGTTTTCAAGATTATGCCTGATCAGATGGAGACCGTTGAAGATGTCCTTCAGTTGAGCGTGGAGTTGCGAAGCCATCTCTTCGGGGAACATTTTAATATTAAATAAGTTATTTAAAAGCAAATCCCTTTTATTTACCTTAGATTCGTCAGTCCCTTCATGTAGTTTGACTAGGGAGTCCCACAGTTCTTTAGCGTTGTCGTAGAGACTGACTCGATTCAACTCCTCCATTGTGAGCACGCACTAAATGGTGTTGATCGTCTTATAGTTTAGTTGTGCCTTCTTGATCATTGGAGGAGTCCAATCTTCTGGTTCTAATGGTGATCCGTCTTTCGTCGGGGGAGTGTAGCCTTTCAAGATTGTGAACCAAAGTTCGATATCAGACTTTAAGTAACACTCCATTCTATTCTTCCAATAACTGAAATTTTCTCCTTTGAATAGTGGAGGTCGGACAGTGTTGTATTCTTCTTGATAAGAGTTTAGCATCCTTAAAAGAATAACAAACAGATTTCCAAGACTCTCGTCTTGGGATTAGTAGTGCTTGAAAAATACAAAAAAAAATATTCTAAAATAATTGATAAAAAGAAAAACTTTTAAAAAGGTGCTTTGAAAAACGGTTAAGTAATTTCAGAGCTTACGAGGCTCTGATACCAATTGTTGCATCGGATAAGTGCAAT
Organism: Zingiber officinale; assembly: GCF_018446385.1. Lineage (NCBI taxonomy): Eukaryota > Viridiplantae > Streptophyta > Magnoliopsida > Zingiberales > Zingiberaceae > Zingiber > Zingiber officinale. The sequence continues at coordinate 56,480,417 of NC_055986.1, forward strand.
AGAGGGGGGGGTGAATATCGCACTTTTTAAAACTTTTCTTTTCGTATTTAAAAACAAGTAGAGTAAGCAGCGGAAAGTAAATAACTCGATTCGGTTACTTGGTTCGGAGCCTAGGTCGACTCATACTCTAAGGCCCGCGATCCTTGACCGCACCGATGGGCAATCCACTAAGATTCTTCTTCCCGAAAACCTTGAAAAGAAGTAATGTGTACAGTATGCAATGATATAAGATAGTAACAATCCTACTATCTTATATGAATTTAAGTGCAATACAAATAAAGTATACCGACAATAGTAAATGAAGGTTGAAGCTCGGTCAGTACTTTCGGACGGAGTAGTTTGAAGAGTCATAGAGAACTTGTAGCACGATCCGCTTGCAAAGAAGAGCTTTGAGATGATCAGTAAGTATATTCAGCCTCAGACCTTGAGCCCCTTTTTATAAGTATCTTTGAGGTTCGGTCGACTAATCCCTTTGTTCGATCAACTGAACCAGCTCCCTTCTTGGCTAGAGTCTGACGCTGGCTCAATCATTTACATTAATTGGTCATTAAGGGTTCGGTCGACCGATCCTTCTTTTTGGTTGACTGAACAGGCTCTTTCCCTATTCGTCGAAATTTATCGAGATCCACTTTTAATGTTGCATTAATGGTTGATTGGTTCGGTCGACCGATCCATGGGTTCGGTTGATCGATCATCCCTTTTTCCTTTTGCTTCTGATCGATGCTGATGAACTGGCTTGCGCTCAGTCATCATGGTTCGGTTGACCGATCTTACTTATTGGTCGACCGATCAATACTTGATCGAACTCGGTCTGGTCTGATCTGATCATTGCTTTGATCTCTCATTGTTCGGTCGATCGATTCACCTGTTCGATCGATCGATCAAACTGGACCTACAAAACAGTGTTAGACAAAACATCCTGCAAAACTGATGTTAGCACAATAATATTATAATGCATGAGTAATATAAAAGATAGTAGAACTGTCTTGATCTCAACTTGGAAACCTTCCCGGTTTCTTGAGTTGGATCGGCGACCTAAGGTTGTTCCCTTAGGGAACTCGACCTCACTGTCGCTCCTCCAGTTGTTTACCTCAACCTACCTACCAAATTTAGATCCTCCAAATCTAGTTTGTACTTTTCACTTAGCTTTGATCTGCTCGCTAGGACTTTTCTCTTGATCTTCGGTCCTCCAGACCTCTCGATCACACCGCCAAGCGTCGGGTCCCCTCGACCCACTTGGACTTGTACCCGGATTCCACGATCTGCTAAGATTTTTCCTACCTAGTGATAACTAGCATTTTTATTGATTATTTTGGCTCTTATTATTGACATTTTTACCTTCTCATATGCTTAATTTGATGTTTATACTATGTGTTGTGAATAGAAACTTATTTTAGACTTAATTATAAATTTTCTACAAATTATGAAATTTATTTTCATATTTTTATGTGTTTTTGTAGGAAATTTAAAGAGTCATGGATTAGAGTCAAGTTGGATCGAATTTGGCCCGATTTGATGGTCAAACGGAGGAGATCGAGCTGAATTAGTGTAAACCGTTGATCCAGATCAGGAGAAATTGTGCCCCTTTAGTTAGATCAAATGATCTAGCCTTCCATCTTGATTTAAAGAGATCTGGACCGTCCATAGAGATCATCCTCATCCAAGTCCAATTCATCTCCAATCAAGAGAATAGCCCAATTTGAGCCAACAATTCAACTCTTAAAACCTAATCCAAAAGCCCACTTTTAAAAGCCCAATTCATCAACTCAATTTCAATCCTATTGGTTATTGGATTCGGATCCTTTCCTTAACCCAAACCCGAAACCGAATCCTTACCTTTCTCACACGGACGAACAGAAGCAGGCGACAACCTCATCTCTTCCTCGCGACATCTCTCTGCTTGGGGCGTATCTGCAGCTAGGGCTCGCAATCCCCGCGCCTCTCTTCTTCCTTCCTTCTCTCCGGCCGGCGGCCTCTCTTCTTCTCTTTATTGTCGCCGGCCAGCCATCCACAACTACACTTCTTCTTCTAGATTTCAATCGGCGACAACAGCAAGCATCCTTGGCAGAAGCTGCGGGCGACGACAACAACAGCAAGCATCCACCTTGCTGGAGGGGTTCTCCGGCAAGATTCTTCACCTACAGGCGTTTCTCTGACTCCTATCTTCTCGGGTTCAGACGGTGTAGTAAGGAGGCAGCCGACAGTCCAATTTTTCCAGCAAATTCCATCCAAGGGGGTTCTTCGTTGGAAGATTGCATTCATCCCATTGTTGTCGAAGCAAGCAGCAACCAGCAGAGTGAGATACTGTTCACCGATTTTGGGGGTTCCGAGCTGGGTCTTTCGTGTGATGGCGAAGGGTAGTCTTTGGTAATCGGAAGCGAATGTGTGAATTGTGGTTGGATTAGTTTAGTTTTGTTCATGTTAATGTTTGTTAATTGTGTCAATTTGCATGTTTATTAGTTTTGTGGTTGAATGCTTGTATTAACTAGAATTTCCATGTTTGAATTGCATGTAGTTCGTTTAATTTGTTTCATGCATATCACGTGTTCGATGAAATGTTTCTTTAAGTAGTTAGGTTCAATTTGATGTATTTTATTTTGTTTAGTTCTTACTTTATCTTGTTCTTTCAATTTAATTAAGTTCTAGTTTTGATTAAATGCAATTAGGATAGATTAGTTTAGATTTCTTTAATACTTTAGATTTCGTTCCATGCTTAGTTTTATTGATGCTTTATTTTATATTGTCTTTTATTTTCTACACTTGTAGTTAAGTTAGATTTAGCTTTCATTTACTTGCATTATTTTTCATTTACTAGATTAGGTTGCATTTAATGCTTTGTCATTTCATTCCCTAGATTAATCGTGTTGATGATTAACTCATAGCGTAGAGTGATAATGCGTTGTATATTAATTGTTGACACCTAATTAGATTTCATTCCAACATTTGATTAGTTTCTTTCTTGTTCTGCTTTTCATTCGTAGGATTTAGAATCAAAACCTAAAACCCCCAATTCTATATCAAAAATCTCAAAAATAGAAGTAACATACAATCCTAGACTATCATCCTATCGTTGCTTTCGTTGGCGGACGACTTGAGTTATTCCTATGCTACATTAGCGTAGGAGGATTTGGTACTTAATTGTTTGATGCCCAATTCATGACAAATTGGGCCATAATCAAATTGGCACCGTTGCCGGGGACAAGTAGCGGTGTTTGGCAATCTTAGGATTGTTTTCTATTTTCTCTCTTTTCTTGTTTCTATTTTTTGTGGTTGCAAAAAAAAATAAATCAAAAACATTGTTAGGGGCGCTTAATTATTTCCTCTCTTGTATGCATGTGTGCAATCTTGTATATTTTTCTGTGTCTTTTGATGATACTTGTATGAGTGTTTCAGGTAAGACTAGGAAATTTCTTCTATATCATTGGTAGTTCCAGAGTTTTAGTGTGATCAGGATCTCAAATTTGATAAGTGTTCAAAGCAAAACTTAAAATCTCATGTTATTGGAACCCCACGAGTTAGGCCTTTATATAGAAAAAAAGATATACACCAAAGGACTCAAATGCCCTTTTACTTATTCTAACACTCCCCCTCAAGCTTGATAATATAGATTATATACACCAAGCTTGTTACATATGTAGTCAATCCGGGGACCTCTAAGTGATTTAGTGAATATATCTGCAAACTGATCATTTGAGTTGACAAAGCTAGTAGATATTTCTCCAGATATGACTTTCTCTCTGACAAAGTGACAGTCAACTTCAATATGCTTTGTTCTCTCATGGAAGACTGGATTTGAGACAATATGCATAGCGGCTTGGTTGTCACATATGAGTGTCATTTGTGTAACCTCTCCAAACCTTAGTTCCTGAAGCAACTGTTTTAACCATATAAGTTTTTGACTAGCAATAGTCATAGCTCGATATTCTGCCTCTGCACTGAATCTTGCCACAACATTCTGTTTTTTGCTTTTCCAAGAAATAAGGTTACCTCCGACAAATATACAAAATCCAGAAGTGGACCTTCTATCAGAGGGAGATCCTGCCCAATCTGCATCAGAATACCCTACGACTTGAGTATGTCCTTTGTCTTCATACAAAAGATCCTTTCCTGGTGCACCCCTGATATATCGAACAATGCGAGTCACTATATCCCAATGTTCTTTGCATGGAGAGCTAAGAAACTGACTTACTACACTCACTGCAAATGAGATATCCGAACGAGTGACAGTAAGGTAGCTTAGTTTCCCTACCAATCGCCTGTACCATTCAGGATCTGAAAGAGGCTCCCCCTGATTTGGTAGGAGCTTGACATTAGGATCCATGAGATTGTCGACTGTCTTTGAGTTTAACATTCCTGTTTCTTCCAGAATATCCATTGCATACTTCCTTTGGGATATAATGATCTCATCTTTAGACTGTGTCACTTCTATCCCTAAAAAATATTTGAGTTTGCCGAGATCTTTTGTCTGGAAATGTTTGAAAAGATGTTGTTTTACTTGTGAAATTCCAAGATGATCATTACCTGTGATGACAATATCATCAACATAAACCACTACATAGATGCAACCAGTAGATGAGTTGCAATAAAAAATAGAATGATCAGCCTCGCTTCGAGTCATGCCAAACTGTTGAATTATGGTACTAAATCTACTGAACCATGCTCTGGGTGACTGCTTGAGACCATATAAAGATTTCTGCAAGCGACATACAAGACCAGAAGACTCCCCCTGAGCAACAAAACACGGAGGTTGCTCTATGTAGACTTCCTCGAGCAGGTCACCATGTAAGAATGCATTTTTGATGTCCAACTGATGAAGGGGCCAATGGCGAATTACAGCAATAGATAGAAAAAGACGCACAGAAGACATCTTGGCAACAGGAGAAAAGGTGTCGCCATAATCCAATCCAAATACCTGAGTATAGCCTTTAGCGACAAGACGAGCCTTAAGCCGATCAACCGTGCCGTCTACACCAACTTTCACCGTAAACACCCATCGACAACCAACCACTAACTTCCCAGGAGGTAGAGGAACAAGGTCCCAAGTCCCACTGCTTTGTAGGGCACTCATTTCACAAGCATAGCCTGTTTCCATCCTGGATGGGCAAAGGCATCACCTGCAGTCTTTGGAACATAAACAGACGACAAGGAAGACAGATAATAATAATAGGATGGGGAAAGATGATGATAGCTTAAAGAAACATAGTGAGGAGAAGGATTACGAGTGGAACGCATACCCTTTCGAAGTGCAATAGGAACATCAGAGTCAGGAGATGGGACCGGAGGAAACGACGAAGGACTTGGCTCCACAGATGTGCCCACAGCAGTGTCAGTGTTGGTCGGTGGCAAAGCAGAACGAGGACGACGCTGATAAACCTGCAAAGGAGGAGACGAGGCTGGAGGTGATAGAGGCGCCTTCGGAGGATAAAAGACAGTCACTGGTTGTAACGACCCACCTCCTACTAGCTAGGCTGCGAGGTCGGACCGTCACATTATGCTGTGCTAAACTATTTTTAAGGTGCAGAAAACTGATCTGATTCAAAATTTTGCTAACTACTACTATTTCTTCTGCTAATTGCTAATAGATCAGAAATTCATGTTTAAACTATATCTTGAATGCTGTTCCTATGCTAAAGGAAGTAATCTAGACTTCACATATGAACAAGGACTGAACTAAGGGGTTTCCAGCTGTTATCAGGCTCCCAATCGATCGGTGGATCGATTGGAGTGGCCTGATCGATCCCTGGATCGATTCAGCGTGCTACTGTGCACGGAAGAATTTATGGATCGATCGGTTGATCGATCCAGCTACATCAATCGATCCACTGATCGATTCAGCGTGCTACTGTGCACGGAGGTCCCGTTTGGATCGATCGACTGATCGATCCGGTCTGGCCGATCGATCCAGTAATCGATCCCAGAGCTCTCTGTTCTTGACAGAATGCGTCCGGATCGATCGGCTGATCGATCCAGGGCCTTACTATTCATAGAACAAGTTTCCCAATCGATCCGCTGATCGATTGAGGAACCTCCAATCGATCGGCTGATCGATTGGGGTTTCTGATTTCTTACCAGGAGTCTGATTTCAGCACTGTTTCGTGCCCAAATCACATGTATCAACTCTAGAAGCATAAAACAAAACTACTAGTCATCACATTACTCATAGGGTGCTATCTAATATCAAATTTAATGCATACTACACAATTCGTGCTACTCAAACATTCTAAAATGTAGGAAAGTAACTAAAATCAGAAATGCTAAGTTCAGGTTTGCTAGTTCCCAAGCATCTTTATTCCAAGTTCCTGCCCACACACATCTTTGTAGCATTGTCCTCCAGCCTCCGCTAGTCCATCTTTCCTTTACCTTTATCTGCAGTATAAGGAAAAGAAGTATCTGTAAGCTTACTCTTAGTAAGAAACCATCTACCTCACAAAACATGCATACGATGCAATTTATGCTTTTAAAACATGCTATTTGAAATATATGCTGAACACTGCTAAACATGGATTCTAAAACATGGCATAATCACATACAATACATGACATTCAAAACTAAGCAGAGAACTATCATGTGAATCCATAAGAAAACTAAACTGAAATGAAAGCTGAGCTGAACTGATATCAACTAATGCTAAAGCTGCACTGCATTCACATAACTAATTCGTGAGGTTTGAAAACTATTTATCATAAATAGATGAAGATACTAATCATGCTGCTGATGGGCCCGACAACTGTACTTGCTGTGCGCGCATCCCTAACTAAACCCGGGGTTGCAAATTTCGAATCTAGTAGGGTTTACTAGGTTATCTAAACCTAGGGGCGACTATGAGAGCCCAACCCAATGGACATCTAGTCCAGTACAGTGCCACTGTTGAAAATAAAATACTGGTTATAGCTGAATTTTTCTTATCTTGCTATTTCTAGGTTATCTGAACCTAGAGCTAGGTTGTCTGAACTTAGAGGCGACTGTGGGAGCCCACCCATTGGACCGTAGTCCCATATAAGCTGTAATAAAACTGAACATGCTGTAAAAATGCTTCTAGTGCATTTACTGAGCTATTATAATGCCTATGGTGGCATTTAACTGAGCTATACATTTTATCAAACATATGGTGTGCACTAGTTCACACCCTACATGCTAAAATTCTGTATACAACTAAACTAATGCGTAAAACCTCGAAAAGAGCTACTTATACTGCAGGTGAGGGGTTTCTTACCTCCTGCTCGAAGTTTCTTACAAATCTAAACGCTAGGTTTCCGGTGGAGAAGATCCCTTCGTTGATCTCCTCGTGTCTACGTGCCCTTCTCGCGGAGGGGAACGTTCTCGTGCTGAAGTCATCGCCGGAAGGTACTCCTATGGACCTTGAAACGGAACCCTAAGTCCCTAGGTCTTGGGCGCCGAGAGGGTGGAGAGGAAGAGGCGGCGTGTGAGGGTTTTAGAAAGAGGAGAGTTGCGTTAAAAACAATTCCCCACTTAATAGTTTTCCTATTTATATTAAGTGGTTAATTCGGCTAACTTAAATATAAATATAATTGGTTCCCTCTTCTTTCAGCACGGCCCTGCTGGGTTCACTTGGTTACTAGAGTCCTCTATAATGCATAGGGCCCATAGGTCTCGGGTTCAATTCCCGCCTATACCATTCTACGTTTCTATTTGTTTTTGCTACTTCCGTTACTCTAAAAATTCCATAAAAATATCCTAAAATTCCAGAAAAATCATAGAATATTTCTAAAATTGATTTGAGAATTTTCGGGCGTTACACTGGTGCAGGTGGAGAGGGAGAAACCTCGGCCTGTGAAGCGGAAGGACCAAAAAAAGAAACCGACTCAAAGAATATGACATCAGCAGAGATGAAGTACCGACGAAGAGTAGGGGAAGAACACTTGTACCCTTTCTGAGACCATGGGTACCCAAGGAAGACACACTTATGAGACTGAGGAGATAGTTTGTCAATGTCGGGATCAAGAGCATGAGCAAAACAAATAGAACCAAAGACCCGAGGTAGTAGAGGATGAAGGGACTGATATGGATAAGTACCTTATGAGGTATTTTACCCTGGAGAGTGGATGAAGGCATGCGATTGATGAGATAACACGCAGTAAGTATGACATCACCCCAAAACTGATGAGGGACATGAGAATGGAGAAGAAGAGTCTGAGTGGTCTCACGGAGATGACGATTCTTGCGTTCTGCAACCCCATTCTGTTGAGGGGTATGAGGGCAAGACGTGCGATGGAACACACCATGAGATGTCAAGAAGGTACGAAACTGAGTAGACAAATACTCGCGTGCATTATCACTTTGTAAAGTTCGAAGGGAAGTACCAAATTGAGTTTTTATTTCAAAGAAAAAGGATTCAAAAATAGAAAACAATTCTGAACGATCCTTCATTAGATATAACCATGTACAACGGGAAAAGTCATCTATAAAAGTAACAAAATACCTTGACTCCATTGTAGAAGAAACACGACTCGGACCCCAAACATCAGAATGAACCAAAGCAAAAGGAGATATAGCCCGACTCTCAATACGAGGAGAAAAAGAACTACGAACATGCTTACCTAATTGACACAATGTACAAGAAAAAGACTCTAAGTGAGAAAGACTAGGATGTAACTGTTTCAACTTATGAAGACCTGGATGTCCCAACTGAGCATGAATAAGAAGTAGAGATGTCGTCGCCGAACCAACAAAAGAGGGTTGTTGAAGCCGATATAGGCCATGAGATTCACATCCGAAGCCAATCATCCTCCCCGTACTCCGATCCTGTAAGGAAACAGACGTATTAGTAAAAGAAATGACACAATCAAGAGATCGAGTAAGTTGACTTATCGACAATAAATTAAAGGGAGCTCCGAGAACATAAAGAACATTATGAATTGAAAGAGATGAAGAAGGGAACATTATTGAAGTTGACATTGAATCCTTAATCTGATTGGCGCTGAGGATGGTCATGAGATCTTCACAGACTTGATAGAGTCGCCGAGAGGTGTTTGTAAAGAGTTGTTGAGCTTGTATCCAAACAGCTTTGCAGGTTTTGTGAGTACGGAAGACATTCCTAAGAGATGGATAGATGGTGGCTCGGATAATACAACATTACTGACCGTCGACCTTCTTCCACAGAGGACGATCGACGTCTTGAACATCTTCTTCAGTTTGAGTGAGATGTGTCTCATAATCCTGTCCAACAAGCCAAAGCTCAATGTGAGATACCCAAGAGATATAATTTTTACCATCCAACTGCTAGGAAGAGAGAGGTGCAGTGATATAGTTGGTAAAGATTGAGGTATCTGGTTTTGGGACACTAGATGTAGCCATGAACAGAACTATGAACCCGGTTGTTGGAATATACGAAGTGAGCCTGCTTATGCTGGAAGAGAGGGGATGTTGGTGACGCAGAGGAAATCGGTGCGGCGTCGGCGAAGGGGGGGCTGATGCAGAGGAAATCAACTGGAGTTGGATTCCAGCCGGCGTGCCGGCACTTGGGAAGCAGGAGGTGCTTCTTCTGGTCACTGGGTACAGCGCAAAGGGGCGGAAGGAGATACAGATGGCACACTCGAGGTGAAGAGATCGAGATAGCAGCGACGTCGGCAGTGACGCGGAGGAAGACCACGTCGCTGGCTAATGGATCCTCAGCGACTTGGCCACCAGAGGTATTCAGAACAGTCGTACCTGAGAAGAGGGCGTGGTCAGTAGCGCAGGCGCACCCGAGGGCCGGGTCGATGTTCTCCTCGTCCTCCTCAACGCGGCTAACTCCACCGACGAGGGCAGCAACAGAGGCGGAGGCGGAGTCGGAGTTAGAGGCGGCGACAAATCCAAACGAGAGGAGGATGCGATGGGAAAGGCCGTTCTGGAGGATTAAAGAACCCGGATCTTGAAGGAAACCGAAGGAGAAGGGGCCAGGATCGACCTCCAACCGGTTTCGGTGTCGAGGGCGATCGTCTCTCAAAAGGGGGGAACGAGGAAGGAGGGGGCGTTGGCTGTCGCGTTGTTTCTCGAAGAGGCGAATTGTAAATATCTCTTCGCCGCGGCTCCGTCGAAGAAGAAGGCGTGGTCGGTGCGAGAGAACAGGAATTCGGCGCGGGGAAGAGAAAAAGAAATTAGGGTTTTGGCTCTGATACCATGTTCAAAGCAAAACCTAAAATCTCGTGTTATTGGAACCCCCACTACAAGAAAAATGTCATTCAACAACACTCAAACGACAACGGTTTTATACCAAACCGTTGTCCTTTTGCCTTTTAACAACGATTTTAACCAAAACCGTTGTCTTTTAGCAATTTTTTTGGCCTACGACAACGGTTTTTAAAAACCGTTGTCTATTTATGTTTTTTTTAAGACTACGACAACGGTTTTTAAATGCTACAACAACAGTTTTTGAAAACTGTTGTCTATGTGCGTTTTTTTTTGGGATTACGACAACAGTTTTTAAAAGCCGTTGTCTTAAGTGATGTTGAATACTGGTGTTTTTTTTCCTTCGCCGTTTTTTCCCCTTCTCCAATTTTTGCCCCGCTTTTTTTCTTTCCCTCTCCCCGAAAGTTTTTTGCCGCCGCATTCCACCCTTTTATCTTCTCAATCCGTCCCTCTTTTCTCTTTTCTCACAATCTCTCGCTCACCGGAGCCGCATAGGAGCAGCAGCAGTCCACGAGTCCATTAAGGACGCCCTCACCGGCACGACCTCCGACATGAAATCCACTAACAGTAAGTGTCCTCTACTTCTTCCTCCTTCCTCCTGCATCTTCTCGTCGAAAACCCTAGATACTCCTGCATCTTCTCGCCGTCGGCGATACTCTGGGCTCACCCTCTTCGCACTCCTCTATATAAAGCCCCTTCTATCGTCTTCTTGCTCCACACTCTTCTTCTTCGCCTCCGCGAAGGCTCCCCGTGCCACAAATCCTGGTCGTCGAACCCTAATCCTCCTCTTATCCCGTTTCTTTCCTGATTCTGCCAGACTCTTGGAGGAGCGAGACGTGATAATGGGAAAGAGAGCGGAGGAGCTCGATATCGATAATCTATTGGATGAGATTCCCCATCTTCGTCATCGTGGTGTCCTCGATAGACCCTACGGTGCCGGTTTCTGCATCGCCGATGAGTTGCCGACGTCGGTCCTCCATGGGGATGGCGGTGGGTGTATCTGGTCTGAGGGGGTTCCGAGCTCGTTAGCGGAGCGTTCGCTTCCATTGGAGGAGACCCTCCTGCTCCAAAACCTTCGCAATGTCCGTCTCGGCGCCGACCGAAATGGACCGATCGATCGTTCCCTGCCCCATACCAACCATCACCGAGTGGGTTGTTTGTTTGGATCTTCGCTCGACTCTTTTGGACGGGATTCTTTGGTAAATGGGAATGGGAACGCGTCTCTGCCTCAAATTCGGCAGCGTTATCCTGGAGTTGTAAACTTGTTTGGGAATCCCTCTTTTGGAACAAGAGAGTTGAAAATTGGTCAAGTTTCGTGACCAAATACCCCTTTCCAGGGAAACGATTCTGGCAATTTTAGTCAATCTGGTAATGGGTCTTATCCAATATCTGATATGTTATTTCACTCACAGATGATTAGAGGAGAACCTTTCTTGGTTTCTGGCGATCAGCTAGTGAATGGCACGGAAGATCTCTAAGGGAGACTCAATTCCTCGGCAATTGGGGGGGCTTCATTCCCCAAGGAACCAAAGGATTGTTCAGGGAACCATTACAAAGTGTCTCAGCTTTATGAGTAAAGAACAAATATATTGCCTTGCTAAAGACCAGCACGGATGCCGGTTATTGCAGCAGCAGCTTGATGAAGGAAAGGATCAGGTTGATACAATTTTCAACGGCATCATTGAACGTGCAGTCGATCCCTCCGCATCATTGAATATAGCCTCCTGCTCTATTCCAGCTTTCGGTATATCAAGTTTAAAGATTTTTAAGAGCTCAATTTCAACCTCTAGTATGAAATTGCAGATGGGTTTCGTGAGGTATACAGGCTGCCAAAATGAGAATTTTACCTACTTCGATTTAAATCTATTCACTGCAATGTTTTAGCTCATGATCAAAGTAAACTTAAAGGATTAATCCAGAGCCTATGGGAACTTTTTGAATTCATTTTATTTAAGGTATTCTTTCCTTTAATGGTCATCCCTTTAGTTTTCTTTGTATCAGTATATTGTTATGTTACATATCTTTTTTTTGTGGGAATACTGAAGCTAGTTACATGATTATCTGTCATAATTGCAAATAAAACTAAATTTTTATGTTTGGGGTGTTTTTTATTGTCAGTCTTATTATTGGGGTACTTTCTGAATTATTTTTAGAGTTCAACCATGTGGAAGGAAAATGCATTTGGTAAATATATATACAACACGACAGAATATGTTGCAATTATGCTTGTCTACAAAGATTTTCAGTTTATTTGTATTTCTTATATTCTCTGTATTATTATTCCTATATTCTCTGTATCACTTATTTATTTTTTATTTTTCTGCCAAGTTACTTTATAATATTTTACTGTTACTTTTTGTGCAGGGACTTTCCGTTCCCAGATGCAATCAACAGACGAAACCAATGAAGACAAGAAAATATTTTATACTCTATTTCTTACAAAATAGACAAATATTTCTTCACCAATCGGTACAAAGATAACAATTGAAAGTTGTAACTATCTGATTGATAAGTCCTAGGCTATGTGGTTTCAAGTGATCATTGAAGCATTTTCAATGTTTCATTATATTAATGTTCAAGCTACATAGTAATTTGCATGCCTAGATGTTAAGCCTACCTAGGGCTAGACTGATCTTTGATCTTTAGTTTTTTTATATTTCATTCCTGTATTTTGTAATACCTTTTATGCATAGATCTTGATCTATACAACTTTTTATTGGTATGTTAAAAACATTTTGCTTAATTCATTTTTTTCCAATTAGCGTAAATTAAATTCCTTGATGTTTGCAACTGTTGCACCCATTTCATAATTGATGAAATTAATTGTTTTGTTTAAAGCAAATTTTTATTAGATGTTGTCATTTTTCCCTGGTTATTATTCAATTCTTTTTTTTAATGCATCTGTTGTAGTGATGTGGAGATGAACATTATGTTGGAGAGCTCCTTGAATGCAAAGGAGAAAATAATCTCTGAGTTGAATATGGAGCTTCATAACATGGAATCCACATTATTAAAGGGGAGGGAGCAGCATTTGAATGAGATAAAGAAGTTGAATGCACTAATCAATGAAAATGTTTCAGTTCTTTGTTTATACCTAATTTTTTATACGATAACTGATATGAAGTATAAGTTGCAACATTTTGGCATTTGAGATGACCAACAATTATAGTTCAATTAAAATTTTATCACAATTTCTCGGCACAACAATATGATCTTGGACATGTTTAAAGCTATCACATCCTTTATTAACACAATTAGATTTGATAAAATAGCAATGCTTACAGTTCCTAATCTCTATATCTCTATTTTCTTGCAGGATAGTGCTCTTTTGGAGATAAGAAGAGAACTTCAAGAAAGACCAACCACAAGATTAGTTGATGATCTGCGTAAAAAAGTTAAAATTCTTCAGGTCCATAAAATGCAATTGACCATTGGATTCACCTTCCTAACATTTGTGCACATGCATTCTTCTTTTGGATTCCTTTATACTGTTTGATATTGCATACTCAAGAGCCACGCTTAAACAATTTTGCAATATAACTATACTTTTGAAGATCCACTTAGGTATTTAGCCAGTAGTTGTTTCAGTTCATCTACATTCTTCCTTTCTTTATTCTTAGTAGTTTGTTCCTAATTGATGATGTATTTAGCCATGCTTTGCTCCCAGTGTAATTATTTAGAGAGATAGTTTAACATACTTGTAGTTTGTCCATTGGAGGATTTTTGACGGTACAGTTCAATGCTACAAATTTCACTTATTAAGTGTACATATGGTGTTATTCCATACCAATGCAACAGTGAAATCAAAGGTCCATTTTCAATGCTTTGCTCTCAAGTTGTTTCGGTTAGTAATGATCCTAAAGATAACCTTTTATTCTTACAAGATTGTTCCAGATAGCCTCTGTCACAATATTATTTACAATTTTCCTTTATCATGACTATTTCAGATATATAATTTAACATAATTTCAATTTATTAAGTTAAGTCACAGTCTTACTTGAGTGTACTAACAGGCACAATGCATTCAACAATACAATTTAGTTGCTCAGGAAATAGTTGAAACAAATGCATTAGCTTGTTCATTGATATAGGATATGGTGAAACAAATGCATTAGTTGAAACAAGCTATCACATCCTTTATTAAACAGGAAAATGCATTTTTATTATTCATAGGCATTTAGTTTAGATCAAGTGACATTTCTTTATCTTCTTCTTACAGGTGGAGTTTGAAGGATTAGGAGAATTAAGAAGCAAGGATGAAGAAGATGAAGGATTAGGAGAATTAAGAAGCAAGGATGAAGAAGATGAAGGCATTTAGTTTATCTTCTTTCTTTATCTACTTGGTCCACTTCGATCCAAGTACGATGCAAACATGGCAAGGATGAAGAAGATGAAGGATTAGGAGAATTAAGAAGCAGTGTTTTGTTACTCTTCTAGTGTTGTACATGGTAAAAGTAGTTCAAATGATCCAACTCTTCAAAACTGGATATCAAGATTAGGATGTTGTGTTACTCTTCTAGGATTAGGATGTTGTGTTGTTCTACCTTTGTTTTAATAGTGTCGTTGTCATTTTGTTGGCTGCTTTTGAAATTTCTTCGGAATGTTGTAAATATTATTTTCGAATGTTAGAAAATTATATGTTAAATTTTATTTACAAATTTAGTATTTTGAATGATTTATAATACTAGAAAATTGTATAATAAATTTTAATATTTTTTTTATTTTTTATCAAAAAAAGATAACAGTTTTTCACTGTTGTCGTAAATAGTTTAAAACTGTTGTTGAAGACCCTGTTATTAAAGGTAGACGCTCAAAGACAACGGTGAAAAACTGTTGTCTTTGAAAGAAAAGACAACAGTTATTCACCTTTGTAAAAACTGTTGTCTTTGTCTTCAAAGACAACGGTTAAAAATCGTTGTCTTTGGGTACCCCCTTTAACAACATAGCCTTTAACTGTTGGTGCAACCTTAGGTCAAGGTTGACCTGGTTGACCAGACTCGAGTTGACTTGACTCGAGTTGTGTTTTGATGTTTGACGAGTTATGTTTGACAAACCTGAGTTGTATCTTGATGTTTTACAAGGATACAAGCTTGGGAGATTGTGGGTGCAACCCGTGGTCAAGGTTGACCTGGTTGACCCGAGGTGAGTTGACCTGACTCGGAAAAGTCCAAGCAGGGAGCCTGGCACGGGAAAAGTCCAAGTATGGAGACTTGGCACGGAGAAGTCCAAGTATGGAAGCTTGGCACATGGGAAGTCGGAGAGGGCTCGGTAGCTCGTTCTCCGGACTGTAGTCAGAGAGGGCTCGGGAGCTCGTTCTCTGGACCGGATGGAAGTCGGAGAGGGCTCGGTAGCTCGTTCTCCGAACTGTGGTCAGAGAGGGCTCGGTAGCTCGTTCTCTGGACCGGATGTGGAAAGTCCTGGTGAGTGAAGCCAAGCAGACGGATAAGTCTTGGTGAGTGAAGCCAGGCAGTGGAAAAGTCCTGGTGAGTGAAGCCAGGCAGTGGGAAAGTCCTGGTGAGTGAAGCCAGGCTGTGGGAAAGTCCTGGTGAGTGAAGCCAGACAGTTGTGAAAACCCTAGTGAGTAAAGCTAGGTGAAAGTCCTGGTGAGTGAAGCCAGGCAGTTGGAAAGTCCTGGTGAGTGAAGCCGGGCAGATTGGAAATCCTGGTGAGTGAAGCCAGGTGAAAACCCTAGTGAGTGAAGCTAGGTGAAAGTCCTGGTGAGTGAAGCCGGGCAAGGGAAATTCAGATGGATCAAGGGTGATCGGACATCTGGTGTTGAGAAGGTCAAGTAGGTCAAGGTAGTGACCGGATACTTGACACGAAGAGAAAAGTCCAAGTGGGTCAAAGGGATTGACCGGACACTTGGTGGGGAGTCTTAGCAGGTCAAGGGAGTGATCGGATGCTAAGCATGATGTACCAACAGGTCAAGGTTGACCGGATGTTGGTTTGGAAGGTTTGGGCAAAAACCAAGCTTGGATCGATCAGTGGATCGATCCAGTGATACACTGGGTATCTGGATCGGTCTGGTGACCGATCAGTAACCAAACAGTAGCCTACTGAGTGTTATCTGATCGGTCTGCAGACCGATCAGGAAACAACGATCAGAAGGCAAGAAGTTCGGGAGAAAAGGAAGGGACATGCCTGCTGATCGGTCCCTGGACCGATCAGAGGAAGCTCTGATCGGTCCCCATGACCGATCAGCAGCACCCTGGACCGATCAGGGTGGAGCCTGATCGGTCCAGGCCTAGCCGTTGTGACTCAACGGCTAAGCTATTTCGGGCTTCTATGTTCTGGTCTTTTTGCCTTGCAGGTTCACAGGTTGGCTCAGGATATCAGAGGTTATAAAAGGATCGAGAGGCATTACAGAGCTTCTTCTTCCTCTTCCTCCTACTGGCTGCTGAAGTATTTTCTGCTTAAGCTTTGTTGAGCTCTTCTCTGAAGCTACGCGTGAGCTTCCTCGGCTGGGGTCTCCAACAGTTGCTGCTGTATTTGGCCCGTGAAGTTGCTGCTTCATCAACAGCCGACGAGAAGGCAAGATTGTTTGTTTTTACATTTATATTGTTGCTTCTTCTTGTGTATACTTGTACTCTTATTCTTGCTGGTGCAAGAAAGATTGTGGCGAGGTTTCTCCATCCAGAAGGAGTATATATATTAGCCGGTTCTCCGGGGACTCATCCACCGACGGATTGATAGGCTTCGTCCACCTTACGGACACGCCGAGGAGTAGGAGTTTATCTCCGAACCTCGTTACATCGCTGCGTGTTGAGGTTTGATTTCTCCGCTTTCGTTTCTATTATTTTTATTTCTGCTGCGCTAACCTTGATTTCTAGAAAGAAACGAACGATTTGGGGCGGCTATTCACACCCCCCCTCTCTAGCCGCGACCATCGATTCTAACAAGTGGTATCAGAGCGAGGTCGCTCTTCGCCAGATTAACACCCGAGGGAGCCAAAGCTAGAGATGGATCGGCTTGGGGAGGACATCACGATTCCACCCTTCTACGATCGCGACGACTTCGCGTTTTGGAAGGTAAGAATGAAGTACTTTCTTATGACTAACCTAGTTCATTGGAGTTGTGTGCAGGTAGGGTTTACTCATCCGGTGGATAAAGACGGAGAAACCCTACAGAAGAAAAAGTGGACGAAGGAGCAAATCCACCAATCCACAATCAACGATGAGGTAACGAAAATTCTTGAATTTTCATTACCTAATGACATTTTGTGTAAGGTAGGTGGATATAACAATGCCAAGGAGTTGTGGAACAACTAGGCCAAGCTCCATGAGGGAAGCTCCATTTCAAGTCATGAAGAGGAGTCAAGTGAGCCAAGTAGCTCACATCATGGAGGAGAGGAATTAGAAGTTGAGGGCTACTCAACATCTAAGGAAGAAGAGGAGGAGAGTTCTTCTTCAAGAATGGAGCAAGAGGAAGAAGCTTCTACCTCCGGAAGGGATGAAGAAGAGAGCTTTCATCCATCCTCAAATCTAGGTAACTCAAGCATTTTAATTTCTAGCAAATTACACATAATGTGCTTTGAGTGTAGGAAATTTGGGCACTACAAGAGTAAGTGTCCAAAGAGGATTAGAAAGTCTCCACCGGCGCCAAAGGTCAAGAAAGCCGGAGTCCCGATACGCAAAAGCAAATAGCACGTGGTGTGCTTTCAATGCAATCAAAGGGGACACTATAGGAGTCAATGTCCGAGGGGGAGGCAATCTCACAAGGACAAGAGACCGAGCACATCGATAGGGGGAGCTAAGGCAAACCCTAAGGTAATCTCTAAGGCACATTATTGCAATACTAGTAAAATGCATGCTAGTAGTTTGATTGCAATTGACAATAATGATAAGCATGATAATTATAGAAATCGATACACATGCTTAGGTGCCAAACATGTGAGCCTAGATAAGGATAACACTAGGAAAACCAACCCTAGGATCAACTCATCTAAGGTTAAGGATAACCTAGGTAGAAATCCCAAAACAACTAGACATATGCCTAGGAATACCTCAAAGACAAATGACAAGTTAAAACTTGAGGCCTTAGAAAAGGAAAATCAAGTCTTGAGGTCAAGACTTGACTCTTTAGAAAAGACCCTTAAAAATTTGGGAAAGTCAAATATAGGGTCTAAGGGTCAAAAACCCAAGTCCAAGGACATGAAAGGTTTGGGTCACAAACCTAAGTCCCAAGTGGTCAAGCCCACTTATCATAATGTTCCATTCGATTATGGAACAAAATCTAGGGCTAGGAAGACCATCACCAAGGTCACAAGGGGAGTCACCCCTAGAGTGGATCTTGATGAGTCCCAAATGACCAAGGCTTTAAAGCCTAGGAGGGTCATTAGGAGGGTTGCTAGGGAAGTCATCCCTAGTGAATATTTAGTGAACCCAATGAGCTCCAATAGGTATTGGGTTCCTAGGAGCGTGATTCCATCACACTAGATGAGTTAGGGTGTGCCAACCTTACTTGAATAGGTAGTTAACCTAATCATGGCAAAAGGTGGCACTTTAGGAATTTTCAAGGTGTAATCAAGCCTTGAAAATGAAATGGAAAATTATTCCTAAGGTGATTAGGATGTGCTAATCTCATTTGAGGAATTTTCTAGAGTCAATCTAATTGGCACATAGTGATCTAAAAATCTTTTGTATTTGATTTTAGGTCTATTACACTTAGGAATATAGAATTTATGGCAAAATTATCAAAATTATCAAAAATGGCAACTAAGGCTAGAATTAGGTATTTTCTATACCTTTATATGCTATTTGCCATGTATTGTTTGCCATATGCCATGTCATGACATCATATTTAATTTATGATCATTTGAAATGTCATGATAATGCTTAGGTTAGTTAAATGTCATGATTTATTTAAGTTTCATACTTTATGCCATGACATCATGACATTGGCACATGTTATTATGTATGATATCATTTTATGCCATGTCATCATTTCTTACATTTATAATCAATGAAATTGATTTAAGGTTAAAAACACAATTTGATATGGAGATCAAATTGATGTTTAAAAAATGCATGAGACCTTAGCCTAAGATAACCTAAACCCATATCTCACATCAAAATTGACTTGGATGTGTTTGATACACCTTAGATGTGTGTGAGATATTAGGATTGTGAGTTAGGATCAAGGTGCATAGTTCTTGTACCTAGATGAGCCTAATTCTAATTGGGGATCATAGGGAAAGCTTGTGTACAAGTCATGTACATTTAGCCCTAAGATTGTGGTCCTAAATTAAATGGTTTAAAATCATTTCAAAGTTGATTTGAAAAACCTTGATGAAGCTTTTCTAGTGATAGCATTCATCATTGAGAAAATTGATACAAAGTTGAGTTAAACTTGAACTATTTCAAAGTTTTTCGAACTTTGTATCAAGTTTTGAAAATGGAAGTTATTTTCATAGAAAACTATTTTTCCTTGATAGTATATGTTATGAGGAATGTATCCTCAAAGTTTTATAATTTCTGGAATTTTTTGGAATTTTGTAGGGGTTTCTGAATTTCGAAAGGAAATTTAGAAACTGATATCAGAGGTTGTGGACCGATCAGAAGGGAGTCTGATCAGTCCAGGAAGTTGTGGATCGGTCACTGTGACCGATCCAGGGAAGACCTGATCGATCTGGTGACCGATCAGGGCGTGCCAGTTTCGACTGTGCTGTCTGAAATTTCTGAAATTTCAGCAATGAAGCTGGTGTTTTGGATTTCTAAAGGTTTGAAACTCTCCAAGACATTGTTGATGCAATGGTCAAGGGGGAGTTGACCTTTAGGGAGAATTTTACCTATTAGTCAAGGGCAGTTGACTTTTAGGGGGAGTTTTTACTCCTAAAGTCTTGAGTGATATGGGATTATCACTAAGTTAATTGTTGGACCTTAGTATCAAGGGGGAAATTAAGAGTTTCAATGAAAGGTATGAGACTTTCATTAGGAAAAACTCTTGACCTTGATTCACTCTTTTTGATGTGTGTCAAAAAGGGGGAGAGTAGAAAGGAGAATGGAGAATGTCTAGAGAATGTTCAGGAAAGAACATTGGAAAACCTAAGTTAGGTTATCGGGTTAACCTAACTTGATTATGGGTTTGATTTTAGGTTTTGTCAAATATCAAAAAGGGGGAGATTGTTGGTGCAACCTTAGGTCAAGGTTGACCTGGTTGACCAGACTCGAGTTGACTTGACTCGAGTTGTGTTTTGATGTTTGACGAGTTATGTTTGACAAACCTGAGTTGTATCTTGATGTTTTACAAGGATACAAGCTTGGGAGATTGTGGGTGCAACCCGTGGTCAAGGTTGACCTGGTTGACCCGAGGTGAGTTGACCTGACTCGGAAAAGTCCAAGCAGGGAGCTTGGCACGGGAAAAGTCCAAGTATGGAGACTTGGCACGGAGAAGTCCAAGTATGGAAGCTTGGCACATGGGAAGTCGGAGAGGGCTCGGTAGCTCGTTCTCCGGACTGTGGTCAGAGAGGGCTCGGGAGCTCGTTCTCTGGACCGGATGGAAGTCGGAGAGGGCTCGGTAGCTCGTTCTCCGAACTGTGGTCAGAGAGGGCTCGGTAGCTCGTTCTCTGGACCGGATGTGGAAAGTCCTGGTGAGTGAAGCCAGGCAGACGGATAAGTCCTGGTGAGTGAAGCCAGGCAGTGGGAAAGTCCTGGTGAGTGAAGCCAGGCAGTGGGAAAGTCCTGGTGAGTGAAGCCAGGCAGTGGGAAAGTCCTGGTGAGTGAAGCCAGGCAGTTGTGAAAACCCTAGTGAGTAAAGCTAGGTGAAAGTCCTGGTGAGTGAAGCCAGGCAGTTGGAAAGTCCTGGTGAGTGAAGCCGGGCAGATTAGAAATTCTGGTGAGTGAAGCCAGGTGAAAATCCTAGTGAGTGAAGCTAGGTGAAATTCCTGGTGAGTGAAGCCGGGCAAGGGAAAATCCAGATGGATCAAGGGTGATCGGACATCTGGTGTTGAGATGGTCAAGTAGGTCAAGGGAGTGACCGGATACTTGACACGAAGAGAAAAGTCCAAGTGGGTCAAAGGGATTGACCGGACACTTGGTGGGGAGTCTTAGCAGGTCAAGGGAGTGATCGGATGCTAAGCATGATGTACCAACAGGTCAAGGTTGACCGGATGTCGGTTTGGAAGGTTTGGGACTTGGTTTGGGCAAAAACCAAGCTCTGGATCGATCAGTGGATCGATCCAGTGATACACTGGGTATCTGGATCGGTCTGGTGACCGATCAGTAACCAAACAATGAGCTTCTGAGTGTTATCTGATCGGTCTGAAGACCGATCAGGAGGCAGATCAGAAGAAGGCAATAGAGCTGATCGGTCCCCATGACCGATCAGATAGGCTCTGGACCGATCAGGGTGGAGCCTGATCGGTCCAGGCCTAGCCGTTGTGACTCAACGGCTAGGCTATTTTGGGCTTCTGTGTTCTGGTCTTTTTGCCTTGCAGGTTCGCAGGTTGGTTCAGGATATCAGAGGTTATAAAAGGATCGAGAGGCATTACAGAGCTTCTTCTTCCTCTTCCTCCTACTGACTGCTGAAGTATTTTCTGCTTGAGCTTTGTTGAGCTCTTCTCTGAAGCTTCGCGTGAGCTTCCTCGGCTGGGGTCTCCAACAGTTGCTGTTGTATTTGGCCCGTGAAGTTGCTGCTTCATTAACAGCCGACGAGAAGGCAAGATTGTTTGTTTTTACATTCATATTGTTGCTTCTTCTTGTGTATACTTGTACTCCTATTCTTGCTGGTGCAAGAAAGATTGTGGCGAGGTTTCTCCACCCAGAAGGAGTATATATATTAGCCGGTTCTCCGGGGACTCATCCACCGACGGATTGATAGGCTTCGTCCACCTTACGGACACGCCGAGGAGTAGGAGTTTATCTCCGAACCTCGTTACATCGCTGTGTGTTGAGGTTTGATTTCTCCGCTTTCGTTTCTATTATTTTTATTTCCACTGCGCTAACCTTGATTTGTAGAAAGAAACGAACGATTTGGGGCGGCTATTCACACCCCCCCTCTAGCCGCGACCATCGATCCTAACATTAACAACAATCCGAAAGGGGCTACGACAACGGTGAAAAACCGTTGTTGTAAGGATTTTTTCTTGTAGTGCCCACGAGTTAGACCTTTATATAGAAAAGAAGATATACACCAAAAGACTCAAATACCCTTTTACTTATTCTAACAATAAGCATTATGGAGGACACTGAAAAGACTCTCAGAGAGCTTTGGGCACCAGATTTGTCAGCTGATTCATTTTGCATCAAATATTTTGATTTAGATGCAGACTTCGAGTTATGGAAAATTGTTCATCTATTACTGAAGTTTCATGGATTATCTGGTGAAGATCCCAACAGACATCTGCAAGAACTAGATATGGTGTGCTCTTCATGGAACCCACATGGCATATCAGAAGAAGATGTTAGACTTAGAGTATTTCCATTTTTAGTAGCAGATTCAGCAAAAGATTGTTTGTATTGTCTCCCACCCAACTCTATTACTAGCTAGATCGAGATGAAGAAATTATTTCTGGCGAGGTTCTTTCCTGCTTCTAGGATCGCAGCTATTCGGATGAGTATTTGTGGAATCCAACAATTCACAGGAGAACTGTTTCAAGATTATTGGGATAGATTTAAAAGACTTGTTGCTAGTTGCCCTCAGCACCAGATAAGCGATCAACTACTGATTATGTACTTCTATGAGGGATTGCTTCCCATGGACAGGAGTATGGTTGATGCAGCTAGTGGAGGGGCTCTAGTTACAAGACAACTACTCAGGCCAGAGAACTTATCGAGATTATGACTGTAAATTATCAGCAGTATGAGACTAGACCAGTGATTGCTAAAGATGTTCATTCCTTTGCCAGTGTATTCCCGACGAGGATCCAGTATCATTAGCTTGATCCTCAGTATTATTAGATGCATCAGCAGGATAGCTATAATTTATTTGCAGGATTCGGGTATGAGAACACATAACAAGGGATTTCTGAGTGGCCTCAGTTTTACCAGCCTTACTTTCAGCACCATCAGCCTGAGCAGCATTTTAGGGAGCATTCACAATAATTTTTGCAACATCAAGAAACACAGTTCCAGCCAAGAACACATTCATTGACACAGTTACAGTTGTATTCAGATCAACCTACTGCATCAATCTCTGAGGAGATGGATTGTAGAGTTTGTGATATTCCTGACTTTTATTCTGCTACTCTACATGACTCTTCTAGTTTTTTGTATCGTGATGTTGTAGTTGATTATGATATTATTGTTGTTGATGATATTGTTATTCCAGATAGTCTTGATGTTGCAGGTATAGGAGATAATGATGGAAGTGTAGGGGAGACCCAAGAATTGCTTCCTTTGATTATTTTATCACTCGTGTCAGCTGAGCTAGTTGAGCCTGTTATTCTACTTAGTGACAATGGAAGTGTAGGGACGTCTCAAGAATCACTTCCATTGATTGAACCTGATCCAGAGCTAGTTCTTTCACCTGACCAAGATAATCTCGCATTTATTGTTTTAGACCCTCCAGGTACCTTTCAGGATGGTAAGGTCAATATTTCTTCTGAATCTTTAGAAAATTCCATGGAGGTAATTAAGTTGGATTTTATTGGATGCGACACTTCTCTTGATTCATGCTCTGTTACTTTTGATATTGTTTATAGTACATCTCACACAACATGCATGCATGAATTGCATTCTCTTTTTAGTGTGCAGGATTTCTACAGATATTTCATTGGCAGACATTCACGCAAGGATGCATTCTACCAATTGAAGAAAAGCCTAACACTTTTTGCAATAATGAAACTTCTA
Organism: Zingiber officinale; assembly: GCF_018446385.1. Classification (NCBI taxonomy): domain Eukaryota; kingdom Viridiplantae; phylum Streptophyta; class Magnoliopsida; order Zingiberales; family Zingiberaceae; genus Zingiber; species Zingiber officinale. The sequence goes on from NC_055986.1 coordinate 56,504,332, forward strand.
GAGTGGGCACTCCAACTGAACCGTCTCTGGCCACCGGAGAAAATTTTTAAGGAGGCTAAGGTGGAGGGAGCATTCTTCACTTCAACTACAACTATTCCACTTTCAGATTGGCTTCTAGAATTGAATCGACTCCGACCACCAGAATTTCATGGGAGTCTGTTCCATCTCACTTTTTCTTTGTCTTTTTGTTTGTATATATTTCTTTGCTTATTTGCTTTATTTGCTTTTACCTGGTAGTTCATTTTTAGTTTGTCTAGTCGAGTTTTTCATAATAAATTCCCTATGTATTCTTTTTATCATCTTAGAAATTGTGAAAGTTAGTTAAATTTGATTGTCGAGTTTGATGATTTATTATCATGATTGGATTCTTGGATTACATGTGATTACAACTTGATGATGGATTTCATGTTGGTAAATTGAGATGATAATTTTTTATATACCTAGTGAGGATATTTTTAAGCCTATTATTCCTATTGATGTGTGATGCACTTGTGGTTAATGTTACTCTAGAACTTGCTTAATTCTTTCAAGACCACATTATCATAGGTTTGCATGATTTTTATTTGTTATCACATGTTTCTTGAATAAAATCCATATCATCCATCATATCATTCTTTTCTCTCTTCCATTTATTTCCATTTATTTCACTCTCTTATTCTCATGGATGTGGATATTTTTGGATATACATGATGAGTATTTTGTCTGGGATGATCAAAAGTTTAAGTGTGGGGGAGAGAAATAGCTTAGTAGAATTTAGGAGAGGCATAGGTGAATCATGCTTGATCACCATAGGTAAACTATGCTATTTATCTTTTTATTTGAGCTATTGATGATGTTGTATAGTGATGCACATCGTGTTAAAAAAAATACAGAAATGAAAAAAAAGTTCAAAACAGAAACGAAAATGAGAAAAAAAAGCAAAACATGAATAGAAAAGTGAAAAGAAAAAAAACAAGAAAAAGAAAAAAAAGAGAAAAAAACGAAAAGGAAAAAAAGAGCTTTTGACATGATGTGCTATTTTTGTATTCATATGTGGTAGAATTTTTTATTAGTGATAATCTTTATTATAGCGACATTTAGATTTTATTGTATATCATTAGTATATTTTCATTGAAAAGTTATAGTAGAGGTTGTCTACATGTTTACTAGATTTGTGAAAAACTTTGACATGTGATATTTTGTATTCATTTATGGTAGAATTTTTATGAGTAACAATTTTTACTTTAGCAATATCGAGATATCATTGTATATCATGTGTAGATTTTTAGTGTGAAATGCTAGAGTAGGAGTTGTTCACATTTTTATTGTATTGATGAAAGGTGATAGAATTTATTTGAAAAACAATCTTTATGGTAGCAAAATTTAGACTTTATTGTAGATCATGAGTAGATGTTTATTGAAAAGCTATAGTAGAGATTGGTCACATTTTTATTGGAGTTTTGAAAAGCTAGCTTGGGAGTTTGGATGTACTACTTTTTGGGCATTGTTTACTTGTACTCATCTATGTAACATTCTACTATATCCATGTCTTCCACCTTTATCTTGTTTAATTTTCCTCATTTCCTCTCTTATACTATCATTTGCTTGATTCATGTTTCCCTTACATTTCAAATAATGCCTTCATTATTTTATTGTGCACTCTTATATATATAGTGGTGGAGATTAGAAGCAAAGCAAGCATATGGTAGTGCATAAATCATGAGTAGCTTGAGTGAGCTCCACTATTGCATTTATATGAGCGGAGAGCCACTATCACTTACCTTGTGAGGTTATTTTATTATCATTCTCAGTTTATTGATTGTGGATTGAAGTTATCATGTTTGTAATTAATGTATGAATTGAATTCATGATTGCTTGGGTAATTTGAATTGGACAATCGTAGGTAACTTTCTTTTCACTATTTTCTATATATGATTGAGAATTGCTAGGGAATGCATCTTAGTTATTTTCTTGTTTTATTTACATGCTCGAGAAGAGCAAGAATAAGTGTGGGGGAGTTGATAACTAGCATTTTTATTAATTATTTTGGCTCTTATTATTGACATTTTTACCTTCTCATATGCTTAATTTGATGTTTATACTATGTGTTATGAGTAGGAACTTATTTTAGACTTAATTGTAAATTTTCTACAAATTATGAAATTTAATTTCATATTTTTATGTGGTTTTGTAGGAAATTCAAAGAGTTATGGATCAGGGTCAAGCTAGATCGAATTTGGCCTGATTTGGTGGTCAAACGGAGGAGATCGAGCTGAATTAGTGTGAACCGTTGATCCAGATCAGGAGAAATCTTTCCCCTTTAGTTAGATCAAATGATCTAGCCTTCCATCTTGATTTAAAGAGATCTGGACTGTCCATAGAGATCATCCTCATCCAAGTCCAATTCATCTCCAATTGGAGCAAGAGAAGAGCCTAATTTGAGCCAACAATTCAACTCTTAAAACCTAATCCAAAAACCCACTTTTAAAAGCCCAATTCATCAACCCAATTTCAATCCTATTGGTTATTGGATTCGGATCCTTTCCTTAACCCAAACGCGAAACCGAATCCTTACCTTTCGAACGCGGACAAACAGAAGAAGGCGACAACCTCATCTCTTCCTCGCGACATCTATCTGCTTGGGGCGTATTTTCAGCTTGGGCTCGCGATCCCCTCGCCTCTCTTCTTCCTTCCTTCTCTCCGGCCGGCGGCCTCTCTTCTTCTCTTTATTGTCGTCGGTCGGCCATCCACAATCACACTTCTTCTTCTAGATTTCAATCGGCGACGGCAGCAAGCATCCTTGGCGGAAGCTGCGGGTGACGGCAACAACAGCAAGCATCCACCTTGCTAGAGGGGTTCTCCGGCAAGATTCTTCACCTACAGGCGTTTCTCCGACTCTTGTCTTCTCGCGTTTAGACGATGGAGTAAGGAGGCAGCCGACAGTCCAATTTTTCCAGCAAATTCTATCCGAGGGGGTTCTTCGTTGGAAGATTGCATTCATCCCATTGTTGTCGAAGCAAGCAGCAACCAGTAGAGTGAGCTACTGCTCACCAGTTTTGGGGGTTCCGAGCCAGGTCTTTCGTGTGATGGGGAAGGGTAGTCTTTGGTAATCGGAAGCGGATGTGTGAATTGTGGTTGGATTAGTTTAGTTTTGTTCATGTTCATGTTTGTTAATTGTGTCAATTTGCATTTTTATTAGTTTTGTGGTTGAATGCTTGTATTAACTAGAATTTCCATGTTTGAATTGTTTGAAGTTTGTTTAATTTGTTTCATACATATCATGTGTTTGATGAAATGTTTCTTTAAGTAGTTAGGTTCAATTTGATGTATTTTATTTTGTTTAGTTCTTGTTTTATCTTGTTCTTTCAATTTAATTAAGTTCTAGTTTTGATTAAATACAATTAGGATAGATTAGTTTAGATTTCTTTAATACTTTAGATTTCGTTACATGCTTAGTTTTATTGATGCTTTATTTTATATTGTCTTTTATTTTCTACACTTGTAGTTAAGTTAGATTTATGGACTTGCATTGTTTTTCATTTACTAGATTAGGTTTCATTTAATGCTTTGTCATTTCATTCCCTAGATTAATCGTGTTGATGATTAACTCATAGCGTAGAGTGACAATGCATTGTGGATTAATTGTTGGCACCTAATTAGATTTCATTCCAGCATTTGATTAGTTTCTTTCTTGTTATGCTTTTCATTCATAGGATTTAGAATCAAAACCTAAAACCCCCAATTCTATATCAAAAATCTCAAAAATAGAAATAACATACAATCCTAGACTATCATTCTATCGTTGCTTTCGTTGGTGGATGACCTGAGTCATTCCTATGCTACATTAGCGTAGGAGGGGTTTGGTACTTCATTGTTTGATGCCCGATTCATGACAAATTGGGCCATAATCACCTAGCCTCCAACTAGGTCTTTTCCAGTTGAGTAAACAGCCTGCACACTCAGCCAACTTATTAGATCACAACAAGACTTAACTTGAACCTTTGACAACATCAAAACTTAAGTTTGATTTGGTGCAACTTGCACCAACAGATACAATTCCATAGGTTGACTTTTTGATTCTGCCATTGTCATGAGAAGATCATAGTAGATGGGCCATAACTATGTTACGTTGATCTGCTTATTATTCATATATATTGATGTATGCCATGCTTGTATATGATGCATGTCTAATTAGTAGTTTTACCATAATTAGGTTAAATTAATATGCTTACAAAAGTTTGGTACTCACTACTACCTTGATCAATTGTAGACAAGTTTGTCAAAATAATGTGACTCAATTTATCTTTATGGAGTGTGACTGGATAATTGTGATGTGTAACTATTTAACTTTGGATGCGACTTAACTAAGTTATCTTAATTGGATTGAGAACTTAGAGACATATGGTCATTCAATGGTAAAAAGAACAACTAGTCTTGTTCACCTAACTATCTAAGAGTTGCATATTATGCAATTGGTAAATGTTATGTACTTAATATATCCAAGTCTTAGGTAATTAGCTAAAGCTAACTCAAGATGCGGTACAATATGGATCTTGTCCTTCTTGAATATTATTGCTATTGGGGTTTGGAGCTAGTAGTGTGGGTAAACTACTGAAACATCTCTGAATTTTTTTTGCCCTACTTTACTTGTTATGAATACGGACATTTCAAAAACCTCTAATATATGTACATTTAGAAATTAATTAAAATAATATTCCCAACTTTCTTACCAAAATACTTATACCAAAATAGAACAACACATGCAATAACTTGAATCCAAAATCACTAACACTAATATGAAAATATCAATTGCCTAACGCGAAAACATAAATTGGAAGGTCTTCGGATTGTACTGTCGTCATCCCGAGCTTACTCACTTGCCAGAGCCTCCTATCTCATTCGTCTCATCACCTGAAATAGTTAAGTCTGTGCTCTAAAGGCTTAGCACATCCAAACCATGATAAAGTGTAACGTCCGAAAATTCTCAAAACTATTTTAGAAATATTCTATGATTTTTCTGGAATTTTAGAATATTTTTATGAAATTTTTAGAGTAGTGGAAGTAGCAAAAATAAATAGGACCGTAAAATAGCCTACACGGGAATTGAACCCGAGACCTAATTGGTCCTATGACTTATGGTGAACCATGGTAACCAAGTGAACCCAGCAGGGCCGTGCTAAAAGGAAATGGAATCAATAATATTTATGTTAGATTTGGGCGGAAATTACCACTTAATATAAATAGGAAATAATTAAGTGAAGGGTTATTTGGATCGTGATTTTTCCTCTCCTCAAACCCTCACCGCCGACTTCCCTTCTCCTCTCCTTCTCTCGGTGCCAACCACAAGGAAGGCTAAGGTTCGTCCCAAGGGAACTTTCCGGCGACGACTTCGAGACGAGGACGCTCCCCTTCGCGAGAAGAGCACGTAGAAGTAGGAGAATCGTCAAGGAGATCGTTCTTCCGGGAAAACTAGCGATTAGAATCGTAAGAAACTTTGAATAGGATGTTAGTGCAGTAAACATCCGACGATCGAACCTCAGTTTTGATAATGGCAAAGGGATTCAAAGTTAAGACTTCTTGTTATCTAACGTGGTTTCAGGAAAGTCCTAACTGCGGTTAGGCAAGGGAAAATCCTAAGGGGGGGTAACCTTAGGTCCTAGGGGGTGGTAACCCTAGGTGAAGGAAAATCCTAAGGGGGGGCAACCTTAGGTCCTAGGGGGCGGTAACCCTAGGTGGAGGAAAACCCTAAGGGGCGGCAACCTTAGGTCCTAGGGGGCGGTAACCCTAGGTGGAGGAAAACCCTAAGGGGCGGCAACCTTAGGTCCTAGGGGGCGGTAACCCTAGGTGGAGAAAAACCCTAGGGGGCGGTAACCCTAGGTCCTAGGGGGTGGTAACCCTAGGCGGAAAGTCCAGTCGGTCTGGAGGACCGGACTGGCAACAGGTAAATCTCCTGAGTGGAGTAGGTGAGGACGCGTTCCCCGTAGAGGGAACAATAGGCGTCAGGTCGACCTAGGGTTTCCGGTTGGAAACCTGAAGTCAGACCCGGACAGTTCGAATGCTGTCAAAACCTTTATTATCATTCATTATGTTTCTGTGCTAACTTTGTTTTGCAGGGTATGTGTTTGGGACTAACACATTTTGCAGGAACAAAGGAGCAAGTTACAACTCGGATGAACAGTGTCCGAGGCGCCTCCATGGAGCTTGGAGGCGCCTCGGGTGCGAACCAGGAAAAGCCAGCGCAGAAGGTTGGAGGCGCCTTGGGTCGAAGGTTGAAGGCGCCTTGGGTAGGCTGAAGGCGCCTTGAACTGGATGAAGTTCGACCAAGTCTGTGCTGATCTCCGCGGGTGACTCGGCCTGTTTAAGGCGCCTTGAAGGGCTTTAAGGCGCCTTAAACACCCTTTATAAGGGGTCTCGAGCAGCAACACCAAAACAACGAACTCCAAGCAATCATTACGCTACAAGCTGCTCTAGAAACGCCCAGAAGTGTTGTTACAAGTCCCTGACAACCCGGAGCTTCAGATTCTGCTACTTTATTGTTGTCGGTATAATTTGTTTTAGTTCTTTCAATTGTAATATCTTATTGTACATTTTACAAGCTTATAGTTGTTGCCCACGGAAAGCAATCAAGGATCGCGGGCCTTCGAGTAGGAGTCGCCTTAGGCTCCGAACGAAGTAAAATCACTCGTGTCTCTCTGTGTGTGTTTGTTCTTTATTCCGCTGCGTGTTTTTAAACTCCGATAGTTTTCCGATTTGAAAAAGAAATAGCCACGAGCGCTATTCACCCCTCCCCCCTCTAGCGCGTCTCGATCCAACATAAGAGGTAAGAAACCCCTCACCTGCAGTATAAGTAGCTTCCGTGTGAATTCCATGTTTTAGTTTAGTAATATGTAGACTTTCGGCAAAAGGATACAAATTAGTGCATACTAAGTGTTCGATTAAATTATTTAGCACAGAAAAATGCAACTTAGGCATTTTAATAGCTCAGTAAATGCAATAGAAGCATTTAAATAGTTTAGTTATCCTTGCCACAGCATATATGGAATACAGTCCAATGGGTGGGCACCCACAGTCGCCTCTAGGTTCAGATAACCTAGTAGAAGCAAGGTAAATTAATTAGCTATGATTCAGTATTTTATTTTCAGTAGTGGCATTGTACATGATTAGATATCCATTGGGCTGGGCTCCCATAGTCGGTCCCTAGGTTTAGATAACCTAGTAAACCTTGCTAAATTCGGGATTTGCAACCTCGGGTTTAGTTGAGGATGCGCGCATAGCATGTACAGTTGCCGGGCCCATTAGTAGTATGATTATGTATTTTAATCTATTATATTATAGTTTTTCAAAACTCACAAAGATTAGTTATGTTAGTTGAGTTTGAATTCAGTTTCAGACTAGTTTAATTCATGTTCAGCTCAGTTTTCCTTGTTGTTACACATGATAGTTATGGTTAGCTTTGTATGCCATGCTTTGGTGTTCATGTTCATCTTTTATTACACATGTTTAGATGATAGTATGCCATGACTAGCTTTGATTTCTATGTATGATAACATGCCATGTTTCAGTCTAATCAGTGCACTTTCAAACAGCATGTTTTAAAAGCATATTGCATCGAATGCATGTTTTAGTGAGGTAGATGGTTTCTTACTAAGCGAAAGCTTATAGATACTTTCTTTTCCTTATACTGCAGATAAAGGTAAAGGAAAGATGGACTAGCGGAGGATGGAGGACAATGCTACGAGGATGTGTGTGGGCAGGAACTTAGAATAAAAGATCTTAGGGATCTAACAATCTTTATTTATGTATTAGAACTTTCAGCAAAATTAGTTAACTGTTAGAACCTTATTATTCTACACATAGTACATTTGCATGCCATGAATTAGTGAATCATGCGTGATATCATGTTTAAAATGTTAGCTAATACATGTTAAAAATGTTTCTAGCTGTTATAGACTTGATGTGTATGAGTTGGGCACGAAATAGTGCTGAAATCAGGGGTTCTGATTCGAAATCAGAAACCCAGATCGATCTACAGATCGATCAGAATTGGGTTGTGCCACTGGATCGGTCAGCTGACCGATCCAGTCGCGAATAGAGAGTTAGCGTCTGTTATGGATCGGTCAGCCGACCGATCAGTGTACTCCTGGATCGGTCGGTAGACCGATCCAGCCGCATACAGAAGCAAGATAGCTTGTGGATCGGTCAGCCGACCGATCCAGAGTTTTCTCCATGCCAGTATCAAGCTGGATCGATCACTGGATCGATCCGACAGCCCAATCGATTCATGGATCAATTGAAATGCTTGATTACAGCTAGCAGGACATCCGAGAGGCATAGATTATCTTCCCTAGCATGTGTACAACTCCTAGGTACACATAGAATATTAAGTTTAAAATTTTACAGTAATCAGTTTAGTAAAATTTTAATCAATCCAGATTTCCGCAATAGATATTTAGCACAACATAATGTAGCGATCGACCTCACAGCCTAGTCAGTAGAAGGCGGGTCGTTACAGAGTGGTATCAGAGCAGTTTCCATACTTCCTACACACACATCAGCATTGTACCTGCAGCTTCCAAGTAAGAATACCTCTCACTTTGTATGTTTATTTCTTTTCTGTTATGGATAACTAAAGCATGCTTGTTTATGATAGTAGTTAACATGAAAACAATAATTTCTCTATTATGCTTGTGTTAGTCATGTATGTCCTGCATGTCTTTAGAAATGGCACGAGGACGCCCAGCTAGAAGGGCACCAGCCACTGAGCCCCAGTATGAGGCAGGCAGTTCAGTGCCTCGTGGCTCAGTTACAGCAGCAGCTAGCTGAACAGCGACAAGAAATAGCCACCTTAAAGGCTAGTCGTGAGAACACTCCCCCTTGTCACCCCGGAGCCTAACCTTAGCGACACGGTGGTCTTAGATGTTCCACAGTCCACCCTCGGCACAGTAGCCCAAGAGGCAGAGAGAAGCCTATCGATCCGGTGGCGGAGAGTCAAGCGAGAATTTCTCGGCGAATGAACCATGGGATGCTCGGGCATGGTTCAAAACACTGGAAGAGCTGATGGACTGGCCAGAACATGAGAATGTGAAGTGCGCCTCCTTCGTCGACGGAGATGCACGCATGTGGTGGGAGAGAATCAGAGCGAAGCGCCCAACGAACCAGATGTTATGGGTTGACTTCGAGAAGGAGTTCTTTGAGGAATTCTTTCACATGCGAGTCACGAACCGCCACTACGACGAGTTCACAGAGTTTCGTCAGGGCAACCTTTCAGTGGAGGAAGCCATAAAGAAATTCAACAGGTTGGCTCGTCTATGCCCTGAATTAGTCAGCACAGAAAGGGAACAAGTCCAGTTGATGCTCAAGATATTGAAGCCGGAAATAGCGATGAACGTGGCTGGTGGCGTTCATAGGCCACAAACCACCGAAGAGTTAGTGAGCAGTGCTCTAATCACTGAGCATTACCAGAATAGCATCAGGCAGCAGAAGCAAGTCCTCTCAGAAGCTAAAGGTCAAGGAGGCTTAGGCACTCAGAAACAGCAGGGTCACAGCTCCCATGGCTCTAACTGGAAAGGGAACTCCAGCAACAAGCACAAACCAGGGAGTTACCCAAAAGGAGGACCAGCCAGCAAGCAACCCAGTTATCCAAAGTGTGCTACTTGTGGGAAATTACATTCTGGAGTTTGTCGTAAGGGCACACGAGGATGCTTTGAATGTGGACAAGAAGGGCACATGGCTAAGTAGTGCCCAAACAAGACCAGTCTTCCTCAGCCACAGCCGATTCAGTATGGAGGCCAGCCAGCTCAGTTACATCAGATGCAGGCCGCTTTAGATTGTCCATATATCAGCCAGGGCAGATTAGAAGCCCCTCCAGCTACGACCAATGCGAGGATCTACTCACTCACCAGAGAGGACGCAGCAAATGCCTCGACAGTTGTTACAGGTCAGATTAGGATTTTACAGTAAAGTACATCTGTCTTATTCGATACTGGGGCAACCCATTCATACATATCCAGGGCATTTGCTGAGAAGTTAGCAGTACCTCCAGAGGTACTCAGTAGCCAGTTCCTTACGACGTTACCCTCAGGAGAAATCATGGCATCTACGCACTGACTCATACCAGTGCCGGTCACTATAGTGGACAGAGAGCTCTTTTGCGATCTGATAGTGATTAATATGACCGACTACGATGTCATCTTCGGGATGGACTTCTTGATCAAATACGGTGCCTCCATCGAGTGCCGTAAACAGAAAGTCATATTCCAACCTGAAGCGAAAGCACAGTTCGAATTCGTCGGAGAACCCAAGAGAAAGGCCAAGAAGTTTCTCTCAGCTATGAAGGCACAGAGGTTGATGGATTTAGGATGTACGGGGTTCTTAGCACATGTAGTCAGCACCAGTCAGGACAAGGACCAACAGCTAGCAGAGGTCCGAGTCGTATGTGACTACCCAGCAGTCTTCCCTGAAGAGTTACCAGGCCTAGCACCAGACAGGGAGATCGAATTTGAGATAGAACTCATTCCCGGTACAAATCCTATCTCCAAAGCACCTTACCGCATGGCTCCAGCAGAACTGAAGGAACTTCATGAGCAACTACAGGAGCTGCTTGACAAGGGCTTCATCCGTCCTAGTCACTCACCATGGGGAGCACCTGTATTGTTCGTGAAGAAGAAAGACGGGAGCATGCGCCTGTGTATAGACTACCGGGCACTGAACCAAGTCACGATCAAGAACAGATATCCTCTTCCCAGAATAGATGACCTGTTCGATCAGCTAAAGGGAGCAGCAGTGTTCTCTAAGATAGACCTCAGATCAGGTTATCATCAGGTGAAAGTTAAAGAAGGGGATATACCCAAGACAGCATTCAGGACCAGATACGGACATTACGAGTTGGTAGTCATGCCCTTTGGTGTGACAAATGCCCCAGCTACTTTCATGGACCTCATGAACAGGGTATTCAGAGAATACTTAGATAAGTTCGTTATCGTATTCATCGATGACATTCTTATCTATTCAGGAACTCAGGAAGAACACGCAGAGCACCTGAAAATAGTACTACAGACCCTTCAGCAGAACCAGTTGTACGCCAAGTTCACAAAATGTGAATTTTGATTAGATCAGGTGTCCTTCCTGGGTCACATCATCTCAAATGATGGTATCATGGTAGACCCCAGTAAGATAGAAGCTGTGAGCAACTGGAAAAGACCCAAGAACGCCAGTGAGATCAGAAGCTTTCTGGGATTAGTAGGTTACTACAGGAAATTCGTAGAGGACTTCTCCAGGATAGCCTCCCCACTGACATCTCTTACAAGAAAGAACAGAAAATTTCAATGGACAGAGGACTGTGAGAACAGTTTCAGCGAGCTGAAAAGGAGATTGACCAGTGCACCTATTCTTACTCTACCAGAGAATGCAGATAGCTTTGACATATATAGTGATGCCTTGAAGTTGGGACTAGGAGCAGTGCTGATGCAAGATGGCAAGGTGATCGTCTATGCCTCCAGACAACTTAAGGATTATGAGAAGAACTATCCTACTCATGACCTTGAGCTTGCAGCAGTGGTGTTCGCTCTCAAGATTTGGAGACATTACTTGTATGGAGCTCAGTGCAGAGTGTATACAGATCATCAGAGTCTGAAGTACTTCTTCACTCAGAAGGATCTGAATATGCGACAGCGCAGATGGCTAGAACTGGTCAAAGACTACGACATAGATATCCTCTACCACCCAGGAAAAGCGAATAGGGTAGCAGACGCCCTCAGCAGGAAGTCCAGCGCTACCCTATTATCTCTAGCAGCCATGTCACCACCCCTACAGAAGGAGATCTCAGATTTCGGTCTCGAGCTCATAGTCGGGCAGCTCTCTACTATGACATTAGAGTCTACCTTGCTCGGTGACATCCAGACAGCTAAGGAGCAGGATCCTGAAATTCAGAGAATCAAGCAAGGTTTAGCAGAATCAGAAGGTGGAGAGTTCAGAATATCAGATAGCGGGGTGTTGTATTTTGGTGATAGGCTATGTGTTCCGGATCAGGAGGAACTACAGAGGAAAATCCTAGACGAGGCTCACAAGACTCCCTATGCGATGCATCCTGGCTCCACCAAAATGTACCAGGACATGAAGAAACATTTTTGGTGGCCTGGGATGAAGAGAGACATCGCTCGATATGTCAGCACCTGCCTAACCTGTCAGAGGGTTAAGGCAGAACATCAGAGACCAGGGGGAGTTTTGCAGCCCATACAGATACCAGAATGGAAGTGGGAAGACATTTCTATGGATTTTATAGTGGGATTACCCAGAACCACGAATGGTTTTGATACCATCTGGGTAATAGTCGACAGATTGACTAAATCAGCCCACTTCTTAGCTATCAGGATATCCTACTCCATGGAACAGCTAGCTCAGTTGTATCTCAAGGAGATCGTTAGATTACATGGAGTCCCACGAACCATTATTTCAGACAGAGACAGCAGGTTCACGTCACACTTCTGGGAGTGTGTACAGACAGCTTTGGGCACGAAGTTAAAGTTTAGCACAGCCTTCCATCCGCAGACAGATGGACAGACGGAGCGAGTAAATCAGGTACTCGAGGATATGCTCTGAGCATGTGCCCTAGATTTCAAGGGAAGTTGGTGCAAATATCTGAGTTTAGCAGAATTTGCATACAACAACAGCTATCAGGCCACTATCGGTATGGCACCTTATGAGGCTCTCTATGGGCGGAGGTGTAGATCTCCAATCTGCTGGTATGAGAGTGGTGAACAGAAAGAGCTAGAACTTCAGACAGATGTAGTGGCAGATACCACAGCAGCTATACAGCAGATCTGCCAGAGGATAGAGACAGCTCAGAGCCGCCAGAAAAGCTATGCTGATATACGGCGCAGACCTTTGGAGTTTTTAGTTGGGGATTCAGTGTTCCTTATAGTAGCTCCCATAAAGGGAGTAATGCGTTTTGGGAAGAAGGGCAAGCTAAGTCCCCGATATGTGGGACTATACCTTATCAGCAGAAGAGTGGGCAAGGTAGCATATGAGCTAGAGCTACCCCAGGAAATGTCAGCTGTCCACAATGTATTTCATGTCTCTATGCTGAAGAAGCATATCCCAGATGCCACCCAGGTGATTGAGCCCCAGTCGGTACAGATCCGCGAAGACCTCAGCTATGACAGTCGGCCTATTCAGATAATAGACCGAGCAGTTAAGAAATTGTGGAACAAGGAAGTACCATTAGTCAAAATTATTTGACACAGTCACACAGCAGAAGAGGCAACTTGGGAGACAGAGGCCAGCATGAAACAGAAGTACCCAAAGTTATTCTAAGTTCGAGGACGAACTTTTTATAAGGTATGGGGGATTGTAACGCCCGAAAATTCTCAAAACTATTTTAGAAATATTCTATGATTTTTCTGAAATTTTAGAATATTTTTATGAAATTTTTAGAGTAGTGGAAGTAGCAAAAATAAATAGGACCGTAAAATAGCCTACACGGGAATTGAACCCGAGACCTAATTGGTCCTATGACTTATGGTGAACCATGGTAACCAAGTGAACCCAGCAGGGCCGTGCTGAAAGGAAAGGGAATCAATAATATTTATGTTAGATTTGGGCGGAAATTACCACTTAATATAAATAGGAAATAATTAAGTGAAGGGTTATTTAGATCGTGATTTTTCCACTCCTCAAACCCTCACCGCCGACTTCCCTTCTCCTCTCCTTCTCTCGGTGCCAACCACAAGGAAGGCTAAGGTTCGGCCCAAGGGCACTTTCCAGCGACGACTTCGAGACGAGGACGCTCCCCTTCGCGAGAAGAGCACGTAGAAGTAGGAGAATCGTCAAGGAGATCGTTCTTCCGGGAAAACTAGCGATTAGAATCGTAAGAAACTTTGAATAGGAGGTAAGAAACCCCTCACCTGCAGTATAAGTAGCTTCCGTGCGAATTCCATGTTTTAGTTTAGTAATATGTAGACTTTCGGCACAAGGATGCGAATTAGTGCATACTAAGTGTTCGATTAAATTATTTAACACAGAAAAATGCAACTTAGGCATTTTAATAGCTCAGTAAATTCAATAGAAGCATTTAAATAGTTTAGTTAGCCTTGCCACAGCATATATGGGACTACGGTCCATTGGGTGGGCACCCACAATCGCCTCTAGGTTCAGATAACCTAGTAGAAGCAAGGTAAATTAATTAGCTATGATTCAGTATTTTATTTTCAGTAGTGGCACTGTACATGATTAGATATCCCTTGGGCTGGGCTTCCATAGTCGGTCCCTAGGTTTAGATAACCTAGTAAACCTTGCTAAATTCGGGATTTGCAACCCCGGGTTTAGTTGAGGATGCGCGCATAGCATGTACAGTTGTCGGGCCCATTAGCAGTATGATTATGTATTTTAATCTATTATATTATAGTTTTTCAAAACTCACAAAGATCAGTTATGTTAGTTGAGTTTGAATTCAGTTCCAGACTAGTTTAATTCATGTTCAGCTCAGTTTTCCTTGTTGTTACACGTGATAGTTATGGTTAGCTTTGTATGTCATGCTTTGGTGTTCATGTTCAGCTTTTATTACACATGTTTAGATGATAGTATGCCATGACTAGCTTTGATTTCTATGTATGATAACATGCCATGTTTCAGTCTAATCAGTGCACTTTCAAACAGCATGTTTTAAAAGCATATTGCATCGAATGCATGTTTTAGTGAGGTAGATGATTTCTTACTAAGCGAAAGCTTATAGATACTTTCTTTTCCTTATACTGCAGATAAAGGTAAAGGAAAGATGGACTAGCGGAGGCTGGAGGACAATGCTACGAGGATGTGTGTGGGCAAGAACTTGGAATAAAAGATCTTAGGGATCTAACAAGTTTTATTTATGTATTAGAACTTTCAGCAAAATTAGTTAACTGTTAGAACCTTATTATTCTACACATAGTACATTTGCATGCCATGAATTAGTGAATCATGCGTGATATCATGTTTAAAATGTTAGCTAATACATGTTAAAAATGTTTCTAGCTGTTATAGACTTGATGTGTATGAGTTGGGCACGAAATAGTGCTGAAATCAGGGGTTCTAATTCGAAATCAGAAACCCAGATCGATCTACAGATCGATCAGAATTGGGTTGTGCCGCTGGATCGGTCAGCTGACCTATCTAGATGCGAACAGAGAGTACAGAAGCTCACTGATCGGTCAGCCGACCGATGAGTGAGCCACTGGATCGGTCTACCGATCGATCAGTGTACTCCTGGATCGGTCGGTAGACCGATCCAGCCGTATACAGAAGCAAGATAGCTTGTGGATCGGTCATCCGACCGATCCAGAGTTTTCTCCGTGCCGGTATCAAGCTGGATCGATCACTGGATCGATCCGACAGCCCAATCGATTCATGGATCGATTGAAATGCCTGATTACAGCTAGCAGGACATCCGAGAGGCATAGATTATCTTCCCTAGCATGTGTACAACTCCTAGGTACACCTAGAATATTAAGTTTAAAATTTTACAGTAATCAGTTTAGTAAAATTTTAATCAATCCAGATTTCCGCAATAGTAATTTAGCACAGCATAATGTAGCGATCGACCTCACAGCCTAGTCAGTAGAAGGTGGGTCGTTACATAAAGTAATCGATACATATACTTGTGTGCATAGATATAAACCATATTATTCATGACTTCTAACTTACTATTTGCATGACATAAGCATAAACATACATGAACATGAATATAAACATAAGTTTAAAAATAAAAATTAAGAAAAACATAAACATAAATGAGATCTTAAATATGAACCCGACAGGAACATAATCATGTCATCAACATGAGCATAACGTGGATATAAATATAAACATGTGCATATCATAACATAAACGTATATGTGAACAAAACATGTACATGATCATAAGAAAGAACATAAACATAGGCTAAAGTATACTTGCATGACATAAACATAAATATACTTGCATAGATATGAACATAAATACATTCTGTTAATGTGGTCTAGTTTGCAAGTACTGCCATTGTAACATATGTTGTTAGACAACTACCCTAGCGCTAAGTTGGTAGGGATATGATCTTTGGACTTGAGTGTGGGATCAATGACATGCTAGAGGGGGGGGGGGGGGGGGGGAATAGCACGTGTGGCTAATTCTTTTGTTTTAAAAAATTTAGAATAATGCAACGGAATAAAGAAAAGAAACAAATACAATCGCTAATAGGTTACTTTTACTTGGTTCGAAGCCTGTGACAACTCCTACTCCAAGGCCCGCGATCGATGGTCGCCTACATTGGGCAATCACTATAAATCCAAAATTCTTTATATATATATAAGTACAAGTACTAAACATAAAAAGATAGATTATACCAACAATAAATGATTAGGAATTGGTTCGTTGATTGTCGGAACAACGGCTGAGCATTGTTGAGTTGTTTCAGCGTAGCGCGAAGTTTAGAATATCGCTGTAAATGATGATATTCAAAGAAGTTGGCCAAGACCCCTTTTTATAGCCTGTTTAGACCTGATCCAGATCCTCTGATTTCAGGATCAGGTTTGACTCAACTCGGATCGATCGACCGATCCCTAGGTTCGGTTGACCGAACCTACTGAATCCACCCGACTTCCTGTCTAGATGCAGCCTCTCTGGATGAGCCTTCGTTCGGTTGACCGATCCCTCCATTCGATCGACCGATCAACTGATGGTATCCGCCTTATCTGATCCGATCAACCTGGCTCGATCTGGTCATCGCTTATCCTCAGTTCAGTCGATCGATCATAAGGTTTGGTCGACCGATCCCTCGATCAAACCCGGTCTGATCTTTGAAAATCTGATCCTGCTGTGCTGGGGTTCGGTCGACTGATCTGACCATTTGGTCGACTGATCAAGGGTAAGTCCAACCCTACAAAACTTGTTAGTTTCCTACAAAACAAAGTTAGATAAATAACAATTAATATGTAAATAAATAACTTGAGATCCTTTGGACTGTTCGGTTCTAATTTCGAATTTCCTCCGGAAACCCTAGGTCGAACCGACGTCTACTGTTCCCTCAACGGAGAACACATCCTCACCTACTCCTCTCAGGAGAAGTTACTTGTTGCCAGACCAGTCCTCTAGATCGACTGGACTTTTTCTTAATACCCGAGGCTTCAGGTCTTTCTGTTGGACGTCCGCTCCATAACCTGTCCAGACTTTCACCTAGTCCGCGGCCACCAGGGCTTTCACCTAGAGTCTCCGACTCTAGGGTTTTGCCCAAAACGCTAGACCCGCCAAGACTTTTTATCTAGGATTACCACCCCCTAGGACCTAGGGTTATCACCCCCTAGGGTTTTCCACCTGCCTAATTGTAGCTAGGACTTTTACCTAAGAACACTTAGAACTTTCTTGCAAGCTCATTCAGACTTGTTAGACAACAAGTAACCTTAACTTTGAACCCTTTTCCATTATCAAAACATAGGTTCGATCGTCTGATGCTTCCTGCACCGATAATCTCCCCCTTTTTGATTATAACAATACAATTCAAAGTTAAGTAAAATATATAGCAATAAAAGAAATGTAATAATAAAAAAGAGAAATGCAATCAAGAAATACAACATAAATGCGGCTCCCCCTTGAACACTTAACTTTCTCTCCTTAATCACTTCACTTTCTCCTTAATTTTAGAATTTTCTAGTTTCTCTCCCCCTTTGACATATATATCAAAAAAACATGAGAGAGTTAATAGACTAGGGTTTGACAATCATGAAAATTGGATAAAGCTTGTAGTTAAGTACTTAAGAAAAACTTAGCTTTAAAAATGTAGTTTTAAAAAGATTTTGATAACAACTTCATTTTAAAAGGATTTTAATAAAAAAAAACATAGTTAAGTACTTAGCGTTAAAGATTTTTTAGATAAACAGCATAGTCAAGCATTTAGCGAATTTAGAAGTCTTTGAAAGGACTTAGCTTTTCTAAAAAAAAAAATAGTTAAACTTAAGTGTTGAAAGGAAATGCCTTTTAACCATACTTAGCTTAGAAGTTGAAGTCTTTGAAAAACTACTTAGCCAAAATTAAAACATTTTATCAAGTACATAGCTTTTTGAAAAACTTAAAAAAAAACTTGAACTTGCTTTTCAAGGAAAATAGCTAAACAAAAAAAACTGAACTTCTCTTTCACTCTTCCTTGATTAATGCCAAAAAAAAAAAAACTTGAACTTGTTTTTTTTAAAATACTTTAATTTTTCAAAGAAAAATAGTTTAACTTTGAAATTTTGAAAAGAATTAATGACTTAACTTCCTTTCAGTCTCCCTTGATTAATGCAAAAAAAATACTTTAAAGTCCTAAAGTACAAGCATGAGAGTTTAAAGTAAAGAAAAGCTTCAAAATTAAAATCTATTTTCCTTAACAAAATATCTAACCTTTAGTTACTAGCTGTTTACCATAAGGCAGTAGCTTTCACTTGGTTAGTCAAGTTAAGTAAGCGCTCCAGTTAGTTTGACTAAAATAAATGACATAACTTGATCAATTTTAACATGGTATTTATTTCCCAAACTTATGTTGATGCACAAACATAAGCATTCTGAAGTTCAAGTAGTACCCTATTTATCTCACACCATTCTAAGTATTTTTCATACACAAACAAAGTAATCCTAGTGTGCTTGTGACATGCTCTGGTTGAAACCTATGGGTACATGATTTCTAAGAGGGGAAATCCAAGACTATTTCCAATCTTTAAAAATTCTAGTAAAATTAGGAGTTTTGAAAATAGTTTTCCTAGAAATTTTAAAACAAAACATAATTTTAAAAAGATAATATCAGCTTTAACAACTTCTATTCTAGTGTGCACATCCCTAATTCTCTTCTAAGTGAACTAAACTCAAGTTCAGGTAAGGATTTTGTGAAGATGTCAGCTAGGTTTGATTTGGATTCAATATAGTCAAGTACAATATCACCCTTAGCAACGTGATCCCGTATAAAGTAGTGTTTAACTTCTAGATATTTAGTCCTTGAATGGTGAATTAGATTTTTAGTTAAGTTTATTGAACTTATGTTATCAATTGAAATTTTTGTATTTTTATATTCGAGTTGATAATCTTTTAGGGTATGCATCATCTATAGTAATTGAGATGCACATTCTCCCATGGCTATGTATTCTGCTTTAGTAGTGGATAGAACAACACAATGTTACTCTCTGCTGGACCAGCTTATTAGGCACTGACATAGAAATTGGCAGCTTCTACTTGTACTTTTTCTATCTAATTTACACCTAGCATAGTCTGAGTTAGAGTACCCAACTAAGTTAAATGTGCTAGTCCTAGGGTACCAAAGACCTACACTTAGGGTCCCCTTTATGTACCTTAGTATTCATTTTATACTTGTTAAATGTGATTCTTTTGCACAAGATTGACATCTAGCACACATACCTACTGCAAATAAAATATCAAGTCGCCTTATAGTTAGGTATAGTAGACTTCCTATTACACTTCTATAGTATTTTAAGTCTACTGATTTTCCTTCTAAGTCAGAGTCAATTTTACCATTAGTTGCTATTGGGATATTTATATTTTTAGAATTCTCCATTCCAAATTTTCTAATTAATTCCTTAATATATTTTATTTAAAAAATATGAATTCCTTCTTTTGTTTGTTTTATTTGTATGCCTAAAAAGAAATTGAGTTCACCTACTAGATTCATTTCAAATTCATTTTCCATTAATTTGCTAAATTCTTTTAAAAATTTTATATTTGTTGAGCCAAATATTATGTCGTCTATGCAAATTTGAGCTATAAAAATATCTTTTTTCTAAAGTTTTAACAAATAGGGTTTGGTCTATTTGGCCTTAGTTAAATCTTTTAGATATTAAATATGTTGAAAGTCGTTCATACCAAGCCCTAGGTGTTTGTTTTAGTCCATATAAAGCTTACTTTAACCTAAGGACATGGTTTGGGTGGTCTAGATTTTCAAATCCTAGGGGTTGATTTACATAGACCTCTTCTGTCACGCCCCCAGAGGAGTCCCTTGTTGGTTGCTACTCGGAAAGCCTATAGGTTCCACTGTACAAAAATTTTGTACAAAGATCTGAACCTTTTCCTAGCTACCATGTGTTCTTTTAAATTAAATTTTGGATCTCCTGCGGAACTTAACACGTTTGATCCAAAACTTAATCTATTTGTTCTTTTAGGTTTTGACTTGGATCTCCTGCGGAACTTAACACGTTCGACCCAAGTCTCCTTAAGTTATTAATTCCATTAAATATTAATTTCCATAAAAGGTTCCCAGTACTGACGTGGCGAGGCACATGGCCTTCTTGGATATGGGAGCAACCACCACCGACTAGACAAAACCTTTAATAGAAAGCTAATATTTAATTTCCTAAAATAACTTTAGGTTAACCAAAGAGAACAATCAAATCACAAGGAAAAGAAAGAAACAAAGAACATAACTTCGAAAAACATATTCGAAATACTAGAATGTAAGCCTCTTGTATTTGGTATTATTTCCATAAATAACTAGCATGATGCGGAAATAGAAATTACTAGTTATACCTTGAAAAAACCTCTTGATCTTCTACCGTATTCCTCTTCTAACCTCGGACGTTGTGTGGGCAGCGATCTTCCAAGATGAGAAACCACCAACCACCTTCTTCTCCTCCAAGCAAGGTTCGGCCACAAAAGAAAAGCTTCACCAAGGAGAAAAACCAAAATACTAACCAAGCTCCAAGAGATGCTAGCTTTCTCTCCTTCTTCTTCTTCTTCTCCGAGTAGTATCCGGCCACCACAAGAACTCCAAGGGAGAGGGAGAGGTTCGGCCACCACAAGAGGAAGAGAAGGAGATGATGGCCGGCCACACCAAGGAACAAAAGAGGGAGAGGAATAATAGATGTTGTGTCTTGTGAAGGCACCCTCACCCCTTCTTTTATATTCCTTGGCCTAGGTAAATTAGGAAATTTAATTACAATAAATTTTCCTTAATTTCCTTGACATGATTTAATTGAGAAAAATAAAATAATATTTCCCCAATTAAACAATGATGGCCGGCCAAATCAATAGGAAACAAATTGGACAAGTTTCAATCAACAATTAAAACTTTCCTTATTTGTTTCTGGAAATTTAAAAAAAATAAAATTTCTCTTTAAAATCTCTTCATGGTTAATAAAAGGAAATATCTATAATTTTAATTTTATTAACATGTGAATAATTTTAAAGAGAAAATAAAACATCTCTCCAATCTACAAATAAGGAAAGAGATCTAATCTCTTTCTTTAATCTTTTATAAATCTTTTACAAGAGAGATATTTTAATTTTAATTCTCTTTTAAATTAAATCTTCCACATAATAATAAACATTAAAATTAAATTTTCTTTTTAATTAATTATGGCGGCCCTACTAGCTTGGGTTCAAGCTAGGGCCGCCACCTTAAACATTAGGCCGGCCCTAGCTTGGTTCCCAAGCTTGCTTGGCCGGCCCCCTTTAGGTGGGTATAGAAGGTGGGTATATGTGGGTATAGTACTCTATAAATAAGAGGCTACGATAGGGACCGAGAGGAGGAATTGGTTTTGGTCTCCGATAAAATTAAGCATCCCGTGCCCCGAACACACAACTTAATTTTATCAATGATAATTCATTCCACTAGAGAACTATCATTGAACTACCGCACCAATCCCAAATTACATTTTGGGCTCCTTCTTATTATGAGTGTGTTAGTCTCCTGTGTTTAAGATATCGAATGTCCACTAATTAAGTGAGTTATTGACAACTCATTTAATTAATATCTAAGTCCAAGAGTAGTACCACTCAACCTTATTATCATGTCGGACTAAGTCCACCGCAGGGTTTAACATGACAATCTTTATGAGCTCCTCTTGAGGACATTATCAACCTAGTATCACTAGGACACGGTTTCCTTCTATAATCAACAACACACACTATGGTGATACCATTTCCCAATTTATCGGGTTTATTGATTCATCGAACTAAATCTCACCCATTGATAAATTAAAGAAATAAATATCAAACATATGTGCTTGTTATTATATTAGGATTAAGAGCACACACTTCCATAATAACTGAGGTCTTTGTTCCTTTATAAAGTCAGTATAAAAGGAACGACCTCAAATGGTCCTACTCAATACACTCTGAGTGTACTAGTGTAATTATATAGTCAAGATAAACTAATACCTAATTACACTATGACTTTCTAATGGTTTGTTCCTTTCCATTCTGGTCGTGAGCTACTGTTTATAATTTATAAGGTACTGATAACATCATCTTCTGTATGTGACACCACATACTATATTATCTACAATATAAATTAAATGAACAACTACAAACAAATGTAGATAATTAGACCAAATGTGATTCTTTATTCATAATGAATGTTTACAAAGCTTAGGCTTTCAGTATACACTCCAACAATCTCCCACTTATACTAATGACTAAGCTGCCATATCTTCTATCATACATCTGATTCTCATTCCCTCCACATGCCGATCGAAAGCTTTCGCCGGAAGGGCCTTAGTGAAAGGATCTGCCAGGTTATCCGCTGATGCAATCTTGGCGATGACAACTTCTCCTCGCTTCACGATATCTCGTATCAGGTGGTACTTGCGCTCTATATGTTTACTCGCCTTATGAGCTCGTGGTTCCTTCGAGTTTACAACTGCACCGCTATTATCACAATAAATTGTGATGATCTTGGGCAAACCAGGAATCACATCTAAGTCCATTAGAAAGTTCCTGAGCCTTAGCTGCCTCAGAGGCTGCTACATACTCAGCTTCCATGGTTGAGTCCGAAACGCATTTCGCTTAACACTCCTCCATGAAATGGCTCCACCTCCTAAAGTAAACACATAGCCCGATGTAGACTTACTATTGTCCCTATCGATTGAAAATCAAAATCCGTAACACAGGAAGCAAATCATCCGCTTGGTAAACTAGCATATAATCCTAGTCCTTCTCGTGTACTTTAATATATGCTTTACAGTCAATGTCCTTGTCTAGGGTTACTCCGATATCTGCTGACCATGCCCACGGCAACAGATATCGGTCTCGTATATAACATTGCATACATTAGGCTTCCCTCAACCAGGAACCGCTTTCATGTCCTCTATCTCTTTTGATGTCTTTGGAGACATCTCTTTAGATAGAGCTACTCCATGTCTAAAAGGTAAGAAACCTTTCTTGGAGTCTTGCATGCTAAAACGAGCAAGGATTGTATCTATATATGAAGCTTGGGATAGACACAACATTCTTTTCTTGCGATCCCTTATAACTTTGATCCCAAGAATGTGTGCACATTCTCTTAAGTCCTTCATATCAAATTGTTTGGACAACCATACCCTTACGTCTGATTATACCTTGACATTGTTGCCAATTAACAAAATATCATCTACGTATAGTACAAGAAATACCACCACGTTTCCGTTACACTTCTTGTATACACAAGACTCATCCGGACACTGAATAAATCCATACGACTGGATTACTTCATTAAACCGGATGTTCCAAGACCTTGAAGCTTGCTTCAGTCCATAAATGGACCGATTGAGCTTGCATACTAGATGCTCTTTGCCTTTTTCAATAAATCCTTCTGGTTGCTTCATATGGATGTTCTCTTCAAGACTTCCATTAAGGAAAGCTGTCTTGACATCCATTTGCCAAATCTCATAATCCATATGAGCGAATGGATAAGAGTATCCGGATAGACTTAAGCATAGCTACGGTGAAAAGGTTTCCTCATAATCGATTCCCTCTTTACGAGTGTACCCTTTCGCAACAAGCCTAGCCTTGAAGGTTTCGACCTCCCGTCCATCCCTCTTTTCCTTTTGTAGATCCACTTGCATCCAACGGCTTTTACACCATCGGTGGTTCTACAAGCTCGGACCTTATTAGAGTACATAGACTCTATTTGAATTCATTGCCTTTTGCCAAGATCCTGCATCTATATCTTGGAGTGCTTAGTCATATGACCGGGGATCAGTTCATGTTTACCAGGGATCAAGTCCAAGACTCTCCCAAAACATGAATCTTCTGTGCCTCACAACCCTCCCACTACGACGAGGCCCTGCGTGGTTGTGTATCATATGTGACACGTGTTGCGGTCTCTTGTGGTACTTCATCTTGTCTTGTTGGTACTGAAGTAGACATGTCCTCTCTAAGTTCTTCTAAAACGACTTTACTCTGGGCTTATGATCCATTATATAGTCTTCTTCAACAACCTGGGCCTTGGTGCTAACAATGACCTTCTGGCCTTTAGGACTATAAAATAAACCACCTTTCGTTCCCTTGGGATATCCCCCCAATATGCGAACATCTGTACGAGATTCTAACTTATCAGCATCTGGTTTCAGCACATGTGCTGGACTACCCCAAATCTGAATATGTCTTAGATTGAGCTTTCGCCCATTCCACAATTCTGTGGGAGTAGAAGATACTGATTTAGAAGGTACTAAGTTCAAAATGTGCACTGCCATTTCCAAAGCGTATCCCCAAAATTAATTTAGTAATTCTGAATAACTCATCATCGATCTAACCATCTCCATAAGCGTCATATTCCTTCGTTCTGCCACACCATTCTGTTGGGGTGTACCAGGTGCGGACAATTGGAATTGAATCCCAGCCTCTGATAAGTAATTCCTAAACTCTCCTAAGAGGTATTCGCCACCACGATCAGACCGTAGTGTCTTGATACTTTTACCTAGTCGTTTCTCCACATCAGCCTTGTACTCTTTGAACTTATCAAAGCACTCAGACTTGCGGCGCATTAGGTAAATGTATCCATATCTTGAATAATCGTCTATGAAAGAGACAAAATATTCAAAACCTCCTCTTGCCTGGACAGACATAGGACCACACAAATCAGAGTGAACCAACTCTAACACTTCTTTGGCTCTATACCCCTTGGCCTTGAACGGCCTCTTGGTCATTTTACCTTCCAAGCAAGATTCACAAGTTGGAAAATTTTCCAACTCTAATGAACTCAAAAGTCCATCGGCTATAAGCCTCTGAATCCTACTTAAGTTAATATGACCAAGCCTTAGATGCCAAAGATATGCTTGGTTCATTTCTGAAGGTTCTTTTCTCTTATTAGAATTAGAAGATGAATTATAAATTTCCATGTTTTGCTTTGTGGAAGAATTTGGATTTAAGATATACAAATTGCCAACTAATGCACCAGAACAGATAATCACTTTATTTCTTTTAATAACTACATCGTTACTGAAAGAAACTGAATATCCATCTAAAAACAGTTTAGAAACTGAAATTAAATTCTTTCTAAAACTGGGTACATAAAGACAATTTCTTAAAACCAAATTTCTATTTCTACTAAAAGATAAGTAGACGTCTCCCACTGCAACAGCTGTCACCTTAGTAGCATTGCCCATGTAGACGGTAATCTCCCCTTCAGATAGTCGTCGGGTTTCCTGGAACCCCTGCAAGGAATTGCAGACATGATCAGTGGCTCCCGTATCTACACACCAGGTGCTGGTAGATAACACCGCTAAACATGTTTCAACAACTAGAGTATGAGATATACCTTTGTTTTGGTTCTTACGAGGACGATCCGCCTTCCAATGTACCTTGCGGATGAAGCACTTGCCCTTTGGCTTCTTCATTCCAACTTTAAATCCGTACTCTGAGATTTATTCACTTTCTTTCTTGAACCGACTTGTTTCTTTTCTTCTTTCCTTTCGGTTTAGAAGTAGAACCATTTTCGGCATAGTGAATTTGAGCATTGTGACGAAATAACCCTTATGCTGCTTGAAGTTATGTCAGTGGTTCCCCTAATGAATAAATCCTTTTATTCATATTATAGTTCAGTCGGTGCTCAAAACTTCTAGGTAGCGTTTGGAGGATCATATCGATCCGGGTTTCCCATCAATTTCTCCTCCAAGGATGTATTTCGTTCGGATAAGCCATCATCTTTAGAATATGATCCCTTACGGGTACCCTCTTGCATGGTGGCTGTCATTATCTTTCTCATGGCTTCTTGCCTAGAAGCCCTATCCCGATGACCAAAGAGTTCCTTGAGATTGTTCATGATATCATAGGTCGTTGGTAAATCTTGATGCTGATGTTGCAATACATTTGACATTGAAGCCAAAATGTAACACTGCGCCATCTCATCTGCTTTTATCCATTTCCTATGATATTCAATCTCCTCTTGGGTAGATTCACCAGTAGGTGCTTCAGGGCAAGGCTCAGTCAGTACAAATTTATAGCTTTCAGCAGTAAGAACAATGTCCAGGTTTCTTTTCCAATCTATGTAGTTAGGTCCAGTAAGTCTATTTTGTTGAAGTATGATGGACAGTGGGTTGAAAGACATCCTAAGAATCACAAATAACTTTTGGTCAGAACTCTAAATTTAGAATAATATTGATTCCTCAAACAATACTATTTTAAATTAACCAACACCTTAAAACACCGTGAATTTTGTATGCCACGTTAGTGTGGACGTATACAAATTCAACATTTGTAAAAGGAGGGTTTTAACCCATTAATTTTATTATCTTGTCAACCTAACTTTTTGACAAATAAAATTAATAGTTGGTATTATTTGGTCACACAAATAATAGCAGTGACTCCGTTGGGGAGGATACTATTAGATGTGTCTAAGTGTACACCATTACTTGACACTAAGTCCATTAATAAGATTATGCCCCTTCCGTTGGGGAAGATCACACGCTCTTAATTAACTTCCTATAGTCATCCAAAATGGAAGTCTGTTCTAGTGATCCATAAACAAGCTCATCCGTTATGGAGGAAGGCACTCGAGCCAACGCGCAAGCATCACTTACAAACCAAGAATGGAGACCATGGGATTTACTTAAAATCCCTCTCCCACTTAGTTATTTATAAATGAGGAATTTTAACTATGCTAGCCTACTAAACTTGTAAACTAACATGCACACACAATATAAAAGCAATAAATAGAAAATCTAATTTTCAACTATTATGGCTTTTATCTTTAATTATCCTCCGTGTGTTGTCATCCAAAGCTGCTGCCATATTTGGCCACCGCCACCGGGTCTAACTATCTTGCTCCTAGTTCCGCTGCGCCTCTGGTCCTTAGAAGGTTCCACGCCTTGCAAGATTCGATCCATGACATAAATAGAATTTTACATTTTTTTGATCCTATATTCCATAAAAGGAATGTACATGTATCTAGATCAAAAATAAAATCCTAATAAAACTAAATACAGCTCCTGCTGTATTTTAATACAATCATGCACACACATATAAATTGCCCTTGACATGTCCAAGGGTCCAATCACACACATAATTAATTAAAAGTCATAATAGTTGGATCCTGCATCCACAAAGTTAGCACATCCTACTATTATCCTGCCTAAATTATGTATGACATGTGCATAATTAAACTAAATACCAAATACACAGAGGCAAAACCCTAGCTCTGATACCAATTGTTGGTTGCTACTCGGAAAGCCTATAGGTTCCATTGTACAAAAATTTTGTACAAAGATCTGAACCTTTTCCTAGCTACCATGTGTTCTTTTAAATTAAATTTTGGATCGCCTGCGGAACTTAACACGTTTGATCCAAAACTTAATCTATTTGTTCTTTTAGGTTTTGACTTGGATCTCCTGTGGAACTTAACACGTTCGACCCAAGTCTCCTTAAGTTATTAATTCCATTAAATATTAATTTCCATAAAAGGTTCCCAGTACTGACGTGGAGAGGCACATGGCCTTCTTGGATATGGGAGCAACCACCACCGACTAGACAAAACCTTTAATAGAAAGCTAATATTTAATTTCCTAAAATAACTTTAGGTTAACCAAAGAGAACAATCAAATCACAAGGAAAAGAAAGAAACAAAAGAACACAACTTCGAAAAACATATTCGAAATACTAGAACGTAAGCCTCTTGTATTTGGTATTATTTCCATAAATAACTAGCATGATGCGGAAATAGAAATTACTAGTTATACCTTGTAGAAAAAACCTCTTGATCTTCTACCGTATTCCTCTTCTAACCTCGGACGTTGTGTGGGCAACGATCTTCCAAGATGAGAAACCACCAACCACCTTCTTCTCCTCCAAGCAAGGTTCGGCCACAAAAGAAAAGCTTCACCAAGGAGAAAAACCAAAATACTAACCAAGCTCCAAGAGATGCTAGCTTTCTCTCCTTCTTCTTCTTCTTCTCCGAGTAGTATCCGGCCACCACAAGAACTCCAAGGGAGAGGGAGAGGTTCGGCCACCACAAGAGGAAGAGAAGGAGATGATGGCCGGCCACACCAAGGAACAAAAGAGGGAGAGGAATAATAGATGTTGTATCTTGTGAAGGCACCCTCACCCCTTCTTTTATATTCCTTGGCCTAGGTAAATTAGGAAATTTAATTACAATAAATTTTCCTTAATTTCCTTGACATGATTTAATTGAGAAAAATAAAATAATATTTCCCCAATTAACACAATGGCCGGCCAAATCAATAGGAAGCAAATTGGACAAGTTTCAATCAACAATTAAAACTTTCCTTATTTGTTTCCGGAAAAAATAAAATTTCTCTTTAAAATCTCTTCATGGTTAATAAAAGGAAATATCTATAATTTTAATTTTATTAACATGTGAATAATTTTAAAGAGAAAATAAAACATCTCTCCAATCTACAAATAATGAAAGAGATCTAATCTCTTTCTTTAATCTTTTGTAAATCTTTTACAAGAGAGATATTTTAATTTTAATTTTCTTTTAAATTAAATCTTCCACATAATAATAAATATTAAAATTAAATTTTCTTTTTAATTAATTATGGCCGGCCCTACTAGCTTGGGTTCAAGCTAGGGCCGACCACCTTAAACCCAAGCTTAGGCCGGCCCTAGCTTGGTTCCCAAGCTAGCTTGGCCGGCCCCCTTTAGGTGGGTATAGAAGGTGGGTATATGTGGGTATAGTACTCTATAAATAAGAGGCTACGATAGGGACCGAGAGGAGGAATTGGTTTTGGTCTCCCGATAAAATTAAGCATCCCATGTTCGCCCCGAACACACAACTTAATTTTATCAATGATAATTCATTCCACTAGAGAACTATCATTGAACTACCGCACCAATCCCAAATTACATTTTTGGGCTCCTTCTTATTATGAGTGTGTTAGTCTCCCTGTGTTTAAGATATCGAATGCCCACTAATTAAGTGAGTTACTGACAACTCATTTAATTAATATCTAAGTCCAAGAGTAGTACCACTCAACCTTATTATCATGTCGGACTAAGTCCACTGCGGGGTTTAACATGACACTCTTTATGAGCTCCTCTTGAGGACATTATCAACCTAGTATCACTAGGACACAGTTTCCTTCTATAATCAACAACACACACTATGAGTGATACCATTTCCCAATTTATCGGGTTTATTGATTCATCGAACTAAATCTCACCCATTGATAAATTAAAGAAATAAATATCAAACATATGTGCTTGTTATTATATTAGGATTAAGAGAACACACTTCCATAATAACTGAGGTCTTTGTTCCTTTATAAAGTCAGTATAAAAGGAACGACCTCAAATGGTCCTACTCAATACACTCTGAGTGTACTAGTGTAATTATATAGTCAAGATAAACTAATACCTAATTACACTACGACTTTCTAATGGTTTGTTCCTTTCCATTCTGGTCGTGAGCTACTGTTTATAATTTATAAGGTACTGATAACATCATCTTCTGTATGTGACACCACATACTATGTTATCTACAATATAAATTAAATGAACAACTACAAACAAATGTAGATAATTAGACCAAATGTGATTCTTTATTCATAATGAATGTTTACAAAGCTTAGGCTTTCAGTATACACTCCAACATCCCTGTCCGAGGAAATTTCGGCAGCATCTCCCCTGTATGGTGGACAATCTGAAGCTTTTCTACATCTCATATACCTCAGCCACAGGCGGCTGGAATAATAACAGAAAATAAAATCAATCACCACGCAGTTTATATATGTATTCAGCCTCTGGCTGTCACAACCACGCAGTTAATAAAATAAACAATATAGTAATACTCTGACTCGAAATCAACCCTACTCAACTACACTCGTAAAGCCCAAATCCGATTTTTCTTACCTCTTCTGCCGTCCAAGCAGGCATGTAGTAGTATAAAATCGAAAACAAATCCATCAACGAGACAAATTATATAATATCTAAGTATTCAACATTCAAATCCAAATATAGTCAAGTGAGAATCAAAAACAATACAAACGATAGCAAATAGCTGGAGGTCTGCAGGGATCTAGCACTACGTGCTGTGGGGACTAGCGACTGGAACTCCCTCCGAACAGCATCAACCTGAAAATAACAACAATGGAGGCGGGGTGAGTCCAACACTCAGCAGGTACAATTGATATGCAAAGTAAAGAAACAACACCTAGCACTACTCATGCGTACAGTCTCCTGATAAGAAAGATAAAAATGCATCTAAAGTAAACAGGAGAATACTGTACTAACCAGGTCCTGAGTATAAGGTCAAACAATCCGAGTGGTATAGGGATCCTGTATGCATGTCAAACATAGGTATCCAAACAATATGCAGCATATAAATGCAGCAAACACAAGCACAAGCAATAAATGCATCATGCATATGATGCCAATGATGCGTCCTGGTCACCCCTGACACCAGTCGATCATCTCACACAATAGTGAAGCGGAGTGGGTAGGGCTGTGACAACCGTGCACTCTGTCGTCACTACTCCTGATGAGTGACCGAGTGGACGGTATGCTGTCGGAGTACACCTATCCTCCTACCCCAAATCATAAATGGGGGAGCGCAATGCTCTCAACTCCCGGTACACAGTGACGGGGAGGAATCCCTGCCGGATAACACGTTGTGTCTCACTACCCATGAGTGGACCAACGGTGCCTAACAGAGCCGCAACACACACTGCTGAATCGACCACTAACCCATGAGTGGTGGTGTGTGCAGATCCATATGGCGATGTGCTCAACAATAATGGAGCGGACTATCGCACAGCATGCAATCATGCAAATGGTGCATGGCAATAACCATAAAAACATCCTGATCTAATCCATATATATAGAAAAGTGCACCCTAGGTCAACGGATCATATCGAATCAAAGGTACACAGAAGGTATAAAAAAACCTAGGTCCTGAACATGGTGAAGCATGGTATATCACTACCCCCTATAAGCATGTATAAACAAATAAAGTATACATGGGATGCAAATCAAGCAATCAATCAATCATGTATCAGATAATGGGTAGTGACTAACCGAAAGAAATAAAGGACATAATTAATGCAGCTTGTTAAATTCACTACTATGTATATCAAATGACATAAGTCAAAAGTACCCGCCTCCGATAAGAAATGTCCAATATGGTCCAATCCGACGTCGAGATACTCGTCTCGCATCAAACTCCTGTGTCACCAATATACGTACATTTATTTAGCTAGAACTCAACAAATAGCTAAATAAAATCTCAACGACCAATAAGATATGATCCTAATCAACCTATACATGATCAACAGCATAAATCAAATCCCTATGCTTACCTCAATTCACAGCGGAACAAGTTACTGGAACAAAGTGGATGTTGCTGTCGAGGAATAAATGGCTATCCGGAGGTAGCTCTTGCTGAAGATCTAGTAATGGTGCTACTGTAAAGTTACTACAAACAACTCCAGTTAGCACAAATAATTCTTACGAGAATTAAGCCCCAAAACACTACAACCTTACCTAAATTCGAAGCTTCAGCAGGTGTTCCACCGTCGGACAACTTGCTGCCAAATGAAGTAATTGCTGTTGGAAACAAGCACAAATTCCATATCATAAACGAACCAACTCATAGCTAGGAACAACTACACTGTTCGGATCAAGAGCAGAATATCTAAAACCAACAATAACCTGATTCAAGAACAAAATCTACTCACCTTACCTCAACATCTCAGTCGTTCTTGCTACTGAAATCAAAGAGAGTAGCTAGATGGAGTTGCTGCCGGTACCAGCAACAGCCCACAGAAACCTAAATTTCTAAATCCACCAAACAACACAACCCACTGGAATCAATCAACTCAAGGAAAGAATCAAGTGTGAAGATGACTAGAAATTCAATAGATCTTCTACCTCCAAGATCATTGCTAGACGATTTCGTGCCCACGTCATCAGCCGGGGAAGATGATCGGTAATAATCGGGAAACCGACAGAAGACGAGGTGAGGCGGCATAGTGAGGCTCGGCAGATTTAGGGCAAGGAGCTTGGTCGGCTGTGGCCCAAATCTAGGACAGAGGGCGTCCGAGAAGAACCGGCTGAAAAATCTCGGAATGGAGAAAGAGGAGAGATGGCCGGCACTGCTCGGCGTCGGCGGAGAAGAAGAAATCTTCTGTGGGTGTCGGCGCCGTCGACAAGGAAACTAGGGCACAGCCGACGGCTTGACCAGCAGTGGCTCGCGCTCGTCGGCGCTTGGGCAGACTCCGGGGAGGAAGAAACCGCCGGACAGCGGTTAGGGCACGGCGTCGGGAAGAAGAAGGGAAGAGTTGCGGGGATGGCTCGGGTTCGGCGAGGTGAGGAATAAGAAGAGGAATTAAAGAAATAAAAATAAATAAAAGAAAAGGAAATGTAAATATAAACATTTCCTCGCTTAAACGGGATAGACTAAACAGGCTTTTCCGGGTCCCGTTTTTATCCCCGTTAACTCGTCCGTACGAACTCCGAAAAATCCCCGAAAAATATCCACAAATTCCGGAAAATTCCCTTATTCATATTCGCATATTTCTGGTATTTTACATTCTCCCCCACTAATAAAAATTTGGTCCCCAAATTTCGTTATCTACCATCAGCAAGTACTAACAACAGACAGAAAGTATAAATGCTGAACGGTAAACTAAATCACATACCTCAAGTGAAAAGATGGGGATATCGAGCTCAGATAGTATTCTCGAGCTCCCAAGTAGCCTCCTCATCTGAATGATGCTGCCATCCAACTTTAACTAGCCGGATAGTCTTGTTCCGCAACTGACGCTCTTTCTGGTCGAGAATCCGTACCGGAAACTCCTCATATGTAATGTCAGGCTGAACTGGAACCGGAATATCTGCCAGCACATGTGTCGGATCAGGTACGTATCTCTTCAGCATCGATACGTGAAATACATCATGAACGCCTGACAAGGACGGTGGTAGTGCCAGTCGGTAAGCTACTGCTCCGATCCTCTCCAAGATCTCGAAAGGGCCAATGTACCGCGGAGCTAGCTTACCTCTGAGGCCAACCTCTTCACCCCTTTCGTGGGTGAAACTCGCAGAAATCCATGGTCGCAAATGGAGAACTCTAAGAGTCTCCGACTCCGGTCAGCATAACTCTTCTGGCAGTCCTGTGCCTCTAACACTCTCCGTCTAATAGTACGGACCAACTCAGCCTCATGCTAAGCTCTATGAGGTCCCATCAACTGGGTCTCTCGGATTCTCGTCCTGATCGACGACTGAGCAACTATGGTAACAAGAATACCCTGCTCTGTATGTCCCTGCTCCTCAATGTCTAACTCAGAGAAATCCTGAATCAA
The DNA here is from genome assembly GCF_018446385.1 of Zingiber officinale. Lineage (NCBI taxonomy): Eukaryota > Viridiplantae > Streptophyta > Magnoliopsida > Zingiberales > Zingiberaceae > Zingiber > Zingiber officinale. The sequence continues at coordinate 56,537,805 of NC_055986.1, forward strand.
ATCTGTGACCACAACTCGGTGGCAAGCTAAAGTCCCTCTGGACCTCTAGCTAAGTGCATCGGTAACCACATTAGCTTTTCCCATGTGATAGCTAATCGTACGATCATAATACTTCAGGAACTCCATCTATCCCCTCGGTCGAAGATTAAGTTCCTTCTGAGTGAACAGATATTTGAGACTCCGATGGTCAGTGAGAATCTCAATGTAATATCATACAGGTACTGCCGCCAAATCTTCAGGGCAAAAATAACAGCGGCCAACTCCAGATCATGAACTGAGTATTTTCTTCTCAGGCTCCCTCAACTATCGAGAAGCATATAAGAATACTCTACCGTGCTGCACCAGAACAGTACCCATACCCTGTAGAGACGCGTCGGTGTAGAGGACAAATTCGTCCTCTTCCGAAGGTAAAAACCAAAAAATCAAAGCCGACACTAGTCTCCGCTTCAGCTCCTAGAAGCTGGTCTTGCAATCCTCAGTCCAAGTAAACTTCACGCCTTTCATGGTCACGCGTGAAAGTAGCATAGCTATGCGAAAGAAACCCTCGACGAAAGGTCTGTAATATCCTGCGAGTCACAAAAGTCTGCGGATCTCCTACACTGATTTCGGCTGCTCCCAACGGTAACAACCTCTATCTCCTGTGGAACCACGGTACACTCCTACTGGTGACCGTGTGTCCCAAACATCATAACAAAAGATAATACAAACCAGCATTACTGATAATCACATATAGATGTTCTCGTCGAATCATCTCTAGATCTATGCAAAGGTAGTGTACGTGACTCATCTCGGATCCGTAATAGATCACAACATCGTCCACAAAGATAATGGACACCTATCCAAACATCCTCGACATACCAGGATCAACGAGTCCCTGAAAACATCTAAGGCACTGTAAGCCTATATGACAAAAACCAAGACACATAATGTCCGTATCACAGACATTCCTATCCATAAGATCTCCGATAATAAATCGAAAAATCTGATCATCAATAACATAAATCACCAAAGAATAAATCCTCCAGGGTGAGAGCAACGCTCCATCACAGGAAACACCACATATGTGGGAGCAACGCTCTACCACAGAAAATCCTCAATATGTGAGAGCAACACTCCACCACAAATAATCTGAAATATGTATCTGCAATAAATATAGGAGCAATGCTCCGCTACCAGCAATCCGTGATATGTGGGAGCAACGCTCCACCACAAAACAATACCTAAGTACCCTAAGGCACCTAACTATCCAGCTAGAGACTGTACAAGATCTCTCTACCACAATTCGCTGTGGTTAGCCTAGGCTATAACAACCTAGTAACTAATCAAATCTATCATCAACTCTATCAGCATCCTAGTGGGTCATCCACTGATAGGAAAATTAGTTGACGGGTTAATTCAACAAATGACATAATGCAGTCACTCCACATTCTGCATTCAGTATAAGTAGAATCATCATACTGCTACCAATGTATACACCTAGCACACATGCTCACACAACATATGTATGATCAACAAAATCCTCCAATTATTATACACCAAACATACTCACAACTCAGGTATAATCAGTATGATCCCTCCAACAATACATACCGAACACGTGTGCAAAATTAATGTAGGTAAAATCAACAATACACCTAAAACAACACTCACATGACATATCTTCACCTATACCAAGAGTATAACCAACATATACTTCTAATAAAGCATACTAAACCCAGGTGCATTCACAAATCAAACATAATCAAAAAGTTACCTCAGATACCACACCAAACACATATGTACATATCCCAACTCAGATTAAATCGACAAAATGCCTCCATCAAAACACCACCGATGTACTTATACTACATCTCGGATTTAATCAACAAGATATCTTCAATAATACATCCAGATACATATACCGAACTACATATCTATAATCCACAAGGAACTTTCAAACCATATCAGAACATGGATACATATACTACTTGCAAATGGACAGTCTACCACAGGACTCCTACAACACATAACAATCATAATATACATCCAACATAGACATGCAAAATCAGCATACCAGCTCAATCAAAGAGACCAACCTTATGCTACCAACACTCATGGGTTACAGGTATATCTAAACAAAATTCATGCATATGTATCAAACATGAATACATCAATCAAAAGCAACCCAAAATAAAGCAGCCTAATCATCCAGTAACATCCCTGCTCTAGGTTCAAAGGAACTGGTATCGGAACAAGAAAGATATACACACCATGGTATAACATTGCAAGTCAATATCATAGACTACCAAGACTATATCTAATGGGAAAAAATTTTATCATCATAAATCCAAATGTACTCTCCCAGTATACACTAGTAACGATTATATCCGATAAGTGTTAAGCAATTTGCTCTACACTTCCTTACATCAGTGGGGTCACATATCCCAATGCACCCTCTAAGTTATCCCACCAGGTATATACAGTCCACGGTCAAAGTTTTCACTGACTAGGATACATCGATCCTCTAAACCAATCCAAGCCGATAATGATATATGGCTAAATCAGTCCTTTCCACGTCAGTACAAAACATGTACTCAAATGTGCTCTAAATACATAACTAAGCACAAATAACCTAAAGGTTCGAACCTCTAAAAATAGAGTATGACAATCCTTTACTGATCAACCAACAAAAACTAAATCATTCATCTACTAACTAATCAAAAATACCTTAATCCTCCACAAGCAACTAAGGTATATCCAACCACATAATACCATATGCATAAATGTGTACGACCCAAAAGATAAAGTCAGAATTCAAGATCATCAAGACACTCTCATTTTTATCCTCAAAAATATCAACCCACATAATATCATATGAATCAGTCTCTACTCCACATGAGAGCAAGTTAGCATTCAAAACATCAAATCATTATTTATCCACATAGTCCAATATCTGAGGAAGCAAATATCAATTTTATCATCCTGTTAATTAACCACAACTAACCAGATATATTAAAATCTCATGGGCACACTCAACCGTAAACTCTCTAGCACCCGATTAATAATCTGATCACCAACTATAAACATCAAACCTGTGAATATCATACATGACACTCACTATGTCACCATCAACAACAACCCAAATAATAGATCATCAAAATAGTTATCCACTAATAGATGATCAAACAACCACATAACATTTACTCTGAAAACCATTAGAAATCAACACATCACAATATCTTATCTTCCAATATCCCTCAACCTCAAAACATTCTCAACAATGATCAAACATGATAACTCTCCAATGCCAAATTTTCATCGTATCGGATACCCTATTATCCAAAAGATACGAGTATAAAAAAAAAACTCTACTGGCTAAGTCCACAGGAATATATAGGTATCATCCATTACCCAGCTAACAATAGCAGAGGCTGATATGTGCCTCCATCTCCTAGTAGTAGTAACAGAAGCTAAAACTACTGATGGTATGATATGAAAAATCATCAGAGACTATAATCCTTGATCTCTATGAGGGTCGACCCAGATCAGTGGCTAACCCATCACATGTAATATGGCTACAACAACCAGACAGGTACTAAAGATAAAGTGCTAATACATGTCATAACTATCATCAAATAAACATCAGACCTATTTGCTGTCTGGAGATGTTCCGTCGCTGTCCTGTCCCCAACCTTTGACCTCAAACTCCGAACGAGAAACATCGCCGGAAATCCAAATAAATCCGAAACGAAAATCCGAAACATAACCATATCGAAAATCCGAAAATGCCCAGTTTGACTCGCAAACCTGGCTAACCCAAATATCCAGAATACTAACAACAAGTATCCGATAAATCTCCAAAACACCAAAAGCAGGTATCCTTAACCTGCTCTGATACCAATAAATTGGTATCAGATAAATCCCAAAAATCCAAAATACAAAAATCCAACAAGTATCGCCAAACTTAGCGCTCTGATACCAAGTAAATAAATTGGTATCAGGTTATCCCAAACATCAAATATACGAAAACAAAAGATCGTATACCTGTGCTCTGATACCACTAAATTGTCACGCCCCCAGAGGAGTCCCTGACCGAGGAAATTTCGGCAGCATCTCCCCTGTATGGTGGACAATCTGAAGCTTTTCTACATCTCATATACCTCAGCCACAGGCGGCTGGAATAATAACAGAAAATAAAATCAATCACCACGCAGTTTATATATGTATTCAGCCTCTGGCTGTCACAACCACGCAGTTAATAAAATAAACAATATAGTAATACTCTGACTCGAAATCAACCCTACTCAACTACACTCGTAAAGCCCAAATCTGATTTTTCTTACCTCTTCTGCCGTCCAAGCAGGCATGTAGTAGTATAAAATCGAAGACAAATCCATCAACGAGACAAATTATATAATATCTAAGTATTCAACATCCAAATCCAAATATAGTCAAGTGAGAATCAAAAACAATACAAACGATAGCAAATAGCTGGAGGTCTGCAGGGATCTAGCACTATGTGCTGTGGGGACTAGCGACTGGAACTCCCTCCGGACAGCATCAACCTGAAAATAACAACAATGGAGGCGGGGTGAGTCCAACACTCAGCAGGTACAATTGATATGCAAAGTAAAGAAACAACACCTAGCACTACTCATGCGTACAGTCTCCTGATCAGAAAGATAAAAATGCATCTGAAGTAAACAGGAGAATACTGTACTAACCAGGTCCTGAGTATAAGGTCAAACAATCCGAGTGGTATAGGGATCCTGTATGCATGTCAAACATAGGTATCCAAACAATATGCAGCATATAAATGCAGCAAACACAAGCACAAGCAATAAATGCATCATGCATATGATGCCAATGATGCGTCCTGGTCACCCCTGACACCAATCGATCATCTCACACAATAGTGAAGCCGAGTGGGTAGGGCTGTGACAACCGTGCACTCTGTCGTCACTACTCCTGATGAGTGACCGAGTGGACGGGATGCTGTCGGAGTACACCTATCCTCCTACCCCAAATCATAAATGGGGGAGCGCAATGCTCTCAACTCCCGGTACGTGATGACGGGGAATCCCTGCCGGATAACACGTTGTGTCTCACTACCCATGAGTGGACCAACGGTGCCTAACAGAGTCCCTGCTGCAACACACTCTGCCTGAATCGACCACTAACCCATGAGTGGTGGTGTGTGCAGATCCATGTAACTGGCGATGTGCTCAACAATAATGGAGCGGACTATCGCACAGCATGCAATCATTCAAATGGTGCATGGCAATAACCATAAAAACATCCTGACCTAATCCATATATATAGAAAAGTGCACCCTAGGTCAACGGATCATATCGAATCAAAGGTACACAGAAGGTATAAAAAAACCTAGGTCCTGAATATGGTGAAGCATGGTATATCACTACCCCCTATAAGCATGTATAAACAAATAAAGTATACATGGGATGCAAATCAAGCAATCAATCAATCATGTATCAGATAATGGGTAGTGACTAACCGAAAGAAATAAAGGACATAATTAATGCAGCTTGTTAAATTCACTACTATGTATATCAAATGACATAAGTCAAAAGTACCCGCCTCCGATAAGAAATGTCCAATATGGTCCAATCCGACGTCGAGATACTCGTCTCGCGTCAAACTCCTGTGTCACCAATATATGTACATTTATTTAGCTAGAACTCAACAAATAGCTAAATAAAATCTCAACGACCAATAAGATATGATCCTAATCAACCTATACATGATCAACAGCATAAATCAAATCCCTATGCTTACCTCAATTCACAGCGGAACAAGTTACTGGAACAAAGTGGATGTTGCTGTCGAGGAATAAATGGCTATCCGGAGGTAGCTCTTGCTAAAGATCTAGTAATGGTGCTACTGTAAAGTTACTACAAACAACTCCAGTTAGCACAAATAATTCTTACGAGAATTAAGCCCCAAAACACTACAACCTTACCTAAATTCGAAGCTTCAGCAGGTGTTCCACTGTCGGACAACTTGCTGCCAAAGAAGTAATTGCTGTTGGAAACAAGCACAAATTCCATATCATAAACGAACCAACTCATAGCTAGGAACAACTACACTGTTCGGATCAAGAGCAGAATATCTAAAACCAACAATAACCTGATTCAAGAACAAAATCTACTCACCTTACCTCAACATCTCAGTCGTTCTTGCTACTGAAATCAAAGAGAGTAGCTAGATGGAGTTGCTGCCGGTACCAGCAACAGCCCACAGAAACCTAAATTTCTAAATCCACCGAACAACACAACCCACTGGAATCAATCAACTTAAGGAAAGAATCAAGTGTGAAGATGACTAGAAATTCAATAGATCTTCTACCTCCAAGATCATTGCTAGACGATTTCGTGCCCACGTCGTCAGCCGGGGAAGATGATCGGTAATAATCGGGAAACAGACAGAAGACGAGGTGAGGCGGCATAGTGAGGCTCGGCAGATTTAGGGCAAGGAGCTTGGTCGGCTGTGGCCCAAATCTAGGACAGAGGGCGTTCGAGAAGAACCGGCTGAAAAATCTCGGAATGGAGAAAGAGGAGAGATGGCCGGCACTGCTCGGCGTCGGCGGAGAAGAAGAAATCTTCTGTGGGTGTCGGCGTCGTCGACAAGGAAACTAGGGCACAGCCGACGGCTTGACCAGCAGTGGCTCGCGCTCGTCGGCGCTTGGGCAGACTCCGGGGAGGAAGAAACCGCCGGACCGGCGGTTAGGGCACGGCGTCGGGAAGAAGAAGGGAAGAGTTGCGGGGATGGCTCGGGTTCGGCGAGGTGAGGAATAAGAAGAGGAATTAAAGAAATAAAAAGAAATAAAAGAAAAGGAAATGTAAATATAAACATTTCCTTGCTTAAACGGGATAGACTAAACAGGCTTTTCTGGGTCCCGTTTTTATCCCCGTTAACTCGTCCGTACGAACTCCGAAAAATCCCCGAAAAATGTCCACAAATTTCGGAAAATTCCCTTATTCATATTCGCATATTTCTGGTATTTTACATCTTCTTTAATAAACTCATTTAAGAATACGGATTTTACATTCATTTGGTATAACCTAAATCTTTTATGTGCTACATAGGCTAGCAACATCCTTATGGATTCAAGTCTGGCTGCGGGTGTATAGGTTTCATCATAATCTAACCCTTCTACTTCGCTAAACCCCTTTGCTACTAGTCTAGCCTTATTCTTACTATTTCACCCTTGTCATCTAATTTATTTCTGAATACCCACATAGTGTCAATTATAGATTTATTTGTGGGTTTAGGTATGAGTTCCTAGACTTAGTTTCTTTTAAATTAAGCTAATTCTTCTTGCATTGCAATTATCCAATCTGGGTCAGATAGGGCTTTTTCTATAGTTTTGGGTTTAATTTTAGAAATAAGGGCTATTTGACTTAGGTATCTATAAGATAATCTAGTTCAAACCTCTAGGGTTGGGTCACCCAAAATTTGGTCAAATGAGTGATTAAGATTTATTCTAGATGGTTTTATGTTAAGATTGACAATTGGTTCTTGTGATTCACTTGATTTGAGCCTAATTTCATTATTTTCATCATCTTCAATATTTCTAATAATTTGGATATTATTTTCACTGATTTCATTAGGTGAGTTATTTTCATAAAAAATTACATTGGATGTTTCTTCCACTATTAAGGTATTTTTATTATAAATTTTATAGGCTCTACTAGTTGTTGAATATCCTAAGAAGATACATGTTGAAGATTTTAATGTAAATTTTTCTAAGTAATCTTTAGTGTTTAATATGTGTACTTTACAGCCAAACACTTTTAGATAGTTTAGATTGGGTATTTTGTTATAATATATTTTATAAGGGGTTTTATTGTAAAATTATTAATTAAATTCTATTTTGAATATAGCATGTTGTGTTTATTGCCTCAGCCCAAAATTGGTTGTTTAGGCTGTATTCATTTAACATGATTCTAGCAGCTTCTTATAATATTCTATTTTTTTCGTTCTACTAATTCATTTTGTTGAGGGGTTTTAGGTCATGAGAACTCATGTTTATATCCATTAATTTCACAAAATTTAGTAAATTTATGATTTTCAAATCTTCTCCATGATCACTTCTAATTCTTTTAATTTTAGTATCTTTTTCATTTTCTATCTACCTGCAAAAATTATTAAAGATTTCAAAGGTTTCATCTTTAGTCTTTAGAAATTTTACCCAAGTAAACTTAAAGTAGTCATCAATTATAACTAAGCAGTATTAGTTTTTGCTTAGTGACTTAGCTCCATGTAAATCAAATATGTCTAAATCTAGGAGCTCAAGTAATGAGCTGGTTCGATTTAGGTTTGTTGATTTGTGAGTTGACTTAGTTTGTTTACTTTGTTGGCAAACATTACAAATTGAATTTTCTAAGTTTTTTAATTTGGGTAAACCTCTAACTAGACTATTTTGATTTATTTTTGAAATAAGTCTGATGTGAGTGTGACCCAGCCTTTTGTGCCACAGTTTGGTTTCCTCTTGTTATATCAGAAGACACTTTAGTGAGGAGATAGGTAGGTTAATTATGTAAATATTATTTTTCCTAATTCCCTTAAGTATGATTTTGGGATTTTTAATATTTTTAATTAAGCAATCAGAGTTAGAAAAAGTTACTAGGTATTCGGAGTCACACAATTTACTTATGCTAAGTAAGCTGAAATTAAATTTATCGACTAATAATACTTTTTGAACAATAAAATCGGAACTTAGTTCGATATTACCTGTTCCAATTACCTTAAGTTTTCCGTCGTTGCCGAATGCAACTGACCCTAGGTTTTTGTATTTTAGCTTGGTGAACTTCAATCGATCTCCAATCATGTGTCTGGAGCATCCACTATCCAACATCCATTGATCCAAACCGTTTTGTTTGTACACATTGAGCATTTGATTTGGATCTAATTTTCAATGGATTTATAAGATAGATTAATTGAGTTCAACTCCTTAAATTCCATTTCACCCATCTATGTTGTCAATCATGTTATACCTATGGGTGATTGTGAGATGGTTGATTCAATTGGATTTAAATTAAGTTCAAGTTTGGTTTGAGTTAGTTTTAAGTTTAATTTAAATTAAGTTTAAGTTTAGTTAAAGTCTGTTTGAGTTAGGTTTAAGTTTAATTTAAATTAGGTTTAAGTTTAGTTAAAGTTTGAGTTAGGTTTAAGTTTACTTTAAGTTATTTAAAGTTTAAATTTAGTTAGATTAAGTTTAAATTTACTAATTTTGAGTGTATGTCCATTTCACTAATTTCTAGATTATCAATCAGGGAATCTTAAAAGTTTTATGAGATGGTTAATTTAATCTTTAATTTAAATTTAAATCTAAGGATTGATTTACATTTGAATTAGACTAAGGTTTAACAGTCAGTTAATTAAATATTTATTTCAATAATTGGCTTCCAGGCTGTGGTGAGGCATTAGGCCTTCTTGGGTATTGGATTATCAACCACTTCTAGACAAAGTCTTTTAAAGAAATTGAATATTTAATTCCCTTCTTGAAATTTTATACACCGATATAATGGATGTATCACATAAGTGTTAAATAGCTAGCTCTATACTTTTCCATATCAGTGGGGGTCATTTATTCGAATATACCTTCTAGGTTATCCTACCAGGTACCTATAGTCCATGGTCAAGGTCCGCATAGAATAGGATACATCGATCCTCTACAGACTAGTAAAGCTGATAATGGTATGCGGTTAATTCAGTCCATTCTATATATGTACAAGTCATGTACTCCAATGTGTCTTCCAGGTTATCTAACCAAACACAAATAACCCAAAAATTGGAATCTCTATGAAATTGAGTAAGTTGGTCCCCTACTGACCAAACTAATAAGAGTAAATCAGACCTCTACTAACTAAACCAATAACAATGAATCAGTCATCTACTGACCAAATCAACAAAAATAAATCGGTCCTCTATTGACCGAACCAACATGAGTAAATCAATACTCTACTGACCAAGCCAACATGATATTAAGCAGATAATATCCACTACCCAACTAGTAATAGCAGAAACTAATAGTACTGGTGGTATGGTAAAAGAAATCTCATGAGTCTGTAATCCCTAATCTCTAGTAGGAACTGATAGACCTAAATAGTGGCTGACCCAACACATGTCATACATGCTACAAATAACTAGACAAGTACCAACAGAAGTATATGATAACAATATACAAAGATACCTCATATATAACAACCAGACACATACACATAACCATGTAGGTATAATCAACCAGTAACCTCCAATAACCACACTGGCCGAGTGTACACACACCACATGCAAATGGACAGTCAATCATGTGACTTCTACAACACATATCAATCATGTGTACACTCAACATAGATATGCATAATCCCCATGTTAACACAACCAACAAAATATCCCCTACTATACATACTCTACATGTATATACATAACAGAGTATAAATATCCAAAATCCAAGACTGTATATGACATAAATAGATTACCTTAAAGGTCAAGCATAAGTATCAAGCATGAAAGCAACAAACGAACACGATATAAAGTAAAGCAACCTAATCCATCTGATAATAACCATGCACTAAGTTCAAAGAACTATATAGAGGCTAAGGAAGAAATACCCACTTGAGGCCGATGGGTACCTAGATTATAAAACTTAATCATTTTACCTATTTACCATTTGGAGATGTTCTGTTGTCGCCAAGTCCCCAAATATGACCTCGTCAAAGAATACCTCTAAATTTTGAAACATAAAAATCGACGAAAATCCATACAAATCCGAAAAGTATCCAGATTGACTCGCAAAGCTTGACTCTGATACTAAATAAATTGTCATGCCCCCGGGGGAGTCCCTGTCGACGAAAATCCGACAACATCTCCCCCATACCGGTGACAATATGAATCCTGAATATATAGCCCTCAGGGCCTCACAATCCTTAGCCAACATGGTCGGAACATATACCATAAAGTAAATAAAACATTCCATGCATTTTAATAAAGACAGCCTAGTTGGGCGCTACTTGGAATACCATTCTGTTTCCCCTGTACAAAAATTTGTATAAGCACAAAACTTTTCCTAGCAACCCATGTGCTTTTCAGAAGTTAAACTCGGATTGGAAATGAAACTTAACATTTTTACTCCAAGTTCGTTCTTCAAAGTTAAACTTGGATTGGAAACAAAACTTAACATTTTTACTTCAAGTTCAACCCTTGTGTTCTTCTGAGGTTAAACCATATTACAGAAGTTGATTAAATATTTATTTCAAAGATTGGCTTCTAGGTCATTGGCGAGGCACTAGGCCTTCTTGGTTATGGAATCATCCACCACTTCCTAGACAAAGTCTTTCAAAGAAATTAAATATTTAAACTTCTCACAGTAACCCTAGGTTTAACTACAGAGATCTCAATCAAAGCACAAGATTGAAACATAAAATTGAAGCACAAAAACAAAAACGTGAAATCGCTAGCCTCTTGTGTTAGTATTTCAGGATCCATACAAAGAAAACAAAACTAGTTGTGTTGCGGAATAAATAACTAGTTTTATCTTTCTTTGTAGACAAAGACCTCTTGATCTTCTGCCGTATTCCTCTCCTCTTCTTGGATGTCATGTGGGTAGGCCTGTTCAACCGGTCGGTTAACCAGTTTACCGGTTTATCGGTTCCGGTTAATTCCGGTCTATCACATTTTATGTAGAACCGGTTAACCGACCAGTATGCTTACCGGTTCTACCGGTTTCGGTTGAACCGGTTCCGGCCAGTTAACCGGTTGCAACCGAGAATCGATTCCAGCTGCTGTACTAATTGTGCTAAATGATTATTTTGTTGCACTAGCACATAATTTAGATCCAGAAGTTAGAAATTCTTCTCATGAACTTTGTGTATCACGCTTCAATAGCCATCAGGGAAGAAGATAAGAGTTAACTTCTTCATATCTTTGTTTTGTTAACTTAATTTCTCCTTCCTGTCATCATAGAAATCTTTCATGAATTTGCCACAAACACTCGTATTATATGCCATAGACAAACGGAAGGGAAGATCATATAAAGATATCGTCGCTCCCTAGATTTACTTTTCAATAGCGCTGTTATGTTAATGGTGGCACAGGAAAGTTAGCCATCTACCGCTAGTTTGTTACGTTCGGCAAAGTACATGTATTAATTAAATTTAACAATTTTCTTCCTCGAAAGAGGTTGGAGTATTAATCTACAAAGTTTAACATTTTTTCATTAAAAAAGCTAACCTGGTAACCATGAAGTAGTGGCAAATGCAAGCAGGTGGAGACACGATCAGAGCAATATAATAGAACTCATCTTCAACTGGGAGCTTAAGGTTTATTCCAAATGCTTTTTTTTTGTTCATCTTTACATGAAAGTAGGCCGAAGCATTGGAGTGGGTTATTGGGCTCTCCAAAAAAAAACAGATCAGTTTCGATTTTACCGCTCTACCGGTTAAACCGGTAAAAAAAATTCTAAACTGGGAACCAACCGGTAAAAACTGGTTAACTGGAACCGGTTAAAATCGGTTAACCGGTTAACCGTTAAACCAAAACCGGTAGACTACCGGTTCCGGTCTGATTTTTGATTTTTCAATGTTTTTTGCACAACCCTACGTGTGGGCGACGATCTACCAAGACAAAAAACACTCAAACCCTTTTTGTTTCCAAGCCACCTACCACCAAGGATGCAAAGAAAGGAATGCCTCCTTCTTCTTCGTCTCCTTCAAACCGCCGGCCACCAAGGTGCTTCGTCTCTTCATTTTCTTTTCCTCCAAGCTCCGGCCACCAAGAGAAGATGGGGCGCTAGCCCTAGAGGGAAGAAAAGGAAAGAAGAAAAGAAGTGGGGCGCCGACCCTAGAGGAAAGAAAAGAAAGAATGGGGTGTCGACTCTAAGGGAAAGGAGAGGGTTTTTAGTTGTGGAGAAAAACTTATCAATTTTTAATTGAATTGTTGATTTTTGTGGCACAACCTCCTCTCCTTTTATAACCCTTTGCCCCAGATAATAAAGGAAAAAAAATAATAGATTTTTGTTTATAAAAAATCTCTAGAAAAGAATTAACATAACTCTTTTTAGAAAAATTTCTTAAGAAAGAATTAGTATAATTCTTTTTAGAAAATTTCTAAGAAAGAATCAACATAATTCTTTTTAGAAAAATCTCTAGGAAAGAATTAACATAATTCTTTTTAGAAAAATTTCTTAAGAAAGAATTAATATAATCCTTTTTAGAAAAATCTCTAATTCTATTGAGAAAAAATCTCCCCTTTTTTTTCTTTTCTTTTTCTTTTCTTTTCTTTCTGGTTTGGTCGGCCCCTTGCTTGGGCACCAAGCAAGGCTTGGCTGGCCCCTTTCTTGGGTAGGAAGCAAGGCTTGGTCGGCCCCTTGCTTGGGCACCAAGTAAGGATGTGGCCGACCCCTTTCTTGGGTAGGAAGCAAAATCAATATGGGTGAATGCGAGGCTTTATAGAGGCTACAACAGGGACCAAGAGGAGGAATTGGTTTTGGCCTCCTGATGGACTTGAGCTTCCTGTGTTCGACCCGAACACCCAACTCAAGTTCATCAATAATAACTCATACCACTAAAGAGTTATTATTGAACTACCGCACCAATCTCACATTACAATATGGGCTCCTTCTTATTATGAGTGCATTAGTCTCCCTGTGTTTAAGATATCGTATGTCCATTAATTAAATGAGTTACTGACAACTAACTTAATTAACATCTAGCTCCAAGAGTAGTATTACTCAACCTTATTATCATGTCGAACTAAGTCCACCTGCAGGGTTTATATAATAATCCTTATGAGCTCCTCAAGGGGACATCATCAACCTAGATTACTAGGACACAATTTTCTTTTATAATCAGCAACACACCATATAAATAATATTATTTCCCAACTTATTGGGCCTCTTGATTTAACTGAATAAATCTCACCCTTTGATAAATTAAAGAAATAAATAATAAATATATGTGTTTGTTATTATATCGAGATTAAGAGTACGCATATTCATAATAACAGAGATTTTATTCTTTTATACAATCAGTATAAAAAGAAACAACCTCAAATGGTCCTGCTCAATACACACATAGTGTACTAGTGTAATTATATAGTCAAGACAAACTAATTCCAAATTACACTACAACCGTTTCAATGGTTTATCTCAATTCATCTTGGTTGTGAGCTACTATTTATAATTTATAAGGAACTGATAAAATTATCTTCTGTGTGACACCACACACAATGTTATCTACAATATAAATTAAATGATAACTGCATTTAACTAAATGCAGATATTTGACCAATGTGATTCTCATTTCAGAATAAATATTCATATAAAAAGCTAGGCTTTTAGTATACATCCTAATAATCTCCCACTTATACTAAAGACTATGCTACCATATATGCTGCCATACATCTAATTCTCATCCCCTCAACATGTCCACCAAAAGCTCTCGCCGGAAGGGCCTTAGTGAAAGGATCTGCCAGGTTATTTGCTGATGTAATCTTGGCAATAACAACTTCTCCTCGCTTTACGATATCTAATATCAGGTGGTAGTTGCGCTCAATATGTTTACTTGTCTTATGAGCTCATGGTTACTTCGAGTTTGCTACTGCACCACTATTATCACAATAAATTGTGATAATTTTAGGCAAACCAGGAATCACATCTAAGTCCATCAAAAAATTTCTGAGTCATACTGCTTCTTTGGCTACCTCAAAGGTTGCGACATATTCAGCTTCCATGGTGGAGTTCGAAACGCATTCTACTTAACACTCCTCCATGTTATGGCTCCACCTCTCAAAGTAAACACATACCCCGAGGTTGCCTTACTACTGTCCCTATCTGATTGGAAATCCGAATCCGTGTAACCTACAGGGAGAAAATCATCTGCCTAGTAAACCAGCATATAATCTCTAGTCCTTCTCAGGTACTTTAATATATACTTTACGGCAATCCAATGTCTCTGTCCTGGATTACTTTGATATCTGCTAACCATGCTCACGACAAAATAGATATCTTATCTCGTACATAGCATCACATACATTAGACTTCCTACAGCCGAAGCATAAGGAACTGCCTTCATCTCCTCTATCTCCTTTGATGTTTTAGGAAACATCTCTTTAGATAAAGGTACTCCATGCCGAAAAGGTAGAAAACCTTTCTTGGAGTTTTGCATGCTAAAACGAGCTAGGATAGTATCGATATATGAAGTTTGGGATAAGCACAATATTCTTTTCTTGCGATCCCTTATTACTTTGATCCCAAGAATATGTCCATATTCTCCCAAGTCCTTCATATCGAATTGCTTGGACAATCATACCCTTACGTCTGACAACACTTTGACATTGTTGCCAATGAGCAAAATGTCATCTATGTATAGTACAAGAAATATCACCACGTTTCTGTCACTTTTCTTATATACACAAGACTCATCTGGACACTGAATGAATCCATAAGATTGGATCACTTCATCAAACCGGATGTTCCAAGAACTCGAAGCTTGCTTCAGTCCATAAATGGACCGATTGAGCTTGCATACAAGATGTTCTTTGCCCTTCTCAATGAATCCCTCTGGTTGCTACATATGGATATTTTCTTCAAGACTTCCGTAAAGGAAAGCTGTCTTGACATCCATTTGCCAAACCTCATAATCCATATGAGCAACAATACGTAAAAAAATCCGGATAGACTTGAGCATGACTACCGGCGAAAAGGTTTCCTCATAATCGATTCACTCTTTTTGAGCATACTCTTTTGCAACAAGCCTTGCTTTGAAGGTTTCCACCTTCTCGTCTATCCCTCTTTTTCTTTTGTAGACCCATCCAATGACTTTTACACTATTTGGTGGTTCTACAAGCTCCCAGACCTGATTAGAATATATAGATTCTATTTCGGAGTTCATTGCATTTTGCCAAGATGCTGCATCTTTATCTTGGAGTGTTTCATCATATGTCTAGGGATCAGGTTCATGTTCACCAGGGATCAAGTCCGAAGACTCTCCCAAAAATATGAATATATCAGGTTGTCGAACAACCCTCCCACTACGACGAGGCACTACTTGTAATTGTGCATCATTTGTGACACGCGTTGCAGTTTCTTGTGGTATCTCATCTTGTACCGTTGGTACTAAATTAGATGTGTCCTCTCTTATTTCCTCAAGAACAATTTTACTCATGGGCTTGTGGTTCATCATGTAGTCCTCTTCTAAAAATCAGGCATTGGTGTTAACAATGACCTTCTGATCTTTAGAACTATAAAATAAACCACCTTTCGTTCCTTTAGGATAACCCACAAACAAGCGAACTTCTGTACGTAATTCCAACTTATCATCATCTCCCTTTAGCACATGTGATGGACTACCCCAAATCTGAATGTGTTTCAAACTATACTTACACCCATTCCACAATTCTGTGGGCGTAGAGGGTACTGACTTAGAAGGTACCAAGTTCAGAATGTATGCTGTCATTTCCAAAGGATATCTCTAAAATGAATTTGGTAATTCTGAATAACTCATCATTGATCTAACTATTTCCATAAGAGTCATATTCCTTAGTTCTGCCACACCATTTTGTTGTGGTGTACCAGGTGAAGACAGTTGGTATTGAATCCCGGCCTCTGATAAGTAATTCCTAAACTCTCCTAAGAGATACTTGCCATCACGATCAGACTGTAGTGTCTTGATACTTTTACCATGACATTTCTCCACGTCAGCCTTGTACTCTTTGAACTTATCAAAGCACTCAGACTTGCGGAACATCAAGTAAATGTACCCATAACTCGAATAGTCGTCTATAAAAGAGACAAAATATTCGAAACCACCTCTCGCCTGGATAGTCATAGGTCCACACAAATCAGAATGAACCAATTCCAACACATCTTTGGCTCTATACCCCTTGGCCTTAAAAGATCTCTTGGTCATTTTTCCTTCCAAGCAAGATTTGCAGGTTGGAAAGTTTTCCACCACCAATGAACCTAAAGGTCCATCGAATATTAGCCTTTGAATCCTGCTCAAGTTAATATGACCTAGCCTTAGATGCCAAAGATATGTTTGGTTCATTTCCGAAGGTTACTTTCTCTTATTAGAATTAGAAGATGTGCTATTAATTTCCATTTGTTGCGTCGATTGAGTTATTGGATTTAGAGAGTACAAATTGTCAACCAACGTACCAAAACAAATAATCACCCTATTTTTCTTGATAATTACTTTGTCATCAAAAGAAACAGAATATCCATCCATAAATAATTTAGAAACTGAAATCAAGTTCTTTCTAAAAGATGGTACGTAAAGATAATTTCTTAAAATCAAAGTTTTATTCTTATCGAAAGATAATAAAATATCTCCCACTGCAACAGCCGCCACTCTCGTAGCATTGCCCATGTAGACGGTGATTTCTCCTTCATGTAGTCGTCGGGTTTCCTGGAACCCCTGCAATGAATTGTAGACATGATCAGTGGCTCCCGTATCTACACACCAGGTATCGATAAATAACACCACTAAACATGTTTCAACAACTAATGAATAAGATACACCTTCATTGTTCTCGTTTCTGCGAGGACAGTCCAAGTTTTGTTTCCAATTAATATAATTGGGACCAGTAAGTTTGTTTTATTTTAAAATAACAGCGAGAGGATTGAAAGCCATTTTGAAATCCTGAGAATCAAAAAATAAGATATTTGGTCAAAACTTTAGAATTTAAAATAATATTGATCCCTCAAATAATATAATTTAAATTCACCAACACCTCAAAACACCGTGAATTTAGTATGCTATGATAGTGTGGACGTATACTAATTCAAACATTTGTAAGAGGAGGTTTTACCCATTAATTTTATTATCTTGTCAACCTAACTTTATGACAAATAAAATTAATAGTTGGTTTGTCTTCGGTCACACAAAATAATAGCAGTGACTCCGATAGGGAGGATACTATTAAATATGCCTAAATGTATACCATTACTTGAGTCCATTAATTAGGAATGTGCCCCTCTAGATGGAGAAGATCACACAAAACTAAATAATTTCCTATAATTATCCATAGAGGAAGTTTGATCTAGTGATCTGTAAATAAACTCATCCGATGTGGAGGAAGACACTTAAAGCCAACGCGCAAGTTTGAATGCATCACTTACAAACTAGTAATGGAGATCGTGGAATTTAAATAAATAAACCCTCTCCCACTTAGTTATTTAAAATCGAGGAATTTTAATCATGCATCACAACACACATCACAGCACATAAAACAGCATATAAAGGCAATAAATATGAAAATAAAATTTTCAACTATTATGGCCTGATCCAACGCTGTCCTTTAATATGCTGCCAATGGATCAAGCCATCGCATATGTCGCCAATGGATCAAGCCATCACGTCTATCTCGCTTCCTTCTCTGTCGCACCTCTGGTTCTCGAAATAGCACCATGCATAGCAAGGATACAAGCCGCAACAAAAATAAAATTTTACATTTATCGATCCTATATTCCACAAGAGAATGTACATGTAATCTAGATCGAACAGAATGTAAAACAACAACAATAATAATACGACAACCGACCATATTTAATTATTACAATCATGCACACATAACAACCTTGACATGCCCGAGGGTTTAAATCACACACAAGCACACAAAAGCCATAATAGATGGATCTAGGATTTCTGCAACCATAGAGTTAATCTATCTAGCACATCCTACTATTATCCGGCCTAAACTTATGTATGAGCAGTGCATAATTTAACCAAAAACCAAACACACAGAGGTAAAAAACTAGCTCTGATATCACTTGTTGGCCGCTACTTGGAATATCATTCTGTTTCCCCTGTACAAAAATTTGTACAATCACAGAACTTTTCCTTGCAACCCATGTGTTCTTCAGAAGTTAAACTTGGATTGGAAACGAAACTTAACATTTTTACTCCAAGTTCGTTCTTCAAAGTTAAACTTGGATTGGAAAATAAACTTAACATTTTTACTTCAATTTCAACCCTTGTGTTCTTCTGAAGTTAAACCATATTATAGAAGTTGATTAAATATTTATTTCAAGGATTGGCTTCCAGGTCGTTGGTGAGATACTATGCCTTCTTGGTTATGGGATCATCCACCACTTCCTAGACAAAGCCTTTCAAAGAAATTGAATATTTAAACTTCTCACAGTAACCTTAGGTTTAACTACAGAGATCTCAATCAAAGCACAAGATCGAAACACAAAATCGAAGCACAAAAATGAAAACACGAAATCGCTAGCCTCTTGTGTTGGTATTTCAGGATCCATACAAAGAAAACAAAACTAGTTGTGCTGCGGAATAAATAACTAGTTGTACCTTTCTTCGTAGACAAAGACCTCTTGATCTTCTGCGTATTCCTCTCCTCTTCTTAGACGTCGTGTGGGCGACGATCTACCAAGACAAAAAATACCCAAACCCTTTTTGTTTCCAAGTCGCCTACCACCAAGGATGCAAAGAAAGGAACGCCTCCTTCTTCTTCTTCTCCTCCAAACCGCCGGCCACCAAGGTACTTCATCTCTTCGTTTTCTTTTCCTCCAAGCTCTGACCACCAAGAGAAGATGGGGCGCCGACCCTAGAGGGAAGAAAAGGGAAGAAGAAAAGAAGTGGGGCGCCGACCCTAGAGGAAAGAAAAGAAAGAATGGGGTACCGACTTTAAGGGAAAGGAGAGGGCTTTTAATTGTGGAGAGAAACTTATCAATTCTTAATTGAATTGTTGACTTTTGTGGCACAACCTCCTCTCCTTTTATAACCCTTTGCCCTAGATAAAAAAAGGAGAAAAAGTAATAGATTTTTGTTTAGAAAAAATCTCTAGAAAAGAATTAACATAATTCTTTTTAGAAAAATTTCTTAAGAAAGAATTAGTATAATTCTTTTTAGAAAATTTCTAGAAAAGAATCAATATAATTCTTTTTAGAAAAAATTTCTAGGAAATAATTAACATAATTTTTTCTAGAAAAATTTTTTAAGAAAGAAATAATATAATTCTTTTTAGAAAAATCTCTAATTCTGTTGAGAAAAAATCTTCCCTTTTTTTTCTTTTCTTTTTGATTTGGCCGACCCCTTGCTTGGACACCAAGCAAGGTTTGGCTAGCCCCTTTCTTAGGTAGAAAGCAAGTCTTGGCAGGCCCCTTGTTTGGGCACTAAGCAAGGATGTGGCCGACCCCTTTCTTGGGTAGGAAGCAAAACCAAAATGAGTGAATGCGAGGCTTTATAGAGGCTACAATAGGGACCGAGAGAAGGAATTGGTTTTGGCCTCCTGATGGACTATCGCTGTAAAATACCGAAAATAGGCGAATATTAATAAGGGAATTTTCCGGAATTTTTGGAAATTTTTCGGGAATTTTTCGGAGCCCGTATGGACAAATTAAAGGGGATAAAAACGGGGCCCGGAAAAGCCTGTTTAGGCTACCCGATTTAAGCGAGGGAAAGATTATATTTATATATCCTTTTCCTTTTTATTTTCTTTATTTCTTTTCGTTTTCTTTTGTCGCCGAACCCGAGCCATCCCCCACATCTCTTCCCTTTTCTCCTCGACGCCGCCGCACCCTCTCTGAGCCCTAACCGCCGGAGCACCAACCGCCTCTCCCACTCGTGCATAAGCCCGGACCAAGGGAGAAGCCGACCTTTTTCTTCTCTCTGTGTTTCTTCTCTCTGTGCTTGTGCCGTGCAACACTGCCGATCCCTTGTCGCTGCCTTCTCTGGACCGAAGCAGCGTCGGTCATCGTCGGCCACCCTGTGCCCTAGTGCCGATCTCCTGTGGTGCTCTCTTTTCCTCCACTCACTCTCCACCGCGCCTATCTCCAATTGCCAGCCGTCCGAGCAGCGCCGATCAAGCCAAGGTTTCCTCAGCCCTAGCATCGGCCTCTCCTCCTTCTACTCGAGCCGTCGCCTGTGCCCTAGACGAGCCTCCTTCCCGCACGAAGCCAGCACAGCAGTGTCAGCCGATCGCCGAGTTCCTCTGTGCTTGTGCCTTAGTGTCACCTCCCGTGCCCCAGACTCAGTATTGGGGCAATCTTTTCCGTCCACCAGTTGCCGGCAGGGGGAAAGAAGGGCACAGGTTCAGGTAATTGCAGTAGGTTGGTTTATTGATCATAGTTCTAGGGCTGCAGATTTCAATGCCTCTTATTTGGGTGATGCCTTGTTGCAGTGACCTTTGCTGGAGCAAGTTTCAACTGCGACAAGCACTATTAACCACTAGGTTCTACAGTGCCACCATCCTGTTTTTCTTTTGGTTCTGATCGGGTTGCAGATTTGGAATTTCCTCAATTCCAGCCATCCCATTGCTGTTTGGGTCTGTTGCCATTACAGAACGGCTGATGAAGAATTGAGGTAAGAAGTAGAGAGTTGTATTCGTGTTGTAGATTGAGTTGGAATTAAGAAATAGATTGGTGAAGTTAATTAGGGCTTTCCCTGATATTAGTTTCGTGGATTTTATTAAGCTATTTAAATTCATTTGGATTGTAGCTAAATAAAATATATCTATATGTTCGACACAGGACTTTGATTCGGGATGGTATCTCGACGAGTATCTTGATTACCGGATTGGACCACTTTATTGGAGGCGGGTACTTTGACTTATGTCTTTTGATATGCATAATAAAGTGTTTAACATATAGCAATGATTGTGTTATCCTTTTGATTCGGTTGGTCACTACATGATCTGTTACATGTTGTTTGTTTATTTACTATGCACTGCATGTTATTATTGACCTGACCATACATGCTTTCGGTAGTGACCCAACCATAAGATACATCATGTTCAGGACCTAGGGTTTATATGATACCCTATCTGTTTGTGTACCTTCCATCTGATACATTGACTTGTGGTACACCTTTTATTTATGTATGGATCTTGCTATGCTATTCATGAGATTGCCATGCTTAGTATCATGCATCATGTTTGCATGCTGTGCGATTGTCGGCTCCACTATGGTTGAACCCATCACCAGTTACATGTACTACACACACCACCACCACCCATGGATTAGTGGTATATCAGGCAGGTATGTGGCGGTTCTGCTGTTTGGCTCCGTTGGTCTGAGGACTCAACGTGGTAGCCGGCAGTCAGTTCCGCTCTATTTGGCTCCGTTGGCATTTAGTGTAGCAGCGTGGTAGCCGGCAGATGGTGGACTCTGTTTGGCTCCGTTGGTCAAGAGACTCAGCGTGGTAGCCGGCAGAGATATCCTCCCCGTCATTGTGTACCGGGAGATGAGAGCATTGAGCTCCCCCATTTATGATTTGGGGACAGAGGACAGGAGTACTCCGACAGCATCTTGTCCACTCGGTCGCTCTGCAGGAGCAGTGATGTCAGAGTGCACGGTCACCATATGCATTTATTGCATTTATTGTTTGCGATTGCTGCATTTATGTGGATGCATATGATTGACATGCATACAGGATTATGACTTCCCCGGTCTGACGACCCTGTTACCTTGTACTTTGATCCCGGTTAGTACAGTTATCTCCTGATTTCGTTTCAGTTGCATTTATCCTTCTCGTATTCAGGAGACTGTACGCATGATTAGTGTTGTTTGTTATTTGTTTTATTATGCATATTGGACTCACCCCGCCTCCATTGTTGATATTTTCAGGTTGAAGCTGTCCGGAGCAGTTTCAGTCGCTGGCCCCCCATCTGCACGTAGAGCCAGTTCTCTACTAGTTCGTTATTTGTTTTTATTTGGCCTTTTTCTGTATCAGACTTTGTTTTAGTATTGTCTTTGGATTTTTCCTATGGATATTGTATGGAGTGATACCTTTTGATGGATTTTTGATATGATATTGGATTTCATTCTACTACGTGCCTGCCTGGACGGCAGAAGAGGTGAGTTCATTGGATTTGAGCTTTACAAGTGTAGTGGAATAGGGTGGATTTCGAGTCAGAGTCCTATTGTTATTGATTACTATTATTAACTGCGTGGTTGTGACAGCCAGAGGCTGAATATCTTTATAAACTGCGTGGTGTTTGTTTTAATTTGTGTTATTATTCCAGCCGCATGTGGCTGAGGTGTATAGTGCTTGTAGAAAAGTTTCAGATTGTCCGCCGTACAGGGGAGATGCTGCCGAAATTTCTTCCGACAGAGACTCCTCCGGGGCGTGACAATTTAGTGGTATCAGAGCAGGTATACGATACTTGGTGTGTGTTCTGGATTTATACGATTTTTGTTTTCGTATTATGGATACTTTGAATAATCTGATATCAGTTTATTGGGTATCACTGCGCCAAAGTTTGGCGATATTTATTTGATTCCCGTGTGTTGGATTTTCGGGATTTATCTGATACCAATTCATTAGTATCAGAGCAGGGTGTGATACCTGCGTTTGGTATTTTGGACATTTTTATACTAGCCCTAGTTGCGAGACAGATTAGTCTGGGCAGTTATTTTGGGTTGCACGGATTTTCTGTTTCGATTTTGTTATGGACTTCCGTTATTGATTTATATGGATTTCCAGTGTTGTTTTTCTCGTACGGAATTCCGAGGTCAATTTGGGGGCTGGACAGCGACGGAACATCTCCAGACAGCAATTAGGTATGGTGTCATTTTGGTAATTGTTTATACCTGTAGTAATATCTGTAATATAATTTAACAGATATGAGGCGATCTACGCGTATTGCTGCGAGACGTGGTGCTGGACGAGCACGTGCGAGGACTGCAGGATCTCTGGATATACCAGAGATGCCTACCGAGGCTGAGCCTGTCGGTCAGGGATAGACTCAGCATACTGTGAGTGCGGCGGGCCTTCAGACTCCGATGGCTCCCTTAGAGGTGCCAACCTCAGCTGCACCGACAGTATCCACTGCTCCTGTATTTCCGGTACCACCAGGGATACCATTAGCATATCCGACACCAGCTCCAGCTCAGTCTATTGCGTACTCGGCACCACCGCCACCTGGGCCTACAGTGTACTCGGCATCAGCGGCACCTGTGCCCCCAGTACCTATCGTGTACACAGCAGCTCCGGCATTAGGGATACCGGTTGCTTCACATCCGGTACCAGTGCCTACTGTATCTCCAGCCGAGGCCACCTACATTCACCCTACAGTGCCACCGACAGCATATGCTCCCGGTTACCCAGCAGCACCGGGAGTACCTCCTCCGGTTCATGCAGCGGTACCACTGGTAGCACCAGCTCCAGTGTTTCCGCCTGTCCCGACAGCCGTTCCGACACTCCTCACTGACTTTGCCGCGGCACGAGCCAGGATTCCAGTATTGGTAGAATCGATGAAGAGTCGATTCACACTCTTCCGAGGAGACAGAGATCCGAGTGTGGCTTTGTCTTGGATTGAGACTATGGAGCAGACTTTCTTTTATATTGCTTGCTCCGAGTGGGAGAAAGCGAGCTGGCGGCGCTTGGTGGCTTACTCGCGTTCCATCATCGGTGGCGAGAACATCACTTGGGCCGATTCGAGAGGCTTTTGAGGCCGTTTCTTTCCACGAGCTTATCGGATGGCTCGTCGGTGATTTCTGAGTTCTGACGAATAATCGGACGGTGGAGTATAATGCGAGTTTGTGATTGGCGATTTTGTCCGAGCTAGTTCTTGAGGATAGTTCACGTATGCAGCAGTTCATTCAGGGGATGGATGGACATTTGCAACTAAGACTTGTCGGTCTTAGTATCACATCTTATGCGGAGATGTTGGATAGAGCCCTCATTATTGAGTCAGCTCAGCAGAGAGTTTTTCCGGATAGGAAAAGGAAGCAGCCGAGTCAGACATCTGGTCAGATTCAGCAGCCTCAGGCTACATCACAGTAGAGCAGGCATAGTCGATCAGATCAGGGTACATCTGGGGTATCACGTAAACCTTAGAAATCAGGGCAGTCTTCTTCAGGACGTTTCCGGTCTTCCCAGCAGAACCGGAAACAACCTGCCAGTGACATTCGCTGTTTCAGATGTGGCTCCAGAGATCATGTCACTTCAGTCTGTTCTCTGGGACAGTCAGTTTGCTTTCATTGCAAACTGCCTGGGCACCAAAGCCGAGATTGTCCGCAGAAGACTCAACATATGACTTCCGGAGGGACGGATCATGGAGGGCAGTCCAGTCAGTCCGGTACTTATCGAGGAGGGCGTAGAGCTCAACCTTTGCCAGCGGAAAGGTGCTTCACTGCGGCATTTGGCATGTTTGGACAGAGTACTCGGTGCCTCCATAGCACCCGTGGTTGTTCCGGGACCTTATTATCAGCAGGCGTGTCGATCGACCTCGGCCTATAGGTGATGCAGACTCGGCCACCGCATGTCGATCGCCGTCCTCTCGGTCTTCTGCAGCGCGATATCGGCCTGACCTCGATGGCGCCCGGCGCGTTACCTCCTCCTCCTCCGCCAGACTGGACGTGTTCATGCGATGACCAGAGAGGATGCGCAGCGAGCCGACGAATCCGTTTTCCACGGTATGATTTCTATTTATGCCTTATCTGCAGATATACTGATAGATACTGGTAGCTCGCATTCATTTATATCTCGCACTTTTATGCGGGAGGTTGGTAGATTACCCACTCTCAGACCCCAGCGATTGACCGTCTCCCTACCGTCCGGTGATTCATTGGATGTCACCCAGGAGGTCAGAGGTTGCCCGTTAGATTTTGGCAACCTAATACTTACAGTGGATCTTTTAGTATTAGAAATGGTCGATTTTGATATTATTCTTGGCATGGACTGTTTGTCAGCATATCATGCCACAGTTCATTGCCAGACGAGGGTGGTCACATTTCGGCCTCCGAACCAACCCTCGTGGGATTTCACTGGCATCAGAGACGACGGCTTATCGATCATTTCGGCGATACAGGTTCAGAAGTTGCTGTCACATGGCTGTCAGGGTTTCCTGTTATCTTTGATCAGTACTGAGGACATGTTCGCTCTCCGCAAGTGTACGGAAATGTCGCAAGTAATATAAAAGATTATCGTATCCACAGGGACTGGAATAAGCACTAGAAATGTCTCAATGCGAATTAGCCAAACAACTATCCAATCGTTTCAAAAGCAAAGTAAGGTAAACAAATCTAATCTTAAAGATCAACAAACAAGAGGTTAGTGTTTTGGGTTATGATAAAGGGAGATTCTAGGAGTTTCGGTTTCTTTGTAGGATTTCTCGAATGTAAATGGTTCACCAATTCTTATCCCTCAATTGCCAAACATGTAGAAAGTTGCCGGTTCTCTCTTGCAATAGACAACCGGCTAAGGACTGAGAAATGTATCTAAATAGGATTAATTAGACATGAACCTATGTTGTCCTTACACAGAAGTGCACCTATTACTATGCCTTCCTCGGATATCAACGTAGAAGCCCACGACTTATCAATCTATCAAGATACAAGAAACTAATCACAAAATCCATCCTACTCTCTTGAATATTCCTATTTCCTCTTCAAGATTGTCTCTCAAACGTCCTTACACGGGCTTGCACCTGTCACGTGGATCCCTCGGATGATCGAGTGAGAGTTTATCTTTACAAAGTCCATAAGAAATTCAAACAATTAATCAAGAATGAGAATTAAGCACGAATCATCTTTAATCGTTCAAGATCTAATTGATACAAGCAAGATAATGTCATTGAAACAAGAGAATGGCAAATCCATAAGAGATTACATCAATCCATCATACAAATACTCCCTTCATCCTAGAATACAAGATCTACTCCATGAATCGAGGAAGAAAACCCGAAGAAATAGAGAATACAAGCATTCCTTAAATCCCCAATCCAAGAAACCAAGAAAAGGGGGAAAGAGAAAACTTATCTACGAAGAAACTTCGTCTTCGGATCCAATCCTCGCTCCGGAGCCGGAATCGCCAAGAACTCCCCTTGAATCGCCCAGAAATCCACCAAATCTTGCCTTCTCCCAAAGGGAGAGAGATCCCCTTTCAATTCATGAAGGAGGGTTTAAATAGAGGAGGGAATCGGGCGCCACACGGCCCCGTGACACGGCCGTGTGAGATTCACACGGCCATGTCCAGTTCCTTCTCTGCCAAAACTGCACGGCCGTGTGGTTCACACGGCCACAGCCTGCTTAGTCTCTGGAAATGCTACACGGTCGTGTGGTGCACACGGCCACAGCCTGCTTAGTCTCTGGAAATGCTACACGGCCGTGTGGTGCACACGGCCACAGCCTGCTTAGTCTCTGGAAACCTCACACGGCCGTGTAGATCCACACGGCCATGTAAGGCTTCTGCTCTGGTTGGCTTCAAATCTTGACACGGCCGTGTGAAGTTCACACGGCCATGTCATTCTCCACTTCTGTTGGTGCCAAACTCCACACGGCCCGAGCTCCATACCAGTGCAGGGCCGTGTGAGGTACACGGCCCGGTGCTTTCTCCCTTTGTTTCCTCCAATGCTTGCCCAAGGATGTAGATTCTTCACCAAATCGACTCCTGTGTACAGAAAATGCACAAAAAGTAGATCTCCGAACCAAAAGAGTAAATATGCTAAAAGGAAAGCTGGAAGTATAAAAATGCATAGATCAAACATGCTCAAAGTATGTAAATGTGCGTAAAAACATGCATAAAAGAGTATATAATCTACGCACATCAGGACAGCAGCAGTTCGCAGCTCTCCGACGTTCCTGTAGTCCGGGAGTACCCAGATGTATTTCCAGAGGAGCTGCCAGGTTTGCCTCCCAGAAGGCCAGTGGAGTTCGCTATTGAGTTGATTCCGGGAACCGCACCGGCATCGAAAGCTCCTTATCGAATAGCACCAAAAGAGTTGAATGAGCTGAAGGTTCAACTCCAGGAGCTTTTGGATAGGGGATTCATTCGCCCTAGTGTTTCTCCATGGGGTTCTCCTGTGTTATTTGTCAAGAAAAAGGACGGCACCATGAGGTTATGTATTGACTACAGACAGCTGAATGCAGTGACCGTCAGAAATAAATATCCTTTACCACGGATCGAGGATTTGTTTGATCAGCTCAGAGGTACATCAATGTATTCTAAGATTGATCTGCGATCCGGATATCATCAGTTGAGAGTCAGAGACTCAGATATTCAGAAGACAGCTTTCCGTACTCGATACGGTCATTATGAGTTTTTGGTAATGCCATTTGGGCTTACCAATGCTCCAGCGGTGTTTATGGATTTGATGAACCGCATATTTCTGGAGTATCTTGATCAGTTTGTTATCGTTTTCATTGATGACATATTGGTCTACTCTCATTCCGAGGAGGAGCACGACATCTTCGCATAGTCTTGGAGATTCTTCGACGACGTATGCGAAGTTCGGCAAGTGTGCGTTCTCGCTATCCTCGATCGGTTTTCGGGACACGTGGTTTCTAGCGGTATTTCAGTAGACCCTTAGAAGATCGACATCAGGAGATCCGCAGTTTTCTGGGATTGGCCGGATATTACCGACGTTTTGTCGAGGGATTCTCGCGTATTGCTATGCCGCTGACACGTCTTACCAGGAAAGGCGTGAAGTTCATATGGTCTGAGGATTGCGAGACCAGCTTTCAGGAGCTGAAGCGGAGATTAGTGTCGGCTCCAGTTTTGGTTTTACCTTCTGGAGAGGATGGATTTGTACTCTACACTGACGCGTCTCTTCAGGGTTTGGGCGTTGTTCTGATGCAGCACGGCAGAGTAGTCTCTTATGCTTCTCGTTAGTTGAAGGAGCATGAGAAGAACTACCCAGTTCATGACTTGGAGTTAGCTGCCATCATTTTTGCTCTGAAGCTTTGGCGACATCATTTATACGGTATCACATTTGAGATTCTCACTGATCATAAGAGTCTCAAATATATTTTCACTCAGAAGGAGCTTAATCTCCGACAGAGGAGATGGATGGAGTTCCTGAAGGACTACGATTGTACCATTAGCTACCACCCAAGGAAAGCTAATGTGGTTGCCGATGCACTCAGCAGGAAGTCCAGAGCGACTTTGGCTTGCCACCGGACTTCATTCACAGACTTGATTCAGAGTTTCTCTGAGTTAGACTTGGAGGAGCAGAGATCTACAGAGCATGGTATTTTGGTTACTATGGTTGCTCAGTCGTCGATCAGGACGAAGATCCGAGAGGCATAGGCTGGTGATCAGCATTGTCAGTTCATTGGCAGTCAGATAGCTTCCGGGCAGCAGACCGAGTTTACACGAGACGAGGAGGGTGTTATATATTTCCGAGGCAGATTATGCGTACCTCAGTCTCATCCGGTCTTACAGGAGCTACTTCAGGAGGCTCACCGATCTCGATTTGCGATCCATCCAGGCGGGACCCGTATGTATCGAGACTTGAGACGTTCCTACTGGTGGAACGGTATGAAAAAAGACATCGCGGATTTCGTAGCTAGATGTCTTGTCTGTCAGCAGGTGAAGAGACCTGCAGGATTACTTCAGCGGATTCCTATTCCCGAGTGGAAGTGGGATCACATTACCATGGACTTTGTGGTAGGATTGCCGAGGACACGACGAGGCCATGACGCGATTTGGGTAATCGTTGATCGATTAACCAAATCCGCACATTCTTAGCGATCCGGATCGATTGGTAGATCTGTATTGCCGAGAGATCATCAGACTATATGGTGTTCCGTTGAGTATCATTTCGGATAGAGATCCACGGTTTACGTCACGTTTCTGGCAGAGTCTGCAGCAGGCCTTGGGCACACAGTTTCGTTTCAGTACAGCCTTCCATCCACAGATAGATGGACAGTCAGAGCGGACCATTTAGACTTTAGAGGACCTGTTGAGGTCATGTGTTATGGATTTCGGAGGCGGTTGGGAGGACCATCTGCCGTTAGTAGAGTTTGCTTACAACAACAGCTTTCATTCGGCTATCCAGATGACACCGTTTGAGGCGTTGTATGGTAGACCTTGTCGGACACCCGTCCTCTGGGATGAGGTTGGAGAGGCCCAGTTGTTGGGACCTCAGAGAGTTCAGCAGGATGCAGAGTTGGTCCGTACTATCAGACGGAGGATGTTAGAGGCGCAGGACCGCCAGAAGAGTTACGCTGATCGGAGACGCAGACCACTAGAGTTCTCTGTTGGCGACCATGTATTTCTGCGAGTTTCACCCACGAAAGGGGTGAAAAGATTTAGCCTCAGAGGTAAGCTGGCTCCGCGGTATATTGGTCCTTTTGAGATCTTGGAGAGGATCGGAGCAGTAGCTTACCGGCTAGCACTACCACCGTCCCTGGCAGGCGTCCACGATGTATTCCACGTATCTATGCTACGGAGATACGTGCCCGACCCGACGCATGTGCTGGCAGATATCCCAGTTCCAGTTCAGCCTGACATTACTTATAAGGAGGTTCCGGTACGGATACTCGACCGGAAAGAGCGTCAGTTGCGGAACAAGACTATCCGGCTGGTTAAAATCGGATGGCAGCATCATTCAGACGAGGAGGCTACTTGGGAGCTCGAGGATACTATCCGAGCTCGATATCCCCATCTTTTCACTTGAGGTATGTGATTTATTTGCCGTTAGGTATTTATACTCTATACCTGTTGTTAGTATTTGCTGATGGTAGATTACGAAATTTGGGGACCAAATTTTTATTAGTGGGGGAGAATGTAAAATACCGAAAATAGGCGAATATTAATAAGGGAATTTTTCGGAATTTTTGGAAATTTTTCGGGAATTTTTCGGAGCCCGTATGGACAAATTAAAGGGGATAAAAACGGGGCCCGGAAAAGCCTGTTTAGGCTACCCGATTTAAGCGAGGGAAAGATTATATTTATATATCCTTTTCCTTTTTATTTTCTTTATTTCTTTTCGTTTTCTTTTGTCGCCGAACCCGAGCCATCCCCCGCATCTCTTCCCTTTTCTCCTCGACGCCGCCGCACCCTCTCTGAGCCCTAACCGCCGAAGCACCAACCGCCTCTCCCACTCGTGCATAAGCTCGGACCAAGGGAGAAGCCGACCTTTTTCTTCTCTCTGTGTTTCTTCTCTCTGTGCTTGTGCCGTGTGACACCGCCGATCCCTTGTCGCTGCCTTCTCTGGACCGAAGCAGCGCCGGTCATCGTCGGCCACCCTGTGCCCTAGTGCCGATCTCCTGCGGTGCTCTCTTTTCCTCCACTCACTCTCCACCGCGCCTATCTCCGATTACCAGCCGTCCGAGCAGCGCCGATCAAGCCGAGGTTTCCTCAGCCGTAGCATTGGCCTCTCCTCCTTCTACTCGAGCCGTCGCATGTGCCCTAGACGAGCCTCCTTCCCGCACGAAGCCAGCACAGCAGTGTCAGCCGATCGCCGAGTTCCTCTGTGCTTGTGCCTTAGTGTCACCTCCCGTGCCCTAGACTCAGTATTGGGGCGATCTTTTCCGTCCACCAGTTGCCGGCAGGGGGAAAGAAGGGCACAGGTTCAGGTAATTGCAGTAGGTTGGTTTATTGATCACAGTTCTAGGGCTGCAGATTTCAATGCCTCTGATTTGGGTGATGCCTTGTTGCAGTGACCTTTGTTGGAGCAAGTTTCAACTGCGACAAGCACTATTAACCACCAGGTTCTACAGTGCCACCATCCTGTTTTTCTTTTGGTTCTGATCGGGTTTCAGATTTGGAATTTCCTCAATTCCAGCCATCCCATTGCTGTTTGGGTCTGTTGCCATTACAGAACGGCTGAAGAAGAATTGAGGTAAGAAGTAGAGAGTTGTATTCGTGTTGTAGATTGAGTTGGAATTAAGAAATAGATTGGTGAAGTTAATTAGGGCTTTCCCTGATATTAGTTTCATGGATTTTATTAAGCTATTTAAATTCATTTGGATTGTAGCTAAATAAAATATATCTATATGTTCGACACAGGACTTTGATTCGGGACGGTATCTCGACGAGTATCTTGATTACCGGATTGGACCACTTTATTGGAGGCGGGTACTTTGACTTATGTCTTTTGATATGCATAATAAAGTGTTTAACATATAGCAATGATTGTGTTATCCTTTTGATTCGGTTGGTCACTACATGATCTGTTACATGTTGTTTGTTTATTTATTATGCACCGCATGTTATTATTGACCTGACCATACATGCTTTCGGTAGTGACCCAACCATAAGATACATCATGTTCAGGACCTAGGGTTTATATGATACCCTATCTGTTTGTGTACCTTCCATCTGATACATTGACTTGTGGTACACCTTTTATTTATGTATGGATCTTGCTATGTTATTCATGAGATTGACATGCTTAGTATCATGCATCATGTTTGCATGCTGTGCGATTGTCGGCTCCACTATGGTTGAACCCATCGCCAGTTACATGTACTACACACACCACCACCACCCATGGATTAGTGGTATATCAGGCAGGTGTGTGGCGGTTCTGCTGTTTGGCTCCGTTGGTCTGAGGACTCAGCGTGGTAGCCGGCAGTCAGTTCCGCTCTGTTTGGCTCCGCTGGCATTTAGTGTAGCAGCATGGTAGCCGGCAGATGGTGGACTCTGTTTGGCTCCGTTGGTCAGATGACCCAGCGTGGTAGCCGGCAGAGATATCCTCCCCGTCATCGTGTACCGGGAGATGAGAGCATTGAGCTCTCCCATTTATGATTTGGGACCAGAGGACAGGAGTACTCCGACAGCATTCCGTCCACTCGGTCGCTCTGCAGGAGCAGTGATGTCAGAGTGCACGGTCACCATATGCATTTATTGCATTTATTGTTTGTGATTACTGCATTTACTTGCTGCATTTATATGGATGCATATGATTGACATGCATACAGGATTATGACTTCCCTGGTCTGACGACCCTGTTACCTTTGTACTTTGATCCCGGTTAGTACAGTTATCTCCTGATTTCGTTTCAGTTGCATTTATCCTTCTCGTATTCAGGAGACTGTACGCATGATTAGTGTTGTCTGTTATTTGTTTTATTATGCATATCAGTTGTGTGGACTCACCCCGCCTCCATTGTTGATATTTTCAGGTTGAGGCTGTCCGGAGCAGTTCCAGTCGCTAGCCCCCCATCTGCACGTAGAGCCAGTTCTCTACTAGTTCGTTATTTGTTTTATTTTGGCCTTTTGCTATATCAGACTTTGTTTTAGTATTGTCTTTGGATTTTTCCTATGGATATTGTATGGAGTGATACCTTTTGATGGATTTTTGATATGATATTGGATTTCATTCTACTACGTGCCTGCCTGGACGGTAGAAGAGGTGAGTTCGTTGGATTTGAGCTTTACGAGTGTAGTGGAATAGGGTGGATTTCGAGTCAGAGTCCTATTGTTATTGATTACTATTATTAACTGCGTGGTTGTGACAGCCAGAGGCTGAATATCTTTATAAACTGCGTGGTGTTTGTTTTATTTTGTGTTATTATTCCAGCCGCATGTGGCTGAGGTGTATAGTGCTTGTAGAAAAGTTTCAGATTGTCCGCCGTACATGGGAGATGCTGCCGAAATTTCTTCGGACAGAGACTCCTTCGGGGCGTGACAATCGCACCCAACTCAAGTTCATCAATAATAACTCATACCAATAAAGAGTTATTATTGAACTATCGCACCAATCCCATATTAAAATATGAGCTCCTACTTATCATGAGTGTGTTAGTCTCCCTGTGTTTAAGATATCGTATATCCATTAATTAAATGAGTTACTGACAACTCACTTAATTAACATCTAGCTCCAAGAGTAGTACTACTCAACCTTATTATCATGTCAGACTAAGTCCACCTGCAGGGTGTATATGATAATCCTTATGAGCTCCTCAAGGGGATATCATCAATCTAGATTACTAGGACATAGTTTCCTTTTATAATCAACAACACACCATATAAATAATATTATTTCTCAACTTATCAGGCATCTTGATTTAACTGAATAAATCTCACCCTTTGATAAATTAAAAAAAATAAATACTAAGTATATGTATTTGTTATTATATCGGGATTAAAAGTACACACATCCATAATAACAGAGGTTTTGTTCTTTTATGTAGTCAGTATAAAAAGAAACAATCTCAAATGATCCTGCTCAATATACACATAGTGTACTAGTGTAATTATATAGTCAAGACAAACTAATTTCAAATTACACTACAACCATTTCAATGGTTTCTCCCAATATATCTTGGTTGTGAGCTACTATTTATAATTTATAAGGAACTGATAATATTATCTTCTGTGTGACATCACACACCATGTTATCTACAATATAAATTAAATGGACAACTGCATTTAACTAAATACAGATATTTGACCAATGTAATTCTCATTTCAGAATAAATGTTCATACAAAAAACTAGGCTTTTAGTATACATCCTAACAAGCCTCCGGCTAACAGCACAATATGAAAAGAAGTGAAACGGTATTAAAACATCGCAGATATATATAACCTACTCCACTACAACGAGGGAAACACAACCCACCAAGAGAAACATTCACAGCGAAAGAACGAGGGTAGCATACCCAAACTCAATATAAAAATCCACGAGTGTAAGAACTACACATCACCAGTTATAGGTCACATAGCAAGGAAACAAAAGACCAAAAATAGAAACCATTGTGACATGGGGAGGGGACTAGCATCTAGAACATCCTGACGACTTCAACCTGAAATAGATATAAATCAACGAAGTGAGTTTAATGAATTCAGCGGGTATCTAACAGACATGCATAGTAATATAACTATCGGTAATAATCATGCAGTACAATCCCCTAAACAATAATACGTAAAGTAAACTGAACAACGGAAGAAACTATACTCACCGGGACCTCCTATCTTGACATAAGAGTGTGAACTAGACAAGCAGATGCAAGATCGTCAGACCAAATACATAATGTCTCCTCTATGCATGTTAATCATATGCAGCCACCAAAATACAGCATCTAAAGTGCAGTAATCACACACAAATAAATGCAATCCATGCATATGGTGCAAATGACATGGTCACCCCTGACACCAGTCAGCCACCGTCATCGTGATGATGAGGTTGAGTGGGTAGGTCTATGACAACTGTGTACTCTGCCATCACTACTCCTGAGTGGCCGAGTGTAGACAGGATGCTGTTGGAGTACACATATCCTCCTACCCTAACTAAATGGGGGAGTCGAAGCTCTCATCTCCCTGTGTCATAGTCAAGAGGAGGGATCCTTGCCCGCTACCACGCTGCGTCACCACTACCCATGAGTGGCCGAGCGGAGCCCTAACAGAGCAAACTGCACACACCCTGCCTGATGTTCCACTAACCCATGAGTGGTTGTGTGTGCAGATCATGTAACTGGCAATGTGCTCAACTACAAAGGAGCCAACAATCACTCAACATGCAATCATGCAAGATGGTGCATGACACTAAGCATGTAACACCTGACAATATATGCCTTTATCTAATATGTATCAAAAAAGAATAATGAATTCATAACAATAAACAAGGTATCATAATGTCTAAGTACACATGCTAGGTATAACTAGTAGCTAGTCTTGTACCCAGGAATGCATTGTATATCACTACTTCTATGAACATAAGTACACATGGCAAGAATCAAGATGATATAGGCCTAAACGCATATTAGACAAAATAAAGGCATAGCATAGGTATCAGGTAGAGACGAACCAAGGCAGATATAAACCTAACAATTACCACTAGCTATAACATACTATGCATATCATAATGACAATATCAAAAGAAGATAAGTCAAAGGTACCCGCCTTTATATGTCAGTCGTGCTTAAACAATCCCACGTCGAGACTCTCGTCTCGAATCAATGTCCTGCAACATATAATACATAATATAACTAAGTTCTACTATAAACCAAAGAGTTAAACCTAATTCTAATCCGATTAGGAAACTGTAATTTAATTTTATTTAATAATCCCACACTTCTTTTATCTCTTATCTTCATAATTGATTATCCTACCAATAAGAATCAATCCACTTACTTAATAATCAACACATCATGAATCCAACTTACATAATCCATCACATGATCAGTAGCCAACCACCAATTAATTCCTTATTCAACTTAGATTAACAATTCCAGCCATGTCACCAACCAATCTGGATTTAAATTCAAGCATAAATCAATCCAAAACTCACCTAAATCCATAGCTCAGCAACTTGACCCGGTTGCCAGCGGAGGTTGCTACTGGAAATGGTGGTCGAAACAAGGTGGAGTTGCTGATTTCCCAAATCAAGGATTCTAGCCGGAATAGGGATTCTGGTCGGAATAGGGATTCTGGCCGGAATAGGGATTCTAGACGGAATAGGGATTCTAGCTGGGACCACATCGATCGGTCAAATAACTAATCACCATATCACAAACAGAAGATGAGATCAAATCATGACTTACCCCTGATCTAGATCCAGTGAAGAGGAAGAGGCGTGGACCTCCCTAATGCGAGATTCGGTGAAGAAGAAGAGGCAGTGGACCTCTCTGATGCAAGATCCAAAGCTTTTCTCGACTCTCACTACAACAAAATCGCTCATAGACATCGGTTTTCCACCGGTGTCTATTTGATTTTCGACCGATGTCTATGAAGCCGATGTTAAAAGTCTGTCATTTTAGACATCGGGTTAAAACCGGTGTAGTATCACTTAACGACACCGGTTTTCGAATCGGTTATTAACCGGTGTAGTATCACTTAACGACACCGTTTCATACACGGTGTAAAACCGATGTAATATTGTATGTTAATAACACCAGTTTTGGCAGCGGTAAATGACCGATGTAATATTACTTTATAACACCGGTTTTACATCGGTGGAAAACCGATGTAATATGTATTTTTTCTAACAGCACAAATTTGATTTTAAAACCGACAATAACAAAAAAAAATACACAAATATTCACAAATTGTACAAATATTCTTCATTCAATAATATCCATAAAATACACAAATATTCATAAATTATATAAATAATCTTCTTACAACAATATCCATAAAATACCCAAACATTCTTTTTACATCAAAAGCTAGCTAATAAATATCAAAATCAAGGTAGAACATTCTTTTAACACATCAAGGTAGAACCGCA
This sequence comes from Zingiber officinale, assembly GCF_018446385.1. NCBI lineage: Eukaryota > Viridiplantae > Streptophyta > Magnoliopsida > Zingiberales > Zingiberaceae > Zingiber > Zingiber officinale. Next base: position 56,574,663 of record NC_055986.1, read on the forward strand.
CTTCAAATGTAATCTAGCATGCATTCAGCCCACTCGAACCGCACTTCATCAATTTCAACTCTGGAGTACTTGAGATTTGTAAACTGTAAAAACACATAAATCCACCATATGTCAAATAACTAAAACAAATGTGTACATGTATCAAATAAAATAGAATACTGAGTTTTTAAAGGCTGCTGTGCAAGATAACGAATATAACATAGAATCTAAAACTTTCATATATGACACTTAGTATATGCTGCTTAGAATATAACATAGATAATTTGCTCCTTCTAATTCAAGTGTACAGATTGATAAGAACCGACAGCATCATACAACAACTTACTAGGCATGATAATGGTTGAACAAAGAAATATGACTACACAACAAATCTAGTGAAGCATAGAAGAACAAAGCTACCTCTGATGAAGAGATATACTATTTATTGTACTACCTCTGATGCCATCTTGGTATCCTGAATATCCTCCAGCCCCTATTTTCTGTGATTTCTGCTACCAACCACAGCAGAAGGAATGCGGCAAGAAGGCAGCTGCCTCCTTAGTTCAGACCCAAAACAAGTTAGAGCTTCCTTTTGGGTCCATTCAATCCTCTAGTAAGTAGAAACTATTTTCCCTTTGGTTTATGATGGATTTGGAGTGTCTTGACCTAAGATATAATCCTCTTGTAGCCCTCTATATTAAAGGCCAGCATACATGGAAAATTTAGCATATTCTTCTGAAGTCATAACAGGGTAGGTAAACTTTACTTGTAGTTTTTATTCATTTGCTTCATGTAGGAGTAGATTCTAGTAAATTCCCACACATTTAATGTTTAATGATCGGCTAGGGATAAGATTAGGGATCAACATGATCATTTCCTCCCTATAGCCATGTGGTAGAGGTCGAGCTTGTAGCCTAAATAATGTAGTTAGGGGTCTCTATCTGATTAATGAAAAACATGAATATAGGTAAAAACAAAAGAGGTGAGTAAAATAATGAAGAGGGGTTAAATCATAAAAACAAAGAGTTCCCTATTCTTGAGGTACCCACAGGCATATTGACACTCACTCTTACTTCTAGTTGAACTTGAAATTCATTGGTATAGCTAAATATGGTAATGGGTACCCTTTAAGTTTGATTACCCATTTATCTTAATAGGTTAGGTTAAATTCGAGTATCAATGTGTTAGATATTTAGAGGAAGTTGAGCAGGTTAAAAATGTAATCAATACTTTAATCCTAAGGTTACCATTTAAAAATGTACCAACTAGTTTTCACTCTTGTGAAACAAAACATCTAATGCTTTTTGTAAATGTTTACATGCTATCAAATTAAGAGTGTCAAGTTTTGATTGGAAGTGTGGATGTTTCCAGCGGTATACAGCTTTCTGAAGAATCAAACATAATCAGATACACCGCTACAATGTGATAGTGTACATAAGCATATCACGCATAACAAGCCACAAGTCCTATCAATCTACCATTAATTATGTACTTACATTCATAGTATTGGTTCAAGTCATATCTAAGTTCATGTCGATCTCTTCACATTTATAAATTTTTCAAATAATTAATATTAGCTTCTGCAAATGATGTTGCCCCTACAGATAAAAACATTCATTGGACAATAAAGGTTGAGAAAAATAACCACCTCAAAGTTTCCTTTCAGTTCTGATTCGAGCTTTTTGGTGAGACTCTCGTTGTACAATTCCTCGTAAGCCAACTGAATCTGCTTTCTTTGGGTGGCATTTCTATGCGCTAAAATGTTGATCAGTGTCTTCTCATTAGTTCCCCATCCTGACACATGTAGATGTCGCGGTAAGGCTATTTAGCTTATACAAATTTTGCTTCACTATTTCTTCATAAATTTATATATGCTATTCAAAACTAGTGTATCTGAGCAAGGTATCGAAATACACTGTAGAAGAACTTGCATCTCTCTTATGCACAATGACATTATATGAGGCCTTGATGAACCCATTGCTAGACATTAGGCTTCAAAGGGACAAGGCTTCAGGGATGGACAAACAGAACACTTTTGCAAACTCTTACAAGGAGATTTCCAAAGAACATAACAATACTAGGAAACATAAATAACACATGGAAATGAAGACTATAATCTCTGTGCTCCTCTTTTATGAGTTTCATTATGGAATATCACATTATCAAAGGTTTGAAAAATCAATCTTCTATCAATTATTAAAAGAAGAAAAAATCTATGTAAATCAATTGGACAAGAAGAAAATAATTTCAGATATCAAAACAATTATTTGCACGATCCATTAGATAAAAAAAACTCATTTCTTGAAGATTTCTTCCTTGGTCTATGTTATGATCACAAAAACTATCAGAGATAACAAGTTCATATCACTTAGAAAGATGAAACCTCTCTATTTTCTGGGAAATATGTAGATTTATTTCTGATCGGTGTTAAAAAAAAGTAATCTTGAACTCATAGAGGAATGATCTAAGCATTAGATCTGCATACAACTATGTGCTATTGCTACAGATTGCTGATCGGCATAAAAAAAAGTCATCTTGAACTCACAGACAAATGATCAAGCATTAGATCTGCAGATACCTCATTAGATCTAATGATCAAGCATTAGATCTACACTCATTAAGATAAGATCCATATAGTTAAGCCCAAATAATTAAGACAAACACATCACGATTAACATGATAAAGGTTAATTATATTAAAATTAACAACCCCGACAATAGAGGCGATGGAAGATTGCAGTGATGCTTATTTCACCAAAAAAAAATGCCTTTAGTGTTGGGCATGAATGGCATCATCACATGGACAGAAGACGAGTGTGGTCCTCTATTGTCTTTAAAGACTCGCTTCAAAAAAATATATGGGAAAATGACTTTCCATAACCTTCATTATAGATAAACAAATACCTTCATAATCCCATATATTGAGGAAGCCATCCTCAGCAGCTCTTCTAAAAATTGATGCTTTGTCAAGAAACCACTGGAATAAAGTTAAAAGGACAGTAAGTTATAGCAGCACTTAACAGAAGTATTCCAATGCTAATAATATAGTAATATAGCATGCCTGAACATAGAGAACAACAACCTTGTGACCATCAAGTTTGTGTACTGGTGCACCAACACCACCAGAAGTTAGGTTACGTTGATCAAACATATGCACAGACTTATCAACAAACCTGAGAAAAAATATGATCATAGATAAAGAAATGCTAAGGCTGCATATAATCACTGACTCACAAACTCAAGACATCATGTTTATAGGAGAAAGTAACAAAATACTGCCTAAGAACCAGCAGAGGTTATAGAATGGGAACAAATAAACATCAAGAATATACGTAGTCACCAGCTCTCCTCATTGCAGCGATAACTCGTTGATAAAGATCAATTTTTAGCACAGAAAGGTCTTCCACCCACCAGTCCTGACAATGCATCATTAATTTTCCTGATCTGCTATCACATTCTAAGTGAGCTAAACCAGAAACCAAATCAAAAGAAATCCGTAAACGATGCTGCAGGGGAAAATTCATTGAGTGGAAATTACCCAAAGATTTCAAATCAACTTCTCACGAAGACACAAATTCGACTCTAAATCATTCCGAAACCCTCCAATTAGGAACCAAAACTTCAAGGAAAGCTCGAATCACTTCTGACCTCTCTGTGACCCATTCTAACAAACAGGTAACGTGCAACTCTCTACAACTTGTTCATCATGGAAAACACAACACAACTCAACCTCAAATCATCGAACACCAGCCAAAATCTCTAGGAAAACCTACTGTGAACACATCAGAAATCACTGTCAAACAATTTTGGGTAACATACGCAAACCAAGCAGTAACCTTCAACCGAAACCTCCAACAAGAACACATCCCACCGAGAAGAATCCAACCCGAATCGTATACAAAGAAAAACCAATCAAACACATCCACAGAAGAGGAAAACATATCGAAAGCGTCTACAAAAGAAGTAAATCAAAACATCTCCAGGAAGAACAATCAAAGCCTTTACCAGAAGAAAACCAGTCGAAATCCATACCAAATCCTCACTTTCTATAGGTTTTCCACCCCACTATACCTCATGGATTTCGAGTTATCACAGGTAGATACACTTGCCTCTTTCTTCTTCGTCTCGCCTCCACTCGTCCTCGCGTTGTGCCCCGTCAGCTGTGGCGCCGCCTGCGAAGCTCAGCTAGGCAGCGAAATGGCGCGACGAGTGGCTCTGTCGACTCGGGAAAAATGGAAAGAAGAGAAGGGTCGGCGGAATCGGGCAGGGAGATGTGACGAGGAAATGAACCCACTGTTCAAAGGGGACGGCGACGGCGAGAAATCGAGGGAGCGGAAGTTGAGGCGGCGCCAACAGCTAGGGTCGAGGGAGGTGCGGTACCAGGACTTGCAGACGAAGGGGACGGCGACGGCGAGATCTCTGAGGGCGAGACGGCGGAAGGGGAAGAGGGAGATGAGGCTAAGGTTTAGGTTTAGGTTTAGGTTTATGTTGAGAGAAGGGGCACGATATTGGTTTAGGTTTGGAGGGAATTTTGTTAAGTCTTGTAAATTTTGGCCGGTGAAAAAATTAAATTATTTAAGAAGGGGTTTATTAACATCGGATTTTAAAAACCGATGTTAAAATCGGTGTCTATTAACCAAAAAAAGGGCGCTCATAGACATCACCTAAAAAACTGATGTCTATGAGCTAAAATCTGCGCTCATAGACACCAGTTTTTAGAAAAACCGGTGTAAAATACTCAAAAACTTCGGTTTTAGCCTAAAACCGATGTTGTTCCACTGATGTCTATGAGCGATTTTGTTGTAGTGTCTACAAGTAAGGGGAAAGGATTAGTCTAATCCCTTTGTCGATTCTCCTTCCGGTGGCAGCAACATTGATCAGTGGCGTTGACGAATCGAGGTGTCGTAGTGATGCAAGAGGAAGAAAGGCTCTGCACCAAGAAACTAGGGCATGATGGCAAATCGGAAGAGGGAAATGGTGGTAAGCCGACCCTCAGATAGCTGTGACGCTGGGCTACACCGACAACGGAAGAGGTGGCCCAACGTCAGGCGGTGGCGTCGGGTGATGAAGAAGAGAGTCGGTGGAGAAGGGAGATCAGAAAGGGTAGTGATGATCGGAGTGGCCCCCTGTCGGTTAGCGGCGTCAAAGATCGAGAGAGGAGAGGGTGCTCCACGCCACGAGAGGGAAAGGGAGAGGGAGAGGAAGGGGATCGGGAGGAGAGGAAGAGAAGTGGTAGGGCACGATGAAGAGAGGAATCGGGGTATACGACGGTGAGAGGAGAAGGAATAAAAAAAAATAGCTTTTATAATCCTAACTTAGGTTTAATTAATTAAACCCTAAGTTGACTTCTCAATTAACTCCCACTAAATAGATATTCCAAACAGATTTTTCCCAAGCCTATAAATTCATCCCCTCACAATACGTCATACGAGCTCCGAAAAATTCCTAATAATTCCTAAAAATTTCTAAAATTCTGTTAAGGTTATTCATCTATTAACCTTATTATACTATTATTATTTTGTTACAGTATTTTATAATTTCCCTTACTTATTCACAACTAGGACTTCCCTTGCGTAACCGTAATTGACTAGTCACTTGGTAGACTTCTCACCCTTACCTAGCCACGACTAGGACTTCCCTTGATCAAGCTTATTTAAATATATTTGTCGGACATTAACTTTTTAATATTTAACAAATATGTTTAAGTTAGGTCTATTAAAAAGATTTAAGTTTCTAACTTAAACTCTTCTTCTCCCTCTTTTGTCACTTATCAAAAAGAATCTTTCATAAAATATCTTTGATTGCTAGGGTATTCCTTAAGTTTTGCACCAATAATGATGAAATACCTTTCTTAAAAACATTCTCAAGGTATTGCCTAAGATATATCCTTACCCTTTTGAAAAACAAATAATAAGATAAATTTCGGGTTTCAAAACGAACATGAATTAAACACCTGTTGATAATTTCAAAAATTCTTTTTAAGCATTTTACAATATCATTTTCAAATATTTTCAAGAGACTTTTGGAAACAATTTTCAAAAATATTTGCAAGCTAATTTCAAAAATATTTCAATATTTTTACAAAACCAACATATAGACGAATTAATGTTTTCAAAAATTTTCAAGTAATTTTATAACAATTATTTTCAAAAATATTTGAAATGATTTTAAGAGTTCTCAAAAATAATTTTTTTAAAAAAAGATTTGCAAAACGTTTTTTTATCAAGCATCCTTTTCAAATAGTTTTTCAAAGGAATTTCAAAGTATTTGTTAAAAAGATATTTCATGACTTAAAATACTTTTTCAAAATCAAGGTGCTTCTAAAATAATTTTTCAAGTAATTTTATAAGAGTGATTTTAAAAAATATTTGACAAAAAAATAGTTTCAAACTATTTTTATCAAATATCTTTTCAAAGAGTTTTTCAAAATATTTTTCAAAACATATTTTCTAAAGTATGATTTTAAAGAAAATATTTTTAAAAGAGAATGCTTGAACTCAAAATTTTTCAAAATTTTTTGAAGATATATTTTCAAAAATATTTCATTTTGAAACTCTTTTTTAAAAAAAATGTCTTTTAATATAGTCTTTCCCCCTTAACTGAACACTCTTTTAGATATCTTTGTTACCCATAAGGAAGACATTCCTATACATGTTTAACGATCATGGTTGACTTAAAAATCTAAAGACTTAGGTGGTGATCAATAAAATATATATATATATATATATAATACACTCAACTAATCATCAATCAAAATTTTAAAAATAGATTTATAAGTTTTCAAAAGCTTTCTTAAAAATATTGTTAATTGACTTTAGCATCTTATCCACTCTAAATTTTCAAATATGGTAATCTTATAGTTGTGTGAGATGACTTTATTAATTTTAAGTTGTAATTTTAATTGAGTTAAAATTGAGTTTCAATTGAACTTGGATTATTTTAAATTAAGATTAAGTTAATGGCAATATTATTATTTTAATTATTGATTAAAGTTTCATAATTAATTAGTTTCCTAGGAATTAATTAGTTTCCTAGGAATTAATTAGGTAAAAATTTAAGAATTAGTTTTATTAATTTTGAAAATTTAATTTTGTTTAACGTTAAAGTACTTTATTTGTTGATTAAAGTTAAGATTTTAAGTTGAAATTAATTAAGGATTAATTATGTGTATTAAGTTAAATTTTAATGATTAATTTAATTAAGTTAAACTTATTTAGTAATTAATTTAGTTTTCAAATTGGGTTTTATTATAGTTTATGAATTACTTAAAAATTGTTTTACTTTAAAGTACTTTGAATTTGATTAATTATTCAATTTTATATTATTGATATTGGATACGTTAAGTTAATTAATATAATTAATAAATAATTAATTTAGTTTTAATTTAGTTATTATGTTAAGTTAAGTTTTAATTTTAAGTTTATAATTTTAGTTAAGTTTTAATTTTTTTTAAAATTTAAATTAGGTTTAATTTGTTTAAGGTAAAAAAATTTTAATTAATTTTATATTTAAGTTTTTAAGTAATTTTAATTTAAGATTTTAAGTTATTTTAATTTAAATTTTTAATTAATCTTAATTTAAGTTTTAAATTAATTTTAATTTAAGTTTTTAATTAATTTTAATTTATTTTTTTTAATTAATTTAAGTTTTTGTTAAGTTAATGAGTCAGATTTACGTTTTAACTTAATTTAAAGGAAAGTTAATAATTTTAGTTAAATTTTTAATTTAGTATGGTTAAGTTAATTTTAATTTTAAGTTTTAATAAGTCAAGTTTTAATTGATTAAGTTGAATCAATTCTAGATTTAAGTTTGCATTTTAATTTTTCAGAATTAATTTGATTAAATTTTAACTATCACACAATTAAAGAATTAATTAATTTCGATTAATTTAGAATTAATGTTTTAATTAGGTTAAATCAAGGGGGGGTTTGGTTGATGAGTTTGGGAATGAGGGAATGGAATGATAGTAAAAGATAGTGTTTGGGTTGTGGGTTTGGGAATGACATTTTGGGAATGATTACTAGATTTATGGGAATCAACCAAACCCATATAACTTGATGGGTTTCATTTCCATTCCACCCTACTATCAAACTCATACCCATAGTCATTCCCATCATATAACCAAACGCCCCCTAAAATTGATTCAACTTATCAAAAAAGTTGTTTAACCTATGTTAGATTCAAACTTAACTTTAGGTTAATCAAGTAAGCTTCCTAAAGATAAGTTTTCAGTTAGTGATGAGACATATGACCTTTTTGTGTATCAACGATGGATCACTTTTTGAATATTTTCCAAAATAGTCCTGCTCAAAGAACTTAATACTAAGTTTTGGTCTAATTAGTTCATGTTTGACTGGGGTAGCTTCGGTCATATCCTCTAGGTCTAGTGCATCAGATAGAATACACATGATTCTGCTTAGACATATCTTATATAAAGTTTCTTTGACGTACTATCATCTCAATCCATTCTGATACTATGTTATTAGGGTTGATTAAACCTTTTGTAACTAACCATTTTAAACTAATAGCATACATGACATGGTATATAACAAGTAATTTATGCATGATCATGGCAAGTCAATCAATTCAAACAAGTCATATTATTATTGTTGTTATAATTATTATTTTTGTTATTATTTTATAATAATAATAATAATAATAATTATTATTATTATTATTATTATTATTGTTATTGTTATAATTATTATTGATTAGTTTTATATTTAATTACGTTTGTGGAGTTTGAATTTTTTATTTAAGTTTAACTTAGACTTATAACCCCAGTCTAGATTGTGTGAGTTAGTAAAATTATTAATTAACTTTTTTAATTTATCAATTTTATTTTTTAAAAGATTATTTTATTTTTCTAGTTTTCTAAAATTTAGATTTGTATTTTTTAAATTTAGAAAAATTATTTTCTTTGTTATTTATTTTTAAGGTAGAATTTTAATTTTTATAAGTCAAAAATTTATTTTTCAATTTATCATGTTTAACGATTAAGGATTATTTTTTGAATTTTTTATAGCTTAATTTCTTATTTTTATTTTTCAAATTTTTAGTTAAATTTTATTTATTATTAATTAATTTTAGATAATTATCATTTGGATTTAATTTTAAATTATCTTGAATAACTGTATTTTAATTAACTTATCTAGGTTTTGATTAAGGTTTGGGTTGATTAAATTAGTTAACTCTTTATTAGTTAAGTTATTTTTGTTAAACAATGTTAATGTAAGATTTTCATGCATTTTTAAATTCATATCACAATCTAAACAAGGAAGATCTAAACTATGCAAATTATTATGTAAAATAAATTTATTTTCTTTAATTGCTCCCCCTGGATCCTTGGATCTTCTTTTTGGATATTGATTTTTGTAGCGTCCCATCTTTTTGTACTTTAAGTATTCGATGTGGTCCTTCTTTTTCCGGATTATAGGCATCGGTTCCTCCTTTGCCTCCGGTTGTACGGATCAGTTCTTTGGACATTTACTTTTATAGTGTCCTTTTTCACTACACTTGAAACATATTGTATAATCCTTAAATTTTAAATTGACAATTTTACCTTTTGAATCCTCGGTAGGATTCTCCCCCTTGACCATTGCCGTCTTGGATTCAGGTTTGGACACTTGTTCTGACTCGAGTTCAGATCCATCAGCCTCCTCCTCCATCATTAGTGCAATGAAGTTGATTTGGTCTTGCTCTTCTTTGTCTGAATTTGAGGATAGCTATCCAGATTCGAACTCTGATTCAAACTCATATTTTTCCATGATCTTCTAGCGTTGATGGAATCTCATAAAGCTTGATCAATTAGGTCCATAACTCGAATGCATTCTTGTAATCTTCTTATTGACACAAAATTTTACTAGGCAAAACACTTAGAAGCTTTGTGTTTGCTTCTAAGTTTCGAAAAGGTTGTCTCAGTGCAATCCAGTTGTTGAAATTGTTGTTTCCTACAAAGCATTCCATCATTTGCCTCCAGGAATTGAAATAAACTTGATTGTACTGTGGAGGGTCATAGATGCTTCTCCATTCTTGATAGGATGTCGACATTCTTGCAAGAAAAAGATAAAAAATAAATTTTCAGGACTTTCATCTTCTGATTAGCAGTGCGAGATAAAGAATAAAAGAATATTACTTAAGAATTAAAGAAAACACTTTTAAAGAAAAAGAAAAAGTTATTTGAAATTGTTTGAAAAACTATTAAGTTACTTCTGAGCTACCAGGCTATGATACTAATTGAAGGATCGATAGGGAGCGATAGAGGGGGAGTGAATATCACTCCTTAAAACTTTTTCTTTTCTTGTTTCGTAAAAGAAATCAAAATAAGCAGCAGAAAATAGAAAAACAAAGAAAGACAAGTGACTCAGGTGATTACTTGGTTCGGAGCCTATGTCGACTCCTACTCTAAGACCCGCGATCCTTGATCGCACCGTTGGATAATTTACTATAACTCTTCTTTCCGAAATTCGAAAAGGATAACAACGAAGATCATCGACACTTTATCAGAGCAGTAGCTTGCTTGATGATGAGTAGCAGAGTAGTAGCACAAATAGAGATTTTGCACAGAGATAAATAGAAAACTTTGTTACTGTCTCAAACTTCGAGCTCTCTTTTTATAAGCATGGTTCAGTCGACTGATAAACCCTTCGGTGACTGATCCATTCAGTCAACTAATCCTCCTGTCGGTCAACTAAACCCTGTGATTTCCTTCTTTGCTAAGATTCAATCTTCGCACATTTATGAGCTTTAATGATTCTGTCAACTAATCACCTTGTTCGGTCGACCAAATAGTGTAGTTTCCCTATTCACCAAGATATACCATTAAGCCTTCATTAATGTAGTGATTGTTCGATCGATCGATCCCAGGGTTCGGTCGACCTATCAGCCTAGCTTCCTTCTTTGCTTCTGCTCGATCTGATCTCTGCCATGTCATCACGATTTAGTCGACCGATTTGATGGTTCGGTCGATCGATTGAGGTTTGATCGAACTCTGCTTTGTTCTGATCTGATCTGATCTCTAGTCTGAGTTGATTTGGTTTGGTTAACCGATCTCTTGGTTCGGTCGACCGATTAGGCCAGTTCTTGCAAAACAGAGTTAAACAAAATATATCCTGCAAAATAATTGTTAGCACAGTATAGTATGATGCACGAGTAGTAAATGACAGTAACACTGTCTGGATCTCAACTTGGAAACCTTCCCAGTTTCTTCAGTTGGATCAGCGACTTAAGGTTTATTTCTTTCTGGAACACGACCTCACTGTCTCTCTTCTCCAGTTGCTTACCTTAACTTACCTACCAAACATGATCCTCCAGACCTATTTGGACTTTCTCTGCTCAGTGTCTAATCCCTGATCCACTAAGGCTTTTTCCTGTAATACTACATTAGCCAATAGCATAGTAATACAGAATACTATGGTAAAACTAAACTTAGATTTATCAAAATCTACTGGTCCGGTACCGCGTTAACTAAGGTTACCTCCCCTTACAATTTTCTCCATCTGGCTTCACTCACCAGAACCTAGAGTTACCTCCCTTTAGGGGTTTCTCCACCTGGCTTCACTCACCAAAACTTAGCATTGGATCAGCCCATTAGGGATTCTATATCGGGTCCTCTAGACCTATCGAATCCTTCTACCTGGCTTCTACAATCTACTGAGATTTCCCTTACCTATTTGCAACTAGGACTTCCCTTGCCTAACTGCAGTTAAGACTAGTTACTCGGTTGACTTCTTACTCTTACCTAGTCGCGACTAGGACTTCCCTTGACCCAACTCATTTAAACATATTTGTTAGATATTAAAACCTTGGAGGTCGATTGCACCAATAGATGGGTCAAGAGGACCTAACATCAGATAGGAAGTCCAGTTGGGATGTTCGATTCCCTAGTGACAAAGTCTGGATGTGTGATTCTGGCAGGAGATTGGGATGTGTGATTCTGATAGGAAGACTTGGTGGGTCAGATTAATCTCAAGGAGGTAACTGAACACATGGTAAGTAAAAGTAAGTCACTGGAGGAGAGTGACTAAGTGAGGAGATATCTCGGTTGAAGGGACAGTAGGCGTCAGTCTAATTTAGGTCTATTTTGGAAATCTAAATTGAGATTCTGACTAAATCCTAGTTTGAAAGATAGAGTCTAAGTAATAAATTAATCATATTATTATTATGCTAATTTTGTTTTGTAGGTTAGATTATTATTGTGTTAGACTAACCTAACTTATAGGGCAAAATGAGCAAAAATACCTCAGGTGAATAGTACTCGAGACCCTTCAAGCATTAGAAGGCGCACTCATAGAAGGCGCCTTCGGTGATATGGAAGGCATCTTCCAAGGGATAAAATTTAGACTTCATCATAGATAAGGAGCAGTGAAAGCAGCATAGGATTTAACCTATAGAAGGCACCTTCAAGGCTATGGAAGACGCCTTCCACACCCTTTAAATGAGTATCTCGAGGAGCATTCAACACACAACTTCTATACGAGCTTCTACGCGTCCAATCGACTTTCTAATTGCTCCAGCTTGTCGATAGGTCTGTGAGACCTGGGTTTTGGAGTAGGAGTCGTTGAAGGTTCCGAATTAAATAAAAACCGAGCGCGTGATCTTTTACTTTCTTTTCTATTTCACTTTCTTAGTTTCCTCTACGCACTTTGATTTCAAAATCGAAAGTAACTTTTTGAAAACCACATAATTCACCCTTTCCTCTCACATGTGTCTTGATCCAATAGTTCATGCCTAAAAATTAGTAAGATTACACCATAGTGTAGGATATCAAATATCTTATTAGACTCTTGGTTGTTATTTAGGCTCATGCTTATACGTTAGTGAAGTTAGACCGTAGGGTAGCTTGAAGAGCATTATCCTCAGATAGATTGTTACTGCTTATCTTATCATTATGCTTATTATATGTATATACCATGTCCGCCTACTAGACCATCCATGGTAGAGTATTCTCCTGCACATAATAGTCACTTGTGCATTTTGTCTGCCCACAAGACCATCCGTGGTAGAGTGTTCTCCCGCAGACAATAACTGTTTACATACCTTAACTACCCATGGGACCATCCGTGGTAGAGTGTTCTCCCATAGACATTGACTATTTATATACCCTCACTATCCACGGGACCATTCATGGTAGAGTGTTCTATAACAGACTGTGACTGTTTACATACCCTGACTGCCCACGGGACCATTCATGGTAGAGCTACCTTATCTTGTCCACTACAGGACTATCCATGGTAGAGTATTCTCCTATGGATAGTGATTAGTTATATACCTAAATGACCCACGAGACCCATTCATGGTAGCATATTATTGTGCTAGTAAGGACTATTGGATCGAAAGCGCTAGAGGGGGTGAATAGAGCTCGTGGCTTTCACTCGATTCGGAATCACAAAACTTGAGTAATAACGCAGCAGAAATAAAAAGAGGACAATCACACAAGAACTCGAAGAGTTACTTGGTTCGGAGCCTTGAGCGACTCCTACTCCAAGGCCCACGATCGTTGATCGCTTTCGGTGGGCAACAACTATAATATCGAAAATGAATTACAAGTTAAGTATAAGGAAAACAGTAAACTTATACCAACGATAGAAGGAAAATAATAATATTAAGTCTCCGGGTCGTCGACGTCAAGTCGTAGCTTCGTCAGATCATCTCGTTAGCAATTTGTCGCAAGAAGATAGCTCGTGAGTTGTTGTTTTTTAGCTGCTGCTTGAATCCTCTTTTATACAGTGCTGGAGGCACCTTCAATACCATCCAAGGTGCCTCCAGGTCTCCGAGTCAATCGCGTGGATCACTGTTGAACTCGTCGCACCTTATCAGCTTGAAGGCGCCTCTATGGTCGTCCAAGGCGCCTCCACTCCCTAGTCCAAGGTGCCTTCAGTCCTCATAAAGGCGCCTCCAGCTCCTCTGGAGAGCTGGCGTCGGCTTGTGCCCGAGGCGCCTCCAAGCTCCATGGAGGTGCCTCGGACACTGTTCATCCGAGGCTTAACTTTGGTTTTTTGTACCTACAAGATGTGTTAGCTCCACAACAATAACCTACCCTGCAAGACAAATATTAGCACACATAAAATATAGTAAAGACAGTAAATGACAGTCTCCAAACTGTCCGGGTCTGACTTCAGGTTTTCGATTGGAAACCCTAGGTCGACCCGACGCCTACTGTTCCCTCTACGGGGACCGCGCCCTCACCTACTCCACTCAGGAGAGTTACTTGATGTCAGTCCGGTCCTCCAGACCGACTAGTCTTTCTGCCTAGGGTTATCACCCCCTAGGACCTAGGGTTACCGCCCCTTAGGATTTTTCTCCACCTAGGATTACAACCCCCTAGGACCTAAGGTTGCCGCCTCTTAGGGTTTTCTCCACCTAAGGTTACCACCCCCCCCCCCTTAGGGTTTTTCTCCATCTAGGGTTACCACCCCTAGGACCTAGGGTTACCACCCCCTAGGGTTTTCACCTTGCCTAACCGCAGCTAGGACTTTTGCCTAAGTATCACTTAGGACTTACCTGCAAGCTCCATGAACATATTAGATAACAAATAATCTTAACTTTGAATCCCTTTGCCATTATCAAAACTAAAGTTCGATCGTCGGATGCTTCCCGCACCAACAATCTCCCTCTTTTTGATTATGGCAACCGAAATTCAAAGTTAAGAAAAAGATGCAATAAAGAAAGGCATAACTAGCATAAATTTAGCACAAGGAAAAAGATAAGTTAGTCCAAGAATTTTATAAATTTTGTAGAATGCTCCCCCTTAATAAAAGCTCTCCTTATAAATTTTCAAACTTTCTTTAATTTCCTTTTGAATTTCTTCTACTCTCCCCATTTGCCATATATCAAAAATGAATAAGAAAAAATGATCAATGGCCTTGGCTTATTTTGAGAAACTTAACTTTTCAAAAAGGTTTAGGGAACCTTTAGCTAAGTGAGAAAAAAAATTTGAAAACATAACTTTTTCGTTTAAAACTAGCTAAGTTTAAAATTATATTGACTTTGAAAAGTAACTTAGCTAATTTTTGATATCAAAACATATAGCTAATTTTTGAAGGCTCTTTGAAAAATATTTAGTTGCTAAAACTTGAAATGCTTTTGAAAATACTTAATTTTGAAAGGTCGTTAGCCAAAATTTGTGTAAACATAGGTTAAATTTTGAAGGTTTGAAACAAACGATTTTCGAAGGGTAAGTTTTGACAATAGTAGGCTGAGTTTTGCAATTGGAGGCGCCTTCAATGTACCATTGGAGGCACCTTGGAGATGGTCCGAGGCGCCTTAACTGAAATCGGCGGGACTTTTCCCGCCGTTGGTTAGGGTGCCTCCCTTGTGTGGGAGGCGCCTCCGAGAGGCTGCATGTTTTTTTTTTAATTGAGTTTTGTAATTTAAGGATGATTTGAAAATAGAAAAATAATTTTCATTTTGAAAATAGTTAAGTAATTTTTAATTTTGAAAAATATTAAAATTAATTAGATTTTGAAAAAAGTATTAATTAATTAAATTTGAAAAATCTAAGTTAATTAAATTTTGAGAAAATATTAAAGTTACTTAAATTTGAAGAATATTAGAGTTAGTTAAAATTTTGAAAAATGTTAAAGTTAATTAATTAAAAAAGAAGCAAATTTGAAAAATACTTAGTTAATTAAATTTTGAAAAATATTAAAGTTAATTAAATTTTGAAAAAATATTAAAGTTAATTAAAATTTGAAAAAATATTAAAGTTAATTAAAATTTGAAAAGTTAATTTGTTTTGAAAAATATTAAGTTAATACAAATTTGAAGAGTTAATTAAATTTTGAAAAGGTATTAAGTTGATTAAATTTGAAAAAAAAAATGTTTAGTTAATTAAATTTGAAAAAAAATGTTTAGTTAATTGAATTTAAAAAATGTTTAAGTTGAAAAATATTTAAGTTAATTAAATTTTGAAAATTTAATTAAATTTTGAAAAATATTAAGTTAATAAAAATTTGAAAAGTTAATTTGTTTTGAAAAATATTAAGTTAATAAAAATTTGAAGAGTTAATTAAATTTTGAAAAGGATATTAAATTAATTAAATTTGAAACATATTAAGTTAATTAAATTATGAAAGAATATTAAATTAATTAAATTTGAATAAGAAAGAATATTAAATTAATTAAATTTTAAAAATAAATTTAATTTAAATTTAATTTAATTTTAATTCAATTTAGATTTAATTTAATTTGATGTTAATTTAATTTAATTTAATTTAATTTTCATTTAATTTAATTTCAATTTAATTTATTTTTTATTTAATTTTATTTAATTTAATTTTAATTTTAATTTTAATTTAATTTTAATTTAATTTAATTTTTAGTCCTTAGTCATCTCACCCGATCTAGATTTTTTAATCAGGGGAACCTATAATTATGTGAGATGAATTAGGTTCAATTATGGGGTTTGATTTAACTTTATGTTAAATTCAGGTTTAGCTTTGGACTCAACAAATAGGTTTTTTTGGATAAACTTCTGAGCTATGGTGAGTCACTTGGACATCATTAAAGTAACCATGCCTTCGAGGTTTTCTAAATAGTCCTATCCACTGAACTTAGTACAAAACCTTGGTCTAACTGGTTAGGATCCATAAAGGGTAGCTTCGGTCAGTTCCACTTAGCCAAATGCACGAGATCGAAGCCATATCTTTCTAGACATGCATAGACTAAGCTTCCCTAACGTACTATCATCCAATACTTCACCAGTACCGTGGGTCAAGTTAAACTTAACCCTTTTTATTCTAGTCCTAATTACCCTATCAGGTAGGTTGCGTTTAGTTACCCTGTCGCGTAGGTTCCTTTTTGGAGATGTCAATTATTCTGGAGCCTCCATTATGGATTTTCCTTTAATTACATTATTTGTTAAAATAATATTTTATTTATTTATCTATTAAGTTAATGTCAATCTTATTACTTTATTAATTATTTATTTGTTAAGATAATATTTATATGTTTATTCATTAAGTTAGTGTTAATAATTATTTATTTTATTAATTATTTATTTGTTAAAATAACTTTTCTTTTTGCTCCCCCTGGATCATAGCCCCGATAAGGTCTATCAAGGTAATGTACTTGATCCTTAGGGACCCAGTGTTGACCAAGTCCAACTTGATTGACCAGGTTGGACTTGGGTACCCATGCTTAGACTAGTTTTCTATTTGGTTTGTTGACTAATGATAGGTAAGACCGATATTTCCTTCTAAATTTAAAACCTAGTCCAGTTCTATTATAAACAACTCTTTGAGTCACAAGAATTAGGTCTAGGTTCTTGGACCCCAAAGAAAACCGTTCTAGGGTAGTCTTCAAATCGTTGACTTGACTTCTCAGGTTGGAATTCTCTTCCTCAAGTTTTTGAACTTGAGTTGAGGTTCCAGTCTGAGCTGGGTCAGTCAATGATTCGGTATTAGTCACTTCTTTAAGGAGTGTTACCTCCTTTAGAAGCGACTTGATTCGAACTTTGGACTTAGCTACTTTATGCATTAAGTAATTGATTAAACTGTATAAACAATTTTTACTTACAGAGGGGTTTGACCCTTCGGAAATGGATGTGGATTCGTGACTTCTCTCGGACTCGGCTTCCGATTCGTCCTCGCTTTTGGTGTAGTCCCGGACTATCAATGCAAGGAGGCTCGCCTGCTCGACTTCTTCATTGTCAGATTCCTCGGAAGAAGATTTGTCCCAAGTTGCCTTCAGAGCCTTCTTCCTTCTTGGTTTCTTTGGGTCCTTTTAATTTGAGCAGTTCGCCTTGATATGCCCCTTCTGATTGCACCCGTAGCAAGTCACCTCGAATTTGACCTTTGAGCTTGACTGGGCTTCTTTGGTCTGGATGGTCTTTTTGACGTCCTTTTTGTTGAAGCCCCTTTTTTTGTAGAGTTTTTTCATCAGGTTGACGAATTCGCTTATGAGATCGTCGTCGTCTTCCGAATCTTGTTCCTCTTCTGATTTTTGTTCGGTTCTACGTTTTGATTTTGACTCGCGTGCTCTTCCTGTACCTACAATCAAGGCCAAACCTTTCTCGGCCGAACCTGAGTTAGTCTGTTCATGAAGCTCAAACTCAGAAAACAATTCGTCTAACTTAATAGTAGAGAGGCCCTTAGAAACCTTGTAGGCATCTACCATGGATGCCCACAAGGTGTTCCTCGGAAAGACGTTTAAGGAGTACCTTATAATGTCCCGGTTATCTACCTTCTGTCCGATCGCATGGAGTACATTTAGTAGTTCTTAAATTCGGGCGTGGAGCTGGCTGACCGTCTCACCTTCCTGCATTTTCAGATTATACAATTTATTAAGTAACAGATCTTTTTTGCTTACCTTGGTGTCAGAGGTGCCCTCGTGGAGTTCGATCAGCTTCTCCCATAGCTCTTTTGCGCTGGAGAACGGTCCCACTCTATTGAGTTCCTCCTTGGTCAGTCCACACTGGAGTATGTAGGTAGCCTTTGCGTTCGCCTCAACTTTCTTTATTAAAGATGCGTCATAGTTCTCGTATGACACTAATTTGCCTGAGCCGTCTAGTGGGAGTTCAAGTCCTGTCTTGGTGATCATCCAGACTTCGAACTGGGTTTGCAAGTACGCCTCCATCCTGCCCTTCTAGCACCCGAAATCGTCTTCGGTGAAGAGTGGTGGTCGAGCGGTGCTATAAACTTCTTGGAGTGCTATTTAGCAAATCTGCACACACACACAGAAAAATCTGTCCCAAGACTAGGTCTTGGATTAGTAGTGCGAGAATAAGTTTAATAAAATAACGAACTCGAGTGGTGTTGCACCGACTTCGAGTTAAAACCGATTCGAAGGAAAAATAATTAGAATTTAGCTATTGAGCTAATTCTAATAGACTCCGTAAAACTAAAAATACCACGAAAAAATTGCTTGAACGGTGGTTGCACCGATTCAAAGCGACCCCGCTCTGATACCAATTGTTGGATCGAAAGCGCTAGAGGGGGGGTGAATAGCGCTCGTGGCTTTCACTCGATTCGAAATCGCAAAACTCGAGTAATAACGCAACGGAAATAAAAAGAGGACAATAACATAAGAACTCGAGGAGTTACTTGGTTAGGAGCCTTGAGCGACTCCTACTCCAAGGCCCGCGATCGTTGATCGCTTTTGGTGGGCAACAACTATAATATCGAAAATGAATTACAAGTTAAGTACAAGGAAAATGGTAAACTTATACCAACGATAGAAGGAAAATAATAATATTAAGTCTCCAGGTCATCGACGTCAAGTCGCAGCTTTGTTGGATCGTCTCGTTAGCAATTTATCGCAAGAAGATAGCTCGTGAGTTGTTGTTTTTTGGCTGCTGCTCGAATCCTCTTTTATACAGTGCTGGAGGCGCCTTCAATACCATCCAAGGCACCTCTAGGTTTCCGAGTCAATCGCGTGGATCACTGTTGAACTCGTCCCACCTTATCAGCTTGAAGGCGCCTCCATGGTCGTCCAAGGCGCCTCCACTCCCTGGTCCAAGGTGCCTTCAGTCCTCATGAAGGTGCCTTCAGTCCTCATGAAGGTGCCTCTAGCTCCTCTGGACAGCTGACGTCGGCTTGTGCCCGAGGCGCCTCCAAGCTCCATGGAGGCGCCTCGGACACTGTTCATCCGAGGCTTAACTTTGGTTTTTTGTACCTGCAAGATGTGTTAGCTCCATAATAATAACCTACCCTGCAAGACAAATATTAGCACACATAAAATATAGTAAAGATAGTAAATGACAGTCTCCGAACTGTTCGGGTCTGACTTCAGGTTTCCGACCGGAAACCCTAGGTCGACCCGACGCCTACTGTTCCCTCTACGGGGAACGCGTCCTCACCTACTCCACTCAGGAGAGTTACCTGATGCCAGTCCGGTCCTCCAGATCGACTGGTCTTTCTGCCTAGGGTTACCACCCCCTAGGACCTAGGGTTACCGCCCCTTAGGACCTAAGGTTGCCGCCCCTTAGGGTTTTTCTCCACTTAGGGTTACCACCCCCTAGGACCTAAGGTTACCCCCCTTAGGGTTTTTCTCCACCTAGGGTTACCACCCCCTACGACCTAGGGTTACCACCCCTAGGGTTTTCACCTTGCCTAACCGCAGCTAGGACTTTTGCCTAAGTATCACTTAGGACTTACCTGCAAGCTCCATGAACATATTAGATAACAAATAATCTTAACTTTGAATTTCTTTGCCATTATCAAAACTAAAGTTCGATCGTCGGATGCTTCCCACACCAACAAGGACTTGTTATGTGCTTGCTATATGTTGGTCATGTATTTATTTATGCAGGATTTGGATGTACTACATGTACTCCCGATGTATTAGTTTTACCTAGTTGAGCATATTAGTAGATGATTATGTAGTTGCTTATGTGGCAAAAGGTAATTCGCTCATCCCAGCGCCCCCGCTAACCCGTCCTTAGGCCAACACGGAGGAGGTAAATCATGGGTGACTACTAACCATTAGTACAGGTGGCAAGTCATGGGGGGAGGTATGCTCGGACACATCGATTTTTGACTTCAAGACCTCATGTGGCAACACCCCATGCCTTAACCACCGCACCACCCCAAGGGGACCAGATTATGTAGTTGCTTATGCTTTCATTAGAGGTTGTTTATATTGACTATCTTACTTTATAGTAAGTATTTCACCTGAGACTACATCCTTTAATTTCCTTATATATAGTATCATGCACTATTTTCTTATATTCGCTGAGTATTTTGTACTTACTATCCCTTGTTTTCCCTTTATTTTTATGTTAGTAGGTAGAGGATGTGTTGTGTCACTCAGAGGTCCTGGCTGCTAGTCCCACATCACACTTGAGATCATGTTTTTCACATTTTGTCTTGTTGCTTTGTATTTACATTTGATTTTGTTCGTGGATTTTAGTCTTGCGGTGTATCTGTATTTGGTTACGATACTCGTTGTATTAATCCTTGCTGACACGCAGTCCATTTATGTTTTCTATGTTGTGTGAGATTGTGTAAATCCCTCTATTGTATAGTTGGTTATCTTTTATCTTCTGTCGTCTTTATTTCCAGCTGTGTGGGCTATATCATGTTATATTGTACATTGTTACTAAGGGTACCATCCGTTCTATTAGACAAGTATACCTCTGGGGCGTGACACATGTAGAAATATATAAATACTCTCTATGAGAAGAAGAGAGTAGTAATTTTAATTTTGATAGAAAACTCTAATTTGATTAGGGCTTCTTCTTATTATCATCTCTCTCTCTCTCTCTCTATCAACAACCCAAGCTCTTGCCTCTCAAGAGTTACCGTCGGCCATCTCTAGCCACCTAATTTGGCATCAACAAATTCAATGTCGACGAATTTAGTGCCGATGAATTCGGTGCTGACGAATTCGATGCCAATGATTTTGGTGTCGACGAATTCAATGTTGACGATTTCAGTGTCGTTCCACTCTCCAAATCATGCCATGGGAGTTTTCTCGGATTGCTTTGTCTTCACGCTTGGCTAGTACCGATTGGAGATGAACAACTCGTGGCTTTGTGAAGCTGTCTGAACGACAACTTGACGTGGATACGAATAGAGACGAAGCTTTCGAGTATCGCTTGGTTGATTCTTATTCCACTCCTCATCAATCGGTTGCTTGTTCGTTAATTTTGAAGGAGACTTGCCTTGTGAGGCTAGCAAACATTATCTATAAGGTTTGATCACGAACCGTTAGATATGCCTAGTATAAATTTACTTTCCATAAAATTGTAATCATGTAATTATGTCTAGCCGTGTTGTATCCTTATATGCGTCTGATATGTATGATATAATAATTAAGAATTATTATGTTTTTATTTTCACTACGTATGTTTACGAAACATATTTTAATATGCACCACATCAAACATTCCTCAACACCTACATCATTTAAAAATTTAAAAATTTAATTTTTTCAAATCAAAAGAGTTTCATAAATCTATTGATGATGTTAATTAGTAAGTATCATTATTTTAAGTCTTATAATAAACTTGTGTTATTAAGTCTTTGAAATTTAAAAAATTCAAACCTTTTTATTATCACAACTAATGTATTTATGTCAGTCTGCCCTTAGATATGAATTCGATAGCATAAATTAAAAATCAAAATTTTGTAAATGAGTAGAATAAAAATTTTAATGTGGAAAGAAATGAGGATTATAATGGAAATATGATATATGTTTTTGGAATGAAAATTAGGCGTGTGAAATGCATAATACCAACTTTCTTACGTGAAATGTCGAAAAAATAATGTATGATTTGTTTAAAAAAATATAAAATATGATATATAATTTAAGAATTTTTAAATTTTTATTAAAATGCAAAAATAAAATTCAAAATCGTATGATCGTATCCCCGTTCCTGTCTTCTATCAGACCTCGTCAGTAGCGTCGGATATTCGCCTTATTATCTCCGTCAAATCGTAAAGCCCTGCGACAGCCACTTCTCCTCCGCTCGATGGCCTCCCTCCTCAGCTCCGCCTCCGGCCGATAAACTGCTACTCCATTCCTCTCTGAGAATAAAAGCGCATATACGTCTTCAACTCGGACCGCTGCCATGCGCCTCATAGTCCCTCTCCAGGCGGTAGCCCAGGGGAGGGGTGGCCTCGTTCTTGGTTCCCTCATCCCCTGCGCCCTCTTCTATTTCCTTCAGTTCTACCTTCGCCGCCACCGTCCCTCCTCATCCTCCTCGCCTCCTCCTTCCTCCTCAGATTCCAACCTCTCTGAGCTCACCTCCATGCATCGCTCGTTCTCGAGGAACCTCCTCTCCACCCGTGGATCTGCCGGACCCTCCTGCATCTCCTCTCGCGGCGCTGCCCTCGCCAGGGGCGACGATAATCCCTATTATGTCGGATTGAAGAGGTGCGCCGAGGATCCGTATGATGCCTCATCCAATCCTGATGGCTTCGTGCAGCTCGGCCTGGCTGAGAACCGGGTACGAGATATCTCTTTTTATTCTTATCTTTCAAAGAGCGTTTCCTTTTTTTTTTTTTGTTCTGACGATTGTTTTTACCTTTTGTTTCTTTGCGTCTTAGTTGTCGCTAGATTTGATCCGTGATTGGTTGGTGAGTAATTGGAAGGACTCATTGTTGTCGGAGGAGCAAGAATTGAGTGTCAGGGGATTGGCGACGTATCAGCCGCATGATGGATTGATGGAATTGAAGATGGTGAGTGATATTCCTTTCTTTTTCTGTCTATATTCATTGAAAGGCTTTAAAATCTCAATGGGCGTGCTTTAGTCTGCATGACCTCTGGTTGCCTGTATTGATTTCCTGAGATTCTTGAATTAAATGGTAAATCAAATACTAATTGGCTATGGTGAATTATATAACTTGTTTGAAATTCTTCTCATGTCTCAGAATAATTTCATTCGTGCAAGAACTTTCAACATGATGTTACTTCTTCTTCCCTTGTTTTTCGTATGTGAAGATTAATTTGAGACAGTGACTCATCAAAAATTTCAGATTTTTCTTTAGCATTTTTTATTTTAAAAAACAAAAGTATTTCAACAATCATAATTGCCTATTGTTTAAACATACTATATATGGAAAGAATTTTGAACTGTTGGAGTTGAAACGGTTCATTGCTCTTTAATTAATCCTTGATGTAAGGTTTCTTTCACAGGATTTTATAATTTATTGCATTCACAATTTAATTTGTTGCTCCTTTAGCTCATGATAAGAAAGTTTGCATGTCATGGTGTCTGTATTATCTCATTATCCCAGCTTAATTCGTGTACAGGCATATTCTAGAGATTTCTATTTCAAGTTTAATTTTGGTCGTTTTTCTTTATTAAAACCATATCTTTGTGCCAAGATATCACTGAGAAAAGTAAATGGTACGAATTATCTAGTTTAGTCCCTTAGGGAAATCATATATCTTAATCAACTTATTGATGTAGACTAGTAAAAAAATATAATTTTATTTATTAGGAAAAACACGAAATTTGTTGCCTAGGATACTTAAGAGCAGAGCTGTTTATGTTTTGGATCTCATGGTATAAGGTCTGGAAGCTATTCAGTTGTTTACCCAACACACTGACTTAAAATTTTTTGTGTAGATTGATATAAAAGTTGTACATACTGCTGTTTGGAATCCACTAATTTTTCTTGATATTTCAAATAGGCATTATCGGAGACAAGATATTTATTTTGGGCCAAAATATTATTATTTTGCATAATGTATCAAACTTGTGTAGTAAAATCTGCTAGAGTTAGTAAGAAATGGTCACTTTATATTTTCTCGTAGTGAATCTTTATTTCAGGCTGACATGTATAAGCCTATGCATAGTCAGTGAGTGTTTCTTTTGTTTTATATGCATAAATGCAATATCATGTTGCTTCACTCTTTGATTAGTTGAGATAGACCAACTTAATCCCATCATCACATGGAGTAGACTATAGGTTAAGTGGATGACTTATCCACTTCATGTCCAATTTTGATGTAAACATCAAGGGTCAACAAAAACAAAAGAGAAGATACTACTTATTGGAAAAGAGGCAATAAATGAAAATAATTTATTGGATTGTTACATTTTTAATATCCTTGCTGTGAGATTTGGTTGTGAATCTTGAGAGCTATTGAGCTACTCCAACCATGAGAGAGGAAAGCATATGTTGATTATGAGTTGATCAGTCATTATTATTACTGATCATTATCAAAATTTTCACCTCATTTGTCTTTTTTTTTTCTTGAGTAAGATGTAGGATCAATGGTGCTTAGCTAGAAACTTGAAAATTAAAACGATTCGACACTCTTATATAAAATACAAGGCTCAAGCTCAAATAAAGTAACAAATAATACTAGTATGATTTTTAATGTGGTTTAGACTTCCACTTCTACTTCGTGGCCTACTCGCTGGGCGAGTTGCTTGAAAATTTCAGTAAAATTGTTTTACTTCAAGAGATGGAGAAACCTAGTATAAAAGGTTTCGTTTTTACAAGCGCGGAAGTAAAACTTGTAACAAAAATAACACCTTTGCAAGAGATTAGGTTTGAAAAGAGTATTAAAAGACTATAAAACAGCAAGAGCAAGGGAATCTTAAGCTGTACAATTGTCATTGTAGTTTTCAAGTTAAGTTTGGATCAACTTCATACAGTTGTTTTGTTTAAATCTAATTGACTTAAATCTTCTCCAGTCTAGTGAAGCACTGTTCTTGGAACCCTTATTTATAAATAACTATTCTTAAGTTGAATCAATATTTATTTAGTCAACTTAAATCCACATTTATTAACTTGAACCCTATTAGTCAACTTTACTTATTTATAAATATCTACTCTTAAGTTGACTCAACATTTATTCAGTCGACTTAAATCCTCATTAGTCGACTTTATATCACAAACTTATTTGTCAACGGATAACATTTCTAGTTGACTTAAACTAGGTTCAAGTTGCTCATATTTATCTCAGTGATTTAATTGACTAATACTTTTCGATTCAACTTAATTCACATAAAGAGCAACCTGTTTTGGCAGTCAACTACATTAACTACTTAAATCATTGCAGTCCACTTAATTCTCCTTTAGTCAACTTAGGCCGAAATAGGACGCTTTTGTTTGTGAATAGAACATCTACAATTGACTATCAAGTCGATTCAATTGTTCATTCAACTAAATTTGCTTGAGGATCTTGACATAACCTGATATCAAACCCAAAACATTTATTCCTTAGTCGAATGAATGCCTAACTAAATCTCTACATTCCTTAGTAGCTTGTAATCTCTCAAGTCTCACTTGTCTTTACCTGCTAAGAGACCTTACCTCTAGAATTTCATCTTGTAAGAGACCTTGCTTTTGAGTCTTCATCTGTTTGCCTAGAATCCTTGCTTCCAAATCTTTCTCAACCACACCTGTTACGCTCTTGGTCAACCTTGACCTTTTGAGTATCATGCCAACACATGTTGGCCTTCTCCATCTACCTAGATCTATTGATCTTCTACCAAGCATGTTGAACCTTTTTATATAGCAAAAGCTCTTGCATTTTTTAAATCCATTTATCGAACACATGTTGAATCATTACTAAACCTGTAGTTGTTCATCAAGTTCTGCACCTGTGCACATATGATAAAGACATCAGAATAACAAGATAAGCCTATTTTTTTAACCCTTTATCAACCACATCAAACAAAATTGGTTGGATTCAATTACTTGGCGTATGATTGTACCAAAAAAAGCTTCAAACTTAGTTTTTAATAGTATTTAATGTTTAGATAAGGTGCAAACTAATTTTTGGTATACTTTTTGTTTTGAATTTATGAATTTAGCTAATCTTAAATAGAAACTTAATAATAATTGCTTATGCACTACGATAATCATATTGCACGTTATTTGTATACATTTTTAAAGCGTAGAAAGGATATCATTTGCATCTGTGCTCATTCTTGGCAAATCTTGGCAAATAGAAACTTTTTACCTTGATTGCTAGCTTGAGACACAATCCTTATGTGAAGCGAGGGACCTTCATTACTTAAGCTACCTTTATATGCAAAGGGTGCTTTGGGAGGTCTCCCAAAGCAACCTATGACATCATTGCTCATATGTGATGCAAAATAGGCAATTGTTCTTGCATTCTTACATGCAAATGTGGGTTCAATAACTAGTCCATGATTATTGTATTGGATTAGGTTAGAAAATTGGAATTTAGGAACACTGAAGCCTAGTAGTAGTAGGTGTGATGATCATGAGAACATTAAGGGGGCGTTTGGTTCTTTCCTAGGAATAGGAATCGGAATAGGAATCATTGTATTGTGGAATGGGAATGGGTATGAGCATGGATATCATTCTTAAAAGTAATGTTTGGTTAGTTGTATATTTTCTATCGGAATAAATCAAAGTTTCCTTTTTTACCCTTAAAGAAAAATAAAAGAAAACATTAGATGTGAGAGAAAGATAAATGTGAGAGAAAAATATGATGAAAGAGAATGATGAGAGAGAAAGTATTATGAGAGAGAAAGTGTGATAAGATAGAATGAAGAGAGAGAAAGTGTGATGAGAGAAAATATGATGGGAGAGGATGAAGAGAGAGAAAATATAATGAGAAAAAAATGAGGAGAGCGAGTGTGTGATGAGAGAGATTGAGGAGAGAGAAAGTATGGTGAGAGAAAAAGAGAACAGTGAATATGATGGGAGATATTGAGGAGAGAGAAAGTATGATAAGAGAGAAAGTGTGTTGAGGAAAAAAGGAGGAAGTGTGATAAGAGAGATTGAGGAGAGAGAAAGTGTGATGAGAAAAAAGAGAAAAGAGAGTGTGATGGGAGAGATTGAGGAGAGAGAAAGTGTGATGAGAGAGAAAGTATGATGAGGAAAAAAAAGAAGGAAGAGAGTGCCATGGAAGAGATTGAGGAGAGAGAAAGTATGATGAGAGAGAAAGTGTAATGAGAAAAAAAGAAGAAAGAGAGTGTGATAGGAGAGATTAAGGAGAGAGAAAGTGTGTGATAAAATGATGAGAGAGAAACTATAATGAGAGAGAAAATATGATGAGAGAGAACAAGGAGAGATAAGTGATATGAAAGAAAAAATAAATAAATATATTTTGATATTTGATATTAATGGAGAAAATTTTAGTTTTAAGTCAAGGGTATTTTTGGAATAAGGGAATATTTTGATTGATGAAAATAGGGTAATGACTCATTGAAGGGGAGATACATGGGAATGAGTTATTACCCAATTTCAAGGATTCATTCCCTTATTTGTATTCCTATTCCTATAATCCAAACATTAACAATGACAATTAATGATTCTCATTCCCATTCCTCACTCCTATTACCCTAAACCAAACGCCCCCTAAATATAATATGCTTATTGAAAAATAGGTTAGTGAAAAGGCTATAGAAATTGATCAGACATGTTTTTGAATTTGATATATAACAGAAAAAGAGTAGAAATTAAGCAGGTGCCCTACAATATAATCATTATATAAACACAATTATAAAATAAGATAATCGGAGATAAAAGTGTTTTTTTATCATAGTTGATAGAAAAGAAATATTAAATATTAAAAGTGTTGATTCCTAAGATTGAGATACTACCTTAGAATAGAAATATGTTAAAATCACAGATTAAGTAGATTCTATGATTAATTAAAATATTTTAGAACTATATGTGATAATTATAATTTATTATATAGTGTTAGAATATTGTAACATAACTAGGGGTATTATTGTAATTATACCATATCCTCCTCTATATAAGTCAATAATTCTGTGGTGTCAAGACACGGATTTCTCTTTATAACATGGTATCAGAGCCAAAATCCTAATTTCCTCGCCGTCGTTCCTCTCTTGCGCACGCACAGTGTCGTTCGCCAAAACCCTAATTTTCTTCCCCTTG
The DNA here is from genome assembly GCF_018446385.1 of Zingiber officinale. Taxonomy (NCBI): domain Eukaryota; kingdom Viridiplantae; phylum Streptophyta; class Magnoliopsida; order Zingiberales; family Zingiberaceae; genus Zingiber; species Zingiber officinale. The sequence continues at coordinate 56,602,923 of NC_055986.1, forward strand.
TTCCAACGGAGCGTATCATCCGCGTCTTCTCTGGTGAGTCCCTTGTCCCGCAGGTGGCCAACGTCGTCCTCCCCACCGCTCCCATCTCCTAGAAGACAACTTCACGCCTCTTAGTTTCTCTCTCGCGCGCGTGTTCGCGTCTCGCGAGGTGGCTTGAAGACGTGAATCCACGCAACAGCCACCTCTTGTTCACCGGAGATTTGAGTGCAACCATGACCCTCGTCTCCTCCGACACTATTTTCTCCAGTCCGGAGCCTTTCTTCACAAGTTCTTTCCAAAATTAATCAATGGCTACATCTGGCGTCCCAAAGCTAGATATCTCAATCTTTACCAATCACATCACTACACCCCTCTTTTCCGAGCAGTTGGATGGTAAAAATTACGTCTCTTGAGCCTCTCACATTGAGCTTTGGCTTGTTGGACAGGGTTCTGAGACACATCTCACTCAAACTGAAGAAGATGTTCAAATCGACGATCGTCCTCTATGGAAGAAGGTTGACGCTCAGTTGTGTTGCATTATCCGAGCCACCATCCATCCATCCCTTAAGTATGTCTTCCGTACTCACAAAACCTACAAAACTATTTGGACACAGGCTCAACAACTCTTTACAAACACCTCTCGGTGACTCTATCAAGTTTGTGAAGATCTCATGACCATCCTCAGTACCCATCAGATTAAGGATTAAATGTCAACTTTTAGTCTCTAGCCTTCTTTGTGACGTCAATGCTACCACCTGCGGCCATTCCTGTTGAAGAACTTGAGAATCAGAACAAATTTTGCTTTATATGGTTTGCCCACAGATTATTCTTATGTTTATGATCAGATGGGCAACCCCACAGAAGCTACCTGGGCGACTTTCCTTCATATCCCAGCTCAAGTTTTGATGATGCCTCCTTCCGTTCCTGTTGACTCGTCAGCTTTGGTCTCTCGACATAACAACATACCTCCACCTCGCAAGGGTGGCAAAGGACGTCCTTGGTGTGATCATTGCTACCGACCGGGACACACGATTGATAAGTGTTGGAGTCTACATGGACGACCTCCTCGGCTCAGATCGTTCAGAGTTCTTGCTTCTTCATCTTCCACTTCACAGTTAACACCGGATCCGACCCCACCACCTTCTTATAATGACTTTCTGAAATGGTTTGAGGATCGTCAGGCTTCTGATTCCACTGCTACTGTTGCACACGCTGGTAATTCCTTTGCTGGCATATCTCGCCCTTCAGGTCCTTGGGTTCTTAATTCTGGAGCCACCGATCATATCATTGATAATAAATCCCTATTTTCTTCTCTTACTACTTTCGGTTATTTACCAATTGTCACCATGGCCAATGGTTTCCAAACTCACCAGGCTATTGGTATTGTTCATCCTTCTCCGTCTCTTTCTATTCATAATGTTCTTTATGTTCCTGGAGCTCCCTTTAATTTATTGTCAATAAGTCAACTTGCTCGGTCTCTTGATTGTGTCATTTCTTTTACTAAAACATCTGTTTCCTTACCGGACTGGAGTACGGGGAGGATGATTGACTTCGGATATGAGTCTCATGGCCTATATCAGCTTCAACAATCCTCTCTTGTTGGTTCGGCAGCGACATCTCCACTTCTTATTCATACTCAGTTCGGACATCCAGGTCTTGAAAGTAGAGACAATTACATCCTAGTCTTTCTCACTTAGAGTCTTTGTCTTGTGAGTTGTGTCAATTAGGAAAGAATGTTCGTAGTTCATTTTCTCCTCGCACTGTGAGTTGGGCTACGACCCCCTTTGCTTTAGTTCATTATGATGTTTGGGGTCCGAGTCGTGTTTCTTCTACATTGGGATCACGATATTTTGGACAATTTTTCCCATTGTACATAGTTATATCTGATGAAGGAACGTTCAGAATTGTTTTCTATTTTTCAATCTTTTTTTCATGAAATCAAAACTCAATTTGGTAGTTCTCTTTGAACTTTGTAAGGTGATAATGCACGCGAGTATCTATCTACTCAGTTTCGTTCCTTCTTGGCATCTCATGGTATGCTACATCGGATGTCTTACCCTCATACCTCTCAACAGAATGAGGTTGCAGAACGCAAGAATCGTCATCTCCTCGAGACCACCCGGACTCTTCTTCTCCATTTTCATGTTCCTCATTAGTTTTGGGATGACGCCGTGCTTATTGCGTGTTGTCTTATCAATCGCATGCCTTCCTCCACTCTCTAGAGTAAAATACCTCATCATCTACTATACCCTCATCATCCTCTTCATCCTTTACCACCTCGAGTCTTTGGTTCTATATGTTTTGCTCATGATCTTGATCCTGGAATTGATAAACTCTTTCCCCGGTCTTATAAGTGTATTTTTCTTGGGTACCCACGGTCTCAGAAAGGGTACAAGTGTTATTCCCCTACTCTTCGTCGGTACTTCATCTCTGATGATGTCACGTTCTTTGATTCGGTTTCATGTTTTGAGCTTCCCGCATCCTAGTCTGAGATTTCTCCCTCTCCACCTGCACCAATGACTATCTTTTGTCCTCTAGAGGTGCCTCTATCATCCCCAGCCTCGTCTCCTCTTTTGCGGGTTTATCAGCGTCGTCCTCATCCTGCTTTGCCGCCGCCCAACACTGACACTGCCGTGGACACATCTTTGGAGCCAAGTCCTTCGCTGTTTCCTCCGGTCCCATCTCCTGAGTCTGATATTCCCATTGCATTTCGAAAGGGTATGTGTTCTACTCGTAATCCTTCTCCTCAATTATGTTTCTTTGAGTTATCATCGTCTTTTATCATAGTTGATAGAAAAAGAAATATTAAATATTAAAAGTGTTGATTCCTAAGATTGAGATACTACCTTAGAATAGAAATATGTTAAAATAGATCCTATGATTAATTAAAATATTTTTGAACTATACGTGATAATTATAATTTATTATATAGATTAACTTTTAATATGTTATATTATTACGAACATGTTAAACACTTTCATATAGTAAATGTTTGAAAATTAAGATATAATTCTTAAAGTGTTCTGACTTTATATACCAAGGAGCAACTTCCATTAGATGAATGATAACTGTTAAGTGAATTGTAATGATAGTAGTTAAAAAAAACTTTAAGCGTTAAAATCTTTCTCAAATGATATGACATGGAAAGATTATTTATAGCATATGTCAATTTTCAAAATGTCTAATTGAACATAAATAGATTCTATCTTGTCATGATTATTTAAACAAAAAACTTAAAAGTAGGAATGTTAAGCAAGCGTAAGATCAGATTAGGTCAATTCATATCTTAGTACGGTTTGGATTGCTTAAGTCATGGTAAGATTTAAGTTCAGATTACAACATTAACTACCATGCGAAACATGATTAAATGATTGAATTAGAAATCACTTTCATGAGAACCTTGATAAAGCGTGGTATACCCATGTTTGATAAGCCTATTTTATTTACATATTTAAGAATTAAAGGAAGAAACTTTGTTTCAAAGTTGAATCGAGCTAGGTGGTAGAATTTTACGAATAATAATGCAAGTGCTTTCAAAGATGAAGCAAGAATTTTGGAATGAAGGGTTTTATAATATGGAGGCATGTGGACTTTGCTAGTAAATAAGATAAACAAATAAGACAAAATCAATACTTGAGTTTAAAAGTAGTGGAATATATAGAAAAAGTCAGTGATGTGTGGAAGAGCAAAAACCTATAAAGAATCAAGTGGTGAAAGAATCAAGAGAACATGAATAGGTATAAAGTAGCAAAAAAACTGATCAAAAGAAGATATTGCATTGTAAAGTCTAATGCATATGATAAATTTAAAGAAAAATGAGTTTTGTTGAATTGTTAAATTAGGGAAGGAAAATGTACAAATTTATGGAATATTAGATGCTTGAAGTATGAAAATATGAAGGATTTTATTGATGCAAAATCATAAAGAAAGATTAATTAATTTTTACCAATTATCCAATGAATACACTTTAAATAATCTAGTATTAGAAACCAATAGAAGTGACAAACGAAGAGGAGCTTTTAGAGGCTTCTATGGTTGTATCATGCTCTTTAGGCTAAAATGGAAAATTATATAAACTACTATAGTTTTGTCATGTCATATTGTTGGATTATAGTGATAGTTAGGTGAACGTCAGTGTTGGAGGGGAGGGGGTGAATAGCATGCCTACAATTAAATTTAATATTTTCTCTTCTTGCAGTCCTAGCAATGTTATAAAATAGTAGTGGAAAAACATAATTAGAATAAACACTTATTACAATATCCTTGCACAAGCAATTTAATGTGGTTTGGCAGGTCTTAGCCTCTTAGTCCATGACCTATAATACTTTAGGTGGATTGACCTCGAAATTCTCTATCTTTTGCTTGACAATTTAATGTGGTTCAACAGCCCCTGGGCTCGTAGTAGACGACTTATGATCCTTTGGCTAGATTAATCTCAGAATACTCCTTTCTCTTCGGTAAAATGCCGCAAGTGGAGAATCTTCTTTCAGAACCAGTAAGAATAGCTTTGAAGGCTTACAACATAATACTAGGATTTTACAAATGTGTCTCAAAATAACAATGGAAATAATAAAGTAATCAACTTGTTTATTCTTATCTTCGTGTGTTTTGAAACCTCTTTTAAAGCCTTCTCCACTTAGTGAAATCTTGACAGTGTCTTGTCGATGTGACATTCATTAAGTGACAAGTAATTCACAATAATCAATGATTAATAGGCCCATTTCCCGAGGCTTGGAATTGATTTTTTCAATAACTGCTTCATCTAGTTCATCAATCGAATGACAATCAACCATTAGTTGACTAGCTTTGACTGAATCCCATTGGTTGTGATCTATTCCTTCGATTCCTCGTATAATACTTATATTAGTCAATTAATCACAAATAATTAGTCAACACAATATATAATATTTCTTAGTCGACTGCACCCTCAATTAGGCTTCCAATCAATTATTCATTGCCAATCAATAGACTGTATAAATGAAAACAAACTAACTTGAAGTTTCTTGGTCAATTGCTTCCATCAACTCCCCTCAGTCGATTAGTAATTTGACTTCAACCCATTTAATGGCCAAGCCAGCGTAAATTGAGATTTACCCACGTCCGAGTACATTTTCACTCAACTTGTTGCTACCTTCCACCATGAGACCTTCTCCAGCCAAGTCTCTTGTCTGTTGGATGCACCGAGCTCTTTGACTCCCTTAACGTGTCGTCTTTTTTTTTGCTCCACTTGCATAGTGCATCTCTAATAATCTTCTACCAAACTTCTTATCCTTGGATGCACTAAGCCCTTGGGTCTTTTTTTTGTGTCATCCTTCTTGCTCCACTTACATACCCTATTTCTCACAATACAAAAGCAAGGCTTAACAATTCTTTGTTAAAACATCAAAATCCATAGTCGCACCGAATCACTTGGGCAATTTTTTCTACTTTTATGTTTATCAATCTGTTTAAGTTAGGGGAAAAATAGCATAAATATATAGTAATAAATGTTTAAATGCAATAACAAAATATATCGAATCTGGTCCTAATTTTTATCTCTCCTTGAGCTAAAATAATTTTTTAAAAATTGCATCCACTCTTCTAGTCACCCTTTTTTAGAAGTTGTGGTCCCAATTTAACTTACTTGTCCCCTTTGCCAACATCAAAAATGAATTTTTAAGAACTTCACAAGGATTCAACCTATGATCAGATGCTTCTGCCTACTAGTCGACTATTGTCTTGTTCGAGTTGACTTCTATCATGCTAGCCGACTCATAAAATATGAATTTTTGAATGCAAGTTTTTTATATGCCATGTTTTCATAGAAAAATATATTTCCTTGAAAATTCCAATTAATTTTTTGAAATTTGACTATGTGAGCATGAATCTAAAATGCTAAGTGAATCAAAAACATATTTTGATTTCATTTTAACTATGGTTGACCATCCTAGGGTTTTCTAAATGCTAAGACCTGATTTTTTAACTTAAAACAAGTTAGTGTTGACTGTGTTTACTAGGTATTTTCTAGGTATCACATTTTTTTAAACCTTTCTAATTGTCATTTGTCCCCTCGGAGCTTGTAATCTAAATTATAGTTAGGTCTTTCCTTACTACGACTTTCCCTTTGACTACCTATTAGCATATTCAAATTGTTTGTACCTTAAGGGTTTCTACTTGTTTCCCAAATCTTAACTTTGCAGCCTTTAATTTCTTTAAATTATTTCTAGTGCATGAATTTTACAATTTGGATTCAAGTGAATCTAATGAATTCTTCATGTCTAGATATTTACTTCTAATCTTACACAATAATTTATTAGCTTTATAATATTTATTTGAAGATTAGCTTTTGACCTTCTTTTTTTTTTCTCCTTTTCTACTTTCAATTTTAGGTGTTGGCCCTTCGTGTGACCTTCGTCATAGTGAAAATAATTTATTATTTTCTTGCCCAACTTTCTTCCTCACTAGTTTCTTTACTTCTTGCCTATCAAAATTAGAATTCTCATTTTACTACTTGATAGGCTTCTGTGTTGTTGTTCATTAAGGAAGAGTCTGATTGAAGTTTCGGATGATCCTTCTTTTGTACTGCTAGGGCTAGGATACCTCTCTTGTAAATTTATTCTCTATTTTGCTTTTCCTACAACTCTAGAGTTATTCTATGGTTGTGAAAAAATCCTCTAAATTATTCACCTTAAGATTTGTAAGATGCATCAAGCATAAATATCCAATTAGGTGTTTTGGCATGTAATGGTCACTGTTCAAAAGACAAAAAAAGCCATTCATGATTTGTCTCTTTGCAAATGACTGAGATCGGTCGTGTGGGGCACTCGGAGTCAGCGTATGACTTTTTGCCACCAATTAGGTGTTTTGATCCCTAGGGTGTACCTGAGTTAGTACCTAAGTGGTAGAATTGCATCTATAGGCAAGGGTTTAAGTCACGGCTATGACAAATAATCTTACTTAGGGGTGCCTAGTACCTGATTTAGCTCCGTTCATCTCACCCACGTCGTGGGGCCGACAATGAGGGGCGCTTGGTGTGAGCGTTATCTCGTTTTGCACCAATGATGTGTGATACGAGTTATGACGGATGAACCCAGAAGGTGATGTGACAATCAAAGTCAAGAGGACGTGGCGGTCAAAATCAAGAGGATATGGTAGTCCACTCCAAAAAGAGTAATATCCCTTCGTCTGGCTTGAATTAGTGAATTAGTTCCTTAGTGCTAAAACCCTTGGGTTATCCAGATCGGGTTTTAATTCGGCCAGGCGAAGATGGTCGATCGTTAAGCCGAGCGAACCAGGGAGTATAATGTCTTAAGGGTGGCCAGATCGTTAATCCGGCCAGGCAAAGTGCACGTACATCCGGTCAAGCAAAGGATGGGTCAGACATATTGTTAGTAACCCGGGGTAGTTTTGATGTGGTCAACTAAGTTTAGTTAGGTCTTGTTGTGTTTGATCCTTGTGTCTAAGTGTGCAGGAGCTTACGAACACAAGAAGTCGAGCGGAAGACGCAATTAGCGAGAAGGATGGCACGGGAAGGGAGTCGACGGGCTCGGTGCATCCAAAGGACGAGATGCTGTGGAAGAATATATCGGCAGACGAGAAGGATGTGCGTGGCGCTCCGAGGGACGAGAAGCCGGGGAGGAAGGCTGCTCGAGGAGAAGGTCGGAGTTGGGTTTGGGTGAGCTCAACTCTGGTTAGCCGGAGCATCACCCACGTTAAGAGATCAGCAAAGGAAGGCGCCTTTCATGGCTGGAGGGCGCCTTCGATGAACAGTACGAAGGCGCCTTCCGATAATCGTTAGCCGCGGATAGAGTTTTATCCACAGCGAATAAAACTTATCCGATGGAAGGCGCCTTGGACCTCATTGGAGGCGCCTTCAAGCTACGGATAGAGTTTTCTAGGGGCTATAAAACGACCCCTGGACCTAGAAAATAAAGTACAACTGAACTACAACTCTTGTATTCACTTCCTAGTTATTCTGTAAGTTGTCAACGTCTGTAAGAGGCTACTTAGCTTTCAACAAACGAGTTTTTTCTAATAGAGCTTTCTTTAACGCCTTGGATTAACAACCACCTATATTGTAACCAAGTAAATAGATTGTTCTCTTACTTTTTTTTAATTGTTCAGTTTTATTATTCTGTTTATTATTATTATGCTACTAATCAAATTAAAAGAACAAGAAGGGGTTATCTTTTTTCCTTATAGGCAATTTACCCTCTCTTGTCGACCCCGCTGCACCAACAAGTGGTATCAGAGTCTAAGCACTTCAGAAGGACTAACCGCCGATTGAAGTACAAAGACGATGGTCGGATCGAGTATCCGCCAAAGTTCGAGGGAGACTTCCATCAATGGAAATTTGTCGAATGGAGGTATTTTTTAAAATGAATTTTGAAATTCTCTTAATTATGAAATATGATTTTGTAACCCTCACGGACCAACAAGGAGCTGAGAAAGAGGAGCATTCATGGACAAAGAAAGAACAGGCGGATTTCGTAGCTAACGGACAAGTCGAATTCCATCTGCTGAGCATGGTACCTCTGCAGGAAGTCAGCAGAATCAGCGCATACGAATCAGCAAAGGATCTTTGAGAGAAGTTCATGGAGTTACATGAAAGAACGTCCGAAGCAAAGCTCGCGAGACGGGACCTGCTTTGGAACCAAATCAGCAACCTCCGGATGGTAGAAGGCAAATCGGTTGGTCATCTTCACGGAAGAATCAAGGAGCTAATCACTGGACTAACGAACCTTGGAGAAACGGTAACTAATCGGGACACACAAAGGTATGTCTTAAATGCATTCCCAAGAACACCGGAATGAACATCTATAGTAGATTCCTACTATATCTCCAAAGATCTCGAGGTAAGTACATTAGAATTTTTTTTTTCCACTTTCGAATTACATGAGTCTCGGTGTGTAGGACATAGTAAGGAACCAAGCCAGAACCTAGCACTGCAAGGCCAGAAGGGCGGACCGGATTCAAACTTCAAAGCATCGATCAACGCAGATGAAGCAACATTATTGGTAAAGAAATTTAATAGATTTATTAAATCTAATAAATTCAAGTCGCAGACGAAAAAGGACTTTTGAAGCAAAAGGAAGATTCAATGCTACAATTGCCAAGAAGAAGGACACATTAAGGACGACTGCCCTAAACTGAAAAAAGAGAAAGACAAGGACAAAAGAACAATAAGATCGAAGCTCAAGAATTTAAAGGCAACATGGGATGAATCTTCGTCCTCCGAGTTTGAGATTGAGGCCTACGCCAGATTAGCCTCACTGGCCGATTACCAAGAAGAAGATGAAAGTAGTTCAGAGATGAGCATTGATGAAGGAGGAGGACTTTCAGAAGAAAGCTGCGATGAAGGAGGAGCATTAGAACACGAGGTAAGTAAGGTACGTGGCTTACCTCCTGAAAAGTCATTTCAATTTATTAAGGTACTCTCTAAGCATTTAGTAAAACTAGAAAGAGAAAATGCTAAGATAAAACTAACCTTAGCTAATTTATGCCCCATAATAATGTATGATAATTTAAGAATAGAAAATGATAAATTGAAAGTACACATAGAAAAATTAGAAAATGACTATGCATGCTTGAATTCGAATAGTTATCAAAAATCAAAATTTAGAAATTATGGTAGAATCAACTGGTACATTAGAAATCACCAGGGATAGATCAGGAAAATCCCTAGAAATTATGTCCCTTCAAAATTTTTAATAAATTCAGTAGGTAGGAGGAACCTATATTGAGTTCCAAAATCTTTTTTAGATCAAAATTCATCTTTTTAGAAATTGTCTTAATTAGAAAAATATTCTTTTCTATTCATATTCCGAGTTTAAAATTTTTTATACTATCCGATGATTTAATCTACAAACAATTTTTTTTTAAAGTTTTTTTTTCTGTTGAGTAATTTTTTTTAATGAAAAACATACTTTGAAATTTAAAATTATTTTGCAGACTTAAAATTTAAAAAATCTTATTTTTCTGTGATAAAATATAATATTATATGTTAAAAGAAATTCGAAATTAAAATTTCAAAGTAAATAGAAACTTGAAAACTTTCACTTTTTCTGCCATTAAACTAAGATTTCTTGTTATGTACCCCTAGAAATTTATATCAAAATTTTCTACCTGTTTATGCTATTTTTCTTTTTTTTTTAATGTGATCAAAGGGGGAGAAGGTATAAGTTAAGGGGGAAGTAAGGACATTCTTTTGTTTTTTAACTCGCTTAATTCCCATAATTTTTATCTTTGTATTTATTTTTACAATTAACTTGTTTAATTCATTGTTTTACTATATTATTGCATTTTTAACTCTAACTTGAACTTGGGTTGATGCACATCAAAATGGGGGAGATTGTTAGTACCCCGGAATAGTTTTGACGTGGTCAACTAAGTTCAGTTAGGTCCTGTTGTGTTTGATCCTTGTGTCTAAGTGTGTAGGAGCTTAGGAACACAAGAAGTCAAGCGGAAGACGCAACTAGCGAGAAGGATGACATGGGAAGAGAGTCGACGGGCTTGGTGCATCTGAAAGGCGAGATGCTGCGGAAGAGTACACCGGCAAACGAGAAGGATGTGCGCGGCGATATGAGGGACGAGAAACCGAGGAGGAAAGCTGCTCGAGGAGGTCGGAGTTGGGTTCGGGTGAGCTCAACTCCGGTTAGTCGGAGCATCATAGCAAAGGAGCTGATCTGCTTTATAGAAGACACTTTCCATGGCTGGAAAGCACCTTCAATGAACAATACGAAGACACCTTTCAGTGTTTGAAGGCGCCTTTCGCTAGCCGTTAGTCGCGGATAGACTTTTATCCACAACAGATAAAACTTATCCGATGGAAGGCGCTTGACCTCATTGGAGGCGCCTTTAAGTTGCGGATAGAGTTTTCCAAGATTATAAAAAGACCCCTAGACCTAGGAAATAAAGTACAACTGAACTACAAGTCTTGTATTCACTTCCTAGTCATTTTATGAGCTGTTAACGTCTGTAAGAGGCTACTCCGCTTTCAACAAAAGAGTTTTTTCTAGTAAAGCTTTCTTCAACGCCTTGGATTAACATGTTGTAACTAGTAAATAGATTGTCTTCTTACTTTTCTTTAATTGCTCAGATTTAATATTCTGTTTATTATTATTGTGCTATTAATCAAATCAAAAAAACGAGAAGGGGTTATATTTTTCCTTGTAGGCAATTTACCTCCTCTTACCGACCTCGCTGCACCAACATATACGACACTTATAGTTATTTTATTATCATCACCCGAACGGAATTCTGACACAATATTGTTATTATTAAAGAGATTTCCTGGGATTTTGAAACACTCTACCATTCACCAGCAAGTATATTAGGGTTGCGCAGAACGTAATTGAGCAGTTTAATCTGACATAATTGAATGACTCAATAAAAGAGGTCGGCTTAAGGACCAGCCGAGATATATTCAGCGCAGAGTACATTAGCTAAACAAAGAGGTCGGTTTAAGAATCAGCCGAGATATACTCAACAAACAAACGACAGACAATATTTTAACAGTCTGCCAGGGTTGTCGAGGAATATTCCTTGGGCACTTCTTGCAGAGGTTATGACAACTTACTTCCTATATAATTTCATCAAGGGTCTAAGCCATAAACGACAAAAGAGGTATATCTGGGGGTAGAAAAAGATTCCTCGGGCTGTTACTGTATATCATCTCGATTGTACTTTTTCTATCACCAAACAAACTCAGAGGCACAATGCCACCTCATGATCACGACGGTTGTGAGAGGTGGTATATAAAGGGGGATCTTCTTCGTTGGTAAGGTATGCATCATTTGCATCTGAAACCTATGCTCTTGCATATCCACTACTGATCTTTAGTTCACTCATCGGAGATCGTACTGACTTGAGTGCGAAGGGCTTTGTCAGGGATCCTTTCCCTGGTCTTTGGTCCTAACATTTTGTTGGATCGTCTGTGTGTGCACAGGATCTGAAGGAAATCGTCTTCTCGGAGCTTGGAGGTCTTCTCTTTGTCAACGATTAGGTCATCGTCACCAACGCGCCATCTCTTCATCTCTCGGATAGGATCAAGGTGTTTTGGGAAAAGCATTTATAACACTCCTTAATATGTCTCGATTAGACATTAAAACACTCTCGGAACTCTTGGAATCCTCAATCTTTCTTCTCTTCAGTAAAATGCCAAAGGTGGAAAACCTATTACAATTTCTTCAAAAATAGCTTTGGAGCTTTGTAACACAATTCTAGGGTTTTACAAATGTGGCTTAAAAGTAAAGTAATCAATCTGCTTGTCTTTGCGGCCTTGAACCCTCTTAAAGCCTTCCTTGTAATAGAATCTTGACATAGTCTTGTTGACAAGGCATCCATCAGTTGACTAATATTTCACTGTCAGTTGATTGATATGACTGATTCCCATAGTTCACGACCAATTAATATGATAACTACTTTATCAAGGGTTCATTGTTCATGACAATTAACCGTTAGTCGTCTGACTAATCGTGATTGAATCCTGCAGCTCATGATCGATTTCCTTGATTCTTCGGATAACACCTGCAGCACAAACAATCAGTCACTTGACTTATAGAAACACGATACATAATGTTCCTTAGTTGACTGCACCAATCGGTTGCTATAGGTAATTAGTCTGGCTGAACAAATAGTAACAAACTCACAATAAGCATCTTGGCCAACTGCTTAGTCTACCCTACTGGTAATTTGACGTCAACCTATCTAATAGTCAAGTTTGTCTAAGTTTAGATCTACCCTACCCACGCCTGAGTACATTTTCACTCAACTTTCAGCTCACTAGCAGCCTTCCACCTCAAGACCTTCTTTCGTCAAGTTTCTCATTGCTTAGATGCACCAAACTCGTTGGCTCCCTTCTTGTTATACCTTTCTTCTCCCTTTCATCAAGTTTCTCATCTCTTGGATACACCGAATCCATCGACTTCTTTATTGTGCCATCCTTCTTGCTTCATTTGCGTACTTTGCTTCCCATGCACAACTATCTTCAATACTTTTCGTCCTACGGTCGTTTGGGTGTCCCATACCATCTTCTCCAATCTTCCACAGATTTTGAACCATTAGATACTCCATGTGTCACACACAAATCCAAAACAAAACCAAAAACATAGTCTAATTTAAAACTTGTCTAAACATCTAAATCCGTGGTCACACAAATATATATGTGTATATATAATATCTCTATAATGATAATAGTAAGATAAATATGTGTGGTTATTTGGAAAATAAACTAGAACATGTTCTTTAGTAGGATTAGTTAGGTAATAAAATGGAAGAAAATATGATCATATGATATGGACATGTTCTAATGACGACAAATGTATTTCATAGGTAGATAAATTGAATCAATTAAAGTTAATGTAGAAAAGAAATTAGTTGATGTAGTAAGGAAATTGATTTAATTAATTTTAATATTACTAATGATATGGCCTTAAGTAGAGTTGAAAGGAGAGAAGATTCATGTATTGGATGCTTACATGGCTAGATTATGATGATGTCAAAAGGAAATTACTTAATCTCCAGAGTCCAGAATGCCAAATGATCTTTAATATTTGTTGCTCACTTTTCTCATTCCATTTATTGTTGGACAACAATTCGGAGAAAGAATCATGAAAGTCATTGCTATGCTACTTAGACTTGGATATGAGTATCCAACATGAGTATGGCCAACATGAAAATCACTTTTTCTAAAATTGTTTGCATAGGATCTCTAAGGGTATTAGTGTTTGATTCCTTGTGTTGGTGGCTGTCTTAGGTGTCCAATATGCGTATGGAGGGGTTAAAAGTCTTGGAGTTATATTGTATGACAGTGACTTCATTTGGTTGAATTATTATCAGTTGTATACCTTGAAAGGGTCAGCAATTTTTTTATTTCTATACTTTTGAAAACCTTTCTTCTAGTTAGCAGTTTGTAATAGAATAACAAAAATGCAAGATAATTAATTCCTTGCCATATTGCTTGCTTCAGTTATTAAAAAACCATGAGTGCAAACTTCAATGTTTACCATGCTGCTTGTCTTTCAAAGGGGATTAGTAAGTTCTTGTTCTAATTCTCTATTAATTTAGAAATGTTTAAAAGAATCTGGATATTATTGGTGATATATAGTGTTTGATGGCGGGATATGATCCATATTGCCAAGCAGAAATAGAAATAGTTGAAACATAACTGTTATTGATGTACTACAATCAACTTTAGTTTTGTAGATAATGAGTTCCTTTATTGGTTGGCTTAATGAGGGCTATTCCTTTTTGTTGGAAATCAACTGCTTTATAATCTTCTTTATTAAACAGGCTGTTTCCGAATTTATGGGTCATATCATGCAAGGGTCAATTTCCTTCAATCCATCACAATTGGTTTTAACTGCTGGCGCCACTCCTGCAGTTGAGATATTAAGCTTCTGTCTTGCTGATGCTGGAAATGCATTTCTTGTTCCATCTCCTTATTACCCAGGGTAATTTTATTTCGTTATGGATTAATCATTATTCTGTCAATATAATAGAGAAAATTACATAGAATCTGATGCAGGTGGGATAGAGATATTAAGTGGCGGACTGGGATAGAGCTTATTCCTGTTCCATGCAGAAGCACTAATAATTTTAATATAAGTATTCCTGCTCTTGAACGAGCATTCAACCAATCAAAAAAACGAGGAGTGAAAGTCCGTGCAGTTATTGTTTCTAATCCCAACAATCCAGTTGGTAATCTAATAGACCAGGAAACACTGATTGGTCTTCTAGACTTTGTCACAGAGAAAAACATCCATCTCATTTCTGATGAAATATTTGCTGGTTCGACATATGGAAATGACCAGTTTGTAAGTGTGGCCGAGATTCTTGATGTAGAAAACTTTGACAAGAGCAGGGTTCATATAATCTATGGACTGTCAAAAGACCTTTCCATTCCAGGATTTAGAATTGGAGTTATCTATTCTCACAATGAAAATGTGCTGGCTGCTTCTTCTAAGCTAGCACGGTTCTCATCCATTTCTGCTCCTACGCAACGGTTGCTTGTTTCAATGCTTTCAGATGCAAGGTTCATTTCTGAATATCTTGCCATAAACAGAGAACGGCTACAGAACATGCAAGCTTTATTTGTGGATGGGCTGAAAGAGTTGGGTATCAAGTGCGCTAGTAGCAGTGGGGGGTTGTATTGTTGGGCAGACATGAGCAAACTTATTGGGTCTTATAGTGAGAAAGGCGAGCTTCAACTGTGGGACAGACTGCTAAATGTTGCTAAGGTTAATGCAACCCCTGGTTCAACATGCCACTGCATTGAACCTGGATGGTTTAGGTGTTGTTTCTCTACATTGGAAAAGTCGGATATTCCTTTAGTGATGGAAAGGATTCGAACAGTCATCCAAAGCAATTAAAGGACCTGTTATTCTTTTTTTTTTCTTCAGAATATTCAACTCTAGCCATGCATGTTCTGCTTCATAAAGGATTTCACTTTTAGTAGACTGGAAATTTTTTGAAAAGAAGGTGCCTGCTAGAAATCAGCAATGAATATCAACACCAGCTTGGAATCACAAGAATGAACTCAGAAATGAACGGAAGAACAAGTGGAAGGTCTACTAGAGCATCAGAATTCTTTGGTAAATGATGCTAGGGGAAATTCACTGTTTCAGTACTAAGGATGACAGTTAATTCGTTATATAGGATATGGGGTGTGTTGATCAGAGAATATTAAATACATGCGTTTTTAGTCCTTTCCAGATTTGTTTATTTTTATAATATTTTTAACAAGCTATATATATATATGGATCTGAACTGCATTAAGGCACAATGCACTGCGTTAGCATTGTGAAGTCGCCATTTAAACTAGGCTCTACAATATTGTCTGATCCTGTCCAAGAATCGAGTCGACAGATGTTGGGGATGTGACGCTCTATGTTATCCTTGGATGACCTCCCAGATGATGTAGACCTTCGATGAACTTGCAACAAAGCCGGGCCGGAAAGGGGTTCCCGGCGACGACCCTCCGATGCTCAGGTCAGGCAATGACGAGATAAGCAGAAACAGAGTAATGAGACTGTAACTACAGTGAAGAATATCGCATACCTCCGCCGAAGTCTAGGAGTTCTTATATAGGATCCACGGGAGGTGAGTGCATGCTCGTCGAGGCGTGCACACTCCCTCAAGCATACCTCAAAATGAGTGTGTCAGAAAAGTACGTCTGATTCCATACCGCAATCGTTCGAGCATATCTCTGACATGATAGAGGAAATTTTCACCGTACGATCTTCTATTCGGTCTAGTCACCGACCATGCTGCCTGTCGGCGATGCATGTCTCGAGAAGGATATCGCCAACTGTCCATTTTGTCCTCTTCTGTCTCTTGTCTGTTACTAGGCCGAGCGGGAGAGTCGCTCGGTCGCGTACTCGGACGGGCATGCAGCCTTAGTCGTTCGGTAGCTCGGCCGAGCGGGCGTGTCGCTCGGCGCATCGACTCTTTTATATGAGAACCCCTGAGCATCGGAAACCCGACCTGCGATCGAGCTGTCTTCGCGCCAGCCTGGGCGCTATCACGGCCGATCGGCAAGGTGACCTCCTCGCTCGGCCAGAACATTGGCCTGCCCATCTTGACTTTGACTTCCACGTGTCGTTGACCACTGTACGGCCGAGCCCCCTTCTTCACCACCAGATCACGTGCCTTCCCCTCAAGTCTAGTCAAAGGAGGCTGAAAGCCCGACTGACTGGACTACAAATTTGGTGGTGTAGCGGCCGCTCGGCCATTGAGTAAGTGCTTCTCCGTTCGGGCACTGTGAGGGTTCCAGGCAACCGCTCGGCGGCCTACCCGCTGGGCCTTGAAAAGTTTTGCTTGCCGCTGAGTGCCTTATCGACCCGAGGGCGATTAACCCTGACGCCTTCAGGATATCCTCGGAATTCGTGCAAATCCCTACCATTAAGGTCGAGCATACGCCCATGCTCGCGTAATGACGTTCATTAAATGTCGCCCTCTAACCTGTCGCCACGTGGCGCCACCACAGTCATCGTACGACGAGGGCGTCATCTCCGATGGGACAGGCGGGAGTTTGAATTCAACGGTCGGATGTCAACTTCGATCCCTGTGACCTGGATCGGACGACTGAGGTTGACCGAGCCCCATGTTTATAAAGCATCGGCGCCTACTTCTATTCCATCGTTACTGCCTCCGCGTGCTTCGTCATCTTCCTCGACCCCCAGTGTTCCGGCGATCCTCTATCCTCCTCCCAGGTTTCCTTTTGTAAGCTCTTTGATCCCCTTCGCGTGTTTTCGCGTTTGCTTCTTTGCTTTCCTTGGCGTCGCCTCTATCGTTGCTCTCTCCGTCAATCTTTTCGACGAACTTTCTGTGTTTTCATTTTTCGATCATGGCCAGTTCTTCTGCCCCCTCTCCCGACCTTTGGTATCACGCCATGGAGAGTCGGTTTGACTCGGGAGATGCCTTTAATCTGATCAACGCATATGACACCCCCGCTGACCACAAGCTCACCCTGGTCGAGTCGTCCGACCGGCCCCATGACCCGCCGGCTGGCACTGTTACCTTCTTCCGCGGCCAATTCGTAGCTGGCCTTAGGTTTCCAATCCACCCATTCATCATAAAAGTGTGCAACTACTTTTGCATTCCGCTCGGCCCAGCTCGTGCCCAACTCCTTTAGGCTGTTGTGCAACGTAGTTGTGCTCTTCCGAGTGCACAACATCCCCCCTTACGCCTCAGATTTTTTATTATTTTTACTATCCCAAGCAGTCCGAGCTGGGCACCTTCTTGTTTCAATCTCGGATCGGCTTGGTTTTCTTTGATAAAATGCCTACCTCCAACAAACACTGGAAGGGCTATTTTTTCTTTTTGAGTTTTCCCGAGCCGCCACCTTTCCGAACCCAATGGCAAACTTCGCTGCCGCCTCCTCCTGACCTGAAAAGGTATAGGACCGAGCCCGCTTTTCTCCACGCGGCTAACCTGCTTGCCGGCCTGAAATTAGACATCCACAAGTTGCTGCCCGAGGGGATGTTGTACATGTTCGACTTAAGTCCGATCCGAACGCGGCTTCCGAACGACCCTGGTAAGAATTATATTTCTCTCCTTTTTTTTTTGGGTCTAACTGATTTCTTTTCTCTTTCTTGCAGTTGCGACCATGATGAAATCAGTGGCGCTCGGCATGCTGAAGCGCAAGGCTGCCGAGATAGAGGCGGCTGCCGCGTAGGAGGCGGAGAGACTCGGCATTACCCCAGTCGGCTCTCATGAAGGCGAGAGCGAAGAGGCGCAGACGGCGGGTGATGCGTCTGCCGCTCGCACTGTCACCACCGAAGCAGCAGGAGAGACCACTCCGTCGGGCACTGAACAGACCACTCGGCCCGAGGAAACCGGGTCTTCCGGTGATGAACTTCCGTTGGTTGGACGCAAACGCCGCCGAACGGGCACACCGACCCACTCGGCCACCTTAGCCGTACACGTGTCCGAGCAAACGGATGATCCTCCTCCATTGGCTTCGGCGACTGTGGAAGCGCTATCTTCCGACCGGACCCCATCTCAAGGTGATTGCCCTTCTGATCCCATCGCTGCTCAACCCCTTAGCTCACTTCCTTCTGCCCCCCGGACAAGCAGGCGATCTCTCATTCGCTCCAAGCCGATCGGCCAGTCCTCTGCCCCTTCAGCGTCTGCTCAGTCTGCACTAGGCGGGCGCAGGACGATCAAGGCCATACTCCACCTACCGACAGAGGAATATCTGCAGGCGGCCGAACGACCGATGAGCTCCGAGCACCAAATAACCATCCGGGGACCGCTGGCGAAGGTCTGGGAGGACGCTCGGGCGCGTATTTCCCTAATGCCCCCGGGCTGCTCGGAAACAGCCATCTGCAATAAGCCACCGGGGTAACTCTTACCGTAACCTTCATTTTTTCCTCTCCGTTCGATACTGACTTTTTCCCTTCTGACCTGATTGCAATATTGGATGGAGAGCATAGCGGTATGCAACCGCCTGGCGTCTTTGGAGGAGGAGTTCAAGAAACTCAAAGTTTCTGGTGGGGCAACCCCTCAGGGCCCCTCTTACGCCGAGCTGAAGGCGGATCTGGACAAGACCAAGAAACTGCTCGAGGCCGAGCAGAACAAATCTTCGGGCCTGCAAACTATGGTAGACCGGCTAGAGGCCCAAGTGAAGACTTATGACAAAAAGATCGACTTAGCTACCTCCAAGAAGAATAGGGTCGTCACCGACCTGGAGGCGAAGAATGTCGAGGCTCGAGCGCTCGAGCTGAAGGTCAAGGAGTTGATTGATCTACTTACCGCCAAGAAGGCTGGCCGCTCGGCGGAGGTGATCGCTCTCCAGGCTGACCTGAAGACCTTTCAAGTTGCACTGGAGGCTTCCCGAGCTGCCCTCAAAGAATATCAGGAGGCCGAGCCTAGTCGATTTACTGTCATGCAACAGAACTTCATCCGCTCGGAGAAATTTGTTGAGAAAGTTTGCGCTCGGCTTGTCCATGCATTTGAGTTGGCCATCACTGCCATGGCTGACTATCTGAAGACAAAGGGGTGACTCCCTGAGGATTTCACCATCCCCGTCCGTGACCATGCCGAGCTGCTTACTACGATTCCAGATGAGATTTTTAATTATCTAGAGTGAAGTCATGGATATGTACTGGCCATTCGACCTCTTTCCCTGCATGTACTCGCCGTTCGACCTATTTTGGTTAATAAATTTTTGGCCTTTTATTGTTTGCTTCTATCGTTGTATATATCCGAGCGAGTTATCTATTCCCCTGATCGCTATTGAATTCGTGAGAGCCTCGTCTTTTGATGTCTGAGCCGCTGCTCGATAATCTAGTACAGGACCACCTCTTTTCCGTAGGACCTGTCAGATTGAAACGATGCCAAGGCGGAGTTTTATAGTAGCCGTTCGACTCTAGCGTTTAATGTCGCCGCTCGACGGTCTTCAGGCCGGGGGGTTTATAGTCGCCGGTCCGACTCTAGAGTTTAACGTCGCCGCTCGACGGTCTTCGGGCCGGGGGATTTATAGTCGCCGGTCCGACTCTAGAGTTTAACGTCGTCGCTCGACGGTCTTTAGGACGGGGGGTTTATAGTCGCGAGTCCGACTCTAGAGTTTAACGTCGCCGCTCGACGGTCTTCAGGCCGGGGGGTTTATAGTCGCCGGCCTGACTCTAGAGTTTAACGTCGCCGCTCGACGGTCTTCGAGCCGGGGGATTTATAGTCGCCGGTCCGACTCTAGAGTTTAACGTCGCCGTTCGATGGTCTTCGGGCCTGGGGGTTTATAGTCGCCAGTCCGATTCTAGAGTTTAACATCGCTGCTCGACGGTTTTCAGGTCTGGGGGTTTATAGTCGCCGGTCCGACTCTAGAGTTTAACGTCGCCGCTCGATGGTTTTCATAGAGTCTGGCCGTTCGGCGCATGATTTGTTTTTTTATTTCATTCTTGCATTCAAAAGGAGCCGAATAATGGAGAGTACATATAATGAATTACATTGGCGCACCTTTCACCCAGCTCGGTACGGCTGGAGATGGTTAGCGCTCCATGGTCGTTCTAGCTGTCGTCCGTCTACATCTTCGAGGTAATAGGTGCCCGATCGGAGCTTCTCGATGGCCTTGAAGGGCCCAGCCAGGGCGCCTCCAGCTTGCTCACATCGCCGACAGGCTTCACCTTCTTCCATACAAAGTCACCGACCTGGAATGCCCTGGGAATTACTCGCCTGTTGTAATTCTGCTTCATTCTTTGTCGGTACGCCATTAGCCGGACGACTACTTTGGCTCGCGCTTTGTCTATCAAGTCCAGCTCCAGTTGCCTCCGCTCGGCGTTACTTGCATCGTACTGTTGCACTCGATCGGATTCTACTCCGACCTCCACGGGAACGACAGCCTCTCCTCCGTACACCAAGTGGAAAGGCGTGATCCCCGTTCCTTCCTTAGGGGTAGTGCGAATCACCCATAACACGCCTGGTAGCTCATCTACCCAGCTGCCACCGACATGGTCGAGCCGAACTCGAAGAATCCGAAGGATCTCCAAATTGGTGACCTCGGCCTGCCCGTTGCTTTGTGGATAGGCTACAAAGGTGAAGTGTTGCTGAATGTCGTACCCCTCGCACCATTCTCGGAGCTGCTGTCCGACGAACTGCCGCTCATTGTCAGACGAACTGCCGCCCATTGTCAGACATGAGCCGACGTGGAATGCCGAACCGACATATTATGTGCTGCCAGATGAATTTCTTGACCATCTGCTCGGTTATTTTCGGCAATGGCTCAACCTCGACCCATTTGGAGAAGTAGTCCACCGCCACAAGTAAAAACTTCCGCTGCCCGGTCGCCATCGGGAAAGGTCCCACAATATCCATGCCCCACCGGTCGAACGGGCAGGACACTATAGACGCCTTCATCTCCTTAGTGGGCCGGTGGGTGGAGTTACGATATTTTTGACAGGAAAGGCATGTGGCAACGGTCCGAGCGACATCTTCGTGGAGGGTTGGCCAAAAGTACCCGGCTAGCAGAATCTTCCTCGCCAACGAGTGGCTGCCCAGATGTCCTCCACAAGACCCTTGATGTACTTCTTGTAGTATATATTCCGCGTCCTCCGAGCTGACGCATTTTAACAATGGTCGGGAGAAAGCCTTTTTGTAGAGCTGATCCTCGATGAGGGTGAACCGTCCGGCTTTCCTTCTCGGCCATTGGGCCTCTTCCCGATCGGATGACATAGCTCCCGATCGCAAAAATTCTATTATGGCAGTCCTCCAGTCGCTTGGGAATGTGAGACCCTCCATCCTGTCAATGTGAGCCACTAAGGCTACATGCTCAATCGTCTGTTGGATGACGATTGGCGTTATTGAACTTGCAAGTTTGGCCAATTCATCTGTCGCCTGGTTCTCCGCTCGGGGGATCTTTTGTATGACAACCTCGTAAAAGTTGGTCTTGAGCCTTTCGAAGACTTCCGCGTAGAGTCTGAGTCTGGGGTTGTTTATCTCGAAAGATCCTAAGAGCTGCTGAGCGGCAAGCTGAGAATCTGAGTAGATCATTATTCGGCTCGCTCCCACATGCCGAGCGGCCTGCAATCTCGCTATGAGGGCTTCATATTCTGCTTCATTATTGGTTGCCCGACAGTCTAGCCGGGCGGACAGATGCGTCCTCTCTTCTTGAGGGGAAATCAATAGAATACCAATACAATTTCCGAGCCGAGTGGATGACCCATCCACATATATTCTCCATAAAGCTTCGGGCTCGGGATTATGCACTTCGGTGATGAAGTCTGCCAGTGAGTACGCCTTAATGACCGTGCGGGGTTGGTACTGGATATCGAATTCACTAAGCTCGGTTGTCCACTTAATCAGCCGCTCAGATGCCTCCGGGTTGAGAAGAACTCTCCCTAGAGGGTTGTTCGTCATGACGATTATCGTGTGTGCGAGGAAATAAGGTCGAAGCCTCCGAGCGGCGAGGACTAGTGCGAAGGCAAGCTTTAGCGCGAAGGCAAGCTTTTCGAGATCAGTGTAGCGGGACTCAATATCCTTTAGAATGTGACTCAGAAAATACACGGGCTGTTCTTCGACGTCCTGTTGTACCAACGCCGAGCCTACAACATGCTCGGTCAAGGATAAATAAATGCAGAGCGGCTCGCCGGTGTTGGGCTTAGCTAATATAGGCAAAGAGTTTAGATAAACCTTTAATTCCTCAAACGCCTGGTCGCATTCTCTGTCCCACTGGAATTTGGTGGCTCGGCGCAGAATCTTGAAGAAAGGCAAGCTCGGATTGGTCGTTTTAGAGATGAACCGCGACAAGGCCGTTATCCGATCGGTGAGGCGTTGCACTTCTCTCAAGTTTCTGGGAGGCGGCATGTCCTACAGTGCTTTTACTTTACTGGGATTCGCCTCTATGCCCCGCTCGGTAACGATATACCCTAGAAAACGACCGCTCTTTGCTCCGAACAGACATTTCTGGGGATTTAGCTTGACTCCATACGTCCTCAGCGTCTGGAAGGTTTCCTCTATATCTGCACAAAGGTTGGCCGCTCGGATTGATTTAATAAGTATGTCATCCACATATACCTCCAGGTTTCGCCCGATCTGCTTCCGGAATACCTTGTTCATGAGCTGCTGGTATGTGGCACCGACGTTCTTTAGTCCGAACGATATCACGTTGTAGCAGTAGGTGTCGTCCGCTGTAATGAAGCTCACTTTCTCCTGGTCTTCCCGGGCGAGCGACACTTGGTGGTAACCCTGATAGGCATCCAACATGCATATCAACTCGCATCTAGCGGTCGAGTCTACCATCTAGTCAATTCGGGACAGAGGGTAAAACTCTTTTGGGCACGCCTTATTCAGATCCCAGAAGTCGATGCAGCCCCTCCACTTATTGCCTGGCTTGGAGACCAACACTACATTCTCGAGCTAGCTCGGGAACTGCACCTCCCTTACGTGGCCGGCCTCCAGGAGTTTCTCGACTTCCGCTCGGATGATGACATTCTGCTCTGCACTGAAGTCCCATTTTCTCTGCTTGACGGGCCGAGCATCCGGCCGGACATGGAGCTCGTGCTGTGTGACGGTCGACGAGATGCCTGGTAGCTCGTGTGTTGACCATGCGAAGACGTCGTGGTTGCGCTGTAGGCACCTGAGCAACTCCTCCTTCCGGCCCGCTTCCATGTCTGATGCAATGAATGTGGTGGCCTCCGGTCGGCCATCCTGGATCTGCACCTCCTCCTTTTCTTCATAAACTAAGGTGGGAGGCTTTTCGGTTATGGTGTTTATCTCAAGGCGCGGCGCTCTCCGTGCGGACTTCGATTCAGCTCGAATCATCTCTACATAACATCGCCGGGCGACCAGTTGATCTCCGCTGACTTCTCCCACCTTGTCCTCTATGGAGAATTTGACTTTCTGAAAGAAAGTTGAGACGACCGTCCGGAACTCGTTGAGAGCCTCATTGCCAGTAAATCCATACAGCGAGATTGTCATGGGTAGTAGCTCGGCCCGGTTGATTTGTAGTTGATCGAACGTCTTCTTGAAAATAATGTTGACCGAGCTACCTGTATCAATGAATATATGGTGAATAGTATAATTTGCTATTACCGCTCGGACGATGAGTGCGTCGTCGTGCAGCACTTCAACTCCTTCCAAGTCTCTAGGCCCGAAGCTGATCTCGGGACCCTGTGCCTGCTCCCGACTGCAGCCTACTGCATGGATCCTTAGCTATCGAGCGTGCGACTTTCTGGCCTGGTTTGAGTCACCGCAAATTGGTCCACCAGTAATGATGCTGATTTCGCCCCGAGCGATGTTGCTCCTGTTTTCTTCTTCCCGAGCGGACGGTCTCATTCGCTCCTGCGAGACTCGAGGATTGACCCTTGGCTGATGATGATGTTGCCGTTCGGGGGACTCCCTAGCCGCTCGTCGCTCGGTACTCTGGTGTCGATGGGGTCGATTGGGCGAAGGTGATTGGCGTCGATAGCTTCTTGGCGTCGGGTGAGCAATCGGGCCGAGACTCCGACAATCCTGGGTGTTGTGGGTTGCTGACTGGTGAAGCGAACAAAACATGGGAGTCCATACCTTTCCTTTTTGCTTGGGTCGATCGGCCGCCACATGCTGGACAGCGTGCAACCTCGTTTCCTGATGAGGGCGCGTTCCCTCAGCGCGGGGCCCTCTTGGTGGCTGATGGCTGGCCAGCGGCCTCTGCTCTGCCAGAGCTGAAGGCTCGGACGGGGCTTCTTTCCTCCTGGCCGCCTGAGCTTCTTCTACATTGATATATTCGTTTGCCTTCTTCAGCATGTGGTCGTAGTCGCGGGATGACTTTCGGATGAGCGAGCGGAAGAAATCCTCGTCGACTAAGCCCTGAGTGAAAGTATGCATCATTTTCTCGGATGAGACCGTGGGGATATCCATGGCCGCCTGGTTGAAACGCTGGATGCAGGATCGGAGGCTCTCTCTTGGCCCTTGCTTCATGGAAAATAAGCTGACGTTCGTCTTTTGATATCGCTTGCTACTTGCGAAGTGGTGGAGGAACGCCGTCCGAAAGTCCTTAAAACTCCAAATCGATCTGTCCAGTAACCTCCGGAACCATCGTTGCGCCGAGCCGGACAGTGTAGTGAGGAAGACCCGACACTTAACTCCGTCAGTATATTGATGGAGAGTAGCGGCGTTATCAAACTTACCGAGATGGCCGCCCGGGTCAGTCGTGCCGCTATACTCCCCAATCGCCAGGGGGGCGTAGTGCCTCGGGAGTGGATCCTGTAGGATCGCCTCGGAGAACTGATCCGTTCGGGGGATGACTCAGTTTGAGGCGCTTTACCTTTTTTGACGTCCCGTGTGGGAGCCTCATCGGATGACCCCTGGTTGTCTTGGGCGAGATCGGAGGGTGTCTAGAACAGGGCTTGATGAAATGGAATTGGAGCGGGCGGCACCTCTCTCGGCGTGTCGATCTGCCCTTTATTCTGCGCCCAGGTAGAAAATTGCTCTGGTCGGTCTTCCAACGCCGCTCGGCCGCCGGATGCCAAGGTGGCTTGCTGCGCAATCCGTTCGGCTTGCGCCTTCTGTTGCTGCTCCACTATCTTTGCCGCTCGCGCCTGAATGAGCGCGTCGAGTTCTTCTGGAGAGAGCGTCATGGTGTGTGAACGTCCAGCTTCCTCCATATTCTCGGTTCAGATTCAGGTGCATTCCCACAGACGGCGCCAATTTGATCCTGTCCAAGAATCGAGTCAACGGACGCTGGGGACGTGGTGCTCTATGTCGTCCTCGGATGACCTCCCAAATGACGTGGACCTCCGACGAACCTGCAACAAAGCCGGGCCGGGAAGGGGTTCCCGGCGACGATCCTTCGATGCTCAAGTCAGGCAACGACGAGATGAAACAGAAACAGAGTAACGAGACTGTAGCTATAGTGAAGAATATCGCATACCTCCGTTGAAGTCTAAGGGTCCTTATATATGATCCTGAGGAGGTGAGTGCACGCTCGTCGAGGCATGCACGCTCCCCCAAGCATACCTCAAAATGGGCGTGTCAGAAAAGTGTGTCTGATGCCATACCGCAACCGTCCGAGCATATCTCTGATATGACAGTGGAAACTTCCACCGTACGATCTTCTATTCGGTCTGGTCACCAACTATGCGGTCTGTTGGCGGCGCATGTCTCGAGAAAGATATCACCAGCTGCTCATTTTGTCATCTTCTGTCTCTTGTCCGTTACTAGGCCGAGTGGGAGAGCTGCTCGGTCGCGTACTTGGACGGGCATGCAGCTTTAGTCATTCGGTAGCTCGGCCGAGCGGACGTGTCGCTCGGCGCATCGACTCTTTTATACGAGAACCCCTGAGCATCGGAAACCCGACCTGCGATCGAGCTGTCTTCGCACCGGCCTGGGCGCTATCACGCCCGATCGGCGAGGTGACCTCCCCGCTCGACCAGAACATTGGTCTGCCCATCTTGACTTTAATTTCCACATATCGTTGACCATTGTACGACCGGACCCCCTCCTTCACCACCAGATCATTGTCAAAAACAAAATACAACATCAAATCCAATTAAAATGCATATTTCAAAAGAAAATATGAACAACACCTGCACTTACATCTCAGACACCTCTAGAAACATGAATTTAATCTATTAAACAAGTTAAATTAATAATAAAATTTATTACATTTTAATAAATAAGTTTGCATTTGAATCTTTAATATATATAATAAAATTTATTACATTTTAATAAATAAGTTTGCATTTGAATCTTTAATATATATATATATATATATATATATATATATATATATATATATATATATATATATATATATATATATATATAATTTCATTTTACTTATTTATATTTAAACCAATAAAGCTAACATCCATACATTTAATAAATCCACAAAAAATAAATTATTGAAGCTAACTAATCTTAGTGCAATAACATTAGGATTGGGTGCGGCGGTAAGATGCAGAGCGCCTTTTTTAAATAATCAGAGTTTAATTTTCACATAGGGTGTATTTACAGTGATTAAATTAATAGTGAAATTAGGGCACCACGTTAGAGTTATCGTGCTTTTTTAATTTATTTAATGAACTAAATATGGTGTTAAACTATCTATCCAAATTAATTGGGATCGTTAAATCCGAATACTTGGTATAAAATAAATAATATTATTTGATATATTACCTAAAATCGTTACTAGTAGTATATAATAATATAGTAGTCTCATGCAAATAAATATTGACTATGAGCAGTTAGATAAGAGTTAAAATTTTCATTTTTAGTATTTATTTTATCTGTTAAAATTTTATTTTATTTTTATTTTATATTTTCATATCACAATTATTTTATTTGAGATTTATATCTTATTAGTTAGTTTAAGTGGTTAGCATAACTATCCGTGCTAAAGTAACTCTATATTAAGATGAAATCATTATACAAGGGGTGTACGATATACACAAATATTAAAACTAGCCAGTAATATGCATGGTAATATAATCTAACGATAGACATTAATATAAGAGTAATCAAGTATCATTTTTTTTAAAAAAAATAAATAAACCCTTCCCAATTACTCTCTATATGATTTATCCATATACCTAAAATATAAAAAAGAATATCAAATTTAACAATTGACATAAAATATTAGATTGATAGGTCATTCATTGTAATTACTTTTCAATTTATTTTGATGACGGATAAAAAAATATTATGAGACTGAATTGATTATCCTTAAAATTAATCAATATAAGTTATATACATCGTGCCAACTAAATAAATATATAAATAATATATCAAACTATTTAATCCGAATAGTTTAGTGTCTTTTAAAATATATTTTACTATTTTAATATCATTCTAATTCTTTTTCTAAACTATTATAACATTATACATATAATCTACTCTTTTATACATTAAGGTGTCGTTTGATTTAGAGGTTTGGGAATGAGGGAATGAATTCATTTCTAAACTTTGTATTTGGTTGATGGGAATGGAATCAAGATTTTGGAATGAAACCAAAAAATTTGGATATGGATGAAACCCACCCCCTCCCTTGGGTTTTGATGGAATGAGAATAAGAATTAAGTTTTGGACGAAAATACCCTTAGTATATTTGTTCAATTTTTCTTTCATTTCACTCTCTCTCATTGTTCTCTCATCATACTTTCTCTCTCCTCATTCTATCATCATATTTTCTCTCTCAATATACTTTCTCTCTCCTCATTCTCTCTCATCACACACTCTCTCATTATTTTCTCTCTCTTCATTCTCTCATTTTTTAATCATACTTTCTCTCTTATCATTCTTTCTCTCTCATCAATCTCTCTTACCATACTCTCTCTATATTTTATCTTATCACACTTTCTCTCTCTTCATTCTCTTCCATCACACTCTCTCTCCTTATTCTCTCTCATCATACATTCTTTACCATTTTCTCTCTGTATTCTCTCTCATCACACTCTCTCTTATTATTTTCTCTCTCTTCATTCTCTCATTTTTTTCATCATATTTTCTCTCTCCTCAATCTCTCTTACCATACTCTCTCCATATTTTCTCTCACCATACTTTCTCTCTCTTCATTCTCTTCCTTCACACTCTCTCTCCTCAATTTCTCTCATCCCACTTTCCCTCTCGTCATTTTTTTCCATCATACTTTCTCTCTCATCACATTTTCTCATCATACTTCTCTCCTCAATCTCTCATTTTCTCTCATCATACTTTCTCTCTATTTCTTTCCATCACTCTTTCTTTCTCAACATACTTTCTCTCTCATCATACTTTTTCTCTTCTCAATCTCTCCTATCACGCTTTTTCTCCTAATTTTCTCTCATCACACTTTCCCTCTCTTCATTTTTTCCCATCACACTTTTTCTCTCATCACACTTTCTCTCTCATCATTCTCTCTCATCATATGTTTCTCTCACATTCAACTTTATCTTCCATCTAATTTTTTCTCTTATTTTCCTCTAAGGGTAAAAAAGGAAATTTAGATTCATTCCGATTGAAAATATTCAACTAACCAAACATTATTTTTAAGAATGATACCCAAGCTCATATCCATTCTCATTCCACAATACTATGATACTCATTCCCATTCCGATTCCTAGGAGAGAACCAACCGCCACCTAATTCATCCATAAGGAATATGTAAATGGATTGAAGGCTATATTTATCCTCATAAAAGGTTTATTGAGCAATTGTATATGATCTGTGAGCTCTCTCTCAATATAAATATATTATTAGGAATAAAATCAAATCAAAGTCCATATTGATAAACATCAAAGGTGATAATTAGATCTTATTAGATTATAGAATTAATTTAATTAGATCTTAAATTTATTGGATTAATAATTAATCTAATATTTATTTAGAATTTTCAAATAAGTTCAAATCAAATGAAGCCCATGTTATTAGATAATGTCTTAGTAGATAAGACTTGACTACGTTATTAAATAAAGTCTTATTAGATAAGACTTTGTTACTGTACTAATGATGTAATTAGAATTTATTTGAATCTCTGACTGATTCCTTTTCTGTTGTGTTTTATTGTTTATTTTTTACAAACATATATAACAACTTAGAAATATATTAGACACTACAAGTAAAATGAATATAATTTTGATTTATTTTTTTAAGTACGATCCAAATTAAAGAACTCAACTTCTACTACTTATTGGTGTTGTGTACACAACATATAACTTAGGATTTTGATATATGTCTAAAGTTAACATTAAGTTAGTTGTGATCTAATCATCTATGTCAAATTTATAGGTACAAGATACTTGATAGGAGTTAAAGATCTAGTTATGAACTAGATAGTGACTAAGTATTCTAGTGGATTTAGGCATCTAAAGTCCTAGTTGTGAATCAGACATGAACTAAGTCTTGGTTGTGATCAAACAATAAATTCCTAGATGGAGACTAGGTGAATCAAATCTAAGCGGTTAAGGCTTAATAGATAAATTCCTAGCTGGAGACTAGGTGAATCAAGTCCAAATGATTAAATCTTGACAGACAAATTCCTAACCGATTGTTAGATGACTCAAGTCCAAGTGTATGGAATCAGCTAGAAGTTGATTGCTTGACAGAAGTCCAAGTGTGTGGAATTAACTAGAGGCTGATTTCTTTGCAAAATCGAACTAGACTGGTCAAATCTAGTCAAGTAAGTGTAAGTAACTGTACACTTTATATCATATTTATTACGTGTAACAACTGTAGGGAAGTATATTCGACGGTTCCAGACAACCGAGTGGAGTCTAGGGGTGACTGGCTGGCGTTAACTCTTGACGAAGGGATTTCAAAGGGTCTAGGTGCCCATATAGGGTCTAGGCAACTTGAGTGTATAGGCGACCATAAGACAACATTATTAACAATTCGAGCAAGGTGGTGAAGATGAAGTTTGACCCCTGTTCAAGCGACTTGAGGGTGTACGAGCGACCAGAGAGATTCGTTAACATTATCTTACGAATAGAAGTTGTAGCCTCGTCAACACCTACATAGGCAACTGGGAAGGCTCTAGGCGACGGGGGAGTTCTATATAAGGAGTTTCATGACAAAGCTTGAAAGCATTCCTTCTACAAATAATTCACTCTTGTTCTTGTACTCGAAGTGCTCTTTTGCCTTCTACATTGTGACACGGTGCGACTCATGCTTGATTTCTTTAGCAACACCTAGAGTAACATTTACATTTATTTTAGTGTTGTTTTATTTATTTTATTACGCTAAATTGTTTAGATTTTTTTTCTGTAAGGTTTTTCCACCTAGGAGAAATTAGAAATAAGAATCATATTTTATAATTATTATATGTTTATACTTTTGATTTGATTGGTCAACTTGCATGCTTAAACTATTAGTTAAATCTACTATATGTTATTATTGCCTTTGTATTACTTGATTGAATTAGTCTAAGTTTAATTTATTTCTGCTATACGTACTCTGATTAATTCAACTGCTTTAAATTGCTATAAGCTCATTTTTAAATTCGTAACACTATTCATCCCCCTTAGTGTCAATTTCGATCCTACACTACTATCTGCTAACAACAATTTATTTCTTCATCCAAAATTAAATACATCAACCTAAAATAGAAATTTAATAAATGAAAATTTATTTTTGAATTATATATAAAAAATCCCAACCACTTTTTTTTTAATCTAGCCCAACTAATCTTGGAGGTGGGCCAACCCTCCCTTTGATCACTCATATGGAAAATCCGAAAATACAAGTGACTCCTCACCCAGTAGCCAATATATTTTTCATCCCACTTAAGGAAGATACTTTAACACTATGCTATAGCTGAGATTTAAATTGTCAATGCTTGGTTAATCTGCTAAGTGTCTTACTGTTGCACCATGCATGAGCAAAAAAAACAACTACTTGAACCTAGATAACAGGTCACAATTAGTCCAAAATAACTAATCAATTCATAATGTTAATTATTACCTTTAACTTGATCAATGTGCCCGGCAAGACCTAGTCATAGTAATGCCTTAGATGCAAAGAAGCATCATTAGTGGTTTTGTTGAAGGACACAAAGAAAAAGTGGTAGACTAGTAATTGGCTAGCAACATCTTGATCAGCGATAATATTCACTCCTCCGATTGAGGGTGGTAATATTTAAGAGTAATGTAAATTTATCATCTGAGTATCCACTCTTTACGTCCATAAGGGCCGATAACATCTAAGAGTGCAGGGAGAGAAAGAGAAAGCGAGAGGGTGAGGACTGTATGGAGAGTGGAATGAAAGAGAATTGAGAAGAGAGAGATAGACTAATGGGTGAAGACTATAGGGAGAGATACAGAGGAGGAGAGACATTATATAATTCTAACTTCTTAAAAGACCACTCTAACTTGTCCCAACATTATTAAATTAGACTATTTCTATATATAAATATTTGGTTGGGCCCTGATCTTGGATGTATAGGTATTCTGTTTGGATCAGTTTTTGCCAGTCGGAAACTTTACGTCCGATCGGCCACTACCGTAGAGCTCCGCTCGACCCCTTTGTGACTAGTCTGTTGGTTTTTTGACATTAACCTCCATGACTTTGACTTTCACATCAACTACGATCTCCGTCCTTTGACCCACACTTAGTGGGCCTCTCATTATCATTGCATTAGGCCCTAATATATACTAGTCAATCTTGATATGCACTCACACAATCTTAATCACGCATACTTGGTGAGTTTATTCTAAATTTGATTTGACTTCAACTCAATTACTAAAATATAATTTATTAGTTTGTTTCAACTCAAATAGTCATAAAAAATTTATAATATAAAAATATTAAATATGATATAAATTCCTTTCGGATTTAGCTGTAATGGTTGAATCCTCAATCCAATCCAAATTTTAAGCTCACTAATACTGACCTTGTTTATCATGAGGACCAATTTGATAATAAGAACCTATTTATAATTTATCTATGCTCATGAACATTCTCCTCAAAATTGGTACAACTAATCCTTTGCATTGAGATAACAATGGTCTCACTTGATAAGAACATACTTTGACGCTTATGGATTAGATATTTGAAGGGGTTGTATATGTTCATTATAGGATATGTTGCAAGCCTTGTGAAGAGAAGTGAGTAATCAACATAAAACTTATTATTCTTAGTAAAAGGAGTATATTATTAGGACAATCATACTCTTGGAATAGG
The DNA here is from genome assembly GCF_018446385.1 of Zingiber officinale. NCBI lineage: Eukaryota > Viridiplantae > Streptophyta > Magnoliopsida > Zingiberales > Zingiberaceae > Zingiber > Zingiber officinale. The sequence goes on from NC_055986.1 coordinate 56,635,449, forward strand.
GTATGATTGAGGTATTGATGAAATGGGAAAATAATTAAGTTAGGATTATTACGTCTTTTGATATGTGTATTGGCTATTTAGGACTTGAAGATATACAAATGAAGACAATTTGGCATGATGAAGATTGGTATGGTGATTTGTTGGCTTGATGTCTAAGGAGTTTGGAGAAGGATGACATGACACATTAGAGGACCACTGGACGAGGAGCATTGAAGTATGACTAAGTCGAGGAAGCGAACATTATAGGAAAATGTGTGAAGGATGACATGTTGATGAGCTGTGGGTTCAAGTGCATCAGAGGGATAAATAGCCTTATGAAGATGGCATCAAGGCAAAGTTAAACCCTGGAGAGTTGAGTGTAAGAGACTATGTACCTGCGTGAAGGGAAGAATCTCACATAGGTGGACTCAACCTTAAAAATGGTAGAAGTCATGGGACCAGTCAATTGGTATTTGACACCAACCTACTAATTGTTAATTTACATGATCATTATAGTTATTTTATGAAACTAATCTTGAAATCTACGTATTTTACATACTTGAGCTTGATGAAGAAGCAATTGTAATGTAATTATTTTACATATATTGATTTCCCTCTTCTTCCCTTCTTTATGAAAGCACTTAATTCATTCATATGATGGACATTATTATGCTTTCAATTTATAGGCACAGAGGACCAATATGTTGGTGCAATCAACTTCTAAAGTTTTGATGTTTATTTGATAATATGTTTAATGGAGCTTGATCAAGGTTGACATAGTCTATTAAGAGTCTAGTCAAGTCAAGGTTGACCAGATGACTAGTAAGTGGAGAGTAGTCTATCGAGTGATTGCAAGTGGTGAGTAGTTTACTGAGTGACTGCAAGTGGTGAGTAGTCTATCGAGTGACTAGCAAGTCCAAATATGTTAAGGTGACCTGATATGTTAAGGGGGCGCCGATCCTAGGTGAGGGAGAAGGGGCGCCGACCCTAGGTGAGGGAGAAGGGGCGCCGACCCTAGGTGGAGGCGAAGGTGGCGTCGGCCACAAGGAGGAGAAGAGAATTGTGGAAAATTAGGTTTTAAGGGGCACCACCTACTCCTTTTATAACCTTTGTCGTCGGTTACAAAGAAAGAAAAATAATAGAATTCTGTTTAGAAAAAAATCTCCCTTTCTATAACCAAGTTAAACCAAACCAAGTTATGGATGGGTGGATGCGATGCTTTATATAGAGGCTACAACAGGGACCTAGAGGAGGAATTGGTTTATGCCTCCTGATGGGCTTGGGCTTCCTGTGTTCGGTCCGAACACTCAACCCAAGTCCATCAATAATAACCCATACCACTAAAGGGTTATTATTGAACTATGCACCAATCCCATATTAAAATATGGGTTCCTTCTTATCATGAGTGCGTTAATCTCCCTATGTTTAAGATATCGTATGTTCGTTACTTAAATGAGTTACTGACAACTCAATTAATTAACATCTGAATCCAATAGTAGTACCACTCAACTTTATTATCATGCCGGACTAAGTCCATCTGCAGGGTTTACATGATAATCCTTTTGGGAGAGTGTTGGTGCAATATTCCCCAGGTCAAGGTTGACCTAGTTTGACTGAGCTTGAATTGGGTCAAGCTCGAGTCTTAATGTTTATGTTTTGATGGTTTGACAATAATGTTGACAATACATGTAGACAACACATGGAGATTGCAGGTGCAATTATTCATGTGTGGAGATTGCGATCGAGAGTCAAGTAGGTCAAGGTTGACCGGATACTTGACTGGAAAATCCTGGTGAGTGAAGCTAGGTGAAAGTCCTAACTTGGAGGTCAGGCAGAGGGAAGTCCTGGTGAGTGAAGCCAGGCAGAAGAAAATCCTGGTGAGTGAAGCCAGGTGAAAATCCTAGTGAGTGAAGCTAGGTGAAAGTCCTGGTGAGTGAAGCCAGGCAGAGGAAAATCCTGGTGAGTGAAGCCAGGTGAAAATCCTAGTGAGTGAAGCTAGGTGAAAATCCTGGTGAGTGAAGCCAGGCAGAGGAAAATCCTGGTGAGTGAAGCTAGGCAGAAGGAAGTCCTGGTGAGCGAAGCCAGACACAAGGAAATCCAGATGGATCAAGGCTGATCGGACATATGGTGTTGGAAAGTCCAAGTAGGTCAAAGGGATTGACCGGATACTTGACACGAGGAGGAAAGTCCAAGTAGGTCAAGGGATTGACCGGATACTTGGCACGAGGAGAAAAGTCCAAGTGGGTCAAAGGGATTGACCGGACACTTGGTGAGCGAGTTCTACCAGGTCAAGGGTGACCGGATGCTAGGCATAATGTACCAATAGGTCATGGTTGACCGGATGTTGGTTTAGGAGGCTTTAGACTTGATTTTGGGAGAAATCATGAGCTGGATCGATCAGCCGATCGATTGGCTCATGCCAAATCGATCGGCCGATCGATTGGGCGAGTCTTCGCGACAAGCCTCCTCCCAATCGATCAGTGGAATGATTGGGGCGAGTGTGCGATCGCACAGAACAACGCTGGATCGATCCGTCGATCGATCCAGAGCCCCCAATCGATCAGTGGATCGATTGGGGAGTGCGATTTCGCACGATAAGCCTTGGATCGATCAGCCGATCGATCCAAGCAATTCCTGAGAGCACAGAGGCACTCTGGATCGATCGGTCGATTGATCCAAAGCCTCCCCGATTGATTGGGAGCAATCCAATCAATCGGGATCCGACCGTTGGCATCATATTTAGCTGCAGGCGTTCGATTCCTTCGGTAGAACTTCACGCATACAGCTCCGATCTTCACAGGCGACTCCACAGCTTCTCCACAGAGCTCTCTACGCCAGATCTTGAAGATTCTTGGAAGTTTTGTCCAAGTCAAGAGGCGAAGAAGAGAAGTTAGGGTTAGGACTTTTATTGCACTTCCTGTAAGCTTTTGCTTGTTCTTTACTGCCCTTTTCTTTCTTCTTGTATTGAGAGTCTTGTAGGGCTTCTCCGCCTTCGGTAGTTACCGTAAAGGAGTATTTTATTAGTGGAGGGTGCGTGCGTGTGTGGATCCTTGGATTAGTCACCTCTTGTGAGGTGGATACCAAGTAAATCCTTAAGTGTTAGCATTGTATGTTTTTGTTTCTTGTATTTCCGCTGCACACCATCAAAGAAACAAGCAACGAAGAACACGAAGAGCGCGACGAGCTATTCACCCCTCCCTTTAGCTACATAATCGTTCTCAACAAATCCTTATGAGCTCCTCAAGGGGACATCATCAGCCTAAATAATTAGGACACAGATTCCTTCTATAATCAACAACACACCATATAAATAATACTATTTTCCAACTCATCGGGTCTATTGATTTAACGAATAAATCTCATCCATTGATAAGTTAAAGAAATAAACACTAAGTATACATGCTTGTTATTATATAGTGATTAAGAGGAAGCACATCCATAATAACAAAGGTTCTGTTTTTTTATGTAGTCAGTATAAATCGAACAACCTCAAATGGTCCTGCTCAATACACACATAGTGTACTAGTGTAATTTTATTGTCAAGACAGACTAATACCAAATTACACTACAACCGTTCCAATGGTTTGTCCTAATCCATCTTGGTTGTGAGCTACTATTTATAATTTATAAGGAATCGATAACATGATCTTCTATGTGGCACCACACACCATTTTATCTACAAAATAAATTAAATGGACAACTGCATTGACATATATATAAATATAAAATGCAAATGTTTGACCAAAGTGATTCTCATTTCAAAATAATTCAAAATAGATGTTCATACAAAAGCTAGACTTATAGTATACATCCCAACAATGAGAACCTATTGGGTCACACACATAGAACAAGTAGATTTGGAGATTGGTTCATATGATGAATCATTGGATTAAGTCTAATCCGAATTGGACTTATTAAGTTAGACTCAATTAGATCTAATTATTAGATTGAGTTTAATTCAAACTAGACTCAAGGAGTCAATTCGAATTAATGAAATAGTGATTCATTGAATTCGAAATTGCATGCGATTAATTGAGTTAGACTTAAGTGAATCCAATCATATGGATTCAATAAAATCTGAATTAAACTTGAGTTAGACTCAAGTGAATTCATTCACTAAAGAGGATTAATGGAGATTAATTCATTCACCTTGAATTAGAAGAATTTTGAAATTAATTATTCAATCAATTTCGAAATTGAATTCAAAATGAAGAATTCAAAGGTGGTCCTTAATGGAGCGTTAATGCTCATTAAGGATCATTAATTGAATTAATGCTCATTATTCATTGGATGAAGTACAAAAGATATTTTTCTCTTATTTTGAGCGTGAATTTTTCTTCTTCCTCCTCTCTTTCTCTTGCATTGGCCGAAACTCACATTCTTGGTTGCTAGTACAACCTTAGGTAGTTTTCCTTCTCCACTTTGCGAGTTTATGAGACAAACGGAGACACTTGTTCGTGTGGATACCAAAAGGGGCATGGACGCTTGATCGTGCTGATATCCGAGCTGTCGAGAGATCGTGTGCATGCATTAAAGGTATAACCTTCTTATGATGTAGAACTTAGTATATGTTGTTATTTTTTTCCCTTCGCATGGATCTTCTGAGGAACTAAATGTTTTTCGCTGCGCTTTAGCATGTTTAGTGCCCTAGTTTCTTACACAAGATTTAAGTTTTGGAGTTAGAAAAATTTGAAACCAAATATGTATGAAAATATGATTTAAAAAGAGTTAGTTTTAAAAAGTTAATCAAGATTTCTAATGAATAAGTTTTGAAAAGTAGACTTTTGAAAATATTTCTAAGTACAAATACATGATTAATAGAATTGTTGAAAATATTTTAAGAAATTTAAAAATAAAAAATCGTTAACCAAAAATCAAGTGATGAAATTAGTTATTTTGAAAATAAATTATTTTGTAAACAGAATTTTGAATAAAAAATGTGAAGAATTTTTTTTTTTAAAAAAAATAAAGGAGTCTATAAACATAAGTGTAGAATTTTAAAGTGAAAATTTAAGTTTAAAACAAGATAAATTTTGAAAAAGATAATTATACAATAAAACAACTTTTGAAATATTTGAAGAAAAAAAAATTGAAATGTAAAAATGTTAGTATAAATCCGAATATTTGAAATTTTAAAAATTCAAAAATTTTGAAAAAAATGATAAAGAGGATAAAATATGAAGTTTAGAATTTTCATAGTCTTGAAATAAATTCAAAAATGATATTTTTGCTCCCCTTAAGTTCTTACAATTAAAAAGGTTTTGTTTCTAAAAGATTGATGTAGATTCTCTATAGAAAACCTAGGGTCATGCCTGAGATTAGAGGAGTTAGCCTCTTTTTTTGTATAATTTTACTAAGTTTTTCGTTACAATAAAAAAATAGAAAGTATAAATAAACTAAGCATAAAAGAAAATAGAGACTTTTCAATCATACCGAGTCATGATCCGAATTCGAGGAAGATTGTAGGTGGCGAAATGCAGACTGAGGGTTTCAGAAAACAAAGAGAGAGAGATAAAGTTGAAGAAAGATAGGGTGAGATAAATATTTTGCCCAAGCATCGGTTATATAGAGTTCAATCAATAGACCGATAAAGGGTTCGGTTGACCGATCACTTAAAAACATTGAGTTATCGACCAATCAGAAGAAGGTGGCTATTGTTTGGTCGACTGAGCTAGGGTTTTGGTCGATCGAATAATTGATTATAATAGATATTTGCACAATTAAGTGAGTCAGATAAGATTAAAAAATTTAATAAGTTAAAGGTAAAATATGTTGGTGCAATTAACCTCTAGGATTTTAATGTTTATTTGATAATATGTTTAATGGAGTCTTGTTAGGTCAAGGTTGACCGGATGACTAGGCAAGGGTAAGAATTCTACCGAGTGACTAGTTCTAAAAGGAGATTATGCAAGGGAAATTCCTAACTATGGTTAGGCAAGGAAATATCCTAACTATGGTTAGACAAGGAAAAATCCTAACTGAAAGTTAGGCAAGTGAGAAATCCTAACTAGAGGTTAGGCAAGGGTGAGTAGTCTATCAAATGACTAGCAAGTCTAATCAAGTCAAGATAACTAGATGTTTGACAAGAGAAAAATCATAAGGAGAGGTAACCTTAGATAATGAGAAGTCTTGGAGGAGTGAACTTCAAGCATGTGTGACCAAATAGTTTCGGTCGACCACACGCAATCGACCACACCAACAAATCTTGAATGTTGCTAACACTATTTTACTTTACTATTTTATATATATTGTGCTAACTCAATGTTGCTGGAAAGTCTTATTCAATAAGGTTGATCAAACACTAAGTAGGACCAGAGAAAGTCCAAATAAGTCTGGAGGAGCAGATGTTTGGCAAGTAAGTTGATGTAAGTTCCTAGAGTGGAGTGGCAAAGTCATGTCCCAGTCAGGACAAACCTTAAGCGTTGATCCAATTAAATAAATGAATAGAGGTTTTTAAGTTGAGACCTAGGAATTCCTAATTGTCACATTCATGCATCTCAAATTTCTATTGCCTAACTCTATTTTGTAGAATCATTATCATTTGTGTACTTGTAGTGCTACCTTAGTTTTGCAAAAAGAAAGTCAATTGACTGATTAGTTCAATCGACTGAACTAGAGGATTAGTAGACTGATCCAAGTGGATAAGAATAGTAAAGGATCACCATCTAGCAAAGAAGGCAACAGGGTTTCGTCGACGAATCAGTGGGATCGGTAGACTGATCTATTTTTGGTAAGCAATTACATATTTGATTGGATTGAGTGAGAAAGGAAATTTTCGAGATTGAATAGACGGATTAATGGGATCAATCGATTAATAGCATAATTTATGGGATTGAGTGAATCAGATCGAAGCAAACAAGGGCACAAAGATCAGTCGATGGATAAGATGTTTCATCGACAAAAGGATCAGTTGATGGAACGAGTTTTCAGTCAACCAAATGATGCCTATAAATGAAGTCTCAGGGTCAGAGGCTTAGTATCAATTTACTCTATGCTTCATTCATCTTTGCTGCTCCAACTACGCAAGTACTGCTTCTACGACGCCAAGAGACTTTCTAATAACTGAAGCTATTTCTTCTACAATTTTGTTGTTGGTATACTATCCTCGTATTTTACTTGTACGATTCTGTTTCTTCGAAAGAACTATATTAGATTGCTTATCAGAAGTCACCAAGGATCACAACCCATAAAGTAGTAGTAGCTAGACTACGAACTATGTAAAATCTACTTAGTTTTTGTCTCTCTTTTTATTCTGCTACAACTATACTTTGATTCAGTGTTAAGAAGACGGAAAATAAAAGATTTTAAAATGATCGAGATTCACCTCCTCTCTCAACTTCTATGATTCTATAGAATAGTCTCATATTAGATAATTTAGGGCAAATTGATTGTAAAATTAGCTTTAATAGAAATGTGCAATATTTCCACATCAAACAGCCCCCACGGGTTGACATAGTTGGTACATACATGAGTATTTATTACAATAGGTCTTGGTGTTAATTTTCAGTGGGTGTAAAAATGTTTTGTTGGATATTTGACCTCTCCTATGTTGTAATGTTTCCACATCAAACAATTCAGGTAAATAGGTTAAAAAAATTAGTTTAAATAAAAGTGTAGAATAATCTTATATCCAAGAATTCAAGGTAAATAGATTTAAAAATAATTTAAATAGAAATATAGAATTGGTAAATCACGCCATTAATATTATTAAAAATATTTTTAAAAATTAAAATTAATTTTTTTTAGATAAATCGACGGTTAACCACTGATTGAACTGTCGATTCAAACTGACAGTTGAACCGCTAGTTCGTCAATTAATCAAGGGTCCAACTTGTAATGGGCCGTCTAGAAATAAACTGATTACAAGTTGGACCCATTGAACCAGGTCAACTGGTAATCGGGTCGTTGATTTGATTATGATCCGAGCTAGATCAGATTCAAACTCATTCCGTAGTCAGGTCTAATAGACGCTATGCAATGTAATAGCTCAACTATTGTTAGTTTCCCTTCAATAACAAAGTGATCTAAAGTTAACATCTCAGCTGCAGCGCATTGCAATGAATTTTTCCTCTTGTGAGAAGCGGACCTAAGAATGATAGTCGTCTAGATAGGTCTCCATTAGTATTTCTCGATTTATTCTGATAACCGGTAAAATTTTTTTATAGAACTGGACTGGTCATTTCCAGAATTAATCGATTCGAAGAAGTGGATACTTTAATTATAAAAGAAAAATGTTAAATATCAATTCCTCTTCTCTTTTCATTATTCCAAGCATCCTATTATTTTGCCTATAGTTCATGTAGAGGCATTGTCCCAGATAAGACTTGGTCGATTCTTAGTTAAAGTCCTTCGTAATTTATTTAACTATATCTAATAGGGAGTCAACGATATGGACCATTTGAAATAAACATTGTTATCTTTTTACTATTCTAAGTATCGTTCAGCGACGTTTACCAGTATTATTTGGTTGGTAATTTCTAATTTTTTTTAAAAAGTTATATCATTTTATGAAAAAGAAAGAGAATATTTAAAAATTATTTTATAAGAAAAATACATATTTTTTTAAAAAAATAAAAAATAGAAACCAAAAGTTTTTTTTAGTTCCTATTTTCCCACCTCGCTCTTTGCATTAAAGCTTCGGTTCGATTGATTTTCGGTTTGAGTTTGGCGAGATTTCGGGCTGCCAGTACCTGGATCTCATCCGTTCTCTTTGATTCTCTAGATTTTGTCGCCCAGTTATTATTCGCCGGCGACGATGTTCCTTGTTGATTGGTTTTACAGCGTCCTTGCCTCCATCGGCCTCTTGCAGAAGGAAGCCAAGATCCTTTTCTTAGGGTTGGACAACGCCGGAAAGACCACTCTCCTGCACATGCTCAAGGATGAGGTCGAATTCGATTTCATTTTTCAACCTTGTTTTGGCCCCTGATTTGAGGCTGATCCGCTTGGATTTGTCTTGTTTGAACCCAGAGGTTGGTTCAACACCAGCCTACGCAGTACCCGACATCAGAGGAGCTGAGCATCGGGAAGATCAAGTTCAAGGCTTTTGACTTGGGAGGACATCAGATCGCGCGACGTGTCTGGAAGGATTACTACGCCAAGGTTGATTGCCTTTCCATTCTTTTCTTTTTCCGTAGCCAGTTTTTTTTTTTGAATGAAAAATAGAGCACGGGTGGTTGGATGGCAGATCTATCAGTTGGGAGGTGGTATAATTAAGTTGTAGCAATTTGCCGTCCCTATTGCTTCTCCATTCTTCTGGAGAAGGCAGCATTTTGCTGCCCTTGGCACTCAGCCAAAAGAGAAAAAGCAATCTGTGGTCCTTGACTGCTTGTGCGTTCCAAGAAGCATTTGGACCATTTTGCCGGAGTTCCTTAAGTTTGGGAATTTCCTTTTCTTGGAAGCCATAATTTAAGTAATAATTAATTTTGGAAGTTTTACTTGCCGGAACATCTGGAATTCGACTCAATTTTTTTTTTATATATCAAATTTCAATGATGTATGTATTATTTATGTCAGTATGGTCTTTTAAAGAAATTATCTTTGCTTATCTTTTGTCACCATTCTGAAACAATCATGCATTGATTCACATTGCCATAAATGCAGAAAATCATTTAACATATCTAAATTACGTTCACATAATTCACCCATTGTTCCTGCAGCAAGCTTATGTACCAGTGGTAATGACACTTGTGGAAATACTAAATTTGTTCGGAGATTGTTTTTACTAATTTTGAGACTATAGATTGCATGTCATTTATATCTCCTTTTAAGAAGTCAGGAGCTTACATTGCTGGTATGTTTTATTGGCTATGATTTTTTTACTTGCTGTTTTTTTTAATAGGTTGATGCAGTGGTATATCTAGTGGATGCATTTGACAAGGAGAGGTTTGCAGAGTCAAAAAAGGAGCTGGATGCACTTCTATCTGATGATTCCTTGGCAAATGTTCCATTTCTCATTCTTGGAAACAAGATTGACATTCCGTATGCAGCATCAGAGGATGAGTTGCGCTTTCATTTAGGCTTGAACAATTTCACAACTGGCAAGGGCAAGGTGAATCTTGCAGACTCCAATGTCCGTCCCCTCGAAGTTTTTATGTGCAGCATTGTGCGTAAGATGGGGTATGGTGATGGCTTCAAGTGGGTTTCTCAATACATAAAGTAGGTTATGAACTCAACTTGAAAGATTTACAACATGTTCCTTTAGTTGAGTGCAGCCAAAACTTTTCTTGGTTTAAAACTTATCTTGGTTTCTTTGGTGTGATGGGTCTTGACTCTCTCATACAGAGGAATTAGTGTGATAGCAAAATAGATTTGTGAATTGTGATTATAATGTCTGTTTTTTTTTTCTGGATCTTGATGTAGGCAATGCACTTTATTTTTTCCTATTTTTTTTTTAAAGTATTTATTAGTATGATTCAATGCTTCTGCAAGGTGAAATGTAGGACAACTTATTCCGCCTAGTACTTTATGAAATAATCAGTGATGTAAGACATGAAATTCTTGTTTTAATTACAACGGTTGGTACTCATTGTGGCCTTTGTTGTCAAATAAAGTTGATTCATGATTTGGTGGTAGTTCAGATACTTGAGTTTTAGTGTGATTGGAAGGGAAAGTGATTTTTTTTGGTAATATCTTAATCTAGAAGGCTTGTGTTTGCTGCTAATTTGAAAAGCTGAGTGTGGATAGATTAGCCTAGCCTGTTTTTTATATCTTTGAATTCATCAATGTAATTTATGTCTTAGAATTTTCTGTTCAAGCTTTTGTTGAATGCCTAGAAAAGTTAATCTATCCTATTTATGTATTTCATGTATTCTTTGATTTTATATGATTTCCTATTTTGTTGCAAGTATGTGTTTAGGCTGTTTGTGCAATCAAACTCTAGAAGGTTTGACTCAAGGAGAAGGCTTTTAATGTAATATACTTGAGTTGTGTTAGTTATTTTAAGTTAGATAAAATTGATACTCTTATATCAAGAATGTAAATGCAGTATCTTAATGGCTATGGTTGCAATTTGACTAGAAGTCTTGGAGGAGTGACGCAAGTGGACGTCCAAGAGATATTGATTTATGAGAAATTTCAGAGGTGGAACTCCTGACAGATAGGAAGCCTCGGAGTAGTAAACTTATGATAGATTAGAAGTTTCGGAGGCTTGAAGTCCTAACAGATAAGAAGTTTCAGAGGAGTGTACTCCTAACAGATATGATTGCAATTAAACAAGAGGTCTCTGAGTAGTGATCTCCTAATAGGTGAAAGTTTAAGAGATATTAGTGATGAAACTCATGGCAGATAAGAAGTCTCGAGTAGTGAACTAGCAGATAAAGGTCTTCTATGTGTTTGTGTTGGGGTGTTGGTTCAAATGGCCTTGATCGAGTAGGACTCAGAGCCAAATTTTTATAGATGGAGGTTTGTCGAGGAGCGCCTGAGGGGAGGAACATGATCAACATGAAGACATGCACGATGAGTGTTATTTATTAAAGTTTTTGTTTAGACGCATGCATGCTTGATAAGAGATTATTTATTTTGGGGTTAAAGTTGATAAATTAGCTTGAGGTCAAGGATGATTAGTCGATTGATATATATCTTTAGTAAACTAGTTAATTGAGTTGTCACTGTGGTCAATTGTCAGCTTGTTTGAGAAGAAGGATTTTTATTTTAGCTTGAGGTGACTGAATGACAGAGTTGTTGATTGTAATTTAAATTAGAAATTGATCAAAAACAGTAGTATGACTTTTTTTTTTTTTTGCGCAAAACAATATGTAGAGGGTAGTCGAATCAAACTTTGTTAATAGGGAAAGGTCAAAAGAATTATGTCAGTGATCACAGTCGCTGGATAGTATGTGCATCTTAGGTCATAAAGCTATACAAATGAGTTGATTGATTGGCACTCAAACATAGTCCTACGAAGAATAATCATAAGTTTTCGGGAGTAATGGTATAATAATCATATCTTCTAATAGTCTAGTTGAGGTGTACTGTAAAAGATTTTTCTTTGTAATAAGAAACAGGTCTAAGAATATTTTTCTTTGTAATAAGAAACATGTCTAAGAATGTTTGTCATCTGAATATATTTTTATGACTACTTTTTAATTTATTTTAATGGTTGGTGGAAAATTTTTATAAAATTAGGCGGATTACTTTTAGGATTAGTCAATTCGAAAATTTAGATATTTGAATTATAAAAAAAATCATAAAATATACTTTATGATCAATAAAAAAAACTTAGATAGGATCGAATTATTTTTAGAATTAATTAATATAAATTAGATATTTAATACAAATTTATGAAAAAAAAAACAATCACAGGCTTGAAGAGCCAATTGCAAGCCAAAGCCCAAGTCGGAGGTCAATGAAGAGATGTTGACAGACAAGTATATGAGTAGACTTTGTGTCATTGTGTCATAATAATACTAATAGCAAGCAATTGGTTAAGAAATGATTGTTGCTTATAGGGTTTTCAGATGGAAGGAATTGTTGATTGTTTTCAAGTCAATTGTTGGTCATCAAACTAACTCTATAAATAACGAATCAATTATATAAAAAATGAAATTTGTCATCCGTTATACCATTAAAAATGAGTAAATTAAGAAATTAAAATTAGTCAACGAAGAATAAAATCTTGATCTTTATCAAAATTCAACCCTCGATATAAATAGTGAATCAATCCACTTCAAATAGAGGAGATGGATATGTCTACTGCACTCTTTTGTGCGCATGATATTACTATATTTCTATCTCGAAGTGTTGCATTCAATCCGGACGAAGTTTTTTTTTTCTGTTAGGTTATATTTACATTGTAGTTCCTTTTCTACTTCATTTTATATTTTATAAAAGAGAATTATATTTATACAAGATGGCTTTACCTCCAAAAAGGAAAGATTTCTTCCATTAGTAGTTTCGAGGAGTAATTCACTTAAACAATTATAAATTGTAGAGAAAAAGATTTTTATAGTTTAATTTTTATTATTTTTCTATATTAAACTTAATATTTAAACTTCGAATACTAATATTAAAGTCTTCTTCTTCTGCAAAGTAAAGAAAAGAAATTTGAATTTAAAAATTTTATTTATTCACTCTCCTTTACCTGTACAATCATTCAAACATAGCTCACAGTCCTCGGAGTCATGATATCACGATAGAACATCTAAATTATCTCCCAAACACCCATAGTTTGAACCCCAACTATAATGTATTTACAAGAATTTTTTCTCCAAATGAGGGGCATAATCAAAGGATATTGGACTTCTGGGCTGGCCGCCGCGTGCGCTTCCCGATTTATCCTTATGGCCGATAGAAAATTTCCGTAGGACCAAATCGATCACATCAAAAATAATCAATGAGGCTAATTAAAATTATCATTATTTTTTTTATTCAAACATAGCTTAGAATCATAACTGGCTATGGACTAGTTATTCGTTAACTCGATTCAGACTTGCCGATTTCAACCTAAAATTAATTACGAATCGACAATTTGAATCACTAGTTTAAATCGACGGTTCAAATAGTTAATTCATGGGGTATTTGTTTTTTAAAACCACTAGATAACTTTTTTTTAACGCTTCATATTTTTTTCAATCAATATACAAAAAGCCTCTTATTCATTAATATTCATAAACTAATATATATAAAGGAAAAATAAAAAAAACGTTTTTTTAATTAAAATCGTTAAAAGAAATTCTTTTTCTTTTATAATGGAAAAAACGTCTCATCCTTTTAAAACTTTTGTGCTGTTATAACAACTATAATGTATAGCTGTTATAACATGGACATTTTAATTATAGTTCACATTGATAATATTATTTATTCTATTTGAAATCGAAGAATTCTGTGTGTCAAAAAAATGAGTAGAGGAAAGGAAACGTCAACAACCGGGGCAAGGAGGGGTTGCCGGCACAGGTACTCTGATGCTCAAGTCAAACAACTGACTGAGAGGAAAATGAATGTAATGAACAGTATAGATGAATAGTAAAATTCAAGTGTCTTAAGTTGCGTAGTGTTGCGTTTGCATTGCGTATATGTGCCTGTAGATGAAGACCTCTTTATATAGTGATCACTCGGTTTAGCAAAACCTACTATTGGTGTTTCTATGGGATCAGTTGCTTGAATGGCTTCACATTAGGGTAGAGTGTTTTTAGTTATAACAAAATTGCTCATAAACATAGGATTGAAGGATAGTTACTTATCCTGAAGCTTATTATTGCTAAAAAGGGTAGTTCCTCACCAAGCTAGACTGACACAAGTGTTTGCTTGGGCTTATAAGGCCAATTGCCTGTGATGCCAAGATAAGACTTGTTCTTTGTTAGCTTAGTTTGCATAATACCAATATTTTAACAATAATAGTTCATGAAAAGACTAACCTTGCACTGATACCAAGAGGTGGGGCGGAGTGAGAGTGAGAGAGAGAGAGAGAGAGAGCTGTGGATCGAAACAGCAAGTAGGAAATAAAAGAGATAAGAACTTACTTAAAAGATGCAAACTCTTCTTATTTCAAACTTCAGAAATTTACAGTCCCTTGTAGACTATTTTCTCAGTAAGGCTTTGATTCTTGAATGCCTTGCAAAGGAACACGAATACGTCTTATATAGATAAAGAGAAAGCTCTTCGGGTGCTCATTGGGCCTCATCGCAAGATGCTTTCCTTATCTAATAAGAACGAATATCGTGAGGTGTCCATAGTGCTTACTTAGCTTTACAACACTTAAAGTAAGATTTACAGCACAAAAGTAAGATAAGATTCCTTGCTTTATAGTACGACTTGATATAAAGTAAAGTAGGATAAGGTTTCAGCACATAAAGGTTTCTGCTGGTTCAGACCTTGAAATTATTCATTCTCCTTGTTGCGTCGTTAAGTAAGCTAGCTGTCAGTTCTAGCTGGTGATCCACTTGTCATGTGATGGGATGCCATCCTGACCACCAGTTATCCTTCATGCTTAGCTGTTGGCATTCTCGTAACGTAAGGGAGTGCAATATTCAGAGTTGTTGGAGGGCATTCATGGCTTGTGCGGCCGCTTGTTGTTAGATGTTATGCAGCTCATCCCGGATCCTCTAGTCTTCGTCAAGGGATATGGGGTGCTGTCGTTGCAGTAACTTTTGGTATTGCTCAGCCAACTGGAGAGGTTGTTGATTACTTTCAGAATCTCCTTCTTCACTTCCAGGCTGGGTTGTTGATGAACTTCCTTCAATGCTAGAGGGATTAATTCCAGCCCGCCAAGTATTTACTCCGACCATTCTAAAAGGACAAGACAAGTTATTAGTCGTGATAACGCATCAACTAATTGATTATCCTTGTTGTCAATATGTTCGAAGTAGATAGGAATGTCGGTGCCGGTTATATAATCGGTGAAGGCTAACCACCGTATTCGGGAAGGTTTGTTGGAGGTTATTTTCCCGAAAAAACTTATAATTGCTTGACAATCCGTTCTGATGATCAGCTCCCGTTTATCAAGATAATAAATTTTTAGAGCTTCTAAGGTGTTTATAACTGCGTGTATTTCCGCGACTATTGTAGATTTGAGTGGTGAGTACTTGCCGTTGGCATATGCACAGACCCTTTCTGAAGACTTTGGGTCAAATTTGCATTTCTTCCATTTGCACACCCCGCTCCATCCTTTTACACCTATCAATTTCAAGGATAATAAAACAATCCTCGGGAGGGATTTCCAGATCAGGAAGATTTCAGACTACTTCTTTTATCCTTTTAACTAAGGACCAATCTTGAAAATTCATTCGTTTGTCACCAGTTGGACTGATTTTTGCATATAGAGGTCCAAGTAATCTACCGAGGTTAGGAATATAATTACGGGCATAGTTTAAGATGCCTAACCATGATTGCATGCCTTTCTTTGCCATGAGGTCTTCATCTTGGAATTCCGTGATTTTGGTAATAATGAGGCTGAAGCTTTATCTTTCTGTTCCCGAGTATGGCTCCAAGGAATTCTATTTCAGGAACCGCTATCTTCATTTTAGATGGGCTGAAAATTAGCCCATTCTGTTGGCAAATACTGAGCATGATTTTTAAATGCTTGTCGTGCTCCACTTCATTTTTGGAGAAGACAAAAATATCATCAATATAAACGACTATAAATTCTTCAGTACCTTTAAAATAGTTGTCCATTTTTCATTGAAAAATTTCTGGTGCATTTTTTAGGTCAAATGGCATCACCAGCCATTCAAATAAGCCATCAAGTACTCAAAATACTATCCATTCAATGGACTCCGGATGCATTGCAACTTGATGAAAACCGCTTTTAAGGTCAAATTTGGAATAAATGGAACTTGTACTGATCTTTTGTAAGATTGTATTTATACCTGGTAAGCTGTACTGGTCTTTATTTGTCAAATCATTAAGCCTTTTATAATTGAAAATCATCCGCTCTTTCCCTTTTACTTCCCGGCCAATGTCTGGATCAATAGTTGTCCCAGAATTTATAATTATTGTTGTTGTTCTGTGTCGACTGTGGCTGGGTCTAATAATATGCAGCTTCAATAATGTTTCACATGTCGTGTAAATGCTACCTTTTGATTGGGAGTAAGATTCTTGAGTGGTCTATCTTCGATGATGAAATATGGATTTTTGATGTCCAGATAACATAAAATTTGATTCTTTGACCAGTGTTGCAAGGGATTATCTCCAATGAATCCCTGCTCCTTGAGCTCCTTTAGTAAAGGGGCAAATTGCTCAGTAAAAGATTGTGAAGATTTGCCAGTAGTATAAGAGACAATTTCTTTTATCTGAAGATATTCTTCTTCCTCTAAATCAAATTCCTTTATAGCAGCTACAGTATCTGCGGAGGGAAGTGTGTTGATGATAGTTAAATTTTTGTAAAAGGTAACCACATTACCTTCAATCCTGACCCCTCCATTCATTGCCCTGATGAAATTGCAGCCAATAATCATCTGTATCTTGTCTCCGAGAACTATGGGAAAACTATATGTATAAGGAATGTGGAAATTATTATCTCCAATAGTCATTTGGCTCGGTCTCATCTTTAATTTAGTTATTTGTTGGGAATTTATACCGCTAAAGTGGACTAGGAAGGTATTTTCTTCACGCGCTTGTTTAGGGACTGAATGCTGGTCAACACAGCAAGTAGTTGCGCCTGTGTCTAATATTGCTTTGAGGGAGAACTTAGGAATACCTGGAATGCCCATCTCAACTTGTAGATTATATAACATGTTTTTAACAAGTCTTGGGCATTTGCCTTCATGTATTGTAGAAATCCCCTATGTTGTTTCAGAGTATAGCATATTAGCAGTTTCTTCCTCTGAAGCTACTTCCTTATGGAGTTTCGCATAATCTGCTTGTAGTTCTCCTTCTAAAGAATTTATTCATACAAATTTTTATAATGACTGACCTCTTTCTGTAGTCTTTCAATTTTGACTTCGCACCAGGAGATGTATTTTTGTTGTTCCTACAGTAATTTGTTAGGGAAAAATGGTGCTGGAGTAGCAGGCATTACAGGTACCTGTTTGTCGAAATAATAAGGGTCACAAATGTTGATACAGTCTGACCTGGATGTTGTTTTGATGTTGACATTGATTTAAGTTTCAATCAGATATTGAATTAACTCAGACAAATCAGGGTTGACTTGGTTGACCTGATTAATCTGATTGGGAAAAGTCCGAGCAAGGAGCTTGGCACGGGAGAAGTCCTGGTGAGTGAAGCCAGGCAATTGGAGAAGTCCTGGTGAGTGAAGCCAGGCAATTGGAGAAGTCCTGGTGAGTGAAGCCAGGCAATTGGAAAGTCCTGGTGAGTGAAGCCAGGCAATTGGAAAGTCCTGGTGAGTGAAACCAGGCAATTGGAAAGTCCTGGTGAGTGAAACCAGGCAATTGGAAAGTCCTGGTGAGTGAAGCCAGGCAAGGGAAAATCCAGATGGATCAAGGGTGATCGGACATCTGGTATTGGGAAGTCCAAGTATGGAAACTTGGCATGTATAGTCGGAGAAGAGCTCGGTAGCTCGGTCTCTGGACTGTCAGGATTAAGGGTAGCAAGCTTGGAAGCTTGCCTCTTAAATCACAACCTTGGATCGGTCTGATGACCGATCCAGTGGCACAAGTGGCACGGGTGATCGGTCGGCAGACCGATCCAGTGACACTAAGTGTGCCCTGATCGGTCTACGGACCGATCAGTAAACACTCAGTAGCATACTGTGTTGTTACTGATCGGTCCGCCGACCGATCAGTGAGAACTCAGTAGCATACTGCGCTACTGTATCGATACTGACCGGTCTCGGGACCGGTCAGATTGATGCCTGATCGGTCCGGAGACCGATCAGGCTTGTGCGCGCGACACCTGATCGGTCTGAGGACCGATCAGGTTAGTTTCTGATCGGTCCGCAGACCGATCAGTAACGATCGAAAAAGAGATTTGAACGTATGGATCGGTCTGCAGACCGATCCATACTATAGTCTGTTTTGCATGCACTTTCTCTGATTCTTTCTGATTCAAAGTTGCTTTTGCCTAAATATTTCTAACCATCTGCTGCAAGATTTTGAGGTGCAGGTTACTGGTAATTTGCAATTGGTTGATTTCAAATTGAGCTTCATTAGTAGAGGATACCAGAGAGACTTTTGCTATGTTCCACTGTAAACCTGTTAAAGCAGCAAAGTCGTGGCTGCGATCTGGCGGTGATCTGGCATCGATCAGCTCAACTCATGGTGATTGGGTGGAGCTCAGAGACACCAGTGAAGACCAGAATTCCATTGGTGTGAGCTCAGATGATCAGATGAGAAAGAAGCGTGATTGGCGATGCTATGGCTGGATGCAGAGATTTGCTGCAGTTTGGCAGGGATCCGTTGCGGGCGAAAGGCAGAGATGGCAGAGACATAAAAGGCTGGTTGAAGAGAGGGTTAAGAAGAAGTTCTTGGGGAAGAAAAAAAAAACACTCTCTGTCGATCAGTGCAAAAGCTTTGACGCTCGGGGCTGAGAAGCGGCTGTCTCGACTTGCTCTCTGTTTCACTGACCTTCGCGTGACTGTAAGCTTAATTTTCATTCTCCTAAGTCACCAAGCTCAGTAAGTCTTGTGCTATATTCTACATACCTGTTGAGATTTTGTTGAGAGGTCACTCCACCGAGAAGGAGAAAGTTCATAGCCGGGTGTTCACCGGGGTTGATCTACCGAAGATCGGCTTGTCCACCTTACGGACACCGAGGAGTAGGGGCAAGTTATCCCCGAACCTCGTAAACACTTGAGTCACTGTGGTTTGCTTTGTTTCTTCTCTTATTCTTATTCTGTTCTTAACTTGTTTTCCGCTGCGCTAACCACTCGTGTGAGTTTTATCTTTAAGTTTTAGCTTTTGAAGAGGCTATTCACCCCCCTCTAGCCATCCAAGATCCTAACAAGTGGTATCAGAGCTTGGAGCTCTTCATCCGGCTTAACAACCTAAGAGCAAAGAGATGGCCATGAGGGAAGGCTTTAGCACAAATCGACCACCTTACTTTGAAGGGGCAGATTTCCAGTACTGGAAGGGACGCATGGAGTATTACCTAAAGACGGACATTGCCATGTGGTTCTCAGTCAAGGAAGGCTACACACCACCAAGAGATGAGGAAGGTAAGGAGCTCGAATCGTCAAGGTGGTCTACCGAACAACTCCGCAAAGCACAAGCCGATGCCAAGGCCATGGTCACCTTGCAATGTGGAATCGCCAAGGACCAACTAGTCAAGGTAGGTCCTTTTACTAGTGCAAGAGATCTATGGAACAAGCTCATTGAGCTTCAAGAAGGGACTCGGGACTCTCGAATTGCCAAGAGAGACTTGTTCCTCAACCAACTCCAGAACCTCACCATGAAGGAAAATGAGAATGTAAGTGAACTTCATGGTAGGTTTAAAGAGATCATTAACGGTCTCCATTCCATAGATGAACATGTAGAAAACCGCGATCTTGTAAGGTATGCACTTAAAGCTTTTCCTAGGAATGCCTTGTGGTCATCTATGGTAGATGCCTACAAGGTATCCAAGGATCTTTCAATTGTCAAGTTAGATGAATTTTTCTGTGAAATGGAATTACATGAACTTGCTAACAAAGGCCAAAAGGAGAAAGGTATTGCTCTTGTTGCAGGAGAAAGGAGCAAGGATGGGAGAAGGAAGAAGGAAAAGAAGAAAGAAAAGGAGATCTCCTCATCCACCTCTTCCTCCGAGTCCGATGACGAAGGCGAATCATCGTCATCAAGCGAAATGGCGAATTTCGTGAGGAGGATCATGAGAAGAAGCCGAAGATACAAAGGTAAACCTAATGATCCGAACATTGATAAATCTAACGTTACGTGCTATGAATGTAGTAAGAAAGGGCACTACCGAAGTGAGTGTCCTAAGCTCAAGAAGGAAGAACGAGCCAAGAAGAAGGAAGAACGAGCCAAGAAGAAAGAAGAAAGAAGCAAAAAGAAGAAGGCCCTTAAGGCCACTTGGGATGAGTCATCTTCAAGCTCATCCGAGGAAGAAGAGAAGAAGGAGAAGAGCACTCGCCATTTAGCACTCATGGCAAGGGAGGACTCCGGAAGCGATGGCAACTCAAGTGATGCTTCAAACGCGGCCTCATCATCCTCGGATGATGAAGAGGTAACCTCTTCTCATGTAGAAAAATGTTATAAGACTATTACTCATTTATCTACATTGCTTAAAAAGTCGAAAACAGAAAATAAATTGTTAAAAGAAGAAGTAGAAATGCTAAAGGCTCTTAGGGAAGATGAGGTTGATGACCTCCATCTAGAGCTTCTTGAAGATGAGAACAAGGCTTTGAAGAGTGAGGTTGAGAAGCTCAAGAAAATGCTTGAGAAATTCTCAACTAGCTCTAAGACATTAGACATGATCTTAAATGCCCAAAGGGCAGTCTACAACAAAGCCGGGATAGGTTATCAACCCAAAGAATCGAGTTTTATCTCATTAGTGTCTAGGACCCAATACCATAGATCAAATGATTCTAGGGTTCATGGAACTAGGAAGGGTATGACCAAAGCATGGGTTCCTAGGTCACTTCTTGTAGATGCATTAGGTCCCAAGATTTGGGTACCTAAAACATCTATCTTTCGTATCTTGTAGGCATTGATCGAGGGGGAGCACCTATCAACTTGGTTTGTTGATAGTGGATGCTCCAAGCACATGACCGGGGACAAATCTCTATTTGCTTCTCTTCAAAACAAAAGTAGAGGTAATGTGTCCTTTGGTAACAATGGTAGTCTTAAGGTAATAGGAGTTGGAGACATTCATATATCCGAATGTCTTCATATCAAGAATGTCCTTCTAGTCAAGGGAATGACTTTTAATCTCCTAAGTGTCATCAATTGTGTGATACGGGTTACACAATTGAATTTCATTCAAGTCAATGTTTGGTTAAAAACATTGACACACTTGACACGATACTAGTAGGCACAAGGGTAGACAATATTTATCAAGTATCATTTAAAAGTGCTACTAATGCTTTGATTAAGTGTTTCATGTCAAAAGAAGAAGAGTCTTGGCTATGGCATAGAAGGTTGGCACATGTAAACATGAAGAACATCCGGAAGCTAGCAAACAAAGGATTAGTGCGAGGCTTACCAAGCATCAAATATCAAAAGAACAAACTATGTGATGCATGTCAAAAGGGTAAGCAAACAAAAGCGGTTCATAAAGGTAAAAGCATTGTAAGTACTTCTACTCCGTTAGACTTATTGCACATGGACCTATTTGATTGCAGTAGTGTAATATCTTTGAATGGAAGTAGATATTGTCTTGTGATTATTGATGATTTCACTAGATATACTTGGACCTTCTTTTTGAAACATAAGGACCAAACCATAGATATTTTCATTTCTTTTTGTAGAAGAACGGAAAATGAAAAATCAACCACAATTAAAACCATTAGGAGTGATCATGGTGGTGAATTCCAAAACCATAGGTTTTTAGAGTTTTGTCAAGAGAAGGGTTATAGACATGAGTTCTCTACTCCGAGGACCCCACAGCAAAATGGGGTTGCCGAGTCCTACAGGAAGCTGCACGAAGCATGCTCAATGAGTACTCTTTGCCGAGCTACTTATGGGCCGAAGCTGTGAGTACAGCTTGCTATGTGCAAAATCGAGTCCTAATACACAGATTTTTAGGGAAGACCCCTCATGAACTTTGGTTTGGGAAACCACCTACAATTAAACATCTTAGGGTGTTTGGTTGTAAGGTGTTTATCTTAAACACAAAGGATCATCTTGGGAAGTTCACGGCTAAGGCTGATGAAGGGATACTGGTCGGGTATTCACTCATCAGCAAAGCCTATCGAGTCTACAATAGTAGGACTAAATTGATTGAAGAGTCCTCTGATGTAGCTTTTGAAGAAATCCCTAATTTAAATGATCAATCAAGGGATGTAGAACAAATTCAATTCGAACTTAGAAGGCTAAGTTTGAATGACCAAAACATCGAAAGAGTCGAAATTGACTCTGATAATGATGAGCAAGGACAACAAAGAACTCAGGTGGATCCATTGCCTGATATTGAGTCCTTGTCTGTGCCAAGTGAGACCACTCATGAGGCACCATCAGCACCAAGGCAGTCTAGGCTAGACACTAGTCACCCCCAAGACCAGATTGTGGGAGACATCCATCAAGGGGTTAGGACTAGGTCATTCTTTAGAAATGAGTCCAATGAGGTCGCTTTGATCTCAGAAATTGAACCTAGATTAATTGATGAGGCATTGCATGATCCTGAGTGGATCATAGCTATGCAAGACGAATTAGGTCAATTTGAAAGGAGCCAAGTATGGGACTTGGTTCCCAGACCTAAGAAGACCACCATTATTGGAACCAAATGGGTCTTCAAGAACAAATTGAACCAAAAGGGAGATGTAGTTAGAAACAAGGCAAGACTTGTAGCCAAGGGCTATAGTCAAGTTGAAGGCCTTGATTATGATGAGACATATGCTCCAGTGGCCCGATTAGAGTCCATTCGCTTAATGCTAGCTTTTGCTGCACATAGAGGTTTCAAGCTCTATCAAATGGATGTAAAATCGGCCTTCTTAAATGGTCTCATTAAGGAAGAAGTTTATGTTGAACAACCACCGGGATTTGTGAATACCGAATCTCCAAATCACGTGTACAAGCTCAAGAAAGCACTTTATGGGCTTAAACAAGCACCACGAGCTTGGTACGAAAGGTTGTCAACATATCTACTAGAGAAGGGCTTTGTTAGAGGACAAATAGACCCAACACTATTTCTACGTAGAGATGGTGAAAATATTTTTGTAGCCCAAGTATATGTCGATGACATAATTTGTGGCTCAAACAACAAGGGCTATTTAAATGAGTTCATCACTCACATGGAGAGTGAGTTTGAGATGAGTCTAGTGGGAGAATTGACTTTCTTCCTTGGACTCGAAATCAAACAAACTAGAGATGGTATTTATGTCCATCAAGCAAAATACACTCAAGAGATGCTCAGAAAATTCAATATGAGTGACTCTAAGGAAGTGTCCACTCCAATGGCGACAAACACTCGCCTTGACAATGATGAGAGTGGAAAACCAGTTGATCTAACGCAATATAGAAGCATGATCGGTAGTCTTCTATATCTCACAGATAGGACCCGATATTTTGCTGTGGGCATGTGCGCTAGGTATCAAGTCTGTGCAAAGGAATCTCATTTAATTGCAGTTAAAAGAATTTTGAGATATCTTAAGGGCACAATAAGAGTAGGTCTTTGGTATCCTCGTACCGAGTCTTTTGACTTGATAGGTTATACCGACTCCGATTATGCTGGGTGCAAATTGGATCGGAAAAGTACGAGTGGGGGTTGCCAATTTTTAGGTTCATGTTTAGTTAGTTGGTCAAGTCGGAAGCAACATTGTGTTGCTCTCTCCACGACCGAGGCTGAATATATTGCCATGGGAGAGAGTGTATCACAGTTGTTGTGGATGATACACACCCTAGAGGATTATGGACTCTCTTATAAGGGTGTACAAGTGCTATGTGACAACATTAGCACGATCAACCTAACTAAAAATCCAGTCCATCATTCGAGGACTAAACACATTGAAGTGCGTCATCACTTCATAAGAGATCATGTAGCTAGGGGTGACATTGCACTCACATATGTTGAGTCAAAGTCAAACCTAGCTGATATTTTTACCAAACCCCTTCCGGAGAATGAATTTAGTCATTTAAGGAGGGAGTTGGGAATGTGTTTGGCTCCTTAGGTCATTAGAACTTTACCATGATCAATAAGGACTATTAAAATGACAAGAGTAATTGGGAAAAAAATTTGGGCAACTTGGGAACATCTCACATACACTATAAGGTTTAACAAAATGTTTTTGTTTGCTAGAAATGGGGTGAGATGCTAGGATCAACCAAATTATTCAAAATGTATCATGCATCCCTTGAATAATTAGGTTGAAGAGACATTAATTGAGTTTGGGGAACACCATTACACAATTCATGTGTATTTGGTTCCTAGATCTTACTCATATATTCCAACCAAGGAATCTTGGTTGGACATTTGCCTAGAAATTCTCTAATCATGGTTGATGGTTGATGTGTTGATTGGTATTGTTGCTTGGTTCATGTCATGACCTTGATTGATAAAACGCTAGGTTATTAAAGGAAATAATAACAAATTGGATATATTTTGACAAACTTGAAACTAAACATAACAAGAATCAAGAATTTCAGCTTTCATGCCTTGATTGCAAATTAGGACAAGTTGTCTATTTTGACAAACTTGAAACTTGTCTGAAATCTCAGTGTTTGTAGTCGAATATGAAAGTCTCAAATTATAAACAAATTCACACCATAAGAGCCCATCGTTAGGACATAGTTATGATTGTAGATTCTCAGGGTTCTAGATATTGAGTTTGACAGTTTTACTGGAGAAACTTCTACGACCTATCAAACATATCTAAGGATTTCGGTTACTGAAATCACTGAAAATTTCAGTATCAGACACTGATCGGGCTACAGCCCGATCAGGAGAAGATGGATCGGTCGACAGACCGATCCAAAAACTTCCCAATCTTACTGTCTGTAATCTGATCGGTCCAGGGACCGATCAGGGTATGTTTGTGCGGCTCACTGATCGGTCCAGGGACCGATCAGGATAATCTGATACGCATAGGGTTCTTCTGATCGGTCCATAGACCGATCAGTGGTTCCATTGGTTAAGTCTGTAACTTGGGCTTACTGATCGATCTCTGATCGGTCTACGGACCGATCAGGTA
This sequence comes from Zingiber officinale, assembly GCF_018446385.1. Taxonomy (NCBI): domain Eukaryota; kingdom Viridiplantae; phylum Streptophyta; class Magnoliopsida; order Zingiberales; family Zingiberaceae; genus Zingiber; species Zingiber officinale. The sequence continues at coordinate 56,660,599 of NC_055986.1, forward strand.
GTTCCCTGATCGGTCCGAGGATCGATCAGCTTCGCACTCCCTGATCGGTCTACTGACCGATCAGGAGGTTCCCTGATCGGTCTGGTGACCGATCTGTGGGCTTCCGAAACCTTCTGATCGGACAACCGTCCGATCTTTTCTTCACTGTACACCCATCTTAACCCTTAAAACCCCCGATTCTTCTTTCCCTCATTCACACGAACCCTAGCCGACTCTTCCCACCAGTTCACTCCTTCTCTTCTCTTTGCACGCCGAAGCTCCAGCACTCGCCCTATACTAAGGTTCAAATGGCACCAAGGTAACTTCTTACCTTTCTAGAATTTGGCAGCATTATGTTTCTCACTGAATTTGTTGTTTTGTTGTCTCGGTTCTTAATTGTCGGTGGCTCCGGTGCTCCCCATTTCACCCCATTGTGTCCCCTTAGGAAGAAACCCACTGATGGTGAGGGAACCTCTAAGGAACCAACCAAGACATCCAAATCCAAAACTCCTGCTGCTTCTTCCCGACCCCAACCGGCTAGTTCCAGTAGATTCCCAAACCGCCGGACTGAGGAAGCTTTTCAACAAAGGACATTCAAATTACTCCCTTGTAGGTCCGTGGATAGAAAATTCATGGACGAATTTTGCCCACAAGTGTCCGAAATCTTAGCATACTACAAACTCGATACTCTAGTCTACTTGGAACGGGATATCAACTATGACTTGGTCTCTGAGTTCTATAATAACCTTCATGAGACTAATGATCAAGGTTTTAAAACAAGAGTTGCTAGGCGGACTCTTGATTTCAGTATCTCATCTTTCTTTGAGTATCTCGATTGTCGGAGGTGTTCCGGTGATGTCTTTTCGATATTTCCTGACTTACCAGAAGAGTTACCTCCACCGTTTGATATCTCATCTGACGAAATCTATGAGTACTTCTTCAGACAGCCTAGACTAGGGCTAGATGAGCTAGATGTTGACTTCCCTACTTTTGCAGCCTTGAGATTATCTCCTCAAGACTACATTCTTTTTAAAATTGTCACGAACTGCCTTCTACCTATCACATCTAAACCACTATCTGAGATCCGACCATATCATTGTCTTATGCTTTATGGTTTGCGTCGGCGTCTCGATTTTGATATCATGTCAAGCATCTACTCCTCGATCATATCATATTCTCAGCCTAGCGGCTTCACTATTTATATGCCTTATGGGCATATAATTACTGATTGGCTTGAGACCCTTCAGGTTGATGTCTCTAAGGGTAGAATAATCAAAATGATCAGGCAGGATTGCCGACTTGGGAAACGAGCATTTTCCAAGTCTGGAATCATAGGGAGAAATGGGGAGGTTCAGTGGAAGGATGGGAGAGCTTTAGGTGAGTTACCACGACAGGTTGCAGCTGCTCCTCCTGCTGACATTGGCGAGGCGGACCCTGATCTGCGCTGGCAGATCGCGGAGTTGGAGGACCGATTTGATCGCCACGAGGAGATGGTGGCTGCTGAGTTCGTTGGTCTACGTCTCCACATTGACCGACGCTTTGAGACCCTACAGAGACATCAGCTGGCTACTCATCAGGCGTTTATGGGATGGATGGCCAGCCACCCACCACCTCAGCCTTCTACAGACGATCCATCTTCAGGCAGCGGCGTGCCCCCTCAGGGATTCTCTTATCCTGTTGCTGATGACACTGCTCCTCATGATGAGGATGCGAGTTGATTTTGATTATGTGATTGATTGTTGATTGTGCTACTTTGTTCTAGATACGATGTTGATTGCCTGTCCTGGATGGTTGCTATTTTAGACATTATGTTTATTTTCATGCGTTTTGTACTCCTATGATATCTTTTTCATGCTATGTATATGACATTGCTTGAGTTCTATCATATCTTACTTCTTTTTGTGGATTATGATATGGGTTTAAGGGGGAGGTGTTTGTCAGTCCTCATATTTTTTTATATACCTTTTCGTGTTTGACAAAGGGGGAGAGAGTATTTGAAGTTTAGAGACGAATTGTAAACTCAATATGAAAAAGGGGAGAAGATATTTGAGATATATCCGTCTTAGGGAGGTCGATTTCCCTAAAATTATGGATATGAAAGCATTTCGATCTAAACTTAAATCGTGTTGTCAAACAACAAAAGGGGAGATTGTTGACAATCCGACCTGGATGTTGTTTTGATGTTGACACGATTTAAGTTTCAATCAGATATTGAATTAACTCGGACAATCAAGGTTGACTTGGTTGACCTGATTAATCTGATTGGGAAAAGTCCGAGCAAGGAGCTTGCACGGGAGAAGTCACAGTGAGTGAAGCCGTGCAATTGGAGAAGTCCGGTGAGTGAAGCTGCAATTGGAGAAGTCTGGTGAGTGAAGCCGTGCAATGGAAAGTCTGGTGAGTGAAGCGGGCAATTGGAAAGTCCAGTGAGTGAAACCAGCAATTGGAAAGTCTGGTGAGTGAAGCCAGCAGGAAAATCCAGATGGATCAAGGGTGATCGGACATACGGTATTGGGAAGTCCAAGTATGGAAACTTGGCATGTATAGTCGGAGAAGAGCTCGGTAGCTCGGTCTCTGCTGTCAGGATTAAGGGTAGCAAGCTTGGAAGCTTGCCTCTTAAATCCTGACCTTGGATCGGTCGATGACCGATCCGGTGCCACGGTGATCGGTCGGGGACCGATCGATGACACTAAGTGTGCACGATCGGTCTACGGACCGATCGGTACATACTGTGTTGTTACTGATCGGTCCGCCGACCGATCGGTGAGAACTCGGTAGCATACTGCGAATGCTACTGTATCGATATTGACCGGTCTCGGGACCGGTCAGATTGATGCCTGATCGGTCAGGAGACCGATCAGGCTTGTGCGCGCGACACCTGATCGGTCTGAGGACCGATCAGGTTAGTTCCTGATCGGTCCGCAGACCGATCAGTAACGATCGAAAAAGAGATTTGAACGTATGGATCGGTCTGCAGACCGATCCATACTATAGTCTGTTTTGCATGCACTTTCTCTGATTCTTTCTGATTCAAAGTTGCTTTTGCCTAAATATTTCTAACCATCTGCTGCAAGATTTTGAGGTGCAGGTTACTGGTAATTTGCAATTGGTTGATTTCAAATTGAGCTTCATTAGTAGAGGATACCAGAGAGACTTTTGCTATGTTCCACTGTAAACCTGTTAAAGCAGCAAAGTCGTGGCTGCGATCTGGCGGTGATCTGGCATCGATCAGCTCAACTCATGGTGATTGGGTGGAGCTCAGAGACACCAGTGAAGACCAGAATTCCATTGGTGTGAGCTCAGATGATCAGATGAGAAAGAAGCGTGATTGGCGATGCTATGGCTGGATGCAGAGATTTGCTGCAGTTTGGCAGGGATCCGTTGCGGGCGAAAGGCAGAGATGGCAGAGACATAAAAGGCTGGTTGAAGAGAGGGTTAAGAAGAAGTTCTTGGGGAAGAAAAAAAAAAACACTCTCTGTCGATCAGTGCAAAAGCTTTGACGCTCGGGGCTGAGAAGCGGCTGTCTCGACTTGCTCTCTGTTTCACTGACCTTCGCGTGACTGTAAGCTTAATTTTCATTCTCCTAAGTCACCAAGCTCAGTAAGTCTTGTGCTATATTCTACATACCTGTTGAGATTTTGTTGAGAGGTCACTCCACCGAGAAGGAGAAAGTTCATAGCCGGGTGTTCACCGGGGTTGATCTACCGAAGATCGGCTTGTCCACCTTACGGACACCGAGGAGTAGGGGCAAGTTATCCCCGAACCTCGTAAACACTTGAGTCACTGTGGTTTGCTTTGTTTCTTCTCTTATTCTTATTCTGTTCTTAACTTGTTTTCCGCTGCGCTAACCACTCGTGTGAGTTTTATCTTTAAGTTTTAGCTTTTGAAGAGGCTATTCACCCCCCTCTAGCCATCCAAGATCCTAACAACAAAGGTTGCAGGAGGTTATCAGACACTTGGGGCAGTGTGTTCTGGCCCTTTTCAGAGTTTCCCTCTTACATCTTGTACACCTTGTTGGTTGTGGAGGGAAGGTATCACTATTTACGTGTCATTTGTGCTGGTTTGGGTACTGCTCATCCGAAACCTTTATTTGGGGACGATATCCCCCAACAACTTGTCTTAGCATAAAAATATTTTCAGAGAGGGTTAGAGTTTGGATTGACCTTTGGAGATCACCAGTGTCTTCCTCCCCTTCTGAAATGCTGAATATTGCATCACTTTGGTCTTCCCCTTCTTGGACGGATAGTATATCACAATCATCAGGAATATCTAGTTGTTCAAACATGGCCACACGTTTAGAGCTCCTTTTATCATTAGGCCAGTCTTTGGCAAAATGCCCCTCTTGGCCACAAAGATAGCATTTGTATTTTTTGTTTTCAAGCAAATGCTTCCGCTTTTCAATGCGTGCATGAGTGTCATGCGGCTTTCCTTTATACGTTTTGCTCCTTCGAAGACTATATTTCTTTGATCCTTGTCCTTTATAATACTCAGATATGGGTATTTAACTGCAGAAGGACAAATAATTCTCAATTTGAATACCCTTGTAATGGTATACCAAAACTGTATCTACCAAAACTAAATTGTTTCGATCTCAATTTGGATCTTCAAAATTAGTTGAGTCTTTAAACCATTGTTTAATTGGTCAATTTAATTTAATTTTTTTTTGCTTTCAATAAAAATCAATTTATTATGTTGAATATTTTTAAAATTTATTTTTTATTCAAAATAATGTAAAATGTTGTTTTTGAAAACATAAAATAAGTTATTGATGTTTTTTTTTAAATAATGTGAAAACTACTTGTTTTTTTTTAAAAATAGTTAGAAACTACTTAAAAATATTATCCATGGTCTTCTGTATGCCATGTGATGCAGAAGGCCACATGGTTTATAGAAGTTGATAAAACTAATAGAAATATAACTCAAATTACCAAAACAATCATAGAAAGGAAAAATATATAACTATAAATAGTTTACTAGGTAAAATAACAGAAGAAGAGATCGTGCATATGAATATTCCTTAGAATCCTATAAGCAAAAGACTCAAATGTGATTCTAATTAGAATTGATATATGGTAAATGAAAACTAACTAAATTCATAGGGTTTACCGATCATGCTATATTTGCTTTCAAACAGAAAAAAATTATATAAAATGAAACTTTCTATTTCAATGAAATTAAAAAGAAGTTTCTTATTATTGAAGTTACAAAACCAAATATAGCATACAGAAAGAAGTATATATTAGCTAACTACATCTTTGTGTCATGTATTTTATCAACTAAAAATTTTAGTAAAAATTAATGAACACTTGGAATGAAAAGATGCATATAAAGGGACTGATGGCCTGTAAGCACACGGGGTCAAGAAGATTCTTTTATTTTAATGGGAATTCTCATGTTCTTTTGCTAGGTAGCCCCTCGTATGTATGTTATTTATATATTTTTGAGCAATGATATGCACAAGGAAAAAAACTCAATGAAAACCTCAAGGATAGACACATAAAGTCATGGGCCACCATTTCACTTTTTGTGGGTCCCATCACTTTGTGTCTATTCTTGAGATTTTCATTGAATTTTTTTTCTTGTGCATATCATTTTTTTATATTTTTTTTCACTATTATATCCTTTGTTTCATATATTTAGAGCTGTACCTTTATCTGCTTACAATTTATAATAAAAATTTATATATTCATCCAGCAATGCAACTGATTTTTTTTTTTTTGTACAAAAATCTAAAGCATAGAGAAACTACTACATTCGCTTGTTTGATTCGTTTGTATAGTTTTTTTTCCCCCTTTTTCTGATCATTTCTTGCTGTAAATCTTCCTACAAATATAGCAAGCCTGTGCACGGTCTTCTAGCTTTGTCGTTGTTGCCTCTGGCTAGGATTGAGCTGATCCCTCCTACACTAGGCCTGCTGCTAGAGAACTGTCACTGAAGTTATCTTCTAATATAGTTCACCTGCTCTAGATCAATGCCATTCTAAAATGACACTTGAAGCAGATTCTGATGGTAAAGTAACTCATGGTAAAGAGCATGCAACATAAGCAGCAGCTCCAACTGTAGGCCTCAAGCTTCTGAGCTTCTTCTAGCTGACCTAATAAGAGAGGCCTTGTGCTCATTACCTAGATCGAACTTTTTATTGTTTGTTGCCCAAATGTCATAGCTTTGTTGGAGGGGGAACTGTCAGATAAAAAATGGTGAGAACAAGCTGTCAGGCATTTTCTCAGTTTATTACTGTGATGAGCCAAACAGATGGGAAGAAACTGTTGAGGCAACCTTTTTATGAAAAAAAAAGAAAGGAAAATTGGGCTTTTGATGAAGGTGGACACGCATGCCATTTTGTTAGTAAAAAAGAAAATTCGGTCTTTAATTCATGCTCTTCTTTGTTTTTTTCCCCCCTTTTCACTAGGAGTTTTCCCTCTGATTTTTGCTTAAATTACTAGTATTTAGCCCAAGAAACTTATTTAGGAGATGTACATTATCACATAAGTTTGCATTGGTATTAACAATTGCAGTGTCTCATGATAATGTTGTTGCAGATTCAGGCTTTTTTTTTTAAATGTTAAAATGCTCAGCTTGACAAGTTAGCTGATCATATAACTGTCTATCGAGTGGCAGTTTATGATGTAACTCGAAGGGACACATTCACAAATCTTTCAGATATGAGCAAAGGAAATAGACCTTTATTCAACCAATCAGGATTGCATTAAAATGCTTGTTGGTAACAAGGTTGATAAGGTAACGTCACATATTTTTATGATTAAATTTTGTACAAAATAATGTACTGTTTGGTATAGATCAAGAAGGTATTAACTTTGCCAGGGAATATGGATGTTTGTTCCTGGAAAGTAGTGCAAAAACTCGTGTCAATGTGGAGCAATGCTTTGAGGAGCTTGTTTTAAAGGTATGCAAAGTAATTCCAAGCATCTACATGATAAGATTGGTCTCCCTCCCATGTACTCCTTCCTAGTAATCATTTTGCAAAAGTAAAGCTCTAGTAGGCATTTTTATGCAGATTTTGGAAACACCAAGCTCCTCAAGAAGATGCTTCGACCACCAGCTGTTGTTAATAGTTTGTTTGTCCTTCAACCTCTGGTTGTAATCATTTTTAAGTTTCCCCTTGATCGTTATAGGTTCATGTACAGTCAAATCCATTTGATTTGTGTTTCGCATACACAATTGGTTCTGATAAATTTCAGCCAGTGCAATTTTTATTTGATGATAGTGAAACTTGTTTGAATAATAAATTATAAATTTCCTTTAAAGGATGGTCTGAAATCCACGGTTCATTTTTGTGCTTTTGACTTGAGACAACTTAATCAATATCAGTCATACCTAACTCAGCTTACAATTGGGTTGGAAATTATTTTAGATATCAAGTGCATTTGGTTGCAACAGATAACACAGCTACATAGCATCAAACATACATAGATTCCTAAGTACCAACATACACCCCCAGTGCAAGAAACAAACAAGTTACCCAAGGCTAGCTAATTACATTCCAACCTGTTCAGTAAGGAGCATGGTGATCAGCTAACACAGTTGCCTCGGCATGGTTAGCACGAACAGCACAGGCACAATGCACAGAAGTGAGGCCGAGACAGCCACTGATGATGAGCGAATTCCTCTCAAGGCAGGTATGCAGTGATGGAAATGAGTCACAAACAGCTTGAACTGCAGAAGCTGTTAAGGCTGTGCACTGACTGATGTTGAGGTTCATCAACCCTTCTTCATTGCTGCTGCTGCTGCTTCTTTGCCAATACCCAAGTCGGCTCTTGCTGCTGTTATTTGCCAGAGAATACATAGCTTTGTCGGTGATGTTCTGGCAGTAATACAAGTCCAGAGATCTCAGGTGCAGGCAACAATTCGCTAGTGCAATCACGCTCTCGTCTGCACTGACAACCGAGAGAGGTAAGGAATGCTGATCCCGGCAGAAAATGTTACTCCAAATCATATGTGATGCTTTAGCAGATCACGACAAAGATGCATTAGCTATGTAAAGAATACCTGTAATGAGCACACAGCCACACAAGTCCAAATCCCTTAGATCAGGGCATCCAGATGCTAAACTGGTTACTCCTTTATCAGTGACACTTTCACACCAACCCAAATTCAAAGACTGTAATTGGCTGCAATGATGCGATATGGACTGCAGCAAACATATACATCAACCCACAAGAATTACAATGGCTATGCCATAAATATCTTACGAAATACAAGGGTATTAACATACCTGCAAAGCTGTGTCAGTTGCAGCTCTAACACATCCACAGAGATTCATCTTTTTCAGTTTTACACAGCAACTAGCAAGATATGCAAGGGCAGAGTGGCCGAAAGCAGAACATCCACTAATATTTAGTTTTGTTAGGTAAGGACAGCCGTTGCCTAGTGCATACAAAGATCTGTCAGTCAGCCTTAGGCTTTTGCTAAGGTCTAGTTCCTGCAATTCATGACAGTATTTAGCAACTATCTCAACAGCATTGTCCTCAAGTTGTGGAACATAATTTTGTCTAAGAGTCAAAACTTGAAGCTGTGGGAACTTGGGCACAAGTGACTGCACAAGAATGTTCATGTCTTTGTTGCACCTGCAATATAAAAACTTAATGGGAGTTACTGGAGAAGCCACTCCGAAATGAACACAGGAAGACAAGAAGCTACTGAAATCATACCCAATATGAAGGTTTCATTACAATAAAACAAAAAAGAATCCACCTATTACAGAAGATTGACACCTTCAGAAGCAGAACCAAGATAGCTCCTTACTTGCAATAATATCCAAAATAATTTCAAATACTTAAGAAGTTGGGCGCGACTCATTTGTCCTTTTTTGCCCACCTTGTTACCACTAGTCTTCCCAAGTTCCTAACTTCCTACGCACTTGGTGTGTCATGTTCACGAGAGAGAACATCAACACCTTGCTCAGTTTTTTGTAACCTTGTATAGTTTGAAACAACAGGAGAGTTTCTAATCATGCTGGTTCTCTGTTTTGTTTTATATAACACAAACCAAAGTATAAATATTTGTCAATATTTACCCATCTCAATCATGATTGCCAAACGCTACCCTTCAAAAAATCAACAAGCCCACTTCGATAATCCAATATGATCCATCATCATATTTACCTACCTGCCCAGTGAGCTCTTTAAACAGAATTGCAAGGGATATCAAACAACTAAAGCTAGAGAGTATACCATGATAATGAGAGATTCGTAAGTCCGATGGCATCTCTCCAACCAGTACAAACACATGAGGCTACCACCTCAATCTGCATGGCGCCATTGCTGTCTACAAGCGAAAGGATTCTCCGCAGCAGCTCCGCAGGAAGGTCCTTCCAATCCATCGTAACTGCAGCATCTGTCTCCATCTTCTTTCCAAAAGCAGACACCGCAACTAGCCTCGAGGTCTCCAGCACCTGGTTCCCGTCAAAATCAACTAAGAACCATCAAGCACGAGCCCTCCCGCCCACGAATACACGAGCAATCATAAACCCTAACTAGTGAAAGCAGGAAGAAACAAACAAGAGACTGATCGGAGCCATCGATTTATCCGATGGACCGTGAAAAAAACTCGAAACCTCCTCCCCCTTCAGTCTTCACCGAAAAAGAAAACACCACCAAACTCCAAAAAAAAAAAACAAAAAACACATCTTTGGGTTATCATCACGCAGGAACACGATCAAAATTCAGAATAATCGAGAGGAAAGGCGATCATACCGGCTGATGGAGGATCTGATCTGGTAAAGCTTTGATAGAGCTCGTCAGAGAGGGTTGGCTGGATCGGCCGAGGGCTGTGACTGGGAGGGGCGTTGCGATCTCCATGGAGGGGCGCGGCGTCCCGGCTGGTGTTGTCTTAATATAAAAAACCCGACGTGGCGATTGCAGGCGCGGGGCTTCGGACGGCCAACAAGACACGTGGCGGTTGGCAGAGTCGCTTCGTGGGCTCGACGAATCCAGGAGCCAGTCGTCCCCAAAACCGTGCCACGTTCGCAACAAGCAACGGCTGTGATGCGCGACGGCCACCGTATCAGGACAGAAAGCACGGGGCCACCCATCTGTTCTTGTGCCAGTAGGAATTTCCGTGTTTCAAAAAAATAAAGAAAATAAAATTTTCCTACGCTCTACGTACTAAATAATTTACACATTGCAAAACTATTATACAACAATTTTGTAATAATAAAAATTATTATATTAATTGTTTGATTTATACTGTTAACTGATTAAATTTGTTTCAAAATATTACGTGTCAAATCAATAATTTATTTTCTTTGTAATAGAATATAAAGTATGGATATAAATTTCCTGAAACGATAAGTATTAGCTAGATTTGTAAAATACTAAACTTAGCTATCATCTCTTATCAAAATACACTGACTGCTATTGTCTTTTAGCTTGATAAAAATGTAAATTGAAAACCTTTGAAAAGTGAAAATATTATCATATTATTTTATTGTTAGGAATATAAAAGGTGGATATATTACTATCCAATATCAAATATGAAAAGCTTACGAATACGACAAAAGGTAGAAACAAATAGCCCCAAATTTTCTTATCATGTTACTTAAAAGCTTTGCAGCATTATTGTAATGCTATCATGCAATGCAATGCAGCACTCAATTGCAACTTTGTGCTGTAGTCTTCCCTTTTGGAAGAATTAATTTTGTTACCCATCAATTGGGTTCACTGAACCTGGACCATTTTCATCACATCAATCATACAACTCTAATTTGTTTAAATTTTAATTGCAACATTGTGTTGTTATACCCTACCTTAAGTGGTGATTTAACAAGAGCAAAATACATTGCACTTCTTTTCACATGCCACTCTCATTTTGTTCCATTAGCTTTGCAAAGGCTTGAGGAAAATCTTTTGCAAATCATTTTTTTTTTTTTGGGGTTCGTCTATTGTAGCATCGTCATGAGATGCCATTTCAAAATGATTATACCGACTAAAGTATCATTTTAAAATTTTGAGACATGTCGACATATGAGTCATTATGAGACGGACAAAATTTAAATTTGTATAATGGTAATATTGGAAGATTGTTAACCTTCTTGGTTATTATTTAAATATAATTACATCCATAAAAGAAGTCATGCTTTTTCTCATGATATAACTAGTAGATTGTAGTAAAAGTTTCTTATAACATTATTGCTTTAGTGATGGATATCAAGGGAGATAGTGAAGTGATCCTAAAGCTAGTTTAAGGCTATGTTATTAAAAGTTCTTTAGTTTTAGTGATTTTGTAATGAGATTTTAACTTCACAATATGTCATGTGGCTAGTTTTTGCTATGGGACGGCATTAGAGGATCTCACGCTTGTAGACATAATGATTTCTAGGCTACGATATAAGTGGTTTATTAGGGAACAATCCACTTGAAATTACTCACGATGAGAAATCATTTGATAGTTCATTTAGTATCTATGAAATCCCATGTAGACAGATGCAACTAATCCTTAACACTTGATGTTTGGTTCCATGAAAGGGTTCCATGTGTACCCTTGCTATTACTTTGTTGCTAATCTTATAATGATGAGGCATTAATTAGTAGAGGACTATAATCACTCATAGTATATAGAGGAATCGAAGATTATATCACATGATAAATTTGATTAATGATTAGTGCAATTCAATTTGTGCACAGTGAAAATCAATTGAGAAGCGTTCTCGAGTTGGTTTACCTTTCATGGGTTATGGCTATATTAATTAAGTTCAAATTGGACAAGACCTATTGGGACAAATATGGTCCAAGTGTTAGGGGCACATCATGATATAAGATGATAAAATAATTGTAAAATACCGAAAAAGGACGAATAACCATAAGGAAATTTTTCGAAATTTTAAAAATTTTCTGGAAATTTTTCGGAGCTCGTATGACGAGTTTAAGAGGGATTAAATATTGAGCCTCGAGAAAGCTTGTTTAGACTACCCCATTTAAACGAAGAAATGTTTGATTTTCTTTTTATTTCTCCTTTTCTTTTTCTTTCCTTCCTTCGTTTCCTCATGCGCGGCCGAGCCGTCCCCGACGCCGAACCCGTGCCCGTGGCCTAAGCCATCGACACCGTCCGTTCCCCTCCTAACCGGCACCGCACGCGACGGTTTCTCCTTCCTCGTGTATAAGGCAGTGGCCAAGGGAAGCCTCACGCCTCTCCATCTTCTCCCGACGTCGAGCAATGCCGAAGCCGTCGACCACTTGTGCCCTAGATCTGTCTTCCGCCGTCGCTGTGAGGCCTGCATCGATCATCACCGGAGTGACCGAATCTTCCATTCTCTTCGCCCGATGCACTTCGACGCCACTCCCCTTTCTCCGACAACAGCAGCCGATCTCACACCTCGGCGCTACCCAACCACTGAGTCTCCAATCCCCTCATCTGGAGTTCCACTAGTCGTGCCCTCTCTGAATCGCCGCCCCACACGAATCGATCTTCGATCAAGGGGAAGATCCGAGCCCTAGGTTTGCTGGATTGGGATGCGGTCGATTTTTCAGACGAGTACCTTCTTCTTCCGTGCTTTTGATCTCAACAGCAGTGAGACCTAGCCGGCGGAGAGGGAACCGATGGGTAAGTCCGCTGGTTTGGGTTCTAGATTCGTTGAGATTTGGTTTTTATTTCATTTGCGCTAACTAGGAGATGCCTGGCAGTAACATCATAATAGCTCAGGCCACAGATCTCGGGCAGCAGTCGCCTTCCGTTAGCCTTTTCCGACAGCTACTTTTCCTTGCACTGGATGTAGATCAATAATAGGAGCTGAGAGGTTGAGGTAATGGAAACTATTTTGTTGCTGGAATTGTAGGTTTTCAGATTACTCTTCCTTAGTTCAGTTGCTTACTTGTTTCTAGTAGCAATCAGTTCCCCGTGTTCCAGCACAAATATGGCTGTGAATTGAGGTAAGGAGTAAGGTAATGAAATGAATATTATTTATGTGTTGAATTAGGTATGAGGTAGACTTCATGATTAGTATAATTGATTTAGGTTTGGATTATTAATCTAATGGGTTGATTGGGGATTAGGTAACTAACCTTAATTAATCGTTGGATTTAATTTAGGTAGGTTGAGGTTTAGGGTTTAGGGTTTTTCCTTAAATTGTTCTTAAGGATTTTATTTAGCTATTCATTTGAGTTGTAGCTAAATAAAAATGTATATATATTGGTGACACAAGACTTTGACGCGAGACGAGCATCTCGACGTTGGATTTGGACTGGATTGGTCTTTCTATTTGAGGCGGTACCTTGACTTATCCATTTTGATATGTCATATTGATATGCTTAGTAATATTTAACAAATAGTAATATTTATATTCATTTTTTGTATCGGTATGTCATTATCTATTACCTGAGCATGCTGTATTTATTTCCTGTTGTTGCATTTATGTTCCTTTGATTATATATGACCTTAAGGTAATGACATACCATGCCTTATTATGTTCAGGACACTGATTTATTTTATCATACCTGACCGGTGTACCTAGATCATATTATTTGATCCATATATCTTTTGGTACACATTTTGGTAGAGATGGATAGGATTAGAATATTTCCATGCTTAGTGTCATACATCATCTCGCATGATTGCATGCTGTGCGATTGTTGGCTCAATTATTGTTGAGCACATCGCCGGTTACATGGATCTGCACACACAACCACTCATGGGTTAGTGATTTTTATCAGGTAGGGTGTGTTACAGTAGGTTGCTCTGTCAAGGGCTTCGTTGATCCACTCATGGGTAGTGTGACGTAGTGTGATAGCAGGACAGGGATCCCTCCTCTGGGCTGACTCAGGGAGATGAGAGCATTGAGCTCCCCCACTTATGATTTGGGGTAAGGAGGATAGGTGTACTCTGACAACATTCCTTCCACTCGGTCACTCAGGAGCAGTGATGGCAGAGTGCACGGTAGTCATAACCCTACCCACTCGGTCTCACCATCGTGTGTGAGATGGCTGACTGGCGTCAGCGGTGACCAGGACATGCCATTGGCATCATACGCATTGATGCTTTTATTGCTTGTGGTTGTGGCACTTATTTGCTGCATATTTGGTGGATGCATATGCTTGACATGCATACAGGATTTATATACCTCTTAGTCTATTATCCATACACTAGGTCCTGGTTAGTACAGATATTCCTGTTCCTTAACATTTTTCATATGATATGTATATCTAGGAGGCTGTACGCATATTTATTATTAGTTGTTATTTCTTACTATGCACGTCAGTAGTTGCCCGCTGAGGAGTTGACTCACCCCGTTGATATTACTATTTCAGGTTGAGGCTATCTGGAGGATTTTCAATCGCTAGTCCACCTTGTAGATTGCAAGGATGTTGTTTGGTCTTTTGGTTTTCTTGTTATACTATCTAGACTATGTTTTAGATTTGTTCTGGATTTGCTCTATGGATATTGTATGGTTTTTCCTTTATTTGTCGATGAAGTTTTATTTGGATATGTTCTGCTACATGCCTGCTTGGACGACAGAAGAGGTGAGTTGATTTTATTTACGTCGTTGTGATTTGAGTTTTATGGGTGTAGTTAAGTAGGATATAAGATTTGAGTTTTATAGGTGTAGTTGAGTAGGATATTTGAGATGATTTCCTTATCGTTGCTTTAGTTTGGTTTGTTTACTATTATACTGCGTGGGTGCTTGCATAATATATATATTTATTGTTCTCGGGCGTGTTGGCCGAGGTATATGTGGCCCTGAGGGCATTATAGGAAGTTTCATATTGTCACCCGTACAGGGATGATGCTACCGAAATTTTTTCTAGCAGAGACTACCTGGGGCGTGACAATATTTTTAGTATCAGAGCGAGGTTTCTGATGCTTGGTTTTTTGTATTTTTAGTTGTGGCGAGTCAAGTTTTTGTGTGTTGGATTTTCGAAATAATCTGATACCAATTTTTTTGGTATCAAAGCTAGGTTTGCGAGTCAAACTGGGTATTTTTGGATTTGTACGGATTTCCGTTATGTTCTTTTTTCGGAATTCCGTTTTGGATTTATACAAATTTCCATCGATTTTCTCGTACAGGATTCCGAGGTTATATATGGGGGTTGGACAGCGACAGAACATCTCCTGATGGCAAATAGGTATAAAGGTAATTTTATAATTTTGTTACTTGTAGTAATATCTGAGTTATAACTTAACAGATATGAGGAGATCTACATGTGTATCTGCGATGAGAGGTGGTGCTGGACGACCACGTAAGAGGACTTTGGAATCTCTGGCAACGGGCTTGCTAGAGATGCCTACTGGGGTTGAGTCTGTCGGTTAGGGACAGACTCATGATACTGCGGGCGCGTCGGGCTCTCAGACTCCGGTGACTTCGTTAGAAGTACCCACCCATACATTATGCACTGTACCACCCGCGGCAAACCCGATACCTCCACCAGCAGAGCTTGCGGAGTACCCGACACCACCGCCACCTGGACCTACCATGTACTCGGCACATGCGCCCCTAGTGGCTACAGTGTACCCAGCACTAGCACCAGCGATACCGGTTGCTCCATTTCCGGTACCACCACCTACCGTACCTCCAACCGCGACCACTCATATCGACCCTGCAGTACCACCAGTGGTACATGCTCCAGCTTATGCAGCAGCATCGGGAGTACCTCCCCCGGTCTATCCAGCGGTACTACCTATACCACCAGCTCTAGGGATTCCGCAAGTTCCTGCGTCAATCCCTACGCACTTCACTAATATTGTCGTGGCACAAGCCCGGATTCCAGCATTGGCAGAGTTAATGAAGAGTTGATTCACACTATTCTGAGGAGAGACTGATCCGAGTGTGACCCAGTCCTGGATTGAGACTATGGAGCGGACCTTCTTCTACATGGCTTGCTCCGAGTGGGAGAAAGCAGAGCTGGTTGCTTTCCATTTATAGGATGAGGCCGACACTTGGTGGGTTATGCAGCGTTCCATCATAGGCGAGCAGAACATCACCTGTGCCAAATTCAGAGAGGCTTTTGAGAGCTGCTACTTCCCACGGGCATATCAGATGACTCGCCGATAGGATTTTCTAAGTTTGCGACAAAACAATCGCTCGGTGACAGAGTACAATGCTGAGTTTAATCGGTTGGCCAGATTTTGTCCAGAACTAGTTACTGAGGACAGTTCCTGTATGCATCAGTTTATTCAGAGATTGGATGGACATCTGCAAGTAAAGCTTGCAGATTTTGGGAACTCATCTTACATAGAGACATTGGACCGAGCCCTTATGATTGAGTCAGCTCACCAGAGAGTGTATCGGGACAAGAAAAGGAAGCAGATAGGTCAGATATCAGGGCAGATCCAGCAGGCACAGGCGACCGGACAGCAACAGAGTGGTCGTAGTCGGCTAGGTCAGGGAATTTCTGGGGCATCTGGTCAGCCTCAGAAGGTGAGGCGGTCTTCATCAGGATGTTTCCGACCTCTTCAACAGACCCAAAAACAACCCGCCAATGACATCCACTACACCCGGTGTGGATCCAAAGAGCACACCACATCAGCCTGCACCCTGGGACAGTCAGTTTACTATTATTGCAAACTGTCCGAGCACCTGAGCCGAGATTGTTTGCTGAAGGCTCAGCATATTGCTTCCGGAGTTTCTGGTCATGGAGTTAAGGTCAGTTAGATAGGGACTCAACAAAGCGGGCACAGAGCCCAAACTTCACATCGTCAGCAGAGGATAGCTCCCCCTGCAGCAGCTGCATATGGAATGCATGGAAAGGAGCATCCCAGTGCCCTCATAGTACCACAGAGTTCTATCGTGGGATCTCCATATCAGCTGCAGCCTCAGCCCTTAGTCCATTATTGGCAGTCCCAACCTCTGGTTCAGTACCAGACGCAGCCACAACCACTGGTTCAGTACCAGACGCAGCCACAACCACTGGTTTAGTACCAGGCACAGTCACAGCCACCAGTATAGTATTAGTCGCAGTCCTCTGTTCCACCTCTGGCCCCATATCCAGCACTGCCTCAGTGGCCAGCTCCTGCTCAAATGTAACTACCGCTGGCAGCGCTACCACCTCCACCTCCGCCAGAGACTGGATGGATTCATGCGGTCACCAGAGAGGATGCGCAGCGGGCCGACGGATCCATTTTCCGCGGTACGATTTCCATTTATGCCTTATCTGCTGATATGCTGATAGATACTGGTAGCTCGCATTCTTTTATATCCCGTACCTTTATGAGGGAGATTGGTAGATTACCCATTTTTAGACCACAGTGACTGACCGTCTCTCTACCGTCGGGTGATACTTTGAACGTCACCCAGGAGGTCAGAGGTTGCCCATTAGATTTTGGCAACATGATACTTACGGTAGATCTTTTAGTACTGGAAATGGTCGAGTTTGATATTATTCTTGGCATGAATTAGCTGTCAGCATATCATGCCACTGTTGATTTCCAGACGAGGGTGGTCATATTCTGACCTCCGAACCAACCCTCGTGGGATTTCACTAGTATCAGAGACGACGGTATATCGACTATTTCAGCGATTCAAGCTCAGAAGCTGCTGTCGCATGGCTGTCAGGGTTTTCTGTTATCTTTGATTCATACTGAAGATGACAGTAGTTCTCAACTCTTTGACGTTCTAGTAGTCCGAGAGTATCCGGATATATTTCCAGAGGAGCTACTAGGTTTGCCTCCAAGAAGGCAAGTGGAGTTTGCTATTGAGTTGATTCCGGGAATCGCGCTGACATCGAAAGCTCCTTACCGTATGACCCAAAATAGTTGAATGAACTGAAGGTTTAACTCCAAGAGCTTTTAGACAGGGGATTTATACGCCCTAGTGCTTCTCCGTGGGGTTCTCCGGTATTATTTGTCAAGAAAAAGGATGGTACTCTGAGCTTGTGCATAGATTATAGACAGCTAAATGCAGTGACCGTCAGAAATAAGTACCCCTTACCTCGGATCAAGGATTTATTTGATTAGCTCAGAGATACATCAGTGTATTCTTAGATTGATCTGCGGTCCGGATACCATCAGTTGAGAGTCAAAGAATCTGATATTCAACAGACAACATTCCATACCAGATACGACTATTATGAGTTTTTGGTAATGCCATTTGGGCTTACCAATGCTCCAACGGTATTTATGGATTTGATGAACCGCGTTTTCCTGAAGTATCTTGATAAGTTTGTTATCATTTTCATCGATGACATATTGATCTACTCGCGTCCCGAGGAGGAACATGCATAGCATCATCGCACAGTCTTAGAGACTCTTTGACGACATCAGCTATATGCGAAGTTCAACAAGTGTGCCTTCTGGCTATCTTCAGTCGTTTTCTGGGTCATGTGGTCTCTAGCTGAGGTATTTCAATAGACCCTTAGAAGATTGAGGCTGTCACCAGCTGGGAGCAGCTGAAATCAGTACAGGAGATCCGTAATTTCTTGGGATTGGCAGGATATTACAGACGTTTTGTCAATGGGTTCTCCCGCATAGCTATGCCACTGACACGCCTGACCAAGAAAGGAGTGACGTTCATGTGGTCCGAGGCCTACGAGACCAGCTTCCAGGAGCTGAAGCAGAGATTATTGTCGACTCCGGTGTTGGTTTTGCCCGCCGGAGATGATGGATTCGTAATTTACACTGACACATCTCTTCAGGGTTTGGGCACTGTTCTGATGCAGCACGACAGAGTAGTCTCCTATACTTCTCGTCAGTTAAAGGACCATGAGAAGAACTACCCTGTACATGATATGGAGATAGCCGCCATCATCTTTGCTTTGAAGATTTAGCAGCATCATCTGTACGACATTACCTTTGAGATTCTCACGGATCATAAGAGTCTCAAATATATTTTTACCTAGAAGGAACTTAATCTCCGACAGAGATGGATGGATTTCCTGAAGGATTACAATTGTCCCATTAGCTATCACCCGGGGAAAGCTAATGTGGTTGCCGATGCACTCAGCAGGAAGTCCAGAGGGACTTTGGCTTGCCATCGAGCTTCAGTCACGGACTTGATTCAGGGTTTCTCCGAGTTGGGCCTTGAGGAGCAGGGACAGACAGAGAGAGTTGTTTTGGTTACTATGGTTACTCAGTCGTTGATCAGGACGAGGATCCGAGAGGCCCAGACCGGTGATCAGTATTTTCAGTTCATTGGCAGCCAGATAGCTTCTGGACAGCAGACAGGGTTCACCCTAGATGATGTGAGTATTATATATTTCCGAGGCTGATTATACATACCTCCATCTCATCCGGTCAGGGAGGAGTTACTTCAGGAGGCTCATCGCTCCCGATTTGCTATCCACCCAGGCGAGACCCGCATGTATCGGGATTTGAGGGTTCCTATTGGTGGAACGACATGAAGAAAGATATCACGAAATTCGTAGCTAGATGTCTTGTCTGCCAGCAGGTGAAGGCTGAGCACCAGAGACTTACCAGATTACTTCAGCGGATTCCTATTCCTGAGTGGAAATGGGAACACATTACCATGGATTTTGTGGTGGGTTTGCCTAGGACACGACGGGTCATGACGCGATTTGGGTAATCGTTGATCGATTAACCAAATCGGCACACTTCTTAGCGATCCGGAAGATTGATTTCCTGGATCGATTGGCAGATATGTATTGCCTAGAGATCATCAGATTACATGGTGTTCCTTTGAGTATTATTTTGGATAGGGGCCCTCGGTTCACGCCTCAATTCTGGCAGAGTCTGCAGGAGGCATTGAGCACTCAACTCCGTTTCAGTACAGCTTTCCATCCACAGACTGATGGACAGTCAGAGCGGACCATTTAGACTCTAGAGGACTTACTGAGGTCTTGTGTATTAGATTTTGGAGGCAGTTGGGAGGACCATTTACCATTGGAAGAGTTCGCCTACAATAACAACTTTCATTCGGCTATCCAGATGGCACCGTTTGAAGCGTTGTATAGTAGGTCTTGTCGGACACCCACCCTCTGGGAGGAGGTTGGAGAGACCCAGCTGTTAGGGCCTCATAGAGCTCAGCAGGAGGTAGAGTTGGTCCATACTATCAGATGGAGGATGTCAGAGGTGCAGAACTGCCAGAAGAGTTATGTGGATCGGAGACGGAGACCCCTGGAGTTCTCTATTGGCGACCATGTTTTTCTGCGAGTCTCACCCACGAAAGGGGTGAAGAGATTTGACTTCAGAGGTAAGCTAGCTCTGCGATACATTGGACCTTTCCAGATATTGGAGAGGATTGGAGCTGTAGCTTATCGTCTGACACTACCACCGTCCCTGGCAGGCGTTCACGACATATTCCATGTGTCTATCCTGAGGAGATATATATCCGACCCGACACATGTACTGACAGATATATCAGTTCCTATTCAGTCCGACGTTACCTACGAGGAGGTTCTGGTATGGATTCTGGACTAGAAAGAGCCTCAAGTGTGGAACAAGACTATCCGACTAGTTAAAGTCGGTTGGCAACATCATTTTGACGAGGAGGCTACCTGAGAGCTCGAGGATACGATTCGAGCTCGATACCCCTATCTTTTCACTTAAGGTATGTGGGTTAATTTTCCATTCAAAATTTATACTATATATCTATTGTTAGTACTTGCTGATGGTAGATAACAAAATTTGGTGATCAAATTTTTATTAGTAGGGGAGAATGTAAAATACCAAAAAAGGGCGAATAACCATAAGGGAATTTTCTAAAATTTTTAGATTTTTTTGGAAATTTTCGGAGCTCGTATGACGAGTTTAAGGGGGATCAAATATTGGGCCCCGGGAAAGCCTATTTAGGTTACCCCATTTAAACGAGGAAATGTTTGATTTTCTTTTTATTTCTCTTTTTTCTTTCTTTTTCTTTCCTTCTTTTCCTCACACGCGCCCGAGCCGTCCCCGACGCCGAACCCGTGCCCGTGCCCTAAGCCATTAACGCTGTCCGTTCCCTTCCTAACCGATGCCACATGCGACGGTTTCTCCTTCCTCGTGTATAAGGCAGTGGCCAAGGGAAGCCTCACGCCTCTCCATCTTATCCCGACGCCGAGCAGTGCTGAAGCCGTCGTTCGCTTGTGACCTATATCTGTCTTTCGCCGCCGCTGTAAGGCCTGCACCGACCATCACCGGAGTGACCGAATCTTCCATTCTCTTCGCCCGACGCACTCCGACGCCACTCCCCTTTCTCCGACAACAGCAGCCGATCTCACACCTCGACACTGTCCAACCTGCCGAGCCTCCAATCCTCGCATCTGGAGTTCCACCAGTCGTACCCTCTCTGAATCGTTGCCCCCGCACGAATTGATCTTCTATCAAGGGGAAGATCCGAGCCCTTGATTTGCTGGATTGGGCTGCGGTCGATTTTCTAGACGAGTACCTTCTTCTTCCGTGCTTTTGATCTCAATAGCAGTGAGACCTAGCTGCCGGAGAGGGAACCGATGGGTAAGTCCGCTGGTTTGGGTTCTAGATTCGTTGAGATTTGGTTTTTATTACATTTGCGCTAACTAGGAGATGCCTGGCAGTAACGTCATAATAGCTCAGGCCACAGATCTCGGGCAGCAGTCACCTTCCGTTAGCCTTTTCCGGTAGCTACTTTTCCTTGCACTGGCTGCAGATCAATAATAGGAGATGAGAGGTTGAGGTAATGGAAACTATTTTGTTGCTGGAATTATAGGTTTTCAGATTACTCTTCCTTAGTTCAGTTGCTTACTTGTTTCTAGTAGCAATCAGTTCCTCGTGTTCCAGCACAAATATGGCTGTGAATTGAGGTAAGGAGTAGGGTAATGAAATGAATATTATTTATGTGTTGAATTAGGTATGAGGTAGACTTCATGATTAGTATAATTGATTTATGTTTGGATTATTAATCTAATGGGTTGATTGGGGATTAGGTAACTAACCCTAATTAACCGTTGGATTTAATTTAGGTAGGTTGAGGTTTATGGTTTAGGGATTTTCCCTAAATTGTTCTTAAGGATTTTATTTAGCTATTCATTTGAGTCGTAGGTAAATAAAAATGTATATATATTGGTGACACAAGACTTTGACGCGAGACGAGCATCTCGACGTCGGATTTGGACTGGATTGGACTTTCTATTTTAAGTGGGTACCTTGACTTATCTATTTTGATATGCCATATTGACATGCTTAGTAATATTTAACGAATAGTAATATTTATGTTCATTTTTGCATTAGTATGTCATTATCTATTACCTGAGCATGCTATATTTATTTTCTGCTATTGCATTCATGTTCCTTTGATTATATATGACCTTAAGGTAATGACATACCATGCCTTATTATGTTCAGGACACTGATTTATTTTACCATACATGACCGGTGTACTTACATCATATTATTTGATCCATATATCTTTTGGTACACATTTTGGTAGAGATGGATAAGATTAGGATATTTCCATGCTTAGTGTCATGCATCATCTCGCATGATTGCATGTTGTGCGATTGTTGGCTCCATTATTGTTGAGCGCATCGCAGGTTACATGGATCTACACACACAACCACTCATGGGTTAGTGATTTTTATCAGGTAGGGTGTGTTGCAGCAGGTTGCTCTGTCAAGGGCTCCATTGGTCCACTCATGGGTAGTGTGACGCAGCGTGGTAGCATGATAGGGATCCCTCCTTTGGACTGGCTCAGGGAGATGAGAGCATTGAGCTCCCCCACTTATGATTTGGGGTAAGGAGGATAGATAGATGTATTCCGACAGCATCCCGTCCACTCGGTCACTCAAGAGCAATGATGGTAGAGCGCACGGTTATCACAACCTTACCCACTCGGTCTCACCATCGTGTGTGAGATGGATGACTGGCGTCAGGGGTGACCAGGATATGTCATTGGTATCATGCGCATTGATGCATTTATTGCTTGTGGTTGCTGCACTTATTTGCTGCATATTTGGTGGATGCATATGCTTGACATGCATACAGGATTTCTATACATCTCGGTCTATTATCCATACACCAGGTCCTGGTTAGTACAGATATTCCTGTTCCTTACAGTTTAACATTTTTCATATGATATGTATATCTAGGAGACTGTACGCATATTTATTATTAGTTGTTATTTCTTACTATGCATGTCAGTAGTTACCCACTGAGGAGTTGACTCACCCCGTTGATATTACTATTTCAGGTTGAGGCTGTCTGGAGGATTTCCAGTCGCTAGTCCCTCCTACAGATTTCAAGGATGTTGTTTGGTCTTTTGGTTTTCTTATTATACTATCCAGACTATGTTTTAGACTTGTTCTAGATTTGCTCTATAGATATTGTATGGTTTTACTTTATTTGTTTATGGGGTTTTATTTGGATATGTTCTGCTACATGCCTGCTTGGACGGTAGAAGAGGTGAGTTGATTTTATTTACGTCATTGTGATTTGAGTTTTATGAGTGTAGTTGAGTAGGATATTTGAGATGATTTCCTTATCGTTACTTTAGTTTGGTTTGTTTACTATTATACTGCGTGGGTGCTTGCATAATATATATATATATATATATATATATATATATATATATATATATATATATATATATATATATATATATATATATATATATATATATATATATATATATATATATATATATATATATATATATATATATATATATATATATATATATATTGTTCCGGCCGTGTTGGCCGAGGTATATGTGGCCCTGAGGGCATTGTAGGAAGTTTCATATTATCACCCATACAGGGGAGATGCTGCCGAAATTTCTTCTGGCAGAGACTACCTAGGGTGTGACAATAATTGCATTGCACAATAATCATTCTATGATGTGCTTTTGAGGATACTTTCACTTTCGAGGTAGGGAGTAGTTTTGATATCTTGCAAGAGGCCAATATGGACTTTTGTTCCTAAACCAATGAAGAAGGTCTTCATCCAGGATGAAAGTGTTTTGTTGTCACACACACTAAGATCAAACACTTGACATATAATTTCTTATAACCATGAGAGAAGAGACATTTAACTATTAGTTGTCTCAACTCATAAATTAGATAATTAAAGAAGTTAATTATGTTAATTAATGTTGGGTTAACTTGGGGCATTTTTGAAATGTTAATTTGGAGAGTCTTGTTACAAAATTAAAGGTTAATTTGTATGGATGGATTTAGAGGTTAAATTGAAAATTAATCAAAGATTAATTTAATTTTAATTTGGACCAAATTTAAAAAATTATGTGGATATGTGATGTGTGTGATTCATACCTATATTTTTTTTAATCATATTTTATAGGCATTTATTATATTATAGGAGTATATTTAGATAAACTTCTAGTATTTGTATTCATTTCATGATTTTAATTTAGATGTTAGGTGAAGATTTTAGTGTTTAGACCACATTATGTTGGTGCAAGGAGCACTAGACGATCAAACCTAAGTTTTGATAATGACAAAGGGTTCTAAGTTAAGTGTTATTATTATTCTAACAAGTTAAATTGAGTGTGTAAGAAAGTCCTAAGTGATCTTAGGCAAAGGGAAAATCCTACCTACGGTTAGACAACGAAGTCCTGATCTGGAGGACTAGACAAAATTTTGGCAGATCAAGGACATTGGGCAAAATCCTAGAGTCGAGGATGCTAGGTAAAAGTCCTGGGGGTTGCGGACACCAGGCGGAAGACTAGACATGTCAGACATCGGGCGTCTAGCATGAAGTCCTGATATCTCAGGCCCTGAGCCAAAGTTCAGATGGTCTAGAGGACCGGTCTAGCAAAAGGTAATCTCTCCTGAGAGGAGTAGGTAAGGATGCGTTCCTCGAAGAGGGAACAGTAGACGTTGATCTGACTTAGAGTTTCCACGAAACTCAAAGTCAAGATCGGACAGTGTAGAGGCTATCAAATTCATACTTTATATATATTGTTTATTGCCTAGACTAACTCTTTTTTTACAGAAAGTGATGTGCTGGAGGTGATCTGGGCACTTGGAGCTGCTCTGGGTGCTCGGGCGCCCGGAGGTGATCCAACGCTTGGAGGTAATCTGGGTGTTCGGAGGCTGCTCTGGGTGCCCGGGCAAGCTTCAGTGAAGCAACAGCTCGGGCATCCTGGTGGTCTGGGTGCCTGGACGGCCAAAATTTGATTGACACATTGAGCTGGAGCGTGACAACTGGCCTACCCATGTCAACGGTTTAGGCGCCCAGAGAGGGTCCAAACGTTCAGACGTGGATAAACTTCAAGGATGAAGTTTCAATGAGAGCTCATTACGTTAGCACAGTCCAAGCACTCGGGAGGGGATCCAGGCGCCGGGAAGGGGCTATAAAAAGAGGATTCGACCAGCAGCTTCAACACATCATTCCAATCATCTTCCACTCTTGCACGCTGCTTAGAAAAATGCTTTTATGCCACCTAAACGCTGCTCCGACGACCGAAGGCTTGATTCTTCAAATATGTAGATCGTCCGTACATTTAATTTATTTTAGTTCTTCAAAAGTTATAAATCTTTACTTGTATTATTTTGAGCTGATAGTTATTTCCCATTGAAAGCACTCAACGAGTACGACCGCGCCTTGGAATAGGAGTCGTCACATGCTCTGAACCAAGTAAATCTTTGTCTTATTAGCGTTGTGTTTTCTTTTCTTTATTTCATTGCCGCTTATCTCTCAAAAGTTTTCAAATGAACATGAAAGCCATGAGCGCTATTCAGCCCCTTATAGTGCAATGCTCCTATAATTGGTATCAAAGTAGGGCCGCTTCGAATCGGTGAAACCACCGTTCAAGTAATTTTTTATGGATTGTTTTTAAATTTTGAGAATCGATCAGAGTCGATTGGAATTGGTACGATTACCCCTTCCGACAATTTTTTTTGCATTCGAGTTTTTTGTTTCTCGAGGTTGGTGCAACACCACTCGAGTTCTTTAGTTTTTCATAATCTCTTTATACTACACTGATAATCCAAAACTAAGTCTTGGGACAAGTCTCTGTTGGTGATCTTGTGGCCTGCTAGAAGGGGAGTTGAATAGCTAAGTCAGCCCCAAGTCGATTACTTCTCTACAAGAAGGTTAGTGCGTAGCGGAATATACTAAAACAACAAAAACAATAAAGAAATAACACAAACGCTAACAAGATCGATGTAACATGGTTTGGAGATTGCTTGCTCCTACTCCACATCTTGTCCTTGAGGTAGACGATCCCTTAATCTTTCTGTGGACTAGTCCTCGACAATCTCCGGCTAGAGCTTTCTCTTTCTCAATGGCGCAAACCTCTCACAATGCTCTCTTTCTCTTTACAAGATGAAGTTTAGGTTGTGGAGGAAGAGAGTAGGCTTTGGAAGCTTGGAGGCAAAGACTAGGAGAGTTTCAATCAAAACCAATAACCTCCTTTAATGCCCCAAGCTTCCTATAAATAAGAGGAGAGAGTTGAAAAACAAATCAACTCATCAACTCATCTCGACACTAGTCGACTGGTCCATGCACCAGTCTACTGATGTAGCAGTTGGACACAGCCAACGACACTCTGTAGAATCCACGATCCTACCAATGACCATATACCAGTCGACTGGTGTCAACACCAGTCGACTGATCTTCACAGCCAACGAGCATATAACATTTCTGTGCTCTTGTGAATTTGGACCAGTCGATTGATACCTTACATTCACTCACACTCATCCTTTCTGGAGTCGCCCTTGAAGTCCTCTTCCTCGGCCTTCGTCCCTCAGATGCACCTGAGCCCGTAGCTCCTTTCCGTACCATCCTTCACATTGCCTTGAAGTCTGCTTCCTTCAGCTCTACTCCATTACTCCTCGTTTGGAAATCCCTCGGATATCTTCCACACCATCCTTTACCGACTCAAGGATCTAAGCCTTTGGATGAGCTTTTGCTCATGTGTGTTCACTAAGTCCTGCAAGACTCAAACACATATCAAACCAATATGAAAGCCTAACTTATACTCTTTGACACACACATCAAAATCATGATCATACTGATCAAACCTAGGTCGATTGCACCAACAATCTCCTTATTTTATTGCGTGCAAGACTTTTTTTTTAAAATGACATACCAAGAAGGCTATAGCATCGTATGCCCACCACTATTCTCCGGCGAAGATTTCAATTACTAGAAGAGTCGAATGAAGTACCACCTGAAAACTCAAGTCGAAATGTGGATCATCCAAACTAGCTTCTCACTTCCACTCGACGACATCGAAAAACTAGTATTATGTGAAAACTAGGACCAATGCATAATGAAGAAGATATAAGCCATGCAAAGTTAACCTAGATAATGTGACTTAACCAAAGAAGAGTCGAATTGGGATGGCCCCTTCAACGATGCCAAAGATTTATGGAAAAAGCTAATCGAGCTGCACAAGGGTACCTCTGACACTAAGGTAAGAAAATGGGACTTAATTTTAAACAAATTATATAATATAAAAATACAGGACGTAGAGATGGTGAGACAACTACACACACACATCCAAGACCTTCTCAACAATCTCCACGCAATTGATCAGAAGGTGAAAAATTGTGACATTATAAGTTATGCCCTTAACGCTTTTCCAAGGAAAACTTTGTAGGCATCCATGGTGGATGCTTACAAAGTTTTTAAGGATCTCTCTTTAATTAGGTTAGATGAACTGTTTTCTGAATTTAAACTTCATGAATAGAATAATGCACTTTTGGTTGAGAAAGGTATTGCGTTTGATATAGTGATGAAGAGGGCCCCCACCAAAGATAGGCTAAAGTAGGGGGAGATCGACTGACGTGGAAGCCAAAGTTAAGTAAAGAGTCAAAGCTGACTGAGCGGGCGAGTTATGGCAAAGTGAACTGAGATGTTCGAGTAGACGAGTAAGGACAAATGGATAACTCGAGGTTAAGAGACAAACAAGTAGCACATTCCCCAGTCGCCGTCCCTGCTGAGCGGGAGGCATGTGTTGGTTGCTACTCGGAATACTGTTCTAGTTCCCCTGTACAAAAATTTGTACAAGCATAGAACTATCCTAGCTACCCATGTGCTCTACTGAAGTTAAATTTGGATTGCAAACAATGCTTAATATTATTAATCCAAATTATCCTTCAGAAGTTAAACTTGGATTGGAAACGATACTTAACATTTTTACTCCAAGTTTAACAGATGTGTTCTTCATAAGTTAAACCATATTACAGAAGTTAATTAAATATCTATTTCAAAGATCGGCTTCTAGGTTAAACATGGCGAGACACTAGACCTTCTTGGGTATGGGATCATCCACCACTTCCTAGACAAAGCCTTTCAAAGAAATCGGATATTTAACTTCTTACAGTAAACTAGGTTTAACTACAGAGACCTTAATAGAAGCACAATATCAAAATATAAAATTGAAACACAAAATCGATAACAAAAATGATAGCCTAAAATCGATAGCCTGTTGTGTTTGGTTTTTCAAGATCTATACAAAGAAGATGAACTAATTATGATGTGGAAACAAATAACTAGTTATACCTTTCTTAGTAGCTTATAGACCTCTTGATCTTCTGTTGTATTCCTCTCCTCCTCTTGGACGTCGTGTGGGCGACGATCTACCAAGATGAAATCCACCCAAGCTTCTTCCTTTGCTTCCAAGTTTCGGCCACCAACTAACCTCCAAGGGATGCTAGACAAGAGAGCTTCCTTCTCTTCTTATTCTCCTTCAAGCAACCGACCAACAAGAGAAACCCAAGCTTGATGCCATAGGCCTCCAAGAAAGAAAACAATAGGAGAAGAGAGAAGGAAGAGGGCCGACCACCAAGGGAATAGAAGAGATGAGTTTCGGCCAGAATAGAGAGGATGCAAGGCTTAAGTTGTTCTCAATGAGGAACCTTCTCCCTCTCTTTTATAATCCTTGGTGAATCCAAAAAAGGAAAGTTTTAAAACAAAAAATTAAAACTTCCTTTTATTCCTTTACATGGCCGGCCACATCATGTCCAAACAAGGAAAGATTTTAAATAAAAATTAAAATCTCTCTTTTAAAATCCCTTTTGTGGTTAGCTATAAAAGGTATGTTTTATAAAATTAAAATCTTATCTTTTAAATCCTTTTGTGGATGCATATAAAATAAAAGATTTAAAATAAAACTCCTTTTATATCATAGTTACAAAAAGGAAAGTTTAAAATTAAAATCTTTCTTTTAAACATTATAGATAACTACAAATAAGAAGAGATTTCAAATATTTCTTTTAATCCTTTGTAGAAAGGTATAAAAGGAAAGATTTTAAAATTTAAAACTCTCTTTTAAAACCATGTAGAAAACATCATAAAAGGAAAGTTTTTAACAAAATAAAAGCTCCCTTTTATTTCCTTTTCTCTTCTTATATGACCGACCCCTTGCTTGGGTACCAAGCAAGGCTTAGCCGACCCTAGCTTGAGCTCCAAGCTTGGATTGGCCGACCCCTTGCTTGGGCTCCAAGAAAGGATGTGACCGACCCTTAAACTTGGTTAAGAAGCTGGGTTTTGGGTAGATATAAGGCTTTATAAATAAGAGGCTACTACAGAGACCGAGAGGAGGAATTGGTTTTGGTCTCCCGATGAGCTTGAGCTTCCCGTGTTCGCCCCGAACACCCAACTCAAGTTTACCAATAATAACTCATACCACTAAAGAGTTATTATTGCACTACCGTACCAATCCCATATTATAATATGTGCTCCTTCTTATCATGTTTTGTTAGTCTCCCTGTGTTTAAGATATCGAATGCCCACTAATTAAATGAGTTACTGACAACTCACTTAATTAATATTTAGCTCCAAGAGTAGTACCACTCAGCCTTATTGTCATGTCAAACTAAGTCCACCTGTAGGGTTTACATGATAATCCTTAAGAGCTCCTCAAGGGGACATCATCAACCTAGATCACTAAGACACAGTTGTTGGAGTGTATACTTAAAAGTTTAGCTTTTGTACACATTTATTTTGAAATAAAGAATCACATTGGTCAAATATTTACATTTATTTGTTAAATGTAATTGTTCAATTAATTTATATAGAAGATAACATGGAGTGTGGAGTCACACTTAGAAGATCATGTTGTCGGTTCTCTATAAATTATAAATTGTTGCTCACGACTAAGATGGAAAGGAACAAACCATCAGAATAGACGTAGTGTAATTAAGTATTAGTTTATCTTGACTAATAAATTACACTGATACACTTTAAGTGTATTGAGTAGGATCATTTAGGTAAGTTCTTTTTGTACTGACTTAGTAAAAGAACTAGACCTTAGTTATTATGGAAGTGTGTGCTCTTAATCCTAATATAATAACAAGCATGTATATTTAATATTTATTTCTTTGACTTATCAAAGGGTGAGGGTTAGCTCGATAAATCAATATGCCCGATAAGTTGGGAAATGATATTACTTATAGTATGTGTTGTTGATTATAGAAGGAATCTGTGTCCTAGTTATCTAGGTTGAGAATGTCCCCAAGAGGAGCTCATAAGGATTGCCATGTTAAACCCTGCAGGTGGACCTAGTCCAACATGACAATAAAGTTGAGTGGTACTACTCTTGGAGCTAGATATTAATTAAATGAGTTATCAGTAACTCACTTAATTAGTGGACATTCGTAATCTTAAACACAGGGAGACTAACACACTCATGATAAGAAGGAGCCCATAATATAATTTGGGATTGGTGCGGTAGTGCGGTAATAACTCTCTAGTTGAATGAGTTATTATCGATGAACTTGAGTTGTGTGTTTGGGGCGAGCACGAGATACTCAAGCTCATCGGAAGGCCAAAACCAATTTCTCCTCTAGGTCCCTGTTGTAGCTTCAATAAAGCCTCAAGTCCATCCAAAGAAAAGCCTATCTTGGTGTCCAAGAAGGGGCCGGTTCATTGCTTGGTGACCAAGCAATGACCGGCCACATATTCTCTAGAAGTGGCCGGCCCTTGCCTTGGGCAAGGGGACCGGCCACAATATTTAAATTAGGAAGGTTATTTTTGAATTTTTAAATTTCCTCAGATATTTACAATTTGTAAAAAGAGAGATTTTAAAAATTTATAAAATTTTCCTAATTTAAATTAGGCCACAAGGTTTTAAAAGAGAGTTGTAAAATTTATAAAACTTTCTTTTAAAAAGAAATAATATTAGAGATGTTTTAAATTTTAAAAAGTTGGTTTTAAATTTTAAAACTTTCCTTTTAATATCCACATTAGAAAAAAAGAGGGTTTGTAAAATTTTATTAGAAGTTTTCTTCTTTTAAAATTTTATAAAATTTTTTTTCTTTCTTTCCCTTTTAATAAGTGGCCGGCCACCTTGCTTGGTGCCCAAGCAAGGGGCCGGTCAAATAATTAAACATCAACAAATAGTTGTTTAATTAATAAATCAATCTAGGATTGATTAATTAAAAGGAAAGAAAAAGAAAAAAATTAAAAGAAAATAGGAATGAGTCTAATTTTTTATAAAACTCTTTCCATAATTTTTCGTTGGGAAACTAATATAAAAAGGGGGGAAGGGGAGGCCTTGAAAAATAGAACAATTGATATTGTGTTGTTGGAGATCATCAAGTGGCCGACCCCTCTCCCTCTCTTCCCTTTGCTCTCTTTTGCTCCTTTGTGGTGGTGGTGCCCGAATTCTAGAGAAGGAGGAGAAGCTTTCCGGGTGGTGTTCATCTTGGAGGATCGTCGCCCACACGACGTCCAAGAGGAGGAGAGGGATACGACAGAAGATCTCGAGGTTTTTAGCATACAAGGAAGAGGTATAACTAGTATTTAATTTCCGCATCATACTAGTTAATTTTTCTTTAAATAAATACCAAATATAAGAGGAATTCGATTCTTGTTTTTCGAATTTAATTTTGATGTTGTGTTCTTTTTCTTTTTCCCTTGTGATTTGATTATTCCTTTTGGTTAACCTAGAGTTATATAAGGAAATTAAATATTAACTTTCCTTAAAAGGCTTTGTCTAGTCGGTGGTGGTTGCTCCCATATCCAAGAAAGCCAAGTGCCTCGCCATGCAGTACTGGAAGCCAATTTTAGAAACTAATATTTAATTGAATTTATAACCCAGGTGATTTGGATCAAACGTGTTAAGTTCCGCAGGAGATCC
Organism: Zingiber officinale; assembly: GCF_018446385.1. NCBI lineage: Eukaryota > Viridiplantae > Streptophyta > Magnoliopsida > Zingiberales > Zingiberaceae > Zingiber > Zingiber officinale. The sequence continues at coordinate 56,692,475 of NC_055986.1, forward strand.
AAATCTAAACCTAAAAGAACATATAAGTTAAACTTGGAATCAAACGTGTTAAGTTCCGCAGGAGATACAAGTTTAACTTAAAATAACACATGGTAGCTAGGAAAGGTTCAGATCACGTACAAAATTTTTGTATAGTGGAGCCATTGGGTTTTCCGAGTAGCAACCAACAACAGTTTCATTCTATAATCAACAACACACCATATAAATAATATCATTTCCTAACTTATCGGGCCTATTGATTTAACGAACTAAATCTCACCCATTGATAAATTAAAGAAATAAATATTAAGTAAAGGTGCTTGTTATTATATCTTGATTAAGAGTATGTACATCCATAATAACAGAGGTCCTGTTCTTTTTTACAGTCAGTATAAAAAGAATAACCTTAAATGGTCCTGCTCAATACACTCAAAGTGTACTAATGTAATTTTATAGTCAAGATAAACTTATACCAAATTACACTATAACCATTCTAATGGTTTGTCCCATTCCATCTTGGTTGTGAGCAACTATCTATAATTTATAAATAACTGATAACATGATCTTCTGTGTGACACCACACACTATGTTATCTTCAATATAAATTAAATGAACAACTACATTTAGTATATAAATATAGACATTTGACCAATGTGATTCTTATTTCAAAATAAATGTTTATACAAAAGCTAGACTTTTAATATACATTCTAACAATCCCCCACTTATACTAAAAGACTATGCTGCCATATATACTGCCATACATCTGATTTCCATCCTCTCAACATGCCCATCAAAAGCTTTCGCTGGAAAGACCTTAGTGAAAGGATCTTCCAAGTTATCATCTGATGCAATCTTGGCGACAACAACTTCTCTTTGTTTTATGATGTCTCGTATCAGGTGGTACTTGCGCTCAATGTGTTTACTCGCCTTATGGGCTCGTGGTTCCTTCGAGTTTGCTACTGCACCACTATTATCACAATAAATTGTGATGATTTTGGGAAAACCAAGAATCATATCTAAGTCCATCATGAAGTTCCTCGTGGTTCCTTCGAGTTTGCTACTGCACCACTATTATCACAATAAATTGTGATGATTTTGGGAAAACCAAAAATCATATCTAAGTCCATCATGAAGTTCTTGAGCTATACAACTTCTTTGGCTGCCTTAGAGGCTACTACATACTCAGCTTCCATGGAGGAGTTTGAAACACATTTTTACTTAACACTCCTCCATGCTATGACTCCACCTCCTAAAGTAAACACATAACCTGAGGTAGACTTACTATTGTCCCTATCTGATTGGAAGTCAGAATCCGTGTAACCCATAGGGAGCAAATCATCTGCTTGGTAAACCAGCATATAATCTCTAGTCCTTCTCAAGTACTTTAATATATATTTTATGGCAGTCCAATGTCCCTGTCCAGGATTACTTTGATATCTGCTAACCATGTCCACGGCAAAACAGATATCCGGTCTCGTGCATAACATTGCATACATTAGGCTTCCTACAGCTGAAGCATAAGGAACTGCCTTCATTTCCTCTATCTCTTTTGATGTCTTAGGAGACATCTCTTTAGATAAAGATACTCCATGCCGAAAAGGTAGAAAACCTTTCTTGGAGTTTTGCATGTTAAAATGAGCTAGGATAGTATTGATATATGAAGCTTAGGATAAGCACAACATTCTTTTCTTGCGATCCCTTATTACTTTGATCCCAAAAATATTTATGCATTCTCCCAAGTCCTTCATATCGAATTGCTTCAACAACCATACCCTTACTTCTGACAACACTTTGACATTGTTTCCAATTAACAAAATGTCATCTACGTATAGTACAAGAAATACCACCACATTTCCGTCACACTTCTTATATACACAAGACTCATCTGGACACTGAATAAATCCATAAGACTGGATTATTTCATTAAACTGGATGTTCCAAGATCTTGAAGCTTGCTTCAGTCCATAAATAGACCGATTGAGCTTACATATAAGATGCTCTTTGCCCTTTGCAATAAACCCCTCTGGTTGCTTCATATGGATGTTTTCTTCAAGACTTCCATTAAAGAAAGCTATCTTGACATCCATTTATTGGGGTTTAATCAAAGTCCCACATTGGAAAGATTTGGTAAAGATCATGGGGTTAAAAGGATGCAAGATATCTCCATTGGAATGAGGTATTTTGGGTAGAGTCCAAGAGCAAAGCCATGAGGGTCTTGACCCAAAGTGGACAATATCTTACCATTCTAGAGATATGTGGACATCCTTTGGGCACAACAATTGGTATCAGAGCTAGGGTTTGCCTCTGTGTGTTTTGGTATTCAATTAGATTATTCACATGTCATACATAATTTAGACAGGATAATAGTAGGATGCGCTAACTTTGTGGTTGCAGGATCCAACTATTATGACTTATAGATATTGTGTGTGATTTGACCCTTGGATATATCAAGGGCATTTTATTGTGTGTGCATGATTGTAATATTAAATACAGCAGAAGCTGTATTAGTTATTAGGATTTAACATTTTTTTCGATCTAGATTACATGTACATTCCTTTATGGAATATAGAATCGATATATGTAAAATTCTATTTTTGTCACAGATCGTATCCTTGCGAGGCGTGGTGCTATTGGAGGACCAGAGGCGCAGCGGAAAAGGAAGCTCGATGGACCCGACGACATGATCCCTAGGGATGGCAGCACGTGAAGGACAGTGATGGAAAAGGACATAAAAGTTGGAAAATCAATTTCCATATTTATTGCTTTTATTTACTGTGATGTGTGTGTGCATGTGATGTATGCTTGCATAGTTAAAATTTCTCACCTTAAATAACTAAGTGGGAGAGGGATTTTTAGATAAATTCCACGGTCTCCATTACTGATTTGTAAGTGATGTAACAAACTTGCATGTTGGCTCTGAGTGCCTTCCTCCCCATCGGATGAGTTTGTTTACAGATCACTAGATCAAACTTCCATTTTGGATGGTTATAGGAAATTAATTAAGAGCATGTGATCTTCCCTATCGGAAGGGGCATAATCTTATTTAATGGATTAAGTATCAAGTAATGGTATACACTTAGACACATTTAATAGTGTAGGTGCAGCGGGGACCGGCAAGAGGGGGGTGAATTGCCTGCAAATAAAACTTACCCTCCTCAAAGCTTTTCAACTCTAAAATAAAGCAAAACTAAATAGAAAGAGAACTGAAGACAGAATTTTAACTTGGTTACAACCAAGAGGGTTGTTATTCCAGGGCGATGGAAAGCGCAATAAGAAACTCCTTCTTTGAAGGCGGAGAAGCCTTTTACACTTTGACAGCACAATAGTTGCTAAGAGAATGAGATTACAAGAGTTGAGTTTCGCTCGAGATCGTTGTACTTTAAAGTTGCCCGAGACCCTTCTTTATATAGGGGTTCTAGAGCTTATCGGATGACCTGATCTTCGGGATCAAGTTTTGACTCGAGAGGGATCGGTCGACCGATCCCCAAGTTCGGTCAACCGAACCTGCTGTACCTGCCCAGCTTTCCGTCCAGGTGCAGTCTCTATGGATCGAGCTCAGGTTCGGTCGACCGATCCTTGTGTTCGGTCGACCGATCGACCAACGATCTTCCTCTGTGCTGGTCCAATGAAAACGCTCGACTCAGTCTCTGGATAAACTTGGGTTCGGTCGACCGATCACTTCACCGCTGGCAGATGTGTTGCTGACGTGTCACCAACGGCTGGCTTCGGTTAATGAAGGGTTCGGTCGACCGATCAATAGGTTCGGTCGACCGAACCGTTGACAAGTCAACTTCCAGTGGAAGTTGACTTGCTCCGGTTCGGCTCCTTGGGTGATTGCGGCCATCCGGAATAGAGCTCACCTGAACCCAGTTCCCGGCCTTCTCCTCGAGCAGGCTTCTGTCCGGCTTCTCGTCCCTCGAACGCCGTGCACGTTCATCTCGCTCCACCGGAGTACTCTTCCGCAGCTCTCTCGTCCTTCGGACGCACTGAGCCCATCGGCTCCCTTCCCGTACCGTCCTTCTAGCTAGTTGCGTCTTCTGCTCGACTTCCTGCGCTCCTAAGTTCCTGCACATTCAGACAAAACGTAGGACCTAACTAACTTGGTTGATCACATCAAAACTACCACGGGGTTCAACAATCTCCCCCTTTTTGATGTGCATCAACCCAAGTTCAAGTTAGGGTAAAACAGACACAAAAAAGTAATTTTGAAGAAAATTACTAAACTAGCATTTTAAGCATAAGATTTACAATAAATAAAATTGCAACAGTATTTAGAAAAATATTAAAATATAAACTTTTAATTTTCCTAACTCCCCCTAAACTTGTACTTTTCTCTCCCCCTTTGATCACAGCAAAAACGGGGAATCAAGTTCTTAAGATAAAAAAAATTCCTAATATGATTTCTTAGAATTTTCAAAAGGAAGTAAAAATCTATTTTCTAAGTTAAAAAATTTCAAAAAATCCAAAACTTAGAAAAGTCACAAAAAAATGTTTGTACACTTTCAAAGCATTTTAATTCTACTTTTAATGCTTTTTTGGAAAGTTAATTAAACATTTTGTTTCAATATTTCAGCTTCCAGGTTGTGGCGAGGCACTAGGCCTTCTTGGTTATTGGAGCAACAACCACTTCCTTAGACAAAGCCTTCATAAGGAAAATGTTTAATTTTCTCTCTATAAAGCTTTTAATTTAAAGAGCTTAGTTTAGCACAGATCTTGGAACCCAATAAAGGTTTCTTCCTACAGGATTAGTCAAAAACTTAGGGGGTATATAATTCTTAGGAATTTTCCTAAGTGGACCATGATGCTTCCTTATATACCAATTTAATTTTCCATAAATTTTAAGTTTTGATTTTGGAAAATTATTTTTAAAACATGCATCAGTTTTCAATTTTTTAATTTCTAATTTTAAAACCTCATTTTCTGATTTCAAATATTCATTTTCCTTTTCTACTTTATCTAATTCTTTAGAAAGAGCTTTAATAAAACGAAAGGACTGTTTAGGGTTTAGGGCACGTACCTTACTTACCTCATCTTGCGATGCTCCCCCTTCATCACAGCTTTCTTCTTCTTCTGTTGTTCCTCCCCCTTCATCTATGCTCATTTCTGAGCTAGACGTTTCTTCTAGCTGATGGTTGGACATCAGTGCTAGTCCCAAGAATTCTTCGACTTCAGATTCGGAGGATGATGAATCATCCCACGTGGCTTTTAGGTTGTATTTGGGTCGAGCTAGCTTCTTACTCTTTTCTTTACTTTTGCTTTTCAGTTTTGGGCAGTCATCTTTGATATGTCCTTCTTCGTTGCAATTGTAGCAACGAACCACCCTTTTCTTTTGCTGATGCCTCTTTGTCTGCGATCTAAATTTATTAGACTTAAAAAATTTATTGAAGCGTCTTACCAATAGTGCCGCTTCCGATCCGTCGATCGAGCTTCGGAGTCAGAATCGTTTGTTCTTGCCTTCAAAGCGATGTTCTGACTAATCTTTTCTACTCCATTGGGCTCTGCAACTCGAGATTCATGAAGTTCAAAAGTAGAAAACAAATGTTCTAGAGTACTTACCTCGAAATCCTTAGAGATGTAGTACGCATCTACTAAGGAGGCCCACTCGGGAGTTCTCGGGAAGGCGTTGAGCGCATACCGGATCGAGTCCCGATTCGTTACTTCTTCTCCAAGATTGGTTAGTTGCGTGATCAGCTCTTTGATCCTTACTTGGAGTTGCGCTACCTTTTCACCTTGGTTCATCCGGAGGTTCGTCAATTGGGTCTGGAGGATGTCGCGCCTTGCTAGCTTCGCTTCGGAAGTACCTTCGTGAAGCTCCAGGAATTTTTCCCAGAGATCTTTCGCGGAGTCGTAGCTTCCGATTTGATTTACCTCCTGAGATGGCAGAACGCTGAGCAGGTGGAACTCAGTCTTTCCGTTGGCGACAAAGTCGTCTTGTTCCTTCTTGCTCCACGTGTTTTCTTCTTTATCTTTCGGTGCTGCATATCCATATTTCATTATTAAAAGTATATCAAATTCAATTTTAAAGAATACCTCCATTTTTCGCTTCCATGTAGCGAAATCTCCGTCGAACTTTGGGGGATGAATATTCGCGCCGGCCATTGTTCTGATCTTTGTGCTTCAGATGGCGGTTAGTCCTTCTGAGGCTGTTGGGCTCTGATACCACTTTTAGGTGCAGCGGGCACCGGTAAGAGGGGGGTGAATTGCCTGCAAATAAAATTCAACTCTAAAATAAAGCAACATTAAATAAAAAGAGAACTGAAGACAGAATTTTAACCTGGTTACAACCAAGAGGGTTGTTATTCCAGGGCGATGGAAAGCGCAGTAAGAAACTCCTTCTTTGAAGGCGGAGAAGCCTTTTACACTTTGACAACACAGTAGTTGCTAAGAGAATGAGATTACAAGAGTTGAGTTTTGCTCGAGATCGTTGTACTTTAAAGCTGCCCGAGACCTTCCTTTATATAGGGGTTCTAGAGCTTATCGGATGACCTGATCTTCGGGATCAGGTTTTGACTCGAGAGGGATCGGTCGACCGATCCCCAAGTTCGGTCGACCGAACCTGCTGTACCTACCCAGCTTTCCGTCCAGGTGCAGTCTCTGTGGATCGAGCTCAGGTTCGGTCGACCGATCCTTGTGTTCGGTCAATCGATCGGCCAACGGTCTTCCTCTGCGCTGGCCCGATGAAAATGCTCGACTTAGTCTCTGGATAAACTTGGGTTCGGTCGACCGATCATGAGGTTCGGTCGACCGATCATGAGGTTCGGTCGACCGATCACTTCATCGCTGGTAGATGTGTTGCTGACGTGTCACCAACGGCTGGCTTCGGTTAATGAAGGGTTCGGTCGACCGATCAATAGGTTCGGTCGACCGAACCGTTGACAAGTCAACTTCCAGTTGACTTGCTCCGGTTCGGCTCCTTGGGTGATTGCGGCCATCAGGAATAGGGCTCACCCGAACCCAGTTCCCGGCCTTCTCCTCGAGCAGGCTTCTGTCCGGCTTCTCGTCCCTTGAACGTCGTGCACGTTCTTCTCGCTCCACCGGAGTACTCTTCCGCAGCTCTCTTGTCCTTCGGACGACGGGCTCCCTTCCCATGCCGTCCTTCTCGCTAGCTGCGTCTTCTACTCGACTTCCTGCGCTCCTAAGTTCTTGCACACTCAGACACAGGGTTTAGACAAAACGCAGGACCTAACTAACTTGGTTGATCACATCAAAACTACCACGGGGTCCAACAAATAGTATCCTCCCCATCAGAGTCACTGCTATTATTTGTGTGACCGAAGGAAAACCAACTATTAATTTGTCATAAAGATAGGTTGACAAGATAATAAAATTAAAACCCCCTCTTATAAATGTTGAGATTTTGTATATGTCCACACTATCGTGGCATACAAAATTCACGGTGTTTGAGGTAATTTTATTTGTCAGGTTGACAAGATAATAAAATTAAAGGGTAAAACCCCTCTTACAAATGTTTGAATTTGTATACGTTCACACTATCATGGCATACAATATTCACGGTGTTTGAGGTAATTTTATTTGTCATAAAGATATGTTGACAAGATTATTAATGGGTATAACCCTCTTCTTATAAATGTTCAATTTTGTATACGTCCATACTATCGTGGCATGCAAAATTCACGGTGTTTGAGGTGTTGGTGAATTTAAATGATATTATTTTGAGGAATCAATATTATTTTAAATTCAAAGTTTTGACCAAATATTTGATCAAAGATAAACCAACTATTAATTTTATTTGTTATAAAGTTAATGGATAAAATCTTTGAATTTGTATACGTCCACACTATCGTGGCATACAAAATTCACAAGGATTTTAAGGTGTTGGTCTTGACCAAATATTTTTGTGATTCTTAGGATTTCAAATGTTTGTCAATCCCCTAGTTGTTATACTATAGAATAGACTTAGTAGTCCCAATTAGGATTGGAAACAAAACATGGACTCTAAGGTGGTATGTCCTCTCAGAAATGAGAACAATAAAAGTGTATTTTATTAGTTGTTGAAACATGTTTAGTGGTGTTATCTATCGGTACCTGGTGTGTAGATACGGGAGCTATTGATTATGTGAAAGGGAAAATACCGTCTACATGGGCGCCGCTGCAAAAGTAGCAGCTATTGCAGTGAGAGATGTTTATCCTTTGAAAGGAATAAAACATTGATTGTCTTGACGTACTAAGTTTTAGAAAGAACTTGATTTCAGTTTCTAAAACTATTTAAGGATTGATATACTATCTCTTTTGATAACAAAGTTGTTATCAAGAAAAAGAGGAAAGTTATCTGTTCTGGTACGTTGGTTGGCAATTTAAAATCTAATAACTCCCACGATGCAACAAATGAAAATTAATAACACATCTTCTAACTTTAAGAGAAAGCAACCTTTAGAAATGAACCAATCATATCTTTGGCATCTAAGGCTAGGTCATATTAACTTGAGTAGGATTCAAAGGATAATAGTCAATGAACTTTTAGGTTCATTGGTGGTGGAAAACTTTCCAACCTGCGAGTCTTACTTGGAAAGGAAAATGACCAAGAAGCTTTTTAAGTCTAAGGGGTAAGGAGACAAAGATGTGTTGGAATTGGTTCATTCTGATTTGTGTGGATCTATGACTATCCAGGTAAGAGGTGGTTTTGAATATTTCGTCTCTTTTATAGATGACTATTTGAGATGCGGGTACATTTACTTGATGTACCACAAGTCTAAGTACTTTGATAAGTTCAAAGAGTACAAGACTGATGTGGAGAAATGTCAAGGTAAAAGTATCAAGACACTATGGTGAGATCGTAGTGACGAGTACCTCTTAGGAGAGTTTAAGAGTCACTTATCAGAAGTCAGGATTTAATCCCAACTAACTACACCTGGTACACCCCAATAGAATAGTGTAGTAGAAGGTATAAGACTCTTATGGAAATAGTTAGATTAATGATGAGTTTTTCAAAATTACCAAATTCGTTTTAAGGATATACACTGGAAACGGAAGTGAACATAGTACCTTCTAAGTCAAAACCCTCTACTCCCATAGATTTGTAGAATGGGCGTAAGCCTAGTCTAAAGCATATTCAGATCTGGGGTAGTCCAGCACATGTGCTGAAGGGAGATACTGATAAGTTGGACAGGAGTTCACTTGTTATCCTAGAAAAACGAAAGGAGGTTTATAGTCCTAAAAATCAGAAGGACATTTGGCACCAATGCCTGATTTTTAGAAGAAGACTATGTAATAAACCACAAGCCCATAAGTAAATTTGTTCTTAAATAATAAAGGACATGTCTAATTTAGTACCAACAATACAAGATGAAGTGCTACAAGAAACTGTAACACGTATCACAAATGATACACAATTGCACAAAGTGACTCGTCGTAGTGGAAGGGATGTTAGGCAACCTGAAAGATTCATGTTTTGGGAGAGTCTTTGGACTTAATCCTTGGTGAACATGAATCTGGTCCCCAGACATATCATGAAGCACTCCAAAATAAAGATGCAGCATCTTGGCAAAGAGCAATGAATATAGAATTAGAATATATGTATTCTAATAAAGTCTGGGAGCTTATAGAATAACCAAATTATGTAAAATCCATTAGGTTCACAATAGAAAAAGAAGGACAGATGGGAAGGTTGAAACTTTCAAAGCAAGGCTTGTTAAAAAAGGAAAACTTTTTATCGGTAGCCATGCTTAAGTCTATCCGGATTCTTTTATCTATTGTTGCTCATATGAATTATGAGATTTGACAAGTAGATGTCAAGATAGCTTTCCTTAATGGAAGTCTTGAAGGAAGCATCCATATAAAGCAACCAGAGGGGTTCATTGCAAAGGGCAAAGAGCATCTAGTATGTAAGTTCAATCGGTCTTCTTACTGACTAAAGCAAAGCTTCAAGGTCTTGGACATCTGGTCTAATGAAGTAATCCAGACCTATGGATTTATTCAGTGACCTGATGAGTCTTGTGTATACAAGAAGTGTGATGGAAACGTGGTGGCATTTCTTGTACTATACATAGATGACATTTTTGGTAGTTGGAAACAATATCAAAGTGTTGTCGGAAGTAAGAGTATGGTTGTCTAAACAATTCAATATGAAAGACTTGAGAGAATACACACATATTCTCGGGATCAATGTGATCACAAGAAAAGAATGTTGTGCTTATCCCGAGCTTCATACAATTCTAGCTCGTTTTAGCATGCAAAACTCCAAGAAAGGTTTCTTATCTTTTCAGCATGGAGTAGCTTTATCTAAAGAGATATCTCCAAAGACATCAAAGGAGATAAAAGGACATGAAGGCTGTTCCCTATGCTTCGACTGTTGGAAGTCAAATGTATGCTATGATGTGCACGAGACCGGATATCTGTTTTGCCCAGGGCATAGTTAGCAGATATCGAAGTAACCTAGGACCGGGACACTAGACTGTCGTAAAGCATATATTAAAGTACCTTAGAGGGACTAGAGATTATATGCTAGTTTACTAGGCAGATGATTTGATCCCTGTGAGTTACACAGATTTTGACTTCCAATAAGATAGGGACAATAGTAAGACGAGCTCGGGGTTTTGTGTTTACTTTAGGAGGTGAAGCCATATCTATAGAGGAGTGTTAAGCATATGTGCTTTTCCAGACTCCACCATAGAAGCTGAGTATGTAGCAACCTCTGAGGCAGCCACAGAAGTTATATGGCTCAGAAACTTCATGATGGACTTAGACATGATTTCTGGTTTGTCTAAAATACTATAATTTTTGTAATAATAGTGGTGTAATAGCAAACTCGAAGGAACCATAAGTCCATAAGGCAAGTAAACACAATAGAGCGCCAGTACCACCCAATACAAGACATCGTATAACGAGGAGAAGTTGTTACCGCCTAGATTGCATTAGATGATAGCCTTAGAGATCCTTTCACTAAGGCCCTTAAGGCAAGAGCTTTTGATGGGCATGTTGTAGGGTTGGGAATCAGATGTATGGCAGCAGATATGGCAGCTTAGTCTTTTAGTATAAGTGTGAGATTGTTAGAGTGTATACTAAAAACCTAGCTTTTGTAAACATTTATTTTTGAAATAAAAGAATCACATTGGTCAAATGTCTACATTTATTTGTTAAGTGTAGTTGTTTAATTAATTTATATTATAGATAACATGGTGTGTGGTGTCACACACAGAAGATCGTATTATTAGTTCTTTATAAATTATAAACAGTTGCTCACAACTAAGATGGAAAGGAACAAACCGTTGGAATAGTCGTAGTGTAATTATGTATTAGTTTATCTTGCTTAATAAATTACACTAATACACTCTAAGTGTATTGATTAGGATAATTTAAGGTAAGTTATTTTTATACTGACTTAATAAAAGAACTAGACCTTAGTTATTATAGAAGTGTGTGCTCTTAATCCTAATATAATAACAAGCACATATATTTAGTATTTATTTCTTTGACTTATCAAAGGGTGAGATTTAGCTCGATAAATCAAAAGGCCCGATAAGTTGCGAAATGATATTACTTATAGTGTGTGTTGTTGATTATAGAAGGAAACTGTGTCCTAGTAATCTAGGTTAAAAATGTCCCCAAGAGGAGCTCATAAGGATTGTCATGTTAAACCCTGTAGGTGGACTTAGTCCGACATGACAATGAGGTTGAGTGGTACTACTCTTGGACTAAGACATTAATTAAAATGAGTTGTCAGTAACTCAATCAATTAGTGGAAATTCGATATTTTAAACACAGGGAGACTAACACACTCATGATAAGAAGGAGCCCATAATGTAATTTGGGATTGGTGCGGTAGTGCAATAATAACTCTCTAGTGGAATGAGTTATTATTCATGAACTTGAGTTGTGTGTTCGGGGCGAACAAGGGATACTCAAGTTCGTCGGAAGGTCAAAACCAATTTCTCCTCTAGGTCCCTGTCGTAGCCTCATTAAAGCCTCAAGTCCATCCATATAAAGCTCATCTTGGTGTCTAAGAGGGGGCCAACCCAAGGCTTGGTGACCAAGCCAAGGGCCGGCCACTACCTTCTCAAAGGGGGCCGGCCACTAGCAAAATTAAGGGGGTCGACCACATAATTCAAACTAGGAGGGGTGTTTTGAATTTTTAAAATCTTCTCTTTGTAGATATCTACAAGTTTTTAAAAGAGAGATTTTAAAATAAAACTTTCCTTATTTGAATTAGGCCACATGCTTTAAAAGAAAGTTTAAAAGTTTTAAAATTTTCTTTTTTTAACCATCCTCATGGTTTTAGAAAAAAAGGAAGAGAAGTTTTAAATTTGAAACTTTCTATTTTTGTAACCATGTTAAAAAAGGAAATTTTAGAAGAGAATTTTTAAAATTTAAAACTTGGTTTTAATTTTTAAAACTTTCCTTTTTTAACATCCACTTTAGGGAATTAAAAGAGAGGTTGTAAAATTTTATAAGAGTTTTTCTTCATTGCTTATAAATTTTTTACAAAAATTATTTTCTTCCTTTTAAGGGGCCGGCCACCCTTGCTTGGTGCCCAAGCAAGGGGCCAGCCAATCAATGATTGATCCAATCAATGATTCAATCAATCAAGAGGAAGGAAAAGGAAAAATAAAAGGGGAAAAGGAAAAACAAGAGGAAGATTTTAATTTTTGTAAAAATCTTTTCCATATTTGCCTTGGACAAGTAATATAAAAGAAGGGGAAGGGAGGCCTCATGATACATCAATTCTTATTCTCTTGTTAGAGCTCTTCATTGTGGCCGACCCCTCTCTTCTTTCTTTTCCCCTTGCTCTCTTTTGTTCCTTGGTGGTGGTGGTGGCCAAATACTAGAGAAGGAGGAGGAGCTTTGGGTGGTGTTCATCTTGGAGGATCGTCGCCTACACGACGTCCAAGAGGAGGCGAGGAATATGGCAGAAGATCTCGAGGTTATTAGCATACAAAGAAGAGGAATAACTAGTAATTTTTTTCGCATCATACTAGTTCTTCTTTGTTAGAATTCCAAACACAAGAGGCATATGATTTTAGAATTTCGGATTTGTTTCGAAGTTGTGTTTTTTTTTGTTTTTCGAATTTATGATTCGATTGTTCTTTTTGGTTAAACCTAATGTTATTTAAGGAAATTAAATATTTAATTTCGTTAAGAGGTTTTGTCGAGGCAGTGGTGGATGCTCCCATACCCAAGAAGGCCATGTGCCTCGCCATATTTATCCTGGGAACCGATTTCCGAAATAGATATTTAATTGAATTTGTAACATAGGTTGATTTGGATCAATAGTGTTAAGTTCTGCTTGCGGTCCAAATCTAAACCATTAATAACAGATAAGTTAAATTTGGAATCAATAATGTTAAGTTCCGTTTGCGATTCCTAATTTAATTTCTAAAAAACACAATAGGTTGTTTAGGAAAGGTTCGACACTTGTACAAAATTTTTGTACAGTGGAACCGGTACGATCTTCCTAGGACCAACCAACACCATTTGCCAAACCTTATAATCTATATGAGCAGCAATAAATAAAAGTATCTGGATAGACTTAAGCATAGCTACCGGCGAAAAGGTTTCCTTATAATTGATTCCCTCTTTCTGAGTATACCCCTTCGCAACAAGCCTTGCTTTGAAGGTTTCCACCTTCCCGTCTGTCCCTCTTTTGCTTTTGTAGACCCATTTACATTCAATAGTTTTTACACCATTTGGTGATTCTACTAGCTCCCAGACTTTGTTAGAATACATAGATTCTATTTCTGAATTCATTGCTCTTTGCCAAAATGCTGCATCTTTATCTTGGAGTGCTTCATCATATGTTCGGGGATCAGGTTCATGTTTATCTGGGATCAAGTCCGAAGACTCTTCCAAAAACATGAATCTTTCAGGTTGTCTAACAACCCTCCCACTATGACATGACATTGTCTGTAGTTGTGCATCATTTGTGATATGTGTTGCAGTTGTAGGGGATTGGTGGCCGACTTGAAGGGGGGTTGGATAGATGGCACCTCCAAATTGATTGCTTCCTACACTCGTTAGTATGCGCAGCGGAAATACAAACTAACTACAAATATGAAAGCTAAACACTAAAGGAAAGAAAATCAAGAAAACCGCTAACACGTTCGTTTAACATGGTTCGGAGATTAGGGCTCATACTCCACGGTGTGTCCTTGAGGTGGACAATCCCAATCTGTCGGTGGATTAGCCCTCGGCAAACTTCAGCTATCTCAAGTAGCTCCTTGTGGGTGGAGAAACCTCACCACAACACTCACAAAGACTTGAGAACAAGTAGACTACTAATTAGGGTTTACCACCTCTAATTTCGTCAGCTATAACCAAGCTCCCAAGCTTTGGTTATATAGCCCGCGGGTTGAAAACCCCACCTACTAGTCGACTGCCAAAACATGCAGTCGACTGTCCTCTATGGAAATTCGACCGTTACATCCCAACGACTCGATACTAGTCGACTACTAAAACTAGTAGTCGACTGCTCCACACTAACCAAACGAACAGAAGCATTTTGTTCGCTCCCAGTCGACTGCACGGTCGATTGCACCAGTCAACTGCTAAAACATGGAGTCGATTGCTACAGTACTGCTACAGTAACGCTATAGTAATGCTACAGTGACTCACTTGACGCATTTTGCAGCCTTGACCTCTTACCTTCAAGCCTACTTCCTTTGGCTCTCGTCCCTCGGATGCATTCAAGCCCGCGGCTCGTCCCCAATACCATCCTTTGCGTATGCCTCGAAGTCGCTTCCCTCGACCCTTGTCCTCGCTGCCTTGTCCACGGTCCCTCGGATGCTCCATCCTTCACCAGACCCGAAGCCATCAACCTGAGTCACATGTGTATCCTGCAATCCTGCACAACTCAAATACACATATCAAATACAAGGGTGAACCTAACTTAAACCCTTTGCCTAAACACTAAAACACATGGTCACACAAACCATTAGGATTGCTCCAACAATCTCCTCCTTTTTGATGTTTGGCAATACGTTTAAGTTAGGGAAAACAATAGCAAATAAATATGCTAAAACAAATGGACTTACGTTGCCAAGGCTACACACTTGGACTTATACCGCCGAGTGGACTTACGTTGCCAAGGATACACACTTGGACTTACACCGCCGAATGGACTTACGTTGCTAAGGCTACACACTTGGACTTACACTGCCGAAACAAAAATGGAAACATGCATTGAAACCTACCCCAAGCCTCCCCCTATGCAAAGGCACTAAGGTTTTCCCAACTAAACCTTACTTCTCCCTCTTTACCTAACATCCAAAAACCTTTTGAAAAATATCCCAATTGTTGAAAACTTATCATCCAACTAACCCTAAACTCGTGTATTAATCCCCATGGATTCCATACATCTAAACTGTAGGACCGTTAGATTCGATAGAGGGGGGGGGGGGTGAATATCGATTCGAAAAATAAGAGTTTAAACGCAGCGGAAAAATAAAATAGACACAGATATTTTTACTTCGTTCGGAGCCTGTGACGACTCCTACTCGAAGGCCCGTGGTCCTTGACCACTTTCGTTGGGCAATCACTAACAAGTCGAAATATAATTACAGAATAAGTACAGGAAATGCTAATGACAATAAAGCAATACCGACAAAGAAAATTAAATAAAAACCGGAGGAGCACTTTTGTCGGAGCGTTGTTGACGTCGCACTTGAACGTCGAGCAGCAAGACCAGCAGTAGAAGAGTTCTCAGTAAAAAAATTGATTGATCTGAAGCTCTGCAGGGCTTCTTTTATATCTTGTTCGTGCGCTGGATCCCTTCGGCGCACGGAATGTGTCATTGCACAAACCATGATGCTCACGTGGCGGCGACTCTGGATAGAATTTGCCTCCGCGCGGATCCTTCCGCGGACCTGTTCGAAAACTCCTTTTCGCAAAACAAAGTTAGTCGAGGCAAATATGTATCTGTAAAGCAGTTATTGTTACGTTAAAGTTTAAGATGGATAAAAAGTATGACTTAGATTCCGTCTTTCCGGAATCTAGTCACGATCTCGACTTAGACATCCGAAATGGACCTAAGCCGGATCGACGCCTAATGTCCCCTTCCCGGGAACTCACAGTCACTCCCCTCCAGTGACTTACCTCACTTACCTGCCAGACGTCCGGTCAGCCCGTCGACCCGTCTGGACTTCTCGCCAAGCGTCCGGTCAGCCCGTCGACCCGCTTGGACTTCTCGCCAGCTATCCGGTCAGCCCGTCGCCCTAGCTGGACTTCTCTCCAAGCGTCCGGTCAGCCCGTCGACCCGCTTGGACTTCTTGCCAGACATCCGGTCAGCCCGTCGACCTGTCTGGACTTCTCCTGCACACTCGATCAAAGTGTCAGACAACAACAAGACTAACTTAACCTATTTGTCATTCATCAAAACCTGGGTTAAATCGTTAGTGCTAACCGCACCAACAATCTCTCCCTTTTTGATGGAATGACAACCTGGTTAAGTTAGTGAAAACATATGAAAGAAATAACATGCATTTATGTGGTTTTAAAGTTAGTTTGTGTTTTCAAATTGATTTAGCTAACTTAACCACCTAACCCTCCTCCCCCTTTGGCATTCATCAAAAATAAGCAAAGGTAAACAATCATAGTGTTGAGTTACTGCAAAAAAATAATCAAATTTTGCAATATACTTTGATTTAATTTTTAACACCAAAAAAATAGTCAAATTGACTTGGGAGAGACAAGTTAAAATTTGAAAAGTATAAAGTTAATCAAGTTTCATAAGTGTGTAAAGATTTTCAAATCAGGTTTTCAAATTTACTTTGCATGTTTAAATAACATTTACTTTTCAATAAGGTAAATTTTCAACTTCAATTTTTCAAAAAAATGAGCAAGTAAGAATAATTTTTCAAGAAGTAAAATTTTTGCCAAACTAAAAGTTTTAAGGCTAATTTGATAAAAGCTAAGTTTGGAAAGTTGAATTTTCAAGCATATGTTACAAAACTGAATAAGTTTAAATTTGCAATATTCAACTTTTAAAATCAGGTTTAAAAATTAGGTGGGATTAAAAATAAGTTAGTTTTAACATAGATGTAAATTTTTTTTTCAAACATACATTAATTTCTCCCCATGAACTTGACACTTATCTTTAACCAGCTGTCTAACCAATTAGGTACTAACTAACTATCAGAAGATAGTAGCTTTCACTTGGTTAGTCAGATTAAGTTAATTATAACCAGTCAGTGTTTGACTTGACTGATGAACTTTAATCTGATTAATATCTGAATTGTATTTAATGTCCAGACTTATGCTGATGCACTGAAATAAGCATCTTAAGTCTAGACAGTTGGCCTATGCATCTCACCCCTTTCTATGTTTGTCAAACACAAGAAAGGTAAACCTAAGGTGTTGGTGAGATGCTCAAAAACTAGTCCTATGGGTACATGCTTTCTAAGGTTGTAAAACTAGTCTAAGGCCAAAACTATTTTTGAAAATCTAAAAAATGGAAAGTTTTGAAAACAAACAAGTTTGTCACGCCCCCAGAAGAGTCACTGTCCGAGAAAATTTCGGCAACATCTCCCCTTTACGGCGGACAATCAAAAATTTTCTACAAGCACTAAATACTCAGCCACAGGCGGCTGGAATCATAACAATAATAAAAATCAATCACCACGCAGTTTATATATATATTCAGCCTCTGGCTGACACAACCACGCAGTAATAATACTCTGACTCAAAAACCACCCTACTCAACTACACTCGTAAAGCTCAAAACCGACGAACTCACCTCTTCTGCCATCCAGGCAGGCATGTAGTAGAATAAAAACCAAATCCAAATCCATCGATATAATAAAATCTATATCATGTCCATAAGCAAATAAATCCAGAATATAACGAGTTCAAACAGTCTAGAACAGAAAGAAACCAAAGAAAACCAAACATATCCTGGAGGTCTGCAGGACCAGCACTACGTGCAGTGAGGACTAGCGACTGGAACTCCCTCCTGACAGCATCAACCTGAAAATATCAACAATGGAGGCGGGGTGAGTCCAACACTCAACAGGTACAGTTGATATGCAAAGTAAAGAAACAACACCTAGCACTAATCATGCGGTCTCCTGATAAGAAAGATAAGAATGCATCTGAAATAAGCAGGAGAATCTTGTACTAACCAGTCCTGAGTATAAGGTCAAACAGTCCGAGGGATAACGAAATCCTGTATGCATGTCAAACATAGGTATCCAAACAATATGCAGCATATAAATGCAGCAAACACAAACACAAGCAATAAATGCATCATGCATATGATGCCAATGATGCGTCCTGGTCACCCCTGACGCCAGTCGATCATCTCATACAAAAGTGAGGCCGAGTGGGTAGGGCTGTGACAACCGTGCACTCTGTCGTCACTACTCCTGATGAGTGACCGAGTGGACGGGATGCTGTCGGAGTACACCTATCCTCCTACCCCAAATCATAGATGGGGGCGCGCAATCTCAACTCCCGGTACTCAAAGGCGGGAGGAATCCCTGCCGGATAACACGTTGTGTCACACTACCCATGAGCGGACCAACGGTGACTAACAGAGTCCCTGCTGCAACACACTCAGCCTGAATCGACCACTAACCCATGAGTGGTGGTGTGTGCAGATCCATGTAACTGGCGCTGTGCTCAACAATAATGGAGCGGACTATCGCACAGCATGCAATCATGCAAATGGTGCATGGCACTAACCACAAGAATATCCTGACCTAATCCACATATATATAAAAATGCATCAAAGGTCAACGAATCCAAAACAATCCAAAGGTATACAGAAGGTATAAAACCTAGGTCCTGAACATGGTGAAACATGGTATATCACTACCCCTATAAGCATGTATAAACAGGTAAAATATACCTGAGATGCAAAACCAATCAATCAATCAAGCATGTAAGATTTGAGTAGTGATTAACCGAAATAGATAAGAAACACAATTAATACAACATGTTAATTTAATTACTAAGCATATCAAATGACATAAGTCAAAAGTACCCGCCTCCGAAAATAGAAAAGATCGTATCCGAAACAGATCCCTCGTCGAGACACCGTCTCGAGTCACAATCCTGTGATATCAAACAGACAATGTATTTAGCTATATAGCTAAATAAAAAATCTCCAAAACTATTTAATACTCATATCCATTCCTTAATTCAACACATATACCTAGGTTAACATTAGTTATTAACCTATCTGTCAATCATCGACAAAATGATCAACTCACTCATAGCAATGACTCCTACATTGAAGTCAATATCCCTAATTATTCAACCATCAAAATGAACACAAAAACTCACCAAGAAATAGGGATTCCTCAGTTGATCAAGGTCGGAGGTATATGCTGTGATACCGCTGTCCAATCATGGTTAAATGCCCAAAAATTAGAAATCCATTACCCATCCCCTATTTCAGCAACTAGGGATAACACTTACCTCAACCCACAGTCAAAGTGGATTACTGCCGGAAGAAGTAGATGCTGGCAAACCTCCTCACTCACTGAAACCCTACTTAACAAAACGGAAGAAGATCAGGAATACAACCATAGTAAACAACTAGATCCCAAACTTCAACTAATTAACCTTTACCTTCTTGATCGCCAGAAACCAGAGAAAAGATATGGTCGGAGGCAGTGCTACGGCACGGAAGAACCCCAACAGTGTACTCGGGTGCCGGAATCGGGGGTGGCCAGCGCTACTCGAGTGGCTGGCGTCGGCTAAAGGAAAAAGGGTAACAGCCGCAACTGGAAGGTTAGGGCACAAAAAGTAGCAGCCGGCGCTAGGAACTCCACGGGGGCACAGACGTGCTTGCGATGGTTCGGCTGTGGCGTCGGCGTGCTCGCCTGTGGAGAAGCGGCGTCAGAAGGTCGGCGGTGGCTCTCGTCGTCGACGGCAAAAACTAGGGAAGAGGATGGTCGCCGGCGTCGGCAGAGGAGAGGAGGAAGAAGAAATCGCCGCCGAGCGGTTAGGGCAAAGAGGAGGAGAATCGGCGGCGTCGGGGAGAAGGCTCGGGCTCGCGGAAGAGGAAAAGAAACGGAGGAATAAAAATAAGGAAAAATAAAAAGAAAAGGAAAATAAAAAATAAAACTTTTCCTCATTTAAATAGGGTAGTCTAAACAGGCTTTTCCGGGCCCCGTTTTTATCCCCATGAACTTATCCGTACGAGCTCCGAAAAATTTCCAAAAATTCCGAAAAATTCCCTTAATCATATTCGCCTATTTCTGGTATTTTACATTCTCCCCCACTTATAAAAATTTGGTCCCCAAATTTCGTTATCTACCATCAGCAAGTACTAACAACAGATATAGAGTATAAATGCTGAACGGTAAATAAATCACATACCTCAAGTGAAAAGACGGGGATATCGAGCTCGGATAGTGTACTCGAGCTCCCAAGTAGCCTCCTCGTCCAAATGATGCAGTTATCCGACTTTAACCAGCCGGATAGTCTTGTTCCGCAACTGACGCTCTTTCCGGCCGAGAATCCGTACCGGAACCTCCTCATATGAAATGTCAGGCTGAACTGGAACTGGAATATCTGCCAGCACATGTGTCAGATCAGGCACGTATCTCCTCAGCATCGATACGTGAAATACATCATGAACGCCTGACAGGGACGGTGGTAGTGCCAAATCGGTAAGCTACCGCTCCGATCCTCTCCAAGATCCCGAAAGGGCCAATGTACCATGGAGCTAGCTTACCTCTGAGGCCAAATTTCTTTACCCCTTTCGTGGGTGAAACTCGCAGAAATACATGGTCGCAAATGGAGAACTCTAAGAGTCTAAGTCTCCGATCAGCATAACTCTTCTGGCAGTCCTGTGCCTCTGACATCCTCCGTCTGATAGTACAGAACAACTCTGCCCCATGCTGAGCTCTATGAGGTCCCAATAGCTGGGCCTCTCCAACCTCATCCCAGAGGACGGGTGTCCGACAAGGTCTACCATACAACGCCTCAAACGGTGCCATCTGGATAG
Source organism: Zingiber officinale (assembly GCF_018446385.1). Classification (NCBI taxonomy): domain Eukaryota; kingdom Viridiplantae; phylum Streptophyta; class Magnoliopsida; order Zingiberales; family Zingiberaceae; genus Zingiber; species Zingiber officinale. The sequence continues at coordinate 56,713,361 of NC_055986.1, forward strand.
CCGAAACTCGAACCCGTGAGCTGCGCCTTAAGCAAAACGCAGCGAACCAACTGTGCCAGCGACTGTTGGTATGATATGAAAAATCACCAGAGACTATAATCCTTGATCTCTATTAAGGTCAACCATCCTCAATGGCTAACCCATCACAAGTAATATGGCTACAACAACTAGACAGGTATTAAAGATAAAGTGCTAATAGATGTCATAACTATCATAAAATAAACATCATACCTATTTGCCGTCTGGAGATGTTCCATCGCTGTCCCATCCCCAACTTCTGACCTCAAAATTCTGAACGAAAAAAAATCGCCGGAAATCCATATAAATCCGAAACGGAAATCCGAAACATAACTATATCGAAAATCAAAAAATGCCCAGTTTGACTCGCAAACCTGGCTAACCAAATATCCAGAATACCAACAACAGGTATCCGATAAATCTCCATAACACCAAAAGCAGGTATCATAACCCTGCTCTGATACCAAATAAATTGGTATCAGATAAATCTCAAAAATCCAAAATACAAAAATCCAACAAGTATCGCCAAACTTGGCGCTCTGATACCAAGTAAATAAATTGGTATCAGGTTATCCCAAACATCAAAAATATGAAAACAAAAGATCGTATAACTTGGCTCTGATACCACTAAATTGTCACGCCCCCAGAAGAGTCACTGTCCGAGAAAATTTCGGCAACATCTCCCCTTTACGGCGGACAATCAAAAATTTTCTACAAGCACTAAATACTCAGCCATAGGCGGCTGGAATCATAACAATAATAAAAATCAATCACCACGCAGTTTATATATATATTCAGCCTCTGGCTGACACAACCACGCAGTAATAATACTCTGACTCAAAAACCACCCTACTCAACTACACTCGTAAAGCTCAAAACCGACGAACTCACCTCTTCTGCCATCCAGGCAGGCATGTAGTAGAATAAAAACCAAATCCAAATCCATCGATATAATAAAATCTATATCATGTCCATAAGCAAATAAATCCAGAACATAACGAGTTCAAACAGTCTAGAACAGAAAGAAACCAAAGAAAACCAAACATATCCTGGAGGTCTGCAGGACCAGCACTACGTGCAGTGAGGACTAGCGACTGGAACTCCCTCCTGACAGCATCAACCTGAAAATATCAACAATGGAGGCGGGGTGAGTCCAACACTCAGCAGGTACAGTTGATATGCAAAGTAAAGAAACAACACCTAGCACTAATCATGCGTACAGTCTCCTGATAAGAAAGATAAAAATGCATCTGAAGTAAACAGGAGAATGCTGTACTAACCAGGTCCTGAGTATAAGGTCAAACAGTCCGAGTGGTATAGGAATCCTGTATGCATGTCAAACATAGGTATCCAAACAATATGCAGCATATAAATGCAGCAAACACAAACACAAGCAATAAATGCATCATGCATATGATGCCAATGATGCGTCCTGGTCACCCCTGACGCCAGTCAACCATCTCACACAAAAGTGAGGCCGAGTGGGTAGGGCTGTGACAACCGTGCACTCTGTCGTCACTACTCCTGATGAGTGACCGAGTGGACGGGATGCTGTCGGAGTACACCTATCCTCCTACCCCAAATCATAGATGGGGGAGCGCAATGCTCTCAACTCCCGGTACTCAAAGACGGGGAGGAATCCCTGCCGGATAACACGTTGTGTCACACTACCCATGAGCGGACCAACGGTGCCTAACAGAGTCCCTGCTGCAACACACTCAGCCTGAATCGACCACTAACCCATGAGTGGTGGTGTGTGCAGATCCATGTAACTGGCGATGTGCTCAACAATAATGGAGCGGACTATCGCACAGCATGCAATCATGCAAATGGTGCATGGCACTAACCACAAGAATATCCTGACCTAATCCACATATATATAAAAATGCATCAAAGGTCAACGAATCCAAAACAATCCAAAGGTATATAGAAGGTATAAAACCTAGGTCCTGAACATGGTGAAACATGGTATATCACTACCCCTATAAGCATGTATAAACAGGTAAAATATACCTGAGATGCAAAACCAATCAATCAATCAAGCATGTAAGATTTGGGTAGTGATTAACCGAAACAGATAAGAAACACAATTAATACAACATGTTAATTTAATTACTAAGCATATCAAATGACATAAGTCAAAAGTACCCGCCTCCGAAAATAGAAAAGATCGTATCCGAAACAGATCCCTCGTCGAGACACCGTCTCGAGTCACAATCCTGTGATATCAAACAGACAATGTATTTAGCTATATAGCTAAATAAAAAATCTCCAAAACTATTTAATACTCATATCCATTCCTTAATTCAACACATATACCTAGGTTAACATTAGTTATTAACCTATCTGTCAATCATCGACAAAATGATCAACTCACTCATAGCAATGACTCCTACATTGAAGTCAATATCCCTAATTATTCAACCATCAAAATGAACACAAAAACTCACCAAGAAATAGGGATTCCTCAGTTGATCAAGGTCGGAGGTATATGCTGTGATACCGCTGTCCAATCATGGTTAAATGCCCAAAAATTAGAAATCCATTACCCATCCCCTATTTCAGCAACTAGGGATAACACTTACCTCAACCCACAGTCAAAGTGGATTACTGCCGGAAGAAGTAGATGCTGGCAAACCTCCTCACTCACTGAAACCCTACTTAACAAAACGGAAGAAGATCAGGAATACAACCATAGTAAACAACTAGATCCCAAACTTCAACTAATTAACCTTTACCTTCTTGATCGCCAGAAACCAGAGAAAAGATATGGTCGGAGGCAGTGCTACGGCACGGAAGAACCCCAACAGTGTACTCGGGTGCCGGAATCGGGGGTGGCCAGCGCTACTCGAGTGGCTGGCGTCGGCTAAAGGAAAAAGGGTAACAGCCGCAACTGGAAGGGACTCGGTTAGGGCACAAAAAGTAGCAGCCGGCGCTAGGAACTCCACGGCAAGGGCTAGGGCTCCGGGTGGTCGACGGTGGCGCCGGCCCTAGGGCACAGACGTGCTTGCGATGGTTCGGCTGTGGCGTCGGCGTGCTCCCCTGTGGAGAAGCGGCGTCAGAAGGTCGGCGGTGGCTCTCGTCGTCGACGGCAGAAACTAGGGAAGAGGATGGTCGCCGGCGTCGGCAGAGGAGAGGAGGAAGAAGAAATCGCCGCCGAGCGGTTAGGGCAAAGAGGAGGAGAATCGGCGGCGTCGGGGAGAAGGCTCGGGCTCGCGGAAGAGGAAAAGAAACGGAGGAATAAAAATAAGGAAAAATAAAAAGAAAAGGAAAAGAAAAAATAAAACTTTTCCTCATTTAAATAGGGTAGTCTAAACAGGCTTTTCCGGGCCCCGTTTTTATCCCCATGAACTTGTACGAGCTCCGAAAAATTCCCGAAAAATTTCCAAAAATTCCGAAAAATTCCCTTAATCATATTCGCCTATTTCCGGTATTTTACAAAGTTTAACCTATAATTTGATAAAACCTATTTTGAAAGTATTTTTTGAAAGATCCTAGTCTATTGAGCACATCCCTAATTTTCGTCGTAAGTTGCTAAATTCACTTTCAGGGAGTGGTTTTGTGAAAATGTCAGCTAAATTTGATTTGGACTCAATGTACTTGAGTTCAATATCGCCTTTAGTAACATGATCCCTGATGAAGAGGTGTCTAATTTCAATATGTTTGGTTCTTGAATGATGCACAGGATTCTTGGTTAAGTTAATTGAACTTATATTATCAATTAATACTTTTACATTTGTGATATTTAAGTTGAAATCTTTTAGAGTATGTATCATCCATAATAATTGTGCAACACATTCGCCTATAGCTATGTATTCTGACTCAGTTGTAGACAGAGCAACACAATGTTGCTTTCTACTAAACCAGCTAACAAGTGATGAATCTAATAATTGGCATCCACCACTTGTGCTTTTGCGGTCTAATTTGCATCCAGCATAATCTGAGTCAGAATACCCTATTAGTTCAAAATTATTTGTCATAGGATACCAGATTCCTACATTTGTTGTTCCTTTAAGATATCTAAAAATTCTTTTAACTTGTGTCAAATGGGATTCCTTAGCACAAGTTTGGTATCTAGCACACATACTAACTGCAAATAAAATATCAGGTCGGCTTGCAGTTAAGTACAGTAGACTACCTATTGCACTTCTATAATGTTTTAAATCAATTGGTTTTCCATTTGGGTCACTATCTAAGATTGTGTTTACTGCCATCGGTGTTTTTATTTCTTTTGTATTTTCCATTCCGAATTTTTTAAGTAATTCTTTGGTGTATTTATGTTGAGAAATATAGTTTCCTTCATTTGTCTGTTTGATTTGTAATCCTAAGAAATAGGTTAGTTTTCCCACAAAGCTCATTTCAAATTCTTTTTTCATTAGATTAATAAATTCTTCTAAAAATTCTGAATTTGTTGAGCCAAATATTATGTCATCCACGTATATTTGTGCAATAAATATGTTTGTATTTAATGATTTAACAAACAAGGTTGGGTCAATTTGACCTTGTTTGAATCCTTTAGATGTTAGGTAAGATGTTAGCCTCTCATACCACGCCCTGGGTGCTTGTTTAAGTCCATATAGGGCTTTCTTTAATTTAAAAACATAATCAGGGTGTTCTAGACTTTCAAAACCAGGAGGCTGACCTACATAAACTTCTTCTTTGATTAGTCCATTAAGAAAGGCAGACTTAACATCCATTTGGTATAGTTTGAATCCCTTATGGGCTGCATAACTTAGTAACATTCTAATGGATTCTAACCTGGCTACTGGGGCATATGTTTCATCATAGTCAAGTCCTTCAACTTGACTAAATCCTTTGGCAACCAGCCTGGCCTTATTTCTAGTAATTTCCCCAGTTTCACTTAGTTTGTTTCTGAATACCCATTTTGTTTCTATTATTTTCTTATTCTTAGGTGGTGGGACTAGGTCCCAGACCTCATTACGCTCAAATTGGGCTAGTTCTTCTTGCATAGCTATAATCCAATCTGGGTCTAGTAGGGATTCTTCCACAGTTTTGGGTTCAATTTTTGAAATTAATGAAATTTGACTTAGGTTTCTAAAAGATGATCTGGTTTGAACTCTTAAGTCTGGGTCACCAATTATTTGATCAGTTGGATGATTTGGGTTTACCCTTATTGTTTTAGGAGGTTGATTCTCTTGATGTTGTTCCTCTTCTTCATGACTTAGAGTTTGGTTGGTTTCTGGAACACACTCAGGTGGTTGTGTAGGTTCGATGTCTTGTGTAGTTTCTTTAAATTTTACATTAGTAGTTTCTTCAATTTTTAAGGTAACCTTATTATAAATTCTGTAGCCTCTACTATTTAGGGAATATCCTACGAAAATTCCATTTTCAATTTTAGAGGTGAATTTTCCTAAGTGTTCTCTTGTATTTAAGATAAAAACTGGGCACCCAAATACCTTAAGATATTTTATGTTTGGTTGTTTATTATAGAACATTTCGAAGAAGGTTTTGTTATGAGTTTTGTTTATTGTTGTTCTGTTCTGTACGTAGCAGGCTGTACTAACGGCTTCTGCCCAAAAGTATTTAGGTAGGTTATACTCATTTAACATTGTCCTAGAAGCTTCAAGTAAGGTTCTATTTTTTCTTTCTACAATTCCATTTTGTTGGGGGGTTTTAGGACATGAGAACTCATGATGGTAACCATTTTCTAGACAAAAACTGTTAAAGTTGTGATTTTTAAACTCTCCCCCATTGTCACTCCTAATTCTTTTAATTTTAATATCTTTTTCGTTTTCAATCTGTTTGCAAAAATTTGTAAAAATTTCAAAAGTTTCATCTTTATGTTTTAAGAATTTTACCCAAGTAAACCTAGAATAATCGTCTATAATTACTAAACAATATAAGTTTCCATTTATGGATTTGACTCCATGGGAGTCAAAAAGGTCTAAATGTAGAAGTTCTAAGATTGAGTTAGTTTGTGGTTGATTTGTTTGTTTGTGGGTTGATTTAGTTTGTTTGCCTTGTTGACAAGCATTACATATGGTTGAATCTAAGTTAGGTAACTTTGGTAAGCCTTTTACAAGTTCATTTAGTTTACTTATATTTCTAAAGTTGGTGTGAGACATCCTCCTATGCCATAACCAAGTTTCTTCTTTTTGTGTTAAATAACACTTAATGGAAGAAATGGTTAAGTTGATGACATAGATGTTGTCTTTTCTAAAACCTTTTAGGCTTATGGTAGGATTATCTAGATGTTTGATTAAACATTCTGTAGATAGAAATTTGACCTTATACCTAGTATCACACAATTGACTTATACTTAGAAGATTATATTTAAAGTTTTCAACAAGTAAGACATTTGTAATTATAAAGTCTAATTTTAACTCAATATTACCTATACCAATTACCTTGAGTTTGCCGTTGTTTCCAAAGGCAACTGTTCCTAGGCTTTTGTAAGTGAGTTGAGTGAACTTGGTGTGATCTCCAGTCATATGTTTGGAGCAACCACTGTCCAAAATCCACTTGGTTTCCTACAGTAAGTAGGATTTAAAGTTAGTCTTTTGAGCATGCATTATTTAAGTTTAAAATTAGCTTTAAGTTTAAAGTTTTGAAAAATAATTTTTAAGTTTAAAAATCTTGAAAATAATTTTTTAAATTAAAATTTTGAAATTAATTTTTAAGTTTAAATTAAAATTTTGAAATTAATTTTTAAGTTTAAAATTTAAATTTTGAAAATATATATATATTTTTTTTAAGTTTAAAATTAAAATTTTGAAAATATTTTTTTTTTAAGTTTAAAATTAAAATTTTGAAAATAATTTTTAAGTTTAAAATATAAATTTTGAAAATAATTTTTTTTTTAAGTTTAAAATTAAAATTTTGAAATTAATTTTTTAAGTTTAAAATTAAAATTTTGAAATTAATTTTTTTTAAGTTTAAAATTAAAATTTTGAAATTAATTTTTAAGTTTAAAATTAAAATTTTGAAATTAATTTTTTTTTTTTTGGTTTAAAATTAAAATTTTGAAAATAATTTTTAAGTTTAAAATTAAAATTTTGAAATTAATTTGTTAAGAAATTAATTTTTAAGTTTAAAATTAAAAATTTGAAATTAATTTTTAAGTTTAAAATTAAAATTTTGAAATTAATTTTTTAAGTTTAAAATTAAAATTTTGAAATTAATTTTTAAGTTTAAAATTAAAATTTTGAAATTAATTTTTTTAAGAAATTAATTTTTAAGTTTAAAATTAAAATTTTGAAATTAATTTTTAAGTTTAAAATTAAAATTTTGAAATTAATTTTTTTTTTAAGTTTAAAATTAAAATTTTGAAATTAATAAAATTAAAATTTTGAAATTAATTTTTAAGTTTAAAATTAAAATTTTGAAATTAAATTTTTTTTTAAGTTTAAAATTTTGAAATTAATTTTTAAGTTTAAAATTAAAATTTTGAAATTAATTTTTAAGTTTAAAATTAAAATTTTGAAATTAATTTTTTATGAAATTAATTTTTAAGTTTAAAATTAAAATTTTGAAATTAATTTTTAAGTTTAAAATTAAAATTTTGAAAATAATAATTTTTTAAGTTTAAAATTAAAGTTTTGAAATTAATTTTTAAGTTTTAAATTTAAATTTTGAAAATATTTTTTTTTTAAGTTTAAAATTAAAATTTTGAAAATAATTTTTTAAGTTTAAAATTAAAACCTTATTCATCTTACCCGATCTATATTTTCAATCAGGGAATCCTATGATTTCGTGAGATGAAATTGGATTTTTAATTATGGAGTTTTGGTTTAACGTGTGTTAGATTCTGATTTAGTTTTGGTTTCCACAAATAGGCATTCTTCGGATAAACTTCTATGCTTGGTGAGTCACATGGACTTCATTAGAAGTAACCAACCTTTCGAGGTTTTCCGAATAGTCCTATCCACGGAACTTAGAACTAAATCTTGGTCTAACTGGTTAGGATTCATTTAAGGGTAGCTTCGGTCAGTTCCACTTGGCCAAATGCACCAGATCGAAGCCATATCTTTCTAGACATGCGATGCTCAAGCTTCCCTAACGTACTATCATCCAAAAATTTCACCAGTACCATGATTCAAGTTAAACTTGGTCTCTTTTTAACTAATCCTAATTACCCTGCCGGGTTAATTTGTTTTGGGTTACCCTGTCGGGTAGGTTAGTTTTGGAGGTGCCAGCTATTCTGGAGCCTCCCCCTGAATTATTGGCCATTAATTTAGATTTTGGTTTTAGGCTTGTGTCGATTCTTTTTATAGTTATAGTTAACTTGGTGATAATTTTGTTGATTTTTAAACTGTTTAGATTTTGAATTTGATTTAGGTTTGTATTTTGGATTTTGGTTTGGTTTATACACTTTTATATAATGTATTTTTTCTTTAGGTATATAATATTGATTAAGTCCTACTTGCGTGGTCAGACACGCTTTCGGAACCCAAGCTAAATTGGTTGACTTGTATTGGGTTATTAATGATTTGAAGGTTTTATTTGAATTTGACTTATATCCTAGTCCGGTTTTATTATAACATGCTTTTTGATTATTTAGGATTAGGTCTAAATTTTTTGATCTTGTTGTGAATTTTTCTAACATCTCCTTTAAATTGTTTATTTCATTTTTTAATGATAAATTCTCCTCCTCAAGTGTTAGATCTTGAGTTGGATTCGAATTTTTTAATTGTTCCTTGAGGTTCTGATTTTCCTCAAGAAGTAATTTGTTCTCATTTTCTACTTTGGTTAATTTACTATTTAAACAAGAAATGATTCTAAAAATTTTTTTGTTTAAATTAAAATATACCTCATTCGAGCCTTCGGAAACGAGTACGGACTCGTGGCTTGTTTCGGGTTCGAACCCGTCTTCATCTTCTGACTCATTTTCAGTTTCGGCTTCGCGGGCCATCAGTGCGAGGTGGCTCTGATGTTTCTGCTCTTCTTCCTCCGATTCATTCGAGGAGTCGTCCCACGTTGCTTTGAGTGCTTTCTTTTTGGTTGGCTTTGGTTTGTCGAACTTCAGTTTTGGACATTCGTTCTTGTAATGTCCCTTTTTGTTGCAGCCGTAGCAAGTCACGTTCTTTTGTTCTGAGGGAGAGCTGATCTTTTGAAGGTCCTTTTTGCTGAAGCTCCTCTTTCTCCTGGTGAACATTTTTCTTACCAAGTTCACCAGGTGTTCTTCGTCTTCGGAGTCGTGGTCAGATTCTTCTTCAAATTCAAGCTTGCTTTTCTTTTCTTTGGAGGAACCTACAAATAGAGCTATACCTTTCTCGACTCCAGCATTAGTTTGTTCGTGTAATTCTAATTCACAGAAAAGCTCATCTAATTTTAAGTTAGAAGGATCCTTAGAAATTTTGTAGGCATCCACTATTGATGCCCACAAACTATTACGTGGAAAGGCGTTTAATGCGTACCTTATTAAGTCTCTGTTCTCCATTTGGTGGCCTATCGCATGAAGCCCGTTGAGGATGTCCTTGATCCTCGCGTGTAGTTGATTCGCTGTTTCTCCTTCCTGCTTTTTTATATTAAAAATCTTATTTAGAAGCAGGTCTCGTTTTGTTACCTTAGCGTCGCTCGTTCCCTCGTGCAGTTCGATCAGCTTGTCCCATAGCTCTTTAGCGTTTTTGTGTGGACCGACTCTGTTCAGTTCTTCTCTTGTCAATCCGCACTGTAGAGTGTTGATCGCTTTATTTTCTGTTGATGCTTTTTTCTTGAGATCTGCTGTCCAGTCTTCAGGATCCACTAGATTCCCGGCATTGTCCACTGGAATTTTGTAGGGTCTCGTAATGCTCATCCACTGGTCGAAGTCTGTTTTGAGGTAAACCTCCATGCGCTTCTTCCAGTATGGAAAGTCGTCCCCGTTGAAGAGTGGAGGTCGTACTGTGCTGAATCCTTCTTGTTGGGACATTCTGTGCACAGGTAAATAACCAAAAAAAATATCCCAAGACTTGGTATTGGATTAGTAGTGCGGGAAAAAATAGGAAAAATAAATCTAGATTCGTGTTGCACTAATATAAATTGATTAAGTTAACGAAACACCAGTTTTAAAATTAAAAAAAACAAAAGAAAATTCACCCCCTGTCTGATTGGTGGTTGCACCAAATCAGAGCGGTACCTGCTTTGATACCACTTGTAGGACCGTTAGATTCGATAGAGGGGGGGGTGAATATCGATTCAAAAAATAAGAGTTTAAACGCAGCGGAAAAATAAAATAGACACAGATGTTTTTACTTCGTTCGGAGCCTGTGACGACTCCTACTCGAAGGCCCGTGGTCCTTGACCACTTTCGTTGGGCAATCACTAACAAGTCGAAATATAATTATAGAATAAGTACAGGAAATGCTAATGACAATAAAGCAATACCGACAAAGAAAATTAAATAAAAACCGGAGGAGCACTTTTGTCGGAGCGTTGTTGACGTTGCACTTGAACGTCGAGCAGCAAGACCAGCAGTAGAAGAGTTCTCAGTAAAAAAATTGATTGATCTGAAGCTCCTGTCTGGGGCTTCTTTTATATGTTGTTCCAGGCGCCTGGATCCCTTCCGGGCGCCTGTAATGTGACGTAGCTGCACAAACCATGATGCTCCACGTGGCGACGACTCGGCTGGATAGAATTCGCCTTCCGGGAGCCCGGATCCCTTCCGGGCGCCCGGACCTCCAGGCGCCCGGATCCCCTCCGGGCGCCCGGACCACCTTGTTTCAGAAAACTCCCTTTTCCTGCAAAACAAAGTTAGTCCGAGGCAAATATGTATCCTGTAAAACAGATTGTTAGCACAGTTAAAGTTTAACAGATGGATAAAAAAGAGTATGACTTAGATTCCGTCTTTCCGAGACCGGAATCTAGTCACGATCTCGACTTAGACATCCGAAATGGACCTAAGCCGGATCGACGCCTAATGTCCCCTTCCCGGGAACGCGTCCTCACAGTCACTCCCCTCCAGTGACTTACCTCACTTACCTGCCAGACGTCCGGTCAGCCCGTCGACCCGTCTGGACTTCTCGCCAAGCGTCTGGTCAGCCCGTCGACCCGCTTGGACTTTGTTGGTGCAACCTTAGGTCAAGGTTGACCTGGTTGACCAGACTCGAGTTGACTTGACTCGAGTTATGTTTTGATGTTTGACGAGTTATGACGATGTTTGACGTGAACAGAAAAGTTGTATCTTGATGTTTGACAAGGATACAAGCTTGGGAGATTGTGGGTGCAACTCGTGGTCAAGGCTGACCTGGTTGACCCGAGGTGAGGTGACCTGACTCGGAAAAGTCCAAGCAGGGAGCTTGGCACGGGAAAAGTCCAAGCAGGGAGCTTGGCATGGGAAAAGTCCAAGCAGGAAGCTTGGCACATGGAAAGTCGGAGAGGGCTCGGTAGCTCGTTCTCCGGACTGTGGTCAGAGAGGGCTCGGTAGCTCGCTCTCTGGACCGGATGTGGAAAGTCCTGGTGAGTGGAGCCAGGCAGTTTGGAAGTCCTGGTGAGTGAAGCCAGGCAAATTGGAAATCCTGGTGAGTGAACCCAGGTAAAAACCCTTGTAAGTGAAGCTAGGTGAAAGTCACGGTGAGTGAAGCCGGCAGGGAAAATCCGGATGGATCAAGGGTGATCGGACATCGGTGTTGGGAAGTCCAAGTAGATCAAGGGTGATCGGATGCTTGAGGAGAGGAAAGCCAAGTGGGTCAAAGGGATTGACCGAACACTTGGTGAAGAATTCTAGCAGGTCAAGGGTGACCGGATGCTAGGAATGATGAACCAACAGTCAAGGTTGACCGGATGTTGGTGTAAGCACGAGGTTTAGGGCTGGGGAGTTTGGATCGATGCGGGGACCGATCGGTGATACCGGATAGCACGATCGGTCACCGGACCGATCGGTAACCATCGATAGCCTCATGGGTTATCGATCGATGCGGAGACCGATCGACAACGACAGGAGGTTCCGATCGGTCGTGGACCGATCGGAGGATTCTGATCGGTCCATGGACCGATCGGGAGAACGAAGCGAAGGCTAGGGAATGGATCGGTCCGTGGACCGATCCAGACAACCCTGATCGGTCCACCGATCGATCAGTAGATTTCTTCTGTGTTTCTTCGCTTTCTTCGCAGGTTATAAAAGGAGGGCTGCTGTTGCGAGCCTCCTTCCTTCTTCTTCCTTCTTCTTCTTCTTCCTTGGATTGAAGCTTCTGCTTCTGTGCTCTGAGGTTCTGAGCTTTGTTGAGCTCGCTTCCGAAGCTTCGCGTGAGCTTCCAGTCGTCGATCAGCTGCTGCGTTTGGGTTGTGAAGTTGCTGCTTCATCGCCTCCGATCGACAGAGAAGGCAAGCGAGTGTTGCATTCATATTGTTGTTTGTATTTGCTTCTTGCTTTCCTTGTACTCCTTTCTTGTTGTTACAAGTATTGTGGCGAGGTTTCTCCACCCACAAGGAGCATTTATTAGCCGGTTCTCCGGGGACTCATCCACCGACGGATTGATAGGCTTCGTCCACCTTACGGACACGCCGAGGAGTAGGAGTTTATCTCCGAACCTCGTTACATCGGTTTTTTTGAGGTTTGTCTTCTTTCCCTTTCGTTTCTGTGTTTATTTTCCGCTGCGCTAACACGTTTTGTAGAAACGCGACGATTTGGGGTCGGCTATTCACACCCCCCTCTCTAGCCTCCGTAAGAAGGATCCTAACAAGTGGTATCAGAGCGAGGCGCGCTCTTCGTCGGATTAACACCCGTGGGAGCACAAGCTAGAGAATGGATCGACTCGGAAAAGACATCACGTTTCCACCCTTCTACGAGTGCTGCGACTTCGCGTATTGGAAGGTAAGAATGAGGTATTTTCTTATGACTAACCTTGAAAATTGGAGTTGTGTTCAATTAGGTTTCAATCCTCCTATGGACAAGAAAGGAGAAACCCTAGAGAAGAAGGAGTGGACCAAGGAGCAAATCCACCAATCAACCATCAATGATGAGGTAACGAAAATCATTGAATTCTCTTTACCTAATGATGTTTTGTGTAGGATAGGTGGATATAACGATGCCAAGGAGTTGTGGAATAACTTGGCAAAGTTCCATGAGGAGAACTCCACTTCAAGTCATGAAGAGGAGTCAAGTGAGCCAAGGAGTTCACATCATGGAGGAATGGATTTAGAAGTTAAGGGCCACTCAACATCTAAAGAAGAAGAGGAGAGTTCTTCTTCAAGTTCGGAGCAAGAAGAAGAAGCTTCTACCTCCGGAAGGGATGAAGGAGAGAGCGTTCATCCATCCTCAAACCTAGGTAACTCAAGCATTTTAATTTCTAGAAAATTACACATAATGTGCTTTGAGTGTAGGGAATTTGGGCACTACAAGAGTAAGTGTCCAAAGAGGGTTAGGAAGACTCAACGGGCGCCAAAGGTCAAGAAAGCCGGAGTCCCGATACGCAAAGGCAAAGAGCACGTGGTGTGCTTTCAATGCAAGCGAAGGGGACATTATCGGAGTCAATGTCCGAGGGGGAGGCAATCTCACAAGGACAAGAGACCGAGCACGTCGATAGGGGGAGCTAAGGCAAACCCTAAGGTAACATTTAAGGCACATTCTTGCAATAATAATAAGACTCATGCTAGTAGTTTTATTGCAATTGTCAAGAATGATAAGCATGATAATCTTAGGAATCAATATATGTGCTTAGGAGCCAAACATGTAAGTCTAGATAAGGATAACACTAGGAAAGCCAACCCTAGAATTAACTCATCTAAGGCTAAGGAAAACCTAGGTAGGAATCCCAAATCAACTAGACATATGCCTAGGAATGCCTTAAAGAACAATGACAAATTAAAACTTGAGGTATTAGAGAAGGAGAATCAAGTCTTGAGGTCAAGACTTGATACTTTGGAAAAGACTCTTAAGAACTTGGAGAAGTCATCTCTAGGGTTTAAGGGTCAAAAACCAATGTCCAAGGACAAGAAAGGTTTGGGTCACAAACCTAAGTCCCAAGTGGTCAAGCCCACTTATCATAATGTTCCATTCGATTATGGAACAAAATCTAGGGCTAGGAAGACCATCACCAAGGTCACAAGGGGAGTCACCCCTAGAGTTGATTTTGATGAGTCCCAAATGACCAAGGCTTTAAAGCCTAAAAGGGTCATTAGGAGGGTTGCTAGGGAAGTTATCCCTAGTGAATATTTAGTGAACCCAATGAGCTCAAATAGGTATTGGGTTCCTAGGAGCATCTTCTCTACCCCATAGATGGGTTAGAGAGTGTCAACTCCGATTAGAAGGGTAGTTAACCCAACTTTGAGGAAATTGACGCTCAAGGAGCATTTTCAAGGTTTTTGGGAACCTTTGAAAATGAAATGGAATATTTACTCCTTGGAAGAGTAAAATGTGCCATCATGGAAAATGATGATGTTAATTTCAATTGGCACAATTTGGGAAAATCTAGAGAACTCTTGAGGAAAAATGAAACATGCCAAGATTTGAGGATAAATTTGATCTTTAAGTGGCATGGATGAATCTAGAGTTCAAGAAGTGTCAAAATTAGGATTTTGGCATATTAGGGCAATCAAGGGTTAAAGCTTAAGTATTAGCTAAGGCTAAGGATACTTAGATAGGTAATCTAGGTATGTCTTATTCATGCTAAATCTTGCCATGATTATTTGCCCTCACATGTCATGACATCATGTTTAATTTTATCATTTGATATGTCATGATAAAGCTTAGGTTCTTTATATGTCATGCTTTAGTTAAGTTTCATACTTTATGCCATGACATCATGACATTGGCACATGTTTTCATTTATGATATTATTTCATGCCATGTCATCATCTCTTGCATTAATAATCAATGAAATTGATTTAAGGATAAAAGCACATTTTGATATTGAGATCAAATTGGTGTTTAGAAAATGCATGAGAACTTAGCCTAAGTTGACCTAAACCCATATCTCACATCAAAATTGACTTGAATGTGTTTGATACACCTTAGATGTGTGTGAGATATTAGGATGATGAGTTAGGATCAAGGTGCATAGTTCTTGTACCTAGATGAACCTAATTCAAAATTGGAGGATCATAGGGAAAACTTGTGTACAAGTCATGTACATATAGTCCTAAGATTATGGTCCTAAATTAAAGGGTTAAAAATCATTTCAAAATTGATTTGAAAAACCTTGATGAAGCCATTCTAGTGATAGCATTCATCATTGAACATTGTGATACAAAGTTTACTTAACTTTGAACTATTTCAAAGTCTTTTGAACTTTGTATCAAGATTTGAAAATGGAAGTTATTTTCATCTAAAATTATTTTTCCATGATAGTATATGGTATGACGAATGTATCCTCAAAATTTTACGATTTTTGGAATTTTCTGTAATTTTCTGTGAGTTTCTGAATTTCTCCCGGGGAGAAAAATCAGAAATCTCTGATTTCAGAGGCTGGATCGGTCACCGGACCGATCCAGAGAAGTCCTGATCGGTCTGGTGACCGATCAGTGACGATCCAGAAAGCAAGGATCGATTTGGGAATCGATCCAAGGGGTTTCTGATCGGTCTGGGGACCGATCAGTGCGTGCTGAATTTCTGATTTTCAGCAGGTGTCTGAAATTTCAGTTTATGGGAGTTGAGTTTCGGATCTCTAAAGGATTGAAACTCTCCAAGACATTGTTGGTGCAATGGTCAAGGGGGAGTTGGCCTTTAGGGGGAGTTTTACCTATTAGTCAAGGGGGAGTTTTTACTCCTTAAGACTTTTGAGGATTAGTGATATGGAATTGTCACTAAGTTGAGTGTTGAGTTTAGTATCAAGGGGAAAATTAAGTGTTTCAATGAAAGGTATGGGACTTTCATTGGGAAGAAACTCTTGACCTTAATTCCCTCTTTGTGATGTGTGTCAAAAAGGGGGAGAGATGTCCCAAGGGGGAGAATGGGAGAATGTTTTGGAAAACCTAAGTTAGTTTAATCTAACTTGTTTATGGGTTTTGTCAAACATCAAAAAGGGGGAGATTGTTGGTGCAACCTTAGGTCAAGGTTGACCTGGTTGACCAGACTCGAGTTGACTTGACTCGAGTTATGTTTTGATGTTTGACGAGTTATGACGATGTTTGACGTGAACAGAAAAGTTGTATCTTAATGTTTGACAAGGATACAAGCTTGGGAGATTGTGGGTGCAACTCGTGGTCAAGGCTGACCTGGTTGACCCGAGGTGAGGTGACCTGACTCGGAAAAGTTCAAGCAGGGAGCTTGGCATGGGAAAAGTCCAAGCAGGAAGCTTGGCACATGGAAAGTCGGAGAGGGCTCGGTAGCTCGTTCTCCAGACTGTGGTCAGAGAGGGCTCGGTAGCTCGCTCTCTGGACCGGATGTGGAAAGTCCTGGTGAGTGGAGCCAGGCAGTTTGGAAGTCCTGGTGAGTGAAGCCAGGCAGATTGGAAATCCTGGTGAGTGAAGCCAGGTAAAAACCCTAGTAAGTGAAGCTAGGTGAAAGTCCTGGTGAGTGAAGCCGGGCAAGGGAAAATCCAGATGGATCAAGGGTGATCGGACATCTGGTGTTGGGAAGTCCAAGTAGATCAAGGGAGTGATCGGATACTTGGCACGAAGAGGAAAGCCCAAGTGGGTCAAAGGGATTGACCGAACACTTGGTGAAGAATTCTAGCAGGTCAAGGGAGTGACCAGATGCTAGGAATGATGAACCAACAGGTCAAGGTTGACCGGATGTTGGTGTAGAAGTCTGAGGTTTAGGGCTGGGGAGTTTGGATCGGTCTGGGGACTGATCCAGTGATACACCGGATAGCCTGATCGGTCACCAGACCGATCAGTAACCATCCAGTAGCCTACTGTAGGTTATCTGATCGGTCTGGAGACCGATCAGACAACGATCAGGAGGTTCCCTGATTGGTCCATGGACCGATCAGAGACGGAACAGAAGCGAAGGCTAGGGAATGGATCGTTCCGTGGACCGATCCACATGGAGCCTGATCGGTCCACAGACCGATCCAGGCACTAGCCGTTGCGACGCAACGGCTAGATTTCTTCTGTGTTTCTTCGCTTTCTTCGCAGGTTATAAAAGGAGGGCTGCTGCTGCGAGCCTCCTTCCTTCTTCCTTCTTCTTCTTCCTTGGATTGAAGCTTCTGCTTCTGTGCTCTGAGGTTCTGAGCTTTGTTGAGCTCGCTTCCGAAGCTTCGCGTGAGCTTCCAGTCGTTGATCAGCTGCTGTGTTTGGGTTGTGAAGTTGCTGCTTCATCGCCTCCGATCGACAGAGAAGGCAAGCGAGTGTTGCATTCATATTGTTGTTTGTATTTTCTTCTTGCTTTCCTTGTACTCCTTTCTTGTTGTTACAAGTATTGTGGCGAGGTTTCTCCACCCACAAGGAGCATTTATTAGCCGGTTCTCCGGGGACTCATCCACCGACGGATTGATAGGCTTCGTCCACCTTACGGACACGCCGAGGAGTAGGAGTTTATCTCCGAACCTCGTTACATCGGTTTGTTTGAGGTTTGTCTTCTTTCCCTTTCGTTTCTGTGTTTATTTTCCGCTGCGCTAACACGTTTTGTAGAAACGCGACGATTTGGGGTCGGCTATTCACACCCCCCTCTCTAGCCTCCGTAAGAAGGATCCTAACAGACTTCTCGCCAGCTATCCGGTCAGCCCGTCGACCTAGCTGGACTTCTCGCCAAGCGTCCGGTCAGCCCGTCGACCCGCTTGGGCTTCTTGCCAGACATCCGGTCAGCCCGTCGACCTGTCTGGACTTCTCCTGCACACTCGATCAAAGTGTCAGACAACAACAAGACTAACTTAACCTATTTGTTATTCATCAAAACCTGGGTTAAATCGTTAGTGCTAACCGCACCAACATAAACGAGTTGACCCGATTAAAATCCAGTGCTGAAAACACTTTCAGACTGGTATCAGTCGACTTCAAGAAGTACCAGTCGACTACCCTTGTCAAAATGAGCTTACAGAGACATTCTGTGCTCAAAAACATTGTTACCAGTCGACTGCTAACTGTAGCAGTCGACTAGTACACTATTCATGCAAAAATCAGCCTTTCTGAGCCAACTTCAGAAATGCACCAGAAATTCCATAGACCTCCAAAAATTCTCAAATTTTGCGGAGAGGTATATTTTATCAATGTCTACTTAGGAAAATATATATATAAAATTATATTGATCACAAATCCCAAGATTGACATAAAACATAAAACTAGCTAAAAAGTTCAATTGAACCTTGACCTAAAGTCCTAGTTTTGACTTCCTCTTGATGTATTTGCCCATACTTACCCACAATGCATCCCTAGCATTGGTTTATATAGCATATATACATCCAAAATCAAATATCATGCTATATGACTCCAATGTCATATTTCTAAGCGTGAAACATAAACCAATTGTGTCAAATCCCTAAGTTTGAGACTCAAGTTCGTCTCCAAACCACTTGGCACATTCCATGGCTTGTCTAGACTCCCAAGTAAACCCCACCTGTGATCCATTGTCCATGGGTCCCAATTTGACTCTTAGAGCTCCCCTAGAGCTCTTAACCTTAGTCACCTCCCTAGGTGACTCATCTACAATAGCTAGGCCACATCGGTGCACCTCCGGTGACACTTGACCTACAAATCTAACCTTCTTAACCTTAGACACCTTGTCTTTGGTTAATTTCTCCTTACTTTTAAATGGCTTTCCCTTGCCATTTCTTGACTTCTCCTTGCTATAGTCATATGCAACCCTAGCATATGACTTTCCCTTAGCATTGGAGCTACTAGATTGGTATCCCAAACCCAATCTATCATTGTTGGGTCTTTGGCTACCCAACACCATACCTAAACCCTTAGATCCAACATTGAATCTTTCTAGGGGTTTCTCCAATTTATCAAGCTTTGTCTTCAAAGCTTGATTTTTCCTTTCTAGGTTCCTAAACCTAGAGTCAACATGTCCACCATGGACATTCCTAGACCTACCCTTTCTAGGCATATGTCTCCACTTCTTGGGATTAATGCCTTGGGTTTCCTTAGGTATACCATTTCTAGAGTTATCATGAATGGATACCTTAGGGTTTTGATCTACATTAGCCCTACTTCTATCATGATATTTGAAACCAAAGTTATGCATGGGTAAATAATAGCAATTATTTTTAGCATGCATCGGTGTATAAGAATTAAACCTTGAATTGCAATTCAAGTTAGGGTATACCTCCCTTACCCTTAAAGCTCCCCCTTGACTTGAGCTTTTCTTCTTCTTCTCTTTCTCCCATTTCTTTAATTGCACAAGCTTCTTGATCTCCCTCTTCTTGGGGCATTTTGTGTAGTAGTGTCCCTTCTACCCACATGTGAAGCATACAATGCGCATTCTCCTTCTTTGACCTTCTTCATTCCTACAATCCTTGTTAGTGTTTAAATTAACTTGGATGAGTTTAGAAGTTACCTTCTTTTTACCCAATGGACACCTACTCTTGTAGTGCCCCTTCTCATTGCACCCAAAGCAAATGATGTTGTCTTTTGACTTTGCTTCGGTGGAGGTGCTCACTAGGTTGACCTCCAAGACCTCTTCTTCGCTTGTCTTGGATTCTTCTTCAACCCTTGAGGATGTGGATGATGTCTCATTTTCCTCATCCACACTTGTGGATGACCTCTCTTCATCCTCCTTCTCCTCAGACGTGACTGAATTCACTTCCTCTTCTTCTTTTGATGTTGAATTGGTCTCCACATCCGATTAGTCCTTCTCCTCTTGGACCACTTCATCCTTTTCTTCGGATTTTTCCTCTTCATGTGTAGGCATGAGTTCTTCCCATTGAACCATCTTTATCTTGCTCCATAAATTGTGAGCATTCTCGTACTCACCTACACACCTCATCACATTAGAAGGCAACATATCAATTAAAATTGATATTATCTTATTGTTTGCCTCTAATCTTGAGGTTTGATCCTTCG
Organism: Zingiber officinale; assembly: GCF_018446385.1. Classification (NCBI taxonomy): domain Eukaryota; kingdom Viridiplantae; phylum Streptophyta; class Magnoliopsida; order Zingiberales; family Zingiberaceae; genus Zingiber; species Zingiber officinale. The sequence continues at coordinate 56,733,200 of NC_055986.1, forward strand.
TCCAATATCGTGGTTGGAGCTTCTTCCCTTTCTTGTCTTTCGGGACTTCGAACGGTTCCTTGATCACCATCATGGTATCCCAATCCGTGTCGAAGAAGACCTCCATCTTCATCATCCAATAGGTGATGCCCCATAAGCCTCCGCCTTCAAACTTTGGTGGTTCTATCAAGCCGGTCATCTTGTGCTTCCTTGGCGGTTAGTCCAACGGAGAGCGTCCTCGCTCTGATACCACTTGTAGGGGGATTAGTGGCCGGCTTGAAGGGGGGTTGGATAGACGACACCCCCAAATCGATTGCTTCCTACACTCGTTAGTATGTGCACTTGAAATACAAACTAACTACAAATATGAAAGCTAAACACTAAAGGAAAGAAAAACAAGCAAACCGCTAACACGTTCATTTAACGTGGTTCAGAGATTAGGGCTCCTACTCCACAGCGTGTCCTTGAGATGGACGATCCTGATCCGTCGGTGGATTAGCCCCCGACAAACTCTGGCTATCTCAAGTAGCTCCTTTGGGTGGAGAAACCTCACCACAACACTCAAAAAGACTTGAGAACAAGTAGACTACTAATTAGGGTTTACCACCACTAATTTCATCAGCTATAACCAAGCTCCCAAGCTTTGGTTATATAGCCTGCGGGTTGAAAACCCCACCTACCAGTCGACTGCCCTCTGTGGAAATTTGACCGTTACATCCCAACGGCTCGATACCAGTCGACTGCTAAAACTAGCAGTCGACTGCTCCACACTGACAGAACGAACAGAAGCATTCTGTTTGCTCCCAGTCGACTGCACGGTCGACTACCACTAGTCGACTGCTAAAACATGCAATCGATTGCTACTGTAACGCTACAGTACTGCTACAGTAATGCTACAGTAAAACCCTAAAACTAGGTTTTACTCCGAGTACAATCTCTCGTGCACTCGTACCCTCACCCTTATGACTCACTTGATGCTTCTTTGCAGCCTTAACCTCTTGCCTTCAAGCCTACTTCCTTTGGCTCTCGTCCCTCGGATGCATTTAAGCCCGCGGCTCATCCCCAATGCCTTCCTTCGTGTATGTCTCGAAGTCGCTTCCCTCGGCCCTTGTCCTCGCTGCCTTATCCACGGTCCCTCGGATGCTCCATCCTTCACCGGACCCGAAGCCATCAACCTAAGTCACATGGGTATCCTGTAAACCTGCACAACTCAAATACACATATCAAATACAAGGGTGAACCTAACTTAAACCCTTTGCCCAAACACCAAAACACATAGTTGCACGGACTATTGGGATTGCTCCAACACCTGTTTCTTGTGATATTTCATCTTGCACTGTTAGTACTAAAGTAGACGTGTCCTCTTTTATTTCTTCTTAAATAATTTCACTCATGGGCTTGTGATTCATTACATAGTCCTCTTCTAAAAATCGGACATTAGTGCTAACAATGACCTTCTGATCTTTATGACTATAAAACAAACCACCTTTCGTTCCTTTAGGATAACCTATAAACAAGCGAACTTCTGTACGAGATTCTAACTTATCGACAACTCCATTCGGCACATGTGCTGGACTGCCCCAAATCCGAACATGTCTCAGACTAGGCTTACGCCCATTCCATAATTCTGTGGGAGTAGAGGATACTAATTTAGAAGGTACCAAGTTCAGAATGTACACTGCCGTTTCTAGAGCATATCCCTAGAATGAATTTGATAATTCTGAATAACTCATCATCGATCTAACCATTTCTATAAGAGTCCTATTCCTTCGTTCTGCCACACCATTCTGTTGGGGGTGTACCAGGTGCAGACAATTGGAATTGAATCCCAACCTCTGATAAGTAATTCCTAAACTCTCCTGAGAGGTACTCGCCACCACGATCAGACCGTAGTGTCTTGATACTTTTACCATGACATTTCTCCACATCAGCCATGTACTCTTTGAACTTATCAAAGCACTCAGACTTGCGGCGCATCAAGTAAATGTATCCATATCTTGAATAGTCATTTATAAAAGAGACAAAATATTCAAATCCACCTCTCGCCTGGATAGTCATAGGTCCACACAAATCAGAATGAACCAATTCCAACACATCTTTTGCTCTATACCCCTTGGCCTTAAAAGGTATCTTGGTCATTTTTCCTTTCAAGCAAGATTTGCACGTTGGAAAGTTTTCCACCACCAATGAACCCAAAAGTCTATCGGCTATTAGCCTTTGAATCCTACTCAAGTTAATATGACCAAACCTTAGATGCCAAAGATATGTTTGATTCATTTATGAAGGTTCCTTTCTCTTATTAGAATTAGAGGATGTGTTATTAATGTCTATTTGTTACTTTATAGGAGTTATTGTTGGTTACTACTCAAAAAACCCAATGGCTCCACTGTACAAAAATTTTGTACGAGATCTGAACCTTTCCTAGCTACCATGTGTTCTTTTAAGTTAAACTTGTATCTCCTGCGGAACTTAACACGTTTGATTCCAAGTTTAACTTATATGTTCTTTTATGTTTAGATTTGGATCTCCTGCGGAACTTAACACGTTTGATCCAAATCTCCTAGGTTATAAATTCAATTAAATATTAGTTTCCAAAATTGGCTTCCAGTACTGCATGGCTAGACACTTGGCCTTCTTGGATATGGGAGCAACCACCACCGACTAGACAAAGCCTTTTAAGGAAAGTTAATATTTAATTTCCTTATATAACTCTAGGTTAACCAAAAGGAGCAATCAAATGACAAAGGAAAAAGAAAGAGAACACAACATCGAAATTAAATTCGAAAAACAAGAATCGAATGCCTCTTGTATTTGTTATTTATACAAAGAAAAATTAACTAGTATGATGCGAAAATTAAATACTAGTTATACCTCTTCCTTGTATGCTAAAAACCTCGAGATCTTCTACCGTATCCCTCGCCTCCTCTTGGACGTCGTGTAGGCGTCGATCCTCCAAGACGAACACCACCCGGAAAGCTTCTCCTCCTTCTCTAGAATTCGGCCACCACCACCACAAAGGAGCAAAAGAGAGCAAAGGGAAGAGAGGGAGAGGGGCCGGCCACTTAATGATCTCCAACAACACAATATCAATTGTTATGTTTTTCAAGGCCTCCCCTTCCCCCTTTTTTATATTAGTTTCCCAACGGAAAATTATGGAAAGAGTTTTATAAAAAATTAGACTCATTCCTATTTCCTTTTAATTTTTTCTTTTTCTTTCCTTTTAATTAATCAATCCTAGATTGATTTATTAATTAAACAACTATTTGTTGATGTTTAATTATTTGACCGGCCCCTTGCTTGGGCACCAAGCAAGGTGGCTGGCCACTTATTAAAAGGGAAAGAAAGAAATTTTTTTTATAAAATTTTAAAAGAAGAAAACTTCTAATAAAATTTTACAAACTTTTTTTTTTCTAATGTGGATATTAAAAGGAAAGTTTTAAAATTTAAAACCAAGTTTTAAAATTTAAAACATCTCTAATAATATTTCTTTTTAAAAGAAAGTTTTATAAATTTTACAACTCTCTTTTAAAACCTTGTGGCCTAATTTAAATTAGGAAAATTTTATAAATTTTTAAAATCTCTCTTTTTATAAATTGTAAATGTCTGAGGAAATTTAAAAATTCAAAAACAACCTTCCTAATTTAAATATTCCGGCCGACCCCTTTGCCCAAGGCAAGAGCCGGCCACTTCTAGAGAATATGTGGCTGGTCATTGCTTGGTCACCAAGCAATGAACCGACCCCTTCTTGGACACCAAGATAGGCTTTTCTTTGGATGGACTTGAGGCTTTATTGAGGCTACAATAGGGACCTGGAGGAGAAATTAGTTTTGGCCTTCCGATGAGCTTGATTATCCCGTGCTCGCCCCGAACACACAACTCAAGTTCATCGATAATAACTCATTCAACTAGAGAGTTATTACCGCACTACCGCACCAATCCCAAATTACATTATGGGCTCCTTCTTATCATGAGTGTGTTAGTCTCCCTGTGTTTAAGATTACGAATGTCCACTAATTAAGTGAGTTACTGACAACTCATTTAATTAATATCTAGCTCCAAGAGTAGTACCACTCAACTTTATTGTCATGTTGGACTAGGTCCACCTGCAGGGTTTAACATGACAATCCTTATGAGCTCCTCTTGGGGACATTCTCAACCTAGATAACTAGGACACAGTTTCCTTCTATAATCAACAACACATACTATAAGTAATATCATTTCCCAACTTATCGGGCATATTGATTTATCGGGCTAAACCTCACCCTTTGATAAGTCAAAGAAATAAATATTAAATATACATGCTTGTTATTATATTAGGATTAAGAGCACACACTTCCATAATAACTAAGGTCTAGTTCTTTTACTAAGTCAGTACAAAAAGAACTTACCTAAATGATCCTACTCAATACACTTAAAGTGTATCAGTGTAATTTATTAGTCAAGATAAACTAATACTTAATTACACTACGTCTATTCTGATGGTTTGTTCCTTTCCATCTTAGTCGTGAGCAACTGTTTATAATTTATAGAGAACCGACAACATGATCTTCTAAGTGTGACTCCACACTCCATGTTATCTACTATATAAATTAATTGAACAATTACATTTAACAAATAAATGTAAACATTTGACCAATGTGATTCTTTATTTCAAAATAAATGTGTACAAAAGCTAAACTTTTAAGTATACACTCTAACAGTTATTAGATTTAGAGTATATAAATTGCTAACTAATGTACTAGAATAGATAGCTACCCTATTCTTCTTGATAACCACTTTGTCATTAAAAGAAACAAAATATCTATTCAAAAACAGTTTAGAAACTGAAATTAAATTCATTCTAAATCTTGGTACATAAAGATAATTTCTCAAAAGTAAAGTTCTATTCCTATCAAATGATAAGTAAACATCTCCCACTGCAACAGCCGTCACTTTCATAGCATTTCCCATGTAGACGGTTATCTCTCCTTCATATAGTCGCCGGATTTCCTGAAACCCCTGTAATGAATTGTAAACATGATCAGTGACTCCTGTATCTACACACCAGGTACTGGTAGATAACACCGCTAAACATGTTTCAACTACTAAAGAATAAGATATACCTTTATTGTTCTCTTTCCTATGAGGATAGTCCGCCTTCCAATGTCCAGACTGCTTGCAAATGAAGTACTTGCCCTTCGGCTTCTTCACTCCTGCTTTTAGTCCAGTACCTAGAGATCGATTCACTTTCTTCACTGAGCCAGCTTGTTTCTTCTTCTTCTTCTTGCCTTTCGACTTAGAAGTAGAAACATTTTTAGCAAAGTGGATTTGAGAACTATGATGAAATAGCCCTTTTGTTGCTTGAAGTATGTCAGTAGTTTCGCTAATGAATAAATCCTTTAATTCATATTGTAGTTTAGGCGGAACTGCTCAAAACATTTGGGTAGCGATTGGAGAATAATATCAACCTGGGTTTCCCCATCGATTTCAGCTCCAAGGATTTGTATCTCGTTCAAGTAAGCCATCATTTTGAGGATATGATCCCTTAGGGGTGTCCCCTCTGACATGGTGGTTGTCATTAAGTTTCTCATAGCCTCTTGCCTAGCAGCCCGATTCTGGTGTCCGAAGAGTTCCTTGAGATTGTACATCATGTTATAGGCAGTAGGCATGGCTGATGCTGATGTTATAGCACATTTGACATAGAAGCCAAAATATAACACTGCCATCTCATCTGCCTTGACCCATTTCTTATGATACTCAATCTCCTCTTCACTAGAATCACTATTAGGCTCATTAGGGCAGACCTCTAACAGTATAAACTTATAGCCTTCAGCAGTTAGGACAATGCCAAGATTTATTTTCCAATCTATGTAATTGGGACCAGTAAGTTTGTTTTCTTTCAGAATAATAGCAAGTGTGTTGAAGGCCATTTGAAATCTTAAGAATCACAAAATAAGTTTTGGTCAAAACTTAAGAATTTAGAATAATATTGATTCTTCAAACAATATCATTTAAATTCACCAACACCTCAAAACACAGTGAATTTTTTATGCTACGATAGTGTGGACATATACAAATTTAAACATTTGTAAGAGGAGGTTTTACCCATTAATTTTATTCTTGTCAACCTAACTTTATGACAAATAAAATTAATAGTTGGTATTCCTTCGGTCACACATAATAGCAGTGACTCCGATGGGGAGGATACTATTAAATGCGCCTAAGTGTATACCATTACTTGATACTTAGTCCATTAAATATGATTATGCCCCTTCAGATGGAGAAGATCACACACTCCTAAATAATTTCCTATAAAGGAAGTTTGATCTAGTGATCTGCAAACAAACTCATCCGATATGGAGGAATGCACTTAGAGCCAACGTGTAAGTTTGTTTACATCACTTACAAACCAGTAATGGAGACCATGGAATTTATTTAAAAATCTCTCTCCACTTAGTTATTTAGAAACGAGGAATTTTAACATGCACACAAGCACACAAACACAACACATCACAGTAAATAAAAGCAATAAATATGAAAAAATAATTTTCCAACTATTATGGCATCTTCCGTCAATATCCTTCGTGTGCCGCCAGCCCTAACAGTCGTAAACCTAGCCGCCAGCCCTAGGGCTCATGTCATCGTGTCCATTGAGCTTCCTTTTCCGTTGCACCTCTGGTCCTCAAATAGCACCACGCATCGCAAGGATACGATCCGCGAAAAAAATAAAATTTTACATATATCGATCCTATATTCCATAAAGGAATGTACATAAAGTCTAGATCGAATAAAATGTAAAATCCTAAAACTAATACAACTCCTGTTGTATTTAATAAATATAATCATGCACACACATAAAATGCCCTTGACATGTCCGAGGGTCCAATCACACATAATCACAATAAGCCATAATAGTTGGAGCCTGCAATCACAGAGTTAATTTATTTGCACATCCTACTATTTTTATGCCTAAAATATGTATGACATGTGCATAATTAATTGAAAACCAAACACACAGAGTCATAAACCTAGCTCTGATACCAATTGTTAGTTGCTACTCGAAATACCATTCTAGTTCCCCTGTTCAAAAATTGTACAAGCATAGAACTATCCTAGCTACTCATGTGCTCTACTGAAGTTAAATTTGGATTGCAAACGATTCTTAATATTATTAATCCAAATTATCCTTCAAAAGTTAAAATTGGATTGGAAATGATACTTAACATTTTTACTCCAAGTTTAATCGATGTGTTCTTCATAAGTTAAACCATATTACAGAAGTTAATTAAATATCTATTTCAAAGATCAGGTTCCAGGTTAAATATGGCGAGGCAGTAGGCCTTCTTGGGTATGGGATCATCCACCACTTCCTAGACAAAGCCTTTCAAAGAAATCAGATATTTAACTTCTTACAGTAAACTAGGTTTAACTACAAATACCTCAATAGAAGCACAATATCGAAACATGAAATCGAAACACAAAATTGATAACAAAAATGATAGCCTAAAATCGATAGCCTCTTGTGTTTGATTTTTCAAGATCTATACAAAGAAGATGAACTAGTTATGACGCGAAAATAAATAACTAGTTATACCTTTCTTAGTAGCTTATAGACTTCTTGATCTTCTGTTGTATTTCTCTCCTCCTCTTGGATGTCGTGTGGGCGATGATCTACCAAGATGAAATCCACCCAACCTTCTTCCTTTGCTTCCAAGTTTCGGCCACCAACTAACTAACCTCCAAGGGATGCTAGACATGAGAGCTTCCTTCTCCTTCAAGCAACCGGCCACCAAGAGAAAACCAAGCTTGATGTCGCCGACCTCTAAGAAAGAAAACAAAAGGAGAAGAGAGAAGGAAGAGGACCGACCACCAAGGGAATAGAAGAGAGGAGTTTTGGCCACAATAGAGAGGATGCAAGGCTTAAGTCATTCTCAATGAGGCACCCTCTCCCTGTTGGATTTTTCAGGCCGCGAAAACCGTTTTTTCGCGTCGCGGAAACCCCGAAACCCCGCCACCGGATCCGTGCGAAGAATAAAACTTTCGAAAAATACGAGTACGAGTTTACCAACCTATAGATCTACACTAGAACTATATGTTAAAGAGTTTTACCCTCGTTGCGTGCCCTTCGCGAGTCCTGTTCGTCCAAGGAGATGCCGGATCTCAAGTTGTCAAGGTAGACAACTCTCTATGCGTATCCACACGAACAAAGCGATGGAGGGAGAACCTTAGAGTGTGCTAGCACTCCAAGAAGGTCTCGGCAAGATGAGGAAGGGAGAGTAAGAAGAGAGAGCTCTAGGAGGAAGAAGATAGAATAATGAGCCTTGAATGAAAAAAATGAATTTTTCATTCACCACAAAAGTGGCCGGCCACCTCAAGAAGTGTAACCCCCCTTTTTGCATTAAGTGGCCATTAAAGAGGGAATTTGTAACCTCCATGAGGTGGCACACACATGTGCCAACTATGATGATGTGGCACATCATCATTGGCCACTTAATGCCAAGTCACAAATGATGTGGCATAAAGTCAAGTCAAACTTGACTCTTCCTCTTCCTCTCAAGTCAAGTCAAACTTGACTTAATCTCTCTCATGGTTGATCTAATCCAACCATTTAATTCAAGCCAACTTAATATAATGAATCTAATTGATTTAATTAAATTGATTCAATGAGTCATAATCTAAATTAGACTCATTGAACACATGAATCAACTTGAGTCCAACTCAATTAGCCCAATTAGGATTACTCTTAATCCAATTTGATTCATCAAATGAATCTAATCCTCTTGGTTCATCATATGAACCTAATCTCCATCTAATTGTCCTTAGTGTGTGACCCTATAGGTTCTTGTAACGTTGGCAATGCCCTTAAATCCATTTAGGAGTATAAGTAATGAGCGGTATCTAGCAACACATCATTACTACCGAAGTTACAAGAATGTTGAGATCCAACATCACCTTGTGACTACTAATTGTGACTCCTCACAATATATGACAAGTGTCCTTCTATCCTAGACATCTAGATTGATCAATGTGAGGCATAAACCATGTCATCCTCTGACCAATCTAAATCTTGATCTCTAAGTTAGACTCACTAAATCAAATGAGCTCAATATCTCATATGACTCATTTGGGCATGGCCATGCATTTCGTGGTCTCACTCTATCAAGAATATCGATGTCACTCTCGTCATATAGGAGGGATAGATCCCATCTACATCACTCACATCCCTCTATATAATTCGTTACATACCCAGTAATTGCCTTTATAGTCCACCCAGTTATGGGTGACGTTTGATGAAACCAAAGTACATAACTCCTTATGTAGGGATCCATGGTGACTTCAGGTCCAAGGACTAGTAGTCATACTAATAGCCACATGAGAAAGTATATGACACTCATATAACGATCCATGATACTTTCTTATGGCGGGTCATTCAGTATACATTCTCCAATGCAGACCCATGTGTCAACTTGATATCTCTATATCCATGACTTGTGAGATCAAGTCATCGAGTTGACCTACATGCTAGTATTATTGCATTAACATTGCCCCTGACTGTTAATACTCGTCTAGGAATGATTAAGAGTAGTGTTCCCTATATCATCTCACTATCGGTTCAACTAACCGATTGATATCGGTGAGAACCTTCTACTCAAGGACGCTATTATACTTAGTTTATTTGGCAGCAATACAAGTAAGTATAATAACTAAAAACAAATGCCTTTATTTATATAAGAATATGATACAACAAGTCCATAATACAATCATCAAATGATTGGATCTAGGGCTCTAACTAATAATCTCCCACTAGCACTAGTGCCAATCAGTGTAGGCTCTAAGCCCCAATGACCTAGTGTGACCATCATGCTTCCTCTGTGCCAAAGCCTTGGTCAAGGGATATGCGATGTTAGCCTCTGTAGGTACTCTGCAAATCTTCACATCTCCACTGTCGATAATCTCTCGAATGAGATGGAAGCGTCGTAGTATGTGTTTGGTCTGCTGGTGTGAGCGAGGTTCCTTAGCCTGTGCTATAGCTCCATTATTGTCACAATAGAGCTGAATAGGGTCAGCGATACTGGGAACCACCCCAAGTTCAGTGATGAACTTGTGGATCCAAACTACTTCCTTTGCTGCCTCTGATGCAGCAATGTACTCGGCCTCTGTCGTAGAATCAGCTACTGTGTTCTGCTTCGAACTCTTCCAGCTCACAACACCACCATTTATGCTAAATACGAACCCTGACTGCGATCGATAATCATCCTGATCGGTCTGGAAGCTGGCATCACTGTAACCCTTTATAGCTAGCTCATCATTGCCTCCATATATCAAGAAATATTCTTTAGTCCTTCTTAAGTACTTAAGAATATTCTTGACCGCTATCCAGTGACTTTCACCTGGATTTGACTGGTATCTACTCATCATGCTCAAAGCATACGAGACATCAGGTCGAGTACATAGCATGGCGTACATGATAGATCCTATGGCTGAGGCATAAGGGATCTGATCCATGCGGTCTCTCTCCTCTCTAGAAGAGGGACCTTGAGTCTTCGAAAGACTCACGCCATGTGACATCGGCAGAAATCCCTTCTTGGAGTTCTGCATGGCAAATCGTAGGAGTACCTTGTCAATATATGCACTCTGACTTAGGTCAAGCAATCTCTTAGATCTATCTCTATATATCTGTATCCCTAGAATGCGGGATGCCTCACCTAAGTCCTTCATTGAGAAGCAACTCCCTAGCCAGGTCTTGACAGACTGAAGCAAAGGGATGTCCTTCCCAATGAGTAGTATGTCATCCACATACAATATGAGGAAGACAACTATATCCCCTACAACTTTCTTGTAGACACAAGGCTCATCTTCATTCTTGATGAAACCAAACTGTTTGATTACATCATCGAATCGAAGATTCCAGCTCCGAGAAGCTTGCTTTAGTCCATAAATGGACCTATCCAGCTTGCATACTCTGCTAGTATGCTGTGGACATCCATCTGCCATATCTCATCTGTCATGTACACATCCTCGAGCAGGTTTCCATTCAGAAACGCGATTTTGACATCTATCTGCCATATCTCATAGTCATGGTATGCTGCAATAGTAAGCATGATCCGAATGGACTTAAAGATCGCTACTGGAGAAAAGGTTTCATCATAGTCAATACCATGAATCTGCTTGAAATCTTTAGCTACTAAGCGACCCTTATAGATAAGTCCATCCATGTCAGTCTTTCTCTTAAAGACCCACTTACACCCAATGGGTTTTACCCCTTCAGGTGGATCAACCAAAGTCCATACTTGGTTGGTGTACATAGATTCCATCTCGGATCTCATGGCCTCTAGCCATTTCTCAAAATCTGGTCTCATCACAGCTTCCTGATAGGTGGTAGGCTCATCCTCTATGAGCACAACGTCATCATGGTTAGACAAGAGAAATGAGTATCTCTCAGGCTGACGACGTACCCTATCAGACCTGCGAAGAGGTATGTCTACTTGAACTAGTTGTTGTTCCTCAACTCCTTGTGGAACAACATCATCCACAATACTTTGTGGTTCCAGTTCAACTTCCATCGAGGCTTCAGTGCTATTGTTCGCATCTTGAACTTCTTCAAGATCGAATGTGCTCCCACTAGTCTTTCTAGAAACAAAGTCCATTTCTAGAAAGACCCCAGTCTTTGCCACAACTACCTTGTGCTGACTAGGAATGTAGAAGTAATATCCCTTAGTTTCCTTGGGATATCCAATAAAGTAGCACTTGTCGGATTTGGGTCCTAATTTATCTGAGACTTGACGTCTAATGTAAGCCTCACAACCCCAAATCCTCATAAAAGACACTTGGGCATCTCTCCCAGTCCATATCCTATATGGTGTCTTTATCACGGCCTTGGATGGAGCTCGGTTGAGTATAAAAGCTGCCGTATCTAGAGCATAGCCCCAAAGGAATGACGGAAGATCTGTGTGACTCATCATAGATCGTACCATATCTAATAGGGTACGATTCCTCCTTTCGGATACACCATTCCACTGTGGTGTTCCAGGAGGAGTGAGTTGGGATAGAATCTCACACTTAGCTAGATAGTCACGAAACTCATGGCTAAGATATTCTCCACCTCGATCTGATTGAAGTATCTTAATACTCTTGCCAAGCTGGTTCTGTACTTCATTCTTGAATTCTTTGAACTTTTCAAAGGATTCTGACTTATGTGTCATCAAGTACACATAACCATATCTACTGAAGTCATCAGTAAATGTGATGAAGTACCTATAACCGCCTCTAGCAGCGATATTGAAAGGGCCACATACATCACTATGTATGAGTCCTAACAAATCAGTCGCTCTTTCGCTGTGCCCACTAAAGGGAGTCTTGGTCATCTTGTTGGTGCGGGAAGCATCCGATGATCGAACCTAAGTTTTGATAATGGCAAAGGATTCAAAGTTAAGGTGCTTTGTTATCTGACAGCTGTTGCTGAGTGTTTCAGGAAAGTCCTAACTGCGGTTAGGCAAGGTAAAACCCTAGGGGGTAGTAACCCTAGGTCATAGGGGGTGGTAACCCTATGCGGAAAGTCTTGGTAGGTCGATGGCTTCAGGCAAAAGTCCTAGGGGGTGGTAACCCTAGGTGGAAAGTCTTGGTGTCGCGAACCAGGTGAAAGTCTGGACTGGCTGGTGAAGCGGATGTTCAGCAGAAAGTCCGGAAGCATCGAGTGCCGAGCAAAAGTCCAGTCGATCTGGAGGATCGTACTGGCAACAGGTAAATCTCCTGAGTGGAGTAGGTGAGGACGCGTTCCCCGTAGAGGGAACAGTAGGCGTCGGGTCGACCTAGGGTTTCCGGTTGGAAACCCTAAGTCAGACCCGGACAGTTCGAATGCTGTCAAATCTTTTATTCATTATGTTTCTGTGCTAACTTTGTTTTGCAGGGTATGTGTTTGGGACTAACACATTTTGCAAGAACAAAGGAGCAAGTTACAACTCGGATGAACAGTGTCCGAGGCCCCTCCATGGAGCTTGGAGGCGCCTCGGGTGCGAGCCAGGAAAAGGCTAGCGCAGCAGACTGGAGGCGCCTTGAATGGAGTTCAAGGCGCCTTGGACCGGAGGTTGAAGGCGCCTTGGATAGGCTGAAGGCGCCTTGAACCAGATAGAGTTCGACCAGGTCAGTGCTGATCCACGCGGGTGACTCGGCTCGTTCAAGGCGCCTTTATGAACAGTATAAGGCGCCTTGAACCCTCTTTATAAGGGGTCTCGACCAGCAGCTCTCCACAACTTCTTCCAAGCGATCTTTCTTCTACAAGCTGCTCACGAGACGATCCCGAAGTGCTGCTACGAGACACCGACGACCCGGAGCTCCGAAATCTTCAGATTACGATATTGTCGTCGGTATAACTGTACTTTTTCATTATACTTAACTGTAATACTTGTACTCTTGTCAAGCTTATAGTTGTTGCCCACGGAAAGCGATCAAGGATCGCGGGCCTTCGAGTAGGAGTCGTCACAGGCTCCGAACGAAGTAAATTCTTCGTGTCCCTTTTTTGTTTCTTTCCGCTGCGTTAATTACTCTACGAACATTTTACGATTCTGATAATCGAACAAATAGCCGCGAGCGCTATTCACCCCCCCTCTAGCACGTCTCGATCCAACAATTGGTATCAGAGCGGGGTCGTTTTGAATTGGTGCAACCACCTTTCAAAACAAATTTTTTGTTTTTCGTTTTCGGAGTCGAATTAGAATTTAGCCTTATAGCTATATTCTAATTTCTGTTTCCCTCGAATCGACTTTTGCTCGAAGTAGGTGCAACACCACTCGAGCTCGTTTTTATTATTCTTTATTCCAGCACTACTAATCCAAGACTTAGTCTTGGAACATATTCTGTTGTTTTCTTTTGTTACATATTATAAATGGCCCAACAAGAGGGTTTCAGCACTGTACGCCCCCCGCTATTCTCCGGAGAGGATTTTGGCTACTGGAAGGGAAGAATGGAAATGTATCTAAAGATACAATTCGAAACGTGGATGATCATAAAGACGGGACTGAAACTGCCAATCGATGACGACGGTAAAGCAACACCCTGCGAGAAGTGGGACGCTTCTTTAATAAAAAAGGTTGAAGCCGACGCCAAAGCTACCTGCACCCTCCAGTGTGGTCTTACCAAAGAAGAACTCAACAGAGTTGGCCCGTTCTCTTCTGCAAAGGAGCTCTAGGAAAAGCTAATCGAACTCCACGAAGGCACTGACGACACCAAGGTAAGTAAAAGAGATCTTTTACTTAATAAATTATATAATCTAAAAATGTAGGAAGGAGAAACGGCGAGTTCTCTTCACGCGAGAATACAAGACATCCTTAACTCTCTTCACGGAATTGGCCAGAAGATAGAAAATCGGGACGTAATAAGGTATGCCCTAAACTCGTTTCCAAGGAATACATTGTGGGCATCAATGGTAGATGCCTACAAAGTTTCCAAGGATTTATCTTCTTTAAAACTAGATGAACTTTTTAGTGAATTTGAACTTCATGAGCAGACTAATGCACAGCCTACCGAGAAAGGTATTGCGTTGGTTGCAGGTACAAGCCGAACCCGGGAACCAAGACCACGACGGAGAACCGAACCAGCATCGGAAGCTGAACCAGACTCTGATGATGAAGAAGGTGACATTACAACAGAGCTGGTAAATCTCGTGAAGAAGCTCTACAAGACGAAAGGATTCGACAAAAGAGATCTAAAGAAGGCAGTGAAATCAAAGGAAGGCCCACAAAATACAAAGATGAAGTTTGAAGTTACATGCTACGGGTGTAACAAAAAAGGGCACATCAAAACCAACTGCCCTAACCTGAAGGAGGTCAAAAAGCAAAGAAGGAAAAAGGTCCTTAAGGCAACATGGGACGAATCTTCATCAGAGGACGACGACGACGAGCTCGAACAAACGAGTCTACTCGCATTAATGGCCCGAGACCAAGTCGTCGAATACGGATGCGAGAGCGAGTCTGAGGCAGAGTCCGAGCAAAGCCACGGATCCGTATCCGTTTCCGAAGGACCAGACCCCGCTGTAAGTATCTCCCGGTTGAACATTTTAGTTAGCTATTTATTGCGCAAATTAGCTAAGTCAAACCTGAAAGTTAAGTCACTTCTAAAGGAAGTAAGTGTCCTTAAAGAAGTGGCTAACACCAAACCCATACCTGACCAGAGTCAGACTGAATTTCCGACTCAAGTTCAAAAACTTGAGGAAGAAAATTCAAGTTTAACAAATAAGGTTAAAGATTTAGAAAATACCTTAGAACGGTTTACTTTGGGCTCCAAGAATTTGAACTTGATCCTTGGGACACAAAGAGCCGTCTACAACAGAACTGGGCTGGGATACAAAAGTAAATATAGATCTTATTTATCATTAATAAACAAACAAAGTGTTAAATCAGTCCAAGCATGGGTCTCCAAGTCTAACTTGGTCAATCAAGTTGGACTTGGCCAATACTGGGTTCCGAAGGATCAAATATACTACCTCAATAGACCATATCGTGGCCATGATCCAGGGGGAGCAAAAAGAAAAACAATCCTAAAAATTTAAAATTCAAATTCGAAATTAAAAAATTAAATTCAAAATTCGAAATTAAAATTAGAAATTAAATTAATAATTAAATTCAAACCTCAAAATTTAAAATTAAAATTAAAATTAAAATTCGAAATTAAAAATTAAATTCAAAATTCAAAATTAAAATTAGAAATTAAATTAATAATTAAATTCAAACCTCAAAATTTAAAATTAAAATTAAAATTCAAAATTCGAAATTAAAACTCAAAATGAAGAGAGGGATCCAGACTCGCTGGCACCCCCAACGAAACTACCCGGCAGGGTAGTTAAACCTAATATACCCGAAATGGGTAAAACAAGAGTAGATTACCCGGCAGGGTAATTAAGGTTAGATTAAAACGGACTAAGGTTAACTTGAACCACAGTACTGGTGAAGTTTTTGGATGATAGTACGTTAGGGAAGCTTGGGCATCGCATGTCTAGGAAGATATGGTTTCGACCTGGTGCATTTGGCCAAGTGGAACTGACCGAAGCTACCCTTAAATGGATCCTAACTAGTTAGACCAAGGTTTAGTACTAAGCTCAATGGGTAGGACTATTTGGAAAACCTCGAAGGCATGATTACTTTAATGAGTTCCTTGTGACTCACCATAGCCCAGAAGTTTATCCAAAGAATGCTCACTTGTTGAACCCAAAGCTAAACCTGAATTTAACACAAAGTTAACCCAAACCTAAAAGTTGAATTATAAATCATCTCACATCAATCATAGGATTCCCTGATTGAAAATTTAGATCGGGTGAGATGACTAAGTGATAAAATTCATTTGAAAATTATTTATAAAATCCTTTCAAAATCGTTTCAAAATTATTTTAAAAAACTTAAATTTCAAAATTATTTAAAAAAAAAAACTTAAATTTCAAAATTATTTTAAAAAACTTAAATTTCAAAATTATTTTAAAAAAACTTAAATTTCAAAATTATTTTAAAAACTTAAATTTCAAAATTATTTTAAAAATTTAAATTTCAAAATTATTTTAAAAAAAACTTAAATTTCAAAATTATTTTAAAAACTTAAATTTCAAAATTATTTTAAAAAACTTAAATTTCAAAATTATTTTAAAAACTTAAATTTCAAAATTATTTAAAAAAAAAAAAACTTAAATTTCAAAATTATTTTAAAAACTTAAATTTCAAAATTATTTTAAAAACTTAAATTTCAAAATTATTTTAAAAACTCAATTATTCTAAAACTCAATTTCAAAATTATTTTAAAACTCAATTTCAAAATTATTTTAAAAACTTAAATTTTAAAATTATTTTAAAAACTTAAATTTCAAAATTATTTTAAAAACTTAAATTTTAAAATTATTTTAAAAACTTAAATTTCAAAATTATTTTAAAAACTTAAATTTCAAAATTATTCTTAAAAAACTTAAATTTCAAAATTATTTTAAAACTTAAATTTCAAAATTATTTTAAAACTTAAATTTCAAAATTATTTTAAAACTTAAATTTAAAATTATTTTAAAAAACTAATATTTCAAAATTATTTTAAAAAAATAAATTTCAAAATTATTTTTAAAAAAACTTAAATTTCAAAATTATTTTAAAAACTTAAATTTCAAAATTATTTTAAAAAACTTAAATTTCAAAATTATTTTAAAAACTTAAATGTCAAAATTATTTTTTTAAAAAAAAACTTAAATTTCAAAATTATTTTTTAAAAAAAAAACTTAAATTTCAAAATTATTTTAAAAACTTAAATTTCAAAATTATTTTAAAAACCTAAATTTCAAAATTATTTTAAAAACTTAAATTTCAAAATTATTTTAAAAACCTAAATTTCAAAATTATTTTAAAAAACTTAAATTTCAAAATTATTTTAAATTTAAAAATTATTTTAAAAACTTAAATTTCAAAATTATTTTTAAAAACTCAATTATTCTAAAACTCAATTTCAAAATTATTTTAAAACTCAATTTCAAAATTATTTTAAAACTCAATTTCAAAATTATTTTAAAACTCAATTTCAAAATTATTTTAAAACTCAATTTCAAAATTATTTTTAAAACTCAATTATTTTAAAACTCAATTTCAAAATTATTTTAAAACTCAACGACTTCCTATGTAGGAATTGGATCAATGGATGTTGGATAGTGGCTGCTCCAGACACATGACTGGAGATAAATTGAAGTTTACTAAACTCACGTACAAGAACTTAGGATCAGTTGCATTCGGTAACGAAGGTCAACTTAAGGTAATCGGAAGAGGTAATATCAAACTCAACTCCGATTTTATTATTCGAAAAGTCCTTTTAGTTGAAAATTTCAAGTTTAATCTACTAAGTATAAGTCAATTGTGTGATAGCGGATACTTAGTAACTTTTGACAAAACCAGGTGTTTAGTTAAAAACATTGAAAATCCTGAAATCTTACTTAAGGGACTTAGGATAAATAATATGTATTCAATTAATCTACCGACATCCTCAACAAAGTGTTTTCTAACACAAGAAGAGGAAACTGATTTGTGGCACAGAAGATTGTGTCACACTCACACTAGACTCATTTCAAAAATGAGTCATAATGGTCTAGTTAAAGGTTTACCAAAACTAAAATTCATTGAAAATTCTATCTGTAATGCTTGTCAACAGGGAAAACAAACTAAGTCAACACACAAATCAACAAATCTTGAAAGAACCAACTCCTTACTTGAGCTCCTTCACCTTGACTTATTTGATTCACATGGAGCTAAGTCACTAAGCAAGAACCAGTATTGCTTAGTAATAATTGATGACTACTCTAGATTTTCATGGGTAAAATTCCTAAAAACTAAAGATGAAACCTATGAAATATTTAGTAACTTTTGTAAATTAATAGAAAATGAAAAAGATACTAAAATTAAAAGAATAAGAAGTGATCATGGAGGGGAATTTGAAAATCATAAATTTACCCAATTTTGTAAAATAAATGGATATCAACATGAATTTTCATGTCCTAGAACCCCCCAACAAAATGGTCTGGTGGAACGTAAAAATAGAACTCTACAAGAAGCCGCTAGAACCATGTTAAATGAATATAATTTAAATCACCAATTCTGGGCAGAAGCAATAAATACTGCAAATCATATTCAAAACCGAATTTTGATCAACAAATTTCACAAGAAAACCCCTTATAAACTATATTATCATAAAATTCCTAACTTAAATTATTTAAAAGTATTTGGATGTAAAGTTCACATTTTAAATACTAAAGATTATTTAAGAAAATTCACACCCAAATCTAACAAAGGAATATTTTTAGGATACTCCTCAAACAGTCGAGCCTATAGAGTCTACAATCAAAACACCCTAAAAGTTGAAGAAACAACTAATATAATATTTGATGAAGAAAATAATCTACCAAATATAAATGAGAATGTTGATATTGATCCAAGAAATATAGAAGATGATGAAATTCAACCAAATCTTAATAAACCAAAGGAACCAGCCCCTGACCCACTTATAAGACCAACTAGGGCTAGCACCTCTCACCCATCTGATCAAATTTTGGGTGATCCAAATCTAGGAGTCAGAACTAGATCCTCCTATAGAATCCACAGTCAGATTGCTCTAATTTCTAAAATTGAACCAAAAACAATAGAAGAAGCACTACCTGACCCGGACTGGATCATAGCTATGCAGGAAGAGTTAGCCCAATTTGAGAGAAACAAGTCTGGGAACTTGTATCTAAACCCTCAAATAAATCAATAATCGATACAAAATGGGTATTTAGAAACAAGCTAGATGATCAAGGCGAAATAATTAGAAATAAGGCTAGGCTTGTAGCTAAAGGATTTAGCCAAGTTGAAGGTTTGGACTATGATGAAACCTATGCCCCAGTAGCTAGGCTCGAATCCATTAGAATGTTGTTAGCCTATGCAGCAAACAAAGGATTTAAACTATACCAAATGGATGTCAAGTCAGCATTCTTAAATGGATTTATTAAGGAGGAAGTTTATGTAAGCCAACCCCCAGGATTTGAGGACTTAGGATATCCTAATCATGTATTTAAGTTAAAAAAAGGCCTTGTACGGACTTAAACAAGCCCCTAGGGCATGGTATGAACGATTATCAAATTACTTAATCTCCAAAGGTTTCAACCAAGGTCAAATAGATCCAACTCTATTTGTAAAAACTGTAGAAAAAGACATCTTCATAGCTCAAATTTATGTTGATGATATAATTTTTGGATCAAATAACTCTAAATTTTTAAAAGAATTTATTAGATGGAAAATGAATTTGAAATGAGTATGGTTGGTGAACTTAATTTTTTCTTAGGTTTACAAATAAAACAAACTAAAGATGGAATATACATTTATCAAACTAAATATGCAAAGGAATTAATTAAAAAATTCTGCATGGAAAATTCAAAAATAATAAATACTCCAATGGCCACCAACATTAACATAGACTCTGACCCTGAAGGAAAACCAGTAGATCCAAAGTACTATAGGAGTGCCATAGGAAGCTTGCTTTACCTAACTGCAAGCCGACCCGACATATTATTTGCGGTTGGTATGTGCGCAAGATACCAATCTTGTGCAAAAGAGTCACATTTAACCTATGTTAAAAGAATACTTAGATACATTAAAGGTACTCTAAATATAGGACTCTGGTACCCTAGAACTTGCACCTTTGACCTTCTTGGCTATTCTGACTCGGATTACGCCGGATGCAAGTTAGATAGAAAAAGGACAAGTGGTAGTTGTCAATTTCTAGGACAATGCCTAGTAAGTTGGTCAAGTAGAAAGCAACATTGTGTTACTTTATCTACCAATGAATATATAGCCTTAGGTGAATGCACATCTCAATTGCTTTGGATGATGCACACTCTTAAAGACTATCAACTGAACTATCATAACACAAAAATCTCAATTGATAATATAAGTTCCATAAATTTAACAAAAAACCCAATTCATCACTCAAGGACTAAACATATAGAAGTGAAGCACCATTTTGTAAGGGATCATGTAGCTAAGGGTGATATTATACTCAACTATGTTGAGTCAAAATCAAATCTAGCTGACATCTTCACAAAACCCTTACCTGAACTTGAGTTCAGCTCACTTAGAAGACAAATAGGAATGTGTTGGGTAGAATAGACAATGTTTTTTAAATTGATTTATCATTTGCTTTTAAAATTCTAGGAAAATACTTATTTCAAAATTCCAATTTCTTAGAAGTTTCAAAAAAAAAAATTCGGATTAAGCCTAGGTTTTCCCCCTAGAAAACATGTTCCTCTAGCTTTAAGCCAGAGCATCTCACAAACACCTAGGTCTACCTTGCTTGTGTTTTAAAAAAAAAACTTAGAATGGCATGAGATGCATAGGGTACAGCCTGGACTTAGGAATGCTTATATTCGTGCATCAATATGAGTCTGGGCATTAAACACATCATAAATAATAATCAAGTCAAGTCTTCCAGCTCTAGCCAACTCTAACTGGACCAAATAGACTTAATTTGACTAACCATGTGAAAGCTACTGCCCTCTAGGCAATCAGCAGGTAGCTAAAGGTTAGACAATTGGGAAAAGTGTGTTTCAATTTTTTTAAGCATAATTGTACTTTAAGGTTCTAATCAAATTACCTTACCTGATTATTTTAAGGCTCTGATACTTAATCAAATTAAACTCAATAACTTAATTTGACTCATGCTTGGACTAGAAAACAAACTATTGCTACTCCCTCTGTCCTAAAACTAAATATTTTTCTTTAATATCAAAGTTTCTTCAAAATGAGTATTCAAATATTTTCAAATCTAGTCACCTTTTTATAACATTTTAAAGTTATTTTCAATGACCCTCATATTTTATAACTGCTAAGCAAATCCTTTTATTGAAAATTCAAGTACTCATATTTTCAAAGTTAGTTTTAAGACTATTTTAACTAGACTTAGTTAGATTGTACTCTAAACTTAGTTACTTGGCAAAATATTTTTTCAATACAAATCATTTCGAAGCTGAGTATATAGCTAAGTATTTTCAAATTTGGCAAATTCCAAAACTCAAAAAGCTAAGTCGTTTTTGCTAAGAAGAAAATTGTTCTTTTTCCCTCTTTTGAAAATTTTCCTTCCGAAAAATACAAATCTACTTTCAAACTGGTTTATTTTTGATATATGGCAAAGGGGGAGAGTAGGTAAATTAAAGTTAAAGGAAAATTCAAAGCAAAGAGTAGGTAAAGTAAAGTTAAATTCAAGTATTTAATAAAAGGAGGGCTTTTATTAAGGGGGAGTCTTATATTACAAAGTTAAAAGTTTCCAGCTTAACTGTTATTGCATTTGAAGTTTATTTACTTAAGCTTGGTTAACTTTATACAGTTATTACATATGTTATTTTTCTTAACTTTGAATTACGTGTTGCCATAATCAAAAAGGGGGAGATTGTTGGTGCGGGAAGCATCCGACGATCGAACCTAAGTTTTGATAATGGCAAAGGATTCAAAGTTAAGGTGCTTTGTTATCTGACAGCTGTTGCTGAGTGTTTCAAGAAAGTCCTAACTGCGGTTAGGCAAGGTAAAACCCTAGGGGGTAGTAACCCTAGGTCATAGGGGGTGGTAACCCTATGCGGAAAGTCTTGGTAGGTCGATGGCTTCAGGCAAAAGTCCTAGGGGGTGGTAACCCTAGGTGGAAAGTCCTGGTGTCGCGAACCAGGTGAAAGTCTGGACTGGCCGGTGAAGCGGATGTTCAGCAGAAAGTCCGGAAGCATCGAGTGCCGAGCAAAGTCCGATCGATCTGGAGGATCGTGCAAAGATAAATCTCTTGAGTGGAGTAGGTGAGGACGCGTTCCCGTAGAGGGAACAGTGGCGTCGTCGACCTAGGGTTTCAGTTGGAAAAGTCGACAGACGTTCGAATGTTGTCAAATCTTTTATTCATTATGTTTCGTGCTAACTTTGTTTTGCAGGGTATGTGTTTTGGACTAACACATTTAAGAACAAAGGAGCAAGTTACAACTCGGATGAACAGTGTCCGAGGCGCCTCCATGGAGCTTGGAGGCGCCTCGGGTGCGAGCCAGGAAAAGGCCAGCGCAGCAGACTGGAGGCGCCTTGAATGGAGTTCAAGGCGCCTTGGACCGGAGGTTGAAGGCGCCTTGGATAGGCTGAAGGCGCCTTGAACCAGATAGAGTTCGACCAGGTCAGTGCTGATCCACGCGGGTGACTCGGCTCGTTCAAGGCGCCTTGATGAACAGTATAAGGCGCCTTGAACCCTCTTTATAAGGGGTCTCGACCAGCAGCTCTCCACAACTTCTTCCAAGCGATCTTTCTGCTACAAGCTGCTCACGAGACGATCCCGAGACACCGACGACCCGGAGCTCCGAAATCTTCAGATTACGATATTGTCGTCGATATAACTGTACTTTTCATTATACTTAACTGTAATACTTGTACTCTTGTCGAGCTTATAGTTGTTGCCCACGGAAAGCGATCAAGGATCGCGGGCCTTCGAGTAGGAGTCGTCACAGGCTCCGAACGAAGTAAATTCCCTTGTCTTTCTGTGTGTTTGTTTCTTTCCGCTGCGTTAATTACTCTACGAACATTTTACGATTCCGATAATCGAACAAATAGCCGCGAGCGCTATTCACCCCCCCCTCTAGCGCGTCTCGATCCAACACATCTTGCCTAGTAGGCATGACTCGCACGTCTCATAAGATTCAAAATCAAATGAGTTCAGCAATCCATCCTTATGGAGCTGGGATAAGCGCTTGTCATTTATATGACCTAAGCGACAGTGCCAGAGATAGGTTTGATTCAAGTCATTTGACTTGAACCTCTTGGTATTTATGTTATAGATAGGGCTTTCAAGGTCTAGAATGTAGAGTCCGTTCATCATAGGTGCACTACAATAGAACATATCTTTTAAATAAACAGAACAACATTTATCCTTAATTATAAAAGAGAAACCTTTCTTGTCCAATCAAGAAATTGAAATTATGTTCTTAGTTAATGCAGGCACATAACAACAATCATCCAACTCTAATACAAGCCCAGAGGGCAGAGATAGAAAATAAGTCCCTATAGCAACAGCAGCAACCCGTGCTCCATTGCCTACGCGTAGGTCCACCTTGCCCTTCGCCAATGCCCTACTATTTCTCAGCGCCTGCACATTAGTACAAATGTGAGATGCACATCCGGTATCTAATACCCATGATGAAGAAATAGATAGATTAACTTCTATAACATATATACCTAAAGTGGAAGTCTCACTTCACTTCTTCTTAAGATCTTCCAGGTACACCTTGCAGTTCCTCTTCCAGTGCCCGATCTGACCGCAGTGGAAGCAGGTAGCATCCTTGGCGACCCCTCCTTTAGGCTTCAGTGCCTTGCCTTTGCCCTTGGCTTGGGACTTTCCTTTGCCTTTGGACTTGCCCTTGCCCTTGTGTTTCTGAACTATCAGAACAGAGTGGGGCTTAGCCTTCTTAAGGTTCAGCTCAGCAGTTCTTTACATGCTAAGCAACTCGGGCAGTGACTTGTCAATTTCGTTCATATTGTAGTTTAGAACGAATTGACTATAGCTATCCGGCAAGGATTGCAAGATCAGGTCAGTGGCTAGCTCTTGGCCAAGCGGGAATCCCAACCTCTGTAGGTTTTCTATGTACCCAATCATTTTGAGTACATATGGGCCTACGGGAGCCCCATCTGACATCTTGCACTAAAATAGTGCCCTTGAGATCTCAAATCTCTCATGCCGCGCTTGTCCTTGATACAGTTGATGAAGATGTTCAACCATATCATAAACGCCCAGCAACACGTGTTGCTTCTGAAGCTCAGAGTTCATGGTCGCGAGCATTAGACAGGACACATCTAATGCGTCATCTTGATGCTTCTTATAAGCATCTTTGTCAGCTCGCGGGGCATTGGAAGGAGGAGCCTCCGGAATGGGCTGCTCCAGAACATACAGTTTACGTTCCTGGATGAGAACTATTCTCAAGTTCCTGTACCAGTCCAAAAAATTTGCTCCGTTGAGCTTGTCCTTCTCAAGGACAGAACGCAGGGAGAAAGAGTTCGTATTCGACGTCATGGTTATCTACAACAGAAAAATGCAGAAAATAAATATCATATTCTTTTAAATCATTTAATTAGGCCTTTAACTAAATGATGCTCCCACTGAATTCTATAACTCATGTGGGACAAGATCCACATCATACTACGCCTTGAGTTAGCTTTGGCTAAATCGCCCAAGACTTAGTATGATCGGTAGGTAACGATTTACCAATTACATCTCTATGCAACTCTTGTTTATAGGATCATTATCCGCAGTTATATTAAAACTTGAGTTAGCTTTGACTAATACGCCCAAGAATTAATATAAATGTAATTTATGTCCTATCTTTTCAACTGTTGGAAGAATTCCTATAGTTGTACTCGATCCAACCGAGTTAACTAGAAATACTCAATCTAATTGAGTTTGTACTCGCCCATGTGTTGATAAGCGGGACCAAGATTGTCCCTCCGTACCCTACCAAGATAATATGTGTTGCTCTGCTTTGGCAGATTCAACAACACATGTGATCGAGGTAGTGATAGGTATCATGGCACGGTAGGCATTAGAGTTGATGCGATTGAGATCTAATCTAATCGAGAGGGTGCATCTTGTACACGATTTAGATCTAATCTAATCGTTAGGCACTAATTAATTACTAATTATGCATCACATACACACAAGCAATTAATTAAATTAATTTGTGATTAGTCATGACCCTACTACGATCTTCTCAAGCCAATGAGAAGATCGGATGGTCAACCTAGGGTCAACAGCTTCTCAAGCTCCTCCCTTTGACCACCTTGTGTTGCTCGCGCCCTCCTCGTAACTCCGTCTCGAGTGGACCTTCCACGGCTCCAATTTTGTACATTACAATTTTGAAACTCGAGTTACATTTGAGTCTAAACTAATTTACAATAAGAATAAATTGAGAAAGGCACGACGCACAGGTCGCGTATCAAATATACAACACACACAACACAAATGACGGCGCGCAGGCCGTAATATGAATTACAACACAAATCCAATCATATTGGGTCTTTTTGGGCCATGACTATCACAAATTATACATAAATCTAAATTATGTAATTTCCATAATTTTCTGTAATTTTAATACTAATTTTTACAATTTTTACGAGTAAAATTTCCCGGCGTTCCCGTTTAACAGTTTTCGGGCGCAATCGCGGAACGAATCCCCTTGCGGGGCCAGGGGCAGTGCCCCTACCCGCGATCTAACCATCGCGAGGGTTCCTTAGCGATCCTACAGCGCCTTAACCCGCTGTCCCAAAAATTTTTGGGGTGAAACCTTGCCGTTTCGGAAAAATCTTCTCGGTAGTCGAAGCCTACAAGTGTCGAAACACTTGTGCTTCGCTTCTACGAGAAAATTACCCATAAAAACCATAAAATACTTAAAATTACAGAATGTTACAGAATCTATATTTTTCATAAAAATACAAACTAAACTCGTACAAGTCTTCGCACGTGGCTCTGATACCACTGTTGGGTTTTTCGGGCCGCGAAAACCGCTTTTTCGCATCGCGGAAACCCCGAAACCCCGGCACCGGATCCGTACGAAGAATAAAATTTTTGAAAAATACGAGTACGAGTTTACCAACCTATAGATCTACACTAGAACTATATGTTAAAGAGTTTTACCCTCGTTGCGTGCCCTTCGCGAGTCCTGTTCGTCCAAGGAGATGCCGGATCTCAAGTTGTCAAGGTAGACAACTCTCTATGCGTATCTACACGAACAAAGCGATGGAGGGAGAACCTTAGAGTGTGCTAGCACTCCAAGAAGGTCTCGGCAAGATGAGGAAGGGAGAGTAAGAAGAGAGAGCTCTAGGAGGAAGAAGATAGAATAATGAGCCTTGAATGAAAAAAATGAATTTTTCATTCACCACAAAAGTGGCCGGCCACCTCAAGAAGTGTAACCCCCCTTTTTGCATTAAGTGGCCATTAAAGAGGGAATTTGTAACCTACATGAGGTGGCACACACATGTGCCAACTATGATGATGTGGCACATCATCATTGGCCACTTAATGCCAAGTCACAAATGATGTGGCATAAAGTCAAGTCAAACTTGACTCTTCCTCTTCCTCTCAAGTCAAGTCAAACTTGACTTAATCTCTCTCATGGTTGATCTAATCCAACCATTTAATTCAAGCCAACTTAATATAATGAATCTAATTCATTTAATTAAATTGATTCAATGAGTCATAATCTAAATTAGACTCATTGAACACATGAATCAACTTGAGTCCAACTCAATTAGCCCAATTAGGATTACTCTTAATCCAATTTGATTCATCAAATGAATCTAATCCTCTTGGTTCATCATATGAACCTAATCTCCATCTAATTGTCCTTAGTGTGTGACCCTATAGGTTCTTGTAACGTTGGCAATGCCCCTAAACCCATTTAGGAGCATAAGTAATGAGCAGTATCTAGCAACACATCATTACTACCGAAGTTACAAGAATGTTGAGATCCAACATCACCTTGTGACTCCTCACAATATATGACAAGTGTCCTTCTATCCTAGACATCTAGATTGATCAATGTGAGACATAGACCGTGTCATCCTTTAACCAATCTAAATCTTGATCTCCAAGTTAGAATCACTAAATCAAATGAGCTCAATATCTCATATGACTCATTTGGGCATGGCCATGCACTTCGTGGTCTCACTCTATCAAGAATATCGATGTCACTCCCATCATATAGGAGGGATAGATCCCATCTACATCACTCACATCCCTCTACATAATTCGTTACATACCCAGTAATTGCCTTTATAGTCCACCCAGTTACGGGTGACGTTTGACGAAACCAAAGTACATAACTCCTTATGTAGGGATCCATGGTGAATTCAGGTTCAAGGACTAGTAGTCATACTAATAGCCACATGAGAAAGTATATGACACTCATATAACGATCCATGATACTTTCTTATGGCGGGTCATTCAGTATACATTCTCCAATACAGACCCATGTGTCAACTTGATATCTCTATATCCATGACTTGTGAGATCAAGTCATCGAGTTGACCTACATGCTAGTATTATTGCATTAACATTGTCCCTGAATGTTAATACTCAACTAGGAATGATTAAGAGTAGTGTTCCCTATATCATCTCACTATCGGTTCAACTAACCGATTGATATCGGTGAGAACCTTCTACTCAAGGACGCTATTATACTTAGTTTATTTGGCAGCAATACAAGTAAGTATAATAACTAAAAACAAATGCCTTTATTTATATAAGAATATGATACAACAAGTCCATAATACAATCATCAAATGATTGGATCTAGGGCTCTAACTAACACTCCCTCACTTTTATAATCCTTGGTGAATCAAGAAAAGGAAAGTTTTAAAACAAAAAATTAAAACTTCATTTTATTCCATTACATGGCCGGCCACATCATGTCTACACAAGGAAAGATTTTAAACAAAAGTTAAAATCTTTCTTTTAAAATCTCTTTTATGGTTAGCTATAAAAGGCATATTTTATAAAATTAAAATCTTCTCTTTTAAATCCTTTTGTGGATGTCTATAAAAGAAAAGATTTAAAATAAAACTCCTTTTATATCATGGTCACAAAAAGCAAAGTTTAAAATTAAAAATTTTCTTTTAAACATTATAAATAACTATAAATAAGGAAAGATTTCAAATCTCTCTTTTAATCCTTTGTAGAAAGCTATAAAAGGAAAAATTTTAAAATTGAAAACTCTCTTTTAAAACCATGTGGAAAACATCATAAAAGGAAAGTTTTTAACAAAATAAAAACTCTCTTTTATTTCCTTTTCTCTTCTTATATGGTCGGCCCCTTGATTGGCAACAAGCAAGGCTTGGGCGACCCTAGCTTGAGCTCCAAGCTTGGCTTGGCCGGCCCCTTGCTTGGGCTCCAAGCAAGGATGTGGCCGACCCTTAAGCTTGGTCAAGAAGTTGGGCTTTGGGTAGATATAAGGCTTTATAAATAAGAGACTACAACAGGGATCGAGAGGAGGAATTGGTTTTGGTCTCCCGATGAGCTTGAGCTTCCCGTGTTCGCCCTGAACACCCAACTTAAGTTCATCAATAATAACTCATACCACTAAAGAGTTATTATTGCACTACCGCACTAATCCCATATTACAGTATAGGCTCCTTCTTATCATGAGTGCGTTAGTCTCCCTATGTTTAAGATATCGAATGCCCACTAATTAAATGAGTTACTGACAACTCACTTAATTAACATTTAGCTCCAAGAGTAGTACCACTTAGCCTTATTGTCATGTCAAACTAAGTCCACCTGCATAGTTTACATGATAATCCTTATGGGCTCCTCAAGGGGACATCATCAACCTAGATCACTAAGACACAGTTTCATTCTATAATCAACAACACATCATATAAATAATATCATTTCCCAACTTATTGGGCCTATTGATTTAATGAATTAAATCTCACCCATTGATAAATTAAAGAAATAAATATTAAGTATATGTGCTTGTTATTATATCCTGATTAAGAGTACGTATATTCATAATAACAGAGGTCCTGTTCTTTTTTATAGTTAGTATAAAAAGAACAACCTTAAATGGTCCTGCTCAATACACTCAAAGTGTACTAGTGTAATTTTATAGTCAAGATAAACTAATACCAAATTACACTACAACCATGCCAATGGTTTGCCCCATTCTATCTTGGTTGTGAGAAACTATTTATAATTTATAAGGAACTGATAACATGATCTTCTGTGTGACACCACACACCATGTTATCTTCAATATAAATTAAATGAACAACTACATTTAGCATATAAAAGTAGACATTTGACCAATGTGATTTCTATTTCAAAATAAATGTTTATACAAAAGTTAAAATTTTAGTATACATTCTAATAGCATGTCCGTCCGAATGTGAGGTAGCCCTCTAACAATGAGAAAGCTAAGAGAAGGGAGAGTGCTCGGTGCGATATAGCCGAGAGAGTGTGTCCCGACCGAGCAGATGTGTCTCAGCTGAGCTGCCACCGCTCGGCCTATAATGGGACTCACCCATATATCTCCTCGTACTCTTTTGGAGGTTTGTGCCATTGATAACAGAGCATGTTCCGCAGATAAATCGTACAGTAGAAGCTTCTAGGTTGTTACATTAGAGATATGCATGCTTTTTTAAAGAAAGGTGTCAGAGATACTTTTTTACTTGTCTTTTCATAGGATACTTGGTAAAAAATGTACATGCTTCGAGATGTATGCACATACACTACAATGAGAGTATAAAAGAAGGTTCCCATCAATAGGAAGAGGGTATGTGCAACTTCATCATTCTACATGCACTTTTGCTATAGTTTCCCTACTATTTTCTATAGTGCCGGAGACTGCCTTGAGCATTAAAGGGCCAATACCGAGAACCCCTTCTTGGCCTGACACTGCTGCTTTTATGTTACAGGAGCACGTGAAGTCTTCACCACATCAAACTTCCAGCCACGTCCACAGCTTTCCATCTTCTCCTCTTTCGGACAAGAACAAATTTGGCACGGTCTGTGGGAACTTCACCTGCATCCAAAATGAAAAGATGGAAGACGCTGGAAGACTCACCACCATAACGCTAATGCAAGAGGATTTGGAGCTATTGAAGGAGGTGATCCCCAAGCTAGCCGCTGTCCTAGAGCGCTGAGCGACCCATACACATCAACCACCAAAGTGCCCTGAGCGGGAATTAGGCATCTACACCAAGAGTCCTGGACCCATGTAGTCCAACATATAGAGGCTGAGTGGGTGAAGCCCACTGAGTTTGGGATGTGGAGCCCGCTTTTTTGCTCTTATCACTGGGTACCAACA
Organism: Zingiber officinale; assembly: GCF_018446385.1. Taxonomy (NCBI): domain Eukaryota; kingdom Viridiplantae; phylum Streptophyta; class Magnoliopsida; order Zingiberales; family Zingiberaceae; genus Zingiber; species Zingiber officinale. Next base: position 56,763,503 of record NC_055986.1, read on the forward strand.
CACAACACCAAAGATTGCTACAGTCTCAAATCAAAGCCCCGCTGAGCGGCTTAACCGAGATTCCATCGTCGATCCCCCTCTCCTGATGGACATTGTCACTGTCGATCAAGAAGGAGGTGAGAAGAGAGGAGGCTGGCGATTGAAGAACATCGACAGCAGCATCAGCTCAGAAATTTTCAAAGGTGTACTTAAGCATTTGCCAAATGGTCACGCCCATCAACCTAGGAAGAAGAGAATCGAAGCAACGCCACGCATGACGAGATTGGTATAATCACATGAGGTCCAACCGACGGAGATTCCAACCGGGCCCGGAAGTCGCATGCCCGACGATTGAAAATACACACTATTGGATGCAACAAGTAGAAGATAGAAGGGCCAGAGATCATTTTAGGCCCACGAGACTTGGAGGGAGTAGAAGTCTCTCAAGACGATGCCCTGATCATCACAACAACCATTGTTAATTACAATATCCATCGTACTTTTGTGGATATAGGAAGTTCGGTGAACATCATATGAACATCATATTCAAGAAGGTGTTTGAGCAGCTTCAGATCGAGTGGAGCGAGCTCTAGCCCATGACAACACCATTATATGGATTCACATGCAATGAAGTTTTGTTGATCAGTCAGGCTTGACTGGCCATATCATTGGGGGAGAAGCCGCTCAGACTGATGAGGATGACCAACTTCATTGTGGCGGACGCCCTATCCACTTACAACGTCATTTTGGGTCGACCGGCTGTGAATGAGTTTTGGGCGGTAGTGTCCACATTCTTTCATAAGGTCAAGTTTCCTGTAGATAATTTGGTTGACGAAGTAAAGGGAGACTAGCTGGTGGGTCGACGGTATTACATCGAGATGGTTAAGACTTAGTCATGCGCCGCTCAGAAAGATCAGTGGCTGGAGGTAAATACCATTCTAGAAGAACCTCCCATGCTGGTCTATGATATAAAGGAAGAAGTCCAAGTGCATCCTAGCCGATCAAAAGCCACTACCTTAATAGTGGCTGATTTGGGTGCAGAAAAGAAGGCGGAGCTTGTTGTCTATCTGAGGCAAAATCACGATGTATTCTCATGGGCGACACACGAGCTCCTGGGCATCTCACCAACAATTTCCCAACATGAGTTCCACATCCAATTGGATGACAGGCCAGTAAACAAAAAGAAAAGAGACTTTAGTTTGAAATAAAATCAAATCATCCAAGTGAAAGTAGAAAAACTGCTGGAGGCTAGCCACATACACGAAGTACAATTCCCGAGTTGACTAGCTAATGTGGTGCTAGTCTCCAAGCCAGGTAATAAATGGCGGCTCTGCATTGACTTTCGAGACATGAACAAGGCATGTTCGAAGGACTATTATCAGCTGTCATGCATTGAAGAAATGGTGGATTCGATGGTGGGCTGCGAGCTGATTTTCATGCTGGGTGCGTGTTGGCGTTCCGCAAGTGTACGGAAATGTCGTAAGTAATAATAAAAGATATTGTATCCACAGGCACTAGAATAACCACTAAAGATTTCTCAACACGAATTAGCTAAACAACTAATCAATTGATTCACAAAAGCAAAGTGTAACTATGAAAGGTAAAGATAGAAATAAAAGAATAAGAAACAAGAATAAGGGCAATGATAAGGGATGTTCTAGGAGTTTTGGTTTCTTTGTAAGGTTGTTCAATGTAAATGATCTATCGAATCTTATTCCTCAATTGTCTATCATTTGTAGAGAGTTGTCGGTTCTCTCTTGCAATAGACAATCGGCCTAGGACTAAAATCTATACCTAAATGTGATCAAATATGAATGAATCTATGTTGTCCTTACACGGGCTTGCCTGTCACATGCATCCTTCGGATAATCAACATAGGAATTCATCACTCATCAACCGAATCGAGATACAAAGATTAATGCAAACTATCCATCCTACCCCCTTGAATGACCCTATTTCACCTTCAAGATCATCCCTCAAATGTCCTTACACGGGCATGCTCCTGTCACGATCGTCCCTCGAAAAATCGAATGAGAAACAATTCATACAAGATCCACAAGATATTCAAACATTCAATCAAGCATGGTAATTAGGCACAATCACAATAATCCATACAAGATCAAATTGATACAAACAGGGCAAAATCATAGAAATAGAATATTGGTAAATCCACAAGAGTTTTACATCAAATCATCCATACAATTACTCCCTCCATCCTAGAACAAAGAAATCTACTCCATAAAATGAGGAAAGAAATCCGAAGAGAAGGGAAAGCATTCTTGATCCCAAATCCAAGAAAAGGAAGAAAGAAAACTTATCTACGATGAAGAACCGTCTCCGGATCCAATCCATAATCTTGGAGTCGAAACGTTGAAAATCTCCCCTTGAATCATTGCAAAATCCCTCCAAGATGAAGAAGAATGGCCCCAAATCTTGATTCACCCCAAAAGGGAGAAGATCCCCTTTTAAATCTTGAAGAAAGCCTTATATAGAAGGGGGTGGGGGGGGGGGGGTTTAGGCGCCACACGGCCCCGAGGCACAACCGTCTGAAGCTTACACGACCTGTGCTACTCCCCTCTCTACCTGTCTCACACGACCGTGTGTGAGACACGGCCGTGGCTTGCTCCTCCACAGCTTCCTTTGCACGACCGTGTAGAACTACACGACCTGCACTACCTCCGGCTCTGGAGCACTTGCACCGCCGTGTGGAGCACAAAGCCAAGGCATTCTTGGGCCCTGAAAATACTGCACGGCCGTGTAGATCTACACAGCCGTGTACAGCTTCGGTACTGGATACTTGCAAGGTCATGTGGTGCACACGACCATGAACCCTCTTGGCTTCAAACCTGGCACGACCGTGTGATGCTCACTCGACCATGGCTTCTTCCTTCTCTGCTACAGCCACTCGGGTGGTGATCACCACATGGCCTGGGCAACCCCCCATGTTATGGCCGTGTAGCACACAGGGCTTGTGCCTTCCTTCTTCATTCAAGCATCAAATCTTCTCCAAAATTGACTCCTGCATACAGAAAATGCCCAAAAGCATATCTCTAAACAAAAAGAGTAAATATGCTGAAAGGAAAGCTGGAAGTACGAAAATGTATAGATAAAGCATGCACAAAGTATGTGAATGTGCGTCAAAACATGCTAAACAAGTGTATACAATCCACACACATCACACCCCCAGACTTAAACCTTTGCTTATCCTCAAGCAAAATGCTGCAATCTAAATTCATATGTTTTACAATGCTCTCATATCCCTAATGCATTCTCCTAACTCTATCAAAAAGTTTCATTAACAAGTATGATCATTGAAACAAGTTAAGTATGGCTCAAGCATAAGTCTCTTATGCACAGTGCAAGGTAACTCAAAACTCTTCAAGTTTCAATCTATGTCCTAGTCAAGTCGTCATCAAATTTGAATTCCTAATGTTTCAGGTGATATACAAGTAACCAGTGATAGACACTTACTTGCCACACACTTGGTTCATATTTCTCAATCAACCCAAGGTCTCAAAGGCATGCTCAATCTCAAGAGAAGCTAGCAGTCATTTCCCCAGTAACCTAACTCGGTCTCAAAGGGGTGACTTGCTAGGTTCCACTCATGACAACTGTTTTTTATATCCCTTATTCACTTTTTTCTTTTTTTTTTCATAAGTATTTGCATTGTGCAAATCTTATTCACAAATGTACTTTTAGCACAAATGTTGGGATATTTTGATTTTTCCAAATGAGCTTACATGATTTGAGCCTCATCTAGTAACCAAAATGAAGTTTGAGAAATCACCATGGAAACCAAGTACTAAACAAATAAGATGAATCATGACTCTTTCAATGATATCAACCATTCAAGCATCAAGTAGAAGTGAAGTGAAGATAAGATTCTTAAGGTCAAGCCAAAACTAAAACTCATCTCCATAAGATACTTAGCTTATTTTCATGCTACCCAGGATAGAGAAAAGAGGTTCATTAAGCATACTACTAGCATCACTTAAAACATCATGAAGCTAGATTATGAACGTGTTAACATTTTAACTTAAAGACAAGAAAGCATATAGTGAAGTTTTGATGTTCTCAAGATGTATGCCACAAAAATTTTCAAAAGATAGTCAAGTCACTATCAAAAACAAGCAATCAAAGCAAGAGCAAACGCAAGGAAAAACTAAACATGCAGAAAACAAGCATAAACTGAGGAAAAAGAAAAATCAGGTTATTGACACCCCCCCAGACTTAAACTTTTCATCGTCCCGATGAAATCAAAATGGTGGAGGAGGTGGAGGTGGACAAGGGAAAGGAGGCCTAGGCCTACGAGGTTGGCCAATGGGAAAACTAGGAAAACCTGGAGTTTCACTCAGGATTATATGATACTCAAACAAAGCATCAACTTGTTGGCTAGTGGTACTCATGCTCTGCATAAAATCTCTCATTCTAGCCTAATCAGTATCATAGTCCTGGACAAATTTAACCACTTGAACTTGAAAATTCCTCGTGAACTGAAAGTGATTTTGTACTTCTCTAAACTGATCATTTGATAAAGAGAAGAGACCTTCCAATATTGCTCGTTGGGCATTTTACTTCTCATGAAGTGATTCTAGAGATGCACGAAAATTTGAAAAGTCAAATCTGGAGGGACCCGTACCATAGGCAAAAGAATGCCTAGCAGGATCCGGATGACCGGAGGGCTGTGGGTATCCAAATGTCGAGGGCTTAATGTGTGGCTCTGTATCTCCAGATATGGAAGGAACATTCTCGGGGTCTGAATCAGTGATCACCCAATTAGCAGGGTTGTGAACGGAAGTTCGTTCGGGACAAGGTAGAGGTAAAGGAAAACCATTCCTCCTAGGAAATGCAAAACCATTTTCATCCCGAACAAGCATTTTCATGGCAAGACATGCATCAATGTCTATCATGTCATTACCATGAATGACTTCCAACCCATCCAAATCAAGCTCCAAGTTATAAGTTATTTGAGTAATCATACCACCAAAAACAATTGATCACGAAGATGCCCTCCCAGCTCTCACCAAGGTTTGAAGAAAATGAAAACCTGAATCAAAATCAACTTTATATAGCATAGCCTATAAAGAATAAAGCTCTACTTTCTTAAAAACTCCATCACTCTCCCCCTACCAAAAATAGTCTTACTCATTACTCGATGTAGGTATCTAAAGATTGGGTTTTGCATATGAGAAGACTTAGCTCTAGAGGGCTCATAAGGTTGATCTAATCTAGTTATAGAATTCTAAAAATGATTCCAATTAAACCTAGAATCAAACCTATGAGAATGACTGGTAGACAGTCCAAAACAACTATTGAAATCATTAAATGCCCACTAAAATTCTTAGTTCATTAACCTAAATGTTATTTTTCCAACATAATCATCTTCATTGATAAAGTGGACATCTAATGAGCTTAGAAACTCCAATATAATACGAGGATATGTAGGTAGATGTGAGTACAATATATGACTCCAATCTAGGAACCCTATCATCCAATCTACATCATCTCTAATTCCTAGCATGTCAAGAACAGTTGGGTCCACCTTGATTAAGCTTCCCCGGAAAAAGCTTTAGTTTTGAATTAAACAATAAAACTAGATCTCCTTCCTTGAAACTTTTGCGGAGAATGTGTTGATCATGCCATTTCTTTGTCCTTTCCTTATAAGATCCAGCATGTTCATAGGCATCCAATCTTAATTCATCAAGCTCATTTAACTGAAGCTTCCTTTTCTCTCCTGCTTCCTTGAGATTCATGTTTAGATTTGTAATTGCCCAATAAGCCTTATGTTCTTAAACTAGAGATGCCGAAATGGAGTCATTCCAATAGGAGTCTTGTAGGTAGTACGATATGCCCATAAAGCATCATCTAGCTTCAATGACCAGTCCTTTCATGAAGTAGATACTGTTTTCTCTAGTATGACTTTAATTTCACGGTTAGAGATCTCAGCTTGACCATTAGTTTGTGGATGATAAGGTGTTACTACTTTATGACTCACTTCATATTTCCTAAGTAAATCTTTAAACTGTCTTTCTATAAAGTGAGACCCACCATCACTAATGATTGCTTTAGGCATACTAAATCTTGGAAAAATTATACTTCTAAACAATTTCATAACTGTTCTTGCATCACTTTTAGGAGAAGCTATAGCTTCTACCCATTTGGATACATAATCCACTGCTACAAGGATAAACCTGCTCCCATATGAAAGAGGGAATGACCCCATGAAATCTATTCCCCATACATCAAATAATTCTACTTCAAGTATGTAATTCAATGGTATTTCATTCCTCTTAGTGATATTTCCAGTCCTCTATCATTGATCACAAGACTATACAAATCTCTTAGTATCTTTAAATAGAGTTGGGCAATAAAACCCTGCTTGAAGGATTTTCGCTTTTGTCTTAGAACTCCCCAAATGTCCTCCATAAGATGAAGAATGACAATGAAATAAGATATCTCTAACTTCTTCTTCGGGTACACATCTTCGATAAATTACATCATTGCATTTCCTATAAAGGAGAGGTTCATCCCAAATATAATTCTTGACATCTGAAAAAAAAAACTTTTTCTTTTGTTGACTGGAGAAATTTGGGGGTAAAACCCCACTTTCCAGGAAATTAACAAAATTTGCATACCAAGGTATTTTAACACTTGACAAAGCTAAAAGGTGCTCATCGGGAAAAACATCATCAATAGGTAAGTCAAAATCCGCGTCCTCTTTTTTATTTTGCCATACTCTAGATAGATGATCAGCCACTACATTTTCTGCTCCCTTCTTATCTCTGATCTCAAGATTGAACTCTTGAAGCAATAAAATCCATCTGATAAGCCGAGGTTTAGCATCTTTCTTACCTAGTAAATATCGGATGGCTGCATGATCAATATAAACTATTACCTTTGAGCCTACCAGATATGATCTAAACTTATCAAATGCAAATACTACTGCTAAAAGTTCCTTTTCTGTAGTGGAATAATTCACTTAAGTTGCATTAAGTGTTTTACTTGCATAATGGATTGCATGTAGAATCTTATTCTTTCTTTGTCCTAAAACTGCTCCCACTGCAAAGTCACTAGCATCACACATTATCTCAAATGGAAGATTCCAATCCGGTGCTTGGATTATTGGAGCTGAAATAAGAGCACTTTTGATTTTATTAAAATCCTCCATGCAGTCACTATCAAAGAAAAATTCAACATCTTTAATTAACAAATTTGTTAAAGGGTTAGAGATTTTTGAAAAGTCCTTAATAAAATGCCTATAAAATCCTACATGCCCTAAGAAACTCCTTATTCCTTTTACATTGATTGGTGGGGGTAGCTTCTCTATTACTTCCACTTTTGCTTGATCCACTTCAATTCCACGTTCTGATATCTTATGCCCCAAAATAATCCTTCTTTAACTATGAAATGACATTTCTCCCAGTTTAATATGAGATTTGACTCTTCACATCTTTGAAGAACTATAGAAAGATTTGACAAACAAGTATCAAAGTCATTCCCATAAACTGAGAAGTCATCCATGAACACCTCCATGATTTTCTCTATTAAATCTGAAAAAATTACCATCATACATCTCTGAAAAGTAGTTGGAGCATTACAAAGCCCAAATGACATGCGATGATAAGTAAAGGTGCCATAGGGGCTTGTAAAAGTAGTCTTCTCTTGATCTTGAGGATGAATTAGAATTTGAAAAAATCCTGAATATCCATCCAGACAGCAAAAATATGAGTGCTTAGCCAATCTCTCAAGCATTTCATCAATAAAAGGCAAGGGAAAATGATCTTTTCTAGTTTCTTTATTCAACTTTTGATAGTCAATGCACATTTGCCATCCTGTTACTGTTCGTGTTGAAATCAGTTTATTATCCTCATTTTTGATAACAGTCATTCCCCCTTTCTTTGGAACTACGTGTACTAGACTCACCCATTCACTATCAGAAATTGGATAAATGATCCCGGCATCAAGGAGTTTCAACACCTCTTTCTTCACTACCTCTTTCAGATTTGGGTTTAACCTCCTCTGATGTTCAATTGAATTTTTATAACCCTCTTCAAGTAAAATTCTATACATGCAAAGAGAAGGACTAATCCCTTTGACATCATCAATTATATATCCAATTGCTTTTTTGTGCAGCTTTAACTCTTCAATCAATCTCTGTATTTCAAACTTAGTCAAATTGGCATTGATTATAACTAGAAAAGTGGAATTTGGTCCAAGGAATTCATATTTTAAGTTTGGTGGATGATGTGCGTAGATTATATACATCTTTTATGCATGTTTGGATGCACATTCACATACTTTGCACATGCTTTGTCTACGTATTTTCTTACTTCCAGCTTTCCTTTTAGCATATTTACTCTTTTTGTTCAGATATCTGCTTTTGTGCATTTTATGTACACAGGGGTCAATTTTGGTGGAGGATTCATGTTCGAGGTCAAATCCGTAAGCGAAGCTAGAGAGGAAGGCGCCAGTCCTTAACCTCACACGACCCTGCCATGGGGGGTTGCCTAGGCCGTGTGGCTGCAACAGAGGTGGAAGTTGTTGGGGTTGTAAAGTTGCAAACATAGTCCCACATTGAAAACATATGGAAAAGATCATGGGTTTATAAGAGAAAAGATATCTCCATTGGCACGAAGCCTTTTAGGTAGAGCCCAAGAGCAAAACTATGAGGACTTAGGCCCAAAGTGGATAATATCATGTCATTATAGAGATATCTAAATTCTTTTCGATCCAATAATTGGTATCAGAGCCTGGACTGCTAGAAGGTTTAACCGTCGACTGTGCATAAAAGCTATGATCTGATTGAGCCATGTGGGTACAATATTGACCTTGAACAAAGAAAGGGGGGCTCCTATGTTCGGATCAAGAGGACCAGACACCAGGCAGAAAGTCCTAGTTGCGGCTAGGCAAGGAAGTCCTAGTAGGTCGGGTGGACCGAGGGGCAGGAAGACCTGGTGGGTCGAGGATCGGACGTGGGAAGCCTGTGTTCCTTTGTTTGAGGGGGGGGGGATTGTTGTGGTTGCAAAGTTACAAACATAGTCCCACATTGAAAACACATAGAAAGGATCATGGGTTTTTAAGAGAAAATATATCTCCATTAGCATGAGGCCTTTTGGGGAGAGCCCAAGAGAATAACCATGAGGGCTTAGGCCCAAAGTGGATAATATTATGTCATTGTGGAGATATCTAAATTCTTTTCGATCCAACAGAAGTTGCCACAGTCGTGTGAACCTCACACGATCGTGCTAAGATTTGAAGCTAGAAAGAACATGGTCGTGTACACTACACGACCATGCAGGCCATCCAGAGCTGAAGCCTTACATGGACGTGTAGATCTACACGGCCGTGCAAGGTTTCCAGAGACTAAGAAGACTTTGGCCGTGTGCACCACATGGCCATGCGAGGTTTCCAGAGGCAGAGGCAGTGCAGGCCGTGTAGATCTACACGACCGTGCAAGGAAAGCAGAAGCAGTGTGTGCCACGACCGTGTATCACACATGGCCGTGTAAGGAAGGCAGAGAAGGGAGTGGCCTTGGCCGTGTGAACCTCACACGGCCGTGCCTCGGGGCTGTGTGACGCCCAAACCTCTCCTCTATATAAGGCCTCCTTGATGATTTAAAAGAGGAACTTCTCCCTTTGGGGGGGGGGGGAACAAGATTTGGGGCGTTCCTTGCCATTCTTGGAGGGATTTCCGGCGATCTAAGGGTGGATCTTCACCGAATCGACTCCAGGAAAGCATGGATTGGATCCGAAGACGTTCTTCTTTGTAGATAAGTTTTCTTTCTCTCTTTTCTTGGATTTGAGGGGATTAAGAATGCTTGTAATCTTCTTTTCTTTGGGGTTCTTTCCTTGTTTTATGGAGTAGATTTCTTGTTCTAGGATGGAGGCAGTAATTGTAAGGATGATTTGATGTAAAACTCTTGTGGATGTGCCAATTTCCTATTTCTATGATTTTGCTTTGTTTGTATTCATTCTATCTTGTATGGATTGTTGTGATTAGGGCTTAATTACCATGCTTGATTGGATGTTTGGATATCTTGTGGATCTTGTAGAGATTGTATCTCATTCGATTTTCCGAGGGACGTTCGTGACAGGAACATGCCCGTATAAGGACGTTTGAGGAACAATCTTGAGTGTGAAATAGGATAATTCAAGGAGGTAGGATAGATTGTGTGCATTAATCTTTATATCTTGATGCGGTTGATGAGTGATGAATTCGTATGTTGATTATCAGAGGGACGCACGTGATAGGCAAGCCCGTGTAAGGACAACATAGGTTCATTCTTAATTGATCACATTTAGGTGTAGATTTCAATCCTAGGCTGGTTGTCTATTACAAGAGAGAACCGGGAACCTTCTATAAATGATGGACAATTGAGGAATAAGATTTGGTAGATCATTTACATGGAACAATCCTTACAAAGAAACCAAAACTCCTAGAACATTCCCTTTATCGTCGCCCTTACTCTTGTTTCTTATTCTTTCATTTCTTGTTTACATTTCATAGTCATACTTAGATTTTTGAAAACCAATTGAATAGTTGTTTGGCTAATTCGCATTGAGGCATCTTTAGTGCTTATTCCAGTCCCTGTGGATACGATATCTTTTATTATTACTTACGACATTTCCGTACACTTACGGAGAGTCAACAAGTTTTTTGCGCCGTTGCCGGGGACTGCGCTATAACATTAGAGATTATCAATTGAGTTAGACTAAACATAACTTTTCTTTTCTTTTCATTTGCATAGTTGAAACTTATGTTTAGAATTCTATTTTTCTTGTATATCTTTTTACTTCTTGTTAATTCTTTTTGTTGGAATTTTAATTCTAACTTTGCATTCTTGATTTCTAGCATTCTAATTTAGTTTTTCTCTGTTTTTCTTTTGATCTAACTTTCCTCTTTCTTTCTTCTTTTCTTTTGAACTAATATATCTTGCAATATTGTTCTTGTGTATGAGAAGATCGAACTTCGTAAAGGCATCATAAATAACAAGAACTTATAAACACATTAGTTGATTAGCATATGAATTATTTTAGACATTTTTTCTTTTTCCTCTTGTCTTTTCTTTCTTGTTTTCATTATGCACTTTCTTCTTGCAATTTAAATTCTGCATTTTCTTTCTTGCTTTTCATATTGCATTTTATTTCTTGTGTTTGATTCTTCATTTTTTAATTTTTTCTTGAATATCCATGAGCACTAACATGTCAAGCAGGCCCTTGAGAAATTTTTCTACACCCTTTTCTACAAGATTATTATCTCCCATTGTGCAACATCAAATTGAAGCAGAAAGTTTCCAACTAGACCCAGAGTTGATTTCCATGATACAAGGCTAGAAATTTGGAGGAGAAATATCAGAAAGTCCTTATCTGCATCTTGAAATATTTTTAGATATTTGTGATATTGTGAAATGCGAAGGAGTGTCAGCAGATGCAATTCGATTGATGACATTTCCTTTCAGTATTAAGGATAAAGCAAAGACTTGGTTATATTCTCTTTGTCCTCAAAGTATCACAAGTTGGGAACAATTGGAGAAGCAATTTCTGAATCATTTTTTCTCTCCAAGTAGAACAATTTACATGAGGAATTGCATCACAAATTTTGCTCAGGTATATGGAGAATCATTATTTGAAGCATGAGATAGATTTAAGAGTCTTCAAAGACAGTGTCCTCATCATGATTTTGAAAAATGGTTGATTCTGCGCATATTCTATGGGGGAATTTCTTCCTCAGACAAGAGTTTATTGGATTCATCAGCTGGAGGTTCTTTTATGGACAAAAGTGTAGATGAAGCATATATGTTAATTGATCAAGTGACATTGAACCTCCATGAATGGTCAAACACAAGTTGGATGAAATCTCCCTCAAACATTCAAGAAGTGCAAGACATAAATGCTATAGAGCCTGTTAAACAAATGGTAACTCAACCATCTATGAGTTTTGAAAATCACAAGTCACAGAACGGGGAGTTCAAATATTTAGGGGCAAATATTGAAAGTATTGTTTCAAAATGGTTTAAAGAAGATCCCCCTCCTTCGCAGACAAGATCTAGTGAAAAGTGTGATGATGTTGGGTTGAGAATTGAAAAAAATCATGAAGAACTTCTAAAGAAGGATATGTTTATAATTGAGGAGAAGAATAATAGAAGATCACAAGAACTCAGTTCCATTTCTCCAGGAAGTTCCCAAAGGCCACAAGTACCTTTCCCTCAACGATTGATCACACCAACACTAGATAAGAAAGTTGGACCTCCTCCAAAAGCTCAAAGGGAATTTGGGAAAAAGGAAGTTCAATCTTTCCCAGGACCATCACTAAGGGTTCCTTTTCCACAAAGGTTAGTGGGGGTCAATGAAAATAAAGACTTCGGAAAATCCTGTGACACTAATAAGGTTGAGTGCATATTTCATAGTGTGTATAACGATGAAGACTCTTCATATGAGGATTGTGATGATAATGCAGTGGATAATGAGTTTTTAGATATACCTCCAAGTTTTATTGGAAGCTATTATGACATTAAATTTTTAGATGATGAATGTGATGTGGTAGATAAATTTAAAACTACAAGTGAAGTTATTGATCCTCCTATAGTTGATTCTCCTATTGAGGATACTGATGTGGGTTTATTTTTTGATGTTTGTGTTGATGATGTTGATATGGGACAATGTGTAGGGAGCTGTGTTGTGGAAGCAACATCTCAAGAATCACCTCATTTGTCCACACAACTCTTAGATGTTGTAAGAATTGCAAGGATTGAGCATGTTGTGGACCAATGTGTAGGGACTCATATAGATATGGTTGAGTCTCAAGAATCACCATCTTTGATATCGCCAACACCTGAGCCAGAGCCAGAACCATCATTTGATTCAGAGGAAATCACATCCACATGTTTAGAAATATCAGGTATTTCTCAGCAAAGCAAGGTTAGTATTTATTGTGATCTTTTGGAAAATTTTATAGAGGTACCTATTATTGACTTTGTTGGATGTGATTCAGTTTTTATTTCTTATTCTGCTTATCTTAATATGGTTATGGCTCTATCTTATCTAATATGTTTGTGAGAGATTTGTATTTTCTTTGCATGTGCAGATTTCACTTGGGCTAATGATTGGAAGCTCAATCTGAACCGTCTTCGACCACCTGAAAGAACATCAAAGAAGACGAAGATGGAGAGAGCATTAGTTCACTTTCTAATTCCTATATTGGAAGCTCCCTCCATAATAAGAGCCCTCGGTAGGAGGGTGCTGAAATATCTTACCCCTCCAAGAGCAAGATTTAGATGAATCTAATGAGGTGGTCGAGCTAAAGACCTTAAACAAGCGCTTCTTGTGAGGCAACCCAAGTGTTCTTTTAGTTAAATGCATTTCATGTTTTTTTAGTAGTGTTTTTAGTAGTGTTTTTACTTTTTTTTTCAGGTCGGAATTTTGCTTCCATGAGCTGGTCATGATTGCTTCATGGGCATGAAAGTATTGGAGAAGCAAGAAAGGAGAAAAAAATCATCAAGTGGAGCAAAACAGTGCATGGACGTGTGCTGTACACGACCAGGCATATGCTGCAGAAAAGGGAGATGTTTGGGCCGTGTCTACATGACACGATCGTGTAGAGTCTCTAGAGAAGAAAAGGTGCTTGGCCGTGTCTCACACACGGCCGTGTGAAGAATCCAGAGAAGAAAAGGTGTTCGGCCGTGTCTCACACACGACCGTGTGAAGAAACAAGTACAGAAGCATGCACTGGCCGTGTCACAGACACGACTATGTGCTGATTCTAGTAAAGGAGAATGGTGAGGCCGTGCCCTAAGAACGACCATGCAAAGATAGCCGAGGAGAAGAAGGTTGTGGCCGTGCCAATTGGCACGACCGTGTGAGCCAACCCGAGAAGGAGAAGGGAGGGGCTGTGTAGATCTACACGACCCGTGTGGAGAAAATTGTTCAAGGTCGCGTCCTCTATACACGGCCTGATCCAGGCCGTGCCCCCCACACACCCTCTTCATTTCAACACCCTCTTCTCTCCAAAATTCCTCTCTTCTTCAACCTTTCTTCCAAATCTTTTCAGATCTAGATCTAAAACCCTTTCTTTTCCACAAACTTTATCTAGATCTAGATTTTTCTCTTCTCTAGGACTCAAGATCTCCATTTTTCTTAACCTAAGATCTTGTTCTTTGAGATCTATTTCTTCAAGATCTAGTTTCTCCAACCATAAATAGTACCCTTCCCCACTCAATCTTGACAATATGTCCAACTTTTTGAAGAGACTTCGCAAGGGGGGTGGTGGATCTAGTGGAGACAAAGGGAAGGAGCCAACCAAAGACAAAGGGAAACAACAGGTAAAGGGTAAAAAAAAGAGGACCTCACGCAACGAAGGCAATGACAATGAATTCAATATCGTGTTTAGAAATGATGATCAAATGACTAGATTTGCAATTCTTGTCAATAGAAAGATCATGTGTACTAGGTATATGAACCCAACCGTTTTAGATATGATGTGAATTAGTGATGATATAGATTGGATGATTGGGTTCTTAGATTGGAGTGATATTTTGTACACACATCTACCTACTTATCCTCGCCTTGTTTTGGAGTTTCTAAGTTCACTAGATGTCCATTTTGCCAATGAGGATGATTATGTTGGCAAGATAACTTTTAGATTAATGAATCAAGAGTTTCAATGGACATTTAGTGACTTTAACACTTGTTTTGGTTTGTCTTCCGGTAGCTCTCGGAGGTTTGATTCTAGGTTTAATTGGAACAATTTTTGGAGTTACATTACCAGATTAGATCAACCCTATGAGCCCTCTAAAGCCAAGGCTTCTCACATGCAAAACCCTGTTTTTAGATACCAACATCGAGTCATGAGCAAAACTATTTTTGGTAGAGGGGAAAGTGATGGAGTCATCAAGAAAGTAAAACTTTATTCTCTATGGGCTATGTTACATAAGGTTGATTTTGATTCTGATTTTCATTTTTTGCAAACCTTAGTGAGAACTGCAAGGGCATCTTCGGGATCAATTGTTCTTGGTGGTTTGATTACTCAAATAGTCATTAACTTGGAACTCGATTTAGATGGGTTGGAAGTTATTCATGGCAATGATATGATCGACATGGATGCATGTCTTGCTATGAAAATAATATGTCTGGATGAAAATGGTTTTGCATTTCTAAGGTCGAATGGTTTTCATTTACCTCTTCCTTGTCCTGATCGAACTTCAGTTCGCAACCCAGCTAATTGGTAATCACTGATTTAGACCCCGAGAATGTTCCTTCCATATCCAGAGATACAGAGCCACACATTGCGCCCTCGATATCTGAACACCCGCAGCCCTCCGGACATCCGAATCCTGCTAGGCATTCTTTTGCCTATGGTACGGGTCCCTCCAGATTTGACTTCTCATATTTTCGTGCATCTCTAGAATTACTTCATGAGAAGCAAAATGCCCAACGAGAAATGTTGGAAGGTCGCTTCTCTTTATCAAATGACCAATTTAGAGAGGTACAAAATCACTTTCAGTTCACGAGAAATTTTCAAGATCAAGTGGCTGAATTTGTCTAGGATTATGATACGGGTCAAGCTAGAATGAGAGATTTTATGCAGAGCATGAGTATCACTAGCCAACAAGTAGATACTTTGTTTGAGTATCATATAATCCTGAGCGAAACTCCAGGTTTTCCTAGTTTTCCCATTGGCCAACCACGTCGTAGGCCTCCTTTCCCTCGTCCACCTCCACCTCCTCCACCATATTGATTTCATCGGGACGATGAAAGGTTTAAGTCTGGGGGGTGTCAAACCTAATTTTTCTTTATGCATTCTAGTTTTCAGCTTTTACTTGTTTTCTGCATGATTAGTTTTTGTTTTGCATTTGTTCTTGCTTTGATTGCTTGTTTTTTGATAGTCACTTGACTATCTTTTGATTTTCGTGGCATACATCTTGAGAACATCAAAACTTCACTTATATGCTTTCTTGTCTTCAAGTTAAAATGTTAGCATGTTCATTATCTAGATTCATAATGTTGTAAATGATGCTAGTAGTATGCTTAGTGTACCTTTTTTCTCTATCTTGAGTAGCATGAAATAAGCTAAGTATCATTTGGAGATAGGTTTTAGCTTTGGCTTGACCTTAAGGATCTTATCTTCACTTCACTTCTACTTGAGCTTGAATGGTTGACATCATTGAAATAGTCATGATTCATCTTGTTTGTTTAGTACTTGGTTTCCATGGTGATTTCTCAAACTTCATTTTGGTTACTAGATGAGGCTCAAATCATGTTAGCTCATTTGGAAAAATCAAAATATCCCAACAATTGTGCCAAAAGTACATTTATGAATAAGATTTGCACAATGCAATTGCTTATGAAAAAAAAGTGAATAAGGGATATAAAAAATAGTTGTTGTGAGTGGAATCTAGCAAGTCACCCCTTTGAGACTGAGTTAGGTTACTGGGGAAATGACTGCTTAGCTTCTCTTGAGATTGAGCATGCTTTTGAGACCTTGGGTTGATTGAGAAATATGAACCAAATGTGTGGCAAGTAAATGCCTATCACTGGTCACTTATCTATCACCGGAAACATTAGGAATTCAAATTTGATGACGACTTGACTAGGACATAGATTGAAACTTGAAGAGTTTTGAGTTACCTTGCACTGTGCATAAGAGACTTATGCTTGAGCCATACTTAACTTGTTTCAATGATCATACTTGTTAATGAAACTTTTTGATAGAGGTAGGAGAATGCATTAGGGATATGAGAGCATTGTAAAACATATGAATTTAGATTGCAGCATTTTGCTTGAGGATAAGCAAAGGTTTAAGTCTGGGGGTGTGATGTGTGTGGATTGTATACACTTGTTTAGCATGTTTTGACGCACATTCACATACTTTGTGCATGCTTTATCTATACATTTTCGTACTTCCAGCTTTCCTTTCAGCATATTTACTCTTTTTATTTAGATATCTGCTTTTGGGCATTTTCTGTATGCAGGAGTCAATTTGGAGCGGAACTTCTCCCTTTTGGGGGGAAACAAGATTTGGGGCGTTGCTTGCCATTCTTGGAGGGATTTCCGACGATCTAAGGGCGGATCTTCACCGAATCGACTCCGGGAAAGCAAGGATTGGATCCGAAGATGTTTTTCTTTCTAGATAAGTTTTCTTTCTCTCTTTTCTTGGATTTGAGGGGATTAAAAATGCTTGTAATCTTCTTTTCTTCGGGTTTCTTTCCTTGTTTTATGGAGTAGATTTCTTGTTCTAGGATGGAGGAAGTAATTGTAAGGATGATTTGATGTAAAACTCCTGTGGAGGTGTCAATTTCCTATTTCTATAATTTTGCCCTATTTGTATTCATTCTATCTTGTATGGATTGTTGTGATTAGGGCTTAATTACCATGCTTGATTGGATGTTTGGATATCTTGTGGATCTTATAGAGATTGTATCTCATTCAATTTTTCGAGGGATGTTCGTGACAGGAACATGCTCGTGTAAGGGCGTTTGAGGAACGATCTTGAGGGTGAAATAGGATGATTCAAGGAGGTAGGATAGATTGTGTGCATTAATCTTTATATCTTGATGTGGTTGATGAGTGATGAATTCATATGTTGATTATCCGAGGGACACACGTGGCACGTAAGCCTGTGTAAGGACAACATAGGTTCATTCCTAATTGATCACATTTAGGTATAGATTTTAATCCTAGGCCGGTTGTCTATTGCAAGAGAGAACCGACAACCTTCTACAAATGATGGACAATTGAGGAATAAGATTTGGTAGATCATTTGCATGGAACAATCCTTACAAAGAAACCAAAACTCCTAGAACATTCCCTTTATCGTCGCCCTTACTCTTGTTTCTTATTCTTTCATTTCTTGTTTACATTTCATAGTCATACTTAGCTTTTTGAAAACCAATTGAATAGTTATTTGGCTAATTCACATTGAGACATCTTTAGTGCTTATTCTAGCCCTGTGGATACGATATCTTTTATTATTACTTACGACATTTCCATACACTTGCGGAGAGTCAACAGTGGTAATGGCTTAAGTTCAAGTTGAGGTGGCACTATTTCTGGCACAGTTGGCTCTTGCTCTATCAACTTGATTTCTTCTTCTTGAGATCTCCTCTCTAAATCCTCTTCATCTTCTAGAGAAATATCATCCTCATTATAATCACTCAAACATTTCTCCTCTTCCAATAAAAATGTCTCTTCACCAAATATTTTTGAAATAGTCTCATAACACCAAGGCAATAATGCTTGAAGATCATTTTGATTCAGAGTAATTCCTTTAACCGTATTAATTGTTAGGGTTGTGTTGTTCTGTCCTGACCAACCATTAAAATTTGATGCAATCCTGCAAATTATCTCATAAGCTTCCTCTAAGCTTTTCTTCAAAAAGGAACCCCCAGAGGTTATATCTAATTTACTTTTATTTGAGAAAGAAAGCCCAACATAGAATAGGTGCATGATTAACCATCCCTCAATACCATGATGCGGACATGACTGTAAAAGAGATGAATATTTTTCCTAGGCTTGATGTAACTCCTCCCTAACCAGTTGCTTAAAATTCAAGATTTGACTTCTCAAATAGGTAGTCTTCTGTGGAGGGAAATATTTTCTCAGGAATCTCTGCTCTAACTCATCCTAGGTTTTGATACTTTGAGATTTCAGAGAATTATACCATCTCTTGCAGCATCTTTCAGACTAAAAGGAAAAACCAGTAGTTGTATAACATTAGATGGAATCTCCTCATATTTCAAAGTATAGCAATATCTATAGAATTCCATGAGATGTGAATAAGGGTCCTCAATCTCTAGACCCCCAATCTGAGCTTGCTGAAAATTCTACTGCCCAGTCTGAAAATTAGGTCTTGCCCCTATAGATGGTCCTTGTCCTTGATTATTTCTATAGGAAAAATTAGGATGACTTTTCCACCCAGGGTTGTATGTATTTGAGTATGAGTTGTTCTACCTTTGATTAAGACCCATGATGGCGTCACATTGCTCTAATTGATTGATTTGTGCAGAAATAGCTCCCAAAGGACATTAGTCATTAGAATGTTCAGAGCTACCGCATACTTCACAAGATAAAACCATGGCATTGACTGTACTTAAAGGAGCTCCCATGTTTTCAAATTTCTTTGTAAGAGCATCTAGTTTTGCAGCCAATAGAGAAACTACATCAACATCAAACTTCCCTGATGCTTTTATTGGGTTTGCACAGGAATAGCCACCACTTCTTTCATTCATCCATTGATGATGGTTTTGTGCTACACTTTCAATGATTTCCTCTGCTTCATCCAAGCTCTTATTCATGAGTACCCCTCCAGCAGCTGAATCAAGGGACACCTTAGTGTAATAATTGATACCATTATAGAATGTGTGTAACACAAGCCATTTCTCCAAACCATGGTGTGGGCATTGTCTGAGCATACTGTTATATCTATCCCAAGCTTTAAATAGAGATTCTGAGTCCGCTTGTTTGAAACTTGCAATAAGGTTCCTCATATGAGCTGTTTTACTAGGAGGATAGAATTTGTCAAGAAATTGTTGCTCACATTGTTCCCATGTGGTGATGCTATTTGGAGCTAAAGAATTTAACCATTGCTTAGCTCTATCTTTCAAAGAAAACCCAAATAATAACAAGCGCACCGCTTCAGAAGGAACACCATTTATCTTCATTGTGCCGCATATCTTATAGAAGACCTCCAAGTGTTGATTCGGGTCTTCATGTAGTCCTCCACCAAACTGATTTTGCTGCACCATAGAAATGATAGCTGGTTTGATCTCAAAATTATTTTCTTCCACTGAAGGTCTTGAAATGCTAAATCTAAATCCTCTAGCATAAGGTGCTGCATAATCCTTTAGTGGTCTATTCGCCATGTTAAAATGTTCTTATTCTGTTTGTTGTCTTTGCATAATTTTTCTTCTATGAAATGTTCTGTCTATCTCGAGATCTAGAGGAAGAAGCTCTCCTGTAAAGTTAGATCTTCGCAGACACAAGAACAAGTTTGCAAGATATGTTTAAAAGAAAAAGGAAAAGAAAGAAAGTAACTAAATCAATAGAAAATAGAGAAAAATTAGACTAGAGTGTTAGAAATCAAAAACGCAGAATTAGAATTGCAACAAGCAAGAAGTAGAAAAGAATACAAGAAAAAGTTATGAAAATATAATTCAAAAGATTAGTTTCAACTATGCAAATAAAACGAAAAGAAAACTCATGTTTAGTCTAACTCAATTGATAATCCCTAATGTTATAGCGCAGTCCCAGGCAACGACGCCAAAAACTTGTTGACGTTCCGCAAGTGTATGGAAATGTTGTAAGTAATAATAAAAGATATCGTATCCACAGGAACTGGAATAAACACTAAAGATTTCTCAACACGAATTAGCTAAACAACTAATCAATTGATTCACAAAAGAAAAGTGTAACTATGAAAGGTAAAGATAGAAATAAAAGAATAAGAAACAAGATAAGGGATGTTCTAGGAGTTTTGGTTTCTTTGTAAGGTTGTTCAATGTAAATGATCTACCGAATCTTATTCCTCAATTGTCTATCATTTGTAGAGAGTTGTCGGTTCTCTCTTGCAATAGACAACTGGCCTAGGACTAAAATCTATTCCTAAATGTGATCAAATAGGAATGAATCTATGTTATCCTTACACGGGCTTGCTTGTTACGTGCGCCCCTCGGATAATCAACATAGGAATTCATCACTCATCAACCGCATCGAGATACAAAGATTAATGCAAACTATCCATCCTACCCCCTTGAATGACCCGATTTCACCTTCAAGATCATCCCTCAAACGTCCTTACATGGGCATGTTCCTATCACGAGCGTCCCTCGGAAAATCGAATGAGAAACAATCCATACAAGATCCACAAGATATTCAAACATTTAATCAAGCATGGTAATTAGGCACAATCAGAACAATCCATATAAGATCAAATTGATACAAACAGGGCAAAATCATAGAAATAGGAAATTAGCAAATCCACAAGAGTTTTACATCAAATCATCCTTACAATTACTCCCTCCATCCTAGAACAAAGAAATATACTCCATGAAATGAGGAAAGAAATCCGAAGAGAAGGGAATTACAAGCATTCTTGATCCCAAATCCAAGAAATGGAAGAAAGAAAACTTATCTATGATGAAGAACTGTCTCCGGATCCAATCCATAATCTTGGAGTCGAAACGTTGAAAATCTCCCCTTGAATCGCTGCAAAATCCCTCCAAGATGAAGAAGAATCGCCCCAAATCTTGATTCCCCCCAAAAGGGAGAAGATTCCCTTTCAAATCTTGAAGAAGGCCTTATATAGATGGGGAGTTTGGGTGCCACACGGCGCCGAGGTACGGCTGTGTGAAGCTCACACGTCCTATGCTACTCCCCTCTCTGCCTATCTCACACGGCTGTGTGTGAGACACGACCATGGCTTGCTCCTCCACTGCTTCCCTTGCACGACCGTGTAAATCTACACAGCCTGCACTGCCTCCGGCTCTGGAGCTCTTGCACAGCCGTGTGGAGCACACGGTCAAGGCATTCTTGGGCTCTGGAAATGTTGCACGACCGTGTAGATCTACACGGCCGTGTACAACTTCGGTACTGGATGGCTTGCAAGGTCGTGTGGTGCACACGATCATGAACCCTCTTGGCTTCAAACATGGCACGACAATGTGATGCTCACACGGCCATGGCTTCTTCCTTCTCTGCTACAACCACATGGGTGGTGATCACCACACGGCTTAGGCAAGCCCCCATGTTATGGCCGTATGGCACACAGGGCTTGTGCCTTCCTTCTTCGTTCAAGCATCAAATCTTCTCCAAAATTGATTCCTGCATACACAAAATGCCCAAAAAGCAGATCTCCGAATAAAAAGAGTAAATATGCTTAAAGGAAAGCTGGAAGTATGAAAATGCATAGATAAAGCATGCACGAAGTATGTGAATGTTGTTGATACAGTCTGACCTGGATGTTGTTTTGCTGTTGACACTGATTTAAGTTTGTATCAGATATTTAACTCAGATTAATTACTAATCTAGGTTGAACTAGGTTGACCTGATTGAGAAAGTCCTAACTGGGATGTTAGGCAGTTGGAAAGTCCTGGTGAGTGAAGCCAGGCAGATTGGAAATCCTGGTGAGTGAAGCCAGGTAAAAACCCTAGTGAGTGAAGCTAGGTGCAAGTCCTGGTGAGTGAAGCCAGGCAAGGGAAAATCCAGATGGATCAAGGGTGATCGGACATCTGGTGTTGAAAAGTCCAAGAAGGAAGCTTGGCATGCGAAGTCGGAGAGAGCTAGGGAGCTCGTTCCTCCGGACTAGGTCAGAGAGGGCTCGACCCGGACTGAGTCAAGAAGCTGGATCGGTCTGCAGACCGATCCAGTGAAACCTTTGTACCTGATCGGTCTGCCGACCGATCAGGAATTAATCAGTGGCTACTGAACGTTTACTGATCGGTCTGCAGACCGATCAGAAATCGATCAGTAGCCCACTGTGTTTTTACTGATCGGTCTGCGGACCGATCAGAAATCAATCAGTAGTCTACTGAGATTTCACTGATCGGTCTGGAGACCGATCAGGAGGCTTTAAGCACCGGGACGAGCGACATCTGATCGGTCTGGGGACCGATCAGATTAGTTCCTGATCGGTCCGCAGACCGATCAGAATCTGCGCACTTTCGGAAAGAGCGAAGCCTGATCGGTCCGCAGACCGATCAGAGATGATCCAGAAAACATGGATCGGTCTGCAGACCGATCCACAGTATGACTTGTTTTGCATGCGCTTTCTCTTATTGTTTCTGATTCGCAATTGCTTTTACCTATTTCGTTTCTAACCATCTGCTGCAAGTTTTCTCGAAGTTTCAGGTTACAGATTACGATGTTGGGTGAATTCAAATTAAGGATCATTAGTAGAAGGCAACAAAAGGCTTTTGCTGTGTCTCGCTGCGGACAAACCAGTTTTGGTAGCAACGTCTCGTTTGCGATCTGCTGGCAGCCGTTTGGTCGAAATCAGCTTGACTTGTGCTGATAGGTTCAAGCTCAGAGGTACCAGTGGAAACGAGGATGCCATTGGTGGGAGCTGAGACAATCAGACAAGGAAGAAGTGTGATTGGCGACGTCGTGGACGGTTGCAGGGATTTGCTGCAGGTTTGGCAGAGATCCGTTACAGAGCAGAGAGGCATATGAAGGTGGAGAGGAGAGGCTCTCGGGACAATGCTTTTTGTGCTCTTGCTGTGAAAAACACTGTGGAGAAAAACTCTCTGGAAGATTGAAGCAGTGCGCTTGTTCTTCGCTGATTGTGGCTGTGAGCTTCCTTTGATCATTTCACTTGAGCCACTACTGTAAGTCTTGTGCTTAATTTCTTACTGCTGTTAAAGACTTTGTGGAGAGGTTACTCCACCGAGAAGGAGAATCCTTTAGCCGGATAGCTTCCGGGGTGTGATCTACCGAAAGATCAAGAGGATTCGTCCACCTTACGGACACGCCGAGGAGTAGGGGCAAGTTATCCCCGAACCTCGTAAATCTCTGAGTTAGTGTGCTGTGTTTTCTTGTTTTAGTTTTCTAATTCCGCTGTGCTAACAAAGTTCTTGAAGAAATTATTGTTTAGTGTTTTTTTCAAAGAGGCTATTCACCCCCCTCTAGCCATCTAAGGTCCCAACAAGTGGTATCAGAGCCAGGTTCTCTTCATTTCGGCTTAACAACCCAAAGAGCAAAACAATGGCCATGAAGGAGGGATTTAGCACCAACCGTCCACCTTACTTCGAAGGAGCAGATTTTCAATATTGGAAGGGCCGCATGGAGTACTACCTCAAAACCGACATAGCCATGTGGTTCTCAGTCAAGGAAGGTTTCACACCACCAAAGGATGAAGAAGGTAAGGAACTCGAGTCGTCAAAGTGGTCTACCGAACAACTCCGCAAAGCACAAGCCGATGCCAAGGCTATGGTCACCTTGCAATGTGGAATCGCCAAGGACCAACTCGTCAAGGTAGGTCCGTTCTCAAGTGCAAGAGACCTATGGAACAAACTCATCGAGCTCCAAGAGGGAACTCGGGATTCTCGGATTGCCAAGAGGGACCTATTCTTGAATCAGCTCCAAAATCTAACCATGAAGGACAATGAAACGGTGAGTGAACTTCATGGGAGATTCAAGGAGATCATCAATGGTCTCCACTCCGTGGATGAACGGGTAGAAAACCGTGACTTAGTAAGGTACGCTCTTAAATCTTTTCCTAGGAATGCCTTGTGGTCATCCATGGTAGATGCCTACAAGGTATCCAAGGATCTTTCCATTGTTAAACTAGATGAATTTTTCTGTGAGATGGAACTTCATGAGCTTGCTAACAAAGGTCAAAAGAGAAGGGTATTGCTTTATTTGCAGGACCAAAGAGCAAGGATGGAAGAAGGAAGAAGGAAAAGAAGAAAGAAAAGGAGATTTCCTCATCCACCTCTTCTTCCGAATCCGATGATGAAAGTGGATCATCATCAAGCGAGATGGCGAACTTCGTAAGGAGGATTATGAGAAGAGGCCGAAGATACAAAGGAAAAGGTAAAACTAATGATCAAAATTTTGATAAATCTAATGTTACATGTTATGAGTGTAGCAAGAAAGGACACATTCGGAGCGAGTGTCCGAAACTAAAGAGGAAGGAGGAACGAGTCAAAAGGAAGGAGGAAAGAGCCAAGAAGAAGAAGGCCCTCAAGGCCACTTGGGATGAGTCCTCATCAAGCTCATCGGAGGAAGAAGAGAAGATGGAAAAGAGCACTCGGCAATTGGCACTCATGGCAAGGGAAGAGTCCGAATCCGAGAGTGATGACTCAAGCGCTTCAACCACGGCTTCATCATCTTCGGATGATGAAGAGGTAACCCCTTCTCATATAGAAAAGTGTTATAAAACTATCACTCACTTATCTACATTGCTTAAAAAGTCAAAAACAGAAAATAAATTGTTGAAAGAAGAAGTAAAAACCTTAAGGACCCTTAGGGAAGATGAGGTCGATGACCTACATCTAGAAGTCCTTGAGGATGAGAACAAGGCCTTAAAGGGTGAGGTTGAGAAACTCAAGAAAATGCTTGAGAAATTCTCAACTAGCTCTAAGACTCTAGACATGATTCTAAATGCCCAAAGGGCAGTTTACAACAAAGCCGGGTTAGGGTATCAACCCAAGGAGTCGAGTTTCATTTCTCTAATGTCTAGAACTCAAAATAGTAGATCACATGTTTCTAGAGTTCATGGAACTAGGAAAGGTATGACCAAGGCATGGGTTCCTAGGTCTTTCGTTGTAGAAGCATTAGGTCCCAAGATTTGGGTACCTAAAACCTCTATTTTTCGTGTATTGTAGGCATTGGTCGAGGGGAGCATCTATCAACTTGGTTTGTTGATAGTGGATGCTCCAAGCACATGACTGGGAACAAATCACTGTTTACTACCATTCAAAACAAAAGTAGAGGTAATGTGTCTTTTGGTAATAATGGTAGCCTTAAAGTTGTAGGAATTGGAGACATTCATATATCCGAATGTCTTCATATCAAGAATGTCCTTCTAGTCAAGGGGATGACTTTTAATCTCCTAAGTGTCAGTCAATTGTGTGATACGGGTTACACAATTGAATTTCATTCAAGTCAATGTTTGGTTAAACACATTGACACACTTGACACGGTACTAGTAGGCACAAGGGTTGACAATATTTATCAAGTATCATTTAAAAGTGCTACTAATGCTTTGATTAAGTGTTTCATGTCGAAAGAAGAAGAGTCTTGGTTATGGCATAGAAGATTGGCACATGTAAACATGAAGAACATCTGGAAGTTGGCCAACCAAGGATTAGTGCGAGGCTTACCAAGCATCAAGTTCCACAAGACCAAACTATGTGATGCATGTCAAAAGGGTAAGCAAACAAAAGCTGTCCATAAAGGTAAAAGCAATGTAAGTACATCTACTGCTTTAGATTTATTGCACATGGACCTATTTGATTGCAGTAGTGTAATATCATTGAATGGAAGTAGATATTGTTTGGTAATCGTTGATGATTTTACTAGATACACATGGACTTTCTTCTTGAAACATAAGGACCAAACTATAGATATTTTTATTTCCTTCTGTAGAAAAACGGAAACTGAAAAATCGACAACAATTAAAACCATTAGAAGTGATCATGGTGGGAATTTCAAAATCATAGGTTTTTAGAGTTTTGTCAAGAAAAGGGATATAGGCATGAGTTCTCTACTCCAAGGACCCCACAACAAAATGGGGTTGTGGAGAGAAAGAACCGAGTCTTACAAGAGGCTGCACGAAGCATGCTTCATGAGTACTCCCTACCGAGCTACTTATGGGCTGAAGCTGTGAATACACTTGCTATGTGCAAAATCGAGTTTAATACATAGGTTTTAGGAAAGACTCCCCATGAACTTTGGTTTGGGAAACCGCCTACAATTAAACATCTTAGGGTGTTTGGTTGTAAAGTGTTTATCTTAAACACCAAGGACCATCTTGGGAAGTTCACGGCTAAGGCTGATCAAGGGATACTGGTCGGGTACTCTCTTACCAGCAAAGCCTATCGAGCCTACAATGAGAGGACTAAATTGATTGAAGAGTCCTCAGACGTAGCATTTGAAGAAATCCCTAAATCAAATGATCAATCAAGGGATGTAGGAGAAATTCAACTCGAACTTAGAAATCTAAGTTTGAATGATCAAAACATTGGAAGAGTCGAAGTTGACTCTGAAGATGATGAGCAAAGGCAAGAAAGGGCTCAATCTGATCTCTTGCCTGTGCCGAGTGAGACCACTCATGAGGCACCGCCAACTCCAAGGCAATCTAGGATAGTCTCTAGTCATCCACAAGACCAGATTGTGGGAGACATCCAACAAGGGGTTAGGACTAGATCATTTTTCAGAAATGAGTCGAATGAGGTTGCTTTGATCTCAGAAATCGAACCTAAACTAGTTGATGAGGCATTGCATGATCCTGATTGGGTCATAGCTATGCAAGATGAGTTAGGTCAATTTGAAAGAAGCCAAGTGTGGGACTTGGTTCCTAGACCTAAGAAGACCACCATTATTGGAACTAAATGGGTCTTCAAAAATAAGTTAAACCAAAAGGGAGAGGTAGTAAGAAACAAGGCAAGACTAGTAGCCAAGGGCTATAGTCAAGTTGAAGGCCTCGATTATGATGAGACCTATGCTCCTGTGGCACGATTGGAGTCCATTCGTTCAATGCTAGCTTTTGCTGCACATAGAGGTTTCAAGCTCTATCAAATGGACGTTAAATCGGCCTTCTTAAATGGTTTCATTAAAGAAGAAGTCTACGTTGAACAACCACCGGGGTTTGTGAATACCGAAGCTCCAAACCACGTGTTCAAGCTCAAGAAAGCTCTTTATGGGCTAAAACAAGCACCTCGAGCTTGGTACGAAAGGTTGTCGACTTATCTATTAGAAAAGGGTTTTGTAAGGGGTCAAATAGACCCAACACTATTTCTTCGTCGAGATGGTGAAAATATTTTTGTAGCCCAAGTATATGTCGATGACATAATTTGTGGCTCAAGTAACAAGGGCTATTTAAATGAATTTATCACTCACATGGAAAGTGAGTTTGAAATGAGTCTTGTGGGAGAGTTGACATTCTTCCTTGGACTAGAAATCAAACAAACTAGAGATGGCATTTATGTCCATCAAGCAAAATACACTCAAGAGATGCTTAAGAAATTCAAAATGAGTGATTCTAAGGAAGTATCCACTCCTATGGCGACGAGCACTCGTCTTGACAATGATGAGAGTGGAAAATCAGTTGATCTAACGCAATATAGAAGCATGATCGGTAGTCTTCTATATCTCACAGCTAGTCGACCGGACATACTCTTTGCTGTGGGCATGTGCGCTAGGTATCAAGTCTGTGCCAAGGAATCTCACTTAATTGCAGTTAAGAGAATTTTGAGATACCTTAAAGGCACAATTAGAGTAGGTCTTTGGTACCCTCGTACTGAATCATTTGACTTGATAGGTTATACCGACTCCGATTATGCTGGGTGCAAATTGGATCGGAAAAGTACGAGTGGGGGTTGCCAATTTTTAGGTTCATGTTTAGTTAGTTGGTCAAGTCGGAAGCAACATTGTGTTGCTCTCTCCACGACCGAGGCTGAATATATTGCCATGGGAGAGAGTGTATCACAGTTGTTGTGGATGATACACACCCTAGAGGATTATGGACTCTCTTATAAGGGTGTACAAGTGCTATGCGACAACATTAGCACAATCAACCTAACTAAAAATCCAGTCCATCATTCGAGGACCAAACACATTGAAGTGCGTCATCACTTCATAAGAGATCACGTAGCTAGGGGAGAAATTGTGCTCACATATGTGGAGTCAAAGTCAAACCTAGCCGATATCTTCACAAAACCCCTTCCGGAGAATGAATTTAGTCATTTAAGGAGGGAGTTGGGAATGTGTTTGGCTCCTTAGGTCATTAGAACTTCACCATGATCAATAAGGACTATTAAAATGACAAGAGTAATTGGGAAACTGATTTGGGCAATTTGGGGACATCTCACACAAACGATAAGGTTTAACAAATTGTTTTTTTTTGTTTGCTAGAAATGGGGTGAGATGCTAGGAACAACCAATTTATTCAAAATGTATTATGCATCCCTTGAATAAGTAGGTTGAAGAGACATAAATTGAGTATGGGGAAGGTCATTACATAATTCATGTGTATTTGACTCCTAGATCTTACTCATATATTCCAACCAAGGAATCTTGGTTGGACTTTTGTCTAGAAATTATCTAATCATGATTGATGTGTTGATTGACACTTTGGATTGGTATCTTTAATGATAAGATGAGTTGATAATGTAAGAATAGTAATTTAGGATATATTTTGATAAATTTGAAACTAAACATGACAGGGTTGGATATTTCAGGTTTTGAAACTCTGAAATGTCTGAAACTAACTTGTAACTTAATAAAAAAAAACCTAGAATGTTAGGACTTTCAGAGCTTGCAATTAGGAAATGTTCTTGTTCGTAGATGTTTAAGTTCTGTGTTCTGAATTTGAGAAGTTCTGAATTTTCAGAATTCTCGAGAGAAACGACTGCGAAATCAGTTGCTCGAATTCAGATATCAGAAATCTGAATTATCAGACACTGATCGGTCTCACGACCGATCAGGAGACTCTCTGATCGGTCCACAGTCCGATCAGGGGTCCTCCAGATATCTTCGTGCTTTCTGTTGGCTCACTGATCGGTCCAGTGACCGATCAGGAGGTTCTGGCACGCGACAGACACATCTGATCGGTCCAGGGACCGATCAGGAGGATCTCACGCGACACATCTGATCGGTCCAGGGACCGATCAGGAGGATCTCACGCGACACATCTGATCGGTCCAGGGACCGGTCAGGAGGATCTCACGCGACGATTCACATCTGATCGGTCCAGGGACCGATCAGGAGAGTCTCAACCTCTTCAACCTTTCTGATCGATCTCTGATCGGTCTACGGACCGATCAGGAAGTTCCCTGATCGGTCCGGGGACCGATCAGCTTCGCTGAATGCTACTGATCACCTTCTGATCGGACAACCGTCCGATCCTTTCTTCACTGTACACCTATCTTAACCCTTAAAACCTCCCGATCCCTTCTTTCCCTCATTCACGCGAACCCTAGCCGACTCTCCCCACCAGTCCTCCCTTTTCTCTTCTCCTTGCACGCCGAAGCTCCAGCCCTCGGAAGCCCTAGCCGAGAGTTCCATGGCTCCAAGGTAACTCCTACCTCTATAGAACTTGGCATTGTGTTTTCATTTCTCATCTTCTGTTGTTGTGTTTGTCTCGGTTCGTATTTGTTGGTGGCTCCGGTGCTCACTCATTGCCCCATTTTACCACATTGAATCCCCTTAGGAAGAAACCCACTGATGGTGAGGGAACCTCTAAGGAATCAACCAAGAAATCCAAATCCAAAACTTCTCCTGCTCCCTCTCGACCCCAACCAGCTAGTTCCAGTAGATTCCCAAACCGCCAGTCTGAGCAAGCTTTTCAACAAAGGACTTTCAAATTACTCCCTTGTAGGTCCGTGGATAGAAAATTCATGGACGAATTTTGCCCACAAGTGTCCGAAATCATAGCATACTACAAACTCGATTCACTAGTCTACTTGGAACGAGATATCAACTATGACCTGGTCTCTGAGTTCTATAATAACCTTCATGAGACTAGTGATCAAGGTTTTAAAACAAGAGTTGCTAAGCGGACTCTTGATTTCAGTATCTCATCTTTCTTTGAGTATCTCGATTGTCGGAGGTGTTCCGGTGAGGTTTTTTCGATATTTCCTGACTTACCAGAACAATTACTTCCACCGTTTGATATCTCATCTGACGACATATATGAGTACTTCTTCAGACAGCCTAGACAAGGGCTAGATGAGCTAGATGTTGACTTCCCTACTTTTGCAGCCTTGAGATTATCTCCTCAAGATTACATTCTTTTTAAAATTGTCACGAACTGCCTTCTACCTATCACGTCTAAACCCTTATCTGAGATCCGATCATATCATTGTCTTATGCTCTATGGTTTGCGTCGGCGTCTCGATTTTGATATCATGTCGAGCATCTACTCCTCAATCATATCCTATTCTCAGCCTAGCGGCTTCACTATTTATATGCCTTATGGGCATATAATTACTGATTGGCTTGAGACCCTTCAGGTTGATGTCTCTAAGGGTAGAACAATCAAAATGGTCAGGCAGGATTGCCGACTTGGAAAAAGGGCATTTTCCAAGTCTGGAATCATAGGGCGAAATGGGGATGTTCAGTGGAAGGATGGAAGAGCTTTAGGTGAGTTACCACGGGGACCTCCACGACAGGTTGCAGCTGCTCCTCCTGCTGACATTGGCGAGGCGGATCCTGATCTGCGCTGGCAGATCGCCGAGCTGGAGAGTCGCTTTGATCGACACGAGGAGATGGTGGCTGCTGAGTTCGATGGACTACGTATTCGGATAGACCAGCGCTACGATGACCTGCGCGGGCATATTGACCAGCGCTTCGATGATATGCGTAGTCATCAGGTGGTGACACAGCAGTTGCTACTCGGATGGATGGCACGCTACCCGCCTCCGCAGTCTTACCCAGGCTATCCATCCTCCAGCGTGCTGCCTCAGGATTTCACCCTTCCTGCCGATGATGATGATGCTCCTCATGTTGAGGACGTTGATTGATGTAGTCTGTGTGTCACCTAGTCTGTATGTATTTTGGATGCTATGTGTTAGTCTGACCTGGATATTTGTATTTCTGATGCTACTCATATATTTATGCTTCTCGGTTTTATATTTGCTTGCTCCTTATTATGCTTCATTTTCTATGTTTTTTTTTTTTTTTATATATATATGCTGTTCCTATGCCATGATTTGATTGTATCTTTTGTCTTTCTTACTGTCGTATTGTGACCTTAGAGGGAACTCTAGGTCAGTTAAAAGAAGGCAGTATGGATTAAGGGGGAGCCTTTTCTAGTTTTTGTCACCTCATTTGCACCTTTTCGGTGTTTGACAAAGGGGGAGAGGATACCTAAGTTTAGAAATGTATGAAAGCTTGATTTTAGGGGAGAGGATAACGGGAAGGATCTTGATTCCCGTCATTGACTTGGTGGTGTATCCGTCTTAGGGGGAGGATCCCGATTTCCCTAAAATTATGGGTAAATGAGCATTTCTGATCTAAACTTAAATCGTGTTGTCAAACAACAAAAAGGGGGAGATTGTTGATACAGTCTGACCTGGATGTTGTTTTGCTGTTGACACTGATTTAAGTTTGTATCAGATATTTAACTCAGATTAATTACTAATCTAGGTTGAACTAGGTTGACCTGATTGAGAAAGTCCTAACTGGGATGTTAGGCAGTTGGAAAGTCCTGGTGAGTGAAGCCAGGCAGATTGGAAATCCTGGTGAGTGAAGCCAGGTAAAAACCCTAGTGAGTGAAGCTAGGTGCAAGTCCTGGTGAGTGAAGCCAGGCAAGGGAAAATCCAGATGGATCAAGGGTGATCGGACATCTGGTGTTGAAAAGTCCAAGAAGGAAGCTTGGCATGCGAAGTCGGAGAGAGCTAGGGAGCTCGTTCCTCCGGACTAGGTCAGAGAGGGCTCGACCCGGACTGAGTCAAGAAGCTGGATCGGTCGGCAGACCGATCCAGTGAAACCTTGGACACCTGGATCGGTCTGCCGATGATTAGTGCCTGATCGGTCCGCCGACCGATCAGAATTAATCGATGGCTATCGATCGCCATCGACGGGACCGATCGAATCGATCGAGCCCATCAGTTTTTCGATCGGATGGACCGATCGAAATCAATCGAGTTCATCGAGATTTCACCGATCGGTCCGGAGACCGATCGAGGCTTTAAGCACCGGGACGGCGACATCTGATCGGTCCGGGACCGATCAGATTAGTTCTGATCGGTCCGCAGACCGATCGTAATCGCGCACTTTAAAGAAGCGGCTGATCGGTCCGCACCGATCGAGATGATCAGAAACATGGATCGGTCTGCACCGATCCACAAGATGACTTGTTTTGCATGCGCTTTCTCTTATTGTTTCTGATTCGCAATTGCTTTTACCTATTTCGTTTCTAACCATCTGCTGCAAGTTTTCTCGAAGTTTCAGGTTACAGATTACGATGTTGGGTGAATTCAAATTAAGGATCATTAGTAGAAGGCAACAAAAGGCTTTTGCTGTGTCTCGCTGCGGACAAACCAGTTTTGGTAGCAACGTCTCGTTTGCGATCTGCTGGCAGCCGTTTGGTCGAAATCAGCTTGACTTGTGCTGATAGGTTCAAGCTCAGAGGTACCAGTGGAAACGATGATGCCATTGGTGGGAGCTGAGACAATCAGACAAGGAAGAAGTGTGATTGGCGACGTCGTGGACGGTTGCAGGGATTTGCTGCAGGTTTGGCAGAGATCCGTTACAGAGCAGAGAGGCATATGAAGGTGGAGAGGAGAGGCTCTCGGGATATGCTTTTTGTGCTCTTGCTGTGAAAAACACTGTGAAAGAAAAAAAACTCTCTGGAAGATTGAAGCAGTGCGCTTGTTCTTCGCTGATTGTGGCTGTGAGCTTCCTTTGATCATTTCACTTGAGCCACTACTGTAAGTCTTGTGCTTAATTTCTTACTGCTGTTAAAGACTTTGTGGAGAGGTTACTCCACCGAGAAGGAGAATCCTTTAGCCGGATAGCTTCCGGGGTGTGATCTACCGAAAGATCAAGAGGATTCGTCCACCTTACGGACACGCCGAGGAGTAGGGGCAAGTTATCCCTGAACCTCGTAAATCTCTGAGTTAGTGTGCTGTGTTTTCTTGTTTTAGTTTTCTAATTCCGCTGTGCTAACAAAGTTCTTGAAGAAATTATTGTTTAGTGTTTTTTTCAAAGAGGCTATTCACCCCCCTCTAGCCATCTAAGGTCCCAACAAATGTGTGTCAAAACATGCTAAACAAGTGTATACAATCCACGCACATCAATGCATACCAGGGCTTCATAACGTCTGATGGAACCTTCTACTATAATGTGATGTTGTTCGGACTGAAGAACGCTGGAGCCACTTACCAAAGGCTGATGAACAAGATTTTCCAAAGGTAGATCGGTCAAAACATGGAGGTATTGAGGAGACTTGCCAAACACTGAGAAGGTATAGAATCAAGCTCAATCTAAGTGCCTGTTCAGAGCAAGGAGCGGACGCTTCCTCGGTTATATCATAACTGAGAGTGGCATTGAAGCAAACCCAAGCACCAGGACATGCCCCCTCCACGCAACCTAAAGGAAACTCGATCAACCATGGACTGCGAACCATCTGCAACCCTATCGGTTAGGATAGTAACCGTGCAATAGAATTTGTGTAAATTGTAAAACAATTTATTCTATGAATGCAGGAAAGTTTCAACAAAAAATCACTAAGTGTCAAAGACTCTCGACCCACTCGAGCGAGTTATAAGTCAGCACACTCTTGCGCCGTAAGATTATTAGCCACGGGGTTCAGACTGGGCGTGCCCCAGACTTACGTGCCGCTTGGCTGTATTATAAGTGAGCAAAACCATCACACTTAAGTGTGAAATACTCTCAACCCGCTCGGGTGAGTTATAAGCGAATATTCTCTCACACTGCAAGATTATCAACCATGGGGTTTAGACCGAGCACATCCTAGACTAACATGTCACTCGATCGTGTTATAAGAGAGCAAAACCCTCACTCCTAAGTGTTAAAGACTCTCGATCCACTTAGGTGAGTTATAAGTGAGCATGCTCTTGTGTCGCAAGATTATTAGCCATGGGGTTTAGACCGGGCACATCCCAGACTCATATGCCACTCGATTATGTTATAAGTGAGCAAAGCCCTCACACCTAAGTGTCAAAAACTCTCGACCCACTCGGGTGAATTATAAGTGAGCATGCTCTCGCATTGCAAGATTATTAGCCATGGGGTTCAAACTGGGCACGTCCTAGACTCACGTGCCACTTGACCATGTTATAAGTGAGCAAAGCTCTCGTGCCTAAGTGTCAAAGACTCTAGACCTGCTCAGGTGAGTTATAAGCGAGCATGCTCTTGCACCACAAGATTATTAGCAATGAGGTTTAAACTAGGCGTGCCCCAGACTCACGTTCCGCTCAACCGTGTTATAAGTAAGGAAATCTCTTGCACCTAAGTGTCAGACATTCTCAATCCACTCGGGCGAGTTATAAGCGAACATGCTCTAGCACTACAAATTTATTAGCCATGAGGTTCAGATTGGGTGTGTCCCAAACTCATATACCGCTTGACCGTGTTATAAGCGAATGAAGCCCTCGCGTTAAGTGTTAAAGACTCACGATTAATTCAATCGTGTTATAAGCGAGCGAAGCCCTTGTGCTATGTTTCAAAGACTCACGACCAGTTCACTTGTATTATAAGCGAGCATAGCACTTGCGACATGTGTCAAAGCCTCACGAGTCGTTCGACAGTGTTATAAGTGAGCGTTGCCCTTGTGCAATGTGTCAAAGACTCACGAGCTATTTAACCTTGTAATAAGTGAGCATATACCATGTGTCATAGACTCACAAGCCGTTTGGTCATGTTATAAGTGAGCATAGGCCTCATGCCATGTATCAAAGACTCACAAGCCATTCGTTCATGTTATAAGTGAGCGTAGGCCTTGTGCTAAGTGTCAAAGACTCAGGAGATGTGTTAGGATCGAAAATAATTTAGATATCTCCACAATTGCATGATATTATCCACTTTGGGCCTAAGCCCTCATGGTTTTGCTCTTGGGCTCTCCCCAAAAGGCCTCATGCCATTGGAGATATCTTTCTCTTTATAAACCCATGATCTTTCCCATGTGTTTTCAATGTGGGACTATGTTTGCAACCTTGCAACACCAACAATCTCCCCCTCAAACAAAGGACCACAGGCTTCCTATGCCCGATCCTCGACCCACCAGGTCTTCCTGCCCCTCGGTCCACCCGACCTACTAGGACTTCCTTGCCTAGCCGCAACTAGGACTTCCTGCCTGGTGTCTGGTCCTCTTGATCCGAACATAGGAGCCCTCACTTTTTTGTTCGAGGTCAATATTATACCAACATGGCTCAATCAGACTATAGCTCTTGTACACAATCGAATAAAGGACTCTGAGGTGCCAAATGGAAATGCCTTGATTCATACCTAGGAAATTTTTACAGGTTGCGCTTGGTGGTACAAGAAAAGATTGAAAAACTTAAAAAAGAAGCTATGCTAAGTAGTCGAGCACATAGTCTGGGAGGGATAATGAGATCTTCTCCCTGTTGATAATTTTACTTGATAGATTGAAAGAGATGTAGCATCCATATTTTAATTATTGAAGGGTCCCATTGATGCCGTAGTCGAAGAGATAGAGTGTCTGATTGATGAATATGTTGTTGAAAGCTGGGGAGCGAAGATAATTCACTCTAAATGATTCAAGTCGATCGGGTTCCTCCTCCTTGAATTTCTTAAATTCTACTTGGGATGTCTCCAGCCTGGCCTTCAGTGCAACTAGCTCGATAGCATGCTCATCGATTATTTGTTGGAGTGTATACTGAAAGCCTAAGCTTTGTAAACATTCATTATGAATAAAGAATCACATTTGGTCTAATTATCTACATTTGTTTGTAGTTGTTCATTTAATTTATATTGTAGATAACATAGTATGTGGTGTCACATACAGAAGATGATGTTATCAGTACCTTATAAATTATAAACAGTAGCTCACGACCAGAATGGAAAGGAACAAACCATTAGAAGGTCGTAGTGTAATTAGGTATTAGTTTATCTTGACTATATAATTACACTAGTACACTCAGAGTGTATTGAGTAGGACCATTTGAGGTCGTTCCTTTTATACTGACTTTATAAAGGAACAAAGACCTCAGTTATTATGGAAGTGTGTGCTCTTAATCCTAATATAATAACAAGCACATATGTTTGATATTTATTTCTTTAATTTATCAATGGGTGAGATTTAGTTCGATGAATCAATAAACCCGATAAATTGGGAAATGGTATCACTCATAGTGTGTGTTGTTGATTATAGAAGGAAACCGTGTCCTAGTGATACTAGGTTGATAATGTCCTCAAGAGGAGCTCATAAAGATTGTCATGTTAAACCCTGCAGGTGGACTTAGTCCGACATGATAATAAGGTTGAGTGGTACTACTCTTGGACTTAGATATTAATTAAATGAGTTGTCAGTAACTCACTTAATTAGTGGACATTCGATATCTTAAACACAGGGAGACTAACACACTCATAATAAGAAGGAGCCCAAAAATGTAATTTGGGATTGGTGCGGTAGTTCAATGATAGTTCTCTAGTGGAATGAATTATCATTGATAAAATTAAGTGTGTGTTCGGGGAACATGGGATGCTTAATTTTATCGGAGACCAAAACCAATTCCTCCTCTCGGTCCCTATCGTAGCCTCTTATTTATAGAGTACTATACCCACATATACCCACCTTCTATACCCACCTAAAGGTGGCCGGCCAAGCTAGCTTGGGAACCAAGCTAGGGCCTAAGCTTGGGTTTAAGGTGGCCGGCCCTAGCTTGAACCCAAGCTAGTAGGGCCGGCCATAATTAAATAAAAAAGAAATTTAATTTTAGATTTTATTATTATGTGGAAGATATAATTTAAAGAGAATTAAAATTAAAATATCTCTCTTGTAAAAGATTTACAAAAGATTAAAGAAAGAGATTAGATCTCTTTCCTTATTTGTAGATTGGAGAGATTTTTATTTTCTCTTTAAAATTATTCACATGTTAATAAAATTAAAATTATAGATATTTCCTTTTATTAACCATGAAGAGATTTTAAAGAGAAATTTTATTTTTTAAAATTTCTGGAAACAAATAAGGAAAGTTTTAATTGTTGATTGAAACTTGTCCAATTTGCTTCCTCTTGATGTGGCCGGCCATTAGAGTTTATTTGGGAAATTTTATTTTATTTTTCTCAAATAAATCATGTCAAGGAAATTAAGGAAATTTTATTGTAAATAAATTTCCTAATTTGCCTAGGCCAAGGAATATAAAAGAAGGGGTGAGGGTGCCTTCACAAGACACAACCTCTATTGTTTTCTCTCCCTTTTTCCTTGGTGTTGTGGCCGGCCATTACCCTCTCCCTCTCTTCCTCTTGTGGTGGCCGAATACTTCATCTCTCTTGGAGTTCTTGTGGTGGCCGGATACTACTTGGAGAAGAAGAAGAAGAAGAAGAGAAAGCTAGCATCTCTTGGAGTTTGGTTAGTATTTTGATTTTCTTCTTTGGTAAAGTTCTTCCTTTGTGGCCGAACCTTGCTTGGAGGAGAAGAAGGTGGTTGGTGGTTTCTCATCTTGGAAGATCGTTGCCCACACAACGTCCGAGGTTAGAAGAGGAATACGGTAGAAGATCAAGAGGTTTTTTCTACAAGGTATAACTAGTAATTTCTATTTCCGCATCATGCTAGTTATTTATGGAAATAATACCAAATACAAGAGGCTTACGTTCTAGTATTTCGAATATGTTTTTTCGAAGTTGTGTTCTTTTGTTTCTTTCTTTTCCTTGTGATTTGATTGTTCTCTTTGGTTAACCTAAAGTTATTTTAGGAAATTAAATATTAGCTTTCTATAAAAAGGTTTTGTCTAGTCGGTGGTGGTTGCTCCCATATCCAAGAAGGCCATGTGCCTCGCCACGTCAGTACTGGGAACCTTTTATGGAAATTAATATTTAATGGAATTAATAACTTAAGGAGACTTGGGTCGAACGTGTTAAGTTCCGCAGGAGATCCAAGTCAAAACCTAAAAGAACAAATAGATTAAGTTTTGGATCAAACGTGTTAAGTTCCGCAGGAGATCCAAAATTTAATTTAAAAGAACACATGGTAGCTAGGAAAAGGTTCAGACCTTTGTACAAAATTTTGTACAGTGGAACCTATAGGCTTTCCGAGTAGCAACCAACATTATTCTCTTTTGCTCCTTGAGCTAAAGCTCACTTGCCGCTTGCTCCGTCGTTCGACTGACTTGCTCGGTTGTTAGAAATTTTTCTACCTCTTTCAGTTTCTGTGCTAAAACCTGAACCTCCTTGTTCTTGATGTCCAGATCTTCAATGGCTCAGAGTTTTTTAGCATTGGCAGAGTTTATCTTCTACTCAATGTTAGAGTGTATACTAAAAGCCTAGATATTTGTAAATATTTATTTTGAAATAAAGAATCACATTGGTCAAATGTCTATATTTATGCTAAGTGTAGTTGTCTGTTTAATTTATATTGTAGATAACATGGTGTGAGGAGACACAAAGAAGTTAATGTTATCAGTTCCTTATAAATTATAAACAGTTGCTCACAACCAAGATGGAATGAGACAAATCATTGGAGTGGTTGTAGTGTAATTAGGTATTAGTTTATCTTGACTAATAAATTACACTAGTACACTATGAGTGTATTGAGCAGGATCATTTGAGGTAGCTTCTTTTTATACTGACTCTTTAAAAGAACAAGACCTCTGTTATAATGGAAGTGCGTACTCTTAATCATGATATAATAACAAGCACGTATACTTAATATTTATTTCTTTAATTTATCAAAGGGTGTGATTTAGTTCGATAAATCAATAGGCCCGATAAGTTGGGAAATGATATTATTTATATTGTGTGTTGTTGATTATAGAATGAAAATGTGTCCTAGTAATCTAGGTTGATGATGCCCCTTTGAGGAGCTAGCTCATAAGGATTGTCATGTAAACCCTGCAGGTGAGCTTAGTCACATGACAATAAGGTTGAGTGGTACTACTCTTGGATCTAGATATTAATTAATTGAGTTGTCAGTAACTCATTTAATTAGTGGGCATTCGATATCTTAAACACAGGGAGATTAATACACTAATGATAAGAAGGAGCCCAAAATGTAATTTGGGATTGGTGCGGTAGTTTAATAATAGCTCTTTAGTGGTATAAGTTATTATTGATGAACTTGAGTTAGATGTTCGGGGCAAACACGGGAAGCTCAAGTTTATCGGGAGACCATAACCAATTCTTTCTCTCGGTCCCTATTGTAGCATCTTATATAAAGCCTTATATCCACCCAAAACCTAGCCTCTTAGCCCTTTCTAGGGGCCGACCCCTATCCTTGCTTGGAGCCCAAGCAAGGGGCCGACCAAGCCAAGCTTGGAGCTAAGGCTAGGGTCGGCCAAGCCTTGCTTGGAGCCCAAGCAAGGGGCCGACCAAGTGTGAAAGGGAAGAGAGATTTTATTAAAAATAAAATTTTGATAAAATCTTTCCTTTTATGTTTTTATCCACATGATTTTAAAAGAGAGTTTTTAATTTTAAGATCTTTCCTTTTATAGATTTTCTACAAAGGATTAAAAGAAAGATTAGATATCTTTCCTTATTTGTAGATATCTATAATGTTAAGAGAAAGATTTTATTTTTTAAGAAAACTTTAATTTTTTGTAACCATGATATAAAAGGAGTTTTATTTTTAAATCTTATCTTTTATAGATATGCATAAAAGGATTTAAAAGAGAGAGATTTTAATTTATAAAACATTCCTTTTATAGCTAACCACAAAAGGGATTTTTAAAAGAGAGATTTTAATTTTTGTTTAAAATCTTTCCTTGTTTGTTTAAACATGGTATGGTCGGCCATAGAGAGGATAATAAAAGGAAGTTTTATTTTTTGTTATAAAACTTTCCTTTTTTGGATTCACCAAGGATTATAAAAGAGAGGGAGGGGGTGCCTTCATGAGACACACAACCTATTCTATTGTTCTTCTCTTCCATCCTTGGTGGCCGACCCTTCCTCTTCTCTTTCTCTTCTTCTTTGTGGCCGGCGGCATTGTCTCTTGTGGAGCTCTTGGTGGCCGGTTGCTTGGAGGTGAAGAAGTAGAGAAAGGAGGCATTGTTTTTTAGCATCCCTTGGAGCATTGTGGTGGTGGCCGAAACTTGGAAGCAAGGAAGGCTTTGGTGGATTTCTTCTTGGTAGATCGTCGCCCACACGACGTCCAAGAGAAGGAGAGGAATACAATAGAAGATTAAGAGGTTTTTGTTAACAAAGAAAGGTATAACTAGTTGTCTTGTTCTGCATCATACTAGTTTTCTTTGTACGGATTTTGAATTACCAAACACAAGTGGCTAACGATTCTAGGCAATCAAATTTATGTGTCAATTTTGTGTTTCTTTTGTTTTTTGATCTTGTGATTCGATTGTTCTTAATGGTTAAACCTAGGGTTACTGTAAGGAGATTAAATATTGAATTTCGTTGAAAGGCTTTGTCTAGGAAGTGGTGGATGATCCCATACCTAAGAAGGCCTAGTACCTCGCCATGTTTAACCTGGTAGCCGACCTTTGAAATAAATATTTAATCAACTTTGTAACATCGGTGGATTTGGATCAATAATGTTAAGCATCGTTTACGATCCAAGTCAAAACCTCTAAGAACAGATAAGTTGAATTTGGAATCAATAATGTTAAGTTATGTTTACGATTCCAAATTTAATTTCTAAAGAACACAATAGGTTGTTGTTACATTTCCGCAAGTGCACGGATTCGTCGTCAGTAATAAAAATATCG
Organism: Zingiber officinale; assembly: GCF_018446385.1. Lineage (NCBI taxonomy): Eukaryota > Viridiplantae > Streptophyta > Magnoliopsida > Zingiberales > Zingiberaceae > Zingiber > Zingiber officinale. Next base: position 56,804,493 of record NC_055986.1, read on the forward strand.
ATCTCACAGGGACTGGTTATAAGCACTAACAATTGGTTACTAAGGGTTAGCTAGACTACCAATGGTTGTGAGTAATCTTAGGAAGAAAGGTCGGGGAGAAGAGTCGAGTGTTGGTGAGGAGAAGTGTTCTCTTGGTTATGAGGAGCTCTAGGAGGTCGGTTTCGTTTTGGTGGTATTGATGTGTCACGCTTTATCCTACACTCACTGTCCTTTAACATGCAATTGTCGGAAGCTAATGCGGCTATTATTAAGTGTCAGAGTAAAGAAGGCCCCTAAGGAGTCCTGTCACGGTTTACCCCTGTCACTAGGGCACCTCGGTGAATCTTGGGGACACGACTCTTACTGATAAGTTAAGAATAGTGGTTGAGAATTAGGTTTGGTCTCTCACTTCCTTGAGGAGAATTTGCCTCTCCTTTCAAGGAAGTATCCTAGACGTCCGTGAATGGGTTACCCCTATCACTAGGGCCCCTCAGGTGTACGATCTAGGAATAATCCCTCTACGAGGTTAATAAGTTCTATGCAATCAAGCAACATGCAATTGAGACAAAGCATAAAAGATCATCCAACGAGTGTAGGTATAATACGAGTTTTACATCAAACCGAGCCACAACTACTCCCTAATCTTAGAACAAAGGATCTACTCCATAAGTGTCAGAGAAATATCCAAAAACATAATGTAGATAAACATACAATCTTTAGACACGGGGAAAGAAGGAAAGAATATGCTTATCCTATGTCGACGAGTGGCCTTCGGGTCCAATGCTCTGCTTCTGGAGTCGATGCGGTGGTGGAAGATCACTGGACGGAGGTCCAAGACGGCATGGGATGGCTCCAAGATGTTTCCCAAACTGACGGCTCACTTCCCGGCCCCCCCCCCCCCCCCCCCCCCGAGAAAAAGGGTTAAAACCCTTATATAAACTAGGGTTCAGCTACAACGACACGGCCATACCGAGATGGCACGGCCGATGGCGCTGCACGGCCGTGCCAATTGCCACGACCGTGTGGTGTTTGGCCTCGGTCCCTATCGCACGACCGTGCAAGGATGCACGGCCGGGCACTTCCTGGTCTCGGTCTCAGGGTGGCACAACCGTGCAGGGTTGCACGACCGTGTGTTGATCTGCCTCAGTCTCGGCCGCACGGCCGTGCAAGGTGTGCACGGCTGTGTTCTTTGGCTTGTTCCGGTGCGTTGATAATCATTGTTTTCACTCCGAAAGTTATCCCTATCAACACAAAACCAAACAGAGAGCAGATATCTGAACAAAAGAGTATATATAATGAATACAAGATGAAAGAGGCAATCATGCAACGAATATATATGCATAAAGTACATGAATGTGCACAAAAATATGCCTAAATGATCATAATATTTGTGCACATCAGTTGTTAGGAAAGGTTCGGGACTTGTACAAATTTTTGTTCAGGGGAACTAGTACGATATTCCGAGTAGCAACCAACAATTGGTATCAGAGCTAGGACATTGCCTCCGTGTGTTTGGTTTTTCAGTTTAATTATGCACATGTCATACATATTTTAGGCATGATAATAGTAGGATGTGCAAATAGATTAACTCTGTGGTTGCAGACATCCTAGATCCAACTATTATGGCCCTAATGTGTTTGTGTGTGATTGGACCCTCGGACATGTCGAGGGCATTTTATATGTGTGCATGATTGTATGTATTAAATACAGCAGGAGCTGTATTAGTTTTAGGATTTTACTTTTTGTTCGATATAGATTACATGTACATTCCTTCGTGGAATATAGGATTGATAAATGTAACATTCTATTTTTGTCGCGGATCATATCCTTGCAAGGCATGGTGCTGTTTGAGGACCAAAGGCGCAGCGGAAAAAGAAGCAAGATAGATGCGGCAAGTAGACCCGATTGCGATGGCTAAAGATGGAAGCAGCTAGGGTTGGCATTACACAGAGGACAGTGATGGAAGAGGCCATAATAGTTGGAAAATTATTTTTCCATATTTATTGCTTTTATTTGCTGTGATGTGTGTGTGCATGATAAAATCCTCATCTTAAATAACTAAGTGGGAGAGAGATTAATAAATAAATTCCACGATTTTCATTACTTGTTTGTAAGCGATGCAAACAAACTTGCGCGTTGGCTCTGAGTGCCTCCCTCCACATTGGATGAGTTTGTTTGTGGATCGCTAGATCAATCTTCCTTTATGGATGGATATAGGAAATTATTTAGAAGCGTGTGATCTTCTCCAACTGAAGGGGCACAATCCTATTTAATGGACTAAGTATCAAGTAATTGTATACACTTAGGCGAATTTAATAGTATCCTCCCCAACGGAGTTACTGCTATTATTTGTGTGACCAAAGGAATACCAACTATTAATTTTATTTGTCATAAAGTTAGGATGACAAGAATAAAATTAATGGGTAAAACCTCCTCTTACAAATGTTTGATTTTGTATATGTCCACACTAATGTCAAAATTCACGGTGTTTTGAGGTGTTGGTAAATTTAAATAATATTGTTTGAGGAATCAATATTATTCTAAAGTCTTGACCAAAACTTATTTTGTGATTCTTAAGATGACTTTCAACCCACTGGATATTATTCTAAAAGAGAACAAACTTACTGGTCCAAATTACATAGATTGGAAAAGAAACCTGGACATTGTTCTAACTGTTGAAGGCTATTAGTTTGTACTATTAGAGGTTTGCCCTAATGTGCCTAATAGTGATTCTAGTGAAGAGGAGATTGAGTATCATAAGAACTGGGTGAAGGCAGATGAGATGGCGTGGTGTTACATTATGACTTCAATGTCAAATGTGCTGCAACATCAGCATTAGGACTTGCCAACTGCCTATGACTTGATGAACAATCTCAAGGAACTCTTCGGACACCATAATCGGGCTGCTAGGCAAGAGGCAATGAGAAAATTAATGACAACCGCCATGTCAGAGGGGACACCCGTAAGGGATCATATCCTAAAGATGATGGCTTACTTGAACGAGATACAAATCCTTGGAGCTGAAATCGATGGGGAAACCCAAGTCAATATTATTCTCCAAACGCTACCCAAAATTTTTGAGCAGTTCCGCCTGAACTACAATATGAATAAAAGGATTTATTCATTGGCAGAACTACTGACAGAACTTCAGGTAGCAGAAGGGCTACTTCGTCATAATTCTCAAATTCACTCTGCTGAAAATGTTTCTACCTCTAAGTCGAAAGGCATGAAGAAGAATAAGAAACAAGCTGGCTTGGAAAAGAAAGTGAAACAATCTCTAGGTACTAGACTTAAAGAAGGAGTAAAGAAGCCGAAGGGCAAGTGCTTTATTTGCAAGTAGTTTGGACATTGGAAGGCGGACTGTCCTTGGAAAGAGAACAATAAAGGTATATCTTATTCTCTTGTTGTTGAAATATGTTTAGCGGTGTTATCTACCAGTACCTGGTGTGTAGATACAGGAGCCACTGATTATGTCTGCAATACATTACAGGGATTCTAGGAAACCCGATGACTATATGAGAGAGAGATAACCGTCTACATAGGTGATGCTATGAAAGTGGCGGCTGTTGCATTGGGAAAACGTCTACTTATCATTTGATAGGAATAGAAATTTGATTTTGAGAAATTATCTTTATGTACTAAGTTTTAGAAAGAATTTAATTTCAGTTTCTAAACTGTTTTTGGATGGATATACTGTTTCTTTTGATGACAAAGTCGTTGTCAAGAAAAATAGGGTAATTATTTGTTCTGGTACATTAGTTGGCAATTTGTATACTCTAAATCCGATAACTCCCACAAAGCAACAAATGGAAATTAATAACACATCCTCTAATTCTAATAAGAGAAAGGAACCTTCAAAGATGAACTAAACATATCTTTGGCATCTAAGACTTGGTCATATTAACTTGAGTAGGATTCAAAGGCTAATAGCCGATAGACTTTTGGGTTCATTAGTGTTGGAAAACTTTCCAACTTGTGAATCTTGCTTGGAAGGGAAAATGACTAAGAGACCTTTAAAGGCCAAGGGGTATAGAGCAAAAGATGTGTTGGAATTAGTTCATTCTGATTTGTGTGGACCTATGATTATCCAAACGAGAGGTGGTTTCGAATATTTCATCTCTTTCATAGGCGACTATTCGAGATATGGACACATTTACTTGTTACGCCGCAAGTTTGAGTGCTTTGATAAGTTCAAATAGTACAAGGCTGATGTGGAGAAACATCACGGTAAAAGTATCATGACACTACGGTCTGATCGTGGTGGCGAGTACCTCTCAGGAGAGTTTAGGAATTACTTATCAGCGGTTGAGATTCAATCCCAATTGTCTGCACCTGGTACACCCCAACAGAATGGTGTGGCAGAACGAAGGAATAGTACTCTTATGGAAATGGTTAGATCGATGATGAGTTATTCAAAATTATCAAATTCATTCTGGGGATATGATTTAGAAACAGCAATGTACATTTTAAACTTGGTACCTTCTAAATCAGTACCCTCTACTACCATAGAATTGTGGAATGGGTGTAAGCCTAGTCTGATTCATATTCGGATATGGGGTAGTCCAACACATGTGCTGAAGGGAGATACTGATAAGTTGGAATCTCGTATAGAAGTTCGTCTATTTATAGGTTATCCCAAAGGAACGAAAGGTGGTTTGTTTTATAGTTCTAAAGATCAGAAGGTCATTGTTAGCACGAATACCTGATTTTTAGAAGAGGACTATGTAATTGTGTGTGATTAGACCCTTGGACATGTCGAGGGCATTTTATATGTGTGCATGATTGTAATTATTAAATACAGCAGGAGCTGTATTAGTTTTAGGATTTTACATTTTTGTTCGATCTAGATTACATGTGCATTCCTTCGTGGAATATAGGATAGATAAATGTAAAATTTTATTTTTGTCGCGGATCGTATCCTTGTGAGGCGTGGTACTATTTGAGGACTAGAGGCACAACGGAAAAGGAAGCAAGATAGATGCGACGACATGACCCGTAAGTGGCGGCTAGGGTTGGCGGCACATGGAGGACAACTATGGATGAGGCCATAATAGTTGAAAAATTAGTTTTCATATTTATTGCCTTTTATGCTATGATGTGTTGTGTTTGTGTGCTTGTGTGCATGTTAAAATTCCTCGTTTCTAAATAACTAAGTGGGAGAGGAATTAATTAAATTCCACGGTCTCCATTACTGGTTTGTAAGTGATGCATTCAAACTTGCGCGTTGGATCTGAGTGCCTTTCTCCGCATCAGATAAGTTTGTTTGCGGATCACTAGATCAAACTTCCTTAATGGATGGTTATAGGAAATTATTTAAGAGCGTGTGATCTTCTCCATCTGATGGGGCACAATCCTATTTAATGGACTTAGTATCATATAATGGTATACAATTAGACGCATTTAATAGTATCCTCCCCGTCGGAGTCACTGCTATTATTTGTGTGATCAAAGAAAAATCAACTATTAATTTGTCAGAAAGCTAGGTTGACAAGATAATAAAATTAATGGGTAAACCCCCCTCTTACAAATGTTTGAATTTGTATACGTCCACACTATCGTGGCATACAAAATTCACGGTGTTTGAGGTAATTTTATTTGTCATAAAGTTAGCTTGATAAGATAATTAATGGGTAAAACCTCCTCTTACAAATGTTTGAATTTGTATACATCCACACTATCGTGGCATATAAAAGTCACGGTGTTTTTAGGTGTTGGTGAATTTAAATAATATTGTTTGAGGAATCAATATTATTTTAAATTCTAAGGTTTTGACCAAATGTTTGATCGAAGACAGACCAACTATTAATTTTATTTGTCATAAAGTTAGGTTGACAAGATAATAAAATTAATGGATAAAATTTCCTCTTACAAATGTTTGAATTTGTATACATCTACACTAATGTGGCATACAAAATTCACTGTGTTTTAAGGTGTTGGTGAATTTAAATAATATTGAGGAATCAATATTATTTTAAGATCTTGACCAAATATTTTGTGATTTTTAGGATTTCAAATGTTTATCAATCCCCTAGCTGTTATATTAGAGAATACACTTACAAGTCCCAATTATATTGATTGGAAATAAAAAGTAGACTGTCCTCGTAAAATTGAGAACAATAAATGTGTATCCTATTTATTAGTTGTTGAAATATGTTTAATGGTGTTATCTACCGATACCTGGTGTGTAGATACAAAAGCCACTGATCATGTCTGCAATTTATTGCAGTGGTTCCATGAAATCCGACGACTACATGAAGGGGAAATCACTATCTACATGGGCAATACTACGAAAGTGGCGGTTGTTGTAGTGGGAGATGTTTATTTATCCTTTGATAGGAATAAAACATTGATTTTGAGAAATTACCTTTATGTACCAAGTTTTAGAAAGAATTTGATTTCAGTTTCTAAACTATTTGAGGATGGATATTCTGTTTCTTTTGATGACAAAGTAGTTGTCAAGAAAAATAGAGTGGTTATCTGTTTTGGTACATTGGTTGACATTTTGTATACTCTAAATCTAATAACTCACACGATGCAACAAATGGAAATTAATAACACATATTCTAATTCTAATAAGAGAAAGCATCCTTCGGAAATAAGCCAAACATATCTTTGGCATCTAAGGTTTGGTCATATTAACTTGAGTAGGATTTAAAGGTTAATAGCCGATGGACTTTTGGGTTCATTGGTGGTGGAAAACTTTCCAACCTGTGAATCTTGCTTGGAAGGAAAAATGACCAAGAGACCTTCTAAGGCCAAGGGGAATAGAGCCAAAGATGTGTTGGAATTGGTTTATTTTGATTTGTGTGGACCTATAACTATCCAGGCAAGAGATGGTTTCAAATATTTTCATCTCTTTTATAGATGACTATTTGAGATATGGGTACATTTACTTGATGCGACGCAAGTCTGAGTACTTTGATAAGTTCAAAGAGTACAAGACTGATGTGGAGAAACGTCATGGTAAAAGTATCAAGACACTACGGTCTGATCGTGGTGGCGAGTACCTCTCAAGAGAGTTTAGGAATTACTTATCAGAGGCCGGGATTCAATCCCAATTGTCTGCACCTGGTACACCCCAACAGAATGGTGTGGCGGAATGAAGGAATATGACTCTTATGGAAATGGTTAGATCGATGATGAGTTATTCTGAATTACCAAATTCATTTTGGGGATATGCTCTGGAAATGACAGCATACATTCTGAACTTAGTACCTTCTAAATCAGTATCCTCTACTCCCACAGAACTGTGGAATAGGCGTAAGCCTAGTTTAAGACATGTTCGGATTTGGGGAAGTCCAGCACATGTGCTGAAGGGAGACCCTGATAAGTTAGAATCATGTGCAGAAGTCCTCTTGTTTGTGGGATATCCTAAAGGAATGAAAGGTGGTTTGTTTTATAGTCCTAAAGATCAGAAGGTCATTGTTAGCACTAATGCCCAATTTTTAGAAGAGGACTATGTAATGAACGATAAGCCCATGAGTTAAATTGTTCTAGAAGAAATAAGAGAGGACACGCCTACTTTAGTACCAACAGTGCAAGATGAAATTTCACAAGAAACTGCAACACGTATCACAAATGATACACAACCACAGACAGTGCATCATCGTAGTGGGAGGGTTGTGAGGCAACCTGAAAGATTCATGTTTTTGGGAGAGTCTTCGGACTTGATCCCAGGTAAACATGAACCTGATCCACGAACATATGACGAAGCACTCCAAGATAAAGATGCAGCATCTTGGTAAAGAGCAATGAATTCAGAAATAGAATTTATGTATTCTAACAAAGTTTGGGAGCTAGTAGAACCATCAAATGGTGTAAAATCTATTGGATGTAAATGGATCTACAAAAGAAAAAGAGGGACAAACGAGAAGGTGGAAACCTTCAAAGCAAGGCTTGTTATGAAGGGATATACTCAGAAAGAGAGAATCGATTATGAGGAAACTTTTTCACCAGTAGCTATGCTTAAGTCTATCTGGATACTCTTATCTATTGTTGTTCATATGGATTATGAGGTTTGGCAAATGGATGTCAAGACAGCTTTCCTTAACGGAAGTCTTGAAGAAAACATCCATATGAAGCAACCAGAGGGGTTTTTTGTAAAGGGCAAAGAGCATCTAGTATGTAAGCTCAATCGATCTATTTATGGACTAAAGCAAGCTTCAAGGTTTTGGAACATCCGGTTTAATGAAGTAATCTAATCGTATAGATTTATTCAGTGTCCGGATGAGTCTTGTGTATACAAGAAGTGTGATGGAAATGTGGTGGTATTTCTTGTCCTATACGTAGATGACATTTTGTTAGTTGGAAACAATATCAAAGTGTTGTCGGAAATAAGGATATGATTGTCCAAGCAAGTCGATATGAATGACTTGGGAGAATGTGCACATATTCTCGGAATCAAAGTAATAAGGGATCGCAAGAAAAGAATGTTGTGCTTATCCCAAGCTTCATATATCGATACGATCCTAGCTTATTTTAGCATGCAAGACTCCAAGAAAGGTTTTCTACCTTTTAAGCATGAAGTATCTTTATCTAAAGTGATGTCTCCGAAGACATCAAAAGAGATAGAAGAAATGAAGACAGTTTCTTATGCTTCAGCTGTAAGCCTAATGTATGCTATGTTATGCATGAGACCGGATATCTGTTTTACCGTGGGCATGGTTAATAGATATCAAAGTAATCCAGGACAGGGACATTGGACTATCATAAAGCATATATTAAAGTACCTGAGAAAGACTAGAGATTATATGCTGGTTTACCAAGCAGATGATTTGCTCCCTGTGGGTTACACAGATTCTAACTTCCAATCAGATAGGGACAATAGTAAGTCTACATCAGGCTATGTGTTTACTTTAGGAGGTGGAGTCATAGCATGGAGGAGTGTTAAGCAGAAATACGTTTCAGATTCAATCATGGAAGCTGAGTATGTGACAGCCTCTGAGGCAGCCAAAGAAGTTGTATGGCTCAGAAACTTCTTGATGGATTTAGATGTGATTCCTGGTTTGCCCAAAATCATCACAATTTATTGTGATAATAGTGGTGCAGTAGCAAACTCGAAGGAACCACGAACCCATAAGGCGAGTAAACACATTGAGTGCAAGTACCACCTGATACGAGACATCGTAAAGTGAGGAGAAGTTGTTGTCGCCAAGATTGCATCAGCAGATAACCTGGCAGATCCTTTCACTAAGGCCCTTCCGGGGAAAGCTTTTGATCGGCATGTTGAGGGGATGGAGATCAGATGTATGGCAGCGTTTATGAAAGCATAGTCTTTTAGTATAAGTGGGAGATTGTTAGAGTGTATACTAAAAGCCTAGATTTTTGTAAACATTTATTTTGAAATAAAGAATCACATTGGTCAAATATCTACATTTATGCTAAGTGTAGTTGTCCGTTTGATTTATATTGTAGATAACATGGTGTGAGAAGACACACAGAAGTTCATGTTATCAGTTCCTTATAAATTATAAACAGTTGCTCACAACCAAGATGGAATGGGACAAACCATTGGAGTGGTTGTAGCGTAATTAGGTATTAGTTTATCTTGACTAATAAATTACACTAGTACACTATGAGTGTATTGAGCAGGACCATTTGAGGTAGTTTCTTTTTATACTGACTCTTTAAAAGAACAAGACCTCTGTTATTATGGAAGTACGTACTCTTAATCATGATATAATAACAAGCACATATACTTAATATTTATTTCTTTAATTTATTAAAGGGTGCAATTTAGTTCGATAAATCAATAGACCCGATAAGTTGGGAAATGATATTATTTATATGGTGCGTTGTTGATTATAGAATGAAACTATGTCCTACTAATCTAGGTTGATGATGTCCCCCTTGAGAAGCTCATAAGGATTGTCATGTAAACCCTGCAGGTGAACTTAGTCCTACATGACAATAAGGTTGAGTGGTACTACTCTTGGAGCTAGATATTAATTAAGTGAGTTGTCAGTAACTCATTTAATTAGTGGGCATTCGATATCTTAAACACAGAGAGATTAATACACTCATGATAAGAAGGAGCCCAAAATGTAATTTGGGATTAGTGCGGTAGTTCAATAATAGTTCTTTAGTGGTATGAGTTATTATTGATGAACTTGAGTTGGATGTTCGGGGCAAACACGGGAAGCTCAAGTTTATCGGGAGACCATAACCAATTCCTTCTCTCGGTCCCTATTGTAGCATCTTATATAAAGTCTTATATCCACCCAAAACCTAGCCTCTTAGCAAGGGGCCGACCAAGCCAAGCCTGGAGCTAAGGCTAAGGTCGGCCAAGCCTTACTTGGAGCCCAAGCAAGGGGTCGACCAAGTGTGAAAGGGAAGAGGGATTTTATTAAAAATAAAATTTTGATAAAATATTTCCTTTTATGTTTTTGTCCACATAGTTTTAAAAGAGAGTTTTTAATTTTAAGATCTTTCCTTTTATAGATTTTCTACAAAGATTAAAAGAAAGATTAGATATCTTTCCTTATTTGTAGATATCTATAATGTTTAGAGAAAGATTTTAATTTTTAAGAAAACTTTTCTTTTTTGTAACCATGATATAAAAGGAGTTTTATTTTTAAATGTTATCTTTTATAGATATCCATAAAAGGATTTAAAAAAGAGAGATTTTAATTTATAAAACATTCCTTTTATAACTAAACACAAAAGGGATTTTTAAAAGAGATATTTTAATTTTTGTTTAAAATCTTTCCTTGTTTTTTTAAACATGGTGTGGCCGACCATAGAGAGGCTAATAAAAGGAAGTTTTATTTTTTGTTATAAAACTTTCCTTTTTTGGATTCACCAAGGATTATAAAAGAGAGGGAGGGGGTGCCTTCATGAGATACACAACCTATTCTATTGTTCCTCTCTTCCATCCTTGGTGGCCGGCACTTCCTCTTCTCTTTCTCTTCTTCTTTGTGGTCGGCGGCATCATCTCTTGTGGAACTCTTGGTGGCCGGTTGCTTGGAGGTGAAGAAGTAGAGAAAGGAGGCATTGTTTTCTAGCATCCCTTGGAGCTTTGTGGTGGTGGCCGAAACTTGGAAGCAAGGAAGGCTTTGGTGGATTTCTTCTTGGTAGATCGTCGCCCACACGACGCCCAGAGAAGGAGAGGAATACGATAGAAGATCAAGAGGTTTTTGTTAACAAAGAAAGGTATAACTAGTTGTCTTGTTCCACATCATACTAGTTTTCTTTGTACAGATTTTGAATTTCCAAACACAAGCGGCTAACGATTTTAGGCAATCGAATTTATGTTTCGATTTTGTGTTTCTTTTGTTTTTCGATCTTGTGATTCGATTGTTCTTAATGGTTAAACCTAGGGTTACTATAAGGAGATTAAATATTGAATTTCGTTGAAAGGCTTTGTCTAGGAAGTGGTGGATGATCCCATACCCAAGAAGCCTAGTGCCTCGCCATGTTTAACCTGGAAGCTAATCTTTGAAATAAATATTTAATCAACTTTGTAACATGGGTGGATTTGGATCAATAATGTTAAGGATCGTTTGCGATCCAAGTCAAAACCTCTAAGAATAGATAAGTTGAATTTGGAATCAATAATGTTAAGTTCTGTTTGCGATTCCAAATTTAATTTCTAAAGAACACAATAAGTTTTTAGGAAAGGTTTGGGACTTGTACAAATTTTTATACAGGGGAACTAGTACGATATTCCGAGTAGCAACCAACACTCAAAGTGTTGAGCATGCTTAGCAACTGATCGAACTACAGAGCTTGGTCATGGTTCTTGTTCTTCTCCATGGCGAGGGCCCGATCGGAGCCTAGCAGCTGCTCAGAGCTCATGTCTAAGTCTTTTTTCAGCTGGGCCATCCCAGCTGTCAATTGCTCAATTTGAGCCTGAAATGTGTCTGTTTGTTCGACCAGTGCTAGAAGCTATTGGTTCTCGTGTTCGAGTAAGGCCAGCCGCTGGCACATGGCCAGACTCTCCACCTAAAACTACAAGGCAAATGAATCTAGTCAGTACCAAGTGGGGAAAGCAAAGAAAAGACTTCAATAAACTTATCCTAGTTGATTTCTGGATGAAGCTATGATAACCATGATTTTACTGTACTATTTTATTCATATATGCATGGTTTGATGTTGATTTCATAGGTTTAAATCATGGTTACATCACATTTTGTGCATTGTATAGATTTTGGACTTAATTGCAAATTATTTTATTTTTATGTTATTTGATGCTAATATTTGATTCTTATTTTGTAGGCATCAAAGGATCGTGGATGTGGATCTATTTGAACCAAAATTGGGCTTGAATCGGAGTTTAAACGAGAAGATCAAGCTTTGGAGCATTAGGGGTCGTTCATCAAGAATAAGACAGATCTGAACCATCCAGTGAAGATCTGGCCCATCCAACCTAATGAAGAGGAGATCTCAGGAATAGATGAAGATCCAGAGGTTTTGATCCAGATCTGAGTTCATATAGCAATTGATCCAGCCAGAATTAATCTGGACCGTTCATTGAAGATTGGGCAGATCGGAACCATCCAGTGAAGATCTGGTCGATCCAACCTAAGGGAGAGTAGATCCAGACCCTAGATGAAGATCAATACCTCCAGGTCAGATTTTGGATGACTTTTCATCGTTGATCAAGAGCCAAATCAATCACAGCCGTCCGTTCAGATCTGGAACAGATTCAAAACAGAAGCTACAGTAGCTTCCAGGCTTCGTCGACTCCTCCACAGCGCAGCTTCATCCCGCGGCGTCTTCTCTGGATTTTGGCCCCTTTCCTTTCTCCGATCATTCTCTCAAGCTTCAACCTCTGTGGAGAGCTTCTCGGCAACATCATCTCGATCAGCTGGAGCCATCGGCGGGTGTTCTCTCCGGTGGAATTCTCATCTCGGCAAGCCTCTGTTCCCGCTAGATTTGGAGGTGTTCTTCCAAATCTGAGCTCCGATTCCCATCAGAAACGTTCGGCGGTGGTCCTTCGGCGTTACTGAGCTTCATCCGACCATAATCCGCAATCCGTAGCTTCCATTCAGATTCAGAGGTCCCTGGTTGTAGATTTCTAGCATTTTCGGCCATCTATGGGGTTTAGGGTTGTTTCCAGCGTGTCGGGGGTGGTCCGTCGACACTGTTGAGCACTCCTTGAACTGAGACGCAGCTGAGATGCTCCACTGAGGTCCAGAGTTGGGTGGTCTCGACTTTGGCACTCTTGTGTGATGGCAAGAGTGTGAAGCTTGTATAGATTGGTTGTGAGTTGGTTCGGTTAGGGTTAATTTCATTTTATTCCTATTTTGTAGCTTGATATAGATTTATTTTTATGTTTGTTATGTTTTTATGCAAGTAATTTAGTATTTCATTACCTTGTTGAAGTTTAATTATGTTTAATTTGTGCTTGATTAATTGTTTAGTTGGGTAGTTTTAAGCTAGGGTTTTAATTGGTGCTGTAGATCAGATTTAATTGCATTTCATTATTTCATATTTAGTTTAAGTGTGTTGATGGTGTAATTATAATGTAGGGTGACAATGCATTATGGTTTGATCATTGGCACATAGTTAGGTTTCATTTATGCATTAAATTAGTTTCTTATTTGTTGTGCTTTTCATTAGAATTAGCTTCAAAGTTTAAACCCCCCATTTTCATGTTAAAAACCTCAAAAATAGGAATAAAATATGATCCTAAGATTACATCCTACCGTTTGTTCCTCGAGAGATCAATCCTGGGCTCATTACTACAACATTATTGCGAAATTAAGGGGTTCAATGGAAAATACATTTGTACAATTTGATTAGTGGGTGTGACAGACTTTGTATATCAAATTTTGGCACCGTTGCCGGGGAAAATATGCAATGTAGCGGTGTTTTTAGGATTGTTCTTCATTTTGAAAACTTAAAAAATTTTGTTGTTTGATTACTTTCATGATTATATATCCATGTGTTTGATTTTATTTGTTCCTGAGTCTTCTGATTTTATTTGCTAGTTTTCAGTGGAAGAATAGGAAATTCTTTTTACCATGGATCCATATTATTCGTATTTTGGAGATTGGAGGGAGAGTCATTATTATCAGCCTCAGATTGGGATTTATGCGCCTGAATATCAGTATGAGGAAGCACAAGAACAAATTGAAGAATCAATTTGGAAATGCAATGAGGTTATGAAACAAATGAGAGAGCATCAAGAGCAACAATTTTCAAGGATACAGAATATTCAGAGTCAATTGGATCAGATTGCATCGTCCATCAATCAGTTACAAATGCAAAACTCCAGTGAGGAGATGGATTGTGGAGCGCTTGTCAGGCCTGACCCTACTTCTATTTCTTCGCACGATTTTTCTAGTTTTATTTGTAATAGTGATGTAGTTATTCAGATTTCTAATTCTACTAATAGTGTTGCTTTAGATGTTGTTGAAGATGCAGGAAATGAGGATTTAATTGTTGAAGATGATTTAAGTGTAGGGGAATGCTTACTAGAAGCATTACCTCAAGAATCACCAAGAATTGAAGATGTAAGTGTAGGGACTTGTGCTATGGAGCCAAGCACCCAAGAATCACTACATGAAGATGTACATACACCAGAAATAGAGCTTGAGCATTTACTTGATGAGGAAGAGGTAACAGTCTCCACTCCAGGTACCTTTCAAGATGATAAGGTGAGTATTTTGTGTAATTTTTCAGAGAATTTCATAGAGGTACCATTTATTGATTTTATTAGATGTGAATCATTTCTTGATATATATTTTACCCACACTAATGTTCTCCTATTTTCTTTTTACCCCACATGTATGTGGGAAGTGTTTTCTTTGATTGATGTTATAGGAGAACACAAGCTTCCGGAGTGGTTACTTAAACTGAACCGACTCCGACCTCCAGAAAAAGCTTTCGATGGAAAAATGATGAATAAGAAGAATTTAAGTGGAACCACGATTACTCCATTACCGGGGTGGCTTCTTCTTTTGAATCTTCTTCAACCACCGGGAATTAAAGGGGAGTTGGTTCCAATTTCACTTGCTTTTGCATTTTAATTCATGCTTTGTGTTTAATAAATTCTTTATACGTTTCTTTAGTTTCATATTTTGCATTTTGCATTTTACTTACATACTTTGCATTTAGTTGGTATACATAGCATGTCATTTGAATAAAATTCTCTATGGAATTTTCTAGTAATATTTTTAAGATGGTAAAAAGTTATTTTAAATTTGATCATCAATTTTAGGTCATTTGACATGATTGGATGCTTTTCTCATATGATATTGGTTAGTGTGGAGGTGGATTCCAATTTGATTAATAGAGCTTGATTGCATGAAAATACCTAGTGAGGACCACTTTAAGCCTATACTCTATTATTTTCTTTATGTGGCATGTACTTACAACAATTGAAACTCTAGAACTTGCTTGGCTTCTTTTCAAAGTCACAATAGCATATGGATGCATGAAAAGGAAGGATAATTCTCATTGAACTCTTTTCTTTTGTCTATTTCAAATCCCAATTCATTTTTCCCACAATTTTCTCAAAACATTTTTCTCTAGCATTTTAACCTTTGATCATCTTTGCTTGTCATTCTTTAATTGAGTGTTTTGGTTGAATTCTTGATGATTTGGATCGACTAGATGACAAAGGTTTCAGTTTGGGTGAGGATTGGTATACATTTGAAGATGTTGAAGGTTTTAGATGGCTCCTTGGATTGAATGCTAAATCTAATCGTTCTTTGAGTCTATTCTTGGAAAGAGCAAGATTCAATAGTTTGGAATTTTGGAAGTTGATACTATGGTGATACACTCAACATCTTAGGAAGTTTTTGAATGCTGAAATCTTGTTTGCAGAGCTGTGAATTGATGAAATTGAAGGAAGAAAACTGCAGATTTGTGGAGTGTCAAATTACAAAGAAGCAGGGAAGTTTTAAGGATTGCTGCAAATTGAGGAAGTTGCTGCATTAATGTTGTGAAAGTGGATTCCAGATGTCCAGAATTCAGAAGATTGTTGAGATTGAATCTGATATCTGATCAGTAATCCCAGGAGCTGTGTGAACAGCTAGATCAAATTGTTATTTTTAAAGGAAGGAGTTGTTGGATGTTAACAAACTGGTGTTTGCTGGAATTTTGTAGAATTTACAGAAATAAAACAGCAGATGATGTACAAACATAAATCTATTGTATGCCAAGTTTCTTATGCAGCTGCTTGATCAGTGAACTTAAGTAAAGATTTTGTTTCCTTAGTACAAGTGATGCCTTTCTTTCTCAAGTCTTTAATGATACGAGATCTGGTTTCATGGAGCTGAATTCTAAAGAACTGTGCCTTTGTATAAGATTTTTGGGAATTGTAGATGTAGAGACTTATATTACAGGAACTGAAGTAGAATTTCTGGGCTTGAAATTGAATTGTTTAGGATCAGTCATAGTAGAAGCATGTAATTGAAGTGGTGATATACTGATCATCCAAAATAGCTGAAAAACAAAACTCTTTCAACAGAAGTTGATAAAATAGAATTTTGTGCCAATTTTCTTACTGTAATTGTCCAGAATACGAACTGAATTTCAGCCATATCAATTCAATGCTAAATGTGTTTCCTTGTTAAGCTTAGCTATTCATGACTCAAGCTGGAACTACCTTGAATTCCAAATTTTGAAACTTTGGACAGTTATCAATAAATCTGTTTATGTCAAAGAGTTTAAATTGTGACATAAATTTAAATTGTTTTGTGGGAAGCTATCTTACAATCTTCTTGGACAGTGACTAATCCTAGTTAAGCACTTAACTTGCAATGTTATTTGATGTTATCGACTCAGAAGCTTGGAAGAAAAGGGTGCTGGAAATGCAGAGACAGATTGGATTTTTGAACTGTGAAATTTATTGAGAACACTTGCTAGTTACCTTTTCAACGATACAAAGATGACTGTATCTTTCCAACTAATCAAGGGAAAAGTGTCATCTATAACTTAGGAAATACATTTGAAGAAAATGCTCAGAAATGTGGAATTCAGAGACTTTGAAATTCCTGATTTTGTAAAAGCTGAATTGAGGAGTTCACTAACTTCCACTCCAATCCAATTGTGGAACCAATTGAGATACGATCTGATTCTGAAGCTATGGATCCCTTGGAATTTGCAAATCTTTGAGCTCAGAACCTAAGTTTGATTTTCTGAATGGAATTCTGATACTTTGGATCTGAATTTTGGCTAAATTCTAGTACAACTGATTGACCTGCAATGTTTGCTCAATTTTTTGAAGCAAATAAAAATCTGTATCCATTAGAATCATTGCTCCTGCTTACAATTAGTATCAACCTGTGCAGAATCCAGATGTGAGTGATAAAGGGCTCCTGTTTCATCAGATGCCACAACTGATTCTGATATGATTTCTGAAACTTTCTTGAATCTGAACTTTTGAACCCAGTTTCTTGAATTCCTTAAATCTGATTGACTTATCTGAATTTCTAAAAATGATACAATGTAACTTGTATATGAGAACTGTCAACAAGGGGAGCTTCCTGAGTTTGGCAACCTTAGAAATGAAATTGCAACAGAAACAATAATTTCAATATAGGCATTGCATGACAGAATGATTCAATTATCCTTGCAATTATCCTTGTTGGGTTCCATATTGTCAAACATGCATTTAATTCTGGAATGTTAATGCAACAAAGCTCAGATCTTTAATAAGATTTATGCTGCAGTGAACTTAAGATTGCTACTCATTTTATGCATTTGGTATTACATGGGTTAAAGCTTTGCCTACAATTTAATTGATGGAATTGCAGCTGATATTACTACAACAATATTTTCCATGGAAGACAAGCTTGACATCACAATGGGTGACGCTATTGGATAATCTACACAGATATTAATGTTCAATATTCCTCTACCACAACTCTTTGAAACAAATGCTTTTGAGTAATCAGTTTCCAAATTTTCGGAGAAGCAGAAACCAGGAAATGCAGATTCTGCAGAAATGAATTGGGCTTTTAGTGCCAAATTTGAAAAGAAAATTGTAATGAGCAGAAATTGTAGAAACTTGGAAGTTTTAGGTTATGCATTGTGATTGATACAGAGTCAAGAATTGAAGCAGAAACTAAAATCAGTAGGTTGCTGTGCAAAATGGATTTTGAGGCCATGGGTTCGTTAAAATTTTGGAAACTCAGCTGCTAATTCAGATTGACAGATGATTATCTTTCTTCTCTAGAGTTTACAAGATTTAAGACAAGAAATCTAATACTTAACAGAGAAACAAAGTTGGAGCTGAAAACTGAAACTAAATTAAATCTACATCTTGAGTTTTGGACTGTTTGCAGCAGGAGAAAGCTCAAAATGGAGCTGAAATTTTGTGCCATTATTATGCAAGATGAAATATATTGCAGCAAGATGAAAGTTCCACAATTTCTTGATGAGTAGATTTACAAGATGGATAGAAGTTTTAAGTGTAGGGGAGAATCAGCTTATGCTCAGAGATTGCGAAGATAGATAAATAATTGAAGCTGAATTTAAAGTTCTGTTTTAAGTTTCTAACTGTAGCTCGGTTTTAAGAGGGGATTGGAAGGGTGAAGTTTGAATCCAGAGAGTGAACAGATGAAATAGCTGAAAAGGAGCAAGAGTTTGAATCTTAGCGCCAACTTCATATGATATTTCTGAACAGCAACAGTTAGAATTCAAGCTTACATCAATTCAATCCTAATGGTATTTGTAAATAAGCCTAATTTTCTAGGACTTGAGCTAGAAATTGCTAAGATTCCAAATTCTGAAATCTGCAGTAGAAGAGGTTTATTGAGAAAGGCAGAAATTTGCAAATGCAAAGATAAGAATCTACAGAAAATTGAGGCTGCAGGACCAAAATCTTGAACAATGACATGCTTGATACAAGTTTTGTGCCAAGTCTTAGTGTTGCTCTTGTAACACCCATAGGTTCTCTAATAATTCATATAGATTTATGCATGATTAAAATGAGCCTTATGTGGATTTTCAAAAAACAAATAAAGAAAAATAGAACCAAAAAGAGGCATGACCAAGGTTTGAACCTTGGACCTCTTGTTAGATGCATGAATGTCATAACCAGTAGCCCCAGCAGGGGTGTGCTGTTAGGAAGGAAAGGGACAAGATAGTTAAAGGTAAGGAAAGTGAAGGCTCTCTTCACTAAGAAGGAGAAGTTCAAGTTTTCTTCTTCTTCTTCCAATGAAAAGAGGGTTTTGCTTTCTACCTTCATTTAGGATGAGTAAAAGAAAAAGGAAGGAAAAGTTCATTTTTCCTTCTTCCTTTCATTTGGAATAAAAGGAAAAAGGGAATGGAAAAATTCATTTTCTCTTCTTCCCTCTTCTTCCTCCTCCTTCCTCTCTCCACTGAACCCTAAGCTTCCTCCTTCCTTTGTGCCGAATTCAAGCCAAGAGTCCTCTCTAAAGAAAAATATCACAAGGTAAGGCCATTTTCTTAGAGAATCAAGCGAGAGGAAGTAAGTATTCCCCTCACCTGCAGTACAAGTAGCTTCCACGTTATATATATATTTTTAAACCTAGGATCTTACCTTGTAGATTTTTGGCCAAGATGAGGAAATAAGGTTAAGAGGCCATCTATGATTTCTAGAAGTTTTCATGTTTTATGTGGCTTAAAAATCTAGATCATGCTCCCTTGAAATTTCGGCCATGAAAGAATAAAAGGATTAAGGGAAAGTTAGAAACCTAACTATTCTTGTTTATGATCCCTTATGATGTGTAACCCATTATATGTTGTTAGTTTAAAAGTTTTTCATGCTATTTATTGCTTAGGAATTTAGATTCATGCTTGTGAACTTTCGGCCATGAAAGAATAAAAGAATTAAGGGAAAGTTAGAAACCTAACTATGCTTGCTTATGATTCCTTATGATGTGTAACCTATTATATGTTGTTAGATTAAAGTTTTTCATGCTATCTATTGCTTAGAAACGTAGATTTATGCTTGTAAGGTAGAGATAAAGGGGTTAGAGGAAGTTTAGAAACTTAACTATGCTTGCTTATGATTTCTTATGATGTGTAAATCACTATATTATGTTAGTATGAAGTTTTCATGTTTTATGTGGCTTAAAAATCTAGATCATGCTCCCTTAAAGTTTTGGCCATGAAAGAATAAGAGGATTAAAGGAAATTTAGAAACCTAACTATGTTTACTTATGTTTCCTTATGATGTGTAACCCATTATATGTTGTTAGTTTAAAGTTTCATGCCTTGTATTGCTTAGAAACTAGCACCAAACTCTTAGGGTTTCAGCCTAGAAGAGATAAAGGGATTAGGGAAAAATGTAAGACCTAAACTATGCTAGCTTGTGATTTCTCATGATGTGTAATCCATTATATAATGTTAGTTAAGGTCTTCATGCTTAAATGTTGCTTGAAAAACCTAAAAACCATGATTGTATGTTTCGGCCAAGGTTTGAGAATTAGGGTTAGGAGCTTATTTATACTTACTAAGAGTCTCACTTGTTAGGTTGTGATCTAAGTTTAAAGTTCATGCTTAGATGTTGTTGAAAAGAAACCTAGAACTATGACTTGTAAGTTTCGGCCAAACTAAGAAAGATAGGGTTTATGTTATGTGCACTTCATGCCATTATGTTATGATTCCTATGATATGCTATATGCACTTATGCCATCATGTTATGAGTCCTTATGATATGCTTTATGTATGTGCACTTATTCCATCATGTTATGATTCTTTATGATATGCTTTATGTTATGTGCACTTATGTCATCATGTTATGATTCCTTATGATATGTTTTATGTATGTGCACTTATGGCATCATGTTATGATTCCTTATGATATGCTTTATGTTATGTGCACCTGATGCTATCATGATATGTTTATGAAAGACTTATGTAAGATGAAAAGCCTAAGAGATGCTTCCCTTAAGTTGGGATCAAGAGCACTCTTCATGATATGACAAAGAGATGCTTCCCTTAACTGGGGATTAAGAGCTCTCTTCATGATATGACAAGAATATGATATGCCATGATATGACAAGAAACATGATATGCTATGATATGATAAGAAACATGATATGTTATTTTACTTTTGTATGACTTGTACCAAGGGTGGGCTCCATAAGCGCCCCTAGGTCGATGGTCTATGAAACGGGCCTAATAAAAGGGATAGGCTCCTAAGTTACCCCTAGGTCGATGGTCTATGAAACGGGCCTAGTTCCTAGTAGGTTCAAGATTAGCTACCTTGGATCTATTTAGGATGCGCGCATTTATGTATGTATGTGGTACAAGTCGGGCCCTCATGTTGAGATTATGTTTAAGTATGTATATGATATATGTTTTCAAAAGGACATCTTGCATATATTCATTTCATGATACATGTTTTCAAAAGAACATCTTGCATCTACAAGTTCATGTTATATGGTTTCCTTTATGCTTATTTAAGATGCTCTTGAAAATATGTCTATGATATTTATATGATCATGTTACTACTTATGTTTATGCTCTCACATGCTATGTTATGATTTTCTGTTTATGCTCTCACATGCTATGTTACGACTTTATGTTTATGTTCTCACATGCTATGTTATGATTTATGTTTATGCTCTCACATGCATGCTATGATATGACTCTATGTTTATGCTCTCACATGCTAGGTTATGACTTGCCAAGTGAACATGTTAATACTTTATGTTATGTATGATTTATGGTTTTTGTGAGTAGGAAAGGAACTTACTAAGCCTATGTGCTTATAGTTTTATGTTTCCTTGTACTGCAGAAAAAGGAAAAGAGTGGCTAAACTAAGAGGAGCAGCAGGAAGGGCAAGAAGGTGTGTGGAAGTGGCATGGTGGAATAGATCCCTTTGTGTTTTAGAACTTATATATATATGTCTTGACCTTTCATGTGAACTATGTTTAGCTAGATGCTTTGATAACTACTTGAACCAGCATGGTTAGCTTATGCACTTATGTTCTTTTGTTTCTTGTTGGTATGCTTATGATATCATGAATCGTGTTTTAAGTAGTTGATGATAATTCAAGTTATATGCATGAATGCTAGTACATTCACATGTTATGATTGAAGAGATTAGCATGTTAAGTATGTTTCTATGTTATATGATTATATGGTTCACATGTCATGTTTAGTCCATATGCATATGATCAAATTAAATTTTAGACAACCCATTTCCGCTGCTATGATTTCATATGCATATACATGTATGTATGTTTTAAGTAAGTAACCCCGTCCCTTCTTTAGTAGTAGTAGAGGGGCGGGCGTTACAACTCTTTACCAGAAAATAGAAAAACAGAAAGAACTGCTGTGTGCTAAGTTGAATTGTGATTTCTGACCATAAATAGCTTGGATTCAATCTCCTGAATTTTTAGTGCTAAATGAAATCTTTAATTCATCTTAACTATTAATGGTTCAATACAATGTTCTTTGTGTTTACAAATTCAGAAACCGAAGCTCTGAAATTGGAAGCTTGAATTGGATTAGCCTAGTATTAAATACTGTCCATGACCAAGTTGCATTCTGTTGAAATTAAACTGAAGTGAAGCTTTTGGTTTTCCAATTCAATTTTCTTAAATCTGCTATGAGTTAAAGCATGCATGAACAATAGAAGAGATTGTTGGAATTGTCCAGCTCTACTGTAGTTAAAAGTCAGCAGAATGATTGTCTTTGTTGTGGAAGTAATGTGGAACTTAGTGGCTGTGATCTTGGAAATGCATAATTGGTCTGGTATGGAATTGTTAAGTTTCTATCTCTAATCCAGCTTGATTCTTTTCTGGTTCCTTCCCTGTATCTGAGTAAAAAGAAGGCATTTTGGATAGCAGTAAAACTATAATTGATGTATCAACTTTGACATGTTGCGTGCCAAGCTTTTGTGGCAAGTTTCTGATAAGTGAAAAGACTAAGTGAAGTTTTTGCTTACTCAAGGACAAGTACATTTCATTCTTCTCAAGACTCATGTGATTTAAAGTCTAGAATATCTGAGAATCAAAACTGTGAAACTGATCTTGGACAGCATCAATTGAATTGTTCAAGAGAAGCTTGTTGGAATTTCAAAGGAGAGATGAAATATCTTCAATGGGATAGCAAATCAGCAGGGAAAAAAAATTAGAAGAAAAGGGGCTGCTGGAATGTAAATCAGTTTTCTCTACTAGGGTTGGGACCATTATTGAAAGAATACACAATGGTTTTTAGTTAAAAAAAAATGTAAATGTTGCTACTGGATTTGGATCTTGTTGCTGGAATTTTGTATAATCTGCAGAACCCAAAAAAAAAAAAATCTGAAACTAAGAAGTGCTGAATCATAGCAGAACTTTCTCAAACTTTTGCAAATAGAAGCCAATAGAAGCTATTAATGAATGTATCAAATTAACACACAGAATGTTGTAGTCTGTAATTGACATTTGAAATCAACTCAGATGCATTTCTTCAAGTTGAATTCTGGACTTCTGAAGTGCTGGCTGGTGGCTCTTGAATTTTGTAGGAAGATCAGCAGGAAAAATGCAGTAACTGCAGTGTGCAGAAAATCAGAATTCATGTTTTGTGCCAATTTCTTGGATCGGATGCCTTTTGTAAGCCTAGTTTCAAATTTAAAAGAATGAAAATTTGTGAGTGTTTGTTTAACTCATTTAGTGGATGTCCTCAGGCTGAGAATCCGAATTCTGAATGGAAGTGCAGAATTTATAATGAAGTTTTGTATTTTGTGATCAAAGCTGCAATTGGTGGTTAATGGAATTTGATTTGGTCTTCTACCAATGCAATAGAGATGCACATCTTTTTGAATCTATCACTGACAGAAACAGAGATCAAATTCTACAATAGAAAAGGAATTATACAGTGTGTTAAGAATTGGAAAGCATGGTGTTGCATTGTCCGAGACGGCCAACAGTTTAAGTGTGGGGGAGGAAGTTCTTATTCATAAGTTGATTTGAAATTATTTAAGTCTTTAAGAGATGGAATTTAAGTGGAAAAATAGTAAAATTTGGTAAATCAAGAGTGTATCAAAGGTGAAGATAGAGTATCAAGATTTTTGGATGGCTATCAAATTGAGGGGGAGGTTAGCTGGGTCTTTTGAATTGGTAATGACAAATGATATTCATTTCTTTTCACATCAAATGGGTCAACTCATCAAGTATATTCCTCCAATACTCTCATCTTCTCAATTCTTTATTAAATACTTTTCTTTTGCCAATTTCATTCACTTTAATTGTTTTTTTTATTCCACTTTAATTCTTGTTGATAAAATCCTTTTGACTCATGTATGCTATGTTCTATGGTGGTGGAGAAGTAGAAAATAAGCAAGCTTATGGTAGTGAAATGTTGTGAGTTGCATTGAGTGAGCTCCACATATATGCAATTTTGAGTGTGAGAGTTAGAATAGGTGAACACCTTGTGAGATTGCAACTTGCTTAGTTTTTCATTTGGATTGAAACTACCATACCTACTGATTATTGTTTGGATTGTATTCATGATTGTTGGTGATCTTTAGATGGTCTTAGTTAAATTCTTTTTACTATCTTCTAGGTATTGCTAGGGAATTTTCTATGGAGATGATTTTTAGTTTTCTTTACTTGCACGGGACGTTCAAGATTAAGTGTGAGGGATTTGATAACCATGATTTTACTGTACTATTTTGATTCATATATGCATGGTTTGACGTTGATTTCATAGGTTTAAATCATGGTTATATCACATTTTGTGCATTGTATAAATTTTGGACTTAATTGCAAATTATTTTATTTTTATGTTATTTGATGCTAATATCTGATTCTTATTTTTTAGGCATCAAAGGATCGTGGATGTGGATCTATTTGAACCGAAATTTGGCTCGAATCGGAGTTTAAACGAGAAGATCAAGCTTTGGAACATTAGGGGTCGTTCATCAAGAATAGGACAGATCTGAACCATCCAGTGAAGATCTGGCCCATCCAACCTAATGAGGAGGAGATCTTAGCCATAGATGAAGATCTAGAGGTTTTGATCCAGATCTGAGTTCATATAGCCATTGATCCAGCCCGAATTAATCTAGATCGTTCATCGAAAATTGGGCAGATCTGAACCATCCAGTGAAGATCCGGTCGATCCGACCAAAGGGAGAGTAGATCCAGACCCTAGATGAAGATCAATACCTCCGGATCAGATTTTGGATGACTTTTCACTATTGATCAAGAGCCAAGTCAATCACAGTCGTCCGTTCAGATCTAGAACAGATTCAAAACAGAAGCTACAGTAGCTTCCAGGCATCGTCCACTCCTCCACAACGCAGCTTCATCCCGCGGCGTCTTCTCCGGATTTTGGCCCCTTTCCTTTCTCCGATCATTCTCTCAAGCTTCAACCTCGGTGGAGAGCTTCTCGGCAGCATCATCCCGATCAGCTGGAGTCATCAGCGGGTGTTCTCTCCGGTGGAATTCTCATCTCGGCAAGCCTCTGTTCCCGCCAGATTTGGAGGTGTTCTTCCAAATCTGAGCTCCGATTCCCATCAGAAACGTTCGGCGGTGGTCCTCCGCCGTTACTGAGCTTCATTCGACCATAATCCGCAATCCGTAGCTTCCATTCAGATTCAGAGGTCTCTGGTTGTAGATTTCCAGCATTTTCGGCCATCTATGGGGTTTAGGGTTGTTTCCAGCGTGTTAGAGGTGGTCCGTCGACACTGTTGAGCACTCCTTGAACTGAGACGCAACTGAGATGCTCCACTGAGGTCCAGAGTTAGGTGGTCTCGACTTTGGCACTCTTGTGTGACGACAAGAGTGTGAAGCTTGTATAGATTGGTTGTGAGTTGGTTTGGTTAGGGTTAATTTCATTTTATTCCTGTTTTGTAGCTTGATACAGATTTATTTTTATGTTTGTTATGTTTTTATGCAAGTAATTTAGTATTTCATTACCTTGTTGAAGTTTAATTGTGTTTAATTTGTGCTTGATTAATTGTTTAGTTTGGTAGTTTTAAGCTAGGGTTTTAATTGGTGCTGTAGATCATATTTAATTGCATTTCATTATTTCATATTTATTTTAAGTGTGTTGATGGTTTAATTATAATGTAAGGTGACAATGCATTATGATTTGATCATTGGCACATAGTTAGGTTTCATTTATGCATTAGATTAGTTTCTTATTTACTGTGCTTTTCATTAGAATTAGCTTCAAAGTTTAAACCCCCCATTTTCATGTTAAAACCCCCAAAAATAGAAATAAATGACAATCCTAGATTACAGCCTACCGTTGGTTCCTCGAGGTTCGATCCTGGGCTCGTTATTACAACGTAATTGTGTAGTTAAGGGGTTCATAGAATATTAATTGTTACTTTGATTAGCGGATGTGACAGATTCGCTTATCAAGCTGTCGGCTAGCTCCTTATGGAAGATGGTCGCCACTCGGGCCCTAACGTCTGCCTTGACTTGCTCTAACGGACCTTAGATAGTAATTTGATACTGGAGAGAGTGTGGTTCGACATCATTTGAGCGACGCCACTCGTCGGTCGGCAGGGGAAGGATGGCCTTAATATGCTTGCGTTTGCTCATATTAGAGGGCTCTGAGGTGGCTAGGCCTTGGGATTTGGACATCAGGGAGGAGCGGATGATGGAAATAGGGGCCTCAGCACTGACCGATAGAGGAGGAAGATAGTCGATCGACTGAGCAAGCATTGTCCTGGTCGACAATGTGGACAACGAAGGGGTTCGGTCAGAGGACGAGGAAGTTGGCAGGACTATGTTTCCCATAGGAATCGAGGAGGAAGAGGTCTCACCGTGCTCAGATGGAGGTTAAAGGGTCGTTACTAAAGCAAGGGCCTAGAAAGTTGAGGTTGCCGAGCGGGATGAAGACTCAGCTCGATGCCACTTATGGCGTTAGATGAGCAGCTAGCTCGAAGTAACCAACTCGAATGGGATCACGACCTGTACCATTGATGGACGCGTGGGCGGTAACTCACCAGTATGAGTGGCTGCCTTGCTAAACACTGCCCGCTACCTCCCGCCTCGTTAGTCGCTGCCCAGTTTCTTCCATCTTTGTTGGTCGGCTCATTGGAATGCTCGACCGGTGGTAGGCCATGTTGGATGCTACTTGGAATACTGTTCTGTTTCCCCTGTATAAAAATTTGTACAAGCACAGAACTTTTCCTAGCAACCCATGTGTTCTTAAACATTGATTGGAAACGAAACTTAACATTTTTACTCCAAGTTCAAAACATGTGTTCTTCATAAGTTAAACTTGGATTGGAAACGAAACTTAACATTTTTACTCCAAGTTCAACTCATGTGTTCTTCAGAAGTTAAATCATATTATAGAAGTTGATTAAATAGTTATTTCAAGGATTGACTTCCAGGTCGTTGGCAAGGCACTCGACCTTCTTGGTTATGGGATCATCCACCACTTCTTAGACAAAGCCTATCAAAGAAATTGAATATTTAAACTCCTCACAGTAAACCCTAGGTTTAACTAAAGAGACATCAATTTAAGCACAAGATCGAAACACAAAATCGAAGCACAAAATCGAAATGCAAAATCGTTAGCCTCTTGTGTTAGTATTTCAGGATCCATATAAAAAAAAACTAAACTAGTATGTGGTGGAATAAATAACTAGTTATACCTTTCTTTGTAACCTAAAGACCTCTTGATTTTCTGTTGTATTCCTCTCCTCCTCTTGGACGTCGTGTGGGCGACGATCTACCAAGACAAAGACACCCGACCTTCTTCTTCTTTTCCAAGCTTTTGGCCACCAAAGAATACAAAGTGTCTTAGGCCTCCTCCTTCTTCTTCTTCTACTCCTCCAAGCAACCGGCCACAAGGTGAAGGTCCTCCAAGTGCCACTAGCCCTTATGAAGAGGAAAGGGAAAAGAGGGAAGAGCCGACCACAAGCAATTAGAAGAGGAGCCTTGGTTGTTTTTAGAGAGCATCCCCTCTTCCTCTTTTATAATCTTTGCTAGCGGCTAATAAGGAAAGTTTTTAATAAAATTTCCTTTTATTTGCTATTGTAGATGTTGGTTGCTACTTGGAAAACCCAATGGCTCCACTATACAAAAATTTTGTACGTGATCTGAACCTTTCCTAGCTACCATGTGTTCTTTTAAGTTAAACTTGTATCTCCTGCGGAACTTAACACGTTTGATTCCAAGTTTAACTTATATGTTCTTTTACGTTTAGATTTGGATCTCCTGCAGAACTTAACACGTTTGATCCAAATCACCTAGGTTATAAATTCAATTAAATATTAGTTTCCAAAATTGGCTTCCAGTACTGCATGGCGAGGCACTTGGCCTTCTTGGATATGGGAGCAACCACCACCGACTAGACAAAATCTTTTAAGGAAAGTTAATATTTAATTTCCTTATATAACTCTAGGTTAACCAAAAGGAACAATCAAATCACAAGAGAAAAAGAAAGAGAACACAACATCGAAATTAAATTCAAAAAACAAGAATCGAATGCCTCTTGTATTTGATATTTATACAAAGAAAAATTAACTAGTATGATGCGAAAATTAAATACTAGTTATACCTCTTCCTTGTATGCTAAAAACCTCGAGATCTTCTGCTGTATCCCTCGCCTCCTCTTGGACGTCGTGTGGGCGACGATCCTCCAAGACGAACACCACCCGGAAAGCTTCTCCTCCTTCTCTAGAATTCGGCCACCACCACCACAAAGGAGCAAAGGGAAGAGAGGGAGAGGGGCCGGCCACTTGATGATCTCCAACAACACAATATCAATTGTTATGTTTTTCAAGGCCTCCCCTTCCCCCCTTTTTATATTAGTTTCCCAACGGAAAATTATGGAAAGAGTTTTATAAAAAATTAGACACATTCCTATTTCCTTTTAATTTTTTCTTTTTCTTTCCTTTTAATTAATCAATCCTAGATTGATTTATTAATTAAACAACTATTTGTTGATGTTTAATTATTTGACCGGCCCCTTGCTTGGGCACCAAGCAAGGTGACCGGCCACTTATTAAAAGGGAAAGAAAGAAAAAAAATTTATAAAATTTTAAAAGAAGAAAACTTCTAATAAAATTTTACAAACTCTTTTTTTTTCTAATGTGGATATTAAAAGGAAAGTTTTAAAATTTAAAACCAAGTTTTAAAATTTAAAACATCTCTAATAATATTTCTTTTTAAAAGAAAGTTTTATAAATTTTACAACTCTCTTTTAAAACCTTGTGGCCTAATTTAAATTAGGAAAATTTTATAAATTTTTAAAATCTCTTTTTTTACAAATTGTAAATATCTGAGGAAATTTAAAAATTCAAAACAATCTTCCTAATTTAAATATTGCGGCCGGTCCCTTTGCCCAAGGCAAGGGTCGGCCACTTCTAGAGAATATGTGGCCGGCCACCAAGCAATGAACCGGCCCCTTCTTGGACACCAAGATAGGCTTTTCTTTGGATGGACTTAAGGCTTTATTGAGGCTACAAAAGGGACCTAGAGGAGAAATTTATTTTGGCCTTCCGATGAGCTTGAGTATCCCGTGCTCGCCCCGAACACACAACTCAAGTTCATTGATAATAACTCATTCCACTAGAGAGTTATTACCGCACTACCGCACCAATCCCAAATTACATTATGGGCTCCTTCTTATCATGAGTGTGTTAGTCTCCCTGTGTTTAAGATTACGAATGTCCACTAATTAAGTGAGTTACTGACAACTCATTTAATTAATATCTAGCTCCAAGAGTAGTACCACTCAACTTTATTGTCATGTTGGACTAGGTCCACCTGCAGGGCTTAACATGGCAATCCTTATGAGCTCCTCTTGGGGCCATTCTCAACCTAGATAACTAGGACACAGATTCCTTCTATAATCAACAACACATACTATAAGTAATATCATTTCCCAACTTATCGGGCATATTGATTTATCGAGCTAAACCTCACCCTTTGATAAGTCAAAGAAATAAATATTAAATATACATGCTTGTTATTATATTAGGATTAAGAGCACACACTTCCATAATAACTAAGGTCTAGTTCTTTTACTAAGTCAGTACAAAAAGAACTTACCTAAATGATCCTACTCAATACACTTAAAGTGTATCAGTGTAATTTATTAGTCAAGATAAACTAATACTTAATTACACTACGTCTATTCTGATGGTTTGTTCCTTTCCATCTTAGTCGTGAGCAACTGTTTATAATTTATAGAGAACCGACAACATGATCTTCTAAGTGTGACTCCACACTCCATGTTATCTACTATATAAATTAATTGAACAATTACATTTAACAAATAAATGTAAACATTTGACCAATGTGATTCTTTATTTCAAAATAAATGTGTACAAAAGCTAAATTTTTAAGTATACACTCCAGCAATCTCCCACTTATACTAAAAGTCTAAGCTGCCATATCTGTTGCCATACATCTGATTCCCATCCCCTCCACATGCGGATCAAAAGCTTTCGCCGGAAGGGCCTTAGTGAAAGGATCTGCCAGGTTATCTGTTGATGCTATCTTGGCGACGACAACTTCTCCTCGCTTGACGATGTCTCGTATCAGGTGGTACTTGCGCTCTATATGTTTACTTGCCTTATGGGCTCATGGTTCCTTCGAGTTTGCAACTGCTCCACTATTATCACAATAAATTGTGACGATCTTGGGCAAACCAGGAATCACATCTAAGTCCATTAGAAAGTTCCTGAGCCATACAACTTCTTTGGCTGCCTCAGAGGCTGCCACATACTCAGCTTCCATGGTTGAGTCTGAGACGCATTTCTGCTTAATACTCCTCCATGCAATGGCTCCACCTCCTAAAGTAAACACATAGACTGATGTAGACTTACTGTTGTCCCTATCTGATTGGAAGTCCGAATCCGTGTAACCCACAAGGAGTAAATCGTCTGCTTGGTAAACTAGCATATAATCTCTAGTCCTTCTCAGGTACTTTAATATATGCTTCACTGCAGTCCAATGTCCTTGTCCAGGGTTACTTTGATATCTGCTAACCATGCCCACGGCAAAATAGATATCAGGTCTCGTACATAACATTGCATACATAAGGCTTCCTACAGCCGAAGCATAAGAAACTGCCTTCATGTCCTCAATCTCCTTTGATGTTTTTGGAGACATCTCTTTAGATAAGGCTACTCCATGCCTAAAAGGTAAGAAACCTTTCTTGGAGTTTTGCATGCTAAAACGAGCAAGGATTGTATCTATATATAAAGCTTGGGATAGGCACAACATTCTTTTCTTGCGATCCCTTATAACTTTAATCCCAACGATGTGTGCACATTCTCCTAAGTCCTTCATATCAAATTGTTTGGACAACCATACCCTTACGTCTGATAATACCTTAACATTGTTGCCAATTAACAAAATATCATCTACGTATAGTACAAGAAATATCATCATGTTTCCGTTACACTTCTTGTATACACAAGACTCATCCGGACACTGAATAAATCCATATGACTGGATTACTTCATTAAACCGGATGTTCCAAGATCTTGAAGCTTGCTTCAGTCCATAAATGGACCGATTAAGCTTGCACACTAGATGCTCTTTGCCCTTTTCAATGATCCCTTCTGGTTGCTTCATATGGATGTTTTCTTCAAGACTTCCATTAAGGAAAGCTGTCTTGATATCCATTTGCTAAATCTCATAATCCATATGAGCGGCAATGGATAAGAGTATCCGGATAGACTTAAGCATAGCTACTGGCGAAAAGGTCTCCTCATAATCGATTCCCTCTTTCTGAGTGTACCCCTTCGCAACAAGCCTTGCTTTGAAGGTTTCTACCTTCCCATCTGTTCCTCTTTTCCTTTTATAGATCCACTTGGATCCAATGGCTTTTACACCATCAGGGGGTTCTACAAGCTCCCAGACCTTAATAGAATACATAGATTCTATTTCAGAATTCATTGCCTTTTGCCAAGATACTATATCTATATCTAGGAGTGCTTCATCATATATCCGGGGATCTGGTTCATGTTTGCCTGGGATCAAGTCCGAAGACTCACCCAAAAACATGAATCTCTCGGGCTTCCTTACAACCCTCCCACTACGACGAGGCACCGTCTGTGGTTGTGTATCATGTGTGACACGTGTTGCAGTCTCTTGTGGTACTTTATCTTGTACTGTTGGTACTGAAGTAGATGTGTCCTCTCTAAGTTCTTCTAGAATAATTTTACTACTAGGCTTGTGATCCATTATATAGTCTTCTTCTAAAAACTGGGCATTGGTGCTAACAATGACCTTCTGATCTTTAGGACTATAAAATAAATCGCCTTTCGTTCCTCTGGGATACCCCACAAACATATGAACTTCTGTACGAGATTCTAACTTATCAGCATCTTGTTTCAGCACATGTGATGGACTACCCCAAATTCGAATATGTCTTAGACTGGGCTTCCGCCCATTCCATAATTCTGTGGGAGTAGAAGATACTGATTTAGAAGGTACTAAGTTCAGAATGTGCGCTGTTGTTTCCAGAGTGTATCCCCAAAACGAATTTGGTAATTCTGAATAACTCATCATCGATCTAACCATGTCCATAAGAGTCCTATTCCTTCGTTCTGCCACACCATTCTATTGGGGTGTACCAGGTGCGGACAATTGGGATTGAATCCCGGCCTCTGATAAGTAATTCCTAAACTCTCCTAAGAGGTATTCGCCACAACGATCAGACCGTAGTGTCTTGATACTTTTACCTAGACGTTTCTCCACATCAGCCTTGTACTCTTTGAACTTATCAAAGGACTCAGACTTGCGGCGTATTAGGTAAATGTATCCATATCTTGAATAATCATCTATAAAAAAGACAAAATATTCAAAGCCACCTCTAGCCTGGATAGACATAGGACCACACAAATCAGAATGAACCAATTCTAACGCTTCTTTGGCTCTATACCCCTTGGCCTTAAAAGGTCTCTTGGTCATCTTACCTTCCAAGCAGGATTCACATGTTGGAAAGTTTTCCAACTCTAATGGACCCAAGAGTCCATCAGCTATAAGCCTTTGAATCCTACTTAAGTTAATATGACCAAGCCTTAGATGTCAAAGATGTGTTTGGTTCATTTCCAAAGGTTCTTTTCTCTTATTAGAGTTAGAAGATGTGTTATTAATTTTCATATTTTACTTTGTAGGAGAAATTGGATTTAAAGTATATAAATTGCCAACCAATGCACCAGAACAGATAATCACTTTATTTCTCTTTATAACCACATTGTTACTAAAGGAAACTGAATATCCATCCAAATACAGTTTAGAAACTGAAATTAAATTCTTTCTAAAACTGGGTACATAAAGACAATTCCTTAAAACCAATTTCCTATTCCTATCAAATGATAAGTAGACGTCTCCCACTGTAACAGCCGCCACCTTAGTAACATTGCCCATGTAGACAGTTATCTCTCTATCAAATAGTCGCCGAGTTTCCTGGAACCCCTGCAAAGAATTGCAAACATGATTAGTGGCTCCCGTATCTACACACCAAGTGCTGATAGATAACACCGCTAAACATGTTTCAACTACTAGAGTATGAGATATACCTTTATTGTTCTGTTTCCTACGAGGACAGTCCGCCTTCCAATGTCCAGTCTGCTTGCAAATAAAGCACTTGCCCTTCGGCTTCTTTATTCCAGCTTTTTGTCCTGCACCTTGAGGTTTATTCACCTTCTTTGCTGAGCCATTTTGTTTCTTCTTCTTCTTACCTTTCGGCTTAGAAGTAGAACCATTTTCAGCATAGTGAATTTGAGAATTTTGACGAAACAACCATTCGGCTGCCTGAAGTTTTGTCAGAAGTTTCGCCAATGAATACATCCTTTTATTCATATTATAGTTCAGGCGAAAATGCTCAAAACTTCTGGGCAGCGTTTGGAGGATGATATCGACCTGGGTTTCCCCATCAATTTCCCCTCCAAGAACTTGTATTTCGTTTAAGTAAGCCATCATCTTGAGAATATGATCCCTTACGGGAGTCCCCTCAGTCATGGTGGCTGTCATCAGTTTTCTCATTGCCTCTCGCCTAGCAGCCTGATTCTGATGTCCGAAGAGTTCCTTGAGATTGTTCATTATATCATAGGCTGTTGGTAAGTCCTGATGCTGATGTTGCAATACATTTGACATCGAAGCCAAGATGTAACACCGCGCCATCTCATCAGCTTTTACCCATTTACTATGATGCTGAATCTCCTCTGGGATAGAATCATTGCTAGGTGTTTCTGGGCATTCCTCTGACAGTACAAACTTATAGCCCTCAGCAGTTAAAACAATGTCCAGGCTTCTTTTCCAATCTATATAGTTGGGACCAGTAAGTCTGTTTTCTTTTAGAATAATGGTCAGTGGGTTGAAAGTCATCCTAAGAATCACAAAATAAATTTTGGTCAGAACTCTAAATTTAGAATAATATTGAATCCTCAAACAATACTATTTTAAATTAACCAACACCTTAAAACACCATGAATTTTGTATGCCACGATAGTGTGGACGTATACAAATTCAATATTTGTAAAAGGAGGGTATATCCCATTAATTTTATTATCTTGTCAATATAATTTTTTGACAAATAAAATTAATAGTTGGTTTCCTTCGGTCACACAAATAATAGCAGTGACTCCGATGGGGAGGATACTATTAAACATGCCCAAGTGTATACCATTACTTGACACTAAGTCCATTAATAAGATTGTGCCCCTTCCGATGGGGAAGATCACACGCTCTTAATTAATTTCCTATAGTCATCTGAAATGGAAGTTTGGTCTAGTGAACCGCAAACAAACTCATCTGATGTGGAGGAAGGCACTCAGAGCCAACACGCAAGTTTGTTTGCATCACTTACAAACAAGTAATGGAGACCGTGGAATTCACTAAAACAAATCTGTAGCGCCCGAAAAATTCTCAAAATACTTTTAGAAATATTCTATGATTTTTTTTCTGGAAGTTTGGGATATTTTTATAGAATTTTTAGAGTAACGGAAGTAGCAAAAATAAATAAGTCATAAAACAGCCTAAGCGGGAATTGAACCCGAGACCTACGGCTTGCGGATAATTCTAGAAACCAAGTGAACCCAGCAGGGCCGTGCTGAAAGAAAAGGGAATCAGTTATATTTATATTTGAGTTGGGCCGAATTACCCATTTAATATAAATAGGGAATTTAAGTGAGGAATTGTTATTTTCTTAAACGAGAAAAACTTTTCCCTCAAACCCTCACACACCCGCCGACCCCTCTCCCTCACCCTCTCGGCGCCCAAGACCAAGGAACCTAGGGTTCCCTTCCAAGGGCCATAGGAGCACCTTCTGACGATGACTTCAGCACGAGAACGCTCTTCTCCGCGAGAGGAACACGTAGACGCGAGGAGATCGACGAAGGGATCTTCTCCACCGGAAACCTAGCGTTTAGATTTGTAAGAAACTTCGAGCAGGAGGTAAGAAATCCCTCACCTGCAGTATAAGTAGTTCTCGTATGATTTCATGCTTTAGTTTAGTAGTATATGGATTTTTGGCACATAGGGTGAGCAATAGCGCACACCAAGTGCTCGATAGTATGTGCATCCCATTTAAAATGCAACTTAGGTATTTTAATTGCTTAGTTAAATGCAAGAGAAGCATATATTTAGTGCAGTCAATGTTATTACAGCTTATATGGGACTACGGTTCAATGGGTGGGCTCCCATAGTCGCCTCTAGGTTCAGATAACCTAGCTCTAGGTTCAGATAACCTAGAAATAACAGGATAAGAAAAATTCAGCTATACTAGTATTTTACTTTATCAGTGGCACTATACTGGACCAGATGTCCAATGGGTTGGGCTCCCACAGTCGTCCCTAGGTTTAGATAACCTAGTAAACCCTACTAGATTCGGAATTTGTAACCCCGGGTTTAGTTAGGGATGTGCGCACAGTAAGTACAGTTGCCGGGCCCATCAGCAGCATGATTATATATTTTAATCTAGTACGATAAATAGCTTTCAAAAACTCACAAATCAGTTGTGTGTACAGTTTAATTTCAGTTCTAGCTTAGTTTTAGTGTAGCTCAGTCATGCTTTAGCTTAGCTCTTTCTTGTTGATACATGTGATAGTTCTATGACCAGTTTTGATTCTATGTTTTGTATGATAGTATGTCATGCCATGCTTTAACATGTTCAGCATAGATTTCAATAGCATGTTTTAAAAAGCATACATTGCATCGTATGCATGTTTTGTGAGGTAGATGGTTTCTTACTAAGCTCTCAAGCTTGCAGATACTTTCTTTTCCTTATACTGCAGATAAAGGTAAGGGAAAGATGGACTAGCGGAGGCTGGAGGTCAATGCTACAAAGATGTGTGTGGGCCGGAACCTGGAATGAAGACCCTTGGGAACTAGCAAATTTAAGGAATTAGAACCTTTTGTTCTTTTCAATGTTTATGCACTTTTAGAATGTTTAAGAATTTTAAATTGTGAAACCATGCTTATGCCATGCCTAGGACACTAGCTAGCTGATTGATGAGTAGTAAATCATGCATGATGTTAGTGAAGACTAATTACAATGTTCTCTAGGCATTTTAGGTTTATTATATTGAGTTGTGTATGATCGAGCTCTGAAATCAGAGTTCTGCAGCGAAATCAGAAACTCCAATCGATCGACCGACCGATTGGAGGGACCTCAATCGATCAGTTGATCGATTGAGAGCTGATTTCCGTGAACAGTAAGCTCTGGAATCGATCGCTGGATCGGCCGGGGAATTAGCCTCGCGAACAGAGAGCTTCTGAATCGATCACTGGATCGATTGGCAAGACTGGATCGATCAGTCGATCGATCCAGAATATTACTCCGCACACAGTAGCGCGCTGAATCGATCAATGGATCGATTAGTCAGGACGGATCGATCAGCCGATCGATCTAGGATCTTGTCCGTGCACAGTAGCACGCTGAATCGATCAGTGGATCGATCAGACTACTCCAATCGATCAACCGATCGATTGGGAGGTCTGATATCAGCTGAAAACCCTTAGTTCAGTTCCTTGACCATGGGGGGATGTAATATATGACATGTACAGCTTAGATTACACTCCTTAGCATAGGATTGATAATAAAAATAGTGATTTGAGTATAAATTCTGAATTTAGTAGCAGTTAGCAAAGATTTCAATTAGTACAGCTTCCGCAGCTAGACTTAGTGATGGTCATGGAGTAGCTTAGCACAGCATAATGTAACCCCAGCCTTACAGCCTAGTTAGTAGGAGGCGGGGCGTTACAGATTCAATCAAGCAGAAAGAAAAGGAAAAATAAAAAGGGAAAAGGAAAAACAAGAGGAAGATTTTAATTTTTGTAAAAATTCTTCCCTTATTTACCTTGGGCAAGTAATATAAAAGAAGGGGTGAGGAGGCCTCATGAGACAACAACTCTTATTCTCTTGGTGGAGACTCTCTTGGTGGTCGGCCCTCTCTCCCTCTCTTCTCCCTTTGCTCTCTTTTCTTTTATGGTGGTGGTGGCTGAAAGTTTGAGAAGGAGAAGAAGTCTTTGGGTGGTGTTCATTTGGAGGATCGTCGCCCACACGACGTCCAAGGCGAGGCGAGGAATACGGCAGAAGATCTTGAGGTCATTAGCTTGCAAAGAAAAGGTATAACTAGTAATTTTCTTCCACATCATGCTAGTTATTTTTCTTTGTTAGAATTCCAAACACAAGAGGCATTAGATCTAGTTTTTCGAATTAGTAATTCGTGTTTGTGTTTTTCTTTATTTTTTAAATTTGTGATTCGATTGTTCTTTTTAGTTAAACCTAGAGTTATATAAGGAAATTAAATATTAGCTTTCCTTAAAAGGCTTTGTCTAGGAAGTGGTGGTTGCTCCCATATCCAAGAAGGCCTTGTGCCTCGCCATGTTTAACCTGGAAGCCAATTTTAGAAATTAATATTTAATGGAATTTATAATGTAGGTGGATTTGAATCAATAGTGTTAAGTTCCGCTTGCGATTCCAATCTAAACCATTAAGAACAGATAAGTTAAATTTGGAATCAATGATGTTAAGTTCCGTCTGCGATTCCTAATTTAACTTCTAAAGAACACAATAGGTTATTTAGGAAAGGTTCGACACTTGTACAAAATTTTTATACAATGGAACCCGTTCGATCTTCTTAGGACTAACCAATAATTGGTATCAGAGCTAGGGTTTACCTCTATGTGTTTTGGTTTTCAAATTAATTATGCCCATGTCATACATAATTTAGGCAGGATAATAGTAGGATGTGCTAACTTTGTGGTTGCAGGCTCCAACTATTATGGCATTTAGATATTGTGTGTGATTGGACCCTTGGACATGTCAAGGGCATTATTTTGTGTGTGCATGATTGTATGTATTGAATACAGCAGGAGCTGTATTAGTTTTAGAATTTTACTTTTTTGTTAGATCTAGAATATATGTACATTCCTTTATGGAATATAGGATCGATATATGTAAAATTCCATATTTATCGCGGATCGTATCTTTGCGAGGCGTGGTGCTATTAGAGGACCAGGGGGCGCAGCGGAATAAGAAGCAAGATAGATGTGACAACTCGACCCGATGGCGGTGGCTAAAGATGGCAGCAGCTAGGGTTGGAGCATACTAAAGACAGTGATGGAAAATACCATAATAGTTGGAAAATTAATTTCCATATTTATTGTTTTTATTTACTGTGATGTATGTGTGCATGTGATGTATGCTAACTTAGGTTAAAATTCCTCACCTTAAATAACTAAGTGGGAGAGGGATTTTTAAAAAATAAATTCCACGGTCTCCATTACTGGTTTGTAAGTGATGCAAACAAACTTGCGCGTTGGCTCTGAGTGCCTTCCTCCATATCTGATGAGTTTGTTTGCGGATCACTAGATCAAACTTCCATTTTGGATGACTATATGAAATTAATTAAGAGCGTGTGATCTTCCCCATCGGAAGGGGCACAATCTTATTAATGGACTAAGTGTCAAGTAATGGTATACACTTAAGCACGTCTAATAGTATCCTCCCCATCGGAGTCACTGCTATTATTTGTGTGACCGAAGGAAAACCAACTATTAATTTTATTTGTCATAAAGTTAGGTTGACAAGAATAAAATTAATGGGTAAAACCTCCTCTTACAAATGTTAGATTTTGTATACGTCCACACTATCGTGGCATGCAAAATTCACGGTGATTTGAGGTGTTGGTTAATTTAAAATAATATTATTTTGAGAAATCAATATTATTCTAAATTTAGAGTCTTGAACAAAGTTTATTTTTGTGATTCTTAGGATGACTTTCAACCCACTGGCCATTATTCTGAAAGAGAATAGACTTACTGGTCCAAACTATATAGATTGAAAAAGAAACCTGGATATTATCTTAACTGTTGAAAGCTATAAGTTTGTACTGTCAGAGGTATGCCCAGATACACCTAATGGTAACTCTACCCCAGAGGAGATTGAGTATCATAAAAATGGATAAAAGCAGATGAGATGGCGCGGTGTTACATTTTAGCTTCAATGTCAAATGTATTGCAACATCAGCATCAAGATTTACCAACTGCTTATGATATAATGAACAATCTCAAAGAACTCTTTGGGCACCAGAGTCGGACTGCTAGGCAAGAGGCAATGAGAAAGTTAATGACAACCACCATGTCGGAGGGGACACCCGTAAGGGATCATATCCTCAAAATGATGGATTATCTGAATGAAATACAAGTCCTTGGAGGTGAAATCGATGGGGAAACCCAGGTTGATATAATTCTCCAAACGCTACCCAGAAGTTTTGAGCAGTTCTGCCTGAACTATAACATGAATAAAAGGGAGTATACGTTGGCGGAACTTCTAACAGAACTACAGGCAGCAAAAGGTATATTTCACCACAATTCTCAGATTCACTATGCTGAAAATGGTTCTACTTCTAAGTCGAAAGGCAAGAAGAAGAAGAAACAAGTCTTTTCAGCAAAGAAAGTGAATAAACCTTAGGGTACAGGATAAAAAGCTTGAATGAAGAAGTCAAAGGGCAAGTGCTTCATCTGCAAGCAGTCAGGACATTGGAAGGCGGACTGTCCTCGTAGGAATCAAAAGGTAGGGGAACCAATCACCCAGCAACTTCATATAAATTTCTTTTAAGAATAAGAGAAGATGGAACCAAAAAAGAAAAGAAAAAAAAAAGAAGAGTGGTCAAGGCTTGAACCTTGAACCTCTTAACAAGTAGCAAGCTTTAAGTGGTATAGGGTAACCAATAGCCCAAGAGGAAGTGTGGTTATAAAAGAAAGGGAATTTGTGGTTAAAGGTAAGGAAAGTAATGGGACACCTTTTCTTTCACCAAAAATAATGAGAGTGATGAAGAGAGAGCAAGAGAATGACAAGTTGTGTTCTTCCCCTTTCTTCCTTTTATTTAGAATAAATAGGAATAAAAAGGTAGGGGAAGAAAATTTCATTCCTCCCTCTTCCTTTCATTTAGAATAACAAGGAATAAGAGGGCAAGGGAAATTGGTTTTGTTCTCCTTCCTCCTTCTTCTTCCTCAACCGAAATTTCAAGCTTCCCCTCTCCCATTTTCGAATTCAAGCTAAGGGTTTTCTTCCTAGGAGAACTTCACAAAGGGAAGTCCTTAAAACCTACTTTCCCTTACAAGCAAGATAAGCAAAAAGGGAATTCTAGAAGCAAAAGCTTTCTTCTTCTTCTTCTTCTTCTTCTTCACCAAGGGTATTTTCTTAGTAAACCCAAGCAAGAGGATGTAAGTATCTCCCTCACCTGTAGTACAAGTAGTTTTCGAGTGTTTTTCCATGTTTTAATGTGGCTTAAAACCTAGGATTTGGTTTTGGTAGGTTCGGCCAAGACATGAAACAAGGGTTGAGGAGAGTTAAAAAAATGTTAACCATGCTTGTTATGTTTCCTCATGATGTGTAAGCTATTATGTGATAGAACTTCATGCTTAAAACCTAGGATTTGGTTTTGGTAGGTTCGGCCAAGACATGAAACAAGGGTTGAGGAGAGTTAAAAAAATGTTAACCATGCATGTTATGTTTCCTCATGATGTGTAAGCTATTATGTGATAGAACTTCATGCATAAAACCTAGGATTTGGTTTTGGTAGGTTCGGCCAAGACATGAAACAAGGGTTGAGAAGAGTAAAAAAAATGTTAACCATGCTTGTTATGTCTCCTCATGATGTGTAAGCTATTGTGTGATAGAGTTTCATGCTTAAAGATTTTTTTTATGGAACCTAGAACCATGCTTTAGAAGTTTCGACCATGACTTGAAGTTAGGGTTAGAAACTCATCTATGCTTGCTAAAGGTCTTATTTGCTATGCCATGAATTCTATGATATTAGTTTAGAGCTTCATGCTTAAAGATTATTTTTAATGAAACCTAGAACCATGCTTTAGGGTTCGGCCAAGAAGAGAAAGTTTAGAGCCTAAACTATGCTTGCTTATGATTCCTCATGATGTGTAATCCATTATATGATGTTAGTTAAAGTTTTCATGCTTTATGTTGCTTAAAAACTTAGAGCCATGCTCCTTAGGGTTTTGGCCAATAAGAAATGAAAGGGTTAGAGAAAGTTTAGAACCTAAACTATGCTTGCTTATGATTCGTCATGATGTGTAATCCATTATATGATGTTAGTTAAAGTTTTCATGCTTTATGTTGCTTAAAAACTTAGAGTCATGCTCCTTAGGGTTTCGGCCAATAAGAAATAAAAGGGTTAGAGAAAGTTTAGAACCCAAACTATGCTTGCTTATGATTCCTCATGATGTGTAATCCATTATATGATGTTATTTAAAGTTTTCATGCTTTATGTTGCTTAAAAACTTAGAGTCATGCTCCTTAGGGTTTCGGCCAATAAGAAATAAAAGGGTTAGAGAAAGTTTAAAACCTAAACTATACTTGCTTATGATTCCTCATGGTGTGTAATCCATTATATGATGTTAGTTTAAGGTTTCCATGCTTTATGTTGCTTAAAACCTAGGACTATACCTTTTGTAAGTTTCGGCCAAGAAGGAAATGAAATGGATTAGGGAAGTTTAACTCCAACTAGAATTGTTATGCTTTCTCCCATGATATACTATGTATTATGTGATGCTAGTAGGATGCTTTCCTTGTTTAAAGTTGCTTAAGATTTAAGAACATGTCCCATGCAAGTTTCGGCCAAGATATGAGTTAGGGTTTGTAGAAAGATTAAAACCCCAACTATGCATGATAATGACTCTTCATGATATGCTATGTGATATGCGAATTTTATGTCACCATGTTATGCTTATGCAAGGCTTATGTATGATGAAATGCCTAAGAGATGCTTCCCTATAAGTCTGGACTAAGAGCACTCTTTATGATTTTACAAGAAACATGATATGTTATTTTACTTTTGTATGACTTGTACCGGACCCTAAGAATGGTCCATGGGATGGGCTCCTAAGTTGCCCCTAGATCGAAGCATGAGCCTAGTTCCTAGTAGGTTCGAGATTAGCTATCTCGGATTTATTTAGGATGCGCGCAATTCATGTATGTGGTACAAAGTCGGGCCCTCATGTTGAGATTTATGTTTAAGTACCTATATGATATACATTTTCAAAAGAACATCTTGCATACATTGATTTCATGGTATGTGATTTTGATACATGTTTTCAAAAGAACATCTTGCATATATTTATTTCATGCTATATGATCATTATGCTTTATGTTTATGCTCTCTTGAGATATGTCTATGATACCTAGATGAACATGCCATTATACTTTATGTTTATGCTCTCTTGAGATATGTCTATGATACTTAGATGAACATGCTATTATGCTTTATGCTTATGCTCTCTTGAGATATGCCTATGATACCTAGATGAACATGCTACTATCTTATGTTTAGGCCCTCATATGCTATGTTTATGATTTTGCCCAAATGAGTATGACACTACTTTATGCTAGCATGAAATGTTAAATTTAGATGTTTG
The DNA here is from genome assembly GCF_018446385.1 of Zingiber officinale. Classification (NCBI taxonomy): domain Eukaryota; kingdom Viridiplantae; phylum Streptophyta; class Magnoliopsida; order Zingiberales; family Zingiberaceae; genus Zingiber; species Zingiber officinale. The sequence goes on from NC_055986.1 coordinate 56,847,197, forward strand.
TTAAATGAACATATCACTACTCCATGATTTATGGATTTTGTGAGTAGGAAAGGATCTTACTAAGCCTATGTGCTTATAGTTTTTAATTTCCTTATACTGCAGAAAAGGGTAAAGAATGGCAAAACTAAAGGTAGCAGCAGAGAGGGCAAAGATGTGTGTGGCGGTGGCATGGTAGAAGAGATCTGTGTTTTGTGCTTCAAGACTTATATATGTTTTAAGCTTTTGCATGTGAGATATTTCTTTTCTTGCTACTTTTGATGATATTAACTTGAACTTGTTTGGATGGTTTATACTTAAGGTGAACTTATACTTGTTTCCATGAAATCTTGAAATATTAAGTACTTATTTAATTAGAGAATTGTTAGTTATCATGAACTCTAGAGAACAAGATCCATGTTTAGTTTCCCTCTTAATTAGTACGCTTTATGCTTTAGCTAAACAAGCATGTATCATATTTCAAGTAATAGATAGTAAATGAATTTTATATGCATGAATGCTAGCATGTTCACATGGTTTGTTGTATGATTAAGTTTTGAATAAATAAATAAATTTTTCTTTCCCTGCAATGATTGCATATGCATGTATGTATGTTCGCATAGCGCCGCCCTTGACCATCAGTAGGGGAAGGGCAGGCATTACAGTTTGGTATCAGAGCAGGTCTGCCTTTCCACTACACACACATCAAGCCTCCATCCTGCCGCTCCAAGTAAGAACTTCTATGCCTACTTTATTTCTTTTATGTATGATAGGGAATGCTTTAATTTAAGTATGCATGAATGTAGGTTAAAATGATAATAATTTTATGCTATCCTTGTTAGGAATGATGATAACTTATGCTAGCTTTGTTGTCATATATGAAGATAAGCATGGCTAGGAGACACAATAAACGAGTCGATGAGATAGTACCCCCACCTGAACTGATGCATGTAGTTACTGAACTCCAACGTCAAGTTACAGAACAATAGCAAGTGATTAATGCTCTGATGAATCAGCAAGGGAACCCTACCACCCCACCACCCCACCAGTGAACCAGAATCAGATGTCAGCCGTACCTACAGCTGCACCGGTACCACCGATAGGCCCAGCCCCGGTAGTTCGACAAGAGGCGTACTTAATTCAGTGGCAGAGGCTGAAGCCGGAAAATTTCTCTAGCACTTGTGAACCATGGGACTCTCAAGCCTGGTTCAAGACTGTAGAAAGTATAGTAGAGCTACTGAACTGGCCTGAAAATGAAAAGGTCAAGTGTGCATCATTCTGCCTTTCTGGAGATGCCAAAATGTGTTGGGACAGGATTAAAGCAAAGAGACAAGTGAACCAAATGAGATGGACGGATTTTGAAGCTAAATTTTTCGAAGAATTCTTCCATATGTGTGTGACAAACAAGCACTACGACGAGTTCACCGAGTTCCGGCAAGGTGACCTATCAGTTAATGAAGTCGTGAAAAGATTCAACCGACTAGCACGCCTATGCCCAGAGTTGGTCAGTACGGAAAGAGAAAGGATCAGACTCATGCTGAAGATGCTCAGACCTGAAATAGCTCTGAATGTGGCCTCCAGGGTTAATAGACCGCAGACCATAGAAGAGTTGTTCAGCAGTGCCCTGATCACCGAACACTACCTTAAGGCACTGAACGAAGGCAAGAGTCGAGCCCAGTCAGGAGGACAGAAACCTCAAAGTACTAAAGCTAGCTGGAAAGGAAACTCCAATGGTAAGAGAAAGCAATGGAACAACTCTAAGGGTGGTCCAACAAACAAACAACCCACGTACCCTCTGTGTACTACATGTGGAAAGAAGCATCCCGGGGTGTGCCACAAGGGCACAAATAGGTGATTCAATTGTGGATTGGAAGGACATAGAGCCAGGGATTGCCCTACCCAGGTTCAGGCACCTTCTCAACAGTATATTCAGAACCAGAGTGCTCCCTCACAGCTACACCAGATGCAAGCTGCGATAGAAGGTACTCCGATAAGCCAAGGGAGATTGGAAGCCCCGCCAATTACGACAAATGCCAGGATTTTCTTTCTCACCAAGGAAGACGTGGTGAATGCTTCTACAGTTGTCACAGGTCAGATATTTATTTTCAATTAGCATGCTACTGTATTATTTGATACTGGGGCAACACACTCGTTCGTCTCCACGCCTTTCACAAAGAAAATAGACGTACCACCACAAGCTTTAGATTGCAAGTTCGCAACGACCCTGCCTTCAGGAGAAGTGATGTCATCTAACCATATGCTGCGAGCCACTCCTATCCGAATCGCAGACAGAGAGCTCTATTGCGATCTGATAGTGCTCGACATGCAGGATTATGACATTATATTGGGCATGGATTTCCTGAGCAAGTACGGTGCTTCGATCGAGTGTCGTAAAAGAAAAGTGGTCTTCTGGCTAGAGGAAAAACCGATATTTGAATTTATTGGAGAACCCAGGGAAGGAACTAAGAAATTCTTATCATCCTTAAGGGCACAAAAGATGTTAGACAGGGGATGCACTGGATTTCTAACACATGTGGTCGATACCAGCCAAGCAGAGGACCAGAAGCTAGAAGATGTCAGAGTTGTCTGCAACTACCCAGGGGTATTCCCCGATGAACTACCAGGGTTGGCCCCCGATAGAGAAATTGAATTTGAGATCGAATTGATTCCTGGTACTAAACCGATCTCTAAAGCACCTTACCGTATGGCACCGACTAAATTGAAGGAACTTCAGGGACAGCTACGAGAGTTACTCGACAAGGGACTTATCTGCCCTAGTCACTCTCCATGGGGAGCTCCAGTACTGTTCGTGAAAAAGAAAGATGGGTCTATGCGAATGTGCATAGACTGCCGAGCGCTAAATAAGGTGACGATCAAGAACATGTATCCTCTATCACGAATTGATGACCTGTTTGACTAGTTAAAAGGTGCCACCATCTTCTCTAAGATTGATCTGAGGTCTGGCTATCATCAAGTAAAAGTGAAACAGGATGATATACCGAAGACGACTTTCCAAACAAGATACGGACACTATGAGTTCATGGTTATGCCCTTCGGAGTGACAAATGCTCCTGCTATGTTTGTGGACCTGATGAATCGGGTATTCTCGGCATTCCTCGACAAATTTGTGATCGTCTTCATCGACGATATCCTCATCTATTCGAGAACCCAAGTAGAGCATGTCGAACACTTGAACATTGCATTGCAGATTCTTCGGGAGAAGCAGTTGTATGCGAAATTCTCCAAATACGAGTTCTGGCTTGATCGAGTATCATTCTTGGGTCATATTATCTCTAAGGAAGGAGTAATGGTAGACCCAATAAAGATTGAAGCTGTGAGTAACTGAAACAGGCCAAAGAATGCCAGTGAGATCAGAAATTTTCTCGGGCTAGCAGGCTACTACAGAAAGTTCGTAGAGGGCTTCTCTAGAATTGCAACCCCTATGACAGCTCTCACCAGGAAGAACAAGAAGTACGAATGGACAGACGACTGTGAGAAGAGTTTTACAGAATTGAAAAGGAGATTGACCAATGCTCCAATCCTCACTCTTCCGGAAAGTAACAAAGTTTCGATATGTACAGTGACGCTTTCAAATTAGGACTCAGAGCTGTACTCATGCAGAACGGCAAGGTCATTGCCTATGCCTCTAGGCAACTCAAGGAACACGAAAGAAATTATCCCACTCACGATCTAGAGCTAGCAGGTGTGGTCTTTGCTCTAAAAATATGTAGGCATTATCTATATGGAGCTCAGTGTAGGATCTATATAGACCACTAGAGTCTGAAATACTTTTTCATGCAGAAAGACTTAAACATGAGACAACGCAGATGGCTCAAGTTAGTCAAGGACTATGACTGCGAGATCTTTTATCATCCGGGGAAGGCGAACAAAGTGGCCGATGCACTCAGCAGAAAGTCCCGTGCCACCTTAATATCGCTGTCAGTATTGTCCCAACCATAGTAAGGGAATTATGTGTTAAAAGAAACAAAGATACCCAGAGCTATTCTAAGTTCGAGGATGAACTTTTTAGAAGGTATGGGGATTGAAACACCCAACAACTTCATATAAATTTCTTTTAAGAATAAGAGAAGATGGAACCAAAAAGAAAAGAAAAAAAAAAGAAAAGTGGTCAAAGCTTGAACCTTGAACCTCTTAACAAGTAGCAAGCTTTAAGTGGTATAGGGTAACCAATATCCCAAGAGGAAGTGTGGTTAGAAAAGAAAGGGAATTTGTGGTTAAAGGTAAGGAAGGTAATGGGACACCTTTTCTTTCACCAAAAATAATGAGAGTGATGAAGAGAGAGCAAGAGAATGACAAGTTGTGTTCTTCCCCTTTCTTCCTTTTATTTAGAATAAATAGGAATAAAAAGATAGGGGAAGAAAAGTTCATTCCTCCCTCTTCCTTTCATTTAGAATAAGAAGGAATAAGAGGACAAGGGAAATTGGTTTTGTTCTCCTAACTCCTTCTTCTTCCTCCACCGAAACTTCAAGCGTCCCCTCTCCCATTTTCGAATTCAAGCTAAGGGTTTTCTTCCTAGGAGAACTTCACAAAGGGAAGTCCTTAAAACCTACTTTCCCTTACAAGCAAGATAAGCAAAAAGGGAATTCTAGAAGCAAAAGCTTTCTTCTTCTTCTTCTTCACCAAGGGTATTTTCTTAGTAAACCCAAGCAAGAGGATGTAAGTATCTCCCTCACCTGCAGTACAAGTAGTTTTCGAGTGTTTTTTCATGTTTTAATGTGGCTTAAAACCTAGGATTTGGTTTTGGTAGGTTCGGCCAAGACATGAAACAAGGGTTGAGGAGAGTTAAAAAAATGTTAACCATGCTTGTTATGTTTCCTCATGATGTGTAAGCTATTATGTGATAGAACTTCATGCTTAAAACCTAGGATTTGGTTTTGGTAGGTTCGGCCAAGACATGAAACAAGGGTTGAGGAGATTTAAAAAAATGTTAACCATGCTTGTTATGTTTCCTCATGATGTGTAAGCTATTATGTGATAGAACTTCATGCTTAAAACCTAGGATTTGATTTTGGTAGGTTCGGCCAAGACATGAAACAAGGGTTGAGAAGAGTAAAAAAAATGTTAACCATGCTTGTTATGTCTCCTCATGATGTGTAAGCTATTATGTGATAGAGTTTCATGCTTAAAGATTTTTTTTATGGAACCTAGAACCATGCTTTAGAAGTTTCGGCCATGACTTGAAGTTAGGGTTAGAAACTCATCTATGCTTGCTAAAGGTCTTATTTGCTATGCCATGAATTCTATGATATTAGTTTAGAGCTTCATGCTTAAAGATTCTTTTTAATGAAACCTAGAACCATGCTTTAGGGTTCGGCCAAGAAAAGAAAGTTTAGAGCCTAAACTATGCTTACTTATGATTCCTCATGATGTGTAATCCATTATATGATGTTAGTTAAAGTTTTCATGCTTTATGTTGCTTAAAAACTTAGAGCCATGCTCCTTAGGGTTTCGGCCAATAAGAAATGAAAGGGTTAGAGAAAGTTTAGAACCTAAACTATATTTGCTTATGAATCATCATGATGTGTAATCCATTATATGATGTTAGTTAAAGTTTTCATGCTTTATGTTGCTTAAAAACTTAGAGCCATGCTCCTTAGGGTTTCAGCCAATAAGAAATAAAAGGGTTAGAGAAAGTTTAGAACCCCAACTATGCTTGCTTATGATTCCTCATGATGTGTAATCCATTATATGATGTTAGTTAAAGTTTTCATGCTTTATGTTGCTTAAAAACTTAGAGCCATGCTCCTTAGGGTTTCGGCCAATAAGAAATAAAAGGGTTAGAGAAAGTTTAAAACCTAAACTATACTTGCTTATGATTCCTCATGGTGTGTAATCCATTATATGATGTCAGTTTAAGGTTTCCATGCTTTTTGTTGCTTAAAACCTAGGACTATACCTTTTGTAAGTTTCGGCCAAGAAGGAAATGAAATGGATTAGGGAAGTTTAACTCCAACTAGAATTGTTATGCTTTCTCCGATGATATACTATGTATTATGTGATGCTAGTAGGATGCTTTCCTTGTTTAAAGTTGCTTAAGATTTAAGAACATGTCCCATGCAAGTTTCGGCCAAGATATGAGTTAGGGTTTGTAGAAAGATTAAAACCCCAACTATGCATGATAATGACTCTTCATGATATGCTATGTGATATGTGAATTTTATGTCACCATGTTATACTTATGCAAGGCTTATGTATGATGAAATGCCTAAGAGATGCTTCCCTATAAGTCGGGACTAAGAGCACTCTTCATGATTTTACAAGAAACATAATATGTTATTTTACTTTTGTATGGCTTGTACCGGACCCTAAGAATGGTCCATGGGATGGGCTCCTAAGTTGCCCCTAGATCGAAGCATGAGCCTAGTTCCTAGTAGGTTCGAGATTAGTTATCTCGGATTTATTTAGGATGCGCGCAATTCATGTATATGGTACAAAGTCGGGCCCTCATGTTAAGATTTATGTTTAAGTACCTATATGATATACATTTTCAAAAGAACATCTTGCATACATTGATTTCATAGTATGTGATTTTGATACATGTTTTCAAAAGAACATCTTGCATATATTTATTTCATGCTATATGATCATTATGCTTTATGTTTATGCTCTCTTGAGATATGTCTATGATACCTAGATGAACATGCCATTATACTTTATGTTTATGCTCTCTTGAGATATGTCTATGATACCTAGATGAACATGCTATTATGCTTTATGCTTATGCTCTCTTGAGATATGTCTATGATACTTAGATGAACATGCTATTATGCTTTATGCTTATGCTCTCTTGAGATATGCCTATGATACCTAGATGAACATGCTACTATCTTATGTTTAGGCCCTCATATGCTATGTTTATGATTTTGCCCAAATGAGTATGACACTACTTTATGCTAGCATGAAATGTTAAATTTAGATGTTTGTTAAATGAATATATCACTACTCCATGATTTATGGATTTTGTGAGTAGGAAAGGATCTTACTAAGCTTATGTGCTTATAGTTTTTAATTTCCTTATACTGCAGAAAAGGGTAAAGAATGGCAAAACTAAAGGTAGCAGCAGAGAGGGCAAAGATGTGTGTGGCGGTGGCATGGTAGAAGAGATCTGTGTTTTGTGCTTCAAGACTTATATATGTTTTAAGCTTTTGCATGTGAAATATTTCTTTTCTTGCTACTTTTGATGATATTAACTTGAAATTGTTTGGATGGTTTATACTTAAGGTGAACTTATACTTGTTTCCATGAAATCATGAATTGTTAGTTATCATGAACTCTAGAGAACAAGATCCATGTTTAGTTTCCCTCTTAATTAGTACGCTTTATGCTTTAGCTAAACAAACATGTATCATGTTTCAAGTAATAGATAGTAAATGAATTTTATATGCATGAATGCTAGCATGTTCACATGGTTTGTTGTATGATTAAGTTTTGAATAAATAAATAAATTTTTCTTCCGCTGCAATGTTTGCATATGCATGTATGTATGTTCGCGTAGCACCGCCCTTGACCATCAGTAGGGGAAGGGCGGGCGTTACAGTTTTGCATGCTTTCTTAGGTAGATTTGTGTATTTTAAGGATATTTTGATTTATAGAAGAAATTTATAAGAGCATGTTACACATTTAAGGTCAGTTTTGAGTGTGTTAAAAGAAGAGAAGATTTTGGCTAATGTAGCCAACACCGACAACAATTAGCCAAGTGAGGAGTTTCCATAGTTTGGCCAGCTTCTATAGACATTTTGTCCGTGATTTTAGCAATATTGCAGCTTCTCTTACTAAAGTCATCAAGAAAAATGAGTCATTCAAGTGGAGAGAGGCGCAAGAGAAGGCATTCAACATTTTGAAAGAAAAGTTAAGTTTTGCTCCTTTACTAATCCTACCAGATTTTTATAAAACCTTTGAAATCAAATGTGATGCTTCTTGTGTTGGTATTGGTCTGTGCTTATGCAGGAGATGAGACTCGTTGCTAATTCAATGAGAAGTTGAGTGGAGCTACTCTCAACTATCTCACATATGACAAGAAGATGTACACATTGGTGAGAGCATTGGAGACATGACAACATTACCTATGGCCGAAAGAATTCATGATTCACACATATCATCAATCTCTAAAGCATTTGAAAAACCAACATAAGCTGAACCGACGTCATACTAAATGGATAGATGTTCGCTCTCCACAAGTGTACGGAAATGTCGCAAGTAATATAAAAGATTATCGTATCCACAGGGACTGGAATAAGCACTAGAAATGTCTCGATGCGAATTAGTCAAACAACTATCCAATTGTTTCAAAAGCAAAGTAAGGTAAACAAATCTAATCTTAAAGATCAACAAACAAGAGTTTAGTGTTTTGGGTTATGATAAAGGGAGATTCTAGGAGTTTCGGTTTCTTTGTAGGATTTCTCGAATGTAAATGGTTCACCAATTCTTATCCCTCAATTGCCAAACATGCAGAAAGTTGCCGGTTCTCTCTTGCAATAGACAACCGGCTAAGGACTGAGAAATGTATCTAAATAGGATTAATTAGACATGAACCTATGTTGTCCTTACACAGAAGTGCACCTATTACTATGCCTTCCTCGGATATCAACGTAGAAGCCCACGACTTATCAATCTATCAAGATACAAGAAACTAATCACAAAATCCATCCTACTCTCTTGAATATTCCTATTTCCTCTTCAAGATTGTCTCTCAAACGTCCTTACACGGGCTTGCACCTGTCACGTGGATCCCTCGGATGATCAAGTGAGAGTTTATCTTTACAAAGTCCATAAGAAATTCAAACAATTAATCAAGAATGAGAATTAAGCACGAATCATCTTTAATCGTTCAAGATCTAATTGATACAAGCAAGATAATGTCATTAAAACAAGAGAATGGCAAATCCATAAGAGATTACATCAATCCATCATACAAATACTCCCTTCATCCTAGAATACAAGATCTACTCCATGAATCGAGGAAGAAAACCCGAAGAAATAGAGAATACAAGCATTCCTTAAATCCCCGATCCAAGAAACCAAGAAAAGGGGGAAAGAGAAAACTTATCTACGAAGAAACTTCGTCTTCGGATCCAATCCTCGCTCCGGAGCCGGAATCGCCAAGAACTCCCCTTGAATCGCCCAGAAATCCTCCCAAGAATGGGAGGAAACCACCAAATCTTGCCTTCTCCCAAAGGGGGAGAGATCCCCTTTCAATTCATGAAGGAGGGTTTAAATAGAGGAGGGAATCGGGCGCCACACGGCCCCGTGACACGGCCGTGTGAGATTCACATGGCCATGTCCAGTTCCATCTCTGCCAAAACTGCACGGTCGTGTGGTTCACACGGCCACAGCCTGCTTAGTCTCTGGAAATGCTAAACGGCCGTGTGGTGCACACGGCCACAGCCTGCTTAGTCTCTGGAAATGCTACACGGCCGTGTGGTGCACACGGCCACAGCCTGCTTAGTCTCTGGAAACCTCACACGGCCGTGTAGATCCACACGGCCATGTAAGGCTTCTGCCCTGGTTGGCTTCAAATCTTGACACGGCCGTGTGAAGTTCACACGGCCATGTCATTCTCCACTTCTGTTGGTGCCAAACTCCACACGGCCCGAGCTCCATACCAGTGCAGGGCCGTGTGCTTTCTCCCTTTGTTTCCTCCAATGCTTGCCCAAGGATGTAGATTCTTCACCAAATTGACTCCTGTGTACAGAAAATGCACAAAAAGTAGATCTCCGAACCAAAAGAGTAAATATGCTAAAAGGAAAGCTGGAAGTATAAAAATGCATAGATCAAGCATGCTCAAAGTATGTAAATGTGCGTAAAAACATGCATAAAAGAGTATATAATCTACGCACATCAATAGAATTCATTGAGACATTTCCTTATGTGATCAGATACGAGCAAGGAAAAGAGAACGTGGTTGCTGATGCATTATCTCGAAGTATTCTCTACTTTCCACTTTAGATTAGTTGGATTTAAATATATCAAGGATTTATATACTAATGATGCTGATTTTTCTGATGTGTTCAAAGCATGCAACAAGGTTGCATTTGGCAAGTTCTGTAGGCATGATGGGTTTTTATTTCGTGAAAATAGATTGTGTGTGCCCATGTGTTCGTTTTGTGAATTGTTTACTAGGGAAACCCATGATGGTGGCTTGATGGGTCATTTTGGCATTACTAATGTTAGAGTGTATACTAAAAGTATAGCTTTCTGTATAAACATATAAGAATCACATTGGTCAAATGCCTACATTTATGCTAAGTGTAGTTGTTCATTTAATTTATATTGAAGATAATATGGTGTGAGGAGACACACAGAAGTTCATGTTATCAGTTCCTTATAAATTATAAACAGTTGTTCACAACTAAAATGGAATGGGACAAACCATTGGAGTGGTTATAGTGTAATTAGGTATTAATTTATCTTGACTAATAAATTATACTAATACACTATGAGTGTATTGAGCAGGATCATTTGAGGTAGTATCTTTTTATACTGACTATATAAAAGAACAATACCTCTGTTATTATGGAAGTGTGTGCTCTTAATCATAATATAATAACAAGCACGTATACTTAATAGTTATTTCTTTGATTTATTAAAGGGTGCGATTTAGCTCGTTAAATCAATAGGCCCGATAAGTTTGGAAATGATATTTTTATATGGTGTGTTGTTGATTATATAATGAAACTGTGTCCTAGTAATATAGGTTGATGATGTCCCCTTGAGAAGCTCATAAGGATTGTTATGTAAACCCTACAGGTGGACCTAGTCCTGCATGACAATAAAGTTTAGTGGTACTACTCTTGGAGCTAGATATTAATTAAGTAAGTTGTCAGTTACTCATTTAATTAGAGGGCATTCTATATCTTAAACGCAGGGAGACTAACACACTCATGATAAGAAGAAGCCCATATAGTAATATGGGATTGGTGCAGTAGTTCAATAATAACTCTTTAGTAGTATGAGTTATTATTGATGAACTCGAGTTGGGTGTTCAGGACGAACACGAGAAGCTCAAGTTCATCGGGAGACCAAAAATAATTCCTCCTCTCGGTCCCTATTATAGTCTCTTAATTATAAAGTCTTATACCCACCTAAACTCAACTTCTTACCCACCTTAAGGTGGTCGGCCAAACCTAGCTTGGAGCCCAAGCTAGGGCCGGCCAAACCAAGGCTAGATGGGTTCAAGAGTTGGTCGGCCCTAGCTTGGAGTCCAAGTAGGGTGGCCGGCCATATTAGATTAAAAAGAGTTTTATTTTTTAAAATCTTTTCTTATGTGGAAGTCATGGTTTTAAAAGAAAGTTTAAAATTCAAGTCTTTCATTTTATAGCTTTCTACAAAAGATTAAGAGAAAGATTTGATATCTTTCCTTATTTGTAGTTAAAAGGAAGATTTTAATTTTTGATAAAACTTTCCTTTTTGTAACCATCTTCATGGTTTTAAAAGAGAGTTTAAAATAATAAATCTTTCTTTTTATAGCTTTCTACAAAAGATTAAGAGAAAGATTTGATATCTTTCCTTATTTGTAGTTAAAAGGAATATTTTAATTTTTGATAAAACTTTCCTTTTTGTAACCATCTTCATGGTTTTAAAAGAGAGTTTTAAAATTATAAATCTTTCCTTTTATAGCTTTCTACAAAAGATTAAAAGAAAGATTTGATATCTTTCCTTATTTGTAGTTGAAAAGGAAGATTTTAATTTTGGAGAAAACTTTCCTTGTAACCATCCACATATTTTAAAAGAGAAATTTTAATTTATAAAAGTTTCCTTTTATAACCAACCATGAAGGGAATTTAAAAGAAAAATTTTTATTTTAAAAATTTCCGGAAACAAATAAGGAAATTTTAATTTTGTGTTCAAAACTTTCCTTGTTTGGAGCATAATGAGGTGGCCAGCCATAGCAAGATTAAAAGGAAATTTTAATTAAAGTTTCTTTTATTAGCAAGGAAAATAAGGAACTTTTAATTAAAACTTTCATTATTTGCCAAGACCAAGGAATATAAAAGAGAGGGTAGAGGTGCCTCACCTTAGAACAATATATCTATTATTCCTCTCTTCTCTTCCTTGGTGGTCGCTAGCCCTCATCCTTTCTCCTTCTCCTATTCTTCCTCCTTGGTGGCCGGCAGCATCTCATCTCAAGGAGCTTGGTGGTGGCCGGATCTTGCTAGAGGAAGAAGGATTGATAGGAGGAATTATTTCTTAGCATCCCTTGGAGCTTGGTTGGTGGCCGAAAGTTCTTCATCTCTTGGAGATTGTTGGTGGCCGAAACTTGCTTGAAGAAGAAGGAGGCTTGGGTGGATTCTCATCTTGGTAGATCATCGTCCACACAACGCCCAAGATAAGAAGAGGAATACAATAGAAGATCGTGAGGTCTATAAGCTACAAAGAAAGGTATAATTAGTTGTCTTATTCCGCATCATACTAGTTTTCTTTGTATGGATTTTGAAATACCAAACACAAGAGGCTAACGTTTCTAGGTTTCGGATTTATGATTCGAATTTGTGTCTCTTTTGTTTTTCAATCTTGTGATTCGAGTGTTCTTATTGGTTAAACCTAGGGTTACTATAAGGAGATTAAATATTGAATTTCGTTGAAAGGCTTTATCTAGGAAGTGGTGGATGCTCCCATAACCAAGAAGGCCTAGTGCCTCACCATGTTTCACCTGGATGCTGATCTCTTAAATAAATATTTAATCAAATTTGTAACATAGGTGGATTTAGATCAATAATGTTAAACATCATTTGCGATCCAAGTCTAAACCTCTAAGAACAGATAAATTAAATTTGGAGTCAATAATGTTAAGTTTTGTTTGTGATTCCAAATTTAATTTCTAAAGAATACAATAGGTTGTTAGGAAAGGTTCAGGACTTGTACAAAATTTTTATACAGGGGAACTGGTACGATATTCCGAGTAGCAACCAACAATTGGTATCAGAGCTAGGGTTTGGCTCTGTGTGTTTGGTTTTCAGTTTTATTATGCACATGTCATACATATTTTAGGCAGGATAATAGTAGGATGTGCAAATAGATTTAACTCTGTGGTTGCAGGCATCCTAGATCCAACTATTATGGCCCTAATATGATTGTGTGTGATTGGACCCTTGGACATGTCGAGGGCATTTTATGTGTGTGCATGATTGTATATATTAAATACAACAGGAGCTGTATTAGTTTTAGGATTTTATATTTTTTTGATCTAGATTACATGTACATTCCTTCATGGAATATAAGATCGATAAATGTAAAATTCTATTTTGTCGTGGATCGTATCCTTATGAGGCGTTGTGCTGTTTGAGGACCAGAGACGCAGCGGAAAAGGAAGCAAGATGGATGTAGCGACTGTACCCGATTGCGATGGCTAAAGATGGCAGCAGCTAGGGTTGGCAGCACACGGAGGACAATGATGGAAAAGGCCATAATAGTTGGAAAATTATTTTTCCATATTTATTGCTTTATTTGCTGTGATGTGTGTGTGCATGATAAAATCCTCATCTTTAAATAACTAAGTGGGAGAAAGATTAGTAAATAAATTCCACAGTCTCCATTACTGATTTGTAAGTGATGCAACAAACTTGTGTGTTGGCTCTGAGTGCCTCCCTCCACAACGGATGAGTTTGTTCGTAGATCACTAGATCAAACTTCCTTTATGGATGGTTATAGGAAATTATTAAGGAGCGTGTGATCTTCTCCAACTGAAGGGGCACAATCCTATTTAATGGACTAAGTATCAAGTAATGGTATACACTTAGGTGCATTTAATAGTATCCTCCCCAACGGAGTCACTGCTATTATTTATGAGACCAAAGAAAAATCATCTATTAATTTTATTTGTCATAAAGTTAGGATGACAAGATAATAAAATTAATCGGTAAAATCTCCTCTTACAAATGTTGAATTTGTATATGTCCACACTAACGTGGCATGCAAAATTCATGGTGTTTGAGGTGTTAGTAAATTTAAATGATATTGTTTTGAGGAATCAATATTATTTTAAATTTTAAAATTATGACCAAATATTTGATCGAAGACAAACCAACTATTAATTTTATTTGTCATAAAGATAGGTTAACAAGATAATAAAATTAATGGATAAAATCTCCTTTTTGAATTTGTATATGTCCACACTAACGTGGCATACAAAATTCATGGGGATTTGAGATGTTGGTCTTGACCAAATATTTTTGTGATTCTTAGGATTTCAAATGTTTTCCAATCCCCTAGCTATTATACTATAGAATAGATTTAGTAGTCCCAATTATAATGATTGGAAAACTTGGACACTAAGGTGGACTGTCCTCTTAGAACTGAGAATAATAAAAGTATATTTTATTCATTAGTTGTTGAAACATGTTTAGTGGTGTTATCTACCAGTACCTGGTGTGTAGATACGGGAGCCACTGATCATGTCTGCAATTCATTGCAGGAGTTCCAGGAAATCCGACAACTATATGAAGGAGAAATCACCGTCTACATGGGCACTGCTGTAAAAGTAGTAGTTGTTGCAGTGGGAGATGTTTATCCTCTGACAGGAATAAAACATGGATTTTGAGAAATTATCTTTACGTACCAAGTTTTAGAAAAAGCTTGATTTCAGTTTCTTTCAAAGAACTTGATATTCTCTCTATTTTGATAACAAAGTTGATATCAAGAAAAATAGGGAAGTTATCTGTTCTGGTACGTTGGTTGGCAATTTATAAATCCAAGAACTTCCACGATGCAACAAATGGAAATTAATAACACATCTTCTAACTCTAATAAGAGAAAGCAACCTTCGGAAATGAACCAATCATATCTTTGGCATCTAAGGCTAGGCCATATTAACTTGAGTAGGATTTAAAGGATAATAGCCGATGAACTTTTGGGTTCATTGGTGGTGGAAAACTTTCCAACCTACGAGTCTTACTTGGAAGGAAAAATGACCAAGAGGCTTTTTAAGACTAAGGGGTATAGAGCCAAAGATGTGTTGGGATTATTCTGATTTGTATGGACCTATGACTATCCAGGCAAGAGGTGGTTTCGAATATTTCTTCTCTTTTATAAACAACTATTCGAGATACGGGTACATTTACTTGATGTGCCGTAAGTCTGAGTGCTTTGATAAGTTCAAAGAGTACAAGGCTGATGTGGAAAAACGTCATGGTAAAAGTGTCAAGACACTACGGTGAGTTCATAGTGGCGAGTACCTCTTAGGAGAGTTCAGGAGTTACTTATCAGAAGTCGGGATTCAAGCCCAACTGACTGCACCTGGTACACCCCAACAGAATGGTGTGGTAGAATGAAGGAATAGGACTCTTATGGAAATAGTTAGATCAATGATGAGTTATTTAGAATTACCAAATTCGTTTTGAGGATATACTCTGGAAATGGAAGTGAACATAGTACTTTCTAAGTCAGAACCCTCTACTCCCATAGAATTATAGAATGGGCTCAAGCCTAGTCTGAAGCATATTCTGATTTGGGGTAGTCCAGCATGTATGCTGAAGGGAGACACTGAACAGGAGTTCACTTGTTTGTGGGTTATCCTAGAGAAACGAAAGGAGGTTTATAGTCCTAAAAATCAGAAGGTCATTGTTAGCACCAATGTCCGATTTTTAGAAGAGAACTATGTAATGAACCACAATCCCATAAGTAAATTTGTTCTTAAGGAAATAATAAAGGACACGTCTAATCTAGTACCAACAGTATAAGATGAGATACCACAAGAAACTGCAACACGTGTCACAAATGATACACAACTACAGACAGTACCTTGTTGCAGTGGGAGGGTTCTTAGGCAACCTAAAAGATTCATGGGAAAGTCGTCAGAATTGATCCCTAGTAAACATGAATCTAATCCCCGTACATATGACGAAGCACTCAAGATAAAGATGCAGCATCTTGGCAAAGAGCAATGAATTTAGAAAAAGAATCTATGTATTCTAACAAAGTCTGGGAGTTTGTAGAACCACTAAATGGTGTAAAAGTCATTGGGAGTAAATAGGTCTACAAAAGAAAAAGAGGGACAGACGAAAAGGTGGAAACCTTCAAAGCAAGGATTGTTGAAAAAGGGTATCAATTATTAGGAAACCTTTTCACTGATAGTCATGCTTAAGTCTATCCAGATTCTTTTATCTATTGCTACTCATATGGATTATGAGATTTAGCAAATTGATGTCAAGATAGCTTTCCTTAAATGAAAGTTTTGAAGAAAATATTCATATGAAGCAACCAGAGGGATTCATTGCAAAGGGCAAAGAGCATCTTGTATGTGCTCAATCGGTCTATGGACTAAAGCAAGCTTCTAAGTCTTGGAACATCCGGTTGTAATCCAGTCTTATGGATTTATTAAGTGTCCGGATGAGTCTTGTGTATACAAGAAGTGTGATGGAAACGTGGTGGTATTTCTTGTACTATACGTTGATGACATTTTTTATAGTTGGAAATAATATCAAAGTGTTGTCGGAAGTAAGGGTATGGTTGTCCAAACAATTCGATATGAAGGACTTGAGAGAATGTGCACATATTCTCGGGATAAAAGTAATAAGGGATCGCAAGAAAAGAATGTTGTGCTTATCCCAAGCTTCATATATCGATACGATCCTAGCTCATTTTAGCATGTAAGACTCCAAGAAAGGTTTTCTACCTTTTAGGCATGGAGTATCTTTATCTAAAGAGATGTCTCCGAAAAACATCAAAAGAGATAGAAGAAATGAAGGTAGTTCCTTATGCTATAGGAAGCCTAATGTATGCTATGTTATGCACGAGACCTGATATCTGTTTTGTCATGGGCATGGTTAGCAGATATCAAAGTAACCCAGAACCGGGACACTGAACTGTCGTAAAGCATATATTAAAGTGTCTTAGAGGAACTAGAGATTATATCCTAGTTTACAAGGCAGATGATTTACTCCCTATGGGATACACGGATTTTGACTTCCAATCAAATAGGGACAATAGTAAGTCAACCTCAGGGTTTTGTGTTTACTTTAGGAGGTGAAGCCATAACAATGGAGGAGTGTTAAGCATAGATGCTTTCTGGACTCCACCATGGAAGTTGAGTATGTGGCAACCTCTGAGGGAGCCATAGAAGTTGAATGGCTCAGAAACTTCATGATGGACTTAGATGTGATTCTTGCTTTGCCCAAAAATTATTACAATGTATTGTGATAATAAGTGGTGCAGTAGCAAACTCGAAGGAACCACGAGCCCATAAGGCATGTAAACACATAGAGCGCAAGTACCACCTAATACGAGACATTGTATAATGAGAAGAAGTTGTTGCCTCCTAGATTGCATCAGATGATAACCTGGGAGATCCTTTCACTAAGGCCCTTAAGGCAAGAGCTTTTGATGGGCATGTTGAAGGGTTGGGAATCAGATGTATGGCAGGGTATATGGAAGCATAGTCTTTTAGTATAAGTGGGAGATTGTTAGAGTGTATACTAAAAATCTAGCTTTTTGTATAAATATATAAGAATCACATTGGTCAAATGTCTACATTTATGCTAAGTGTAGTTGTCCATTTAATTTATATTGAAGATAACATGGTGTGAGGAGACACACAGAAGTTCATGTTATCAGTTCCTTATAAATTATAAACAGTTGTTCACAACCAAAATAGAATGGGGCAAACCATTGGAGTGGTTATAATGTAATTAGGTATTAGTTTATCTTGACTAATAAATTACACTAGTACACTATGAGTGTATTGAGAAAGACCATTTGAGGTAGTATCTTTTTATACTAACTATATAAAAGAATAATACCTCTGTTATTATGGAAGTATGTTCTCTTAATCAAGATATAATAACAAACACATATACTTAATAGTTATTTCTTTGATTTATCAAAGGGTGTGATTTAGCTCGTTAAATCAATAGACCCGATAAGTTAGGAAATAATATTATTTATATGGTGTGTTGTTGATTATAGAATGAAACTGTGTCATAGTAATCTAGGTTGATGATGTCCCCTTGAGGAGCTCATAAGGATTGTCATGTAAACCCTGCAGGTGGACCTAGTCCGACATGACAATGAAGTTGAGTGGTACTACTCTTTGAGCTAGATATTAATTAAGTAAGTTGTCAGTAACTTATTTAATTAATGGACATTCTATATCTTAAACACAGGGAGACTAACACACTCATGATAAGAAGGAGCCCGTATAGTAATATGGGATTGGTGCGGTAGTTCAATAATAACTCTTTAGTGGTATGAGTTATTATTGATTAACTCAAGTTGGGTGTTCGGGGCAAGCACTGGAAGCTCAAGTTCTTCGGGAGACCAAAACCAATTCCTCCTCTCGGTCCCTATTGTAGTCTCTTAATTATAAAGTCTTATACCCACCTAAACTCAACTTCTTACCCACCTTAAGGTGGTCGGCCAAACCTAGCTTGGAGCCCAAGTTAGGGCCGGCCAAACTAAGGCTAGATGGGTTCAGGTGGTGGCCAGCCCTAGCTTGGAGTCCAAGTCGGGTGGCCGGCCATATTAGATTAAAAGTAGTTTTATTTTTTAAAATCTTTTCTTATGTGGAAGCCATGGTTTTAAAAGAAAGTTTAAAATTCAAGTCTTTCCTTTTATAGCTTTCTACAAAAGATTAAGAGAAAGATTTGATATCTTTCCTTATTTGTAGTTAAAAGGAAGATTTTAATTTTTGATAAAACTTTCCTTTTTGTAACCATCTTCATGGTTTTAAAAGAGAGTTTTAAAATTATAAATCTTTCCTTTTATAGCTTTCCACAAAAGATTAAGAGAAATGTTCGATATCTTTCCTTATTTGTAGTTAAAAGAAAAGATTTTAATTTTTGATAAAATTTTCCTTTTTGTAACCATCCTCATGGTTTTAAAAGAGAGTTTTAAAATTATAAATCTTTCCTTTTATAGCTTTCTACAAAAGATTAAAAGAAAGATTTGATATCTTTCCTTATTTGTAGTTGAAAAGGAAGATTTTAATTTTGGAGAAAACTTTCCTTGTAACCATCCACATATTTTAAAAGAGATATTTTAATTTATAAAAGTTTCCTTTTATAACCAACCATGAAGGGAATTTAAAAGAGAAATTTTTATTTTAAAAATTTCTAGAAACAAATAAGGAAGTTTTAATTTTGTGTTCAAAACTTTCCTTGTTTGGAGCATAATGAGGTGGTCGGCCATAGCAAGATTAAAAGGAAATTTTAATTAAATTTTCTTTTATTGGCAAGGAAAATAAGGAAGTTTTAATTAAAACTTTCCTTATTTGCCAAGACCAAGGAATATAAAAAAGAGGGTAGAGGTGTCTTACCTTAGAACAATGTATCTATTATTCCTCTCTTCTCTTCCTTGGTGGTGGCCGGCCCTCATCCTTTCTCCTTCTCCTATTCTTCTTCCTTGGTGGCCGGCAGCATCTCATCTCAAGGAGCTTGGTGGTGGCCAGATCTTGCTAGAGAAAGAAGTTGAGATAGGAGGCATTGTTTCTTAGCATCCCTTGGAGCTTGGTTGGTGGCCGAAAGTTCTTCATTTCTTAGAGATTGTTGGTGGCTGAAACTTGCTTGGAGAAGGAGGCTTGGGTGGATTCTTGTCTTGGTAGATCATCGCCCACATGACGTCCAAGATAAGAACAAGAATACAATAGAAGATCGTGAGGTCTATAAGCTACAAAGAAAGGTATAACTAGTTGTCTTATTCCGCATCATACTAGTTTTCTTTGTATGGATTTTGAAATACCAAACACAAGAGGCTAACGTTTCTAGGTTTCGGATTTATGATTCGAATTTGTGTCTCTTTTGTTTTTCGATCTTGTGATTCGATTGTTCTTATTGGGTAAACCTAGGGTTACTATAAGGAGATTAAATATTGAATTTCGTTGAAAGGCTTTGTCTAGGAAGTGGTGGATGCTCTCATAACCAAGAAGGCCTAGTGCCTCACCATGTTTAACCTGGAAGCCGATCTCTGAAATAAATATTTAATCAAATTTGTAACATAGGTGGATTTAGATCAATAATGTTAAACATCATTTGTGATCCAAGTCTAAACCTCTAAGAATAGATAAATTGAATTTGGAGTCAATAATGTTAAGTTCTGTTTGTGATTCCAAATTTAATTTTTAAAGAACACAATAGGTTGTTAGGAAAGGTTCGAGACTTATACAAAATTTTTGTACAGGGGAACCGGTACGATATTCCGAGAAGCGACCAACAACTAAGACTTTAGGGGTTTTATAGGATCATTTCTTTTGGCCTCATATGAAACGTGACATGGAGAGAATTTGTGGGAAGTGCATCACTTGCAAACAAGCTAAATCTAAATTAAAACCTCATGACTTGTATACTCCTTTTCCTATACTTAGTGAACCTTGGATTGATATTTCAGTGGACTTTATTTTGGGATTACCCCAGACCAAGAGGGGGACAGATTAAATTTTTGTCGTAGTAGATAGGTTTTCCAAAATAGCACATTTCCTTCCATGTCATAAAATCGATGATGAATCGCATAGCTGAATTGTTCTTTAAAGAGGTTATTAGATTGCATGACATGCCTAGGACCATTGTATCTAATAGAGATGCAAAGGTTTTGAGTTATTTTTAGAAGACTTTGTGGGGGAAATTAGGAACTAAATTATTATTCTCTACTACTTGTCACCTCCAAACTGATGGGAAAACTAAAGTGGTCAATCAGACTTTGTCCTTTTTACTCCATATGATCATTAACAAGAATTTGAGAATATGGGAAGATTATCTATCTCATGTTAAATTTGCTTACAATAGAAGCATACATTCTGTGACTCAATTTTCTCTATCTGAAATTGTTTATGGTTTCAATCCCTTGTCACCATTAGATTTGATTCCTTTGGCTGTAAATGAGCATATAAACTTAGATGGCAAGCAGAAGGCTGAATTCATAAAGAAGATTCATGAACTAGCATGACTGAATATTGAGAAAATGACCTACCAATATATGCAACAAGCTAACAAGGGGAGCAAGAAAATTGTGTTTGAACCGGAAGAATGAGTTTAGTTACACCTCTAAAAGGAGCGATTTCTAGACAAACATCATTCTAAACTTCTACCTCAAGGGGATGACCCATTTCAAGTATTGGAACACATTAATGATAATGTCTACAAACTTAAACTACCAGGTGAGTATGGTGTACATTCTACTTTTAATATTGCTTATTTGTCCCCGTTTGATGCAGGTAATGATTTGAGGGCAAATCCTTTTCAAGAAAGAGAAGAATGATGTATGCTCAAGGGCTAAAGCTACGAGAGATCATTTGTCACTTATGGAATGCCCAATTATAAGACTTCGGGAAAAGCGTTTCAAGGAAGCGCTAAATGAGTTATTCAAATAACATTGGGCTGACTATAAGCAAGGGGAGACCAAGATAATCCCAACTTCTAGTCATGGCCTAATCCACATAATCGGGTGTATCTATCCATGAATTAGTTGTGCATAACAGAAGAATGCTAATAAGCATAGGAACTCATTCATGCTTGAATACTTAAGTATTTTAGATTGCTTACATGAGGCATGCGACATTGGGACTCTAATTGTGCATGCATTTATTTTATTTTGGGTTCGTAGATAGCTTTCATGAGGCATAAAACATTGGGACTCTAATTATTCATGCCTTTATTTTGTTTTGAGTTCCTAGATTGCTTGCATGAGGCATGCGACATTGGAACTCTAATTGTGCATGCATTTATTTTGTACTCTTCCTTGTTCACTCCCATTATATAAGGGAGGGACATCTTAATATAAAGTAAGTTGGTTTTTGGTGAGATTTGTGTGCCCTCTTAGTTCTTGAAAGAACTTCTGAACTTATTGAGTTTACTCTCATGGCATTCAATCTATCGAAACTTATCACCCTTGGTTGACATTTTCTTTTCCTTCGTAGGCTTAGTTCATGCCAGTTCTTGGTTAATGGTCAAGGCTCACACTCTTATCCTCTAGTTCCTAGAGTTCTATCCATCTTTGTATCAGGTTCTATCACATTTGTTGGTGGGGTTCGTATCATAGTAGATCATTGACAAAGGGCGAAGTGGTCCTACGAGTAGGCAATGGGTGCAAGAGTTGTTACTATCGCTGTAAAAACATATTCTTTATCTTTGCCCACTGGACTTGTTTTAGAACTAGAAGAGTGCTATTATGTGTCCGCCTTAACTAAGAACATTATCTCTGATTCTTATTTAGACAAGAGAGGATTCTCATTTATAATAAAGGACAAATGTTGTTTTATTTATTTCAATGAAATATTCTATTATAGTGCACATCTTATGAATGACCTCTATATTCTAGACTTTGAAAATTGAATTTATAACATAATACAAAATAGGTCAAATCTAATGATTCAAACTAAACTTATCTCTGGCATTGTCGCTTGGGTTACATAAATGAGAGTCACATATTCCAACTATATAAGGATGGGCTTTTGCACTCATTTTATTTTGAATCATATGAGGTATATGAATCTTGTCTTCAAGACAAGATGACTAAGACTCCTTTTAGTGGACATAATGAAAGAGTTAATGACTTATTAGGACTCATACATACTAATGTATATGACCCTTTTAAAATATCAACTGGAGGAGGCTATTAGTATTTCATTACTTTTACTAATGATATATGTCAGTACGGCTATGTGTATCTGGTGAGACATAATTCAGAATCCTTTGAAAAGTTCAAAGAATTTAAAAATTAAGTACAAAATCAACTTGGTAAGCATATTAAGATACTTCGATCAGATCAAGGTGGGGAATACCTTAGTCAAGAATCTCATGACCATCTCTTTGAGTGTGAGATCATATCTCAACTCACTCCACCTGGAATACCATAATGGAATGGTGTATCAGAAAGGAAAAAATCGAACTTTATTAGATATGGTATGATCGATGATGAGTCAAATAGAACTTCCTATTTCCTTCTGGGAGCATGCTCTATAGATGGCCACTTTTACACTTAATCACATCCCACCTAAGGTCGTCATAAAAACACCATATACAATATGGACTGGGAAGAGTCCCAAGATGTCTTTCATGAAGATTTGGGGATGTGAGGCTTACATTTCACGGCAAGTTTCAGATAAACTAGGACCCAAATCGAGCAAGTGCTACTTTGTAGGATATCCCAAGAAAATAAAGGAATATTACTTCTATAATCCCACATAAGGCAAAGTGTTTGTTACCAAAACTGGTGTCTTTCTAGAAAGGGAATTTATTTTTAGAATAACTAGTGGAAGCAAAGTTGATCTTGAAGAAATTCAAGATACACAAACTAGCATCGACTCCTTGATGGAAAATGAACAGGTGCTACAAGAGGTTGTGGATCATGATTTTATTACAACGCAAGAAGTTGTGGAGTAACAACTATTACTAACGACGAAGTCGTGCCCTTCGCTTGTCCTCAAGCAAAACCCACAATCTAGATTTATGTGTGTAGATGATATGTAATAATCTCTAATGAATCAATATAAACTTATCATATAGTTTCATTGATGAGCATGATATAAAAATTATTTGAGTGTGACCTAAGTAGAAGTTCTCCATGATCAGTGAATAAGTAGCTTAACTTTCTCAAGTGTCAATCTCTAAGCCTAGTCAATTTTTCATTTAACCGTGTTCCTCATACTTCCCGTGATAGGCACTTACCTGCCACACGCAAGGTTCATCCCCCACAAAAATGCTATGCATCGTCTACACAATGTCTCAAAGGAATACTCAGTATCAAGAGAAACATAGCATTTATTTCCCTAGTAACCTAACTCGGTCTCAAAAGGGTGAATTGCTAGTTTCTACTCACGATAACTATTTTTTTATCCCTTATTTTTTTTTCTTCTTTCTTTGAATGTTTGCAAAGTATCAAACTTGAACAAACCTTCATGTTTTTTTTTTTGAGATTTATTTTTTCAAATGAGCTTACATGATCTAAGTTTATCCAGTAACTAAAATGTAGTTAAGAATCACCATAGAAGCAAGAGTACTAGTCCGGTTCTATGAATCATGACTATTTTTAAAAATATCTACCATCAAAGTCAAGTATAACGTGAAGAGATCCTAAAACTATGCCAACATTCAAATTCTTCTAGTAATAACAATGCACACTTCATACTACTATGGATAGGAAAACATAGATCAATAGATAAACTAGCATACCAAATCACACAACATAAATATCTAGATGAAACGTGCAAGCATTTTACTAAGAGGAACAAACAACAATGACATGATGAGCGATGCAACTAGCAAAAATTTCAAAAAGAAATTAGCAAACACTAAGAAGTATGGGAATAACTAAACTAAACTAAACTTAAACATCCCCCCAGACTTAAACTTTTCATCGTTCCAATGAAAACTAGAAATGTAATGTGGAGGAGATTTATGAAGTTTAGAAAAGTTACCAAGTGGTGAGATCCAGATGATTGACACATTCATGTGCTTGAAGATACTCCTCTAACTGATGCTCACATTCCTCCACAACTTTGAAATCTACCAAAAGAAATAGACAAGAAAAATTAAGTGGAGGGATTAGAGTTATTATGAACGAAGTAAAGAAACTAGAAAGAAACTAAAACTAAAATAAAAGCAAGATTGAACTTGGGTTGCCTCCCAAGAAGTGCTTGTTTAAGGTTATTAGCTCGACCCCTTATTAGGCTCATCGATATCGCGATCTTGTCGGAGTGAGAAACTTCCGGACTTTTCTTCCAATGGCCCATGTTATTATGAAGAGAGTTGTCATTATAAGAACAATGTAGTGTATCACCACTCTCTTCATCTTCGTCTCCTTAAAAGTCCTTTCCGGCGGTCAAAGACGGCTCAGATTGAGCTTCCAATTATCGACCTCATGAAAACTTGCACACCAAAAAGGAAAACATACCTCCCACATACATGTTAAATAAGTAAGAAGTAGAACCATATCAAGTTTAGTTAAGCAGTTATACGAAATGGAATCGCATCCAACAAAATCAATCATAGGTACCTCCATAAAATTTTCTAAAAGATCACTAAGAATACTAACCTTGTAGTGCTGAGAAGTACCTAAAAGTTCTAAACAAATGGATGTGACCTCTTCAGAATGTTGTAGTGGTTCTAGCTCTGGTTCGAGTGGTGGTGCCTCTAAAAGTAGTGATTCTTGAAGCTTTGCTTCCATTGCACAAGTCTCTACACATTTATCATCAACCAATTCCATTCTTACAAATTCCATAGTATTAATCGGTTGTGTAATCAATGGAGGTGATTCTTGGGACGTTTCCTCCATAGTACATGCCCCTACACTTTTATCCACCACATCATCATAAAAAATAGTCAAAAGTCACTAATATCAATATTATCGATAGAAGGAACAACCTTATTAGAAATTTGTTTCAATAACCATAGAAATAGGATCTCCCGTTGCACCATTATCTCTTCAGAATCTTGTGTTGTGGTCTTCATCCGACTAGGGGTAGGAATTTTTGAGTTTTGGGAGTCCTCCTAGAGAGTCGGCTCATCTAATTGTGAATGATGTGGTCTATCTAATGATGAATCATCCTGAAACTTTGACGAACTGTGATTTACTTGGGAAGTATGCTCAACATTTTGTATGCAGTTATAGTCTAAATTTTAATGATCCATCCAAAATTTATTGTAATATTGAGGTGGATCAAAGATCTACTGCTGGGATAGTGACTGCTCACTTTGCTATGGAATTAGCTGGGGTTGAAGGTTCTGAATTTGATAATCTCCCCAATTATATCCATAAGTATCAGGAACTTGCTCATATGTATCTTGGTGTTAAGGTTGAACCAAAAACTGAAGTTCCAGAGTATTAGCAGATTTTTGGAAGAAGTGACAAATAGCAGCTAGATGAGATGTGCTACCACACACTCCACAAAGGAAATCAAATTGGTGATCTTCTTATTCATAATTTTCATCAATGGGACTTTCTCTTATGCTCAAGGGTGTGAAAAATTCTCTCAAAGTTCTACTTGACATGTTAGTGCTCAAGATATCTAAAAAAAATTATAAGAAAAACTAAAAATGCAGAATTAAAGACAAGAAATAAAATACATAATGAAAACAAGAAAGAAAATGCAAAAAAGAAAAAGAAAAATATCTAGAGTAACTCATATGCTAATCAACTAATGTTAATCGAAAACTGTCCCCAACAATGACGCCAAAAATTTATTATGCAACCGCAAGTACATGACTTCGTCGTCAGTAATAAAAGATTATCAAACCCATAGGGACTGTTGATTAAGTACTAGTCAACTTCGCACAACAAATTATCTAGATAATCAAAAGTTGCTAGCAAACACTTAAGAGAAAGAAAAGAGAAATGAGTGAGAGAGAAAAGAGCGTAAGTGAATGAAGGGAAATAGATACTAGGATTTAGGTTTCGTTGCGATGCTAGTTAATGCCCCTATGCATTGTTCATCTACCTAACTCCATACTTACACTCATGTAGGAATTCTAACTAAAGTCCGGTACTATCGCACGAAGATCGCACCGAAGAGTTTACCCAAATTCTATCGTCATTAAGTAGAAGAGGTAATTTAGGAAGTCCGAATAGGGAACATCCTTCTATCACCAGGGCCCACGGTCCATGTTCCTAGATTATATAGATCAATTCCTAATGGTAGATTAATGCAATTAAGTAGAAGAGGTAATTTAGGAAGTCCGATTATAGGGAACATCCTTCTCACACAAGGGCCCACGATCCACGTTCCTGGATTACCCAAGTCACTTTCTAACATTAATTTGGGAGAACCCTTTAAACTCTAATTAGTTTTCTAGTAGAGAGTTGATCCCCGTTTCAAGAAATTGCCGTAGAAAGTAAGGTACACATTCTATCACAAGGTCCCATGATCTTACATTCCAAGGCTCTTCCTTTACATGGTGATCTAAACCCTACATCTACATGGATTTACTTCACACACATTTCGTTAAACGCATACAAGGCACAACACACATAGATGATGATATAAACACTTCATTGCATAGGAAAATATCCAAATACATAATTCATACATCACAACTACTTCCTACATCCTAGATCTAGATATCTACTCCATTACAAGGGAATTACAACCAAAGATGATAAGTAAAGCAAACCACGACTCAATACATGGAGATCGAGAGAAGAGAATGCTTATCTTTGAAGCGTAGCATCCTTGGAAGCACTCCCTTACTCCGGAGGAGGACGGATCGACGAAGATGAAGGAGATCTAGGGCCTCTCCAAAGGGGAGAACCCTTTCCCAAGGAATGGGGGTGAGCCCCAAGCCAAAGATAAGTGAAAAGGGGAGAAAACCCCCTTTTATAGAGCATGTCATGGGCACCACACAACCTGTGACACGGTGATAATCATGATTTTACTGTATTATTTTGATTCATACATGCATGGTTTGATGTTATGTTCATAGATAAAACTTATATTTGCATCACATTTCATGCATTGTCTTTATTCTTGGACTTAATTGTAAATTATCTTATTTTTGTGTTATTTGATGCTAATATTTGATTCTTATTTTGTAGGCATCAAGGGATCTTGGATTTGGATCTATTCGAACAGAATTTGTGCTCGAATCAGAGTTTAAACGAGAAGATCAAGCTGCGGAGCATTATGGACCGTTCATCAAATATTAGACATATCTGAACCATTCATTGAAGATCTGGTCCATCCGACCTAAGGGAGAGTAGATCCAGACCCTTGATCAAGACCAATACATTCGGATCAGATTTTAGGCGATCTTTCACCGTTGATTCAGCTCTGAAGCATCACAGCCATTCATTCAGATCTCATATCTGATTTAAACCGAGAGGCTAAAGCTACAGTAGCTTCCTCGTTAATCTCTTCCGCACAGTGTTCGCGTCGCGCGGCATCTTCGGCGATTTTCGACCCCATTTTCCATCTTCGATCATCTTCTCAGGCGACATCCTCAGTGCAGATCTTCAAGGCAACTGAATTTTGATCATCTGGAGCCATCGGCGGGTGTTCCCTCCAGCGGAATTCTACTTTTGGTGTTCCTCTGTTCTCCTCAGATTTAGCGACGTTCTTCCAATTTGTGGTATCCCTTTCCATCAGAAACACTTGGCGGCGTTCCTCCGGCGTTTCTGAGCTTCATCCGACGACAATCCGTAATCCACAACTCCCATCCAGATTCTGAGATCCAGATTTCCAACATTCCGGATTTTCAGCCATATCTTAGGTTTTGGGTTGTTTCCAGCTTTATTTTCCTATTTTGTATCAAATTTCTTGTATAAAAGTCTTGTAAACTCTTGAACTCCAATTTGCACAGCAAATTGTTGATTTCAATTTCTTCATATTCTAGACTTTGTATCAATTTATCACTATTTATTCCCAGAAGACTTCAATACTTCTTCATCTTGTCTCTTAAAATCCTTTTACAATGCATATCCATGAACTTTCCAGTTTCCAGCAGCTCTAACTCATCACAATTCTCTTCCCAAATTAGCACAGAAATGCCACATTACATGTGCTGTGTAATTCTACATTTTCCGAATTCTTAATCTCTGTCTATTTCTGTCATCTTAGCAAACATTCCTTTTTGTTTTCATTTGTTCCATTTTAGATCTGGAATTCCATTGCCTTGAATTCAGTATTACTCACAACTTGAAGTCCATCTCTGTCTTCTTCTATTCTTCTCATCATCCGGTATCATCCTTCACTGCTATCAAATTTCATTGCTCTTCATCTTTTCAATAAAATACAACTTGTAGAAGTTAATGATACCTGAATTCCATTTGTTGCTTCACGCTACAAAACTTCATGTACTTCTCCTTTTCCTGATTTCATTTCTGAATTTTTTTAATACTCCCATAGCTCTCAACTTTTACAGAATTTCCCAGTTCTGCATTTATCTCACAGAATTCTTAATTCCAGATTGGTACACTTGATATCAACATCTGATGTTACTACTTTCTCACTTCAAGTGCAACTTTAGAATCCAGCAATTTGATACTTTCAGAATTCTGTCCAGCAGGTTTGTAAAGAATGGAAAGGAAGTAAACCACAATTGCTCACTGTTTAAAGTACTCATTGCTGCCCTTTTCTTCAACTTTCCCAAGTAAATGATACTATGTTCAAGTACTTCATTGATGAAATAATTCAGCATATTCTTATTTTGCATATCCCATGAAAGATAAGCATACCATTTGTTTTCAGCATATTTTGCAGATACAGAACTGATGTAGAATGCACCTCCATATTCAACTCTGCACTTCAATTTCTGCAGATTTCCAAAGCTCTATAAAAATTGACCATAGCATCATTTTCTGGAATTCCAATCTGTTCACAATACTTCTTCTCACAATCAAATGTATCAATTATTGAAACAATGACACGCGGCCAACTTAATCCACTGAGCTTCCTCTATTCTTGCAGAATTCACTTTCTCCAACAAAACAAAAGAACTCAATCAAAGACTAAACACCTCCCCCACACTTAATCTTTTGTCCGTCCCGGTCAAAATAAAATCATCACATAATATCTAAGGTAACCACATCCAAAGAAATAAGACATGAGAAAAGAATAAAGATATGATGATTCATGACAAAAAAAAATAGCAAAGATAATTGTGGGCAATAGGATAATGGAGTAAACTTCATAAAGATGACTCAATACTATTTTAGTGGTATTAAACAGATTTAAAGCAAGTTCTAGAGTGAAATAAGCCACAAGTGCATCACTCAAATAGGCTCAAACCTCACTAGGTAAATAAGAGTTATCATATCATTCCATCAATCAAGAATCCATCACTTAGTATTAACCTCATGCAATCCTAGAGTTCATTCATGCCATAAAATCTCTAAACTCAATAATCAAATTTAACATTCCTTTTCAAACCCCTAAAAATGATACAAAGAATTATCAAAAGGAGGAAGTACCATTTATTGCTAAAATAAAGACTAGCAAACTTAAGGAAAGGGTAACGACAATGAACATAAAACCTAAAATCCGAAATAAAACCCATGTATGCATAAAAACTACTAATGAGACTAAAAATTTATTAATGAAAAAAAGAAAAGTCAAAATGAAACCGAAACTTTACCTAAAGAAATAAGAAGACTACTAGCACCCTAAAATTTATTCATTTTCAAATAAAAAGAGATAGAGTGAAACTCCCCTTTAACTCGGGTAGATAGCATCAATATGGTCCATTTCCTCCACCACCAAACCATTAACTCCTTCATGAAACTTCTTAAGCCTATGCCCATTCACTTTAAAAATCTGGCCAGTAGACATTTCCTGAATCTCAACCACTCCATAAGAGAAAACATTAGTAACACAAAAAGGCTCTTCCCATCTAGATCTCAACTTACCTTTTATCAATTTGAGACGAGATCGATATAGAAGTCCTTTGTCACCAATTTGGAATTCTTTCACCTCAATTTGTTTATCATGAAATCTTTTGGTCTTTTCTTTATAGATCCGTGAGTTCTCATAAGCTTCCAATCTAATCTCTTCAAGTTCTTGAAGTTGCAATTTCCTTTCTTCTCCAACCGTGCTGCAATCAAAGTTGCATGCTTTAACTGCCCAATACGCCCTATGCTTAATCTCCATGGGTAGATGACAAGCTTTTCCGTACACAATCTTGTATGGAGACATTCCTAAAGGGGTCTTGAAAGTAGTCATATAAGCCCACAGTGCATCATCAAGTCTTTTGCTCTAGTCCTTCCTATCCGGTCCCACAGTCTTTTCAAGAATTGTTTTTACTTCCCTGTTAGACATCTTTGCTTGCCCATTTGTTTGAGGATGATAAGATGTAGAAACTTTGTGTGTAACCCCATACTTATGTAGCAAAGCTTGCATGTGTCTGTTACAAAAATGAGACCCTTGATCACTTATGATCGCCCTAGGTACTCCAAACCTGCAAAATATGTGAGACCTGACAAAGCTAAGAACAACAGAAGAATCATCAGTCCGAGTGGGAATGGCCTCCACCCATTTGGAAACATAATCAACTACCAATAAAATATATGCAAATCCAAAAGAGACAGGAAATGGACCCATAAAGTCAATACCCCAAATATCAAAAATCTCACAAAATAATATGAATTGTTGAGGTATTTCATTTTTAAGTCCTATGGTCCCAGTTCGTTGACACCTATTACATGTTCTATAAAAAGCATAAGCATCACGAAAAAGGGTAGGTCAGTACAAACCACATTCTAATACTTTCCTAGCAGTTCATTGTGGTCCAAAATGTCCCCACACTCAAAAGAATGACAAAAAGTAAGTACAGACTAAAACTCATAATCAGGTATGCATCTCCTAATGATCTGATCACTATAAAATTTCTACAAATAAGGATCATCCCAAACATAGAATTTTGAATCACTTTTTAATTCATCTTTTTGAGCTTTTGAAAATTGTTTGGGATAAATATGTGCTACCAAGAAATTAACTAGATCTACATATCATGGTGACTCACCATGCAGCTGTAGAAGCTACATCCTTCTGAAGCCTCCTTCAATATGTCAAAAGCCTCTTTACACCTCTGATTAAAATGAAACATAACATCCTTCTGAAGCAACTGAGATAAGGGCAGAGCAATCTTACTGAAGTCCCTAATAAATCTCCTATAGAATCTTGCATAGCCAAGAAAAGCTTAAACATCCCGCACGCATGCGGGGTAAGATAAAGAAGATATAGCGCTAACTTTAGCAGGATCTACTTCAATGCCCTTCCTAGAGACTATATGACCTAAAACTATGTCATGTTCTACCATAAAGTGACACTTTTCAAAATTTAAAACCAAATCAGTGTCAATGCATCGACTCAAAACTCGAGACAAATTTTCCAAACATGCATCAAAAGATAAGCCATAGACAGAAAAGTCATCCATAAACACTTCCATGCATTGCTCTAATAAATCACCAAAAATACTCACCATGCATCACTGAAAAGTCCCTGGAGCATTGCACAGTCCGAATGGCATCTGACGATACGCGAATGTACCGAAAGGGTAAGTAAAGGTAGTCTTCTCCTGGTCATCTAGGTCGATACAAATCTGAAAATAACTAGTGTAACCATCGAGGAAGCAATAATGTGATTTACCTGTCAGTCTCTCCAACATTAGATCAATCAAAGGCAATGGATAATGATCCTTTCAACTTACTTGGTTTAGCTTCCTGCAGTCCACACAAACTCTCCAAGAATTCTTCACTCTCGTCGGCACCAATTCATTTTCTTCATTAGCTACCACTGTCACCCCTGATTTCTTCGGAACCACATGGATGGGACTTACCCATTTACTATCAGAAATCAAATAAATAATGTTTGCCTGTAAGAGTCTAGTCACCTCTTTCTTTACCACATCCAAGATCAAAGGGTTCAGTTGTCTCTGTGGCTGTCTCACCGGTTTCACATCCTCCTCCAAATAAATTCTGTGCATGCAAATAGAAGGACTGATCCTAGGAATATCTGCAGAGTCCATCCAATGGCCTTTCTATGCTGTCTCAGAATCTCTAACAATCTTTTATCCTGATCTGGTTTCAAATTCTAAGCTATAATGACAGCTAGCTACTGATTCTCTCCTAAATAAGCATATTTCAAATGTTGAGGCAATGGCTTTAACTCATCCTGCGTCTGATCAATAGTAGGTGATCCTAGGGGTAATGCTGCTGAGCACTCTCCTACACATACTTCTTCTTCTCTGAGCGATTCTAGGGGTAATGCTTCTCCTAAACAACCCCCTACGCATTCACCTGAACTAGCATTCACTCTCATATCTGAGATATCCTCCAACAATGAAGAAAATTCATTACCTTGATCAGCATCAGTAGTATCTGAATCTAAATTAATTTTCGAAGAAAATCCATGCCATCCAGCTCCTCTGAGATATCCAAGCTAAGTATAGAATGATCCTCTCTAGGATGCTTCATAGCCTCAAAAATGCTGAAACGAACCACTATATCTCCTATCTCCATGGAGAGAGTTCCTGCATGTACATCAATCTTTGTTCTCGTAGTCTTCAAGAATGGACATCCAAGAATAAGTGGAGACCTGTTTGCAAGCACACCACCCTCCATATCTAAGATATAAAAATTTGCAAGAAAAATTAACTCCCTCACTTTCACCAATACATCCTCTATCAAACCAACTGGGTGTGCTTGACTTCAATTAGCTAATTGAATCACTACACCTGTAGGTTGCAGAGGTCCAATTCTTAATGATTGAAAACTGATTTTGGCATCACATTTATAGAGGCTCCAAGATCTAACATTGCATCCTCAAAAATACAATCTCCTATAACACAAGGTACTGTGAAAACTCCTGGATCTTCACATTTCTGAGGAACTGGCTGAAGTAATGCTGAGACATTTTTCCCCATACTAATCAATTAATTTCCCTTCAATTTCTTCTTGTGCACACAAAGATCCTTGAGGAATTTGGCATATTTCTGAATTTGTTTGATCATGGTTAGCAAAGGCACATTCACTTCAACCTTGCTGAAAAACTTCACAAAATCTTGATATTCTCTAGCCTTTTCTTCCTCTATATATTTTCTTGGTTGTATACTTCTTCGAGGGAAAGGTAGAGGAATAGAAGGCTCAGCTACTTGCTGGTGAAGATTCTTGCTCAGATTCTGTGCTGAAGTTTAAGCTGAATGGTCAACTGCTGTTGAATTAAATTTCAAGCCGAAATCTGCTGTATCAGATTGAGTAAGTTCTAAAATTACAGGTTGAGTAAAATGTTGCTGATCAGCTCTAGTAGAACCATTGTGAAGTTGAATCTGCAGCTGGTCTGGGTAAGCTTTGCTGTGATCCAGCTGATAAATTCTGATTTGGTTCTAAAATTGTTTTACCACTTCGCAGAGTTAATGCACTTACATTTCCCTTAGGATTTGGATGAGATTGTGAAGGCAATTGCCTAGATCCTTGGTTTTGCATCTGATTAATGTTACTAGCCAGCTGCCCAATCTGTCTTTCAATGTTTTGCAGTGTTGTATCAGTCCTCTGCTAATGTTGCTATTGTTGTATCATTTGCTGCTGCTGTTGCAACATTTGCTACATCAAATCTTCTATTTTTGAGCGGCTAAAGTTGTTCTGAAATTTCATTGATCTCAGGCTTGCAGAAGATGCCATTGGCTGCTGAAATTGGTGCTGGTTTGCATTATTTGGCTGCTGAAAATTCTACACAGGTTGTTGAAACTGCTGAAATTAGTTTGTTGATTCTGTGGGTTCTGAAATGATGGCTGAGTAATCTGATTTTGTGGTGGCTATTGATAAAATGTGTTCTCATACCTCAAATTAGGGTGATCCTTCCATCCCAGATTGTAAGTTGAAGAATTGGGATCGTATTTATGTTGTTGATATTGAGGTCTTGAGATGGATGTAACAGATTCATCTTGATGTAGGTTAGGACAATAATCCGAAGAGTGATCTTGGCTTGAACAAATTCCACATACTTTTATCATTGGTAAAGGAAAATTTGAAACTTGACAAGAATTTTACAATGCCATTTGCTTCACGAGAGAGGTCAACTCTTGCAAATGGTTCCTAATTTCTTGTTGCTCAGTTGAGACCAAATGAGTTTCATTAACCACTCTAGTACCAAGAGCTCTACTCTCAAATTGCTGTAAATTTTCTGTCATATTTGAAATAAGTTCTCTTGCTTTATTTGGAGTCTTATTCACCAAAGCTCCTCCAGCTGCTGCATCTATCATACTCCTATCCATGGGAAGTAGACCCTCATAAAAATATTGAACAAGAAGTTGATCACTAATTTGATATTGTGGACAACTCGAGCACAGCTTCTTGAATCTCTCCCAATAATCATAAACAGTCTCTCCCACTACTTGCTGAATTCCACAAATGCTCTTCCTAATAGTTGCAGTCCTAGAAGCAGGGAAAAATTTCTCCAAAAATGCTCTCTCCATATAAATCCAACTTGTAATGGATCTAGCTGGAAGGTAGTATTGTTAGTAATTAGCCCTAAGAGCCAATCATGAGATGATTAGGCTTTTTTGATTAATCATTGAGTTAGACTCGAATGAACCCACTCATTGGATTAAGTGTAATCCGAATTAGACTCATTGAGTTAGACTCAAATAGATCCAATTGTTGGATTGAGTCCAATTGCATGGGAATCAATGGGTTAGACTCATTGGGTGAACTTAAGTTCACCAAGGAAGTTGAATGGTCAAAATTCAACTATTAGATTGAATGGTTGATTTTGAGCCATTGGATTAGAAGATGAAAGGGTGGAGACTCTTGGTATTCCATGGGATGGCTATAAATATCATTTAGATGATATTTTTCATAAGATTTTCATCACTTGAGAAGGTGAAAGGTCTCTTTGCTTCTTCTTCTTCCTCCTTTCCTTACTTGGCCGAACACACCCTTGAAGGTTGCTAGTACAACCTTGTGTGTTCTTCTCCATCTTGTTGAGTTTGTGAGACAAACGAAAGCAAGGCTTGTTCGTGTGGATACTGTAGAGGTGCGAACGCTTGATCGTGCTGTGATCCGAGCTGTCGGGAGATCGTGAGCATGCTTCAAAGGTATAACTCTATCATGTATTTAGTCTAACTTAGTATAAGATTATGTTTCCCTTCGCATGGATCTTCTGGAGGAAATAGGTTTTTCCGCTGCGCGTTTGCGTGTTTAGCAACCTATTCCCTTACAGTGATATCAGAGCCACTTGCGAAGGGATATGCTAAGTTATTAGAATTTTTATATATGATATAGAAATTGCATGATAGGGTTTTCTATGATTGGAAAATTGTGAGCTTTGGCCACACAAGACTCTCGGCCAAATTATGGGTCTCGGCCAGACTATGAGTCTTGGCTAGATTATGAGTTTCGGCCAAATCTTGAGTCATGACTGAAAGTTGGTGTGTGACCAACTCGGCCAAATCTTGACTCTTGACCGAAAGTTGGTGTGTGACCAACAAGGTCTCGGCTAGAGTTGTTTTGTTTGGAACAAAATGAAGTTGGTGTGTGACCAACAAGGTCTCGGCTATAGATGTTTTGTTTAGAACGAAACATAGTTGGTATTGTGGGTAGTTGGGTCTCGGGCATGGCAGCAACTTCTAAACGAGTATGCAAAATTAATTTTGCTTCAGGACGACGGGTGAAAAGGAAGGAAGGACAACAACGCACGGCAACCAAGGAAGCACTTGGAGAAGCTGCTTGGACCTAGGTTGACTTATCGCTCTTCTCATTGGCTTGAGAAGATCGTAGTTTATGGGGCCATAACCATGTCACGTTTAAACTTGTGTATATGTTGATATATGCCATGATGTATGTGATGCATGTGTGGATATCGTAATTAGGTCATTTACATATGCCTACCAGAGTTTGGTACTCATTACTACCTCGATCATCTGTAGTCAGGTTTGCCAAAGCAAAGTGGCTCGTTTTATCTTGGTAGAGTGCGACAGGACAATTGTGATGTCCGACTATTGACCTTTGGGTATGACTTAATTTTACCTCAATTGGATTGAGAACTTAAAGGCATATCCCATAAGATGTAAATCATATTATACTAGTCTTGGGCGATTAGCCAAAGCTAACTCAAGATGAATTATAATATGTATTTCATAAGATGGGAAAACGAACAAACAGTGTTGTTCATCTAAGGATATAAGAGTTACATAAGATGTAATTGGTGAACGTTGTCTACCTAAGTTATACAAATCTTGGGCGATTAGCCAAAACTAACTCAAGAAAAGTATAATATGGATTTTGTCCAATTGGTACACGTTGCCTACCTATTTATACAAGTCTTAGGCGATTAGCCAAAGCTAACTCAAGATGAGGTATAATGTGGATCTTGTCCCACTAGAATGTCTTTGCTTATGGGTATAGAACTAGTAGTGACTTGCTTCTATCAAGCTTTAGAATTTAGTGGGAGAATCATTTAATTAAAGGCCTAATTAAATGATAGATATATGATACTAAGACCTGCATTTCAATGTTGTAGATTTCCATGTCGTCAAGTACAACAAATACCCTCTCTTTGCGATCTATCCTTGATAAGGACAAGCTCAATGGAGCTAATTTCCTGGGCTGGTATAGAAACTTGAGAATAGTCCTCA
This sequence comes from Zingiber officinale, assembly GCF_018446385.1. Taxonomy (NCBI): domain Eukaryota; kingdom Viridiplantae; phylum Streptophyta; class Magnoliopsida; order Zingiberales; family Zingiberaceae; genus Zingiber; species Zingiber officinale. The sequence continues at coordinate 56,884,174 of NC_055986.1, forward strand.
AACATGAACAAAAACTGTAAGTTCTAGAGCAGCCTATTCCTGAAGCACCCCTTGCTAATGCCACTAGAGCTGATAGGGATGCTTACAAGAAGCATCAAGATGACGCAGTAGATGTGTCATGCCTCATGCTCGCCACCATGAACTCTAAGCTTCAAAAGCAACATGAGAACATGGATGCTTATGATATGTGTTGGTTGGTCCTAGGAAGATCGTACCGGTTCCACTGTACAAAAATTTTGTATAAGTGTCGAACCTTTCCTAAACAACCTATTGTGTTCTTTAGAAGTTAAATTAGGAATCGCAAACGGAACTTAACATTATTGATTCCAAATTTAACTTATCTGTTCTTGATGGTTTAAATTTGGATCGCAAGCGGAACTTAACATTATTGATCCAAATCCACCTATGTTATAAAGTTAATTAAATATTTATTTCTAAAATCGGCTCCCAGGTCAAACATGGCGAGGCACTAGGCCTTCTTGGGTATGGGATCATCCACCACTGCCTCGACAAAGTCTTTAATAGAAATTCAATATTTAATTTCCTAAAATAACATTAGGTTTAACCGAAAAGAATAATCGAATCACAAATCCGAAAAACAAAAAAAAACACAACTTCGAAACAAATCCGAAATTCTAGAATCATATGCCTCTTGTGTTTGGAATTCTAATAAAGAAGAACTAGTATGATGCGGAAAATAATTACTAGTTATACCTCTTCTTTATATGCTAATAACCTCGAGATCTTCTGCCGTATTCCTCGCCTCCTCTTGGACGTCGTGTGGGCGACGATCCTTCAAGATGAACACCACCCAAAGCTCCTCCTCCTTCTCTAGTATTCGGCCACCACCACCACCAAAAAACAAAAGAGAGCATGGGGAAAAGAAAGAAGAGAGGGGTCGACCATAATGAAGAGCCCCAACAAGAGAATAAGAATTGATAATACATGAAACCTCCCCTCCCCTTCTTTTATGTTACTTGCCCAAGGCAAATAAGGAAAAGATTTTTACAAAAATTAAAATCTTCTTCTTGTTTTTCCTTTTTTCCTTTTATTTTTCCTTTTCCTTTCTCTTGATTAATTCAATCATTGATTGGATCAATCATTGATTGGCTGGCCCCTTGCTTGGGCACCAAGAAAGGGTGGCCGGCCCCTTAAAAGGAAGAAAATAATTCTTGTAAAAATTTTATAAGCAAAGAAGGAAAACTCTTATAAAATTTTACAAACTCTCTTTTAATTTCCTAAAGAGGATGTTAAAAAAGGAAAGTTTAAAAATTAAAACCAAGTTTTAAAATTTAAAACTTCTCTTCTAAAATTTCCATTTTTAACATGGATACAAAAATAGAAAGTTTTAAATTTAAAACTCCCTTCCTTTTTTTTTCTAAAACCATGAGGATGGTTAAAAAGGAAAGTTTTTAAAACTTTTAAACTTTCTTTTAAACCATGTGGCCTAATTCAAATAAGGAAAGTTTTATAATTTTAAAATCTCTCTTTTAAAACTTGTAGTTTTCTACAAAGAGAAGATTTTTAAAAATTCAAAACACCCCTCCTTATTTAGATTATGGTGGTCGGCCCCTCATTGCTTGGGCACCAAGCAAAAGGCTGACCCTCTTTGAGGAGATAGTGGTCAGCCCTTGGCTTGGTCACCAAGCCTTGGGTCGGCCTCCTTCTTAGACACCAAGATGGGCTTTTATATGGATGGACTTGAGGCTTTAATGAGGCTATGGCAGGGACCTAGAGGAGAAATTAGTTTTGACCTTCCGACGAGCTTGAGTATCCCGTGTTCGCCCCGAATACACAACTTAAGTTCATCAATAATAACTTATTCCACTAGAGAGTTATTATTGCACTACCACACCAATCCCAAATTACATTATGGGCTCCTTCTTATCATGAGTGTGTTAGTCTCCCTGTGTTTAAGATATCGAATGTCCAATAATTTAATTGAGTTATTGACAACTCATTTTAATTAATGTGTTAGTCCAAGAGTAGTACCACTCAACCTTATTGTCATGTCGGACTAAGTCCACCTGCAGGGTTTAACATGACAATCCTTATGAGCTCCTCTTGGGGACATTCTCAACCTAGATTACTAAGACACAGTTGATGGTTGCTACTCGGAAAGCCTATAGGTTCCATTGTACAAAAATTTTGTACAAAGGTCTGAACCTTTTCCTAGCTACCATGTGTTCTTTTAAATTAAATTTTGGATCTCCTGCGGAACTTAACACGTTTGATCCAAAACTTAATCTATTTGTTCTTTTAGGTTTTGACTTGGATCTCCTGCGGAACTTAACACGTTCGACCCAAGTCTCCTTAAGTTATTAATTCCATTAAATATCAATTTCCATAAAAGGTTCCCAGTACTGACGTGGCGAGGCACATGGCCTTCTTGGATATGGGAGCAACCACCACCGACTAGACAAAACCTTTAATAGAAAGCTAATATTTAATTTCCTAAAATAACTTTAGGTTAACCAAAGAGAACAATCAAATCACAAGGAAAAGAAAGAAACAAAAGAACACAACTTCGAAAAACCATATTCGAAATACTAGAACGTAAGCCTCTTGTATTTGGTATTATTTCCATAAATAACTAGCATGATGCGGAAATAGAAATTACTAGTTATACCTTGTAGAAAAACCTCTTGATCTTCTACCGTATTCCTCTTCTAACCTCGGACGTTGTGTGGGCAACGATCTTCCAAGATGAGAAACCACCAACCACCTTCTTCTCCTCCAAGCAAGGTTCGGCCACAAAGGGAAACTTCACCAAGGAGGAAAAACAAAATACTAACCAAGCTCCAAGAGATGCTAGCTTTCTCTCCTTCTTCTTCTTCTTCTCCGAGTAGTATCCGGCCACCACAAGAACTCCAAGGGAGAGGGAGAGGTTCGGCCACCACAAGAGGAAGAGAAGGAGATGATGGCCGGCCACACCAAGGAGCAAAAGAGGGAGAGGAATAATAGATGTTGTATCTTGTGAAGGCACCCTCACCCCTTCTTTTATATTCCTTGGCCTAGGTAAATTAGGAAATTTAATTACAACAAATTTTCCTTAATTTCCTTGACATGATTTAATTGAGAAAAATAAAATAATATTTCCCCAATTAAACAATGATGGCCGGCCACATCAAGAGGAAACAAATTGGACAAGTTTTAATCAACAATTAAAACTTTCCTTATTTGTTTCGAAATTTAAAAAATAAAATTTCTCTTTAAAATCTCTTCATGGTTAATAAAAGGAAATATCTATAATTTTAATTTTATTAACATGTGAATAATTTTAAAGAGAAAATAAAAAACTCTCCAATCTACAAATAAGGAAAGAGATCTAATCTCTTTCTTTAATCTTTTGTAAAACTTTTACAAGAGAGATATTTTAATTTTAATTCTCTTTAAAATATATCTTCCACATAATAATAAAATCTAAAATTAAATTTCTTTTTATTTAATTATGGTCGGCCCTACTAGCTTGGGTTCAAGCTAGGGCCGGCCACCTTAAACCCAGGCCCTAGCTTGGTTCCCAAGCTAGCTTGGCCGGCCCCTTTAGGTGGGTATAAAAGGTGGGTATATGTGGGTATAGTACTCTATAAATAAGAGGCTATGATAGGGACCGAGAGGAGGAATTGGTTTTGGTCTCCCGATAAAATTAAGCATCGCCCCGAACACACAACTTAATTTTATCAATGATAATTCATTCCACTAGAGAACTATCATTGAACTACCGCACCAATCCCAAATTACATTTTGGGCTCCTTCTTATTATGAGTGTGTTAGTCTCCTGTGTTTAAGATATCGAATGTCCACTAATTAAGTGAGTTACGACAACTCATTTAATTAATATCTAAGTCCAAGAGTAGTACCACTCAACCTTATTATCATGTCGGACTAAGTCCACTGCGGGGTTTAACATGACAATCTTTATGAGCTCCTCTTGAGGACATTATCAACCTAGTATCACTAGGACACGGTTTCCTTCTATAATCAACAACACACACTATGAGTGATACCATTTCCCAATTTATCGGGTTTATTGATTCATCGAACTAAATCTCACCCATTGATAAATTAAAGAAATAAATATCAAACATATGTGCTTGTTATTATATTAGGATTAAGAGCACACACTTCCATAATAATCGAGGTCTTTGTTCCTTTATAAAGTCAGTATAAAAGAACGACCTCAAATGGTCCTACTCAATACACTCGAGTGTACTAGTGTAATTATATAGTCAAGATAAACTAATACCTAATTACACTACGACTTTCTAATGGTTTGTTCCTTTCCATTCGGTCGTGAGCTATTGTTTATAATTTATAAGGTACGATAACATCATCTTACGTATGTGACACCACATACTATGTTATCTACAATATAAATTAAATGAACAACTCTGAACAAATGTAGATAATTAGACCAAATGTGATTCTTTATTCATAATGAATGTTTACAAAGCTTAGGCTCTCAAGATACACTCCAACACATCTTCCCATACTAATGAATATCTTCTCACCATATGATTCTCATCCCTCAAGCTAGTCAAATTGCAAGGATTGGAAGTGAACTGACTGCAGGTTATCCGCTGATGCAATCTTGGCGATGACAACTTCTCCTCGCTTGACGATATCTCTTATCAAGTGGTACTTACGCTCTATATGTTTACTTGCCTTATGGGCTCGTGGTTCCTTCGAGTTTGCAACTGCACTGCTATTATCACAATAAATTGTGATGATTTTGGGCAAACCAGGAATCACATCTAAGTCCATTAGAAAGTTCTTGAGCCATACAGCTTCTTTGGCTGCCTCAGAGGCTGCCACATACTCAGCTTCCATGGTTGAGTCTGAAACGCATTTTTGCTTAACACTCCTCCATGAAATGGCTCCACCTCCTAAAGTAAACACATAGCATGATGTAGACTTACTATTATCCCTATCTGATTGGAAATCAATCCTGTAACCCACAGGGAGCAAATCATCTGCTTGGTAAACTAGCATATAATCCCTAGTCCTTCTCGGGTACTTTAATATATGCTTTACATAGTCCAATGTCCTTGTCCAGGTTACTCTGATGCTGACCATGCCTACGGCAAAACAGATATCGTGTCTCGTACATAGCATTGCATACATTAGGCTTCCTACAGCCGAAGCATAAGGAACTGCTTTCATGTCCTCTATCTCTTTTGATGTCTTTGGAGACATCTCTTTAGATAGAGCTACTCCATGTCTAAAAGGTAAGAAACCTTTCTTGGAGTCTTGCATGCTAAAACGAGCAAGGATTGTATCTATATATGAAGCTTGGGATAGACACAACATTCTTTTCTTGCGATCCCTTATAACTTTGATCCCAAGAATGTGTGCACATTCTCCTAAGTCCTTCATATCAAATTGTTTGGACAACCATACCCTTACGTCCGATAATACCTTGACATTGTTGTCGATTAACAAAATATCATCTACGTATAGTACAAGAAATACCACCACGTTTCCGTTACACTTCTTATATACACAAGACTCATCCGGACTTTGAATAAATCCATATGATTGGATTACTTCATTAAACCGGATGTTCCAAGACTTGAAGCTTGCTTCGGTCCATAAATGGACCGATTGAGCTTGCATACTAGATGCTCTTTGCCTTTTCAATAAATCCTTCTGGTTGCTTCATATGGATGTTCTCTTCAAGACTTCCATTAAGGAAAGCGTCTTGACATCCATTTGCCATAATCCATATGAGCAAGAATGGATAAGAGTATCCGGATAGACTTAAGCATGGCTACCGGTGAAAAGGTTTCCTCATAATCAATTCCCTCTTTCTGAGTGTACCCTTTTACAAGCCTAGCTTTGAAGGTTTCTACCTTCCGTCATCCTCTTTTCCTTTTGTAAATCCACTTGCATCCAACGGCTTTTACACCATCGGTGGTTCTACACTCAGACCTTATTAGAGTACATGGACTCTATTTCGAATTCATTGCCTTTTGCCATGATCTTGCATCTATATCTTGGAGTGCTTCGTCATATGGTCGGTGTTCACCGGGATCAAGTCCAAGACTCTCCCAAAAACATGAATCTATCAAGCTGCCTTACAACCCTCCCACTATGACGAAGCACTGTCTGTGGTTGTGTATCATGTGTGACACGTGTTGCAGTCTCTTGTGGTACTTCATCTTGTACTGTTGGTACTAAGGTAGACGTGTCCTCTCTAAGTTCTTCTAAAACAACTTTGCTACTGGGCTTGTGATCCATTATATAGTCTTCTTCTAAAAACTGGGCATTGGTGCTAACAATGACCTTCTGGTCTTTAGGACTATAAAATAAACCACCTTTCGTTCCTCTGGGATACCCCACAAACACGCGAACTTCTGTACGAGATTCTAACTTATCAGCATCTGGTTTCAGCACATGTGTTGGACTACCCCAAATCCGAATATGTCTTAGACTGGGCTTTCGCCCATTCCACAATTCTGTGGGAGTAGAAGAAACTGATTTAGAAGGTACTAAGTTCAGAATCTTTTTGTTTCCAGAGCATATCCCAAAACGAATTTGGTAATTCGAATAACTCATCATTGATCTAACCATCTCCATAAGAGTCCTATTCCTTCGCTCGCTACACCATTACGTTGGGGTGTTCGGTGCGGAACAATTGGGATTGAATCGGCCTCGATAAGTAATTCCTAAACTCTCCTAAGAGGTATTCGCCACCACGATCGACCGTAGTGTCTTGATACTTTTACCTAGTCGTTTCTCCACATCAGCCTTGTATTCTTTGAACTTATCAAAGCACTCGGACTTGCGGCGCATTAGGTAAATGTATCCATATCTTGAATAATCGTCTATGAAAGAGACAAAATATTCAAAACCTCCTCTTGCCTGGACAGACATAGGACCACACAAATCAGAGTGAACCAACTCTAACACTTCTTTGGCTCTATACCCCTTGGCCTTGAACGGCCTCTTGGTCATTTTACCTTCTAAGCAAGATTCACAAGTTGGAAAATTTTCCAACTCTAATGAACCCAAAAGTCCATCGGCTATAAGCCTCTGAATCCTACTTAAGTTAATATGACCAAGCCTTAGATGCCAAAGATATGCTTGGTTCATTTCTGAAGGTTCTTTTCTCTTATTAGAATTAGAAGATGAATTATAAATTTCCATGTTTTGCTTTATGGAAGAATTTGGATTTAAAATATACAAATTGCCAACTAATGCACCAGAACAGATAATCACTTTATTTCTTTTAATAACTACATCGTTACTGAAAGAAACTGAATATCCATCTAAAAACAGTTTAGAAACTGAAATTAAATTCTTTCTAAAACTGGGTACATAAAGACAATTTCTTAAAACCAAATTTCTATTTCTACTAAAAGATAAGTAGACGTCTCCCACTGCAACAGCTGCCACCTTAGTAGCATTGCCCATGTAGACAGTAATCTCCCCTTCAGATAGTCGTCGGGTTTCCTGGAACCCCTGCAAAGAATTGCAGACATGATCAGTGGCTCCCGTATCTACACACCAGGTGCTGGTAGATAACACCGCTAAACATGTTTCAACAACTAGAGTATGAGATATACCTTTGTTTTGGTTCTTACGAGGACAGTCCGCCTTCCAATGTCCTGCCTGCTTGCAGATGAAGCACTTGCCCTTCGGCTTCTTCATTCCAGCTTTAAATCCCGTACTCTGAGATTTATTCACTTTCTTTGCTGAACCAGTTTGTTTCTTCTTCTTCTTACCTTTCGGTTTAGAAGTAGAACCATTTTCAGCATAGTGAATTTGAGCATTGTGACGAAATAACCCTTCTGCTGTTTGAAGTTCTGTCAGTAGTTCCCCTAATGAATAAATCCTTTTATTCATATTATAGTTCAAGTGGACTGCTCAAAACTTCTAGGTAGGGTTTGGAGGATCATATCGATCTGGGTTTCCCCATCAATTTCTCCTCCAAGGATCTGTATTTCGTTCAGATAAGCCATCATGTTTAGGATATGATCCCTTACAGGAGTACCCTCTTGCATGGTGGCTGTCATTATCTTTCTCATAGCTTCTTGTCTAGAAGCCCTATCCTGATGACCAAAGAGTTCCTTGAGATTGTTCATAATATCATAATTTGTAAATCTTTATGTCGATGTTGCAATACATTTGACATTGAAGCCAAAATGTAACACCGCGCCATCTCATCCGCTTTTACCCATTTCCTATGATATTCAATCTCCTCTTGGGTAGATTCACCAGTGGGTGCATCAGGTTCAGTCAAGACAAATTTATAGCTTTTAGCAGTAAGAACAATATCCGGGTTTCTTTTCCAATCTATGTAATTTGGTCCGGTAAGTCTATTTTGTTGAAGTATGATGGATGGGTTGAAAGTCATCCTAAGAATCACAAATAACTTTTGGTCGAACTCTAAATTTAGAATAATATTGATTCCTCAAACAATACTATTTTAAATTAACCAACACCTTAAACCACCGTGAATTTTGTATGCCACGTTAGTGTGGACGATACAAATTCAACATTTGTAAAGGAGGATTTTAACCCATTAATTTTATTATCTTGTCAACCTAACTTTTTGACAAATAAAATTAATAGTTGGTATTATTTGGTCACACAAATAATAGCAGTGACTCCGTTGGGGAGGATACTATTAGATGTGTCTAAGTGTACACCATTACTTGACACTAAGTCCATTAATAAGATTATGCCCCTTCCGTTGGGGAAGATCACACGCTCTTAATTAACTTCCTATAGTCATCCATAAATGGAAGTCTGTTCTAGTGATCCGCAAACAAGCTCATCCGTTATGGAGGAAGGCACTCAGAGCCAACGCGCAAGCTCGTTTGCATCACTTACAAACCAGTAATGGAGACCATGGGATTTACTTAAAAATCCCTCTCCCACTTAGTTATTTATAAATGAGGAATTTTAACTATGCTAGCCTACTAAACTTGTAAACTAACACACAGCACAATATAAAAGCAATAAATAGAAAATCTAATTTTCAACTATTATGGCTTTTATCTTTAATTGTCCTCCGTGTGTTGTCATCCGAAGCTGCTGCCATATTTGGCCATCGCCACCGGGTCTAACTGTCGCATCCATCTTGCTCCGAGTTCCGCTGCGCCTCTGGTCCTTAGAAGGTTCCACGCTTTGCAAGATTCGATCCGCGACATAAATAGAATTTTACATTTTGATCCTATATTCCATAAAAGGAATGTACATGTATCTAGATCAAAAATAAAATCCTAATAAAACTAAATACAGCTCCTGCTGTATTTTAATACAATCATGCACACACATATAAATTGCCCTGGACATGTCCAAGGGTCCAATCACACACATAATTAACTAAAAACCATAATAGTTGGATCCTGCATCAATAGAGTTAGCACATCCTACTATTAACCTGCCTAAATTATGTATGACATGTGCATAATTAAACTAAATACCAAATACACAGAGGCTAAACCCTAGCTCTGATACCAATTGATGGTTGCTACTCGGAAAGCCTATAGGTTCCATTGTACAAAAATTTTGTACAAAGGTCTGAACCTTTTCCTAGCTACCATGTGTTCTTTTAAATTAAATTTTGGATCTCCTGCGGAACTTAACACGTTTGATCCAAAACTTAATCTATTTGTTCTTTTAGGTTTTGACTTGGATCTCCTGCGGAACTTAACACGTTCGACCCAAGTCTCCTTAAGTTATTAATTCCATTAAATATCAATTTCCATAAAAGGTTCCCAGTACTGACATGGCGAGGCACATGGCCTTCTTGGATATGGGAGCAACCACCACCGACTAGACAAAACCTTTAATAGAAAGCTAATATTTAATTTCCTAAAATAACTTTAGGTTAACCAAAGAGAACAATCAAATCACAAGGAAAAGAAAGAAACAAAAGAACACAACTTCGAAAAACCATATTCGAAATACTAGAACGTAAGCCTCTTGTATTTGGTATTATTTCCATAAATAACTAGCATGATGCGGAAATAGAAATTACTAGTTATACCTTGTAGAAAAACCTCTTGATCTTCTACCGTATTCCTCTTCTAACCTCGGACGTTGTGTGGGCAACGATCTTCCAAGATGAGAAACCACCAACCACCTTCTTCTCCTCCAAGCAAGGTTCGGCCACAAAGGAAACTTCACCAAGGAGGAAAAACAAAATACTAACCAAGCTCCAAGAGATGCTAGCTTTCTCTCCTTCTTCTTCTTCTTCTCCGAGTAGTATCCGGCCACCACAAGAACTCCAAGGGAGAGGGAGAGGTTCGGCCACCACAAGAGGAAGAGAAGGAGATGATGGCCGGCCACACCAAGGAGCAAAAGAGGGAGAGGAATAATAGATGTTGTATCTTGTGAAGACACCCTCACCCCTTCTTTTATATTCCTTGGCCTAGGTAAATTAGGAAATTTAATTACAACAAATTTTCCTTAATTTCCTTGACATGATTTAATTGAGAAAAATAAAATAATATTTCCCCAATTAAACAATGATGGTCGGCCACATCAAGAGGAAACAAATTGGACAAGTTTTAATCAACAATTAAAACTTTCCTTATTTGTTTCAGAAATTTTAAAAATAAAATTTCTCTTTAAAAATCTCTTCATGGTTAATAGAAGGAAATATCTATAATTTTAATTTTATTAACATGTGAATAATTTTAAAGAGAAAATAAAAACTCTCCAATCTACAAATAAGGAAAGAGATCTAATCTCTTTCTTTAATCTTTTGTAAAACTTTTACAAGAGAGATATTTTAATTTTAATTCTCTTTAAAATATATCTTCCACATAATAATAAAATCTAAAATTAAATTTCTTTTTATTTAATTATGGCCGGCCCTACTAGCTTGGGTTCAAGCTAGGGCCGCCACCTGCTTAGGCCGGCCCTAGCTTGGTTCCCAAGCTAGCTTGGCCGCCCCCCTTTAGGTGGGTATAAAAGGTGGGTATATGTGGGTATAGTACTCTATAAATAAGAGGCTACGATAGGGACCGAGAGGAGGAATTGGTTTTGGTCTCCCGATAAAATTAAGCATCCGCTTCGAACACACAACTTAATTTTATCAATGATAATTCATTCCACTAGAGAACTATCATTGAACTACCGCACCAATCCCAAATTACATTTTGGGCTCCTTCTTATTATGAGTGTGTTAGTCTCCCGTGTTTAAGATATCGAATGTCCACTAATTAAGTGAGTTAACGACAACTCATTTAATTAATATCTAAGTCCAAGAGTAGTACCACTCAACCTTATTATCATGTCGGACTAAGTCCACCTGCAGGTTTAACATGACAATCTTTATGAGCTCCTCTTGAGGACATTATCAACCTAGTATCACTAGGACACGGTTTCCTTCTATAATCAACAACACACACTATGAGTGATATCATTTCCCAATTTATCGGGTTTATTGATTCATCGAACTAAATCTCACCCATTGATAAATTAAAGAAATAAATATCAAACATATGTGCTTGTTATTATATTAGGATTAAGAGCACACACTTCCATAATAACTGAGGTCTTTGTTCCTTTATAAAGTCAGTATAAAAGGAACGACCTCAAATGGTCCTACTCAATACACTCTGAGTGTACTAGTGTAATTATATAGTCAAGATAAACTAATACCTAATTACACTACGACTTTCTAATGGTTTGTTCCTTTCCATTCTGGTCGTGAGCTACTGTTTATAATTTATAAGGTACTGATAACATCATCTTCTGTATGTGACACCACATACTATGTTATCTACAATATAAATTAAATGAACAACTACAAACAAATGTAGATAATTAGACCAAATGTGATTCTTTATTCATAATGAATGTTTACAAAGCTTAGGCTCTCAGTATACACTCCAACAACAGTTTCCTTCTATAATCAACAACACACACTATAAGTAATATCATTTCTCAACTTATCGGGCCTATTGATTTATCAAGCTAAATCTCACCCTTTGATAAGTCAAAAAAATAAATACTAAATATATGTGCTTGTTATTATATTAGGATTAAGAGCACACACTTCCATAATAACTAAGGTCTAGTTCTTTTATTAAGTCAGTATAAAAAGAATTTACCTTAAATGGTCCTACTCAATACACTTAGAGTGTATTAGTGTAATTTATTAGTCAAGATAAACTAATACCTAATTACACTACGACTATTCCAACGGTTTGTTCATTTCCATCTTAGTCGTGAGCAACTGTTTATAATTTATAAAGAACTGATAACACGATCTTCTGTGTGTGACACCACACACCATGTTATCTACAATATAAATTAATTGAACAACTACACTTAACAAATAAATGTAGACATTTGACCAATGTGATTCTTTTATTTCAAAAATAAATATTTACAAAAGCTAGGCTTTTAGTATACACTCTAACAATCTCCCACTTATACTAAAAGACTAAGCTGCCATATCTGCTGCCATACATCTGATTCTCATCCCCTCCACATGTCGATCAAAAGCTTTCGCCGGAAGAACCTTAGTGAAAGGATCTGCCAGGTTATCTGCTGATGCAATCTTGGCGATGACAACTTCTCCTCGCTTGACGATGTCTCGTATCAGATGGTACTTGCGCTCTATATGTTTACTTGCCTTATGGGATCGTGGTTCCTTCGAGTTTGCAACTACACCGCTATTATCACAATAAATCATGATGATTTTGGGCAAACCAGGAATCACATCCAAGTCCATTAGGAAGTTCCTAAGCCATACAGCTTCTTTGGCTGCCTCAAAGGCTGCCACATACTCAGCTTCCATGGTTGAGTCTGATACGCATTTCTACTTAACACTCCTCCATGCAATGGCTCCACCTCCTAAAGTAAACACATAGTCTGATGTTGACTTACTGTTGTCCCTACCTGATTGGAAGTCTGAATCCGTGTAACCCACAGGGAGCAAATTGTCTGCTTGGTAAACTAGCATATAGTCTATAGTCCTTCTCAGGTACTTCAATATATGCTTTACAGCAGTCCAGTGTCCTTGTCCAAGGTTACTCTGATATCTGCTAACCATGCCTATGGAAAAATAGATATCAGCTCTCGTACATAGCATTGCATACATTAGGCTTCCCACAGCCGAAGCATAAGGAACTGCCTTCATGTCCTCTATCTCTTTTGATGTCTTCGGAGACATCTCTTTAGATAAAGCTACTCCATGCCTAAAAGGTAAAAAACCTTTCTTAGAGTTTTGCATGCTAAAACGAGCAAGGATTGTATCTATATATGAAGCTTGAGATAGGCACAACATCTTTTTCTTACGATCTCTTATGACTTTGATCCCAAGAATGTGTGCACATTCTCCTAAGTTCTTCATATCAAATTGTTTGGATAACCATACCCTTACGTCCGATAACACTTTGACATTGTTGCCAATTAACAAAATATCATCTACGTATAGTATAAGAAATACCACCACGTTTCCGTTACACTTCTTGTATACAAAAGACTCATCCAAATACTGAATAAATCCATATGACTGGATTACTTCGTTAATCCGGATGTTCCAAGATCTTAAAGCTTGTTTCCGTCCATAAATGGACCGATTCAGCTTGCACACTAGATGCTCTTTGCCTTTTTCAATGAATCCCTCTGGTTGCTTCATATAGATGTTTTCTTCAAGACTTTCATTAAGGAAAGCTGTCTTGACATCCATTTGTCAAATCTCATAATTCATATGAGCGGTAATGGATAAGAGTATCCGGATAGACTTAAGCATAGCTACCGGTGAAAAGGTCTCCTCATAATCGATTCCCTCTTTCTGAGTATATCCTTTCACAATAAGTCTTGCTTTAAAGGTTTCTACCTTCCCATCTGTCCCTCTTTTCCTTTTGTAGATCCACTTGCATCCAACGATTTTTACACCATCTGGTGGTTCTACAAGCTCCCAGACCTTATTAGAATACATAGACTCTATTTCAGAATTCATTGCCTTTTGCCAAGATACTGCATCTATATCTTGGAGTGCTTCATCATATGTCCGGGGCTCAGGTTCATGTTTACCTGGAATCAAATCCGAAGACTCTCCCAAAAACATGAATCTCTCTGGTTGCCTCACAACCCTCCCACTACGACGAGGCACTGTCTTTAGTTGTGTATCATGTGTGACACTTGTTGCAGTCTCTTGTGGTACTTCATCTTGTACTATTGGTACTGAAGTAGACATGTCCTCTCTTATTTCTTCTAGAACAATTTTACTTTTGGGCTTGTGGTCCATTATATAGTCTTCTTCTAAAAACTGGACATTGGTACTAACAATGACCTTCTGGTATTTAGGACTATAAAATAAATCTCCTTTCATTCCTCTAGGATAACCCACAAACATGCGAACCTCTGTACGAGATTCTAACTTATCAGCATCTGCTTTCAGCACATGTGCTGGACTACCCCAAATCTGAATATGTCTTAAACTGGATTTTCGCACATTCCATAATTCTGTGAGAGTAGAGGGTCCTGATTTAGAAGGTACTAAGTTCTGAATGTGCGCTGCTATTTCCAGAGCGTATCCCCAGAACGAATTTGGTTCTGAATAACTCATCATCGATCTAACCATCTCCATAAGAGTCATATTCCTTCATTCTGCCACACTATTTTATTGGGGTGTACCAGGTGCAGACAATTGGGATTGAATCCTGGCCTCTGATAAGCAATTCCTAAACTCTCCTAAGAGGTATTCGCCACCACGATCAGACCGTAGTATTTTGATACTTTTACCAAGACGTTTCCCCATATCATCCTTGTACTCTTTGAACTTATCAAAGCACTCAGACTTACGGCACATCAAGTAAATGTATCCATATCTCGAATAATCATCTATAAAAGAGACAAAGTATTTAAAACCACATCTTGCCGGAATAGACATAGGACCACACAAATCAGAATGAACCAGTTCTAACACATCTTTGGCTCTATACCCCTTGGCCTTAAAAGGTCTCTTGGTCATTTTACCTTCCAAGCAAGATTCACAGGTTGGGAAATTTTCCAACTCTAATGAACCCAAGAGTCTATCGGCTATAAGCCTTTGAATCCTACTTAAGTTAATATGACCAAACCTTAGATGCTAAAGATATGTTTGGTTCATTTCTGAAGGTTCTTTTCTCTTATTAGAGTTAGAAGATGAAGATGTGTTATTAATTTCCATTTGTTCCCTTGAGGGAGAAATTCAATTTAAAGTATATAAATTGTCAATCAATGCACCAGAACAGATAATAACCCTATTTCTCTTTATAACCACATTGTTATTGAAAGAAACAGAATATCCATCCAAATACAGTTTAAAAACTAAAATTAAATTCTTTTTAAAACTGGGTACATAAAGATAATTTCTTAAAATCAAACTTCTATTCCTATCAAAAGATAAGTAGATGTCTCCCACTGCAATAGTCATCACCTTAGTAACATTGCTCATGTAGACGGTTATCTCTCCTTCAAATAGTCGTCGGATTTCCTGGAACCCTTGCAAAGAGTTGAAGACATGATCAGTGTGTTGGTTGGTCGTAGGAGGATCGTACCGGTTCCACTGTACAAAAATTTTGTACAAGTGTCGAACCTTTTCCTAAACAACCTATTGTGTTCTTTAGAAGTTAAATTAGGAATTGCAAACGGAACTTAACATTATTGATTCCAAATTTAACTTATCTGTTCTTAATGGTTTAGACTTGGATCGCAAGCGGAACTTAACACTATTGATCCAAATCAACCAATGTTATAAATTCAATTAAATATTAATTTCTAAAATTGGCTTCCAGGACTACATGGCGAGGCACATGGCCTTCTTGGGTATGGGAGCATCCATCACCGCCTAGACAAAGCCTTTTAAGGAAAGCTAATATTTAATTTCCTTATATAACTCTAGGTTTAACAAAAAAGAACAATCGAATCACAAATTCAAAAAACAAAGAAAAAACACAAACTCGAATTACAATTCGAAAAACTAGAATCTAATGCCTCTTATATTTGGAATTCATACAAAAGAAAAATTAGTATGATGCGGAAAATAATTACTAGTTATACCTTCCTTTGTATGCAACGACCTCTTGATCTTCTATCGTATTCCTCTTATTATCCCGGATGTTGTGTAGGCAACGATCTACCGAGATGAGAACCACCCAAGCCCTTCTCCTTCCTCCTTGCAAGTTTCGGCCAAACCAAGAATCCTCCAAGGATGTAGAATTTCGGCCATCACCACCAAGCTCCAAGAGATGCAAGAAACAAAGCCTCCTTTCTCTCCTTCTTTTCCTAGCTAGAACCGGCCACCATCAAAAGCTCCAAGAGAAGGATGAAACTGGCCACTAAAGAAGAAGAGAAGATGAGAGGGAGAACCTCTAGGGCCGGCCACAACAAAGGAACAGAGGGAGGAAGAAATAGAATAGAGTCGTTCCTCCATGAAAGCACCTCTACCCCCTCTTTTATAATCCTTGGTCTTGGCAAATAAAGAAATTTAAATAAAAACTTCCTTAATTCCTTTGTCATGAAAAAGAAAATTTATTTAATTAAAAAAACAATTTCCTTTTCATTATTAACATGGCTGACCACCTATTAGCTCCAATCTAGGAAAGTTTAATTCACACAAGAATTAAAACTTCCTAATTTGTTTCCGGAAATTTATTAAAAAAATTTCTCTAATAATTTTTCCCTTCATTATTGGTTATAAAAGGAAATTTTATAAATTAAAATCTTTCATTTAAACATGTGGATGATTTCCAAAAAGGAAAGTTTTCTCTAAAATTAAAATCTCCTTTCAATCTACAAATAAGGAAAGACATTAAATCTTTTCTTAATCCTTTGTAGAAACTTATAAAAGGAAAAATTTATAATTTTAAAACTCTCTTTTAAATTATGAACATGGTTACAAAAAAGGAAAGTTTTCTTAAAATTAAAATCTTCCTTTTAATCTACAAATAAGAAAAGATATCAAATCTTTTCTTAATCCTTTGTAGAAAGCTATAAAAGGAAATATTTAAATTTTAAAATCTCTTTTAAAACCATGGAATCCACATAAGAAAAAAATTTTAAAAATAAAATCCTTTTAATTAATTATGGCCGGCCACACCAAGCTTGGACTCAAGCTAGGGTCGGCCACCTCACACCTTGGTTTGGCCGGCCCTAGCTTGGGCTCCAAGCTAGGCTTGGCTGGCCACCTTAAGGTGGGTAAGAAGGTGGGTATGGGTGGGTATAAATCTCTATATACAAGAGGCTACGATAGGGACCGAGAGGAAGAAGTGATTTTGGTCTCCCGATGAAATTAAGCTTTCCATGTTCGCCCCGAACACCCAATTTAATTTCTTCAATAATAATTCATACCACTAAAGAATTATTATTGAACTACCGCACCAATCCCAAATTACATTTTCGGCTCCTTCTTATTATGAGTGTGTTAGTCTCCCTGTGTTTAAGATGTCGGATGCCCACTAATTAATTGAGTTACTGACAACTCATTTTAATTAATATCTCAGTCCAAGAGTAGTACCTCTCAACCTTATTGTCATGTCGGACTAAGTGCACCTACAGGATTTAACATGACAATCCTTATGAGCTCCTCTTAGGGACATTATCAACTTAGATTACTAGGACATAGTTTCCTTCTATAATCAACAACACACACTATAAGTAATATCATTTCCCAACTTATCGGGCCTATTGATTTATCGAGCTAAATCTCACCCTTTGATAAGTTAAAGAAATGAATACTAAATATATGTGTTTGTTATCATATTAGAATTAAGAGCACACACTTCCATAATAACTAAGGTGTTGTTTTTTATCAAGTCAGTACAAAAAGAACTTACCTTAAATGGTCTTGCTCAGTACACTCAAAGTGTACTAGTGTAATTTATAAGTCAAGATAAACTAACACCTAATTACACTATGACTATTCCAATGGTTTGTTCCTTTCCATCTTAGTCGTGAGCAACTGTTTATAATTTATAAAGAATTGATAACATGATCTTCTGTGAGAGACACCATTCACCATATTATCTACAATATAAATTAATTGAACAACTACACTTAGCAAATAAATGTAGACATTTGACCAATGTGATTCTTTTATTTCTAAATATGTTTACAAAAGCTAGACTTTTAGTATACATTCCAACACAGTGGCTCCCGTATTTACACACCAGGTGCTAGTAGATAACACCGCTAAACATGTTTCAACTACTAGAGAATGAGATATACCTTTATTGTTCTGATTCCTACGAGGGCAGTCCGCAGATGAAGTACTTGCCCTTCGGCTTCTTCATTCCAGCTTTTGGTCCTGTTCCTAGAGGTTTATTCACCTTCTTTGCTGAAACAACCTGTTTCTTCTTCTTCTTGCCTTTCGACTTAGAATCTAAGAACTGTGACGAAATATACCTTCTATTGCCTGTAGTTCTGTCAGAAGTTCCACCAACATATACTCCCTTTTGTTCATGTTATAGTTTAGGCGGAACTGCTCAAAACTTCTTGGCAGCGTTTGGAGAATAATATCGACCAGGGTTTCCCCATCGATTTCACCTCCAAGGACTTGTATTTCGTTCAGATAAGCCATCATTTTGAGGATATGATCCCTTACGGGTGTCCCCTCTGACATGGTGGCTGTCATTAATTTTCTCATTGCCTCTTGCCTAGCAGTCCGACTCTGGTGTCCAAAGAGTTCTTTGAGATTGTTCATTATATCATAAGCAATTGGTAAATCTTGATGCTAATGTTGCAATACATTTGACATTGAAGCCAAAATGTAACACCGCGTCATCTCATTTGCTTTTACCCATTTCTTATGATACTCAATCTCCTCTGGGGTAGAATCACTGTTAGGTGTAGCTGGGCATACCTCTGACAGTGCAAACTTATAGCTTTCAGCAGTTAAGACAATATCTAGATATCTTTTCCAATCTATATAATTTGGACCAGTAAGTCTATTCTCCTTCAGAATAATGGCCAGTGGGTTGAAAGTCATCCTTGTTGGTTGCTACTCGGAAAACCCAATGGCTCCACTATACAAAAATGTTATACGTGATCTGAACCTTTCCTAGCTACCATGTGTTCTTTTAAGTTAAACTTGTATCTCCTGCAGAACTTAACACGTTTGATTCCAAGTTTAATTTATATGTTCTTTTAGATATAGATTTGGATCTCCTGCGGAACTTAACACGTTTGATCCAAATCACCTAAGTTATAAATTCAATTAAATAATAGTTTCCAAAATTGGCTTCCAGTACTGCATGGCGAGGCACTTGGCCTTCTTGAATATGGGAGCAACCACCACCGACTAGACAAAGCCTTTTAAGGAAAGTTAATATTTAATTTCCTTATATAACTCTAGGTTAACCAAAAGGAACAATCAAATCACAAGAGAAAAAGAAAGAGACCACAACATCGAAATTAAATTCGAAAAATAAGAATCGAATGCCTCTTGTATTTGGTATTTATACAAAGAAAAATTAACTAGTATGATGCAGAAATTAAATACTAGTTATACCTCTTCCTTGTATGCTAAAAACCTCGAGATCTTCTGTCGTATTCCTCGCCTCATCTTGGACGTCGTGTGGGCGACGATCCTCCAAGACGAACACCACCCGGAGAGCTTCTCCTCCTTCTCTAGAATTCGACCACCACCACAAATGAGCAAAAGAGAGCAAAGGGAAGAGAGGGAGAGGGGTCGGCCACTTGATGATCTCCAACAACACAATATCAATTGTTATGTTTTTCAAGGCCTCCCCTTTGTTGGTTACTACTCGGAAAACCTATAGGTTCCACTGTACAAAAATTTTGTACAAAGGTCTGAACCTTTTCCTAGCTACCATGTGTTCTTTTAAATTAAATTTTGGATCGCCTGCGGAACTTAACACGTTTGATCCAAAACTTAATCTATTTGTTCTTTTAGGTTTTGACTTGGATCTCCTGCGGAACTTAACACGTTCGACCCAAGTCTCCTTAAGTTATTAATTCCATTAAATATTAATTTCCATAAAAGGTTCCCAGTACTGACGTGGCGAGGCACATGGCCTTCTTGGATATGGAAGCAACCACCACCGACTAGACAAAACCTTTAATAGAAAGCTAATATTTAATTTCCTAAAATAACTTTAGGTTAACCAAAGAGAGCAATCAAATCACAAGGAAAAGAAAGAAACAAAAGAACACAACTTCGAAAAAACATATTCGAAATTCTAGAACGTAAGCCTCTTGTATTTGGTATTATTTCCATAAATAACTAGCATGATGCGGAAATAGAAATTACTAGTTATACCTTGTAGAAAAACCTCTTGATATTCTAAAGTATTCCTCTTCTAACCACGTTGTGTGGGAAACGATCTGAGACGAGAAACCACCAACCACCTTCTTCTCCTCCAAGCAAGGTTCGGCCACAAAGGAAGAACTTTACCAAAGAAGAAAATCAAAATACTAACCAAGCTCCAAGAGATGCTAGCTTTCTCTTCTTCTTCTTCTTCATGTAGTATCCGGCCACCACAAGAACTCCAAGAAAGATGAAGTATTCGGCCACCACAAGAGGAAGAGGGGGAGAGGTAATGGCCGGCCACACCAAGGAAAAAGGGAGAAAACAATAGAGGTTGTGTCTTGAAGGCACCCTCACCCCTTCTTTTATATTCCTTGGCCTAGGTAAATTAGGAAATTTAATTACAATAAATTTTCCTTAATTTCCTTGACATGATTTAATTGAGAAAAATAAAATAATATTTCCCAATTAAACAATGATGGCGGCCAAAACAATAGGAAACAAATTGGACAAGTTTCAATCAACAATTAAAACTTTCCTTATTTGTTTCCGGAAATTTTAAAATAAAATTTCTCTTTAAAATCTCTTCATGGTTAATAAAAGGAATATCTATAATTTTAATTTTATTAACATGTGAATAATTTTAAAGAGAAAATAAAACATCTCTCCAATCTACAAATAAGGAAAGAGATCTAATCTCTTTCTTTAATCTTTGTAAATTTTACAAGAGAGATATTTTAATTTTAATTCTCTTTTAAATTAAATCTTTCACATAATAATAAACATTAAAATTAAATTTTCTTTTTAATTAATTATGGCCCTACTAGCTTGGGTTCAAGCTAGGCCGACCACAAGCAGGCCCTAGCTTGGTTCCCAAGCTAGCTTGGCCCCCTTAGGTGGGTATAGAAGGTGGGTATATGTGGGTATAGTACTTATAAATAAGAGGCTACGATAGGACCGAGAGGAGGAATTGGTTTTGGTCTCCGATAAAATTAAGCATCCATGCCCCGAACACAACTTAATTTTATCAATGATAATTCATTCCACTAGAGAACTATCATTGAACTACCGCACCAATCCCAAATTACATTTTTGGGCTCCTTCTTATTATAAGTGTGTTAGTCTCCCTGTGTTTAAGATATCGAATGTCCACTAATTAAGTGAGTTACTGACAACTCATTTAATTAATATCTAAGTCCAAGAGTAGTACCACTCAACTTTATTATCATGTCGGACTAAGTCCACCTGCAGGGTTTAACATGACAATCTTTATGAGCTCCTCTTGAGGACATTATCAACCTAGTATCACTAGGACACAGTTTCCTTCTATAATCAACAACACACTATGAGTGATACCATTTCCCAATTTATCGGGTTTATTGATTCATCGAACTAAATCTCACCCATTGATAAATTAAAGAAATAAATATCAAACATATGTGCTTGTTATTATATTAGGATTAAGAGCACACACTTCCATAATAACTGAGGTCTTTGTTCCTTTATAAAGTCAGTATAAAAGGAACGACCTCAAATGGTCCTACTCAATACACTCTGAGTGTACTAGTGTAATTATATAGTCAAGATAAACTAATACCTAATTACACTACGACTTTCTAATGGTTTGTTCCTTTCCATTCTGGTCGTGAGCTACTGTTTATAATTTATAAGGTACTGATAACATCATCTTCTGTATGTGACACCACATACTATGTTATCTACAATATAAATTAAATGAACAACTACAAACAAATGTAGATAATTAGACCAAATGTGATTCTTTATTCATAATGAATGTTTACAAAGCTTAGGCTTTCTGTATACACTCCAACACCCTTCCCCCCTTTTTATATTAGTTTCCCTACGGAAAATTATGGAAAGAGTTTTATAAAAAATTAGACTCATTCCTATTTCCTTTTAATTTTTTCCCACTTATACTAAAAGTCTCCCACTTATACTAAAAATCTAAGCTTCCATATCTGTTGCCATACATCTGATTCTCATCCCCTCCACATGTCGATCAAAAGCTTTCGCCGGAAGGGCCTTAGTGAAAGGATCTGTCAGGTTATCTGCTGATGCTATCTTGGCGACGACAACTTCTCCTCGCTTGACGATGTCTCGTATCAGGTGGTACTTGCGCTCTATATGTTTACTTGCCTTATGGGCTCGTAGTTCCTTCGAGTTTGCAACTGCTCCACTATTATCACAATAAATTGTGACGATCTTGGGCAAACCAGGAATCACATCTAAGACCATTAGAAAGTTCCTGAGTCATACAGCTTCTTTGGCTGCCTCAGAGGCTGCCACATACTCAGCTTCCATGGTTGAGTCTGAGATGCATTTCTGCTTAACACTCCTCCATGCAATGGCTCCACCTCCTAAAGTAAACACATAGCCTGATGTAGACTTACTGTTGTCCCTATCTGATTGGAAGTCTGAATCCGTGTAACCCACAAGGAGTAAATCGTCTGCTTGGTAAACTAGCATATAATCTCTAGTCCTTCTCAGGTACTTTAATATATGTTTCACTGCAGTCCAATGTCCTTGTCCAGGGTTACATTGATATCTGCTAACCATGCCCATGGCAAAACAGATATCAGGTCTCGTACACAACATTGCATACATAAGGCTTCCTACAGCCGAAGCATAAGGAACTGCCTTCATGTCCTCAATCTCCTTTGATGTTTTTGGAGACATCTCTTTAAATAAGGCTACTCCATGCCTAAAAGGTAAGAAACCTTTCTTGGAGTTTTGCATGCTAAAACGAGCAAGGATTGTATCTATATATAAAGGTTGGGATAGGCACAACATTCTTTTCTTGCGATCCCTTATAACTTTGATCCCAACGATTTGTGCACATTCTCCTAAGTACTTCATATCAAATTGTTTGGACAACCATACCCTTACGTCTGATAATACCTTGACATTGTTGCCAATTAACAAAATATCATCTACGTATAGTACAAGAAATACCACCATGTTTCCGTTACACTTCTTGTATACACAAGACTCATCCGGACACTGAATAAATCCATATGACTGGATTACTTCATTAAACCGGATGTTCCAAGATCTTGAAGCTTGCTTCAGTCCATAAATGGATCGATTAAGCTTGCACACTAGATGCTCTTTGCCCTTTTTAATGAACCCTTATGGTTGCTTCATATGAATATTTTCTTCAAGACTTTCATTAAGGAAAGCTATCTTGACATCCATTTGCCAAATCTCATAATCCATATGAGCGGCAATGGATAAGAGTATCCGGATAGACTTAAGCATAGCTACCGGCGAAAAGGTCTGCTCATAATCGATTCCCTCTTTCTGAGTGTACCCCTTCGCAACAAGCCTTGCTTTGAAGGTTTCTACCTTCCCATCTATCCCTCTTTTCCTTTTATAGATCCTCTTGCATCCAATGGCTTTTACACCATCAGGTGGTTCTACAAGCTCCCAGACCTTATTAGAATACATAGATTCTATTTCGGAATTCATTGCCTTTTTCCAAGATACTGCATCTATATCTTGGAGTGTTTCATCATATGTCCGGGGATCTGGTTCATGTTTGCCTGGGATCAAGTCCGAAGACTCACCCAAAAACATGAATCTCTCGGGCTGCCTTACAACCCTCCCACTACAACGAGACACCGTATGTGGTTGTGTATCATATGTGACACGTGTTGCAGTCTCTTGTGGTACTTCATCTTGTACTGTTGGTACTGAAGTAGACGTGTCCTCTCTAAGTTCTTCTAGAACAATTTTACTATTGGGCTTGTGATCCATTATATAGTCTTCTTCTAAAAACTGGGCATTGGTGCTAACAATGACCTTCTGATCTTTAGGACTATAAAATAAACCGTCTTTCGTTCCTCTGGGATACCCCACAAACATACGAACTTCTGTACGAGATTCTAACTTATCAGCATCTTGTTTCCGCACATGTGGTGGACTACCCCAAATCCGAATATGTCTTAGACTGGGCTTCCGCACATTCCATAATTCTGTGGGAGTAGAAGAAACTGATTTAGAATGTACTAAGTTCAGAATGTGCGCTGTTGTTTCTAGATCGTATCCCCAAAACGAATTTGGTAATTCTGAATAACTCATCATCGATCTAACCATGTCCATAAGAGTCCTATTCCTTCGTTCTGGGTGTACCAGGTGCGGACAATTGGGATTGAATCCCGACCTCTGATAAGTAATTCCTAAACTCTCCTAAGAGGTATTCGCCACAACGATCAGACCGTAGTGTCTTGATACTTTTACCTAGACGTTTCTCCACATCAACCTTGTACTCTTTGAACTTATTAAAGCACTCAGACTTGCGGCGCATTAGGTAAATGTATCCATATCTTGAATAATCGTCTATAAAAGAGACAAAATATTCAAAGCCACCTCTAGCCTGGATAGACATAGGACCACACAAATCAGAATGAACCAATTCTAATGCTTCTTTGACTCTATACCCCTTGGCCTTAAAAGGTCTCTTGGTCATCTTACCTTCCAAGAAGGATTCACACGTTGAAAAGTTTTCCAACTCTAATGGACCCAAGAGTCCATCGGCTACAAGCTTTTGAATCCTACTTAAGTTAATATGACCAAGCCTTAGATGCCAAAGATGTGTTTGGTTCATTTCGGAAGGTTCTTTTCTCTTATTAGAGTTAGAAGATGTGTTATTAATTTCCATATTTTACTTTGTGGGAGAAATTGGATTTAAAGTATATAAATTGTCAACCAATGCACCAGAACAGATAATCACTTTATTTCTCTTTATAACCACATTGTTACTAAAGGAGAATATCCATCCAAATACGGTTTAGAAACTGAAATTAAATTCTTTCTAAAAGGGTACATAAAGACAATTCCTTAAAACCAATTTCCTATTCCTATCAAATGATAAGTAGGCGTCTCTCATCGCAATAGCCGCCACCTTAGTAGCATTGCCCGTGTAGACAATCTCTCTATCAAATAGTCGGGTTTCCTGGAACCCCCGCAAAGAATTGCAGACATGATCGGTGGCTCCAGTACACACCAGGTGTCGGTAGATAACACCGCTAAACATGTTTCAACTACTAGAGTATGAGATATACCTATATTGTTCTGTTTCCTACGAGGACAGCCTTCCAATGTCCAGTTTGCTTGCAAATAAAGCACTTGCCCTTCGGCTTTTTATTCCACTTTTGTCCTGTACCTTATTCACCTTCTTTCTTGAGCCATTTTGTTTCTTCTTCTTCTTGCCTTCGGCTTAGAAGTAGAACCATTTTCAGCATAGTGAATTTGAGAATGTTGATGAAACAACCCTTCGTGCTCAAGTTCATCGAAGTTCCGATGAATACATCCTTTTATTCATATTATAGTTCGAAAATGCTCAAAACTTCTTGGCGTTTGGAGAATGATATCGACCTGGTTTCCCATCAATTTCTCCTCCAAGAACTTGTATTTCGTTTAAGTAAGCCATCATCTTGAGAATATCCCTCACGGAGTCCCCTCGATCATGGTGGTTGTCATGATTTTCTCATTGCCTCTTGCCTAGCAGTTTGACTTCCGAAGAGTTCCTTGAGATTGTTCATTATATCATAGGCTGTTGGTAAGTCCTGATGCTGATGTTGCAATACATTTGACATCGAAGCCAAGATGTAACACCGCGCCATCTCATCAGCTTTTACCCATTTACTATGATACTGAATCTCCTCTGGGGTAGAATCATTGCTAGGTGTCTCTGGGCATTCCTCTGACAGTACAAACTTATAGCCCTCAGCAGTTAAAACAATGTCCAGGTTTCTTTTCCAATCCATATAGTTGGAACCAGTAAGTCTGTTTTCTTTTAGAATAATGGCCAGTGGGTTGAAAGTCATCCTAAGAATCACAAAATAAATTTTGGTCAGAACTCTAAATTTAGAATAATATTGATTCCTCAAACAATACTATTTTAAATTAACCAACACCTTAAAACACCGTGAATTTTGTATGCCACGATAGTGTGGACATATACAAATTCAACATTTGTAAAAGGAGGGTATATCCCATTAATTTTATTATCTTGTCAACCTAACTTTTTGACAAATAAAATTAATAGTTGGTTTCCTTCGGTCACACAAATAATAGCAGTGACTCCGATGGAGAGGATACTATTAGACGTGCCTAAGTGTATACCATTATTTGACACTAAGTCCATTAATAAGATTGTGCCCCTTCCGATGGGAAAGATCACACGCTCTTAATTAATTTCCTATAGTCATCCGAAATGGAAGTTTGGTCTAGTGATCCACAAACAAACTCATCCGATATGGAGGAAAGCACTCAGAGCCAACGCGCAAGTTTGTTTGCATCACTTACAAACTAGTAATGGAGACCATGGAATTCACTAAAACAAATCCCTCTCCCACTTAGTTATTTAAAGTGAGGAATTTTGATGATGCTAGCCTACTAAATATGTACACTAACATTCACACACAGCACAATATAAAAGCAATAAATAGAAAAACTAATTTTCAACTATTATGACTTTTATCTATTGTTGTCCTCCGTGTGTCGTCATCCCTAGCTGCTGCCATCTTTGGCCACCGCCACCGGGTCTAGTTGTCGCATCCATCTTGCTCCTTGTTCCGCTGCGCCATTTTGATCCTGAAATGGTTCCACGCCTTGCAAGATTCGATCCGCGACATAAATAGAATTTTTCATTTTTCGATCCTATATTGCTCGAAGGAATATACATGTAAACTAGATCGAACATAAAATAAAATTTACATCCATCGATCCTATATTCCATAAAAGGAATGCACATATAACTAGATCAAAAAATAAAATCCTAATAAAACTAAATACAGCTCCTGCTGTATTTTATAATACAATCATGCACACACAATAAAATGTCCTTGACATGTCCAAGGGTCCAATCACACACATAATAACTATAAGTCATAATAGTTGGATCCTGCATTCATAAAGTTAGCACATCCTACTATTATCCTGCCTAAATTATGTATGACATGTGCATAATTAAACTAATATCAAATACACAGAGGCAAAACCCTAGCTCTGATACCAATTATTGGATCGAAAAGAATTTAGATATCTCCACAATTGCATGATATTGTCCACTTTGGGCCTAGACCCTCATGATTTTGCTCTTGGACTCTCCCCAAAAGGCCTCATACCAATGGAGATATCTTTTCTCTTATAAACCCATGATCTTTCCCATATGTTTCCAATATGAGACTATGTTTGCAACCTTGCAACCCCAACAATCCTAAGAATCACAAAATAGACTTTGGTCAATACTCTAAATTTAGAATAATATTGATTTCTCAAACAATACTATTTAAATTAACCAACACCTCAAATCACCGTAAATTTTGTATGTCACGAAAGTGTGGACGTATACAAAATCAAACATTTGTAAGAGGAGGTTTTACCCATTAATTTTATTCTTGTCAACTTAACTTTTTGACAAATAAAATTAATAGTTGGTTTTCCTTTGGTCACATAAATAATAGCAGTGACTCCGATGGGGAGGATACTATTAGACGTGCCTAAGTGTTTACCATCACTTGACACTTAGTCCATTAATAAGATTATGCCCCTTCCGATGGGGAAGATCACACGCTCTTGATTAATTTCCTATAGTCATCCAAAATAGAAGTTTGATCTAGTAATCCGTTAACAAACTCATCCGATATGGAGGAAGACACTCAGAGCCAACGCGCAAGTTTGTTTGCATCACTTATAAACTAGTAATTGAGACCGTGGAATTTATTTAAAAATCTCTCTCCCATTTAGTTATTTAAAGTGAGAAATTTTAACCTATGCAAGCATACATCACATGCACACACACACATCACAGTAAATAAAAATAATAAATTTGGAAATTAATTTTTCAACTATTATGGTCTTTTCCATCACTGTCCTCCGTGTGCTCCAACCCTAGTTGCTGCCATCTTTAGCCACCGCCATCGGGTCCAGTCGTCGCATCTATCTTGCTACTTATTCTGCTGCGCCACTAGTCCTCTAATAGCACCACGCCTCGCAAGTATACGATCCGTGACAAAAATAGAATTTTACATATATCGATCCTATATTCCACGAAGGAATGTACATGTAATCTAGATCAAAAATAAAATTCTAAAATCATAAGGCTAATACAGCTCCTGTTGTATTAGTCACATACAATCATGCACACAAAAATAATGTCCTTGACATGTCCAAGGGTCCAATCACACACAATATCTATATGCTATAATAGTTGGAACTTGCAACCACAAAGTTAGCACATCCTACTATTATCCTGCCTAAATTATGTATGACATGAGCATAATCTATTTGAAAACCAAACACGCAGAGACAAACCCTAGCTCTAATATCAATTGTTGGTTGGTCCTAGGAAGATCGTACCGGTTCCACTGTACAAAAATTTTGTACAAGTGTCGAACCTTTTCTAAACAACCTATTGTATTCTTTAGAAGTTAAATTAGGAATCGCAAACGGAACTTAACATTATTGATTCCAAATTTAACTTATCTGTTCTTGATGGTTTAGATTTAGATCGCAAGCGGAACTTAACACTATTGATCTAAATCCACCTATGTTATAAAGTTAATTAAATATTTATTTCTAAAATCGACTCTCAGGTCAAATATGACGAGGCACTAGACCTTCTTGGGTATGGGATCATCCATCATTGCCTCGACAAAGCCTTTAATAGAAATTCAATATTTAATTTTCTAAAATAACATTAGGTTTAACCGAAGAGAACAATCGAATCACAAATTCGAAAAACAAAAAAAACACAACTTCGAAACTGAAACCTCTATCATTTTTTTTTTTTCCAATCTCTCTCAACAACTACGAATTTGAATGATCATAATGAAGTACCATAAGGGAACTATCATATAGACATGGCTGTATCAACAATTGTTTAACAATAAGAACAATAACTCCTCAATAATCCCCACCCGAATAATAAAGAAACGAACATCTCTCGCGGTAGATCCAGTATGCACTGCACTCCCGGACAACGGACAGTTCCATGTGTCCATCCCGCCTCCTCGTCTACTCCATCTGTGGGCCTTCCGTATCACAAGAATCTTCCTCACCTGTAATGTAGGCATGAGTCCACGGCCCAGCAAGTACAATCCATTATGTATAGCAAGACATCCATAAGGTAATAGGGATAGCAACTAGAAGGTAAATAGAGAAACAGAACGTATCCTAATTACAATAAAGAAAGAAATAATACATATATAAGTGATACTATGTAGCTAATAGAGTGAATATGTCACATATCCAGTAACCATATTTAGAGCCAGTCAACAATCCCATGAACCTAGAGGTACCTCGTAGAGAACATGCATCCAGTCATATAGCCGAAGCTAACAATAAATTATCAGTCCAGTTTGGATGGGCCCTCCCCGGAGCTCATCCCAGATGACCCATCTCGTACTGCTACCACATATGCTCATACTCATCCGATTAGCTATATAAAGAAGCATAACTTACTTTTTGCTTAAAGCACCATATCAAATACATGTATATAAATCTCTGGAGCCACGAATCTAAGAAAGAAATATTAAATCAACTACTCAAAGCATCAGCCGGAAATTGCATTATTCTATAAGTTGTGGACTAATCAATCCAAGTTCAATCAAAGTCATCCGTTCTGTTCTGTAACAGTTGCATTGAGATCAGTTCTATTCTGCAACAGTTCCATAACCTAGAACAGGAAAAATCCCTAAAGGAATCCCAAGGACAAAAATCACCTTTTCAAAGTAAAAGAAATCCAGAACTTCCACTAAGAATAATCTACATAGGAATCAATTTACAACCTACCAGTACATGAATTGTGCATAATCATTAGCATAAAAGCAGTCGAGGACCTATTCACATCCAAAAATCATGCAAAACCATAGCATACTGATTATCAAGTACCTAAATGTCCAAGAACCCTACATATCGATAACCAAAACCAAGAACAAGATCACAAAGGAAATCCAAAGAAAGGAAGTCACCTTACAATGGCAAAAGAAATCCAAAACCTTCACAAGAAACAAGAACATGTCATAAGGAGAACAAAACAAATTCTACCACAAAACGTAATCAGAAAAGCATGCACAAAATCAATGTCAAAGCACCTCCCTCAAACATGCTAACAATCTAAAGCCACATCTCAAGCAGAAAGAAATTAAACGAATAACTTAACACAACCTCCATCAAATCTGTTAACAATAAAAACATAACCAATAGAAAAGAAACAAATGAAAAAGACACTACAATCTCCATCAAATCTGCTAACAATCAAAGAAAAACATATCGCAAGCATGAAAGAATACAACCCAAAAGCATACTACAACCTCCATCGAATTTAAATCCAATCCACTCACACTATCCTGAAATTCTAGAACCCACGAAGAACATGAAATCACCATGGAAACACACTAAATCCACCAAATCAATTCTCAAAAACCATAAAGAACCACTGTAATTCGATAATCAAACAAGATCGAATCGAACCCAAACAAAACCACCACAATTCAGTGAAAGCATAACCACATTCAAACAAACTCCTACCTTCCAATTAAGTCCAACATTTCATAAGCAATAGGGAAAACCAATGCATCTGCGATCAAGGTTAACATACCAACATTCTGTTCAAACATTTAGAAGCTAAAGGAAGGAGCGAAACTTCAACAAAGTTAGCCGTATCTACAAATAATTCAGTTCCAGTTACTTGATCCATTAAAAAAAAATCCCAAACCAAATCAATTACGATTAAAAATGCTTCAAATCCTTATGGAAACCCAGTAAAAGTATCCATTGCAACAAGAACATTAAAGAACCCACACGCTAAACCGAGATATCATAAAAATCCCAACACCACTTACCATTCGGCACAGAGAAGAATCTACGAAATCAATGGAAATAGTATAACGCCCTCCATTAAAGTTTAACCTAACAAAAATCTGTCCAGAACCCCCAAAGGCATTAGCATGAAGCAAGGAGAGAAGAAAAGCTTCGTCAGCACAGATCCAATCTACCATCGACAAACCAAGAAAATAGGAAGCATCAAAACAAAGGCACAAACATCATCTCTTAACTAAAACCTCCAAAAATTGGATACAGGAAGTCATTTCAACAGAAGAACCCGATCAAAAACCTTATAGAGAACTTCACGGAAACCTTAGATCAGGCAAGAATAACACGAAATGAAAACATAGGATCTCATAAAAAGGCATTCCAGTATCTCCTAGGTTCTAATCCCATACCTCAGAGATTTCCCAGTTACATAAGGAAAGATACTTGCCTTGCCCTTGACCTTGCCTTTCCGCGTCGCCTCTGGAAACCCTTGCGCGGCGTTAGCTCCGCCGGTGACGTGGTCAGAGGTCTCTGCGCCCGGTTGCAGCGTCCTCCACGAGATCGCCGGCGTAGATGTCGCCTGACCGAAGCCCAAACACGGTGAGAAACTCCGTCGATTTGGCGGAGATGTTGAAGGAGGCGGCGATTTAGGTCAGGGTCGGGCCATAGTGAGGAATCGGGGAGGAGTCGGGAGGCTAGTGTTATAAATCTAGGTCAATTAAATCCATCTTAGGTAAATGAGTTCAATCAATTCCCAATTTATTTGATTATTTCTATGATTTCTCGTACCCAATTATACCCTTTAAAATCTAAAATAATTTTCTAAAAAATCATAAAAATTTCAGTAAACTCCGTAAATTCATATAACTTAATTTCTGATAAATCATCCATGAAAACATATTTATTTTTCATTAAAATAATCTAATTAGATTAGGTTTTAATTACTTACATCTTGATCCATATTTTTTGTATCATATGTTTCCGTCCAGTTTTATTCCCTTAACCCCCTTACAACGTGTCATACAATTCCTTTGTACCCTCAAAAATTCCTAAAAATTCGTAGAATAATCTATAAGTTAATCATTTAATTAGCGCTTGTATGATTTTAGATATTTTCGTAAATAAATTCCTTAATTTCGCTCGTGGGTCCTTACAGAAACAAATCCGAAATTCTAGAATCATATGCCTCTTGTGTTTGGAATTCTAACAAAGAAGAACTAGTATGATGCAGAAAATAATTACTAGTTATACCTCTTCTTTGTATGCTAATAACCTCGAGATCTTCTGTCGTATTCCTCGCCTCCTCTTGGACGTCGTGTGGGCGACGATCCTCCAAGATGAACACCACCCAAAGCTCCTCCTCCTTCTCTAGTATTCGGCCACCACCACCACCAAGGAACAAAAGAGAGCAAGTGGAAAAGAAAGAAGAGAGGGGTCGGCCACAATGAAGAGCTCCAACAACAGAATAAGAATTGATAATACATGAAGTCTCCCCTCCCCTTCTTTTATATTACTTGCCCAAGGCAAATAAGGAAAAGATTTTTACAAAAATTAAAATCTTCCTCTTGTTTTTCCTTTTTCCCTTTTATTTTTCCTTTTCCTTTCTCTTGATTAATTCAATCATTGATTGGATCAGTCATTGATTGGTCGGCCCCTTGCTTGGGCACCAAGCAAGGGTGGTCGGCCCCTTAAAAGGAAGAAAATAATTCTTGTAAAAATTTTATAAGCAAAGAAGAAAGCTCTTATAAAATTTTACAAGCTCTCTTTTAATTTCCTAAAGTGGATGTTAAAAAAGGAAAGTTTAAAAATTAAAACCAAGTTTTAAAATTTAAAACTTCTCTTCTAAAATTTCCTCTTTTAACATGGTTACAAAAATAGAAAGTTTCAAATTTAAAACTCCCTTCCTTTTTTTTCTAAAATCATCAGGATGGTTAAAAAGGAAAGTTTTTAAAACTTTTAAACTTTCTTTTAAACCATGTGGCCTAATTCAAATAAGGAAAGTTTTATAATTTTAAAATCTCTCTTTTAAAACTTGTAGTTTCCTACAAAGAGAATATTTTTAAAAATTCAAAACACCCCTCCTTATTTAGATTATGGTGGCCGGCTCCTCATTGCTTGGGCACCAAGCAAAAGGCCGACCTTTTTTGAGGAGATAGTGGCCGGCCCTTGGCTTGGACACCAAGCCTTGGGTCGGCCTCCTTCTTGGACACCAAGATGGGCTTTTATATGGATGGACTTGAGGATTTAATGATGCTACGATAGGAACCTAGAGGAGAAATTGGTTTTGGCCTTTCGACGAGCTTGAGTATCTCGTGTTCGCCCCGAACACACAACTTAAGTTCATCAATAATAACTCATTCCACTAGAGAGTTATTATTGCACTACCGCACCAATCCCAAATTACATTATGGGCTCCTTCTTATCATGAGTGTGTTAGTCTCCCTGTGTTTAAGATATCGAATGCCCACTAATTAATTGAATTATTGACAACTCATTTTAATTAATGTCTTAGTCCAAGAGTAGTACCA
This sequence comes from Zingiber officinale, assembly GCF_018446385.1. Taxonomy (NCBI): domain Eukaryota; kingdom Viridiplantae; phylum Streptophyta; class Magnoliopsida; order Zingiberales; family Zingiberaceae; genus Zingiber; species Zingiber officinale. Next base: position 56,917,768 of record NC_055986.1, read on the forward strand.
CTCAACCTTATTGTCATGTCGGACTAAACCCACCTGCAGGGTTTAACATGACAATCCTTATGAGCTCCTCTTGGGGACATTCTCAACCTAGATTACTAGGACACAGTTTCCTTATATAATCAACAACACACACTATAAGTAATATCATTTCCCAACTTATCGGACCTATTGATTTATTGAGCTAAATCTCACCCTTTGATAAGTCAAAGAAATAAATACTAAATATATGTGCTTGTTATTATATTAGGATTAAGAGCACACACTTCCATAATAACTAAGGTCTAGTTCTTTTATTAAGTCAGTATAAAAAGAACTTACCTTAAATGGTCTTACTCAATATACTTAGAGTGTATTAGTGTAATTTATTAGTCAAGATAAACTAATACCTAATTACACTACGACTATTCCAACGGTTTGTTTCTTTCCATCTTAGTCGTGAGCAACTGTTTATAATTTATAAAGAACTGATAACACAATCTTCTGTGTATGACCACACACCATGTTATCTACAATATTAATTAATTGAACAACTTCACTTAACAAATAAATGTAGACATTTGACCAATGTGATTCTTTTATTTCAAAAATAAATATTTATAAAAGCTAGACTTTTAGTATACACTCTAACAATATGGTTGAACGTCTTAAACAACTGTATCAAGGACAAGCAATGCATGAGAGATTTGAGATCTCTAAAGCACTGTTTCAATGCAGAATGCAAGAAGGAACTCCCGTAGGGCCTTATGTGCTCAAAATAATCGGGTATGTGGAGAATCTGCAAAGGTTGGGATTCCCACTAGGCCAAGAATTGGTCACTGACCTTATCTTGCAGTCGTTGCCTGACAGTTATAGTCAGTTTGTCATGAACTACGACATGAATGAAATTGACAAACCACTGCCTGAGATGTTAAGCATGTTGAGAACTACTGAAATCAACCTTAAGAAGGCAAAGCCTAGTTCCATTCTGATGGTATCTAAGGGCAAAGGCAAGTGGAAGCCTAAAGGTAAGGGTAAGACCCAAGCCAAAGGCAAGGGCAAGGCTCATGCACTGAAACCCAAAGGAGGGGTTACTAAGGAAGGGACCTGCTTCCACTGCGATGAGACCGGACACTGGAAGAGGAACTGCAAAAGATACCTAGAGGAAATGAAACGAAAGAGAAGTGAGATTTCTGCCTCAGGTATCTATATTATAGAAGTCAATCTATCTATTTCTTCTTCATGAGTATTAGATACCGGATGTGCATCTCACATTTGTACTAATGTGCAGGCGTTGAGAAATAGTAAATTATTGACAAAGGGTGAAGTGGACCTACGAGTAGGCAATGGTGCAAGAGTTATTGCTATCGCCGTAGGAACCTATTCCTTATCTTTGCCTACTGGGCTTGTTTTAGAACTGGAAGAGTGTTGTTATGCGTCTGCTTTAACCAAAAACATAATCTCTGTTCCTTGTTTAGACAAGAAGGGATTCTCATTTATAATAAAGGACAAATGTTGTTCTATTTATTTAAATGACATGTTTTATTGTAGTGCACCTCTGATAAATGAACTCTATGTTCTAGACTTTGAAAACCCGATCTATAACATAAATACCAAGATGTTCAAATCTAATGATCTGAACCAAACATATCTCTGACATTGTCACTTAAGTCACATAAATAAGAGTCGTATATCCCAACTCCATAAGAATGAACTTTTGGACTCATTTGATTTTGAATCATATGAGGTATGCGAATCTTGTCTTCGAGGCAAGATGACAAAGACTTCATTTAGTGGACATGGCGAAAGGACTAATGATCTGTTAGAACTCATACATACTGATGTATGTGGCCCTTTCAGAATAGCAGCTAGAGGAGGCTATCATTACTTCATTACCTTCACTTATGATTTCAGTAGATACGGCTATGTGTATCTTATGAGACACAAGTCAGAATCCTTTGAAAAGTTCAAAGAATTCAAGAATGAAGTACAAAACCAACTTGGTAAGAGTATTAAGATGCTTCGATCAGATCGAGGTGGGGAAGACCTTAGCCAAGAGTTTCATGACCATCTCGTTGAGTGTGGGATAATATCTTAACTCACTCCACCTGAAACACCACAATGGAATGGTGTATCAGAAAGGAGGAACTGTACTTTATTAGATATGGTACGATCGATGATGAGTCATACAGATCTTCCTACTTCCTTCTGGGGACATGCTCTAGAGACAACCACTTTCACACTTAACCGAGTTCCATCCAAGGTCATCATAAAGACACCATATACGATATGGACAGGGAAGAGTCCCAATATGTCTTTTGTGAAGATTTGGGATTGTGAGGCTTACATTCGACGATAAGTCTCAGATAAACTAGGACCCAAATCAGATAAGTGCTACTTTGTTGGATATCCCAAAGAAACAAAGGGATATTACTTCTATAATCCCACATATGGCAAGGTGTTTGTTGCCAGAACTAGTGTATTTCTAGAAAGGGAATTGATTTCTAGAAAAACTAGTGGGAATGAATTCGATATTGAAGAAGTTCAAGATACTAGCACTGACAATGTGATGAAAATTGAATAGGTACCACAAGATGTTGTGGATCAGGATTTTATTGCACCACAAGAAGTTGTGGAACAACAACCTATTCAAGTAGCACATGCTCTACGCAGATCTGATAGGATTCATCGTCAACCTGAGAGATATTCATTTCTCTTGTCTGACCACGGTGATGTAGAGCTTATTGGTCTCAATGAGCCTACATCTTATCAGGAAGTTGTACAGGGCCCAGATTCTAAGAAATGGCTAGAGGCCATGAGATCCGAGATGGAATCCATGTACACTAACCAAGTATGGACTTTAGTTGTTCCACCTGAAGGGATCAAACCCATTGGGTGTAAGTGGGTCTTCAAGGTGAAGACTGACATGGATGGTCGTATGCATACCTATAAAGGTATATTGGTGGCTAAAGGATTCAAGCAGATTCATGGTATAGACTATGATGAAACTTTTTCACCAGTTGTGATGCTCAAGTTCATTCAGATCATGCTTGCTATTGCTGCTTACTATGATTATGATATCTGGCATATGGATGTCAAAACCACATTTCTTAATGGAAATCTACTCGAGGATGTGTACATGACACAATATGAGGGTTTTGTAGATCCAGAGCATGCTGGAAAGGTTTGTAAATTACAAAGATCCATTTATGGATTGAAGCAAACTTCTAGAAGCTGGAATCTTCGATTTAATGATGCGATCAAAACGTTTGGTTTCATTAAGAATGAAGATGAACCTTGTGTCTACAAGAAGGTTAGTGGGAGCACAATCATCTTTCTCATATTGTATGTAAATGACATACTACTCATTGGAAATGATATCCCTACTCTTCAGTCAGTGAAGACTTGGCTTGGGAATTATTTTTCAATGAAAGACTTAGGTGAGCAGCCTACATTTTAGGTCTTAAGATCTATAGAGATAGATCCAAGAAATTGCTTGGCCTAAGCCAGAGTACATATATTGACAAGGTGCTTAAACATTTTGCCATGGAAAATTCCAAGAAGGGATTCTTGCCTATGTCACATGGTGTGAGTCTTTCGAAGACTCAATGTGCATCTTCTAACGTAGAAAGGGACCACATGGATCAGATCCCTTATGCATCTGCTATAGGGTCGATCATGTACACCATGCTTTGTACTCGCCCATATGTCTCGTATGCATTAAGCATGACGAGCAGATACCAGTCAGATCCAGGTGAAGGTTACTGGATAGCAGTCAAGAATATTCTTAAATACTTGAGAAGGACTCAAGAATATTTCTTGATCTTTGGAGGCAATGAAGAGCTTGTTGTAAAGGGTTACAGTTGTTGCTGTAAAGGGTTACAGTGGTTCAAGCTTTCAAATTGACAAGGACGATTCTAGATCACAGTTAGGGCATGTATTTTACATAAATGGTGGTCTTAGGTATTGGATGCTACAATGATTCGATCTCATTCGAGGGATCATCGATATATGAGATATGAGGATATGCAGAGAACCAAACAATGCTAACATTACGGATCCTTTGACCAAGGCTTTGGCACCAAGAAAGCATGATGGTCACACTAGGTCAATGGATATTAGATATCTTAGTGATTGACACTAGTGACATAAGGAGATTGTTAGTGTAAGCCCTAAGAGGCAATCAAGAGTTGATTGACTTAGGACATTTTGTATCATATTTCATTATTTCATTAGAAGGCAAAGGTTATGATTATTATATTTACTTCAGTTTAGTGTCGAATGAACAAATATAATAATGCCCTTGGGTAGTAGTTTTTTATCTACAATAATCAATTGGTTGAATTGATAGTGAGATATTGTAGAAAACACTACTCTTAATTATTCCTAGTCGAGCATTAATATACAAGGATAATATTAATGCATTGAGACTAGCATGTAGGCCAACGAATGACTTGATCTCATAAGTCATGGATATGAGATATCAGGTTGACACATGGGTATATATTAGAGAATATATACTGAATGACCCGCCATGAGAATGTTTCATAGATCATTATATGAGTGTCATAAACATTCTCATGTGACTATTGGTATGAATAGTCCTTAGACCTGAAGTCACTACGGTTCCCTACATAAGGAGTTGTATACTTTGGTATCGTCAAACGTCACCCATAACAGGGTGGACTATAAAGTCAATCACTAGGTATGCAATGAATTATGCTGAGGGATGTGAGTGATGTAGATGGAATCTATCTCTTCCATATGATGGAAGCGATATCTGTGGGCCCCTTGATTAGTAGGACATAAGAAAGCATGGTCATGTGCAAATGAGTCAATATGAGATATTGAGCTTATTTGATTGAGTGTGTCTACTTGGAGATCAAGAAATACAAAGATTGATAAGAGGATGGCACGGTCTATGCCTCATTGATCAATCTAGATATCAAGGATAGAGGGACCAAGTCATACAACATGATAGTCACGGAAAGGTTAGGTCAGATCACGACTTTCTCATCACTTGGGTAGCAATGATGCCTTGCTAGATATCAATCATTGCTTATGTATCGCAAATGTTGATTTGGATACATTGCCAACGTTACGAGAGTCTACAGGGTAACACACAAAGAACAAGTAGATATGGAGATGGGTATTTTAGTTTGACTAAAATATAAAGGATATTAAGAATAATGGGTAAATCCAAAGTGTTGGTGTCATCTTAGTGGTGATTGGCACTAGTGCTAGTGGGAAATTGTTAGTAATTAGCCCTAAGAGTCAATCATGAGATGATTAGGCTTTTTGGATTAATCATTGAGTTAGACTCGAATGAACCCGCTCATTGGATTAAGTGTAATCCAAATTAGGCTCATTATGTTAGACTCAAATAGATCCAATTGTTGGATTGAGTCCAATTGTATGGGAATCAATGGGTTAGACTCATTGGGTGAACTTAAGTTCACCAAGGAAGTTGAATGGTCAAAATTCAACCATTGGATTGAATGGTTGATTTTGAGCCATTGGATTAGAAGATGAAAGGATGGAGACTCTTGGTATTCCATGGGATGGCTATAAATATCATTTGGATGATATTTTTCATAAGATTTTCATCACTTGAGAAGGTGAAAGGTCTCTTTGTTTCTTCTTCTTCCTCCTTTCCTTGCTTGGTCGAACACACCCTTGAAGGTTGCTAGCACAACCTTGTGTGTTCTTCTCCATCTTGTTGAGTTTGTGAGATAAACAAAAGCAAGGCTTATTCGTGTGGATACCGTAGAGGCGTGAACGCTTGATCGTGCTGTGATCCGAGCTATCGGGAGATCGTGAGCACGCTTTAAAGGTATAACTCTATCATGTCTTTATATCTAACTTAGTATAAGATTATGTTTCCCTTCGCATGGATCTTCTGGAGGAAATAGGTTTTTCTGCTGCGTGTTTGCGTGTTTAGCAACCTATTCCCTTACAAGTATAACCAGTCTTTAGCTACTCCTGTCAAAGAGAATGGAAAAGCCCTCAACTTAATGTCTTTTTCTGAAATCCCCTGTGGTTTCATGGTTGAACAAACCACATGGAATTCATGTAGATGCCGGTTGGGATCTTCTCCTAATAAACCTTGAAATTTGGGAAGCAGATGAATGAGTCCTGATCTGAGTTCAAAATCTCCTACCAAATCTCGATAAGTGATACATGAATACTTATGCCACATCTAGAGTTGCAAGCTCTTTCATTGTTCGATTACTTTCTGTTATATGACTGTCCATGGTTAAAGAACTGCTTTCAAGAAGTCTTGCTGATCTAGCTTGCTTCCTCAAGGCCCAAAAAGTCCTCTCAATCTCTGGGTCAAGTTCTAGCAATGTTGCAAATGAAGACCTAATCATGCAAGCAAATCAACAATCAAAATTACAGTAGATAATCAATAAAATTAGTGACACTAAAACTGAGAAAAAGAAAATTATTCACAATCCAAATCAAACAAACAATTCTAACAAGGCAATGTTCCCCGGCAATGGCGCCAAAATTTGGTAGCTATCCAAATTAATATCACAAATAAACTCCCAAATTAATGTTATGATCAAAAACCCACAACTACACAAGGAAATGTTTTAGTATAAGGGCCGAGTCGAATTTTTCGAGGATTATGCTAGAAACATGTTTGTCTTGGATTTAGAACACTCTTTTTGGGTTTTCTAGTTATGAATTGTGGTTTAGCATTAAAATGAAATATTAAACTAGAAATGAATTTGCAAACACTACAACAACCTACTACAAAAATAAAGTCTTACTTAATAAGAAATCAAACACCACAAACCACACTTTCAATAGATAAAACTCAACAAAATTGTAATTATCAAAACCTACAAATTCTGAATTAATCTAAAACAAACTAGAGAACTAACCTTAGGCTACCAGGAATTATTATAAAACTAATTCTATTTAACCAACTAAACTTACCTATTGAAAACCTAAGAACAGAATTGCAGCTTCGCATTGCAAAACACAACTCCACAAAAGCTTAACACTACATCTAATTAATTGCATTAGAAATTAATAAATCCATTAAACTAACTAAAATCTATTAAACTGACTAACTTATCATCTAATGGTTTGCTAGAATAAAAATTACTAACAAAAACTTAGAATCCAGAATTGCAGAAATTTCTACTAAGCTAAACGGAACAGAACAGAGAGGTGAAGAACAAAGCAGTGCAATAAAAAGAATTAACAACGAATCTATACTATGAAGTGATGAATTCATATTCAATTGCAAAAACAGAAAGATCTACTCTAAGGAATCAAACTTCAATGAAACTAAACATCCCTACAATCCAAATCTCAGACCAATTCGTCGTCTCCTTGCCATCGCACAAGGAATCGCAGAGAACGCTCCAACTGGTGTCAGAATGGTATCATCTAGCTTCAAGATGAACTCAGATTCACCTGTATTTCCATGCAAGTCTTCAGCAAGTTCAGGATTTAGAAATTGTTCTCTATCGCACGCTGAATTTCTGACGCTGGAATCGCGAAGCTGGAAGGAGAGCTACGAAGGATGGATTGCTGTCAGAAATGGTCTAGGATCACCGGAGGAACGCCGCCGATAATTCTGTAGAGGAATGGAAGCTCAAACCAGAATAACGTCGCCGGTCTGAGGAAGAAGACGTGATTCACAGCTACAGTGCTTCGCCCACGAAATAGACTCACTAATGAAGAATGACGATCGAAAGCTGGTTGTCGGATGCTGAGGAACTCCACGCCGATGAGGACGAGTTGATTTGCAGATCTGGATGTAGAGAGGAGCAAGCGATCGAACACCGAGGAAAATGGCACGATGATTTTTGATTAAATATTTAGGGTTTTGCTCAATTTGGGGTGTGACTTGAGTTCAAGCTTAGTTGAGGTCAGTTGGGGTTTTGGACTCCATTTGGTTGGGTGAACCAAGCCTCCACTTGAATCATGAATCCATTAGTACCTTACAATACCAAATTCACATAATGAAGAATAAATCATGCATTAGAAGGAAAAACATCATAAAGCTCATAAAAACCTTGTTTGTGGAATATAATTACAATTGGAAATTAAAATATGCAAATGTATAAAAAACACCACATATTAACACAACAATAATGTAGCTAATCCTAGCTTATCAAACTTGCACGCCTCGTGCAAGTGAGATAACTAAAATAACAACTAAAATGGTACCTCCTTCTCCTAACTATTATAGATCATGTTCACAAGATAGTAAAATGAAGTTACCTGAAATTATTAAGTTTCATAAACTCAAACATTCATTCATCCATCATGAATAAAATGAGAATGATAACATTTCTAATTCTCACAAGGTAATTTGAAGTGGCTCTCATCCTAATCTCAATTCTTGCAATGGTAGAGATCACTCAAGTTACTCATAGCAAAACCACTACCATAAGCTTGCTTCTCATCTATTCTTTACCTCTATCACAGATATCAAGATGCACAATCATGAAATTTACAAACTTTGTATAGGAGAACATAATCATAGGTGAATGAAAGAATTAATGCTGAGAAGGTAAATAAGAAAACAAATTTTTAAAGGATAAGTAGAAGACATGGAACCAAGATGTTATGTAATGATGCATTCCGACCTAGCATGAAATTCTGCATTTCTTCTTTCATTGCATCTTGTTACTTATTTGATCTGAAAACACACCAATCTGCACTCATCCTATAATTCCCACTTCATTTCTAGCATTCAACTTATCCATTCAGTGCAGATTAGATAGCCTTATATTTTTTTCTTATCTTCAAATCCTCAATTTACAGCACCAATCTCTCTTCCTCTTATTTCAGTTGGCAACTAAAATTCTGTTTCTGCATATTCTTAGCTGCAGATTCTTCAAAATCCCCGATCGAATATGAAATTCTTTGATTTGGTTCATCACATGCTCTGAATTACATTCATTCCTCATAAGCTTTATGAGGAATCCCTTTCCATCAGAAACACTTGGCGGCGTTTCTGAGCTTCATCCGACGACAATCCACAGTCCAAAGCTCCCATCTAGATTTTGAGATCCAGATTTCCAGCATTCCAGATTTTCAGCCATATCTTAGGTTTTGGGTTGTTTCCAGCTTTATTTTCCTGTTTGGTATCAAATTTCTTGTCTAAAAGTCTTGTAAACTCTTGAACTCCAATTTGCACAGCAAATTGTTGATTTTAGTAAAATCAAAAGTATTATCTTCAACAAGCATTCCCCTACACTTAAATTATCTCTAATTTGCTGTTTCCAATAAGCATTCCGTTACACTTAAATTATCTTCAACATCAATATCTGCATCATTTCCAACATCTACAGCAACAATATCAGTAAAATCAAAAGTATGTTCAACTACATCATCACAATAATAAAAAGTACTTAAAGAATCTAGTGAAGTAGTAGATGCAGTGTCAGGCTTGACAAGAGCTCCACAATCCATTTCCTCACTGGCGCTTTGTGTTTGTAACTGGTTGATGGATGATGCAATTTGATCCAATTGTAACTGTATGTTTTGAATTCTTACATATTGTTGCTCTTGATGCTCACTCATTTGTTACATAATTTCATTAAATTTCCATGTTAACTCTACAAATTGTACTTGTGCATCCTCATACCTATTCTACTACTCCACAGGTGGGTAGTACTGATATTCAGGCAGATAGAACTAAGTCTGAGGCTGATAGTAATAACTCTCCCTCCAATCTCCAAAATGTTGATAATATGGATCCATGGTCCAATAGATTTCCTGTTCTTACACTGAACCCACTAATCAGTGTGATGAAGAGAAGAAGAAAGAAGAATGGTTAGGAGAAAGAACAAAAGAAGGAAGAAACAGAATCAGAATAGAGAAAAAATCTGCAGAATGAAGAATGAAAAAAAAAGTGGCTAGAAGAGTATCAAGTAATTGGAAAGCATAATGAGTTTCATTGTCCGAGACGTACAATGTTTTAAGTGTGGGGAAGGGAACTCTTCTTCATAAGCTTCCAAGTGATGAAATTGAATTGGAAAATCAGTGAAAAAAAAGTGACAAATCAAAAGAGTATCGATGGTGAAGATAGAGTATCAAGAATTTTGGATGACCATCGAATTAAAGGAGAGGTTACCTTGATCTTTTGAATTGGTAACAACAAATGGTATTCATCTCTTTTCACAACAAAAATTGGTCAACCCATCAAGTATATTCCTCCAATACTCTCATCTTCTCATTTTCTTCATTAAATCCTTTTCTTTTGCCTATTTCATCCACTTTAATTGTTCTTCTTGATTTCATTTCAATTCTTGATAAATCCTTTTGATTCATACATGTTATGTTTTATAGTGATGGAGAATTAGAAAATAAGCAAGCTTATGGTAGTGAAATGTTATGAGTTGCATTGAGTGAGCTCCACTTATACATGTTTGAGTGTGAGAAATAGAATAGGTGAATACCTTGTGAGATTGCAACTTGCTTAATTTTTCACTTGGATTGAAACTACCATACCTACTGATTATTGTTTGAATTATAGTTATGATTGTTTGTGACCTTTAGATGGTCTTAGTTAAATTCCTTTTACTATCTTCTAGGTATTGCTAGAGAATTTTTTTGTGGAGATGATTTTTAGCTTTTTTGTGGGGGATTTGATAACCATGATTTTACTGTATTATTTTGATTCATACATGCATGGTTTGATGTTATGTTCATAGATAAAACCTATATTTGCATCACATTTCATGTATTGTCTTATTCTTGGACTTAATTGTAAATTATCTTATTTTATGTTATTTTATACTAATATTTGATTCTTATTTTGTAGGCATCAAGGGATCTTGGATTTGGATCTATTCGAACTGAATTTGTGCTCGAATTGGAGTTTAAATGAGAAGATCAAGCTGCGGAGCATTATGGACCGTTCATTAAAGATTGGACAGATCTGAACCATCCATCGAAGATCTGGTCCATCCGACCTAAGGGAGAGTAGATCCAGACCCTTGATCAAGATCAATACATTCAGATCGGATTTTAGGCGATCTTTTACCATTGATTGAGCTCTGAAGCATCACAGCCGTCCATTCAGATCTCAGATCTGATTTTAACCAAGAAGCTACAATAGCTTCCTCGTCGATCTCTTCCACACAATGTTCGTGTGGCGCGGCATCTTCGGTGATTTCCGACCTCGTTTTCCATCTCCGATCATCTTCTCAAGCGACATCCTCAGTGCAGATATTCAAGGCAACTGGATTCCGATCATCTGGAGCCATTGGCGGTCGTTCCCTCTGGCGGAATTCTGCTTTCGGCATTCCTATGTTCTCCTCAGATTAGGCGGCGTTCTTCCAATCTGTGGTATCCCTTTCCATCAGAAACACTTGGCGGCGTTCCTCCGGCGTTTCTGAGCTTCATCCGACGACAATCCGCAATCCACAGCTCCCATCCAGATTCTGGGATCCAGATTTCTAGCATTCTAGATTTTCAGCCATATCTTAGGTTTTGGGTTGTTTCCAGCTTGCCGGAGGCGTTCTGCCGGCGTTGCTGAGCACTCCTAGCTTCATTTACAACTGAGGGTTCTTCACTGAGGACCGGAGTTAGGCGTTCTCGTCTCCGGCCTCTTGTGTGACAGCAAGAGTGTGAAGTTTGTTTAGATTGATTGTAAGATTGGAATGATTATCATTTTATTTCACGCTATTACTGTTTTTGTATCTAGAACAGGTTTATTTTGATTTTATTATGATTTTATCACTGCAATCTAGCATTTCTTTTCCTTATTGAAGTTTAATTTGTGTTTAATTTGTGCTTGGTTAATTGTTAGGTTGTTAAGTTTAAGCTAGGGTTTAAATTGGTGCTTTAGATCAGGTTTATATTATGTCTTATTATTTTATTCTATGCTTAAGATTAGATTTAATTGTGTCTTGTTATTTCATTTTTAGTTAAAGTGTGTTGATGGTTACTCATAACGTAAGGTGATAATGCGTTGTTGATTGATTGTTGACACCTAGGTGGATTGCATTTATGCATTAGATTAGTTTCTTATTCATTGTGGTTTTCATTTATTAGATTTAGATTCAAAGCTAAAACCCTCATTTTTCATGTTAAAAATCCCAAAAATAGGAATAACATATAATCCTAGATTACATCCTACCGTTAGTTCCTCAAGAGATTCGATCATGGGCTCGTTATTACAACATCATTGTGTAGTTAAGGGTTTCAGTGGATATAATTTGTTAATTTGATTTGTGGGTGTGATAGATTGCGCTCATCACACGGCTGTGTAGATCCACACGACCTCATACATCTTGCTTTCAGCCAAGGTGACATGACCTTGTGACTCACATGATCGTTTTCTTCTTTTAGCACCGGATGGCCTACACGGTCGTGTGGTTCACACGGCTTGGCTATACTTGCTCTCTAGAAAATGTTGCACGACCGTGTGGCTCACACAGTCTGGGCATGCACGGCCTCTAAAGAAATGACACGACCGTGCCATTTGGCATGACCTTGCCTTGCTTTGCCTTTGGATTATTGGCATGACCGTGTGCTGCCTGGCCACGGGGAGATTGGCATGGTCATGGCATGATTTACTTCAGGATGGGCACACAGCTGTGTGGCCTACACGACCCAAGCTTGATTTCTTCTGGAGTTGCTCCCGTGTGAGTTTTTACTCCATTTTCGCTCCAATATACGTCCTGTCAATTAAAATATGCAAAGAGTAGATCTCTAAACAAAATGTAATGAAATTATGACATTATAATGAAATAAGGTGCAATAAGCATACATTATATGCATGAAGTACAAGTAGATGTGCATCAAAGTATGCATAAAAGTGTATATAATCTATGCACATCAACAACCTATTCAAGTAACACAAGCTCTATGCAGATCTAATAGGACTCATCATCAACCTGAGAGATATTCTTTTCTCTTATTTGATGACGGTGATGTAGTACTTGCTAGTCTCAATGAGCCTGCATCTTATCAGGAAGCTGTACAAGGCCCAAATTTTGAGAAATGTCTAGAGGCCATAAGATCCGAGATAGAATCCATGTATATTAACCAAGTGGGTGTAAGTGTGTCTTCAAAGTGAAGATTGACATGGATGGTCTTCTGCATACCTATAATGGTAGATTGGTGGCTAAAGGATTCAAGTAGATTCATGGTATAGACTATGATGAAACTTTTTCACCAATTGTCTATTCAGATCATGCTTGTTATTACAGCTTACTATGATTATGAGATTTGGAAGATGAATGTCAAAACTACATTTCTTAATAGAAATTTACTCAAGGATGTGTACATGACACAATCTGAGGGTTTTATAGATCCAAAGAATGTTGGAAAGGTATGTAAGTTGCAAAGATCTATTTATAGATTAAAGCAAGCTTCTAGAAGCTAGAATCATTGATTTGATGATGCGATCAAAGCGTTTGGTTTCATCAAGAATGAAGATGAACCTTATGTCTACAAGAAGGTCAGTGGGAGTACAACCATCTTTCTCATATTGTATGTAGATGACATACTTCTCATTGAAAATAATATCTCTACTCTGTAGTCAGTGAAAACTTATCTTGGGAATTATTTTTTAATGAAAGACTTAAGTGAAGCAGCCTATATTTTAGGCCTTAAGATCTATAGAGATAGATCTAAATGATTGCTTGGCCTAAGTCAGAGTACATATATTAACAAGGTACTTAATCGTTTCACCATGTAGAATTCTACGAAGGGATTCCTACCGATGTTGCATAGTGTGAGTCTTTCAAAGACTCAATGCCCCTCTTCTAAGGAAGAAAGAGACCACATAAATCAGATTCCTTATGCATCTATTATAGGGTCTATCATGTATGTCATGCTTTGTACTCGCCCAGATGTCTTGTATGCGTTAAGTATGATGAGAAGATACTAGACAAATCCAGGTGAAGGTCACTGGACATCAGTCAAGAATATTATTAAGTATTTGAGAAGAACCGAAGATTATTTCTTGATCTTTGAAGGCAATGAAGAGCTTACTATAAAGGGTTACACCGATGCTACCTTCCAAACTGATAAAGATGATTACAGATAGCAGTTAGGGTATGTATTTTGCTTAAATGATGGTGTTGTGACCTGGAAGAGTTCAAAGCAAGACATAGTTACTAATTCTACAACATAGGTTGAGTACATTGCCGCTTCAGCTGCAGCTAAAGAGACTGTTTGGATTAGGAAGTTCATTATAGAGTTTGGTGTTGTTCATAGTATAGCGAACCCAATAGACCTTTATTGTGATAACAATGAGCCTATTACACAAGCTAAGGAACCTCGCTCTCATCAGCGATCTAAACACATACCACAGTGATTCCATCTAATTCGAGCGATCATCAATAGAGGATATGTGAGAATATGCAGAGTACCAACCGATGTTAACATTACGGATCCTTTGACCAAGGCTTAGGTGCAGACGAAGCATGATGGTCGCACTAGGCCACTGTGTATTAGATATTTCAGCAATTGACACTAGTGCTAGTGGAAGATTGTTAATATTAGCTCTAGTATAAGTTATGAGATAATTGACAAGAGCACTTTTGTATCATATTTCACTTATTAATAAAAGGTAAAGTTGGTTATTATATATATTTTAGTTCAGTGCCGAATGAATAAGTATAATAATATCCTCGAGTAGAAGGTTCTAGTCTACACCATATCAATTGATTGAATTGATAGTGAGATATTGTTGATATATAGACTGCTACTCTTAACTATTCTTAGTCAAGCATTAATATTATTGAGACTAGTATGTAGGTCAACGGATGACTTAATCTCACAAGTCATGGATATGAGATATCAGGTTGACATATGGATATATATTAGAGAATATGTACTAAATGACCAGCCATAAGATGTTTCATGAATCGTTATATAAGTATCATAAACATTCTAATAGTGACCATTAGTATGAATAGTCGTTAGTCCTGAAGTCACTACAGTTCCTTACATAAGGAGTTATGTACTTTGGTATCGACAAACGTCACTTGTAACAAGGTAGACTATAAAGTCGATCATTGGGTATGCAATAAGTTATGTGGAGGGATGTGAGTGATATAGATGAGATCTATCCCTTTCATATGACAGAAGCAATATGTGTAGGCCCTTTGATTATTAGGAGACAATAATGCATGACCATACTCAAATGAGTCAATATGCGATATTGAGCTTATTTAATTAAGTGTGTCTACTTAGAGATCAAGAAACACAAAGATTGATAAGAGGATGACATGGTCTATGTCTTATTCATTGATCAATCTAGATATCCAAGATAGAAGGATTAAGTCATACAAAAGAATAGACACTGAAAGGTTAAGTCAGATCTCGACATTCTCGCCACTTGGGTAACAATGATGTCTTGCTAGATGTCAATCATTGTTTATATATCTAAAATAGTTTTAGAGACATTACCAATGTTATGAGAATCTATTGAGTTATACACAAAGAACAAGTTGATTTGGAGATGAGTTCATATGATGAGTTATTAGATTAAGTCTAATCTGAATTAGACTTATCGAGTTAAACTCAATTATATCCAACTATTGGATTGAGTTCAATTCGAATTAGACTCATTGAGTTAATTCTGATTTATGATGATTAATGAGTTAGACTCATTGAGTGACTTGATTGACTTGATGACTTTGAATTCATTAAAGAAGAGGAGTGTTTAATTTAGTATTGATTATCTATTGGATAACGAGCAAAAAATCAATTTTGAATTGGTCATGCATTCGATGAAGAAAAATATTAATGTCAATTAAGGCAATTGACATTAAGGCAATTTCATGAATGAGTACAAAAGGGGTTTTGATTCATTTCATGATGGTAATGTGTTCTTGCTCTTCTTCTTCTTCCACTCTTGGCTGAAATCTTCCTAGTGGTTGCTAGCACAACCTTTGGTTGATTTTTTTCTCCACTTCGTGAGTTCGTGAGATGGAGGAAGGCTTGTTCATGTGGATATAGAAAGAGACATGGACACATGATTGTGTTGAGATCCTAGTTGTCAGGAGTTCATGTTCATGCACTAAAGGTATAACTCCCTTCATGAAATGTGATTTTCCTTCGTATGGATCTTCTGGAAAGGAACTAGTTTTTTTGCTGCGCTTTCTACGTGTTTAGCGCTCTAGTTCCCTATAACAAGAAGTGTTGGGACCTTTGATACCGTCTAGAGGGGGTGAATAGACGGTCACATACTTTTATTGCTTTTCTATACTTGTTAGCGCAACAGAAATACAAGCAACAATTATAAATGAAAGCTAAACCTATAGACTAAGAAGATACAAAGGAAAACAAACCCTAACACGTTTGTTTAATGTAGTTCAGAGATGATGCTCCTACTTCACGGTGTGTCTATAAGGTGGACGATCCCTTAATCCATGGGTGGATCAATCCTTGGTAAACTTTGGCTAGTGAATAACTCATTCTCTATGGAGAAACCTTGCCACAATCTTGATCACGAATACTTGGATCAATGAGAGCTTGAAGACTCTAATTAGGGTTAACCACCTCTAATTTCGTCACCCAAGTCAGCCATCTTAAGCTCTATTATATAGAGCTTGGGAAAAAAATATCCAAATTGTTTTCTCGCTACCAGTCGACTAGTAAAGTCACCAGTCGACTGACCTCTATGGAAAATCAATGATTATATCCCAAAGACTTGATACTAGTTGACTGCTGGGAGTCGACTACCTAGTCGACTAGACCAGTTTACTGGTAACCCTAGAACCATAAATCTTGGAATTCCATTCCGGGTTTGCTAGTTCTCAACCACCAATCGACTGACATATATACCAATCAACTAGTAAACCCTAACTTAGGATTTTATCTTTGAGTACAATCACTTAGCACTTGTCCTCACCCGCACTAGCTTGACATTGCCTTCTACCCATCTTCAAGATGCTTCCTTCGGCCTTGTCCTTATTGTTGTGTCTTCCTTTGCTAAGAAGCTTATCACTTCTAGGTCTTCATCCTTGCATAGAGTTCCTCACTCTAGGACTTCATCCTTGCTAAGCTCTTCTCATTTTGGGACTTTATCCTTGCTAAGTCACACTTGAACTTACATTTCTCAGACTACACATAGACTTTCATTTACTTAGATCAAACTCGGACTTTCCTTTGCCAAAATCATACTTGGACTTTGTCTTTGCACCTGGACACTCACAAACGCATATCAAATACAATAATAACCTAACTTAAACGTTTGTCCAAATATCAAAATATAGGGTCACACTGATTGCTCAAACAATCTCCCCTTTTTGATGTTTGACAGCCCTTTTAAGTTAGGGAAATATATAATGCAATAAACATACAAACAAAATATGCAATCAACTCATGCATAAGCACAGAACCTAATCTTAAGCTTCCCCTTGAGATAGAATTTCTTGCAAAAATATTTAGGTTTCCCACTTAAATCTAAACTTCTCCTCCTTTGTCATACATCAAAAAGAGTTCCAACAATATTTCAATTATAGAAATCTTTTAACCTCTAATGACCATAATCAATATGTATTGATCCCCCATATGATTGCATAGATGTATATCATCATTTGGATCATTTTATATTATTGAAAAATAGTTTCAGACGGTATCAGTCGACTGCTCTAGACCACAGTCAACTATTTTATAATAGTTATTAGACTATGCAATACTTATTAAATAGCTGTTATAATAATTTTAAAATGTATGTTAAAATAATTTTGATTAAGTTTAAGTAATTTTTAATAAGTTGATAATCAATTATATATAATTTTTTTAATCAAATTAAACTAAAAAATTGATTTACTTTAACACATTCTAGCCGTTGTCATAATAATTTTTTTTGAAAGAGAAAAAAAAAATTGGATGTTATTTTGCTTTGCTTAGAAAAAAGAATGTATTTTGTTAAAAATTATAATTAATAGTATTTTTATCCTTTTATTTTTAGATAAATAGTTTGTCCGTTGTCTTATCATGAATTTTAAGTTTTAATCAACATTATGAGGTTAATATATATTGCGTTCTAAAAGAAATTGGTCGGGTTCATAAAAAAAAGACTATTACGCCATTTCGTTTAATTATACAAGTGGAGTGGTTTCAAATGAATGAATCACACGTTTAACCGGGGGACACTAAATACTGCAACAGTGCAACTACAAAGACGACTTCTTCCGTTAAAATGGGTCCATCTCCGTCGACTGTCCACTGCAACGGAGGCAGCTCATCACTTCTTCTTTTACTCCATCACGATTCACGAACGATACAGGAGTAACCGACTTTCGGACTGCATTAATTTTTATTTTTTTCTTTAAAAATTAAAAATAAATAAAAAGAACGTAACAATAAAAATAAATACATAATAAAGCAAGCTACAATTACTTCTCTTTCCCTCCTGGGCTTGTTGGGTGTAGAAGGGTGTCAGGCAGAATGCAGTGCAGCGCAACTAAACGGGTGGATGGAAGCGGTGCCGCCTGTAATCCCCTGCGTACATGTCGCCCTGCTTCTGCTCCTTCTTCCTTCTTCTTATTTTTTTCTTCTTTTTTTGGTTTGACCATTTCATCTTCTTCCTGAGATCCGCATTACGGAACAAGAAATTAAACAGAGAGATTGATTGCTGATTTCTTCGTCTCCTTCGGCTCAGGGTTGGTATTTGGATGGATGAGAAGAAGGAGGACGAGGACACGGACGCCAAGGCAGCGGCCGCCAGGTCCAGCCTCTCCCACTCCCAGCGGAAGCCCATCTCTTACAGCCAGCCCCTCGGCCGCGATGCCGCTGTCCTCAGCACCTCCACCCGCCGCAGCGCTTTCCGCCAGCATAGCCTCGACGAAGTACGCGCCTGCGCCTCCTCCCCTCGCCTCCTAGACGCTGACTCCCGCACCTTCTCCTGCCCTCGCTACCATCCCTCCTTCCGCCATTCCACATCGATTGAGGATGGTCGCTTACGCCACCCGACCCCCGTCCCCGGCCAGCACCACCACTCCGCTGCCTCCTTCACGCACGCCTTCTCTCTCGACAGCCACGGCGGCGGATCCTCCCTCTCCGACACCGATGGGGCGCTCACCCTCGAGTGCGCCATGTCACAGTACGGCGGAGCCCCAGGGACGATCCCCGAGTTCATGGGCAGCGGGGGCGGCGCTGGCATCTTTCGAGTGCCCCTGCGCGCCGCGATGCACCCCGGCCGCCCCCCTGCTCTCGAGCTGCGCCCTCACCCGCTCCGGGACACCCAGGCCGGCTCCTTCCTCCGCACTGTCGTCTGTACGCACTTGCAGCTCTGGGCGGGTCAGGAGTCGGGGATGCGGGTGTGGAACCTCAAAGACGTCTTCGGAGAATGGGGCCCCGGCGGGCCCGCTAAAAAGGGCGACGAATACAGCGCCCCCTTCAGGGAGTCCTGCCGCACGTCTTCGACGCTGTGCGTCGAAGTTGATGCCGCCAATGGGTTGATATGGAGCGGACACAAGGATGGAAAGATCCGGTCATGGAAGATGGACCAGCCGACCATCATGAATTCTTCTGGGGGTGCTGGTACTTTTTCTCCGTTCAGAGAAGGCCTCTCGTGGCAAGCGTATAACCGCTCTCCTGTACTGTCGATGGTCATAACATCTTATGGTAAGCAGCACTGAGCTAATCTAACTTTAGCGGACATTACTCCCTGCCTTGATCTGGTTTTGTTATCCGCAAATAAAATGGTAGATGAGTTCCCTCCACCTCAGTCTCGAATTTGAAATTTATGGTTTTCAACCCTCCCAAAGCTTCCTTCTCACATTTTTATTAATATTATTATTCTTCATTATGTATTTATAGCACTACTAATTTACTTTTTATTTTTACTTTTTGTTTAATAGAAAATTATAGTAGATCAGTTTTGATTGTCTGCAACTTATCAGTATTTGTTCAGGTGATGTGGTCAAAATGTATTTTGAGCATAAATCACTACTCGAAGAGACTAAGCACGCGTATCCTATTAGAGTGGCTCTGTCATTGTGATCAACACTGGTTTATATCCTACGTAGATCCAAATCACTGAGTTGAATCTCATATTTTAATTTGTCTAGATTTGTGTGGCTCCCCTACTTATAAAGGAGCATACCACTTTCTATTGTTATTAAAAAAAAACCTTTCTGAATTATCTCTTTTGAACCTCTTTTTAGCCTTATTTGATATGCAACAAGGTGATTCACTTTTCACTTCCTTTCTTTGTTGTTTCTTTGGGGTATTTGGGATGTAGATCTGGGTCACCTTGTGCAAAAAATTGATTTATTGTGTTACAACAGTGGCAATAGCTGCCATATTTCTTCTTGCTTTTTTATTTTATTTTATTTTTTATGTTGAATTTTTGCATGATATCTAATTATTGATTAGATCAAAATTATTTGTTTCATTTTTATACCACATAAATAACAAGAAATGCTCCTTTTTCATTTTACATGAACTCTCCACCATTGCTAACTATATAAAAAAGGTTTATCATTTTGGAGGAAGACTTAAAATTAAGGTTGATCATGTAGAAGATCATTTCAGCATATTCTAAATTCATCTTTTGTTGAAAGATAATTCACTATGCCATGAAGCTTCAATAATGTTTAATCAAGAGGATTATAAAAAGGTTCAATTGAGTAGTTGAGTACAACATGTAATTTAATGACATTTAAAAAGTAACTTTCTTCAGCAAATTTTCTTGAGATGATTTTTTTATAGGTAATAATTGAAAGCAAAACAATCTGATGATTTAGTTACCTCTGGCCTCTAGTTATGGTTCTCAAAGAGCAAGTATAGTTTAAGATGACATTTTAGGTATATATTGTAAAACATGCAGATTATAATCCAAATACTTCTCCATGATGGAATATACCATGTCATATCTTTTATTTGCTCAATAGTAGTCTCATTATGGTAACCATTATCTTATGCGATATAACCAGCTTATCTATATGGAAAATCATCACATGTGTTGGCCTTAGGGCATCCCCAATGGTAAACCTAAAAGGTAGGTTTATTTTTGCCACATCACGTACCACATCAAAAGTTATAAACCCATTAAGGGTGTCCCCAATGGTAAACCTAAAAAGTAGGTTTATTAGTCCACTATTCTAGTTGTTGCAGTTGTTGCAATTTAAAATATATATATATATAGAGAGAGAGAGAGTCAAACATGGTGGCTAGATATTAATGGGACTCACAAAAATTTGGAAAAAACCTGGTTCTTGATTTTGGAACAAAGTTTTTTATTTAAACCAAAAACCCAAGCCATCCAATGGTAGTAGGTTTAAAAATGGGCGTTTATTTTTTAAACTCAACAATTTAGTCCCCCATTGGGGATGCCCTTTCTGGATTATTCTTAATTATCCAAAGAATTTTGGTTCCCATAAAACAACTAGACAACTGTAAGTTTTGGAAAGGAATCTACATTTATAACCTATAAAGAAAGAAATCTTTTATTTTTTTCTAGGAAGTACAGAATGCATATTTGTTAGGAATTTATATTTAAAAAAAAAACAAATAATCAACTGTTTCATTGAACTATAAACAAGTGCATTTGTTCATGACACCATACACAAAAACACATACTCTTTCCACGGAACTTAACCACAACTTCAACAATCTTATAATTGCCTCTTTAATCTACAGCAGCATTCCTGAATCTGCACCTGGTTGACCATTGAGGCTTTATATAACCCCATAGTTTTGGAATCATAAACAATTCCTACTTTGTACTGATAGTCAGACAAACAGGGAATCGAACTCTCTTTAATAGCCATCAGTTATTCAATTCACTTTGAATACAGAAGAAGCTCTAAAAACTACAGTTTGCAGACCTGGATTCTGGACTTTCTTGGTTGTTGGAATAATTAAAATGTTATTCTGGATGACCTTGAATCTGTATCTTCTTCATTGGATTATGTTTGAGACAGTTATTTCTGGTATTTGTCATTGATTTCAATGCCATGTAATTGATAAAAAGTACACTTGAAACTCCAGGTGAAATATGGGCAGGTTCTGAGGGCGGAGTTATAAAGGCTTGGCCTTGTGATTCCATTGAAAAAGCCCTTTCCTTCACTTTAGAAGAAAGACATATGGCTGCATTACTAATGGAGAAGTCGTTTGTTGACTTGAGAAGCCAAGCTACGACAAATGGTATTAGCAACATGCCTACAACTGATGTGAAATTAATGGCATCTGATAATTGCAGATCTAAAGTATGGACTGTTACTAGCTTATCTTTTGTGCTATGGTATAACTTCTTGTTTATAATATTCATCAATTGTTATTTTTGTTGGTATCTTTGTAGTTGTCTATTTGAATGCCTATTTTATTATTGTGCAGGGATTCTCGAACAAGGGATCTTCTTAAAGTATTCAGTATAGATGGGCAGGTAGAGACTCGAGTTGATATCCAATCTTCACAGGATCCATATCTAGAGGATGAAATAAAGACAAAGATTGCTTCCTCATCAAAGAAGGAAAAATCACAAGGTTCAGTTGGCTTTTTCCAACGTTCACGTAATGCCTTGCTGGGAGCAGCTGGTGCTGTTCGCAGAGTTGCAGCGAAGGGAACCTTTGGAGAAGATAATAGGAGAACAGAAGCAATAACTACATCAACGGATGGAAGGGTTTGGACTGGATGCACAAATGGATCACTAGTCCAGTGGGATGGAAATGGAAATCGGTTGCAAGAGGTTCAACATCATTTTTCTTCTGTTCAGTGTATTTGTACACATGGGCCACGGTTGTGGGTGGGTTATGCTAGTGGCAATATTCAGGTCACTGATCTTGATGGAAATCTGATTGGAGAATGGGTTGCACATAGTAGTCCAGTTATAAAGATGGCTGTTGGAGGCTCACATATGTTCACTCTGGCACAGCATGGTGGAATACGTGGGTGGAATATTAGATCTCCTGGTCCTTTTGATGATTTATTGCGAATAGAACTTGCTAAAAAGGAGCAATCATATACAAAATTTGAAAATCTTAAGATCTTAGCTGGTACTTGGAACGTTGGACAAGAAAGAGCATCTCCTGATTCCCTCATGTCCTGGTTGGGTACTGCAGCATCACAAGTTGGTTTAGTTGTAGTTGGGTTGCAAGAGGTGGAAATGGGGGCTGGATTCCTGGCAATGTCTGCTGCTAAAGAAAGTGTAAGACATCTATGCACTTGTTAATAATGCTGTTACTCTTATGGATTCAAAACTATTTGTCAGTAACACTTGGAATGACTCTTATCACTCTTTCAACTGATCTTTCCCACTTTCTCACTCAATATCTCTTTCACTTCGTACCTTCTCATTTAGGTCATGATTTGACTTTTCATTTCTTTGTATAAAGCAAAGTTCTTCCCCTTGAGCATAGGATAGCCACTGACTCTTCCGATGAATGAAGTCAAATATATATGGAAAGCCAAAGATTATGGAAATGTTTTGGTTTATTTTGTTAATGTTTAGTTTCTTATTATTGCTGCCCTATGAAGGAAAGGATAAATTGACCAAAAGTTTAATCCAAATAAGGAACTCAAAGATTAGGATATTGACTAAAAAAGGTCTTCCACTTGATGAATTTTATTGAATGAATTCTATGAACAATAATACCATGTCTACTAAAATATGAGTGGAAAAAATGTACACATAGTATGATAAATTTTATCCTCTTCTAATTGAGAAAGTCAAGCCATAAGATGTTGAGATATTAGTGTTTATAAATTGCAAAGTCATCATCAATGGAGATATGGCCTAGTGTTTAAGCGCGGTCACATAGATGAAATTACTAATAAGAAACCAAGCAACACAATCTTTGCTTAAAGAAAAATCTCTTTGAAAGAGATTACTTTTTGAATAAGAAGAGAATTTATGAACCAACAGATAGAATAGGTGAGGTATGTCGAAGCAATGAGAGATTGAATATTTTAAAAAGGTTCAAGTGATAATTCTAGTTTATAGTGGTTGATTTTTCATGTGTTACTGTGGTCTAGAAAAGCAATAATAAACTATCATTAAGGTGAAGAGCAACTGCAGATCTATTGTGTTTAATGCATTTGCCATATAGCTAGAAGATTTGTGAACATTAATTCATATTTTATGGCTTTCATACATTATTAACTTTTTGTTTGATGATCTTAGGTCGGAATTGAGGGGAGTGCTAATGGCCAATGGTGGTTGGATGCTATAGGCAATGCTCTAGGTGAACGAACATCCTTTCAGCGGATTGGTTCTAGGCAGTTGGCAGGGTTAATCATTGCTGCATGGTGAGCAATAAGCTTAAACAAAAATAAGCGAAGATTCAAGACATGTCATGTTTTGGATACATGATTACCCTTTTAAGTGCGTCAATGAATTTATGTATTTTTGCCTTCTCTAACTTATTTTATAATTTAGGGCTAGGAAGACTCTCCAGTCACATATTGGTGATGTTGATGCTGCAGCAGTTCCATGTGGATTTGGACGTACAATAGGCAACAAGGTACCATTTTCATTTCTTGTGATTAACACTTTTTGGTGTAGTTCATTTTTTAGGTATATGCAAAGGTTGCTAAGAGCTATCTTTTTCCATTTTAAGAAAAAAGAAACTACTTATATTATTCTATATGCACCAATTCACTTAAATTAAATAATTGTTTTATCAAAATTTGGAATAAGCTTGCAATAGGAAACCTACTTGTGAACAGTCAATTGAGAAACTCTTGTTGCATCATCATCTAGTAGTACGCTCTAAACCTCTATGAACTATTTGGCTTATGGAATCCTATGTCTTAATGTTCACTCCATCTTGTGCCCCTCTTTACCCTTTGAACCTAATTAAACAATATACCTATAGAATATATGCATGTTTAAAGAAATAGATTGTTTTGATGTATAATTTAATCATTTAATCTTTTACCAGGCTTACACCTAATAATTGCTTGGTAATAAAAATGATTTTTATTTTATTTTCTCTTTCCTAATAAATCCACACATTCATCTTGAAATTCTCATCTCCATTATAAATTTTTTCTCATAAAGCATATCTTGCATGAAACTATTCTAGACTAATGTAAGGGTACAAAATCACACAAAAGCATTGTAAATCCTTCTTTAATTTAATAAATTCAAAAGTATTTTGCATCTCCATGTGCTTAATGCACTTGAGATACATAAGTAGACACCTTGGTGGATTTTGAAGGGGGCCGAGTGACTGCATTTCTCATGTGGCATAATCTTATAAATGCAGTTAAAAAATTTGTATTTGGTTCATTTAAACTAAACCAAATTTACTGTAGGAGTTATCTGATTACCAATTGTTCCAATTTCCAATGGAATTACTCAAATTCCCATACAGGGAGCTGTGGGCTTGAGGATGAGAGTCTATGGAAGAATAATATGCTTTGTAAACTGTCATTTTGCTGCTCACCTAGAGGCAGTGAGCAGGCGGAATGCTGATTTTGATCATGTTTATCGAACAATGGCTTTCAGCAGGTTAACTACTGGACAAAGTCCAGCAGGTTTGGTACTTCGCTGCATATATGATCAAGGAGCACAAAACACATTCTTCTGTTCCATATATAATCCTTATAACAACATTCTAATAGCAATGTTGCATCTTTTTTACAGGTGCTCCTACATCTGTCCAATTGTACCGTTCTGTGAATGTATGTAAAATAGAAGAATTTTCCAATCAATTGTGATGATCATATTTCCATGTGAAAATCACATTCTTACCAAGTTCAATACTTGTGGCATTGACAGGCTCCAATGCTTCATCCTGATGATGGGAGACCTGGCTTGTCAGAAGTTGATATGGTGGTTTTTCTGGGTGATTTTAATTATCGGCTTCATAGTATATCTTATGATGAAGCTAGGGACATGGTTTCTCAAAGATGCTTTGATTGGCTTAGAGAAAAGGATCAACTTCGGGCAGAAATGAAAGCAGGGAAAGTTTTCCAAGGAATGCGTGAAGGGCAAATTAAATTTCCTCCAACATATAAGTTTGAAAGACATCAAGTAGGTCTAGCAGGTATGGTTAACATAAATTGTATTATGGTAGATTATTTCTCCTGGTTTTTAATTTGAAGGTTAATAGTTTTTAATCTCCTGCAGAAAAAATACTAAATTTTATGAACATGTAGTCCTGGAAGATGCATTTATAACATGATAAATTTATTATTTTGATAGTTCAGTTTTACTTGATTGAAGTATTGGTTTCTGTAGTTTTGCTTCTTCCACAGAGCAACTAGTTTATCAGTTAAAAGTTCACTGCATAAACTTTGTTGAAGTCGTTGAGTAGCGTCTGGTGGTTAAATATATTTGATTCTATTATTTGGATGTCAATTATGAAAAGGAATCATTTTTGTCTTCTCAGGGTATGATTCAAGTGAGAAAAAACGTATACCTGCATGGTGTGATAGAATATTGTATCGTGATAGTCGTTCAATTTCATTGGCTGAATGCTCATTACAGTGTCCTGTAGTCGCAGCAATAATACTGTAAGTTCTCTGGAATAATTAATTTCATAGATAAATTTTTTAGTGGTTGACTAATGGATACAGAATCTTCATTTGCTAGGTATGAAGCATGTATGGATGTTACTGATAGTGATCACAAACCTGTCAGGTGCATATTCAGTGTGGAAATTGCACATAGAGATGAATTGATAAGGAGGCAAGAGTATGGACGAATAATAACAACAAATGAGAAGCTAAGATCCTTGCTTGAAGAATCCCGTGCTGTTCCAGAAACTATTGTTAGCACTAATAACATAATCCTACAAAACCAAGATGCTTCCATTCTTCGTATCACAAATAAGTGTGAAAAGTACAAAGCTGTCTTCCAGATCATTTGCGAAGGCCAGGCCACAATCAGGGACGATGGAAATGCATCTGATTTTTCTTCTAGATGCTCCTTTGCCTCTCCTCTCTGGCTTGAGGTACATTTCCTGCCTTTACAATTTATATCTAGTTGGTAAACAATTGTGTATCTTCACTTACAACCATTATTTTTAAAATGCGACTGGATTGAATCAGACTGGCCGGTTCAATCAGTTGATTCAGACCAAAGGTGTTGGTAGTTTTGAGAGCATGAAACAAAACCTAAATAAAGCGGTAACCACTCACATGGATCTCCCGAAGAAATGTCGCTGAAGAACCGCCGGTCGACGAAGGAGTTGCCGCTGTCGGAAGCACGATCACGGAGCTGTCGGAAAGCGCTTCAAGGTTCACAAGCCAAATCCTAGCCTCTGGATGCTCTCCCTTTACTCTCACACGATCACCTCAAGGCTTGGCAGTGCTCTCTGATCACCTTCGCAAAACCTTCTTCCTTTTTTTTTTTGATCTGTGCTTGGATGCTCCTTTTATAGGAAGGCTGAGGAAGACAAAGGGGAAAGGACGCCCCTTCGTCTCCCTGGCGTTTGCAGCAAACAGCCGTTTGCAGCAGCGAAAGGGACGAACCCTTTCGTCTCCTGTAACGCTCAACATCTCCCACTCGTCCAAGTCAATCCATAAGATTATATGGTCACATAGACCATGTCAGTCACATAGACTACAAGGTGATCATGTCACCAAGACCAGAGCAAATTAGTCACACAGACCAAATAAGTCACATAGACTTTATGAGGATCAAGTCACGAAGACCAGAGCAAATTAATCACAAAGACCAAATAAGTCACAAAGACCAAATAAGTCACGTAGACTTTATGAGGATCAAGTCACGAATACCAGATCAGAACATCCATTCCATACATTAGGGAAAATGGTTCGTGCGGCAGCAAGCACAGTGAGTATTCAATTGCTAAGAAGATTGTCACACCTTACTTAGCTGCTCCACAGAACGAATCAGAGACATATGTCCATAGAACGAATCAGGGACATAAATGACTTGCCTTTACCCCAGATTAAATTATTTACATCATTATGAACATCTCTAATCCCGCATATTGACCATATGTTAAGAGCATGTTCAACATCTCCAATCAACAAATTATTCACAATTACATTTTATGTACTAAATTAAAAATGTAACCGGTACCAGTGAATAAATGTCTCAGATGTAAATCAATCTTAATCTTCATTTTTAGCTAGAATCTATTCATTCTAATCAGTCGCTTTCCTAGTTATGCTCTATAGACCGAATCATCCATAACCAATAGGAAACATGCTAAAGTAGCAGACACTGATAAGGGTAAGATTGAGATTAACTTATAATCTCAAGGGTCTCATATAGTAGAGAAGCAGAGATCTATTCTCCTACTACCCTTCTTGTCACCATAGTACATGTAGTATGAATCACATGCTACGATGTTATTCTCTTTACTAAAAAGAGCGCATGTTTTTCCCAAATTTAACATCGTACAGATTTCAATCTAGACATACCTAATGTCTAATCCTGAATTCAACATATGAATTCTAATCTGGCCTTTAAGCAGATTCAGTAAATGGTGGGTGCATTTACTCCAATCATTACATAAATGATCTCATCTTGACATAATTATCAAGACGACCTTAACTTATGGGTATGTCTTTATTCATAGCTACATAAGCTATCCCATAAGCAACGGTCTTACCTCTATTCGTACTTAACAAATAGAGATGATTGTCCATGTAAGTGGACCAATCTCAATATGCCAACATGCTTATCGAGACTTTTATTCGAATATAACAAAGACATATACACTGAATAGATCATGACATTTTTTCATTTATCAAAATGTCTTTACAATTAGTTACATTCTTCGAAGTCCCAAAAACTTCACATGTCCATGAAATGACTCTTTAGTCAATGACTTAGTAAAAGGATCAGCAAGCATATTTGGTGTATGGATGTACTCAAGAATCACCTTTTTCTTGTCAATAATATCCCTTACAAAATTATACTTAATTTTTATATGCTTGCCTTTGCTGTGATATTTGGGATCCTTAGAAAATGTATCGCAGATTGACTGTCACAGTACACAGTAACAAGATTCCCACT
Source organism: Zingiber officinale (assembly GCF_018446385.1). Classification (NCBI taxonomy): domain Eukaryota; kingdom Viridiplantae; phylum Streptophyta; class Magnoliopsida; order Zingiberales; family Zingiberaceae; genus Zingiber; species Zingiber officinale. The sequence continues at coordinate 56,946,632 of NC_055986.1, forward strand.
ATCCTCAGCAATCTTCAGATGCTTCAGGAACTTTCTTAGCCGGACAACCTCTTGCACAGTCGCTGCACAAGCCACATACTCAACTTCCATTGTCGACAAGGTTACACAAGCCTGCTTCTTGCTGTTCCATGAGATGGCGCCACCATTCAACACTGTACTTGCAACATATTGCTTGTGGAAAGAAGATAAAAATGGATCTACCTTTTTAGGCTCAGCACACTCCTGAACAAAATGACCCTTCTTGCCACAGTTGAAGCAAGTCAAGTTGCTCCTAGGTTTTTGTCCATATTTCTTTCCTTTCTTCTTGATTTGGTTTTTCGCAGCAACAACATTAGGCTCCTTTCCTTTTCCCTTTCCTTTCTTAAACCATTTTTTCTTATTCTTGGAATCAGAACCTTCAGCTACAAAAGCTTGACCAGAAATCCTTGCGGATTCAATCCTCTCCGCCTTAAGTCCAACATGGCGTGAGGCATCTGTGAAAGTCTTGATACTCTCACTATGGGGCAGATTCTGTTTCATCGTTTCCCAAGAATCAAGAAGGGAACGGATAACTGCCTGAACCTATTGTTCATCGGTCAACGCATAACCAATAATCTTAAGCTCTTGAATCATGTTACCCATCTCCCTGAGATGTTAGGCCATGATAACATTCAAGCGCTTTTTACAGCTATTAAACTTGATAGTTAGCTGACAGAGCTTACTCAGACTGACTCCACTGTACTTCTCTCTAAGGGCTACCCAGACAGCATGAGCAGATGGTAATGACTCATACTCAAATACCAGGTCATCCACCATTGAACTAATCAATATACCCTTAGCAATGGAGTCTGTCCTTTTCCATGCCTTATAGGCATCAAGGTCACGTCTGTGCTGTGCTGTAGAACCATCAGCTGGTTCTTCCATGATTTGATTTACAACCTCTAGAACTTCTTGTTCCTCAAGAACGTATTGTATCTTGAGGTGCCAGATTTTATAGTTATCCCTATATAATTTCTCACCCTTATTGAGTTCAGCTATGATATTTTTAGTTGTCATGATCTACATAAATAAACACATTATTTATTATTTCAGTGTAATTCATATATGTGCAATTATTTATTGACTCGGTGTAAATTAAAATTAGTTTACAAAATCAAGTGATAACATTATTTCCACTCATCATTTGTATGTTCTAATCTAATCAACATTGATCAATCATATTACACATATCCCATCTAATGAACGAATCATTATTAAAATGAACTAATCATTTTTCATATGAACTAATCATATGGATATATGAACGAATCATATTCTCATGAACTAATCATCTCATAAAATGAACTAATCATTTCTAAGTTTGTTAACATATAACATAACTTTTCATTATATAATTCTGTTCGTACATAACGACAGAAATTATTACATGACTCAAAAACTAGATGAGCTAACACTGTTCGTACATAACGACAGTAAACAGAACACTAATAAACTAGATAGGCTAGCACTGCTCCCACTAGGACAAACACTAGTGCAGCAACTAATATTATCCCTATTAACTTGGACTCATTTGGGATAATCTCAGATGGGGCAGTTTCAGGATTCTCCATCAGATCTATTTCTGGATCTTCCTCGAACATTTCCTGGTCCTCTTCAGACTCTTCAGGCTCTTCTTCACCCATATGGTGAAGTAGCTCTTCACACAGTTCTGAATATGTGACGCGCCCTTCATGATGTCCCCATACATAGTCTGCTATTATCTTAGGATATTCTGGCAATGATTGCATTAATGCCCAGATTCTATAACTATCCAGGACTGGAAATTCTTCTTGCTAAAGTTTCCAGAACAGTCTATTAAGCCTTCTTACATGTTCGTCGACTCCATAAGCAGACTTATACTCTTATCTCCTGAATCTCCTCTCGGAGCTGGTTTCGCCACATTTCGCGACGAGTCAATGTGGTAATAGTTTGTGTCATCTGAAAAATCAGTACAAAATCGACTAATCAGTACAAAGCCAGTTTAATTCAATTCATACAGGCATAATGTCATCATTATAAATCAAGAAAAATAAATTTTCTTGATTTCAAGAGTTTAAGTTGACTGACCCATTGGACCGGTCAATCAGGAGTTCGGATCTTAAGCTTAGTCTCTTTGTCCTCATTAGAACTACTCTAATTGGACAGAGATTTCTGATCTATGTTCTGTTATTGTTTAAGCTCATTTGAGTCAATCTCAGACTTCTTGATCAAACTCAGGTCCATTTGATTCATCCAATGGCCATTGGATTAAGTCTAATCCATTAGAACAAATCTAATTTTTATGATCAAATCGGACACAACAGAACTAATCCGATCATATTTGATCAACCCAACTACTGTAATCAAGACCACCCTAATTAATTTAATAATAAACCGAGCTGGTTAAACTAACAAATAATTTGAACCAACTTTAGGTATCATTGAATCAAATTGGTCTGCTTAAATCAACTAATAATTTAAACCAGACCTGAGTTTGATTGGGCAAGTTGGTCTGGTTCCATTTTCAGTAAATTGAACTATAAATTAATTAAATATCTATTTATTAATTAATAATACATATCTATATGTATTTAATTAATTAATAAAAATATTTAATTAAATCTTAAACGGTGCACTGTTCATGCATGCAACGAAGAGGATTTTGTTTTTTTTACTCAATCGATTGAAGAATCGATTAAACACAGATATACTATGCCGTCAAAATCTACTGTTCATGCCTTTTTTTTCGATCTTTAATCGATTCAAACTTGGAATTGAATCGATTCAGATATTTAAAAAATATAAAATGTGCGCTTCAATCTTTAATCGATTCATGCATAGTGTTGAATCGATTCAACACTGTGTTTCGTCAAAAGTGGCACTGTTCGCGATTTTGGATCAATTGAAACGAAATTTCAATTGATTCAATTCAATTCAATTAAATCGATTGGTTAATCGATTCAATTAATGAGCAGTGTTACTGTTCATCTTCTTCTTCGCGACAGAAGAAGAAAAACGCGAGCCTTTTCATGTCGATTTTCATGCTTTCAACACCATGCTCTGATACCATTGTTGGTAGTTTTGAGGGCATGAAACAAAACCTAAATAAAGTGGTAACCACTCACATGGATCTCCCGAAGAAACGTCGCTGAAGAACCGCTGGTCGACGAAGGAGTTGCCGTTGTCGGAAGCACGATCACGGAGCTGCCGGAAAGCGCTTCAAGATTCACAAGCCAAATCCCAGTCTCTGGATGCTCTCCCTTTGCTCTCACACGATCACCTCACGGCTTGGCAGTGCTCTTTGATCACCTTCGCAAAACCTTCTTCCTTTTTTTTGATCTGTGCTTGGACTCTCCTTTTATAGGAAGGCTGAGGAAGACAAAGGGGAAAGGATGTCCCTTCGTCTCCCTGACGTTTGCAGCAAACAGCCGTTTGCAGCAGCGAAAGGGACAAACCCTTTCGTCTCCTGTAACACCCAACAAAAGGCCTATTTGATCTGATTCAAACAGTAGAAAGCATGCAGTTGAAGTGGCTTGTTAAGCTATAAACCAGAAAATTTGTGACCCTGGGGGCTTACTTATTAGACCCCTTGTCTGGTTTCAAAAATTCTGCTTCCAGCAGAACACCAGTATCTGAGATTTGGATCTGAAAATCTTGATGCCTTCTACTCCAATAAAGTTATTTTGCATTGTTAATTACATGGCTGTATGATCTTAAACTTCATCTTTCAATCCGAGACATTGATTTCTCATGCTCATTTTGCTTGTATAAACTTGATTATAGATTTTCAATTTGATTAATTTAGCAAAACCATTTCAGAGTTTTATTATCATAGGTCTGAATTTACTGAAATGCACCAAAATCGTGACTGTTAAATACTTCAAAGCATGCACTATTAGTTGTATTGTCCTTCACAGACCTAATGCGAGACCCAAACATTTTCATCTTTCTCTCACTGCCATTGTTTGAATTTTTAAGGTTTATCCAGCTAGTGGCATAATCAAGCCGGGACAAACAATAGAAGTTTGTGTGTACCATGATGATTTCTACACAAAAGAAGAATATGTTGATGGAGTTGCACAGAACTGGTGGTGTGAAGATAATAGGGACAAAGTAGTAATATTGCTTGTACACATCACCGGAACTGGTTCAACAGACATCAAAGCTCACAGGGTCTCTGTTTATCATTCCTCACCGAGAATTGAGTGTGGTGATAGAAAAGAGCTTAAAAGAAGAAGCCAATCAAGCCATCTACACAGGTCAGATGTTGGGGACTTTGGCAGTTCATCCACTGGAATTCCCAACTTATCAAACACACGTCGTCCATGAGGTTGCACTACTCTATACAAAAGAGAGCCAGTGAAAAGGACATAAAGTTCCTTCTTGTATATAATTCATAAGAGAAAATTAATTCTTTTCAGAAATTGAAGTTACTTGCAGTGTAACTCAATTAGTTGATTGAGGAAACGTTTTTTGTGATTTCGTGTAGAGAGTGACAATTAGATTTGTGGATAGGGTTAGAATGAATATAGTTTTGAAGTTTCTTATCATACCAAATATTTGACAACAAACCAATGTTTGATTGAAACTAGTGGTATGCATATTGCGTACTGAAAAGTAATTGAAACCTGGAAAGAAGAATGAGTTTCCGGATTCAAGCCCAAGTTGGTTTGCTTGCGCCTTTTTTTTTTTTTTTTTTTTGCTTCTCGTGCTGTGAGTTAGATTTATTATTATTATCTTTGTCTCTTGTTTCACTTTTCTGTACGGTTAATGATTGGATAGCTTGGTATGTAACAGAATTGTTCATATTTGCTTTGATTGGGCCTTTGTTCTCTGGCAAAATCTATAGTAAACGGAGGAACGGGTGGCTCCTACTATTTGGAAGGTTTTTGTTTTCTTCTCTTTGCAAGTTTTTACGCATGTTAACTGATTTTAATATCATTGAAAAATTGGCAATGATCTATTAAAAAAGATAAAAAATAAAATAGAAAATAAATTTAATTAGCCCCATTGACTAGTCGTAAGATGACTAATCCGGTCTTGTGAAATTTTTCTATTGATCATCATAATATCATATTGTACCATAGAATCTCTTAAAATTCACGAAGTTAGTAATCAGCAACTACTGTGTATGAATTCTTCATGTAAATATTAACATTTTAAATTAATGTACATGGACTGTTTCGCATTCTGCGTGAAGAAATTGGTTTTCTGCAACTCATTATCTTGAAAATGTTAACTAAAAGAACATAAGGCTTTTTCATCTTCCTCCTGCAGAGCATCCACATTGGATTAATATCACGTTATAATATGGATGATGATGCTAAAATCAATGTACTAAATATTATAACATGCATGGACCCACAAAAGTATTGAACGTGTTCAATGAAATGAACATGTTCTTTGTTTTTTTATACTTTTTTATTTATAGTCCGTGTCAGAGCCGACCTGATTGTTGAAATGGCCTGGACGAAATTATTAAGTATGCCCCAATTTTATCCTTCCATCAATTTAATTAATAATTATTTTATAGAAAAAAAATATAATGAGAATTTTTTAGTTGTAAGAAGCTTTTGTATCTTATGATAACGGTTCCTTTTTTATTTATGTATAAATTTATGTAATTCCTCCTAGAAATAAGAATGAGGCATCAATTCCAAAACTATGAATATAATTTTTTTTCCTATTCCTATACTATTAAATTATCCAAGATTAATAATTCTATTTATAATCAATTTCATTCAGAAGATAAGAGGTGTTTTCAAAGAACAATCACTTAAAATTCTTAACAAAAGAACATTGACAATGGAGAAAATTTTAACTCAAGAATGTAAAAAGATAAGCATAGTAATTTAACACAAAATCCTGACACCAAACTGAGAAACAATAAAGAAGTGTAGTCTAGTTAGTTTACCTCTATAATCTTTATTTTCAACATCAGCATAGGAATATAGAAGAATGAAGAAAACAGAAGACCTATCATAAATATATTCACTTTGAGTTTGAGTAACTTAAACAATATATTCAACGGAGTAATTAAGAATTAAATCTTTTTATCCTAAATAAGTAAAAACTCGATATAAATGAATTAAATTTTATGTATAACAATCCATGCAATAACAAAAATTAAAAATACTATAAATTTTTAAATTTTCATGATGATATATAATTATGAACAATAGTATAAACAAAGAACAATAAAACTTGATACGAAGAAGAATGTTCGATTCAAAATCCACTTATATAAGACTTTACATAAATATCATGCAAGTTTATAAAAAAGCATAACTATTATATTCAATTAAGGTTCAAAAAAAAAAGATAATAGTAAAATAATTGATATTTTTTATGGTGAAACTACCAACTATCTCACAATAATATAAGTATGTTGAGAATTATTACTCCAATTTATGAATATGAGCACTGCTCGTATTTTAAAATTTATGAAATTATACTCCAATATAGGCATATTTTAGACTTGCCTATTACTCCATAAATATCTTTTATCAATTAGCACTGCTAGTATTTTGGAGCATTTTGCAAAGATAAAGCTAAACATGACAATGATGACTACGAGAACACTCAAACATTAGGAAACAAATAATACTCATCCTCATAGAACCGAAATTTATGTCTAATAAGAAAAATACCAATTTATGCATAAATAAAACATGATTAATCATGTTAGGGCCAATTAAGACCTAAAAATGAATGGAGCGGAAATTTCTAATTTATGTAAAAATAAAACATGATTAATCATGTTAGGGCTGATTAAGACCTAAAAATGAATGGAGTAGATATTTCAATTTATGCAGAAATAAAACATGATTAATAAGAAAAAGAAAGGCACAAGTGTATACCGGTTAGGGAGTTTTGTCGCGGGGGAGGGGGCAGAGCTTGAAACTAGTTCAGGAACTACAAAAGGCGACAAAGATGTAGAACAGGGGAATGGGCAAATGAGCACAAAGCTAGCATCAATCGGTGAGGGGTGAGCCGCTCCTCATAAGATCAATAAAAGGAATGGAACTCAGAAGGGAAGCACAAACAACGCAACAACCGATACAGAGGTAGGGGCAAGCATCCGAAGGGAGCGCAGGGGTCTCACTTTTCTGTCCAACGCATTTTAAAGCAATTTGAATGAATAAAACACACCTTACACTTTTGAGAAGGTAAGATCACAAAGAAATAATAAGGAAAACAAAACCTAGGGCACAGTGGGATCCCCAATGGAGGGCTAGAGACGGCTTGTCTCGCCGATGGAGGGTGCCTTTGTGAGAGGCAAAGTCGTCCCTGGTCCAGGGAGGGTTTCACCGTTTCGGCGACGAGAGAGGGAAGGCGCAGCGGCGGCCGAGGGAGGGTGCGGCGACTGCGAGTCTGCGAGGGAGAGTTTCGGCGATAAGGGAGGGAGCTGGGAAGGTGCGGCAAGGGAGGGTGCAACGTGGGAAGGTGCGGCGAGGGAGGGTTTCAGTGACGGTGAGTAGAAATCGTGAGGCTAGGCTTCGCTGCTTGCTTCGATGAGGGAGGAAGTGAAAATTAGGCTTCGCTGCTTGCTTCGGTGAGGGAGGAAGTGAAAAAACAATAATTTAAAGGAAAAAAACTTATTGTATATATATATATGTGTGTGTGTGTGTGTGTGTGTGTGTGTGCCCCTTAAAATTTTGGGCCCCTTGGCAGGGGCCCTGGTAGTAGACCTGACCACGGTTCGGAACCGACGGTTCGACGGTTCGGAACCGACGGTTCGACGGTTCGGAACCGACGGTTCACGGTTCTTCACGGTTCGGTTCACGGTTCGTCACGGTTCGCCACAGTTCAAGATTAATATGTTAAAAAAAATTAAAAATTAAAAATTAAACATTAAAAATTAGAAATTAAAATTTATTAAAAAAAGAGCTTGCACTTATTTAAGTTGCCTACGTATCCCTTTAGGGGAATCAAAACCCACATAGTTCTTTTACATTTTTATCCTTTTACATTTTCATTCACTTCCATTTCCTGTTCCTGTCGTATTTGTTCCTTCAGTATCAAAATCTTCAACTTCGTCATTTGAAAGTTGAATTCCTTGGATTCTTTTCTCCGCTCTGGTCCAATCGTCCAGTAATGCTTGGGCTTCCAATGAGTCGGGAGACAAAGTTGATCGTCGTTCATCTAATATGTTGTCACCGGCACTGAACGTATGCTCCACAGCAACAGTTGACACTGGACAAGCTAAAATTTCTTTTGCGATCACGGAGAGAACGGGAAAGCTTTGAGCCTTCTGTGACCACCACTTTAAGATATCGAAGTTTTCGCTATCTGCTTCATTAAAATCAAAAGAAGTCGTAAAATAATTCTCAAGTTCCTGTGTGGAACTTGAGGATCCTCGTGGACATTTTGTCCATTCTTTTAATAAGAGTTGTGCTTTTGTAAGTTTTAAATTACTACTAGTAGTTTGTTGAATTTCAGAAATATTAATTTGTGTTCTATATTTTGCATAATATTGATTATAAATATCATATAAATAAATTCTAACATTATATATAATATTAAGGAGAGGGAAGAAGATCTTTAATTGGAATTAAAGCGTCATAATATAAAGTTAACATTTCTTGTAAAACTTCTAATTTAAATCTAGGATCTAAAGCAAATGCAATTAAATAAATTTCAGGATTAAATAAAAATATTTTTCCCATTTAGTTTTCATAGCTAAGATGCAAGGAGATAAAGATTCATTATTAATATGTTCATTTAAAACTAATACTATATTAGAAAATTTTTCTAAAACTAATTGAGCAGTGGGATAATAAACACCGGAAAGTTGTTCGGTTGCATCATTAAATACTTTTAAAATTTCACAAATACTACTACAAATATTCCATTGTTGTGAAAATAAATATATATTAGTATTAGTGTTTTGTGCAAAAAATGAACATAATAATTCTTTATATTGAAATGAATCTTGTAATAATTGGTATGTTGAATTCCAACGTGTTGGTACATCACGTGGAAAGTTTTTAGGTCTCATTCCATTAATTTTACAAAACCTACCCCATTATTTCATTATAGATGGATGAGACCATAAATAAGAAATTGTAATTCTAATTGGTTTAATATAACTTTCTAAAATTTTTAAACCATCTTGAACACATAAATTTAAAACATGGCATACACAACGAATATGAAAAATAAACCTCCAATAATAGGTTGACAAACAAATTTTAGATTATCTATACAAGCGGTATTAGAACTAGCATTATCTAATGATGTTGAAAATATTTTATGAGTTAAACCATATTCTTCTAAAATTAAACATAATAATTGTACGATATTATGAGCATTATGTGATTCATCAAAAACTCTATAAGCTAATAATCTTTTTTGGAGGTTCCAAGAGTTATCGATCCAATGGCAAGTCACACCCATATACGAATGTGTTTGCCAATGATCACTCCAAATATCGGAACATAAAGAAACTTTATTATCTAATTTACTAAATTCATTAATTAAATTCTTTTTTCCTTGTTTTACTAATTTTTTAATTGTACGAGTAAGTGTAGTCCTAGGAACACGTTTAGCACATGGATTAAGAGATTCTTTACAAAAATCTTCAAATGTGCATTTAGATCCAAAACTAAAAGAAAGATGTTCTACGGAAATAAATTTAGCTAATGATTCTGTTAATTTATTATCCGAATATAAAAATAAACCGAAATCGGTACTACCGCTAGTTGAAGAAAATCTTGATAATTGTGTTTGAGAACGGTCAAGTCCATATTCCGTCGGATGCTTCGTTTCTACATGTCATTTCAACGACCCATAGCCGCCACCGGCTTGGAATTTGTAGGAAGCATTGCAGTGCTTACATTTTGCACGCATTTCTCCCGACGGAAGAGTGACCTTCTCAAAATGTTTAGTAAAAATAGAAGACTTTAGAGGAGGAAGTTCCCGAACCTTAGAAGTAATTGCATCGGTACTTCCTTGTGTTCCGGGTGTCGGATTCGGAAGATGCTCGATCTCATCATCGGTGGATTGAATGTTGGGGTCCTCCTCCCGAAGATTCATTATTTGCTTTCCCTTCTGAGCTTGAGATGATGCACCTCCGCGACCTCCTTCCATTGTAATTGAAAATTGAAAATGAAAGGGTGTAGAGATTAGAGAATACGAAAATGAGATTAAGAGTAGAGAAGATGTGTGTGAAAAATGATGAAATGAGCTCTCTATTTATAGAGTTTTGATAGTAACGGACACTAAATCATAGCCATTGATCAAAAAAACGGTCAAATGATCCTAATCGTTGAAAAAAAATGCCCAAAAAACCCTCCCAAGGGCTATGAACCGCCAGTTCCAACGGCTATGAACCACCGGTTAACCGACGGTTCAAGCCGTTTTAAAAAAAAAAAAAAATTTGCAGCTGAATCGCCAGTTCAACCCGCCGATTAACTGGCAGTTCGCCGGTTTTACAACCAATGAATCGGAACCGGCCCGGCAACTTGCTGGGCCGGTTCCGGTTCGACCCAACGAACCGGGTCAATGGGCAACCGGCACGTTGACCCTGTTACGGGCCCGGGCCCGAGCCGGGTCCGGGCCAGACCCGGCCCGGGGTCGGGTCTACCTGGTAGCCCTGGCCAGGGCCGGCTCTGGTCCGTATGTGAGAGTGGGTAGAAGGTCCGTATGTGAGAGTGGGTAGAAGATTGGCCACCCTCACGAGTCAAAAACTTTTTTTTATTTAATATATATATATATATATTAAAAAAATTTAAAATTAAAAAAAAATCTTTCAAATAGATAGTTTTTAATCTTTTAACAATAATTTTAATTTTTCAACAAATACTTTTAATAAAATCAAAATTAAAATCAATAAATACTCATCTCTTTAATTCAATCTGTCAAATACCTAAATCCATCTAAAAAATCTTCTCTTATTTTTCTCTAAAATAATGAGATTTTTTAAAAATTTTGTGAATTATCCTCATTTGCTGAAAGAAAATCATTTTTCTCAAAATTCACAAATTCTACCAAATTATCCATATTTTTTATATCCATCAAAATTATTCACATAATCCATTCCCACCAAATCTATATGATCTATATCTATCAAATTATCCGTATAATTCATATCCACAAAATTATCTGTCTATTCCACATGCAATCGATATGCCTTTTACGACTTCAGCGAAAAATGACTATTTACTCTGACTTTTAATTCCAGAGACTCAACTGTCTGACTGTGAGTCCCCAATTGAACTTGCAAATTTGGAGAAGACTGATTCTGACGCTGCGGGTAGAAAACAGTGATCAACATAGAGTAAGGTTGAGACGAGGTTTTAGCGAGAGCGTTTGTTACTATCAGTGATGATCCAATCATTAGTAATGATCAGAAAGTGAACGCTTTCTGGGAACATATTGCAAGCTATTACAATGAGAATTGTCCTCCAACTACCCGAATAGAATTGCTAGTGGCATACGATCACACTGACACAATACTATACAAAAAAAAGGTATATGACTTCAACACAAATGATAATAGTGTTTATGGTGCGTATTGTAGCATCCACAGTGATGAGGACATATTGTGGCTTGCGTATGAAAAATATCACGAGAAAAATAACGACATTTCATTTAATCTCGATCATGTATAGATAATCATAAAAGATCGTCTAATGTTTACTCCACAGTCCGTTGATCACCTTGTTCGCATGAAGAAGGCAATGACCTCAGAGTTGGGGGCAAGCAACACCTCATCTAACCAAGATGCAAGTATACATCTAGACCTAAACAAAGAAGAAACTCATCCAACGGGTCAGAGGTAGCAAAAAGAAAGGGAAAAGGTAAAATGAAATCAGACATTAAAGGTATGACAACAAATTTTTATAATATGTTTGCAAAGTTTACTGAGTATACAAGCATAAAGATGATGAAGTTGAAATGGAAAAAAATAATTCAAAGTTAAGGAGATGAAAGCAAAAACTGCCTTAGTCAAAGTACAACTAAAGGAATACACAATTCTTTTGAAGAACACTTTGCAAATGACAGAGGAGCAATTTATCATCCATGAAAATCTATGTTAAGAGATTAGGGGGGACATAAAATATATAATTTTTATTTATTGTAATGTTCAATTACTGTACTTTTCAATTAATGTAATTTTTTATTATTATACTTTTCAATTAATATAATTTTCAATTATTATACTTTTCAATTAATCTAATATTTGATTATTGTAATTTTTAATTAATCAAATATTTTATTCAGAAAGAAGAAATAAATAAATTGGGTGGCCCACCCAAATAAGTATCCGTTGGAATATATTTTTAATTAATCAATTAATGATAATCATTCTATTATAGCCTTTGGAATATATGTACAATTAATGTACAATTCGATTAATAGAAAGTAGTTGTTGGAATATATATCCGCTGACTAGAAAAAAATAAATAGACACTTTGTGATCTATAATTCTTCATTCTAAACATAGATTTGAATTAGTTTCCTCCAAAATGTCTCAATATTCAAGTAACACTAGCTCTGACTCAACAAGTAAAAATGAAGTCTAAGTTGAAGTTGTTGACGAAGGTTATGATCCAGGGAATGAGCTAATGTCATTGATACTTCAATAAAGTTGACAAATAGTTGAAACATATTAAAGTAATAACGAGATGTGACGAAGAAGAAAGTTCATCCAAAGAAATCGTGAAGCCGGGAATGTGCGGCTCTTCAATGATTATTTCTCCACAAACCCGGTGTATCCAAATCAAATATTTTGAAGACGATTTCGCATGTGAAGAGATTTATTTTGTCCCATAGTTAATGCACTTGAAAGTCATTCTTCATATTTTCAGCCAAGGGACGATGTTGTAAGAAGAAAAGGCTTGTCACCACTACAAAAATGCATAGCTGTGATTCGATAATTGTCTTATGGAGTCCCAGTTGACCATTTTGATGGGTGAATCAACCGCCATCAAGTGTCTTTTCAAGTTTTGCGGTTATGTGGTTGAACTATTTAGTGATTGATACTTGAAAAAGGTGCTGATGCTGTTCAACATCTTCTTCAAATGCATGATGAGAGCCACAACTTTCCTTGAATGTTGGGTAGCCTTGATTACATACATTAGGAATGGAAAAATTATCTAGTTGCTTGGAAAGACTAGTTTACAAGAGGTCATGGATCACCAACAATCATGCTTGAAGCGGCCATATCTCAAGACTTGTGAATATTGTTGGGGTTCAATCAAAGTCTCACATTAGAAAGATTTGGTAAAGATCATGAGTTTAAAAGGATATAGGATATCTCCATTAACATAAGACCTTTTGGGAAGAGCCCAAGAGCAAAGCCATGAGGGTCTAGGCTCAAAGTGGAAAATATCAAGACCTTTTGGTATTGCCTGTATGCAGGATCAAGCAAAGAAATCAAGACTAGAATAAAAAAATGAACCAGAAAGTGAGTTTGACTCAGACTCAACCAAGGAAGAAGAGCTGGTGAACATGGTCCAAAAACTACTAACAAGAAGAAAATTCAAAGGGAGAACCATGAAGACATCAATCAACCAGACCCAAAACAAATCTGAGATGATTTGTTATGGATGCAACAAGAAGGGTCATTTCAAACATGAATGCCCAAATCAGAAGGAGGAAAAACCAAAATCAGCAAGAAGGAAGAAGGTCCTCCAAGCAACGTGGGACGAATCATTTCCGAGGAGTCCGATGCGGAAGAACCGAAGCATTCGAGCCATCTTAACCTTATGGCAAGAAATGAAGATTTTGAGTTCGAGGAAGAGTATAAGTCCGAGACTGACACTGAGTCCAAGAGAAACCACGGATCCATATCCGTTTCCAAAGATCCCGATATGGTAACCTTTTATTCAAAGTCAAACTTACTTAAAATAGCTAAATGCTTATTTAAAAAATTAATAAAATTTGAAAAATAAAATAACCACCGAGTCTAAGAGAAGCCACGGATCCATATCCGTTTCCAAAGATCCCGATATGGTAACCTTTTATTCAAAGTCAAACTTACTTAAAGTAGCTAAATGTGTAACAACCACCCCTCTTACCTATACTACTACTCTCTAAGGGCGACCGTTACTTATCTATTACTCCACTTACTAGTGTTACTTATGCTATTATTAGCAACACTTAATTTATCACGGCCCCAGAGAAGTTTCTACCGAAAAATTTCGGCAGAGTCTCCCCTGTAACGATGACAATAATCATCAATACATGAAAAATAAACTATCAGCCACATGCGACTGGTATATATATTTCACAACCACGCAGTAATAAGACACAACAACTTAAAAAAACTATTCTAGCAATAGCAAATGAATAAAGCTCCAACAGTGGAAACAACCAAACTACAATGCGGAATAGACTCAATTAGCAACATAAGAAAAAGGAAACAACGCTTTAACAGTCTCAACTTCTCTAATAACATTAAAGAAAATACTCTAATCAACTTCTTAGTCAAGTCCCGAGGCTTCCATAGTTCAACATCACACACATCCATCACGCATCCTCCTTGTCGCCTTCCTCTTTATACTTTAGCTTTTCCTTTATCTGCAGTAGGAGGAAAATAAATCTATAAGAGAAATGCTTAGTAAGTACTAAACTATCTCACAAAAACTCGAAAGTGCATAAGATACAAAGAATGCTAAAACTGAAATGCTAAAAAGAAAAGCTACTCATGCTCATCTAATAGTAAAGCACTAAAATAATCTGCATACTCATGATATACAAGAATAAATCTACATGCTGGAAATAAAGCTAATCATGCTCAATAAACTCATAAGGAAAGCAAATGAAAATCAATACTGTATGCTTAGAATTGTAAGAGCTAAACTTTGCTAGTACTAAACATAGGTGATACTTGTTTCATTTACTTATAGCCTTATACTTGATATTAATATTTAACTTTCTTCTTCTCTTTCTTGGGTCCAGGCTTAGTACCAAATGTGCGCTCTCTAATAGAGACTGAGGTAGCGAGCCTCCAGTCCTATGACCTTGGTCTTACCAGGACCAAGACCTTGGAATTGGTCACCTGGATTTGTTTAACGACAACCTTGGAAGTCGGGTACTAGCCTCTTACTTTAAATTACTTGTTATCTTTTCTAACTAGACCTTGGTCTTTTTCTCTACTCATAACTTCTCATAATCCCCTAAAAGGTTTAATAGAACACTATATGTACATATAAATTCTAGAGTTGCATAGAACGAGTTCAATTCGTTAAGACTTGCTGTGAAAATAAGGAATTGCATCTAACTGTACATGCTGTCCAATAACAAAGAAATCTAAGATTTGCATACTTTAAAATAGACCATTCAAGCTCAAAATTTATCCCAAACTATCTTATGTTCATTGCCTACTGCATATACTAAAGGAAACTAGAAGCTTAATGGATAATAAAATTCTGAAATGCTTCATTTGTTGTGATAAACCTTTGACTGCTAAAATGCTACCTCAAAGCTAAATCTAGAATACTCCAAGGCTGCTCAAACAGAACAAAGCTTTAATTATGCCAAACAGAAATAACGCCTATGTGAAGCTTGCTGGAATTTAAACAAACCTATATAACCTGTTTCGTTTGTTCAACACTTGTATTTTCATTGAGCGGTAGAGGTCTTAAAGCATAGTACAGCAGAGATGAAAAGAAGAAAACAAATCCTGAAACTACACTGAAGCCTTCAGCAACTCAATTCTGCATGGTATAATTCAAACACTCAAAGGAAATAAAACATATCCCTAGCAACCACAATTTAAACTGCATGTTTCGGTAACAAAAGGAAACCTAAACAATCAATCTCTTCTGTTTCCCTCATGTAACCCACGACAGTCATCCTAAACTGCCAAATTCAATCACTTTCAAAGCATGATTCGGAAACAAGGAAAACCACTTATCCAAGGTTCACCGCAGCAATCATCTAAACATGGAAGCTCATGACAGATTCAAAAACAAGGAGAAATACAATCCGAAAACAAGGAAACGAAACCCTAAGTTCGGAGCAACTCCTACCACAGGTGAGTAGTACTTACACTTGTTCTTGCACTTACAACCGACGGTATGGTTCTAGGGTTTCGGGTGGAGCTTGAAACCTCGGCGATTCCTCTGTGTCCGCGTCTCTTCTTGACGAGAGGAGCTCGATGGTGTGATGACCTCTCGGAAAAGAGTTCTCGCCAGCCGCCGGAAATGCCCTAGCTCTCTGCCGCGGTTCCGCCCGAGAAGAGAAGCGTCGTCGAACTCGAGAGAAGGGAAAACGAGATTTAGGGTTCAAGAAAAAGAAAACCTAAACCTTTTCTTATAACTAGGGTTTTTATTAATTACTATACCTTAAATATTTGTCGCTCTTTCCTTATTCAGCAACAGGCCCGTGAACACTTGGTTGGCTGCGTTCTACTTAAAGCTCGGCTCGTGGGTTCAAATCTCGGGTGCAACCATTTTCTTCCTATTATTTCCCGTTATTAACTTCTACTACTTATATAGATTTTGTTCTCTATATGTTCACAAAAAGGTCGCGGAACAGTTGGCTGGCTGGATTCGGTTAAGGTTCGGTTCAGGTCCGAGGTCCACAGTTCAAATCTCGGCTTGGACATTTTTTGTCAAAACTTCTTTCGTTTAGTAAAAATACCAAACGACCTCAAAAAATTGCATAAAAATACTCTAAAAATTTCTAAAAATCCCTAGAATATTTCTATAGTATTTTTAAATATTTTTAAATTACTTTTGGGACTTGAAATGAGGAAATTTGGATTGTTACAATTCCCCATACCTTATAAAAAGTTCATCCTCGAACTTAGAATAACTCTGGATATTTCTGTCTCATACTGTCCTCACGCTCTCAAGTGACTTCCTCGTGCTTCTGGTTCTGCCAGATGACCTTCACTAGTGGCACTTCTTTGTTCCTTAGTCTCTTGACTACTCTATCCACTATCTGTGTAGGTCTGCTCTCGTAGCTAAGATCCTCTTGGATCTGCACTGTCTGAGGTTGAATCACTTGACTAGGGTCGTGAATACACTTCTTTAGCATAGAGACATGAAATACATTATGTATTGCTGACATGTCCTGTGATAAGTCCAGCTTGTAAGCTACTTTCCCAATCCTTTCTGTGATCATGTAAGGTCCTACATAACGAGGACTTAATTTGCCCTTCTTGCCAAATCTCATCACTCCCTTCATCGGAGCAACCTTGAGAAAGACTGAATCCCCTACTTGGAATTCAAGTGACCTACGAAGTGTCAGCATAACTCTTCTGTCTACTCTGGGCAGTCTCAATTCTCTGTCTGATCTTCTGAATAGCCTGAGTAGTCTCATCTATCAGCTCTGTCTGAATGCCCAGTTCCACTTCCATTTCTTTTCTTTCACCTGCTTCTTGCAAGCAAATGGGTGATTTGCACTTCCTACCATACAACGCCTCATAAGGTGCCATCTTGATGGTGGCCTGATAGCTATTGTTGTAGGCAAACTCAGCTAAGTATAGATACTTGCACCAACTTCCCTTGAAATCTAGTGTACAAGCTCTGAGCATATCTTCTAGAATCTGATTTACTCGCTCTGTGTGTCCATCAGTCTGAGGATGGAAGGCTGTGCTGAACTTGAGTTTAGTGCCCAGTGCATTCTGAACACACTCCCAAAAGTGTGAGGTGAAACACCCATCTCTATCAGAAACAATAGATTTAGTAACTCCATGAAGTCTGATCACTTCCTTAACATATAGCTGTGCCAACTGCTCTATAGAGTGGGACACCTTGATGGCTAGAAAATGAGTAGACTTGGTCAATCTGTCCACTATCACCCATATCGCATCATATCCATTTGTGGTTCTTGGGAGACCTGTTATAAAGTCCATGGATATGCCTTCCCACTTCCACTCTGGTATAGGAAGAGATTGTAACATTCCTCCTGGTCTCTGGTGTTCTTCTTTGACTCTCTGACATGTCAAACAGGTACTGACATATTTAGCTACATCTCTTTTGAGTCCAGACCACCAGAACCTCTATTTCACGTCTTGGTACATCTTGGTAGAACCAGGATGCATGGAGTAAGGTGTACTATGAGCTTCTTCTAGAATTTTCTTTCTCAATTCCTCATCATTGGGAACACAAAGGCGGTTCCCCTGATAGAGGATTCCACTATCTGATACTCGAAACTCTAAATTTCCTTCTACTTGTATCCCTTGCTTGATCTTTTAGATATTTGGATCTTCACTTTGCTTTCTCTGTATATCCTCAAGCAGGGTTGACTCTAAGGTCAATGCAAAAATTTGTCCATAAATAATTTCAACTCCAAAGTCTGACAACTTTTTCTGCAGTGGTAGGGCTAATGATGACAAGGACATCAGGGATGCATTGGATTTTCTGCTTAGTGCATCTGCCACTTTGTTAGCTTTGCCTGGGTGGTAGAGGATTTCACAGTCATAGTCTTTGACTAACTCTAGCCACCTGCACTGTCTCATGTTTTAGTCTTTTTGGGTGAAGAAATACTTTAAACTCTGATGGTCTGTGAAGATTCGACACTGAACTCCGTACAAATAATGTCGCCAGAGTTTTAGAGCAAAGACCACAGCTGCCAGCTCAAGATCATGAGTGGGGTAATTCTTCTCATAATCTTTGAGTTGTCTGGAAGCATAAGCTATAACTTTTCCTTCTTGCATGAGAACAACTCCTAGACCCATCTTGGAGGTATCACTGTAGATGTCAAAACTCTTGTCACTAGCTGGAACAGTCAAAATGGGAGCACTGGTCAGTCTCTTCTTCAGCTCTTGGAAACTCTGCTCACATTTGTCTGACCACTCAAACTTTTTGTTCTTTCTGATCAGGGCTGTCAGTGGAGAGGCTATCCTGGAAAAGTCCTCCATAAATTTTCTGTAGTACCCAGCTAAACCAAGGAAGCTTCTGATCTCCCTAGCGTTCTTGGGTCTACTCCAGTTGTTGACCGCTTCTATTTTGGCTGGATCCACTTGGATACCTTCTTTAGAAATTATGTGACCTAAAAACGCCACCTGATCTAACCAGAACTCGCACTTTGAGAATTTAGCATACAGCTGCTTTTGCTAAAGGGTCTGCAATACTATTCTCAAGTGCGTGTCATGCTCCTCTGGGGTTCTTGAATAGACTAGAATGTCGTCGATGAATACGATGACAAATTTGTCAAGGTATTCTCTGAACACTCTGTTCATTAAGTCCATGAAGACCGCTGGTGCATTAGTCACACCAAAAGGCATGACTACAAACTCATAGTGTCCGTATCTGGTCCTGAATGCCGTTCTGGGTATATCACTTTCTTTCACTTTCAGCTGATGGTACCCAGAGCGCAGGTCTATCTTTGAAAACACTGTTGCCCCTCTCAACTGATCAAATAAGTCGTCGATCTTGGGAAGGGGGTACTTGTTCTTGATTGTCACTTGATTCAGAGCTCTATAATCTATGCACATCCGCATAGATCCGTCCTTCTTCTTGACAAACAACACAGGAGCTCCCCAAGGTTAGTGACTAGGGCGGATGAAGCCTTTGTCAAGTAGCTCCTGAAGTTGCTCTTGCAACTCTTTCAGCTCTGTTGGAGACATGCGATACGGAGCTTTTGAAATTGGACCGGTATCAGGAACCAATTCAATCTCAAACTCCACTTCTCTGTTGGGAGGCAGTCCAGGTAGCTCTTCTGGAAATACTTCTGGATACTCGCATACTACCCGAACATCCTCCTGCTTGAGTCCTTTATGTTCTTCTGCATTTACTATGTATGCAAGAAAACCAGCACACCCTTTAGCTAACATCTGGTGAGCTGCTAGAGAAGAGAGAAGTTTCTGGGTCTTCTTCCTTGGCACTCCCGTGAATTCAAAAGATGGTTCTCCCTCTGGACTGAAGATTACTTTCCTTCTGCGGTAGTCTACTGAAGCACTATACTTGTTGAGGAAATCCATACCCAAAATGATATCGAAATCTTACATGGCGAGGACTACCAGGCTAACATATAGTTCTCGGTCTGCAATTCTGACCGGTACAGCTCGAATCCACTGATTGGATTCCATGACTTCCCCAAAAGGTAGGGTCATCAAGAACTTGGAGTTCATACTCTCTGTAGGCACCTGTAATTTATTGGCAAAGGGTACTGATACGAAAGAATAGGTCGTCCTAGTATCAAATAGTACAGTAGCTAAATGCTGATAAATAACTACTTCACCTGTTACAACCGTGGAGGCACTAGCAGCTTCCTCTTTGGTGAGGGAGAATACTCTGGCACTATCAAAGGTTGGAACTGGTGGAGCTTCCAACCTTCCCTGACTGATATAGGGTCCCTCTAGTGCTGCTTCCATGTGATATAACTGTGCAGGCTTGCCTCCATATTGCACTGGCTGTGGCTGAGGTGCTTTGAGCTTGTTAGGACATTCTTTCATCATATGTCCTTCCTGACCACAGGAATAACATCCAGTCTTACCCAAAAGACAGACTCCTGGATGTGTTCTCCCACATTTGGGACAGGGAGGGAACTTGGTCTGCTTGTTTGCTGGTCCTCCCTTCTGGTTACTTCCTGAGTTCCACTGCTTTCTTTTACTACCCTTGCCTTTCCAGTTCTGTTTACTTGACTGGGATTTCTGGCTCCTCACTATCTTGTCCTCTATCTTCACTGGCTTGTGCTGCGCTCGTTGTGCCTTGATGTCGTTCAGGTAGTGCTCAGCAATTAATGCCCTACTCATCAACTCTTCACCAGTCTGGGGCCGGTGAGCTCCACTGCTCACATTCAGTGCTATCTGTGGGCTCAGTATTCTGAGCATCAGTCTGACTCGCTCCTTCTCTGTACTTACTAGCTCTGGGAAGAGACGAGCTAGTCTGTTGAACTTCTTGACTGCTTCTTCCACTGTTAGGTCACCTTGTTTGAATTCTATAAATTCCTCATAGTGCTTGTTGGTGATCTGTAGGTGGAAGTACTCTTCATAAAACTCTGACTGGAAATCAGCCCAACTCATCTGATTGGCTGCCCTCTTGATCTTTATCCTCTCCCACCACATACGAGCATCTCCTGACAGGCAGAAAGAGGCGCACTTGATCTTCTCGACTTCTGGCCAGTCAAGAAGATCCATTGTGCTCTCCAGTGTTTTGAACCAAGCCTGGGCATCCCAGGGCTGAGTAGTGCCTGAGAAGCTCTCTAGTTTCAGTTTCAACCACTGTATGAGGTAAGCTTCTTATCTCTGAGGTCCTGTGACGACTCCCAGGGTAGCTGTTGGAACCTCGGTTACCACTGGAGTCTCCACAGTTACTGTTGGAGGAGTGGGAGGAACTAGTTGCTGATTTGCCATCAGATTGGCAATCACTTGTTGCTGCTTTGCTACCTGTTTATGGAGTTGAGCAACAACTTCAAAGATATTGGGTTCAGTTGATCTAGGCACTTCGTTCTCCTAGACTGGTTCCTCAGTACGGGGGCGTCCTCTTCTTGCCATCTAATTATGCAAGGAAAAAGGCTTGATATCTTCTCTATCCTTTCTAAACAAACATATGTATGAATAAAGAAAAAAAAAACAAACTTCTATCTTACTAAAGCGCATATATATAAGCTATTACTCTCTACTGCAAATAATAAAGAAAGCATAAAAGGAAAACTTAAATACTTTCTTACTTGAAGACGGCAAGGCTGATGCTGATGTGTGTGTGATGCTGGAGAATGGGAACCTAGCTCTGATACCAACTGTAACAACCACCCCTCTTACCTATACTACTACTCTCTAAGGGCGACCGTTACTTATCTATTACTCCACTTACTAGTGTTATTTATGCTATTATTAGCAACACTTAATTTATCACGGCCCCAGAGAAGTTCCTATTCGGCAGAGTCTCCCCTGTACCGGTGACAATAATCATCAATACATGCAAAATAAACCATCAGCCACATGTGACTGGTATATATATTTCACAACCACGTAGTAATAAGACACAACAACTTAAAAAAAACTATTCTAGCAATAGCAAATGAATAAAGCTCCAATAGTGGAAACAACCAAACTACAATGCGGAATAGACTCAATTAGCAACATAAGAAAAAGGAAACAACTCTTTAACAGTCTCAACTTCTCTAATAATATTAAAGAAAGACTGTAATCAACTTCTTAGTCAAGTCCCGAGGCTTCCATAGTTCAACATCACACACATCCATCACGCATCCTCCTTGTCGTCTTCCTCTTTATACTTTAGCTTTTCCTTTATCTGCAGTAGGAGGAAAATAAATCTATAAGCGAAACGCTTAGTAAGTACTAAACTATCTCACAAAAACTCGAAAGTGCATAAGATACAAAGAATGCTAAAACTGAAATGCTAAAAAGAAAAGCTACTCATGCTCATCTAATAGCAAAGCACTAAAATAATCTGCATACTCATGATATACAAGAATAAATCTGCATGCTGGAAATAAAGCTAATCATGCTCAATAAACTCATAAGGAAAGCAAATGAAAATCAATACTGTATGCTTAGAATTGTAAGAGCTAAACTTTGCTAGTACTAAACATAGGTGATACTTGTTTCATTTACTTATAGCCTTATACTTGATATTAATATTTAACTTTCTTCTTCTCTTTCTTGGGCCCAGGCTTAGTACCAAATGTGCGCTCTCTAATAGAGACTGAGGTAGCGAGCCTCCAGTCCTATGAGGGTAAAGACCTTGGTCTTACCAGGGACCTGGATTTGTTTAACGACAACCTTGGAAGTCGGGTACTAGCCACTTACTTTAAATTACTTGTTATCTTTTCTAACTAGACCTTGGTCTTTTTCTCTACTCATAACTTCTCATAATCCCCTAAAAGGTTTAATAGAACACTATATGTACATATAAATTCTAGAGTTGCATAGAACGAGTTCAATTCGTTAAGACTTGCTGTGAAAATAAGGAATTGCATCTAACTGTACATGTTGTCCAATAACAAAGAAATCTAAGATTTGCATACTTTAAAATAGACCATTCAAACTCAAAATTTATCTCAAATTATCTTATGTTCATTGCCTACTGCATATACTAAAGGAAACTAGAATCTTAATGGATAATAAAATTCTGAAATGCTTCATTTGTTGTGATAAACCTTTGACTGCTAAAATTCTACCTCAAAGCTAAATCTGGAATACTCCAAGGCTGCTCAAACAGAACAAAGCTTTAATTATGCCAAACAGAAATAACGCCTATGTGAAGCTTGCTGGAATTTAAACAAACCTATATAACCTGTTTCGTTTGTTCAAAACTTGTATTTTCATTGAGCGGTAGAGGTCTTAAAGCATACTACAGCAGAGATGAAAAGAAGAAAACAAATCCTGAAACTACACTTAAGCCTTCAGCAACTCAATTCTGCATGGTATAATTCAAACACTCAAAGGAAATAAAACATGTCCCTAGCAACCACAATTTAAACTACATGTTTCGGTAACAAAAGGAAACCGAAACGATCAATCTCTTCTATTTCCCTCATGTAACCCACGGCAGTCATCCTAAACCCCCAAATTCAATCACTTTTAAAGCATGATTCGGAAACAAGGAAAACCACTTATCCAAGGTTCACCATAACAATCATCTAAACATGGAAGCTCACGGCAGATTCAAAAACAAGGAGAAATACAATCCGAAAACAAGGAAATGAAACCCTAAGTTCGGAGCAACTCCTACCACAGGTGAGTAGTACTTACACTTGTTCTTGCACTTACAACCGACAGTATGGTTCTAGGGTTTCGGGTGGAGCTTGAAACCTCGACGATTCCTCTGTGTCCGCGTCTCTTCTTGACGAGCGGAGCTCGATGGTGTGATGACCTCTCGAAAAAGAGTTCTCGCCGGCCGCCGGAAATGCCCTAGCTCTCTGCCGCGGTTCCGCCCGAGAAGAGAAGCACCGTCGAACTCGAGAGAAGGGAAAACGAGATTTAGGGTTCGGGAAAAAGAAAACCTAAACCTTTTCTTATAACTAGGGTTTTTATTAATTACTATACCTTAAATATTTGTCGCTCATTCCTTATTCAGCAACAGCCGCGTGAACACTTGGTTGGCTGCGTTATGCTTAAACTCGGCTCGTGGGTTCAAATCTCAGCTGCAACCCTTTTCTTCCTATTATTTCCTGTTATTAACTTCTACTACTTATATAGATTTTGTTCTCTATATGTTCATTAAAAGGTTGCAGATCTATTGGCTGGCTGGATTCGGTTAAGTCTCGGTTCAGGTTCGAGGTCCACGGTTCAAATCTCGGCTTGGACATTTTTTGTCGAAACTTCTTTCGTTTAGTAAAAATACCAAACGACCTCCAAAAATTACATAAAAATACTCTAAAAATTTCTAAAAATCCCTAGAATATTTCTATAGTATTTTTAAATTACTTTTGGGACTCGAAATATGGAAATTTGGGTTGTTACAAAATGCTTATTTAAAAAATTAATAAAATTTGAAAAATAAAATAACTTAACTACTTAAGAGAATAGACCACCATAAGGAGCAAGTTAACTTGAGTAACTCGACTAACCAAGTTCAAGTAGAAACTTCAACTCAAGTTGCAAAACTTGAGGAAGAAAATTTTAACTTGAAAGGTCAAGTCGAGCGACTCAAGAAAATGTTAAAAAAGTTTGAACTGGGATCCAAGTGTCTAAATATGATACTTGGGTCGCAACAAACCGTGTACAACAAATTGGGACTTGGTTATAAACCAAACAAAACCAACAAAACATACATTTCTTTAATCAGTCAAAATGTAAGAAATCAAGTCCAAGCATGGGTTCCTATAAAATACTTAACTAAACCAATCAAACCAAATCATTATTTGAACCCTAAGAGTCAAATTCACTAATTAGATAGACCATATCTAAGTATGACTCACGGGAGCAAATAGAAAAACTATTCAACCAACTTGATTAACCAACTTTGCATACTTAGGATTAGGTTTAGTTTTCTATTTAGTTTAGAATGGTTAGTTAAAAAGATTTACCAAAACCATAATAGCATAGCATCAGAATGGATTGGGATGATAGTATGTCAAGGAAGCTTTGTCGAAGGCATGTCTAGGCCGAATCTTTTGTACTCTACCTGGTACACTAGATTTAGTGGATCTGACCGGAGCTACCCCAATCAAACATGGGTTAGTTAGACTAAAACCTAGTATTAAGTTCTTTGGGCAGGGCTATTTTGAAAAGTATTCATAAATGATCTACTATTGATACATAAGAAGGTCATATGTCTCGTCACTGATTGAAAAACTTATCTTAAGAAGTTTGCTTGATTACCCAAAACTAAGTTTGAATCTAACATGGGTTAACAATATTTTTCAAAATATTTAATTAAAATTAATTATTTAAACTTAATTAACTTAATAAAACTTTTAAAAAAACTTAATTAATTTTAAATTTAATTAATTTTAAATTTAATTAATTTAAAACTTAATTAATTTTTAAACTTAATTATTCTAAAACCTAATTAAATATTAATTTCAAACTTATTTTTCAAATTTAATTAATTTCAAACTTAATTAATTTTCAAACTTAATTATTTAAAAACTAAATTAAATATTAAATTTAATTAATTTCAAACATAATTAATTTTCAAATTTAATTATTTTAAAACTAAATTAAATTTTAATTTAAAATTTAAATTATTTCAAACTTAATTAATTTAAAAAGTTAATTAATTTTCAAACTTAATTATTCTAAAACGTAATATTTATTTCAAATTTAATTAATTTAAAACTTAATTAATTTTCAAACTTAAATATTCTAAAACGTAATATTTATTTCAAATTTAATTAATTTAAAACTTAATTAATTTTCAAACTTAATCATTCTAAAACTTAATTTAAAATTTATTTTCAAAATTAATTAATTTAAATCTTAATTAATTTTCAAACTTCATCATTCTAAAACTTAATTAAAAATTCATTTCAAAATTAATTAATTTTCAAATTTAATTATTTTAAAATTAAATTAAATATTAATTTCAAACTTAATTAGTTTCAATCTTAATTAATTTTCAAACTTAATCATTCGAAAACTTAATTAAAAATTAATTTCATACTTAATTAATTTTCAAATTTAATTATTTCAAAACTAAATTAATTATTAATTTAAAATTTAATTAATTTGAAACTTAATTATTCTAAAACCTAAATAAATATTAATTTCAAATTTGATTAATTTCAATCTTAATTAAATTTAATTAATTTTCAAACTTAATTATTCTAAAACCTATTCTAAATCCTAATGAAATATTAATTTCAAATTTAATTCATTTAAAACTTAATTATTTTACAATCTTAATTAATCTAAAACCTAATTAAATATTAATTTAAAATTTAATTAATTTCAAACTTAATTAATTTTCAACTTAATTATTTTAAAACCAAATTAAAAATTAATTTCAAACTTAATTAATTTTTAAAATTATTTTTTAATTAAGCTTGAACTTAATTAATGAAAAACTTAATTTATTTAAAACTAAAATATTTTCAAACGTAATAATATTTAAAACGTAATTAAATTAAAATTAAACTTAATTTAATTAAAATTTCAAAAATTAAATTAAACTATTCTAAAATTTAAATTAAACTAATTAAAATTAACTAAAAATTTAATTAACTTAAAATCAAACTAAAAATTAAATCAATATTAAACTTAAAAGTTAAATTAAATTTATTAACTTAAATTTAAATTAAACTTAAACTAAAACTCAACTTAAACCATTATTAAAACTAAACTAAATTTAAATTAAACTAAACATAATTTAAATTATCTAACAACTTCAATTAAAAAAAAAATTCAAATTTATATTTACCAAACTTTGGTCTAACTCCTACATTTTGTGTAGGCATCTAAAGATCTGGACAAATGAATTTTGGACAGCGGCTGCTCTAGGTATATGACTAAGGATCAACTCAAATTTACTAGTATCAAGTTCAAAAATTTAGGTTCAATTGCCTTTAAAAACAATGAAAAATTAAAGGTAATTGGTACCGGTGAAATTCAATTACAATCAAGTATATCAATTAAAAAAATATTTCTTATTAAATATTTTCATTATAATTTACTTAGTATAAATCAATTATGTGAATCTGGATTTAAAGTAAAATTCTTATATTTTTAATATCAAATAAGTTCCACAAACTCATCCAATATATTATTGAAAAGATTTAGAGATAAAAATATTTATTCAATAAATCTACCAAAAACCTCACACAATTATCTTTTGACACAACACGAAGAAACATGGTTATGACATAGGAGACTAGCTCACACCCATGTTAGAAATTTACTTAAATTAAATAAAATTGGTTTAGTTAGAGGTCTGCTGAAATTAGGAATCCCTGAAAATAAAATCTATAACCCTTGTCAACAAGGAAGACAAATTAAATCAACTCATAAAATGACAAAGAAATAAAAATCTAAAAAATTAGAAGTGATAATGGAGGTGAAGTTAAAAATTAAAATTCTACAAACTTTTGTCTAGAAAATGGTTATCATCATGAATTTTCTTGTCTCAAGACGCCACAACAAAATGGTCTAGTAGAATGTAAAAATAGAACCTTACAAGAACCTGCAAGAATAATGCTAAATGAATTCGATTTACCTAAATATTTTTAGGCTGAAGCCATTAATATGGCTTGTTACATCCAAAATAGAATGATAATAAACAAACTCTTAGGTAAAACATCTTATAAAATTTATTTTAATAAAACTCCAAACATAAAATACTTTAAAGTATTTGGATGTAATGTACACATTTTAAACCATAAAGATTACTTAGGAAAATTTACTTCAAAAAATCAACAAGGAATTTCTTTTAAAATCTTTTCTTTTAAAAAGTTTTCTTTTACTCATTTAAATCAAAGTCGTGCAGCGGAAATTAAATAACACACTTCGGTTACTTGGTTCTATAACGCCCGAAAATTCTCAAAACTATTTTATAAATATTCTATGATTTTTCTGGAATTTTTAGATATTTTTCCGGAATTTTTAGAATAGCGAAAGTAGCAAAAATAATAAGAACCGTAAAATAGCTTAGGCGGCAATTGAACCCGAGACCTATGGTTTACGGATAATGTTAGTAACCAGTTGAACTCAGCAAGGCCGTGCTGAAAGGAAAGGGAGGCAATTAAATTTATATTGGAGTTGGGCGAATTAATTCCTAAATATAAATAGGAAAATTATTAAGTGAGGAGATTATTTTTTTAACGTGACCTATCTCCTTCCTCACCCTAGTTTCCGCCGACCCCTTCCTCTCCTCCCTCTCTCGGCGCACCAAGCCAAGGGCTTCTAGGAGAACCTCCCGGCAACATCAAGGGCACGAGGACGCTCCCCTCCGCGAGTGGAACGCATAGACGCGAGAAGATCGTCGAAGAGATCTCTCCACCGGAATTCTAGCGAATAGAATTGTAAGGAAATTAGCGTAGGAGGTAAGAAACCCCTCACCTGCAGTATAAGTAGCTTCCGATTGGTTTTCTATGCATTAGTTAGTTATATACAGATTTTTCTCGACACATAGGGTGTATTTAATCCTCCTCGCAGGTTTAGGGATTTAGTGAGTACCTTTAGATGGGCCGGACACGTCTTTCCCCCTTCAGTTGGAGGTCTTAGATGTTGTCGGGTGCCTAGAGGTAGTCTCCCTAATAGAGGGGAGAGTTTATGCACACTAGATGTTCGATTAAATGATTAGCTCAGTAGAATGCAACTTAGGCATTTTTAATAGCTCAGTAAATGCAATAGAAGCATTTAAAATAACTTAGTTAGCCTTACTACAGCTTTCATTGGACTACGGTCCAATGGGTGGGCTCCCACAGTCGCTTCTAGGTTTAGATAACCTAGCTCTAGGTTCAGATAACCTAGAAACAGCAAAATAAACAATTAGTAGCTATATTCAGTATTTTATTTTTAGTGGCACTGTACATGATTAGATATCCATTGGGCTGGGCTCCCATAGTCGGTCCCTAGGTTCAGATAACTTAGTAAACCCAACTAAATGCGGGACTTGCAAACCCGGGTCTAGCTAGGGATGCGCGCACAGCAAGTACAGTTGCCGGGCCCAAACAACATCATGATTACTATTTTCACTTATTATGATAATAGCTTTCAAATTTGTAATCTAGTTATGTGAATATAGTTTTAGCTCAGTTTTAGTTTCAGTTTCAGTTTAGTTCTCCTAGTTGATACCATGAGATAGCTCCATGCTTATATTTTATTATGCATGTCATGTTTCAGTGTTTATGCCATGTAACTTCAGTATGCCATGCTTTAACAAATACAGTGCATGTTTTTAAATAGCATTCTTTAAAAACATGATTGCATCGTTGCATGTTTTTGTGAGGTAGATGGTTTCTTACTAAGCTTAAAGCTTACAGATACTTTTTCCTTATACTGCAGATAAAGGTAAAGGGAAAATGGATTAGCAGAGGAAGCTGGAGGTCAATGCAGAGATGGTGTGTGTGGCAGGAACCTGGAATGAAGATCCTTAGGAAGTTTAGCAAATTAAGAACTTAGTTTCTTTTCTTAAAACACTTTTATACATTTCTAGTGGTTTAAATGCTATGAATTAATAAACCTTGCACTATGTCATGTTAGAATGCTAGTTAGTGGATATTAGAATGTTTTCCATGCATTGTATAATTGTTGTGTGAGGTTTTGGCACGAACTAGTCTTTGAAATCGAGTTTCGATGCGAAATCGAACCCGGATCGATCTACGATCGATCGGGTTTAGGATCGGATCGGTGCCACCGACCGATCCACCGTGAACAGAGTTTATGGATTGGTCACCGACCGATCCAAATGCTAATGAAGACTCAGCGATCGGCCACCGACCGATCGGTGAGTTAATCGATCGGTCCGCCGATCGATGTACTCTGGATCGGTCGGTAGACCAATCCAGCCGCATAGTGATGAGCTTGTGGATCGGTCACCGACCGATCCGGTTCTCTTCGTGCGATATCAAGCTTCGATCGATCACTGGATCGATCCGACAGCCCAATCGATTCATGGATCGATTGAAATGCCTGATTACAGCTAGCAGGACATCCGAGAGGCATAGATTATCCTCCCTAGCATGTGTACAACTCCTAGGTACACCTAGAATATTAAGTTCAGATGTTACAGTAATTAGTTTAGTAAAATTTTAATCAATCCAGATTTCTGCAATAGTAATTTAGCACAGCATAATGTAGCAATCGGCCTCACAGCCTAGTCAGTAGGAGGCGGGTCGTTACAGAGTGGTATCAGAGCAGTGTTCCATACTTCCTACACACACATCAGCATTGAACCTGCAGCTTCCAAGTAAGAATACCTCTGCTTTATTTATGTTTCTTGCTTTCTTGTTATAGTTCATGTTTATAGATAACTGATGCATGTTAGTATGTGATAGTAGATAACATGATAGCGATAGTTATACAATTATGATTGTATTAGTTATGCATGTCCTATCCTCTATGTCTTTAGAAATGGCACGAGGACGCCCAGCTAGAAGGGCACCAGCTACTGAGCCCCAGCATGAGGCAGGCAGTTCAGTGCCTCCCCCAGACCTGACAGCATTAGTGGCTCAGTTACAGCAGCAGCTAGCTGAACAGCAACAAGAGATAGCCACCTTAAAGGCTAATCAGCAGAATACTCCCACTGTCACTGTAACGCCCCAACTCCTGGGTACTAAGCTGTGAGCCGGATCGCTACATTAACTACTGAAGCTACTGTGCTGTACTGTGCCCTAAACTGGGTAAAATAAAGTTTCACTAACTGACTCTGTTAAACTGACAACTGGTACACCCATGCTGTTATAAGGAAGGGTTCAAGACCTTTCCGGTTGGGGTATATGTGCTAAGGAGGATACTTGACCTCCCGTCTGAGCTAGAACTCCAAGCTAACTTCCCAGCTAGCTGCTGTTCGATCCACGGCTCGACCAAACTTGCCGCGATTCTGTGCCCTGCTGGATCGGTCGGCAAGACCGATCCAGGTGTGTCTGGATCGGTCTGCAGACCGATCCAGGCACCTGGAGACGCTGGGATGCCTTCTGTTCGATGCTGGGTCGGTCGGCTGACCGATCCAGGGAGATACAGTAGGCTACTGTATCCATCTGGATCGGTCGGCTGACCGATCCAGGAGAAGGAATGGCACTGGATCGGTCTGCTGACCGATCCAGGTTCTGATAGTCTGAAATGAAATCAGAATTTCTGATTTCCAGCACTGATTCGTGCCAAAAATCACATACACAAGCTCTATATACATGAAAAACACTCTAGCATGTAAATACTAACGTTCTAAACATGATAAACTAAACAAGACATAGTTTACTAAACTATAACACCTAGTAACAAGACTAAGTCATAAAACTAGACATGTTAAGTACTAGAACTGAAATAAAAGCGTATAGATCCCAAGGATCTTTATTCCAGACCCCTTGCACACACACATCATCGTAGCATCGCCCCCCAGCCTCCGCTAGTCCACTTTTCTTTTACCGGTATCTGCAGTATAAGAAAAATAGCATCTGTAAGCTAAGAAGCTTAGTAAGAAACCATCTACCTCACAAAAACATGCAACGATGCGATTATGGTTTTAAATCATGCTGTTTGAAAACTGAACTGAGCATGGCAACATGGCATGGCATACAACATGTACTGAACTGATCATGGCATACAAACAAGCTGAGCATAGCATACTGTATCTGAACTAAGCGTAAATACTGAACTGATCATGCATATACATCTAACTGGTCATGAACTCAAATCATGAAACTTAACTGAGATAATTAACTGAAACTGAAACTAAGTTAGTATTTCCATCACTGATTACATATTTGGAAAACTATATATATAATAATAGATGAAAATACTAAACATGCTGCTGGGCCCTGGCAACTGTACTTACTGTGCGCGCATCCCTACGAGACCCGGGATTGCAAGTTCCGAATCCAGCAGGGTTACTAGGTTATCTGAACCTAGGGACGACTATGGGAGGCCAGTGCCAACTAAATAAAAGTAAAATACTGAATACTGTTTTATTTTACTTTGCTGTTCTAGGTTATCTGAACCTAGAGCTAGGTTATCTGAACCTAGAGGCTACTGTGGGAGCCCACCCAATGGATATCTGATCCATATAGCTGTAATAACTGATAATAAGCTGAATAAAATGTTTCTAATACATTTTACATGCTGTTAGGACGCCTACTGGTGCATCCTTCTGAACTGGGCATTCTATCAAATGCTTAGTGTGCACTAAAAGCACACCCTAAAACTGAAAACTGTAGAACTACTGAACTAACGCCAAAACTAACAAGCGAGAGCAATTATACTGCAGGTGAGGGGTTTCTTACCTCAATCGCAAGGTTTTCTTACGATTCTATCCGCTAGGTTTTCCGGAAAAACTGCTCCGTTCGACGAACCGCTTACGTCCTCGCGTTCCTCTCGCGGAGAAGAACCGACTTCGTGCTGGTGTTGTCGCCGGAAAGTGAACACACGATCCTAGGGAAGGAACCCTAGGTCTCCTTTGCTTTGTTTGCTGCGCCGAGAGAAAGAAACGGGAGAGGGAGAGAAAGGCTTCGTTGAGGAGAGAAAATACCAAACCAAAAAAAATAAACCAATCCCACTTAAGTTTTCTATTTATATCGAATAGTTATTTCTCCCAAATCAAATATAAATATATTTGATTTCCTATCCTTTCAGCACGGCCCTGCTGGGTTCACTTGGTTTCCGGAACACATAATAAGTCGTAGGCTCCGATGGGTCCCGGGTTCGATTCCCGCGTAAACCATTTTGCGACTTATTTGTTTTTGCTACTTCCGGTACTCCAAAAATTATGTAAAAATATCCTAAAAATCTAGAAAAATCATAGGGTATTTCTAAAATAAATTCGGGAATTTTTTCGGGCTTTACAGTCACCCCGGAGCCTAACTTCGCGACACCAGTGGTCTTAGAGGTTCCACCAGTCCAGCCTACAGCACCAGTAGCCCCAGTAGCACTAGAGGCAAAGAGAGAAGCCTATCTGATCCAGTGGCAGAGAGTCAAGCCCGAGAACTTCTCAGGCACTAGTGAACCATGGGATGCTCAAGCCTGGTTCAAAACACTGGAGAGTACGATGGAGCTTCTGGACTGGCCAGAACACGAGAAGGTGAAGTGTGCCTCCTTCTGCCTGACAGGGGATGCACGCATGTGGTGGGAGAGAATCAGAGCGAAGCGCCCAGTGAACCAGATGTTATGGGCTGACTTCGAGAAGGAGTTCTTTGAGGAATTCTTTCACATGCGGGTCACGAACCGCCACTACGAAGAGTTCACAGAGTTTCGTCAGGGCAACCTTTCAGTGGAGGAAGTTGTGAAGAAATTCAACAGGTTGGCTCGTCTATGCCCAGAACTAGTCAGCACAGAAAAAGAACGAGTCCGGTTGATGCTCAAGATGCTGAGGCCGGAAATAGCAATGAACGTGGCTGGCGGCATCCACAGGCCGCAAACCACCGAAGAACTAGTCAGCAGCGCCTTGATCACTGAGCACTACCAGAATAGTATCAAGTAGCAGAAGCAAATCCTCTTAGAACCTAAAGGTCAAGGAGGCTCAGGCACTCAGAAACAACAGGGCCACAGCTCCCATGGCTCTAACTGGAAAGGGAACTCCAGCAACAAGCGCAAACCAGGGAGTTACCCAAAAGGAGGACCAGTCAGCAAGCATCCCAGTTATCCAAAGTGTGCTACTTGTGGGAAATTCCATCCTGGAGTTTGTCGTAAGGGCACACGAGGATGCTTTGGATGCGGACAGGAAGGGCATATGGCCAAGCAGTGTCCAAACAAGACCAGTTTTCCTCAGCCACAGCCGATTCAGTATGGAGGCCAGCCAGCTCAGTTACATCAGATGCAGGCTGCTTTAGACGGTCCACATATCAGCCAGGGCAGAATAGAAGCCCCTCCAGCTACGACCAATGCGAGGATCTATTCACTGACCAGAGAGGACGTAGCAAATGCCTCGATAGTTGTTATAGGTCAGATTAGTATTTTACAGCAAAGTACAATTGTCTTATTCGATACTGGGGCAACCCATTCTTATATATCCAGGGCATTTGCAAA
Organism: Zingiber officinale; assembly: GCF_018446385.1. Lineage (NCBI taxonomy): Eukaryota > Viridiplantae > Streptophyta > Magnoliopsida > Zingiberales > Zingiberaceae > Zingiber > Zingiber officinale. Next base: position 56,980,617 of record NC_055986.1, read on the forward strand.
GAAATTAGCGAGACCTCCAGAGGTACTCAGTAGTCAGTTTCTGACGACCTTACCTTCAGGAGAAATTATGGCATCCACGCACTGGCTCAGAGCAGTGCCAGTCATTATAGCAAATAGAGAGCTCTTTTGTGATCTGATAGTGCTAAATATGACTGACTACGATGTCATCCTTGGAATGGACTTCTTGATAAGATACGATGCCTCCATCGAGTGCCGTAAGCAGAAAGTTGTATTCCAACCTGAAGCAGAAGCACAATTTGAGTTCGTCGGAGAACCAAAGAGAAAGCCCAAGAAATTTCTCTCAGCTATGAAGGCACAGAGGTTGATGGATTCAGGATGTACGGGGTTCTTAGCACACGTAGTCAGCACCAGTCAGGACAAGGACCAACAGCTAGCAGAGGTCCGAGTCGTATGTGACTACCCAGCAGTCTTCCCTGAAGAGTTACCAGGCCTAGCACCAGACAAGGAGATTGAATTTGAGATAGAGCTCATTCCCGGTACAAATCCTATTTCCAAAGCACCTTACCGCATGGCTCCAGCAGAACTGAAAGAACTTCATGAGCAACTACAGGAGCTGCTTGACAAGGGCTTCATCCGTCCTAGTCACTCACCATGGGGAGCACCTATATTGTTCGTGAAGAAGAAAGACGGGAGCATGCGCCTGTGTATAGACTACCGGGCACTGAACCAAGTCACAATCAAGAACAGGTATTCTCTTCCCAGAATAGATGACATGTTTGATCAGCTAAAGGGAGCAGCAGTGTTCTCTAAAATAGACCTCAGATCAGGTTATCATCAGGTGAAGGTTAAAGAAGGGGACATACCCAAGACAACATTTAGGACCAGATACGGACATTACGAGTTCGTAGTCTTGCCCTTTGGCATGACAAATGCTCCAGCTACTTTCATGGACCTTATGAACAGGGTATTCAGAGAATATTTAGATAGGTTCGTTATCGTGTTCATCGATGACATCCTTATCTATTCCCGAACTCAGGAAGAACACGTAGAGCACTTGAAAACAGTATTGCAGACCCTTCAGCAGAATCAGCTGTACGCCAAGTTCACCAAATGTGAATTTTGGCTAGATCAGGTGTCCTTCGTGGGTCATATCATCTCAAAGGATGGTATCATGGTAGATCCCAGTAAGATAGAAGCTGTGAGTAACTGGAAAAGACCCAAGAACGCCAGTGAGATCAGAAGCTTTCTGGGATTAGCAGGTTACTATAGGAAATTCGTAGAGGACTTCTCTAGGATAGCCTCCCCACTGACAGCTCTTACCAGAAAGAACAGAAAATTTCAGTGGACAGAGGACTGTGAGGACAGCTTCAGCGAGCTAAAGAGGAGATTGACCAGTGCACCTATTCTGACTCTACCAGAGAACACAGATAGCTTTGATATATATAGTGATGCCTCGAAGTTGGGACTAGGAGCAGTGCTGATGCAAGATGGCAAGGTAATCGCCTACGCCTCCAGACAACTTAAGGATTATGAGAAGAACTATCCTACTCATGACCTTGAGCTTGCAGTAGTGGTGTTCACTCTCAAGATTTGGAGACATTACTTGTATGGAGCTCAGTGCAGAGTGTATACAGATCATCAGAGTTTGAAGTACTTCTTCACTCAGAAGGATCTGAATATGCGACAGCGCAGATGGCTAGAGCTGGTCAAGGACTATGATATAGACATCCTCTACCACCCAGGGAAAGCCAATAGGGTAGCAGATGCACTTAGCAGAAAGTCCAGTGCTACCTTATTATCTCTAGCAGCCATGTCACCACCCCTACATAAAGAGATCACAGATTTTGGTCTCGAACTCATAGTTGGGCAGCTCTCTACTATGACTTTAGAGTCGACCTTGCTTGGTGACATCCAGACAGCTCAGGAACAGGATCCTGAAATTCAGAAAATCAAGCAAGGATTAGCAGAAACAGAAGGTGGAGAGTTTAAAATATCAGATAGCGGGGTGTTGTATTTTAGTGACAGGCTATGTGTTCCGGATCAGGAGGAACTACAGAGGAAAATTCTAGATGAGGCTCACAGGACTCCTTATGCGATGCATCCTGGTTCTACCAAAATGTACCAAGACTTGAAGAAACGATTTTGGTGGCCTGGGATGAAGAGGGACATCACTAGATATGTCAGCACCTGTCTGACCTGCCAAAGGGTCAAGGCAGAACATCAGAGACCAGGAGGAGTTCTGCAGCCTATTCAGATTCCAGAATGGAAGTGGGAAGACATTTCTATGGATTTTATAGTGGGACTACCCAGAACCACGAATGGTTTCGACACCATCTGGGTAATAGTCGACAGGTTGACTAAATCAGCCCACTTCCTAGCTATCAGAATATCCTATTCCATGGAGCAGTTAGCTCAGTTGTATCTCAAGGAGATCGTCAGGCTGCATGGAGTCCCACGAACCATTATTTCAGACAGAGACAGTAGGTTCACATCACACTTCTGGGAGTGTGTACAGTCAGCTTTGGGCACGAAGCTAAAATTCAGCACAGCCTTCCATCCTCAGACAGATGGTCAGACGGAGCGAGTAAATCAGGTACTCGAAGATATGCTCCGAGCATGTGCCCTAGATTTCAAGGGAAGTTGGTGCAAATATCTGAGCCTAGCAGAATTTGCATACAACAACAGCTATCAGGCCACTATCGGCATGGCACCTTACGAGGCTCTCTATGGGCGGAGGTGTAGATCTCTAATCTGCTGGTATGAGAGTGGTGAACAGAAGGAACTAGAATTTCAGACAGATCTAGTAGCAGATACCACAGCAGCTATACAGCAGATTCGCCAGAGGATAGAGACAGCTCAGAGCCACCAGAAAAGCTATGCTGATACACGGCGCAGACCTTTAGAGTTCTCAGTTGGGGATTCAGTGTTCCTCAGAGTAGCTCCCATGAAGGGAGTAATGCGGTTTGGGAAAAAGGGCAAGCTAAGTCCCAGATATGTGGGACCATACCTTATCAGCAAAAGAGTGGGCAAGGTAGCATATGAGCTAGAGCTACCTCAGGAAATGTCAGCTATCCACAATGTATTTCATGTCTCTATGCTGAAGAAGCATACCCCAGATGCCACCCAGGTGATTGAGCCCCAGTTGGTACAGATCCGCGAAGACCTCAGCTATGACAGTCGGCCTATTCAGATAATAGACCGAGCAGTTAAGAAATTACGGAACAAGGAAGTACCATTAGTGAAAGTTATTTGGCAAAGTCACACAGCAGAAGAGGCAACTTGGGAGACAGAAGCCAGCATGAGACAGAAGTACCCAGAGTTGTTCTAAGTTCGAGGACGAACTTTTTATAAGGTATGGGGGATTGTAACGCCCGAAAATTCTCAAAACTATTTTAGAAATATTCTATGATTTTTCTGGAATTTTTAGATATTTTTCTGGAATTTTTAGAATAGCGAAAGTAGCAAAAATAATTAGAACCGCAAAATAGCTTAGGCGGGAATTGAACCCGAGACCTATGGTTTACGGATAATGTTAGTAACCAGTTGAACCCAGCAGGGCCGTGCTGAAAGGAAAGGGAGGCAATTAAATTTATATTGGAGTTGGGCGAATTAATTCCTAAATATAAATAGGAAAATTATTAAGTGAGGAGATTATTTTTTTAACGTGACCTATCTCCTTCCTCACCCTAGTTTCCGCCGACCCCTTCCTCTCCTCCCTCTCTCGGCGCACCAAGCCAAGGGCTTCTAGGAGCACCTCCCGGCAACATCAAGGGCACGAGGACGCTCCCCTCCGTGAGTGGAACGCATAGACGCGAGAAGATCGTCGAAGAGATCTCTCCACCGGAATTCTAGCGAATAGAATTGTAAGGAAATTAGCGTAAGAGGTAAGAAACCCCTCACCTGCAGTATAAGTAGCTTCCGTTTGGTTTTCTATGCATTAGTTAGTTATATGCAGATTTTTGTCGACACATAGGGTGTATTTAACCCTCCTCGCAGGTTTAGGGATTTAGTGAGTACCTTTAGATGGGCCGGACACATCTTTCCCCCTTCAGTTGGAGGTCTCAGATGTTGTCGGGTGCCTAGAGATAGTCTCCCTAATAGAGGGGAGAGTTTAAGCACACTAGATGTTCGATTAAATGATTAGCTCAGTAGAATGCAACTTAGGCATTTTTAATAGCTCAGTAAATGCAATAGAAGCATTTAAAATAGCTTAGTTAGCCTTACTACAGCTTTCATGGGACTACGGTCCAATGGGTGGGCTCCCACAGTCGCTTCTAGGTTTAGATAACCTAGCTCTAGGTTCAGATAACATAGAAACAGCAAAATAAATAATTAGTAGCTATATTCAGTATTTTATTTTTAGTGGCACTGTACAGGATTAGATATCCATTGGGTTGGGCTCCCATAGTCGGTCCCTAGGTTCAGATAACCTAGTAAACCCTACTAAATGCGGGACTTGCAAACCCGGGTCTAGCTAGGGATGCGCACACAGCAAGTATAGTTACCGGGCCCAAACAGCAGCATGATTACTATTTTCACTTATTATGATAATAGCTTTCAAATTTGTAATCTAGTTATGTGAATATAGTTTTAGCTCAGTTTTAGTTTCAGTTTCAGTTTAGTTCTCCTAGTTGATACCATGAGATAGCTCCATGCTTAGATTTTATTATGCATGTCATGTTTCAGTGTTTATGCCATGTAACTTCAGTATGCCATGCTTTAACAAATACAGTGCATGTTTTAAAATAGCATTCTTTAAAAACATGATTGCATCGTTGCATGTTTTTGTGAGGTAGATGGTTTCTTACTAAGCTTAAAGCTTACAGATACTTTTTCCTTATACTGCAGATAAAGGTAAAGGGAAAATGGATTAGCAGAGGAAGCTGGAGGTCAATGCAGAGATGGTGTGTGTGGCAGGAACCTGGAATGAAAGATCCTTAGGAAGTTTAGCAAATTAAGAACTTAGTTTCTTTTCTTAAAACACTTTTATGCATTTCTAGTGGTTTAAATGCTATGAATTAATAAACCTTGCACTATGTCATGTTAGAATGCTAGTTAGTGGATATTAGAATGTTTTCCATGCATTGTATAATTGTTGTGTGAGGTTTTGGCACGAACTAGTGTTGAAATCAGAGTTTCAGTGCGAAATCAGAAACCCAGATCGATCTACAGATCGATCAGGGTTAGGCTGTGCCACTGGATCGGTCAGCTGACCGATCCAGTCGCGAACAGAGAGTTTATGGATCGGTCAGCCGACCGATCCAAATGCGAACAGATGGTGCAGCAACTCTCTGCCGACCGATCAGCGTACTCCTGGATCGGTCGGTAGACCGATCCAGCCGCGTACAGTAGCGATGAAGCTTGTGGATCGGTCAGCCGACCGATCCAGGATTTCTCTCCGTGCCAGTATCAAGCTGGATCGATCACTGGATCGATCCGACAACCCAATCGATTCATGGATCGATTGAAATGCCTGATTACAGCTAGCAGGACATCCGAGAGGCATAGATTATCCTCCCTAGCATGTGTACAACTCCTAGGTACACCTCGAATATTAAGTTCAGATGTTACAGTAATTAGTTTAGTAAAATTTTAATCAATCCAGATTTCCGCAATAGTAATTTAGCACAGCATAATGTAGCGATCGACCTCACAGCCTAGTCAGTAGGAGGCGGGTCGTTACAGGTTCGAAGTCTAGGTCGACTCCTACTCCAAGACCCACGATCCTTGATCGCACCGATGGGTAATCCACTAAATCCTTTCTTTCTGAAAACCTCGGAAAGAAGCAATGTGTACAAGATGCAAGAATATAAGATACTACCACTGGCATGGAGCTGCCTTGGCTCATCATGGGCGATTTTAACTCCCCCTTATCTCCTATGGACAAGCGTGGAGGAGCGGATATCACATCATATGCCACAGAAGATTTCCTAGAGTTTGTACTTATGACTTGGATGGAAGACCTACATGCTACTGGATGTCAGTTCACATGGACAAATGGACGAGTGGTATCCAAACTAGATAGAGCAATGGTGAACAAAATATGGTTGGAGCAAGGCAGGAGCAGTGTGGCAGAATTCATACCACCAGGAATTCACTTAGATCATGCTTCCTGCATTGTATCCATTCTAGAGGCTAGGAGGCCACAAGGCAAGTCTTTAAAATTCTACAACATGTGGACCACGCACCATGATTTCAACCGAATAGTTCAAGAAGAGTGGGCACTTACAAATTCAAGGATTAGGGAGGGTGTATGCCAGTTTAGACTAAAAAAAAAGCTCTTGCTCCTTAAGCAACCACTATGACAACTCAATAAGGAGAGTTATCAACATATACAAGAAAGAGCAACAAGGGCACAGATGCACCTAGAGGAAGTTTAGGAGAGGGTTTTAACTCAAGGATCCGTGGATGAGGAATACAAAGAAGCCAAGAAAGCCGTTGACCTCCTAGCACAGGCCGAATATCTTTTCTACCAACAAAGGGCAAAACACACATATTTTAAGCAAGTTGATAGAAACACCCCCTTCTTCCACTCATTAGTCAAAAGAAACAACAAAAGAAGAGAAATGTGGCAATTGAACAAGATGATGGGGTGACTACCACCAGTCCTTAGGAAGTTGCTCAAGCATTTGTAAGGCACTATCAGGAGTAGCTAGGGACTCAAGTAGTTCGTGCTTCCTTTCAGGTCGAGTGTATGCAGTTTGGGAGAGTGTTGACACCAGACCATCAGTCTCAGTTGGCAAGGCTCCCAACTGCAGAGGAGGTCAAGAGTGCTCTTTTCAATATTGGAGACCTTAAGGCACCAGGCCCAGATGGATACAACTCAAAATATTTCAAGCAAGCATGGGATACAGTAAAGGATGATTTCACCTCAGCTGTGCTAGAGTTCTTCACTACTAGGCAACTCCTAAAATCATGGAATCACACTCTGATTGCCCTAGTCCCAAAAATAGATCATGCAAACAGGGTGTAAGATTATAGACCCATTTTCTGCTGCACGGTGTTCTATAAAGTGATCTCCAAGCTCCTGGCTAGCAGACTGGCAGAGGTCTCAGATTATCTCCTACATCCTGCGTAGATCGCCTTTGTCAAAGGCTGTGTTATCACAAATAATATCCACTTGGCACAAGAGCTCCTAAGGAACTACACCAGAAAACGCATATCACCGAGATGTACATTGAAAGTGCATCTCCAGAAGGCTTTTGACTCAGTGCACTGGGGTTTCTTGCAGGATGTATTAGTAGCATTGCAGTTCCCAACCGTCTATATCCCATGGATCAGAGAATGCATCACCACCTCTTCTTTCTCTGTAGTGATTAACGGCATCATGCATGGGTTCTTCAGAGGTGGTAGAAGACTCAGACAGGGGGACCCCCTCTCCGCTTACCTATTTGAGCTGTGCATGGAGTATCTATCCCGATCACTAGCACGACGCACTATCAAGTCTGATTTTCATTTCCACCCCAAATGTGAACCTTTGAGGATAGCACATTTGGTATATATAGATGACCTATTTGTTGGTTGCTACTCGGAAAGCCTAGAGGTTCCACTGTACAAAAATTTTGTACAAAGGTCTGAACCTTTTCCTAGCTACCATGTGTTCTTTTAAATTAAATTTTGGATCGCCTGCGGAACTTAACACGTTTGATCCAAAACTTAATCTATTTGTTCTTTTAGGTTTTGACTTGGATCTCCCGCGGAACCTAACACGTTCGACCCAAATCACCTTAAGTTATTAATTCCATTAAATATTAATTTCCATAATTGGTTCCTAGTACTGACGTGGCGAGGCACATGGCCTTCTTGGATATGGGAGCAACCACCACCGACTAGACAAAACCTTTTATAGAAATCTAATATTTAATTTCCTAAAATAACTTTAGGTTAACCGAAAAGAACAATCAAATCACAAGGAAAAATAAAACAAAAGAACACAACTTCGAAAAACATATTCGAAATACTAGAATCGTAAGCCTCTTGTATTTGGTATTATTTCCAAAAATAACTAGTATGATGCGGAAAGAAAAAATACTAGTTATACCTTTTAGAAAGACCTCTTGATCTTCTACCGTATTCCTCTTCTAACCTCGGACGTTGTGTGGGCAACGATCTTCTGAGATGAGAATCCACCAAAGCACCTTCTTCTCCTTTCTTCAAGTTTCGGCCAAGCACAAAGCTTCCAAAAGATGAAGATCTTTTCCACCAACCAAGCTCCAAGGGATACAAGCTTTCTCTCCTTCTTCTTCTTCTTCTCCAAGTAGTATCCGCCACCACAAGAGCTCCAAGCAAATAGAGAGGTTCGGCCACCACCAAGAGGAAGAGAGAGGTTGGCCGGTCACACCAAGGAAAAGAGGGAGAGAAATAATAGAGGTTGTTCACCATGAAGCCTTCTCTACCCCCTCTTTTATAATCCTTGGTCTTGGCAAATAAGGAAATTTAATTAAAAACTTCCTTAATTCTTTTGCCATGAAAAGGAAAAATTTATTTAATTAAAACAATTTTCCTTTTCTCAATTTACATGGCCGGCCACACCAAAGCTACAAACAAGGAGAGTTTTAATTAATTAAAACTTCCTAATTTGTCTCCAGAAATTTATAAAATTTCTCCAATAATTTAATCCCTTCATGATTGGTTTATAAAAAGAAAATTTAATAAATTAAAATCTTTCTTTTAAACATGTGGATAAAAAGAAAGTTATCTCTAAAAATTAAAATCTCTTTTAATCTACAAATAAGGAAAGATATCAAATCTTTTCTCAATCTTTTGTAGAAACTAATAAAAGAGAATTATTAATTTTTAAACTTTCTTTTAAATCATGAACATGGTTAAAAAGGAAAGTTTTCTTAAAATTTAAAATCCTCCTTTAATCAACAAATAAGGAAAGATTTCAAATTTTAAACTCTCTTTTAAACATGTAGATGATTTACAAATAAGGAAAGTTTTTACCAAAAATTAAAACCATCCTTTTAAACTACAAATAAGGAAAGAGATTAATCTCTTCTCTTAATCTTTTGTAGAAAACTATAAAAGGAAAATTTTAATTTTTAAACTCTCTTTTAAAATCATGATATCCACATAAGAAATAAAAAATCCTTTTTAATATTCTAGTGGCCGGCCACCTAAGCTTGGGACCCAAGCTTTGGCCGGCCACCTACATGACTCATCCACTTGATCTTGGCCGGCCCTAGCTTGGGTTCCAAGCTAGCTTGGCCGGCCCCATTGGATGGGTAAGAAGGTGGGTATAAATCTCTATATACTAGAGGCTACGATAGGGACCGAGAGGAGGAATTGGTTTTGGTCTCCCGATGAAATTAAGCATCCCGTGTTCGCCCCGAACACACAACTTAATTTCATCAATAATAATTCATTCCACTAAAGAACTATTATTGAACTACCGCACCAATCCCAAATTACATTTTGGGCTCCTTCTTATTATGAGCGTGTTAGTCTCCCTGTGTTTAAGATATCGAATGTCCACTAATTAAGTGAGTTACTGACAACTCATTTAATTAATATCTAAATCCAAGAGTAGTACCACTCAACCTTATTATCATGTCGGACTAAGTCCACCTGCAGGGTTTAACATGACAATCCTTATGAGCTCCTCTTGAGGACATTATCAACCTAGTATCTCTAGGACACAGTTTCCTTCTATAATCAACAACACACACTATAAGTGATACCATTTCCCAACTTATCGGGTTTATTGATTTATCGAACTAAATCTCACCCATTGATAAATTAAAGAAATAAATATCAAATATATGTGCTTGTTATTATATTAGGATTAAGAGCACACACTTCCATAATAACTGAGGTCTTTATTCTTTTATAAAGTCAGTATAAAAGGAACGACCTCAAATGGTCATACTCAATACACTCTAAGTGTTCTAGTGTAATCATATAGTTAAGATAAACTAATACCTAATTACACTACGACCTTCCAATGGTTTGTTCCTTTCCATCTTGGTCGTGAGCTACTGTTTATAATTTATAAGGAATCGATAACATGATCTTCTGTATGTGACACCACACACCATGTTATCTACAATATAAATTAATTGAGCAACTACATTTATCATAAATGTAGACATTTGACCAATGCGATTCTTATTTCTAGATTAATGTTTATACCAAAAGCTAGACTTTTAGTATACACTCTAACACTATTACTACTCTTTAGGGGGGATGCCCCATAAATGACACAGCTAGTTAAGAGCTTATCACAGTTTGCCCAGATGACCGGTCTCACAGCCAACTTAGCTAAGTCCAGCATTTACATGGCAGGGATATACCCCCCCACCACCCACCCCCACCACCCCCCCTCACCAGGTTTTCAGTTAGGGGAGATGCCCTTCAGATACTTGGGGATTCCCATAGCCTTTTAGAAACTAAAGATTTCAGATTATAGTACACTCCTAGACTCACTCACCTGTAGGATCGGTTCATGGCCGAAATCCACATTATCTTATGTCGGGAAAGCACAGCTTATATCATCAGTCCTACAGGGGGTGGAGTGCTATTGGATGTCAGTATTACCACTAACCCAGGGCGTCATTGACCGTATCTACAACATTTGCAGATCTTTCATGTGGATGTCCAGGAGACCCCCCATTTCATGGTCAGAGCTAGTGAGGCCCAAGCGGGAAGGTGGTCTTGGCTTGAGGGATTTACGGGCATAGAACCAGGCGCTTCTGGCAAAGGTTCTATGGCGCGTATAGGACAAACAAGAGACACTATGGATACGCTGGGTACATCACACATACTTACATCAGGTGGGGGTATGGGGGTGGCAGAGTAGGCATACAGACTCCCCACTGATCAAGCAGCTGGTACATATTCGGGACAGCATCCTCAGCACAGCAGGCAACCCAGAGGTAGCAGGACAAATTCTCTCTTCCTGGTTCAGTCACAGGGGGGGGCAGTGTTAGGTTAGCATATGACCATTTCAGAGACACCAGAGCTAGGAAGCCCTGGGCGGCTACAGTATGCCAGAGAGATCTCCAGCCAAGCCATGCCTTCACGGTGTGGCTCATGGCACATGGGAGACTACCGGTGTGTGCTGGACAGGACTACCTGAAGGATAGACTTTGCACCTTTTGCAGGCATGATGAGGAGACGATGGACCACGTGTTCTTCAGATGTCAGCCAGTCCAGCAGCTATGGGGACAAGCCAGAGGTTGGTTACAGATGCGCTCTGAGATGGTCACCTACTGGTGCATGCTGAGGACATTCAGGCGACAGTATCAGGGGACCTCCACCTTAGCTAGAGCTCGCCACCTTGCCATGTCAGTGATGGTAGACCACATATGGATGGCAAGGAATCACATCATGTTTTAGGGGAAGTGATTTGATGGCGAGCTGGTCTTCAGGAAGATACAGATATATATCTTCAGGATGCTTGGGGTACTAGTAGATTAGGTATTTGGGCATCACTGAGCATACATACATGCATAGATTGACCCTATCTGGGGGCATACATTATAGCATACATATAGATTAGATTAGAGAGAGCATGCATTTTGGTACTGTTTTGAGTGTAGCTCCTTAGAACACTTAGCGAGGGCATGCATCTTGCGGACATAGTCACTACACATGTAGTTAGGATACCGATAGACCCATCAGAGAATAGTTAGTCTTATACTGCATTTGCATCAGAGTTTTTGAGGAGTGGACTCCACCCTTTGGGCCATCTTGGCCTACTCTAGCTTAGTCACTGAGGTCTGTCGGCCATGGATATGTTGGATCGTGAGTTTCACTAGAGGGGGGGGGGGTGAATAGCGATTAAAAAAAAATGAGATATTTAGCAGAAAATAAACAAGTCAAAGCAAACACAAAGATTTACTTGGTTCGGAGCCTTTGGCGACTCCTGCTCCAAGACCCGCACGCAATAGTACTTTCGATGGGCAATTACTAATAATTCAAAGTATATTTACAAATGTAGTACAAGAATTTTAGTAAAGGAAAATAAAACTGACAATAAGAGAATAATAAGAAAAACCAAAACTTGTCAGAGAGCCTTCGCAGCGTCGCAGGAGCACAGAAGAGCAGATTGTTCGTTGTTTCATTGTTGTTTTGAGCTTTAGCCTTTACCCTCCTTATATAGGAGGTTCAGGGTGTCTGGATCCTTTTGGGCGTCCTGAATATGATGTAACCGAGCCAACCAGGGATATCCACGTGGTGAAGTGACGTTTGGGGATAAAATTCACCTCTGGGCATCCGGATCCCTCCTGGGCGCCCGGACCCTGATTTTCCAGCAACTTCCTTCCTGTATGAAAATATTAGTCCGGAGGCAAACATACGATATATATATCCTGTAAAATAAAGTGTTAGCACAGTTTAAAATTAACAAGTAGAGTATTAGCTAGATTATGTCTCCTCGAGATTGGAATCTAGTCACGATCTCGACTTAGATATCCAAAATGGATCTAAGTCGGATCGACGCCTAATGTTCCCTTCCGGCGAACGCGTCCTCACAGTCACTCCCCTCCACTGACTTACCTCCACTTACCTGCCAGACGCCCGGTCAGTCCTTTGACCCGTCTGGTCTTCGTGCCAGCTATCCGGTCTGTTGGAATGTATATACTAAAAGCCTAGCTTTATAAACATTTATTTTTGAAATAAAAGAATCACATTGGTCAATATCTACATTTATTTGTTAAATGTAATTGTTCAATTAATTTATATAGTAGATAACATGGTGTGTGGTGTCACACACAGAAGATCATTGATCCGGCGGTAACGACGGGGGACCCCCTTTGAGGGGAGTCAACGCCACGTGGAGGTCAAGGGTCAAACGTCCGACCGGAAAAGGGGGGCCGACCGGCCGAACGGGGACTAAGCGGAAGCAAAGACAACCCGACGGGGAGTCGGGTCTCCAACGCTCATGGTGAACAGGGTCGCCGGGCCGAGCGGGTAGCCCGCTCGGCCGAGGCATAAAGCAGTAATGCTGTGAACAGTTTCATCCGAGCACACGACTGGGAATTTCCCGAGTGGATCAGTACCTACGTCCTGTCGGACGTGATGGGACTGCCGAGCGGCCAGACACTCGGCGCGGGAACAGAAGAGACAAAAGGACAAGGGAAACATCGGGGGACATTTTCTGACAACAGGCGTGTCCAACGACTAAGTCATACGCTGACTTGAACCTTACGACAGAAGGTTATGCCGTCCCATCAGAGAGGTGCTTGGACTGTAGCAGTATGGTGTCAAGCAAGCTCCTCTGACAAGCCCACATCGAGGTATGGTTAGAGGACACGTATTTGTCTCGATATATGTGCATGAGCCTCTTCACAGCTCTATATAAGGGTCCTCACACTTCTCCGGAGGTACGCATTCTCTGATATTCGAAGCCACCTCTTCATAGTTTCCTCTTGCCTGACTTGAGCGTTGGAGGGTCATCGCCGGGAACCCCTTCCCAGCCCGACTTCCTTGCAGTTTCACCGGGGCTCCAGACGACCGGCCGGAGATCCACGTCATCAGTTCGGAGAGCGCCACGTGCCCAGCATCCATCGATTCAGCGTTCGGACAGGATCAATTTAGCGCCGTCTGTGGGAACGTACCTGCATTCGAGCGGAAGAGATAGATGAAGCTGGAAGACCGCACACCGTGATGCTCTCCCAGGAGGAGCTCGATGCTCTAGTCGAGGCAAGAGCAGCGAAACTCGTGGAACAACAGAAGCAGAAAGCGCAAGCCGAGCGGATGGAGCAGCAAGCGACGTCCGCGTCGGGAGGCCGAGCGGAAGCACCGCCCGCCACGGTTCCATTTCATCGGGCCCTATTCCGTACACCTCCTGAAGTCACAACAATTAACCGCAAACGAGGGTCTTTATCCGACGAGGCACCCATGCGAGACAACAGAAAAGGCAAGGCTCCCCGAACGGACGCCTCCCCCGAGTGGATCAACCGGCAGTTTTCAGAAGCCATCCTGCGGGACCCTTTGCCAAAGCACTATGTGCCCCCGGCGATCGGTGAATACAACGGAACCACCGACCCGGACGACCATCTGGGTAAGTTCGACAACACAGCTACCCTACATCAATACACAAATGGAGTAAAGTGCTGGGTGTTCCTTAGCACCCTCTCGGGATCGGCGCAACGGTGGTTTCGGAGGCTGCCGAACAGATCCATCACAAGTTTCAAGGACTTCCGCACGACCTTCCTCCACCATTTTGCAAGCAGTAGGCGTTATCAAAAGACTAGTGTCAACCTATTCGCCATCAAGCAAGAGCCCAGGGAGCCGCTCAGAGCGTACATCCAATGATTCAACCAAGTGGCCATGGATATTCCAACGGCCACCTCGGAAACGATGATGAATGCGTTCACACAAGGCCTTGTGGACGGTGACTTCTTCCGTTCACTCATTCGGAAGCCGCCTCGAGACTACGATCATATGCTACACCGGGCCAATGAATACATCAATGTTGAGGAAGCCCAGGCGGCCCGAAGGAAAGAAGCTCCAACCGAGCGGCTAGCCCCTGCCGAGCGGAAGCCTAGCACTCGCCAGGAACCGCCCAGAGGACCACGCTCCGAGGCAATCCGCTCTCACCACGCGAGGTCCCATGCTGTCCAAGAGGTAGCTGCCAAGCGGCCAAAACCAAAGAAGAAGGTATGGACCCCTATGTTTTGCTCGTTCCACCGGACCAACACGCATAACACGCGAGATTACCGAAGCCTTCCCCTGATCGCCCATCCCGCTCCTCGGAGTAGCCGTCATCGATCGCCATCATCGGACAGGCGACAACGACACTATGAAGCCGATCGGCGGATATCCGACAGGCGACAGCAACTGTCTCCCGAGCGGCATCATCCTCAGAGGCACGAGGACAATCCCCGGGTGTCCAAGGAACGACCTAGGCTGTCCGCCCGGGAGGAAGAAAATAGAAGCAACACGTCCCGCGGCGAAATCAACATCATCGTTGGCGGGCCGACCGGAGGCGACTCCAACAGAGCAAGGAAGGCAAGTGTCAGGCAGCTCTAGATCCATGCGGTTGGCTGCAGTCAAGAACGGGCGAGTGGGCCGGAAATCAGTTTCGGACCCAGGGACCTAGAGGGAGTCGAAGTACCACATGACGACGCCCTCCTCATCAAAGCGGTAATAGCTAACTATACTATTCACCATGTTTTCGTAGATACAGGCAGCTCGGTCAACATCATCTTCAAGAAGGCTTTCGACCAACTGCAAATTGATCGAGCCGAGCCGCTGCCCATGACAACCCCCCTCTACGGGTTTACGGGCAATGAAGTTCTGCCGGTCGGACAGGTCCGACTGGCTATTTCGCTGGGAGAAGAGCCGCTCAGAAGGACGCGGATGGCAAACTTCATCGTGGTTGACTCTCCCTCCGCATACAACGTTATCTTGGGGCGACCGGCGGTGTTTGTCCCCAGGGCATAGCACAGATGGGGAGTGCATGGTTCTGTGATCGAAAGGTCCAGGGGTCGATCCCCGGGGTGTCACTGCTTGGGGTTAACGTCTCTGCCATGCACTTTCCACCTGTGTACCTGCATTTACCTCCCTCCATATCCGTGGGACCGGCTCTAGGGGGGCCGCTGATGTGGCGGTTCCACATTTTTTTTTTTGGGCGACCGGCGCTCAGTGAGTTCCGTGTGGCCGTTTCCACTTTCTACCAGAAGATTAAGTTCCCGGTCGAAGATAAAGTTGGAGAAGTACGGGGAGACCAGCTGGCGGCTCGGCGATGCTACGTCGAGATGGTCCGAGCCGAAGCTAATTCCGCTCGGAAGACGCCACGGATCGAGGTAAACGCCATAACCGAAAAACCACCCTCATTGGTTTATGAAGAAAAAGAGGAGGTGCAGATCCACCCGATCTGATCGGAGGCCACCACATTCATTGCGGCCGATCTGGAGGCAAGCCAGAAAAAGGAGGTGATCAAATGTCTCCAGAGAAACTGCGATGTCTTCGTTTTGTCGACGCATGAGCTGTCGGGGATTTCGCCAAGTATCGCACAGCATGAACTTCACGTTCGACCGGACGCTCCGCCGGTGAAGCAAAGAAAGAGGGACTTCAGCGCCGAACAGAACGCCATCATCCGAGCGGAGGTCGAGAAGCTCATGGAGGCCGGCCACATACGTGAAGTGCAGTTTCCGAGCTGGTTGGCGAACGTGGTGCTAGTCTCCAAGCCGGGCAACAAGTGGAGGGTTTGCATTGATTTCCGGGATCTCAACAAAGCATGCCCAAAAGATTTCTACCCTCTGCCTCGGATTGATCAACTGGTGGACTCCATAGCCGAGTGCGAGTTAATATGCATGCTGGACGCTTATCAGGGCTACCATCAGGTGCCGCTCGCGAGAGAGGATCAAGAGAAGGTTAGCTTCGTCACAGCCGATGGCACTTACTGCTACAATGTAATGCCGTTCGGACTGAAGAACGCAGGAGCCACTTACCAGCGCTTGATGAATAAAGTATTCAAGGAGCAGATCGGACGCAATTTAGAAGTATACGTGGATGATATTCTCATCAAGTCCGTCCGAGCGGCCGATCTTGTTACGGACATAGAGGAGACCTTTCGAACGCTGAGGAAGTATGAAGTCAAGCTCAACCCTCAGAAATGTCTGTTCGGAGCAAAAGGCGGGCATTTTTTGGGCTATATAGTGACAGAGCGGGGCATAGAGGCAAATCCCAGCAAAGTAAAAGCGTTGCAAGATATGCCGCCCCCAAGAAATCTGAGGGAAGTACAGCACCTGACCGGTCGGATAACGGCATTGTTTAGATTCATCTCTAAGACTGCCGATCGGAGCCTCCCTTTTTTCAAGATCCTCCGCAAAGCTACTAAGTTCCTTTGGGACGAAGAATGCGATCGGGCGTTTGAAGAACTGAAGACATATCTGAACTCTTTGCCCGTGCTAGCCAAGCCAGCTGTAGGTGAGCCGCTCTGTATTTATTTATCTTCAGCCGAGCAGGCAGTAGGCTCGGCATTAGTGAGGACGAGCGGAGAAGAACAACCAGTGTACTTCTTGAGCCATATTTTAAAAGACGCTGAATCTCGCTACACTGGGCTCGAGAAGCTGGCTTTTGCTTTGGTCCTCGCCGCTCGGCGCCTTCATCCTTATTTCTTGGCACATACAATCATCATCCGGACAAATAGTCCATTGGGAAGAGTGCTGTTGAACCCAGAAGCGTCCGGACGGCTCATCAAATGGACAACGGAATTGAGCGAATTTGACATTCAGTATCAACCCCGTTCGGCGATAAAAGCGCAGTCCTTGGCAGATTTTGTCACCGAAGTGCAAAAGCCAGAGCCCGAAGCTATGTGGAAAATATTTGTGGACGGATCGTCCACTCGGCTCGGGAGCGGGATTGGCGTGCTATTACTCTCTCCCCAAGAAGAAAGGATGCACCTATCCGTCCGGTTGGACTACAAAGCCACCAATAATGAAGCGGAGTATGAGGCGCTCATAGCCGGCTTGCAAGTCGCCCGACATGTTGGGGCCGGTCGGGTGATGCTCCATTCCGACTCTCAGTTGGCTGCCCAACAGCTCTCGAGCACTTTTGAGATTAACAATGCTCGGCTCAAGCTTTACGTTGAGGCCTTTGAAAATCTCAAGACCCACTTCAGAGAAGTCATCATCCAGAAGATACCCTGAGCGGAGAACTAGGCAGTAGATGAGTTAGCCAAACTCGCGAGTTCAATATCACCGGTCGTCATCCAGCAGCCAATCGAACAAGTATACTTGGTGGCGCACATCGACCGGATGGAGGGCCTCGCGTTTCCGAGCGATTGGAGGACAACCATCATAGAGTTTCTGAGATCGAGGGCAACACCATCCGATCGGGAGGAAGCCCATCTATTAAGAAGGAGAGCCGGTTGGTTCACACTCGTTGGAGACCAACTCTACAAGAAGGCTTTCTCCTGCCCATTGTTGAAATGTGTGAGCTCGGAAGACGCGGCGTACATCCTCCAGGAAGTGCACCAAGGATCGTGTGGAGGAAATCCTGGCGGACGATCGTTGGCTAGGAAGATCCTGCTGGCTGGATACTTCTGGCCAACACTGCAAGAAGACGCCGCTCGGACCGTTGCGACATGCCTCTCCTGCCAGAAGTACCACAACTCCTCCCACCGACCGGCAGAGGAGATGAAAGCATCTACAGTATCCTGTCCATTCGATCAGTGGGGAATGGATATCGTGGGTCCGTTCCCTATGGCGACCGGTCAGCGGAAGTTTCTACTGGTGGCGGTCGACTACTTTTCCAAATGGGTGGAAGCCGAGCCGCTGGCGAAGATTACCGAGAAAATGGTCAAAAAGTTTATCTGGCAGCATATAATCTGTCGGTTTGGCATTCCTCGATGGCTCATATTTGATAACGGATGATAATTCGTCGGGAAGCAGCTCGAAGAATGATGCAAAAGTTATGGCATTGAGCAACACTTCACTTCCGTGGCGTATCCCCAGAGTAACGGCCAAGCGGAAGTTACCAACAGAGAAATACTCAGAATTCTTCGAGCTCGACTTGACCACATAGGAGGAAGTTGAGTGGACGAGCTGCTGGGCATCTTATGGGCTATCCGCACGACCCCAAAGGAGGGAACGGGCGTCACGCCCTTCCATTTAGTGTACGGAGGCAAAGCAGTTATCCCGATTGAAGTCGGCGTTGAGTCCGTCTGGATCCAGAACTATGATGATGACAACGCCGAGCGGAGGAACATGGAGTTGGACTTGATCGACGAAGACCGAGACAAGGCGTCCGTCCGGCTGATGGCGTACCGGCAGAGGATGAAGCAAAACTACAACCGGCGCGTGATCCCCAGAGCATTCCAAGTCGGCGACCTAGTGTGGAAGAAAGTAAAGCCGGTCGGGGACGTTGGCAAGCTGGAGGCTCCTTGGGCGGGTCCCTTCAAAGTCATCGAAAAGCTCCGCTCGGGTGCCTATTATCTGGAGGATGAAGACGGGCGACAACTGGATCGACCATGAAGCGCGAATCACCTCCAGCCTTACCGGGCGGGGTGAAAGGTGCGCCAATGTAATATATTCTATATGCTTTCCGTTCAACTGTATATTCGAAATGCAGGAGTAAAAAATCGGAAAATTAGCGCAAGTATAAAGCATCGTCAGCCGAATCGGAAGACCGTCGAGCTCCGACGTTAAAAATTGAGAGTCGCGCTGGCGGCTATAAACCCTCCGGCCGGAAGACCGTCGAGCTCCGACGTTAAAAATCGAGAGTCGCGCCGATGACTATAAACCTCCGGCCGGAAGATCGTCGAGCTCCGACGTTAAAAATCGAGAGTCGCGCCGGCGACTATAAACCCTCCGGCCGGAAGACCGTCGAGCTCCGACGTTAAAAATCGAGAGTCACGCCGGCGACTATAAACCCTCCGGCCGGAAGACCGTCGAGCTCCGACGTTAAATATCGAGTCGCGCCGGCGACTATAAACCCTCCGGCCGGAAGACCGTCGAGCTCCGTCGTTAAAAATCGAGAGTCGCGCCGGCGACTATAAACCCTCCGGCCGGAAGACCGTCGAGCTCCGACGTTAAAAATCGAGAGTCGCGCCGACGACTATAAATCCTCCGGCCGGAAGACCGTCGAGCTGCGACGATCGAACCGGCGACTATAAACCCTCGGCCGGAAGACCGTCGAGCTCCGGCGTTAAAATCGAGAGTCGAGCCGGCGAACCCTCCGGCGGAAGATCGTCGAGCTCCGACGTTAAAAATCGAGAGTCGGCGACTATAAACCCTCCGGCCGAAAGACCGTCGAGCTCCGACGTTAAAAATCGAGAGTCGTGCCGGCGACTATAAACCCTCCGGCCGGAAGACCGTCGAGCTCCGACGTTAAAAATCGAGAGTCGCGCCGGCGACTATAAACCCTCCGGCCGGAAGACCGTCGAGCTCTGACGTTAAAAATCGAGAGTCGCGCCGGCGACTATAAACCCTCCGGCCGGAAGACCGTCGAGCTCCGACGTTAAAAATCGAGAGTCGCGCCGGCGACTATAAACCCTCCGGCCGGAAGACCGTCGAGCTCTGACGTTAAAAATTGAGAGTCGCGTCGATGACTATAAATCCTCCGGCTGGAAGACCGTCGAGCTCCGACGTTAAAAATCGAGAGTCGCGCCGGCGACTATAAACCCTTCGGCCGAAAGACCGTCGTGCTCCGATGTTAAAAATCGAGAGTCACGCCGGCGACTATAAACCCTCTGGCCGGAAGACCGTCGAGCTCTGACGTTAAAAATCGAGAGTCGCGCCGGCGACTATAAACCCTCCGGCCGGAAGACCGTCGAGCTCCAACGTTAAAAATCAAGAGTCACGCCGGCGACTATAAACCCTCCGGCCGGAAGACCGTCGAGCTCCGACGTTAAAAATCGAGAGTCGCGCCGACGACTATAAAGAAGACAATAAAGAGGTCGACTTTTAAGTCGTTTGGCCGATCGGTCAAGTAACCAAAAGTACTTCGTGAACATCCGGCGAAAATCTCGTTTGCAAAACAGGATATATTCAGCCGAGCGGACTAGCTATGCAAAATACTTCGTAAAAAACCCCCTTCGAATACAAGGAAGGTGGGATGAGAGGCGAATAACGAGGAGAAGTGAAGGAACATGAAATGAACGGTGATAGTTGGCGAGCCGAGCGGATAGCACTCATATTGTTTAGCAAAAGAAAAAGCAAGCAAAAGGATAACATTAGAGAAATTAAGGCCGAGCGGCCTAATTACAAAAAAAAGATAGTCTTAGGCCGAGCGGCCGAATTACATATATATTTATATTCTAGATAATCGTAAAGATCCTGGGGGATGGTGCCGAGAAGCACCGCTTGGTCTTGGGCCGGGATGATGACGGAGTCGGCCAAATGACCCTTGGATTTCAAATAAGTGATGGTGGCAGTCATAGCCAGATCGAAGGCTGTGTACATCCGTTCGCAGACTTTCTCCGAGAACTCTTCCGAACGGATGTAATTCATCCTCAGGGCTGAGACTCGGCCAGGCTCAGCCTCTTGATATTCTTTAAAGGCCACTTGGGAGGCTGCGAGGGACTCCTGCAGAGTTTTCAGTTCATCCTTATGCTTAATTGCCTCGGCCAAGCGGCTTGCCTTCTCGCCGTCCAGCTACTCCATCAACTCTTTGACTCACTGCTCCAGGCCCCGAGCTTCGATATTCTTCTTCTCCAGATCGGAGATAGCTGTCTTCTTTCGCTCGGTCGCTAGGCTTATTTTTCGGTCAAGTGATTTGACCTGTCGATCGAGCTCGGACAGAGTATGCGCCTGGTCGGCCGTTTTCTTTTGCTCCGCCGCCAGCAAAGCTTGGGTCTTTTTGAGCTCTTTCTGCAGCTCGGCGTAGGAGGGACCTTGGGAGCCGGGCGGACCGCTCGAACTCCTTAGCCGCTTTAGCTTCTCGTCCACCATGGCTAGACTGTTGCAGACGGCTATCTCCTCCACCCACCTCTGGCATAAGAAAGATTGTTAATGGCCGATCGGAAATAAGGCGTAAAGGGCTTAAAGAAAATAAACTTACCCCCGTGGCCTGCTGCATATGGTTGTTGTCCAGATTACTGAGCGGAATCATCGCCACGCACGCTCGAGCGTCCGCCCACATCTCGGCTAGGGGCCCCTTCATTGTGATCATGTGCTCGGGCGTGGTGGGCCGATCGGCTTCGGGCATCAGCTCTTCGGTGGGCAGATGCAGGGAGACCCTGACAGTGCGGCGCTGACCGAGAGTCGTATGAGCGGAAGCGGGGGACAGATTGGAAGCCGGCGCTGACATCTGGGACAAAATGGCCAAGCGATCGACTCGCCGTGGAGCGGGCGGAAGGGCGCTGACTGGAACGGCCTCAAGGGGGTCCGCGGACGTGTCTAATTGGGACGGGGTCCGATCGGACGAGATGGCCTCCACCACTGGGGCTTTACCGCGGGAATCAGCGGTGGTCCACTCGGGTGGCTGGACGGCGGAAGTGGCCGATCGGAGGGGTGTCTCCGCTCGGCGTCTCTTCTATCGAAGAGGGCGTTCTTCCTCTTGTGCGGAGCCTTCCTCCCGGACGGAAGCCCCTCGGCTGGAAGTTATGCCAACCGCAGGCTCCGGAAGAGAAGCCTGAGCGGCCGACTCCCCAGCATTTGTCTCACTCTCTCCTTCGTTAGAGCCGACCGACTGAATGCCAAGCGTCTCCATCTCTTTGGCCGCCGCGGCCTCGATCGCCGCCGCCTTTCTTTTCAAAATGCAGGCCATCACTGACTCCATGACGGCGTTCGCTGCAAAGGAAAAAGGAGAAAATCAATTAGCAATCAAGGTAAATATACAAGTAAAATTCTTACTGAAGCCACTCGGGAGGGGGGTTCTGATCGGACTTAGGCTGAATATGTACATCACCCCTTCAGGCAGGAACTTAGTGATGTCAAACTTCAGACCGGCTAGCATGTTGGCGGCATGTAGATAGTCCGGTCGGGTCTTGAAGCTTTTGAGCTCTGGTGAGATTGGTGGTCCGATCTGTCACTGGGTTCGGAAGGGGGCCCGCTCAGGCATACGAAGGTAGAAGTAGAATTCTTTCCAATGCTTATTGGAAGAGGGTAGTTTATTGAAGAAAACTAAACTAGGCCGAGCCTGGAACATATATGTGCCCAGCTCGGACTGTTTAGGGTAATAAAAATAATAGAAAACCTCCAGTTGGAGGGGGATGTTGTGGATTTTAAACAGGACGACAACGCTGCATAAAAGGCGGAAAGTGTTGGAGACTAGGCTTCCGAGTGGAATGCCAAAAAAGTTGCAAACTTCAACGATGAAGGGATGGATTGGAAAGCGCAGACTGGCTCCGAATTGGTCGCGAAAAACGCAGAAAGCTCCGCGCGGCGGTTTGTGTGGCCGAGCGGAGGGGGAGGGTAGGATAATCTCAAAATCAGAAGGAATTTCGAAGGAGTCCATCAGAATATCGGCGTCACGCCGATCGAAGCACGACTCCATGGTAGTATACCATGGGCCGAGGGCTTGGTCTTGTGGCTGAGAGGAACTAGCCATTGTCCGAGCGGACGAAATCACAAAAGGCGAAGAAAAGTAGATGGTAGAAGGAAGAAGATGATAGATGAAACAGTGCGCAGAGGATGAAAACACGACAAGAAACACAAGGCTAACAAAGAAAGAAAGAAGAAGAACCTTACAGAGAAGAATGAGGATCGGAGAAGAACACTGAATCGTCAGAAAAAGGAGAATCGAAGCCGCCGGAGCGCTGGAACGCCGAAGAAAGCTGCTGGGCACGCGGAAGCAGAAATGCGCCGAAGGAAGAAAGTGAAGGCTTTATAGGGTTGACCCCGAGCAGCCTCCACCGTCAGATGCAGGTCACGAGAATCGATGCACGCATCGCGCTATCCATTTCAAACCGCCTCGATCCCGTCGGAACACCACGCCGCCGCCGTATAATGACGGCAGCATCGCCACGTGGCATTCAGCCACTGGAACGCATTTAATGAGCGTGTGCTAGGCCTTAATGATGGAGATTGGCGAAAACTTCGAAAAGATACTGAGGAATGTTGGCGTTGACTGGTGTTTTAGCTGCCCCCGTGGGGGCCGAGCGGAGGATAGTTGCATATGGATGTCGCTCGGCGCAACTGATGGTCTAGTCAGTCGGACTAATCGCCTCCTTCGACTAGACTTGAAGGGGAGGCAAGTGATCCGGCGGTAACGACGGGGGACCCCCTTTGAGGGGAGTCAACGCCACGTGGAGGTCAAGGGTCAAACGTCCGACCGGAAAAGGGGGGCCGACCGGCCGAACGGGGGGACTAAGCGGAAGAAAAGACAACCTGACGGGGAGTCAGGTCTCCGACGCTCATGGTGAATAGGGTCGCCAGGCCGAGCGGGTAGCCCGCTCCGCCGAGGCATAAAGCAGTAATGCTGTGAACAGTTTCATCTAAGCACACGACTGGGAATTTCTCGAGCGGATCAGTACCTACATCCGGTCGGACGTGATGGGACTGCCGAGCGGTCAGACGCTCGGCGCGGGAATAGAAGAGACAAAAGGACAAGGGAAACATCGGGGGACATTTTCTGACAACAGGCGTGTCCAACGACTAAGTCATACGCTGACTTGAACCTTACGACAGAAGGTTATGCCGTCCCATCAGAGAGGTGCTCAGACTGTAGCAGTATGGTGTCAGGCAAGCTCCTCTGACAAGCCCACACCGAGGTATGGTTAGAGGACACATATTCGTCTCGATATGTGTGCATGAGCCTCTTCACAGCTCTATATAAGGGCCCTCACACTTCGCCGGAGGTACGCATTCTCTGATATTCGAAGTCACCTCTTCATAGTTTCCTCTTGCCTGACTTGAGCGTCGGAGGGTCGTCGCCGGGAAACCCTTCCCGGCCCGACTTCCTTGCAGGTTCACCGGGGCTCCATACGACCGGCCGGAGATCCACGTCATTAGTTCGGAGAGCGCCACATGCCCAGCGTCCATCGATTCAGCGTTCGGACAGGATCAATCATCTTGACGATTCTTTATAAATTATAAACAGTTGCTCATGACTAAGATGGAAAGGAACAAACCATCAGAATAGTCGTAGTGTAATTAAGTATTAGTTTATCTTGATTAATAAATTACATTGGTATACTCTAAGTGTATTGAGTAGGACCATTTAGGTAAGTTCTTTTTGTACTGACTTAATAAAAGAACTAGACCTTAGTTATTATGGAAGTGTGTGATCTTAATCCTAATATAATAACAAGCACATATATTTAATATTTATTTCTTTGACTTATCAAAGGGTGAGGTTTAGCTCGATAAATCAATATGACCGATAAGTTGGGAAATGATATTACTTATAGTGTGTGTTGTTGATTATAGAAGGAATATGCGTCCTAGTTATCTAGGTTGAGAATGCCCCCAAGAGGAGCTCATAAGGATTGTCATGTTAAACCCTACAGGTGGACTTAGTCCGACATGACAATGAGGGTGAGTGGTATTACTCTTGGAGCTAGATATTAATTAAGTGAGTTTTCAGTAACTTACTTAATTAGTGGACATTCGTTATCTTAAACACAGGAAGACTAACACACTCATGATAAGAAGGAGCCCATAATGTAATTTGGGATTGGTGCGGTAGTGCGATAATAACTCTCTAGTGGAATGAGTTATTATCGATGAACTGGAGTTGAATGTTCCAGGCGAACACGGGATACTCAAGCTCATCGGAAGGTCAAAACTAATTTTTCCTCTAGGTCCTTGTCGTAGCCTCATTATAGCCTCAAGACCATCCAAATATAAGCCCATTTTGGTATCCAAGAAGGAGGCCGGTCCAATGCTTGGTGACCAAGCAAGGGTCGGCCACATCCTCTTCTATAGGGGTTGACCCTTTGCTTGGTGCCCAAGCATGTAGGGGCCGGCCACATTAATCAAACAAGGAGGGTTGTTTTGAATTTTTAAAATCTTCTCTTTGTAGAGAACTATAAGTTTTAAAGGAGAGATTTTAATTTCAAAAACTTTCCTTATTTGAATTAGGCCACATGTTTTAAAATAAAGTTTAAAAGATTTTAAAACTTTCCCTTTTTAACCATCCTCATGGTTTAGAGAAAATGGAAGAGAAGTTTTAAAATTTAAATTTTCTATCACCATGTTAAAAAAGGAAATTTTATAAGAGAAGTTTTAAATTTTAAAACATGGTTTTAATTTTTAAAACTTTTCTTTTTAAACTCTTACTTTAGGAAAGAGAGCTTGTAAAATTTTATAAGAGTTTTTATTCTTATAAAATTTTATAAAAAATAATATTCCTTTCCTCTTATGGGCGCTAGTCACCCTTGCTTGGTGCCCAAGCAAGGTGGCCGGCCAAAAAGAAAAAAAAGAAAAAATAAATAAATCATCATCCAAAATTGATTTGGTGATTGATTCAATCAAGAGGAAAGAAAAGGAAAATTTAAAAGGAAAAGGAAAAACTAGAGGAAGATTTTAATTTTTGTAAAAATTCTTCCCTTATTTTCCTTGGGCATGTATTATAAAAGAAGGGGTGAGGAGGCTTCATGAGACACAATTCTTATTCTCTTGCTTGGAGGATTTCTTGGTGTGGCCGACCCTCTCTCTTCTCCCTTTCCCTTTGCTCTCTTCTCCTTGGTGGTGGTGGTGGCCGGATTTTAGAGGAAGAGGAAGAAAGCTTTTGGGTGGTGTTCATCTTGGAGGTGTTGGTTAGTCTTAGGAAAATCGTACCGGCTCCACTGTACAAAATATTTATACAAGCGTTGAACCTTTCCTTAAATAACCTATTGTGTTCTTTAGAAGTTAAATTAGAAATCGCAGATGGAACTTAACATCATTGATTCCAAATTTAACTTATCTGTTCTTAATGGTTTAAATTTGAATCGCAAACAGAACTTAACACTATTGATTCAAATCCACCTATGTTATTAATTCTATTAAATATTAATTTCTAAAATTGTCTTCCAGGACTGCATGGCGAGGCACATGACCTTCTTGTATATGGGAGCAACCACCACCGCCTAGACAAAGCCTTTTAAGGAAAGCTAATATTTAATTTCCTTAAATAACTCTAGGTTAACCAAAAAGAACAATCGAATCACAAATTTGAAAACAAAGAAAACACATATTTGAAACAAATCCGAAAACTCTAGAATCATATGCCTCTTGTGTTTGGTATTTCCAAAAATAACTATACAAAGAAAACTAGTATGATGCGGAAAACAATTACTAGTTATACCTTTCTTTGTAAGCAAATAACCTCTTGATCTTCTACCGTATTCCTCTTATTATCCCAGACGTTGTGTGGGCAACGATCTGCCGAGATGAGAATCCACCTAAGCCACCTTCTTCTCCAAGCAAGATTCGGCCACCACAATAGCTCCATGAAAGGGAGGTTCGGCCACCACCAAGCTCCAAGGGATGCTTCCTTTCTCTCCTTCTTCTCCAAGCTAGAATCCAGCCACCTTCAAGCTCCATGAGATGATGAGGTTCAGCCAATGAAGAAGAAAGAAAAGGAAGAAGAGAAAACTTCTATGGCCGGCCACACCAAAGAAAAGAGGGAGAGAAAAAGAATAGAGTCGTTAGCTATGAAGGCACCTCTACCCCCTCTTTTATAATCCTTGGTCTTGGCAAATAAGGAAATTTAAATAAAAAACTTCCTTAATTCTTTTGCCATGAAAAGGAAAATTTATTTAATTAAAAATAATTTTCTCTTCTCACATTACATAGCCGGCCACATTAAAGTTATAAACAAGGAGAGTTTTAATTAATTAAAACTTCATAATTTATCTCCGGAAATTTATAAAAATTTCTCCAATAATTTTTCCCTTCATGGTGGTTTGTAAAAAGGAAATTTTATAAATTAAAATCTTTCTTTTAAATATGTGGATAAAAAGAAAGTCATCTCTAAAAATTAAAATCTCTTTTAATCTACAAATAAGGAAAGATATCAAATCTTTTCTTAATATTTTGTAGAAGCTTTATAAAAGAAATATTTAATTTTTAAACTCTCTTTTAAATCATGAACATGGTTAAAAAAGGAAAGTTTTCTCAAAATTAAAATCTACCTTTCAATCTACAAATAAGGAAAGATTTCAAATCTTTTCTTAATCTTTTGTAGAAAGCTATAAAAGGAAAGATTTAAATTTCAAACTCTCTTTTAAAACCATGATATCCACATAAGAAATAATTTTAATAAAAATTCCTTTTTAATATGATGTGGCCGGCCACCTAAGCTTGGGCTCCAAGCAATTGGCCGGCCACCTTAAGGCTCAACCTTTAGGCTTGGCCGGCCCTAAGCTTGAACTTCAAGCTTGGCTTGGCCGACCCCTATAAGTTGGGTAAGAAGTGAGTATGTGGTGGGTATAAATCTCTATATACAAAAGGCTACGATAGGGACCGAGAGGAGGAGTTGGTTTTGGTCTCCCGATGAAATTAAGCTTCCCGTGTTCGCCTCGAACACACAACTTAATTGCATCAATAATAATTCATTCCACTAAAGGACTATTATTGAACTACCACACCAATCCCAAATTTTATGAGTGTGTTAGTCTCCCTATGTTTAAGATGTCAAATGACCACTAATTAAATGAGTTACTAACAACTCACTTAATTAATATCTTAGTCCAAGAGTAGTACCACTCAACCTTATCGTCATGTTGGACTAAGTCCACCTGCAGAGTTTAACATGACAATCCTTATGAGCTCCTCTTGGGGTCATTCTCAACCTAGATTACTAGGACACAGTTTCCTTCTATAATCAACAACACACACTATAAGTAATATCATTTCCCAACTTATCGGGCTTATTGATTTATCAAACTAAATCTCACCCATTGATAAATTAAAGAAATAAATATCAAATATATGTGCTTGTTATTATATTAGGATTAAGAGTACACACTTCCATAATAACTGAGGTCTTTGTTCCTTTATAAAGTCAGTATAAAAAGAAATGACCTCTAATGGTCCTACTCAATACACTCTAAGTGTACTAGTGTAATTATATAGTTAAGATAAACTAATACCGAATTACACTACGACCTTCCAATGGTTTGTTCCTATCCATCTTGGTCATGAGCTACTGTTTATAATTTATAAGGTACTGATAACATGATCCTCTGTGTGTGACTCCACACACCATGTTATCTACAATATAAATTAATTGAACAACTATATTTATCATAAATGTAGACATTTGACCAATGTGATTCTTATTTCTAGATAAATATTTATACCAAAAGCTAAGCTTTTAGTATACATCCTAACAGGAGGATCGTCGCCCACACGACGTCCAAGGCGAGGCGAGGAATACGGCAGAAGATCTCGAGGTCATTAGTTTACAAAGAGAACGTATAATTAGCAATTGTTTTCCGCATCATGCTAGTTATTTCTTTTTGTAAGAATTCCAAACACAAGAGGCATTAGATCTAGTATTTCGAATTAGTTTTTTCGAATTTGTATTTTCTTTGTTTTTGAATTTGTGATTCGATTGTTCTTTTTGGTTAACCTAGAGTTATTTAAGGAAATTAAATATTAGCTTTCCTTAAAAGGCTTAGTCTAGGTGGTGGTGGTTGCTCCCATATCCAAGAAGGCCATGTGCCTCGCCATGCAGTCCTGGAAGCCAATTTTGGAAATTAATATTTAATGAAATTAATAACATAGGTGGATTTGAATCAATAGTGTTAAGTTTCGCTTGTGATTCAAATCTAAACCATTAAGAACAGATAAGTTAAATTTGGAATCAATGATGTTAAGTTCCGTCTGCAATTCCTAATTTAACTTCTAAAGAACACAATAGGTTATTTAAGGAAAGGTTCGACACTTGTAAAAAAATATTTTGTACAGTGGAATCGGTACATTTTCCTAGGACTAACCAACAATTGGTATCAAAGCTAAGGTTTGCCTCTGTGTGTTTTGGTTTTCAAATTAATTATGCACATGTCATACATAATTTAGGCAGGATAAAAGTAGGATGTGCTAACTTTGTGGTTGCAGGCTCTAACTATTATGGCAATTAGCTATTGTGTGTGATTGGACCCTTGGACATGTCAAGGGCATTATTTTGTGTGCATGATTGTATGTATCAAATATAGCAGGAGCTGTATTAATTTTAGAATTTTATTTTATTTTGATCTAGAATACATGTACATTCCTTTATGGAATATAGGATCAATATTTATAAAATTCTATATTTGTCGCGGATCATATCTTTGCGAGGCGTGGTGCTATTGGAGAACCAGAGACGCAGCGGAATAAGAAGCAAGATAAATGCGACAACTCGACCCGATGGCGGTGGCTAAAGATGGCAGCAGTTAGGGTTGGAGCATACTGAAGACATTGATGGAAAAATGTCATAATAGTTGGAAAATAAATTTCCATATTTATTGCTTTTATTTACTGTGATGTGTGTGTATGCATGTGATGTATGCTAGGATAGTTTAAAATTCCTCACTTTAAATAACTAAGTGGGAGAGGGATTTATTTTAATAAATTCCACGGTCTCCATTACTGGTTTGTAAGTGATGCAAACAAACTTGCGCGTTGGCTCTGAGTGCCTTCCTCCATATCGGATGAGTTTGTTTGCAGATCACTAGATCAAACTTCCATTTTGGATGACTGTAGAAAATTAATTAAGAGCGTGTGATCTTCCCCATCGGAAAAGGCACAATCTTATTAATGGACTTAGTGTCAAGTAATGGTATACACTTAGGCATGTCTAATATCCTCCTCATCAGAGTCACTGCTATTATTTGTGTGACTGAAGGAAAACCAACTATTAATTTTATTTGTCATAAAGTTAGGTTGACAAGAATAAAATTAATGGGTAAAGCCTCCTCTTACAAATGTTTGATTTTGTATACGTCCACACTATCGTGGCATGCAAAATTCACGGTGATTTGAGGTGTTGGTTAATTTAAAATAGTATTGTTTGAGGAATCAATATTATTCTAAATTTAGAGTCGTGACCAAAGTTTATTTTTGTGATTCTTAGGATGACTTTCAACCCACTGGCCATTATACTGAAAGAAAACAAACTTACTGGTCCCAACTATAATGATTGGAAAAGGAACCTGGACATTGTTCTTACTGCTGAAAGTTATAAGTTTATACTGACTAAGGCTTGCCTTGATGCACCTGACGATGACTCTACCCCAGAGGAGATTGAGTATCATAAGAAATGGGTAAAAGCTGATGAGATGGGGCGGTGTTACATTTTGGCATCAATGTCAAATGTATTGTAACATCAGCATCAAGATTTACCAATAGCTTATGATATAATGAACAATCTCAAAAAACTCTTTGGGCACCAGAGTCGGACTGCTAGGCAAGAGGCAATGAGAAAGTTAATGACAGCCACCATGTCTGAGGGAACACCCGTAAGGGATCATATCCTCAAAATGATGACCTATCTGAACGAAATACAAGTTCTTGGAGGAGAAATCGATGGAGAAACCTAGGTCGATATAATTCTCCAAACGCTACCCAGAAGTTTTGAGTAGTTCCTCCTGAACTATAATATGAACAAAAGAGAGTATACGTTGGCGGAACTTCTGACAGAACTATAGGCAGCAGAAGGTATATTTCGTCAAAGTTCTCAGATTCACTATGCTGAAAATGGTTCTACTTCTAAGCCGAAAGGCAAGAAGAAGAAGAAACAGGTCTTTTCAGCAAAGAGAGTGAATAAACCTCAGGGACAAAAAGCTGGAATGAAGAAGCCGAAGGGAAAGTACTTCATCTGCAAGCAGTCAGGACATTGGAAGGCAGACTATCCTCGTAGGAATCAGAACAATAAAGGTATATCTCATGCTTTAGTAGTTGAAACATGTTTAGCGGTGTTATCTACCAGCACCTGGTGTATAGATATGGGAGCCACTGATCATGTCTGCAATTCTTTGCAGGGATTCCAGGAAACCCGATGACTATTTGATGGAGAGATAACCGTCTACATAGGCAATGCTACTAAGGTGGTGGCTGTTCCAGTGGGAGACGTCTACTTATCTTTTGATAGGAATAGAAGTTTGATTTTAAGAAATTGTCTTTATGTAGCCAGTTTTAGAAAGAATTTAATTTCAGTTTCTAAACTGTATTTGGATGGATATTCTGTTTCCTTTAGTAACAATGCCATTATAAAGAGAAATAAGGTGATTATCTGTTCTGGTGCATTGGTTGACAATTTATATACTTTAAATCCAATTTCTCCCACAAAGCAAAATATGGAAATTAATAACACATCTTCTAACTCTAATAAGAGAAAAGAACCTTCGGAGATGAACTAAACGTATCTTTGGCATCTAAGGCTTGGTCATATTAACTTAAGTAGGATTCAAAGACTCATAGCTGATGGACTCTTGGGTCCATTGGAGTTGGAAAATTTTCCAACCTGTGAATCATGCTTGGAAGGTAAGATGACTAAGAGACCTTTTAAGGCCAAGGGGTATAGAGCCAAAGAAGCATTAGAACTGGTTCATTCTGATCTGTGTGGTCCTATGTCTATCCAGGCAAGAGGTGGTTTTGAATATTTTGTCTCTTTTATAGACGATTATTCAAGATACGGATACATTTACCTGATGCACCGCAAGTCTGAGTGCTTTGATAAATTCAAAGAGTACAAGGATGATGTGGAGAAACATCTTGGTAAAAGTATCAAGACACTACGGTCTGATCGTGGTGGCGAATACCTCTTAGGAGAGTTTAGGAATTACTTATCAAAGGCCAGGATTCAATCCCAGTTGTCCACACCTGGTACACCCCAACAGAATGGTGTGACATAACGAAGGAATATGACTCTTATGGAGATGGTTGGATCGATGATGAGTTATTCAGAATTACCAAATTCGTTTTGGGGATATGCTCTGGAAACGGCAACACACATTTTGAACTTAGTACCTTCTAAATCAGTATCCTCTACTCCCAAAGAATTGTGGAATGGGCGAAAGCCCAGTCTAAGACATATTCGGATTTGGGGTAGTCCAGCACATGTGCTAAATTCGGATATTGATAAGTTAGAATCTCGTACAGAAGTGCGCGTGTTTGTGGGTTATCCCAGAGGAACGAAAGGAGGTTTATTTTATAGTCCTAAAGATCAGAAGGTCATTGTTAACACCAATGCCCAGTTTTTAGAAGAAGACTATATAATGGACCACAAGCCCAGTAGCAAAATTGTTCTAGAAGAACTTAGAGAGGACACGTCTGTTTTAGTACCAACAGTACAAGATGAAGTACCACAAGAAACTCCAACACGTGTCACACATGATACACAACCAGAGATAGTGCCTCGTCGTAGTGGGAGGGTTTTAAGGCAACCTGAGAGATTCATGTTTTTGGGAGAGTCTTCGGACTTGATTCTGGGTAACATGAACCTGATCCTCGGACATATGACGAAGCACTCCAAGATATAGATATAGTATCTTGGCAAAAGACAATGAATTCAGAAATAGAATCTATGCATTTTAATAAGGTCTGGGAGCTCGTAGAACCACCTGATGGTGTAAAAGTCGTTGGATGCAAGTGGATCTACAAAAGGAAAAGAGGGACAGATGGGAAGGTAGAAATCTTCAAAGCAAGGCTTGTTGCGAAAGGGTACACTCAGAAAGAGGGAATTGATTATGAGGAGACCTTTTCACCGATAGCCATACTTAAGTTATCCGGATACTCTTATCCATTGCCGCTCATATGGATTATGAGATTTGGCAAATGGATGTCAAAACAGCATTCCTTAACGGAAGTTTTGAAGAAAACATCCATATGAAGCAACCAGAGGGATTCATTGAAAAAGGCAAAGAGTATCTAGTGTGCAAGCTCAATCGGTCCATTTATGGACTGAAGCAAGCTTCAAGATCTTGGAACATCCGGTTTAATGAAGTAATCCAATCATATGGATTTATTCAGTGTCCGGATGAGTCTTGTGTATACAAGAAGTGTAACAGAAATGTGGTGGTATTTCTTGTACTATATGTAGATGATATTTTGTTAATTGGCAACAATGTCAAGGTATTATCGGACGTAAGGGTATGGTTGTCCAAACAATTTGATATGAAGGACTTAGGAGAATGTGCACACATTCTTGGGATCAAAGTTATAAGGGATCGCAAGAAAAGAATGTTGTGCCTATCTCAAGCTTTATATATAGATACAATCCTTGCTCGTTTTAGCATGCAGAACTCCAAGAAAGGTTTCTTACCTTTTAGGCATGGAGTAGCTTTATCTAAAGAGATGTCTCCGAAGACATCAAAGGAGATGGAGGAAATGAAGGCAGTTCCTTATGCTTCGACTGTAGGAAGCCTTATGTATGCAATGCTGTGTACGAGACCTAATATCTATTTTGCCGTGGGCATGGTTAGCAGATATCAGAGTAACCCTGGACAAGGACATTGGACTACTGTAAAGCATATATTGAACTACCTGAGAAGGACTAGAAATTATATGCTAGTTTACCAAGCAGACGATTCGCTCCCTATGGGTTACACGGATTCATACTTCCAATCAGATAGGGACAATAGTAAGTCTACGTCAGGTTATGTGTTTACTCTAGGAGGTGGAGCCATTGCATGGAGAAGTGTTAAGAAGAAATGCATCTCGGACCCAACCATGGAAGTTAAGTATGTGGCAGCCTCTGAGGCAGCCAAAGAAGCTGTATGGCTCAGGAACTTTCTAATGGACTTAGATGTGATTCCTAGTTTTCCCAAAATCATTACAATTTATTGTGATAATAGCGGTGCAGTTGCAAACTCGAAGGAACCACGAGCCCATAAGGCAAGTAAACATATAGAGCGCAAGTACCACCTGATATGAGACATTGTCAAGCGAGGAGAAGTTGTCGTCACCAAGATTGCATCATCAGATAACTTGGCAGATCCTTTCACTAAGGCCCTTCCGGCGAGAGCTTTTGATCGACATGTGGAGGGGATGAGAATCAGATGTATGGCAACAGATATGGCAGCTTAGTCTTTTAGTATAAGTGGGAAATTGTTGGAATGTATACTAAAAGCCTAACTTTTGTAAACATTTATTTTTGAAATAAAAGAATCATATTAGTCAATATCTACATTTATTTGTTAAATGTAATTTTTCAATTAATTTATATAGTAGACAACATGGTGTGTGGTGTCACACACAGAAGATCATGTTGACGGTTCTTTATAAATTATAAGCAGTTGCTCACGACTAAGATGGAAAGGAACAAACCATCGGAATAGTCATAGTGTAATTAAATATTAGTTTATCTTGATTAATAAATTACACTGGTACACTCTAAGTGTATTGAGTAGGACCATTTAGGTAAGTTCTTTTTGTACTGACTTAATAAAAGAATTTGACCTTAGTTATTATGGAAGTGTGTGCTCTTAATCCTAATATAATAACAAGCACATATATTTAATATTTATTTCTTTGACTTCTCAAAAGGTGACGTTTAGCTCGATAAATCAATATGCCCGATAAGTTGAGAAATGATATTACTTATAGTGTGTGTTATTGATTATAGAAGGAATCTGTATCCTATTTATCTAGGTTGAGAATGTCCCCAAGAGGAGCATATAAGGATTGTCATGTTAAACCCTGCAGGTGGACTTAGTCCGACATGACAATGAGCTTGAGTGGTACTACTCTTGGAGCTAGATATTAATTAAGTGAGTTGTCAGTAACTTAATTAATGGGCATTCGTTATCTTAAACACAGGGAGACTAACACACTCATGATAAGAAGGAGCTCATAATGTAATTTGTGATTGGTGCGGTAGTGCAATAATAACTCTATAGTGGAATGATTTATTATCGATGAACTAGAGTTGTGTGTTCGGGGTGAACACGGGATACTCAAGCTCATTAGAAGGCCAAAACCAATTTCTCCTCTAGGTCCCTATCGTAGCCTCACTATAGCCTCAAGTCCATCCAAATATAAGCCCATTTTGGTGTCCAAGAAGGAGGTCGGTCCAATGCTTGGTGACCAAGCAAGGGTCGGCCACATCCTCTTCTATAGGGGCCAACCCTTTGCTTGGTGCTCAAGCATGTAGGGGCCGACCACATTAATCAAACAAGGAGGGTTGTTTTTAATTTTTAAAATCTTCTCTTTGTAGAAAACTATAAGTTTTAACGGAGAGATTTTAATTTCAAAAACTTTCCTTATTTGAATTAGGCCACATGTTTTAAAAGAAAGTTTAAAAGATTTTAAAACTTTCCCTTTTTAACCATCCTCATGGTTTAGAAAAAAGGAAGAGAAGTTTTAAAATTTAAATTTTCTATAACCATGTTTAAAAAGGAAATTTTATAAGAGAAGTTTTAAATTTTAAAACATGGTTTTAATTTTTAGAACTTTCCTTTTTTAACTCTTACTTTAGGAAAGAGAGCTTGTAAAATTTTATAAGAGTTTTTCTTCTTATAAAATTTTATAAAAAATAATATTCCTTTCCTCTTATGGGGGTCGGCCACCCTTGCTTGGTGCCCAAGCAAGGTGGCCGACCAAAAAGAAAAAAAAAAGAAAAAAAAATAAATCATCATCCAAAATTGATTTGGTGATTGATTCAATCAAGAGGAAAGAAAAGAAAATTTTAAAGGGAAAAGGAAAAACTAGAGGAAGATTTTAATTTTTGTAAAAATTCTTCCCTTATTTGCCTTGGGCAAGTGTTATAAAAGAAGGGGTGAGGAGGCTTCATGAGACACAATTCTTATTCTCTTGCATGGAGGATTTCTTGGTGTGGCCGACCCTCTCTCTTCTCCCTTTCCCTTTGCTCTCTTCTCCTTGGTGGTGGTGGTGGCCAGATTTTAGAGGAAGAGGAAGAAAGATTTTGGGTGGTGTTCATCTTGGAGGATCGTCGCCCACACGACGTCCAAGGCGAGGCGAGGAATACGGCGGAAGATCTCAAGGTCATTAGTTTACAAAGAGAACGTATAATTAGCAATTGTTTTTCTCATCATGCTAGTTATTTCTTTTTGTAAAAATTCCAAACACAAGAGGCATTAGATCTAGTATTTCGAATTAGTTTTTTGAATTTGTATTTTCTTTATTTTCGAATTTTTGATTCGATTGTTCTTTTTGGTTAACCTAGAGTTATTTAAGGAAATTAAATATTAGCTTTCCTTAAAAGACATTGTCTAGGCGGTGGTGGTTGCTCCCATATCCAAGAAGGTCATGTGCCTCGCCATGCAGTCCTGGAAGCCAATTTTGGAAATTAATATGTAATTGAATTAATAACATAGGTGGATTTGAATCAATAGTGTTAAGTTTCGCTTGCGATTCAAATCTAAACCATTAAGAACAGATAAGTTAAATTTGGAATCTATGATGTTAAGTTCCATCTGCAATTCCTAATTTAACTTCTAAAGAACACAATAGGTTATTTAAGAAAAGGTTCGACACTTGTAAAAAAAATTTTGTACAGTGGAATCGGTACGTTTTCCTAGGACTAACCAACACGGTCAGCCCGTTGACCTTGCTAGACTTTGTGCTAAACGTCCGGTTAGCCCATCGACCAGTTTAGACTTCGTGTCAGCTATCTGGTCGGCCCGTCGACCTAGCTAGGCTTCATGCCAGACATCAGGTCAGCCCGTCGACCTGTCTGGGCTTCTCCTGCACACTCGGTTAGAGTGTTAGACAACAATGAAACTAACTTAACCTATTTTGTCATTCATCAAAACTTGAGTTAGACTGTTAGTGCTAACCGCACCAACAATCTCCTCCTTTTTGATGCAATGACAACCTGGTTAAGTTATTGAAAAATATGCAAGTAAAAAACAAGCATAAGGTTGTTAAGTTAGCTTTTAAATTTTGTTGCTTTTGTTGTTTGTGTTTGTTTAACTAACTTAAACCACCTAACCCTCCCCCTTTGACATTCATCAAA
Source organism: Zingiber officinale (assembly GCF_018446385.1). Taxonomy (NCBI): domain Eukaryota; kingdom Viridiplantae; phylum Streptophyta; class Magnoliopsida; order Zingiberales; family Zingiberaceae; genus Zingiber; species Zingiber officinale. The sequence goes on from NC_055986.1 coordinate 57,017,805, forward strand.
AAATTAACATGGAAAAAATTATAATTAACAATGCAAGGAAATCTAAAAAAAATCTAGAAATGCAAGTCAGAGTATCTTGGGAGGAGTTTAAGCTAGAAACATAGAAAGATAACTTAAGCTTTTAACTTTTATCTTTTTCAAAAAGTAGCTACTTTTAAAAACATAGTTTAACTTTTAGAAAGATAACTGTAATTTTGACTTAATCTTTCGAAAAGAGTTTTGCAATTTGAAAACATAATTTGCAAAGATAGCATTTCAAAAGATTATTAGGGTTAAGTTCAATTTTCAAGTCAAGTATTTTTTTTTAAGTAAAATCAAGTTTTAGTTTGTAAAACTTAACTAAGTAAAATTTGTTTTTAAATCTGAGTTTGTAACCTTTTAAATAAATTTCCAATCTCCAAAAATAATTTTTTATAATTTTCAACATGAAGAATCTAAGGTATAAACCCGAATAAAGTTTATTTTTCAAAACCAACTTTTTAAAACTAAGTTTGGAAGGTCTTAAATTTTAAAACTAAGTTTAGAAAGTATAGTTTTCAAAATTAAATTTGAAAAGTTTAAAATTTGAAAATAAAATTAATTTTCAAACCTAAGTTTAAACAAGTAAATCAAGTAAGTTTAACTTTCAAAACTAAGTTTGAAAAATCCAAAAAAAAAAATTTAAAACACTTAGTTAGTGTTAAACTGATTTAAAAGGAGATATTTTTTATAAATTAATTTTAAAATAGATAATTAATCCTCCCCCTGAATCTGGCATTACAAAATCTGTCTAACCAGTTAGCTACTTATTGACTATTAGATGATAGCAGCTTTCATTTGGTTAGTTAAGTAAAGTCTAATTGTAATCAATTAGTGTTTGACTAAACTAAATGACTTAACTTAATTAATATTTGTTTGGTATTTAACGCCCAGACTTATGATGATGCACTGAAATAAGCATCTTAAGTCCAGGCAATTTGTCTATGCATCTCACCCCTTTCTATGTTCGGCAATCACAAACAAGGAAATCCTAGGGTGTTGATGAGATGCTCAAGTACTAGTCCTAGGGGAACATGCTTTCTAAGGAATTATTCTAGTATAAGGCTAAAACTGATTTAAAATTCTAGAAATGGAAGATTTAAAAAAATAAAGATTTTATCCTAGAATTTGAAAATATTATTTTTGAAAATAGTTTTTTGTAATTTTAGTATCCTAGTCTATTAAACACATCTTTAATTTTCTACGTAGATTACTAAATTCACTTTCAGGGAGGGGTTTGGTAAATATGTCAGCTAAATTAGATTTGGACTCAATATAATTGAATTCAATGTCTCCTTTAGTGACATGATCCCTGATAAAGTGGTGCCTAATTTCAATGTGTTTGGTTCTAGAATGATGCACAGGATTTTTTATTAATTTAATTGAGCTAATATTGTCAATTAATACTTTTACATTTGTATGGTTTAAGTTAAAGTCTTTTAAAGTATGCATCATCTATAATAGTTGGCCAATGCATTCTCCTATGACTTTATATTTTGACTCAGTTGTAGATAAAGCGACACAGTGTTGCTTTCTACTAAACCAGCTAACAAGTGATGGACCTAGTATGTAACACCCCAAATTTCATTGTTTGGAGTTCTAAAAGTGCTTATAAATATTTAGAAATGCTTTAGGAATATTTTAGAGATTTTTAGGAATTTTTAGAGTATTTTTATGAAATTTTTGGATTTCGTTTGGTATTTTTACCAAAAGAAAGAAGTTACAAAAAATAAAGAGGTTCGGCCGAGGTTCGAACCCACGACCTCCGACCCGTTCCAAGACTTAAGCGAAGCGCGATAGCCAAATGCTCAAGCAAGTGTTTTGTGATTAAAGTGATGGCGAAATAAATTTAAGTAATAACTGAAACCGAGAATACCCATTGGTATAAAAAGGAATCGGGTTATTTCCTCACGACCAAAACCCTCTCATCCTCTCCTCTCTCACATGCGACGGCGCTGCTCGGGCGAAAACGAAGCCAAAGCTAGGGCTTCGTCTCCGGCGACCGAACAAGGGGTAATTCCGTGAGCTCTTCACAGATTCGAGACCCTCTCGTTGAGGAGAACCCGTAGGCACGAAGAAGAGGCCAAGATTTCAAGCCCTCTGAAACCCTAGAAGCTTCTCTTCTCGGTTGTAAGTTCAAGAACACATAGGTAAGTGCTCTCGCCTACAGTAGGAGTAGTTTTCAGATCTTTGTTTCCTTCTTTAGTTTGAGTTTTCAACAGATAATTAATAGAAGTCTAATTCCAGCAAGTTTAGATTTTCTTTTGCTATTTATGGGGTACGAACAACCCCTTACCCTTAGCACGTTAGTTGAGTTTCCTTGCTTCTTGATTGTGCATGTTAGTATTTCAGTTTTTAGTTTTGTTACTGACATGAACAACCTGTGTTTTAAGTATACCATGTTGGTTTGCTCTGTTACTGCAATGAATAAGAACAACTTTATTTGAACCATGCCGTTTAGACCTTTTCTGCTTTCCAATTAGCACTGACAGCCTTACCTACGCTCCAGCATGAAGTTTTAGAGGTCCCTTTAGCATCCCAGTTTGCTTGTTTTTAGTTCGTGTTGAGTTATTGAGCATGAACAGATCACATATTTGAGTAGTTATAAGTAAGAAAAGACCAAGGATTTAATTTAATCCCAAATTCCAGAATTTGAGATCAAACATACACCAAGTGTTTGAAGAAATGCCGAGGCACTTCATTTTAGGAGTATTTAAAGATAATATGTATTTTATTTGAAAAGGCTAGTACCCAACTTCCGAGGTTGTTGTTAAATAAATCCAGGTGACCAATTCCGAGGTCTTGGCCCTGGTAAGACCAAGGTATTTACCCTCGTAGGACTGGTGACTCGCTACCTCAGTTTCTATTAGGGAGCGCGCAATGGTACTAAGCCTGGGCCCAAGAGATTATTATTTTGAAGTATAAGAGTATAAGTTTGGGAATAAATGAAATAAGCTTCACATAGGTTTAAAAACCAGCAAGTTTAGCTCTTTTATTCTAGCATGCTGTTTAGACTTTCTTACTGCTATTTGCAAGCATGAGCAGCCTTGCATGTTTAGCATTTCAGTCTGTTTGATTTCCTCGGTTAGCTTGATAGGTATGACTAGCCGGTCCTTTAGCTTTGCAGTATTGATTTCTTTGATTTTGGTTCCTTTGCTATTAGATGAGCATGAGCAGCTTTTCTTTTAAAGCATTTAGTTTCTAGATTCCTTTTTGGTACACATGCATATCCGAGTTTTGCGAGTTAGATAGTGCTTACTAAGCATCCGCTTATAGTTGCATTTCCTCTTATTGCAGATAAAGGAAAGGGAAAGCTACAGTGAAGGAAGGCGACAAGGAGGTGTGAGATGGATGTGTGATGTCTGGACTATGAAAGCCTTGGGACCTTGCTAAAGAATTTATTAAGATTAATTCCTTATTTAAGTTGATAAGAAAATTTTGGAATCGGATTTTCTATTTCGTGCTGCTAGGGGATTCATTGATGGGTTAACTATTTTCCTTATTGTTAGCTAAGGTTGCCTGGAAATTTTAATATGATACAGTCATTACACTTGAATTGCATGCATTAGTTGTTGTAAGTTACATGTTCTGTTCTTATTTTCCGGACCAGTTAAAGGGGGTTAAGTGTTACTATCTTTAGAGTAAGCAATATCAGTTAAGTAGAATGAGTAGTTAAGTAGCGTCCACCCTTAGAGAGTAGTAGTAAGGAGGGTGGTCGTTACAGGTTGGTATCAGAGTAGTCCCCATTCTCCAGCATCACACACACATCAGCATCAGCCTTGCCGTCTTCAAGTAAGAAAGTACTTAATTTTTTATTTATTATGTCTTTCCTTATTAATTGCAGTATAGAGAAATCCTTAGAAGTATTTGCTTATATGTGTTTAATTAAGATAAAAGTTCTTGTTTTGGTTTTTCTATGTTTATATAGATATGTCTAGAGAGTATAGGGACGATTTCAAGTTTTCTCTTTCTGCATGACTAGATGACAAGAAGAGGGTGTCCCCATACTGCTCGTACTGAGGACCAAGCTCAGGAGAACGAAGAGCCCAGAACAACTGAGCCTAATCTCTCTGAAGTTGTTGCTCAACTCCAGAGACAAGTAGCAGAGCAGCAACAAGTAATCGCCAATCTGATGGCAAATCAACAGCCAGTTCCTCCCCCTCCCCTAACTATCAATGTGGAGACCCCAGTGGTGGTTGAGGTTCCACCAGCTGTCCTGGAAGGCACCACAACACCTAAACGACAAGAAGCATACCTGATACAGTGGCTGAAGTTGAAGCCAGAAAGTTTCTCAGGCACGACTGAGCCCTGGGATGCCCAGGCTTGGTTCAAGACACTGGAGAGCACAATAGAGCTTCTTGACTGGCCAGAAGTCAGTCAAGTGTGCCTCTTTCTGCCTATCTGGAGATGCTCGTATGTGGTCGGAGAGAGTTAAGAGCAAGAGAGCAGCCAACCAGATGAGCTGGGTTGACTTTGAGACAGAGTTTTACGAAGAATTCTTCCGCCAACGGATCACCAATAAACATTATGAGGAGTTTATAGAATTCAGACAGGGTGACCTGCCAGTAGAAGAAGCAGTCAAAAGATTCAACAGGCTAGCTCAGCTCTGCCCAAAGTTAGTGAGTGCAGAGAAGGAACGAGTTAGACTGATGCTCCGAATGTTGAGACCAGAAATAGCACTTAATGTGGGTAGTGGAACTCATCGGCCACAGACTGGTGAAGAGCTGGTCAGCAGGGCATTAGTCGCTGAGCACTATCTGAACAGCATCAAGGCACAACAAACGCAACTCAAGCCAGTCAAGATAGAGGACAAGACAGCAGGGAGTCAAAAACCCTAGGCAAGTAAGCAAAACTGGAAGGGCAAGGATAACAAAAGGAAACAATGGAATACAGGAGGCAGCCAAAAGGGAGGTCCAGTAGACAAGCATGCCAAGTTCCCTCCTTGCCCTAAATGTGGGAGACTACATCCAGGAGCCTGTCTTTTGGGTATGACTGGATGCTATTCATGTGGTCAAGAAGGACACCTGGCTAAGGCATATCCTAACAAGCTCAAAGCACCTCAGCAATAGGCAGCGCCATACGGGAGCAAGCCTCAGTTACACTACATGCCTGCAACTCTGGACGGACCTCAGCTCAATCAAGGAAGGTTGGAAGCCCCACCAGTTCCAGCCAGTGCCAGAGTATTCTCCCTCACTAAAGAGGAAGCTGCTAGTGCCTCCACGGTCGTAACAGGTCAAGTAGTTATTTTTCAGCATTTAGCTACAGTGCTATTTGATACTAGGGTGACCCATTCTTTTATATCAGTGCCCTTTGCCAAGGAATTTCAGGTGCCTACAGAGAGCATGAACTCCAAGTTTTTGACAACCCTACCTTTTGGGGAAGTCATGGAGTCCAACCAGTGGCTTCGAGCTGTACCAGTCAGGATTTCAGACCGAGAGCTATATGTTAATTTAGTAGTCCTTGCGATGCAGGATTTCGACGTTATTCTGGGTGTGGATTTCCTCAGCAAGTACAATGCTTTGGTGGACTGCTGCAGGAGGAAAGTGATTTTCAGCCCAGAAGGTGAACCACCCTTTGAGTTCACGGGAGTCCCAAAGAGAAAGACCCAGAAATTCCTCTCTTCTCTAACAACCCACTAGATGTTAGCTAGAGGGTGTGCTGGTTTTCTTGCGTACATTGTGAATACAGAAGAACAAAAAGGACCCAAGCAGGAAGATGTTCGGGTAGTCTGTGAGTATCCAGAGGTATTCCCAGAAGAGCTACCTGGACTACCTCCCAATAGAGAAGTGGAGTTTGAAATTGAGTTGGTTCCTGGCACCGGTCCAATTGCAAAAGCTCCCTACCGAATGTCTTCAGCAGAGCTAAAAGAGTTACAAGAACAACTTCAGGATCTACTTGACAAGGGTTTCATCCGCCCTAGTTATTCACCCTGGGGAGCTCCAGTGTTGTTCGTTAAAAAGAAAGATGGGTCTATGCGGATGTGCATAGATTATAGAGCGCTGAACAAAGTAACAGTTAAGAACAAGTACCCTCTTCCCAGAATAGATGATCTATTTGATCAGCTAAAGGGGGCAACAATGTTCTCTAAGATAGACCTGCGCTCTAGGTACCATCAGTTGAAAGTGAAAGAAAGTGATATACCCAGAACAGCTTTCAGGACAAGATATGGACACTACGAGTTTGTAGTCATGCCGTTTGGTGTGACCAATGCACCTACGGTCTTCATGGACTTGATGAACAGAGTGTTCAGGGAATACCTCGACAAATTTGTCATCGTGTTCATCGACGACATTTTGATTTATTCAAGAATCCCAGAGGAGCATGACACGCACTTGAGAATCGTAATGCAGACCCTACAGCAAAAAATAGCTTTATGCCAAATTCTCAAAGTGCGAGTTCTGGTTAGGGAAGGTGGCGTTTCTAGGTCACATCATTTCTAAAGAAGGCATCCAGGTGGATCCTGCCAAAGTAGAGGCGGTCAACAACTGGTGTAGACCCAAGAACGCCAGGGAGATTAGAAACTTCCTTGGTTTAGCTGGGTATTACAAGAAATTCGTGTAGGACTTTTCCAAGATAGCCTCTCCACTAACATCCCTAACTAGGAAGAACAAGAAGTTTGAATGGTCAGACAAATGTGAGCAAAGTTTCCAAGCATTGAAGAAAAAACTGACCAGTGCTCCCATTCTGACTGTTCCAAAGAGTGACAAGAGTTTTGACATATACAGTGATGCTTCCAAGATGGGCCTTGGAGCTGTTCTCATGCAAGAGGGGAAGGTTATAGCTTATGCTTCCAGACAACTCAAAGACTATGAGAAGAACTACCCTACTCATGATCTTGAGATGACAGCTATGGTCTTTGCACTAAAACTCTGGCGACATTATTTGTATGGAGTTCAGTGCAGAATCTTCACCGACCATCAGAGCTTGAAGTATTTCTTTACCCAGAAAGACTTAAACATGAGACAGCGCAGGTGGCTAGAGTTGGTTAAAGATTATGACTGTGAAATTCTTTACCACCCAGGTAAAGCTAACAATGTGGCAGATGCACTAAGCCGAAAATCCAATGCAACCCTGATGCCCTTGTCATCACTAGCACTGCCATTGCAGAAGGAATTGTCAGACTTTGGAGTTGAAATTATTTATGGGCAACTCTCTGCATTGACCTTAGAGTCAACCCTGCTTGAGGATACACAGAGAAAGCAAAGGGAAGATCCAGATATCCAGAAGATCAAGCAAGGGATACAAAAAGAAGAAAATTCAGAGTATCGGGTATCAGACAGTGGAATCCTCTATCAGGGGAGCCGCCTCTGTGTCCGCAATGATGAGGAATTGAGAAAGAAGATTCTAGAAGAAGCTCATAGTACACCGTACTCCATGCATCCTGGTTCCACCAAGATATATCAAGATTTGAAACAGAGATTATGGTGGTCTGGACTCAAGAGAGATGTTGTAAAGTATGTCAGTACCTGCCTGACATGCCAGAGAGTTAAAGCAGAGCACCAGAGACCAGGAGGAGTCCTACAACCCCTCCCAATACCAGAGTGGAAGTGGGAAGAAATATCCATGAACTTTATAACAAGTCTTCCAAGGACCACTAATGGATACGATGCGATATGGGTGATAGTGGACAGGTTGACAAAGTCTGCCCATTTTCTAGCCATCAAGGTGTCCCACTCTATAGAGCAGTTGGCACAGCTATATGTTAAGGAAGTGATTAGACTTCATGGAGTTCCGAAGTCGATTGTTTCTTATAGGGATGGGCGCTTCACCTCACATTTTTGGGAGTGTGTTCAGAATGCATTATGTACCAAACTCAAGTTCAGCCCAGTCTTCCATCCCCAGACTGATGGATAGACAGAACGAGTAAATTAGATTTTAGAAGACATGCTCCGAGCTTGTGCATTAGATTTTAAGGGTAGTTGGTGCAAGTATCTGTACTTAGTTGAATTCGCCTACAATAATAGCTACCAGACCACTATCAAGATGGCACCTTACGAGGCACTGTATGACCGAAAGTGCAGATCACCCATATGCTGGCTGGAGGCTGGAGAAAGAAAAGATATGGAATCAGAACTAGGCAGGCAGACTGAGATGATAGATGAAACCATTCAGGCTATCCAGAAGATCAGACAGAGAATTGAGACCGCCCAGAGTAGGCAGAAAAGTTATGCTGACGCACGCCGTAGGCCACTTGAGTTCCAAATAGGGGATTCAATTTTCCTCAAGGTTGCTCCTATGAAGGGAGTGATGAGATTTGGCAAAAAGGGCAAGTTAAGTCCCCGCTACGTAGGACCCTACCTGATCACAGAGAGGATTGGGAAAGTAGCTTACAAGCTGTACTTACCACAAGATATGTCAGCAATACACAATGTATTTCATGTCTCCATGCTAAAGAAGTGTCTCCACAACCCTAGTCAAGTGGTTCAGCCTCAGTTAGTGCAGATCCAGGAGGATCTTAGCTATGAGAACAAACCTACATGGATAGTGGACAGAGAAGTTAAGAGATTGAGGAACAAAGAAGTGCCACTAGTGAAAGTCATCTGGCAGAACCAGAAGCACGAGGAAGTTACTTGGGAGCGTGAGGACAGCATGAGACAGAAATATCCAGAATTATTCTAAGTTTGAGGACGAACTTTTTATAAGGTATGGATAATTGTAACACCCCAAATTTCATTGTTTGGAGTTCTAAAAGTGCTTATAAATATTTAGAAATGCTTTAGGAATATTCTAGAGATTTTTAGGAATCTTTAGAGTATTTTTAAGAAATTTTCGGAGTTCGTTTGGTATTTTAACCAAAAGAAAGAAGTTGCAAAAAAATAAAGAGGTTCGGCCGAGGTTCGAACCCACGACCTCCGACCCGTTCCAAGACTTAAGCGAAGCGCGATAACCAAATGCTCAAGCAAGTGTTTTGTGATTAAAGTGATGGCGAAATAAATTTAAGTAATAACTGAAACCGAGAATACCCATTGGTATAAAAAGGAATCGGGTTATTTCCTCACGACCAAAACCCTCTCATCCTCTCCTCTCTCACATGCGACGGCGCTGCTCGGGCGAAAACGAAGCCAAAGCTAGGGCTTCATCTCCGGTGGCCGACCAAGGGGTAATTCCGTGAGCTCTTCACATATTCGAGACCCTCTCGTCGAGGAGAACCCGTAGGCACGAAGAAGAGGCCGAGATTTCAAGCCCTCTGAAACCCTAGAAGCTTCTCTTCTTGGCTGTAAGTTCAAGAACACATAGGTAAGTGCTCTCGCCTACAGTAGGAGTAGTTTTCGGATCTTTGTTTCCTTCTTTAGTTTGAGTTTTCAACAGACAATTAATAGAAGTCTAATTCCAGCAAGTTTAGATTTTCTTTTGCTATTTATGGGGTACGAACAACCCCTTACCCTTAGCACGTTAGTTGAGTTTCCTTGCTTCTTGATTGTGCATGTTAGTATTTCAGTTTTTAGTTTTGTTACTGATTTAGGGAGCATGAACAGCCTGTGTTTTAAGTATACCATGTTGGTTTGCTCTGTTACTGCAATGAATAAGAACAACTTTATTTGAACCATGCCGTTTAGACCTTTTCTGCTTTCCAATTAGCACTGACAGCCTTACCTATGCTCCAGCATGCAGTTTTAGAGGTCCCTTTAGCATCCCAGTTTGCTTGTTTTTAGTTCGTGTTGAGTTATTGATCATGAACATATCACATATTTGAGTAGTTATAAATAAGAAAAGACCAAGGATTTAATTTAATCCCAAATTCCAGAATTTGAGATCAAACATACACCAAGTGTTTGAAGAAATGCCGAGGCACTTCATTTTAGGAGTATTTAAAGATAATATGTATTTTATTTGAAAAGTCTAGTACCCGACTTCCAAGATTGTTGTTAAATAAATCCAGGTGACCAATTCCGAGGTCTTGACCCTGGTAAGACCAAGGTCTTGGCCCTCGTAGGACTGGTGGCTCGCTACCTCAGTTTCTATTAGGGAGCGCGCAATGGTACTAAGTCTGGGTCCAAGAGATTATTATTTTGAAGTATAAGAGTATAAGTTTGGGAATAAATGAAATAAGCTTCACATAGGTTTAAAAACCAGCAAGTTTAGCTCTTTTATTCTAGCATGTTGTTTAGACTTTCTTACTGCTATTTGCAAGCATGAACAGCCTTACATGTTTAGCATTTCAGTTTATTTGATTTCCTCTGTTAGCTTGACAGGTATGACCGGCCGGCCCTTTAGCTTTGCAGTATTGATTTCTTTGATTTCGGTTCCTTTGCTATTAGATGAGCATGAGCAGCTTTTCTTTTAAAGCATTCAGTTTCTAGATTCCTTTTTGGTACACATGCATATTCGAGTTTTGCGAGTTAGATAGTGCTTACTAAGCATCCGCTTATAGTTGCATTTTCTCTTACTGCAGATAAAGGAAAAGGAAAGCTATAGTGAAGGAAGGCGATAAGGAGGTGTGGGATGGATGTGTGATGTCTGGACTATGGAAGCCTTGGGACCTTGCTAAAGAATTTATTAAGATTAATTCCTTATTTAAGTTGATAAGAAAATTTGGAATCATATTTTCTATTTCGTGCTGCTAGGGGATTCATTGATGGGTTAACTATTTTCCTTATTGTTAGCTAAGTTTGCCTAGAAATTTTAATATGATACAGTTATTACACTTGAATTGCATGCATTAGTTGCTGTAAGTTACATGTTCTGTTCTTATTTTCCAGACCAGTTAAAGGGGGTTAAGTGTTACTATCTTTAGAGTAAGCAATATCAGTTAAGTAGAATGAGTAGTTAAGTAGTGTCCACCCTTAGAGAGTAGTAGTAAGGAGGGTGGTCGTCACATAGTAGTTGGCATCCACCACTTGTGCTCTTGCGGTCTAATTTGCACCCAGCATAATCTGAGTCAGAATACCCTATTAATTCAAAATTATTAGTTCTAGGATACCAAATTCCTATATTTGTTGTTCCTTTAAGGTATCTAAAGATTCTTTTGACTTGAGTCAAATGAGATTCTTTAGCACAAGTTTGATATCTAACACACATACTCATTGCAAATAAAATATCGGGTCGACTTGCAGTTAAGTACAATATGCTACCTATAGCATTCCTATAGTATTTTAAGTCAATTGTTTTTCCATTTGGGTCATCATCTAGTATAGTGTTAACTATCATAGGTGTTTTTATTTCTTTAGTATTTTCCATCCCAAATTTTTTAAGCAATTCTTTGGTATATTTTTATTGATAAATATAATTTCTCTCATTTGTTTGTTTGATTTGCAATCCTAAAAAGTAATTTAATTTTCCTACCAGACTCATTTCAAATTCTTGTTCCATTAAGTTTGTGAATTCTTCTTAAAATTTTGAATTAGTTGAGCCAAAAATTATATCATATACATAGATTTGGGCTATAAATATGTCCTCTTTTATTAATTTAACGAATAGGGTTGAGTCAATTTGACCTTGGTTAAACCCTTTGGATATTAGGTAAGAGGTTAACCTTTCATACCAAGCCCTGGATGCTTGCTTAAGTTCGTATAAGGCTTTCTTTAATTTAAAGACATAGTCAGGATACTCTAGACATTCAAACCCAGGTGGTTGACCTACATAGACTTCCTCTTTGATCAACCCATTTAGAAAGACAGATTTGACGTCTATTTGATACAGTCTGAATCCTTTACAGGTTGCATAACTGAGTAACATTCTAATGGACTCTAATCTAACTACCGGGGCATAAGTTTCATCATAGTCAAGTCCTTCAACTTGACTAAACCCCTTAGCGACTAGCCTAGCTTTATTTCTGGTAATTTTCCCAGTTTCGCTTAATTTATTTCTAAACACCCATTTTGTTTCTATTATTTTCTTATTTTTGGGTGGTGGTACTAAGTCCCAAACTTCATTACGCTCAAATTTAGCTAGTTCCTCTTGCATAGCTATGACCTAGTCTGGATCAAGTAATGATTCAGCTATGGTTCTGGGTTTAATTTTTTAAATCAGAGAAATTTGACTTAGGTTCCTAAAAGATGACCTAGTCTGAACCCTTAAGTTTGGATCACCAGTTATTTGGTCAATTGGATGATTTGGGTTGACTCTTATAGTTCTACGTGGTTGATTTTCTAAAGGTTCTTCTTCTTCTTCATGATCATTGGTTCATTCTTGATTACTATTTTCTTGAATAAATTCAATTGGTTGAGGTTGGGTTTGTTGTTTGTATTCCTCAAATTTTACATTAGTAGTTTCTTCAATTCTTAATGTAACCTTATTATATATTGTAACGACCCAATTTTCCTGATTTCGAGTTCCAAATGTCCATAAAAATATTTGGAAATGCTTTTAAAATATTCTAGAGATTTTTAGAAATTTTTAGAGTATTTTTATGAAATTTTTGGAGGTCGTTTAGTATGGTTACAAAAAGAAAGAAGTTTTGACCAAAAATTTGTAGAAGGTAACACTCGAACCTAAGACCTCCGGCCGAACCGGACTTAACCGAACACAGCCAACCAACTGGGCTACGCGTATTTTGTTAATCAAGTATGAAGCGAGATGTATTTAAGTTATAGTAAGGATCAGAAATAAAACCTAGGTTATAAAGGGTTAATTTCTTTTACCCGAACCCTAACTCCTTCTCTTCTCCTCACGCCGCGCGATTCCTCTCTGCTCGGGCGAAACGAAGCCGTATTAGGGCTTTGTCTCCGGCGCCGGCGAAAGGCCCTTTTTGGCCGGTCTTCACCGTGCGTGATCACCTCGACGAGGGGAGCTCGGAAACGTGAAGAGGAGCCGAGATTTCAAGCTTCTCCCGAAGCCCTAGTTGCCTCCTTCCGGTTGTAAGTCCTAAAAGCAAGTGTAAGTACTACTCACCTGTAGTAGGAGTAGTTCCGAGTATTACTTTGATTTCTTGGCATTTGGAATTGAAGTGGTATGGATTTTGAGATCTTTTGATTGCTGCCGTGAGCTCTTTGAGGGAGGATTGGGTTTTTGTTTGATGATACTGCCGTAAGAGAAGGGTTGGGGAAATAGAAGGAGGAGATTTCTTATGTTTTGTTCCTGATTGTGTGGAATTGCCATGGTTAGTGTCGTTGCTCAATTTTCTCTCCTTGCTGTCACAATGAACATGAGATGTTATGTGCCGTGTAGTGCTAGGTAGGTTGAATTCTTCAATTCTTCCATGCTTTGTGGAGATGCCATTTCCGGATTATGTATATGTATCCTTGGAATTTAGTTTTGTTGCCAAGCAATGAGCATGAATTAGTTAGATACTTTCGTGGCTTAGTTTAGCATTTCAGCTGCAGATTTCTTGCTAAGATCCGAACAAGAACAACCCCTAGATTTCAGATCAGCTTTAGACTCTTCTTCTTGCTGGTTTACTAAGTAGGAGTGGTATTCTTTTGATATGCAGCCCTAAACTTGTTTATTTCCAGCAACCGGGCATGAAAACTTCTTTTCACAGCAGTAGAGTTTTATTCCAATGAGCAGATTGCTAATTTTTCTATTAGTAAAACTTGAGCAGTATTGTTTAGTTTTTCCCTTTGCTATTGAACATGCATGATCGGACTTCATGTCCTATTTCTTTGCTATAGATTTAAGCATGAGCAGTAGTTGAATGTGTTTTACTTTCACAGCTTGATCTTCACAGTATGCTTAACTTGATTCCATTGCATGCCTAGTAGTTAAATCTGTTTTTACAGCATGTTTAGAAAGCCTAAAATCACTTTCCTTTGCTCTTTTATATGGCATGATTAGTAAGTTCAAAATCACTCTCCTTGATTTGGTTTTATAACATGCTAGAGGGTTCAAACTGATTTCCCTAGTGTATTTGTATATAGCATGCTTAGTTAATTGTAATCTTATACCTGTTAAATACATTTACAGGACTCTAATAAAAGAGTATGAGAAGTATAAGTCAAGAAAAAGACTAAAGTCTAGTTAAAAAGAGATAACAAGTAAATTAAAATAAGAGGCTAGTACCCGACTTCCGAGGTTGTAGTTAAACAAATCCAGGTGACCAATTCCGAGGTCTTGGCCCTGGTAAGACCGAGGTCTTTATCCTCATAGGACTGGAGGCTCGCTACCCCAGTCACTATTAGAGAGCGCGCAAAACAAAGATGGTACTAAGCCTGGGCCCAAAGAAGAAAAGAAGAACAAGAAGAAGAAAGTGAAAGAGAAATTAAAAGATTAATTTCTAGCATAAGAAAAGAAAAAGCAAAGAAGAAGAAAGTAAAAGAGAAATTAAAAGATTAATTTCTGGTGTAAAGATATAAGAACATGAAACAAGTTTATACTTAGGATCAATAAAAGTTTAGTTCTTTAATTCTAAGCTTACAGTAGTTGTTTCATTACTTTCCTGTTAGTTAGTGAGCATGTTTAGTATTCAGTTTTATTTCTGTATGCCATGAGTACATGCAGCTTTGCTTTAGCATTTCAGTTTCAGTATTATTGCATTGCTTTTATGCACTTCGAGTTTTTGTGAGATAGATTAGTACTTACTAAGCGTTTTCGCTTATAGATCTTTTTTCCTTTCCTCCTACTGCAGATAAAGGAAAAGCTAAGATATGAAGGGAGACGACAGGATGGTGGTGGTGATGAAGGTGTGTGATGACTGCGACTATGGAGAGATCCAGAGAGTGTTATCAAACCTGCAGGACCTATTTGATTAGAGTTTATGCTTTAGTTCTTTTCTTTAACACTATTATGAAGTTTGTGAGATTGTAGTTGAGTTTATTTCCGCATATGCATTTAGTCACTTTAATTATTTGTGGAGTGATATAGTTGGTTGTCTTTACTGTTGTTTTTATAACTGCGTGGTTGTGAAAAATGAGTTCCAGCCGCCTGTGGCTGCGTATATATCTTATGTATTATGGATTTGGTCACCGGTACAGGGGAGATTCTGCCGAAATTTTTCGATAGGAATTCCTCTGAACCGTGATAAATCTAAGTATTGCTAATAATAGCGTTAGTGACACTAGTAAGTAGAGTAGTAGTTAGGTAACGGTCGCCCTTAGCGAGTAGTAGTAAGAAGGGTGGGTTGTTACAGTTGGTATCAGAGCAGTGTTCCATTCTTCAGCATCACACACACATCAGCATCATCCTCGCCGTCTCCAAGTAAGAAAGTATTTAAATTCTTTCTTTATTCTGCTTTCCTTATTATTAACTGCAGTATAGAGTATTTGTTTTTGAATGCTTAAGTAAGATAGAAGATTTTGTTTCCCTTTTCTTTATTCATATATATATATGATTAGAAGGGTTAGAGAAGCTATTTAGTCTTTTTCCTCTGCATAATTAGATGTCAAGAATAGGACGTCCCCGTATCGTCCGTACTGAGGACCGAGTTCAGGAGAACGAAGAGCCCATAACCCCTGGGCCTATTCTCTCTGAAGTTGTTACTCAACTTCAGAGACAAGTAGCGAGCAGCAACAAGTGATTGCCAATCTAATGACCAATCAGAAGCCAGCTCCTCCCACTCCCCCAACCATTAATGTGGAGACCCCAATGGTGACTGAAGTCCTATCGGTTGCCCTAGAAGTCGCCACAACACCTAGAAGACAAGAAGCATACCTCATCCAGTGGCTGAAGCTGAAACCAGAAAGCTTCTCAGGCACGACTGAGCCCTGGGATGCCCAGGCTTGGTTCAAGACACTTGAGAGCACAATGGAGCTTCTTGACTGACCAGAAGTCGAGAACGGTAAGTGTGCCTCTTTCTGCCTATCCGGAGGTGCTTGTATGGGATGTGAGCGAGTTAAGAGTAAGAAAGCAGCCAACCAGATGAGCTGGGTTGACTTCGAGACAGAGTTTTACGAAGAAGTCTTCCGTCAACGGATCACCAATAAACAGTATGAGGAGCTTATGGAATTCAGACAAGGTGACCTACCAGTAGAAGATGCGGTTAAAAGATTTAACAGGCTAGCTCACCTTTGCCTAGAGATAGTAAGTACAGTGAAAGAACGAGTCAGACTGATGCTCCAAATGCTGAGACCAAAAATAACACCTAATGTGAGTAGTGAAACTCACCGACCATAGATTGGTAAAGAGTTGGTCAGTAGGGCATTAGTGAGCACTATTTGAACAACATCAAAGCACAACGAGCGCAGCACAAGCCAGTGAAGATAGAGGACAAGTCAGCAGGAAGTCAGAAATCCTAGGCAAGTGAGCAGGATAGAAGAAAGAACAAGAAAGACCCAAGCAGGAAGATGTTCGGGTAGTCTGTGAATATCCATAGGTATTTTTAGAAGAGTTACCTGGACTACCTCCCAACAGGGAAGTGGAGTTTGAAATTGAATTGGTTCATGACGCCAGCCCAATTTCAAAGGCTCCGTACCGAATGTCTCCAGTAGAGTTAAAAGAGTTACAAGAACACTTTCAGGAGCTACTTGACAAGGGTTTCATCTGCCCTAGTCATTCACCCCCGGTGCTCCTGTGTTGTTTGTCAAGAAGAAAGATGGATCTATGCGGATGTGCATAGATTACAGAGCTCTGAATCAAGTGACGATCAAGAACAAGTACCCCCTTCCCAGGATTGATGACTTATTTGATCAGTAAAGAGGAGCAATAGTGTTCTCAAAGATAGACCTACGCTCTGGGTACCATCAGCTGAAGGTGAAAGAAAGAGATATACCCAGAACGATGTTCAGGACTAGATACGAGCACTACGAGTTTGTAGTCATGCCTTTGGAGTGATTAATGTACCTGCGGTCTTCATGGACATAATGAACAGAGTGTTCAGAGAATATCTTGACAAATTTGTCATCGTATTCATCGACGACATTCTGGTCTATTCAAGGACCCCAGAGGAGCATGACACGCACTTGAGGATGGTACCGCAGACTCTGCAGCAAAAGCAGCTTTATGCTAAATTCTCAAAGTGTGAGTTCTGGTTAAATCAGGTGGCGTTTTTAGGTCACATTATTTTTAAAGAAGGTATTCAAGTGGATCCAGCCAAAGTGGAAGCGGTCAACAACTAGAGTAGATCCAAGAACGTCAGAGAGATCAGAAGCTTCCTTGGTTTAGCTGGGTACTACAGGAAGTTCGTGGGGGATTTTTCCAGGATAGCCTCTCCACTAACAGTCCTCACCAGAAAGAACAAGAGATTCGAATGGTCAGATAAATGTGAGCAGAGTTTCCAAGAGCTAAAGAAGAGATTGATCAGTGCTCCCATTCTGACTGTTCCACAGAGCGACAAGAGTTTCGACATTTACAGTGATGCTTCCAAGATGGGTTTAGGAGCTGTACTCATGCAAGAAGGAAAAGTCATAGCTTATGCTTCTAGACAATTCAAAGACTACAAGAAGAACTATCCCGCTCACGATCTTGAGCTGGCAGCTGTAGTTTTTGCACTTAAACTCTAGCGACATTATTTGTATGGAGTTCAGTGTAGAATCTTCATAGATCATCAGAGTCTTAAGTACTTCTTCACTCAGAAGGACTTAAATATGAGACAGTGCAGGTGGCTGGAGTTGGTCAAAGATTATGACTGTGAAATCCTCTACCACCCAGGCAAAGCTAACAAAGTGGCAGATACACTCAGCAGAAAATCCAGTGCATCCCTGATGTCTTTGTCATCATTAGCCCTGCCACTGCAGAAGGAGTTATCGGATTTTGGACTTGAAATTATTGAAGGGCAATTCTCTGCATTGACCTTAGAGTCCACATTGCTTAAGGAGATACAGAGAAAGCAAAGTGAAGATCCAGACATCTAGAAAATCAAGCAAGGGTTACAGAAAGAAGACAAATCAGAGTTTCGAGTAACAGACAGCGAAATTCTTTATCAGGGGAGTCGCATTGGCGTGCCCAATGATGAAGAACTGAGGAAGAAGATCTTAGAAGAAGCTCACAGCACACCATACTCCATGCATCCTGGTTCTTCCAAGATGTACCAAGATGTGAAACAGAGGTTCTGGTGGTCAGGACTCAAAAGAGACGTTGCCAAATATGTCAGTACCTGCTTGACATGCCAGAGAGTCAAAGCAGAACACCAGAGACCAGGAGGAGTTCTTCAGCCTCTTCCAATACCAGAATGGAAATGGGAAGACATCCATGGACTTCATAACAGGTCTTCCAAGAACCACCAATGGATATGATGCGATATGGGTAATAGTAGACCGATTGACCAAGTCTGCTCACTTCCTAGCCATCAAGGTGTCTCACTCCATAGAGCAGTTGGTCCAGCTATATGTTAAAGAGGTAGTCAGACTTCATGGAGTTCCTAAATCTATCGTTTCTGATAGAGATGAGCGCTTCACCTCACACTTTTGGGAGTGCGTTCAAAATGCACTAGGCACCAAACTCAAGTTCAGCACAGCTTTCCATCAACAGACTGATGGACAGACAGAGCGAGTGAATCAGATTTTAGAAGATATGCTCAGAGCTTGTGCACTAGATTTCAAAGGAAGTTGGTGCAAGTATTTGTGCTTAGCTGAATTCGCTTACAACAATAGCTATCAGGCCACCATCAAGATGACACCTTATGAAGCACTATATGGCAGGAAATGCAGATCACACATATGCTGGCAAGAAGCAGGTGAGAGAAAAGAAATGGAAGTAGAGCTGGGCATTCAGACAGAGTTGATAGATGAAACTACTCAGGCGATCCAGAAAATCAGACAGAGAATTGAGACTGCCCAGAGCAGACAGAAGAGTTATGCTGACACACGCCGTAGGCCACTGGAATTCCAAGTAGGGGATTCAGTTTTCCTCAAGGTCGCTCCTATGAAGGGAGTGATGAGATTTGGCAAGAAGGGCAAATTAAGTCCTCGCTATGTAGAACCTTACCTGATCATAGAGAGGATTGGGAAAGTAGCTTACAGGATGGACTTACCACAAGACATGTCAGCAATACACAATGTGTTTCATGTCTCCATGCTAAAGAAGTGTCTCCATGACCCTAGCTAAGTGATTCAGCCTCAGTCAGTGCAGATCCAAGAGGATCCTAGTTATGAGAGTAGACCTACACAGATAGTGGACAGAGCAATCAAGAGATTGAGAAACAAAGAAGTACCACTAGTGAAGGTCGTCTGGCAGAACCAGAAGCACGAGGAAATCACTTGTGAGCGGGAGGACAGTATGAGACAGAAGTATCTAGAGCTATTCTAAGTTCGAGGACGAACTTTTTATAAGGTATGTGGGATTGTAACGACCCAATTTTCCTGATTTCGAGTTCCAAATGTCCATAAAAATATTTGGAAATGCTTTTAAAATATTCTAGAGATTTTTAGAAATTTTTAGAGTATTTTTATGCAATTTTTGGAGGTCGTTTAGTATGGTTACAAAAAGAAAGAAGTTTTGACCAAAAATTTGTGGAAGGTGAGACTCGAACCCAAGACCTCCGGCCGAACCGGACTTAACCGAACACAGCCAACCAACTGGGCTACGCGTATTTTGTTAATCAAGTATGAAGCGTGATGTATTTAAGTTATAGTAAGGATCAGAAATAAAACCTAGGTTATAAAGGGTTAATTTCTTTTACCCGAACCCTAACTCCTTCTCTTCTCCTCACGCCGCGCGATTCCTCTCTGCTCGGGCGAAACGAAGCCGTATTAGGGCTTTGTCTCCGGCGCCGGCGAAAGGCCCTTTTTGGCCGGTCTTCACCGTGCGTGATCACCTCGACGAGGGGAGTTCGGAAACTTGAAGAGGAGCCGAGATTTCAAGCTTCTCCCGAAGCCCTAGTTGCCTCCTTCCGGTTGTAAGTCCTAAAAGCAAGTGTAAGTACTACTCACCTGCAGTAGGAGTAGTTCCGAGTATTACTTTGATTTCTTGGCTTTTGGAATTGAAGTGATATGGATTTTGAGATCTTTTGGTTGCTGCCGTGAGCTCTTTGAGGGAGGATTGGGTTTTTGTTTGATGATACTGCCGTAAGAGAAGGGTTGGGGAAATAGAAGGAGGAGATTTCTTAAGTTTTGTTCCTGATTGTGTGGAATTGCCATGGTTAGTGTCGTTGCTCAATTTTCTCTCCTTGCTGTCACAATGAACATGAGATGTTATGTGCCGTGTAGTGCTAGGTAGGTTGAATTCTTCAATTCTTCCATGCTTTGTGGAGATGCCATTTTCGGATTATGTATATGTATCCTTGGAATTTAGTTTTGTTGCCAAGCAATGAGCATGAATTAGTTAGATACTTTCGTGGCTTAGTTTAGCATTTCAGCTGCAGATTTCTTGCTAAGATCCGAACAAGAACAACCCCTAGATTTCAGATCAGCTTTAGACTCTTCTTCTTGCTGGTTTACTAAGTAGGAGTGGTATTCTTTTGATATGCAGCCCTAAACTTGTTTATTTCCAGCAACCGGGCATGAAAACTTCTTTTCACAGCAGTAGAGTTTTATTCCAATGAGCAGATTGCTAATTTTTCTATTAGTAAAACTTGAGCAGTATTGTTTAGTTTTTCCCTTTGCTATTGAACATGCATGATCGGACTTCATGTCCTATTTCTTTGCTATAGATTTAAGCATGAGCAGTAGTTGAATGTGTTTTACTTTCACAGCTTGATCTTCACAGTATGCTTAACTTGATTCCATTGCATGCCTAGTAGTTAAATCTGTTTTTACAGCATGTTTAGAAAGCCTAAAATCACTTTCCTTTGCTCTTTTATATGGCATGATTAGTAAGTTCAAAATCACTCTCCTTGATTTGGTTTTATAACATGCTAGAGGGTTCAAACTGATTTCCCTAGTGTATTTGTATATAGCATGCTTAGTTAATTGTAATCTTATACCTGTTAAATACATTTACAGGACTCTAATAAAAGAGTATGAGAAGTATAAGTCAAGAAAAAGACTAAAGTCTAGTTAAAAAGAGATAACAAGTAAATTAAAATAAGAGGCTAGTACCCGACTTCCGAGGTTGTCGTTAAACAAATCCAGGTGACCAATTCCGAGGTCTTGGCCCTGGTAAGACCGAGGTCTTTATCTTCATAGGGCTGGAGGCTCGCTACCCCAGCCACTATTAGAGAGCGCGCAAAACAAAGATGGTACTAAGCCTGGGCCCAAAGAAGAAAAGAAGAACAAGAAGAAGAAAGTGAAAGAGAAATTAAAAGATTAATTTCTAGCATAAGAAAAGAAAAAGAAAAGAAGAAGAAAGTAAAAGAGAAATTAAAAGATTAATTTCTGGTGTAAAGATATAAGAACATGAAACAAGTTTATGCTTAGAATCAATAAAAGTTTAGTTCTTTAATTCTAAGCTTACAGTAGTTGTTTCATTACTTTCCTGTCAGTTAGTGAGCATGTTTAGTATTCAGTTTTATTTCTATATACCATGAGTACATGTAGCTTTGCTTTAGCATTTCAGTTTCAGTATTATTGCATTGCTTTTATACACTTCGAGTTTTTGTGAGATAGATTAGTACTTACTAAGCGTTTTCACTTATAGATCTTTTTTCCTTTCCTCTTACTGCAGATAAAGGAAAAGCTAAGATATGAAGGGAGACGACAGGATGGTGGTGGTGATGAAGGTGTGTGATGACTGCGACTATGGAGAGATCCAGAGAGTGTTATCAAACCTGCAGGACCTATTTGATTAGAGTTTATGCTTTAGTTCTTTTCTTTAACACTATTATGAAGTTTGTGAGATTGTAGTTGAGTTTATTTCCGCATATGCATTTAGTCACTTTAATTATTTGTGGAGTGATATAGTTGGTTGTCTTTACTGTTGTTTTTATAACTGCGTGGTTGTGAAAAATGAGTTCCAGCCGCCTGTGGCTGCGTATATATCTTATGTACTATGGATTTGGTCACCGGTACAGGGGAGATTTTGTCAAAATTTTTCGGTAGGAATTCCTCTGAACCGTGATAAATTTAAGTATTGCTAATAATAGCGTTAGTGACACTAGTAAGTAGAGTAGTAGTTAGGTAACGGTCGCCCTTAGCGAGTAGTAGTAAGAAGGGTGGGTTGTTACATATATTCTGTACCCCCTACTGTTTAGGGAGTATCCTATCAAAATTGCATCTTCTATTTTAGAGGTGAATTTTCCTAAGTGCTCTCTTATGTTTATGTAACGACCCAAATTTCCTCATTCCAAGTCCTAATAGCATTTTAAAATATTTAGAAATGCTTTAGAAAAATTCTAGAGATTTTTAGAGTATTTTTATGTAATTTTTGGAGTTCGTTTGGTATTTTTACTAAACGAAAGAAGTTTCGACAAAAATAATGTCCAAGCCGAGATTCGAACCCACAACCTCCGGCCGAGCCAACTCTTAAGCGAATCCAGCTGACCAAGTGCCCAAGTGGGCGTTGCTGATTAAAGAAGGAGAAAAATTTATTTAAGCGGTAGTTAATAAATAGGAAGTAAATAGGAGTAAAAGGGTTCGATTGAGGAATCGAACCCGCGACCCAGTCAAAGACTTAGCAAAGCGGGGCTGACTAAGTGCCCAAGCGGGCGTTGCTGATTAAAGTAGGAGTGAAAATTATTTAAGTAGTAGTTAATAAGCAGAAAATAAATAGGAATAAAAGGGTTGCGGCCGAGATTCGAACCCGCAACCTACGGCCGAACCAAGTTTTAAGCAAATCCGGCTGACCAAGTGCCCAAGCGGGCGTTGTTGATTAAAGAAGGAACAAAAATCTATTTAAGCAGTAGTTGAGGAATAGGAAATAAATTGAAATAAAAAGGGGCGGCTGAGGAATCGAACTCGCGACCTCTGACCCGGTCAAGATTTAGCAAAACGTGGCTGACCAGGTGGCCCAGCGAGCGTTGCCAATTAAAAAGGGGAATGAAATCTATTTAAGTAATAGTTAATAGGAAACAGAAAATAAATGGGAATAAAAGGGGCGGCTGAGGAATCGAACCCGCGACCTCTGACCCGGTCAGAATCCAGCGGACCAAGAATCCAAGCGGACGAATATGTTTAGAAAAGATAGAAAAATTTATTTAAGGAGTTAACAGAAATATTAAGTTATAAAAAGGGATAAGTTGATGCTCTGTTTTCCCGTGACCTAAACCATTCTCTCCTTCTCTTCTGCGTACAATGGCGGAGCTCGAGCAGAAAACAAAAGGGAGTAGGGCATCGTCTCCGGCGGCCGACCAAGGTCCTAGAAGCCCTTCTTGTTCGGTTGTGAGTCCAAGAAGCAAAGTAAGTGCTACTCACCTGCGATAAGGGTAGTTTCGAGCTTTGATTTAGTGTTTCTTTTAGTTTTCGGAATATGCTGTAAAGGATTGTGGTTGCTTGGGAATTTAGAGTAGATCCAAGATTTGTTTTTCCCTTGTAATTAGAAATTCAGATTTTTATGTGAGCTTATAAGTGCAGATTTTAATTAAGCTTATAGTGCAGATTTTTAATTAAACTTATAGTGCAGATTTTAATTAAGCTTATAATGCAGATTTTTATGTAAGCTTATAGCGCAGATTTTAATTAAGCTTGTAGTGCAGATTTTAATTAAGCTTATAGTGCAGATTTTTATGTAAGCTTATAGTGCAGATTTTAATTAAGCTTATAGTGCAAATTTTAATTAAGTTTATAGTGCAGATTTTTGGTGGAACTTGTAGTACAGATTTTTGGTGGAATTTATAGTGCAGATTTTAATTAAGCCTATAGTGCAGATTTTAATTAAGCTTATAGTGCAGATTTTTATGTAAGCTTATAGTGCAGATTTTAATTAAGCTTATAGTGCATATTTTAATTAAGTTTATAGTGCAGATTTTTGGTGAAATTTATAGTGCAGATTTTAATTAAGACTATAGTGCAGATTTTAATTAAGCTTATAGTGTAGATTTTTATGTAAGCTTATAGTGCAGATTTTAATTAAGTTTATAGTGTAGATTTTAATTAAGTTTATAGTGCAGATTTTTGGTGGAACTTGTAGTGCAGATTTTTGGTGGAATTTATAGTACAGATTTTTGGTGGAACTTGTAGTGCAGATTTTTTGTGGAACTTATAGTGCAGTTTTTTAAAATAAGATTATAGTGCAGTTTGGTTAAGTATTATAGTGCAGAATTTATGTTTGCATAGTATGCAGAAATAGTGTAGCATAGAATGCAGAATCTTGATTAGTATAGTATGCAGAATTTTGATTAGCATAGTATGCAGATTTTTGTTTATGCATTTCAAAGTTAGAATTTGTTTAAACATTTCAGTTTTTAAAGAAGCATTCTTTTATTAGAGGTATTAACAAGTATAAGAAAGATAAAGAAAAGAAAGAAAAAGGCCAAGGCCTTAAGTAGATCCCAAAGTCAAGACTTTAGGGATTTTGGCACACAAGGTGCTCGTTAAAATGCCAAGGCATTTAAAGAAGAAGTAATTAAGATAAATCAGCTTATGAATCAGTATTTTACTTTTATCAATGACACTGTGCTGGACTCTTAGTTGTCCTTGGGTTGGGCTCCCATAGTCATCCCTAGGTTTAGATAACCTAGTATACCCTACTAGATTCGGGACTAGCTACCTCGGGTCTAGTTACAGATGCGCGCATAGCAAGTACAGTTGCCGGGCCCATCAGTAGCTTAATTATTATTTTTATCTATTATGAAAATAGTTTTCAAAACTTCACAAATCAGTTACATAAATACAGTTCAGATTCAACATTAGCCTAGCATCAGTTTAGCTCAGCTTATATATCAGTTCAGTTAAACTTATTATTCTGAAGTATAAAAGTATAAGTTTTGAACAAGTGAAATAAGCTTTACATGTTTAGCATTTCAGCATGTCTTGTTTCTTTTGCTATTAGATGAGCATGTGTAGTATTTCCTTTAAAGCATTCAGTTTTAGATTTATTTTATTCACATGCATATTCGAGTTTTGTGAGTTAGATAGCTCTTACTAAGCAATTTTGCTTATAGTTGCATTTCCTCTTACTGCAGATAAAGGAAAGGAAAAGTTATAGCAAAGGAAGGCGACAAGGAGGTGCGGATGGATGTGTGATGCCTGGACTATAGAAGCCTTGGGATTTAGCATAAGAATTTATTAAGATTGCCATTTATTAAGAATGTATTAGATGAGTCATTTAGTCTTCTTCTGCTAGTTAATTGTATGTTTTGAGTTCTCTGAGAGTTTTAGGAATTACTATCAACCTGTGTGCAATGTTAGTTAAGATAAGTTAGTAGTCCAGTAGCGCTCCGCCCTCACAGACCAGTAGTGAGGAGGGTGGGGTGTTACAGTTTAAGATGAAGGTTGGGCACCCAAATACTTTAAAATATTTTATATTAGGTTGCTTATTATAATATATTTTGAAAAAGGCTTTGTTGTGTGTTTTGTTTAGTGTTGTTCTATTTTACACATAGCAAGTTGTACTGACAGCTTCTGCCCAAAAGTGCTTGGGTAAATTATATTCATTTAGCATAGTTCTAGAAGCTTCAAGTAAGGTTCTATTTTTTCTTTCTACTATTCCATTTTGTTGGGGAGTTTTAGGAAATGAAAATTCATGATGATATTCATTTTCAAGACAAAATTTATTAAAGTTATAATTTTTAAATTCTCCCCCGTTGTCACTCCTAATTCTTTTAATTTTAAGGTCTTTTTCATTTTCAACTTGTTTGCAAAAGTTTATAAAGATTTCAAAAGTTTCATCCTTATTTTTTAAGAATTTTATCCAAGTGAACCTAGAATAGTCGTCTATTATTACTAGGCAATATAGACTGTCATTTATTGATTTGACTCCATGAGAGTCAAATAAGTCTAGGTGTAGAAGTTCTAGAATTGAATTAGTTTGAGTTTGATTAGTTGGTTTGTGAGTAGACTTTGTTTGTTTACCTTGTTGACAAACATTACATATTGTTGAGTCTAAGTTCGGTAATTTTGGTAAACCTCTAACTAATCCATTTAATTTACCTATATTTCTGAAATTTGTGTGTGACATTCTTCTATGTCATAACCAAGTTTCTTCTTTTTGTGTTAAATAACACTTAATTCAAGAAGTGGTTAAGTTAATACCATAGATGTTATCTTTTATAAACCCTTTTAGATTTATCGTAGGATTATCTAGGTATTTGATTAAGCACTCTGAAGATAAGAACTTAACCTTATACCTAGTGTCACACAATTGACTGATACTTAGGAGATTATACTTGAATTTTTTTTACAAGTAAAATATTTATAATAATGAATTCAATTTTAAGCTCAATATTACCTATATCAATTACCTTGAGTTTTCCATTGTTTCCAAAGGCAACTGTTCCTAAACTTTTGTAGGTAAGTTGAGTGAATTTGGTGTAATCTCCAGTCATATGTTTCGAGTAAGCACTGTCCAAGATCCACTTGGATTCCTACAATAGGTAGGAATTGAGTGTTAGTCTATGTTTTGATTCTATTTAGGTAAGACTAATAGTAAAATAATTATACTTATTATAATAATTATTATTATTTTTAAAATAATTTTTTAAAGTTTTTTTTAAAATAATAATTTTTAAAGTTTTTAAAAGGATTTTTAAAATAATTTTTAAAGTTTTATTTTAAAAGAATTCTTCAAAATGAATTTTTAAAGTTTTTAAAAGAATTTTTAAAATGATTTTTAAAGTTTTTAAAAGATTTTTTCAAAATGAATTTTTTAAAGTTTTTAAAAGAATTTTTAAAAATGATTTTTAAAGTTTTTAAAAGAATTTTTCAAATAAATTTTTAAAGTTTTTAAAAGAATTTTAAAAATGATTTTAAAAGTTTTTAAAAGAATTTTTTAAAATGATTTTTAAAGTTTAAAAGAATTTTTCAAAATGAATTTTTAAAGTTTTTTAAAAGAATTTTTAAAATGATTTTTAAGAATTTTTCAAATAAATTTTTCAAAATGAATTTTTAAAGTTTTTTTTTAAATTAATTTAATTTTTATTTTAATTTTAATTTAATTTACTTTAATTTAATTTAATTTAATTTAATTTTAATTGTAATTTTATTTTAACTTAATTTAATTTAATTTTAATTTAATTTAATTTAGTTTTATTTTAATTTAATTTAATTTAATTTAATTTAATTTTAATTTAGTTTTATTTTATTTTAATTTTGAATTTAATTTCATTTCATTTAAATTTAATTTAATTTTAATTTAATTTTAATTTAATTTTAATTTTATTTTATTTTATTTTAATTTGATTTAATTGAATCCTTAGTCATCCCACCTGATCAACATTTTCAATCAGGGAATCCTATAATTTTGTGAGATGAATTAGGTTTAGTTTTAGGGTTTGATTTAACTTTGTGTTAGATTCAGGTTTAGCTTTGAGTTCAACAAATAGACATTCTCTGGATAAAATTTTAGGCTATGGTGAGTCACTTGGACATCATTAGAGTAACCATGCCTTCGAGGGTTTCCAAATAGTCATATCCACTAAACTTAATATAAAACCTTGGTCTAACTAGTTAGAATCCATAAAGGGTAGCTTCGGTTAGTTCCACTTAACCAAATGCATCAGGTCGAAGCCATATCTTCCTAGACATGCATAGACTAAGCTTCCCTAGCGTACTATCATCCAAAACTTCACCAGTACCATAGGTCAAGTTAAATTCGATCTCTTTCTAACTAGTCCTAATTACCCTGCCGGGTAGCTTAGTTTGATTTACCTTGTCGAGTAGGTTAGTTTCAGGGTGCCAGCTATTTTGGAACCTCCCCCTGAATTATTGGCCTTTATTTTTTTAATTTTAGTTTTTGGTTTATGTATGTTCTTTTTATAGTTATAATTGACTTGATGATATTCTAAGTCTTGGTGGGGTTTAAAATATTTAGATTTTGAATTTGTTGGTCTAGGTTTGTATTTTGGTTTTTGATTTGATTTTACATAATATATTTTTTCTTTGGGTACGTAGTATTAATTAAGTCCTACTTGCGTGGTTAAGCACGCTTTCTGAACCCAAGCTTTACTTGATTGTTTGTGTTGGGTTATTAATGATTTAAATGTTTTATTTGAACTTGACTTGTAGCTAAGTCCAGTTTTGTTGTAGATTACTTTTTGATTATTTAAAATTAGATCTAAATTCTTAGATCTTATTGTAAATTTTTCTAAGAGATCTTTTAATTTATGAATTTCTATTTTTAGCAATAAATTTTCCTCCTCAAGTGTTAAGTCTTGAGTTGGATTTTTGATTTGTTCCTTAAGATTTTGATTCTCTTCAGAGAGCAATTTGTTTTCTTTTTCTAATGTAATTAATTTACTATTTAGACATGCAACAATTTTAAAGAATTTTCTATTCAAATTAAAGTTTACCTCGTCGGGACCTTCGGAAACGAGTACGGACTCGTGACTCGATTCAGGTTCGGACCCATCTTCTGATTCATCCTTCGAGTCTGCTTCGAGGGCCATCAGTGCGAGGTGGCTTTGGTGCTTCTGATCTTCGACCTCCGATTCGTCTGAGGAAGAGTCATCCCAAGTTGCTTTGATAGCCTGCTTTTTGAATGTCTTTGTCCTGTCGCTCTTCAGTTTCGGGCACTCGTTCTTGTAGTGGCCCTTCTTGTTGCATCCGAAGCAGGTCACGTTCCTCGATTCATTTGGGGAGTTGATCTTTTGTAAGTCCTTCTTGCTGAAGCTTTTCTTTCTCCTGGTGAACATTTTCCTTACCAGGTTCACCAGGTATTCTTCGTCTTCAGAGTCCTGGTTAGACTCATCCTCAACCTCAGGCTTGTTTTTCGTCCTTTCCTTGGATGAACCTGCAAACAAAGCTACACCTTTCTCGGTCTCGGCGTTAGTTTGCTCATCCAATTCTAATTCACAAAATAATTCGTCTAATTTTAATTTTGATAAATTTTTTGAAATCTTGTAAGCATCCACGATGGATGCCCATAAGATGTTACGTGGAAAGGCATTTAACACATACCTTATTAAATCCCGATTCTCCATTTGATGGCCTATCGCGTGGAGACCGTTGAGGATAACCTTGATCCTCGCTGAAGCTGACTCGCTGTTTCTCCTTCTTGTATTTTAATATTAAATAATTTATTTAACAAAAGATGGAGCTTCGTTACCTTGGCGTCGCTTGTCCCTTCGTGTAGTTCGATCAGTTTACCCCACAATTCCTTTGCGTTCTGGTGCGATCCTACCCAGTTCAATTCTTCCTTCGTCAGTCCGCATTGAAGCGTGTTGAGTGCTTTGAAATCCGTTGACTCTTTCTTCTTCATGTCCCGAGTCCACTGTTCAGGGTCCAGTGGAATTCCGGAGTTGTCGACTGGTGCTTTATAGCCTCTTGTGATGCTGAACCATTGGTCGAAATCAGTCTTCAGGTAAACCTCCATCCGTTTATTTCAGTACGGAAAATCATCCCCATTGGATAGGGGAGGGCGTACTGTGTTGAAGCCTTCAATTTGAGACATAATTAACCTGCACACAAGAAAAAATTGACAAAGAGAGTCCTAAGACTTGGTCTTGGATTAGTAGTGTGGGAGAAAAACTGAATTGGTGTTACATCAAATCAGATTAATAGCAACGAAAGAAAATTTCCAAAAAGGTAATAATACCAGTTTGGAATAAAGTGAAAAACTAAAAACCGACAAAAAAAGAAAAAAAATTAGTTTCACCCCCTGTTTAATTGATGGTTGCACCAAATCAGAGCGGTACCTGCTCTGATACCACTTGTTGGATCATGAGTTTCGCTAGAAGGGGGGGTGGGGGGGGGGGGGTGAATAGCAATTAAAAAAAATGAGAAACGCAGCAGAAAATAAACAAGCCAAAGCAAACACAAAGATTTACTTGGTTCGGAGCCTTTGGCGACTCCTACTCCAAGGTCCTCACACAAGGGTGCTTTCGATGGGCAATTACATAATTTGAAGTGTATTTACAAATGTAGTACAGGAATTTTAGTAAAGGAAAATAAAACCGATAATAAGAGAATAATAAGAAAAACAAAAACTTGTCAGAGAGCCTTCGCAGCATCACAAGAGCACAGGAGAGCAGATTGTTCGTTATTTCATTGTTGTTTTGAGTTTCAGCCTTTACCCTCCTTATATAGGAGGTTCGGGGCGCCTGGATACTTTCGGGCGCCCTAAATATGATGTAGCCAAGCCAACCAGGGATCTCCATGCGGCGAAGTGACGTTTGGGGATAAAATTCACCCTCGGTGCCTAGATCCCTCCCGAGCGCCCGGACCCTGGTTTTCCAGCAACTTCCTTCCTGCAAGAAAACATTAGTCCGGAGGCAAACATACGATATATATATCCTGCAAAATAAAGTATTAGCACAGTTTTAAATTAACAAGTAGAGTATTAGCTAGATTCCGTCTCCTCGAGACCGGAATCTAGTCACGATCTCGACTTTGATATCCGAAATGGATCTAAGTCGGATCGACGCCTAATGTTCCCTTCCCGGGAACGCGTCCTCACAGTCACTCCCCTCCAATGACTTACCTCCACTTACCTGCTAGACGTCCGGTCAGCCCTTCGACCCGTTTGGGCTTCGTGCCAGCTATCCGGTCAGCCCGTCGACCTAGCTGGACTTTATGCCAAACGTCCAGTTAGCCCATCGACCCGTTTGGACTTCGTGCCAACTATCCGGTTGGCCCGTCGACCTAGCAGGGCTTCGTGCCAGACATCAGGTCAGCTCGTCGACCTGTCTGGGCTTCTCCTGTACACTCGGTCAGAGTGTTAGATAACAATGAAACTAACTTAACCTATTTTGTCATTCATCAAAACTTGAGTTAGACTGTTAGTGCTAACTGCACCAATAGCATATACCCTGTACAGAGATAGAACTAAGGCGCTACTCCAGCTGACATTCTGTCACACCAAGTACTGCCTCGGTAAAAAAAAAATGTTGTACCTGATCAGGAGCTAGTGGCGGCCAAGACTACACATGGAGGACCATGGGCATCGGCACTCCATGACACCACCATGGCGATGGATACCTCCTTTCGGATACACCCACCGGTGGATGGCCTAGATACAGAGACGCCCCTAACAGCTGACTGGAGGGGTACATTGATAGCGACTAGAGCAAGATGTTGAGGGGATGCTGGACACTTGTTGGAGCACACAGATGCCATGGATGGAGCTATAGATGATGCTACAGTCTGAGTGAGAGAGGAGGTGAGCAGCGTGGTGACACCACAGTGGATGGAGTCATGCAGTAGAGCGTGAGGACTGCATGTGGGTTACCTTATGGGCTGAGGGTGATGTATGTGAGGAGCGACCACAGCGGGTGGAGTCATGTAGTAGAGCATGAGGACTGTATGTGGAGAGGGCATGTAGGAGATGAGAATGATGTACAAGTGCATAGACCCACCTTAGAAAGGTCTATCTAGTTTGCAGCAAACGTCTAGCGGTAAAGACATGTCAAATCCGTTTATGGCTGAGGCTTTGTCAAAAATCCCAAGAGGGTGAATAGGTCCACCATAAAAGTTTATCTAGTCTACAGCAAACGGCTCACGGTAAGGACAACACCAAATCTGTTTATAGCTGGGGCTTTTCCAAAAAGCCCAAGAGGGTGCATAGGTCCACCATAAATACCTATCTTGCCCACAGCAAACGGCTCGCGATAAAGGCACGCCAAATTCGTTGATAGCTGGTCACTTGCTCAAAGTGACATCATGGGGCCTTGGCCCATGACACAGGAGGAGATGGATTGAGATGACTTGAAGTCACTGGAGACTCACAGCCACATGGGAGATGCGAGAGGCATGGAGGAGGTGCAGGGCACCTAACTCCTGGACACACGACATAGCGTGGACAATGATGATGCGAACACACGAGCAGCTGGACAGAGATAGTAGGCAGTGCTGGATGATACCTTAGCTTCAGTATATGGTACTGAGGATGAGATTGTATCCCGCTTGTGCAGAGGAGACATGGATAGATGGTACACGAGTGAGCACATGTACGTGACCACAGATCCCCTTCCAGATTTGACAGTTCGTTAGACATGACATAAGGGGTTCTAGGATCATTTTTGTATGATTGTGCATTTTGATGATATATATTTACCTTTTCATCAAAAAAAGAATATAAGATAGTAATAGTCTACTATCTTATATGAATTTAAGTACAATGCAAAAATAAAAGTATACCGACAGTATATAAAAGTTGAAGCTAGTCGGCACTTGAACGAAGTAATTGCTTGCGTGTAGATGAGTTGTAGAGCAGTAGCATGAACAGTAACAGCTAGCACATTGATGAACTTCGAACTTGATAGATTGTGTTACCCAGCCTTGGACCTCGAGCTCACTTTTATAAGAATCATCGACGTTCGATTGACCGATCCCCAGGTTAGGTCGACCGAACCAGCTCCCTTCCATCTTCGATAAGATCTGATGCTGATTAGATCTTCGACACTTAATGATATTAAAGTGTTCGGTCGACCGATCACCCTTTTCGGTCGATCCAACAGAGAATTTCCCCGTTCACCGAGATTTGCACTTAATGCTGCATTGATGAGGTATTGTTCGGTTAACCAATCAGCTTGGTTTCTTTCATTGCTTCTGACCGAACTGATCTGTGTCACACCGTCAGTGTTTGGTCGATCGATCCTTTGGTTTGATCGATCGATCGAGCTTTAATCAGATTTCACTCTGGTTTGGTCTAAACTGGAGTTTGTTCTAAGTTAACCTAGTTCGATCGACCGATCCCTATGTTCGATCGACCGATTAGGCCAAACCTGCAACACAGAGCTAAACAGAGTATTCCTGCAACACAAAAGTTAGCACAGTAATATATACAATGCATGAGTAATATTAAACAGTAGAACTGTCTTGATCTCAACTTGGAAATCTTCCCGATTTTTTCAGTTGGATCAGCGACCTTAGGTTATTCCTTTTAGGAACATGACCTCACTGTCGCTCCTCCAGTTGCTTACCTCAACTTACCTGGCAAACATGGTCCTCCAGACATGTTTGGACTTTGCCTGCTCAGTGTCTGATCGCCTGATCCGCTAAGACTTTTCCTACAATACTACATTAGCCAACAAGAATAATAGTAATACAAAATGCTATGGTAAATCTAAACTTAGATTCACTGAGATCCGCTGGTCTGATCGACCGTGCACGATTGATCGAAAATCATCTGATCAACCTTGCTTGGAGTTCACTCCTCCAAGACTTCTCACTACCTAAGGTTACCTCCCCCTAGAATTTTCACCATCTAGCTTTACTCACCAGAACCTAAGGTTACCACCCTCTAGGATTTTCTCCACCTGGCTTCACTCACCAAGACTCAGTATTCGACTACCTAAGGATCAGGTCCTCCAGACCTATCAAATCCACCTGGCTTCCATGATCTACCGAGATTTCCTTTGAATCAATTTTCGACTACCCAGGGATCAAGTCCTCCAAACCTATCGAATCTATCTGGCTTCCATGATATACCGAGATTTCTCTTGCCTAGCCTGCAACTAGGACTTCCCTTGCCTAACCACAGTTAGGACTAGTCACTCGATTGACACCCTTGCCTAGCCACAACTGGAACTTCCCATGATCAAGCTCAATTAAATATACTTAAATATATTTGTCGGACATTAAAACCTTGAAGGGTCGATTGCACCAACAGAAACTTATGCCCTGATAGCTAGGCTTGAATCGATTAGAATGTTGCTATCCTATACAACATATAAAGGATTTAAATTATAATAAATGGATGTTAAATCTACATTCCTAAATGGATAAATTAAAGAAGAGGTCTATGTAAGTCAACCACCAGGTTTTGAAAATTTAGAATACCCAACCCATGTTTTTAAGCTAAAAAAGGCACTATACGCATTAAAACAAGAACCTAGGACTTGGTATGAAAGACTATCTAGCTTCCTAAATTCAAAAGGGTTTAAAGAAGGTCAAATTGATCCTACACTTTTCATAAAAACTCTTGGCTCAGACATATTCATAGCCTAGGTTTATTTAGATGACATAGTGTTTGGGTCAACCAACTAGAAATTTTTGAAAGAATTTATAACTTTATTGGAAAATGAATTTGAAATAAGTCTAGTTGGGGGAGTTAACCTAATTTCTAGGACTATAAATTAAATAAACTAAAGATGGAAACTACGTACATCAAACTAAATACACAAAAGAACTAATTAGGAAATTTGATATGGAACACTTTAAAGAACTAAAAACACCTATGGCAAGTAACATTAATCTATAAATTGGCCCTAATGGTAAATCAGTTGACTTAAAATACTATAGAAGCATGATAGATAGTTTACTATACTTAAATTCAAGTAGACCCGACATATTATTTATAGTAGTATGTGTGCTCGATATCAAACATGCGCTAATGAATCCCACCTATCTTATGTTAAAAGAATAATTAAATATTTAAAAGGAACCATTAATGTAGGAATGTGGTATCCAAGAATATCATATTTTGAATTAGTTAGATATTCTGACTCAGATTATGTCGGTTGTAAGTTAGATAGAAAGAGTACTAGGGAGGATGTCAACTACCAGGATCTTCTTTAGTTAGCTAGTTTAGCATAAAATAATATTGTGTTGCCTTATGTACTATTGAAGTTGAATACATAGTACTGGGCGAATGTGTATCTCAATTGCTATGGATGTCCCATACCTTAAAAGACTTTAATCTAGATTATAAAAATGTGAAAATCTACATTGATAATATAAGCTCTATAAATCTAACTAAACATCCAGTATATCACTCTAGAACTAAATACATTGAAGTTAAACATGACTTCATTAGGAATCATGTTACTAAAGGAAATATCGAACTTAACTATATTGATTCAAAATCTAACCTAGCTGATATATTCACCAAACTTTTACCTGAAACTGAATTTAGTAACTTAAAAATACAATTAGGTATATGCTTTATAGAATAGGTTTCTTTATTTCTTAACACATTTTTGAAAATTATTAATTAGTTTTTCAAAATCATATTTCCAAAATTCCCCTTTCAAAATTTGTTTTCAAAATAGATTTTAAAATATTTTATCTTTTTGGACTAGCTTAGTCCTTACCGTAGAATTGCATGTTTCTATAGTTTTAGCAGCCAGCATCTCACAAGCACAGTAGGATATCTTGCTTGTGTATTTCGAAACATAGAACGATATGGGATGCTTAGGCCTTAGCCTAAAATTTTAGATGCTTATGTTAGTACATTGCTATAAATCTGAACTTTAAACAAATATATTGATCAATTTGAGTTATCTGGCTAGTAACCAACTAGTTAGACCTAAACACTCAAACTAATCAACCTGAATCAGCAACTACTATCTTATGGTAGTTAGCTAAGTATAAAGGTTGGATATTTCATCATAAGGATATTTTTTTTAGTTCTTAAAATCATGCTTGGTCTTTTAGGTACTTTTCAATTTTAGGGAGAGCTTCAATATCATTTTTAAAAATTTTCAAGACTAAGGAAATTCAAACTTAATTTTTCAAAAAAAATTAACATATTTATTTTTAACATTTATCTTTAAATTTTTTTAAAAAGTTTTTTCATATTTTCAAAATTATTTTTAACCTTTATCTTTACAAAGTTTCTTCAAAATCATTTTCAAATTTCTCTTTATCAAATTTTTAAAATTATTTTCAAAACTTTTAACTTAACAAATTTTTAAAATTGTTTTATTTTTTTTCAAAATTATTTAACTTAACTAATTTTTAAAAATTTAACTTTAACGAAGGTTCAAACTTACTTTCAAATTTTTATTTGTCTTTCTAAATTTTTAAACTTCCTTTTAAATTTTTATCTTTAAAAATATTTTTAAAATTTATCTTCAGAATGTATCTTTATAATATTTGAATAAATTTTTAAAAGTCTACTTTTTAAATCTACATATCTTGGAATCTTGATTCGATGTTTTTTAACCAGTCCTTATTTAAAAAATCATATTTTTAACATTTTCATTGGTTCAAACTTTTTATTTATATTTCCCCTATTTTTGATGTATGTCAAAGGGAGAGAGATAATGAATTTAGGGGGAGTTGTTAACTCAGGGGAGAGTTAAATTAGAAATTACATGTTTACTTATCTTTGCATATGCTATTAACTTAACTGCGAACCTTAGTTGTCAAACATCAAAAGGGAGAAAATTGTTGGTGCATGGTGCACCAGAATCAAACCTGAGTTTTGATATTGTCAAATGTTCAAGTTAAGTCATGTTGTGATCTAACAAGTTAACTAAGTGTACAGGATGTTTACTTAACTAGGGAAGTCTTAGCAGATCGTGGAAGCCAGGCAGGAAGCTCAGGTGGGTCGAGAGGACCCGATACTTGGCAGGGTAGCTCGATAGGTTTGGAGGACTGTAGATCGAGAGGAAGTCCTGGTGAGTCGATCTGATGCTCAGCAACAAGTCTAAATAGGTCTGGAGGACCAATGTTTGACAGATAGATTGAGGTAAAAAACTAGAGAGGAACGACAGTGAGGTCGTGTTCCGGGAAAGAACAAACCCTAGGTCGCTAATCCAACTGAAGAAATTGGGAAGGTTTCTAAGTTGAGATCAAGACAGTTCTACTGTCAAATACTACTCATGCATCTTACTATTTATATTATTGTCCTAACTTATTTTATAGGGATATATTGTGTTTAACTCTATTTTACAAAAATCAGCCTGATCGGTCGACCAAACACAAGGATCGGTCAACCGAACCAGATTGACTCTAACCAGAATTCAGACCAAAGCAGAATAGAGTTCGATCAAAGGTTGATTGATCGACCGAACCAAACGATCGATCAACCATACCATGATGACATCGCAGAGATCAGATCAAGCCAAAGCAAAGAAGAAAGCCAAGTTTATAAATCGACCGAACACAAGGATCGATTGAACAAATGATCACATCATTAATGAAGAATTAAATGCGAATCCCGGCAAATAGGGAAAGTTCACTGTTCGGTCGACTGAACATGGTGATTGGTCGACTGAACCATTAAAGATCATAAATGCATGAAGATTGGATCTCAGTAAAGAAGGAAAGCACAAGGATCAATCAACCGATAGGAGGTTCGATCGCTAGAACGAATCAGTTGACCGATGAGTTTATCAGTCAACTGAATCATGCTTATAAAAGGGGAGCTCGAGGTCTGAGACAGTAATCAAGTCTTCTGTTCACCTCTGTGCAAAAGCTCTGTTCATGCTACTACTCTGCAACACTTCTTCAAGCAAGCTACTACTCTAACAAGACGCCGACGATCTTCATTTATACTCTTTTTCAGTATACTTTATTTTACCTTGTATTGTACTTAAATTCAAATAAGATAGTAGTCCGCTACTATCTTATATTTCATCTGTATGAATTGCTTCTTTCCAAAGGTTTCAAAAAGAAAAGTTTTAGTTGATTATCCAACAATATGTAAGGATCGCGGGCCTTGGAGTAGAAGTCGACCTAAGCTCCGAAACTTGTTATTTATTTTTTGCTGCACTACTCTTGTTTTAACGCTTGAATTTTTTTTTTTTAACGTGCAATATTCATTGGCATGAGGCATTTTGGAAAGAGCTCAAGAGCAAAGTCATAAGGACTAGGCCCAAAGTGGACAATATCATGTCATTATGGAGATATGTGAACATCCTTTGGGCATAACAAATGGTATCAGAGTCATGATCTAAACTAATGCCATGTGGGATGGTCTTGAACAAAGTTGTAGGGAGGCCCAGAACAGGTCAAGGTGACCGGATGCTTAAGGGGAGGCTCGAAGCAGGTCAAGAATGACCGGATCCAGATGTTTGCGGAAGGCCAAGAGTAGGTTAGGATGATCGGATGCTCGCGGGGAAACCCGGAACAAGTCATGAATGTTTATATGGTTGCGGGAAGGTCTATACCATGAAAATAATGATGATCCTTTGTTTGAAGGGAGAATTATAAGCATTCAATCAAAGTCCCACATTGAAAAAATTTGAAAAAGATCATAAATTTTAAAAAATATATAATATCTTCATTGGTATAAAACGTTTTGAGAAGAGGCCAAAAGAAAAATCATGAGAATTTAAGTCAAAGTGAATACTATCATATTATTATTATAAAAACAGATGAACATCCTATTATTATCCACCATTTGTATATCGTAGAACATTTATTAATAACGTGCAAATGTTTATTTCAGTGTCTCATGCATAATCAATTATTTGTGTTCTTTAGGTGTTGAAAACTTTACAAACTACTAAGGAGCAAAATCAGATTCTCTTTCGGATTGACAACGTTGCAATGTCAATAAACGTTCGTATATTCTCTAACTCGTGAGTAGCGCCAAAAGTCATTTATTTGTTTATGTTCTTTTCTTATGTAGAATGTTGTTGCCGTGGTGTTTGTCAATAAACACAAAAATATGAGATTAATTTTACCAGGTAAGAACAAAAAATGCAAGAGAATAAAGATTTCATATTAACGTACGTATTATTTATTCGAGAATAAAAAATGAAAACTATTGCTATACATCATGTCATTTAAAAGAAGGGGAAAAGTATTCATGATTCCCTTTGCTCTCAAAATTAGCCTACCCAAATTTGAGGATAGAAACTAATTTCTGATACAAGAACACATTGCATCTAAGAGGCAAAAATGAGGGTTGTATCATACAATAAATTAAAAATCAAATCTTCTTCAGATCAATTCAGTTGATTAAGTTATAGTGTTAATTTTCCTACGGCTACAAGTTTGCATTTGAAGAGTTTGAGCGATGGCTTAGACAGGCAGCGGTTGAGCATGTCCAGCAGAATCAGATTTGGAATATTCTCCCTCTTTAAAGTTCCATAGCTCATTAAGTTCTCCCCTAATGCCACCCAATATAACAGTAAGACCTGAGAAGTTGACAATATAAGAATTTTAGCTACATAGTTTTGGAAAGATATGAGGGAGAGAGCAAGAAAAATGTTGTATTGCCATCT
Organism: Zingiber officinale; assembly: GCF_018446385.1. Classification (NCBI taxonomy): domain Eukaryota; kingdom Viridiplantae; phylum Streptophyta; class Magnoliopsida; order Zingiberales; family Zingiberaceae; genus Zingiber; species Zingiber officinale. The sequence continues at coordinate 57,056,440 of NC_055986.1, forward strand.
CTTTCTCATGTCTTCCATCCAAATAATTGGACACTACTAAACCAAACTAGTCTATGAGGCCAAATGAAAAGCGTGTAATAATAAGAGTAAGAAACCCAATGCATCAATACCTAATGTGCATGGTACCAAGTAGAGCAAAGCAGGTTGGCCATGCCCATTCATCAGGTATAGGACAAGGTAGGTAAGCGATAAACCTGTAGAATAATTGTATTAAGCCAATAAGCATCAAAAAATACAATCTCAAATTTCATACAAAAAAAAAAAAAAAATCAGATTTCAAGCATTTGATTGGAAGTCCAGAATTCCATTGTGAGTTATGCTTTCCAAACTTCTGAATCCCAGGATTGCTTCACCCAGTATAGTAATCATGGACCAAGGAGGGTTGCCATTTGGAGAAAGACAGTTTTAATTAAAACCTAGAGTAAGAAGAATGACATACCGATAGTATAGCCAATTACAAGCCAAAGGAAATAACCAGTACCCTTGGTCTTTTCAGTTAATCTATCAAACCTGAAAAGAAACAAACGGCCAAGGAAGTAAGGTTTCCAGCCTTGACATTTATAAGTGCATGTAAAAATGTCAAATTCTAACCTCAAACATAAAATTCATTCCTTTCAAAATGTAAACCAATTTCTTCAACATTTACTTGTCTGAATAAAAAGGATCAAAATTTTAACTTAACACTTTAAGATTCTGAAGCATATGGAGTTCACGTATAATATCATTTGGTAGCTGATATAATTAATACAATCATTTCTGGGGATATTCAAATAGCTAGATTAAAAATCTAACTTGCTGAGTGATAATTAACTCATTGAACCTCAATTTACAATTTGTTTCCATTTGAACTAAATATTTTATTGTCCTAATTCATATTTAAATCGAGAAGCCATAACGATTTGCATCTACTTGTAGGATACTTCATCAACCAAGTATATCAATATAATACACTGCCCATTTATAGTGTAGGCTGTGTAACATGTATGATTCTTCAGTCAATGGATCTCAAGTTTAGCACATACCATTAACAAGTTGTGCTTGATGTGAAGGTCTCTAGATGTTCATGGAGTCTTTAAGTAATTTGTGCTAAACAACATGGTTTGATTCATAAATAATTTATAAACTTATTTAAATCATAATTTTGAAGAGAAAAAGCGTATATTTCAAAGTCTAAATTGCCTCAATAAACCTTTGAAACAGAGACAATTATATGGTACTTAATTCTGTATATGACACTAGAATCTATGAACTCATAATTACATTACTAAGGCATTAAAAAACAAGAATAGACTTTATAGAAAACATAAAACAGCTTAATTAACAGGGCACCTGCGACTGAAAGAAATAAGTAAGCCGGGTAAAATCATATCACCAAAACCAATCATTTGGTAGCCTCCTCCCCAAGGATCAAAAAATCTAGGTATTCTCAGAAGCATAGGGATGGATTCTCCACCAGCTTTGCTACCCTTAGCAACCTATAAATGAAGTAGATGCATCAGTTGTATTGCTGAAATATCATGAGCTGATCGACAAACATAAATTTGGATTTATTCTCCTTTTGATTAAACCAATGATGACAACTTGTGAGGAGGTAAAGGACATTGAATAGGTATGAAAAACAAACATAAATTCATGGTCTATGCCATTTGTTTATTGATTCTACACAAACCATTCAGTTTGTTATTGAGGACAGGATTCTTGTTAAGGAATCCCAATAACATTGAGATGGGTACATAATGCATAGTTCTAAAATACTACAAAAATTGGTAGGCACCACTGTACTCTTAGAACAGTTGTTTACTTTTCTTTAATAAGTCTATTTAAAAAAAAATGTTAAGAGTTTTTAGGATTTGTATTAAGAAAGTAGGTTATTTCATAAAGAATAAGACGTGATCAAATAATAAAAATAGGCTAGGATCCCATGTATTAGATAGGATTGGAGTTAATTAAAATTACAAGTTTTCGACATGGTACAAAGCCGAAACTTGGCAATTGGTGATTGGTATTGACAATTTTTCGACATACTTTTCCCTTTTTTTTCCTCTTACCTACAATCACACCATTGTTATCTTTTTTTTTAAAAAGTCCTAGAACATTTTTTTTTCTATTTTCTTTTTTTTTTCCTATTTCTTGTTTTCTAAAAATGCCACTCCTTTCTTGTTTCTCTCCTTTTTTTCCATAAAACTCCCTCTTCTATTCTCATCTCCTTCTAATTATCTTTCCTTTGTTTCTATTTCTCTATTGCATTCTTTATCTCTTCCTCCTTTATGGGATATAATTTCCTTTTACATTTGCACCTGTTTTTCTCCCTGTGAACCACAACCATATTACAAGAAGAAATTGCCCCATTCTTCAGATTCAAATAATTAACTCACACGAACATCATTAATTCTCCATTCTTGGATCCTAATATAAAAATAAAGTATTTATCATGTTCCACCACCAGCACTGTTTATTTTTCCCTATTTTGCTTTATTTTCTAACTATAAATAAGAGTATTTTTCATATTGCTTTTACAAGCCTTCATAGCAAAAGATTCCTTTCTCTACTCTTCATCATTGGTAGTTTATCCTGCTAGACCTCCATTGCTAATTTTTCTCATATTCCTTTTATGATCCATGATAGTTGGTTTTTTCCCTTTTTCTTGGCTGTCATTGCTAAAAAAAATTCTTTTACTAGCCTTCATAGCTATTGGATTCCTTTTATTATAATTGGATTTTTCCCTTTTGCTCATTGATTTTTCTTTTTACCAACCATTATAGCTAGGATCCTTTTACCAACCTTTATATCTCAACTTCATATCTCAATTTTTTTCTCTTGACTTTCATTCTGGAAACAACCTCTTATAAAAAGCAGGATAAGGTAGCGTATAATGGATCCTTCCCTGGTACCCTGCATGGCGGGAGCTTCATGCACTGAGCTGCCTTTTTTTTCTTGACTTTCATTACTAATTTTTTCTAGCCTTTATAGCTAAACTCCCTTTTAATAGCCTTCATTGTTGATTTCTTTTACCAAATATTATAGCTAGATTTTTCCTTTTTGGTGAGCCTTCATTGCTTTTAACAACCTTCATAGTTAAATTCCTTCTACTAGTCTTTAAAGTTGTCCTTTTCTCTTTTGTCCAGCCTTGATTGTCAAATTTTCTTTTTACCAACTTTCACTTTTGCTCTACCTTCATTGTCAACTTTCCTTTTACCAACTTTCATAGCTAGCCTTAGATTATTTTTTCTTTAGCTTGGCCTTCATTGCCTATTTTTCCTTACCAATGAATTTCTTTTACAAGCCTTCATAGTTATATTTTTTGTTGTCGCTGAGCTTTCATTGTTATTTTCACTAATACTCGAATCACAAACTACACTTTTATATTTACTAAATCATGCACATCTTTCCTAAAATGCCCTTGCGACTATAATGCATTTGTGTTACGCACCTGAGCCAAAGCACATTTAAAATCTTGAAAAATGAACCACATTTCATACAATTTTGAAACTATTATTTGTTTAAAAAAATAGTTTTTTTTTATTTCACAACGAGCTAAATAAGGTGTGAAACTAAGATTGAAGGACATGGTTACATTCAAAAGAGTCGCAAAAATACATTGGTTCTGGTTTGAATTTAATCTGACAAGCCTAACGTCAATGAGTTTTAGCTAAGGTTCATTAACAACCGTACAAGTCCAGATTCAAAAATTTTGAACATGATTACACTCACAAGAGTCCCAAGAATATATAGGTGCAGTTGTTGAGTGAATATGATAAATCTTAGTCCATCAGTGACTTTGTAATAAAATTACATAAGATTGAAATTTTTCTAAAAACTCATAGTAGGCTAGATAGTGTGGAACAAAGATTAGAGGACATGGTCAATACTCAAGAGACTTCTAGAAATGTATTAATCCAGGGTTTTAATTAATTTGAATATGCCTAAGGCCATCAATGACTTGTGGTCAACCCTCATTGATGAGCCCTATCACTCAATTTTGGTCAAAAGTCTCTAATGGCCATACAATATCTAGAATCTAAAATTTTCAACATGGTTAGTCATGAGAGTTCTAAGAATACATTGGGAATGTTGTTGAATGAATATAATAGACCTAAGTTCATTAATGAGTTTTGACCAAAAGTAACTAATGGTTGTATAATGTCCAAAATCTAAATTTTTTAACATAGTCAGAGTTAGGAAGGTTCTAGGAACACACTGATATTTTTGTTGAGTGATTATGATAGACCTGAGTTCAATGAGTTTGAGTCAAATTTATTCAAAGTTGTATTTTTTTTTAAAAAAAATCACAATAGGATATAGATAGTGTGGGACCAACATTTTGGAAATACATTGGTCCTGGTTTAAATTGATTTGGATGCGACTAAGGTCATTAATGAGTTTTGGCTAAAAGTCACTTATGGGTATTATACAATGTAGAATATGAAATTTTCAACATGGTTAAAGTTAGGAGAGTAACGGGAGCACATTGGTATTGAGTGGATATAATAGGCCTAAGTCTAATAGTGAGATTGTGTTAAATTTACTTAGTTATATAAATTTTAAAAACTCATATTCCTTTTATGGTCCATGAGTCCTATCACTGACAAAAGTCTCTAATGGTCATACAATATCTAAAATCTAAAATTTTCAACATGGTTAGAGTCATGAGAGTTCCAAGAATACATTAGTACTGTTGTTGAGTAAGTATATTAGACCTAAGTTCATTAATGAGTTTTGGTCAAAAGTAACTGATGGTCATACAATGTCAAAATTTGAAATTTTCAACATGGTCAGAGTTAAGAAAACATTAGTGTTGATGTTAAGTTAATATGATAAGTTCATATCCAACAATGCATTTGTGCCAAATTTATTCAAAATTGTGTAAATTTTAAAAACTCGCAATAGTCTATCTAGGATGTGAAACCAAGGTTGAAGGGCATGGTTAGATTCAAGAGTCTTCTAGAAATGCATTGGTCTTGGTTTGGATTGAACCAAATGAGCCTAAGTTCATCGGTGAGTTTGTCAAAAGTCACTCATGGTCATATAATGTCCACAATTTGAAATTTTCAACATAGTCAGAGTCAAGGAAATCGTAGGAATATATTAGTGCTATTATTGGGTGAATATAATAGGCATAGTGCCCAACAGAGTTTATGTCAGATTTATTAAAAATTGTATAAATTTTAAAAACTCATAGCAAGCTATCTAAGGGTTGAAACTAATATTGGAGGACATGGTTATACTCAGGAGATTTGTAAGAATGCATTGGTCCTAGTTTGAATTGATTTGGATATGACTAAGGTCATTAGTGAGTTTTAGTCAAAAATTACAGATGGCCTTAGATAAATTCAAATCAAGATCAATGCATTCCTAAAAGTCTCCTAAGTGTAATTATGCCCTCCAACCTTAGTTCCACACTCTACTTAGCTTGTGAAGTTTTTTTTTAAAAAAAAATCCAATCCTATGTAATTTTATGGAGTTAGACTTATCATATTTACTCAACAACACCACCTACGTATTCTTGGGACACTTGCGAGTCTGACCATATTCTAATCTTTTGAATCTAGACCTTGTAAAACCATTAGTAAGTTTTGATCAAATCTCATTAATAGATTTAGGCTTTATCAAATTCAACTTAAACTAGGATTAGTGTATTCTTAGGACTCTCTTGAGTGTAACCATGTCATCCAATCTTAGCTCCAACCTCAATTTAGCCTACTGTGAGTTTTTTTTTTTTTCAAAAAATTAGCTTTTTTCTAGGAGACAAATAGTAGTTTTAAAACCCTATAAAATATAGTCTATTTTTTGAGATTTTAAATGTACTTTGGTGGTTCAGGTGGGTTGGCAAGTGCATGTATAGATGGAGGGGTATTTTAAGAAACAGGTGTGTAATTTGGTAAATCTAAAAGTGTGGTACATGATTCGGGTATTAATGAAAGTGAAGTGTGGTTTAGTAAAATTGTGTCGCTATTTTTTCCTTATTTTCTTTTAATGGCCTTTAAAGTTGTTTTTTTATGGGCCTTAATAATTAGGTTTTTCTCAATTACTTGGCATTCATAAAATGTTAGTTATAGTGCAATCAAAAGAGCTCGAGGGGTTGAGATCTTTTATTGGCAACCTTGGCAAGCCCAAACTACTTGTGCATTAGTGTACTTAGTCATTTAATCTTATAAAGCATTTACCTTTCAATGAAAAAAATTGTTGGGCACAGTTATTATCCTCCATTAAAAAAGTTTTATATTGATGGGCATTACTTTCAATGAACAATAATTTTACTTCACCACACTGTATCATTAGGGTAGAATTACTCATCTTGTCATTACTTCCAATATCTAAAATGTGAGACTTAACGAGACATACTCAAGGAAAAAGGTAGTTGTCCCCGCACTAATGCAAGTTTAAGAATCCAACTTAAAATGAGTTTAATGTCAAGACTGCAGTTTATATATAGATGAACTAGAGGACGGATTTTATCTTAAGGTCCCACTAGGATATGGAAAGAATTTAGAAGCTCATATTATATGAAAGCCTTATATGGATTTAAGCAATCACCATGGGCATGCTTTGCAAGAGTTATGATTGTTATGGGTATAAACAAAGTCTTTTTCAGGGGAGTCGTAATACTTTTAGTATGTTGATGATAGAACAATAACAGGAAATGAGATGGCTCACTCTAGGAAAGACATATTTATCTCACAATAAAGATAAGGAATGACACATCTCTTTAAAGAAACAACCAAGCTAGTATGTAAGCCAACAACTACTTCAATAAACTCAAATCTCAGACTTGAAATACCAACAACCAACAACGAAGTCTTATCCCACTATTGAAAAAAATATATATATCACAATAAATAAGAATTATTTGTTTCATACACAACAAGACATAGCATATGGAGTAAGTGTGATTAGTCAATTCATACATAATCCAAAAGAAGCTCATCTCAAAGTAGCTCGCCCAGTTTCTCAAAGGAACACCATGAAAGAAAGAAAGAAAGAAAGGATAGACTATCTAAAAGAAATGGTGGTTTGTCTAGTGTAGTGGCAAAATTTCAATTGAGGGCTCATAATGTATGTGAACTACTTTAGTTAAAGATAATTTTGAAGACTTGAAGATCAAGTGGGATAACCTAATGAGATTTTATTGTGATAATAAGTCTGCATTTAGCATAGCTCACAATCAAGTACAACATGATCAAACGAAATAGACACCTCATCAAAGAGATTAGAGAGCAGGTTAATTTGTACACTTATGTATCTACATATGGACAACTTGTAGATATAATTACTACAGGAAAGTAGCTTAGTGGTTTCAAAGTTGGAAATGATAAATATTTTTTCATCAACTTAAGGGGAGCGTGGAAAAAAAATATTAGGTAACCATACATAGGATTATGAGACATAGTAGCATAGCTAGTTTTAGGTTTTTTAGATGCCAGTTTAAAAAAGCCTATTATATTTTTTAGATTTTAATTAGAAAAGTTTATTAGTTTATAAAAAATAAGTCATGTTATCAAACTATAAAAAGATTTAAGATCCCACATATTAAATAAGTTTAAAGTTAATACAATTTTTAATTTTTTGATGTAAAGCATCCGTCCAAGAGGAAAGGCTGATTTTCACCTTTAATTTAAGTTAATAATATGCTTCTAGATGTTCGAAAGATTAAATGATGAATCATAAAAAAAACATTAACTACAATAAATCAGAAGAAAAATAATATGTTCTCACCATTAGACTAACATGGAAGATTATGCACATAACTTTTATCATTTCTAAAATATACTCTTAGCTTTTAGGTATTTTATGGTTATCAGATCTTGTCATTTTCCACCGGTCAATCTCCATCTTGTTTCCTTTTTGAAACTTAATTGAGATAGTACCTATATTCAAATATACTATATTTGATCATTTCCTTTAAAAGAATGAATGCATTTATACTAAGTTCTTGATTAATGCTTTTCATAAATTTTATTTGTAATTTCCAAATCACTTGTATATATGAATTCAAGTGGTTCTTAGTGGGGGAACACGAAATTAAAATTATGCCTGTACAGTGCGGCATTATGATGATTGTAACTATGTGGGCACTAATATGTCAAATTTTTATTTCTAGTTCAAATATCACAAATATTCATTCACCTCATTCGGAAATAACCTCTTGTAAAGAGAGTAAGGTTGCATACTAATAGATCTGTCACAAAATTTTGTATTGGTGGGAGTTTCGTGCACTGGGCTATTCATTTTTTTTCATTCACCTCATTATTAACAAGATAATCACATACCATAGAATCTATGATCTCATATTCTTTCATTTTACTATGAGCTTTATGTAAGGTTATATCATTCAAGATTTCATTCTACTCTATTGTTTTGATCCAATTGGAACAATTTAGTGCTGGTGTCATGCTATGCATGCCAACACATATGTTAGAGACATCAATATGAGAAGGAAGAGGAAAACAAGAAGAATACACAAAGGACATAAAAGGGAGAATATGAAGGAACTCCCATCGTCGCTGATACAAGATCCCTTGTTGCCTCATCAAGGAACTCCCATTGTGTAAGCATCTTCGTCAAATGATGAAACCATAAGCCTTATGCTAGCAAAAGCCAAGCCCTCATAGTTACTTGCGGAAGTTCCATTATGGTCATCATTGTCCACACCATCTTCAACTTGTTTCACATGTAATATCATTAGTAATTGTTAGAGTAATAGAGAAAAAAAATTAGGATTCCTTATCCTAGGTTGACCCATCTACCTATATCTATTGTTTAACATAATCTTTACAATCCACACCTCATAATAGATGGTATATACAAAAATTCTCTATAAATCCTAACACCATCCTTACGGTAGTTTAAAGCTAGATCTAATGTTGGTGCAATTGTGCTCCAAGTGGTTTGGTTAAACCTTAAATTTTGAATTTTGATATTTATGCAAAGGATTCAAGTTAGGTTTTGTATGTTGATTCAATATGTGCAAAGACTTGTAGAATGAGCACAGATATTAGAGAGCTCATAACTCAAAGAGGTCAAGTGATACGATTGATGATATGGTGTGACTTAGGCAACATACTTAGTGGCTTAAAGGTTCGTGGTGATCGGAGAAGATTGCAAGGGGTGAGCAAGATACTCTAAGATGAGAAGCACCAAAGTTGTGTTCGAGCAACTTTGGAGTATGAATTAACATAGCCACGTTGGTGGTTTGGTTGACGTTCGGAGAGATTGGAGAATGATGAAATAAGACATTCAAGAGACTGAAAAATAGGGAGCATTGAGAGCACGATAGCCAATGGAGGCACATTACGTAGGTGAAGTACGAAGCATGACACATGGAAAAAGCCATTGGCATGGTGCATTCAAGGGCCGAGTAACCTGATAAAAGACTCCTATAACAGTGCAATCAAGTCACAAAGCTAATATTTAATGAGCTATAGGAATTAAGTGACTTGTACAATGAGGCAAGAATAGTCTTCAAGTTAAGGGAGAGTCGTTCATTAGAATGATTGTAGTGATTAGAAATGAATCAACTGAAGATGAGTAGCCAATAAACAAATATTTTTTCCCTAGCTAAGTTGACTAGATAGTTGATTGATGAAGAATCCCAGTCAACAATAGAAAAATAGTAGAAAGGAGTCATTGATTTATCAAAGTTATGCTGCAATAGTCAAATGACCTAAGGGCAATACTACCCTAGTTGACTAATGGTGGAATCTAGTCAACTTACGTAACTATTGGTAGATTTGAACAAGATAAGTAAAGAATGAAGAGATGATGAAGTCTATAAAAGAGGACGAGGGTGGAGGTTTTGAGGTTGACGAAAATAGAATTGATCAAATTCCATTAGAATTTCTCCCTTGTATTGTTAAGCATTCCAATCTCACTTGTGGGATAAAGGCGGGGTGGTTGTTATTGTATTCTTAAGCCTTTCTCTTTTATTTGTTTGTAATCGTTAATGTTGTAAAAGGCTTCTGCACCTCAAATAGTTCACCGTGAGGGAAAAAGATAATGGCTTTCTAGGAGAGACTCATCGACAATTTGTAAGCCATTGAGTTAGAATGAGGATTCTGAACCATGTAAATGTCTTGTTAGAGATTGGTATGATTGCAATTCTTTATTTGTTTTATTTTCACTATTAATTTTTTGTGAACTTGTGAAACATTAGCAAGAGTAGCCAAAATTCACATTTGCAGAAGTATAATTGCTATTCACCCCTCCCCACTCTAGCTTATCTGAACATATCACCAATAAATGGTATTATAGCTTGGTCACCCGAAAGGTTTAACCACTAATCTAGCAATGTGTTAGAGAAGTCCACGGATATCAAGTGGATTTTAGAGTATCAATGGTGAGATTATCAAAATGATGGCTAGGATAGATTTTGAGATTTCACCATATAATAGAGATTTTATTTTTTGGAAGGAGAAGGTGGAGTATTGATTCAAGCTCAAGCTTGGAAGGAATCTTGTCTTACATGGGGGTATGAGAAGCCTAAGATAGGGAAGGAAGAAGAATTAAAAGAAATGAATAAACGAAGCTACAAACCGAAGTTTATGATGGAAACAAGAAGATCATGAAGTCACTCATTTTGGTTATGCCCAAGAGAATCTGAAGAATGCCAAGAGATGTGAAAATAATAGGACAAGTTGGCCTTTTGATTCTTTATTTCTTGATAGAGCAAATGTACAAGAGAGATTCTATAAATACAATGCAAAGCAAGAGAAAAGTAAATGAAATACATATTTCCAAGAAGACATTAAAGGAAGCTAGGGACACCCAAAGGACATCAAGGGGAAATGACGAAGCATGCTTGTAATTAATATTTTATTTTCAACACTCCCCCTCAAGTTGGGTTGTACATGTACATGCCCAACTTGCCAAGTAGCTCTTCAAAGTTGTTGCGTAGGAGAGCCTTTGTGAGAATGTCAGTTATTTGATGTCGAGATGAAATGTATGAGAGTTGCATGTTTCCGTTCGTCACATTCTGAATGAAATGTTAGTCAATTTCAATGGCTTCGTTCTATCATGGTGAACCTGATTTTTGGCGATACTGATAGCTAGTTGATTATCGTACCGCAATTTCACAATCTTCTCTATGGAAATTCTGAGGTCATTCATAATTCTTCAGATCCATATTCTTTCACAGATTCCAAGAGCAAGAGCCCTGTATACTTTTTACTTCTCCAAGTTTCTAGATTTCCCATTACATACATGTAGTAGCCCAAAGTTGATCGTCTATCATTAACGTTTCTGATCTAGTCTGCATTAGTGTAAACGGGTATGTCTGTCTTCAGTTTTCCAGAATAGTATTCCTTAGCTTGGAGTACTTTTAAGATATTTGAGAATCCTGTAAACAGCTTTCATGTGTTCTTCTATAGGATGATTCAGAAATTGACTTACCACACTTATAGAAAATCCGATATTGGGTCGAGTGTGTGATAAGTAGAGCAGTCTGCCTACAAGTCATTGGTATCTCCCCTTGTTTGTTGGTGCTAGGTTCTTTTAAGAATCAATTTTATTTAATCTATCCATTGGGGTATCCATTGGTTTGCATCCAAGCATTCTAGTTTCCTTTAATAGCTTCATAGTATATTTTCGTTGTGAAATAAAAATACCTTGTCTCAATCTTGGCAGTTCCATTCCCTGTAAGAATTTTGGATCTCCAAGATCTTTGGTTTCAAATTTTCTTACAACGAGCTCCTTCAGTTAAGGTATTTCTTTCTCAGTGTCCCTCGTGACAATGATGTCATCGAGATAAACAATAAGAGTGGAGATTTTGTTGGCAGATTTTTACAAAGTGTGGTCCGCTTAACACTGTTTGTACCCATATTTGGTTGCAAATGTGGCAAACTTGTCAAACCATGCTCTAGGGGATTGTTTGAGGCCATACAAGGATTTGTGTAATTTGCATACTTTGTTAAGGTATGGTTCGATTTCAAATGGAACTTCCATATAGACTTCTTCATCTAAGTCTCCAATTAGAAAGGCATTTTTAACGTTCAATTGGTGGAGCTGCCAGTTCTTGTTAACTGCAAAGGAAAGGAGGATCCTGATTATGTTATGTTTAGCGGCAAAAGCGAAGGTCTCTTGATAATCTATTCCATAAGGCTGTGAGAAATCCTTTGCGAACAGTCGTGCCTTCAATCTTTCAATTGTTCCATCTGCCTTGTCTTTGGCTTTGAATATCGACTTGCCCGATTGCTTTGTTCCCTTTTAGTAGTTCGCAAATGGACCAAGTGTCATTTTCTGCAGTGCACTTATCTCCTCATTTACTTCTTGTTTCCATTATGTCTAATTTAGAGCTTCATTAATGTTGGATGAGACCTAAATGTTGTCGAAGGAGACTATACATACTCGGTATTTCGAGGATAGCCTTTCATAAGAGATGAAATTGGAAATGGGGTGCATTGTGCATGATCTGACCCCTTTCCTTAAAGCAATTGGTATCTCCATGTCATCACGGTGGGTAAATTAGATTTAAGGTAGTACTTGTATGAGTATTAGTAGGATCTTGTTCCAACTTTTGGACTGGTGCTGAGCATGTTTTTCATCTAGTATATATATGAACTTCTTCTAGTGGATTAGGTTCAGTAGCGGCAGTGTTAGTGTCAGAGTCGGCTCAGGCATAGTATTAGTGTTAGAGTCGGCTCAGGCATAGTGTTTAGAGTAGTATGGTTGATTTTTAAAGAATATAACATCCATGGAAATATAGGTTTTTTCGGTGGTAGGTGAGTAGCATTTGTATCCCTTTTGAAGGGATGAATATCCAAGAAAAATGCATTTGATGGACTGATGGTCAAATTTGCCTCGATGATGTTTGTGGATGTGGACAAAGGATGTGCACTCAAAGATTTTGATGTGTGGGAGTGACTAAAGAAGTTTGTTGTGCGGGAAAGATTGGAGAAGACGTTGAACTGGCCTTTGGAAGTTAAGGATGCGTGATGGCATACGGTTGATGAGGTATGTGGCAGTAGACATCGCCCCAGAAGATTTTGGGTGCATTAGATGAAAACATTAGAGAATGAGTTACTTCTAGGTGTCTTCTTTTACATTCGATAACTCCATTTTGTTGTGGAGTGTCGTCGATGCAATAAATGAGATGAATGATACCTTTGGAGTTAAGAAACACTCCTAGTTTTGAGATGAAGTACTATTTTGCATTATCGGTTTTAAGTACTTGGATGGATGTATGGAACCGTGTTTGGATCATGGCAAAGAATTTTTCGAATATACCGACCTTAGAATTTTTTTCTCATTAGAAACAACCAGGTGAGTCATATATGATCATTAACAAAGGTTACGAACCAGCGATTTCCTATGAGAGTTTTGATTCGGAATGGACACCAAACATTTCTGTGAATGAATGCAAAAGGTTTGGATGGTTTATAGCGAATTTTTTAAAAGAGGGTCGTGTATGTTTAGAAAGTTGGCAAATCTCGCATTGAAAAGATTGTACTTTTTCATTAAGGAATAGATTTGGAAATAACTTGGCAAGATAAGCACCTAACCGTTGGTGACATAACATGATTTCAGCACGTTTACTAAAAATCAGATGACTAGGTAGAGGTGGAATTTCGTGATTAATGTAGAGTCTTAAACACAGCTTAGCACTGCCAATCGTCTTCCTCGTTCCCATATCCTGAAATTCACAATGATGTAGGGAGAATTTAGCACAACATTTTAAATCATGAGTCAATTTACCGATGGATAATAAATTGCAATCTAGTGTGGGAGCATAAAGAACATTTTTCGAACTTATGTTTGGTGTTATTTTAGCTGAATCAACGCCGATGATTTTAGCCATTGCTCTATTAGCAACACAGATATTTGTCATGGCACAAAGTTATGAAGTAAAGATATATTACACGTCATATGTTCCGATGCTCCTAAATCGATAATCCATCGCCCAAACAACCTAGTTTTATTTTCAAATATCTAAGTGGGATGCGGGATTTAAGTGGGTAGAGAAAGGCCCCATCAAATTGGGCTTGAGGAGCATTATTTTGCCTTTGCTAGAAGTCAAGGCCAATTCTATTGTTTGGTCTAGCGAAAGAGGCTCATTCTTCTCATAGTGTAAGTCCTGCATCTCGAAGGTTTTTCATAAGGGACTCAATCGGGTTTTGAAGGGCAGTGATCGAGACAGGCGTTAAAGCAAGCGTCGAGGTAGGTAATGTTCCCATATGTGGAGTAGCATCGTACGCATGGTGGGAACGATCAACCCTTGGCTTCCATCGACTAGCTTTCCATGAAGCACCCAACATTTCTCCCTCGCATGGCCATCGATAGTTGTCACACCAAGAGCGAATTTGGCGAGGTTGATGCTCCTCAGTTCGATTTGCATGATGTTGCTGGCATCGCTGGGTGGAGAGTGCAGTGGCCTCAACAGTTGTGTTTGAACTAGGCATTACCTTTTGTCGACTTTCCTCTCAGTGAAATTCAACAAATGCCTCTCGCACGCTAGGTAGCAGATTGAGGCTTAGAATTTGTGCTCGCAAGTTGTCGAATGTGATGTTCAATCCAAAAAGGAATTGGAAGGTTCTTTTTTCAGTGAGCTTTCAGTGAGTTTGAACATCATTTTTGTTTGTCCATTCCAATGATTCAAATGTGTCCACTTGCTCTTAGAAACGAGACATAATGTTGAAATATTGGATTGCAAAAAGGACTCCCTGTTTAAGGTCGTGAATGCTATGCTTGACTTCAAATAATTCAGAGGTATTGTCAACTTGGGAGTACATTTCTTTCACCTCATCCCAGATGCCTTTTGTAGTTTGATGAAGTAGGAAGTGTTCACCTACTTCATTAGTCATGGAGTTCAACAGCTAAGTCATTAAAGGTTGTTGTCGACCTTCCAAGACTTAAAATTTGGTTCGTCGATTGGGGGTGGTTGGGAAATTTTCTTTCCCTTTTCCGTAAATGAAGATTCTAACAGAGTTGGACCATTAAAGGTAATTTTGGCCATTAAATTTGAAGCCAAAGATATATGAACTGTCGGTGATGGATATATTGGTTGATGACATGATGATATGAAAAGGAGAAGAAGAAAGGCAATCCAGTTAGGGAGGTTTCAACAGAGAGATAGTTTCTTGGCCGTGAATTGCTCTAATACCATGAAGAATGCCAAGAGATGTGAAAATAATAGGACTAGTTGTCCTTTTGATTCTATATTTCTTGATAGAGCAAATGTACAAGAGAGAGTCTATAAATACAATGTAAAACAAGAGAATAGTAAATGAAACACATATTTCCAAGAAGATATTAAAGGAAGCTAGGGAAGCCCAAAAGACATCAAGGGGAAACGGGGAAGCATGCTTGCAATTAATATTTTATTTTTAATAGAATCTTGGATGAAATTGCAGAATGTGAGGATGCAAGAGATCTTTGGAAAAAGATTGTGCATTACCATGAGAATCCTAAGAAAAGGGAAGGAGTCCAACATCAAGAGGCTAAGTCCAAAAGACAATTGAAGAGGAATGGAGGGAAAAGGAAAGATCCAAAGCACCATTAGATGAAGAGGAAGAAACTCAAAGTTCAGTAATTGAGGAAGTTAATGAGGATGTTAGACCTTCTCCGGTGGATAAGTCAAGTGGAGAATTGTTCACCTCCTTAATGGATGAAATGAGTCGACAATTGTAGAAGAGATTTTGGAAGAGAGAGCCTCAAGTGCATCTAATCAAGTAAAGAGTATAGAGTACATTTATGCTTTGGATGTGATTAAAGAAGAGATTACGAGAACAAGTGTCCACTCTTCAAGGAGGTAAGCAACGTAATTCCTATGCTTGATCAATCCAATATTTTACCTAATCCTGGTTGTTGCAGAAAAGTGAAAATAAAGAAGAAAACCATGTTATTTGCTTCACATCCCATGAAATAAGCTGTTACCACACCCAATGCCCAAGAGGAAAGTGGTAAAGGAGAAGAAGCAAAATAAGGAGTGGAAGGAAATCGAAGGAAGTCAAAGGGGACCTCTAAAAGTAAAGGATAAGTTATTATCTCCTTGAATTTAAATTCAAAGTTAAATTCTTACATGTATGTTTATTTACCTATTCAAAATATTGGTTTCAAATATCATGATAACTTTCTAGAAGTAAGTTTCATGACAGGACTACTTTGCCTAGGGATAGGAAAGTAGAAGGTGACCTAGTAACGCACATTAAGAAAAATAGGCACATACCTAAGCATAGAAATATACAAGGAAAGAATGATAATTCTAGGATTAGGATACTAGAATCGTAGAACCAAGTTTTGAGATCAAAGCTTAAACATTTAGAAAAGATCCTTGAGAAGTTCACTAATGAGTCTAAGGGTCTAGATATGGCGATAGGAAGGCAACGCATTTGGATCTAAAAGGGTGCCTAAAGTTGGTAGAGGCTTTAGTGAGACCCCTATAAATTTTGGCGCACATGGTCATTAGATTCTAATGAAGAGATGCTTAGGATATCAAAAATGGTTTATAAGGTGTGCCAATAGATTTGAGGATAAGTAGGGAGCTCAATCCTTGAAAATTGACAATTTGGAATAGTTTCAAGCATGGGAACATATGGGATAGGTTTAAGATGCATGAAATGGTATTCAAATGTATGAAATGTCAATAAACTAATGCAATGGGTTGTTTGGGATCAAAACTAAGACTTGAGGTTAAAGGTTTATTTAACCATTTAGCTAGTTTTGATAATAGTGTCTAATTTAGAAATTGCAAAGATTTTGAATTAAATCTATTTTTCCCAAGTAAATATGTCCAAAAATTTTAAATTATAAGAGGTATGTAAATTTAAACTTTCCAAGTAACTAAGAATTTTAAGTATCTAAGATCACTTTTTAAAAGGATTGAGGGATTGAGGAATTGAGAGATGTAGAATACAAGCAGGATAATTAAAATAGAAGAGAGTCTCACGTGTTCAATGTGATTATCTTTAAAACTTAAAAGGAAAGTTTTACAAAATAACGGTTAGACCTGCTATGTTATATAGCCATGACTCGAATACATGAGTAGAAGATGAGAGTTGTTGAGATCAGGATGTTAAGGTGGATGTGCGAATATACAAGGGTATAGAGGATAAGAAATGCAAATATTAGAGAGAAAGTCAGAGTTGTACCTATTGAGAGAAAACTCCGAGAGACATGTACTTAGACGAATAATAATGCTCAAGTCAGGCGATGTGAAACTATGACAAATGTGCACATCAAATGAGAAAGAGGAAGACTAAAAAAAATTTAGTTAGTAATAATAAAATAAGATAAAATTTATTTAAATATAAATAATGATATAGTAAGAGATAAAATCCAATAGCATAAAAGGATCCATATAACCAACCTCACCCAGTGGGATAAGGCTTGAATGTTGTTGGATGTTGTAAGAGGTAGGTAAATTTATGATTAATTTAAAAAATTAGCATAATTGGGACTAAGACCATTTTCAATCAAGTCAACTAGATGTGGTATAAAGTCGATAAGATTGTGTTCAATCAAATGAACCATGGAAGGAGTTGACTAAAACAATGTAGAAAGTTTGGAAGTTTTAATTGGTGCATTCAACATTGTGGATGATGATCAAGGGAACTTGGTATTCATGTTAGAATCCATTGTTTATTATAAATACAAGTTGAGAATCATTGTAGATATAAAAGACCAACAATAAGGGAATTGTTGGTGCATTTTACCTTATTCTCCTCCTATAGTTTCTTCTATGATTAGAATTAAAAGAAGCCTCGTTTGAAAATTAGAGGAAGAAGAAAGAAAAACTTAGACAAACCTTGTCCTCTCTAGTAAAAAATTAGATAAGCCTAGCTTAGGTTTTATTGCATGAATTACATTTCGTTAGCATTCATTGATTTCCATAAATTAAACGGATTGTCAAATATCAAAAAAGGGAACATTATTAGTGCAATCGTGCGCCAAGTGCTCGAGTACGACTATTGATTTTGATGTTTGTGTAAAGGGTTTAAGTTAATCCTTTGATATGTGTCTTTGGAAGCTAGTGACTCAACAAGGTCGAGTGAATAGATTATAACTTGTTGTGGCAAAGGTGACATGCATATTGACTTGGAGGTTTGTATATATTGGAGAAGGTTGCGTGAGGTGACCAAGGGACTATAGGATGAGAAGCGCTGAGGTGGTGTTAAAGTCGCTATAGAGTATAACTTGGTGCAACAAAGTTAGCAACTCGGTGTCTTAAGGTCTATAGAGATCTGAGAAGTATAGAATGAGATATCCGAGGAACATAGGTAGGGCATAGGATGAGGGGCATCGTGTGCAACATTAATGACAGTCAATGGAGGCGTACTATGTAAGTGAAGCATGAAGATGGCACGTGGAGTGAGCCATGGACATAATACATCCGAGGGACGAGTAAGATAACAAGAGACGATCGTGGTGGCAAAGTTAAGCTCCAAAAGTAAACTCTAGTGAGGTGTGAAAGTTGAGAGGCTTATACTCTACTAGCATAATAGACTCAATTATTAGGATCATTAGTTAGATTCTAATTTCCAATGGACTAGAGAGTAAAGTCAACTAAGGAGTCAATGTCGATTGATAAAGAATACAAATCGACTAATACTAATAGAAAATTTAGAAGAATTCATTGCTCAGACAAAGTTGCGTTGTAGCAGACCTAAAAGCTATAATGCC
Organism: Zingiber officinale; assembly: GCF_018446385.1. Taxonomy (NCBI): domain Eukaryota; kingdom Viridiplantae; phylum Streptophyta; class Magnoliopsida; order Zingiberales; family Zingiberaceae; genus Zingiber; species Zingiber officinale. The sequence goes on from NC_055986.1 coordinate 57,075,049, forward strand.
CCAATCTACTAAAGGTGGAATCTAGCTGACCCCGGAAGTAATTGGTAGACTTTGCTAAAGCGATTAGAGGAAGCAATCGATCGGCGATAGATCGGCAAGCAGCAAGTGAAGAATGAAGAGATGATAAAAGTTATAAAAGAGGACCAAGGTGGAGGCTTAAATGTTGGCAAAAATAAAGTTGGTTAAATTCTATTAGAGCTTCTCCCTTGTGTTCATATGTTCATCAGCCTTCCTCTTCTATTTGCCTGTAATCATTAAAGTTGTAAAAGGTTTCTCTACCTCTGACAGCTCACCATAGAGGAGAAAGATAGTGGCTTTTTGGAAGTGACTCATTGACGAGTCATAGACCGTATACTAGGAACAAGGGTTTTGAACCACGCAAATGCCTTGTTAGAGATTTGTATGCTTGCAATTCTTTGTTTATTTTATTTTCACTGCCAATCTTTTCTTGACCTGGCTAAGCATAAGCAAGAGTATCCTAAAATTTGCATTTGTATGTACAATTGTTGTTTATCCCCCTCTAGCTTATTTGGCCATCTCATCAATGGATCCTAACATCTAGTTCACATATATATTCAATCTAGGGCTCCTTCATGGTCTAGTAGTAAATTTGTCAACTAATCACTGATTATGAAATTTTTCATTAGACCACACCTTTCTCTCTGATGAAATGGCAATGAGCCACTATATGTTCTATCTTCTTAAAACATTTATATAGGCTATTTGCATGATGACTTGGTTCTCATAGTACTTAATTTGCTCTACAAAAGTATATTATAACTCAATCAACAGTTGTTTAATCTAAACAAGCTTACACCGTATCCACTTCTATACTTGACCTAACTTCATCTGCTTTTTAATCGTCCAAGTGATCAGATTACCACCAAAAGAATATAATGGCTCAATTTAAATTATTGTGGGAGAACTTGTAAAATCAACCACGAGTTATTGTATAATCTAAAGATAACAAGAGTATCTATCATTCGTAAGGTATCATAGGATTCTAAGGAATGACTCCCAATATTTATGGTAGATAATTTCTAGAAACTAATGGATCACACTGAATGCAAATGAGATGTTAGCTCTTATAGTTATGAAGTAATTCAATTTCTCTACTATTCTCTATACTTCCATAAATTAGTAAGTCGCTTCTCTTGTATTAGTACTAGTTTGACATTAGAATCATTTAAGTATTAATTATGTTTCCAACCTAGTAGCCTAAAGCCAATCAAGCACATTTCAATTGAGTAATATAGCAGCTCATCAAGAAGCAAGCTCTAAAAAGGGCAGCCCGGTGTACGAAGCTCCAACCAATGCGAGGTCTGGGGAAGGGTCTATTCTACACAGCCTTATCCTATTTTGTAAGAGGTTGTTTCCGAGACTCGAACCCATAACCTCTAGGTCACATAGCAACAAAGTTACACCAAGGCTCTCCTCAGCAGACAACCTCTAGACCAAATAATTGAGATCTTCTTAATCTTTTGTTTGAAAATGCTATAAAGGTACATCGTTGGTAGTGCGATCAACATTTCCTCAACTTGCACACTTGGTAAATTTGCCCTCAAGCAAGAAACCATAAAGGGTATTTGATATAAATCTCCCTAGTAAAATGACCATGAAGGTGTTGAAAACTGATTACAGTGCCTAATAAACTTTTTTGTGAGGAAGAGAAACTAGCTTCTAAAAATCATTAGAGTGAAGGGTATTCATTCATCAATCATGGCCTACAACCAACTAGATCCAAAAAGACTTGAGGTAATTATAAGAATTAACCATGAGACTAATTTAAACAAAATGCAAAATATGGGAGGACAATAAAGTATTCGATGAATAAATCAAGAAAATTACTTTAGAATAGCCTTGCAAAGAGCATTAGGAAGGTCCAAATTAGAGAAAAGATTTAAGATGACAATATAAGAGGAAGAGCTAGAAAGCCTTGAGGAAATGTTGAGAATACTTATATCTTTCTTCGTACTATGATGCTCCCAAGTGGCCTAATGCAATCAGGTTGTTTGATGTGTTGGCAAAAGATTTAATTAGGTTTGTATGAAATAGTGATATATGCATCAAATATGTAGAGACACTGACATAGTGTGTAGGTCTCGAAGAGCATGTAACTCAACATGGTTCAGCTGACGAATCATTAGGTCGTTGAGTAGAATCAGACTCTGAATCACGTAAAATCTTATTGTTAGATTGATTTATTATCAATATTATTTATACATTATTTCCTCTACATGTATACATCTTACATGGCATCTGAAGCCACACACAAACAATGCATATACGATGAATTTGTATTTATCCTTGCAAGAGAAAAAAAAACTCTAATTGCAGGTACAAGTTATTCACCTCCTCCCTTCTAGCCTATTTAGTCTAGTCATCTACTATTTTTTTGTCAAGTTGTTCACCATAGATCCTACAATCTTATCCTTTAAGTAAACACCTCTACAGGTGATACTTTTGTTGTGGTTGAAAATTATGGTGGGAGTTATGAGAATAACTAATAAAGTAGAATATAAAGAACATTTTGTATTGACTAAAAAGAGAGGGTAAAGAACTAACAAAAAGAGTCACCTACAATAATTGAGATGAGTGCAACATGACTTTAGATAAAAGCGTTAGTAGCTCTTTTGGAGACAAGAGTAGTAGGGAAAGACACTCTTAATAAACTAGAGGATAAATTGTTTTGTGCATAAGATAAGAAATACATAAAGAAGGTACCCATAGGGGAAAATGATATAGTGCATCTTGAGAAAGACGAAAGAAACTTGCACATGAAGAGTAGAGGACGATGTACGATTTATAAATAGTGTAATAAGAAGTGCATTATCCTAAAATATTAAAAAGGAACATCTTTATGTAAAATTAAGTGAGTGGTCTTAATTCAATGAAAATTCTTCCTTTCCACTACACTATTCAATTATTGGGTATGATTACAAGAGAAATTTTGAGGTATACCTAAACCTAAAAAATGATTAGAAAGTATGAAAATACTTTTCGTTATCATTGGATTGTACTGAGTTTTAATCTCAATGTAAAAAGAGAAAAATATATAGAAGTTAAAAAGTATAATCCAAGAGTTGAACTAACATAACTCATACCCAAACATTGAAATTTACTAAAACAAAGGGTAAAGATGCAAACAAGGTTCTAAAATTCGCTAGATGCTAGTTGGGAGTCAAACCAGTGCCTAGCACCTAGACCGCCTAGGCGGGAACTAGGCACTGCTAGGAGGATTTTACCGTATCAACATAAATTACATAATAAATCACATACTATAACTATAACACAATAACATCAAATTTAAAATGAGTTCAAAATTACATAAAATATCACATTTATTTTGCTTCTTTTCCATAATTTTAAATAACTTGTTCTTCATCGGACACAACTCAATATTATCATCGTGATCCTCCTCTTCCTCTTCTCAATTATTGAACTTAATATTATTAGAAAAAATAATTAAATATAGTTTTTAAAGAAAGTTGATCTATCAATAACTCGAATTAAAATTAATATATCATAATTATATAAATTAATTAATTATTAATTTAAATAATATATATTTAAAATTGTAAAAAAATATCAGAATATCAATTAAACAGTACAAAAATACAAAATAATAAAACTAATTATCAGAATATAAATATAATTTATTATAATTTTATAAAATAAAATTTAAAATTGTAAAAAAATTTAATAATATCAATTAATAAAATTTATTATTTTTTAAAAATTTTAAATATATTTTTATATATTTTATTGGAATAATTTAATTAGGGTTTATGAAAGTCAATTTGAAATATCAAACTTCAGTTGAGAAGTGTTTAAATTAATTAAATCTTTTTCGGTAACAAGAACGCAACATCTATTAGCCGACGCTTCCGGGACGATCGCCTAGTACTTAGGCAGCCACTTAGGCACTAGGTGATCACCTAATACTTAGGCAGCCGCTTAGCGACTAGGTGGCCACCTAGCACCTAGGCTACTGTCTAACTCGAAATTTAGAACACTAGATGCAAACTTATACACGCTACTAAGGAATAAATACCTATAACATTTCATTAATTTACATGATTCACGCCCAAGAGATTGAAGTATAGACAGACAAGAAACTACATATTTTAAACTTAAAGCCTAGTATAAAGTTGTGATGGGGCTACTTAAAGAACAAAAAACAATGATGGCATATCTAATTGGCGAAATCTATGAGATTCATCCCCTACTCTAATAACCTCCCCATCTATGAATCCTGAATCCTAAATCAAAACCAAAGTGATATGGCATATTAAGGAACAATTCCATTTAATGAATTTTTATGACTCAATAATAAAGAATAGAAATTTCAGTGTGTAAAATACATAAAATTGAGGCAACCCAAGGCCCTTAACTTATGTGTGAAATCTTTAATTCCTTGTGATGTTAATAGGAGTTGTTAGCACTATAAGAGCAAAGAAAGAAAATATGTTATAAAAAATAAGCTCAAAGGCCCTAAAATCATAAATTTTAGCAATTAAAGAAGGGGAGGCTTGGCGCAATGATAATGTTATTACCATGTGAACTAGAGATCACGGGTTCGAGTCTTAGAAACAGTCTCTTGCAAAACAAGGTAAGGTTGAGTTCAATCGACTCTTCCTTGAGACCCTGCATTGGCGGGAGCTTCGTGCATCAGACTACCCTTTCTTTAATCCAAATGTATGAGATAAAAAGCTAGTAGTCATACCTTTATACGCCAAGAGGTACTTGGATGCAGTGTTGATGGCCATCTTGACATAGTTTATAATTTCATTATGTGCTAGTCGACATGGGAAAATCATTGTGTTCTACTTGTTGATTGGCATACAAAACTCTTCAAGACAACAAAATATGTCTACAATGACATTGAGGGCTTTGCTTGAGGCTTACACGTGGGGGTTTGTAATAAAAGTGATTTAGTAATACACTTCTATGAGTTAATGCAACGCAATGATGACAAGATTTCTAAAGGCCCAATGCTTCCACAAGGTATGCAACTCCACTTCATTTGCTACCTAGTTCTCCACTGAGGAGCACAACCACTGGCACTAGCACTTGACCCAGCTAGCAAGTCTGGTTCTGACCAGGAACTGAAACCTTATTTCAGAATGAGATTCTAAACTGCATTTTGGAGTTGAATGAAGCATGACTACTCTTTGACAACAACTATTATACTAGAATTAGACCCAACAGAGGTAAGGGCTAATGTACTCTATTAAGAAGGTTTTTTTACCTTGGCTATATAATTTGTGTACAGGATCACTAGGTGGACACGATAGGGTAGCAAACATCCTTGACATGCCTAAGTTTCCCATAGCAAGAGCACCAAGGCATACTTTATCCACGTGATCGTCCATCATGACCTTACTGACAATTTCCACTAGTGCTGCAAGAACCATTATATGGAAACTTATTGCTAAAGAAAATCAGTCCACTATGGGATCAAAGGATAGTGAACTATGATAGAAGCCAATAATAGCCACATAAGCACGTTTGACTGAGTTGAAATGTAAAAGATTCCCAAAATCTAAGTTTTCACTAGCTCTAACTCAGGATGAATAGTGAGAAGGAATATGATGGTAAGAACTTATATATCCCTAACATCTGAAGTGATCTGGAAGATATCTCGAAAATCAATTACAAAAGCTTGGGGTAAGCCAATGTAAGTGGTCATCTTAGTGTCTGACTATTGTAATTGGAAGACATAAATAATCACATCATAAGTTCGAGACTTGTCACCTGTATAAAGCTACAAGTGCTTTTTTGTCTCATAGTTGGAGAAATTGCAGCATAAGCTATATAGGACTCATTTTATCTCAGAATCTTGGGCTGTGAGATGTTCCAATTTATGTTGGCCCATGAACCAAACTTGAATCACTTAGACTATAAAGCATAGTCTTTACCATTCAACTTCTCTATGGTAATTATCATGGAGAGACAAAAGGCTGGAAAGATCCAAGGTAGGAAGGCTTCAAGCAGGTAGTAAAGAAATTTGCCATCATTCGGAATTGATGAGAACTTTTGCAAATTTACTAAATTAAATAATTCAGTAGATTCAATAATTTTGATGTGAAATTTGTTGCATCTAGCAGTGATGAAATTTTCAGATTACGCCATGATGAGGATCACATGAAAAGGGAAACAATGCCAAGGAGAGGATTTGTTGAGCTGGTGAGTAGGCGCCAAAGTGGGTAATGCCATTAGAGTCAACCTTTTGTGGAGATATCAAGAAGCAATCAACATAAGTGATGTGGAACACATGATGGCACATTCACAGTAGGCCAACACCTTATGGTTGACTTGTCGTCAAACTTAGATGGAAAATGCATTCATGGTCATCACAGAAGCTGCAAAGCTAGAGGTTGAGTTCAGAGCAAGGGAACTTGACATTTATGAACACTGAGTAGGATCATCTTGGATGACTTGAAAGTGAGAAGGAAGCAACATTCAATTGCGTTGAGATAATAAGGGAACAATCAGGGGTTGCATCAAAATTTTCAAACATGATTGAACTAAGTATGTGTAATTGACAAGCATTTCATAAACAAGAAGCTTGAAGTTAGCATCACAAAAATTCTCTATGTTTGAAAAAAAAAAATTTGCACAAAATATTGGCAAAAGGATTACCCCTCAAGGTTAAAGAATTTGAAAACTATATTGGAAAATTTCTAATTTCATGCACATATGTCTGTTGTTTGCAGTTCATTTAGTCTATTAAGGTGTTTTTCCTCAAAACAAATTGACAGTGATCTCCTGGATATGGAAAAAGAGAAGGTGAGGGAACATGTATCTTTTAGCATTTACAAGATATAGTGAGGGTGTGTGGTTTGGGCAAAAATAGAACTTGGGTGTGTTCATGGTTTAAAATCTCGAGTCATACCAAGGTTTTGGTCCTGAACCGAAATAATACGATTTCGGTACCATATCATGTCGTACCGACATAATGTCAGTTATTTTTAAATATAAAATATATTAACTAAAAAAATTAATTTAAATTTAAAAAAAGATATAAAAAATAAAATATTTAATAATATATATATATATATTAAATTAATAGGATAATTTTATTAGGCTTTAATTAAGCCTATTTAAATTATTCCAATCATAGTTGGGAGTTGATTAATAAAACCTACTCTTGTTCCCTATTCTACGACGACCGCGAACACACTGACTCATGTGACACGTCCAGACTCTTTGCCAGGCTCGTGCGACGTGTCTAGACACGTCACCAAGCTCGTGCAACACAGCTAGAAGCATCGCCGAGCACGCACGACGCGTCTGAATGCATCGCAAGGCTCATGCGACGAGTCTGGATGAGTCACCTGGCTCACACGATTGCGCAACGCATCCAAGTACTTCTTCGAGTCTGTGTGATGCCTCTGAGTGTCGGCATTGTGCCAATGCCAGCCCATGGGCGGAACAAGATGTTTCACAAACGACACAAAATTTTAATCGATAGTGTGTCATTGACAATTTGATAATTATCTTGTATACATAGGACATTAATACTTGATCATAAAATTTTCAGTACATTTTGTTCAAATAAAACCCAATAAGTTGACTAGTTTTAATCACTATGTTCATATCACAGCCAATGTAAAGATCATATTTCAAAAAAACAATTTCCTCCAAGGTAAATTACTAAATTCTCGACTAAAAATGGGAACAATCCCCAACTTTGTTTAATAAGGAATTAAGATTAAGATATTCTATATTTCAAACTTTAGAGGTCAATCAAGCCTTTTGCTATTAGTGGATACAAAATAAACAAACTCCATGGTTTATAACAAATGAATTTAAATAATGCATCCTTGATATCAATTTAAATGAACCTATTTTATATGATGACGACAATAAGATCAATGCTTAACATACTAAAATATTATGCAGAAATTAAGTTAAGAGAGACAGGATAATAACTTACGGCAATCATAACACTTTCATGAAATATGAGAGGTGAGATGAAAACCCAGAATATGTCATAACAAAATGCACAACAAAGAAGAATTGATGCCACCTGAATACAAGAGCAAAACCTTATATTGAGAAATGTGTTACGTGAAATATGTTTTTGTCTTTTGAGTTACCTACTTACCTTGATATTTGGTAACTGGAGAACACGCAACACTGTTATCATTAAGCATATTCCCTGAATGAATTACAAAGAAGGTTTTCAATTGAAATAAGACAAAGCAGAAAAAATAAGAATTGGACCATCCTGAAGCACATGGAAGAAAAATAATTATTCTAATGCAGCAGATATAACTATTTTTTTTAGTTTAGGCTTAGTCCAAAACTTCGAATCATCATCTAAGTATTCAAAGAACATTCATGAATTGCATATTTCAAGAATTCATGATTGATTTTTTTTTTAAAATAAGAAGACCATAAGCCTGAAATGAAAGGATTCGAGTGATATCAAATAATGTGTTTGAGTGGAGAGTTAAGATGGTAGTTCAATGTTCTATGTGAGGTTGAGGTATTTGTCAATGTTGGTGGTTTTTCTCAGATGTGAAGTTGTAAGTGGAATTGAGTTGGTGATAGTGTGTCATGGACCTAGGAGTTTGGAGTGCCGATTCTTTATTGGAAAATTTTGATGTTACCTTGTCACTCTTTTTTAGTCTTCCTTGTTAATATTGATTTGTTTGGTTATAACAGATTCCTTGTAAATACACAGTATTAATTGGCATGCCTTAGATTATTTTATGCTAAATATATTTTAGTATATCCTCATTGTGATATTCATATGCTGTAAATAGACCATTATATGATAGTTTGTTTATTTGGTTGTATGCTAAGCTTTAGTTTTATATTGCAACTAGTTTTGACACCGAATGAAGATAACACATTAAATAGATCCTTAAGGTACCTTATGTTAGGATCTAGTGAACATAATACATAACACAACATTAAACAAATTACTTTGGATGTTGAGACACTTGTTATGGATGTATTGAAGATATTAGATGGCATATAAGACCTTTGACTTAATAGATAACCTGGAACATTAATAGTTACCACTCCAAGGCTTCAAGGAGAGAGTATCTAATTCCTTGGTAGGTTGGAGTTAGATTTTCTAGGATTTCTCTAGTGAAATACTTTATGTGATTTTTGAGATGTTTTGGGATTTCACTTGTAGCTCCTTTAACATTGTTATGTTGTAGAACTCTATATTTATATTTTTTTAGACCTTGTTGTTACATTTTGTTTGAGTTTCACAGCATGTGAAAAAACTTATATGGTTGTCCTTTGCAAATAAAGTTTACTTTTGTTATATTATGATTGTGTAATCTTGACAGTGTTTATTAGGGAGTATTTTACAAACTATGCTTTGTTTATATCAATGAATAATGTTCAATAGATATTGAAGAAATTGTCACATGGCCATTACGAGTTTTATCTGATGCCAATGGCTGTGGAGACACACTTGAGGTGAGACATTGGAAGTTAATTGAAAGTTATGGGGATAGATGTGCCAGACTAAGTGGAAAAAAAATGGAGTCTCTTCTGTCTTAACATCTATAGTTGATGATGTACTAACAATTCCAATGTCTTAAGTAAGCTGAGGGCTATTGTGTTTGTGCAAGTAACTACATGAAGTCACTTGAGTGAATAAAGTTTAGAGATGTGCATCAACTTAATATCAACTCAAAGGTGCAACCAAGTGAGCCTCTTGCATCTGGTTGCCTTAAGCACACGCCTTGTGAGGCGCGATTTTTCTCTCCTCACTAAAGTGTGACATACATATGCAAATATGGCCCGAAAAACTTTTTAAAGTGTCCCATACCTTTAATTATCATTTTAATTAATTACATAACATGCATGCAGCCTTTAATTACCATTTTAATTAATTACATAGTATGCATGTGACACTTGAATGAAACTTGAGTGATTTTGAATATGTAAGTATAAATATTTAAGCAAATATTAAATAAATTTTTTATACAAAATAAAATTAGAATGTTTTTTTTGTTTTCTATGAAGCTTCATTCCAAAAGAAGAAATAGGTTGAAGCAAAAAAGACTAAATGCTTTAGTTTTTATTAAGTATAATATGATTTTGAGGCATCAATATGATATGCGTGACACTATCGATCCTATGATAACACAAATAAAGAAAATGATTTAGTATTTGATGATGACAATTTGACTTGGAGTGAGGTTGCACGAGCTTAGATGCCAACAGTTTTAGATCGTGATTTTCATCTTCTTCAAAAAAAAAGCAACTACATTAAAAGGAACTAAGAGAAGATCTACAAGTCAACTTATTGGTAAAGAGGAGGAAGAAATTGGCCTTGAGGAAACTAATAAAAATTCAGCTATACAAATATAAAATATCTAGTTACGATGATAATGATAATGATATGATTGAGGAGGATGATAAAGACTTTGATGATTTAGATATTTGAAGTTTTTTTAATTTAAATTATGCATATAATGCATTTATTTGCTAGTGAATTTAATATTTACATTATTGTTTAATGTTTTATGGACTATAGTTTTTTAGTGAAATATTTTGGCAAAAATTCCCTATATATGCTTGAATTGTAAAATTTTATACATAGAGTGCCTTACTTCGATAAGGCGTGCATCTCATCTTGCATCGTGTGCCTCAAGCCCCATAGCACATATGTGCTTTTGGACACCTCACACCTTAAATAACTATGGAACTACCTACAAGATAAGGGCACACATGCAATATTCAACTATGATGAAAAAATTGAACCCTTGATAATTTTTTTTTAAAATGTTGTACCAAACTTGTTGCAAGTATCAAGCCTAATTAATTTTTTTTTATTATTTTATATTTTTAAAAAAATTTAAAATATATTAAATCAATAAAATAGGGCATGTGGGCTTGAGTGGTTTTGACATTAGCCATTTGACACGACCAGAAATGGCACAAGCTATACTTGGCTTAGTATAGTTCCTAACAAAGTTGAATCATGTGCAACAACACATTGACACCAATCTATTTTGTCATCTTTAATTGCAAAAGTGCATAATACTTAAAACATTGTCATTGTTGATCTACAATTGAATATAAAGATTTGAGCATGCTATAATTAATAAATCATACTTTGCTACTCCAACAAAATCATCTAGGGCAAACATTAAAAGTGTGCAACTTTTTAAGATTATCATTAAAGGGGTATCGATTTTTGCATTATTTTTAAAAGGACGCCCTAGAGTTGTTGGTGCAATTGTGCCCCAAATGGTTAGCTGCGACCTAGGATTTTTTATGTTTGGGTACAGAGTTTAAATTAAATGTCTTATATTTTTTATATGTGTGTGTTTAAATATGCAGAGATTTACGAGAACACATATAGAGATTTGAGAGCTTGTGCTTGACGAGGTTGATTGATGATGTGGATGATGACTTGGGATAGCAAAGGTGGCACGCTCAATGACTTTGAGGTGCATAGAGATTGGTAAAGGATAGTATGGAGCATGCAAGGGGCCACAAACGAGAAGCATTAAGGTGGAGTTGGAGTAGCTTTGGAACGACTACTTGGCCAAATTGGAAGCTCGATGGTTCGAGGTCCGAAGAGATCAAAAAGGGTTGCACGAAGCGACCAAGGGATAACAGAATGAGAAGCAATGAGGAGTGAGGACGATAGATGATGGAGGCAAACTGCGTGGGTGAAGACATGAAGAATAATGTGGAGGAGATAAAGGCTCATGTGCATCCGAGAGAAAGTAATTTGACACAAGATAGCCAAGGGGTAAAGTCAAGTCGTAAAAAGTTATGAGTGGTAAAATTACATGGTGAGTTGTAAGAGATGAGTGACTTGTACGCATGGGGTAGGCAAACTCGGCCTTAGAATTGGTTTGTCAACTAATGGAATAGGGACATCAAAACGCCAAAGATTCAAGGTTTGGAGTTTGACCAATCGACTGATGTGAAATCTAGTTGAATGGTGAAGCAATCAACTGAGACTAAGGCAATGAACAAAATATTTAGTTTAGACGATAAGTCAACTAGTGGCACATCAATCAACTAATGGTAAAGTTCTAATCAGTTGATGCCAAGGAAAGAAAGTAGAAAAGGGCTATTGGATCTCGACAATGGTCGAGGTGCAGACTAGTCATAGATAAATTACAACAAGTGGTTTTGAAGGTTATAAAAGAAGGGCTTCGGGGAGGCTTCAATGCTAGTGAAATAGAGTTGGAAAAAACCTATTCCTTTCCTTTCACTTGTATGTAATCTTGATCTTCTAAGGCGTTTCTCCACCTCTTAGTAATTAAGTAAGAAAGAAAAAGATAGTGAGAGTAATCCACTGATGGATCAAAGATCGAGGAGGAGTTCGGGGGTATTGGTGAACCAAGTATAAGTCGTGTGTTGAATGGTATATGCTTATATTGTTTTTATACTACTATGCTAACTTGTGTAACCTTAATAGATCTATAGAATGAGTAGTTAAATATTTGTGTTTGCAAGTACATACAATGTTCACCCCCTTTAGCACATCCATCATCTACTCAATCTTGTCCCAATAAGAGCATCCCACTTTATGCTTTTTACCAAACATATTCTTCTAAACCCGTTTAGACTAGTGTACTTTCACCACTTAAGTAAATAAAATTAGATTGGTCCTCTTCTAGCTTATGTCCCACCTAATCCATCAAGGAATGTGATAATATTACTACAGTCTTTAACTTTGGTATACGTGTACTTTTTCGTCTCCCTACAAATGTCTCTTCATCTCCTTACCATCAATAGCTTCTTTTTTCTACTTTGATCTTCATTATTGTTCTTCTCTGAGTATTCCTATTTTTGTTTCTCTTCTATTTTCATGTATCTATTTTTAAAGTTGTCGTCATTCACAAGCACCTTTACCTAACCTTAAAGAAATTCAAAATACATAGATTCTGACCTTCACTCACAAGCACCTTTACCTTATTTTTTAACTTCCTTCAAGACCATGTAGCAATTTCGTCAAAATTGTTACATGGATCTAAAATGTTAAAAATTGGAAAAGGCATAATGACTCTATAACATCTAAGTAAATGCATAGGAGTACTTATTTATAAATTTAAATTGGGTTTAATACATTTAGTAGTTTTGAACAAACTATTACATAAATCTAAAATGTTCAAAATTGGAAGAAAAAAAATACATATAACAATTTCATATATTATAGGGAGCACATAAGAGTGTGCTTGTTTATGAATTAGATAAATTTAGGTCTATATAGTAGGTATGGTCAAAACTATTACATGGATAAAAAATGTTCAAAATTAGGGAAAAAAAACACAAAAATTTCATAAGGTTTAGGGAACATATAAAAGTGCTTGTTTGTGAATTTAAACCATTTAGATTCATGTAATATTTTTTTGGGCCAATAATTCTACAAAGTCCTAAACTAGTCTAAATTTGAAAAAGAAGGCATATAAGAAGGCACAAGAGTTTTGTGTTATGAACTAATCAAATCTAGGTTCATATAGAATTTGACTATATATGTTACATAGACTTAAAATGTCCAAAATTAGAAAAGGAAGACATATAATGACTTTTTAGGGTTAAAGAAACATAGAGTGCTTGTTGTGAAATTAGATCAATTTAGGTTCTCATAGTAGTTTTGAACAAATCTGTTATATAGTCCTAAATTACTCTAAGTTAGAAAAACACATGCATTTTTAATAATTCTTTAATTTATAATTCAGATTACAATTTTTAAAATTCATAATAATCTATCACTTTTGTTTTTGTTTTTATTTTTATTTTGATTGTTTATACATGTTTTAAATTTAAAAATTTAACAGTTTTAACCAAAACTACATGAGGTAGCTTAACTGTGTACATTAGACCAATTAAACAACCTGTTTAATATTTTAGAGGGCCAAGTGAAGTTGCAGCTGATTGAGAAAGACAGATTTTGTAGACAATTAGGTGGGACATCTTGGACACTCTTTTGATGATAATTCAAAAAGGATGGCTCCTTTAATGATTCTTTAAAAGTGAATACCCTTTTAATTTTTGCCCCATCATCTATGCTCTTGAATCCCTCATCTCTTTGCTATTGATAAGGAAAAAATAGTACTTGCAAGTGTATTACCCTAGTATTTAACAAGATAGGCAAAAATTTTAGAGCAGAAGCACTTGATTAAAAAGAGGATTATTTGGTTTTATATTGATTTATTTTGTCCTTTCGGAAATCCATATAGCAGGTGAGAAATCAATTTGCTACATAAAATGAGTTAATTTCTTACTAACCACATGTCATCTCCCTACTTTTTGTGGAAGTCAATACTAGTAAAATAGTAGTAGTTATCTTACAAGAATATCTTGGCCAACCCATGCCTGTGGTGAATGTCGATTTACTGCCCAAAGAATAGAGAAGGCTATGCACAATGGCAGGAGCACAATAGCAAGAATTGTAACATCCCCCAAAAGGGGAATATTTACTTTCATCTGCTTGCACCCTTTGAAAATTCTGCACAATAATACAATACAAGATTTTAAGCTTACAAAACAAAGCATGCTAAAGATAATTGTGTGCAACCAACTGTGAGATGTGATCCTTAAAGTACCTTGAGATTAGTGAAACAAGACAGGCATGCAGTCCCTGATACACACAAACTTCAAAACAGATATCAGGGTTGAAATATGTAAATTAAATAATTGGAAAGCTAGCAAGTTATGTAGCTATAATTGACAATATTGCACACCAAATCACAACACAGCGATACGGCTGCATTAATATCCCATATATACCTGTGAACCAGCAATGGCAAACATTACAGTTAGCAGCATCACAAACCCTGTGGACATGAAGAAGAAGAGTAACACCAGAAATGCTGATGCTACTACAATAAAACCCAAGGCTCCCACTTCTCTTATTTCTATAGTTTCCTTCTCACTAGATTCTTTGTTCATGTCAGCATTACTTTGACCCTGTTTATAACATAAGCAATATAGTTAATGCACATTTTCTCTGTGTAAACAAACAATATGCTGAGCGAGATAAATCAAATAGGTACGCTGGGCAAAATTTATAAATATATTAATTAAAAATATTTTTATTAATAATTGATTGCTATAGATGCTTACTATTGATTTCAAGTTTTGATATTAACTTGAAAAATCTATTGGACGATGTATTAATCTAAAATCTATATTTTTATTATTATTATACAAAGGCATCAAGTTCAAAAGAAGTTGCACTTATAACAGTGATGAAGATTGATCTTTAATTTTAATTTGATTGTAGAGGCATGAACTCCAAAAACTTAATGATTTTCGATTTTGATATCTTCAAATATATTTTGATTTTAGGCATTGATTATGTTATATTTATTTGAAAACATTAAATTATTTATGGATTAATGAAGTTTTTATATTTTGAGAATATATACAAGTATTGCCTAAATTTTCTATTGGAGAGTAAAAGTGTAAGGGGAAAATGACTTTGATTTATTAATATATTGAATATATTATATTATATATAATTATGATCATTTATGAAAGAGTGTTTGTAAGTTTTTAAACATCGAACAATCTGGATTAAAGAAATAAATATATTTCTTTCCCTCTTTTCCAAATGATATAACACTAGTTTGAATTAAAATTTATACAAATACTTAATATATTTACTAACAGGGAAATTACTAATATCAAAAGAAGTATAATGTATTTTAAATAATATTTTTTTAATAAATTATAAATAATAAAGATAAATAATTTATTTTTAACTTAATCAAACAAATTTTTCCTTAAATAAATTATTGTGTTGAATCTAGTTATTTATTGGCATTTGAACTAATGCTAAGAGAACAAAAGGGAGAAGCTCCACACAATCTCATCGGACTTTAATTTTCATATAGCATGCTAACATTATTTCTCTCGATCTCTATTGATTTCACAAAAATTTGAACACAAAAAAAAAATTACACCAAATTTTATTTCTTCAAAAATTTTACAACAACAACAACCAAACATTTTCCCACTAGGTGGGGTCAGCTGGTTATTCAAAAAATTTACATCTCATTTTTTTTTAAAAAAAATAAATAATTAATCAAGTTAAATCAAACTAATATTTTAAAAATTAGAGTTGAATACAAGTCAATTTTAGGGTTACGTGGATTGAACCAAGTAGATATGACGATTACAATCAAGTAGGTTTAAATTGAATTTATTTTTGTTAGTTTAAAATTAAATCAAATTAATATATATAATAATTTGATTCAATCGTATTTAATTAGAATTTTCTAAGGTTAGGAATTATAATTTATTTTCGTATCTCTCCTAGTAATATGTTTCCTCCACTACGTCCACTCCATCGTCAACTACAAGAAGGTATTTTTTTTCCTCCCTTATCTTATTTGTTTACCCTCATGGACACATGTAGGAGGGAAAGAAATCAATGGTGTGGATAAGTAAAGCATAATACGAGAGGAAGTGGAAAAAGGAAGAAATTGAAAAAAAACAAATTGAGATTTTTTAAATTTGTCTCTATACAAGATAATATCACAATCATATTATTCTAATTGAAAAACAAATTTTGAACCTAAGTATATAGTTGTCCTATTTTTTCTTTTTCTTTTTCATCCCCTTCCTCCTTCCACTTCCCATTTGTCATTGACACCATATATCAGAACATCAACATAATACCAAAAGACTTAAAACTATAACACAGTTTGAGATTTTGAATCTTGCTCACAAGCCTGCACAAAGGTCAACTACTATTGGACTGGTCAATAGACTATAACTTGAAATATATAATACTCAAGGTTTAAAATTTTAGGTTATGTCGAAGTTTCAATTTATAACTAGAATGATATTGTTTCGATACTGTATTATGTCGTGTTGATACGGTTTTGGTACTTTTTAAAAATATAATATATTAATAAAAAAATATTTTTATTAATATTTAATTGTTATAGATACTTATTATTAAGTTATATTTGAGATGTTAAATATTAAGTTTAAGTTTTGATATTATATAGCGAAAATGTTTGATGTTTATTTAGGATTAATTGAAGTCCACTAAGTACACATGGCAAGATACATAGGTTTAATTTGAATTTATTTTAATCAATTTAAAATTAAATCAAATTTTTATATATAATATTGTTAGTTAGAGCCCTAGAGCCAATCATTTGATGATTATATTATGGACTTGTTGTATCATATTCTTATATATAAATAAAGGCATTTATTGTTTTGGTTATTATACTTACTTGCATTGGTGCCAAATAAACTAAGTATAATAGCGTCCTTGAGTAGAAGGTTCTCACCTATATCAATCGGTTAGTTGAACCGATAGTGAGATGATATAGGGAACACTACTCTTAATCATTCCTAGTCGAGTATTAACATTCAGGGACAATGTTAATGCAATAAGACTAGCATGTAGGTCAACTCGATGACTTGATCTCACAAGTCATGGATATAGAGATATCAAGTTGACACATGGGTATGCATTGGAGAATGTATACTGAATGACCTCCATGAGAAAGTATCATGGATCGTTATATGAGTGTCATATACTTTCTCATGTGGCTATTAGTATGACTACTAGACCTGAAGTCACCATGGTTCCCTACATAAGGAGTTATGCACTTTGGTTTCGTCAAACGTCACCCGTAACTGGGTGGACTATAAAGGTGATTACTGGGTATGTAACGAATTATGTAGAGGGATGTGAGTGATGTAGATGGGATCTATCCCTCCTATATGACGGGAGAGACATCGATATTCTTGATAGAGTGAGACCACGAAGTGCATGGTCATGCCCAAATGAGTCAATATGAGATATTGAGCTCATTTGATTTAGTGAGTCTACTTGGAGTTCAAGATTTAGATTTGTCAGAAGATGACACGGTCTATGCCTCATATTGATCAATCTAGATGTGTAGAATAGAAGGACAATTGTCATATATTGTGAGGAGTCACAATTAGTAGTCACAAGGTGATGTTGGATCTCAACATTCTTGTAACATTGGGTAGTAATAATGTGTTGCTAGATACCGCTCATTACTTATGCTCCTAAATGGGTTTAGGGGCATTGCCAACGTTACAAGAACCTATAGGGTCACACACTAAGGACAATTAGATGGAGATTAGGTTCATATGATGAACCAAGAGGATTAGATTCATTTGATGAATCAAATTGGATTAAGAGTAATCCTAATTAGACTAATTGAGTTGGACTCAAGTTGATTCATGTGTTCAATGAGTCTAATTTAGATTATGACTCATTAAATCAATTTAATTAAATGAATTAGATTCATTATATTAAATTGGCTTGAATTAAATGGTTGGATTAGATCAACTATGAGAGAGATTAAGTCAAGTTTGACTTGACTTGGGAGGAAGATGAAGAGTCAAGTTTGACTTGACTTAATGTCACCTCATTGGTGAGTTGGCATTGAGTGGGCCAATGATGATGCTCCACATCATCATGGTTGCTTAAGTGGGATGTCACCTCATGGGAGTTACCAAGAGTTGTGACTCTTGGCATTCCATGGGAGTTACACATGCTCTTAATGTGGCCGGCCACATGAATGGGAGGAATAAGTTTCATTTTGTGAATTATTCTCATTCATTCTATCATCTTCTTCCTTGCTCCATTTTCTTCTCTCCCTCTCCTCATCTTGCCGAACCTAACTAAGGTGCTAGCACACTTTAGTTTGGTGATCTCCTTCTTGTGTTCGTGTGGATACTTCTAGAGGGTTGTCTACTTTGACAACCTTGAGATCCGGCACCATTGGACGAGCGGGATTCGCGTAGGGCGCGCATCAAGGGTAATACTCTTATCTAGTGTAGATCTAGAGTTTGTAAACTCGTACTCGTATTTTATTTCATTTTTCTTTGCACGGATCCGGTGGCTGGGGCTTTCGGGGTTTCCGCGACGCGAAAACGCGATTTTCGCGGCCCGAAAAACCCAACAAATATTTAATTCATAGTAGTATATTTTACAAGGTTAGAAATTATATTATATTATATTATATTATATTATATTTAATTTTTTTATTGTTCCTAACAATCAGTTTATCTCTTGGATAGATGAATGAGAGAAAAAAAAATAATTAGAATTTTTTTCGCTATTTATCTCATAGATGGATGAAAGAGGAAAAAAATTAACCTATCTATTTACCTTTATAGATAGATGAAAGAGGAAAAAACATTAACGGCGAAACAGACAAAAAATTAAAAGAGGAAAAGAAATTGGAATTAACTATAAGGTCAGCTCGGTGCACAAAACTCCCACTAATAAGAGGTTCCGATGAACAGTCTATTGTACGCAGCCTTAACCTACTTTACAAGTGACTGTTTTCAAGACTCAAATACGTGATATGTAGATCACAGGGAAACAACTTTATGATTGTGCCAAGACTCCCCTTCTGGAATTAACTATATAAAAATAGTAATGAAAAAAATAAATTTCGTGATCACGTGATGTGCGTATTTTATATAGGGATTTGATACGGTTTAACGCACTTTTTGACCTACTTTGCATACATAAATCTCACGAAATTATATCTTTATGCTTTGTTTCGATATTTTCCTATTTCGAAATACTGCTCTCGATTATTTTTTTGGTAGGACGTGAAAAGGAGAGAAACCGAAAGTTGAAAATCAAGATTGGAGGCTTCTCACCCTACCACGGGTGCTCGTGCCGAGAGGCACGGGTCGTGTTTTGTTGCAATGCCCTGCCATGGATGCCTGTGCCTAGAGACACAGGTCGTGTTTCGTTCAGGTGCCCTGCCATGGGCACCCTTGTCCACAGGCATGATTCGTGGTCGCCCTTGCTCTGAAATTGTTGTGCCCAACACAGGCGCCCGTGTCCGCGAGCACGGCCCATGTCGAGCGATCGCACCTTGGCCTATTTAAATTGATCCCACCTCTTTGATTGGGGATCTCAACCGGGTGTTATCCAAGGACCCCAAGGAAGCTCCTGGAGATGTTCTAGACCAAATCCAACGCCCTTTGCATGAGGAAGGGAGATCGAGAGACGCTAGGAGGAGGATTCTTCATATCGAGCCTAAGCTTTTCTCCTTTTCCTCTGAATTTCTGAATTTGATTCGTATTGTAATCGATCTAAACATGTTTTGTGGTTGTAACCCTGTCTCTATAGGATAAACTCTTGATTCTAGGATTAGAGATTAGCCCTTTGTAATGTAAATACTATTTCGTTTGATCTATGTATATTTGATCTTTCTATTTCAATAAATTGTTGATTAATGGTCCAAATCTACTATGTAAACATGATCTTGATGCCAAGAGGTACGAGATTCATATCCCACGAGGATTCGAGAATGGACCGAGAGAAGAACCTAATCCTCTGACCCATAGACAACCGAGACACGGAGAGTCAACTACAAGAGTAGATCAATATGTCGTGAGGAACTCTAGGCTGATATAGAGCTTAACAGATCAATCTTAATTCATCATCATATAGTAGGAGAGGGGGCAATTGGGGGTTGTGAGATCTTGTGATAGGGTCTCCTTAGTAAGCGATCTCTAATTTTGACTGTTTTGAAAAGTATGCGATAATTGGAATTGATATGTCGGTGTAGTTCCAAGAGTTTACATCAGATATAATAAGTTAGTCTACCTACATTAATTACTATTGAGAAATAGATCTTCAAATAAAGATCAAGTGTTTACTAACAATGTGATGAAACCGACATCCTAGAATTGCATTCACTGATTGTTTTCTCCTACCTTTTATTGTTTCCTACTGCCTTTTACTATTTCCTACTGCGTTCTACTCCTGCGTTCTACTGCCCTCTTGACTCAACATTCTATTCCTTTCCCTCGCTCTTCTTTACTATTTCTTGTTCTCGACAGTTTACATCCACGATTAGTCTAGACTGTCAAATTTGGGTAATAGGTTAGTACTCAATCACTAGTCCATATGGATTCGATCTTTTATTACTTGACAACACTTCCGTGCACTTTTGGATTTATCACCATCAAGTTTTTGACATTATTACCAGGACTGCTTTTGATTGATATTAGCTGAAATCTAGATTGGCTGGATTAGACTGTTTCTTTACATAGTTTCCTATTTTATTTGTTTACGTCTACTTTTCTCCTTTTTCAAAGTTGTAATATATTGATGATTAAGTGGAAGCTATGAGGATGATCACTTCTAAGAGATTTTTCTACGCCCGTGTCTTAGGCTTTGAGATCTTGCATTGTGAGGCCCTCGATTGAAGCTACAGATTT
Source organism: Zingiber officinale (assembly GCF_018446385.1). NCBI lineage: Eukaryota > Viridiplantae > Streptophyta > Magnoliopsida > Zingiberales > Zingiberaceae > Zingiber > Zingiber officinale. The sequence continues at coordinate 57,096,247 of NC_055986.1, forward strand.
TGAACTGAATCCCGGGTAATTCTTATCATTTAGCAACAGTAATTTGAGGAATGCCATTAGAGGATCCATACCGGCATTTGAATTTTTTTTTAACATATTGTAACACAATAAAGAGGGATGGGGTTTCTAAAGATGCAATCAGATTAATGGGATTCAGTTTCTATTTAATAAGCAAGGCTAGCGATTAATTATACTCATTCCCACCAAGAAGAATCATGACTTGGGAACAGATGGATAAGTATTTCCCATTGACTAAGACAACAAAATTGAGAGGTCAAATCATGAATTTTCAACTAACAAAAGGAGAATCATTGTTTGTAGCATGGGAAAAACTAAAAGGGTTACTAGTAGAGTGCCCCTCATCACGGTCTTAAAGGTGGTTTATAATTCATCTATTATTTGGATCATGACAAAGAATTTTTCGAATATACCGACCTTAGATTTTTTTTCTCATTAGAAACACCAGGTGAGTCATATATGATCATCAACAAAGGTTACGAACCAACGATTTCCTATGAGAGTTTTGATTCGGAATGGACACCAAACATTTCTGTGAATGAATGCAAAAGGTTTGGATGGTTTATAGCGAATTTTTTAAAAGAGGGTCGTGTATGTTTAGAAAGTTGGCAAATCTCGCATTGAAAAGATTGTACTTTTTCATTAAGGAATAGATTTGGAAATAACTTGGCAAGATAAGCACCTAACCATTGGTGACATAACATGATTTCAGCACGTTTACTAAAAATCAGATGACTAGGTAGAGGTGGAATTTCGTGATTAATGTAGAGTCTTAAACACAGCTTAGCACTGCTAATCGTCTTCCTCGTTCCCATATCCTGAAATTCACAATGATGCGGGGAGAATTTAGCACAACATTTTAAATCATGAGTCAATTTACCGATGGATAATAAATTGCAATCTAGTGTGGGAGCATAAAGAACATTTTTCGAACTTATGTTTGGTGTTATTTTAGCTGAATCAACACCGATGATTTTAGCCATTGCTCTATTAGCAACACATATATTTGTCATGGCACAAAGTTATGAAGTAAAGATATATCACACGTCATATGTTCCGATGCTCCCAAATCGATAATCCATCGCCCAAACAACCTAGTTTTATTTTCAAATATCTAAGTGGGATGCGGGATTTAAGTGGGCAGAGAAAGGCCCCATCAAATTGGGCTTGAGGAGCATCATTTTTGTCGAATGTGATGTTCAATCCGAAAAGGAATTGGAAGGTTCTTTTTTCAGTGAGCTTTCAGTGAGTTTGAACATCATTTTTGTTTGTCCATTCCAATGATTCAAATGTGTCCACTTGCTCATAGAAACGAGACAGAATGTTGAAATATTGGATTGCAGAAAGGACTCCCTGTTTGAGGTCATGAATGCTATGCTTGACTTCAAATAATTCAGAGGTATTGTCAACTTGGGAGTACATTTCTTTCACCTCATCCCAGATGCCTTTTGTAGTTTGATGAAGTAGGAAGTGTTCACCTACTTCATTAGTCATGGAGTTCAACAGCTAAGTCATTACAAGGTTGTTGTCGACCTTCCAAGACTTGAAATTTGGTTCGTCGATTGGGGGTGGTTGGGAAATTTTCTTTCCCTTTTCCGTAAATGAAGATTCTAACAGAGTTGGACCATTAAAGGTAATTTTGGCCATTAAATTTGAAGCCAAAGATATATGAACTGTCGGTGATGGATATATTGGTTGATGACATGATGATATGAAAAGGAGAAGAAGAAAGGCAATCCAGTTAGGGAGGTTTCAACAGAGAGATAGTTCCTTGGCCTTGAATTGCTCTAATACCATGAAGAATGGCAAGAGATGTGAAAATAATAGGACTAGTTGTCCTTTTGATTCTTTATTTCTTGATAGAGCAAATGTACAAGAGAGAGTCTATAAATACAATGTAAAACAAGAGAATAGTAAATGAAACACATATTTCCAAGAAGATATTAAAGGAAGCTAGGGAAGCCCAAAAGACATCAAGGGGAAACGGGGAAGCATGCTTGCAATTAATATTTAATTTTTAATAGAATCTTGGATGAAATTGCAGAATGTGAGGATGCAAGAGATCTTTGGAAAAAGATTGTGCATTACCATGAGAATCCTAAGAAAAGGGAAGGAGTCCAACATCAAGAGGCTAAGTCCAAAAGACAATTGAAGAGGAATGGAGGAAAAAGTAAAGATCCAAAGCACCATTAGATGAAGAGGAAGAAACTCAAAGTTCAGTAATTGAGGAAGTTAATGAGGATGTTAGACCTTCTCCGGTGGATAAGTCAAGTGGAGAATTGTTCACCTCCTTAATGGATGAAATGAGTCGACAATTGTAGAAAAGATTTTGGAAGAGAGAGCCTCAAGTGCATCTAATCAAGTAAAGAGTATAGAGTACATTGTATGCTTTGGATGTGATTAAAGAAGAGATTACGAGAACAAGTGTCCACTCTTCAAGGAGGTAAGCAACGTAATTCCTATGCTTGATCAATCCAATATTTTACCTAATCCTGGTTGTTGCAGAAAAGTGAAAATAAAGAAGAAAACCATGTTATTTGCTTCACATCCCATGAAATAAGCTGTTACCACACCCAATGCCCAAGAGGAAAGTGGTAAAGGAGAAGAAGCAAAATAAGGAGTGGAAGGAAATCGGAGGAAGTCAAAGGGACCTCTAAAAGTAAAGGATAGGTTATTATCTCCTTGAATTTAAATTCAAAGTTAAATTCTTACATGTATAGGGCTAATTGATATGTTTATTTACCTATTCAAAATATTGGTTTCAAATATCATGATAACTTTCTAGAAGTAAGTTTCAGACAGGACTACTTTGCCTAGGGATAGGAAAGTAGAAGGTGACCTAGTAACGCACATTAAGAAAAATAGGCACATACCTAAGAATAGAAATATACAAGGAAAGAATGATAATTCTAGGATTAGGATACTAGAATCGTAGAACCAAGTTTTGAGATCAAAGCTTAAACATTTAGAAAAGATCCTTGAGAAGTTCACTAATGAGTCTAAGGGTCTAGATATGGCGATAGGAAGGCAACGCATTTGGATCTAAAAGGGTGCCTAAAGTTGGTAGAGGCTTTAGTGAGACCCCTATAAATTTTGACGCACATGGTCATTAGATTCTAATGAAGAGATGCTTGGGATATCAAAAATGGTTTATAAGGTGTGCCAATAGATTTGAGGATAAGTAGGGAGCTCAATCCTTGAAAATTGACAATTTGGAATTTCAAGCATGGGAACATATGGGATAGGTTTAAGATGCATGAAATGGTATTCAAATGTATGAAATGTCAATAAACTAATGCAATGGGTTGTTTGGGTTCAAAACTAAGACTTGAGGTTAAAGGTTTATTTAACCATTTAGCTAGTTTTGATAATAGTGTCTAATTTAGAAATTGCAAAGATTTTGAATTAAATCTATTTTTCCCAAGTAAATATGTCCAAAAATTTTAAATTATAAGAGGTATGTAAATTTAAACTTTCCAAGTAACTAAGAATTTTAAGTATCTAAGATCACTTTTTAAAAGGATTGAGGGATTGAGGGATTGAGAGATGTAGAATACAAGCAGGATAATTAAAATAGAAAAGAGTCTCACGTGTTCAATGTGATTACCTTTAAAACTTAAAAGAAAAGTTTTACAAAATAACGGTTAGACCTGCTATGTTATATAGCCATGACTCGAACACATGAGTAGAAGATGAGAGTTGTTGAGATCAAGATGTTAAGATGGATGTGTGAATATACAAGGGTATAGAGGATAAGAAATGCAAATATTAGAGAGAAAGTCAGAGTTGTACCTATTGAGAGAAAACTCCGAGAGACATGTACTTAGACGAATAATAATGCTCAAGTTAGGCGATGTGAAACTATGACAAATGTGCACATCAAATGAGAAAGAGGAAGACTAAAAAAAACTTAGTTAGTAATAATAAAATAAGATAAAATTTATTTAAATATAAATAATAATATAGTAAGAGATAAAATCCAATAGCATAAAAGGATCCATATAACCAACCTCACCCAGTGGGATAAGGCTTGAATGTTGTTGGATGTTGTAAGAGGTAGGTAAATTTATGATTAATTTTAAAAATTAGTATAATTGAGACTTAGACCGTTTTCAATCAAGTTGACTAGATGTGGTATAAAGTCGATAAGATTGTGTTCAATCAAATGAACCATGGAAGGAGTTGACTAAAACAATGTAGAAAGTTTGGAAGTTTTAATTGGTGCATTCAACATTGTGGATGATGATCAAGGGAACTTGGTATTCATGTTAGAATCCATTGTTTATTATAAATACAAGTTGAGAATCATTGTAGATATCAAAGACCAACAATAAGGGAATTGTTGGTGCATTTTACCTTATTCTCCTCCTATAGTTTCTTCTATGATTAGAATTAAAAGAAGCCTCGTTTGAAAATTAGAGGAAGAAGAAAGAAAAACTTAGATAAACCTTGTCCTCTCTGGCAAAAAATTAGATAAGCCTAGCTTAGGTTTTATCGCATGAATTACATTTCGTTAGCATTCATTGATTTCCATAAATTAAACGGATTGTCAAATATCAAAAAAGGGAACATTATTAGTGCAATCGTGCGCCAAGTGCTCGGGTACGATCATTGATTTTGATGTTTGTGTAAAGGGTTTAAGTTAATCCTTTGATATGTGTCTTTGGAAGCTAGTGACTCAACAAGGTCGAGTGAATAGATTATAACTTGATGTGGCAAAGGTGACATGCATATTGACTTGGAGGTTTGTATATATTGGAGAAGGTCGTGAGGCGACCAAGGGACTATAGGATGAGAAGCGCCGAGGTGGTGTTAAAGTCGCTATAGAGTATAACTTGGTGCGACAAAGTTAGTAACTCGGTGTCTTAAGGTCTATAGAGATCCGAGAAGTATAGAATGAGATATCCGAGGAACATAGTAGGACATAGGACGAGGGGCATCGAGTGCAACATTAATGACAGCCAACGGAGGTGTACTATGTAAGTGAAGCATGAAGACGGCATGTGGAGTGAGCCACGTGGACCGATTACAGTGCCTAATAAACTTTTTTGTGAGGAAGAGAAACTAGCTTCTAAAAATCATTAGAGTGAAGGGTATTCATTCATCAATCATGGCCTACAACCAACTAGATCCAAAAAGACTTAAGGTAATTATAAGAATTAACCATGAGACTAATTTAAACAAAATGCAAAATATGGGAGGACAATAAAGTATTCGATGAATAAATCAAGAAAATTACTTTAGAATAGCCTTGCAAAGAGCATTAGGAAGGTCCAAATTAGAGAAAAGATTTAAGATGACAATATAAGAGGAAGAGCTAGAAAGCCTTGAGGAAATGTTGAGAATACTTATATCTTTGTTCGTACTATGATACTCCCAAGTGGCCTAATGCAATCAGGTTGTTTGATGTGTTGGCAAAAGATTTAATTAGGTTTGTATGAAATAGTGATATATGCATCAAATATGTAGAGACACTGACATAGTGCGTAGGTCTCGAAGAGCATGTAACTCAACATGGTTCAGCTGACGAATCATTAGGTCGTTGAGTAGAATCAGACTCTAAACCACGTAAAATCTTATTGTTAGATTGATTTATTATCAATATTATTTATACATTATTTCCTCTACATGTATACATCTTACATGGCATCTGAAGCCACACACAAACAATGCATATACGATGAATTTGTATTTATCCTTGCAAGAGAAAAAAAACTCTAATTGCAGGTACAAGTTATTCACCTCCTCCCTTTTAGCCTATTTAGTCTAGTCATCTATTATTTTTTTGTCAAGTTGTTCACCATAGATCCTACAATCTTATCCTTTAAGTAAACACCTCTACAGGTGATACTTTTGTTGTGGTTGAAAATTATGGTGGGAGTTATGAGAATAACTAATAAAGTAGAATATAAAGAACATTTTGTATTGACTAAAAAGAGAGGGTAAAGAACTAACAAAAAGAGTCACCTACAATAATTGAGATGAGTGCAACATGACTTTAGATAAAAGCGTTAGTAGCTCTTTTGGAGACAAGAGTAGTAGGGAAAGACACTCTTAATAAACTAGAGGATAAATTGTTTTGTGCATAAGCTAAGAAATACATAAAGAAGGTACCCATAGGGGAAAATGATATAGTGTATCTTGAGGAAAGACGAAAGAACTTGCACATGAAGAGTAGAGGACGATGTATGATTTATAAATAGTGTAATAAGAAGTGCATTATCCTAAAATGTTAAAAAGGAACATCTTTATGTAAAAGTAAAATGAGTGGTCTTAATTCAATGAAAATTCTTCCTTTCCACTACACTATTCAATTATTGGGTATGATTACAAGAGAAATTTTGAGGTATACCTAAACCTAAAAAATGATTAGAAAGTATGAAAATACTTTTCGTTATCATTGGATTGTACAGAGTTTTAATCTCAATGTAAAAAGAGAAAAATATATAGAAGTTAAACAGTATAATCCAAGAGTTGAACTAACATAACTCATACCCAAACATTGAAATTTACTAAAACAAAGGGTAAAGATGCAAACAAGGTTCTAAAATTCGCTAGATGCTAGTTGGGAGTCAAACTAGTGCCTAGCACCTAAACCGCCTAGGCGGGACTAGGCACCGCTAGGAGGATTTTACCGTATCAACATAAATTACATAATAAATCACATACTATAACTCCAACACAATAACATCAAATTTAAAATGAGTTCAAAATTACATAAAATATCACATTTATTTTGCTTCTTTTCCATAATTTTAAATAACTTGTTCTTCATCAGACACAAACTCAATATTATCATCGTGATCCTCCTCTTCCTCTCCTCAATTATTGAACTTAATATTATTAGAAAAAAAAATTAAATATAGTTTTTAAAGAAAATTGATCTATCAATAACTCGAATTAAAATTAATATATCATAATTATATAAATTAATTAATTATTAATTTGAATAATATATATTTAAAATTGTAAAAAAATATCAGAATATCAATTAAACAGTACAAAAATACAAAATAATAAAACTAATTATCAGAATATAAATATAATTTATTATAATTTTATAAAATAAAATTTAAAATTGTAAAAAAAATTAATAATATCAATTAATAAAATTTATTATTTTTTAAAAATTTTAAATATATTTTTATATATTTTATTGGAATAATTTAATTAGGGTTTATGAAAATCAATTTGAAATATCAAACTTTAGTTGAGAATTGTTTGAATTAATTAAATCTTTTTCGGTAACAAGAACGCAACATCTATTAGCCGACGCTTCCGGGACGATCGCCTAGTACTTAGGCAGCCACTTAGGCACTAGGCGATAGCCTAATACTTAGGCAGCCGCCTAGCGACTAGGTGGCCACCTAGCGCCTAGGTTGCTGTCTAACCAGTGTTGTCAAAATCGTACCGTTCCGGCCGGCACAGCCGAAACGATGCGAAATGACCCTTTGAACGAAACAACATGATTAAGATATCGCACTGGGATTTGTATCGCTCGGTTTCGGCTGATTCCGACCGAAATATCCGAAACACCGATTTCAGATGAAATTTCGGAATCAAACCGGCACATGCACTCAACAAGCAGGGAGAGAGAGAAAACTGAAAAGCAGACCAAATTTTCAATGGCTTGCTGAGCAAGACATCCTTTGAATTATGTTTTCCATATTTGCATATCTGCCTCGATCTTAGAAACCGTATTCTAGCCCTTAATGCATCTCTCTTATCTTACCATCTGCTTCCTCCACTTAACTTAAGACTTAAGAGACAGTGAGAGAGAGAAAAGCTGATCAACTTCAAAGACAGGGAGAAGATTAAAGACGGAAGAGAAAGATGTTCACGAGCTCAAAAATCGCAAGAAGATAGACGAGCTCAAAAATCACAGGTATGAGAATTTCATTGCTTCGATTGTGTTGGTAATTAAATGTTTGTTCAAAATTAGAAATAAAATCGTGTTTTAGTAATTCATTGTTTGTTCGGCTTTGTGTGAAATTGAAATTAGGATACCGTAGCTTTGTGTTTGTTTGGCTGATGAATTTTAGTTGGATGCTCTCTCAAATCGTGAAGCTAAAATTCCAGTTGATATTCTCTGTTTTGGTTGATTATCAAGGTATCAATAATTTAATATTACCATAGCTTTGTTTTTGTTTCCAAGATCAAGTAAATCTAATAAAATTTCAGACAATGCGTGTGGTTTTTGTGACTACTAGTCTCACTTATTTTTATTTTTGTTCTGCGTTTTGATTTTAGGTATTTATTATTGGCTTGTAATGATAATATACAACAATAGATGATTGTATTAATTGAGCATTGCAATTTTAGTGGAATGACATTGCAATTTTAATCTTGCATGTATTTGATAAATGCAAATATTACTTGAATGACATTGTGATTTTAACCTTGTATATGTATTTGATGAATGCAGATATGGCTGATACTTCAAGTAGTAGTTCTTTATCCATAAGTTCTATTCCTGCAAGATCAAGAGATCCAGCATGGCAATATGGGATAGCAGTGGAAGGACACCGTAGTAGTATCATTTGTGTCATTTGCAACAAAACAATTAGAGGAGGAGGTATTACACGCCTCAAATATCATCTAGCTGGAATAGAAGGAAATGTTAAAGCTTGTAAGAAAGTTTCTGATGATGTGAAGTGGCAAATGAAGCAACTAATTAATAGCTTGAATAAAAAACAAGAGCAAAGGAAGCGATTGAGAAATGAAATTGGAGGTTCTAGTAGTGCATCTGTCAATGATCGGGAAGAACCTGTAATGGGTATTCCTTCTTCTACTCTTGGAGGAAGTTCTAACCTAAATGCAAGATGTAGCAGTCAAAGCGAATCAAAAGCAAAGCCTCAAAGCTTTTTTCCTCCTAGAACAACACAAGGGGCACAACCTGGGATTAGAAGTGCACTTGCCACAAAAGAATCAGTTCATAATGCAACCATGGCTATGGCAAGATGGTGGTATGATGCTAATATTCCATTCAATGCAGCAAAATCAAATTATTATCAACCAATGGTGGATGCTATCACTTCAATTGGCCCTGGGTTTAAAGCACCATCTTATCATGATTTGAGGTGCAATCTTTTGAGGGAGGTGGTTCATGATGTCAATGTTTATCTCTTAGAGATTAAGAAAGAATGGGAGGTTTATGGATGCTCCATTATGGCTGATGGGTGGACAAATCAAAGGCAAGAGCCAATTATAAACTTCTTAATGTATTGTCCAAAAGGTACCATATTTCTAAAATCTATTGACACATCAGGCCTTAGGAAGGACAAAGATACTTTACTTGAGATCTTCGATCAAGTTGTTCATGAGGTGGGGTAGAAAATGTGGTTCATTCATTACTGATAATGATGCAAGTTACAAAGCTGCTGGAAAGCATTACAACAAAGGTATGGGACTTTCTTTTGGTCACCTTGTGCTGCACATTGTATTGATTTGATGTTGGAGAATATTTCAGATGCTAGATATTTTCCTTTAATTGATGAGACCATTAAGAAATCAAGCAAAATTACAAAGTTTATATATAATCATGCTTGGGTTCTATCTTTGATGAGAAAGGATTTCACTAATGGTAGAGATTTATGTCGTCCTGGTATTACAAGATTTGCAACTCACTTTTTGAGTCTTCAATGTTTGATTAAATATAAGAAAGAACTTCGCCAAATGTTCACTTGTGATAAATGGGTGGGATCAAACTATGCTAAAGGTAGTGTTGGGAAAGAAATAATTGCAATTATTTTGCAAGACAAAGAGTATTGGGTGCAATGTCAGTATATAATTAAGGTCACCAAACCTTTGGTGCGAGTTCTTCGATTGGTGGACAGTGAGGAAAAACCAGCAATGGGATATCTGTTTGAGGCAATGGAAAAAGCTAAAGAAACAATTAAAGTAAGGTTGAGGAATAAGATTACACAATATGGCCCTTACATTAGGGTGATTGATGCAAGATGGGATAAACAACTTCATAGTCCATTGCATGCAGCTGGTTGCTTTCTTAATCCTGCAATTTATTTCAGTCCATCATTCACAAAACAAAAAGAGGTTGCTCGAGGATTGCTTACAACAATTACTAGGCTTGTTCCTGATGATGATGTTCAAGATAAAATTAGTGCACAACTTGAAGAGTACAAGGCCTCAACTGGTGACTTTGGCTTGTCTATAGCTATTCGTCAACGTGAGAAGTTAAATCCAGGTATAATAGCAATATTTCATTTATCATGTTAATCTTACATAACTTTACATAACTATATAATTGTACATGTTTCATGAACTACTTTAAATTGAATTTATGTTTTATACTTTTATTAGTTGCATGGTGGGCTCAATTTGGTAATGATGCTTCGGAGCTTCAAAAGTTTGCTATTCGAGTTCTCAGCCAATGTTGTAGTGCCACTGGATGCGAAAGAAATTGGAGCGTTTTTGAGTTCATTCATTCTAAGAAACGAAATAGACTTGAACATAAAAGGCTAAATGACTTGGTATTTGTTCGTTATAATCTCAAGCTTCGAGAAAGGTGAAATGATATTCTCACTTTTTATTTGTCAATTTATATTTAAAATTGGTTTATTTAGTATGCCAATGTTTTAACTATAGGAATTTAAGCAAGACAAAGAGCTCTTTGGATCCAATTAGTCTTGATAATATTGACTTGTTGGAAGATTGGATAAGTGAAGAACCTAGCCTTCTTGATGGAGAAGATTTGAGTTGGGAGATGGTTGATGCACCATTTGCTTCATTGAGCTTGGATGATGATGAAGAAGCTCCTAATTTTAATGATGAAGATGATAATGAAGGAGATGATTATATTGCACCTATACAAGATTTTGATCCTTCTATTTATGTATTTAATGATGATTAGTAGCTTATTTGTCTACATATTGAACTTTTAACAATTAGTAGCTTTTATAAATGCTTAGATAATATTACTACTATGTGCATGCATGAACAATATAAATATTATTGTGTGAAATGTATGAACAATATAAGTAGTGTTGTTAAATATTATTATCAATGGAATGTATGAAAACTATGTGTATTTTGTGTGTATGAATCATAATTATGGATATTTTAGTTATAACGGTGCACTCCGAAATGGTGCACCGAAACAAGCCGGTGCCGAAATATACCGTTTCAGTAAGAAAAAAGAAACGATGCACGAAACGGTTTTGACAACATTGTGTCTAACTCGAAATTTAGAACACTAGATGCAAACTTATACACGCTACTAAGGAATAAATACCTATAACATTTCATTAATTTACATGATTCACGCCCAAGAGATTGAAGTATAGACAGACAAGAAACTAAATATTTTAAACTTAAAGACTAGTATAAAGTTGTGATGGGGTCAAGGTTTAAAATCTCGACCCATGCCGAGGTTTCGGTCCTAAACCGGAACGATACAGTTTCGGTATCATATCATGCCGTGCCGATACGGTTTCGATACGATATATATATATATATATATATATATATATATATATATATATATATATATATATATATATATATATAAAAGTTGTTTTATTAACTTTACGTAACTTGATAGCATATATTTATCAAAACTTCCGAAATAAAGCATACGTAATTTAAAGTATTTTCTTTAATATTTATGGTTTTAAATCTTTTATTTTAAGATAAAAATATATATATTATCTATAATAATTATATAAATTAATAGAAATATTCTAATTTATATATACAAATTATATAAAATTTTAATTTATTTAATTATTAATTTATATAATATATATTTATATAATTATAGTTTATAAATATTGTAAATAATCTATATTAAATATTTTATATAGAGAATTGTTAACTTGGGTTGTATTCTAAAATCAAATTTATTTAAAAATATTATATATTATTTATTTTTTTAACAATTAAAATTTTATAATTATTTATAGACTTTTAAAATTATTTATCAATTTTTAAAATTATTTTAAATACTTTTATAACATTTTAATCTATTTTTAATTTATAAAAATAATTTAAAGTTTGATTTTAAAATTATTTTAAATTATATAACTATATATTTATAAATTATCTATTTTTTCACTTTAATTTTTTTATAATTTTAATAAAAAAAACAAAATAAAATAAAATTATATATTATAATTATATTAATTAATTAACCGTTTATTTAATTAATTAACAATTTATATAATATATATAAAAATTAATTTGAAATTATATATATATATAATATAACGATTTTAAATTCTAATTATAAGTTTTTAAAAACCCTACTTTTTCTTATCACAATGCGCGATTCGCCGCCTCCCTTCGCACGGGACTCGCTGTCCCCTCGCCGCCGCCGTCCCGTCGCCTCCGTCGCCGCCTACTGGTCTTTCACCAGTGGCCTCACCGAGGCAGATGTTCTAAGTAAGTGATCCGTAAACTATCCCAAAGATCCATTCTTTCTTCTTCCTCCTTCTGTCGCGCGAGCACGCATGATTCCTTCTGTCTCGCGACTACGAGCGCACACGATTCCTTGATGCACGCCGAAATCATTGCTCTTCTGATGCCGGTTTCGGTGCTCGGGCGGAACGGTAAGTTTCGCCCGTTCCGCCTGGCACGGAATGAAACCCTAAACCCTGGATGGGGCTACTTAAAGAACAAAAAACAATGATGGCATATCTAATTGGCGAAATCTATGAGATTCATCCCCTACTCTAATAACCTCCCCATCTATGAATCCTGAATCCTAAATCAAAACCAAAGTGATATGGCATATTAAGGAACAATTCCATTTAATGAATTTTTATGACTCAATAATAAAGAATAGAAATTTCAGTGTGTAAAATACATAAAATTGAGGCAACCCAAAACTATCCTAAACTTAAGTAAATCTAAATTCTTATATAGAAGTTATAAGCCTATAAGAGCAAAGAAAGAAAATAAAATAAAGCTAAAATAAAATCATAAATTTCTAATTAAAGAAGAAGAGGCTTGCAATGATAAAATCTCTGAACTAGAGGTCACAGGTTCGAGTCTTAGAAACAGTCTCTTGCAAAACAAGGTAAGGTTGAGTTCAATCGACTCTTCCTTGAGACCCAGCATTGGCGGGAGCTTCGTGCATCAGACTACCCTTTCTTTAATCCAAATGTATGAGATAAAAAGCTAGTAGTCATACCTTTATACGCCAAGAGGTACTTGGATGCAGTGTTGATGGTCATCTTGACATAGTTTATAGTTTCATTATGTGCTAGTCGACATGGGAAAATCATTGTGTTCTACTTGTTGATTGGCATACAAAACTCTTCAAGACAACAAAATATGTCTACAATGACATTGAGGGCTTTGCTTGAGGCTTACACGTGGGGGTTTGTAATAAAAGTGATTTAGTAATACACTTCTATGAGGTAATGCAACGCAATGATGACAAGATTTCTAAAGGCCCAATGCTTCCACAAGGTATGCAACTCCACTTCATTTGCTACCTAGTTCTCCACTGAGGAGCACAACCACTGGCACTAGCACTTGACCCAGCTAGCAAGTCTGGTTCTGACCAGGAACTGAAACCTTATTTCAGAATGAGATTCTAAACTGCATTTTGGAGTTGAATGAAGCATGACTACTCTTTGACAACAACTATTATACTAGAATTAGACCCAAGAGAGGTAAGGGCTAATGTACTCTATTAAGAAGGTTTTTTTACCTTGGCTATATAATTTGTGTACAGGATCACTAGGTGGATACGATAGGGTAGCAAACATCCTTGACATGCCTAAGTTTCCCATAGCAAGAGCACCAAGGCATACTTTATCCACGTGATCGTCCATCATGACCTTACTGACAATTTCCACTAGTGTTGCAAGAACCATTATATGGAAACTTATTGCTAAAGAAAATCAGTCCACTATGGGATCAAAGGATAGTGAACTATGATAGAAGCCAATAATAGCCACATAAGCACGTTTGACTGAGTTGAAATGTAAAAGATTCCCAAAATCTAAGTTTTCACTAGCTCTAACTCAGGATGAATAGTGAAAAGGAATATGATGGTAAGAACTTATATATCCCTAACATCTGAAGTGATCTGGAAGATATCTTGAAAATCAATTACAAAAGCTTGGGGTAAGCCAATGTAAGTGGTCATCTTAGTGTCTGACTATTGTAATTGGAAGACATAAATAATCACATCATAAGTTCGAGACTTGTCACCTGTATAAAGCTACAAGTGCATTTTTGTCTCATAGTAGGAGAAATTGCAGCATAAGCTATATAGGACTCATTTTATCTCAGAATCTTGGGCTGTGAGATGTTCCAATTTATGTTGGCCCATGAACCAAACTTGAATCACTTAGACTATAAAGCATAGTCTTTACCATTCAACTTCTCTATGGTAATTATCATGGAGAGACAAAAGGCTGGAAAGATCCAAGGTAGGAAGGCTTCAAGCAGGTAGTAAAGAAATTTGCCATCATTCGGAATTGATGAGAACTTTTGCAAAGTTACTAAATTAAATAATTCAGTAGATTCAATAATTTTGATGTGAAATTTGTTGCATCTAGCAGTGATGAAATTTTCAGATTACACCATGATGAGGATCACATGAAAAGGGAAACAATGCCAAGGAGAGGATTTGTTGAGCTGGTGAGTAGGCGCCAAAGTGGGTAATGCCATTAGAGTCAACCTTTTGTGGAGATATCAAGAAGCAATCAACATAAGTGATGTGGAACACATGATGGCACATTCACAGTAGGCCAACACCTTATGGTTGACTTGTCAAACTTACATGGAAAATGCATTCATGGTCATCATAGAAGCTGCAAAGCTAGAGGTTGAGTTCAGAGCAAGGGAACTTGGCATTTATGAACACTGAGTAGGATCATCTTGGATGACTTGAAAGTGAGAAGGAAGCAACATTCAATTGTGTTGAGATAATAAGGGAACAATCAGGGGTTGCATCAAAATTTTCAAACATGATTGAACTAAATATGTGTAATTGACATGCATTTCATAAACAAGAAGCTTGAAGTTAGGATCACAAAAATTCTCTATGTTTGAAAAAAAAAAATTGCACAAAATATTGGCAAAAGGATTACCCCTCAAGGTTAAAGAATTTGAAAACTATATTGGAAAATTTATAATTTCATGCACATATGTCTGTTGTTTGCAGTTCATTTAGTCTATCAAGGTGTTTTTCCTCAAAACAAATTGACAGTGATCTCCTGGATATGGAAAAAGAGAAGGTGAGGGAACATGTATCTTTTAGCATTTACAAGATATGGTGAGGGTGTGTGGTTTGGGCAAAAATAGAACTTGGGTGTGTTCATGGTTTAAAATCTCGAGCCATATCGAGGTTTTGGTCCTGAACCGAAATAATATGATTTCGGTACCATATCATGTCGTACCGACATAATGTCAGTTATTTTTAAATATAAAATATATTAACTAAAAAAATTAATTTAAATTTTAAAAAAGATATAAAAAATAAAATATTTAATAATATATATATATATATATTAAATTAATAGGATAAGTTTATTAGGCTTTAATTAAGCCTATTTAAATTATTCCAATCATAGTTGGGAGTTGATTAATAAAACCTACTCTTGTTCCCTATTATGCGACGACCGCGAACACACTGACTCATGCGACACGTCTAGACTCTTTGCCAGGCTCGTGCGACGTGTCTAGATGCGTCACCAAGCCCATGCAACACAGTTAGAAGCATCGCCGAGCACGCACGACGCGTCTGAATGCATCGCAAGGCTCATGCGACGAGTCTGGATGAGTCACCTGGCTCACGCGATGATTGCCGAGATTGCGCAACGCATCCAAGTACTTCTTCGAGTCTGTGTGATGCCTCTGAGTGTCGGCATTATGTCAATGCCAGTCCATGGGCGGAACAAGATGTTTCACAAACGACACAAAGTTTTAATCGATAGTGTGTCATTGACAATTTGATAATTATCTTGTATACATAGGACATTAATACTTGATCATAAAATTTTTAGTACATTTTGTTCAAATAAAACCCAATAAGTTGACTAGTTTTAATCACTATGTTCATATCACAGCCAATGTAAAGATCATATTTCAAAAAAAACAATTTCCTCCAAGGTAAATTACTAAATTCTCGACTAAAAATGGGAACAATCCTCAACTTTGTTTAATAAGGAATTAAGATTAAGATATTCTATATTTCAAACTTTAGAGGTCAATCAAGCCTTTTGCTATTAGTGGATACAAAATAAACAAACTCCATGGTTTATAACAAATGAATTTAAATAATGCATCCTTGATATAAATTTAAATGAACCTATTTTATATGATGACGACAATAAGATCAATGCTTAACATACTAAAATATTATGCAGAAATTAAGTTAAGAGAGACAAGATAATAACTTACGGCAATCATAACACTTTCATGAAATATGAGAGGTGAGATGAAAACCCAGAATATGTCATAACAAAATGCACAACAAAGAAGAATTGATGCCACCTGAATACAAGAGCAAAACCTTATATTGAGAAATGTGTTACGTGAAATATGTTTTTGTCTTTTGAGTTACCTACTTACCTTGATATTTGGTAACTGGAGAACACGCAACACTGTTATCATTAAGCATATTCCCTGAATGAATTACAAAGAAGGTTTTCAATTGAAATAAGACAAAGCAGAAAAAATAAGAATTGGACCATCCTGAAGCACATGGAAGAAAAATAATTATTCTAATGCAGCAGATATCACTATTTTTTTTAGTTTAGGCTTAGTCCAAAACTTCGAATCATCATCTAAGTATTCAAAGAACATTCATGAATTGCATATTTCAAGAATTCATGATTGATTTTTTTTTTTAAAATAAGAAGACCATAAGCCTGAAATGAAAGGATTCGAGTGATATCAAATGATGTGTTTGAGTGGAGAGTTAAGATGGTAGTTCAATGTTATATGTGAGGTTGAGGTATTTGTCAATGTTGGTGGTTTTTCTCAGATGTGAAGTTGTAAGTGGAATTGAGTTGGTGATAGTGTGTCATGGACCTAGGAGTTTGGAGTGCCGATTCTTTATTGGAAAATTTTGATGTTACCTTGTCACTCTTTTTTAGTCTTCCTTGTTAATATTGATTTGTTTGGTTATAACAGATTCCTTGTAAATACACCGTATTAATTGACATGCCTTAGATTATTTTATGCTAAATATATTTTAGTATATCCTCATTGTGATATTCATATGCTGTAAATAGATCATTATATGATAGTTTGTTTATTTGGTTGTATACTAAGCTTTAGTTTTATATTGCAACTAGTTTTGACACCGAATGAAGATAACACATTAAATAGATCCTTAAGGTACCTTATGTTAGGATCTAGTGAACATAATACATAACACAACATTAAACAAATTACTTTGGATGTTGAGACACTTGTTATGGATGTATTGAAGATATTAGATGGCATATAAGACCTTTGACTTAATAGATAACCTGGAACATTAATAGTTACCACTCCAAGGCTTCAAGGAGAGAGTATCTAATTCCTTGGTAGGTTGGAGTTAGATTTTCTAGGATTTCTCTAGTGACATACTTTATGTGATTTTTGAGATGTTTTGGGATTTCACTTGTAGCTCCTTTAACATTGTTATGTTGTAGAACTCTATATTTATATTTTGTTAGACCTTGTTGTTACATTTTGTTTAAGTTTCACAGCATGTGAAAAAACTATATGGTTGTCCTTTGCAAATAAAGTTTACTTTTGTTATATTATGATTGTGTAATCTTGACAGTGTTTATTAGGGAGTACTTTACAAACTATGCTTTGTTTATATCAATGAATAATGTTCAATAGATATTGAAGAAATTGTTACATGGCCATTACGAGTTTTATCTGATGCCAATGGCTGTGGAGACACACTTGAGGTGAGACATTGGAAGTTAATTGAAAGTTATGAGGATAGATGTGCCAGACTAAGTGGAAAAAAAATGGAGTCTCTTCTGTCTTAACATCTATAGTTGATGATGTACTAACAATTCCAATGTCTTAAGTAAGCTGAGGGCTATTGTGTTAGTGCAAGTAACTACATGAAGTCACTTGAGTGAATAAAGTTTAGAGATGTGCATCAACTTAATATCAACTCAAAGGTGCAACCAAGTGAGCCTCTTGCATCTGGTTGCCTTAAGCACACGCCTTGTGAGGCGCGATTTTTCTCTCCTCACTAAAGTGTGACATACATATGCAAATATGGCCCAGAAAAACTTTTTAAAGTGTCCCATACCTTTAATTATCATTTTAATTAATTACATAACATGCATGCAGCCTTTAATTACCATTTTAATTAATTACATAGTATGCATGTGACATTTGAATGAAACTTGAGTGATTTTGAATATGTAAGTATAAATATTTAAGCAAATATTAAATAATTTTTTTATACAAAATAAAATTAGAATGTTTTTTTTTGTTTTCTATGAAGCTTCATTCCAAAAGAAGAAATAGGTTGAAGCAAAAAAGACTAAATGCTTTAGTTTTTATTAAGTATAATATGATTTTGAGGCATCAATATGATATGCGTGACACTATCGATCCTATGATAACACAAATAAAGAAAATGATTTAGTATTTGATGATGACAATTTGACTTAGAGTGAGGTTGCACGAGCTTAGAAGCCAACAGTTTTAGATCGTGATTTTCATCTTCTTCAAAAAAAAGCAACTACATCAAAAGGAACTAAGAGAAGATCTACAAGTCAACTTATTGGTAAAAAGGAGGAAGAAATTGGCCTTGAGGAAACTAATAAAAATTCAGCTATACAAATATAAAATATCTAGTTACGATGATAATGATATGATTGAGGAGGATGATAAAGACTTTGATGATTTAGATATTTGAAGTTTTTTTAATTTAAATTATGCATATAATGCATTTATTTACTAGTGAATTTAATATTTACATTATTGTTTAATGTTTTATGGACTATAGTTTTTTAGTGAAATATTTTGGCAAAAATTCTCTATATATGCTTGAATTGTAAAAATTTATACATAGAGTGCCTTACTTCGATAAGGCGTGCACCTCATCTTGCATCGTGTGCCTCAAGCCCCATAGCATATATGTGCTTTTGGGCACCTCACACCTTAAATAACTATGGAACTACCTACAAGATAAGGGCACACATGCAATATTCAACTATGATGAAAAAATTGAACCCTTGATAATTTTTTTTTAAAATGTTGTACCAAACTTGTTGCAAGTATCAAGCCTAATTAATTTTTTTATTATTTTATATTTTTAAAAAATTTTAAAATATATTAAATCAATAAAATAGGGCATGTGGGCTTGAGTGGTTTTGACATTAGCCATTTGACACGACCAGAAATGGCACAAGCTATACTTGGCTTAGTATAGTTCCTAACAAAGTTGAATCATGTGCAACAACACATTGACACCAATCTATTTTGTCATCTTTAATTGCAAAAGTGCATAATACTTAAAACATTGTCATTGTTGATCTACAATTGAATATAAAGATTTGAGCATGCTATAATTAATAAATCATACTTTGCTACTCCAACAAAATCATCTAGGGCAAACATTAAAAGTGCGCATCTTTTTAAGATTATCATTAAAGGGGTATCGATTTTTGCATTATTTTTAAAAGGACACCCTAGAGTTGTTGGTGCAATTGTGCCCCAAATGGTTAGTTGCGACCTAGGATTTTTTATGTTTGGGAAAAGAGTTTAAATTAAATGTCTTATATTTTTTACATGTGTGTGTTTAAATATGCAGAGATTTACAAGAACAGATATAGAAATTTGAGAGCTTGTGCTTGACGAGGTTGATTGATGATGTGGATGATGACTTGGGATAGCAAAGGTGGCATGCTCAATGACTTTGAGGTGCATAGAGATTGGTAAAGGATAGTATGGAGCATGCAAGGGGCCACAAACGAGAAGCATTAAGGTGGAGTTGGAGTAGCTTTGGAACGACTACTTGGCCAAATTAGAGGCTCAATGGTTCGAGGTCCGAAGAGATCAAAAAGGGTTGCACGAAGCGACCAAGGGATAACAGAATGAGAAGCAATGAGGAGTGAGGACGATAGATGATGGAGGCAAACTGCGTGGGTGAAGACATGAAGAATAATATGGAGGAGATAAAGGCTCATGTGCATCCGAGAGAAAGTAATTTGACACAAGATAGCCAAGGGGCAAAGTCAAGTCGTAAAAAGTTATGAGTGGTAAAAATTACATGGTGAGTTGTAAGAGATGAGTGACTTGTACGCATGGGGTAGGCAAACTCGGCCTTAGAATTGGTTTGTCAACTAATGGAATAGGGAAATCAAAACGCCAAAGATTCAAGGTTTGGAGTTTGACCAATCGACTGATGTGAAATCTAGTTGAATGGTGAAGCAATCAACTGAGACTAAGGCAATGAACAAAATATTTAGTTTAGACGATAAGTCAACTAGTGGCACATCAATCAACTAATGGTAAAGTTCTAATCAGTTGATGCCAAGGAAAGAAAGTAGAAAAGGGCTATTGGATCTCGACAATGGTTGAGGTGCAGACTAGTCATAGATAAATTACAACAAGTGGTTTTGAAGGTTATAAAAGAAGGGCTTCGGGGAGGCTTCAATGCTAGTGAAATAGAGTTGGAAAAAACGTATTCCTTTCCTTTCACTTGTATGTAATCTTGATCTTCTAAGACGTTTCTCCACCTCTTAATAATTAAGTAAGAAGGAAAAAGATAGTGAGAGTAATCCACTGACGGATCAAAGATCGAGGAGGAGTTCGGGGGTATTGGTGAACCAAGTATAAGTCATGTGTGTTGAATGGTATATGCTTATATTGTTTTTATACTACTATGCTAACTTGTGTAACCTTAATAGATCTATAGAATGAGTAGTTAGAAATTTGTGTTTACAAGTACATACAATGTTCACCCCCTTTAGCACATCCATCATCTACTCAATCTTGTCCCAATAAGAGCATCCCACTTTATGCTTTTTACCAAGCATATTCTTCTAAACCCGTTTAGACTGGTGTACTTTCACCACTTAAGTAAATAAAATTAGATTGGTCCTCTTCTAGCTTATGTCCCACCTAATCCATCAAGGAATGTGATAATATTACTACAGTCTTTAACTTTGGTATACGTGTACTTTTTCGTCTCCCTACAAATGTCTCTTCATCTCCTTACCATCAATAGCTTCTTTTTTCTACTTTGATCTTCATTATTGTTCTTCTCTGAGTATTCCTATTTTTGGTTCTCTTCTATTTTCATGTATCTATTTTTAAAGTTGTCGTCATTCACAAGCACCTTTACCTAACCTTAAAGAAATTCAAAATAAATAGATTCTGACCTTCACTCACAAGCACCTTTACCTTATTTTTTAACTTCCTTCAAGACCATGTAGCAATTTCGTCAAAATTGTTACATGGATCTAAAATGTTAAAAATTGGAAAAGGCATAATGACTCTAACATCTAAGTAAATGCATAGGAGTACTTATTTATAAATTTAAATTGGGTTTAATACATTTAGTAGTTTTGAACAAACTATTACATAAATCTAAAATGTTCAAAATTGGAAGAAAAAAAATACATATAACAATTTCATATATTACAGGGAGCACATAAGAGTGTGCTTGTTTATGAATTAGATAAATTTAGGTCTATATAGTAGGTATGGTCAAAACTATTACATGGATAAAAAATGTTCAAAATTAGGGAAAAAAAACACAACAATTTCATAAGGTTTAGGGAACATATAAAAGTGCTTGTTTGTGAATTTAAACCATTTAGATTCATGTAATATTTTTTTGGGCCAATAATTCTACAAAGTCCTAAACTAGTCTAAATTTGAAAAAGAAGGCATATAAGAAGGCACAAGAGTTTTGTGTTATGAACTAATCAAATCTAGGTTCATATAGAATTTGACTATATATGTTACATAGACTTAAAATGTCCAAAATTAGAAAAGGAAGACATATAATGACTTTTTAGGGTTAAAGAAACATAGAGTGCTTGTTGTGAAATTAGATCAATTTAGGTTCTTATAGTAGTTTTGAACAAATCTGTTATATAGTCCTAAATTACTCTAAGTTAAAAAAACACCTGCATTTTTAATAATTCTTTAATTTATAATTCAGATTACAATTTTTAAAATTCATAATAATCTATCACTTTTGTTTTTATTTTTATTTTTATTTTGATTGTTTATATATGTTTTAAATTTAAAAATCTAACAGTTTTAACCAAAACTACATGAGGTAGCTTAACTGTGCACATTAGACCAATTAAACAACCTGTTTAATATTTTAGAGGGCCAAGTGAAGTTGCAGCTGATTGAGAAAGACAGATTTTGTAGACAATTAGGTGGGACATCTTGGACACTCTTTTGATGATAATTCAAAAAGGATGGCTCCTTTAATGATTCTTTAAAAGTGAATACCCTTTTAATTTTTGCCCCATCATCTATGCTCTTGAATCCCTCATCTCTTTGCTATTGATAAGGAAAAAATAGTACTTGCAAGTGTATTACCCTAGTATTTAACAAGTAAGATAGGCAAAAATTTTAGAGCAGAAGCACTTGATTAAAAACAGGATTATTTGGTTTTATATTGATTTATTTTGTCCTTTCGGAAATCCATATAGCAGGTGAGAAATCAATTTGCTACATAAAATGAGTTAATTTCTTACTAACCACATGTCATCTCCCTACTTTTTGTGGAAGTCAATACTAGTAAAATAGTAGTAGTTATCTTACAAGAATATCTTGGCCAACCCATGCCTGTGGTGAATGTCGATTTACTGCCCAAAGAATAGAGAAGGCTATGCACAATGGCAGGAGCACAATAGCAAGAATTGTAACATCCCCCAAAAGGGGAATATTTACTTTCATCTGCTTGCACCCTTTGAAAATTCTGCACAATAATACAATACAAGATTTTAAGCTTACAAAACAAAGCATGCTAAAGATAATTGTGTGCAACCAACTGTGAGATGTGATCCTTAAAGTACCTTGAGATTAGTGAAACAAGACAGGCATGCAGTCCCTGATACACACAAACTTCAAAACAGATATCAGGGTTGAAATATGTAAATTAAATAATTGGAAAGCTAGCAAGTTATCTAGCTATAATTGGCAATATTGCACACCAAATCACAACACAGCGATACGGCTGCATTAATATCCCATATATACCTGTGAACCAGCAATGGCAAACATTACAGTTAGCAGCATCACAAACCCTGTGGACATGAAGAAGAAGAGTAACACCAGAAATGCTGATGCTACTACAATAAAACCCAAGGCTCCCACTTCTCTTATTTCTATAGTTTCCTTCTCACTAGATTCTTTGTTCATGTCAGCATTACTTTGACCCTGTTTATAACATAAGCAATATAGTTAATGCACATTTTCTCTGTGTAAACGAACAATATGCTGAGCGAGATAAATCAAATAGGTACACTGGGCAAAATTTATAAATATATTAATTAAAAATATTTTTATTAATAATTGATTGCTATAGATGCTTACTATTGATTTCAAGTTTTGATATTAACTTGAAAAATCTATTGGACGATGTATTAATCTAAAATCTATATTTTTATTATTATTATACAAAGGCATTAAGTTCAAAAGAAGTTGCACTTATAACAGTGATGAAGATTGATCTTTAATTTTAATTTGATTGTAGAGGCATGAACTCCAAAAACTTAATGATTTTCAATTTTGATATCTTCAAATATATTTTGATTTTAGGCATGTTATATTTATTTGAAAACATTAAATTATTTATGGATTAATGAAATTTTTATATTTTGAGAATATATACAAGTATTGCCTAAATTTTCTATTGGGGAGTAAAAGTGTAAGGGGAAAATGACTTTGATTTATTAATATATTGAATATATTATATTATATATAATTATGATCATTTATGAAAGAGTGTTTGTAAGTTTTTAAACATTGAACAATCTGGATTAAAGAAATAAATATATTTCTTTCCCTCTTTTCCAAATGATATAACACTAGTTTGAATTAAAATTTATACAAATACTTAATATATTTACTAACTGGGAAATTACTAATATCAAAAGTAGTATAATGTATTTTAAATAATATTTTTTAATAAATCATAAATAATAAAGATAAATAATTTATTTTTAACTTAATCAAACAAATTTTTCCTTAAATAAATTATTGTGTTGAATCTAGTTATTTATTGGCATTTGAACTAATGCTAAGAGAACATAGGGGAGAAGCTCCACACAATCTCATCGGACTTTAATTTTCATATAGCATGCTAACATTATTTCTCTCGATCTCTATTGATTTCACAAAAATTTGAACACAAAAAAAAAAAAAATTACACCAAATTTTATTTATTCAAAAATTTTACAACAACAACAACCAAGACTTTTCCCACTAGGTGGGGTCGGCTGGTTATTCAAAAAAATTACATCTCATTTTTTTAAAAAAAAAATAATTAATCAAGTTAAATCAAACTAATATTTTAAAAATTAGAGTTGAATACAAGTCAATTTTAGGGTTACGTGGATTGAACCAAGTAGATATGGCGATTACAATCAAGTAGGTTTAAATTGAATTTATTTTTGTTAGTTTAAAATTAAATCAAATTAATATATATAATAATTTGATTCAATCGTATTTAATTAGAATTTTCTAAGGTTAGGAATTATAATTTATTTTCGTATCTCTCCTAGCAATATGTTTCCTCCACTACGTCCACTCCATCGTCAACTACAACAAGGTATTTTTTTTCCTCCCTTATCTTCTTTGTTTACCCTCATGGACACATGTAGGAGGGAAAGAAATCAATGGTGTGGATAAGTAAAACATAAAACAAGAGGAAGCGGAAAAAGGAAGAAATTGAAAAAAAAACAAATTGAGATTTTTTAAATTTGTCTCTATAAAAGATAATATCAAAATCATATTATTCTAATTGAAAAACAAATCTTGAACCTAAGTAGATAGTTGTCCTATTTTTTCTTTTTCTTTTTCATCCCCTTCCTCCTTCCACTTCCCATTTGTCATTGACACCGTATATCAGAACATCAACATAATACCAAAAGACTTAAAACTATAACACAGTTTGAGATTTTGAATCTTGCTCACAAGCCTGCACAAAGGTCAAGTACTATTGAACTGGTCAATAGACTATAACTTGAAATATATAATACTCAAGGTTTAAAATTTTAAGTCATGTCGAAGTTTCAATTTATAACTAGAATGATATTGTTTCGATACTATATTATGTCGTGTTGATACGGTTTTGGTACTTTTTAAAAATATAATATATTAATAAAAAATATTTTTATTAATATTTAATTGTTATAGATACTTATTATTAAGTTATATTTGAGATGTTAAATATTAAGTTTAAGTTTTGATATTATCTAGCGAAAATGTTTGATGTTTATTTAGGATTAATTGAAGTCCACTAAGTAGACATGGCAAGATACATAGGTTTAATTTGAATTTATTTTAATCAATTTAAAATAAAATCAAATTTTTATATATAATATTTAATTCATAGTAGTATATTTTATAAGGTTAGAAATTATATTATATTATATTATATTTAATTTTTTTATTGTTCCTAACAATCAGTTTATCTCTTGGATAGATGAATGAGGGAAAAATAATAATTAGAATTTTTTCTCTATTTATCTCATGGATGAATGAAAGAGGAAAAAAATTAACCTATCTATTTACCTTTATAGATAGATGAAAGAGGAAAAAACATTAATGACGAAACAGAAAAAAAATTAAAAGAGGAAAAGAAATTGGAATTAACCATAAGGCCAGCTCGGTGCACAAAACTCTCGCTAATGTGAGGTTCCAATGAATAGTCTATTGTACGCAGCCTTAACCTGCTTTACAAGCGATTGTTTTCAAGACTCAAATACGTGATATGTAAATCACACGAAAACAACTTTACGATTGTGCCAAGACTCCCCTTCTGGAATTAACTATATAAACAAATTTCGTGACCACGTGATGTGCGTATTTTATATAGGGATTTGATACGGTTTAACGCACTTTTTGACCTACTTTGCATACATAAATCTCACGAAATTATATCTTTATGCTTTGTTTTGATATTTTCCTATTTCGAAATACTGCTCTCGATTATTTTTTTGGTAGGACGTGAAAAGAAGCGAAAACGGAAGTTGAAAATCAAGATTGGAGGCTTCTCACCCTACCACGGGTGCTCGTGCTGAGAGGCATGGGTCGTGTTTTGTTGCAATGCCCTGCCATGGATGCCTGTGCCTAGAGACACAGGTTGTGTTTCGTTTAGGTGCCTTGCCATGGGCACCCTTGTCCACAGGCACGATTCGTAGTCGCCCTTGCTCTGAAATTGTTGTGCCCAACACAGGCGCCCGTGTCGGCCCATGTCGGGCGATCGCACCTTGGCCTATTTAAGTCGATCCCACCTCTTTGATTGGGGATCTCGACCGGGTGTCGTCCAAGGACCCCAAGGAAGCTCCTGGAGATGTTCTAGACCAAATCCAACGCCCTTTGCATGAGGAAGGGAGATCGAGAGACGCTAGGAGGAGGATTCTTCATATCGAGCCTAAGCTTTTCTCCTTTTCCTCTGAATTTCTGAATTTGAATCGTATTGTAATCGATCTATGTAACACCCACGAAATTATAAGATATGGGTATTATTTTTCATTAGAGCATAAAGGTAAGAGGAAGCAAAAGAAATAATAGAGATAAAAAGAAAGAGAGGGAAGGTTTGAACCTTGAACCTCCCACAAATAATAGAGTTAAATTGGTGTATGATAACCACTAGAATAATGAATAATAGATGGATAGAAAGGAATAGAAATTGTAGTTAAAGGTGAGAAGAAAGAACTAAGTAAAAAGAGCAAGAGAAAACCAAGTTGCTTACCTTCTCTTCCTCTTGGTTAAGAGAGGGAGCAAGAAAAAGGCAAATTGCCTTCTTTCCTTCTTTCCCTTCTAACTTTTCGTGAGAATCAAAGAGGGAAGAGATAGAGGAGTTAAGGGAAGGATAAATGAAGACATAATTCATTCCCATGATGAATAAATAGAATTTAGAGGAGAAAAGAGAGAGTATTTCTAATTCTTCTTCCTCCTTCCTCCTCCCTTTTCCTTCTCCACCGAAACTTAGAGCTTTCTCCCTCATTCTCAAAAGTCAAGTTAAGGTTTCCTCTCTAAGAAAACCTTATCTCCAAGAAGGAGTCTCAAGGTTTACCTCTTACAAGAAGAAGAAAACAAAAAGGGAAAACTAAGAAGAGAAGTTCTTCTTCCTCCTCACAATAGCTCATGTGTTTTTCTATGAGGTTAGGTTGCTTAAAAAACCTAGGATTTCTTCATGGACTTTCGGCCAAGACAAAAAGAAAAAGAAGACCTAGGCAATTTTAAGACCCAACTAGATATGCTCAATATGTTTCTTGTAATATGTATCTTATGGTAGGGGATTAATCTAATGTTTCTATGATGGAATGTTTGGTTAGAACTTAGATTCATGATCCTAGACTCTCGGAACTAGGCTTTCAACGAATTACACTCCCTTTGTTTTTATGATATGTACCTTAGGATAAAAGAGTTATTAACATTTCTCCTACTTGTATGTTGCTTGGAATTAGGATGTCTCCCTTTCAACTTTCGGCCATGATAAGATTAAGGGCCTAGGAGAACCTTAAACCTAATCTAAGCATGCCATGATTCTTCTTAAGATAAGATAGGAAGTTAATATGATATGCTCATGCTTGTATGTTGATTTAACTTTATTTCATGCTCATGAACATTAAGGGCCTAGGAGAACTTTAAACCTAAACTAAGCATGCCATGATTTTCCTTAAGACAAGTTATGAAGTTAACATGGCGTGCTCATGCTTGTAGGTTGATTAGAACTTTCGGCCACAACTAGTTTAAAGGCCTAGGAAACTAAGAACCCAACCTAACTATGCTCATGATGTTCTTGGTAATAAATACTATGAAATTTGTTTAGGGTTTCCATGCTTTTATGCCACATGAAACCTAGTTACATGATTTACAAGTTTCGGCCATAGTAAGTTTATAAGCTTAGGAAACCTAAAACCTAAACTAAAAACTAAACATGCTTATGATGTTCCTCATGATATATGATATGATATTGGTTTAGAGTTCATATGCTTGTATGTTGATTTTTAACCAAATGTGATGCTTGATGATATTCGGCCATAACAAGTTTACAAGCTTAGGAAACCTAGAACCTAAACTAAACATGATAGATGGATGAAAGAGGAAAAATTAACCTATCTATTTACCTTTATAGATAGATGAAAGAGGAAAAAACATTAACGGCGAAACAGACAAAAAATTAAAAGAGGAAAAGAAATTGGAATTAACTATAAGGTCAGCTCGGTGCACAAAACTCCCACTAATAAGAGGTTCCGATGAACAGTCTATTGTACGCAGCCTTAACCTACTTTACAAGTGACTGTTTTCAAGACTCAAATACGTGATATGTAGATCACAGGGAAACAACTTTATGATTGTGCCAAGACTCCCCTTCTGGAATTAACTATATAAAAATAGTAATGAAAAAATAAATTTCGTGATCACGTGATGTGCGTATTTTATATAGGGATTTGATACGGTTTAACGCACTTTTTGACCTACTTTGCATACATAAATCTCACGAAATTATATCTTTATGCTTTGTTTCGATATTTTCCTATTTCGAAATACTGCTCTCGATTATTTTTTTGGTAGGACGTGAAAAGGAGAGAAACCGAAAGTTGAAAATCAAGATTGGAGGCTTCTCACCCTACCACGGGTGCTCGTGCCGAGAGGCACGGGTCGTGTTTTGTTGCAATGCCCTGCCATGGATGCCTGTGCCTAGAGACACAGGTCGTGTTTCGTTTAGGTGCCTCGCCATGGGCACCCTTGTCCACAGGCATGATTCGTGGTCGCCCTTGCTCTGAAATTGTTGTGCCCAACACAGGCGCCCGTGTCGGCCCATGTCGAGCGATCGCACCTTGGCCTATTTAAATTGATCCCACCTCTTTGATTGGGGATCTCAACCGGGTGTTATCCAAGGACCCCAAGGAAGCTCCTGGAGATGTTCTAGACCAAATCCAACGCCCTTTGCATGAGGAAGGGAGATCGAGAGACGCTAGGAGGAGGATTCTTCATATCGAGCCTAAGCTTTTCTCCTTTTCCTCTGAATTTCTGAATTTGATTCGTATTGTAATCGATCTAAACATGTTTTGTGGTTGTAACCCTGTCTCTATAGGATAAACTCTTGATTCTAGGATTAGAGATTAGCCCTTTATAATGTAAATACTATTTCATTTGATCTATGTATATTTGATCTTTCTATTTCAATAAATTGTTGATTAATGGTCCGAATCTACTATGTAAACATGATCTTGATGCCAAGAGGTACGAGATTCGCATCCCACGAGGATTCGAGAATGGACCGAGAGAAGAACCTAATCCTCTGACCCGTAGACAACTGAGACACGGAGTCAACTACAAGAGTAGATCAATATGTCGTGAGGAACTCTAGGCTGATATAGAGCTTAACAGATCAATCTTAATTCATCGTCATATAGTAGGAGAGGGGACAATTGGGGGCTGTGGGATCTTGTGATAGGGTCTCCTTAGTAAGCGATCTCTAATTTTGACTGTTCTGAAAAGTATGCGATAATTGGAATTGATATGTCGGTGTAGTTCCAAGAGTTTACATCAGATATCATAAGTTAGTCTACCTACATTAATTACTATTGAGAAATAGATCTTCAAATAAAGATCAAGTGTTTACTAACAATGTGATGAAACCGACATCCTAGAATTGCATTCACTGATTGTTTTCTCCTACCTTTTATTGTTTCCTACTGCCTTTTACTATTTCCTACTGCGTTCTACTCCTGCGTTCTACTGCCCTCTTGACTCGACATTCTATTCCTTTCCCTCGCTCTTCTTTACTATTTCTTGTTCTCGACAGTTTACATCCACGATTAGTCTAGACTGTCGAATTTGGGTAATAGGTTAGTACTCGATCACCAGTCCATATGGATTCGATCTTTTATTACTTGACGACACTTCCGTGCACTTTTGGATTTATCACCATCAAGTTTTTGGCATTATTACCAGGACTGCTTTTGATTGATATTAGCTGAAATCTAGATTGGCTGGATTAGACTGTTTCTTTACAAAGTTTCCTATTTTATTTGTTTACATCTGCTTTTCTCCTTTTTCAAAGTTGTAATATATTGATGATTAAGTGGAAGCTATGAGGATGATCACTTCTAAGAGATTTTTCTACGCCCGTGTCTTAGGCTTTGAGATCTTGCATTGTGAGGCCCTCGATTGAAGCTAGAGATTTTGAACTGAATCCCGGGTAATTCTTATCATTTAGCAATAGTAATTTGAGGAATGCCATTAGAGGATCCATACCGGCATTTGAATCGTTTTTTAACATATTGTAACACAATAAAGAGGGATGGGGTTTCTAAAGATGCAATCAGATTAATGGGATTCAGTTTTTATTTAATAAGCAAGGCTAGCGATTAATTATACTCATTCCCACCAAGAAGAATCATGACTTGGGAACAGATGGATAAGTATTTCCCATTGACTAAGACAACAAAATTGAGAGGTCAAATCATGAATTTTCAACTAACAGAAGGAGAATCATTGTTTGTAGCATGGGAAAAACTAAAAGGGTTACTGGTAGAGTGCCCCTCATCACGGTCTTATAGGTGGTTCATAATTCATCTATTTTATATGGGGATTTCTAAAGCCACTAGGATTTCATTAGATTTGACGTCGGGAGGTTCTTCGATGAAGAAGAATTTGAAGGAAGACTATTCACTTATTGAGGAAGTGACATTAAATCTAAGCTTATGGAGGGATGAGATAAGAGAGAGCCCTTCCCACATACGCGAAAAAGATATTGAGACTGTCACATGATGTGTAGTCATGCACAAGGTGATCCCAAAAAACGGTTTGAAGCAAATAAATAGAAATGTTAAGGATATAAATCGGAGCGATAATGGGGTGGAACATCAATTAGACTGCTCAAATCAACATCACCCTATACTGGTGAATATGTTAGGCAAGTCAAATCACAAGAAGAGCAAGGGTCCGGAACATGGGAGAGAATTTCATACTGGGGTAATCTCACATGCAAAAATGTCACAATTGCCAAGTTATGCAAAATTCTTAAAAGATGCTTTGTCTTTGAAAGGTGAGTTTGAGGAGAAAAGTACTGTGGCATTATCTAAAGAATGTAGTGCTCTAATACAGGATGACCTACCTCTTAAACTATAAGATCCTGAGAAGTTTTCAATATCGTGCACTATTGGTGATATCAATATTGAGGGCTCCCATTTGTGATTTGGGATCTAGTGTGAGCCTCATGCCACATGCATTGGTTAGGAGAATTGGACTGAATGAATTGAAACCTACAAATGTGTCCTTGCAGGTGGTGGATCACTCAATTCAGCATCCTTTGGGATTAGTAGAGGATGTTCTATTAAAGATTAGAGGACACATTGTACTGCCAGATTTATGATATTAGACATGGAAGAAGACATGCAGATTCCTCTCTTATTAGGGAGGCCTTTCCTAGCTACAATTGAGACAGTTATTGATGTTAAAACCATCAACTCTCATTAATGATAGGCGGAGAGATAATTGAGTTTGATTTATCTAAGGCTATCCGGCTACCTTCTGAAGTGGATACTTATTATAAAGTGGAGGTATTACATATAGTTGTTCAAGAAAAGATCAATAAGGAATTATATGGGGAACAAGGAGACCTTGACTTATTATAGTGAATGGATAGAAATCCAGACCTATTCATGGAGAAAGAGAATCTTAAGAGATCTGAATCAAGAAACGATGGAGAAACAAGGGAGAAAATCCCTTATGTTGAGCTGAAGTAACTACCTTCAACCCTTAGATATGAATTTCTGGGGTCGGGATCCATTTATCCCGTTATTATAAATGCTGATTTGAATGAGACAAAAACTCAAAGGTTATTGGAGGAGCTCAGACTACAAAGGGAGGTTCCGGGATATATCATTAAAGACATAAAAGAGGTAAACCCATATTATTACATGCACAGAATTTTGCTTGAAAATGATTATAAATCTTCAGTAGAACATCAGAGATGGTTGAATCCAAATATGAAAGAAATGATCCGGAAAGAGATATTGAAGTTGTTGGATGCCGGAGTGATCTATCCAATTGCAGATAGTAAATGGGTAAGCTTGGTTCACTTGGTCCAAAAAAAAGGTGGTGTAACAATGGCTAAAAATAAAAAAGACGAGTTGATCCCAACTAGAATAATTACAAGGTGGTGAATATGCATTGATTATAGAAAATTGAACAAGAAACCAGAAAAGATCATTTCCTTCTACCCTTTAATGACCAAATGTTATAATGATTGGCCAAACATTCACATTATTGTTATTTGGATGGATATTCGGGATTCTATCAAATCCCAATTCACCCAAGTGACCAAGAGAAGACAATATTCACTTGCACTTGCCCATATGGGGCATTTGCTTATAGAAGGATGTCCTTTGGCCTCTACAATGCTCCAGCTACTTTCTAACAATGTATGATGGCTATTTTCTCGAACTTTATTGAGGATATAATGGAGGTTTTTATGAATAATTTTTCTGTGTATGGTACTAGTTTCGATTCATGTTTAACAAATCTTTCTAAAGTATTATAAAAATGTAAAGATATTAACTTGGTCTTGAATCGGGAGAAATGTCATTTTATGGTCAGAGAATGAATACTTTTGGGATACATGATTTCTGAGAGAGGTATTGATGTTGACAAAGCAAAAGTCAAAGTTATAGAGAAGTTACCTCCCCCGATTAATGTGAAAGGAGTAAGGAGCTTCCTTAGGCACGCTTGGTTTTATCGGCAATTTATAAAGAACTTCTCTAAGATTTCTAAGTCATTGACCAATTTACTTATGAAACATGCTGCTTTTAATTTTGACCTAGAATGTTTGGAGGGCTTTCATAAAATAAAGAAAGCTTTGGTTACAGCTCCAGTGATACAAGCTTTTAAAATTATATGTGATGCCAGTGATTTTGCAATCGGAGCAATGTTAGGACAAAAGGAAGACACTAAGTTGAATGTCATACACTATGCAAGTAAGACACTTGATGCTGCACAAGTAAACTATACCACTACTAAGAAGGAATTGTTAGCCATAGTATTTACATTTGACAAATTCAGATCATATTTAGTGGGATCCAAGGTGATAGTTTACACTGACCATGCAATAATTTGAAATATGTTAAACAAAAAGGATACAAAGCCCCAACTTATACAATGGATTTCCTGCTTCAAGAATTTGACTTAGAAATCAAGGATAAAAAGGGGTCAGAAAAGTAGCAGACCATCTCTCTTGGTTAAATTAGGATTACAAGGAAGGGAAAGATGACAAAATACCGATTAATGATTCTTTTCCAAATGAGCAACTTTTGGCTATTAGAAGTTCAGGTATTCCATGGAATACAGACTTAGCCAACTTTTTAGCATGTGGGACTTCACCGTAGGGTCCTCTTATGAACAAAATAGGAAATTTTAGCAGATGCAAAATATTTTATTTACGATGAACCATTCTTACATAAAAGATGTACAGATGGCATCTATAGAATATGTGTCTCAAA
The DNA here is from genome assembly GCF_018446385.1 of Zingiber officinale. NCBI lineage: Eukaryota > Viridiplantae > Streptophyta > Magnoliopsida > Zingiberales > Zingiberaceae > Zingiber > Zingiber officinale. Next base: position 57,129,918 of record NC_055986.1, read on the forward strand.
TGAGGAGATTCATGATATTCTTCACCATTATCATTCTTCAGCTTACAGTGGACATCAAAGAGCTATGAAAACTGTAGCAAAAGTTTTACAAGTCCAATTCTATTGGCCTCACATATTTAAGGATGCTAGAAATTTTATGATGGCATGTGATCACTGACAGAAGACAGGGAATATCACCAAGAGACATGAGATGCAACAAAATGCTATTTTGGAAGTAGAACTTTTTGATGTTTGGGGTGTGGATTTTATGGGACCTTTTCCCACATCTAGGGTGAACAAATACATTTTGGTAGTCATTAATTATGTTTCCAAATGGGTTGAGGTTGTTGCATCTCTATCATGTGATACCAAGACAGTTACTAATTTATTCAAAAAATTTATCTTCCCTAGATTTGGAATTCCACGAGTAGTGATTAGTGATGAAGGATCTCATTTTATTGAAAAGCAATTCAAGAAGTTGTTGAAGAAATATGGAGTGAGACATAAGATGGTCACCCCGTACCATCCCTAAACAAGCGGGCAAGTAGAAATATCAAATAGAGAGATAAAAAGTATTCTGGAGAAAGTTTTAACATCTCGAAAAGATTGGTCCTTACATTGAATGACGCACTATAGGCATATCAGACAATCTATAAAACTCCCTCCATTTCGGCTAGTTTATGGGAAGCCCTGACACCTCACAGTAGAATTGGAGCATAGAGCTTATTCGGCTATCAAAAACTAAACTTCGATCTAAAGATAGTTGGAGAAAAAAGAAAACTTCAATTGAGCGAGTTGGAAGAAATCCGACCAGATGTGTATGAGCATACCAAAGCATGCAAGGAAAGAACCACTTGGAATGATAAGCATATCATGAGAAGAGAATTTCACGAGGAAGACGGGGTACTATTATTTAATTCGAGGCTTAAACTTTTCCTTGGAAAATTGAAATCAAGATGGTTAGGGTCTTTTAAAGTAAAGAGAGTGTATCCATTTAGAGCCGTGGATATTTAGAGAGAAACATTAGGGATATTTAAAGTAATGGACAAAGATTGAAGAAATATATTCAAATATACAAGTGGAAGAAGGCGAAGCAAACTTCTACCTTGAATCGCCTAATCCGAATTGAAGGGAGAGGGTGAATACTCAAGAACTTTGTTGTGAATATTTGAGTCGTTTCACCCGACACAAGCGAAACATTTTGTACTGTCCATGGACTAGCACAGGCACGGCACGCCTTCGGTGTCGGTGTGCCTCGAGGTCCCCTGAACGCATCGCGATGGCTCGGCTACGCATACGTCGCACTGGCCAATTTTTTTACCATGAGGTGTCCCCATAGAATATTAAATGTAAAATAATCTTATTCAAGGCGAGATCGACAAAGTTAAACCTCTCTCAATATTGTCATTATACTAATATGAATTGTCGATCTTTTGCTGAAAGACCTCCGATCTACCTCATTTGCTAGGGCTAAACAATTGTTGTTTATAGCTACACGTATTGATGATAATCATATAGATTCTTGAAGCAATTGTAAGTAGGTATGAAGATGAGGCAATAAATGCACAAGTTTGTAATTAATTAACAATGGATGATTTGATTGAAAGAGATTGTTCAGTTAATCAACAATTAAATATGCAAGATGAAGGAATCATGCATGCCAATCCATGCATGCTACAACAAACTGATAATAGATAGCAAACATTTTTGCCTGCCATAGATCACTTAAAATTCAATATTCTCTCACTATCAGGAAAAAAAAAACTAGACAAAAGTAGAAATAATTTTGGAATAACTTATAAGGTAGGGAAAAAACCTTCCGTTCCAACTGATCATAATTGTCATCAATTGGCTGAGAGGTAAATTCATCCCAAACTGAGGCACTAACAATAGTTCCAACAGCCATTAGTGCCAAACAGATCACAGCTCCAATGTCCAAAATGGGTTGAATGGGTGAATATAACAGGAGATCCACTGTTAAACAAACATTAAATCATGGTAAGAGAATGATTGAAAATTTTAATTATGCACTAATGTACTGATGCAAATTAAAGTAGTTAATACGAATTTAATTCTGGATTATCAATGTCATAGACAATAGTAGTATACTAGAAAATACTAGTAAAGTAAAAAAAAAAAGAAAAAAACAGAAATGACATCAATCAAGGTATAGAAAAATAAATGCAGGCTAGTAAGCTTGAAGTATACCTGTTCGTTACCACCTAGTACCCTCAAGGAAAAGATAAAAATATTGAATGTAAATTGATAATGAATCATGATATGCTACATTGAACTGGTTGCTACTGTTCTTTGATTTTAAATATACAGAGCTAGTAGGTTGAATCTGACCATTATCCATAACTATGATATTAAGAATCAACAAATAGACGGGTCCAAACAAGTGGCCTTGTAATTTTTAGAGTTATCAAAATCTATTAGAGCCATACAAGGTTTAGTCCCACACTCGGTTTAGTTATATGGTGTTATGTTTGAGTCAATAAATATATAATATATGGTGTAATAGTCTCTCTTAACAACACAATACAATATTTTATTCTTCGTATATTGGAGCATGTGTTCTTTTCAGGTTAGGATTATCTTCTCAGTTACCTCAAGGGCAAGGGTAGGTTACAACATGGCAGTTTGCACTCCCTTCCCATCAACAGTATTAAAAATACTTAATTTTACTCGATACATCTTTTTCATCATTGTAAATCCTAAGTTCTCCTCCACTCCCTCCACCAATATAATCCCTGTCCTTTTTTTTCCCTTACACCTTCACAACTCCTTTTTTCCTCCAAATACATTTTTCTTTCACCTGTATTTTCTTATAGATTCTTTTCTGCTCTCATAAAGGGGAACCTTAATATAAAGGTAAAGTTGTTGCCGTGTGATTTGGAGGTCACCGGCTCGAGTCACAGAAATAACCTCTTGCAAAGCAGGGTAAGACTGCATACAATAGACCCTTCTCCGAAACCCGCATGGCGAGAGCTTTGTGCTCTGAATTGTCCTTTTTATTCTTTTCTGCTCTCATTCACTATTGCTTATCTTGATCACCTAATCCTACAAATCTAGTTTGCTACCCTTCTTGTGTGACAATGTGAGTCACAACAATCGTCTCTCTTTACAAGGTAAAAATCCACAGTTTGAAATACAGTGTCATGCCGCCCTACAAATGGTTTTTACAGTTCCTCCATGGGACCGGTCCCAGCACCCTATCGTCACAACACACACGGGAGATGCATCATCGCGTGCATTGAGTTGCGGCACAGTACACGACAGAACAAATCGAATCAATTCCTTCTATCAATCACGAGAGTATGGTTAATAACAAAAATGCTATATACGATGAAGACTAAAGCATCAACAAGCACAATCGATGAGAGATTAGGTCGGCGATGAGAGAACAATAGCGCCAGCGAGGTGGTGAGATGATGAGGCGGTGAGACGACGAGGCGGCGACGAATCTTCTAATAGCCATAGTAAATTTTCAGTTTGAGGAGAGGGGAGATGTTGGCTGTCAATTAAAAGGCAGTAGGATTGAGCAGAGGACGGAAGCGGTGGAGTGAAAAAAAACGAATTCAGGAGAAGCAAGTTCGCAAGAAAAGAATAGCATTGCGAGAAAGGAATAGGGTCTTTTTGAAAAATATAATATAATGGTTTTAATTAAAACCATTATATTTAAATAAAATATAAATATATAATTTAAAATTGTTTTTATATTCATTGCTATTATATTCATTACATCAATGTTATATAAACTACTTATAAAACGTAAAACTTAAATCATATATATAAATATATTATTATTATTATTATTGTAACTATATATATTATAAAAATTTATTATTCAATAAATAAAAAAATAAACGGTTAATTAACCAATATAATTATAAAATATAAATTTATATTTTTATGATTCCTTATTAAAATATTAAAAAATTTTAAAAAAAATTAAAAATTAATTGAAAATTTTAATTTCGTATTTGTAATTTATTCAAAATCCAATCTTAAATTATTTTTATAAATTAAAAATATATTAAAATTATAAAAATAAAATAAAATTTTAAAATATTTTTTAAAATTTATAAATAATTTAAGATATTTACAAACTATTCAAAATTTTATAACTGTTAAAATAATTTTAAAATATTTAAATTTAATTTTAAAATGTAATATAAACATTAAATATCATGAATATACATCATATAAATCATTAATTAATTAAATGAAGTCATAATTAATTAATATAATTATTATATATAAATTAATATTTATATTATTATTTTATACATTAAATAAAAAATTTAAATAAATTTAAATAAAACTGGACTATTATAAAACTATAAAAGGAGTCCTATTATAACTTTACTTATTATAAATATTATTTATTAATTATTCTCTATAAAATGTCTAAATTTCTTATTTGGTATGTAAAATATGTTGGTGCGGGAAGCATCCGACGATCAAACCCAAGTTTTGATAATGGCAAAGGGATTCAAAGTTAAGATTACTTGTTTTCTAACATGCTTGAATGAGTTTTCAGGAAAGTCCTAACTACGGTTAGGCAAGTGGAAAATCCTAAGGGGTGATAACCTTAGGTTCTAGGGGGTGGTAACCCTAGGTGCAGGAAAATCCTAAAGGGGGATAACCTTAGGTCCTAGGGGATGGTAACCCTAGGTGGAGGAAAATCCTAAGGGGCGGCAACCTTAGGTCCTAGGGGGTGGTAACCCTAGGTGGAGGAAAATCATAAGGGGGGATAACCTTAGATCCTAGGGGGTGGTAACCCTAGGTGGAGAAAAATCCTAGGGGGCGGTAACCCTAGGTCCTAGGACCAGCATTGTTTAAAAGAAGGAGTCTCGACCAGCAACTAAGAACAACACAAGAAAAGCAATCCTTACGCAACCAGCCGCCAGCGAGAAGTTTCGACGAAGCTGTAACTTGACGCCGACGACCCCATAGCTCAAAATCTACTATTAATCTTGTCGTTGGTTTATTTCATTATTAATTGTACTTGAAATTTGTAACTATCTTTACGAGATTATAATTGTTGCCCAACGTAAACGCTCAACGAGCGTGGGCCTTGGAGTAGGAGCCCCCCTCTAGCGCTTCTCGATCCAACAAAATATTTTATAATTAAATTAATCATAAATTAGGAAATTATATAAGGATTGATAAACTGTTAAATAATTTTTGAAAATATATAATTTTAAATGTTCTGAATAAATTTAGTTTTAAACTATATATAAATATATAAACTATAATTATGTAAATATATATTATATAAATTAATAATTAATTAATTAATTTGATAATTACTAATATAATTATAATATTTATTTATTAAATTTTTAATTTTATTAATATCTATATTTATATGAATATGCAAGATAAAAATTCTATTATATAGTTAATAATTATTTTAAAAAAATTAAATAATATTTATATATAAAAATATTTAGTTTATTTATCATTTTTATTAAAATTAGATATTGATTTTGTAATTTTTATCGGCTAATTTTTTATATTATTCTTGTTAAAGTTATAATTACGAATATTATTATGATGTATTTGATATTTTTACTATTCTTTATATAATGCATAAATTATTACACCAAAATAATAATTTTATAAACTAACTTAGAGATACATACGTCGATTAGAGAATTGATTTCGTTGGCAATGTTTGCATTGCGATATTATTGGACATGATAGTGGGTAGTGGGGTTACATGCCTAAAATAACATCTTTTTTGTAGATATCCGGATGTTTTAAATGTCCAAAACTTTCTCAAGAAGTTCGTTCAATGAAAAGAGGAACTTTATGACAAAAAAAAAACATTAAATTATAAACAACAACGCAAACTTTTTAATAGCCGAAGCTCTAAATAATCAATCTTTAATGAATTTAAAGGTTGAGATAAAGGTCCAAATGACAAATAATTTTTAGCAGCTCTCAATGCCTCTTGAACTCAATATGAGTATGAACGACATATGCGATATAGTGGCGCTAATGGGTCGGTGCCAGTGGAAATGGCTTAACTACTGCAGCCACATTAGGAAGGAGTGCAAGTCCAACACAATGTGGTATTGGTCGTTTTTTTCTCTTGACAAAGACGTGCAGTTCTCAAGCAAAACTCCGCAATCTAGATTCATATACTAATATAGTGCATCATAATCTCTAGTGAATCAATCCAACTCTATCAACTAATTTTATTGATGAGCATAATTATAGAGTAACCTAAGTATGGCCTAAACATAAGTTCTCGTGCACAGTGCGACGAGTGACCTAAGCTCTTCAAGTTTCAATCCCTAATCATATTCAAATCGTTATTTAACTGAATTCCTTGTGTTTGTGGCAATAGACACTTACCTGACACACACTTGTTCATTTTTCTTAATTTATCTCAAAGTTGTGCTCGATATTAAGAGAAATATAACATTTATTTCCCCAATAACCTAACTCGGTCTCAAAGGGGTAACTTGTTAGTTTTCACATGTAAGGCTATTTTTTTATATCTTTTATTTTTTTATCTCAAAGTAATTGCATTGTGCAACACTTGAAATTTTTTATATTTATTTTATTTTATTGGTGCTTTTGATGTAGCACTAACAAATGTAGAGATATTTTGATTTTTCTAAGCAAACTTACATGACTCGAACATCATCCGATAATTAAGATGTAGTCTAGTACTACCTAGTACTACCGCAATACGGGTAAGTAATCCTCCTAGAACAATAGGACTAATGGAGGGAAAATTTCCTAATTTCACAAGGAATTTCAATAAATAAAATCCCGAGTTAATTAGAACATCTTCCACCATCAGCCACAAATAATATAATTCAGAAAGTCTCATTATACCTTCACCATCACCACGTCCAAATATCGTATTTCTCATAACCAACTAAAGATAATAAAAAATTGGATTAGTGATATTAGTAGTCTTAGATGAGTGTGGATCAAAAATAGATTTACCATGAATTAACCACCATCTATTTGAATTATTGAACCTAGCAAATATTATTTGTTCCATCACATGACAATTTAAAGCATGTATTAAAATCATCAAGGGTTCATTCATAGTTATTATTGAACAAACGGAAACGCTCGAATATTTTGGCAATTAATGGAGCCTAAGATTTCCAAAACTATTCTAGGATATGTTAGATATCTCATGCACATAAAGCTATTCCATCCTATTCTTCTAAAAAGTCAATCAATATCATCCTTAAAACCTAAAACATTTAAGGTTTCATAGTCCACATATTTGATACACAAGATAGAATGTTTTAACAATGAATCATATCAATGTTTTTTATTATCATTATCAAAGATAATACCAAAGTTATTAGATATACCCTTGAAGTGTGCATTTCGTTCTCCCAAAGATTCAATCTTTTTCTTACCATTGCTTGTGGGATTGTCATCCTTCTTGAGTTAAATCCCTTCTTTAGCCGATTCAACATCACGGAGGAAGTTGAAGCCAAGTCCAAGGAGAGGTGAGAACTCTAGAGAGGGTGGGGAGAGTGTATGGTAAGAGTTGAAGAAAGAAAATGGACGAATTATGGAAGAAGTGGAAGAGGGGTATGGGAGGTGTGGCGGCGGACACGGTCGTGTGTCAAAACACATGACCATGCCCTAGCCAAGGGTGAAATAGGCCTGGGCCTTGGGTTATCAGTGGCATGGCCGTGCGAAACAACACGGCCACCTCGTGATGGCTTCGGGTGAGCTCACACGGCAGTGTGATTCTACACGGCCATATCATGTTGGTGTCGAGTGAGTTCACACAGCCGTGTGAAATCACACGGTCACCCTGTATTGGCTTCAGCCAAAGAGACACAACTGTGTCTTTTAACACGGCCTTGGTAAATATGTCCGCTCTCTAGAGTTCTTTATTTTCCTCAATCCTGCAAATGAAACTAAACATGAATTAGACAAAAACCAGAATGAAAAAGGAAAAACATAATGAAGAAACCCCTAGACTGCCTCCCAAGAAGCGCTCATTTAAGGTCATGAGCTCGACCCCTATTAAGTTCATTATAGGAGACGTGGTTCAAAAAAATAGTCTCTCGTCTCCATCGATTGGCATCCCAAGGAAGTACCTCTTTAATCGCTGCCCATTCACTTTGCAAAGTACAAATTCCTTATTCCATATATCAACTGCTCCATATGTATATACTTTTTGAATTTTGAATAGTCCCGTCCACCATGATTTTAACTTTATGGGGAAAAGTTTCAATCTTGAGTTGAATAATAATACTAAGTCTCCTTCTTTGAATTCCCGTCGTAGGATGTGTTAATCATGTCATTTCTTTGTTCTTCCTTTATAAGACCTGGCATGTTCGTACGCATCTATCTGTAATTTATCAAGTTCATTAAGTTGGAGTTTCCTTTTCTCTCTAGTTGCTTTCAAATCAAAATTGAGGCGTTGAATTGCCTAATAAGCTTTGCATTCCAATTCCACTAGGAGATAGCACGACTTCCCAAAGACTAGCCAAAATAGTCATTCCAATTGGAGTCTTGTAAGCTATGCAATACGCCCATAAAGTATCATCTAGTTTTAGGGATCAATCCTTTCGAGATGTAGACACTGTCTTCTCTAATATCGTTTTGATCTCTCTAATGTAAATTTCAACTTGCCCACTAGTCTACGACTAATACGGTGTTGCAACTTTATAACTAACCTCATATTTCTTGAGTAGGTTTGCAAACTGTCTTTTAATAAAATGAGACCCCCCCCCCCCCCATCGCTAATAACTGCTCTAGGGACACCAAATCGAGGAAAGATTATCTTCTTGAATAGTTTGATTATGGTTCTGGCATCACAAGTAGGAAAGCTATAGCTTCTACCCACTTAGACATGTAATCAACTGCAACAAAAATGAAATTATTTCCGCATGACGAAGGAAAATGTCCCATAAAGTCTATTCCCCAAACATCAAATAATTCAACTTCAAGAATATAATTCAGCGGCATCTCATGTCATTTAGTGATGTTTCCAATCTTATTACATCGATCACAAGAATAGGTGCACCCAAAAGAATTTAGCTTGTAAAATCTTTATAGCTATTTTAACAATCCCAAGGCGCCCTCCATAAGATGATGTATGACAATGAAATAAAATTTCTTTAGTTTCTTACTCAGGAACATATCTTCAATAGATTACATTGCCACATTTCTTGTAAAGGAGTGGTTCATTTCATACATAATACTTGACGTCAAAGAAATTTTTTTATTTTTTTAGGAAGTAAGATTTGGTGGGATAACCTTGCTAGCAAGGTAGTTTGCGATATCTGCATACTACGGTACATTTACACTAGATATGGATAAAAGATGTCCGTCCAGAAAAGAATCGTTGATGGATAAATCATTGTCTGAATCTCTTTGTCCATCTTGTTATATTCTAGATAAGTGATCTACTATCATATTTTCTGCTCTTTTCTTATCTCTGATTTCTAAGTTAAACCACTGTTGAAGCAATATCCATCTAATGAGTCGTGATTTGTTATCTTTCTAACTGAGCAAATACCGTATGGCTGCATGATCTGTATAGACTATTACTTTCGAACCCACTAAGTATGATCTAAATTTATCAAATGCAAAAAACTCCGCCAATAATTCACTTTTTATAGTGGCGTAATTTATTTGGGCATCATCTAAAGACTTGCTAGTGTAGTAGATGGCATATAACTTTTTTTCTTTCCTTTGCCCCTGATACTGCTCCTACTGTGAAATCGCTAGCGTCACATATAATTTTGAACGGAAGTTTCCAATTCAGTGCTTGAATTACATGGGCGGTAATGAAGGCGATTTTGATTTTCTTGAAGGCTTCCAAACAATTTTCATCGAAATAGAATTATGTATCCTTAATTAAAAGATTGGTAAATGGTTTGAAAATTTTAGAGAAGCTCTTTATAAATTTTCAATAAAATCCGACATGTCCCAAGAAGCTCCTTACTCCCTTCACATTGATTAGTGGGGGAGTTTCTCAATTGCTTCTACCTTTACCTAATCAACCTCAATTTCACACTCTGAAATTTTATGTCCCAAAACTATTTCCTCTTTTATAATGAAGTGACACTTTTGCCAATTGAGAACCAAATTCATTTCTTCACATCTTTGAAGGACACTAGAAAAATTTGATAAATATGTGTTAAAATTAGTTTCGTACACTGGGAAGTCATCCATGAATACCTCCATTATATCTTTTATCAAATCTGAAAAGATCATCATCATATAATGTTGGAAAGTGGCAGGGACACTACACAGCCCAAAAGGCATTCGTCGATAGGCAAAGGTTCCATAAGAGCATGTAAAAGTAATTTTCTCATGATCATGGGGGTGTGTTGCAATTTGATAGAACACAGAATACTCATCTAAGTAGTAGAAATAAGAGTATCTGATCAGCCTCTTAAGCATTTGGTCAATAAAGGGAAGGGGAAAATGATCATTTCTAGTTTCTTTATTAAACTGCCAATAATCAATACACATCCGCCATCCGATAACTGTTTTAGTTGGGATCAATTTGTTGCTTTCTTTTTTTATTACTATCATTCCACCTTTTTTTTGGAATTATATGCACTGGACTTACTCACTCACTATCAGAAATAGGATAAATGATCCCTGGATAGCTTCAGTACCTCTTTTCTAACCGCCTCTTTCATATTAGGGTTTAGTCTCCTTTGATGTTCAATTTATGGCCTTCTTCTAATAAAATTCTATACATGCATAAAGAGGGGCTTATTCCTTTAATGTCATCAATGGTGTACCCAATCACTTTTCTATGCAATCTCAGCTCTCTTATTAGTTTCTTGGTCTCAAACTCAGTTAGATTTGCGTTAAGTATCCCAGTAAAGGTCGAATTTGGCATAAGAAATTCATATCTGAGGTTAGATGGTAGAGGTTTAAGTTCTACTTGAGGTGGTAAAATTTCAGGTACAATTGAATTCTGCTAAGTATCTTTATTTGCTCATATTCTAGTGCTAGTTCAAGAACTCTATCCAATCTTTGCACGTGCTTCACCTTTTCTCCACAATTTAGGCTTTCCTCTAGAGGGTCTTCTAGTGTTTGTAGGAGCAAACCACCACTACTATATCTATCTTTGCATATGGCATCTTCACAATCCTTATCTAGAGTTGTTTCAATTAAAGAAGTCATACAACTAGCATCTATGCCAAAGTTCCACTGTACCAAGGAAACAGTTCCACAAAGTCTTCACGATGAAGATGAATGTCTTCCTCTGAAGGGATTGGGGCTCCACCGCTCTCTTGACTTGGTTCCCCTTTTTCAATCAACTCCACTCCCAATCTTTTTACCTCTAGAATTCTCAAGGGAAGAGTCATTAGGTTTTCACCTAACCATGTTCAGTAAAGAACCTCCGGCTGCCGAATCCAATTGATTCTTATAATGGAAAGATATCCCTATGTAAAATATATGGATGATCAGCCCATTCTCAATCCTATGATGTGAACATTGATATAAAAGAGTTAAGAATCTATCCCATACTTGCCATAATGTCTCTTCTTCTTTTTGTTCAAATTGCAAGATTTGATTGCTCAAAAGAGTTGTCTTCCATGGGGGAAAATACTTGTTCAAAAACTTTCACTCTAATTCATCTCAAGTCTTGATACTTCTGGGTTGCAGAGTATCTAACCAAATCTTTGCAGCATCTCTAAGGCTAAAAGGAAAAACTATCAACAAAATTGAATCAGTAGGGACCCCTTCATATTTCAATGTATTGCAATATATGTTAGAACTCCATTAGTTGTAGGTAAGGATTTTTTGCTGACCCTCCAAACTAATATTCTTAAATTTTAGAGATAAAGGCTGGATCGAGAATAAAGTTGGGAGCATGAATTTTTGGTGGCACAATAGGGCCCAATTTTCTTGCTGACTTGGTAGCAACATAATCTTTCAGAGGCCTCTAAACCATCTTTATTTGGGCAATTTATTTGCTAACAAGAAATGCAAAACTTAGAAGCAAGAATCACAATGCAGAAACTTAAGAGCAAAAATCAAAATACAAAAAATAAAAGAAGAAAATGCAAGATATTTGCAAAAAGAAACTGCAGGAATATTTACAAAAAAGGAAAAGGAAACAATATTTAGACTGACTCAAGTGTTCGTCAACTAATGTTAAACACACAATCCCGACAACGGCACCAAAAACTTGTTACGCTCCAGCAAGTGTACGGTTACGTTGTCAATAATAAAAGATATCAAACCCACATGGATTGGATTTAAGCACTAGAGACTTACCATCATTAATTAGCTAAATACTCGAATGTTGTGAATTTATGCACAAAAGTCAAGAGAGAAGCAAAGAGAAGAGAGAGCTAAGAAATAAAGTTGATTGAGGAAACTTGGTTTCTACGAATTCGGTTTCGTTGTGACGCTAATTAATGTACTAAGGATTGCCCATTACCCATCCTCTATCCTTATGCTCATGTAGGAAGTCTAACTCGATAACGACATTACCAGCGACGATCATGTCGGAGTGTTATCTGTATTGGTATCCAATATCACTAAGTAGACGTGGTAACCTAGGAAGTCCGGTTAAAAGGATACCCTTATCACTAAGGCCCCGATCATATATTCAGTAGGTTACGCAAGACACTTACTAACAGAGGATTATAAATAGTTCATTAAGCATAATTCAATACTTCCTTATGGAGATTTGTCCCCCCCTTTCAAGGCAATACTCTAGATATCCGGTTAAAGAGATACCCTTGTCATTAGGGCCCCCGATCATACGATCTAAAGCATCCCCCTTACGAGGCGAACAAATCAATACAATCATTCAATTAAACATGAAATCTAAGCACAAATACTTCACACACATTTAATCAAATAGATACAAGGCATAAACATGTTATATGGATAGAAAATTGGCAAATTCAAAGAGTATACATCAATTACACATCACAACTGCTCCCTTAATCCTAGAACAAATAAATCTACTCCACAACAAGAGGAGATGGATCCAAAGATATAGAAATTATAAGCTTAAAAACTCAATCTAAGAAGAAGAGGGAAAAAAGCTTAGCCAACGACGAGAGGTCTTCGGATCCAATCCTATGCTTCCGGAGATGAAGAATAGAGTAAAAACAACTTCGGATCGTTAATCGGAGTGTGAAGAATCAGCAAATCTGGACCAAAATTGGTCCTCCCAAAGGGAAGACCTTCCTCCCTCTAAAAAGGTGAAGAACTCCCCTTTTATAGAGCAGGTCATGGCCACACCTTGATATGGCTCTGGAAGAAGCACATGGCTATGTGTTTCCACATGGATTGACCTTGATTGAGCTCTAATTGGGAGACATAGCCCTGTGAAACCACAGGGCCTGCCCTTGAATGGGCTCTGGTGAAGGGGCACGGCCATGCCGGGAGGCACGACCGTGGTCTGTTTGCTCACGGGTGAGGAGACACGGCCGTGTTAAGAGGCACGGCAAGGCCTGCTCTTCTTCTTGGGTCGCTCCGAAGCACGCCTTAACTCTTCACTCCAAAAATACATCCTGTCAAAAACAGAACAAGCACGAGCAGATCTCCGACAAATAGAGTAATTATGCTGAAAATATGATAAAGAGGAATGTAATAGCATAGAACATATTCAAAGAAAACAAGTGAATGTGCATCAAAATATACATACAAGTGTATGTAATCGACGCACATCATAAGTCCAACAATAAAAAGGTAGCCCGTGCATAAAACTCCCATCAATGATCGGATTATATTGGGTCAATTGTACATACTCCATCTTGCATTGTTAGAAGAGGTTGTTTCTGGGACTCGAACCCTTGATCTCAAGGTCATATAGTAGCAACTTTATCGTTACGCTATCCCCTTTTGTAAGTCCCACAATAAAGAAAGATATTCTCAATATTAAACTGATGAAGAAGACACTAAAATATAGTTCTTAATGAGAGGAATAGTAGAACGAAAGTGATCTTAGATATTATTCCACTTCATAGATTTCAGTATTCATGATGTCTTGATCATGAGTACTCATTTGCAATCTAATATGGATTGTTAGGAAGAGGGTATTGATACCCAAGTAGCATGAGGATATGCTTTCATCTCCTCAACAATAACCTGTCTCTACCTTGGATGTGAAAGTGCCTTTAAAACAATGTCAAGGATAGAGTGCAAAGCCAAAGAAGAAACAAAGCAATGATAACTAAGATTGCAACTTAAGATATAAAAAGAGAAATGGGATGAAAAATGGCATAAGAACAAGTATCTTTTTACAAGAGATAGGAAGAACCAAGGTCCTCAAAGGTGATAGCTATCTTGTTGGCAGACAGAGAAGGTAATCAAATAGGGCATAGGGATTGATAATACCCATCATAGACTCAGAAGTAGATGAGGAATTTATAAAAGGAGGAATAATCTTAAAGAAGCTGAATCAAAGAAAATCCACATTTTAACTCAGCAGAATAACAATAAATTCCACTTCTACACCATAGAGTGGTTAAGGAAGATATACTTAGGATATACTTAATTGCTAAAGGGGATAGTTTATCTCTGTAGGGAGATTAAAAAAATGGATAAACCAAGTATAATAGATATACTTAATTGCTCAAGGGGATAGTTTAGCTCTGTAAGGTAGATAAAAAAAAATGACAAAACAAGTATATATTCAGATACCTCAAGGTTAGACACAATAGATAATCATGTGGAAACAGGATACTGAAGAGAATTTGACCATAAAGGAAAGAAGAGACATGAATTTATATGTTAGCATGTAGAAAGGCTGATACCATCTTGAAACCTAAACTGAACTCCTATGGGAATAAGAAGTGTACAAGAAATCTCAATCAAGTGGCAATCATTTCTTTTATCTACACTATTATGGTAGGACTGTATGAGGACAAGATAACATATGAAAACTAGGGTGTACAAGGACAAGGTAACAGATGAAAACTACCCTGGCTAGTGGTAAAAGATTTAAAAGAGTGACAAGAATATACCAATGTGGGGTTTGTACTTTACGCATATTGAAAACAAAGTAAAATAGTCTTCAGAAAATTAGAAAAAACAAACCATTTTAGAATAGTCATCAATATAAGTAACTAAATATTTGAAAATATGTTCAAAACATCCCTCACTAAGACACTAAATATTACAATCATGGTTTGAATCTCATACCATGAAACGTATCATTCCGGTAAATCACTTAAACTCGATATCACTCAGTACTAAGTTTCAAAATCTTGAACCATGTCGTAGTTTTGGTCTTTGACCTGAAAGATACTATTCCATTATCGTATTGACATTGTATGGTGTCGAGGACAGGTTGGAGGTTGAAAGAAGAAGGAGATGAAGCAAAGGAATGAGACATTGTGTAATGAGTGATATTGAGTTTCAATAATTTAACAGAATGATAAATTTCAACTATTTTGCCTGACATGGTACAAGATTTAAAATGATGCTTGACACAGACTCTTATGCATCATCTCCTTCCTTCTTCAACTCCAATCCATTACCAACACTATGCAATAAAATATTGGCACAATATTGAAATAATATTGTTCTAGTCAAAGATCAAAAATTCAACACGACTCAAGATTTTGAACCTTGATTAATGACTATTGGCGACAATAATTTCCGTATTCCATACACATACAGTTTCCTATGATCCTTGGAGATAAGATATAGATGATTATAGGCTGCAACTTTATACGAGCCATGAATGGAGGGGTAAAGATAGAAGGTAATGTTGTCACATTTTACAAAAACCTGACTATCATTAATACTCTCCCTTCAGCAACTACGGCAGCAACTATCGAAGAACTTAATCTTGAAGAGGATGAATATTTACAAATCAAAGAGATAGTATCTTATTCTATTGGAAAATCTTCTCAACAATTTTCAGAACAATTTGGTCCTCTACTAAAAGAACTAAAGGAGCAGGGTTCAGCACTGGTCGAAAAACAGGATTCTATGCCACCTGGATATTAAAAATCCGGATTTTATTATAGAAGATAGGCCTTTGAAACACCTAACTCCAAATCAAAAGGAGGCATTTACTCGGCATGTTCAAGCTTTATTAAAATTGGGAGTTATCAGCCCAGCAAAAGCCGGCATAGAACAACTGCCATCATCGTCAGCTCTGATACCAAAGTGCAAAGTGCAAAACTAGGGTGCACAAAACAAGGAAAGAGTATTGTAAGCTTGTTATAAGAAGAGTCTGCACTTTCTAGTAAGTTCTTATCTCTTTTATTCCAAGCCTGCTGTTTCAATCCGCAGCTTTCTTCTCTTTCCTTGTTTTGTGCACCCTAGTTTTGCACTTTGCACTTTGAACTAAACTAAATATTACAATGAAATAAATAAAATGATACAAAAGTTCATTTATAGAAATTATTGGAAAACATAAATCGAAAATGTTTTCTTAATTGAAGGACACTCTCAGACTTTTAATATCGAAAAAACTAGGCATCAAGTTTTGAAGATTAGGAAGAGTCAAATGTTCTTGGTGACTGGGCATCTGTAGAAGAAGATCAAAGGGTTCAACCACAAAAGCAAAAAGAGTTAGTGCAATAGTTAATATACTAATGTTCAACACCAATCACCTCTCTGTCTACAAGTCTTAAATGACAATAAGATTAAATGTTATGGAGAATTTTAAAGATCTATTAATCTTATTACTACAACAACAACAATCAATCAATCAATCTTTATCCCACTAGGTGGGGTCGGTTATTAATCTTACTACTAACAGATAAAAAAAACATAATGGAATTAGACACAAAGAATAGAGAGAATTGATAATGGAATAATAGAAGCTTGTCCAATGCCATCTAGCAAAAAGAAAGAGGTATCAATGGCCGACTGTTCTACATGTGAGGCGTGTACAAGATGGCTTGGTGAATATTGATGAAGGGAGTAGTATATATTCTGAATATGCCCAAATTTAAATTATGGTTGCATTTGAGCCTATTTTGACCAGTAGAACAACCTCAAAGACCTTAGACTGCTGTGTTTTTTTACTCAAATTTTCCATAATTTGGAGCAATCATGTAGCTTCACAAAACAAGACAAACAAGGAAATTATATAATAAAAACATGTAAATTCGGATCTATAATTCTAAAGCCAATACTAAGAAATCAAAAAATAGCGTCTGTATGATCCAATCAAATTTAATAGATATCTAATTAGTAACTTGCAGGAAGTCTAATCCATCCCAAACTCATATAGTAAAGAAGTCCACATGGAAGATATTGATGTAGGATTTTTTTTTTCTAATTAGAGGAAAAAAATCAAAGAAACTACTCGGCAATAAGTGAGAGAAGGAAAATACCTATTACGACTCTTGCGCACAGCAGAAACAACTCTTGTCCAAAGCAAAATCTAAAATACAATGTCCTCAACAAATTTCTACCAGTTAGGGTTGTGCTGAAGGAGCAATTAATCTCTTACGAAATATTGAAGAATTAATTAATCTCCAGCAAAAATTTATCTTGTGAAGAAGCAGGGATGATTACGAGCCAGAATTGAGACAAACAATATGGAAATCTCCCTTATCTTATTGAATGTGATAGTGGTGTTCTTCCTCGCAACCATCTTGGTCCCTTCTTGTCCGTTCAGCTAAATTGGGAAACAGGAGACAGGACACAAAGATACAGGACACTAGATCAAACTGGGAATGAAAATTCAGTATGCTAATAAGCACCATCAAGCAATGCAACTTGCTGATGAGGCACGAAGAGCAAAGTAGTTTTCATTCAGACTAGAAGAGGAGGCATTGCAAACCATGTGCATGCTGGAGGAACATCAATGGCTTGCGAAAAGATCAATGTAGGAGGTGCTAGAAGATCAACATTGGGATAGATAGCATGATGTTTCTGATACCATCTTATGTTATGGGCATCTTATTAAATTCCAATCACCAATGTTTGTCCCTCTACCTATGTTAATTAATCATTAATATAAAATAATACTCGAAACCTTGTAACACAGTATTACAAATAGGTTCCTTAGAAAGGAATTAGTAGGAAACCCCAATAGGTAAGGCATGTTTTTACTTGACATACTTTTACTACTTTTTTGAGTTAAAGACCTTTTAATTTGATTCACTAGTAAATTGCTATACTCTGGGTGTTGAAGGGAAACAAGCCAAGTGGGAGGAGGGAGATCATAGGAGCAAAGACCAATCTAAGACTACATCTGATATGGTCTGACAAGAAGATGGTACTGTTTTGGGAAAATACCAAAACCAATATCAAATTCATAGTTATGTTAAGCAAGAAGATGTTATTGTCTTGTGCTCCTAAGGATTTAAACTAGCATTCCTTGGTAGTTATAAGAAGCAAAAAATGATGTGGTATTTGATAAGAGCAGGTTATTTCACAATAGACAGAAGGGTCAAATTGTGTTGGTCAACATGGACAGAATTTATTATTCAGCCCAATGACGCACGCAAGAAGGCACAAGAAATCTTAACCCTCCATCACAACAATGAGAAGCTCCACCTTCCTCCTCCAAAACACCCTAAGCTCCACCTTCTTCCTCAATGATGCCCTGAACTCCATCTTCCTCCTCTCCGATGTCCTAAGCCATCGACACACTCCTCTACACTAACCCTTCCTCCATGCCAAAACCCTAGCTATCTCCTCTAACACATCTCGCATGACCTCTCTTCATTCCAGGTAAGCTTTATCCAACACCCTATTTTGTTTGCTCTCCTACACTTCTTCATCTTCCTCCAACACCAGCATTCTTTGTCCTCCTTTAACACACTTCCAACACCAATATGGCACTATCTCGAGCCAGTCGAGGACCAAAACCCCAGATTGGCTCGATATTTCAATCCTTGATTTGTACTTAGAAGGCATAGCACAAGTGAGTTCCATATATTTCAAGACTTGTCAAGATGTGGACTATTTCTATAACCAAATAAGGCAGCAAGTTATAAATGAAAGTAATGATACATAAGAAAAGAGGTTTGATACTCACCTTTACTGCCAGTTGACAAATTCACACTTATACTATCCCCAGCTGACTTTGGTATCATCACAACTGGAATAGATATATTAGGTGGAGTATCATTTTGAGTACACACCATTACCGGAGTATCTATGTTAAAGATTTCACACCACATATTAGTTACTCAGTTTAATTTGACATGAAAAATTAAGGAAAAGTAAATTAACAGTTACCTTCATCATCATTTATCACCAATAGAGCAGCTGCACCACAGGACTCTGCGATTTTTGCCTTATCTTCATAGTTGCAATTCCCACGTTTTGCAATGACAATTGAGTTACTTACCTGCAAACGACAAGCAAAGTAAAAATAAAAACTATTTTTATGTCTATGTAGAAGCATTGTGAACAACTTTATAATGA
This sequence comes from Zingiber officinale, assembly GCF_018446385.1. Classification (NCBI taxonomy): domain Eukaryota; kingdom Viridiplantae; phylum Streptophyta; class Magnoliopsida; order Zingiberales; family Zingiberaceae; genus Zingiber; species Zingiber officinale. Next base: position 57,149,241 of record NC_055986.1, read on the forward strand.
TGAAGGACCTCTGTTCATTTCTTTGAATCTCACTACTTCAATTCCTCCTCCCTACAGATAGAAAACTTAAGCTCCCCTTAATTTCTCTACCAACGCACAATATTAATTATATTGACTGTAGAGGGAATATCGTAAAGAGGCCATATTCACAGAACTGCAGAATTAATGTATTTTTTATAGTATAGAATTATAGATAGACCCCTCTTACTTAGCTTGTCTCTCTTAATTCTTTTTGTTTAATTTCTTTTTGCCATCTTTCTCTAATCTCCGCCCTCTTTATTTACTCTTAGTTTCTCACTCTTCCTCCCTATATTTCTGGTCACTAGTTTCAGGTTTATATATATTAGGACCTCGCAGTGAGAAATCTCCATAAGCATCTGTGTCTGTGTGTGTGTATATATTAAAACAGTAGGCCAGCAGGCATGAAGGAATTCGACCTTTGAAGACAATTTAGTGCAAGAGTCAAATGGATTTGCAAGAGCAGCTGGCAGTTTTATTGCTTTGGAAAGACTGATTGGCAAAGATGCACCGAATCTAGCACTTTGTCCTTCTAAAAATGACTTTTCATTACCATTAATCCAATTCTTTATCAAAACCTGAAAAAACAAAACAAATTTGCTTATTTACAATCAACTCATTTTTTATATGTTGCATAAAATGAGTACTGTTAATAAACTTGCATGATATGCTAACAAGGAAGGGCATAACAACCAACTCATATTAATCAATGAAAAACATTTGTATGATGTAACATTCAGCAGCTAACTTGAAAGATTACATGCCTAGAGACTCAACAACATTGCTTATTCTATTCAAAGACTGAAAGCATATGCATAGATGTTTTGAGACAGAGTTTAGAATTTAATTAATCAAGACCAGGAAATTAAGAATGGAAACTTTATAATTGCACACCCTTTTCATCAAATTATGTCACTGGATGCATGATAGCATGAATTAAAACTTGAGCTATCTATACATTAAAATCTATTTTCCAATTACCGTAGTGTCATATGTCAATATGATTACTAACTATTGGATACGTAAAGTTTTTAGTAATTCTAATAAATTTAATAATTTACAATTCCATTTACTTATAAAATTCCATTATTTTTTTTTTCAATTCCCATATTTATCCTTGTTGATCTCTCTTTTATCTTTTTTATTAAAATAGTTGGATAAATTTTTATTATTGTGACTGAATTAGAATCATTATTACATTGTTTAATTGCATTCTTAAAATTTGTTCCAAACAAATTAATGATTTTCATTATAAAAATTTGCATTATCAATAGATAAAATTCAATTTTCTATTTGATCAAATATCTCTAGGGCTTCATCATAATCAATATACTCTCCATGTTCATATTTTAATCATTTTACATGTAAAGATCTAATATTGTAAAAGATTCCTTAGAAATAATCCTATTAATTTCATCTCATTAGAGCCCAAAGAATATAAGTGGGGAACTAGAAATTTATAAATCAAAGAAAATATTTTAACCATGCTATACATAGCCTAATCTCAAATCATGGAAAGAAATGTCATTCTATGCCGCCCGACACAGACAGTTTTTACCGTTCCGCCGGGCAGGCGAAACCAACACCAGAGGCATCCTATCTCGACGTGTCGCAGGTGGCGCCAGAGAAATCACAAGACGCCTCCGATGGCGCCGGAAGCATCAAAACGCCTTGGGCGGCGCCGGAAGCATAGGGAAGCCTCCAGCGGCATCGAAGGCGTCGTGGGACACCTCTTGCAGCGCTGAAGGAATCACGAGATGCCTCCCGTGATACCTCTGGCATCGCCAGAAGCCTCCGACAACGCTTCCGGTGTTGCTGGACGCCTCTAGCAACGCTTCCCTCGCTGCCGAATGCATCCCCTATCCACCCCGGACGGACAGCAGTGCATTTAGGGCAGGCAGCGGCATTTTTTTTTCTAAAATTAATTTTCTATTTAATTAATTTAAACAATTCCTAAGGTACGCGTGATATTTCGAACAAGCTTTTATAAACCCTAATTAAATTATTCTAATAAAAAATATATTTAAAATTAAAATAAATTTAATAAATTTTATTAATTACTATTTTGAAATTTTAATAATTCTAATTAATATTCTAATATTTTTTATTATTTTAAATTTTATTTAAAATCTTTAAAAATTCTAAAAAAAATTTTAAAAAATCTAATTTTTTTAAAAAATCTAATTTTTTTAAAAATATTCTAATAAATTAAATTTATATTCTAATAATTTTTTATTATTTTATATTTTTATTATTTAATTAATAATTAATTAAATGAATAAATAATTAATTTATATAATTATTATATATCTTTGTATTAATTTATAGACTTATTATTATAGATAGATCAATTTTAATTTGAGTTATTAATAAATTAATTTTATTTAAAAAATATTTAATTATTTTTCTAACAATATTAAATTATTCAATAATTGAGAACTTATACAAATTCAATATACAACTTATTTTTATATACACCATAAACATATTTATCTTATAATTACTATATATAAATAAAAAAATAACGAATCATATCGATACGACACGATATGATACCGAAACCTCGGCATGGATCGAAATTTTAAACCTTGTCTCAAATTACTCGTCTTATATTTTCCTAGCCTAGTTACCTCAACCTTAGGTTGGCTAGTTATTTTGCAGTAAAAAAATAGATGGATGGTAATCTCATATAGAATATAAGGGCAGCGCACAAAGTTCCCAACAATGTTGGTTCCGAGAAGGGTCGGATGGGTCTATTTGTTGGTGTAGGGAGCACTACATCGAGCATATGTTTCGATGTATAGTGTGTTTAAAGTTAGGTTATTTGTGGATATGATGTGTGTAAGTGTGGGGATGTAGGATACTTGATAAGGAAAGAAGTCTTAGTAGATTAAGTGACCAGATACAAGTAGTATAAAAACCCTAGTGGATAGGTGACTAGACACTAGGCGGTTGAAGACTTGGTAGGTACCAAGCAATGAAAGTCCTAGTGGATCAGGTGATCCAAAGTCCTAATGGGTTAGGTGACCAGACATCAGAAGAAGTGAAAGTCCTATTGGATCTGCAAGAGCTCTTGACAAGGTAAGTGCTAGGCAGATAAGCTGAGAGACTTTCTAACATAGAAGGTGGTGAGGAATGCCTACTCTTTCTGGGATCGAAGGTAGTCTAACAACTAGAGGCAAAGCTGACTAAGATATTGTCCTGTGTTTCAAATTCAAGGTGGGTAACAGTTGTTATCCAAAGCTTAGAAAATGTTTTGTGGACTAACTTTGTCGTGCATGAAGCAACTTGGTGTTCTAAGCAATCGAAAGAGGTTCAAGCTACCTGATGTAGATAAGTTCGACCAAACCAGGTCGTGGACTTTCAAGTGAACGGAACAAGGTCCGAGCGGCTTTAGTGTCTGAACCACCGAAGTGTTTCCAAGCAATCCAAAGTCTAGATGCAGCAATCCAAAGGAGACGGTCAAGGGATAAAAGTTGACCTTGCTCCAAGAGCCCAAAAGGAGTCTAGATGACTAAAATACACTGCATTACCAGATCTAAAGTCGAAGTGGATCAGATCAATAGCCAAGTAAGTAGGGTTCCGATGATCGAAAAGACTTTTATTGATCGTACATGTGCCACATCAGCGGTCAACAGACCTCTATAAAAGAAATGTCGAGGCTCTTGTTTGCAACACAAAAATTGAGTTTCATATTCGAGATCCTGATCTCTTGTTACGCTGCCCACAAGTGCTTCCCAAGTTCAATCGGCAACTCCATTCGTCAAATTTCTATTCTATTATTTTTGTTGCCTTACATTGTTTGTCTATTACTTTAATCTATTAGCTTATTATCTTGTAAGAGATTTCTCCGCCTCTAGAAGTTTTCTGGAAATGAGATCTTTTAGAGGAAATTCAAGAGTAATCCATCTGATGGATTATACACTGTGGACATAAGAACATTAGAGGGAAGTTAAACCATGTTAAACGCATGTGTTTGTGTGGTACTTTTATTATATTAACTGTTTAATATTATTTAATCAAATTTTCTATTTCAAAATATTTAATCAAAATTTACTTAGTTATTATTCCAATGCAAATTTACTTGGTTATTATTCTACTACAAATTTACTTAGTTATTTTTTACTGCAAACTACTCTGATTGGTTATTTGTTATTTACTATCATCTAAAAAATTATTAAACACGCTACTCATCCCCCCTCTAGCATGAGTAATTTCTTTCACTATTGTACGTAGTCTTACCCTGCATTGTAAGAGGTTATTTCTATAATTTGAATCTATGAAATAAGCTCATAGAAATTGTTATCTTTTTATAGACCACGGTTTTTTTTTACTGCCCAAAGCTTAAATAAAATAAAGAAAAAAGATGGCCTTCTAAACTTTAAGACCAGCTCCATCGTAAAGAAAAAGACGGTTAGCCATCAAGGGAGATGAACTTCTTGGATTAAGGAATAAAATTATGAAGAGATGGTTGAATGAAGGAGGAGAATGAAATTTATAGAATCGTTTTGATGTATACCAAAGAGGAACATGAAGGGTTTAGTGCTAGGAAATCTTCATTTATATTTTGGCATAAGAAGTGGGATATTAGGCTAATGGGCAAGCCTAAATATATCGGCAAATTACTAAACCACATGGCCAAAGTTGCCGAATACCCAAATCACGTAGGTAAATTTTAAAATTACCAAATCACATACCCAATTCCACTTTTACCCTTCCGTATTGCTTGTGCCTACCCTAATCGATTACTAAAATAGAGAAATCGATTTAGGGCACCACTATGCTTAATGAACAATTTCCAAATTAATTGCTACAGTGTAGCAATTGATTAAAAAAATCTATTCGTGTTCAAAAAAGTATTGCTTTCGATATGGTGCATCACAATGATGTCTGAGGGCATCAAGAAAATTTTACAAGCACATAGGATCTAGTTTCATATCATTCCGATCTCTCTAGGTCCATCAACTACTTTTGGCCAAAATTGCTTGATGGACCTATGCCATTCAAAAAATTAAAAATTTGATATCTTCGAAAATATACGAGTCCATTGAACATATTTGTGGTGTCAGTGAGTATCATCGTCGTGGCAATTATAACAAGCTTCTGACATCATTTCTCATGCCCATTTCGTGTTCAAAACATTGTTGCTTTCAATATGATGTATCATAATGATGTTTGAGGGCATAAATATAATCAAGAGAACTAGATGAGCATATAGAAATTAGTTTCATCTCATTCTGAGCTCTCTAAATCTATCAACCACTTTTGATCAAAACCAACTGATGGAATAAATTGCTTGGAAATGAGTACAAAAAGAGTTGATTGGTGAATAAATTGCATATAATGTCAATTTCTACAAAAAAGCAAATATGGCATATTGTTGTTGTAGTCTTATTACACAAGTAACTAATCGCTCATTATAACATTAGTCTTTCAATGCCCAGCTAACAACATCTAGAAAGAATATTAAGAAAAAAATGCATGAAAATGAAAATGTGGCTGCTATTATCGGCATTAAACTAACATAGTGAGAACCAATATCGATTAAGTTAATATGGACTCGTAAATAATCATTACAAGGAACTCCTATTGAAAGAGCATGAGAAAAAGGATGAAGTAAAAAAGGCATGGAAGAAAAAGATTGGATAGTGTGAAAAGAGGAAACCTGCAAAAGAAGTGTTGGGCTTTTAAACAAGCTTATCTTTTGTCAATATCTTTCCCTAATGTAAGGTTACAAAGGACAAGCGGTTATTCTCCTCTTAAAGAAAAGTTTGGAACTGTCATTCTAGAATTTGCCAAGTGTTTTGGCTCCTCCATCATGGAATTGACCAAATGGACTATTTTCACAATGAAATGATTGTAGAGGCAATGCAATACATTGGCAGAAAAAAAACTCAATTTTGACATTGAAAAAATTCAATGGAATAACAACTCAGATGTTTTACCAAATCGTTGCACTGAAATTCCAGAGATACGATGAACATACAATAAAAGGAAAGGAAATTTACATCTTGGGAAGTGGCATTGCATCCACGCGAAATCGGGGCGGCCTCCGCGTTCTGGGAGGCGTCGCCAGCGGCAGAAACTCCGATATGCGAGACGGGCGAGAAGGACATGAAGATGAGGGTGACGACATGGAGGAAAAGAGAGGGAGGAATGGCCATGGGCGAAGGAAAATCTGTGTCCTCTGCGATCGGTTAGCAGGATCGCCTCCTTCCTTTTGCCCTCCAACAAAGAAAACTAAACCCCAAAAAAGGAGTCGCACAAAAGCGGTTGGGCCTTTGAATTGTTTGTTTGGCCATCCTACACTCGCGTAATGCTCCCAGCAAAGCAAAAGTTGAATCCGTCCGCCTGCTCGGCACGGCCACAGCCATGACAGGAGAAGTTGCTATTTTTGAAGAGAAAAAAAATGTCTTTAAACACGTGTTATTATCGGAAGTGAATTTATTATAATTCATTAGTTTCGGAAAAAGGTTTCGGATGCATAATTATTTATAAAGAGATAAATTAAAAAATTAAGTAGGTCATTGTATAAAAAGATATCTTTTTATTGATCTCATCAGGAATTTATTATGTGATGATCAATTTAATTATACCCTGAGGCCATATAATCTATTAGTTATAGTATAAGTTGATTATATTTATCTCAATCAGGCATCCTTTACGTGTCGTCTCTAAATTATATAAAAACAATTTAAATTATGTAAATTTTTAACCGACCAAGTAAATAATTCATTAGTGAAATAACTAAGCTTCGCATGGACAATTAAATAAAGCATATATATGGCGTTCAAAGATAGAACGGCATTTTCCCAAAGGTACCTAATTTTTTAAATTTCATACTACTTACCAAATGATACACTTCTGGATACTTGGTGTTTTATAATAATAATAATAATAATAATAATAATAATAATGATAATGTACTTAATTTTAATATTATTCATCCTGCTAATACTTGTAATACTAACGCGTCTCTCTTCTCTCAGCCTGTCGAAAGCAAAAAATCAAAACATAAAAATCCTATTCGCAGCTCATCTTCTTCCCCACTCTCACTCAAAAACGCCGAAACTCAAATCATCTCTCATCAACTTTGCCCCTCTCATCCTATAGCCCGTTGTTGGCTCATCTCCTTCCTCTCCTTCTATATCTCCTTCTGCACTTCACTTCATCTTCGAGATAGTCAATCTAATCTTGTAAACTCAACTTCTAAACTCAACTCCTGTTGTAGAATGACATATGAATGTGATTCAAACTCTCAATCATCTCCAAAGAGATGTTTAGGGTTTCTGCTTAACCAAGCATTATAATTTGAAAAAAATTGATTTTTAATATCCATGAGCAGTTCTTCTCCTTTAACATGTTGTCTAAGATTCCTTCCATTTGTAATGGTTTGTATTATTGCCAATAAGGACATTATTTCTTGTTCTTTATTCGAAGTTCCTAAATCCTAAATTCATCAATGAGTTTTATATTGGATTCTATAAGTGAAAACAAACTAAAACACAGTAGAAATTGATCCTTCCAGAGATCCATGTGAATATAAAATTATTCTTATGACTACTTTAGCGAATAGGATTATTGTCTTTAATACGTGAACAATCATTGAAAGTCTTCTAGTCCGGCCGATCTGAACATGATCAAAATATCCACGACTCTACGATATCTACACAAGTACTTCCCTTATTTTGTCTCATGAACTCAGGAATTGGAGAGTCTCACCCACCTTTACCTTCTTGCTAGAGATGACTATTTAAGGTGGCAAAAAGAAAAGACTAACTTTTCTCCTTTTTTTTATCCTCTTTAAAGAGAAAACTATTTAAGATGACAAAAAGAAATGGCTAACTCTTCATCTTCTTTGCCTTTAAAAAAAGAGATGGTTATTTAAGATGGCAAAAAGAAACAGCTAACTTTTCACCTTCTCCGTACTCTTTAAAAAATACTAACTACCTTCTTTGCCCTCTTTAAAGAGATGACTATTAATGTTTCTTTTAGCAGACTCTATAGTTAGGTTGGGCTTTAAAAGAAAAAGGAAGCACATTGAATTAACTCATTAAATCAATAAGCTTCAGGTGTAAAACCAATTTCAAACTTAAGGCTCAGATCAATCTCCAAATCAATATGTTTTTTATGTGTGACTCAATAGGTTCTCGTAATGTTGGTAGTGTTTCTAAAACTATTTTAGATACACAAGTAATGAGTGGTATCTAACAATGTATTATTGTTACCCCAATAACGAGAATGTCGAGATCCGATCTAACTTATCTATGACAATTACCTTATATAGCTTAGTCCTTTGTGTTGGTGCGGGAAGCATCCGACGATCGAATCTTAGTTTTGATAATGGCAAAAGGGATTCAAAGTTAAGGTTAATTGTTATCTAATGTGCTTAAATGAGATTTTTAGGAAAATTCTAACCGCGGTTAAGCAGGTGGAAATGTAACACCCCACCCTCCTCACTACTAGTCTGTGAGGGCGGAGCGCTACTGGACTACTAACTTATCTTAACTAACCTTGTTCACATGTTGATAGTAATTCCTAAAACTCTCGGAGAACTCAAAATATACAATTAACTAGCAGCGGAAGACTAAAATGACTCATCTAAACACATAAAATCATTCTATGAATAATATCATCAACATGAATGAACAATTCCAATAGTCTAAATACAACATAATCTTAATAAATTCTTATGCTAAATCCCAAGGCTTCTATAGTACAGGCATCACACATCCATCCGCACCTCCTTGTCGCCTTCCTTTGCTATAACTTTTCTTTTCCTTTATCTGCAGTAAGAGGAAATGCAACTATAAGCAAAATTACTTAGTAAGCGCTATCTAACTCACAAAACACGAATATGCATGTTGCTGGGAGAAATCTAAAACTATGCTCAGAAAGAAATACTACTCATGCTCATCTAATAGCAAAAGAAACATAACATACTGAAATACTAAACATGTAACCAAATCTAAACAACATGTCAGCATATAGGAAAACTAAACTTGTTGAATTTTAAACCTATGTGAAGCTTGTTTCTTTTGTTTAAAAAAAACTTATACTTATACTTTAATACTTCAAAATAATAATCAACTTCTCTTGGGCCCAGACATAGTACCATCTTATGCGCGTTCCCTAGTAGGTTGGGGTAGCGAGCCACCAATCCTAAAAGAGTAGACCTCGGTCTACCAGGGCCAAGACCTCGGAATTGGACACCTGGATTTGTTTAACGACAACCTCGGAAGTCGGGTACTAGCCTCTTAAATAAAGTAAAATACTTGTTATCTTTATTACTTCTAATATATAATGTCTCGGCATTTTCTTTAAGCACATTGTGTGCCAAAATCCCTAAAATCTTGACTTTGGGATCTACTTAAGGCCTTGGCCTTTTTCTTTCTTTTCTTTATCTTGCTTATACTTGTTAATACCTCTATTAAAAAGGTGTCTCATACAAAACTGTACTAAAATGCTTATTAACTCTGTACTGAAATGCTTAACAGAATTGCATGGAAATACTTAATAGAACTATACTGAAATGCTTATTGAAACTGTACTAAAACTAAATCTGCATACAAGTGTAATCAAATCTGCCTACAAACTTAATCAAAATTCTGCACTATAAGCTTAATCAAAATTCTGCACTATAAGCTTAATCAAATCTGCCTACAAACTTAATCAAAATTCTGCACTATAAGCTTAATCAAATCTGCCTACAAACTTAATCAAAATTCTGCACTATAAGTTTAATCAAAATTCTGCACTATAAGCTTAATCAAATCTGCCTACAAACTTAATCAAAATTCTGCACTATAAACCTAATCAAAATTCTGCACTATAAGCTTAATCAAAATTTTGCACTATAATCTTACATAAAAATCTGCACTATAAGTTCCACCAAAAATCTGAAAGTAAAGTTTCCATCCTTAATTTACGTCATCAACATTTGATCATCATCTTTTCTGAATCTAATATTCCCTTAAATTTATGCATTCTCTTCCCATAAATTAATCAATATGATATCTGTCTCATGCTCACTGCATAACAAAACAATTTACTCCTTTCCAAATCTAAATGAACTAAATTTAGTTTCATGGTAGCAGCACCAATCAAACAATAAGGAATAAACTAAACCACATATTCAAATTAATTAAAACCTCTTCTCATCTTCTTTATGAAACTCACGGCAGGAACTCTTCAAAATCATTAATCTTTGCGGCATGCGTCGGAAATCAAGAACACATGAATCCGAAACTACTCTACTGCAGGTGAGGAAGCACTTACCTTGCTTCTTGGACTCACAACCGAACAAGAAGGGCATCTAGGACCTTGGCCGACCGCCGGAGACGATGCCCTAACTCCCTTTTGTTTTCTGCCCGAGCTCCGCCGTCGCACGCAGAAGAGAAGGAGAGAATGGTTTAGGTCACGGGAATAAAACCCTCTCCTAACTTATCCCTTTTATAACCTAGTATTTCTGTTAACTCCTTAAATAAATTTTTCTTTTTTTCTAAATAGAACCGCCGCTTGGATTCTTTGTCAGCCAAATCTTTGACCGGGTCAGAGGTCGTAGGTTCGATCCCTCCGCCGAACCCTTTTTCTCCTATTTATTAACTACTGCTTAAATAAATTTGTTCCTTCTTTTAATCAGCAATGCTCGCTGGAACACTTGGTCAGCTGCGCTTTGCTAAATCTTGAGGTCGCGGGTTCGATTCCTCAGCCGTCCCTTTATTTCCATTTATTTTCCATTTCTTATTAACTATTACTTAAATAAATTTCATTACCCTTTTTAATCAGCAACGTTCGCTGGGACACTTGGTCAGCTACGCTTTGCTAAATCTTGAGGTCGCGGGTTCGATTCCTCAGCCGCCCCTTTTATTCCTATTTATTTTCTGTTTCCTATTAACTATTACTTAAATATATTTTATTCCCCTTTTTAATTGTCAATGATCGCTGGGACACTTGGTCAACCGCGTTTTGCTTAAGGCTTGGCTCGTGGGTTCAAATCTCGGCTGCAACCCTTTTCTTCCTATTATTTCTTGTTATTAACTTCTACTACTTAAATACATTTCATGCTTCTTTTAATTAGCAACGCCTACTTGGGCTCTTGGTCAGTCGGATTCGCTTAAGAGTTGGCTCGGTCGGAGTTTTCCGGTTCGAATCTCGGCTTGGACATTATTTTTGTCGAAACTTCTTTCGTTTAGTAAAAATACCAAACGACCTCCAAAAATTGCGTAAAAATACTCTAAAAATTTCTAAAAATCTCTAGAATTTTTATAAAGTATTTCTAAATATTTTTACGTACTATTAGGACTCGTAATGAGGAATTTTGGGTCGTTACAGGAAACCCCTAGGGGATGGTAACCCTAGGTCATAGGGGGTGGTAACCCTATGTGGAAAGCCTTAGCGGGTCGAGGTCTTCGGGCAAAAGTCCTAGAGTCGAGAACTCTAGGTGAAAATCTCGGTGGCGCAGATCTGGTGGAAAGACTGGGCGGGTCGTGGAGCGGACGTCCAGCAGAAAGTCCTGAAGACTCGGGCGCTAAGCAAAAGTCCAGTCGATCTGGAGGATCGAACTGCCAACAGGTATACTCTCCTGAGTGGAGTAGGTGAGGACGCGCTCCCCGGAAAAGAAAACAGTAGGCGTCGGTTCGACCTAGGGTTTCCGGTCGGAAATCCGAAGTCAAAATCGGACAGTCCGTGACTATCAAACTTTCACATTATTATGTTTATTGTGTGTGCTAACTTTGTTTTGCAAGATATGTAGTTGGTTTGTGGACTAACATGTTTTGTAGGGACAAAGGAGCAAGATTAGCCTCGGATGAACAGTACCCGAGGCACCCTCATGGAGCTTGAGGCGCCTCAGGTGCAAGGCAGATGCAGCACAAGCAGCAGGGCTGGAGGCACCTCAGATAGATCTGGAGGCGCCTCAGACAGGCTTGGGCACCAAGCAAGGTGGCCGGCTACCTCATCAAGAGAAAAGGAAATATATTTTTTAGTCTTTACTAAAAGACTAAGCTGCCATATCTGTTGTCATACATCTGATTCTCTTCCCTTCCACATGTCGATCAAAAGCTTTCGCCGGAAGGGCCTTAGTGAAAGAGAGCTTGTAAATTTTTAGAACTTTCCTTTTTTAACTCCTACTTTAGGAAAGAGAGCTTGTAAATTTTATAAGAGGATTTCTTCTTGTAAAATTTTAAAAAATATATTTCCTTTTCTCTTGATGAGGTGGCCGGCCACCTTGCTTGGTGCCCAAGCAAGGGGCCAGCCATAATTAAAATAAAAAAATCATCAAAAAAAGTAATGTTGGTGATTGATTCAATCAAGAGGAAAGAAAAGGAAAAATAAAAAGGGAAAAGGAAAAACTCTTGAATGATTTTATTTTTTGTAAAAAGTTTTTCCTTATTTGCCTTGGGCAAGTAATATAAAAGAAGGGGTGAGGGGGCTTCATGAGACACAACTCTTATTCTTTTGCCTGGAGATCTCAAGTGGTCGGCCCCTCTCTCCCTTCTCTTTTCCCTTTTGTTCTCTTCTCCTTGGTGGTGGTGGTGGCCAGATTTTAGAAGAAGAGGAGGAAGCTTTTGGGTGGTGTTCATCTTGGAGGATCGTCGCCCACACGACGTCCAAGGCGAGGCAGGAATACGGTAGAAGATCTCGAGGTCATTAACTTACAAAGAGAAAGTATAACTAGTAATTTTCTTCCGCATCATACTAGTTATTTTCTTTGTAAGAATTCTAAATACAAGAGGCAATTAGATCTAGTTTATCAAATTTATTTTTCGAGTTTGTGTTTTCTTCTTTTTCGAATTTGTGATTCGATTGTTCTTTTTGGTTAACCTAGAGTTATTTAAGGAAATTAAATATTAACTTTCCTTAAAAGGTTTTGACTAGGCGGTGGTGGTTGCTCCCATATCCAAGAAGGCCATGTGCCTCGCCATGCAGTTCTGGAAGCCAATTTTAGAAATTAATATTTAATGGAATTAATAACATAGGTGGATTTGAATCAATAATGTTAAGTTCCGCTTGCGATTCAAATCCAAACCATTAAGACCAGATAAGTTAAATTTGGAATCAATGATGTTAAGTTTCGTCTGCGATTCCTAATTTAACTTCTAAAGAACACAATAGGTTATTTAAGGAAAGGTTCGACACTTGTACAAAAAAATTTTGTACAGTGGAACCGGTACGTTTTCCTAGGATTAACCAACAATTGGTATCAGAGCTAGGTTTTGCCTCTGTGTGTTTAGAATTCAAATAGGTTATGCACATGTCATACATAATTTAGGCAGGATAATAGTAGGATGTGTTAACTCTTTGGTTGCAGGCTCAAACTATTATGACTTATTGATGTTGTGTGTGATTGGACCCTTGGACATGTCAAGGGCATTATTTTGTGTGCATGATTGTATGTATTAAATACAGCAGGAGCTGTATTAATTTTAGAATTTTATTTCTTATTTGATCTAGAATACATGTACATTCCCTCGTGGAATATAGGATCGATATATGTAAAATTCTATTTTTGTCGCGGATCGGATTCTTGCGAGGCGTGGTACTTTTGGAGCACCAGAGGCGCAGCGGAATAAGAAGCAAGATGGATACGACGACTCGACCCGATGGCGGTGGCTATAGATGGCAGCAGCTAGGGTTAGAGCATACTGAAGACAGCGAAGGAAAAGGCCATAATAGTTGGAAAATTAATTTCCAAATTTATTGCTTTTATTTACTGTGATGTTTATGTGCATGTGATGTATGCTAGCATAGGTTAAAATCCTCATTTTTAAATAACTAAGTGGGAGAGGTATTTTAATAAATTTCATGGTCTCCATTACTGGTTTGTAAGTGATGCAACAAGCATGCGTGTTGGCTCAGAGTGCCTCCCTCCACAACGGATGGGTTTGCTGCGGATCACTAGATCAAACGTCCTTTTATGGATGGTTATAGAAAATTATTTAGGAGCGTGTGATCTTCTCCAACTGAAGGGGCATAATCCTATTTAATGGACTTAGTATCAAGTAATGATATACACTTAGACGCATTCAATAGTATCCTCCCCAACGGAGTCACTGCTATTGTATTGTGCGATCAAAGTAAAATCAACTATTAATTTTATTTGTCATAAAGTTAGGATGACAAGATAATAAAATTAATGGGTCACACTCTCCTCTAACAAATGATGAATTTGTATACGTCCACACTAACGTGGCATGCAATATTCACGGTGATTTGAGGTGTTGGTTAATTTAAAATAGTATTATTTGAGGAATCAATATTATTCTAAATTTAGAGTCCTGACCAAAGTTATTTTTGTGATTCTTAGGATGACTTTCAACCCACTGGCCATTATACTGAAAGAGAACAAACTTACTGGTCCCAACTATATTGATTGGAAAAGAAACCTGGACATTGTTCTTACTGCTGAAAGCTATAAGTTTGTACTGACTGAGGCTTGCCCTGATGCACCTAACTGTGACTCTACCCCAGAGGAGATTGAGTATCATAAGAAATGGGTAAAAGCTGATGAGATGACATGGTGTTACATTTTGGCATCAATGTCAAATGTATTACAACATCAGCATCAAGATTTACCAACGACTTATGATATAATGAACAATCTCAAAGAACTCTTTGGGCACCAGAGTCGGACTGCTAGGCAAGAGGCAATGAGAAAGCTAATGACAGCCATCATGTCTGAGGGGACACCCGTAAGGGATCATATCCTCAAAATGATGGCATATCTGAACGAAATACAAGTTCTTGGAGGAGAAATTGATGGGGAAACCCAGGTTGATATAATTCTCCAAATGCTACCCATAAGTTTTGAGCAGTTCTGCCTGAACTATAACATAAACAAAAGAGAGTATACGTTGGTGGAACTTCTGACAGAACTACAGGCAGCAGAAGGTATTTTTCGTCAAAGTTCTCAGATTCACTATGCTGAAAATGGTTCTACTTCTAAACCGAAAGGCAAGAAGAAGAAGAAACAGGTCTTTTCAGCAAAGATAGTGAATAAACCTCAGGGAAAAAAAGCTGGAATGAAGAAGCCGAAGGGTAAGTGCTTCATCTGCAAGCAGTCTAGACATTGGAAAGCGGACTGTCCTCGTAGGAACCAGAACAATAAAGGTATATCTCATACTCTAGTAGTTGAAACATGTTTAGCGGTGTTATCTACCAGCACCTGGTGTGTAGATACGGGAGTCACTGATCATGTCTGCAATTCTTTGTAGGAGTTCCAAGAAACCCGGCGACTAATTGATGGAGAGATAACTGTCTACATGGGCAATGCTACTAAAGTGGCGGCTGTTGCAGTGGGAGACGTCTACTTATCATTTGATAGGAATAGAAATTTGATTTTAAGAAATTATCTTTATGTACCCAGTTTTAGAAAGAATTTAATTTCAGTTTCTAAACTGTATTTGGATGGATATTCTATTTCCTTTAGTAACAATGTCGTTATAAAGAGAAATAAGGTGATTATCTGTTCTGGTGCATTGGTTGGCAATTTATACACTTTAAATCCAATTTCTCCCACAAAGTAAAATATGAAAATTAATAACACATCTTCTAACTCTAATAAGAGAAAATAACCTTCGGAAATGAACCAAACGTATCTTTGGCATCGAAGGCTTGGACATATTAACTTAAGTAGGATCCAAAGGCTTGTAGCCGATAGACTTTTGGGTTCATTAGAGTTGAAAAACTTTCCAACATGTGAATCCTGCTTGGAAGGTAAAATGACCAAGAGACCTTTTAAGGCCAAGGGGTATAGAGCCAAAGATGCGTTAGAACTGGTTCATTCTTATTTGTGTGGTCCTATGTCTATCCAGGCAAGAGGTGGTTATGAATACTTTGTCTCCTTTATAGACGATTATTCAAGATACGGATACATTTACCTGATGTGACGTAAGTCTGAATGCTTTGACAAGTTCAAAGAATATAGGGCTGATGTGGAGAAACGTCTTGGTAAAAGTATCAAGACACTACGGTCTGACCATGGTGGCGAATACCTTTTTGGAGAGTTTAGGAATTACTTATCAGAAGTCAGGATTCAATCCCAATTATCTGCACTTGGTACACCCCAATAGAATGGCGTGATAAAACGAAGGAATAAGACTCTTATGGAAATGGTTAGATCGATGATGAGTTATTCAGAATTACCAAATTCATTTTGGGGATATGCTCTGGAAACAACAGTGTACATTCTGAATATGGTACCTTCTAAAATAGTTCCTTCTACTTCCATGGAATTATGGAATGGGCGTAAGCCTAGTCTGAATCATATCTGGATATGGGGTAGTCCAGCACATGTACTGAAGGGAGATACTGACAAGTTGGAATCACGTACAGAAATTTGTCTGTTTGTGGGATATCCTAAAGGAACGAAAGGTGATTTATTTTATAATCCTAAAAATCAGAAGATCATTGTTAGCACCAATGCTCAATTTATAGAAGAAAATTATGTAATGAACCATAATCCCATGAGTGAAATAGTTCTAGAAGAAATAAGAGAGGACGCGTCTACTTTAATACCAACAGTACAAGATGAAGTACCACAAGAAACTGCAACACGTGTCACACATGATACACAGCCAGAGACAGTGCCTCGTAGTAGTGGGAGGGTTATGAGGCAACCTGAGAGATTCATGTTTTTGGGAGAGTCTTCGGACTTGATCCCAGGTAAACATGAACCTGATCCATGAACATATGATGAAGCACTCCAAGATATAGATGTAGTATCTTGGCAAAAGGCAATGAATTCTGAAATAGAATCTATGTATTCTAATAAGGTCTAGGAGTTTGTAGAACCACTTGATGGTGTAAAAGCCATTGGATGCAAGTGGATCTACAAAAGGAAAAGAGGGACAGATGGGAAGGTAGAAACCTTCAAAGCAATGCTTGTTGCGAAAGGGTATACTCAGAAAGAGGGAATCGACTATGAGGAGACTTTTTCACCGGTAGCTATGCTTAAATCTATCCGGATACTCTTATCCATTGCCGCTCATATGGATTATAAGATTTGGCAAATGGATGTCAAGACAACATTCCATAATGGAAGTCTAGAAGAAAACATCCATATGAAGCAACCAGAGGGATTTATTGAAAAAGGCAAAGAGCATCTAGTGTGCAAGTTCAATCGGTCTATTTATGGACTGAAGCAAGCTTCAAGATCTTGGAACATCCGGTTTAATGATGTAATCCAATCATATGGATTTATTCAGTGTCCGGATGAGTCTTGTGTATACAAGAAGTGTAACGGAAACGTGGTGGTATTTCTTGTACTATACGTAGATGATATTTTGTTAATTGGCAACAATGTCAAGGTATTATCGGACGTAAGGGTATGGTTGTCCAATCAATTTGATATGAAGAACTTAGGAGAATGTGCACACATTCTTGGGATCAAAGTTATAAGGGATCACAAGAAAAGAATGTTGTGCCTATCCCAAGCTTTATATATAGATACAATCCTTGCTCGTTTTAGCATGCAAAACTCCAAGAAAGGTTTCTTACCTTTTAGGCATGGAGTAGCCTTATCTAAAGAGATGTCTCCGAAGACATCAAAGGAGATAGAGGACATGAAGGCAGTTCCTTATGCTTCGGCTATAGGAAGCCTTATGTATGCAATGCTGTGTACGAGACCTGATATTTGTTTTGTCGTGAGCATGGTTAGCAGATATTAGAGTAACCCTGGACAAGGACATTAGACTGCTGTAAAGCATATATTAAAGTACCTGAGCAGGACTAGAGATTATATGCTAGTCTACCAAGCAGACGATTTGCTCCCTGTGGGTTACACGGATTCAGACTTCCAATCAGATAGGGACAATAGTAAGTCTACGTCAGGCTATGTGTTTACTCTAGGAGGTGGAGTCATTGCATGGAGGAGTGTTAAGCAGAAATGCGTCTCGGACTCAACCATGGAAGCTGAGTATGTGGTAGCCTCTGAGGCAGCCAAAGAAGCTGTATGGCTCAGGAATTTTCTAATGGACTTAGATGTGATTCTTGGTTTGCCCAAGATCATCACAATTTATTGTGATAATAGCGGTGCGGTTGTAAACTCGAAGGAACCACGAGCCCATAAGACAAGTAAACATATAGAGCGCAAGTACCACCTGATACGAGACGTCGTCAAGCGAGGAGAAGTTTTAAAACCATGTTTTAAAATTTAAAATTTCTCTTATAAAATTTCCTTTTTTAACATGATGATAGAAAATTTTAATTTTAAAACTTATTTTCTTTTTTTTTTCTTAAACCATGAGGATGGTTAAAAAAAAGAAAATTTTAAAACTTTTAAAACTCTCTATTAAAACATGTGGCCTAATTCAAATAAGGAAAGTTTTAAAAATTAAAATTTCTATTTTAAAACTTATAGTTTTCTACAAAGAGAAGATTTTAAAAATTCGAAAACAACCCTCCTTGTTTGAATATTGTGGCCGGCCCCTTCATGCTTGGTCACCAAGCAAAGGGCCGTCCCCTATAGAAGAGGATGTGGCCGGCTCTTGCTTGGTCACCAAGCATTGGACCGGCCCACTTCTTGGACACCAAGAAGAGCCTTACATTTGGATGGACTTGAGACTATAATGAGGCTATGACAGGGACCTAGAGGAGAAATTTGTTTTGGCCTTCCGATGAGCTTGAGTATCCTGTGTTCGCCCCGAACACACAACTCAAGTTCATCGATAATAACTCATTCCACTAGAGAGTTATTATCGCACTACCGCACCAATCCCAAATTACATTATGGACTCCTTCTTATCATGAGTGTGTTAGTCTCCCTGTGTTTAAGATTACGAATGTCCAGTAATTAAGTAAGTTACTGACAACTCACTTAATTAATATCTAGCTCCAAGAGTAGTACCACTCAACTTCATTGTCATGTCGGACTAAGTCCACCTGCAGGGTTTAACATGACAATCCTTATGAGCTCCTCTTGGGGACATTCTCAACCTAGATAACTAGGACACAGATTCCTTCTATAATCAACAACACACACTCTAAGTAATATCATTTCCCAACTTATCGGGCATATTGATTTATCGAGCTAAACCTCACCCTTTGATAAGTCAAAGAAATAAATATTAAGGTTTAACATGGCAATCCTTATGAGCTCCTCTTGGGGACATTCTCAACCTAGATAACTAGGACACAGATTCCTTCTATAATCAACAACACACACTATAAGTAATATCATTTCCCAATTTATCGGGCATATTGATTTATCGAGCTAAACCTCATCCTTTGATAAGTCAAAGAAATAAATATTAAATATACGTGCTTGTTATTATATTAGGATTAAGAGCACACACTTCCATAATAACTAAGGTCTAGTTCTTTTACTAAGTCAGTACAAAAAGAACTTACCTAAATGATCCTACTCAATACACTTAAAGTGTATCAATGTAATTTATTAGTTAAGATAAACTAATACTTAATTACACTACGATTATTCTGATGGTTTCTTCCTTTCCATCTTAGTCGTGAGCAACTATTTATAATTTATAGAGAACCGACAACATGATCTTCTGAGTGTGACACCACACTCCATGTTATCTACTATATAAATTAATTGAATAATTACATTTAACAAATAAATACAGATATTGACCAATGTGATTCTTTTATTTCAAAAATAAATATTTACAAAAGCTAGGCTTTTAGTATAGACTCCAACAGTTGGAGGCACCTCGGATAGGCATGGAGGCATCCTCAACAACATATTTATGGTCACTTCGACCAACAGCTCACACAATTAAGCATCAAGCGATCTATCTGCAACCAACTGCTAACGAGAAGTTCTGACAAAGCTACAACTTGACGCCGATGACTCGGAGCTCAGAATTTTCCATATTCTTTTATTGTTGGTACATTTAATTAATGTTTTAATTATACTTTAAATTATAACACTTTAATGATATTATAGTTGTTGCCCACCGAAAGCGATCAACGATCGCGGGCCTTGGAGTAGGAGTCGCCCTAGGCTCCGAACCAAGTAACTCTTGGTGTCCTTGTTTTGTGTGTGTGTTTATTTTTCTTATTCCGCTGTGCATTTACTCGTACATTTTTTTATTACAAAACGCATGAAAGCCACGAGCGCTATTCACCACCCCCTCTAGCGTGGTGATTTCATTCTTTCGGAGTCAATCGGAATCGATATTCTTGCCATCTTCCGATCTTATTTCTTTCGTAATCGGATTTGTCTCGAAGTTGGTGCAACACCACTCGAGATCGTAATTTATTTTTACTTTTATACCACACTGCTAATCCAGGATCAAGTCCTGGGACAATCTTTTCATTTAGTTTTCATGTGCAAGTTTTTCAAATGGCCCAACAAGAAGGCTACAGCACAGTCCATCCCCCGCTCTTCTTCAGAGAAGACTTCGGCTACTGGAAAGGCCGATTGGAGTCATACCTGCAAACCCAATTCGAAGTCTGGATGATCACTAAAACAGGCCTCGAACTCCCACTTGACGGTACGGGCAAACTGCTATTATATGTAAACTATGACGCATCCTTAATAAAGAAAGTAGAAGAGAACACAAAGGCAACCTGCATACTCCAATATGGTCTGACGGCACGGGCAAAGGCCGAATTGAGTCGTACATGCAAACCCAATTCGAAGTCTGGATGATCACCAAAACAGGCCTCGAACTCCCACTTGACGGCACGGGCAAACTAGTATCATACATAAACTATGACACATCCTTAATAAAGAAAGTAGAAGCGAACGCAAAGGCAACCTGCATACTCCAATGTGGTCTGACAAAGGAGGAACTTAACAGAGTAGGACCCTTCTCAAGTGCAAAGGAGCTGTGGGAAAAGCTAATCGAACTACACGAGGGTACATCAAAACCCAAGGTAAGTAAGCGAGATTTACTTTTCAATAAATTATATAATATCAAAGTGCAGGAAGGAGAGATAGCAAGCCAGCTCCACTCCCGGATACAGGATCTACTCAACGGTCTACATGCAATCAGACAAAAAGTAGAGAACCAGGACATCTTGAGGTATGTCTTGAACGTTTTCCCAAGGAATACCTTGTGGGCATCCATGGTAGACGCTTACAAGGTTTCCAAGGATCTCTCTTCCATTAAGTTAGATGAATTATTTACAGAGTTTGAATTACATGAACAGGTAAACTCACGTCCGACCGAGAAAGGTGTTGCTTTGGTTGCAAGTGTTAGGATGTATACTAAAAGGCTAGCTTTTGGTATAAACATTTATCTAGAAATAAGAATCACATTGGTCAAATGTCTACATTTATGATAAATGTAGTTGTTCAATTAATTTATATTGTAGATAACATGGCGTGTGGTGTCACACACAGAGGATCATGTTATCAGTACCTTATAAATTATAAACAGTAGCTCACGATCAAGATGGAAAGGAACAAACCATTGTAAGATCGTAGTGTAATTAGGTATTAGTTTGTCTTAACTATATAATTACACTAGTACACTTAGAAAGTATTGAGTAGGACCATTAGATGTCATTTCTTTTCTATTGACTTTATAAAGAAACAAAGATCTCAGTTATTATGGAAGTGTGTGCTCTTAATCCTAATATAATAACAAGTACATGTATTTGATGTTTATTTCTTTAATTTATCAATGGGTGAGATTTAGTTCGATAAATCAATAAGCCCGATAAGTTGGGAAATGATATCACTTATAGTGTGTGTTGTTGATTATAGAAGGAAACTGTGTCCTAGTAATCTAGGTTGATAATGTCCCCAAGAGGAGCTCATAAGGATTGTCATGTTAAACCCTGCAGGTGGACTTAGTCCGACATGACGATGAGTTTGAGTGGTACTACTCTTGGACTAAGATATTAATTAAGTGAGTTGTCAGTAACTCATTTAATTAGTGGACATTCGGCATCTTAAACACAGGGAGATTAATACACTCATAATAATAAGGATCCCAAAATGTAATTTGGGATTGGTGCGGTAATTCAATAATAGTTCTTTAGTGGAATGAATTATTATTGATAGAATTAAGTTGTGTGTTCGGAGCGAACACGGGAAGCTTAATTTCATCGGGAGACCAAAACCAATTCCTCCTCTCGGTCCCTATCGTAGCCTCTTGTATATAGAGATTCATACCCACCACATACCCATCTTCTTACCCAACCTATAGGGGCCGGCCAAGCCAAGCTTGAAGCTCAAGTTTAGGGTCGGCCAAGCCAAAAGGTTGAGCCTTAAGGTGACCGGCCAATTGCTTGGAGCCCAAGCTTAGGTGGCCGACCACATCATATTAAAAAGGGTTTTTTATTAAAATTATTTCTTATGTGGATATCATGGTTTTAATAGAGAGTTTGAAATTTAAATCTTCCCTTTTATAGCTTTCTACAAAAGATTAAGAAAAGATTTGAAATCTTTCCTTATTTGTAGATTGAAAGGTAGATTTTAATTTTGAGAAAACTTTCCTTTTTTAACCATGTTCATGATTTAAAAGAGAGTTTAAAAATTAAATATCTCTTTTATAAGTTTCTACAAAAGATTAAGAAAATATTTGATATCTTTCCTTATTTGTAGATTGAAAGGAGATTTTAATTTTTAGAGATAACTTTCCTTTTTGAAAATTATCCACATGTTTAAAAGAATGGTTTTAATTTATAAAATTTCCTTTTTATAACCCACCATGAAGGGAAAAATTATTGGAGAAATTTTTTATAAATTTCCGAAAACAAATTAGGAAGTTTTAATTAAAACTCTCCTTGTTTTGGTGAAATAAGTGGCCGACCATTATAATAATGAAAAGGGAATTAATTTTTAATTAAATAAATTTTCCTTTTCATGGCAAAAGAATTAAGGAAGTTTTTATTTAAATTTACTTATTTACCAAGACCAAAGATTATAAAAGAGGGGGTAGAGGTGCCTTCATTGAAGAACGACTCTATTCTATTCTTCCTCTCTTTTCCTCCTTGGTGGCCGGCCCTAGCTTCTCCCTCTTCTCTTATTCTTGTGGCTGGCGACAACCCCTCTTGGAGCTCTTGATGGTGGCCGGTTCTAGCTAGGAGAAGAAGGAGAGAAATGAGGTTTTGTTTCTTGCATCCCTTGGAGCTTGGTGGTGGTGGCCGAACCACATCTATTCATGAAATATTTGTGGTGGCCGAATCATGCTTGGAGAATAAGGTGGCTTAGGTGGATTCTCATCTCGGTAGATCGTTGCCCTCACAACGTCCGGGATAAGAAGAGGAATACGGTAGAAGATCAAGAGGTCGTTGCATACAAAAGAAAGGTATAATTAGTAATTAATTTCTGCATCATACTAGTTGTATTTCTTTTGTATGAATTCCAAACACAAGAGGCATTAGATTCTAGATTTTCGAATTTCTTTTGAAGATGTGTTTCTTTTGTTTCGTTTTTCGAATTTGTGATTCGATTGTTCTTTTTGGTTAACCTAGAGTTATTTAAGGAAATTAAATATTAGCTTTCCTTAAAAGGCTTTGTCTAGGCGGTGGTGGTTGCTCCCATATCCAAGAAGGCCATGTGCCTCGCCATGCATTCCTAGAAGTCAATTTTGGAAATTAATATTTAATGAAATTAATAACATAGGTGGATTTGAATCAATAGTGTTAAGTTCCGCTTGCGATTCAAATCTAAACCATTAAGAACAGATAAGTTAAATTTGGAATCAATGATGTTAAGTTCCGTCTGCGATTCCTAATTTAATTTCTAAAGAACACAATAGGTTATTTAAGGAAAGGTTCGACACTTGTACAAAAAAATTTTGTACAGTGGAACCGGTACGTTTTCCTAGGACTAACCAACAATTGGTATCAGTGCTAGGGTTTGCCTCTGTGTGTTTGGTTTTCAAATTAGGTTATACACATGTCATACATAATTTAGGTAGGATAACAGTAGGATGTGCTAATTTTGCGGTTGCAGGCTCCAACTATTATGACATATTTTTATTGTGTGTGATTGGACCTTTGGACATGTCAAGGGAATTTTATTGTGTGTGCATGATTATAATATTAAATATAGCAGGAGCTGTATTAGTTATTAGGATTTTACATTTTTGTTCGATCTAGAATATATGTACATTCCTTTATGGAATATAGGATCGATGTATGTAAAATTCTATATTTGTCGTGGATCGTATCCTTGAAAGGCGTGGTGCTATCGGAGGACCAGAGGCGCAGTGGAATAAGAAGCAAGATAGATGCGACAACTAGACCCGATGGCGGTGGCTAAAGATGGCAGTAGCTAGGGTTGGAGCACATGGAGGACATTAACAGGAAAAGGCCATAATAGTTGGAAAATAATTTCCATATTTATTGCTTTTATTTATTGTGATGTGTGTGTATGCATGTGATGTATGCTAGGATTATTTAAAATTCCTCACTATAAATAACTAAGTGGGAGAGGGATTTATTTTAATAAATTCCACGGTCTCCATTACTGGTTTGTAAGTGATGTAAACAAACTTGCGCGTTGGCTTTGAGTGCCTTCCTCCATATCGGATGAGTTTGTTTGCGGATCACTAGATCAAACTTCCATTTAGGATGACTATAGGAAATTAATTAAGAGCGTGTGATCTTCCCCATCGGAAGGGGCATAATCTTATTAATGGACTTAGTGTCAAGTAATGGTATACACTTAGGCACGTCTAATAGTATCCTCCCCATCGGAGTCACTGCTATTATTTGTGTGACCGAAGAAAACTAACTATTAATTTGTCATAAAGATAGGTTGACAAGATAATAAAATTAAAACCCCCTCTTATAAATGTTCAGATTTTGTATATGTCCATACTATCGTGGCATACAAAAATTCATGGTGTATGAGGTAATTTTATTTGTCAGTGTGACAAGGAAATAAAATTAATGGAAAAAACCCCTCTAACAAATGTTTGATTTTGTATACGTCCACACTATCATGGCATACAAAATTCACGGTGTTTGAGGTAATTTTATTTGTCATAAAGACTTATTGACAAGATAATTAATGGGTAAAACCCTCCTCTTACAAATGTTCAATTTTGTATATGTCCACACTATTGTGGCATGCAAAATTCACGGTGTTTGAGGTGTTGGTGAATTTAAATAATATTATTTGAGGAATCAATGTTATTTTAAATTCAAAAGTTTTGACCAAATATTTGATCAAAGATAGATCAACTATTAATTTTATTCGTCATAAAGTAAAGTTGACAAGATAATAAAATTAATGGATAAAATCTCCTCTTTGATTTTGTATACGTCCACACTATCGTGGCATACAAAATTCATGGGGATTTTAAGGCGTTGGTCTTGACCAAATATTTTTGTGAATCTTAGGATTTAAAATGTTAGTCAATCCCCTAGTTGTTATACTATAGAATAGACTTAGTTGTTCCAATTATTATGATTGGAAATAAGACTTGGACATTAAGGTAGACTGTCCTCTTAAAACTAAGAACAAAATAGGTGTATTTCATTCATTAGTTAATACATGATTAGTGGTGTTATCTACCGGTACCTGGTGTGTAGATACGGGAGCCACTGATCATGTTTGTAATTCATTGTAGAGGTTCCAGGAAACCAGATAACTATATGAAGGGGAAATCACCGTCTACATGGACACTGCTGCAAAAGTAGTAACTATTGCAGTGGGAGATGCTTATCCTATGATAGGAATAAAATATGGATTTTAGAAATTGTCTTTACGTACTAAGTTTAGAAAGGACCAAATTGTAGTCTCTAAACTATTAAAGAATAGATATTGTGTCTATTTTGATAACAAAGTTGTTATCAAGAAAATAGGAAAGATATCTGTTCTGGTACGTTGGTTGACAATTTATAAATCCAATAACTCCTACAATGCAATAAATGGAAATTAGTAACACATCTTCTAACTTTAATAAGAGAAAGCAACCTTCGAAAATGAACCAATCACATCCTTGGTAGTCTAAGGCTAGGTTGTACTAACTTAAGTAGGATTCCAAGGATAATAATCAATGAACTCTTGGGTTCATTGATAGTGGAAATCTTTCCAACCTGAGAGTCTTACTTGGAAGGAAAAATAATCAAGAAGCTTTTAAGTCTAAGGGGTATGGAGCCAAAGATATAATGGAATTTGTTCATTCTGATTTATGTGGTCCTATGACTATCCAGACAAGAGGTAGTTTCGAATATTTCGTCTATTTTATAGACAACTATTCAAGACACAAATAGATTTACTTGATACACCGCAAGTCTAAGTGCTTTGATTAGTTCAAAGAGTACGAGGCTGATGCGGAGAAATATCAAAGTAAAAATATCGAGACACTACGATGAGATCGTAGTAGCAAATACCTCTTGGGAGAATTTAGGAGTCACTTATCAGAAGTAGGGATTCAATCCCAACTAACTGCACTTGGTACATCCCAACAGAATGGTGTAGTAGAAAGAATGTATAAGGCTCTTATGGAATAATTAGATCGATGATGAGTTATTTAGAAAATTACCAAATTCGTTTTAAGGATATACACTGGAAACGGAAGTGAACATAGTACCTTCTAAGTCAGAACTCTCTACTCCCACAGAATTACAGAATGAGCGTAAGCCTAGTCTGAAGCATATTTGGATTTGGGTAGTCTAGCACGTAAGAGACACTGAAAAATTGGACATGAGTTCACTTGCTTGTGAGTTATCTTAGAAAAATGAAAAAAAAGGTTTGTAGTCCTTAAAATCGGAAGGTCATTATTGGCACCAATGCTCGATTTGAGAAAAGGACTATACTATAAACCATAAGCTCATGAGTAAAAATTGTTCTTAAGGAAATTAAAAGACACGTCTAACCTAGTACCAACTGTACAAGATGAAATATCACAAGAAACTGCAACACGTATCACAAATGATACACAATTGCAGAAAGTACCTCATCGTAGTGGGACGGTTGTTAGGCAACCTAAAAAGATTCATGTTTTGGGAGAGTCTTTGGACTCGATCCCTGGAGGACATGAACCTAATCTTCGGACATATGACCAAGCACTCCAAGATAAAGATGCAGCATCTTTGCAAAGAATACAGAATTAGAATATATGTATTCTAATAGAGTCTGGAAGTTTATAAAATCACCAAATGGTGTAAAAGCCATTAGGTAAAAATAAGTCTACAATAGGAAAAGAGAGATAGATAGGAAGGTAGAAACTTTCAAAGCAAGGCTTGTTGAAAAAGGAAACTTTTTTACCGGTAGTCATGCTTAAGTCTATCTGGATTCTTTTGTCTATGAGATTTAGCAAGTGGATGTCAAGACAACTTTCCTTAATGGAAGTCTTGAAGAAAACATCCATATAAAGCAACCAGAAAGGTTCATTGCAAAGAGCAAAGAACATCTTGTGTGTAAGCTCAAACAGTATATGGACTGAAGTAAAGCTTCAAGGTCTTGGTACATCCGGTTTAATAAAGTAATCCAGACCTATGGATTTATTTTATAACCGAATGAGTTTTGTGTATACAAGAAATGTGATGGAAACGTGGTGGTATTTCTTGTACTATACGTAGATAACATTTTTGGTAGTTGGAAACAATATCAAAGTGTTGTCAGAAGTAGGGGTATGGTTGTCCAAACAATTCGATATGAAGGACTTAGGAGAATGCATATATTCTTGGGATCAAAGGGATCGCAAGCAAAGAATATATTTTACTTATCCCAAGCTTCATATATTGAAACAATCCTTGCTCGTTTTAGCATGCAGAACTCCAAGAAAAGGTTTCTTACCTTTTAGGCATGGAGTAGCTTTATCTAAAGAGATGTCTCCGAAGACATCAAAGTAGATAGAGGAAATGAAGGCAGTTCCTTATGCTTCGGCTGTCGGAAGCCTAATGTATGCTATGCATGAGATCAAAAATCTGTTTTGTCGAGGGCATAGTTAGCAGATATCTAAGTAACCCTGGACAAGGACATTGGACTGCGGTAAAGCATATATTAAAGTACCTTAGAGGCACTAGAGATTATATGCTAGCTTACAAGGCAGATAATTTGGTCCCTGTAGGTTGCACGGATTTTGACCTCCAATCAGATAGGGACAATAGTAAGTCAACCTCGGGGTTTTGTGTTTACTTTAGGAGGTAAAATCATAACTATGGAAGAGTGATAAACAAAAGTACTTTTTCGGACTCAATCATAGAAGCTGAGTAAATGGCAGCCTCTGAGGCAGTCATAGAAACTGAATGACTCAGTAACCTCAAGATGGACTTAGATATGATTTCTGGTTTGTCCAAAGATTATTACAAATTATTGTAATAATAGTGGTGCAGTAGCAAACTTGAAGAAACCATGAGGCAAGTAAACACAATAAAGCCAAGTATAACCCAATACGAGAAATCGTATAACGAGGAGAAGTTGTTGCTGTTTAGATTGCATCAAGTGATAACCTGGAAGATCCTTTCACTAAGGCTCTTAAGGTAAAAGTTTTTGATAGGCGTGTTGAAGGGTTGAATCAGATGTATGGCAGCAAATATGGCAGCTTAGTCTTTTAGTATAAGTGGGAGATTGTTAGGATGTATACTAAAAGGCTAGCTTTTGGTATAAACATTTATCTAGAAATAAGAATCACATTGGTCAAATGTCTACATTTATGATAAATGTAGTTGTTCAATTAATTTATATTGTAAATAACATGGCGTATGGTGTCACACACAGAGGATCATGTTATCAGTACCTTATAAATTATAAATAGTAGCTCACCATCAAGATGGAAAGGAACAAACCATTGGAAGATCATAGTGTAATTAGATATTAGTTTGTCTTAACTATATAATTACACTAGTACACTTAGAGTGTATTGAGTAGGACCATTAGAGGTCATTTCTTTTATACTGACTTTATAAAGAAATAAAGATCTCAGTTATTATGGAAGTGTGTGCTCTTAATCCTAATATAATAACAAGTACATGTATTTGATGTTTATTTCTTTAATTTATCAATGGGTGAGATTTAGTTCGATAAATCAATAAGCCCGATAAGTTGGGAAATAATATCACTTATAGTGTGTGTTGTTGATTATAGAAGGAAATTGTGTCCTAGTAATCTAGGTTGATAATGTCCCCAAGAGGAGCTCATAAGGATTGTCATGTTAAACCCCGCAGGTGGACTTAGTCTGACATGATGATGAGGTTGAGTTGTACTACTCTTGGACTAAGATATTAATTAAGTGAGTTGTCAGTAACTCATTTAATTAGTGGACATTCGACATCTTAAACACAGGGAGACTAATACACTCATAATAATAAGGATCCCAAAATGTAATTTGGGATTGGTGCGGTAATTCAATAATAGTTCTTTAGTAGAATGAATTATTATTGATAGAATTAAGTTGTGTGTTAGGAGCGAACACGGGAAGCTTAATTTCATCGGGAGACCAAAACCAATTCCTCCTCTCGGTCCCTATCGTAGCCTCTTGTATATAGAGATTCATACCCACCACATACCCATCTTCTTACCCAACCTATAGGGGCCGGCCAAGCCAAGCTTGAAGCTCAAGTTTAGGGTCGGCCAAGCCAAAAGGTTGAGCCTTAAGGTGACCGGCCAATTGCTTGGAGCCCAAGCTTAGGTGGCCGACCACATCATATTAAAAAGGGTTTTTTATTAAAATTATTTCTTATGTGGATATCATGGTTTTAATAGAGAGTTTGAAATTTAAATCTTCCCTTTTATAGCTTTCTACAAAAGATTAAGAAAAGATTTGAAATCTTTCCTAATTTGTAGATTGAAAGGTAGATTTTAATTTTGAGAAAACTTTCTTTTTTTAACCATGTTCATGATTTAAAAGAGAGTTTAAAAATTAAATATCTCTTTTATAAGTTTCTACAAAAGATTAAGAAAAGATTTGATATTTTTCCTTATTTGTAGATTGAAAGGAGATTTTAATTTTTAGAGATAACTTTCCTTTTTGAAAATTATCCACATGTTTAAAAGAATGGTTTTAATTTATAAAATTTCCTTTTTATAACCCACCATGAAGGGAAAAATTATTGGAGAAATTTTTTATAAATTTCCGGAAACAAACTAGGAAGTTTTAAGTTTTGTTTTAATTAAAACTCTCCTTGTTTTGGGGAAATAAGTGGCCGGCCATTATAATAATGAAAAGGGAATTAATTTTTAATTAAATAAATTTTCCTTTTCATGGCAAAAGAATTAAGGAAATTTTTATTTAAATTTCCTTATTTACCAAGACCAAGGATTATAAAAGAGGGGGTAGAGGTGCCTTCATTGAAGAACGACTCTATTCTATTCTTCCTCTCTTTTCCTCCTTGGTGGCCGGCCCTAGCTTCTCCCTCTTCTCTTCTTCTTGTGGCTGGCAGCAACCCCTCTTGGAGCTCTTGATGGTGGCCGGTTCTAGCTAGGAGAAGAAGGAGAGAAAGGAGGTTTTGTTTCTTGCATCCCTTGGAGCTTGGTGGTGGTGGCCGAACCACATCTATTCATGGAATATTTGTGGTGGCCGAATCATGCTTGGAGAAGAAGGTGACTTAGGTGGATTCTCATCTCGGTAGATCATTGCCCACACAATGTCCGGGATAAGAAGAGGAATACGGTAGAAGATCAAGAGGTCGTTGCATACAAAAGAAAGGTATAATTAGTAATTAATTTCCGCATCTACTAGTTGTATTTCTTTTGTATGAATTCCAAACACAAGAGGCATTAGATTCTAGATTTTTGAATTTGTTTCGAAGATGTGTTTCTTTTGTTTCATTTTTCGAATTTGTGATTCGATTGTTCTTTTTGGTTAACCTAGAGTTATTTAAGGAAATTAAATATTAGCTTTCCTTAAAAGGCTTTGTCTAGGCGGTGGTGGTTGCTCCCATATCCAAGAAGGCCATGTGCCTCGTCATGCAGCCCTGGAAGCAAATTTTAGAAATTAATATTTAATGAAATTAATAACATAGGTGGATTTGAATCAATAGTGTTAAGTTCCGCTTGTGATTCAAATCTAAACCATTAAGAACAGATAAGTTAAATTTGGAATCAATGATGTTAAGTTCCGTCTGCGATTCCTAATTTAATTTCTAAAGAACACAATAGGTTATTTAAGGAAAGGTTTGTCATTTGCATAAAAATTTTTTGTACAGTGGAACCGGTATGTTTTCCTAGGACTAACCAATAGCAAGTACAAACAGAACCAGAGGAGCAAAAACAAAGCGCAGAATCGAACCAGAATCGAAAGAAGAACCGGACTCTGATGATGATGACGAACTCACAACCGAACTCATCAACCTGGTGAAGAAATTCTAAAGAAAGAAGAAAGGCTTCAACAAAAAGGATGTTAAAAAAGTAATTCAGTCATAGGAGGCCCAACCAAAGGTAAAGTTCGAGGTGACATGCTACAGATGCAATCAGAAGGGACACATCATGGCGAACTGCCCAAATCAGAAAGATGTAAAGAAGCCAAGAAGGAAGAAAGCTCTGAAGGCAACCTGGGGCGAGTCATCTTCAGAAGAGTCCGACGACAAAGATCTCGAACAGACGAGTTTTCTCGCGATAACGGCCCAGGACTGCATCAACGAATCCGGAAGCGAGGACGAATCAGAAGCCGAGTCCGAGAGAAGCCACCGATCCGCATCTGTTTCCGAAGGGGCAACCCCCTCTGTAAGTACAAATCATCTATATAATTTAATTAATTAATTAATGTATAAGTTAGCAAAATCCAATGTTCGGATCAAGTCGCTTCTAAAGGAGGTAACATCCCTTAAAGAAGTGACTAATACCAAATCCTTGACTGACCCTGTTCAGACTGGAACCTTAACTCAAGTCCAAAAACTTGAGGAAGAGATTTCCAGCTTGAAAAGTCAAGTCAAGGATTTGAAGACTATATTGGAATGGTTTACACTAGGTTCCAAGAATCTTGACTTGATTCTTGGAAAATAGAAAGCTGTATATAATCGATCCGGACTAGGATTTAAAGTTAAAAGGAAACATCAGTCTTATTTATCACTTACTAACAAACTGAATAGTAAGATGGTCCAAGCATGAGTACCTAATTCCAACTTGGTCAATATTGGGTCCCCAAGGATCAAGTCCATTTCCTTGATAAACCATATCGAGGCTATGATTCAGGGGGAAGCAAATAGGAAAACCATATCTAGAATTGATTGATGATTGCTTATTTACTTTCCTTGAATTATGCATGTTTAGATTAGGTTAGACTAAGGACCTAGGCATAATTTACACTTGTTTAGTTAAACCTAGGGGTTATAAAAGGAAAAATTAAATATATATTTTCTTTGAAAGGTTCTGTCTAGAAGTGGTACCGGTGGATGATCTCATACCCAAGAAGGCCTAGTACCTTGCCACAGCCTGGGAGCCAATCTTCGAGATGTATATTTAATTAACCAATTGGAAAACCTAAGTTTAACTCAAATATAAATTAATCCTTAGAAATAATCTAAATCAAAGATAATCATCTCATAAAACTACTTAAGACTTTTTGATTGATAACTTAGAATCGGGTGAGATAGATCTAGATTGAACTTAGTTCAATTTAATAATTTATTTTAATTAATCAATTTAATAACTTAATTAATCAATTTAATAATTTATTTTAATTAATCAATTTAATAATTTAGCTTAATTAATTAATTAAATAATTTATTTTAATTAATCAATTTAATAATTTAACTTCATTAATCAATTTAATAACTTAATTAATCAATTTAATAATTTATTTTAATTAATCAATTTAATAATTTATCTTAATTAATCAATTTAATAATTTATTTTAATTTAATCAATTTAATAATTTAACTTAATTAATCAACTTAATAATTTAATTTAATCTAATCAATTTTACAAATTTGATTAATCAATTTAATGGATTTAATAATTAACTAAAATACAATTCAATTTAATTGACTTAACCCAATTAACTCAATTAAACCATCTCACAAACACCCATAGGAATACCATGGTTGATCATCTGGACTGAGTGAGATGGAACATTAAGATAATTTCAGTCAAACTATCTTCTAAATCTAGTAAATTGACCCAAATCAAATACTTTATGTAGGAACATAATGATTTGGATCAATGGATGCTAGATAGTGGATGCTCCAGACACGTGACTGGAGACAGACTGAAATTCACGAAGTTGAAACTCAAGAACCTAGGGTATGTCGCATTCGGAAACGACGGAACCCTTAAAGTAATCAGAATAGGTAACATCCAATTAAATTTCGATTTTTACATTCAAAAGTATTATTAGTTGAACAATTCAGTTTTAATTTACTTAGTATTAGTCAATTATGTGACTCAGGATATTTAGTCACATTTTCAAAAACTGAATGTATAATTAAGAATATTAATAATCTTGAAATTACACTCAAGGGTATTCGAAAAAAGAATATTTAATACTATAGACCTAACAACTTCCTCACTAGAGTGTTTATTAACATAACAAGAGGAAACTGAGTTATGGCACAGGAGACTGGGTCACACTCATACTAGAATCATTTCAAAAATGAGTTAAAATGGTCTAGTTAGAGGTCTGCCCAAATTAAAATTTATTGAAAATTCAATTTGTGATGCTTGTCAACAAGGTAAACAAACCAATTCAAACCATAAGTTAACCAACCTAAACAAAACACCTTCAATACTTGAGCTCCTTCACTTAGACTTGTTTGATTCACATGGAGCCAAGTCACTAAGCAAAAACCAATATTACTTAGTAATAATCGATGACTACTCAAGATTTACTTGGGTAAAATTTATAAAAAAACTAAAGATGAAACTCTTGAAGTGTTTAAAGTTTTTTGTAAATTAATAGAAAAAAAAGACACTCAGATAAAAAGAATTAGAAGAGACCATGGGGGAGAATTTGAAAATCATAACTTTATTGAATTTTATGAAATTAATGGGTATAAATATGAATATTCTTGCCCTAGGACCCCCCAACAAAATGGTCTAGTAGAACGTAAAAATAATACACCAATAGCCACTAATATTAAAATTGACTCAGACTTAGAAGGTAAACCAATAGACTTGAAATACTATCGAAGTGCGATAGGGAGTCTACTGTACCTAACTGCGAGCTGACCAAATATTCTTTTCGTAGTAGGTATGTGTGCAAGATACCAATCTTGTGGAAAAGAGTCTCACTTAACCTTTGTTAAAAGAATACTAAGGTATATTAAGGGACCCTAAATGTAGGATTATGGTATCCTAGATCTTGCACCCTTGACCTAATCGGCTACTCCGACTCAGACTATGCCGGGTGCAAACTAGATAGAAAAAGTACAAGTAGTAACTGTCAATTTCTAGGTCAGTCCCTAGTAAGTTGGTCAAGCAGAAAGCAACAATGTGTTACTTTATCTACCACTGAAGCTGAGTATATAGCCCTAGGTGAATGTGCATCTCAACTATTATAGATGATGCATACCCTAAAAGATTATCAACTAGAATATCAGAAAATAAAAATTCAATTGATAATATAAGTTCAATTAATCTAACCAAAAACCCAATTCACCACTCAAGGACTAAACATATAGAAGTAAAGCACGACTTTGTAAGGGATCACGTAGCTAAGGGTGATATTGTACTTAACTACGTTGAGTCAAAATCAAACCTAGCTGACATATTCACAAAGTCCTTACCTGAACTTGAGTTCAGTTCGCTTAGAAGACAAATAGGGATGCGCTTAGTAGAATAGAACTCATTTTCTGCTTACTTTTCTCAAAATATTTTAAAAAGATTTTTGTTTTAAAATCTTAGGAAAAATATTTTTCAAAATTCCAAATTTTGTTAGTTTTTCAAAAATCCAGTTTAGCCTAGGAATCTACCCCCTAGATATCATGTACCCCTAGTTTCAGCCAGAGCATCTCACAAGTACACTAGGTCTAACTTGCTTGTGTTTGAAAATACTTAGAACGGGGTGAGATACATAGGGTACTGTCTGGACTTAAGAATGCTTATGTCAATGCATCGATATAAGTCTGGGCGTTAAATATCAAAATACATAAATCAAGTTAAGTTATTCAATCTTAGTTAAATCTAACTGGAATTCTAGACTTAACTTGACTAGCCAAGTGAAAGTTGTTGCCCTCTAGGTAATCAGCTAGTAATTAATGGTTAGACATGTGGTGAAGGAATTTAAGTATTTACCTTTAAAGTTACTCATGCTTGGACTTTAGAAATATTTTTTGCTTGTTTTATTCTCCAAAGTGAAAATGACCTTAGTTAAATTTTACAAGTTTTTTTCAAATTTTTTTTGTTAAGTATTATTTTCAAAAAGCTTTTAATCTTTTTTTTTAAAAATAATATACTAAGTATTAAAGCTTCTCAAATTGAGCTAAATTGCTTTTCAAAATTGTTTCAAATTTACCTAAGTTTTTAAAATGCTTTAGAAAATTAGCTAAGTTACTTTTCAAAATCAAAATAATTCACTTAGCTAAAAGTTTTACAAGAAAATTAAGTGTTTCCCAAAGTATGTTTAATCCTCTATTAAAAGCCTTTATGTTTCTTAAATTTTTTCATTCCCTCTTAAAAAGCTAAGTGTTTATTTGAAAAATAAGATAAAAATTATTCTCAAAACTAGCTAAGGCAATTTATCATTTTATTTTTCTTTTGCTCCCTTAGTTATTTTGATATATGGCAAAGGAGGAAAGTATAAAGAAATTCAAAGAAAGTTAAAGAAAAGAAAGTTTGAAAAGTTAAAGAAAAGGTTTAAAAAGTTAAAGAAAAGAAAGTTTGAAATTTTTAAAACTTTAAGGGGAGGTTTTATTAAGGGCGAGTTTTTGTAAGCTTCTATTAAGGGGGAGCTTTATTTGTGCTTATCAAATTTATGCTTGTGCTAAATCCTTCTTTGCTTATGCAAGTAACATTTCTTTTTGCTTAACTTTGAATTTCAGTTGCCATAATAAAAAAGGCGAAGATTGTTGGTGTGAGAAGCATCCGACGATTGAACCTTAGTTTTGATAATGACAAAAGAAATTCAAAGTTAAGGTTAATTGTTATCTAATGTGCTTGAATGAGCTTTTCAGGAAAGTCCTAACTGCGGTTAGGTAGGTGAAAAACCCTAGGGGGTGGTAACCCTAGGTCATAGGGGGTGGTAACCCTATATAGAAAGCCTTGGAGGGTCGAGGTCTTCGGGAAAAAGTCCTAGAGTCGAGAACTCTAGGTGAAAATCCCGGTGGTACGGATCGGGTGGAAAGATTGGGCGGGTCATGGAGTGGACGCCCAGTAAAAAGTCCTGAAGACTCGGGCACTGAGGAAAAGTCCAGTCGATCTGAAGGATTGAACTGCCAACAGGTATACTCTCCTGAGTGGAGTAGGTGAGGATGCATTCCCCGGAAAAGGGAACAGTAGGTGTCGGTTCGACCTAAGGTTTCCGGTCAGAAATCCAAAGTCAGAACTGGATAGTTTGTGATTGTAAAACTTTCACATTATTATGTTTATTGTGTGTGCTAACTTTGTTTTGCAGGATATGTAGTTGGTTTTAGGAATAACATGTCTTGCAGGGACAAAGGAGCAAGATTAACCTCGGATGAACAGTACCCGAGGCGCCCTCATGGAGCTTGAGGCGCCTCGGGTGCAAGGCAGATGCAGCGCATGCAGCAGCGCTGGAGACGCCTCGGATGGATCTGGAGGCGCCTCATACAGGCTTGGAAGTGCCTCAAAGGGTGATGGAGGCGCCTTCAACCAGATAAGTTGTAGCCAGTTCTGTTCTGATCTACGCGGCTGACTCGGCAAGTTGGAGGCACTCGGACAGGCTTGGAGGCGCCCTTAACAACCTATTTAAGGCCACTTCGACCAACATCTCACACAATTAAGCATCAAGCAATCTATCTGCAACCAGCTGCTAACGAGAAGTTCCGACAAAGCTACAACATGACGTCGACGACTCGAAGCTTAGAATTTGCCATATTCTTTTATTGTTGGTACATTTAATTACTGTTTTAAATTGTACTTTAAATTATAAAACTTTAACGATATTATAGTTGTTGCCCATCGAAAGTGATCAACGATCGTGGGCCTTAGAGTGGGAGTCGCCCTAGGCTCCGAACCAAGTAACTCTTGGTGTCCATGTTTTGTGTGTGTGTTTGTTTTTCTTATTCCGTTGTGCATTTACTCGTACATTTTTTTTATTCCAAAACGCGTGAAAGCCACGAGCGCTATTCACCCCTCTCTAGCGCGGTCTCGATCCAACACTTTGTCCTTAATATAAAGATTCATTCATAAGGTATAGACCCTATCTCTAAGTAGACTCACTTAACCAAATAATATAATATCTTATATTAATTTATTTGAGAATGACCATGTATTTCAATAGTTTTACTTAATCAAGGGGCTCATCATAGAGTGTATACTAAAAGTCAAGCTTTTTTTAAACAATTATTTTGAAATAAGAATCATATTGGTCAAATGTCTACATTTATGCTAAGTGTAGTTGTTCGTTTAATTTATATTGTAGATAACATGGTGTGAAAAGACACACAGAAGTTCATGTTATCAATTCCTTATAAATTATAAATAGTTAC
This sequence comes from Zingiber officinale, assembly GCF_018446385.1. Taxonomy (NCBI): domain Eukaryota; kingdom Viridiplantae; phylum Streptophyta; class Magnoliopsida; order Zingiberales; family Zingiberaceae; genus Zingiber; species Zingiber officinale. The sequence continues at coordinate 57,186,684 of NC_055986.1, forward strand.
TCTCAACCAAGATGGAATGGGACAAACCATTGGAGTGGTTGTAGTGTAATTAGGTATTAGTTTATCTTGACTAATAAATTACACTAGTACACTATAAGTGTATTGAGCAGGACCATTTGAGGTAGTTTCTTTTTATACTGACTCTTTAAAAGAACAAGACCTCTGTTATTATGGAAGTACATACTCTTAATCATGATATAATAACAAGCACGTATACTTAATATTTATTTCTTTAATTTATCAAAGGGTGCGATTTAGTTCGATAAATCAATAGGCCCGATAAGTTGGGAAATGATATTATTTATATGATGCGTTGTTGATTATAGAATGAAACTATGTCCTAGTAATATAGGTTGATGATGTCCCCTTGAGGAGCTCATAAGGATTGCCATGTAAATCCTGCAGGTGGACTTAGGCCGACATGACAATAAGGTTGAGTGGTACTACTCTTGGAGCTAGATATTAATTAAATGAGTTGTCAGTAACTCATTTAATTAGTGGACATTCTATATCTTAAACACAGGGAGATTAACACACTCATAATAAGAAGGAGCTCATAATGTAATTTGTGATTGGTACGGTAGTTCAATAGTAGCTCTTTAGTGGTATGAGTTATTATTGATGAACTTGAGTTGGGTGTTTGGGGCGAAAACGGGAAGCTCAAGCTCATCGGGAGACCAAAACCAATTCCTCCTCTCGGTCCCTATTATATCCTCTTATATATAGTCTTATATCCACCCAAAGCCTAGCCTCTTAGCCCATGATAGGGGCCGACCACTATCCTTGCTTGAAGCCCAAGCAAGTGGCTGGCCAAGCCAAGCTTGGAGCTCAAGCTAGCGCCGGCCAAGCCTTGCTTGGTGCCCAAGCAAGTGGTCATCTAAGTAAGGAAAGGAAAGGGAATTTTATTAAAAATAAAATTTTGATAAAATCTTTCCTTTTATGTTTTTATCCACATGGTTTTAAAACAGAGTTTTTGATTTTAATATCTTTCCTTTTATAGATTTTCTACAAAAGATTAAAAGAGAGATTAGATATCTTTCTTTATTTGTAGATATCTATAATGTTAAGAGAAAGATTTTAATTTTTAAGAAAACCTTCCTTTTTTGTAATCATGATATAAAAGGAGTTTTATTTTTAAATCTTATCTTTTATAGATATCCATAAAAGGATTTAAAAGAGAGAGATTTTAATTTATAAAACATTCCTTTTATAGCTAACCACAAAAGGGATATTTTTAAAGAGAGATTTTAATTTTTGTTTAAAATTTTTCCTTATTTATTTTACAAGAGGTGGCCAGCCATGTCATGTATAGAAAAATAAGTTTTATTTTTTGTTATAAAACTTTCCTTTTTTGGATTCACCATGGATTATAAAATAGAGGTAAAGGGTGCCTTTCTGCTACATAACTTCTATTCTATTGATCCTCTCTCTTTTCCTTTGGTGGCCGACCCTCTTCCTTTCTCTCTTCTCCTTTTGTTTTCCACATTGCGATATCAAGACTACTAGGAGCTTTGGTGGCCGGTTACTAGGAGGAGAAAAAGAAGAGAAAGGAGGCTCTCTTGTCTAGATCCCTTTGGTGGCTGAAGCTTGGAGGAAGAGAAGAAGGCTTTGGTGGATTTCTTCTTGGTAAATTGTCGCCCACACGACATCCAAGAGAAGGAGAGGAATACAATAGAAGATCAAGAGGTTTTGTTAACAAAGAAAGGTATAACTAGTTGTCTTATTCCGCATCATACTAGTTTTCTTTGTTTAAATTTTTGAATCACCAAACATAAGAGTCTAACGATTCTAGGCAATCGAATTTATGTTTCGATTTTGTGTTTCTTTTGTTTTTCGATCTTGTGATTCGATTGTTCTTAATGGTTAAACCTAGGATTACTATAAGGAGATTAAATATTGAATTTCATTGAAAGGCTTTGTCTAGGAAGTGGTGGATGATCCTATACCCAAGAAGGCCTAGTGTCTCGCCATGTTTAACCTGGAAGCCGATCTTTGAAATAAATATTTAATCAACTTTGTAACATGGGTGGATTTAGATTAATAATGTTAAGCATCGTTTGCGATCCAAGTCAAAACCTCTAAGAACAGATAAGTTGAATTTGGAATCAATAATGTTAAGTTCTGTTTGCGATTCTAAATTTAATTTCTAAAGAACACAATAGGTTGTTAGGAAAGGTTTGAGACTTGTACAAAATTTTTGTACAGGGGAACTAGTACGATATTCCGAGTAGCAACCAACAATTGGTATCAGAGCTAGGATATTGCCTCTCTGTGTTTGGTTTTTCAGTTTAATTATACACATGTCATACATATTTTAGGCACATCCTAGATCCAACTATTATGGTCATAATGTGTTTATGTGTGATTGGACCATCAGTCATGTCGAGGGCATTTTATATGTGTGCATGATTGTATGTATTAAATACAACTGGAGCTGTATTAGTTTTAAGATTTTACTTTTTGTTCGATTTAGATTACATGTACATTTTTTCATGGAATATAGGATCGATAAATGTAAAATTTTATTTTTGTCGCGGATCGTATCCTTGCGAGGCATGGTGCTATTTGAGGACTAGAGGCGCAGTGGAATAAGAAGCAAGATAGATGCGACGACTAGACCTGATTGTGGTGGCTAAAGATGACAACAGCTAGGGTTGGCAGCACACAGAGGACAGTGATGGAAGAGGCCATAATAGTTGTAAAATTATTTTTCCATATTTATTACTTTTATTTGCTGTGATGTGTGTGTGTGTGCATGCTAAAATCCTCATCTTAAATAAGTAAGTGGGAGAGGGATTTATAAATAAATTCCACGGTCTCCATTACTGGTTTGTAAGTGATGTAAACAAACTTGCGCATTGGCTCTGAGTAACTCCCTCCATATCGGATGAGTTTGTTTGTGGATCACTAGATCAAACTTCCTTTATGGATGATTATAGGAAATTATTTAGGAGCGTGTAATCTTCTTCAACTGAAGGGGCACAATTCTATTTAATGGACTAAGTATCAAGTAATGGTATACACTTAGGCGCATTTAATAGTATCCTCCCCATCAGAGTCACTACTATTATTTGTGTGACCAAAGGAATACCAACTATTAATTTTATTTGTCATAAAGTTAGGATGACAAGAATAAAATTAATGGGTAAAACTTCCTCTTACAAATGTTTGAATTTGTATACGTCCACACTAACGTGACATACAAAATTCACGGTGTTTTGAGGTGTTGTTGAATTTAAATAATATTGTTTGAGGACTCAATATTATTCTAAATTCTAAAGTATTAACCAAAACCTATTTTGTGATTCTTAGGATGACTTTCAATCCACTGGCTATTATACTGAAAGAGAACAAACTTACTGGTCCCAATTACATAGATTGGAAAAGAAACCTGGACATTATCCTAACTGCTGAAGGCTATAAGTTTGTATTGTTGGAGGTCTGCCCTAATGTGCCTAATGACGATTCTAGTGAAGAGGAGATTGAGCATCATAGGAAATGGGCCAAGGCAGATGAGATGACGCGGTGTTACATTTTGGCTTCAATGTCAAATGTGCTGCAACATCAGCATCGAACAATGCCCACTGCCTACGACATGATGCAAAATCTCAAGGAACTCTTTGGACACCAGAATCGGGCTGCTAGTCAAGAGGCCATGAGAAACTTAATGGCAACCACCAAGTTTGAGGGGACACCCGTAAGGGATCATATCCTAAAGATGATGACTTACTTAAACAAGATACAAATCCTTGGAGCTGAAATCAATGGGGAAACCCAGGTCGATATTATTCTCCAAATGCTACCCAAAAGTTTTGAGCAGTTCTGCCTGAATTACAATATGAATAAAAGGATTTATTCATTGGCGAAACTACTGGCAAAACTTTAGGCAACAGAAGGGTTAATTTGTCAAAATTCTCAAATTCACTTTACTGAAAATGTTTCTACTTTTAAGTTGAAAGACAAGAAGAAGAAAAAGAAACAAGCTGACTCAGCAAAGAAAGTGAATCGATCTCTAGGTACTGGACTAAAAGCAGGAGTGAAGAAGCCGAAGGGCAAGTACTTTATTTGCAAGTAGTCTGGACATGGGAAGGCGGACTGTCCTCGTAGGAAAGAGAACAATAAAGGTATATCTTATTCTCTAGTAGTTAAATATATTTAGCGGTGTTATCTACCAATATCTAGAGTGTAGATACAGGAGCCACTGATCATGTCTGCAATACATTGTAGGGGTTCCAGGAAACCCGACGACTATATGAGGGAGAAATAACCATCTACATGGGCAATGCTACGAAAGTGACGGTTGTTGTAGTGGGAGACGTCTACTTATCATTCGATAGGAATAGAACTTTGATTTTGAGAAATTATCTTTATGTACCAAGTTTTAGAAAGAATTTAATTTCAATTTTTAAACTATTTTTGGATGGATATACTGTTTCTTTTGATAACAAAGTGGTTGTCAAGAAAAATAGGGTAATTATCTATTCTGGTACATTAGTTGGTAATTTGTATACTCTAAATCCAATAACTCCCACAAAGCAACAAATGAAAATTAATAACACATCCTCTAATTCTAATAAGAGAAAGGAACCTTCAAAAATGAACCAAACATATCTTTGGTATCTAAGACTTGGTCATATTAACTTGAGTATGATTCAAAGGCTAATAGCCGATGGACTCTTGGGTTCATTAGTGTTGGAAAACTTTCCAACTTGTGAATCTTGCTTGGAAGGGAAAATGACCAAGAGACCTTTTAAGGCCAAGGGGAATAGAGCAAAAGATGTGTTGGAATTGGTTCATTCTGATTTGTGAGGACCTATGACTATCCAGGCGAGAGGTGGTTTCGAATATTTCGTCTCTTTCATAGACGACTATTCGAGATATGAGTGCATTTACTTGTTGCGCTGCAAGTCTGAGTGCTTTGATAAGTTCAAAGAGTACAAGGCTGATGTGGAGAAACGTCACAGTAAAAGTATCAAGACACTATGGTCTGATCGTGGTGGCGAGTACCTCCCAGGAGAGTTTAGGAATTACTTATCAAAGGTTGGGATTCAATCCTAATTGTCTGCACCTAGTATACCCCAATAGAATAGTGTGGCAGAACGAAAGAATATGACTCTTATGGAAATGGTTAGATCGATGATGAGTTATTCAGAATTACCAAATTCATTCTAGGGATATGCTTTAGAAACGACAGTGTCATTCTGAACCTAGTACCTTCTAAGTCGATACCCTCTACTCCCATGGAATTGTGGAATGGGCGTAAGCCTAGTCTAAGTCATATTTAGATATGGGGTAGTCCAACACATGTGCTGAAGGGAGATACTGATAAGTTGGAATCTCATACAGAAGTTCGCCTGTTTATAGGTTATCCCAGATGAACGAAAGATGGTTTGTTTTATAGTCCTAAAGATTATAAGGTCATTGTTAGCACGAATGCTTGATTTTTAGAAGAGAATTATGTAATGAACCATATGCCCATGAGTGAAATTATTCTATAAGAAATGAGAGAGGAAACACCTACTTTAGTACCAACAATGCAAGATGTATCACAAGAAACTGTAACACGTATCACAAATGATACACAACTACAGATAGTGCCTCGTCGTAGTGGGAGGGTTGTTAGGCAACCTGAAAGATTCATGTTTTTGGGAGAGTCGTCGGAATTGATCCCAGGTAAACATGAACCTGATCCCCGTACATATGACGAATCACTCCAAGATAAAGATACAACATCTTGGCAAAAAATAATGAATTCAGAAATAGAATCTATGTATTCTAACAAAGTCTGGGAGCTAGTAGAACCATCAAATAGTGTAAAAGCTATTGGATGTAAATGAATCTACAAAAGGAAAAGAGGGACAGACGGGAAGGTGAAAACCTTCAAAGCAAGGCTTGTTGCATAGGGGTATACTCGGAAAGAGGGAATCGATTATGAGGAAACCTTTTCGCCAGTAGCTATGCTTAAGTCTATCCGGATAATCTTATCTATTGCTGCTTATATAGATTATGAGGTTTGGCAAATGATGTCAAGACAACTTTCCTTAACGGAAGTCTCGAAGAAAATATCCATATAAAGCAACAAGAGGGGTTTATTGCAAAGGGCAAAGAACATCTAGTATGTAAGCTCAATCGGTCTATTTATGGGCTGAAGCAAGATTCAAGGTCTTGGAACATCCAGTTTAATGAAGTAATCCAGTCGTATGGATTTATTCAGTATCCGGATGAGTCTTGTGTATACAAGAAGTGTGATGAAAATATGGTGGTATTTCTTGTACTATACGTAGATGACATTTTGTTAGTTGGAAATAATATCAAAGTGTTGTCGGAAGTAAGGGTATGGTTGTCCAAGCAATTCGATATGAAGGACTTGGGAGAATGTGCACATATTCTTGGGATCAAACTAATAAGGGATCACAAGAAAAGAATGTTGTGTTTATCCCAAGCTTTATATATCGATACGATCTTAGCTCGTTTTAGCATGCATGACTCCAAGAAAGGTTATCTACCTTTTAGGCATGGAGTATCTTTATCTAAAGAGATGTCTCCAAAGACATCAAAAGAGATAGAAGAAATGAAGGCAGTTCCTTATACTTCAGTTGTAGGAAGCCTAATGTATGCTATGTTATGCACGAGACCGGATATCTGTTTTGTCGTGGGCATGGTTAGCAAATATCAAAGTAATCCAGGATAGGGACATTAGACTGTCGTAAAGCATATATTAAAGTACCTGAGAAGGACTAGAGATTATATGCTAGTTTACCAAGCAGATGATTTGCTCCCTATAGGTTACACGGATTCTGACTTTCAATCAGATAGGGGCAATAGTAAGTCTACATTAGGCTATGTGTTTACTTTAGGAGGTGGAGCCAATAGCATGGAGGAGTTTTAAGCAGAAATGTGTTTTAGACTCAACCATGGAAGCTGAGTATATGGCAGCCTCTCAGGCAGCCAAAGAAGCTGTATGGCTCAGGAACTTTTTGATGGACTTAGATGTGATTCCTGGTTTGCCCAAAATCATCACAATTTATTGTGATAATAGCGGTGCAGTAGCAAACTCGAAGGAACCACAAACCCATAAGGCAAGTAAACACATTGAGCACAAGTACCACTTGATATGAGATATCGTAAAGCGAGGAGAAGTTGTTGTCACAAAGATTGCATCAGTAGATAACCTGGTAGATCCTTTCACTAAGGCCCTTCCGGCGAAAGCTTTTGATCGGCATGTTGAGGGGATGAGAATCAGATGTATGACAACGTTTATGATAACATAGTCTATTAGTATAAGTGAGAGATTGTTACAGCGTATACTAAAAGTCTAGCTTTTTGTAAACAATTATTTTGAAATAAGAATCACATTGGTCAAATGTCTACATTTATGCTAAGTATAGTTGTCCGTTTAATTTATATTATAGATAACATGGTGTGAGGAGACACACAGAAGTTCATGTTATCAGTTCCTTATAAATTATAAATAGTTGCTCACAACCAAGATGGAATGGGATAAACTATTGGAGTGGTTGTAGTGTAATTAGGTATTAGTTTATCTTGACTAATAAATTACACTAGTACACTATGAGTGTATTGAGCAGGACCATTTGAGGTAGTTTCTTTTTATACTGACTCTTTAAAAGAACAAGACCTCTGTTATTATGGAAGTACGTACTCTTAATCATGATATAATAACAAGCACGTATACTTAATATTTATTTCTTTAATTTATCAAAGGGTGTTATTTAGTTCGATAAATCAATAGGCCCGATAAGTTGGGAAATGATATTATTTATATGGTGTGTTGTTGATTATAGAATGAAACTGTGTCCTAGTAATCTAGGTTGATAATGTCTCCTTGAGGAGCTCATAAGGATTGTCATGTAAACCCTGTAGGTGGACTTAGTCCGACATGACAATAAGGTTGAGTGGTACTACTCTTGGAGCTAGATATTAATTAAGTGAGTTGTCAGTAACTCATTTAATTAGTGGGCATTCGATATCTTAAACACAGGGAGATTAACACACTCATAATAAGAATGAGCCCATAATATAATTTGGGATTGGCGTGGTAGTTCAATAGTAGCTCTTTAGTGGTATGAGTTATTATTGATGAACTTGAGTTGGGTATTCGGGGTGAACACGGGAAGCTCAAGCTCATCCGGAGACCAAAACCAATTCCTCCTCTCGGTCCCTATTGTAGTCTCTTATATATAGTCTTAGATCCACCCAAAGCCTAGCCTCTTAGCCGATGCTAGGGGCCGGCCCCTATCCTTGCTTGGAGCCCAAGCAAGTGGTCGGCCAAGCCAAGCTTGGAGCTCAAGCTAGGGCTGGCCAAGCCTTGCTTGGTGCCCAAGCAAGTGGCCGACCAAGTAAGGAAAGGAAAGGGAATTTTATTAAAAATAAAATTTTGAGAAAATCTTTCCTTTTATGTTTTTATCCACATGGTTTTAAAAGAGAGTTTTTAATTTTAAAATCTTTCCTTTTATAGATTTTCTACAATGGATTAAAAGAGAGATTATATATCTTTCTTTATTTGTAGATATCTATAATGTTAAGAGAAAGATTTTAATTTTTAAGAAAACCTTCTTTTTTTGTAATCATGATATAAAAGGAGTTTTATTTTTAAATCTTATCTTTTATAGATATCCATAAAAGGATTTAAAAGAGAGAGATTTTAATTTATAAAACATTCCTTTTATAACTAACCACAAAAGGGATATTTTTAAAGAGAGATTTTTAATTTTTGTTTAAAATCTTTCCTTGTTTTTTTTACAAGAGGTGGCCAACCATGTCATGTATAGAAAAGGAAGTTTTATTTTTTGTTATAAAACTTTCCTTTTTTGGATTCACCAAGGATTATAAAAGAGAGGTAAAAGGTGTCTTTCTAGTACACAACTTCTATTCTATTGATCCTCTCTCTTTTCCTTTGGTGGCTGGCCTTCTTCCTTTCTCTCTTCTCCTTTTGTTTTCCACATTGTGGCCGACGACATCAAGACTACTAGGAGCTTTGGTGGTCGGTTACTAGGAGGAGAAGAAGAAGAGAAAGGAGACTCTCTTGTCAAGATCCCTTTGGTGGCCGAAGCTTGGAGGAAGAGAAGAAGGCTTTGGTGGATTTCTTCTTGGTAGATCGTCGCCCATACGACGTCCAAGAGAAGGAGATGAATACAATAGAAGATCAAGAGGTTTTTGTTAACAAAGAAAGGTATAACTAGTTGTCTTATTCCGCATTGTACTAGTTTTATTTGTTCGGATTTTTGAATCACCAAACACAAGAGGCTAACAATTTTAGGCAATTGAATTTATGTTTTGATTTTGTGATTCCTTTGTTTTTCGATCTTGTGATTCGATTGTTCTTAATGGTTAAACCTAGGGTTACTATAAGGAGATTAAATATTGAATTTTGTTGAAAGGCTTTGTCTAGGAATTGGTGGATGATCCCATCACTGGAGACGATCTATGACTTCATGCAACTCATATCTAAAGACTATTTGTACTAATAGTCACTATGAAAATGTTTATGACACTTATATAAAGATCCATAAAACTTATCATAATGGGTCATATAAACTCTCTAATATATACTCATGTGTCAACTTGATATCTGATAACGAGTATTTTGATGCATTATTTTAACTCTTAAACTTGGCATGTTTTACATTCTCATATGCTTAATTTCACATTTATGTTATGTTTTGTGAGTAGAAATTTATTTTAAAATTAATTGTAAATTTCCTACAATTGTGAAATTTAATCTCATATTTTTATTGTGGTTTTATAGGAAATTCAAAGATGCTTGGATTAAGGCTGAGTCAAATTAAATTTGGCTTGATTTGGAGGTCAAATAAAGGAGATCAAGCTAAATTAACATGAACCATTGATCAAGAACTAGAGAGATCTTGTTCCTTCATTCAAATCTAAGTCATCCAGCCCTCCATCCAGATTTGAAGTTATGTAGAGTATCAGATCTAAAGAGCAAATCAACTTCAATTTAATATCAAGAGATCCAAACTGCTCATCTCAAGATCGAACAGTCAGATCTTCAAGTTATTCCTCACAAAGATGGATGGCTCAGATTGGATGGGAAAACTCTTCCCTTTATATTCTCACACGCAGATGCATAGTGACTTGGTTCGGCACTGTGCGTGATTCCTCTTCTGTTTGCATTTTTTTCTCCCACACGCCGATGCCTCTTATGAACGACGACCTCTACTAGGGTACACTTTTTGGCAAAGCGATTTTGCATCAGCGTGGTGAGTCCCTCTCATTTCCCAATTCATGACAAAAGGTGGTGGTGCCTAATTGGGGCTTCTTGACGGTGGAGCGTTCTTCTCGGCAAGGCACCCCTTTTCATTCCTTCCTCAGCGGAGATTCTTAACAGTGGATGACGTTGTGAAAGTGGAAGATTCCAAGGAGGAAGTCGACTGTCTTCATCTTCTTTGGCGGAAACGTTTTTAATCCATCATTGTGCTGTTGTGGAGGCTTTCTTCTGTGGACAGTGTTACGAAAGCAGAAGACTCCTCAATCTCAGTTTGTCTACCAATTCTGGTAGAAGCTTCACCAGCTTCACTATTCCTTCATCATAATTTCGGTAGAGCAAATTCGGCTTTGGTTCTTGTTGTGATGGAATTTTGAGTTGGTTCCTTGTTGGTGATGTAAATATGAGTTGTTCCTTGTCCATCTAATTGTCAACTTCGTATGAGTTGTGCTATAGAGAGTTGTAAGTCAAAGGTTTTGTCAGTTGTGTTGTTGTCCACCGGCTCTTGGGGCTCTAGATTCGGGTCCTTCGTGTGATGACGAAGGGTAGTCGACTCGGAGTTGATTGTGGAAGAATGGTTTGGATGTTTAGCTATTTTCTTATTTGATTATTACATGTTTGGTTAATTTAATTTCTTTTCTTGTTGATTGTTTTATGTTAAGTTGTTATTTGTAACACCCCAAATTTCATGATTTGGAGTCCTAAAAGACCTTATTAAAATCTAGAAATATTTTAGAAAAATTCTAGAGATTTTTAGAAATTTTTAGAGTATTTTTATGTAATTTTTGGAGGTCGTTTGGTATTTTTACTAAACGAAGGAAGTTTCGACAAAAAAATGTCCAAGCCGAGGTTTGAACCGAAAACCTCGGGTTTAAGCAGAAGTTCGTTTAACCAACAGACCAGCCGCGAGTTTCTCGATAAAACCTGAACCCAATAGTATTTAAGTCGTAAGAGAACCCAAAGTTAGATTTAGTTATAAAGGATTAGGTTTTCTTTCTCCCGAAACCTATTCCCTTCCTCTTCTTTTCTCTCACGCGGCATCCACGACTCCTTCTCGGGCGAAATCGCAGCCGCCGCCAGGATTCCTTCCTCCGGTGGCCGGCGAAGGTTTCCTTCCGGCGGATCTTCACCAATTGAGACCACCTCGGCAGGAGGGCCCGTAGGCACGAGGAAGCGGCCGGGGAAACTCAAGCTTCGCCGCAAACCCTAGATCTCTCTCTTCTTCGGTTGTAAGCCCAAGAACACGAAGGTAAGTTGCTTACTCACCTGCGGTAAGAGTAGTTCCGGGATTTTCTTTATTTTCTGCCATATGTTGAGGTTTCGGATTCTTGTTTGCTTTTGGATTTTGAAGCATGCTTTAAGGGGTTTTGGTTGTTGATGCTTTTCTTTCCAATGTGTGATAGCTTAAGCTAGACAGTTTGTAGTAGAATCCGGATTTGATACTACATCTTGTTGCTGATGTTTTCCAATGTGTGCTAAATTAAGCTAGGTAGTTTGGTGATTCCAGTTTTGTAACAGTGAGGTTCAGTAGTGATGTAGTGGGGTAGCCTGTCTCCCTTCCTGTGGATGGTTCATGAGTTATAAGGATGAAGGCGAACTTGGCAGTGGAACTTACTAGATTCGTATTGCTGCCCTTCTATGTGGTCCTTGATGTACATCTGGATAATGGAGTTGAATTGATGCATTAGTAATGGTACATGCTTTGATGATAGGGTTGTTTGAAATGGTGTTGAGGTTGCTACATATGTGTTGATAAATAACTTGATAGTAGAGTAGGTTGGTGAGCAGGTTTTAAGATTCTGTTTTTGTTTTTGCATTTGCATCTCATGTTGATAGTTGATGCAAATGGGAGGATTTGTGATTGAATTGTGATTTATTCATAGAGATGGGAATTTTGCAATGTCTTAGAAATTGTTATTCCATAGTTACCTAATGTTATTTGAATTTTAAATGAACTGTTAAGTGATACCATGAGAATAATCTGTATGAAGTCTTCTCTGAATCTTTCAATTGATGTGGGTATGAGATATGAAATTTCACATTAATTGTAGGTCTTTAGCTGATTTGCAATTAATCGGACATGAACAACCTAGTCTTAGGAGAATTCGGTCGAAAGTTGTTTAGCTTGAATGTAGCATCTAGATTTTTATTAAGAAGACAGTGCAGATTTTTATTAAGAAGAGCAGTGCAGATTTTTGTTAAGTAGAGCAGATTTTATTAAGAATTTCAAGTGCAGATTTTAGTTAACATTCAAGTGCAGTTTTGTTAGGCTTATAGTGCAGTTTTGTTAGCACAGTATGCCGATTTTGTAAGTATAGTATGCAGAATTTCATAAGTATAGTATGCAGATTTTATAAGTATAGTATGCAGAATTTTCATAAGTATAGTATGCAGATTTTATAAGTATAGTATGCAGATTTTCATAAGTATAGTATGCAGATTTGTTATAAGTATGGTACGCAGATCTTTTTATAAGTATTGCATTGCAGAATTTATTTAGCATAGTAGGCAGATTTTTGGTTTAAGCATTTCAAAGTTAGAATTTGCTTAAACATTTCAGTTTCTTTTTGTAAGAAGCATTCTTTTATAAGAAAAGTATAAGAAAGATAAAGAAAAGAAAGAAAAGGCCGAGGCCTTAAGTAGATCCCAAAAGTCAAGACTTTAGGGATTTTGGCACACAAGGTGCCTATTAAAATGCCGAGGCATTAAAAGAAGAAGTAATTAAGATTATAAGTATTTTACTTTTAAGAAGAGGCTAGTACCCGACTTCCGAGGTTGTCATTAAACAAATCCAGGTGTCCAATTCCGAGGTCTTGGCCCTGGTAGACCGAGGTCTGCTCTTTTAGGATTGGTGGCTCGCTACCCCAACCTATTAGGGAACGCGCATAAGATGGTACTATGCCTGGGCCCAAAAAGAAGTTGATTATTATTTTGAAGTATTATAAGTATAAGTTTTTGGACAAGTAAAACGAGTTTTACATAAACATAAAGTATTAAAGATTAAGTTTAGAACAAATGAAATAAGATTCATATAGTTCTAAAAATCAGTAAGTTTAGTTCTTTATTCTACCATGTTTATCTAGTAGATGAGTAGTTTTCATGTTTACCTATTAGATGAGCAGCATGATTAACTATTAGAATTACATGAGTAGATTCCTTAGCTTTTCTTTGCTATTAGTTTGACATGAGCAGTTATGTTTATGCTTTATTTCTTTTTAGAGCATATAGCTTCTAGTTCTTTTCGTATACATGCACATTCGTGATTTTGTGAGTTAGATAGCTCTTACTAAGCAAATTTTGCTTATAGACTACACTTCCTCTTACTGCAGATACAGGAAAGGAAAAGATATAGAAAGGAAGGCGACAAGGAGGTGTTCGAAGGATGTGTGATGCCAGGACTATGGAAGCCTTGGGACTAGGAAAGAAGTTTAATTTTAGTTTCCGCATTTTAGTTATTGTAAACATTTGAGTTATATTTTAAGTTCATGTCATTTGAGATTATTCTGTTTAGATTGCATGTAGGATGAGTTCAGTTTAGTAAGTAGATAATTGTGTGTTTGATACTTATTTAACTGCGTGGTTGATTGATATGTGTTCCAGCCGCTTGTGGCTGAGTATATATTGCATGTATTGTTGAATATGGTCACCGGTACAGGGGAGATTCTGTCGAAATTTTTCGGTAGGGTTTCCATGTGATTTTTAATCATACCGGTTAAGTAGAGTTAGTAGTTAAGTAACGGTCATCCTTAGAGAGTAGTAGTAGTAGTTGTTGCATGTATTGTTACAGTAGTAGTAAGATGCTTAGTTTCACCATGCATGATTATTAATTCTGTATCATAGTATGACAATGTGATGTAGGTTATCAATTATGCATAGTTAGATTTGTTAGTCGCTGGTAAGTTTGTTTAGTTCAATTGCACTTGTTTTACTATTGTTTGTTTTCCTTTCTGCATGTTTTATGTTACTTGTGTGTCTTTTATGTTATGCTTATTGATAGATGTGCTTGTGTCATAGGATGACAATACAGTGCATGTTTATCTTTAATGGTTAGATAGGATTTTAGTTTCATTTCTTATAAGTTATTTTTATTAAGGATGTTATATGCAGCATAAAGTGGCATTGTGCTTTAGGTTCATCGTTGCTGGTTAGATAGGATTTTAATTATTGTATTAGGTTTAGAAACCCCCAAAACAAACCCCCTAGTTTAATTTTGTCTGAAAATAAATGTCCTGCCATTAGTTCCATGTGAGAGATGACCCAGTCCTCTACTATACTACCTTAGTATAGGTTAAGGGGTTCAGTTGAGTAGAAATTATTAATTTGATCTAAGCGAGTGACAATCGCATACTAATCAAATTTTAGCGTCATTATCGGGAAACTTAGTGATGTTCTTTTATTTTTAGACTGTACATAAGTTTTATCTTTATTTTGTTCATGCTTTTCTGCTTTGTTATTTTATTTTTCTTTAGATGTAATTGTTAGTATCTCCCTTTTTGCTCTTGAACTTTGTAGGTTGAAGGAAAAGGGCGAAAGGAGAATACTTACAGCTACATCATGAATAAAGACCTATTTTGGTTAAAATTCATCATTTAGACCACCATTTCAATTTTTAATATTTTTTATTTCATTAATTTCAATTTTATTCTCTTTTATTTTTATTTCTTCGGTGGTTGTAAAAATTTAAAAATATTGTTAGGGCTTAATTATTTATCTCTTATATGCACATAGTCTATCTTGTATATTTTCCTATGTATTTTGATTTTATTTGCATGAGTATTTCAGGTAAGACTAGGAAATCTTTATGTGTTATTAGCAGTTTCAGTTGATTAGGATCTCAGATATGAAAAACAACATGGAGAATAACACTGAAAACACTCTTGGAGAGCTTTAGGCACTAGATTTGTCAAACGATTCATTATGCATAAGATATTCTGATTTAGAGGTAGACTTTGAGTTATGGACTATTGTACATTTATTATCGAAGTTTCATGAACTTTTTGGTGAAGATCCCAATAGACATCTACAAGAATTTGATATCACTACAAGAAATTTAGGATTTAACAACACCCAATGGACAACGATTTTTTTAAAAATTATTATCTTTTTCCATTTAACAACACTTTTATTGAAAATCATTGTTATTGACTTTTTCTGCACCTCTTCCGCCTCTTCTCCGTGTTGGCTGCACCTCCTTCGCCTCTTCCTCGTGCTCGTGCTCTCTTGGTCGAAGAGCTTTAGGTGTTTCTCTTTCTCGATCTTCATTACTTTCTCTGATTCCCCCTTTTTGTTCACGTTGTTTTTTTTTCCATGGAGAGCAATTAAACGGTGCTTTCCGAGATCTGAGTTCATGGATAATTATCTCCTAAGTCACACATGGTGGTTCCTGTGCTAGTGTGGTTCCATTCAATCGATACAGTGTGTGGCTTTTAATGAGATGAATATATTTCTTTTGGGGGAAAGGATTTATGTTTAACGAAAATCACTGTTTGACTGATTTGATTCTCTTTCTTCTCTCTTTTCTAGCTATCATCTTCTTCCTTTCCTCTTTTATCTCTTCTTCATACTGATTCAAAGGTGGATCTTTGAGTTCTTTAAACATCAAGATGTGAGATTCACGTTCCATCTCTGGCTAGAAAAACCTCAACTTCTCTCCGGTATGATCTTTTCTTTCTTAAGGTTCTATTTTCTTATCAATTTGGTGCTTGATGTTAAGCATATTTGAGGGTTCGTTAGCATTGAACAAGGATTTCTCTTGAATAGCTTTGATTTCTCAAACACAAGTGCTTTAGTTACTTGTAAATAATTAAAGGGAGTTAAAAAGGTTTTTTTTAATCTTTTTTTGTTATTATTATGTTTACTCTCGTTCCATGAAATACTGAATTTCATAAATGTATGGGGATGGAAATCATTTAAGATACCAAAACCCTTATGAATATGTTTTAAAGGCATACATAGAAGTAGAAGGATCTACAACTCCTTATGAAAATACAAGGGGTACAGATAACTTGTATTGAATAAGTAAATCAAGTAATATTATGGTTTATAAATTTGATGTTTGTAAAAGCATGTTTCCACTATATTAAAACTTGTATGCAAACTAACCAAGTATTATCAACTTGTGGATGGTGTAAAAAAGTTTATGATAAATAGGTTTATGAAATTTTATAAAATTGCTACTGAATTCCTCATCCTCATTCATATATGATTTTTTTTCCATTTTAAATTTTTTGAGAAAAAAAGTTATTATATTTGATGAATGAATAATCTGAAGATAACTTCAATTGGAAATATGTTGTGGAAATGTAAGTTCATATATTCTTTTTATTATGCATTTAATTTAGTCATAAAACACTCCTATATCAACTATGTGAATGAATATATGAAGAGCGTTAAGATTATTTAATTCAAACAAAGGAAGGAAAGGAAGAAAGCATATACACATGGGAAGTAATCAAGGTATGTGTTCTTTTATTTCAATCAAATATTTTAATGTGTGTATTGGTCATTAACAATTTGACAAATAAATAAAGTAAATCAGTTAAATATTGCTTAAGTAGGGTGATCTGATCCAACCAAAGATTATGTTTAGTCAATTTCAATGATCAATCAAGAAAATGGCTTGGTGACTTTTTTGTCTATTAGAGACTTAACATGCAAGTTGAAGACAATTCATAACATGCAGTAAATGCTACAACAAGTAAGTGTGAAAGCATCTGATTATAACACTGTCATAGATTTAGTTATTCATCTTAGTTTACCAAGCTTGTTCATTATTCTTGTTTAGCTATTCTCCATCATGCATTTCCCTTTTAGGCCAACAAATACATTAGCTCGCATAAGACTATGCTAATTGTTCTCAACATGGCTAACTTGATTCAGTTAATACTTAGATGCACTTCTTGATTGGTCCAAACAAAGCTTGATGGATATGTTTAAACTAATGCTATGTAGATAATGCTTTGAATATTTCTTCCTCTTGTCACCATATTGATACTCAAAAATTAAGTATCTTGTTCATATTAGGTTTAGAATTTGCAATTATACTGAACAATTGGGTTTGAGTCCATATTTTGAAATTGGATGTAAAGCCATAATAAGTTATTTTCCTAATTCTTTAGCCTCGACATAGTTTTCAACAAAGTGGGAACATTGCATATGTTGTTGAACACTATATTATTTATATGTATAGTGTTATTGAGCATTGTTGGAAAATAGAATGGTCTCCATTCTATTTTGGTTTGCACAGAATGGTCTCCATTCCTGGTAATCTACTTTTGTGAGAATAAAAGTTGTTTCTTTTTCAATTGATGTGTAAATTTGGTTGATTATGTTCTTCCTTGTAATCTACTTTTAATGCTAGTTTCTTTCTATAAAATATCCTTTGATTATTTTAATGACTTTTTGACTATTTCCATTTTAGTTTTGTAGGTAGAAATGTGGTTCTCTGAGTCTTATTCATTATGTTGGTAGAAGTCTATTTATTTGAATGACTTGCTCCCTCTTTCCATGTTCTTCTATCTTCTTAGAAACTGGACGAACTAGAGTGAACGTGCCTTAGTTTTTCATTGAGGATGCATTGTACAAATAAGTAGCAGTCAAGTCTTGGTGTCTATATACAAGATCACAGAGTTTGGAGAAGCATGTTGCATTGTTTCCAAAAAGCACGTCATATTATGAACCTGAAAGATATCAGTTTGGCGAAGCATGTTATAAATACTACATGTTTTATGTTTTCATTGGACAAACTATTGCTAAGTCTGTTTGTAACTAAATCCTTACCTGGCTCATTTTTGTTACAATATCTTGTAGTCTAAGATGGGTAATTAATGTTATTGTCATTTTTTATTAATGCGAAGTATTTTATAATGTTATTTGTTGTTATTGAATTGGATTGATCCCTATATTTTTTTAATTATTTAAACAATTTATCTTTTAAATATACGACAATGATTTTTTTAAACTATTGTCAAACTATTCAAAACACAATAGTTTTTTTGTTGTCATCAAAATAAAAGACAACAATTTTTATTTCTTATCAAATTGTTGTCTATTCTACCCAAAGATAACGATTTAAATCTATTGCTAAATTGTTGTTGATTGCGCTAAATGACAATGGTGAAAAACCGTTGTCGTTGGTCAATGATAATGGTTTTTCATCATTGTCTTTGAGGACCCCTTTAACAACATAGATTATAACAACAGTTCTTTAGGGCTTACAACAATGGTAAAAAACTATTGTTGAATCCAAAATTTCTAGTAGTGTATGGTGTGCTCTACATTGAAAACCCATGGTATATCAAAAGAAGATAGTAGACTTAGAACATTTCCATTCTCACTAGCGGATTTGGTAAAAGATTGGTTGTACTGTCTCCTATCCAACTCTATCACCAGCTGGTTTGAGATGAAGAAATTATTTATGGCAAGGTTCTTTCCTGCTTCTATTAGCTATTTGGAGGAGTATTAAAGGAGTTGTTGCTAGTTTCTCTCAACACCAGATTAGCGATTAGCTATTGATTATATACTTCTATGAGGAATTACTTCTCATAGACATGAATATGGTTGATGTAGCTAGTAGAGGGGCTCTAATTAACAAGACACCTACTCAGGCCAAAGAACTTATTGATATTATGACTTCAAATTATCAGTAGTATGAGACTAGACCAATGATTACCAAAGATATTCATTCCTTTGTCAGTGTATTTCCGACCAGGATCCAGTATTAGTAGCTTGATCCTCAGTATTATCAGACTCATCAATAGGGCAGGTATAATTCATTTACAGGATTCAAGTATGGGAACACACAACAAGGGACTTCTGAGTGACCCCAGTATTACCAACCTTACTTTTAGCACCATTAGCTTGAGCAGGATTTTAGGGAGTAGTCATAACAATTTTTGCAACAACAAGAAACCCAATTCCAAGAAAGGACACATTCATCAACATGTTATAGTTGCTATCAGATCAACATACCACATCAATTTTTTAGGAGATGGATTGTAGAGCTTGTGATATTCCTGACCTTAATTCTACTACTTTACATGACTTTTCTAGTTTTTTTATATCATGTTGTTGTAGTTGATCATGATAATATTTTTGTTGATGAGATTGTTATTTCAAATATTCTTGATGTTGCAAGTGATGTTGATAGGGATGGAAGTGTAGGGACTAGTGTTGTGGAGACAAAGCCCCAAGAATCACTTCCTTTGATTACACTATCTCCTAAGCTAGTCGAGCTTGTTATTCTACTTATTGATGATGGAAGTGTAGGGACTAGTATTGTGGAGACAAATCCCCAAGAATTACTTCCATTGATTGTACAACTTCCTGATCTATAGCTAGATCCTTTACCTGTTAAGATGATGCTACATTCAATATTCTAGAGCCTCCAGGTACCTATCAGGATGGTAAGGTCAATGTTTCTTTAGAATCTTTAGAAAATTTCATGGACGTAATTCATTTTGATTGTATTGAATGTGACATATCTTTTGATTCATGCTCTGTTGATATTGATATTATTTCTAGTCTATCTCATACATCATGCATGTAGAAAAGACATCCTTTTCTTTTTAGTGTATAGGATTTCTACAGGCATTTTAGTGAGAGTTAATCATGTAAGGATGCATTCTACCATGTGAAGAAGACTCTAATACTTTATGAAATAATGAAGCGTCTGGAGTGGACACTCCAACTGAATTATGTTCGACAATCAGAGAAAACTTTTAAGAAGACGAAGGTGAAGGGTGTGAGCCTCACTTCACTTACAATCATTCCACTTCCAGTATGGCTTAGGGAACTGAATCGATTTAGACTACTTGAATTTCAAGGGAGTCTGTTCCATCTCACTTTTTTTTTCTGCTTGTATATATTTCTTTACTTTGTTTGCTTTTGCTTGGTAGTTCATTTTTAGTTTGTCTTGTTAGTTTTCATAATAAATTTCTTATATATTCTTTTTATTATTTTAGAAATTATGAAAGCTAGTTGAATTTGATTGTCGAGTTTGGAGATTTTTTGTCATGATTATATTCTTAGATTGCATGTGGTTACAACTTGGTGATGGATTCTATATTGATAGATTGAGATGATAATTTAGATATGCCTAGTGAGGATTTTTAAGCCTATTATTCCCATTTATGTGAGATGCATTTGTTGGTAATGTTACTCTAGAACTTGCTTTAATTCTTTCGAGACTACATTATCATAGGAATGCATGATTTTTATGAAGGCTATCTCGCTTACTTTTATTCATTCCTTTTGTTATCACATGTTACTTGAATAATTCCCTTATCTTTGGTTATGTTGTTCTTTCTCTCTTCCATTTATTTTATTTTCTTATACATTCAGATGTGGACAATTTGGAATGTTGCATGATGAGTGTTTTACCTTGTACGGACAAAAGTTTAATTGTGGGGGAGAGGAATAGCTTAATAGAATTTAGGAGAAATATAGGTAAGCCATGCTTAATCACCATAGGTGAACCATGCTCTTTATCATTTTTTGTAGAGCTATTATTAATGTGTAGGTGCATGACATGTTAAAAGAAAAAAATGAATGAAAATGAAAAAAAGATAATAAAAAAAGGAAAAAGAGAAAAAAGTGAAAGAACATAAATGTAAGGAAAAGAAAAAAAATGCTTTTGACATATTATGCCATTTTATACTTCTTTGTGATAAAATTTTTAGGAGAGACAATCTTTATTATAGCATATGTAGATTTTATTATTTATCATGAGGTTGATTTTATTGAAAAACTTTAGTAGAGGTTGTTTACTTATTTATTGAGTTGTTGAAAGCTAGCTTGAAAGTTTTAATGTGATACTTTTGGGACAATGTTTTTTCTTGTACTCATCTATGTAACATTCCATTATGTCCATGTCTTCCACCATTACCTTGCTTTATCTTCTTCATTTCTTTTCTTACACTATTATTTTCTTGATTCATATTTCTTGTACCTCATAAATAAGCCTTCATTATTTTATTATGCATTATTATGTATATGATAGTGAAGATTAGAAGAAAAACAAGCATATGACAGTGCATAAATCATGAGTAGTTTGAGTGAGCTCCACTACTAAATTTTGAGAGGAGAGCCACCATCACTTTTTTGTAAGATTTAATTGTTATCATTCTCAGTTTATCTAGTATGGTTTAAAATTATTATGTTTGTTAATCAATGTATGAATTGAATCCATGAATGCTTTAGTCATTTGAATTGGACAATCCTAGGTAACTTTCTTTCACTATTTTCTAAGCATGGTTGAGAATTGCTAGGGGAATGTATCTTAATTATTTCCTTGTTTTGTTCACTTACTCGAGATAAACAAGAATAAGTGTGAGAGAGTTGATAACGAGTATTTTGATGCATTATTTTGACTCTTAAACTTAGCATGTTATACCTTCTCATATGCAATTTCATATTTATGTTATGTTTTGTGAGTAGGAATTTATTTTGAAATTAATTGTAAATCTCCTACAATTATGGAATTTAATCTCATATATTCATTATGGTATTATAGGAAATTCAAAGAGCCATGGATTAAGGCCGAATCAGATCAAATTTGACTTAATTTGGAGGTCAAATGAAGGAGATCAAGCTAAATTAATATGAACTGTTGATCCAGAGCTAGAGAGATCTTGTTTCTTCATTCAGATCTAAACCATCCAACCCTCCATCTAGATTTGAAGTTATGTGGAGCGTCAGATCTAAAGAGCAAATCAACCTCAATTTAATATCAAGAGATCCAAACCGCTCATCTCAAGATCGGACAATCAAATCTTCAGGTTATTCCTCACAAAGATGGACGACTCAGATTGGATGGGAAAACTCTTCCCTTTATATTCTCACACGCAGATGCATAGTGACTTGGCTCGACACTGTGCACGATTCCTCTTCTGTTTGCATTTTTTTCTCCCACACGCCGATGCCCCCAAATTCTCTCTTCTCCAATCTGCTCAAGCCGGCAACGAATGACAAAGTCGGCGACTCCTGTGAATGACGACCTCTACTAGGGTTCACTTTTTGGTGGAGCGGTTTTGTGCCATCATGGTGAGTCCCTCTCATTTCCCAATTCACGACAAAAGGCGGTGGTGCCTAATTGGGGCTTCTTGATGGTGGAGGGTTCTTCTCGAAAAGGTACCCCTTTTCATTCCTTCCTCAATGGAGATTCTTCTATGGATGATGTTGCGAAGGTGGAAGATTCCAAGGAGGAAGTCGACTGTCTTCATCTTCTTTGGAGGAAACGTTTTCTGTGGACAATGTTATGGAAGCAGAAGACTCCTCCATCTCAGTTTGTGTACCAATTCTGGTAGAAGCTTCACCAACTTCACTGTTCCTTCATCATAATTTCGGTAGAGCAAATCCGACTTTCGTTCTTGTTGTGCTGGAAGTTTGAGTTGTTTCCTTGTTGGTGATGTATATTTGAGTTGTTCCCTGTCCATCTAATTGTCAACTTCAAATGGGTTGTGCTGTGGAGAGCTATAAGTCAGAGGCTTCATCAGTTGTGTTGTTTTCCATCAGCTCTAGGGGTTCCAGATTCGGGTCCTTCGTGTGATGGCAAAGGGTAGTCAACTCTGAGTTGATTGTGGAAGAGTGGTTTGGATAGTTTAGCTACTTTATTATTTGATTATTGCATGTTTGGTTAATTTAGTTTATTTTCTTGTTGATTGTTTTATGTTTAGTTTTTATCCAGGTCAAATTTGTTAGTTGTGGTATTTTGTTTAGTTTCAACATGCATGATTGTTAATTTTGTATTATAGTGTGATAATGTGATGTAGGTTATCAATTATGCATAGTTAGGTTTTGTTAGTCGTTGTTAATTTTGTTTAGTTCAATTGCACTTGTTTTACTATTGTTTGTGTTCCTTTATGTATGTTTGTGTTACTTGCTTTTCTTTTATGTTATCCCTATTGATAAAAGTTCTTGTGTCGTAGGGTGACAATGCGATGCAGATTTGTCTTTAATGGTTAGATAGGATTTTAGTTTCATTTCTTGCAAGTTATTTCTATTGAGAATGTTATTTGTAGCATAGTGAAACATCCCTAGACTTTCGTCACATTTTTTTTAGAAAGACCCGCGATCATCAAAGAACAACCCTCCAATTTACTAGTATAGTACAACAATAGTAGCAAATACATCACGACATATCATCATACCCAATGGAAATGGTAGCGTCACATTCAAAAAGTTATGGAAGGAACAGGCATACCAACACAAGACCATGTACACTCATAAAAGACTCACAAAAACAAGCCTACACAGCACTCCTGGAACTTCTGGGCAGTGTCACGTGTCCATCTCGTCTCCTCGTCTACTCCATCCGCATACCCTCCATCCTATCCCAGGGAATGCCCCCCTCATATGTAATGTAGGCATCATGAGTCTACCACCCAACAATTACAAACCATTATGAAAGGTATGACAATTGTAAACAATAAACAGTTGAAGCAATGTCTATATTAAAATACAAACTCAACTACTAGTACAAAGAAAGAAATAACAATGATATATGCATAAGAACTTACTTAGATAACTAGGGTGAATATGATACACTGTGGTAACTACAATTTGAGCTAGTCAGACAGCCCATACTCATGACCCTAGAGGTACCTCCTAGGAGAACATGCAGTCATAAGGCTGAAGCCAACATAAGTTACAGTATCCGTCATGAATTACAGTATCAATCACATTTGGAAGGACCCTCCCTAGAGCTCATTTCGGGGCACCGAATCCGTACTGTCACCACATATGTCCATATATATCCAGTTAGCCTTTTAAGGGAACATATCCTTCTCCTAACTTCTTTTATTGTACTTAAATACAAAGAACTACAAGATCTAAGTAAATAAAGAAAAATAACAAATGGTTCCAACGGTAAAAGAACTAAACTCCATTAGTAGAAGCTAACATAACAATGCAATTGATACTAAAAGAAATTCCTACTGTAAAAGAACTAAACTCCAATAGTAGAAGCTAACATAACGTCACAATTGATACTAAAAGAAATTCCTACTGTAATAGAACCCATCACTAGTAATAGAAGCTAGCATAACATTCCAATTGATATCAAAGGAAATATAGGTGAAGCAAATAATTATAGTAGTATTAGAAATCATTCATCCAGTATAGGAAACCTTTCATCAATAATAGGATTTACTATAACATTCCAGCAAAAATAGGGACCAAATTATCATTTATAGAACCTAACCTAGCATTCAAATGGATCACATCTAATTGTACTGTTTTATAGAACCCGAGCCACTCACCCTTTGCACATCCTACCTCATACATTAAGGTACGTTTTGCCATATACATTAAGAATCCGGAAAGAACAATTCCAACAACAAAAGAAAATAATCAAACCAATAACCAATCCCTAATAACAAAAGACTCCTAGCTAGCATACAACAAACCACCAATTCACAATTAACTACTAAAACCAAGAACATCAACAACAACCCCTCGTTCGACTACAAATCCATCGATAATTCCAAGTAACCCCCCATCGGAGCCAACAAACTAGTAACAAAACCAGATTCTCTAAAACCGACCCCAATCTGTAGAACACAGGAAAGCAAAGGCATCAAAGTAAACCACGGAATCCAAGATCGATCAAGGAATCCGAACATACGAGAGATCCAGAAGCAGAAAGGAAAGATCTCTAATTAGGAACTCGATTCAACAAGACACAACAGAGCCATGTTGCAATCAACCTTCAATTATCCAAAACCAAGATCATTTGTGTATCGAATGACACATTACACACTGAAATCCATGAACATATATAGGAGCAGAGAGCCCTTGCAGTACACCCCATCAATCCCTCTGCAAACCAAAATAGAACAATCATCACAAGAACTCAAATCAATCCTGAAGAACCCAATAGAGCAGATACCCCTACGAAATTTTCAGAATCCACTGTGGAAATTCGAGAGAAAATGAGCCAAAACACTAGGGCAAACAAACATGAACAAGAACATCTCCAAATCCCCAAATCGCAGTTCAATAAAACCAATCATCATCTTAAACAAACCTAGAAAATATCACCCATCGCCTAATCCATACCTTCCGAATCTCATACCCACATAATCAGAGTGTACTTGCCTTTCTCCTTCGATGCCTCTGTCGAAAATGGCCTGCACCGTGCGTCGCTTGGCCGGAGGTCGGACACGATGGATCGTCGCTCTGTCGTGCTGACGAAGATGGCGAGACAGAGGCAGCGATTCCTTCGGAGAGCAACGAATGAGGAGGAGAGGAATGAATCGGCACAGTGACCTAAGTACTTTATACTTGGGTTTTATTTGCATTAACTTAGGTTAATTAAGATTAATCCCCTCCTAACTTAAATAAGGTGTTTCCCTCATGCTTCCGTTAAGTTTCATACTTCTATCCTATTGTAATGTGTTGCACTAATTTATTTTATAATTCAGGTAGAAAATTTCTTTAATTTCGTAGAAATTATATAAATTTAATCCCTTAGTTAGTGCTCACATGCCCCTAGAAAATTTCACCAATAGATCCCTTAATTATGCTTGTGAGACCTTATAATTCTTCCCCCCTAAAAAAAAAAAATTCATCACCGAAATTTAACTTACCGAATAATTCGGGGTAGCGGTCGCGCATATCCAATTCGGATTCCCACGTAGCTTCCTCCATCAACTGACTTCCCCATAAGACCTTGACTATTCTGATCTCCTTGTTCCTTAACTTCTAGATTTTGGATCAAGAATATGCTTCGACACTTCCTGATAAGACAGATCTGGTGTCCACTGCATGGTCGCGTAACTAATCACGTGAGAGGGATTAGGTATGTATCTTCTAAGCATAGCTATGTGGAATATGTTGTGGACTCCGGACAGGCTCGGTGGTAGAGCAATCTGGTACTCTTGGGTCCCAATCCGCTCCAAAACATCGAAAAGTCCAATATACCTTGGACTGAGCTTCCCCTTCTTTCCGAACCTCAGCACCCCCTTCATTGGTGACACTTTGTGAAATACATGGTCCCCTACCACAAATTCTAAATTCCTTCGTTGTTGATCAACATAACTCTTCTGGCGACTTTGCGCTGCTTGCATTCTGTCCTGAATCTTAGCCACTAGATCCATTGTATGAGTCACTATGTCTGGGCCCAGGACTACCCTCTCTCCAACCTCATCCCAATGCAATGGCATTCTGCACTTCCTTCCATACAATACTCCATATGGAGCTATACCTATAGTGGCCTGATAGCTATTATTATAGGTAAACTCTACCAAGGACAATTTTGACTCCCAACTCCCTTTGAAGTCTATTATACATGCTCACAGTAGATCCTCCAAAATCTCAATCACCTATTCGGACTGATCATCCGTCTGTGGATGAAAAGCGGTACTGAAGGTGAGTTTTGTACCTAATCCATGGTGCAAACTTTTCCAAAATACAAAGGTAAATTTTGGATCTCTGTCTGACACAATCTGAGCGGGGATTCCATGTAACCATACTCCCTCTCGTATGTACAGTTCTGCATATTGTTCTATCGTGAAGGTAGTCTTTACTGGTAGAAAGTGTGCCGACTTTGTCAATTGATCCACAATGATCCACATAGCGTTTAATCCTCTTGGTGAGGTTGGTAGTCCTACCAAAAAATCCATGGAAATCTCTTTCCACTTCCAGACGGGAATCGGAAGTGGTTCCAGTAGTCCTGCTGGCCTCTGATGTTTTGTCTTTACTTACTGACAAGTAAGGCATTCGTGCACTACTTTGAGTATGCCTTTCTTTATGCCCGACCACTAATACAGTGACTGCATATCCTTGCACATCTTTGTGCTTCCGAGGTGAGCAGAATACGGAGTAGTATGTGCTTCAATCATGAGGTCCTCCCGAAGTGACCCCACCTTGGGTACCCAAATGCGTCCCTTATATCACACAACCCCCTCCATCGTCGAATAGTTAGCATGCCCCTTTTCCTCATCTCTCCGTTTCCATTCCATTATTTGTTGATCTATTACCTGTCCTTCACGAATCTGGCCAGTAAGTTTGATTTAATAGCTAATGTTGACAAACTGATCTGCTCATTTGGTGTTAACACTTCCAAACTAATATGTTGGAATTTCGATATTAACCGTTGTTGGGTGGTTAGTTGTGACAGTGTTGCGGACTTGCAATTCAGAGCATCTGCCATCACGGTAGCCTTACCAGGATGATAGTTAATGCTACAGTCATAGTCCTTCACTAATTCCAACCATCGTCTCTGTCTTATATTCAACTCCTTCTGCATGAAGAAGTACTTCAAGCTCTTATGGTCTATGAAAATCTCACAATGTTCTCCATAAAGGTAATGCCTCCAAATCTTTAGGGCGAAGATGACTACCACCAGTTCCAAGTCATGTGTGGGATAGTTGTGCTCATGCACTTTCAACTATCGCGAAGCATAGGCAATTATCTTCCCATCTTGCATCAGCACAACCCCTAATCTATTCTTGGACGCATCCATGTACACTATGAACCGTTCACATCCTCCTGGAATTATAAGTACTGGGGTTGTTGTTAGTCTTTCTTTCAGCTCCTTGAAACTCCTTTCACATTGGTCCTTCCATTCATACTTTACCCCCTTTTTGGTCAGCGTGGTTAGGGGTAATGTGATCCCGGAGAAATTTTGTATGAACCTCCGATAGTAGCCTACCAACCATAAGAAGCTTCGGATTTTGATAGCATTCCTCGGTGTAGCCCAATTCTTGATTGCCTCTACTTTAGTTGAATCCACCTCTATACCTCTCTCTGAAATTATGTGCCCTAGAAATGGAATCTGCCCCCAACAAGAAATCACATTTGTTGAACTTCGTGTACAACCGTCTATCCTTCAGAGTCTGCAACACGGTAGTCAAATGTAAACGATGCTCTTCATAATTCTGAGAGTAGATCAATATGTCATCAATGAAGACAATAACAAATTGGTCCAAACACGGCTAAAAAATCTAGTTCATCAGATCCATGAAGACTGCGAGAGCGTTAGTAAGTCCAAACGGCATAACCAGAAACTCTTAGTGACCATAACGAGTTCTGAATATAGTTTTATGAACATCTTTCTCTTTTACCTTCACTTGATGGTATCTAGACCTTAGGTCGATTTTTGAAAATACCGTTTCCCCTCTTAGTTGATCGAACAGGTCATCAATCCTAGGCAGTGGGTACTTGTTCTTGACTGTGACTCGATTCAGCTCGTGGTAGTCTATACACAGACGCATTATTGATGTGCGTAGATTATATACTCTTTTATGCATGTTTTTTACGCACATTTACATACTTTGAGCATGCTTGATCTATGCATTTTTATACTTCCAGCTTTCCTTTTAGCATATTTACTCTTTTGGTTCGGAGATCTGCTTTTTGTGCATTTTCTGTACACAGGAGTCGATTTGGTAAAGAATCTACATCTTTGAGCAAGCATTGGAGGAAACGAAGGGAGAAAGCACCGAGCCGTGTACCTCACACGGCCCTGCACTGGTATGGAGCTCGGGCCGTGTGGAGTTTGGCACCAACAGAAGAGGAAGATGACATGACCGTGTGAACCTCGCACGACCGTGTCAAGATTTGAAGCCAACCAGAGCAGAAGCCTTACATGGCCGTGTGGATCTACACGGCCGTGTGAGACTTCCAGAGACCAAGCAGGCTGTGGCCGTGTGCACCACACGACCGTGTAGCATTTCCAGAGAGCAGAGGGGTTCTGGCCGTGTGGAGTCACACGGCCGTGCAGCTTTGGCAGAGAGGGAACTGGACATGGCTGTGTGAATCTCGCACGGCCGTGTCACGGGGCCGTGTGGCGCCCGATTCCCTCCTCTATTTAAACCCTTCTTCATGAATTGAAAGGGGATCTCTCCCCCTTTGGGAGAAAGCAAGATTTGGTGGTTTCCTCCCATTCTTGGGAGGATTTCTGGGCGATTCTAAGGGAGATCTCGATGATTTCGACTCCGAAGCGAGGATTGGATCCGAAGACAAGGCTTCTTCGTAGATAAGTTTTCTCTTTCCCCCTCTTCTTGTTTTCTTGGATTGGGGATTCAAGGAATGCTTGTAATCTCTATTTCTTCGGATTTTCTTCCTCGATTCATGGAGTAGATCTTATATTCTAGGATTTAGGGAGTATTTGTATGATGGATTGATGTAATCTCTTATGGATTTGCCATTTTCTTGTTTCAATGACATTATCTTGCTTGTATCAATTAGATCTTGAATGATTGATGGTGATTTGTGCTTAATTCTCATTCTTGATTGATTGTTTGGATTTCTTATGGACTTTGTAAAGATAAACTCTCACTCGATCATCTGAGGGATCCACGTGACAGGTGCAAGCCCGTGTAAGGACGTTTGAGAGATAATGTTGAAGAGGAAATAGGGATATTCAAGAGAGTAGGATGGATTTTATGATTAGCTCCTTGTATCTTGATAGATTAATGAGTCGTGGGCTTCTACGTTGATATCCGAGGAAGGCATAGTAATAGGTGCACTTCTGTGTAAGGACAACATAGGTACATGTCTAATTAATCCTATTTAGATACATTTCTCAGTCCTTAGCCGGTTGTCTATTGCAAGAGGGAACCGACAACTTTCTACATGTTTGGCAATTGAGGGATAAGAATTGGTGAACCATTTACATTCAAGAAATCTTACAAAGAAATCGAAACTCCTAGAATCTTCCTTTATCATAACCCAAAACACTAAACTCTTATTTGTTGATCCTTAATATTAGATTTGTTTACCTTTACTTTGCTTTTGAAACGATTGGATAGTTGTTTAGCTAATTCGCATTGAGACATTTCTAGTGCTTATTCCAGTCCCTGTGGATACGATAATCTTTTATATTACTTGCGACATTTGCGGAGAGTAACAAGTTTTTGGCGCCGTTGCCGGGGACTGCGCTATAACATTAGGAATTATCAATTGAGTTAGACTAAACATAACATTTGTTTTCCTCTCATATTGCATAGTTGTAACTAATCATTAGATTTCTGTTTTTTTTTACTTTCTTGTATAACTTTCACTTCTTGTTAATTCCTTTTGTACAAATTCAATTCTGCATTTTTGATTCTTCTAATTTTCTTTTTGTGTCGAATTGCTATCTGCTATCTTGTTCTTGTGTATGCGAAGATCTAACTTTGCAAGGGAATTCTTTCCTTTTGACCCTGAGATTGATAGAACTTTCCATAAAAGAAGAATTTTGCAAAGGTAAATTGAAGAACAGGAACATTTGAATATGGCAAATAGACCACTTAAGGATTATATAGCACCCTATGCGAGAGGTTTTCGATCTAGTATTTCAAGACCTTCAGTGGAAGCTAATAACTTTGAGATCAAACCCGCAATTATATCTATGGTGCAGCAGAACCAATTTGGTGGAGGACCTCATGAGGACCCTAATCAACACTTAGAGGTCTTTTATGAAATATGTGGTACCATGAAAATGAATGGAGTTCCTTCAGATGCAGTTAGATTATTATTATTTGGGTTTTCTTTAAGAGATAGGGCAAAGCAATGACTGAATTCTTTGGCCCCTAATAGCATCACCACTTGGGAGCAGTGTGAGCAACAGTTTCTTGATAAGTTCTATCCACCAAGCAAAACAGCTCTTATGAGGAATTTAATTGCAAGCTTCAAGCAAACTGACTCGGAATCTCTTTTTGAAGCATGGGATAGATATAATAGTATGCTCAGACAATGCCCACATCATGGGTTGGAAAGATGGTTAGCGTTGCACACTTTTTACAATGGTATCAATTATCATACCAAAGTGTCCCTTGATTCAACTGCTTGAGGGGCACTTATGAACAAAAGCTTAGATGAAGCCGAAGAAATCATTGAAAGTGTGGCACAAAATCATCATCAATGGGCAAATGAAAGAAGTGGTGGCTATTCCTCTGTAAACCAAACAATTAAAGCATCAGGGAAGTTTGATGTAGATGCAGTCACTCTTTTGTCTGCAAAATTGGACGCTTTTACAAAGAAATTTGAGAATATGGGGACTAGTGCTAATATGGTCAATGCTATTAGTACATCTTGTGAAGTATGTGGGAGTTCAGAGCATTCAAATGACTCATGTCCATTGGGAGCTATCACTGCACAAATCAATCAACTTGAACAATGTGATGCAATCATGAGTTACAATCAAAGGCAGAACAACCCATACTCAAATACTTATAACCCTGGATGGAAGAGTCATCCAAATTTTTCTTACAGAAATAATCAAGATCAAGGACCATCTATGGGGGCAAGACCAAATTTTCAAGCTGGGCAACAAAATTTTCAACATCTATCTTCTCAAGGCTTACCAAAGTCAAATGTTGAAAAGATGCTTGAAGAAATTATCTCAACTCAGAATAAAATGAAGCAAGATATAGCAAAGCTCATTCAGAGAATGAATAATTCTGAAAAGCATCAAAAGATTCAGGATAGTCAAATTGCCCAACTAGCTGCCTCATCATCCAGAGCACCAGGACAACTTCCAGGAAAACCTGATGTGAATCCTATGGAGCATTGCAACAGGATTGAGCTTAGGAGCGGACGGACCTTGGGAGACTCCCAAGTGACTGCTTCAAAAGGGATACAAAAAGAAGAAGAGCTCCCTCCTTCTATACCGAATCAGATTCAAGCTAATGAGGAGAGTACCATTGAGGTTGAAGAGACTCTTCCACTGAACCATCAGAGCAAAGCTGTCCCTTTTCCTCAGAGACTTACAATGCTCAAGAAGGATGAAGAATTTGGCAAGTTTCTAGAAAAGGTTAAGGAAATTTGTGTAGAGGTACCTCTTATTGATGCTATTCTACAAATGCCTAGATTTGCCAAATTTCTGAAGGATCTCATGTCAAATAAGAGAAGAAGAGGAGAGGTCGAGACCATTGCGCTTAGTGAGGAATGTAGTGCTATTTTTGAGAAGAACACTTCTCCAAAACTGAAGGACCCAGGGAGCTTTTATATTCCTTGCAACATAGGAAAAGAATTTTTTGAAAAAGCTTTTTGTGATTTGGGGGCGAGTGTTAGCCTCATTCCCTATTCAATTTGTAATAAATTAGGTCTCAAAAACATTAAACTTACTACTATGGCACTTCAACTTGCCGATCATTCCTGCAGGTACCCTTTGGGTATTATAGAGGATGTGCCGGTAGAGGTGGATGGGAACGTTATTCCCACAGATTTTGTTGTGTTGGACATGGAAGAGGACCCTAAGATTCCTATCATATTAGGAAGACCTTTCCTTGCTACAGCTGGAGTTATAATTGATGTCAAAAATCATAAGCTTTCTTTGGTAATTAGTAAGGAAAAGTTGGAATATAATTTATCTAATATCTCTAACCATGTCTCGTCTCTTTTAAATGCTTGCAGCAGGACAAGCATTTATAAACTTGAGGAATGAAATTTCCATCCTCATGGAAGGCCACCAAATGAAGGAGACAATGTGGTGGAAGATGTTGGGAGAAGATCTCCCAACAGAAACGAAAAGTATATCTGTCCTCCAAGGGCGAGGAAAAGGAGCGAATGATTAAGTTTGGTCGAGCTAAAGACCTTAAACAAACGCTTCTTGGGAGGCAACCCAAGGGTTTTTTTTGTTAGTTTTGATTTGTATTGTAATTTCTTTTAGTTTGATGCATTCTTTTGATTTTGTTTTCAGGTTAGGTGCAAAATAGAGTCAGGCCGTGTGCTATACACGGCCAGGCAAAGGTTGCAGAGAATGGAAGTGTTTGGGCCGTGTCATCCAGACACGGCCGTGTGGGATCTCCCGAGGAGAAAAAGGTATAGGCCGTGTCATAGACACGGCCGTGCAAAGAATCCCGAGAGGAAAAATGGAGAGGCCGTGTCCGTGCGAGGAATCCAGAGAAGGAAGAGGGGGAGGCCGTGTGGATCTACACGGCCCGTGCAAAGAATCCCGAGAGGAAAGATGGGGAGGCCGTGTAGATCTACACGGTCCGTGTAGGAGAACTATTAAAGTCTACCTCCTACCTCACACGGCCATATCTTGGCCGTGTTTCGCACACCCCCAACTCTCCAAAACATATCTTTCTCTCCCAATTTCTTAAAAACTCCTCTCTAATCTCTCAAGATCTTTTAGATCCGATTCTCCTCCTCTCTAAGACTTGGACTTTTGTTCTCTTAACCTAAGATCTTTTGTTCTTTGAAGTTTTGTTCTTTGAAGTTCCACAACTCTAGATAATTCTTCCCCTATCTAAACTCATCAAGATGTCCAATATTTTGAAGAGATTACGCAAAGGAGGTGGTGGATCTAGTGGAGACAAAGAGAAGGAGCCATCAAGAGACAAAGGAAAACAACCAGTGAAGGGCAAAGGCAAAAGGACTTCACGCAACGAAGGTAATGACAATGAATTCAATATTGTGTTCAGAAATGATGATCAAGTAACTAGATTTGCAATTCTTGTCAATAGAAAGATAGTGTGTACTAGATATATGGACCCAACTGTTCTTGATATGCTTGGAATTAGGGAAGATGTAGATTTGATGATTGGGTTTTTGGATTGGAGTGATATTATGTACACACATTTGCCTACATATCCTCGTCTTGTTTTGGAATTTTTAAGTTCATTGGATGTCCATTTTACTAATGAAGATGATTATTTTGGAAAAATCTCTTTTAGATTAATGAATCAAGAATTTCTATGGGCATTTAGTGACTTTAATTCTTGTTTTGGAATAACCACCGGTAGCCCTCGTAGGTTTGATCCAAGGTTTAATTGGAATCATTTTTGGAATGCAATAACTGGGTTAGATCAACCTTATGAGCCTTCAAGAGCTAAGGCCTCCCATATGCAAAACCCCATCTTTAGGTATCTACATAGAGTCATGAGTAAAACTATTTTTGGTAGGGGAGAGAGTGATGGGGTGGTTAAGAAGATAGAGCTTTATGCTTTATGGGCTATGCTTTATAAGGTTGAATTTGACTCTGGTTTTCATTTTGTTCAAACCTTATTGAGATCGGCTAGGGCATCATCGGGATCAATTGTTTTTGGTGGTTTGATTACCCGAATAGCTTGTAATTTAAATCTTGATGTTGATGGGTTGGAAATAATTCATGGTAATGACATGATTGACATTGATACATGTCTTGCTATGAAAATGATCGTTCGGGATGAGAATGGTTTCGCGTTTCCTAGGAGGAGTGGTTCTCCTTTACCCCTTCCTTTTCCTGAACGAACTACTATTCGTAACCGGGCTAATTGGGTAATTTCTGAGTTAGATTTTGAGGATAACCCTTCTATACCTGGAGACACTGAGCCACATAATGAACCCTCGTCATCTGGACATACGCAGCCTTCTAGTTTTATGGAGCCTGCTAGGCATTCTTTTGCATATGGCACGGGATCTTCTAGGTTTGATTTTTCAGATTTTCGTACGTCTCTAGAATCACTTCATGAGAAGCAAGATTCCCAACGAAAAATGTTGGAAGGGCGCTTCTCTTTATCTGATGATCAGTTTAGGGAGGTACAAAATCATTTTCAGTTTACGAGGAATTTTCAAGGTCAAGTGGCTGAGTTTGTGCAGGATTATGATACTGATCAGGCTAGGATGAGAGATTTTATGCAGAGTATGACGCTTACTAGCCAACAAGTTGATGCTTTATATGAGTATCATAGATCCTTGGGTGAGATTCCAGGTTTTCCTAGTTTTCCTATTGGCCAACCACGTCGTAGACCTCCTTTCCCTCGTCCACCTCCACCTCCTCCACCATACTGATTTCATCGGGACGATGAAAAGTTTAAGTCTGGGGGGGTGTCATATATTGTTTAGTTTGGTTTTCAGTTTTTAGTTTTTGATTAGTTTTTCATGTTGGTTCTTATTTTCATTGCTTGTTGCTTTATTTTGCTTGCTTTTGAAATAATCATGGCAAAAAAAAAATTTTGAGAACATCAAATCTTCACTTATATGTTTTCTTGGATTCAAGTGAAATGTTAGCACGATTATTGTCTCGATTCATGATGTTCGCATGATGCTACTAGTAAACTTTGTGTAGTTCTTTTTTCTATCTTGGGAAGCATTAATAAGCTAAGAATCTTATGGTGATGAGTTTTAGTTTTGGTTCAACCTTAAGGATTTTATCTTCACTACACTTGTGCTTGATGCTTGAATAATTGATGTCATTGAAATAGTCATGATTCATCTTGTTTGCTTAGTACTTGATTTCCATGGTGATCTCTCAACTTTCATTTTGGTTACTGGATGAGGCTCAAATCATTAAAGCTCATTTGGAAAAATCAAAATATCCCAACATGTGTGCTAAAAGTACATTGGTGAATAAGTTTTGCACAATGCAAATACTTATAAAAAAAAATGAACAATAAGGGATATAAAAAACAGTTGTCATGAGTGGAATCTAGCAAGTCACCCCTTTGAGACCGAGTTAGGTTACTGGGGAAATGACTGTTTAGTTTCTCTTGAGATTGAGCACACCTTTGAGACCTTGGGTTAGTTGAGAAATATGAACCAAGTGAATGGTAAGTAAGTGCCTATCACTGGTTACTTGTCTTTCACTGGAAACATTAGGAATTCAAATTTGATGACGACTTGACTAGGACATGGATTGAAACTTGAAGGGTGTTGAGTTACTTTTACACTGCGCACAAGATTCTTATGCTTGAACCATACTTTACTTGTTTCCATGATCATGCTTGTTAATGAAACTTTTTGATAGAGTTAGGAAAGTGCACTGGGTTTTATGAATGTGTTGTAGGACATATGAATTTAGATAGTATGTGGCGAGGACAAGAGGTTTAAGAGGGGTGTGATGTGCTAGATTATATACTCTTTTATGCATGTTTTTACGCACATTTACATACTTTGAGCATGCTTGATCTATGCATTTTTATACTTCCAGCTTTCCTTTTAGCATATTTACTCTTTTGGTTCGGAGATCTGCTTTTTGTGCATTTTTTGTACACAGGAGTCGATTTGGTGAAGAATCTACATCTTTGGGCAAGCCTTGGAGGAAACAAAGGGAGAAAGCACCAGGCC
The DNA here is from genome assembly GCF_018446385.1 of Zingiber officinale. Taxonomy (NCBI): domain Eukaryota; kingdom Viridiplantae; phylum Streptophyta; class Magnoliopsida; order Zingiberales; family Zingiberaceae; genus Zingiber; species Zingiber officinale. The sequence continues at coordinate 57,222,907 of NC_055986.1, forward strand.
GTGTACCTCACACGACCCTGCACTGGTATGGAGCTCGGGCCGTGTGGAGTTTGGCACCAACAGAAGAGGAAGATGACATGGCCGTGTGAACCTCACACGACCGTGTCAAGATTTGAAGCCAACCAGAGCAGAAGCCTTACATGGCCGTGTGGATCTACACGGCCGTGTGAGGTTTCCAGAAACCAAGCAGGCTGTGGCCGTGTGCACCACACGGCCGTGTAGCATTTCCAGAGAGCAGAAGGGTCCTGGCCGTGTGAGTCACACGGCCGTGCAGCTTTGGCAGAGAAGGAACTGGACATGGCCGTGTGAATCTCACACGGCCGTGTGGCGCCCGATTCCCTCCTCTATTTAAACCCTTCTTCATGAATTGAAAGGGGATCTCTCCCCCTTTGGGAGAAAGCAAGATTTGGTGGTTTTCTCCCATTCTTGGGAGGATTTCTGGGCGATTCTAAGGGAGATCTCGACGATTTCGACTCCGGAGCGAGGATTGGATCCGAAGACGAGGCTTCTTCGTAGATAAGTTTTATCTTTTCCCCTCTTCTTGTTTTCTTGGATTGGGGATTCAAGGAATGCTTGTAATCTCTATTTCTTCGGATTTTCTTCCTCGATTCATGGAGTAGATCTTGTATTCTAGGATTTAGGGAGTATTTGTATGATGGATTGATGTAATCTCTTATGGATTTGCCATTTTCTTGTTTCAATGACATTATCTTGCTTATATCAATTAGATCTTGAATGATTGATGGTGATTTGTGCTTAATTCTCATTCTTGATTGATTGTTTGGATTTCTTATGGACTTTGTAAAGATAAACTCTCACTCGATCATCCGAGGGATCCACGTGACAGGTGCAAGCCCGTGTAAGGACGTTTGAGAGATAATGTTGAAGAGGAAATAGGGATATTCAAGAGAGTAGGATGGATTTTATGATTAGCTCCTTGTATCTTGATAGATTAATGAGTCGTGGGCTTCTACGTTGATATCCGAGGAAGGCATAGTAATAGGTGCACTTCTGTGTAAGGACAACATAGGTACATGTCTAATTAATCCTATTTAGATACATTTCTCAGTCCTTAGCCGGTTGTCTATTGCAAGAGGGAACCGACAACTTTCTACATGTTTGGCAATTGAGGGATAAGAATTGGTGAACCATTTACATTCAAGAAATCTTACAAAGAAATTGAAACTCCTAGAATCTTCCTTTATCATAACCCAAAACACTAAACTCTTGTTTGTTGATCTTTAATATTAGATTTGTTTACCTTTACTTTGCTTTTGAAACGATTGGATAGTTGTTTAGCTAATTCGCATTGAGACATTTCTAGTGCTTATTCCAGTCCCTGTGGATACGATAATCTTTTATATTACTTGCGACATTTCCGTACACTTGCGGAGAGTAACAATTATCCCATCATTCTTACGCACAAACAACACTGACGCTCCCCATGGTGACACACTTGGTCGAATAAAACCCTTGTCTAGTAGCTCCTGTAGTTGCTCCTTTAATTCTTTCATTTCTGTGGGCGCCAACTGGTATGAGGCTTTTGACACTGGAGTGGTCCCAGGTATTAGTTCTATCCGAAATTCCACCTCTCTAGCTGGTGGCAATCTTACGATATTGTCTGGAAATATCTCGGGGAAGTTCCGTACCACCTCCACCTCGTCCAGGCTCGACCTACGCATTTCAGATTTGACTATGATACTGACCAGGAATCCATTACACCCGTTACTCATCATCCCTTGAGCTTTGCATGCTGAGATGATGTGCGGACATTTCTGATTAGGGATCGCATTGAAAACGAAGGACTCATCATTGTGTAGTTTCAATTTGACTGTTCGTTGTTTGCAATCAATGATTGCCTCATACCGTGTCAACCAATCCATTCCTAGAATCACATCAAAGTCTGCCATCTCCAACATAATGAGTTCAGCATACACTGTATAGTGTTGCATCATCATCTGACAATTCCTTACCATACTATTACTGTTAATTCATCTCCCGACGGTAAAGAAACACTGTATCCCTTAGTCATTCGATCGAGTATCATGCCTAGTTTTGCGATAAACGCCACAGATATAAAAGAGTGAGTAGCTCTAGAATCTATCAATGCATGAGTAGGTAAGTTGGCGACTAAAATCATACCTGTAATGATGGCCGAATCTAGATCCACCTGCTCCTGTGTCATAGCAAACACCCTTCCTTTGGTTAACTCCTTGAGCTATGGGCATTCTCTAGCAAAATGTCCCGTCTTCTTGCATAGGTAACAAACATCGGAACCCATTAGACATTGCCTTGCAAGAACCTTCTCACACTTGAGGCATCAAACTTTATCTTCAGCCTTGGGAATTGTACCATTTTTTGTTCGGGACCCCATGGTCGCTGTCGTGGCTGGACCTATTTCTGTGGCTGCTTGCCTTGAAATTGTGCAGGAGCAGGCTTCTTACTATTGGGTCCCTATTGATCTCTTCCTTGATATCTTGCTCTTTTATTCTGTGCTTCTTTGATCATATCATTCCGATCCCTTTCGGACATCAGAGCGTGATACACCGCCTCTCTGTAAATGGTAACTTGACTCAGTTTAACATCATGTCTAATTGCAGCTCTCAGCCCCTCTATGAAATGCTTCAGTTCTTCAGCTGGTTACCCTGCATACATGGGAATAAAGTATCGTCCCCTTTCAAACTTCTTGACATAGTCATCCACTGACATGTCTTCTTGCCAAAGCTCTAGGAATTCCCTTGCCAATCGAGTCCTACTGTTGGTGGTGAAGTACTTTTTGTAGAATACTTCTTTGAAGCCATCCCAGGTCATGGTAGTCAGATCTAATGAAGAACAGGCACCTTCCCACCATATACGGGCATTGTCTCACAGCATGAATATGGCACACCTGACTTTATCAGCATTCATGAGTTGCATGAGTCGTAGATCGTCTCCAGTGATCGTATCCACCCTTCTACAACAAGCGGGTCCGTAGCACCCTTGAATTCTGCCGGCCCAAGCTGTTGGGATCTAGAGTGCTAAACACACGAAAGCGCAGCGGAAAAAATACTAGATCCTCTTATCCAGCGAATCCATGCGAAGGGAAGAAACAATTTTCATGGCAATAATCTATGCTAAGCTACATGATAGGATTATACCTTTGTTGCGTGCCCTTCGCAATCCTGACAGCAACCTTTTTCTTTGGATTTAGATCTTAGCGCGTCCAAGCGTCCGCGCCTCTATGGTATCCACACGAACATATCCTTCTTTCATCGCACGAATGAAGCCTTCAGAGAAGAACCATTTTCTTGTGCTTGCAAGAAAAATGATTCGGCCAATCTTGAAGAATCGACCATGGAGGAAGGAGGAGGAGGAAGAGGGAGATCAAGAGTCACCTTTTCTTCATCTAATTCATCTAATGAAAAATAAATGACAAAAACCTATTTATATTTATCCCATGAATACCAAGGGTCTTTTGTCTCTTTGTATTCCTCTTAATGGGTTGGATTTATTATATTGGATTAATCATTAATCCAATAACTCAATAAGTCTAACCCATTGAGTATAACCCATTAATCCAATGTGTCTAATTCAGATTGAACTCAATCCAATGAGTAAGTTTATTTGAGTCTAACTCAATTAGTAACCAAAAGGCCTAATCATCTCATGATTGGCTCTTAGGGCTAATTACTAACAATCTCCCACTAGCACTAGTGTCAATCACTACTAAGATGACACCAACACTTTGCATTTACCAATTATTCTTAATATCCTTAGAATTTTAGTCAAACTAAAATACCCATCTCCAAACCAATATGTTCTTTGTGTGTGACCCTGTAGGCTCTCGTAACATTGGCAATGTATCCAAATCAACATTTGTGATACATAAACAATGAGTGGCATCTAGCAATGTATCATTGCTACCCAAGTGACGAGAAAGTCGAGATCCGACCTAACCTGTCCATGACTATTATCTTGTATGACTCAGTCCCTCTATCCTTGATATTTAGATTGATCAATGAGGCATAGATCGTGTCATCCTCTTATCAATCTTTGTGTTTCTTGATCTCCAAGTAGACACACTTATCAAATAAGCACAATATCTCATATTAACTCATTTACGCATGGACATGCTTTCTTGTGTCCTACTAATCAAGGGGCCCACAGATATCGCTTCCATCATATGGAAGGGATAGATCCCATCTACATCACTCACATCCCTCCGCATAATTTATTACATACCCAGTGATTGACTTTATAGTCCACCCTGTTATGGGTGACGTTTGACGATACCAAAGTATACAACTCCTTATGTAGGGAACCATAGTGACTTCAGGTCTAAGGACTATTCATACCAATAGTCACATGAGAATATTTATGACACTCATATAATGATCCATGAAACATTCTCATGACCGATCATTCAGTATATATTCTCTAATATATACCCATGTGTCAATTTGATATCTCATATCCATGACTTGTGAGATCAAGTCATCCGTTGACCTACATGCTAGTCTTAATGCATTAATATTGTCCTTGTATATTAATGCTCGACTAGGAATAGTTAAGAGTAGTGTTCTCTATAATATCTCACTTTTAATTCAACTAATTGATATACTGTAGATAAGAACCTACCACCCAAGGACATTATTATATTTATTCATTTGGCACTGAACTCAAGTAAATATAATAACCATAACCTTTGCCTTCTAATGAAATAATGAAATATGATACAAAATATCCTAAGTCAATCAGCTCTTAATTGTCTCTTAGGGCTTACACTAACAATCTCCTTATATCACTAGCGCCAATCACTAAAATATCTCATATCCATTGACCTAGTGTAATCATCATGCTTTCTTGGTGCCAAAGCCTTGGTCAAAGGATCTGTAATGTTAGAATTGTTTGGTTATCTACATATCCTCATATCTTATATATCGAGGATCCCTCTAATGAGATGAAATTGTTGTAGTATCCAATACCCAAGACCACTATTTATATAAAATACATGCCCTAACTACGATCTAGAATAGTCCTTGTCAATTTGAAAGCTTACACCACTATAACCCTTTATAGCAATAACTGTAACCCTTTACAGCAAGCTCTTCATCGCCTCCAAATATCAAGAAATAATCTTGAGTTCTTCTCAAGTACTTAAGAATATTCTTGACTGTTGTCCAATGACCTTCACCTGGATCTGACTGGTATCTGCTCGTCATGCTTAATGCATACGAGACATCTGGGCGAGTACAAAGCATGGCGTACATGATAGACCCTATAGTAGATGCATAAGGAATCTGATCCATGCGGTCCCTTTTTACCTTAGAAGAAGGACATTGAGTCTTCGAAAGACTCATACCATGTGACATAAGCAGGAATCCCTTCTTGGAATTCTCCATAGAAAAACGTTTAAGCACCTTGTCAATATATGTACTCTGGCTTATACCAAGCCATCTCCCGGATCTATCTCTATAGATCTTGATGCCCAAAATATAGGATGCTTCACCTAAGTCCTTCATTGAGAAACAGTTCTCAAGCCAAGTCTTCACTGATTGAAGAGTAGGGATATCATTTCCAATGAGAAGTATGCCATCTACATACAATATGAGAAAGATGACTGCGCTCCCACTAACCTTCTTGTAGACACAAGGTTCATCTTCATTCTTAATGAAACCAAACATTTTGATCGCATCATCGAATCGAAGATTCTAGCTTCTAGAAGCTTACTTTATTCCATAAATGGATCTTTGCAACTTACAAACCTTTCTAGCATGCTCTGGATCTACAAAACCCTCAGGTTGTGTCATGTATACATCCTCGAGTAGATTTCTGTTAAGAAATATAGTTTTGACATCCATCTGCCAGATCTCGTAATCATAAAAGGCTGCAATAGAAAGCATGATCCGAATGGACTTGAGCATCACAACTGGTGAAAAGGTTTCATCATAGTCTATACCATGAATCTGCTTGAATCCTTTAGCTACCAATCTACCTTTATAGGTATGCATATGACCATCCATGTCTGTCTTTACTTTGAAGACCCACTTACACCTAATGGGTTTGATTCCTTCAGGTGGATCAACCAAAGTCCATACTTGGTTAGTCTAGATGGATTCCATTTCGAATCTCATGGCCTCTAGCCATTTCTCAGAATTTGGGCCGTGTACAGCTTCCTGATATGATGTAGGCTCATTGAGACAAATAATCTCTACATCACCGTGGTCAGACAAGAGAAATGAATATCTCTCAGGTTGACGACGAGTCCTATCAGATCTGCGTAGAGCTTGTGCTACTTGAACAGATTGTTGTTCCATAACCTCTTGTGGTGCAACAAAATCCTGATCCACAATATCTTGTGGTACCTGTTCAATTTCTATCAAGGTGTAGTGCTAGTATCTTGAACTTCTTCAAGATCGACTTCACTCCCACTAGTTTTTCTAAAAATAAATTCCCTTTCTAGAAATACACCAGTCCTGGCAACAAACAGCTTGCCATGTGTGGGATTATAGAAGTAATATCCCTTTGTTTCCTTGGGATATCCAACAAAGTAGCACTTATCTGTTTTGGGTCCTAGTTTATCAGAGACTTGTCGACGAACGTAAGCCTCACAACCCCAAATCTTCATAAAAGACATATTGGGACTCCTCCCTATCCATATCGTATATGGTGTCTTTATGACAACCTTGGATGGAACTCGGTTAAGTGTGAAAGCGGCTGGCTCTAGAGGATGTCCCCAGAAGGAAGTAGGAAGAATCATCATCGATCATACCATATCTAATAAAGTATGGTTCCTCCTTTCTGATACACCATTCCATTGTGGTGTTCCAGGTGGAGTGAGTTGAGATATTATCCCACACTCAACGAGATGGTCATGAAACTCTTGGCTAAGGTATTCCCCACCTCGATCTGATCGAAGCATCTTAATACTCTTACCAAGTTGGTTTTGTACTTCATTCTTGAATTCTTTGAATTTTTCAAAGGATTCTGACTTGTGTCTCATCAGATACACATAGCCATATCTACTGAAATCATCAGTGAAGGTAATGAAGTAATTATAGCCTCCTCTAGCTGCTATTATGAAAGGGCCACATACATCAGTATGTATGAGTTCTAACAAATCATTAGCCCTTTCGCATGTCCAATAAATGGAGTCTTTGTTATCTTGCCTCGAAGACAAGATTCGCAAACCTCATATGATTCAAAATCAAATGAGTCCAAAAGTCCATCCTTATGGAGTTGTGATATGCGACTCTCATTTATGTGACCTAAGCGACAATGCCAGAGATATGTTTGGTTCAAATCATTAGACTTGAATCATTTAGTATTTATGTTATAGATTGAGTTTTCAAAGTCTAGAACATAAAGTCTATTTATCAGAGATGCACTACAATAAAACATGTCATTTAAATAAATAGAATAACATTTGTCCTTTATTATAAATGAGAACCCCTTCTTATCTAAACAAGAAACATATATTATATTTTTGGTTAAAGTAGACACATAATAACATTCTTCTAGTTCTAAAACAAGCCCAGTGGGCAAAGATAAGAAATAGGTTCCTACAGCGACAGCAGCAACTGTTGCACTATTGCCTACTCGTAGGTCCACTTCGCCCTTTGTCAATACTCTACTATTTCTCAGCGCCTACACATTAGTACAAATGTGAGATGCACATCCGGTATCTAATACCCATGAAGAAGAAATAGATAGATTGACTTCTATAACATATATACCTGAGGTAGAAGTCTCACTTCTCTTCCTTTTCAGTTCCTCTAGGTATCCTTTGCAGTTCCTCTTCCAGTATCCGGTCTCACCGTAGTGGAAGTAGGTTCCTTCCTTAGCAACCCCACCTTTGGGTTTCAGTGCATGAGCCTTACCCTTGCCTTTGTCTTGGGTCTTACCCTTACCTTTAGGCTTCCACTTACCTTTGCCTTTAAACACCATCAAAATGGAACTAGGTTTTGCCTTCTTAAGGTTAAGTTCAGTAGTTCTCAACATGCTCAACATCTCAGGCAGTGGTTTGTCAATTTCATTCATGTTATAGTTCACGATAAATTGACTATAACTATCAGGCAATGATTGTAAGATAAGATCAGTGGCCAATTCTTGGCCTAGTGGAAATCCCAACCTTTGTAGATTCTCCACATTCCTGATCATTTTGAGCACATATGGCCCTACGGGACTTCCGTCTTACATTTTGCATTGAAACAGTGCTTTAGAGATCTCAAATCTTTCATGCTTTGCTTGTCCTTGATATAGTTTTCTAAGGTGTTCAACTATATCATAAGCATCCATGTTCTCATGTTGCTTCTGAAGCTCAAAGTTCATGGTGGCGAGCATAAGGCATGATACATCTAATGCATCATCTTGATGCTTCTTGTAAGCATCCCTATCAACTCTAGTGGCAGTAGCAGGGGTACTTTAGGAATATACTGCTCTAGGACGTACAATTTCCGTTCTTGTTTGAGAACTGTTCTCAAGTTTCTATCCAGTCCAAGAAATTAGCTCCATTGAGCTTATCCTTATCAAGGATAGATCGTAGAGAAAGGGTATTCGATGTACTTGACGACATGGTAATCTACAACAAAATAATGCAGAACATAGTATCATATATCGATCATTTTATTAGGCCTTTAATTAAATGATTCTCTCACTGAATTCTAAAGCTTGATAGGAGCAAGTCTCTACTAGCTCTAAACCCAAAAGCAAAGACATTCTAGTGGGACAAGATCCATATTATACTTCATCTTGAGTTAGCTTTGGCTAATCGCCCAAGACTTGTATAAATTAGGTAGGCAATATGTACCAATTGGACAAGATCCATATTATACTTTTCTTGAGTTAGCTTTGGCTAATCACCCAATACTTAGTATAACTTAGGTATACAACGTTTACCAATTACATCCTATGTAACTCTTGTATCCTTAGGTGAACAACACTGTTTGTTCGTTTTCCCATCTTATGAAATCCATATTATAATTCATCTTGAGTTAGCTTTGGCTAATCGCCCAAGACTAGTATAATATGATTTATATCTTATGGGATATGCCTTTAAGTTCTCAATCCAATTGAGGTAACTTAATTAAGTCATACCCAAAGGTCAATAGTCGGACATCACAATTATCCAGTCGCACTCTACCAAGATAAAACGAGCCACTTTGCTTTGGCAAACCTGACTACAGATGATCGAGGTAGTAGTGAGTACCAAACTTTGGTAGGCATATGTAAATGACCTAATTATGATAGCTACACATGCATCACATACATTCATGGCATATCATGGCATATATCAACATATACACAAATTTAAACATGACAAGGTTATGACCCCCATAAACTACGATCTTCTCAAGCCAATGAGAAGAGCGATATGTCAACCTAGGTCTAAGCCACTTCTCCAAGCGCTTCCTTGATTGTCGTGTGTTGTTGTCCTTCCTTCCTTTTCACCCGTCTTCCAGAAGACTAACTATTTCTAATTTTGTACATTATAAAATCTAAAGAAACTCGAGTTACATTCAAGTATAATCTAATTACAACAAGAATAAAAGGGATGAAGACACGACATGCAGACCATATTATGAATTACAACATTACACACATCCAATCATATTGGGGTTAAAGGGTCATAACCATGCACCATGTCATATATATATTCACAATATTCTTATGACATAAATTTACTATGATTTCAACAAATAAATTATGAGCCACAACGACACGACGGTGTCAAGCGCCAGGTCATGGGGTAGCACGCCCGAAGCAAAATTTATTTTGCATACTCATTTTATGAGTTGCTGCTTTACCCGAGACCCTACTACCCACAATACCAACTATGTTTCGTTCTAAACAAAACATCTCTAGCTGAGACCTTGTTGGTCACACACCAACTACATTTTGTTCCCAACAAAATACCCATTTGGGTCAAGACTCAAGATTTGGCCGAGACACAAAATTTGGCCGAGAGTCTTGTGTGGACAAAACTCATAAGATTTTACAAATCACAGTAAACCCTATCATACAATTTCTATATCATATATAAAAATTCTAAAACTTAGCATAGCCCTTCGCAAGTGGCTCTGATACCACTGTTGGGATCTAGCATGCTAAACACGCGAAAGCGCAGCGGAAAAAATACTAGATCCTCTTATCCAGGATCCATGCGAAGGGAAGAAACAATTTTCATGGTAATAATCTATGCTAAGCTACATGATAGGATTATACCTTTGTTGCGTGCCCTTCGTAATCCCGACAGCAACCTTTTTCTTTAGATCCAGATCTCAGCGCGTTCAAGCATCCGCGCCTCTATGGTATCCACACGAACATATCCTTCATTCGTCGCACGAACGAAGCCTTCGGAGAAGAACCATTTTCTTGTGCTTGCAAGAAGAATGATTAGGCCAATCTTGAAGAATGACCATGGAGGAAGGAGGAGGAGGAAGAGGGAGATCAAGAGTCACCTTTTCTTCATCTAATTCATCTAATGAAAAATAAATGACAAAAACCTATTTATATTCATCCCATGAATACCAAGGGTCTTTTGTCTCTTTGTATTCCTCTTAATGGGTTGGATTTATTATATTGGATTAACCATTAATCCAATAACCCAATAAGTCTAACTCATTAAGTCTAACCCATTAATCCAATGTGTCTAATTCGGATTGAACTCAATCCAATGAGTGGGTTCATTTGAGTCTAACTCAATTAGTAACCAAAAGGCCTAATCATCTCATGATTGGCTCTTAGGGCTAATTACTAACACAAGCTCCCTGAATTGCCAATACACTGGGTTCATACCGACTATGGGGTGACTGGGGGCATGCCCATCCTCTCTAGCTCTCATTAATTGCTGGATTTGTTTTCCATGAATGCAGTTCTGCTCTTGTAGAAGCACAGTAAGCCTTGCCAAGAACTGACTGTTCTGTCCACCTATCTCACCATTATTCCTTCTAACAGCCATAGCCTGTATCACCCAACATAAGCTCATCATTACTCCTCACATGCATATTTATATACTATTCATTTCATAGTCAGGTTTCCAATCAATTCATAATTGTGATAAAGTAAATCGTACAAACTTATGAACCAAAGTAGTCGAGTTCCTAACGAGATGACGTACGCACACTATCCTTCAGGAGTGCCTGCTCTGATACTAACTGAAACATCCCTAGACTTTTGTCACATTTTTTTTAGAAAGACCCGTGATCATCAAATAACAACCCTCCAATTTACTAGTATAGTAGAACGATAGTAGAAAATACATCACCAGATCATCATACCCAATGGAAATGGTAGCGTTGCATTCAAAAAGTTATGGAAGGAACATGTATATTGACACAAGACCATGTACACTTGTAAAAGACTCATGAAAACAAGCCTACATAGCACTCCTGGAACTTCTAGGCAATGTCACATGTCCATCTCATCTCCTTGTCTACTCCGTCCGCATACCCTCCATCCTATCCTGGGGAATGTCTCCTTCACCTGTAATGTAGGAATCATAAGTCTACCGCCCAACAATTACAAACCATCATGAAAGGTATGACAATCATAAACAATAAACAGTTGAAGCAGTATCTATATTAAAATACAAACTCAACTACCAGTACAGAGAAAGAAATAACAATGATATATACATAATTAGGTTAACGAAGATGGCGAGATAGAGGCAGCGATTCCTTCAGAGAGCAACGAATGAAGAGGAGAGGAATGAATCAGCACAGTGACCTAAGTACTTTATACTTGGGTTTTATTTGCATTAACTTAGGTTAATTAAGATTAATCCCCTCCTAACTTAAATAAGGTATTTCCCTCATGCTTCCGTTAAGTTCCATACTTTTATCCTATTGTAATGTGTTGCACCAATTTATTTTATAATTCAGGTAGAAAATTTCTTCAATTTCGTAGAAATTATATAAATTTAATCCCTTAGTTTGCGCTCACGTGTCCCTAGAAAATTTCACCAATAAATCCCTTAATTACGCTTGTGAGACCTTACACTTAGAGTGGAACTATGATTTAGGTTCATCGTTGCTGATTAAATAGGATTTTAATTATTGCATTAGGTTTAGAAACCCCAAAACAAACCCCTGGTTCAATTTTATCTAAAAACAAACGTCCTGTCATTAGTTCCACGTGAGAATAAGTCATCTATTGATTTACATGCTAGTCTCAATATATTAATATTATCCTTGTATATTAATACTTGATTAGGAATAATTAAGAATAGTATTCTATATAATACTTGACTTATATATAAGTCATCTATGAATCCTCTTTTGCTGCATTAGAAGTAACAATATACTCAGCCTCTATAGTAGAATCAACAACTGTATCTTACTTTGAACTCTTCTAGCTCACAACACCACCATTTAAGCAAACACATATCCTGACTGTGATCTCGAATCATCCTTGTCGGTTTGGAAGCTTGTATCGCTGTAACTATTTACAACGAGCTCTTCATTACCTCCATATATCAAGAAATAATCTTTACTGTTCTCAGTACTTAAAAATATTCTTGACCATGGTCCAGTGACTTTCACCCAGATCTGACTAGTATTTTTTTGTTATACTTAATACATTCGAGACATCAAGACAAGTACATAACATGATATATATGATAGATCCAATAGCAGATGCATAAAGAATCCTATCCATGCTATCCCTCTCCTCCTTAGTAGAGAGACATTGAGCTTTTGAAAGGCTTGTACCATGTGACATTGGCAAGAATCCTCTCTTATAATTCTACATAGCAAAATAATTAAGCACTTTGTCAATATATATACTTTGACTTAGGCCAAGAAATCTATTAGATAATATATCTCTATAGATCTTGATACATAAAATGTATGCTACTTCACCTAAATCTTTCATTAAGAAATAATTCCTAAGCCAAATATTCATAGACTGTAGGATAGAATTATCATTTTCAATGAGAAGTATGTCATTTATGTTGGTGCAATATCCCTTGGGTCAAGGTTGACTGTTCTGACCAAGCTTGAGTCTTGGTCATAGTTTTGATGTTGACAATACATGTAGACACATGGACAATGCAGGTGAAAGTCCTAGTGAGTGAAGCTAGGCAGTATGGAAATCCTGGTGAGTGAAGCTAGGTGAAAGTCCTAGTGAGTGAAGCTAGGCAGATGGAAATCCTGGTGAGTGAAGCCAGGTGAAAATCCTGGTGAGTGAAGCTAGGCAGATGGAAATCCTGGTGAGTGAAGCCAGGTGGAAGGAAAATCTTGGTGAGTGAAGCCAGGTGAAAGTCCTAGTGAGTGAAGCTAGGCAGATTGAAAGTCCTAGTGAGTGAAGCTAGGCAGATTGAAAACCCTAGTGAGTGAAGCTAGGTGAAAGTCCAAGTAGGTCAAGAGAGTGACCGGATACTTGGCATGAAAGAAAAGTCCAAGTGGGTCAAAGGGATTGACCGGACACTTGGTGAGGGAGTCCTAGCAGGTCAAGGGAGTGACTAGATGCTAGGCATGACGTACCAACAGGTTAAGGTTGACCGGATGTTGGTTTGGGAGGTTTGGGACTTGGTTTTGGGCAAAAACCAAGTGCTGGATCGATCAGTGGATCGATCCAGACCTTTCCCAGCGAACAGAAAGCCTCTGGATCGATCAGTGGATCGATCCAGAGGTCCCAATCGATCAGTGGATCGATTGGGACGCTGCTGCTTCGCGCGATAAGCGCTGGATCGATCCGTGGATTGATCCAGGCATTTTTCCAGAGCACAGATGTGCTCTGGATCGATCCGTGGATCGATCCAAAGCCTCCCCGATCGATTGGGAATAATCGAATCGATTGGGATCCGACCGTTGCGTCGTATTTGAGCCGCAGGCGAGTGTTGTCTTCGGCACTTCTTCACCGATTCATTTCAGATCTTCACCAGCTCCTCCACAGCTCTTCTCAAGCTCGAGATCGCCAGTTCTTGAAGGTTCTTGGAGGCTCTTCCAAGTCAAGAGGCGGATCAAAGCAAGAAGAAGAAACTAGGGTTAGGGTTTGTACACTCATTGTAAGCTTGTAAGCTTGTATTTCTTTACTACCCTTTCTTCTTCTTGTATTGAGTCTTGTAGGGCTTCTCCGCCCTTGGTAGTTATCATAAAGGAGAGTTTCATTAGTGGAGGGTGTGTGTGTTGGTGTGGATCCTTGGACTAGTCACCTCTTGTGAGGTGGATACCAAGTAAACCAACCGTGTTAGCGTTGTGTGATTTGTTTCTGTATTTTCTGCTGCACATCTTCGAAGAAACAAGCAACGCCGAACACCGGGCACGCGACGAGCTATTCACCCCCCCTCTAGCTACTTTTGGTCCTAACAAGTGGTATCAGAGCAAGGTCGCTCTTCACCGGAATCATTTCCGGAAGGGTCAAGCATAACAAGAAAAGCTAGAGGGTGAAGAAGTTGGAGAAAATTCTTCAAGTTCAAGATTTTATCAAGCTCAACTTCAAGATGCAATTCCAAGATGGACTTGGATTTGATACAAGGGTGGCTCCACCATACACATCCACAAGCTTCGATTCTTGGAAATCAAGAATCGAAAATTTTCTTATGATGGAGATAGAGGAATGGTTTGCTCTTATGGAAGGCTTCAAGGCTCCAACAAACTCCAAGGGCAAGTTTCTCAAGAAAAGTAAATGGAGCTCGGAGCAAGTCCAAAGGTGCGAGGCCAATGACAAAATGACCAAGCTTTTGGTAAATTTATTGCCAAGCACCATCCTTTGCAAAATTGGAGAATTTGAAGATGCAAAGGATTTATGGAGCAAATTGGCCAAGCTTCATGAAGAGATCCCCTCCACTGTACAAGAGTAAGAAGTATCCAGAGAGGGTGACTCTTTGGAGCAAGATCAAGAGGAGGACTCCGAGGTTGAGAGATGTTTAACCTCCGAAGAAGAAGTCCAAGAAGAAGCTTCATCCTCAAGGGAATGCATCGAAGGGAACAAGGAGGGAGCATACTCCTTGTTTCATATTCAAGATGATGAAGCCTCCACCTCTAGGATTGAGGGGGAGCAACTCTTGGTGACACCGGATCAAGAAGAAGGAGAATCCTCCACATCCGGGTCAAGAGAAGAAGAGAATGAAGAAGCTTCCACCTCCACAAGTCAAGATAAATCAATTGGAGGGAAATCGATTTCGGATCAAGAGGAAGCCTCTACATTCATATCAAATGGAGGAGCAAGTGTCACCCCTACACAAGAAGGTATAAATAGTTCAATTAATAATAAGAATCATATTATATGTTTTGAATGTAGGGAACATGGGCACTACAAAAGCAAGTGCCCCAAATTGGCCAAGAAAAAGGGCCAAATGGCACAAAAAGGCAAGGAGAAGCTCAAGGAGACCATCCCCGGAACAAAAAAGAGCAAGGAGCACATTGTGTGCTTCCTGTGCAACCAAAAGGGGCATTACCGAAGTCAATGCCCCAAGGGGAAGAAGATGGTCAAGGCTCAAGGAGGCATTAGTCAAGGGGGAGCCTCCAAGGTAAAGAAGAAGGTAACATTTATTGAACCTACCCCTTTACATTATGGTAAAAAGCATGATAGTTCTAATTTTTATCATTTTAATGCAATTTACCATAAGAATAGAAAGCATGAGGGCTTTAAGGAAAAGCATGTGGCCCTACATGCCAAAACTACCAAACCTAAGGTTAGGAAGGTAGATAGACACTTGGGCGGGAACACTAAGGATAATAGATACATGCCCAAGAACAAAAATGCTCATGGACCAAAACCTAAGGATTTAATGATAAAAAATCAAGTCTTGAGGTCAAGACTTGATAAAATGGAAAAGACCCTAAAAAGGATGGAAAATATCCTACAAGGGCAAAATGAGAAATACCTAGGGCTAGGAAAATCAAAGTCATCCAATGGCCATAGAGGGTTGGGATACAAACCAAAGGCTAAGAAGGATGTGCCCTCGTACATAGAGTTCCATATAGTTATGGAGCAAACCCTAGGTCTAGTGGTCAAGCCAAGAATACTAGGGAAGTCATCCCTAAGAGTATTTTTGCGATAAATGTGACTAAGACTTCTAAGAAGTCTAAGAAAGTCACTAACAAGGTCACAAGGGAGGCTATCCCTAGAGTTGACCTAGAAAATGTGACCAAGGCTTCTAAGAAGCCCAACAAGGTCACTAGGAAGGTATCTAGGGAAGTAATCCCTAGTGAGTACCTAGAGCATCCAAGGAGCACCAATAGGTGTTGGGTTCCTAGGAGCATTTTCTCTACCCCATAGATGGGTTAGAGAGTGTCAACTCCGATTAGAAGGGTAGTTAACCCAACTTTGAGGAAATTGACACTCAAGGAGCATTTTCAAGGTTTTTGTTAACCTTTGAAAATGAAATGGAATTATTATTTACTTTTTGAAAGGGTAAAATGTGCCTAATGGTGGAAAAATTGATTTTATCTTAAATGGCATAAATTGAGAAAACCTAGAGAAATACCAAGTTGGGATTTTGGTATGTTCTTAGGAAATTGAAGGTATTTTAAGTCTTAATTTAAAAGTGCTACTCTTGTGGAAAAATGAAATATGCCAACATTTGAGGAATATGTTTAATTTCAATTGGCATAAATTAATCAAGGGAATTAGAAATGCTAATTTAGGTTTGGCATTTTCTTGAAGCACTTATGGGCAATCTAAAGTTTAATTTTAAGTTAGCTAAGTTTAAGGACACCTAGATAGGTAATCTAGGTATTTTATTAATGCTAAATCTTGCCATGATTGTTTGCTCATTATATGTCATGACATCACATTTGGTTTGTATTTTGCACTCATTCCTTTATTATGAAAAATCCAAAAATACCATGTCATGACATTCATACATCATGTAGTTATAGGATATTTTCTTTTGAAAAATTAGTTCCTTTTGATGTATGCTATAACATTATCATGCATTAAGTTTAATTCCTTGTAATTAAGGACAAATGACATTTAACAACACTTATTAACAAGTGACATCCTAGGTGGATGTCTAATATTTCTAAAATGCCTAGATAGATATGCATGATCCCTAGAATAGGGAAAAACCAAATTCTCACATCTCACAAGACCTATAAGATGACTTGTATGTGTTTTAGTGCACATTAGATACAAGTGAGATGTTAGGATGATGAACAAAACTCAATATGTTGATTTAGTGCATTCTTTTGAGTTTTAAGTTCATCAAAACACATAGTCATGTGTTTTCCCATCATTGGGAAAGCTAATGTACAAGTCATGTGCATTAAGCCCAAGGAACATGGTGGGATATTGGTTTGAAAATGTTTTCAAAATGATTTTGGAAAACCTTGGTGAAGGCTATCTTTTGATAGTAATCACCATTGAATAGTTAGACACAAACTTGAAGAAAACACTAAAGTTTTTGCAAGTTTTCAAGTTTGTATCAATCTTTGAAAATATGAAGTATTTTCATAGAAAACTATTTTTCCTTGATAGTATATGCCCTAAATAATGCCTACACGAAATTTCATGATTTTTGGATTTTTGTAGAATTTTCTAGGGATTTCTGAAGTTGGCTGATTTTGAAATTCAGCAACTATCAGAGCTCTGATCGATCCATGGATCGATTGGGGTGCCTGAATCGATCTGTGGATCGATTCAGAAAGAAAGTCTCCCGCGAGCAGAAGCTCGCTGGATCGATCAGCCGATCGATCCAGGAAGTCTAAATCGATCAGTGGATCGATTCAAAAAGGTTCAATCGATTGGAACCCAACTCCAATCGATCCAAGTTGCTGATTTTGGCTGGGAAAGCCTGATTTCAGCATCTTTAAACCTATTTTAGTCTAGGTAACTATTCCAAACCCCTCAAAATACATTTGTATACATAAAAAGGGTGTTTTCGTGTTGAAAACAAGGATGGATTGGTTAACGAAGACTATATTGAAGTCTAGGGTGAGGTGTGTTTCAAATTTTGAATATTTGAACCTCAAAGCTTCTAATTTGGGTTTCCTAAAGGATTAGGGATTCCAAGTCATTGTTGGTGCAATGACAGAAGTTACCACCATGTCTTTAGGGGGAGAGACTCTTTAAATGCATGAAAATTATTTCTCATAAACCTTGGAAGGTGGTTAACCTACCGTTAAGTGAATAATGCTCAAGGATGGGCATTTGCCTACATTGAGGAAGAATGTAGGGTTAAGGATAAATGAAGGGTATGGGACCTTCATTATCGTGTTGGTCACAACGAGTGAAGTTGTGAACAACGATGAGCAACTCTTCAGGGGGAGAGTTTTCAACAATGGGGCATTTGTTGAAGTGTGTCCAAAATTGAGGCACGGGTCTATGTGTGCTCAAAGATGGGTTGATGTGTGCCAATAGGGGGAGAATGTGTGGTTTAAGTTAGGCCTTCATTACCTATGGGGAGGTCATAGGGGGAGAATGAAGGGAACCAACATTCATACTTTGGCATGAATGGAGTTAAGGCTATGGGATTAGCTTAACTCAGAATGGTCCAAACTTAAAGGTATTGTCAAACATCAAAAAGGGGGAGATTGTTGGTGCAATATCCCTTAGGTCAAGGTTGACTGTTCTGACCAAGCTTGAGTCTTGGTCATAGTTTCGATGTTTGACAATACATGTAGACACATGGACAATGCAGGTGAAAGTCCTAGTGAGTGAAGCTAGGCAGTATGGAAATCCTGGTGAGTGAAGCTAGGTGAAAGTCCTAGTGAGTGAAGCTAGGCAGATGGAAATCCTGGTGAGTGAAGCCAGGTGAAAATCCTGGTGAGTGAAGCCAGGTGAAAGTCCTAGTGAGTGAAGCTAGGCAGATGAAAATCCTGGTGAGTGAAGCCAGGTGAAAGTCCTGGTGAGTGAAGCCAGGCGGAAGGAAAATCCTGGTGAGTGAAGCCAGGTGAAAGTCCTAGTGAGTGAAGCTAGGCAGATTGAAAGTCCTAGTGAGTGAAGCTAGGCAGATTGAAAACCTAGTGAGTGATGCTAGGTGAAAGTCCAAGTAGGTCAAGAGAGTGACCGGATACTTGGCATGAAAGAAAAGTCCAAGTGGGTCAAAGGGATTGATCGGACACTTGGTGAGGGAGTCCTAGCAGGTCAAGGGAGTGACTAGATGCTAGGCATGACGTACCAACAGGTTAAGGTTGACCGGATGTTGGTTTGGGAGGTTTGGGACTTGGTTTTGGGCAAAAACCAAGTGCTGGATCGATTAGTGGATCGATCCAGGCTCTGGATCGATCAGTGGATCGATCCAGACCTTTCCCAGCGAACAGAAAGCCTCTGGATCGATCAGTGGATCGATTGGGACGCTGCTGCTTCGCGCGATAAGCGCTGGATCGATCCGTGGATCGATCCAGGCATTTTTCCAGAGCACAGAGGCGCTCTGGATCGATCCGTGGATCGATCCAAAGCCACCCCGATCGATTGGGAATAATCGAATCGATTGGGATCTGACCGTGGCGTCGTATTTGAGCCGCAGGCGAGCGTTGTCTTCGGCACTTCTTCACCAATTCATTTCAGATCTTCACCAGCTCCTCCGCAGCTCTTCTCAAGCTCAAGATCGCCAGTTCTTGAAGGTTCTTGGAGGCTCTTCCAAGTCAAGAGGCGGATCAAAGCAAGAAGAAGAAACTAGGGTTAGGGTTTGTACACTCATTGTAAGCTTGTATTTCTTTACTACCCTTTCTTCTTCTTGTATTGAGTCTTGTAGGGCTTCTCCGCCCTTGGTAGTTACCATAAAGGAGAGTTTCATTAGTGGAGGGTGTGTGTGTTGGTGTGGATCCTTGGACTAGTCACCTCTTGTGAGGTGGATACCAAGTAAACCAACCGTGTTAGCGTTGTGTGATTTGTTTCTGTATTTTCTGCTGCACATCTTCGAAGAAACAAGCAACGCCGAACACCGGGCACGCGACGAGCTATTCACCCCCCTCCCCCCCCTCTAGCTACTTTTGGTCCTAACAATCTACATGCAAGATCAGAAAGATGACGGTGCTCCCACTAACCCTTTTTTAAATTCAAGATTTATCTTCATTCTTAATGACACCAAACTATTTGATTTCATCATCAAATCAACTATTCTAGCTTCTATAAGCTTACTTTAATCCATAAATGGGCATTTGCAACTTACATAGTTTTCCAACATCCTTTTGATCCATAAAACCCTCAAGTTACGTTATGTACACATCCTCGAGTATATTTCCATTAAGAAATATAGTTTTGACATCCATCTGCCAGATCTCATAATTATAGTAAATTGCAATAGCAAACAAGATCTAAATAGACTTAAATATTGCAATTGGTTAAAAAGTTTCATCATAGTCTATATTATGAATTTGCTTGAATCCTTTAGCTACCAATTTCCCTTTATGGGTATGTACATGATCATCCATATCAGTTTTCTTCTTGAAAATCTATTTACACCCAATGGATTTGATCGCTTAAGGTGGGTCAACCAGAGTCCATTCTTGGTTGGTATATATGGATTCCATTTCAGACCTTATGACCTCTATCCATTTCTCAAAATCTGGGCTCATTCAACTTTCTGATAGGATGTAGACTCATTCATATCAACAAGCATGATATCATCATGGCTAGATAGGAGAAATGAATATTTCTTAGGTTGATGAATTATCCTATTAGATCTGCATAGAGCTTGTTCTACTCGAATAGATTGTTGCTCCATAACTTCTTATGGTGTAATAGATTCATGATCCACAATACTTTGTGGTGCCTATTCAATTTCCATCAAGGCTTCAATGTTAATTTATGTATCTTAAATTTCTTCAAGATCTACTTTTCTCCCCCTAGTTTTTCTAGAAATAAATTCTCTTTCTAGAAAAATATTATTTCCGATGACAAACACTTTACCTTGTGTGGGATTATAAAAGATATCCTATAAAATTACACTTATCTGATTTAGGCCATAGTTTCTTAGAGACTTGATGTCGAACATGTAGGGATCTAGCGCGCTAAACAAGCTTAAGCACAACGGAAAATTAACTAGATCCTCTCTAGAAGATCCATGTGAAGGAAAAAAACAATCATATACTGAGTTTTACATGAGAGGTATACCTTTGTTGCGTGCCCTTCGCAATCCAAATAGCAACTTTTTCTTTGGATGCAGATCTCAGTGCGATCAAGTGTCCGCGCCTCTACGGTATCCACACGAACACATCCTTCGTTCGTCACACGAACGAAGTCTTCGGAGAAGAACCACCTTCATGGTGCTTGCCACTCATGGAGGTTCATCCAAGAGCAAAAAATTGCCCAAGGAGGAAGAAGGAGGAAGAAGAAGGAAGATTAAGAGCCACACTTTTCATCTCTTTCTCAACTTATGAAAATTCATTCCAAAATCCTATTTATATTCATCCCATGAATACCAAGGGTTTTAGTCTCTTTGTATTCCTCTTAATGGGTTGGATTATTATATTGGATTAACCATTAATCCAATAACTCAATAAGTCTAACCCATTGAGTCTAACCCATTAATCCAATGTGTCTAATTCAGATTGGACTCAATCCAATGAGTGGGTTCATTTGAGTCTAACTCAATGAGTAACCCAAAAAGCCTAATCATCTCATAATTGGCTCTTAGAGTTAATTACTAACAATCTCCCACTAGCACTAGTGCCAATCACCACTAAGATGACACCAACACTTTGGATTTACCCATTATTCTTAATATCTTTAGTATTTTAGTTAATCTAAAATACCCATCTTTAAACTAATATGTTCTTTGTGTGTGACCCAATAGGCTCTCGTAACATTGGCAATATATCCAAATCAATATTTGCGATACATAAGAAATGAGTGGCATCTAGCAATGCATGTTGGGTTTTTTTCGGGCCGCGAAAATCGCGTTTTCGCGTCGCGGAAACCCCGAATCACCCTAGCCAACGGATCTCGTGTGAAGAAAAGATTACAAAATAATTTCTTGTACGAGTTTCTACTTAGATCTACTCCTAGATCTACATGAAGAAAAGAGTTATACCTTTGAAGCGAAGCCCTTCGCGTTCCCGCTCGTCCAAACGGTGCCGGATCTCAAGAGTATCAAGATAGATACTCCTCTAGAAGTATCCACACGAACACGTAGGTGGAGAAAACCACACAAAAAGGTGTGCTAGCACCTATGTGTGGTTCGGCCAAGTTGAGGAGGAGAGGGAGATGGAGAGCTCTTGAGGAAGAAGATGGAATAATACCACTTGAATGAAAAATGAATCCATTTCATTCAAAAATGTGGCCGGCCACTTCTCCATGTGTAACCCCAAATTAATTGCATTAATTGAAATTAATGTGAAGCCATTAAAGAGAATGGCTTTGTAACTTCCATGAGGTGGCACCCATGATGATGTGGAGTAACATCATTGGTCCACATCAATGCCAACTCACCAATGAGGTGGCATAAGTCAAGTTAAACTTGACTTTTAATCTTCCTCTCAAGTCAAGTCAAACTTGACCAAATCTCTTCCATGGTTGATCTAATCTAACCATTTGATTCAAGCCAACTTAATATAATGAATCTAATTCATTAAATTAAGTTGATTCAATGAGTCATAATCTAAATTAGACTCATTGAATACATGAATCCACTTGAGTCCAACTCAAGTTAGCCCAATTAGGATTACTCTTAATCCAATTTGATTCATCAAATGAATCTAATCCTCTTGGTTCATCATATGAACCTAATCTCCATCTAATTGTCCTTAGTGTGTGACCCTATAGGTTCTTGTAACGTTGGCAATGCCCTAAACCCATTTAGGAGCATAAGTAATGAGCGGTATCTAGCAACACATCATTACTACCCAAGTTACAAGAATGTTGAGATCCAACATCACCTTGTGACCACTAATTGTGACTCCTCACAATATATGACAAGTGTCCTTCTATCCTAGACATCTAGATTAATCAATGTGAGGCATAGACCGTGTCATCCTCTAATCAATCTAAATCTTGAACTCCAAGTAGACTCACTCAATCAAATGAGCTCAACATCTCATGTTGACTCATTTGGGCATGGCCATGCACTTCGTGGTCTAACTCTATCAAGAATACCGATGTCACTCCCGTCATATGGGGGGATAGATCTCATCTACATCACTCACATCCCTCTGCATAATTTGTTATATACCCAGTAATCGCCTTTATAGTCCACCCAGTTATGGGTGACGTTTGACGAAACCAAAGTACATAATTCCTTATGTAGGGATCTATGGTGACTTCAGGTCTAAGGACTAGTAGTCATACTAATAGCCACATGAGAAAGTATATGACACTCATATAACGATCCATGATACTTTCTCATGGTGGGTCATTCAGTATACATTCTCTAATGCATACCCATGTGTCAACTTGATATCTCTATATCCATGACTTATGAGATCAAGTCATCGAGTTGACCTACATGCTAGTCTTATTGCATTAACATTGTCCCTGAATGCTAATACTCGACTAGGAATGATTAAGAGTAGTGTTCCCTATATCATCTCACTATCGGTTCAACTAACCGATTGATATAGGTGAGAACCGTCTACTCAAGGACATTATTATACTTAGTTTATTTGGCACCAATACAAGTAAGTATAATAACCAAAAATCCAAATGCCTTTATTTATATAGAATATGATACAATAAGTCCAAAATACAATCATCAAATGATTGGCTCTAGGGCTCTAGCTAACAATTATTGCTACCCAAGTGATGAGAAAGTCGAGATCTGACCTAATCTTTTTGTGGCTATTATCTCGTAAGACTCAATCCTTCTATCCTTGATATCTAGATTGATCAATGAGGCATAGACCGTGTCATCCTCTTATCAATCTTTGTGTTTCTTGATCTCTAAGTAGACACACTAAACGAATAAGCTTAATATCTTATATTGACTCATTTGAGTATGACCATATATTCTTGTGTCCTACTAATCAAGGGGCCCACAGATATCACTTCCATCATATGGAAGGGATAGATCCTATCTACATCACTCACATACCTCCGCATGATTTATTGCATACCCAGTGATCGACTTTATAGTCAACCCTGTTACAGGTAATGTTTGATGATACCAAAGTACACAACTTCTTATGTAGGGAGCTGTAGTGACTTCAGGACTATTCATACCAATAGTTATATAAGAATATTTAAGACACTCATATAATGATCCATGAAACATCTCATGGCGGGTCAATTCAACACATATTCTCTAATATATATCCATGTGTCAACCTGATATCTCATATCCATGACTTGTGAGATTAAGTCATCCATTGACCTACATGCTAGTCTTAGCACATTAATATTATCCTTGTATATTAATACTTGACCATGAATAGTTTAGAGTAGCATTCTCTACAATATCTCACTATCAATTCAACCAATTGATATATTGTATATTAGAACATTCTACTCTACGACATTATTATACTTATTCATTCGACACTGAACTGGAGTAAATATAATAACCATAACCTTTGCCTTCTAATGAATAATGAAATATGATACAAAATGTCCTAAGTCAATCAACTCTTGATTGCTTCTTAGGGCTTACACTAACAATCTCCTTATGTCACTAGTGTCAATCACTGAAATATTTAATATCCATTGACCTAGTGTGACCTTCATGCTTCCTCGATGCCAAAGCCTTGGTCAAAGGATCCGTAATGTTAGCATTGTTTTGTTCTCTGCATATCCTCATATCTCATATATCGATGATCCCTCGAATGAGATGGAATTGTTATAGTATCCAATACCCAAGACCATCATTTTGTTGGTACAATCAACCTCTAGGGTTTCGATGTTTGACAATATGACCAAGGTTTGACCCAAATAGGACTTGATGAACCAAGTAAAAAATACTTGTGTTAGCATTGCTATCTCTTTTCACTTTTTCCGCTGCGTATTTACTCGCTTAAATTTTTAAATCGATATTCACCCCCCTTCTATCAAATTCACGATCCAACACATTTAAGTAAAATACATACCCTAACTGCGATCTAGAATCATCCTTGTCAATTTTGGAAGTTTGCACCACTGTAACCCTTTATAGCAAACTCTTCATCACCTCCAAAGATCAAGAAATAATCTTGAGTTCTTCTCAAGTACTTAAAAATATTCTTGACTGTTGTCCAGTGACCTTCACCTGGATCTGACCGGTATCTGCTCGTTATGCTTAATGCATACGAGACATCTAGACAAGTACAAAACATGACATACATGATAGATCATATAGTAGATGCATAAGGAATCTGATCCATGCAGTCCCTTTCTTCCTTAGAAGAAGGGCATTGAGTCTTTGAAAGACTCACATCATGTGACATCATCAGGAATCCCTTATCGGAATTCTGCATGACAAAACGTTTAAGCATCTTATCAATATATGTACTCTGGCTTAGACCAAGCTGTTAGTGTATACTAAAAGCCTAGCCTTTTATAAATATTTATTTTGAAATAAAGAATCACATTGGTTAAATGTCTACATTTATGCTAAGTGTAGTTGCTCAGTTAATTTATATTATAGATAACATAATGTATGGTGTCACACACAGAAGATAATATTATCAGTTCTTTATAAATTATAAACAGTTGCTCACGACTAAGATGGAAAGGAACAAACCATTGGAATAGTCATAGTGTAATTTGGTATTAGTTTATCTTGACTATAAAATTACACTAGTACACTCAGAGTGTATTGAGCTGGACCATTTAAGGTAAGTTCTTTTTATACTGACTGAATAAAAGAACAAGACCTTTGTTATTGTGGAAGTGTGTGCTTTTAATCTTGATATAATAACAAGCACATATATCTAGTATTTATTTCTTTGACTTATCAATGAGTGAGATTTAGTTCGATAAATCAAAAGGCCCGATAAGTTGGAAAATGATATTATTTATAGTGTGTGTTGTTGATTATAGAAGGAAACTGTGTCCTAGTAATCTAGGTTGATAATGTCCCCAAGAGGAGCTCATAAGGATTGTCATGTTAAACCCTGCAGGTGGACTTAGTCCGACATGACAATAAAGTTGAGTGGTACTACGCTTGGACTAAAATATTAATTAAAGTGAGTTGTGTAGGACCGTTGCGGCCGGATAGAAGGGGGGGTTAGATAGCCCTGTAAATACAAAAAAAACCAACCCTTCTCAAACTCTTAAGCTAACACTTGCATAAATAGATAAACAAAAAATAACTCAGAAAAGTAAAAGGCACACCGAGATTTACTTGGTTACAACCGGGGATGTTGTTAATCCAAGAAAAGCGTAGCACTAGTATCTCCTTCAGGCAGTGAAGCCTTTTACAGCAATGAAGTGCACAACAGAAGCTAAACTTCAGAAAAAGCTCACAAGTGTAGAAAGAATGCTTGAGTTCTGAATTGTTGAAAAGCTTCTAGACCAAGGCTATATTTATAGCCTTGGTCGGGGCACCCTGAGGGTTCCGGTCCCCCTAGGGGGGATAAAACTTTATCCCCCAACGTTAAGATCGCGTCAACCGCGATCTGGTCAACTTTTCAAGTCCGGGCGCCCGGAAGGGTTCCGGGTGCCCCGGGCAGGTTCGGGCACCCCGGACCCTGAAGTCAACTCTCGTTGACTTTTCTAGTCCGAGTCCTCTGCTCTGGCTCTGCTCACCTTGGTACGGATCTTCTACTCCAGATCCGCTCATTTGGGTGATCTCTGCCATCCGAAAAAGGGCTAACCCGAACCCAGCTTCCGGTCTTCTCGAGCAAGCTTCCGCTCCAGCTTCTCGTCCCACGGAATCGCCACGTGGTTCCTTCTCGTCCACCAGCGTACTCATCCGCAGTCTTCGTCCCTCGGTCGTACCCCATGCTGACCTTCTCGCTAGCTACGTCTCTTGCTCCTCGAGCAGTCTTCCGCTTCGGCTTCTCGTCCCTCAGAACCACCGCACGCTTCCTCCTCGTCCGCCGGTGTACTCTTCCGTAGCGCCTCGTCCCTCGGACGCACCGTGTGTCGTCCTTCTCGCTAGCTGCATCTTCCGCATGACTACCTGTGCTCCTAAGCTCCTGCACACTCAGACACAAGGTTAGAAAAACATAGGACCTAACTTAACTTGTTGATCACACCAAAACAACCTTGGGGTTCCAACAATCTCCCCCTTTTTGATGTGAGCAACCCAAATTAAGCTAGGGTAAAATAGACATACAATAAGACTAACTAAATTTGCAATTAAGTGAAAAAGATGGAAAAATTAATTTTTGTCTACCTCCCCCTAGACTTGTACTTTTTCTTCTCCCCCCTTTGATCACATAAAAATTGGGGTTCCGAAAAATCTAAGGGTTAAAAAATTCCTAAATAAATTCTAAGTTAGAGAATTTGCAAAAAAATTTCTAACTTAAATTTTGAATTTTCCAAAAAAAAATTTTCGCACGAAATTTTTTTCTAAGTATAAAGATATTTATTGAAACAAAATTTTCTAACTTAAAAAAAAATTAAGTAAGAAAATTTTCTAAAAGAAGTTCTAAGTAAAAAATTCGAAAAAATGTTTAAAAGACTTTTCCTTAATGCTTTTATCAGAAAGTTAATTAAACATTTTTATTTCAATATTTTGGCTTCTAGGTCGTGGCGAGGCACTAGGCCTTCTTGGTTATTGGAGCAACAACCACTTCCTTAGACAAAGCCTCATAAAGAATTTCAATGTTTAATTTTCTCGCTGAAAAGCTCTAAGTCTAATCAATAGTTTAATTTAAACAGGACTTAGGAACCCAATATAGGTTTCAACCTACTGGATTGATTAAAAATTTCTTAGGGATATATTTTCTAGAGATATTCCTAATTTGTCCCTAGTGATATCTATAATACCAATTCAAATTTTTAAATTTTCTAAAATTAGATGAGCATGTATGGTTTTTCAAATTATCTACTTGAATTTTTAGATCTTTATTTTCTGTTTTCAATTTCTCATTTTCTAATTTTGATTTGTCTAATTCTTCTAAGGGACAAGACTTAGCTAGAATTACTTTTAAATTTTTATTTTCATTTTCTAATTTGTAGCAATCTTTTGTTAAAAGTTTAACGAACTTAAACATTTTGTCGGGAGGAAGAGATCGTATCTGACTTACCTTGTCGATCTCGTTGTCCGTTTCTCCCCCTGAACTGCTACTTTCTTCCGACGTGGCTCCCCCTTCATCGATGCTCTCGATGCTCATTTTGGAAGAGCTTGACTCATAATCGTCGTCTTGATGACTTGCCATTAGAGCAAGTCTGGAGAATGCCTCGACTTCCGACTCTGACGACATATCGTCCCACGTCGCCTTTAGGGCCTTTCACTTTTGGATAGACTTCTTAGCCTTCTCCTTGTCCTTGTTCTTCAGCTTAGGGCAGTTGTCCTTGATGTGCCCTTCTTCGTCGCAGTGGTAGCAACGGATGATCCTTTTCTTTTTCCCTTGTGGATGGTTAGTAGATCTAGATTTACAAAGTTTCTTGAATCTTCTTACCATCATTACCATTTCCTCATCGTCAAGAGAAGATTCCAACTCAGGTTCATCTCTCGAAGCTTTGAGGGTGACATTATTCTTGGGCTCCTTCATTCCTGCACATCTAGACTCATGCACTTCAAATGTTGAAAAGAATTCTTCTAATGAAATTTTTTCTCGAAATGTAAAAGGCATCTACTAGTGATGCGCATTTTGAATTTCTAGGAAAAGAATTCAGTGCGTACCTGAGCGAATCTCGGTTATTTACCTTTTCTCTGAGATTCGAAAGTCCAGTAATGATTTCTTTTATTCTCGAGTGCAGATGAGCGACTGTCTCGTCTTCCCCAAGTCACAGGCTAGTGAGCTGATTGCGAAGCAGATATCGTCTAACGAGCTTGGCTTCCGAAGTTCCTTCGTGCAGCTCAAGGAACTTCTCCCAAAGTTCCTTCGCGGAGTTGTAGTTGCCGATTCGATTGACTTCTTGTGGTGGAAGAACGTTTAACAGATGGTATTCTGCTTTGCCGTTTGCCACGTATTCAGCCTGCTCCTTTTTTGTCCATTGATATTGTTCCTTACCCTCTAGAGCTATAAAGCCAAGTTCCATTGTTAAAATTAATTCAAAATCTATAGTGAAAAATACCTGCATCAATTTTTTCCAGGTACCGAAATCCCCTTCGTATTTCGGCGGGTGGATGCTTGGTCCGACCATTATCTTTACTTCGATTGGCGGTTAGTCCTCCTGAAGCGTCACGACTCTGATACCACTTGTAGGACCGTTGTGGTCGGCTAGAAGGGGGGTTGGATAACCCTATAAATACAAAAAAATCCAACCCTTCTTAAACTCTTAAGCTAACACTTACATAAATAGATAAACAGAAAATAAATCAAAAAAGTAAAAGGCACACCGAGATTTACTTGGTTACAACCGAGGAGGTTGTTAATCCAAAGAAAGTGTAGCACTGGTATCTCCTTCAGGCAGAGAATCCTTTTACAACAAAGAAGCGCACAACAGAAGCTAAACTACAGAAAACACTCACAAGTGTAGAAAGAATGCTTGAGTTTTGAATTGTTGAAAAGCTCCTGGACCAAAGCTATATTTATAGCCTTAGTCGGGGCGCCCTGAGGATTCCGGGCGCCCTGGGGGGATAAAACTTTATCCCCCAACCTTCATATCACGTCAACCGTGATCTGGTCAACTTTTCAGGTCCGGACGCCCGGAAGGGTTCCGGGCGCCCCGGACTGTTCCGGGCGCCCCGAACCCCGAAGTCAACTCTGGTTGACTTTTTCATTCCGGGTCCTCTACTTCGGCTCTGCTCGCCTCGGTCCGGGTCTTTTACTCCGGATCCGCTCGCTTGGGTGATCTCTGCCATCCAGAAAAGGGCTCACCCGAACCCAGCTTCCGGTCTTCTCGAGCAGGCTTCCGCTCCGGCTTCTCGTCCCTCGGAATCGCCGCGTGGTTCCTTCTCATCTGCCAGCGTACTCATCTACAGTCTTCATCCCTCGGTCGCACCCCGTGTCAACCTTCTCGCTAGTTGCGTCTCTTGCTTCTCGAGCAGTCTCCCGCTTCGACTTCTCGTCCCTTAGAACACCGCACGCTTCCTCCTCGTCCGCCGGTGTACTCTTCTGCAGCGCCTCATCCCTCGAACGCACCACATGTCGTCCTTCTTGCTAGCTACATCTTCCGCTCGACTACCTGTGCTCCTAAGCTCCTGCACACTTAGACACAAAGTTAGAAAAATACAGGACCTAACTTAACTTGTTGATCACACCAAAACAACCTTGGGGTTCCAACAAGTTGTTAGTAACTCACTTAATTAGTTGACATTTGATATCTTAAACACAGGGAGATTAACACACTCATGATAAGAAGGAGCCCAA
The DNA here is from genome assembly GCF_018446385.1 of Zingiber officinale. NCBI lineage: Eukaryota > Viridiplantae > Streptophyta > Magnoliopsida > Zingiberales > Zingiberaceae > Zingiber > Zingiber officinale. The sequence continues at coordinate 57,253,110 of NC_055986.1, forward strand.
AATATAATTTGGGATTGGTGCGGTAGTTTAATAATAATTCTTTAGTGGTATAAATTATTATTGATGAAATTAAGTTGGGTGTTCGGGGCGAACACGGGAAGCTTAATTTCATCGGGAGACCAAAACCAATTCCTCCTCTCGGTCCCTATCGTAGCCTCTTATTTATAAAGTATTATACCCATCCATACCCACCTTCTTACCCACCTTAAGGTGGCCGACCAAGCCTAACTTGGAGCCCAAGCTAGGGCCGGCCAAACCAAGGTGAGTTGGTTTCATTAGGTGGTCGGCCCTAGCTTGAACTCAAGCTTGGTCTGGTCGGCTAAAATAAATTTAAAAGGATTTTATTTTTTAAAATTTTTCTTATGTGAAAGCCATGGTTTTAAAAGAGAGTTTAAAATTTAAATCTTTCCTTTTATAGCTTTTTACAAAAGATTAAGTGAAAGGTTTGATATCTTTCCTTATTTGTAGTTAAAAGGAAGATTTTAATTTTTGATAAAACTTTCCTTTTATGAAACCATCCTCATGATTTTAAAAGAGAGTTTTAAAATTAAATATTTCCTTTTATAGTTTTTACAAAAGATTAAGAAAAGATTTGATATCTTTCCTTATTTGTAGATTGAAATGAAGTTTTTAATTTTAGAGAAAACTTTTCTTTTTGTAAATCATCCACATGTTTTAATAGAGAGATTTTAATTTATAAAAGTTTCCTTTTATGACCAACCATGAAGGGAATTTTCAAAAGAGAAATTTTTATTTAAAATTTTCGGAAACAAATTAGGAAGTTTTAATTTTGTGTTTAAAACTTTCCTTGTTTGGAGGGATTAATGTGGTCGGCCATATATAGTTTGAAAAGGAAATTTTATTAAACTTTCCTTTCATTGGCAAAGAGAATAAAGAAGTTTTAATAAAACTTTACTTATTTTCCAAGACCAAGGAATATAAAAGAGAGGGTAGAGGTGTCTCACCTCATAACAATCTATCTTCTTTGGTTCCTCTCTTCCTTGGTTGGTGGTTGGCCCCTCTCTTCCTCTCCATCTCCCATTCTTCTTCCTTGGCCAGCGGCATCTTTATCTCAAGAGTTTTGGTTGGTGGCCGGATTTTGTTAGAGGAAGAAGGAGAGATATGAGGCTTTGTTTCTAGCATCCCTTGGAGCTTGGTGGTGGTGGTCGAACCTTATCTTCTCTTGGAGTTCTTATGGTGGCCGAAACTTGCTTGGAGAAGAAGGAAGCTTGGGTGGTTCTCGTCTCGGTAGATCGTCGCCCACACGATGTCCAAGATAAGAAGAGGAATATGATAGAAGATCAAGAGGTTGTTGCATACAAAGAAAGGTATAACTAGTAATTTTATTCCGCATCATACTAGTTTTCTTTGTATATATTTTGAAATACCAAACACAAGAGGCATATGATTCTAGGTTTCGAATTTGTGATTCGAGTTTGTGTTCTTTTGTTTTTTTTCGAACTTATGATTCGATTGTTCCTTTTGGTTAAACCTAGGGTTACTATAAGGAAATTAAATATTAAATTTCGTTGAAAGGCTTTGTCTAGGAAGTGGTGGATGCTCCCATACCCAAGAAGGTCTAGTGCCTCGCCATGTTTAACCTGGAAGCCAATCTCTAAAATTAATATTTAATTGAATTTGTAACATGGGTGGATTTGGATCAATAATGTTAAGTATCGTTTGCGATTCAAATCTAAACCTCTAAGAACATATAAGTTAAATTTGGAATCATTAATGTTAAGTTCCGCTTGCGATTCCTAATTGAATTTCTAAAGAACACAATAGGTTGTTAGGAATGGTTCATGACTTGTATAAAATTTTTGTACTGGGGAACCAGTACGATATTTCGAGTATCAGTCAAAATAATTGGTATCAGAGCTAGGGTTTGCCTCTGTGTTTTTGATTTTCAGTTTAATTATGCACATGTCATACATAATTTAGGCAAGATAATAGTAGGATATGCTAACTCTGTGGTTGCAGGCTCCAACTATTATGGCTTATAGTGATTGTGTGTGATTGGACCCTTGGACATGTCAAGGGCATTTTATATGTGTGCATGATTGTATGTATTAAATATAGCAGGAGCTGTATTAGTTTTGGGATTTTACATTTTTGTTTCGATCTAGATTACATGTATATTCCTTTGTGGAATATAGGATCGATATATATAAAATTCTATTTTTATCGCGGATCGTATCCTTACGAGGCGTGGTACTATTTGTGGACTAGAGGCGCAGCGGAAAAAGAAGCAAGATAGATGCGGCGACAAGACTTGATTGTGGTGGCTAAAAATGACAGTAGTTAGGGTTGACAGCACACGGAAGACAGTGATGGAAAAGACCATAATAGTTGGAAAATTATTTTTCCATATTTGTTGCTTTATTTGCTGTGATGTGTGCTTGCATAGTTAAAATTCCTCACCTTAAATAACTAAGTGGGAGAGGGATTAGTAGATAAATTCCACAGTCTCCATTACTGGTTTGTAAATGATGCGACAAACTTGCGTGTTGGCTATGAGTGCCTCCCTCCCCATCGGATGAGTTTGTTTGCAGATCACTAGATCAAATTGTTAGTTAGAGCCCTAGAGCCAATCATATGATGATTGTTATATGGACTCATTGTATCATATTCCTATGTATATAAAGGCATTTGTTTTAGTTATTATACTTACTTGTATTGGTGCCAAATAACTAAGTATAATAACGTCCTTGAGCAGAAGGTTCTTATCTATATCAATCGATTGGTTGAATCGATAGTGAGATGATATAGAGAATACTACTCTTAATCATTCCTAGTCAAGTATTAACATTTAGGGAAAATATTAATGCGACGAGACTAGCATGTAGGTCAACTCGATGACATGATCTCACAAGTCATGGATATAGAGATATCAAGTTGACACATGAGTATGGATTGGAGAATGTATACTGAATGACCCGCCATGAGAAAGTATCATGGATCGTTATATGAGTGTCATATACTTTCTCATGTTGCTATTAGTATGACTATTAGTCCTTGGACCTGAAGTCACCATGGTTCCCTGTAACGACCCACCTTCTGGGCACTGGCTGTAAGGCCGATCGTCACAATAATGCTAAACCATACTGTGCGGAAAGCTGGGCTAATTAAAATTTTACTCTACTAATGACCGATGCAACTGATAAGAAAGGTCTAAAGACCTTATTTACTGGTGTACATATGCTAAGGAGGGAAACTGAACATCCCAACTGAGCTAGGGACTAGAAACTAACTTCCCAACTACCTACCGGCCTGCTGATCGATCTACAGATCGATCGAAGCTGGGGAAGTTTCTGTTCCCAACTGGATCGGTCGGCTGACCGATCCAGGTGTGGCTGGATCGGTCGGTCAGACCGATCCAGGTATGTCTGGATCGGTCGACTGACCGATCCAGGCACCCGAAACACCTGCAATCGCTACTGTATCGCGACCGATCCAGAGGATACTGATAGCATATTTTATCTATCTGGATCGGTCGGGTGACCGATCCAGGATCAGAGCACTGATCGGTCCGAGACCCATCAGAGTTCTGATTTCGCCCGGGAACTCTGATTTCAGCACTTTGGCGTGCCAAAATCTCAAACAACAATTCTAAAATCAATGGAAATACATTCTAACAACTATTAACCAGCATTCTAACATAATTACTAACAAACTAAATGAATCTCCCATGATTTAAACACTTTAAGGTTCAAAATTGCATAAAAGAAGAAATACTAAGACTTCTACTATTTAAGCTTGCTAAAACCCCTGAGGATCTTTTATTCCAGTTCCTTCCACACACATCTTGATCTGCATTGACCTCCAGCCTCCGCTACTGGTCCACTTTTCCTTTACCTTTATCTGCAGTATAAGAAAAGTAGTATCTATAAGCTAAAAAGCTTAGTAAGAAACCATTTACCTCACAAAAACATGCAACGATGCAAATATGATTTTAAATCATGCTGTTTAAAACCTATGCTGGATATACTGAATAAACTAAGCATGACATGGCATATAAGCATACAATCATGGCATATCTAAAGCTGAACATATAAACCTGGATAACAACTGCACATAAAGTTATCATGCATATTCACACGGAAAAACTAAGCTGGAGCGTGATACTGTAACTGAAACTGAACTAAGCTAAAACTGATCTTAAACTACATTCACTGGATTAGATTAAGAGTTTGAAAGCTAATATCATAATAAGTGAAAATAATAATCATGCTGCTGTTTGGGCCCGGCAGCTGTACTTGCTATGCGCGCATCTCTAACTAGACCCGGGGTTGCAAATCCCAAATTTAGTAGAGCTACTAGGTTATCTAAACCTAGGGACCGACTATGGGAGCCCAGCCCAATGGATATCTAATCCAGTACAGTGCCAACTGAAAAGTAAAACACTGAGTATAGCTAAACTGTTCTAAATAGCTATTTCTAGATTATCTGAACCTAGAGCTAGGTTGTCTGAACCTAGAGGTGACTGTGGGAGCCCACCCATTGGACCGTAGTCCCATATAAGCTAGGATAACTGATTCACTGATTTAGATGCTTCTAATGCATTCAACTGTGCTAATAAAAAAATACCTAGGTTGCATTTTTTTCTAAGCTAGTTATTTAATCGACCACCTAGTGTGCTTTAACTCCCCTCTCTATTAGGGAGACTACCTTTAGGCACCCAACAGCATCTAAACCTCCAACTGAAGGAGAAAAGACGTGTCCGACCCATCTAAAGGTACTCACTAAATCCCTAAACCTGCGAGGAAGGTTAAATACAACCTATATGTCGAAAACATACGCATATAACTAAACTAATGCACAGGAAATCAAACGGTAGCTATTATACTGCAGGTGAGGGGTTTCTTACCTCCTGTTCGCAATTTCTTCCGATTCTATTCGCTAGAATTCCGGTGGAGATGACCTTCTCGACAATCCGCTCACGTCTTTGCGTTCCTCTCGCGGAGAAGAACCTCTTTCGTGTTGGAGTCGTCGCCGGAAGATGATCTGAGAGCCCTTGGGGCTTGGGTGCCGAGAGAGGAGGAGGAAGAGGAGTGGGCGGCGGTGAAGGTTTTTGGGAGAGGGATAGGTCACGGTGAAATTTGATGTTGCCGAACCAAGTTTTCAAAATAAACCAACCCCCAACTTAACCTTCCTATTTATACTAAGTAACTAATTCGGCCAACCCAATTATAAATATAATTGGTCCCCTTTCCTTTCAGCATGGCCCTGCTGGGTTCAACTGGTTCCCAACATTATCCCTAAGCCATAGGTCTCGGGTTCGATTCCCGCCTAAGCTATTTTGCGGTTCTAATTATTTTTGTTGCTTCCGCTACTCGAAAAATTCCGGAAAAATATCTAAAAATTCCAGAAAAATCATAGAATATTTATAATGCAGTTTCAAAAATTTTCGGGTGTTACATTCCCTACATAAGGAGTTGCATACTTTGGCTTCGTCAAACGTCACCCGTAACTGGGTGAACTGTAAAGGCGATTACTGGGTATATAACAAATTATGCGAAGGGATGTGAGTGATGTAGATGGGATCTATCTCTCCTATATAACGGGAGTGACATCGTTATTCTTGATAGAGTGAGACCACTAAGTGCATGGCCATGCCCAAATGAGTCAATATGAGATATTGAGATCATTTGATTATAGTGGGTCTACTTGGAGTTCAAGATTTAGATTGATCAGAGGATGACACTGTCTATGCCTCAAATTGATCAATCTTGATGTCAAGGATAGAAGGACATTGTCATATATTGTGAAGAGTCATAATTAGTAGTCACAAAGCGATGTTGGATCTCAACATTCTTGTAACTTGGGTAGTAATGATGTGTTGCTAGATACCACTCATTACTTATGCTTCTAAATAGGTTTAGGAGCATTGCCAACGTTACAAGAACCTATAGGGTCACACACAAAAGGAAATTAGATGGAGATTAGGTTCATATGATGAACCAAGAGGGTTAGGTTCATGTGATGGACCAAATTGGATTAAGAGTAATCATAATTAAACTAATTGAGTTGGACTCAATTTGGTTCATGTGTTAAATGAGTCTAATTAGATTTGAATTCATTGAGTCAATTTAATTCAATGGATATAGATTCATTAAATTAAATTGGTTTGAATCAAATGGTTAGATTTGATCAACCATGGGAGAGAAGAGGTCAAGTTTGACTTGACTTGAGAAGGGAAGATGAAAGGTCAAGTTTGACTTGACCAATGCCACCTCATTTGTGAGTTGGCATAGAGTGGGCCAATGATGATGTTCCACATCATCAAGGATAGTACATGTGTGTGCCACCTCATGAGGGAGACCAAGAGTTGTGACTCTTGGTATTCCATGGAGTTTAAAAACCCCTCTTGAAGTGGTCGGCCACTTTATGTGTGAGTTACAATTTTTGTGCTCATTCACTCCTTCTTCTTCCTCCTCTCATCTTCTTCTCTCCCTCTCCTCCACTTTGGCCGAAACCTTCAAGAGTGCTAGCACACTCTAAGGTTTCTTCTCCACCTTTTGTTCGTGTGGATACATATAGAGGGGTGTTCACTTGACACCCATGAGATCTGGCAAATTTTGGACGAATGGGATAAGCGAAGGGCTTCGCAACAAAGGTATAACTTCACTACCATGTAGATCTAGTGTAGATCTAGGATTAGAAAACATGTACATGAAAATTTTAATCTTCGCACGGATCTGGTGGCATGGAACTTCGGGGTTTTCGCAACGCAAAAAGTAATTTTTACAGCTCGAAAGTCCCAATAGTGGTATCAGAGCCACGTGCGAAGCGTGTACTTGTTTTTATTTTAATTTTTATAAAAAATTATAGTTCTGTAAGTTTCTATGATTTTATTAATTTTATGGTTTTTAAGAGTATTTTTCTCGTAGAAGCGAAGCAACAAGTGTTTGAACACTTGTAGGTTTCGACTACCTAGAAACACCTTCCGTAACGGTAAGGTCTCGCCCAAAATGTTTTGGGACAGCAGCTAAAGGTGTTGTAAGATCATCGTGGGACACTCATGAGACTCATTTTGTGAGAAGGGGTGCTGCCCCTAACCCCGCAAGGGGCATTGTCCTGCGATCGCGCCTAAAATCGCTAAACGGGACCGTCAGGAAGTTGCGACTTATAAAATCATAAAAATAGTAATAAAATCACAGAAATTTATATAAATTACATAATTTAGAATTATGTATGATTTGTGATGGTCATGGCCCAAAACCCCAAATTGGATTGGTTACATGTGTTGTAATTCATAATATGGCCTGCGCGCCATTTTTGTGTGATTGTGCGTGTTGTATATGTGATACGCGACCTGTGCGTCGTGCCTTTCTATTTTATTTCCTGTTGTAAAATAGTTTAGACTCGAATGTAACTCGAGTTTCATCTTTGTAATGTACAAAATGGAGTTGTGGAAGGTCCACTCGAGGAGGAGTTACGAGGAGGGTGCGAGCAACACGTGGCAGTCAAAGGGAGGAGCTTGGAGAAGCTGTTGACCCTAGGTTGACCGTCCAATCTTCTCATTGGCTTGAGAAGATCGCAGTAGGGCTATGACCTAATCACAATTTAATTAATTGCTTGTCTGTGTGTATGTGATGCATGCTAGAGTAGAGTAATTAATTAGTGTCTTGACGATTAGATTAGATCTTAATCGCGTATATGATATACATCAACGATTAGATTAGATCTTAATCGCGTCAACTCAAAATGCCTACCATGCCGTGATACCCATCACTACCTTGATCACATGTTGTTGTTGAATCTGCCAAAGCAGAGCAACGCATATTATCTTGGTAGGGTGCGGAGGGACAATCTTGGTCCCGCCTATCAACGCCTGGGTGAGTACAAACTCAATCAGATTGAGTAAAACTAGTTAAACTCAATTGGATCGGGTTTAACTATTGGCATTTTCCAATGGTTGGTATATAGGTCAAAATCATATTTATATTAACTCTTGGGTGATTTAGCCAAAACTAACTCAAGTTTTAATATACATGCGGATCTTAATCCTATAAACAAGAGTTGCATAGAGATGTAATTGGTAATTAGTTACCTACCGATCATACTAAGTCTTGGGCGATTTAGCCAAAACTAACTCAAGGCGTAGTATGATGTGGATCTTGTCCCGGAAGAATTATAGCTAGTTGGTTAGAATCTAGTAGGTGTGGTTTGACCACATCCATGACTTGATTCTACAAAAGTTCTATAATTCAGTGGGAGCATCATTTAGTTAAAGGCCTAATTAAATAATTAGTGGAATATGATATTTATTTTCTGCATTTTCTGTTGTAGATTGCCATGTCATCAAACACGAACACCTTCTCCCTGCGTTCTGTCCTTGATAAGGACAAGCTCAATGGAGCTAACTTCCTGAACTGGTACAGGAACCTGAGAATTGTTCTCACTCAGGAAAGGAAACTGTACGTCCTGGAGATGTCCATTCCCGAGGCACCTCCTGCCACTGCCACGCGAGCTGACCATGATGCTTATAAGAAGCATCAAGATGATGCATTAGATGTGTCCTGTCTCATGCTCGCGACCATGAACTCTGAGTTTCAGAAGTAACACGAGTTGATGGGTGCTTATGATATGGTTGAACATCTTCGTCAACTATATCAAGGACAAGCTAGGCACGAGAGATTCGAGATCTTTAAGGCACTGTTTCAGTGCAAGATGCAAGACGGGACTCCCGTAGGTCCATATATACTCAAGATGATTGGGTACAAAGAAAACCTACAGAGGTTGGGATTTCCCCTTGGCCAAGAGCTGGCCACTGACTTGATCTTGCAATCCTTGCCGGATAGTTACAATCAATTTGTTCTAAATTACAACATGAACGAAATTGATAAACCCCTGCCCGAGCTGCTTAGCATGTTGAGAACTGCTGAGCTCAACCTTAAGAAGGTTAAGCCCAACTCCATTTTGATGGTGCAAAGGCACAAAAGCAAGGGCAAGCCTAAAGGTAAGGGAAAGTACCAAGCCAAGGGTAAAGGCAAGACACTAAAACCCAAAGGAGGGGTTGCCAAGGATGCTACCTGCTTCCACTGCGGTCAGACCGGGCACTGGAAGAGGAACTGCAAAGTGTACCTGGAAGATCTTAAAAGGAAGAGAAGTGAGACTTCTACTTCAGGTATATATGTTATAGAAGTTAATCTCTCTATTTCTTCATCAAGGGTATTAGATACAGGATGTGCTTCTCACATTTGTACTAATGTGAAAGCGTTGATAAATAGCAGGGCATTGACAAAGGGCGAGGTGGACCTACAAGTAGGAAATGAAGCACAGGTTGCTGCTGTTGCTGTAGGGACTTACTATCTATCTCTGCCCTCTGGGCTTGTACTAGAATTAGATGAATGTTGTTATGTGCCTGCTCCTACTAAGAACATAATTTCAGTTTCTTGTTTAGGCAAGAAAGGTTTTTCGTTTATAATAAAGAACAAATGTTGTTCAGTTTATTTAAATGATATGTTCTATTGTAGTGCACCTCTGATGAACGGACTCTATATTCAAGACTTAGAGAACCCTATCTATAACATAAATACCAAAAGGTTCAAATCAAATGAAATGAACCAAACCTATCTCTGGCACTGTCGCTTAGGTCATATAAATAACAAACGCTTATCCCAACTCCATAAAGATAGTTTGCTGGACTCATTTGATTTCGAATCATATGAGACTTACGAGTCATGCCTACTGGGCAAGATGACCAAGACTCCCTTTAGTGGACACAGTGAAAGAGCGATTGACTTGTTAGGACTTATACATAGTGATGTATGTGGCCCTTTCAATGTTGCTACCAGAGGTAGTTATAGGTACTTCATTACATTTACTGATGACTTCAGTAGATATGGTTATGTGTATTTGATGTCACATAAGTCAGAATCCTTTGAAAAATTCAAAGCATTCAAGAATGAAGTATAAACCCAGCTTGGCAAGAGTATTAAGATACTTCGATCAGATCGAGGTGGTGAATACCTTATCCATGAGTTTCGTGACTATCTAGCTGAGTGTAGGATTTGATGTGCGTAGATTATATACACTTTTATGCATGCTTTGACACACATCTACTTGTATTTCATTAGCATAATCTATGTTTAATGCACCTTATTTTATTGTAATGTCATACTTCCATTATATTTTGTTCGGAGTTCTACTCTTTGCTTGTTTTGATTGATAGGACGTGATTTGGAGCAAAAACAGAGCTTAAATGAAGTCTAGAGCTTCCAGAGTGTCACGGGCATGCAAAAACTAAGTACTTCCAAGTTCTGGCCATGTGGAGACCACATGGGAATGTCAAGGCCGTGTAGGGGTCATGTTGGGGCCGTGTGAACCTCACACAGCAGTGTGAAGGCCGTGTGAACCTCACACGGTCGTGTGAAGGCCGTGTGAGGTTTTCTACACTGCAGACTGAAACTAAAATGGCCATAAATTTGTGCTCGGTTAGAGATTTAGGCTGTTCTTTATACCGACTTATAGATAACTTCAAGATCTACAACTTTGACGAAGACTTCAACTGGAGAAAATCCTATCTTGGTGGCCTAAAAGACGTTGCAATGAAACATAACTATTCAGAGCTAAGACAAAGGGTGTGCAAGGGCCATGCAAGGGGGTGTGCAAGGGCCATGCAAGGGGGTGTGAGCTGCACACGGCCGTGTATGGCATCCAGTGCTGAAACCTTACATGGCCGTGTAAATCTACATGACCGTGCAAAGGAAACAGAAGCAGACCTCACATGCCCGTGTTCCGCACACGGCCGTGTGAGGGTGGCAGAGAAGGGACTGAGTCAGGCCGTGTGGATCTCACATAGTCGTGCCATGGGGTCATGTGGCGCCTGTGCCAAGCCTATAAAAGGGATTTTCTTCCCCTTTTCTCACATCTTTGGTTGGTCTTTGGCTTGGGGCTTCTTCCCCATTGCTTGGGGAAGGGTTCTCCCCCTTGGGGGAACCCTAGATCTTCCATCCTTCGCCGATCCATCCACCTCCGGAGCAAGGATTGCATCCAAGAAGACCGGTGCTACATGGATAAGGTGCTACATGGATAAGCTTTCTCTTCTCTTCTCCTTATGTTTTGAGTTGTAGATTGCTTTATTTCTTGTCTCTTGATTGTAATTATCTTGCATTGGAGTAGATCTCTAGATCTAGGATGTAGGAAGTATTTGTGATGTGATGATGATGTAAAACTCTTGTGGATTTTCCAATTTCCTATTTCTATGATATTGTCTTGTTTGTATCTATTTGATCTTGTGTGGAATGTTGTGATTTGGCTTAATGACCATGCTTGATTGAATGTTTGAATGTCTATAGATCTCGTAGAGATTATTTCTCACTTGATTTTCCGAGGGATCCACGTGGCAGATGCAAGTCCGTGTAAGGATGTTTGAGGAATAACCTTGAAAAGGGGAAATGGATTATTCAAGAGGGTAGGATAGATTGTTTGTTTAATCTTTGTATCTTAATGGGTTGAGAAGTTATGAATTCCTATGTTGATATCCGAGGGAAGCATAGTAATAGGTGCAATCCTGTGTAAGGACAACGTAGATTCATATCCAATTGATCACATTTAGGTGCATATTTCAGTCCTAAGTCGGTTGTCTATTGCAAGAGAGAACCGACAACCTTCTACAAATGTTAGACAATTAAGGAATAAGATTTGGTAGATCATTTACATTGAATAACATCACAAAGAAACAGAAATCCTAGTATCTATTCCCCTTTCATTCATTTACGCTCTTTTCTTTCTCTCATTTCTCTTTTCATTCTCTTTAGAGTTTGTTAACAACTTTGGATTGTCTAGATAATTTGCCGTGCGAAGTTAACTAGTGCTTAATCAACAGTCCCTGTGGATACGATAATCTTTTATATTACTTGCGACATTTCCGTACACTTACGGAACGTAACAAGTTTTTGGCGCCATTGCCGGGGACTGTTTTCGATTAACATTAGTTGATTAGCATATGAGTTACTCCAGACATTTTTCTTTTTCTTTTTGCATTTTCTTTCTTGTTCTCATGATGCATTTTTTTTCTGCATTTTAATTTTTTTATTACTTCTACATGTCTATCTTGTTCTGACTATAATCATTTAGATGAGCATGTTTAAACTGTGCACTAGATTGAAATCTTTATTTAAAAAGTGTGACCAAATGTCTGTTGTGAACTCTAATACTTTTTTTTGTGAATTTTGTTGTGCAACTGGTCATATATTTGATAATTGTCCAACATTACTTGACCGTCCATATAGAGTGCATATTGAAAGAAGGGGTGTTTTCTCTAACTTTAATCATAGGTCAGAGCAAAATTTTTGTAAAGCTTGCAATGAAATAGGCCATTCAATTGAGAGTTGCTACAAGCTATACAATTTAGGATTAAGAATAGATGAACTCGATAGAAAGATAGATGAAATGGCTTCATCAAATTCACACACATATGGCTCTGACTCGAATGACCCCCAATTTTCATCATTTATGAATAGAGTGTTGAAAGGTTTAATTTAGAGGAGGTTCTATCTATTCAAAATGAAACACGCAAGGACATCAATAAAATGCATGCTATACTTGATAGTATAGACTTAATAAACAATAGAAAATCAGCTAATCTCTTAGTTTTGCAAGAGTCTATGATGAGAAAATATTGTGATGAGCTTGAGGATGATGAATCTAAGACTTTGACAAAGGAGTGCACCACTTTAATTCCATTACCTCCTAATATCAAAGATCTAGAAGAGCCTTCCCTTCCTACATCTGAACCAATTTATAGTCATGTTGTGGTGGGATGTGTAGGGATGACCCAAGAATCACTCCCCTTAAACACACAACCATTAGTCACTTTGGATGATGTAGGACATGAACTAGTTGATGTTGAGAGTGTAGGACTTGTGCAATAGAAGCTAAGTCTCAAGAATCACCTCTTTTAGAAAGACCACCACATGAGCCACAACCTTCCCTATCTAAATGGCAAACCATGCTCGATGATTTTCTTACTTTGGTAATTGGTAGAAGTCAAATTTCAATTCATTTTTCTACTGTTACTAATCAATTCTTTTTTGAGCATGATGGTGGCAGGACATACGTTGCACAAGAGTCACAAGGACATGATAGAGTTGAACCTTTGAAGGAGAGCTTATTTGTTGAAAAAATGAGAACCCTTGGTAAGAAGGTTCTAAAATATCTTACCCCTCCAAGAGCAAGATTTAGATGAATCTAATGAGGTGATCGAGCTAATGACCTTAAACAAGCGCTTCTTGGGAGGCAACCCAAGTTCAATCTTATTTTCATTTTACTTTTAGTTTCTTTTTATTTTGTTGATAATAAATCATACCCTCTACTTAATTCTTCTTGTCTATCTTATTTTTGTAGATTTTAAAGTTGTGGAGGATTGTGAACATTGGATAGAGGAGTATCTTAAAAAAAAAAAAAAGACATGAATGCCAACCATTTGGAGATCATCACTTGGTAACTTCTCTAAACTTCATAAATCTCCTCCATATATCATTTTTAGTTTTCATTGGGACAATGAAAAGTTTAAGTCTGGGGGGATGCATTAGATGCATTTGATTTAGTTTAGCTTTGTATAATAATTTTTTTGTTTTTGCTAGTTGCATCATCCATCACATCATGCTTGTTTGTCCTTAATGCAAAATACTAGCACATTTATTCTAGATTTTGTGTGGTTTATGTGTTACTTATAGTGCTAGTATGTTTAGTGATCTTTCTTTTTCTATCTATGATAGCATGAAGTGAGCAATGTGTTTACTATAAGAGTTTAAGTATTGACCTTGTTTTAGGACCTTTATACACTATGCCTATTTTTGATGGTTGATAACTCTAAAATAGTCATGATTCATAGAATTGGACTAGTACTTGTGCTTCTATGGTGACCTCTCAACTACATTTTGGTTACTGGATAAACTCAGATCATGTAAGCTCATTTGGAAAAATCAATCCCAAGGAAAAAATGATGAAAGTTTGTTTAATTTTGATACTTTACAAACATAAAAAAAAGAGAAAAAAAAAGGGATAAAAAATAGTTGTCGTGAGTGGAAGCTAGTAATTCACCCCTTTGAGACCGAGTTAGGTTACTGGGGAAATGAATGCTATGTTTCTCTTGATACTGAGTATTCCTTTGAGACCTTGTGTAGACGATGCATAGTATGCATTCTTGTGGGGAATGAACCTTGCGTGTGGCAAGTAAGTGCCTATCGCTGGAAGTATAAGGAACACAATTTTATAACGACTTGACTAGACTTAGGGATTGAAACTTGATAAACATAGGCCACTTTCGCACAGAGCACGGAGGACTACTATTTAGGTCATACTCAAATTACTTTTGTATCTTGCTCACCAATGAAATCATTTTATAGGATTAGTTTGACTTGCTAGATATTATGATGCACTATCTAACCACATAAATCTAGATTGCGGGTTTTGCTTGAGGACAAGCAAATGTTTAAGTCTAGGGGTGTGATGTGCGTAGATTATATACACTTTTATGCATGCTTTGACGCATATCTACTTGTATTTCATTAGCATAATCTATGTTTATTGCACCCTATTTCATTGTAATGTCATACTTCCATTATATTTTGTTCGGAGATATACTCTTTGCTTGTTTTGATTGATAAGACGTGATTTGGAGCAAAAACGGAGCTTAAATGAAGTCTAGAGCTTCCAGAGTGTCACGGGCATGCAAAAACTAAGTACTTCCAAGTTCTAGCCATGTGGAGACCACATGGGCATGTCAAGGCCGTGTAGGGGTCATGTTGGGGCCGTGTGAAGGTCGTGTGAGGTTTTCTGCACTGGAGACTGAAACTAAAACGGCCATAACTTTGTGCTCAGTTAGAGATTTGGGCTGATCTTTATATCAACTTGTAGATAACTTCAATATCTACAACTTTGATGAAGACTTCAACTGGAGAAAACCCCATCTTGGTGGCCTAAAACACGTTGCAATGAAACATAACTATTCAAAGCTAAGACAAAGGGTGTGCAAGGGCCATCCAAGGGGGTGTGAGCTGCACACGGTCGTGTATGACATCCAGTGCTAAGACCTTACATGGTCGTGTAAATCTACATGGTCGTGCAAAGGAAACAGAAGCAGAATCTCACATGGCCGTGTTCCACACACGGCCGTGTGAGGGTGGCAGAGAAGGGACTGAGCCGAGCCGTGTGGATCTCACACGGCCGTGCCATGGGGTCGTGTGGCGCCTGTGCCAAGCCTATAAAAAGGGTTTTCTTCCCCTTTTCTCACATCTTTGGTTGGTCTTTGGCTTGGGGCTTCTTCCCCATTACTTGGGGAAGGGTTCTCCCCCTTGGGGGAACCCTAGATCTTCCATCCTTTGCCGATCCGTCCACCTCCGGAGCAAGGATTGCATCCAAGAAGACCGAGGCTACATGGATAAGCTTTCTCTTCTCTTCTCTTTTTGTTTTGAGTTGTAGATTGCTTTATTTCTTGTCTCTTGATTGTAATTATCTTGCAATGGAGTAGATCTCTAGATCTAGAATATAGGAAGTATTTGTGATGTGATGATGATGTAAAACTCTTGTGGATTTGCCAATTTCCTATTTCTATGATATTGACTTGTTTGTATCTATTTGATCTTGTGTGGAATGTTGTGATTTGACTTAATGACCATGCTTGATTAAATGTTTGAATGTCTATAGATCTCGTAGAGATTATTTCTCACTCGATTTTATGAGGGATCCACGTGACAGGTGCAAGCCCGTGTAAGGACGTTTGAGGGATAACCTTGAAAAGGGGAAATGGATTATTCAAGAGGGTAGGATAGATTGTTTGTTTAATCTTTGTATCTTAATGGGTTGAGAAGTTATGAATTCCTATGTTGATATCCGAGGGAAGCATAGTAATAGGTGCAATCCTGTGTAAGGACAACGTAGATTCATATCCAATTGATCACATTTAGGTGCATATTTCAGTCCTAAGTCGGTTGTCTATTGCAAGAGAGAACCGACAACCTTCTACAAATGTTAGACAATTGAGGAATAAGATTTGGTAGATCATTTACATTGAATAACATCACAAAGAAATCGAAATCCTAGTATCTATTCCCCTTTCATTCATTTACGCTCTTTTCTTTCTGTCATTTCTCTTTTCATTCTCTTTAGAGTTTGTTAACAACTTTGGATTGTCTAGATAATTCACCGTGTGAAGTTAACTAGTGCTTAATCAACAGTCCATGTGGATACGATAACCTTTTATATTACTTGCGACATTTCTGTACACTTGCGGAACGTAACAGGATTCTATCCCAACTCACTCCTCCTGGAACACCACAGTGGAATGATGTATCCGAAAGGAGGAATCGTACCCTATTAGATATGGTACGATCTATGATGACTCACACAGATATTCCTATATCTCTTTGGGGCTATGCTCTGGACACAGCAGCCTTCATACTCAACCGTGTTCCATCCAAGGCTGTGATAAAGACACCATATAAGATATGGACTGGGAGAGATGCCCAGGTGTCTTTTATTAGGATTTGGGGTTATGAGGCTTATGTTCGACATCAAGTCTCGGACAAAATAGGACCCAAATTCGATAAGTGCTATTTTAAAGGATATCCCAAGGAAACGAAGAGATATTGCTTCTACATTCCTAGTCAACACAAAGT
The DNA here is from genome assembly GCF_018446385.1 of Zingiber officinale. Taxonomy (NCBI): domain Eukaryota; kingdom Viridiplantae; phylum Streptophyta; class Magnoliopsida; order Zingiberales; family Zingiberaceae; genus Zingiber; species Zingiber officinale. The sequence goes on from NC_055986.1 coordinate 57,269,738, forward strand.
AGTTGTGGCTAAGACTGGGGTTTTTCTAGAAAGGGACTTTGTTTCTAGAAAAACTAGTGGGAGTACGTTCAATCTTGAAGAAGTTCAGGATATGGACCATAGCACTGAAGCCTTGATGGAAGTTGAACTGGAACCAGAAAGTGTTGTGGATGATGAGATTGTTCCACAAGGAGTTGAGGAACAACAACCAGTTCAAGTAGACATACCTCTTCGCAGGTCTGATAGGGTATGTCGTCAGCCTGAGAGATACTCGTTTCTCTTGTCTGACCATGATGACGTTATGCTCGTTGAGAATGAGCCTACTTCCTATCAGGAAGCTGTGATGAGACCAAATTCTGAAAAGTGACTAGAGGCCAAGAGATCCGAAATGGAATCCATGTACACTAACCAAGTATGGACTTTGGTTGATCCACCTGAAGGGATAAAACCCATTGGGTGTAAGTGAGTCTTTAAGAGAAAAACTGACATGGATGGACTGATATATAAGGGTCGTCTGATAGCTAAAGTTTTCAAACAAATTCATGGTATTGACTATGATGAAACCTTTTCTCCAGTAGCGATGTTTAAGTCCATTCGGATCACGCTTGCTATTACAGCATACCACGATTATGAGATCTGGTAGATCAATGTCAAAACTGCGTTTCTGAATGAAACCTGCTCGAGGATGTGTACATGACACAACCTGAGGATTTTGTAGATCCACAGCATACTGGCAGAGTATGCAAGCTGCATAAGTCCATTTATGGACTAAAGCAAGCTTCTCGGAGCTGGAATCTTCGATTCAATGATTCCATCAAACAGTTTGATTTCATCAAGAATGAAGATGAACCCTGTGTCTACAAGAAGGTTGTAGGGAACACAGTTGTCTTTCTTGTATTGTATGTGGATGACATACTACTCATTGGGAACGACATCCCTTTGCTGCAGTCTGTAAAGACTTGGCTAGGAAATTATTTCTCAATGAAGGACTTAGGTGAAGCAGCCCGTATTCTAGGCATACAGATCTATAGAGATAGGTCTAAGAAATTGCTTGGCCTAAGTCAGAATACATATATTGACAAGGTATTACTACGGTTTGCCATGCAAAACTCCAAGAAGGGATTTCTGCCGATGTCACATGGTGTGAGTCTTTCGAGGACTCAAACCCCCTCTTCTAGAGAGGAGAGAGACCGCATAGATACGATCCCTTATGCCTCAGCCATAGGATCTAGCATGTATGCCATGCTATGTACTCATCCTGATATTTCGTATGCTTTGAGCATGATGAGCAAATACCAGTAGATTCAGGTGAAAGTCACTGGATAGCAGTCAAGAATATTCTTAAGTACTTAAGAAGGACTAAGGAATATTTCTTAATATATGGAGGTGATGATGAGCTAGCTGTAAAAGGTTACAGTGATGCCAGCTTCCAAACTGACCAGGATAATTATAGATCACAGCCTGGGTTCGTGTTTTGCTTGAATGGTGGTGCTGTGAGCTGGAAGAGTTCGAAGCTGGACATAGTTGCTGATTCTACAACAGAGGCCGAATATATTGCTGCATCAGAAGCAGCAAAGGAGGCAGTTTGGATTCGCAAGTTCATTACTGAGCTTGGGGTGGTTCCTTGCATAGCCGATTCGATAGAGCTCTATTGTGACAACAATAGAGTAATTGCATAGGCTAAGGAACCTCACTCACACCAGCGGACCAAACACATACTACGGCGCTTCTATCTCATTCGAGAGATCATCGATAGAGGAGATGTGAAGATTTGCAGAGTACCCACAGATGCTAACATCGCTGATCCCTTGACCAAGACTTTGGCATAAAGAAAGCATGATGGTCACACTAGGTCATTGGGCCTTAGAGCCTACACTGATTGACACTAGTGTTAGTGGGAGATTGTTAGTTAGAGCCCTAGAGCCAATCATATGATGATTGTTATATGGACTCATTGTATCATATTCCTATGTATATAAAGGCATTTGTTTTGATTATTATACTTACTTGTATTGGTGCAAATAACTAAGTATAATAGCGTCCTTGAGTAGAAGGTTCTTATCTATATCAATCGATTGGTTGAATCGATAGTGAGATGATATAGAGAACACTACTCTTAATCATTCCTAGTCAAGTATTAGCATTTAGGGACAATGTTAATGCGACGAGACTAGCATGTAGGTCAACTCGATGACTTGATCTCACAAGTCATGGATATAGAATATCAAGTTGACACATGGGTATGCATTGGAGAATGTATACTGAATGACCCGCCATGAGAAAGTATCATGGATCATTATATGAGTGTCATATACTTTCTCATGTTTCTATTAGTATGACTATTAGTCCTTGGACCTGAAGTCATCATGGTTCCCTACATAAGGAGTTGCATACTTTGGCTTCGTCAAACGTCACCCGTAATTGGGTGGACTATAAAGGCGATTACTGGGTATGTAACAAATTATGCGGAGGGATGTGAGTGATGTAAATGGGATCTATCCCTCCTATATAATGGGAGTGACATCGTTATTCTTGATAGAGTGAGACCACTAAGTGCATGGCCATGCCCAAATGAGTCAATATGAGATATTGAGCTCATTTGATTATAGTGAGTCTACTTGGAGTTCAAGATTTAGATTGATCATAGGATGACACCATCTATGTCTCAAATTGATCAATCTAGATGTCAAGGATAGAAGGGCATTGTCATATATTGTGAAGAGTCACAATTAGTAGTCACAAGGTGATGTTGGATCTCAACATTCTTGTAACTTGGGCAGTAATGATGTGCTGCTAGATACCGCTCATTACTTATGCTTCTAAATGGATTTAGGAGCATTGCCAACGTTACAAGAACCTATAGGGTCACACACAAAGGGCAATTAGATGAAAATTAGGTTCATATGATGAACCAAGAGGGTTAGGTTCATGTGATGGACCAAATTGGATTAAGAGTAATCATAATTTAGCTAATTGAGTTGGACTCAATTTGGTTCATGTGTTAAATGAGTCTAATTAGATTTGGATTCATTGAGTCAATTTAATTCAATGGATATAGATTCATTAAATTAAATTGGTTTGAATCAAATGGTTAGATTTGATCAACTATGGGAGAGAAGATGTCAAGTTTGACTTGACTTGAGAAGGGAAGATGAAAGGTCAAGTTTGACTTGACTAATGCCACCTCATTTGTGAGTTGGCATAGAGTGGGCCAATGATGATGTTCCACATCATCAAGGATAGTACATGTGTGTGCCACCTCATGAGGGAGACCAAGAGTTGTGACTCTTGGTATTCCATGGAGTTTAAAAAACCCTCTTGAAGTGGCCGGCTACTTTATGTGTGAGTTGCAATTTTTGTGCTCATTCCCTCCTTCTTCTTCCTCCTCTCATCTTCTTCTCTCCCTCTCCTCCACCTTGGCCGAAACCTTCAAGAGTGCTAGCACACTCTAAGGTTTCTTCTCCACCTTTTGTTCGTGTGGATGCACATAGAGGGGTGTTCACTTGACACCCTTGAAATCCGACGAACTTTGGACGAGCGGGATAAGCAAAGGGCTTCGCATCAAATGTATAACTTCACTACCATGTAGATCTAGTGTAGATCTAGGATTAGAAAATATGTACATGAAAATTTTAATCTTCGCACGGATTCGGTGGCATGGAACTTCGAGGTTTCCGCAACGCAAAAAGCGGTTTTTGCTGCCCGAAAGTCCCAACACAAACTTCCTTTATGGATGGTTATAGAAAATTATTTAGGAGTGTGTGATCTTCTCCATCTGAAGGGGCACAATCCTATTTAATGGACTAAGTATCAAGTAATGGTATACACTTAGGCACATTTAGTAGTATCCTCCCCATCGAAGTCATTGCTATTATTTGTGCGACCGAAGGAAAAACCAACTATTAATTTTGTTTGTCATAAAGTTAGGTTGACAAGAATAAAATTAATGGGTAAAACCTCCTTTTACAAATGTTTGATTTTGTATACGTCCACACTATCGTGGCATGCAAAATTCACGGTGTTTGAGGTGTTGGTAAATTTAAATAGTATTGTTTTAGGAATCAATATTATTCTAAATTTAGAGTCTTGACCAAAAGTTTATTTTGTCATTCTTAGGATGTCTTTCAATCCACTGGCTATTATACTGAAAGAGAACAAACTTACTGGTCCCAATTATATAGATTGGAAAAGAAACCTGGACATTGTCCTGACTACTGAAGGCTATAAGTTTGTACTGTCAGAGGTTTTCCCTAATGTGCCTAATAGTGATTCTAGTGAAGAGGAGATTGAGTATCATAAGAAATGGGTAAAGGCGAATGAGATGGCGCAATGTTATATTTTGGCTTCAATGTCAAATGTGTTGCAACATCAGCATCAGGATTTACCAACTATTTATGATATAATGAACAATCTCAAGGATCTCTTCGGACACCAGGATTGGGCTGCTAGGCAAGAAGCTATGAGAAAATTAATGACAGCCACCATGTCAGAAGGGACTCCCGTAAGGGATCATATCCTAAAGATGATGGCTTATTTGAACGAAATACAAATCCTGGGAGGTGAAATCGATGGGGAAACCCAGATTGATATTATTCTCCAAACATTACCTAGAAGTTTTGAGCAGTTCCGCCTAAACTATAACATGAACAAAAGGCCTTATATGTTGGCGGAACTTCTGACAGCAGAAGGTATATTTTGTCATAGTTCTCATATTCACTTTGCTGAAAATGTTTCTACTTCTAAGTCGAAAGCCAAGAAGAAGAAGAAACAGGCTGGCTCAGCAAAGAACGTGAAAAGATCTATAGGTACTGGACCTAAAGCTGGAGTGAAGATGCCAAAGGGCAAGTGCTTCATCTGCAAGCAGACTGGACATTGGAAGGCGGATTGTCCTCATAGGAGAGAGAACAATAAAGATATATCTTATTCTCTAGTAGTTGAAACATGTTTAGCGGTGTTATCTACCAGCACCTGGTGTGTAGATACAGGAGCCACTGATCATGTCTGCAATACATTGTAGGGGTTCCAGGAAACCCGACGACTATATGAGGGAGAGATAACCGTCTACATGGGCAATGCTATGAAAGTGGCGGTTGTTGCAGTGGGAGACGTCTACTTATCATTTGATAGAAATAGAAGTTTGATTTTGAGAAATTGACTTTATGTACCAACTTTTAGAAAGAATTTAATTTCAGTTTCTAAATTGTTTGTGGATGGATATTCTGTTTCTTTTGATGACAAAGTAGTTATCAAGAAGAGTAGGGTTATTATCTATTCTGGTACATTAATAGGCAACTTGTATACTCTAAATCCAATTTCTCCCACAAAGCAACAAATGGAAATTAATAACACATCTTCTAATTCTAATAAGAGAAAGGAACCTTCGGAAATGAACCAAACATATCTTTAGCATCTAAGGCTTGGTCATATTAACTTGAGTAGGATTCAAAGGCTTATAGCCGATGGATTCTTGGGTTCATTAGTGTTGGAAAATTTTCCAACTTATGAATCGTGCTTGGAAGGTAAAATGACCAAAAGACCTTTTAAGACCAAGGGGTATAGAGCCAAAGATATGTTAGAACTGATTCATTCTGATTTGTGTGGTCTTATGTCTATCCAGGCAAGAGGTGGTTACAAATACTTTGTCTCTTTTATAGATGATTATTCGAGATATGGATACATTTACTTGATGCGCCGCAAGTCTGAATGCTTTGATAAGTTCAAAGAGTACAAGGCTGATGTGGAGAAATGTCATAATAAAAGTATCAAGACACTACGGTCTGATCGTGGTGGCGAATACCTCTTTGGAGAGTTTAGGAATTACTTATCAGAGGCTGGGATTCAATCCCAATTGTTTGCACCTTATACATCCCAATAGAATGGTGTGGCAGAACAAAGGAATAGGACTCTTATGGAAATGGTTAGATCAATGATGAGTTATTCTGAATTACCAAATTTGTTTTGGGGATATGCTCTGGAAACGACAACGCACATTCTGAACTTGGTACCTTCTAAATCAGTACCTTCTACTCTCACAGAATTATGGAATGGGCGTAAGCTTAGTCTAAGACACATTCGGATTTGGGGAAGTCCAACCATGTGCTGAAGGGAGACACTGACAAGTTGGAATCACGAACAGAAGTTTGTCTATTTGTAGGATATCCCAAAGGAATAAAAGGTGATTTATTTTATAATCCTAAAAATCAGAAGATCATTGTTAGCACCAATGCTCGATTTTTAGAGGAAGATTATATAATGGATCACAAGCCCATGAGTAAAATTGTTCTAGAAGAAATAAGAGAGGACACGCCTAACTTAGTACCAAGAGTACAAGATGAAATATCACAAGAAACTGCAACACGTATCACAAATGATACACAACCACAGACAGTGTCTTGTCGTAGTGGGAGGGTTGTAAGGCAACTTGAAAGATTCATATTTTTGGGAGAGTCGTCGGACTTCGTCCAAGGTAAACATGAACCTGATCCCTGAACATACGACGAAACACTCCAAGATATAGATGCAGCATCTTGGCAAAGAGCGATGAATTCTAAAATAGAATCTATGTATTCTAATAAGGTCTGAGAGCTTGTAGAACCACCTAATGGTGTAAAAGTCATTGGATGTAAGTGGATCTACAAAAGGAAAAAAGGGATGGGTGGGAAGGTGGAAACCTTCAAAGCAAGGCTTGTTGCGAAGGGGTATACTCAGAAAGAGGGAATCGATTATGAGGAAACATTTTCGCCAGTAGCTATGCTTAAGTCTATCCGGATACTCTTATCTATTACTGCTCATATGGATTATGAGGTTTGGCAAATGGATGTCAAGACAACTTTCCTTAACGGAAGTCTTGAAGAAAACATCCATATGAAGCAACCAGAGGGGTTCATTGAAAAAGGCAAGGAGCATCTAGTGTGTAAGCTCAATCAGCCGATTTATGGACTGAAGCAAGCTTCAAGATCTTGGAACATCCGGTTTAATGAAGTAATCCAATTATATGGATTTATTAAGTGTCCGGATGAGTCTTGTGTATACAAGAAGTGTGATGGAAACGTGGTAGTATTTCTTATACTATACGTAGATGATATTTTATTAATTGGAAACCATATCAAAGTGTTGTCAGAGGTAAGGGTATGATTGTCAAAGCAATTTGATATGAAGAACTTAGGAGAATGCACACATATTCTTGGGATCAAAGTAATAAGGGATCGTAAAAAAAGGATGTTGTGCTTGTCCCAAGATTCGTATATCGATACAATCCTTGCTCGTTTTAGCATGCAAGACTCCAAGAAAGGTTTTCTACCTTTTAGACATGGAGTAGCTTTATCTAAAGAGATGTCTCTGAAGACATCAAAGGAGATAGAGGACATGAAGGCAGTTCCTTATGCTTCGGCTGTCGGAAGCCTAATGTATGCTATGCTATGTACGAGACCAGATATCTATTTTGCGATGGGCATAGCTAGCAGATATCAAAGTAGCCCTGGACAAGGACATTGGACTGCTGTAAAGCATATATTTAAGTACCTGAGAAGGACTAGAGACTATATGCTGGTTTACCAAGCAGATGATTTGCTCCCTGTGGGTTACACGGATTTCGACTTCCAATCAAATAGGGACAATAGTAAGTCTACATCAGGCTATGTGTTTACTTTAGGAGGTGGAGCCATTGCATGGAGGAGTGTTAAGCAGAAATGCGTTTCTGACTCAACCATGGAAGTTGAGTATGTGACAACCTCTGAGGTAGCAAAAGAAGCAGTGTGGCTCAGGAACTTCGTAATGGATTTAGATGTGATTCCTGGTTTACCCAAAATCATCACAATTTATTGTGATAATAGTGGTGCAGTAGCAAACTTGAAGGAACCACGAGCCCATAAGGCGAGTAAACACATAGAGCGGCAGTACCACCTGATACGAGACATCGTAAAGCGAGGAGAAGTTGTTGTCGCCAAGATTACATTAGTGGATAACCTGGCAGATCCTTTCACTAAGACCCTTCCAGCGAAAGCTTTCGATCGGCATGTTGAAGGAATGTGAATCAGATGTGTGGCAGCATTTATGACAGCATAGTCTTTTAGTATAAGTGGGAGATTGTTAGAGCGTATAATAAAAGCCTAGATTTTTGTAAACATTTATTTTGAAATAAAGAATCACATTGTTCAAATGTCTACATTTATGCTAAGTGTAGTTGTTCAGTTAATTTATATTATAGATAACATGGTGTGTGGTGTCACACACAGAAGATAACGTTATCAATTCTTTATAAATTATAAACAGTTGCTCACGACTAAGATGGAAAGGAACAAACCATTGGAATAGTCGTAGTGTAATTTGGTATCAGTTTATCTTGACTATAAAATTATACTAGTACACTCAGAGTGTATTGAGCTGGACCATTTAAGGTAAGTTCTTTTTATACTGACTGAATAAAAGAACAAGACCTTTGTTATTATGGAAGTGTTTGCTCTTAATCCAGATATAATAACAAGCACATATATCTAGTATTTATTTTTTTGACTTATCAATGGTGAGATTTAGTTCGATAAATCAAGAGGTCCGATAAGTTGGGATATGATATTATTTATAGTGTGTGCTATTGATTATAGAAGGAAACTGTGTCCTAGTAATTTAGGTTGATAATGTCCTCAAGAGGAGCTCATAAGGATTGTCATGTTAAACCCTTCAGGTGGGCTTAGTCTGACACGACAATAAGATTGGGTGGTACTACTCTTGGACTAAGATATTAATTAAAGTGAGTCGTCAGTAACTCACTTAATTAGTGGACATTCGACATCTTAAACACAGGGAGATTAACACACTCATGATAAGAAGGATCCCAAAATGTAATTTGGGATTGGTGCAGTAGTTCAATAATAATTCTTTAGTGGTATGAATTATTATTGATGAAATTAAGTTGGGTGTTCGGGGTGAACACGGGAAGCATAATTTCATCGAGAGACCAAAACCAATTCCTCCTCTCGGTCCCTATCGTAGCCTCTTATTTATAAAGTATTATACCCATCCATACCCACCTTCTTACCCACCTTAAGGTGGCCGACCAAGCCTAGCTTGGAGCCCAAGCTAGGGTCGGCCAAACCAGGGTGAGTTGGTTTCATTAGTTGGCCGGCCCTAGCTTAAACTCAAGTTTGGTGTGGCTGGCCAAAAAAAATTAAAAAGGATTTTATTTTTAAAAATTTTTCTTATGTGGAAGCCATGGTTTTAAAAGAGAGTTTAAAATTTAAATCTTTCCTTTTATAGCTTTCTACAAAAGATTAAGTGAAAGGTTTGATATCTTTCCTTATTTGTAGTTAAAAGGAAGATTTTAATTTTTGATAAAACTTTCCTTTTATGAAACCATCCTCATGATTTTAAAAGAGAGTTTTAAAATTAAATCTTTCCTTTTATAGTTTCTACAAAAGATTAAGAAAAGATTTGATATCTTTCCTTATTTGTAGATTGAAAGGAAGTTTTTAATTTTAGAGAAAATTTTCCTTTTTATAAATCATTCACATGTTTTAATAGAGAGATTTTAATTTATAAAAGTTTCCTTTTATGACCAACCATGAAAGGAATTTTTAAAAGAGAAATTTTTATTTAAAATTTCCGAAAACAAATTAGGAAGTTTTAATTTTGTGTTTAAAACTTTCCTTATTTAGAGGGATTAAGGTGGCCGGCCATATATAGTTTGAAAAGGAAATTTTATTAAACTTTCCTTTCATTGGCAAAGAGAATAAAGAAGTTTTAATAAAACTTTCCTTATTTGCCAAGACCAAGGAATATAAAAGAGAGGGTAGAGGTGCCTCACCTCATAACAATCTATATTCTTTTATTCCTCTCTTCCTTGGTTAGTGGTCGGCCCCTCTCTTCCTCTCCATCTCCTATTCTTCTTCCTTGGCCAGCGACATCTTCATCTCAAGGGTTTTGGTTGGTGGCCAGATTTTGTTAGAGGAAGAAGGAGAGATAGGAGGCTTTGTTTCTAGCATCCCTTGGAGCTTGGTGGTGGTGGTCGAACCTCATCTTCTCTTGGAGTTCTTGTGGTGGCCGAAACTTGCTTGGAGAAGAAGGAAGCTTGGGTGGTTCTCGTCTCGGTAGATCGTCGCCCACTCGACGTCCGAGATAAGAAGAGGAATACGATATAAGATTGATAACCATGATTTTACTACGCTATTCTCATTCACACAATCATGGTTTGATGTAGTTTTCATATATAGAACCTATATTTACATCACATTTTATTCATTGTATCAAATTTGGACTTAATTGTAAATTATTTTATTATGGGTTAATTTGATGCTAATATTTGATTGTTATTTTGTAGGCATCAAATGATCTCGGATGGGATAGATTGGAACCAGATTTGCGCTTGGATCGGAGTTTTAACGAGGTGATCAAGCTCTGGATTGATTTGGATCATCCATTTAAGATTGGAGAGATCTGGGCCATCCGTCAAGCATCTGATACATCCGACCTGATGAGGAGCAGATCTGGACCGTAGATGAGTATTAGCACTATTGGATCGGATTTTGGCTATTTTCCACCGTTGATCAAGCCTCGACGATTCTGAGCCGTTGGATCAGATCTAAGGAGGATTTAAAACCCGCGAGAAGCTACAGTGTCTCTAAGCTCGGTTCCTCGCGATCATCCACTGTTCACTGTCTTCCACCTTTGTGACGCCGACGCTCCCATCAACAACTCGATCAGAATTCAAGATCTGTTATCACCGAAAGCATTTGGATGACCGACGACCATTGTCCGACCATCAGATCGCGAGATAAGGAGGTTTTTCTATCACGATCTTTGCATTTCACATTCACCAGGCGAGCTCAAATTTTTGGGGAGTTTTTCCAATTTGAGGGATTCTATCAAGCAACAGAAGATTCAGAGGAGTTTTTCCGGAGGTTCTTCTTCACATCCATTCTTCAATTCGCTCGAGAATTTGCCATCGATTCAATCGATCGATTGATGATTGCGATTCTGTCATCCTTCCCTGTTCTTCGTGCAATGAACTTTTGATGAGATGTTAAGCTTGTAGGGAGGTTTCTACCAATTGCGCACTTCTTAATTCTCAACCGGGAAACCAAACTAATCTAGTGAATACTCACGGGAGTTTCCGAGAGTTTTTCTGCAAGTTTGCAAGGAGACAGTTCATGAAAACTGATCTGAGTTGTGATGTTCTTCATTTCTTCTTAGTTTCAATTCATAGATCTGTTGCATTCATTTGTTTTCCTTTTCGTTGCAAGCAAAACCCCATTGAAAAGCATTCAGTTAGATTTAACGATTGAATTTCTAATTTGAATTTCTATCAAAGAATTTGGTTGAGTTTGAAATGAAATCAGAGACAAGAGCTAGGGTTTTTATTCATATTTAGGTTTCAACCTTTACTTCATATTGTAGATACAATTCTGTTAGTGAAGTTTTTGATTCTTGGATCTCAATAGTTTAGAATTATTGCTAAGTTTTGTTTCCTTAAATTGATTCATCTATGACTCATTGTAACTTCGAGTTCTGATCTTTACAGAAATTACACTCCATTCAGTTAGGTTTCAAGTGATTCGTTTCAGTTGCTTAGGTTTAATTGGAATTCAAGCTTAAGTAGAGATGCTATTAGTTCTTTAATTCTTAGTTAGTTTAATTCCGGTTAATAAATGAAGCTTAGTATGTATCTCTTTTTATTCTATTGCATTTGTTTGAGAGAGTAGCAATTTCAATTCTGAGCATGAAACAATAAAAGTTTCCATTCAATAAAAATGAACAAATGAATAAAGATCACATTGAGATAAACACACTCACTAGTAATTCTCGGAAAAATATGACTTGGGACTCGTTGCTACAACACTTGTCTTGATTTTAATGAGTTTCCAATCTTTATTAATTTGATGCGCCTCGTGACATACAAAAAGGCCTATACCAAATTTTGGCGTCGTTGCCGGGGACAACTAGAAAAGTGTGATTGTTCTAGATTGTGAAATTTCTGATTACTTTGTTTTGCATTTTATTTGCTTTCATTGGACTTATCTGAATACTCATTTCGTTTTTGATGTCATGACCAGGACTTCGAAGGACAAATTATTTGAGCTAGATCCAGAGATTGAGAGGACTTTCAGGGCTTTGAGAATTCAAGAGAAAGCTTCAGATGCTCTGAAAATACCTTATCACATTCAGATATTCCTATGGATGATCATAATAGAACCATGAAAGAACTTGCAGCTCCTGATGAAGCTTTCAAGTATTCATGCATCACTTATCCAAATTTAGCAGGAGATTTTGAGTTGAGATCAGGGCTGATTCATTTTTCCTAAATTTCAAGGGTTATCTGGAGAAGACCCAAATAGACATTTGCATGAATTCCATGTGGTGTGTTCAACCATGAAGCCACAGGGTATTTCAGAAGAAGATATCAAGCTAAGGGCTTTTCCATTTTCATTAACTAGAGTAGCAAAGGATTGGTTATATTATTTGCCACCAGGATATATCACCTCTTGGATTGATATGAAGAAGGCTTTCTTGGAGAAATACTTTCCAGCTTCAAGGACCGCTACTATCAGGAAGAGTATCTGTGGGATTCAACAAGTGGTGGGAGAGACACTTTATGAATATTGGGAGAGATTCAAGAAGTTATGTGCAAGTTGTCCTCAGCACCAAATTAGTGAGCAGTTACTAGTTCAGTACTTCTATGAAGGTTTATTGCCTATGGACCGAAGTATGATAGATGCGGCAGTTGGGGGAGCTTTGGTGAATAAAACTCTAGAACAAGCTAGGGAACTCATTTCTAATATGGTAGAAAATTCTCAACAATTTGGAAGTAGAGCGTTAACTACAAGAGGAGTTGGAGAGGTGCAAATGTTTTCTGATTAACAAAAGGAGATAAGGAATTCATTATTAGAGTTGACATCTTTGGTGAAGCAATTGACATTGAATAATGTTAATCAAACTTCCACTTTACAGAGTACACAATTTTCATATCAATCAAGGGGAGTTTGTGGTATTTGTTCTAGCCAAGATCATAATTCAGAGTTATGTCCTAATCTTCATCAAGATGAGTCTTTGGCAGCATTTTCTAGAGCTCAACTTTCTCAAAAGTATGATCCTTATTCTTCCACTTACAATCCTGGTTGGAAAGATCATCCAAATTTGAAATATAACAATTCATTTCATCAACAATCACCCTTAAATCAGAATTTCCAGCAGGATTCCAGCAGCAGTTCCAACCTTTTCAGAGACAATTCCAGTCTTACCATCAAGTACCAAATCAAAATCAGCTGCATCATTTTCAGAATCAAAATTTCCAGCAAGGTCAGAATTCAGTTCAGAATGCACTCCCTGCACCTTCGAGATTAAGTTTAACTCAAGGAGCTTCTAATAGTTCTTCTAATTCAGAGGGTCAGCAAGTTAGATTGGAAGAATTGATGCAATACATGTTGCAACAGCAACAAAACCAGCAAAGGACAGATTCAACAATTCAGAATATAGAAAGGCAGATTGGGCAATTAGCTTCCAGTCTTAATCAAATGCAAGCCCAAGGATCTAGTCAATTGCCTTCACAAACTACTCCTAATCCTAAAGGGAATGTTAGTGCTTTAACTTTAAGGAGTGGGAGGAGAGTTTCAGAATTTTCAAGTGAAGGAAAAGCTGCTAAAAATTTTCCAGAATTACAACAGTCTAATTCCAACAGTGAAGAAATTCAAGAAGATCAGAGTGTTCCAAATTCGAGTAAAATTCCAGATCTAATTGATCCATTGGACTTGGAGCATTCACAAAGAGGAGGGAGTTTGATTCCAGAAATTTCCAGCAGCTCTTATCTAGCTGAACAATTTCCAGCAGAATTGCCAAATTCCAGCAAATCTGGAAATTCAGGAATTCAAAATTCTGTTCAAGAAGGTTTAGAGCCAAGCATTCCATTGCCTTTTCCTCAACGAAAAACTCAACCAAGGAAGAATGTAGAAGAGGAGAGAGCTAAGGAGTTTCAAGAGCTTGTGAATTTATTTAGCAAGGATGAGGTAAATGTTCCTTTGCTTACAATAATCAAGTAGATTCTAAAATATGCTAAATTTTTGAAGGATCTTTGTGTGCATAAAAAGAAGTTGAAGGGGAATGAATTGATCAGCTTAGGAAAGAATGTATTTGCTCTTATTCAACCAGTTCCCCAGAAATGTGAAGATCCAGGAGTGTTTACAGTACCTTGTGAGATTGGGAGTAGTTTGTTTAAGGATGCTATGTTGGATTTGGGGGCTTTAATTAATGTGATGCCAAGATCAGTTTTTCAGACTTTAGGGATTGGACCATTATTACCTACAGGGGTCGTTATTCAGTTAGCAGACCGCAGTCAGACTCACCCAGCTAGAGTTATTGAAGATGTATTGGTGAAGGTGAGAGAACTTATCTTTCCTGCAGATTTTTATATCCTTGACATGGAGGGAGACTATCTGGCCAGTAGATCTCCACTCATTCTTGGACGACCATTTTTGAAGACAGCAAGGACTAAGATTGATGTTCATGCGGGCACACTTTCTATAGAGATAGGAGATACAGTAGTCCAGTTCAGTATTTTTGATGCTATAAAGCATCCTAGAGAGGATCATTTTATTCTCAATCTGGATATTTCAGAGGAGCTAGATAGCATGGATTTCTTTGCAGGGTTTGATTCAGATTTTGCAGAAGTTGATCAAAGTGATGTTTTATCTTCGATTTTGGCGGATATTTCAACTGTGGAAGTGGATGATGAGTGTTGTGGATTATTTCTGAGTGAGAGAGATGATTTATACGTAGGGGATTGCTTAGGAGAAGCTCTATTCCTAGGATCGCTCAGAGGAGAAGAATTATGTGTAGGGGATTACTTAGCAGCATTACCCCTAGGATAACCTTTTGTTGATTAGATATAGGATGATTTGAAGCCATTGCCTCAACATTTGAAGTATACTTACTTGGGAGAGAATCAACAGTTACCTATCATCATAGCTCAGAATTTAGAACCAGATCAAGAAAGAAGATTATTGGAGATTCTGAGACAGCACAGGAGAGCCATTGGATGGACTTTAGCAGATATTCCTGGTATTAGTCCTTCTATTTGTATGCACAGGATTTATTTAGAGGAGGATGTGAAACCAGTGAGACAGCCCCAGAGGAGACTTAACTCACTGATGCTTGACGTAGTAAAGAAAGAGGTGACGAGACTTCTATAGGCAGGTATCATTTACCCTATTTCTGACAGTAAGTGGGTAAGTCCTATTCATGTGGTACCAAAGAAATCTGGAGTGACAGTAGTGGCTAATGAAGAGAATGAGTTAGTGCCCATCAGAGTGAAGAATTCATGGAGAGTTTGTATAGACTACAGGAAGCTGAACCAGGCAAGCAAAAGGGACCACTACCCTTTGCCTTTTATTGATCAGATGTTGGAGAGACTGGCGGGTAAGTCACATTGTTGCTTCCTTGACAGTTACACGGGATATTTTTAGATTTGCATCGCTCCAGAGGATCAGGAGAAGACTACTTTCACTTGTCCTTTCGATACTTTTGCTTATAGACGCATGCCATTTAGACTATGCAACGCTCCAGGAACCTTTCAGCGATGAATGGTAAGTATTTTTGGTGATTTATTAGAGCATTGCATGGAGGTTTTTATGGATGATTTTTCTGTATATGGTTCATCTTTTGATGCATGTCTGAAAAATTTATCTAGGGTTTTAGATAGATGCATTGAGACAGACTTGGTACTTAATTTTGAAAAATGTCATTTTATGGTTGAGCATGGTATTGTTTTAGGACACAGTCTCTAGGAGAGGAATTGAAGTAGATCCTGCTAAAATTAGTGCTATATCTTCTTTATCTTACCCCGCATGCGTGCAGGATATTCGAGCTTTTCTTGGCCATGCAGGATTCTACAGGAGATTTATTAGGGACTTCAGTAAGATTGCTCTTCCACTGTCTCAGCTTCTTCAGAAAGATGTGGAGTTTCAGTTTAATCAGAGGTGCAAGGAAGCTTTTCAGAGATTGAAGGAGGCTTTGATTTCTGCACCTATCATCAGGCCATCGGATTGGACATTACCATTTGAGCTTATGTGTGATGCTTCGAACTTTGCCATTGGGGCAGTACTGGCACAGAGAGTAGAAGGAGCATCACATGTGATCTGTTATGCATCAAAGACCTTGGATTCAGCTCAAGCAAATTACACCACGACAGAAAAGGAGCTTCTTTCCATTGTTTTTGCTTTA
Source organism: Zingiber officinale (assembly GCF_018446385.1). Taxonomy (NCBI): domain Eukaryota; kingdom Viridiplantae; phylum Streptophyta; class Magnoliopsida; order Zingiberales; family Zingiberaceae; genus Zingiber; species Zingiber officinale. The sequence continues at coordinate 57,285,920 of NC_055986.1, forward strand.
GATAAATTTCGATCATATCTACTTTGTTCTCACGTGGTTGTATTTTCTGATCATGCAGCTTTGAAGTTTCTCCTCAAGAAGCCTGATGCAAAGCCCAGACTGATTAGATGGATGCTTCTACTTCAGGAGTTTGATTTGGAGATTCGTGATAGGAGTGGGAAGGAGAACTTGGTTGCAGATCATTTGAGCAGAATTGAAGGGGATTTGGATCACACGGCTATTGATGATGATTTTAGAGATGAGCAGCTTTGTAGGGTGCATGGTGAGTCTCCATGGTATGCAGACCTGGTAAACTTTTTAGTAGGTAACGTTTTTTCTGCACAATTTTCAAAAACTCAAAAGGACAAATTGAAAAGTGATTCAAAATATTATGTGTGGGATGATCCTTATCTATGAAAATTTTGTAGTGATCAGATTATTAGGAGATGCATACCTGATTTTGAGTTTCAGTCTATACTTACATTTTGTCATTCATCTGAATGTGGGGGACATTTTGGACCCCAAAGGACAGCTAGGAAAGTTCTAGAGTGTGGATTGTATTGGCCTACCCTTTTTCGTGATGCCTATGTTTTTTGTAGATCATGTGATAGGTGTCAACGAACTGGGAACATAGGACCTAGGAATGAAATGTCTCAACATAATATGTTATTTTGTGAGATTTTTTATGTATGGGGTATTGATTTCATGGGTTCATTTCCTGTCTCTTTTGGATTTTCATATATTTTGTTGGCAGTTGATTATGTTTACAAATGGGTGGAGGCCATACCCACCAGGACTAACGATTCTTCAATTGTTGTGAGTTTTGTCAGGTCAAATATTTTCTGCATGTTTGGATTTCCCAGGGCGATAATTAGTGATCAGGGGACACATTTTTGTAACAGACACATGATGACTATGTTGAGCAGATATGGGGTTTCACATAGAGTTGCTACTCCTTATCATCCCCAAACAAATGGACAAGCTGAGGTGTCAAATAGAGAAGTGAAAGCAATTTTAGAGAAAACTGTGAGGCCTGACAGGAAAGATTGGAGCAAGAGATTAGATGATGCACTTTGGGCCTACAGGACGACTTTCAAGACTCTTATAGGGATGTCTCCATACAGGATGGTTTATGGTAAAGCTTGTCACCTTCCGGTGGAAATTGAACATAAGGCTTATTGGGCAGTTAAAGCTTGCAATTTTGATGCTAGCTTGGCGAAAGAAGAGAGGAAATTGCAACTCCAAGAACTTGAGGAAATTCGGTTAGAAGCATTTGAGAACTCAAGGATCTACAAAGAAAAGACCAAGAATTTTCATGATAAGCACATTGTAAGCAAAGAATTTAATATTGGTGACAAGGTGCTCTTATATAGGTCACGACTTCAATTGATTAAAGGTTCGTTGAGATCTCGTTGGGAAGGACCTTATGTTGTGACTAATGTGTTTTCTTGTGGAGTTTTTGAGATTAGGGAAGAGGCTACCAACCAGATTTTCAAGGTGAATGGGCATAGACTCAAGTTGCTTCATGAGATTGGAAATGGAGAGGTGGTGCAAAAGATGAAGGTTATGGATGCTATCTACTCATGTGAAGGGGAGTGTGTTCCAACTTAGTTTTCCCTTTTATTTTCATCTCTAGTTGATTTAATAAATTGCTTGTTTTTTATCAAAGAATTGATGTTACTGTTGAAGTTTTATTTCTAGTTATATTTGATTTTGATTTGAATAAGAAAATGACACCCCCTAGCAATTTTTCTTTAACATGTTAGAGGTAGGGATTGAGAGCTAGATTTGAGAATCTATTTTGGAGCTTATTGTTAATAATGGACTCTTAATTTTCTCAAGGTTACTACTTAATGATGGACATTTGATTGGTAAATTGAATTGATATTTTTTCTTACCTAGTGAGGATGAACCTTAATTGAGTGATGCACTTGTGTTATTACACTCTAGAACTTGCTTTGATTCTTTCAAAACCACAATCTAATGGATTAAATCATCTTTATGTAGGTAAATCAATTTGTTTCTTCCTTCACACAAATTCTTGTTATTCTTCTTGATAATCATCATATCAATTTATGTTTTCTCATTTGTAAATCTTTTGGATGTGGATACATAGTTTGTTGTATGATGGATATTTTGGCAAGGTGGATTAAGTTGAAGTGTGGGGGAAGAGTTTTTGGATGATTTGTGAATATTACATTTTTGATGCATTTTCTTATGGCCAGAATTTTTGATAGTCAAGGTTAAGTTTGATTGCAATGAAGGTTAACATTAGAGGTTTTGGAGTAAATGGATGCATGAAGAAGTTTGGAGTGGATCAAGATTGGGAAGAGCAATTGCTAAAGGGAAGATTTTGTGAAGGATTCCTTGAGTCACCTGATAATTCTGTTTTTAAATCCAAGCTTTTAATATTGTAATGCCAAATAGAATCATTTCTTGAGCTTAATCATGTTTAAAGCAAGTTTTAAGAGTTTGACTTCTGGAATTGTTACTTTGGTGAAATTTTCAAATTATTTGAAGATCTGTTGAAGAAGGTTTTGGGATGCTGGAATTTGAGCATTCTGTGGAGGGGATGCCATGAGTTGTGCCATGTATAAAACAGAAATGCAGGAATCTGTTGCTTGATTTAAGTTGATAATTTCTGAACCATACATATTGAGATCGTTTCCATGTTAACCAAGGAAGATTCTTACTTGTAAATGAAGAAAAGCTATGCAAGTCTGAAAAGGAAGATTCCTAAATTTGTATAGAGATCAAGGCTGTTCGATTGATCAAATCAGAATGGAATTAAGTCCCTTACAGATACGGAATGTCAAGTTGATCAGAATCATTAGAAGTTAAAAAATGTAGCAAGAGCAGCAAGAAAGGAAATAAATTCAGTTTAATTGATTATCAATGAGTACCAATAGTTCTTTACTAGCCTTTAAATCATTGGGCATTGAATTCTTGTATTTTCAGAAGTAAATGTTGGGTACTTCTTTTCCAATTCTTTAAAAATCTACTGGATGGAATCAAGGTGCTGAAAATAATGAAGAAATAGATTCTAGAAGCTGTTGTTTGATTCTGGAAATAAGTTTCTTTGCAGAAGCAATATTGTGATCTGCTGGTTATCTGATCTTTTTTGTATCAAGATTTGGAAAACACTTCAATTACACTTCAGAAGTGAGATATGGAGAATAAACTGAGATGATCCATTGAGATTGAAGCTTCACGAATTTAATACTTAAGAGAAATCAGAGGCTTACATGAAATTGCACCGAGATGCTTCAAAGAGATCTTAAAATTGCAACTAGATTATGAAACCAGAAATCTACAGATTTCTATGCAGTTTCTGTTTTAATTCTGGAAATGAGTTATAGCAAGCTTGAGCTGCTTGAATTCTGATTTTTTTGGAGGATAATTTGATAGGAATCTTAAGAGGTCAGATGTTAAGAAATTGAAATTTTTAGAGGTTAGATGATGTTAAGTTTATACAAATTCAGAAAGACTTTACAGAAAAAAAAATCCCATTTTTGCTGTGATATTGAGTTAAAAGCTATTTGTTCATTGAAAATCTGGAAGCTAGTTGCTTGTGTGGTGTTGACAGAAGAAGATCTTACATCTCCTTAGTTTTTCTGAATATTTAGACTGAGATTTGATACAAAACTGGAACTCATATTTAATGGACAGAAACTGTATTGTTCATAGCAGCTGTACAATTCTTGTAACCTTTGTCTGAGCTAAATGAGGATTGAATTCATCCTTTTACTGATTGAATGCTAAATGAGGGACTTGGACGAGTTTAACTATTCAGTCCTCAAGTTAGAATGACTTGGAATTCCAAATATTGATACACTATGCTATATTCTCTGAGGTTGCAGTAAGCTGCAGGAATTCAAGAGTAGGGAATCAGACCATAACTGAAATTGGAATTCTATTCTTATAACTAATATATCAATTTGTTGAGCATTTGTTGAGTCTTATTGCTCGAGACGAGCAAAGATTTAAGTGTGAGGGAAGTTTTGGATTTTCTTTTCATAAATTGATTGAAGTTTTGTGTCCTGTGTGCTGAAACTGAGATTGTAAGTGCTGAAGTGTAACTGAAATTCAATTGTAAGCTATTTTTGGATCTAAAACTGGGAACAAAGCAAGATTATGCAGAAAACTGATGTGAAGAATATCAAAGAAACAATAATAGAATTTGAAATGAAACTGGGAACAAGTTCAAGAAGCTATAATTTTGAGTTATAATTGAGGAAGAAAATTGAGAAGGTGTTTACAGTGACATTTGAAATTGAAAAGCTGGTAAACAGAATTGATTAACTTAAGGTACAGGTTTCGTGCCAAGAAATTGGAGAGTGCTAGAATTGAATTGAAGATGATACACTCTAACATATGTGCAATATGAGGCAATTCTTTAATTGTCAAATTGAAAGTGGCACAAGAAATTTCTGAAGATTGAGTCTGACATAATCTGTGAAGGCACGTTTTAGTCCAGATTCATGAAATACAAAGATCAATTCCATTTTAGAAACTTTGTAGACATTGAAAGTGGTATCATAATGATTCTGTTAAGCTGAATCAGTAGCACAAAGTGTTGGAAACTAAAATTCAGTACCTGCAACTCCTGGAATCAACTTCTGAACCTTAGTCTGGAAATTCTAAATCTGTTTTTGATTATTCTTGAAACTATTGATTGCTGATGTGGTACTAAGTTCTGGATTAGAATTTGATTGCAAGTTTCAAAGAACTAATAACAGAAATTTCTCACACTTCTGTAAATTAATAAACCTGCAAGTTTAGAATAGGAAATCTTGAACTCAGAACATGGCTATTCAGGTTTATACACTTAGAAATCAGAGTTCAAACAGAGTAAGGAGGAAAAAAATAAGGAAGTATGGCCAAGTATTCATTTTATATAGCATTCTTTGTATCCATGTCTTCCACTAAAGCTAAATCTTTCTTTCTTATCTTTGCTTTGAATTAATTCTTCTTTTCCTCATCTTTTCTTGTAACTAGTGTTTTGATTTGCACTTAATTCATATTCTTGCATTTTCCTTTCCATGATGAACCTTTATATTGTGATTTGTATCCATGATCATGGTAGAGAGTAGAAGATAAGTAAGCATATAGTAGTGCAAGAAGCACAAGTAGCATGAGTGCCCTCCATTTTTGTGATTACATGTGAGATAGAATGTGGGCCACAAAAACTCTATCTTGTGAGGTTTTTAGTGTGAAATCAATTTCAATTTATTCATGATAGATGAAAATTATTATGTGGTCAACCAAGAGTAAAGTTTGAAGTCCATGAATGCTTGAGAATTTGGAATGTGATAATCTTAGATGGTTTATTTTCTTTATTTTCTAATCATGTTTAGGAATTTGTTTAGGGGGTGCCATTTAAGTAGGAATTTTAGTTTTTCTTGACTTTCACGGGACGTTCAAGAGTAAGTATGGGGGAATTTGATAACCATGATTTTACTACGCTATTCTCATTCATACAATCATGGTTTGATGTAGTTTTCATATATAGAACTCATATTTACATCACATTTTATTCATTGTATCGAATTTGGACTTAATTACAAATTATTTTATTATGGGTTAATTTGATGCTAATATTTGATTGTTATTTTGTAGGCATTAAATGATCTCAGATGGGATAGATTGGAACCAGATTTGCGCTTAGCTCGGAGTTTTAACAAGGCGATCAAGCTCTGGATCGATTTGGACCATCCATTGAAGATTGGAGAGATCTGGGCCATCCGTCAAGCATCTGATACATCCGACCTGATGAGGAGCAGATCTGGACCGTAGATGAGGATCAACACTGTTGGATCATATTTAGGCTATTTTCCACCATTGATCAAGCCTCGACGATTCTGAGCCGTTGGATCAGATCTGAGGAGGATTTAAAACCCGCGAGAAGCTACAGCGTCCCTGAGCTCGGTTCCTCATGATCATCCACTATTCACTGTCTTCCACCTTTGCGACGCCGACACTCCCATCAACAACTCGATCAGAATTCAAGATCTGTTATCACCGGAAGCATTTGGATGACCGACGACCATTGTCAGACCATCAGATCGCGAGAGAAGGAGGTTTTTCTGTCGCGATCATTGCATTTCACATTCACTAGGCGGGCTCAGATTTTGGGGAGTTTTTCCAATCTGAGGGATTCTATCAAGCAATAGAAGATTCGGAGGAGTTTTTCCGGAGGTTCTGCTTCACATCCATTCTTCAATTCGCTTGAGAATTTGCCATCGATTCAATCGATCGATTGACGATCGCGAATCTGTCATCCTTCCCTGTTCTTCGTGCAATGAACTTTTGATGAGATGTTAAGCTTGTAGGGAGGTTTCTACCAGCTGCGCACTTCTTAATTCTCAACCGGGAATCCGATCTAATCTAGTGAATACTCACGGGAGTTTCCGAGAGTTTTTCTGCAAGTTTGCAGGGAGACAGTTCATGAAAACTGATCTGAGTTGTGATGTTCTTCATTTCTTCTTAGTTTCAATTCATAGATCTGTTGCATTCATTTGTTTTCCTTTTCATTGCAAGCAAAACCCCAATGAAAAGCATTCTGTTAGATTTAATGATTGAATTTCTAATTTGAATTTCTGTCAAAGAATTTGGTTGAGTTTGAAATGAAATCAGAGACAAGAGCTACGGTTTTTATTCATATTTAGGTTTCAACCTTTACTTCATATTGTAGATACAATTCTATTAGTGAAGTTTTTGATTCTTGGATCTCAATAGTTTAGAATTGTTGCTAAGTTTTGTTTCCTTAAATTGATTCATCTATGACTCATTGTAACTTTGAGTTCTGATCTTTACAGAAATTGCACTCCATTCAGTTAGGTTTCAAGTGATTTGTTTCAGTTGCTTAGGTTTAATTGGAATTCAAGCTTAAGTATAGATGCTATTAGTTCTTTAATTCTTAATTAGTTTAATTCCGGGTAATAAATGAAGCTTAGTATGCATCTCTTTTTATTCTATTGCATTTGTTTGAGAGAGTAGCAATTTCAATTCTGAGCATGAAATAATAAAAGTTTCCATTCAATAATAATGAACAAATGAATAAAGATCACATTGAGATAAACACACTCACTAGTAATTCTCGGAAAAATACGACTTGGGACTCGTTGCTACTACGATTGTCTTGATTTTAATGAGTTTCCAATCTTTATTAATTTGATGCGCCTCGTGACATACAAAAAGGCCTACACCAAAGATCAAGAGGTTGTTTCTTACAAAGAAAGGTATAACTAGTAATTCTATTATGCATCATACTAGTTTTCTTTGTATAGATTTTGAAATACCAAACATAAGAGGTATATATGGTTCTAGGTTTCGAATTTGTGATTCGTGTTTGTGTTCTTTTGTTTTTTTTTCGATCTTGTGATTTGATTGTTCCTTTTGGTTAAACCTAGGGTTACTATAAGGAAATTAAATATTAAATTTCGTTGAAAGGCTTTGTCTAGGAAGTGGTGGATGCTCTCATACCCAAGAAGGCCTAGTGCCTCACCATGTTTAATCTGGAAGCCAATCTCTGAAATTAATATTTAATTGAATTTATAACATGGGTAGATTTGGATCAATAATGTTAAGTATCGTTTGTGATCCAAATCTAAACCTCTAAGAACAGATAAGTTAAATTTGGAATCAATAATGTTAAGTTCCGCTTGTGATTCCTAATTTAATTTCTAAAGAGCACAATAGGTTGTTAGGAATGGTTCAGGACTTGTACAAAATTTTTGTACAGGGGAACCGGTACGATATTCCGAGTATCAACCAACACAAGTCATCTCCTGGATCTATCTCTATAGATCTTGATGCGTAAAATATAAACTGCTTCACCAAAGTCCTTCATTAAGAAATAATTCCCAAGCCAAGTTTTCACTGATTGAAGAGTAGGGATATCGTTTCCAATGAGAAGTATGTCATCTACATACAATATGAGAAAGATGACTGTGCTCCCACTAATCCACTTGTAGACACAAGGTTCATTATCATTCTTGATGAAACCAAACACTTTAATTGCATCATTGAATTAAAGATTCCAACTTCTAGAAGCTTGCTTTAATCCATAAATGGATTGTTGCAACTTACACACTTTTCTAGCAGGCTCTGGATTGACAAAACCCTCAAGTTGTGTCATGTACACATCCTGGAGTAGATTTTCATTAAGAAATATGGTTTTGACATCCATCTGCCAGATATCATAATCATAGTAAGCTGCAATTGCAAGCATGATCCGAATAGACTTGAGCATCATAACTGGTGAAAAGGTTTCATCATAGTCTATACTATGAATTTGCTTGAATCCTTTAGCTACCAATCTACCTTTATAGGTATGCTTATGCCTATCCATGTCAGTCTTCACCTTGAAGACCCACTTACACCCAATAGGTTTGATCCCTTCAGGTGGATCAATCAAAGTCCATACTTTGTTAGTATACATGGATTCCATTTCAGATCTTATGGGCTATAGCCATTTCTCAGAATCTGTGCCTTGTACATCTTTCTGATAAGATGTAGGCTTGTTAAGACCAACTAGCACTACATCACCGTTGTTAGATAAGAGAAAAGAATATCTCTCAGGTTGATGACAGGTCCTATTAGACCTGCGTAGAGCTTGTGCTACTTGAACAGCTTGTTGCTCCACAACTTCTTGTGGTGTAACAAAATATTGATCCACAACATCTTATGGTACCTGTTCAATTCCCATCAAGGCTTTGGTGCTAGTTTGTGTATCTTGAATTTCTTCAAGATTAACTTTACTCTCACTAGTTTTTCTAGAAATAAATTCCCTTTCTAGAAAGACACTAGTTCTGGCAACAAACACCTTACCTTGTGTGGGATTATGGAAATAATATCCCTTTGTTTCCTTAGGATATCCAACAAAATAGCACTTGTCTGATTTGGGTGCTAATTTATCTGAGACTTGTCGTCTAACGTAAGCCTCACAACCCCAAATCTTCATAAAAGACATCTTGGGACTCGGTTAAGTGTCTTTATGACGACCTTGGATGGAACTCGGTTAAGTGTGAAAATGGTCGTCTCTAGAGCATATCCCTAGAAGGAAGTAGGAAGATCTATATGACTCATCATCAATCGTACCATATCTAATAAAGTACGGTTCCTCCTTTCTGATATACCATTTCATTATGGTGTTTCAGGTGGAGTGAGTTGAGATATGATCCCACACTCAACAAGATGGTCATGAAACTCTTGGTTAAGGTATTCCCCATCTTAATCTGATCGAAGCATCTTAATAATCTTACCAAGTTGGTTTTGTACTTCATTCTTGAATTCTTTGAACTTTTCAGGATTCTAACTTGTGTCTCATCAGATACACATAGTCATATCTACTGAAATCATCAGTGAAGGTATTGAAGTAATAATAGACTTCTCTAGTTGCTATTCTGAAAGGGCTACATACATCAGTATGTATGAGTCCTAACAGATCATTAGCCCTTTCGCCGTGTCCACTAAATGGAGTCTTTGTCATCTTGCTTTAATGATAAGATTCGCATGCCTCATATGATTCAAAATCAAATGAGTCCATAAGTTTATCCTTATGAAGTTGGGATATGCGACTTTCATTTATGTGACCCAAGTGACAATGCAAGAGATATGTTTGGTTGAAATCATTAGATTTGAACCGTTTGGTATTTATGTTATAGATTGGGTTTTCAAAGTCTAGAACATAGAGGCCATTTATAAGAGGTGCACTATAATAGAACATATCATTGAAATAAACGGAACAATATTTGTCCTTTATCACAAATTAAAAACTTTTCTTGTCCAAACAAGAAATAGAGATAATATTCTTTATCAAAGAGGGCATATAACATCACTCTTCTAGTTCTAAAACAAGTCCAGTGGGCAAAAATAAGGAATATGTTCCTACAATGACAACAGCAACTCTTGCACTATTGCCTACTCATAGGTCCACTTCGCCCTTTAGCAACGCTCTACTATTTCTCATGTTGGGATGTATACTAAAAGCCTAGCTTTTTGTATGAACATAAGAATCGCATTGGTCAAATATCTGTATTTATGTTAAATGCAGTTGTCTATTTAATTTATATTGTAGATAACATGGTGTGTGGTGCCATACAGAAGATCATGTTATCAGTTCCTTATAAATTATAAATAGTAACTCATAACCAAGATGGATTGGGACAAACCATTGGAATGGTTGTAGTTTAATTTGGTATTAGTTTATCTTGACTATAAAGTTACACTAGTACACTATGTGTGTATTGAGCAGAACCATTTGCGATTGTTTCTTTTTATACTGACTGCATAAAATAACAAAACCTTTGTTATTATGGATGTACGTACTCTTAATCCCGATATAATAACAAGCACATATACTTAGTATTTATTTCTTTAATTTATCAATGGGTGAGATTTAGTTCGTTAAATCAATAAGCCCGATAAGTTGGGAAATGATATTATTTATATGGTGTGTTGTTGATTATAGAAGGAAACTGTGTCCTAGTAATCTAAGTTGATGATGTCCCCTTGAGGAGCTCATAAGGATTATCATGTAAACCCTGCAGGTGGACTTAGTCCGGCATGACAATGAAGCTGAGTGGTACTACTCTTATAGCTAGATATTTATTAAATGAGTTGTCAGTAACACATTTAATTACTAGACATTCGATATCTTAAACACAGGGAGACTAACACACTCATGATAAGAAGGAGCTCATAATGTAATTTGGGATTAGTGCAGTAGTTCATTAATAACTCTTTAGTGGTATGAGTTATTATTGATTAACTTGAGTTGGGTGTTCGAGGCGAACTAGGAAGCTCAAGCTCATCGGGAGACCAAAGCCAATTTCTCCTCTCGTTCCCTATTGTAGCCTCTATAAAGCCTTGTATCTACCCTAAGCCCATCTTCTAGTCCATGTTGTGGCCGATTAAGCACATCTTGGTGTCCAAGATATGGCCGACCAAGTCCTTCATGGAGCCCAAGTAGGGGCCGACCAAGCTATTCTTGGTGACCAAGCATGGGGCCGGCCAAAGTAAAAGGAAAAGGAAGTTTTTGATTAAAAATAAAATTTTGTTAAAACCTTTCCTTATTTATAGTTATTTACAATGGTTAAAAGAGAGATTTTATTTTTATTAAAATCTTTTCTTTTTTGTAATTATCTACAATGGTTAAAAGAAAGATTTTAATTTTATTTAAAACTTTTCCTTTTATAGTCATCTACTAAGGGAATTTAAAGAGAGATTTTAATCTTTCTTTTTATAGTCATCCACATGGTTTTAAAAGAGAGTTTTAAATTTTAAAATCTTTCCTTAAAAGAGAGATTTTAATTTTTGATAAAACTTTCCTTTTTGGTAACCATGATTTAAAAGAGAAGTTTTAATTTTTATCTTTCCTTTTTTGTAGATGTCTACATGATTTAAAAGAGAGAGATTAATTTTAAAACTTTCTTTTATTGCCATGTACAATAGGAAATTTAGAAAAGAGAGATTTTAATTGTTGTTAAAATTTTCTTTTTTAAAGGGAGACCACAAATAAGAAAGTTTTAATTATGTTTAAAAATTTCCTTTTCTACCATGAGCAAGGATTATAAAAGAAGAGGAGCTGATACCTTATAGCGTAACACATATTATTATTCTCCTCTTCTCCTTGCTTGTGGCCGACCCTTTCCTTCTCTCTTCCCTTAAGGTTGGCGGCATCTATATTCCCTTCTTCCTCCTTTTCTTCTTTCTAAGGTCGGAGCTTGAAGAAGAAGAAGGAGAAGACAAGAAGTACCTAGGTGGTCGGTTGCTTGGAGGGGAAGAAGAAGAGAAGCAGTTTCCTATTTTGGCATCCCTTGGTGGCTCGAGAGTCTTAGAGGAGAAGAAGTGGTTCGGGTGGATTCCATCTTGGTAGATCGTTGCCCACACAACGTCCAAGAGGAGGAGAGGAATACAACAGAAGATCAAGAGATCTTTAGCTACAAAGAAAGGTATAACTAATTAATAGTTTCCTCTTTGAATTAATTAGTTAGTTTTCTTTGCATGGATTCTGAAACACCAACACAAGAGGCTAGCGATTTTATATTTCGATTTCGTGCTATCGATTTTGTATTTCGATTTTGCGTTTCGATCTTGTGTTTCTATTGTGGTCTCTGTAGTTAAACCTAGGGTTACTGTAAGAAGTTAAATATCCAATTTTTTTGAAAGGCTTTGTCTAGGAAGTGGTGGATGATCCAATAACCAAGAAGGCCTAGTTCCTCGCCATGTTTAACCTGGAAGTCAATCTTTGAAATAGATATTTAATCAACTTCTATAATATGGTTTAACTTAGGAAGATCACATCGGTTAAACTTGGAGTAAAAATGTTAAGTATCGTTTCCAATCCAAGTTTAACTTCTGAAGAGCAACTTGGATTAATAATGTTAAGCATCGTTTGCAATCCAAGTTTAACTTCAGTAGAGCACATGGGTAGCTAGGTTAAGTTCTGTGCTTGTACAAATTTTTGTACAAGGGAAATAGAACATTGTTCTGAGTAGCAACCAACATCTCAGCCCCTGCACATTAGTACAAATGTGAGACGTACATCCGGTATCTAATACCCATGAAGAAGGAATAGATAGATTGACTTCTATAACATATATACCTAAGGCAGAAGTCTCACTTCTCTTTTGTTTCAATTCCTCTAGGTATACCTTGTAGTTCTTCTTCCAGTGGTCGGTCTCACCATAGTGGAAGCAGGTTCCTTCCTTAGCAACCCCACCTTTAGGTTTCAATGCATGAGTCTTGCCCTTTCCTTTGGCTTGGGTCTTACCCTTACCTTTGGGCTTCCAATTGCCTTTACCCTCAGACACTATCAAAATGGTACTAGGCTTTGCCTTCTTAAGGTTGAGTTTAGCAGTTTTCAACATGCTCAACATCTCAGGCAGCGGTTTGTCAATTTCATTCATGTTGTAGTTCATGACAAATTGACTATAGCTATCGGGCAATGACTGTAAGATAAGATCAGTGGTCAATTCTTGGCCTAATGGAAATCCCAATCGCTGTAGGTTTTCTACATACCCAATCATTTTGAGTACATATGACCCTACGAGACTTCCTTCTTACATTCTGCATTGAAACGATGCTTTAGATATCTCAAATCTCTCATGCCTTGCTTGTCCTTAATATAGTTGTCTAAGATGTTCAACCATATCATAAGCATCCATGTTCTCATGTTGCTTCTGAAGCTCAGAGTTCATGGTGGTGAGCATAAGACATGATACATCTAATGCATTATCTTGATGCTTCTTATAAGCATCCTTATCAGTTTTAGTGGCAGTAGCAAGGGGTACTTTAGGAATAGGCTTCTCTAGGACGTATAATTTTCTTTCTTTCTTGAAAACTATTCTCATGTTTCTATACCAGTCTAGGAAATTAGATCCATTGAGCTTGTCCTTATCAAGGACATATCACAGGGATAGTGTCTTCTATGTACTAGACGACATGGTGATCTACAATAATAAAATGTAGAAATAGGTATCATATTAAGATTATTTAATTAGGCCTTTAATTAAATGATTCTCCCACTGAATTCTAAAGTTTAGTAGGAGCAAGTCACTACTAGCTCTAAACCCAAAAGCAAAGACATTCAAGTGGGACAAGATCCATATTATATCTCATCTCGAGTTAGCTTTGGCTAATCGTCCAAGACTTGTATACATTAGGTAAGAAACGTATACCAATTGGACAAGATCCATATTATACCTTATCTTGAGTTAGCTTTGGCTAATCACCCAAGACTTAGTATAACTTAGGTAGACAACGTTTACCAATTACATCCTATGTATTCTTGTATCTTTAGGTGAACATGACTATTTGTTCGTTTGCCCATCTTATGAAATCTACATTATAACTCATCTTGAGTTAGCTTTGGCTAATCGCCCAAGACTAGTATAATTTGAATTTCATCATATGGGATATGGCTCTAAGTTCTCAACTTAGTTAAGTCACACCCAAAGTTCAATAGTTGGATATCACAATTGTCCTGTCGCACTCTACTAACATAAAATGAGTCACTTTGCTTTGGAAAACCTGACTACAAATGATCGAGGTAGTAGTGAGTACCAAACTTTGGTAGGCATATGAAAAAGGACCTAATTACGATAGCTACACATACATCACATACATTCATGTCATATCATGGCATACATCAACATATATGCTAATTTAAACGTGACATGGTTATGGCCCCTTCACTATGATCTTCTCAAGCCAATGAGAAGATCGAAAGGTCAACCTAGGTCCAAGCATCTTCTCCAAGTACTTCCTTGGTCATCGTGTGTAGTTGTCCTTCTCCCTTTTTCACCATCGTCCAGTAGACTAATTTCTCTCTAATTTGTACATTACAAAATCTAAAGAAACCTCAAGTTACATTCGAGGGTAGTCTAAATTTACAACAAGAATGAAAAAGAAGAGGCACGACACGCAGGCCGTATTATGAATTACAACATACATACACATCCAATCACATTGGGGTTAAAAGTCATAACCATGCACCATGTTATATAACATTCACAATATTTTATGACATAAAATTTACTATGATTTCAACAATAAATTATGAGCCGTAACACCACGGCGGTCTCGTTACTCATTTTTGCATACTCATTTTATGAGTTGCTGTCATACTCGAGACCTTACTACCCACAAAACCTTTTGTAGGACCGTTAGATTCGATAGAGGGGGGTGAATATCGATTCGAAAACTTAGAGTATAAACGCAGCGGAAAAGTAAAATAGACACAAATGTTTTTTACTTCGTTCGGAGCCTGTGATGATTCCTACTCGAAGGCCCGTGGTCCTTGACCACTTTCGTTGGGCAATCACTAACAAGTCGAAATATGATTACAGAATGAATACAGGAAATGCTAGTGAAAATAAAGCAATACCGACAAGGAAATTAAATAAAAACCGAAGGAGCACTTTGTCGGAGCGTTGTTGGCGTCACACTGAACGTCGAGCAGCAAGACCAGCAGTAGAAGAGTTCTCAGATTGATTGAATTCTGAAGCTCCTGTCTGGGGCTTCTTTTATATGCTGTTCCGGGCGCCTGGATCCCTTCCGGGCGCCTGGAATGTGACGTAGCTGCTCAAATCGAGATGCTCCATGTGGCGATGCGCAATCAGGATAAAGTTTGCCTCCCGGGAGCCCGGATCCCTTCCGGGCGCCCGGACTTCAGGGCGCCCGGACTTCAGGGCGCCTGGATTCCTTCCGGGCGCTCGGACCCTGTTTTCTCGCAGAATCCGTCCTGCACGACAAACGTTAGTCCGGAGGCAAATATATATCCTGTAAAACAGATTGTTAGCACAATTAAAGTTCAACAAAGTAATAGCAAAGAGTATGACTTAGATTCCGTCTTTCCGAGACCGGAATCTAGTCACGATCTCGACTTAGACATCCGAAATGGATCTAAGCCGGATCGACGCCTAATGTTCCCTTCCCGGGAACGCGTCCTCGCAGTCACTCCCCTCCAGTGACTTACCTCACTTACCTGCCAGACGTCCGGTCAGCCCGTCGACCCGTCTGGACTTCTCGCCAAGCGTCCGGTCAGCCCGTCGACCCGCTTGGACTTCTCGCCAGCTATCCGGTCAGCTCGTCGACCTAGCTGGACTTCTCGCCAAGCGTCCGGTCAGCCCGTCGACCCGCTTGGACTTCTCGCCAGCTATCCGGTCAGCCCGTCGACCTAGCTGGACTTCGTGCCAGACATCCGGTCAGCCCGTCGACCTGTCTAGACTTCTCCTGCACACTCGATCAAAGTGTCAGACAACAACAAAACTAACTTAACCTATTTGTCATTCATCAAAACCTGGGTTAGACCATTAGTGCTACCCGCACCAACAATCTCCCCCTTTTTGATGGAATGACAACTTGGTTAAGTTAGTGAAAGAACGAAAAAATCAGGTACATTGGTTTTAAAGTTAGTTTTAGTGTTTTCAATTTGGTTTATCTAACTTAACCGCCTAACCCTCCCCTTTTGGCATTCATCAAAAATAAGCAAGGGTAAACAATCATAGTGTAGAGTTACTGTAAAAAGTAATCAGATTTTGAAACATATCTAAGTTTGGTTCAATTTTTAACACCAAGTTAAAAAATAGTCAAGTTGACTTGGGGGAGACAAGTTGAATTTTGAAAAGTATAAATTTAAAGTTAATCAAGTTTAACTTTTCAAGTGTGTAAAAATTTTCAAATCAGGTTTTTCAAATTTACTTTTCATGTTTAAGTAACATTTACTTTTCAACAAGGTAAATTTTCAACTTCGATTTTTAAAAAACAAAGCAAAAATTTAAACAAGTAAGAATAATTTTTCAAGAAGTAAAATTTTTGCCAAAATAAATTTTTAAGGATAATTTGATAAAAGCTAAGTTTGGAAAGTTGAATTTTCAAGCATATGTTACAAAAACTGAATAAGTTTAAATTTGCTATATTCAACTTTTAAAATCAGGTTTAAAAAATTAGGTGGGATTAAACTTAGTTAATTTTAACTTTTTGAAAACTGGTGTTTTAAAAATAAGTTAGTTTAAAAAACATTTTTTTTTAAATATATAAAGTTAATTTCTCCCCCTGAACTTGATACTTAAATTTAACCAGTTGTCTAACCAATTAGGTACTAACTAACTATCAGAAGATAGTAGCTTTCACTTGGTTAGTCAGATTAAGTTGATTATAACCAGTCAGTGTTTGACTTGACTGATGAACTTTAATCTGATTAATATCTGAGTTGTATTTAACGTCCAGACTTATGCTGATGCACTGAAATAAGCATCTTAAGTCCAAACAGTTGGCCTATGTATCTCACCCCTTTCTATGTTTGTCAAACACAAGCAAGGTAAGCCTAAGGTGTTGGTGAGATGCTCAAAAACTAGTCCTATGGGTACATGCTTTCTAGGGATTCAAAACTAGTCTAAGGCCAAAACTGTTTTTGAAAATCTAAAAATGGAAAGTTTTGAAAACATACAGTTTTAACTTATAAGTAAAAAAACATTTTTGAAAGTATATTTTTTTTTGTTGTTTTTTTTAAAAAAAAATCCTAGTCTATCAGGCACATCCCTAATTTTCGCCGTAAGTTGCTAAATTCACTTTCAGGGAGTGGTTTTGTAAAAATGTCAGCTAAATTCGATTTGGACTCAATGTACTTGAGTTCAATATCACCTTTAGTAACATGATCCCTGATGAAGTGGTGCCTAATTTCAATATGTTTGGTTCTTGAATGATGCACAGGATTCTTGGTTAAGTTAATTAAACTTATATTGTCAATTAATACTTTTACATTTGTGATATTTAAGTTGAAATCTTTTAGAGTATGCATCATCCATAATAATTGTGCAACACATTCGCCTATAGCTATGTATTCTGACTCAGTTGTAGATAGAGCAACACAATGCTGCTTTCTACTAAACCAGCTAACAAGTGATGAACCTAATAATTGGCATCCACCACTTGTGCTTTTGCGGTCTAATTTGCATCCAGCATAATCTGAGTCAGAATACCCTATTAGTTCAAAATTATTTGTCCTAGGATACCAGATTCCTACATTTGTTGTTCCTTTAAGATATCTAAAAATTCTTTTAACTTGTGTCAAATGGGATTCCTTAGCACAAGTTTGATATCTAGCACACATACTAACTGCAAATAAAATATCAGGTCGGCTTGCAGTTAAGTACAGTAGGCTTCCTATTGCACTTCTATAATGTTTTAAATCAATTGGTTTTCCATTTGGGTCACTGTCTAAGATCGTGTTTACTGCCATAGGTGTCTTTATTTCTTTTGTATTTTCCATTCCGAATTTTTTAAGTAATTCTTTGGTGTATTTATGTTGATAAATATAATTTCCTTCATTTGTTTGTTTGATTTGTAATCCTAAGAAATAGGTTAATTTTCCCACCAAGCTCATTTCAAATTCTTTTTCCATTAGATTAATAAATTCTTCTAAAAATTCTGAATTTGTTGAGCCAAATATTATATCATCTACATATATTTGTGCAATAAATATGTCTGTATTTAATGATTTAACAAACAAGGTTGGGTCAATTTGACCTTGTTTGAATCCTTTAGATGTTAAGTAAGATGTTAGCCTCTCATACCATGCCCTGGGTGCTTGTTTAAGTCCATATAGTGCTTTCTTTAATTTAAACACATAATCAGGGTGTTCTAGACTTTCAAACCCAGGAGGCTGACCTACATAAACTTCTTCTTTAATTAGTCCATTAAGAAAGGCAGACTTAACATCCATTTGGTATAGTCTGAATCCCTTATGGGCTGCATAACTTAGTAACATTCTAATGGATTCTAATCTGGCTACTGGGGCATATGTTTCATCATAGTCAAGTCCTTCAACTTGACTAAATCCTTTGGCAACCAGCCTAGCCTTATTTCTAGTAATTTCCCCAGTTTCACTTAGTTTGTTTCTGAATACCCATTTTGTTTCTATTATTTTCTTATTCTTAGGTGGTGGGACTAGGTCCCAAACCTCATTACACTCAAATTGGGCTAGTTCTTCTTGCATATCTATAATCCAATCTGGGTCTAGTAGGGATTCATCCACAGTTTTGGGTTCAATTTTTGAAATTAATGAAATTTGACTTAGGTTTCTAAAAGATGATCTGGTTTGAACTCTTAAGTCTGGGTCACCTATTATTTGATCAGTTGGATGATTTGGGTTAACCCTTATTGTTCTAGGGGGTTGACTCTCTTGATGTTGTTCCTCTTCTTCATGACTTAGAGTTTGGTTGGTTTCTGGAACAAACTCAGGTGTTTGTGTAGGTTCTATGTCTTGTTTAGTTTCTTCAAATTTTACATTAGTAGTTTCTTCAATTTTTAAGGTAACCTTATTGTAAATTCTGTAGCCTCTACTATTTAGGGAATATCCTACAAAAATTCTATTTTCAATTTTAGAGGTGAATTTTCCTAAGTGTTCTCTTGTATTTAAGATAAAGACTGGCCACCCAAATACTTTAAAGTATTTTATATTTGGTTGTTTATTATAAAACATTTCGAAGAACGTTTTGTTATGAGTTTTATTTATTGTTGTTCTGTTGTGTACATAGTAGGTTGTACTAACGGCTTCTGCCCAAAGATATTTAGGTAGGTTATACTTATTTAACATTGTTCTAGAAGCTTCAAGTAAGGTTCTATTTTTTCTTTCTACAATTCCATTTTGTTGGGGGGGTTTTGGGGCATGAGAACTCATGATGGTAACCATTTTCTAGACAAAAACTGTTAAAGTTGTGATTTTTAAATTCTCCCCCGTTGTCACTCCTAATTCTTTTAATTTTAATATCTTTTTCGTTTTCAATCTGTTTGCAAAAATTTGTAAAAATTTCAAACGTTTCATCTTTATGTTTTAAGAATTTTACCCAAGTAAACCTAGAATAATCGTCTATAATTACTAAACAATATAAGTTTCCATTTATAGATTTGACTCCATGGGAGTCAAAAAGGTCTAAATGTAGAAGTTCTAAGATTGAGTTAGTTTGTGGTTGATTTGTTTGTTTGTGGGTTGATTTAGTTTGTTTGCCTTGTTGACAAGCATTACATATGGTTGAATCTAAGTTAGGTAGCTTTGGTAAGCCTTTTACAAGTCCATTTAGTTTACTTATATTTCTAAAGTTGGTGTGAGACATCCTCCTATGCCATAACCAAGTTTCTTCTTTTTGTGTTAAATAACACTTAATGGAAGAAATGGTTAGGTTGATGGCATAGATGTTGTCTTTTCTAAAACCTTTTAGGCTTATGGTAGGATTATCTAGATGTTTGATTAAACACTCTGTAGATAGAAATTTGACCTTATACCTAGTATCACACAATTGACTTATACTTAGAAGATTATATTTAAAATTTTCAACAAGTAAAACATTTGTAATTATAAAGTCTAATTTTAATTCAATATTACCTATACCAATTACCTTGAGTTTGCCGTTGTTTCCAAAGGCAACTGTTCCTAAGCTTTTGTAAGTGAGTTGAGTGAACTTGGTGTGATCTCTAGTCATATGTTTGGAGCAACCACTGTCCAAAATCCACTTGGTTTCCTACAGTGAGTAGGATTTAAAGTTAGTCTTTTGAGCATGCATTATTTAAGTGTAAAATTAATTTAAGTTTAAAATTAAGATTTTGAAATTAATTTTTAAGTTTAAAATTTTGAAAAATAATTTAAAAATTAAAATTTTGAAAATAATTTTGTTTAAAATTTTGAGAATAATTTTTAAGTTTAAAATTTTGAAAATAATTTTTAAGTTTAAAATTTTGAAAATAATTTTTAAGTTTAAAATTTTGAAAATAATTTTTTAAGTTTAAAATTAGAATTTTGAAATTAATTTTTAAGTTTAAAAATAAAAATTTTTAAGTTTAAAAATAAAAATTTTTAAGTTTAAAAATAAAATTTTGAAATTAATTTTTTAAATTTAAGATTAAAATTTTGAGATTAATTTTTAAGTTTAAAAATAAAATTTTGAAATTAATTTTTAAAATTTAAGATTAAAATTTTGAGATTAATTTTTAAGTTTAAAATTAAAATTTTGAAATTAATTTTAAGTTTAAAATTAAAATTTTGAAATTAAAATTTTTAAGTTTAAAATTAAAATTTTGAAATTAAAATTTTTAAGTTTAAAATTAAAATTTTTGAAGTCTTATTCATCTCACCCGATCTATATTTTCAATCTGGGAATCCTATGATTTCGTGAGATGAAGTTGGATTTTTAATTATGGAGTTTTGGTTTAACGTGTGTTAGATTCAGATTTAGTTTTGGTTTCCACAAATAGGCATTCTTCGGATAAACTTCTAAGCTTGGTGAGTCACATGGACGTCATTAGAAGTAACCAACCTTTCGAGATTTTCTGAATAGTCCTATCCACGGAGCTTAGTACTAAATCTTGGTCTAACTGATTAGGATCCATTTAAGGGTAGCTTCGGTCAGTTCCACTTGGCCAAATGCACCAGATCGAAGTCATATCTTTCTAGACATGCGATGCCCAAGCTTCCCTAACGTACTATCATCCAAAAATTTCACCAGTACCATGATTCAAGTTAAACTTGGTTTCTAATCCTAATTACCCTGCCGGGTTAGTTTGTTTTGGGTTACCCTGTCGGGTAAGTTAGTTTTGGAGGTGCCAGCTATTCTGGAGCCTCCCCCTGAATTATTGGCCATTAATTTAAATTTTGGTTTTAGGTTTGTGTCGATTCTTTTTATAGTTATGGTTAACTTGGTGATAATTTTGTTGATTTTTAAACTGTTTAGATTTTGAATTTGATTTAGGTTTGTATTTTGGATTTTGGTTTGGTTTATTCAATTTTATATAATGTATTTTTTCTTTAGGTATATAATATTGATTAAGTCCTACTTGCGTGGTCAGATACGCTTTCGGAACCCAAGCTAGATTGGTTGACTTGTATTGGGTTATTAATGATTTGAAGGTTTTATTTGAATTCGACTTATATCCTAGTCCGGTTTTATTATAACATGCTTTTTGATTATTTAGGATTAAGTCTAAATTTTTTGATCTTGTTGTAAATTTTTCTAGCATTTCTTTTAAATTTTTAACATCATTTTTTAATGATAGATTCTCTTCCTCAAGTGTTAGATCTTGAGTTGGATTTGAATTTTTGATTTGTTCCTTAAGGTTTTGATTTTCCTCAAGAAGTGATTTGTTTTCATTTTCTACTTTAGTTAATTTACTATTTAAACAGGAGATGATTCTAAAAAAAATTTTGTTTAAATTAAAATATACCTCATTCGAGCCTTCGGAAACGAGTACGGACTCGTGGCTTGTTTCGGGTTCAGACCCATCTTCATCTTCCGACTCGTTTTCTGTTTCGGCTTCGCGGGCCATCAGTGTGAGGTGGCTCTGATGTTTCTGCTCTTCTTCCTCTGATTCGTCTGAGGAGTCGTCCCACGTTGCTTTGAGGGCCTTCTTTTTGGTTGGCTTTGGTTTGTCGAACTTCAGTTTTGGGCATTCGTTCTTGTAGTGTCCCTTTTTATTGCAGCCGTAGCAGGTCACGTTCTTTTGTTCTGAGGGAGAGCTGATCTTTTGAAGGTCCTTTTTGCTGAAGCTCCTCTTTTTCCTGGTGAACATTTTTCTTACCAAGTTCACTAGGTGTTCTTCGTCTTCGGAGTCTTGGACAAATTCTTCTTCAAATTCAGGCTGGCTTTTCTTTTCTTTGAAGGAACCTGCAAATAGAGCTATACCTTTCTCGGCTCCAGCATTAGTTTGTTCGTATAATTCTAATTCACAGAAAAGCTCATCTAATTTTAAGTTAGAAAGATTCTTAGAAATTTTGTAGGCATCCACTATTGATGCCCACAAACTATTACGTGGAAAGGCGTTTAATGCATACCTTATTAAGTCTCTGTTCTCCATCTGGTGGCCTATCGCATGAAGTCCGTTGAGGATGTCCTTGATCCTCGCGTGGAGTTGATTCGCTGTTTCTCCTTCCTGCATTTTTATATTAAAAATTTTATTTAAAAGCAGGTCTCGTTTTGTTACCTTAGCGTCGCTCGTTCCCTCATGCAGTTCGATCAACTTGTCCCATAGCTCTTTAGCGTTTTTGTGTGGACCGACTCTGTTCAGTTCTTCTCTTGTCAATCCGCACTGTAGAGTGTTGATCGCTTTATTTTCTGTTGATGCTTTTTTCTTCAGATTTGCTGTCCAGTCTTCAGGATCCACTAGATTCCCGGAGTTGTCCACTGGAATTTTGTAGGGTCTCGTAATGCTCATCCACTGGTCGAAATCTGTTTTGAGGTAGACCTCCATGCGCTTCTTCCAGTAAGGAAAGTCGTCCCCGTTGAAGAGTGGAGGTCGCACTGTGCTGAATCCTTCTTGTTGGGACATTCTGTGCACAGGTAAATAATCGGAAAAAAATATCCCAAGACTTGGTCTTGGATTAGTAGTGCGGGAAGAGAAAAATAGTAGAAAAATCTAGATTGGTGTTGCACCAATTTAGCTCTAAAAAAAATAATAAAAAAATGATAAACCAGTTTGGAGTTTGAGTGTAAAACTGAAGACCGAACAAAAAAAAGAATTTCACCCCCAGTCTGATTGGTGGTTGCACCAAATCAGAGCGGTACCTGCTCTGATACCACTTGTAGGACCGTTAGATTCGATAGAGGGGGGGTGAATATCGATTCGAAAACTTAGAGTATAAATGCAGCGGAAAAGTAAAATAGACACAAATATTTTTTACTTCGTTCGGAGCCTGTGACGACTCCTACTCGAAGGCCCGTGGTCCTTGACCACTTTCGTTGGGCAATCACTAACAAGTCGAAATATGATTACAGAATGAATACAGGAAATGCTAGTGAAAATAAAGCAATACCGACAAGGAAATTAAATAAAAACCGAAGGAGCACTTTGTCGGAGCGTTGTTGGCGTCGCACTGAACGTCGAGCAGCAAGACCAGCAGTAGAAGAGTTCTCAGATTGATTGAATTCTGAAGCTCCTGTCTGGGGCTTCTTTTATATGCTGTTCCGGGCGCCTGGATCCCTTCCGGGCGCCTGGAATGTGACGTAGCTACTCAAACCGAGATGCTCCACGTGGCGATGCGCAATCAGGATAAAGTTTGCCTCCCGGGAACCCGGATCCCTTCCGGGCGCCTGGATTCCTTCCGGGCGCCCGGACTCTATTTTCTCGCAAAATCCGTCCTGCACGACAAACGTTAGTCCGGAGGCAAATATATATCCTGTAAAACAGATTGTTAGCACAATTAAAGTTCAACAAAGTAATAGCAAAGAGTATGACTTAGATTCCGTCTTTCCGAGACCGGAATCTAGTCACGATCTCGACTTAGACATCCGAAATGGATCTAAGCCGGATCGACGCCTAATGTTCCCTTCCCGGGAACACGTCCTCGCAGTCACTCCCCTCTAGTGACTTACCTCACTTACCTGCCAGACGTCCGGTCAGCCCGTCGACCCGTCTGGACTTCTCGCCAAGCGTCCGGTCAGCCCGTCGACCCGCTTGGACTTCTCGCCAGCTATCCGGTCAGCCCGTCGACCTAGCTGGACTTCGTGCCAGACATCCGGTCAGCCCGTCGACCTGTCTGGACTTCTCCTGCACACTCGATCAAAGTGTCAGACAACAACAAAACTAACTTAACCTATTTGTCATTCATCAAAACCTGGGTTAGACCGTTAGTGCTACCCGCACCAACACCTTTCTATTCACAACAGTATTTTGGCCGAGACCAATTTGGCCAAAACCTAGTTTGGTCGAAACCTTATATGGTTGAGACCTTTGGATAGCCGAGACATAGTTTGGCCGAAACCTAGTTTAGCCGAAAACTTTGTATGGCCGAGACCTAGTTTGTTCACAACAGCTTTGTTTCAGTCCCAACAAAATAAAGGACTCATAATCTTGCAAACCATAGTAAATATCTCATGCAATTTATATATCACATATAAAATCTAACAACTTAGTATATGCCTTCACAACCTCGCTCTGATACCACTTTAGGGATCTAGCGCGCTAAACACGCTTAAGCACAGCAGCAAATTAACTAGATTTTTTCTAGAAGATCCATGCGAAGGAAAAAATAATCATATACTAAGTTTTACATGAGAGGTATACCTTTGTTGCGTTCCCTTCACAATCCCGACAGCAACTTTTTATTTGTATGCATATCTCAGCGCAATCAAGCGTCCATGCTTATACGGTATCTACACGAACACATCTTTCATTCATCACACGAACTAAGCCTTCAGAGAAGAACCACCTTCATGGTGCTAGCCACTCATGGAGGTTTGGCCAAGAGTAAAAAATCACCCAAAGAGGAAGAAGGAGGAAGAAGAGGGAAGATTAAGAGTCACACTTTTCATCTCTTTCTCAACTTATGAAAAATTCATTCCAAAAACCTATTTATATTCATCCCATGAATACCAAGAATTTTTGTCTCTTTGTATTCCTCTTAATGGGTTGGATTATTATATTGGATTAACCATTAATCCAATAACCCAATAAGTCTAATCCAATGAGTCTAACCCATTAATCCAATATGTCTAATTCGGATTGGACTCAATCCAATGAGTGGGTTCATTTGAGTCTAACTGAATGAGTAACCCCAAAAGCCTAATCATATCATAATTGGCTCTTAGGGCTAATTACTAACAGAACATAAGCCTCACAATCCTAAATTTTCATGAACGATATCTTGGGACTCTTCCCGTCCATATCATATATGGTATCTTTTTGACTGTTTTAGACGGAACACGGTTAAGTGTGAATGTAGCCTGTCTCGAGAGTATGTCCTCAGAAAGAAGAAGAAAGATCTATTTGACTCATCATTGATTATACCATATCTAATAAAGTATGATTTCTCCATTCTAATACATCATTCCAATGTAGTGTTCTAGATAGAGTGAGTTAGTATAAGATTCCTAACTCAACTAGATGATCATGAAACTCCTGACTTAGGTATTCACCATCTCGATTTGATCGAAGCATCTTAATACTTTTGTCAAGTTGGTTTTGTTCTTTATTCTTGAATACTTTAAACTTTTCAAAGAATTCTAACTTGTGTTTCATTAGATACACATAGTCATATCTAATGAAATCATTAGTAAAAATAATGAAGTATTTATAACCTCCTCTAGTTGCTATATTGAAAGAGCCACATATATTACTATGTATTAGTCCTAACAAATTATTAGCTCATTCATTGTGTCCACTAAAAGGAGTTTTTGTCATCTTACCTAGTAGACAAGATTCACATACCTCATATGATTCAAAATCAAATAAGTTCAAAAGTTCATCCTTATGGAATTTTAATATAGATTTCTCATGTGCCCTAAGTGATAATGCCAAAGATATGTTTGGTTTAAATCATTAAATTTTAACTATTTTGTATTTGTATTATAGATTATGTTTTCAAGGTCTAGAACATAGAGTCCATTTATTAGTTGTGCACTATAATAGAACATGTCATTTAAATAAACATAACAATGTTTATTATTTATTATAAATGAAAATCCTTTTATGTCAAAACAAGAAATAGAAATTATGTTCCTAGTAAAAGTAGGTACATAATAACCATTCTCAAGTTTTAAAATAAGTCTAGTAGGCAAAGATAAGAAATATGTTCTTACATATAGTAGCAACTATTGTCCAATCTATAAGTGCATAGAATTGTAGTCAAGTAATAAAAATATCGATCGACAAGGACTATTGATAAAGCACTAGATATTTCATAAAGTAAGTTATCTAGATGATCAAAATAATTAGGGTTTAGCCATGAATGTGTGTGTATGTGTGGGAGAGAGAGAGAGAGAGATGGAGAGAAGGGAGAGAGAAAGAGAGGGAGAGAGAGTTGGAAGAGCAAGACAATGAAGAGAGAAGAAAGAGTTGGATTTGGGGGAGATTCTAGGATTTTAGTTTCACTATGATACTAGTTAATGTCCCTATGAATTATTCATCTCCTGAACTCCTTGCTACACTCTTGTAGGGATTCTAATAAAAGATCAACACAATCTTGTGAAGAGTATGCACCAAGTTCCAATGTCATTAAGTAAGAAAGTAACTCTAGAATGTCTGGTTAAAGGAATAGCCTAGGGCCAACCCTTAGGTCATACAATCTCTAGATTTATCTCAATTACCTCCTAACGTTAGATTAATGCTATTAAGTGAAGAAGTAACCTAGAGAGTCTGGTTAAGGGATACCCTCTGTCACTAAGGGCCCTCGGTCATACAATCTCTAGATTACACAAGTTACATTCTAACATTAATTTGGGAAAAACTCATTAAACTCTAATTAACATCCCTTTTAGAGAATGTATCTCTATTTTAAGGTGATCTCCTAGAAAGTCTAGTTAAAGGGATACCATCTGTCATAAGGCTCTGCCGTCATACACTCCAGAGTACCTCCTCTACATGGTGATCAATCCTCTACATCTAAGTGTATTGACCTCACACACATTTCGTCAAACACATACAAGGCACAACACAATAGAACAAGTCATAAACATATAATCGAATAGAGAAATAAGCAAATACATAGTTTATACATCAACATTACATCATAATTACTTCTTACTGTAGGATCGATGTATATGTGGGGGGGTGTGGGGGGGGGGGGGGGGAATCACGTGAGTTTAAATACTTAATTTTTTGGTTTTATAAGATGAGTACGTAGTGGAAAACTAAAAACTAAAGACAGAATGCAAACACAAGAACTCAAGGAGTTACTTGGTTCGGAGCCTTTAGCAACTCCTACTCCAAGACTCATGATCCCTCAGATCATATCGAAGGGACAATCCACTAAAAACCTCTTCTGAAATCGACAGAAGAGTGAATCGATTACATCAATAATAATAAAAGGACAAGTGTAACAATCTATACTTTCCTCTATGCAGTAATTAAACAATTAAAAGATAATTTTGATACCCAACACATGAAGATTATAGGATCGAGCTCAGTGTTGGATGACTTCTCAGTAGTAGTTAGGTGTAGCAGTGTAATAGCATAGCAGTAGGATGAAGATGGAGCAACCAAATGTCAAAGGATCGCATAGAAGTGTTGTATCTTGAAGGCTATTTGGCAGCTTATTTTATTGAGGATCTGAGGCGCCTCCTTCCTTTGGAGGCACTTCCGGTTGGTTTGATCTTCACCGAAGACATCAACCCTTATTCGTGTGGAGGGGCCTCAGTTCACTGAGACTCTATCCTCTATGGCCGCAAGCCTTATCCTAGTGGGGAGGCACCTTCTTCCTCCTGAGGCGTCTCCGTGTCTCTAGCATTGAGGCACCTCCTTGCAACTGATACACCTCCAACTCAGAGACTTCGACTAGATACTCTTAAGTGCCTCCAATCCATCTGAGGTGTCTCTACTAAATAGTATCCAAGGCTTCTTTTGCTTTTTAACTCATGCAGAGACATATTAGTGCACAAAAAAATAATA
Source organism: Zingiber officinale (assembly GCF_018446385.1). NCBI lineage: Eukaryota > Viridiplantae > Streptophyta > Magnoliopsida > Zingiberales > Zingiberaceae > Zingiber > Zingiber officinale. Next base: position 57,313,778 of record NC_055986.1, read on the forward strand.
GAACATAATAGAACCTATAAAATAGAGTTAGCACAATTTTATTTAGATTATTAATTAGATCATGTCTCCCTGAGACTAGGACCTAATCATGGTCTCAATTTAGGCTTCTAAAATGGACCTAAACTGGACCAGTGTCTAAAGTCCCTAATTGAGACTTATCCTCACTAGAACATTCTCTTTTAGTTGTTTACTTGAGTTTATTTATCAAACATCTGGTCCTCCAGACCTGTTGGACTTTCTCTTGTCCATCTTAGTGACTGATCAACCTGATCTACTAAGGCTTACTTACAATACTGAGCTATTATAATAGATATAAACAGTAAGGTAAACAATATTAGTAGATTAAGAATTCACTGGTCTAGTCGGCTATGCGCGGTCGACCGAAAACCAGTCAGTCACCCATGCTTAGAGTTTACTCCTTCAAGACTTCTCATTACCTATGGTTACCTCCCCTCTAGGATTGCCTACCTTCACTTACTAGGAGTTTCACTACCTAACTTTACTCACTAGGGTCCGACTTCACTCACCAAGACTTCCACCACTTAACTTCACTCACTAGGATCCGACTTCACTCACTAGGACTTCCACTCTTCACTCACTAGGACTTCCACTCTTCACTCACTAGGACTTCCACTACCTAACTTCACTCACAACGGCCTGACTTCACTCACCAGGACTTCCACTATCTAGCTTCACTTTTGACTTCACTCACTAGGACTTCCACTACCTACCTTCACTCATTAGGAGCTGGCTTTACTCACCAGAACTTTCACCACCTAGCTTCATTCACTAGGGTCTGGCTTCACTCACCAGGACTTCCATTACCTAGTTTTCTATTAGGACTTACCCTTACTAGTCATCTAATCCTGACTAGACTTCTCTCTTCTAAATATCAAATCCTGTTTGGATTAACCCTTAGTTAAGTTGACTATGCATTATCAGATATCAAAACACTGGAGGTCGATTGCACCAACAATTTCTTCATTTTTGGTGTTTGACAATTTTCTTAAGTTAGAGTTGGGTTTTAAAGGTTTATACCAAAGTTTGGGAGAATCAAATAAGTTTTAGAGATTCAAAATAATATTTCTAACTTAAGATCACTTTTCCCTTTAACATACATCAAAAAAATATAAACTTAAGGTTACTCTGTATTAGGTTTTTGCATCAGCAATAACTTGAGAAAGACACATATTGATTTTTGAAAATATTTAGAGTATTTGAGATAAAACATTACTTTTAAAAATTTAAGAAAAAAATAAGTACTTGAATAGCTTAAAAATTTGCTAAGTGTTTTTGATGAAGCATATGCATTTTTAAAAAAATTTCAAGGGATTCTCAAAGATTTTTCAAAACATATGTATTTTTGAATAATTTTCTACAAAAATTTATGAAAGGAAATTATTTCAAAGTTTTAGCAAGATGATTTTTCAAATATTTTCGAAAGATTGTGCAAGATTTTCCAAGGAATTTTTAAACATACACTACAATAAAAACAGTCAAACATAATGGATAAAATTAGTTGTTGTAGCCTTTTAAAAACTATTATAATTGGTAGAGTTGTTAAAAGTATATTATGTAGGACCGTAAATATGCTAGTGTGGGGGGTGAATAGCAATTTTTAAAAATCGAGAGCAAATTAGGCAGCGGAATAATAAAAGAAAAAGATAATCACACGCTAACACAAGTAGATTTTACATGGTTCGGAGCCTTCGATGATTCCTACTCTAAGGTCTGCACTCGTCGAGTGCTTTTGTTGCACAATCCACTAATATCTCCAATGATTACAAAAGTTAAGTATAAGAACTAAAAAATAATATTACCGATAATAGAGAAAATAAGAAGGTTTTGATCGCTAGTTGTCGGAGGAGCTTTAAACCATCGTAAGAGTTTTTCTAGAGTAGCACGTAGGAATGAAAGTCGTAGAAGATGTTGATTTGACTGCCGATAGAAGGCCCTTACATTGGCCCATTCTGGGTGCCTGGACCATGCTGATGTGGCTCGACCAGTCGACGCACTCCAACTCAGCTCTTGGATAAGTTTTTTGGTCTGGGCGCCTAAACTAATTTCGGGTGCCTAGGTGCCTATGGCATGCACTCGGGCGAGTTGGTCCGGGTACCCAGACCAGCTTCAGGTGCCCAGATCCCTTTCGAGTGCTCGAATCCTTTCTAGGCGCCCAGATCCCTTTCGAACGCTCGGACTCCCTTCTGGGCGCTTGGACTCCCTTCCGAGCGCCTGGACTCCCTTTTAGGCGCCCAAACTTCCTTTTTTCAGTAGCTTCTTCCCTGTAAAAAGGGTTAGTCCATGCAATAGAAAATATGTTTATCCTACAAACAGAGTTACCACAACATTAATAAAATAGGAATAGTAATTAGATCATGTCTCCGTAAGATCAGGATCTAGTCAAAGTCTTAGCTTAGGTTTCCCAAATGGACCTAAGCTAGACCGACGCCTATAGTTCCCTCAACTGGGAACGTGTCCTCACTGGATCTCTCCTCTAGTTACTTACCTTCACTTACCACTTGTAGTCGCTTGACTTTCCTTTGACCCACTAGGTCTTCCCTCTAGTTGTTAGGTCCTACAAACCTAACTAGATTTCAACCAGTTGTCAGGTCCCGCGGACCCAACCAAACTTCCCGCCAGATATCAGACCCCATGGACTTATCTAGACTTCCCACTAGCTATCGGGTCCCACGGACCTTGCTCAATTTCAGTCTGGTGTCAGGTCCTTCAGACCAATTAACTCCTACACACTCTGTAGAAAGGTTAGACTGTTGGTGCAGTAAGCATCCGACGATCGAACCTCAGTTTTGATAATGGCAAAGGGATTCAAAGTTAAGACTCCTTGTTATCTAACGTGGTTAAATAAGGTTTCAGGAAAGTCCTAACTGCGGTTAGGCAAGGGAAAATCCTAAGGGGGGGTAACCTTAGGTCCTAGGGGGTGGTAACCCTAGGTGAAGGAAAATCCTAAGGGGGGGTAACCTTAGGTCCTAGGGTGTGGTAACCCTAGGTGAAGGAAAATCCTAAGGGGCGGTAACCTTAGGTCCTAGGGGGTGGTAACCCTAGGTGAAGGAAAATCCTAAGGGGCGGCAACCTTAGGTCCTAGGGGGCAGTAACCCTAGGTGGAGGAAAACCCTAAGGGGCGGCAACCTTAGGTCCTAGGGGGTGGTAACCCTAGGTGGAGAAAAACCCTAGGGGGCGGTAACCCTAGGTCCTAGGGGGTGGTAACCCTAGGCGGAAAGTCCAGTCGGTCTGGAGGACCGGACTGGCAACAGGTAAATCTCCTGAGTGGAGTAGGTGAGGACGCGTTCCCCGTAGAGGGAACAATAGGCGTCGGGTCGACCTAGGGTTTTCGGTCGGAAACCTGAAGTCAGATCCGGACAGTTCGAATGCTGTCAAAACTTTTATTATTATCATTCATTATGTTTCTGTGCTAACTTTGTTTTGCAGGGTATGTGTTTGGGACTAACACATTTTGCAGGAACAAAGGAGCAAGTTACAACTCGGATGAACAGTGTCCGAGGCGCCTCCATGGAGCTTGGAGGCGCCTCGGGTGCGAACCAGGAAAAGCCAGCGCAGAAGGTTGGAGGCGCCTTAGATGAAGTTCAAGGCACCTTGGGTCGAAGGTTGAAGGCGCCTTGGGTAGGCTGAAGGCGCCTTGAACTGGATGAAGTTCGACCAAGTCTGTGCTGATCTCCGCGGGTGACTCGGCCTGTTTAAGGCGCCTTGAAGGGCTTCAAGGCGCCTTGAACACCCTTTATAAGGGGTCTCGAGTAGCAGCACCAGAACAATGAATTCCAAGTCTTCTCTCTTCAACGTGCTGCTCCGAAAGATGCCCGGAAGTGTTGCAACAAGTCTCCGACGACCCGAAGCTTCAAAATTCTACTGTTGTCGTCGGTATAACTAGTTTTTCCAGTTACTTGTACTTCATCTTGTAATCATTTTATCGAGCTTATAGTTGTTGCCCACCGGAAGCGATCAAGGATCGCGGGCCTTCGAGTAGGAGTCGATCAAGGCTCCGAACGAAGTAAAAATCCTCCTGTCTCTATGTGTTTGTTTTGTTTTATTCCGCTGCTTAATTACTCCGATAATTCTTACGTTTCCAATACTCGAAAAACGATTTAGCCACGAGTGCTATTCACCCCCCCTCTAGCACGTCTCGATCCAACAATTGGTATCAGAGCGGGGTCGCTTTGAACTGGTGCAACCACCATTCAAGCATTTTTCGTGGCTTTGTCATTTGTATAGGTTGAAAATATAACCTTACGCCTTTCGTTTTTTTTTCTCCAAAACTGTTTTGAAAAATTAATTCTCATTTTTTCACCATTAATTGGAATTAGAGAAATATTACGTTTTCAAAAATTTGTGGTAATATTTTTTAATAATATTTTATTATTTTTTTCGAAATTCCTGGATTACTATCTTTATTTCTCTCCTGCACTACTAATCCAAGACTAAGTCTTGGAACAAGTTTTATTGTGTTTATTTTATGAGATTCCTTCTAATGGCCTACGAAGATGGGTACAACTCCACATCCCTACCACTGCTGTCTGACGAGAACTTCAGATACTGAAAAGACCAGGTGGAGCATCAATTAAAGACCGAAGCAGAAATATGGACCATAGTCCATATTGGATTCACTCTCCCCACCAAAGAAGGTGTACTCATCACCTGTGACAAGTGGGATGCACAAACAATAAGGATATTCGAGGCAAATGCAAAAGCAACTTACATTCTCCTATGCGGACTAACAAATTCAGATCTTGATCGAGTTGGAAAGTTCAACAATGCTAAGGAGCTTTGGGAGAAAGTGCTCAAGCTTTATGAGATCCCTTCAGAGTTAGAAGATCGAATAGAACCTGAGTCCGAATTTGAAATTGAATCCTCAGAGTCAACCTCCAAACCAGAAAAATCAGAGCAAACCGATATCATAGCACTGATGGCCAAAGACGAGATATCTGAACCTGAGTCCGAATTTGAAATTGAATCCTCAGAGTCAACCTTCGAACCAGACTCTGAAGAATCAGAGCAAATCGATATCATAGCACTAATGGCCAAAGACGAGATATCTGAATCTGAGTCAGAATTTGAAATGGCAACAGTCAAGGGGGAGGATCCTATCACGGATCTAAAAGGTAAAATTGTAAATTCAAATTGTAAATCTCTCATAATCTGTTTTAAGTGTAGGGAGAGAGGGCACTATAGAAACGACTGCCCCACTCGTAAGACACGACCGACACAATCGGAGGAGAAGGAGAAAATGATCAGGAGAGGGAAGAAATACATCATATGCTCCAAATGCAAACTAATGGGTCACTGCAAAAGACAATGCCCAGAAAGAAGACCCAAGAATCCAGAGGGAGAAATCAAGGTTAGTACATTTACATTATATGAAAATCCAGTTTTTGCAACACATGATCGCACTAGCTTAACTAATCCTTCTTGCTCTAGTATAGATTTCTCTTCAAAATTAGATATGCATGCTAATAATGTAATGAACAAAATTAATTCAAATAAAAATAAGAAATTAACTCTTAGAAAAGTAGAAATACAAAATAATATTTTAAAAGATAAAGTTGATAAATTAGAGAAGATTGTTAATAATTTAGTCAAATCACGAAATCTAGACTTGGGTTATAAATCTAAAGTAAAACTTAAACAGTACAAACCAAGTTATAATCAAGTACCTTTTATTTATTTAACTTAATAAAACGTAAATCAATAACATAGGAGGAGGCTCCAGAATAGCTGGCACCTCCGAAATTAATCCACCCGATAAGGGTAATTAAGAGTAGATTACCCGGCAGGGTGATTAAGGTTAGATTAAAATGGGTTAAGTTTAACTTAACCAACGGTACTGGTGAAGTTTTTGGACGATAGTACGTTAGGGAAGCTTGGGCATTGCATGTCTAGGAAGATATGGCTTCGACCTGGTGCATTTGGCCAAGTGAAACTGACCGAAGCTACCCTTAAATGGATCCTAACTAGTTAGACCAAAGTTTAGTATTAAGTTCAATGGGTAGGACTATTTGGAAAACCTCGAAGGCATGGTTACTTTAATGAGTACCTTGTGACTCACCATAGCCCAGAAGTTTATCCAAAGAATGCTTATTTGTTGAACCCAAAGCTAAACCTGAATCTAACACAAAGTTAAACCAAACCCTTAAATTGAACCTCAATTCATCTCACAACAATTATAGGGTTCCCTGATTGACAATTTAGATCGAGTGAGATGACTAAGGAATTAAAAGTTCAAATTCAAAATCTTTTAAAAATCTATTTCAAAAATCTTTTAAAATTAATTCAAAATCTTTTAAAAATTTATTTCAAAAATCTTTAAAAATTATTTCAAAATCTTTTAAAAATTTATTTCAAAAATCTTTTAAAATTATTTCAAAATCTTTTAAAAATTTATTTCAAAAATCTTTCAAAATTATTTCAAAATCTTTTAAAAATTAATTTCAAAAATCTTTCAAAATTATTTCAACTTACTTTTAAAATTTATTTGAAAAATCTTTTCAAAATCATTTCAACTTACTTTTAAAATTTATTTGAAAAATCTTTTCAAAATCATTTCAACTTAATTTCAAAATTCTTTTAAAATTTATTTGAAAAATCTTTTCAAAATCATTTCAAATTCTTTAAAACTTAATTTCAAAACTCTTTTAAAATTTATTTGAAAAATCCTTTCAAAATCATTTCAAAACTTAATTTCAAAATTCTTTTAAAATTTATTTGAAAAATCTTTTCAAAATTGTTTCAAAACTTAATTTCAAAATTATTTTTTTTTAAAAAAAAAAATCTTTATTTTTTGAAGAATCTTGTAAAAATCTTTTAAAACTTAAAAGTTATTTGTAAAATCATTAGAAAAATGATCATTTCAAAATCATTTGAAAAATTAATTACAAAATTATTTCAAAACTACTTTAAAAATTATTTGAAAAATCATTTGTAATATCCTCTGAAAAATTAATTTCAAAACCCTTTTCAGATGTTATTAAATTCTTTGAAATTCTAAACTCAATTAATCTTTAAATCTTCAAAATAATGGTCACTTATTTGGAATTCTAACTGATAATTAAATCTCACACTCACTCACATGCTTGTTAATCTAGAATGACTGAGATGGAAAATTAGGAAAATAATGTTTGAACCTCTCATGCTTGAACTCCTGAACTCAAAAATGTATTAAGGCATTAATTAAGGGGGAGTGATTTTGAGTCGGTTTTAAAATTAGTTTTTCTTTAAAATTTTTAACTTGACTTTAAAATTAAAAACTATTTTTGGCATATCTTCGAAAATTCAAGCTATTTTTAACTTAGCTTTAAAATTAAAATTATTTATGACCTGACTTTTAAATTATAACTCCTCTATAAGCTAAATGTTTTCAAAGCTGAGTACTTAATTAAGTTTTCTCCAACTAAACTTAGTTAAATTATTTTTTAAACTTAGCTACTTGGCAAGATATTTTCTCAACGCAATCATTTTTACGCTGAAAACATAGCTAAGTATTTTCAAATATAGCTAAATATTTTTTTTCAAAAACATTTAACTAAAGTACATTTTAAAATGTTTAAAACAAAAAAATTTAGCTAAATATCTCTCAAAACAAGTGTTTTCAAATGCTAAGTTCTGCTGAAAATGCTAAGTATTTTCCAAAGCATTCTCAAAATTTCATCAAAACAATTTTTTTCACAAATATTTGCTAAGTTACTGTTTAAAGACAAAATAACTTTATCTCAACTAAAAGTATCTCTCAAACTAAAGGAAGAATTTTGCTTTCAAAATTATGATTTCACCTATCTAAAAGTCTTACAAGAAAAACTAAGTGTTTATCAAAAGTAAATTAAAAGATTGGAAGATAAGATTGAAAATTATCTTTGAAAGTTAAGCTAAGGCCCAGATTTTCTTCACTCTCTTGGGTATTTTGATATATGGCAAAGGGGGAGAGTAGGAAGAAATTCAAAGAATATTATAAATTAAATTAAAACAAAAATTTTGTTGTGAATTTGTGAATGTGCCTATGCTTTATTTATGCCTGTGCTTATTTATGCGTATCTTTATTGCATTTTTACTTAACTTTGAATTTCGGTTGCCATAATCAAAAAGGGGGAGATTGTTGGTGCAGTAAGCATCTGACGATCGAACCTCAGTTTTGATAATGGCAAAGGGATTCAAAGTTAAGACTCCTTGTTATCTAACGTGGTTAAATAAGGTTTCAGGAAAGTCCTAACTGCGGTTAGGCAAGGGAAAATCCTAAGGGGGGGTAACCTTAGGTCCTAGGGGGTGGTAACCCTAGGTGAAGGAAAATCCTAAGTGGGGGTAACCTTAGGTCCTAGGGGGTGGTAACCCTAGGTGAAGGAAAATCCTAAGGGGCGGTAACCTTAGGTCCTAGGGGGTGGTAACCCTAGGTGAAGGAAAATCCTAAGGGGCGGCAACCTTAGATCCTAGGGGGCGGTAACCCTAGGTGGAGGAAAACCCTAAGGGGCGGCAACCTTAGGTCCTAGGGGGCGGTAACCCTAGGTCCTAGGGGGTGGTAACCCTAGGCGGAAAGTCCAGTCGGTCTGGAGGACCGGACTGGCAACAAGTAAATCTCCTGAGTGGAGTAGGTGAGGACGCGTTCCCCGTAGAGGGAACAATAGGCGTCGGGTCGACCTAGGGTTTCCGGTCGGAAACCTGAAGTCAGACTCTCTGTCAAAACTTTTATTATTATCATTCATTATGTTTCTGTGCTAACTTTGTTTTGCAGGGTATGTGTTTGGGACTAACACATTTTGCAGGAACAAAGGAGCAAGTAACAACTCGGATGAACAGTGTCCGAGGCGCCTCCATGGAGCTTGGAGGCGCCTCGGGTGTGAACCAGGAAAAGCCAGCGCAGAAGGTTGGAGGCGCCTTAGATGAAGTTCAAGGCACCTTGGGTCGAAGGTTGAAGGCGCCTTGGGTAGGCTGAAGGCGCCTTGAACTGGATGAAGTTCGACCAAGTCTGTGCTGATCTCCGCGGGTGACTCGGCCTGTTTAAGGCGCCTTGAAGGGCTTCAAGGCGCCTTGAACACCCTTTATAAGGGGTCTTGAGCAGCAGCACCAGAACAACGAATTCCAAGTCTTCTCTCTTCAACGTGCTGCTCCGAAAGACGCCCGGAAGTGCTGCAACAAGTCTCCGACGACCCGAAGCTTCAAAATTCTACTGTTGTCGTCGGTATAACTAGTTTTTCCAGTTACTTGTACTTCATCTTGTAATCATTTTATCGAGCATATAGTTGTTGCCCACCGGAAGCGATCAAGGATCGCGGGCCTTCGAGTAGGAGTCGATCAAGGCTCCGAACGAAGTAAAAACCTCCTGTCTCTGTGTGTTTGTTTTGTTTTATTCCGCTGCTTAATTACTCCGATAATTCTTACGTTTCCGATACTCGAAAAACGATTTAGCCACGAGTGCTATTCACCCCCCCTCTAGCACGTCTCGATCCAACATAGACAAACAATACATCTAACTTTAACTTATTTATCATACATCAAAATCTGATTATAAGTGCAACCTGCACCAACATATTCAACGACAACAGTTTTAAACTGTTGTCTTTGATAACAAAGATAACAGTTTCACAATGGTGTAAAATCATTATCTTTTGATGCTTTTGACAACAGTTAAATATTGTTGTCTTTCTTAAGGACCTCAATGTTAGTTGATGGATCGACAACAGTTTAAAACCATTGTTTTTAATTACTTTTTACAATAAAAATTGTTGTCTATCTTGATTAAAAATTACTTTAACAGCAATTAAAAATCGTTGTCTTTGAATTTTTTTCACATAATATTTCAAAACCGTTGTCTTATATCACTTTTTTCAATAGTTAAAAACCATTATTTTTATTTTTTTTCACACAATATTTTGAAATCATTGTCTTTAATCATTTTTTCCAATGGTTAAAAACTATTGTCTTTATAAGAAAAACAGTTGTCTATTTACAATATATGTACATAAAAAACAACCAATCTAAAATAAAATATTTATAATATATATACATCTAGTTCAATTCAGAAGCATCTATTTACTACAATATGGCTCAACCATATCTATTGTTAGAATCAGACCATATTTGATGGGAATATGGGAAGTTTGGTAATATTCATAGCAAGTTCAGCAAAGCCATTAAACAGATGAGTCACCAATCCAAGAAACATGGCACCGAAGAAGATAACTCCATCCTCCACTGAATCATGATGCATCTTTGTCCTAAGGAGGACTCATTGCAATGGCTACGAGAATTATAAAATGTAAAATTATCAATTGTTATATCAAAATATCGAATTAGTTGAATTGTTTGATTTCACTCACCTGGACTATTTTGAAGATATATACAAATGAGTTGTGCTTCATGAGCAGCCATTCCCTTGAAATGCAAGATTTTACTAACTCCATCTTGCTGATCCCATACTTTGAAGTGGTCAGTGCAGTGGGATGATTCCTTCCCTTATCGAATTCGACACCGAGCTCTTCCCCTAGCTTTCAGCCAATGTGGAATGACTGGAAGGCTTCCCTAGCTCTTCCCCTTAAAATGTAGCTTTAGTAGAGTAAAATAATCCTAAAATCAAAGTAAACATTCCATGCACGTGCATTAATGGAAAAAACAAGTTCAACGCCAAATCAAATCTTGGAATTATTATAACAAAATTGACCTATTGAAAAAAGCATTTGCACTAGTAGAATACATAGTTGAAATTGTAAAGGCAAAAATTGATAAAAAATCATATAAAATTAGAAAATTAATATTTGTGACTGTGGACATAATGGTAAATGAGGAGAAGAAACCTGGGTAGGCATCAAAAGAGCAGACAAAAATTTGATGTAACGTTTGACTACCATAGACTAGCACTGACATCAAAGCCACTGCCAATTTTTCTTTGAGCTAAACAATGAGCACTTTAGGCAACTGTGTGTACTAAACCAAGATCTAAATTAGAGATTTTGTCATCTAACTAACTTCTGCATGAAAATGGAAGAATAACAACTCCAAGGTAATGAAGGAGTGATGCAACAACTGATTTGGTCATTGCTGCTGATGAGCCAAGTCTTGTTTTGCAACCTCAGGTTTGCATTCCTCTCTAGGAAATGTTCCATTAGAAGCCATCGGGTTAAATGTTATTGAAGAAAAAGGAGCAAGTGAAGCCAATGCATCTCGAGTCAAAGGTAAGCCATGCGCTTCAATCTGAAGATAATATTTACAGATAATTTATCCATATATAACTTTAACTATGTAAATTGACATTTATGATCAAAATATAATAGAAGATAAATCAAAGATGTGAATATAAATTGATTAATTAAAAAAAATAAATGCAAGTATGATAACATAAAAAATGTGAAAAAATTAAATTAAGCTATAAAAAACTGGATCCATTATGTGGCAAGGGTAAATAATCCAGGAAATTTTTTTTTTCCAAATCAGAAAGATGGGAGCCACCTTATTTCTATAAAAATAGAAATAATTGCTTCTTAAGATTGTAATATCAAGACCTGCATGGAGAAGTGTAAAAATTAGAGAAAAGAGCTAATAAAGTACAAATTATATCTCAAAAAATAAATTAAAAAACATACCTTGTAGAAGTAGTTTTTGTAATTTATCCTTTTCCTTTTCACATATTACCTTGGATGCAGCTATAGCATATTACATAGCTTGCTCTATAAAAGGGTTGACTGAGTACCTGAAATCATAAGTTGATAGAGAAATAAGCAATTTACCCTGTATTAGAATGCGTCATTTCTATATTGTTGGTTGCTACTCGGAATATAGTCCTAGTTCCCCTGTACAAAAATTTGTACAAGCATAGAACTATCATAGCTACCCATGTGTTATACTAAAGTTAAATTTGGATTGCAAATGATGCTTAACATTATTAATCCAAATTTCTATTTAGAAGTTAAACTTGGATTGAGAATGAAACTTAACATTCTTACTCCAAATTCAACCGATGTGATCTTCCTAAGTTAAATCATATTACAGAAGTTATCAAATATCTATTTCAAAGATCGGCTTCCAGGTTAAACATGACGAGACACTAGGCCTTCTTGAGTATGGGATCATCCACCACTTCCTAGACAAAGCCTCACAAAGAAATCGGATATTTAACTTCTTACAGTAAACTAGGTTTAACTATAGAGACCTCAATAGAAACACATTATCGAAACATGAAATCGAAAAATAAAATCGATAACAAAAATGATAACTTAAAACCGATAACCTCTTGTGTTTGGTTTTTCAAGATCTATACAAAAGATGAACTAGTTATGATGCGGAAACTAATAACTAGTTATACCTTTCGTAGCTTATAGACCTCTTGATCTTCTATTGTATTCCTCTCCTTCTCTTGGACGTCGTGTGGGCGACGATCTTCCAAGAGGAAATCCACCCAAGCTTCTTCCTTTGCTTCCAAGATCCGACCACCAACTAACCTCGAAGGGATGCTAGACAAGAGAGCTTCCTTCTCTTCTTCTTCTCCTTCATTCAATCGGCCACCAAGAGATCTCACCTTTTGATGTCGCCGACCTCCAAGAGAGAAAACAAAAGGAGAGAAGAGAAAGAATAGGGCCGGCCACCAAGGGATTGGAGAGAAGAATAGAAGATGTGTTGTGAGGTGAGGCACCCCCTCCTTCTCTTTTATAATCCTTGGTCTTGGCAAAAAAGGAAAGTTTTGTAACAAAAAATAAAACTTCCTTTTCTATCATGGTGTGGCCGGCCACAAGCTTATTCTCCAAGCAAGGAAAGATTTTAAATAAAATTAAAATCTCTCTTTTAAAATCCTTTTGTGGATTATTATAAAAGGAATGTTTTATAAATTAAAATCTCTCTTTTAAAATCCTTTTGTGGATTATTATAAAAGGAATGTTTTATAAATTAAAATCTCTCTTTTAAATCTTTTTATGGATATCTATAAAAGATAAGATTTAAAATAAAATATGGTTTCAAGAAAGGAAAGTTTTATCAAAAAAATTAAAATCTTTCTTTCACATTATAGATAACTACAAATAAAGAAATATTTCAAATATCTCTTTTATACCATTGTAGAAAGCTATAAAAGAAAATATTTTAAAATTTAAAACTCTCTTTCAAAACCAACATAAAAGGAAAGTTTTTAATAAAATAAAAACTCCCTTTTATTTTCTTTTATGACGGATCTAAAAAAGGAATGTTTTATATTAAAATCATCCTTTTAAATCCTTTAAATGGATCTCTATAAAAGGAAAGATTTTATTAAAAAAAATAAAAATTCCTTCTCTTCTTGTGTGTGGTCGGCCCCTTGCTTGGGCACCAAGCAAGGCTTGGTCGGCCCTAGCTTGGGCTCCAAGCTTAGCTTGGCTGACCCCTTTCTTGGTCTCCAAACATGGCTTGGCCGACCCTAGCTTGAGCCTTAAGAAGCTAGGCTTGGTGGATATAAGACTTTATATAAGAGGCTACAATAAGGACCTAGAGGAGGAATTGACTTTGGTCTCCCGATGAGCTTGAGCTTCCCGTATTCGCCCCAAACACCCAACTCAAGTTCATCAATAATAACTTATGCCACTAAAAAGTTATTATTGCACTACCGTACCAATCCCATATTACAATATGGGCTCCTTCTTATCATGAGTGTGTTAGTCTCCCTGTGTTTAAGATATTGAATGTCCACTAATTAAATGAGTTACTGACAACTCACTTAATTAATATCTAGCTCCAAGAGTAGTACAACTCAACCTTGTCATCATGTCGGACTAAGTCCACCTGCAAGGTTTACATGACAATCCTTATGAGCTCCTCAAGGGGACATCATCAACCTAGATTACTAGGATATAGTTTCATTCTATAACCAACAATACACCATATAAATAATATTATTTCCCAACTTATCGGGCCTATTGATTTAATGAGCTAAATCGCACCCTTTGATAAATTAAAGAAATAAATATTAAATATACGTGCTTGTTATTATATCATGATTAAGAGTACACACTTCCATAATAACAGAGGTTTTATTCTTTTATATAGTCAGTATAAAAAAAACTACCTCAAATGGTCCTGCTCAATACACTCATAGTGTACTAGTGTAATTTTATAGTCTAGATAAACTAATACCAAATTATACTAAAACCACTCCAATGGTTTGCCCATTCCATCTTGGTTGTGAGCTACTATTTATAATTTATAAGGATCTGATAACATAATCTTCTGTGTGTCTCCTCACACCATGTTATCTACAATATAAATTAAATGGACAACTACACTTAGCATAAATGTAGACATTTGACCAATGTAATTCTTATTTCTAAATAAATATTTATACAAAAAGCTAGGATTTCAGTATACATTCCAACATATACAACCTTTGTAATATTCATTGATCATTATCTTTAGAGGGCGAAAAAACAACCTTTATTGAGAATCAACTAAATCCATTCTTTTGTATAACTATAAACTGTTAGCAATTTCGAGCCGCAAAAACCGCTTTTTGCATTGCGAAAACCTCGAAGCTAGCCACGGATTCGTGCGAAGATAAATAAAAATTCTTATACATGTTTGTCTACACTAGATCTACATTGAAAAAGGTTTTACCCTTGTAGCGATGCCCTTCGCTTATCCCGCTCGTCCAAATGGTTGTCGGATCTCATAGAGTGTCAAGTGTACACTCCTCTACACGTATCCACACGGACAAAAGGTGGAGAGAACCACTTAGAGTGTGCTAGCACCCTTGAGAGAGCTCGGCAATGGAGGAGAAGGAGACCACAAGAAGAGAGGAGGAAGAAGAAGCCTTGAATGAGAATTCACTCAGCACACTAATGTGGCCAACCACTTAATGGAGGTCTTATACCTCCATGTAATACGAAGAGTCATGACTCTTGGTCTTCCTCATGAGATGACACATAATGATGTAGCCTTGATGATGTGGAACACCATCATTGGCCAGCCCATGCCAAGTCACAATGAAGTGACATTTGGTCAAGTCAAACTTAACCCTTCATCTTCCCTCTCAAGTCAAGTCAAACTTGACCTATTATCTCCCATGGTTAATCAAATCTAACCTTTGATTCAAATCAATTTAATTTAATGAATCTCTATTCATTAGTTTAAATTGACTCAATGAATCATAGTCTAAATTAGACTCATTCGACACATGAATCAAATTGAGTCTAACTCAATTAGTCTAATTTGGATTACTCTTAATCCAATTTGGTTCATCACATGAACCTAATCCTCTTGGTCCATCATATGAACCTAATCTCCATCTAACTGCCCTTTGTGTGTGACCCTATAGGTTCTTGTAACGTTGGCAATGCTCCTAAATTCATTTAGAAATATAAGTAATGAGCAGTATCTAGCAACACATCATTACTATCCAAGTTACAAGAATGTTGAGATCCAACATCACCTTTGTAACTACTAATTGTGACTTTCACAATATGTGACAATGTCCTTCTATCCATGACATCTAGATTGATCAATTGAGGCATAGACTATGTCATCCTCTGATCAATCTATATCTTGAACTCCAAGTAGACTCACTCAAATCAAATGAGCTCAATATCTCATATTGACTTATTTGGGCATGACCATGCACTTAGTGGTCTCACTCTATCAAGAATCATGATGTCACTCCCGTCATATAGGAGGGATAGATTTCATCTATATCACTCACATCCCTCCGCATAATTTGTTACATACCCAGTAGTTACCTTTATAGTCCACCCATTTACGGGTGGCGTTTGACGAAACCAAAGTATGCAACTCCTTATGTAGAGAACCATGGTGACTTCAGGTCCAAGGACTGATAGTCATACTAATAGTCACATGATACTTTCTCATGGCAGGTCATTCAGTATACATTCTCCAATGCATACTCATGTGGCAACTTGATATCTAATAACCATGACTTGTGAGATCAAGTCATCGAGTTGACCTACATGCTAGTCTCATCGCATTAACATTGTCCCTGAATGTTAATACTTGACTAGGAATGATTAAGAGTAGTGTTCTCTATATCATCTCACTATCAATTCAACCAATCGATTGATATAAATAAGAACCTTCTACTCATGGACGCTATTATACTCAGTTATTTGACACAAATACAAGTAAGTATAATAACCATAAAGAAATACCTTTATAAGTATATATAGGAATATGATACATCGAGTCCATATAACAATCATCACATGATCGGCTCTAGGGCTCTCACTAACAATCTCCCACTAGCACTAGTGTCAATCCGTGTAGGCTCTAACACCCAATGACCTAGTGTGACCATAATATTTTCTCTGTGCCAAAGCCTTGGTCAAGGGATCAGCGATGTTAGCCTCTGTGGGCACTCTGCAAATTTTCACATCTCCTCTATCGATGATCTCTCGAATGAGATGGAAGCGCCGTAATATGTGTTTGGTCCGCTGGTGTGAGCGAGGTTCCTTAGCCTGCGCAATTGCTCCATTGTTGTCACAATAGAGCTCTATAGGATCGGCTATGCTAGAAACCACCCCAAGCTCAATAATGAACTTACGGATCCAAACTGCCTCATTTGCTGCTTCTGATGCAGCAATATACTCGGCCTCTGTTGTAGAATCAGCAACTGTGTCCTGCTTCGAACTCTTCCAGCTCACAGCACCACCAATCAAGCAAAACATGAACCTAGACTGTGATCTATAATCATCCTGGTCAGTTTGGAAGCCGGCATCACTGTAACCCTTTACAGCTAGCTCGCCATCGCCTCCAAATATCAAGAAATATTCTTTAGTCCTTCTCAAGTACTTAAGAATATTCTTGTGTTAGAGTGTATACTGAAAGCCTAAGATTTTGTAAACATTTATTTTGAATAAAGAATCACATTTGGTCAAATTGTCTACATTTGTTTGTAGTTATTCAATTAATTTATATTGTAGATAACATAGTATGTGGTGTCACATACAGAAGATGATGTTATCAGTACCTTATAAATTATAAACAGTGGCTCACGACCAAAATGGAAAGGAACAAACCATTGGAAGGTCGTAGTGTAATTAGGAATTAGTTTATCTTAACTATATAATTACACTAGTACACTTAGAGTGTATTGAGTAGGACTATTAGAGGTCGTTTCTTTTATACTGACTTTATAAAGGAACAAAAATCTCAGTTATTATGGAAGTGTGTGCTCTTAATCCTAATATAATAATAAGCATATATATTTGATATTTATTTCTTTAATTTATCAATGGGTGAGATTTAGTTCGATAAATTAATAAGCCCGATAAGTTGGGAAATGATATCACTTATAGTGTGTGTTGTTGATTATAGAAGGAAACTGTGTCCTAGTAATCTAGGTTGATAATGTCCCCAAGATGAGCTCATAAGGATTGTCATGTTAAACCCTGCAGGTGGACTTAGTCCGACATGATCATAAGGTTGAGTGGTACTATTCTTGGACTAAGATATTAATTAAATGAGTTGTCAGTAACTCGCTTAATTAGTGGACATTCGACATCTTAAACACAGGGAGACTAACACACTCATAATAAGAAGGAGCCCAAAAATGTAATTTGGGATTGGTGCGGTAGTTCAATAATAGTTCTCTAGTGGAATGAATTATTATTGATAAAATTAAGTTGTGTGTTCGGGGCGAACACGGGATGCTTAATTTTATCGGGAGACCAAAACCAATTCCTCCTCTCGGTCCCTATCGTAGCCTCTTATTTATAGAGTACTATACCTACCTATACCCACCTTCATACCCATGATGTAGGGGCCGGCCAAGCTAGCTTGTGGATCAAGCTAGGGCCGGCCAAGCCTTGGTTCATGGGTGGCCGGCCCTAGCTTGAACCCAAGCTTAGGTGGCCGGCCCCAATTAAATTAAAAAGAATTTTAATTTTAAAATTTTCTTATGTGAAAGATATAATTGGAGAGATTAAAAATTAAAATATCTCTTAAAATGATCTACAAAAGATTAAAGAAAGAGATTAGATCTCTTTCCTTATTTGTAGATTGGAAAGATATTTTATTTTTCTTCTTTGTAAATTATTCACATGTTTAAACTTAAAAAATTAATTTCAAAATTTTAATTTTAAACTTAAAAAAAATTAATTTAAAGATTTTAATTTTAAACTTAAAAAATTAATTTCAAATTTTTAATTTTAAACTTAAAAATTAATTTCAAAATTTTAATTTTAAACTTAAAAATTAATTTAAAAATTTTATTTTTAAACTTAAAAAATTAACTTCAAAATTTTAATTTTAAACTTAAAAATTAATTTCAAAATTTTAATTTTAAACTTAAAAAAAATTAATTTCAAAATTTTAATTTTAAACTTAAAAAAAATTAATTTCAAAATTTTAATTTTAAACTTAAAAAATTAATTTCAAAATTTTAATTTTAAATTTAAAAAATTAATTTAAAATTTTTAATTTTAAACTTAAAAATTAATTTCTAAATTTTAATTTTAAAACTAAAAAAATTAATTTCAAAATTTTAATTTTAAACTTAAAAATTAATTTCAAAATTTTAATTTTAAACTTAAAAAATTAATTTCAAAATTTTAATTTTAAACTTAAAAATTAATTTCAAAATTTTAATTTTAAATTTAAAAAATTAATTTCAAAAATTTTAATTTTAAACAAAATAATTAATTTCAAAATTTTAATTTTAAACCTAAAAATTAATTTCAAAATTTTAATTTTAAACTTAAAAATTAATTTCAAAATTTTAATTTTAAACTTAAAAAAATTAATTTCAAAATTTTAATTTTAAACTTAAAAAAAATTAATTTCAAAATTTTAATTTTAAACTTAAAAATTAATTTCAAAATTTTAATTTTGAACTTAAAAATTAATTTCAAAATTTTAATTTTAAACTTAAAAAAAATAATTTCAAAATTTTAATTTTACACTTAAAAATTAATTTCAAAATTTTAATTTTAAACTTAAAAATTAATTTCAAAATTTTACTTTTAAACTTAAAAATTAATTTCAAAATTTTAATTTTAAACTTAAAAAATTAATTTCAAAATTTTAATTTTAAACTTAAAAATTAATTTTAAAATTTTAATTTTAAACTTAAAAAAAATTAATTTCAAAATTTTAATTTTAAACTTAAAAATTAATTTAAAATTTTTAATTTTAATTTTAAACTTAAAAAAATTAATTTCAAAATTTTAATTTTAAACTTTAAATTAATTTCAAAATTTTAATTTTAAAATTAAAAGTTAATTTCAAAATTTTAATTTTAAACTTACAAATTAATTTCAAAATTTTAATTTTAAACTTAAAAAATTAATTTCAAAATTTTAATTTTAAACTTATAAAAAATTAATTTCAAATTTTTAATTTTAAACTTAAAAAATTAATTTCAAAATTTTAATTTTAAACTTAAAAAAAAATTAATTTAAAAATTTTAATTTTAAACTTAAAAAATTAATATCAAAATTTTAATTTTAAACTTAAAAAAAAATTAATTTCAAAATTTTAATTTTAAACATAAAAATTAATTTCAAAATTTTAATTTTAAACTTAAAAAATTAATTTCAAAATTTTAATTTTAAAAAATTAATTTCAAAATTTTAATTTTAAACTTAAAAAAAATTAATTTCAAAATTTTAATTTTAAACTTAAAAAATTAATTTCAAAATTTTAATTTTATACTTAAAAAAAATTAATTTAAAGATTTTAATTTTAAACTTAAAAAATTAATTTCAAATTTTTAATTTTAAACTTAAAAATTAATTTCAAAATTTTAATTTTAAACTTAAAAATTAATTTAAAAATTTTATTTTTAAACTTAAAAAATTAACTTCAAAATTTTAATTTTAAACTTAAAAATTAATTTCAAAATTTTAATTTTAAACTTAAAAAAAATTAATTTCAAAATTTTAATTTTAAACTTAAAAAATTAATTTCAAAATTTTAATTTTAAACTTAAAAATTAATTTCAAAATTTTAATTTTAAATTTAAAAAATAATTTGAAAATTTAAATTTTCAACTTAAAAATTAATTTCAAAATTTTAATTTTAAACTTAAAAATTAATTTCAAAATTTTAATTTTAAACTTAAAAATTAACTTCTTAAAAAATTAATTTCAAAATTTTAATTTTAAACTTAAAAATTAATTTCAAAATTTTAATTTTAAACTTAAAAATTAATTTCAAAATTTTAATTTTAAACTTAAAAATTAATTTCAAAATTTTAATTTTAAAGTTAAAAAATTAATTTCAAAATTTTAATTTTAAACTTAAAAATTAATTTCAAAATTTTAAACTTAAAAAAAATTAATTTCAAAATTTTAATTTTAAACTTAAAAATTAATTTCAAAATTTTAATTTTAAACTTAAAAATTAATTTCAAAATTTTAATTTTAACTTAAAAAATTAATTTCAAAAATTTTAATTTTAAACCAAAAAATTAAATTTTAAAATTTTAATTTTAAACTTAAAAATTAATTTCAAAATTTTAATTTTAAACTTAGAAATTAATTTCAAAATTTTAATTTTAAACTTGAAAATTAATTTCAAAATTTTAATTTTAAACTTAAAAAAATTAATTTCAAAATTTTAATTTTAAACTTAAAAAAAATTAATTTCAAAATTTTAATTTTAAATTTAAAAATTAATTTCAAAATTTTAATTTTAAACTTAAAAAATTAATTTCAAAATTTTAATTTTAAACTTAAAAATTAATTTTAAAATTTTAATTTTAAACTTAAAAATTAATTTCAAATCTTTAAAACTTAATTTAAATAATGTCTGCTCAAAAAGACTAACTTTAAATCCTACTTACTGTAGGAAACCAAGTGGATTTTGGACAGTGGTTCCTCCAAACATATGATTGGAGATCACACCAAGTTCACTCAACTCACTTACAGAAGCTTAGGAACAGTTGCCTTTGGAAATAACGGCAAACTAAAGGTAATTGATATAGGTAATATTGAATTAAAATTAGACTTTATAATTACAAATGTTTTGCTTGTTGAAAATTTAAATATAATCTTCTGAGTATAAGTCAATTGTGTGATACTAGGTATAAGGTTAAATTTCTATCCACAGAGTGTTTAATCAAACATCTAGATAATCCTACAATAAGCCTAAAAGGTTTTAGAAAAGACAACATCTATGCCATCAACTTAACCATTTCTTCCATTAAATGTTATTTAACACAAAAAGAAGAAACTTGGTTATGGCATAGGCGGATGTCTCACACCAACTTCAGAAATATAAGTAAACTAAATGGACTTGTGAGAGGCTTACCAAAATTACCTAACTTAGACTCAACCATATGTAATGATTGTCAACAAGGCAAATAAACTAAATCCACTCACAAACAAACAAATCAGCCACAAACTAACTCAATATTAGAACTTCTACATTTAGACCTTTTTGACTCCCATGGAGTCAAATCTATAAATGGAAACTTATATTGTTTAGTAATTATAGATGATTATTCTAGGTTTACTTGGGTAAAATTCTTAAAACATAAAGATGAAACTTTTGAAATTTTTACAAATTTTTGCAAACAAATTGAAAACGAAAAAGATATTAAAATTAAAAGAATTAGGAGTGACAACGGGGGAGAATTTAAAAATCATAACTTTAACAGTTTTTGTCTTGAAAACGGTTACCATCATGAGTTCTCATGCCCTAAAACCCCCCAACAAAATGGGATTGTAGAAAGAAAAAATAGAACCTTACTTGAAGCTTCTAGAACAATGTTAAATGAGTATAACCTCCCTAAATACTTTTGGGCAGAAGCCGTTAGTACAGCCTGCTATGTACAGAACAGAACAACAATAAATAAAACCCATAACAAAACATTCTTCGAAATGTTTTATAATAAACAACCAAATATAAAATATTTTAAAGTATTTGGGTGCCCAGTGTTTATCTTAAATACAAGAGAATACTTAGGAAAATTCTCCTCTAAAATTGAAAATGGAATTTTTGTAGGATATTCCCTAAATAGTAGAGGCTATAGAATTTACAATAAGGTTACCTTAAAAATTGAAGAAACAACTAATGTAAAATTTGAAGAAACTAAACAAGACTTAGAACTTACACAACCACCTGAATTTGTTCCAGAAACCAACCAGACTCTAAGTCATGAAGAAGAGGAACAACATCAAGAAAATGAACCCCCTAGAACTATAAGAGTGAATCCCAACCATCCAACTGATCAAATAATTGGTGACCCAGACCTAAGGGTTCAAACCAGATCATCTTTTAGGAACTTGAGTCAAATCTCCCTGATTTCAAAAATAGAACCCAAAACTGTGGATGAATCCCTACTAGACCCAGACTGGATTATAGTCATGCAAGAAGAACTAGCCCAATTTGAGCATAATGAAGTTTGGGACCTAGTACCACCACCTAAGAATAAGAAAATAATAGAAACAAAATGGGTATTTAGAAACAAATTAAGTGAAACTGGGGAAATTACTAGAAATAAAGCTAGACTAGTTGCCAAAGGATTTAGTCAGGTTTAAGGACTTGACTATGATGAGACCTATGCCCCAATAGCCAGATTAGAATCCATTAGAATGTTACTAAGTTATGCAGCCCATAAGGGATTCAAACTATACCAAATGGATGTTAAGTCTGCCTTTCTTAATGGACTAATTAAAGAAGAAGTTTATGTAGGTCAACATCCTGGGTTTGAAAGTCTAGAACACCCTGATTATGTATTTAAGTTAAAGAAAGCATTATATGGACTTAAACAAGCACCCAGGGCATGGTATGAAAGGCTAATATCCTACTTAACATCTAAAGGATTCAACTAAGGTCAAATTGACCCAACCTTGTTTGTTAAATCATTAAATACAGACATATTTATTGCACAAATATATGTAGATGATATAATATTTGGTTCAACAAATTCAGATTTTTTAGAGGAATTTATTAATCTAATGAAAAAAGAATTTGAAATGAGCCTAGTAGGAAAATTAACTTATTTCTTAGGATTACAAATCAAACAAACAAATGAAGGAAATTATATTTATCAACACAAATACACTAAAGAATTACTTAAAAAATTCGGAATGAAAAATACAAAAGAAATAAAAACACCTATGGCAGTAAACACAATCTTAGATAATGACCCAAATGGAAAATCAGTTGACTTAAAATATTATAGGAGTGCAATAAGTAGCCTACTGTACTTAACTGCATTTTATTTGCAGTTAGTATGTGTGCTAGATACCAAACTTGTGCTAAGGAATCCCATTTGACACAAGTTAAAAGAATTTTTAGATATCTTAAAGGAACAACAAATGTAGGAATTTGGTATCCTAGGACTAATAATTTTGAACTTGTAGGGTATTCTGACTCAGATTATGCTGGATGTAAATTAGACCGCAAAAGCACAAGTGGTGGATGCCAATTATTAGGTTCATCACTTGTTAGCTGGTTTAGTAGAAAGCAACATTGTGTTGCTCTATCTACAACTGAGTCAGAATACATAGCCATAGGTGAATGTGTTGCACAATTATTATGGATGATGCATACTCTAAAAAATTTCAACTTAAACATCACAAATGTAAAAGTATTAATTGACAATATAAGTTCAATTAACTTAACCAAGAACCCTGTGCATCATTCAAGAACCAAACATATTGAAATTAGGCACCACTTTATCAGGGATCATGTTACTAAAGGTGATATTAAACTCAAATACATTGAGTCCAAATCAAATTTAGCTGACATTTTCACAAAACCACTCCCTGAAAGTGAGTTTAGCAACTTACGTCAAAAATTAGGGATGTGCTCAATAGACTAGGAATTTTAAATTTCAAAATTATTTTCAAAAATAATTCTTTCAAATTATAAGTTAAACTTGTTTGTTTTCAAAACTTTCCATTTTTAGATTTTCAAAAATA
This sequence comes from Zingiber officinale, assembly GCF_018446385.1. Taxonomy (NCBI): domain Eukaryota; kingdom Viridiplantae; phylum Streptophyta; class Magnoliopsida; order Zingiberales; family Zingiberaceae; genus Zingiber; species Zingiber officinale. Next base: position 57,337,624 of record NC_055986.1, read on the forward strand.
GTTTTGGCCTCAGACTAGTTTTGAATCCTTAGAAAGCATGTACTCATAGGACTAGTTTTTGAGCATCTCACCAACACCTTAGGTTTACCTTGCTTGTGTTTGACAAACATAGAAAGGGGTGAGATGCATAGGCCAACTGTCTGGACTTAAGATGCTTATTTCAGTGCATCAGCATAAGTCTGGACGTTAAATACAAATCAGACAGTAATCAGATTAAGATCATCAGTCAAGTCAAACACTGACTGTTTATAATCACCTTAATCTGACTAACCAAGTGAAAGCTACTATCTTCTGATAGTTAGTTAGTACCTAATTGGTTAGACAGTTGTTTAAATTTAAGTATCAAGTTCAGGGGGAGAAATTTATTGTTGGTGCGGGTAGCACTAACGGTGTAAAATACTGAAAATAGGCGAATATTAATAAGGGAATTTTTCAGAATTTTTGGATATTTTTCGGGAATTTTTCGGAGCTCGTACGGACGATTTAACGGGGTTAAAAATGGGGGCCGGAAAAGCCTGTTTAGGCTACCCCGTTTTAAAGAGGAAATGTTTATTTATTTTATGTTTTCTTTTCTTTTTTCTTTATTTTTCCTTTTCCCTCACCTGTTGCCGATTCCCCTTGACCCGCGGCGCCATTTCTTCCTCCCCGATCACCCGACGCCACTCCTCTTGCGCCGAACCCATGCCCTAACTGCTCCACGGTTCTTCTCCTCTTCTTCCCTCTCCTCCGCCCAAACCAGGCCGCCGGCGACGAGAGCCACCCTTTCTTCTTCCTTCCCGAGCGCGCACGCCCTTCTCTTCACCGCTGCCGGCCACCGATCCGAGCCCTAGCACCAAGGCTTCTCGTCGGCACAAATCTCACTAATCAAACCACCTGTTCCATCCCCGACGCTTCTGCCCTAGCATCTCGAGTGCCCTAGCCGGCTCCGACGCCACTGCCGACCACCGCCTTGTTTCCTTGCTTGAGCAGCCGGCGATCGCAGAGATCTTCCTCACCAGTTCGTGCCCTAGTTGGGTGTACTGCCGCCGCTGCTCCTCTGCACAGTACCGTAGTCGTTCGCTCTATTGCCGGCCAGCCGAACCCTAGATCGTTGCTTTCTCACCTGGGCCCTAGTTCCCTACTGCTGAAGCTTCTAACCCGTGCCCTAGCAGTGAAGTCACTTGTTCTAATTCCAGTAGCAACCATCTCTTGTAGTTGGATCATGTGCTAATTGTTTTTGGTTTCCGGCAGCAAGGTTTTCAGCTATGTCAATTTGGAAATTCTTCGACCTTGGATTTAAAAGTGATACATCCAGATTTAGGTGAGTTTAGAGGTGATTCCATTCTACATTGAATTTCATTAATAGTAATGGATAGTACCAGTTGATTAATTGATATTAGATTGATAAATGTATTTGTTGTATTCCATTTGGATAAGTTAATTGATGATCCAATTGAGGTTTATAAATTGGGTTTGTATTTAAGTTAGATTTCAGGGATTCGATTTAGCTAATTAATTTGTATATAATTAGCTAAACCTGTATGTCGTATTGATACAGGACTTTGACGCGAGACGAGTATCTCGGAGTCGGAAATTGGACCTTTCTTTTGTCGGAGGCAGGTACTTTTGACTTATTGTCTTTGATATGCTTAGTAATTAAATTAACAAGATGCATTAATTGTGTTTCTTACTTGTTTCGGTTAATCACTGCCCAATACATGCTACCTGTTGATTGATTGTTTGTTTACATCTTATATGGATATGTACCTGATTCCACATGCTCATGGGTAGTGATATAACCATATTTTACCATGTCAGGACCTAGGTTTGATACCTTATATGATCAGATACCTTGATATGATTCATTCGCTTTGGTGCACATTATGATATGTCCAGAGGTTGGTTTAGTATATTACCATGTTTAGTGACATGTACCATTCGCATGATTGCATGCTGAGTGATTGATTGCTCCTTTATTGACGAGCACTTTGCCAGTTTCATCACTGTTCGGTGCTCCGTTGTGACGCTCATGGGTAGCGGGACACAGCGTGGTAGCACGTCAGTTTGGCTCTTCCGGTGCTCCGTTGGTCCGCTCATGGGTAGTGTGATGCAGCGTGTAGCACGTTAGAGATCCCTCCCTGTCACAGTGTACCGGGAGATGAGAGCATGGCGCTCCCCCATTTATGATTTGGGGTAGGAGTATGTGTGTACTCCGACAGCATCCCGTCCACTTCGGTCACTCATCAGGAGTAGTGATACAGAGTGCACGGTTGTCACAGCCCTACCCACTCGGTCCCACTGTTGTTGTGAGTCGGCTGACTGGCGTCAGGGGTGACCATGACATTGGCATCATATGCATGATGCATTTATTGTTTGTGTTTGTGTTTGTTGCACTTATATGCTGCACATTGCTTGGATACCTTGATTGATATGCATACAGGTCTTCTATACCTTTCGGACTGTTTGTCCTTTTACTAGGTCGTGGTTAGTGCAGATTCTCTCCTATTTTCTTCGATTTGCATCTATCTTTATTATTGTCAGGAGACTGTACGCATGAGTAGTGCTAAGTGTTATTTTCTTTACTTTGCATATCAACTGTACCTGCTGAGTGTTGGACTCACCCCGCCTCCATTGTTGTTATTTTCAGGTTGATGCTGTCAGGAGGGAGTTCCAGTTGCTAGTCCCCTGCAGACCTCCAGCTATTTGCTATCGTTTGTATTGTTTTTGATTCTCACTTGACTATATTTGGGTTTGGATGTTGAATACTTAGATATTATATAATTTGTCTCGTTGATGGATTTGTTTTCGATTTTATACTACTACATGCCTGCTTGGACGGCAGAAGAGGTAAGAAAAATCGGATTTGGGCTTTACGAGTGTAGTTGAGTAGGGTTGATTTCGAGTCAGAGTATTACTATGTTGTTTATTTTATTAACTGCGTGGTTGTGACAGCCAGAGGCTGAATACATATATAAACTGCGTGGTGATTGATTTTATTTACTGTTATTATTCCAACCGCCTGTGGCTGAGGTATATGGGTTATGTAGAAGTTTTAGATTGTCCGCCGTACAGGGGAGGTGCTGCCGAAATTTCTTCGGACAGGGACTCCTCTGGGGCGTGACAAACGGTCTAACCTAGGTTTTGATGAATGAAAAATAGGTTAAGTTAGTTTTTTTGTTATCTGACACTTTGATCGAGTGTGCAGGAGAAGTCTAGACAGGTCGACGGGCTAATCGGATGTCTGGCACGAAGTCCAGCTAGGTCGACGGGCTGACCGGATAGCTGGCGAGAAGTCCAAGCGGGTCGACGGGCTGACCGGACGCTTGGCGAGAAGTCCAGACGGGTCGACGGGCTGACCGGACGTCTGGCAGGTAAGTGATAAGTCACTGGAGGGGAGTGACTGCGAGGACGCGTTCCCGGGAAGGGAACATTAGGCGTCGATCCGGCTTAGATCCATTTCGGATATCTAAGTCAAGATCGTGACTAGATTCCGGTCTCGGAAAGACGGAATCTAAGTCATACTAACTTGTGCTAATTCATACTATTATAAAATGTGCTAACAATCTATGTTGCAGGTTATATATTGCCCCGGACCTCCGGGCTAACCTAGGTTTTGATGAATGATAAATAGGTTAAGTTAGTTTTATTGTTATATGACACTTTGATCGAGTGTGCAGGAGAAGTCCAGACAGGTCGACGGGCTGACCGGATGTCTGGCACGAAGTCCAGCTAGGTCGACGGGCTGACCGGATAGCTGGCGAGAAGTCCAAGCGGGTCGACGGGCTGACCGGACGCTTAGCAAGAAGTCCAGCTAGGTCGACGGGCTGACCGGATAGCTGGCAAGAAGTCCAGACGGGTCGAAGGGCTGACTGGACATCTAGCAGGTAAGTGAGGTAAGTCACTGGAGGGGAGTGACTGCGAGGACGCGTTCCCGGGAAGGGAACATTAGGTGTCGATCCGGCTTAGATCCATTTCGGATGTCTAAGTCGAGATCGTGACTAGATTCCGGTCTCGGAAAGACGGAATCTAAGTCATACTATTTGTGCTAATTCATACTATTATAAAATGTGCTAACAATCTATGTTGCAGGATATATATTGCCTCGGACTAACTTTGTTTTGCAGGAAAAGGGAGCGTTCTGGAACAAGGTGGTCCGGGTGCCCGGAGGGGATCCGGGCGCCCGGAAGGCAAATTATATCTAGCCAAGTCGTCGCCACGTGACGCATCTCGGTTTGAGAAGCTACGTCACATTCCAGGCGCCCGGAAGGAATCCAAGCGCCCGGAGCAACATATAAAAGAAGCCCCAGGCAGGAGCTTCAGAATCATCAATCTGAGAACTCTTCTACTACTGGTCCTGCTGCTCTGCTACGACGCCAACAAAGCTCCGACAAAGTGCTCCTTCGGTTTTTAGTTAATTTCCTTGTCGGTATTACTTTGTTTCATTAGCTTTTCCTGTATTCATCTTGTAATTATATTCGAATTGCTAGTGATTGCCCAACGAAAGTGGTCAAGGACCACGGGCCTTCGAGTAGGAGTCGTCACAGGCTCCGAACGAAGTAAAAACAACTGTGTTCATTTACTTTTCCGCTGCGTATTTTTACTCAACTTTTCGAATCGATATTCACCCCCCCCCCCTCTATCGAAACTAACGGTCCTACACTAAGGAATATAAAAGAGTGGGTTGGGGTGCCTTCATGACATACAACTTTATTATTCTTCTCCCTCTTTTCTTCCTTGGTGTGGCCGGCCCCTTCAAGATCTCTCTTCTCCTTGTTGTGGCCGAATCTCTTCTTCCTCTTGGAGATCAAGTGGTGGCCGGTTTTCTAGCTTGGAGAAGAAGGAGAGAAAGCTTTTATCCCTTGGAGCATTGGTGGTGGTTTCTCTTCTTCATTGGAGGTGCACTTGGTTTGGCCGAATCTTGGAAGGAGGAGAAGAAGGTGCTTTGGTGGTTTCTCATCTCGGAAGATCGTTGCCCACACAACGTCCGAGGTTAGAAGAGGAATACGGTAGAAGACCTAGAGGTTTTTCCTTGCAAAAGAAAAGGTATACTAGTATTTTATTTCCGCATCATACTAGTTTCATCTTCATGTAAAAAAATACCAAATACAAGAGGCATGCGATTCTAGTATTTCGAATTTATTTTCGATGTTGTGTTCTTTGTTTTTCTTTTCCTTGTGATTTGATTGTTCTTTTTGGTTGACCTAAAGTTATTTAAGGAAATTAAATATTAGCTTTCCTTAAAAGGCTTTGCCTAGGCGGTGGTGGTTGTTCCCATATCCAAGAAGGTCATGTGCCTCGCCATGCAGTCCTGGAAGCCAATTCTGAAAATTAATATTTAATGAAATTAATAACCTAGGTGATTTGGATCGAACGTGTTAAGTTCCGTAGGAGATCCAAGTCTAAACCTAAAAGAACAAGTAAATTAAATTTTGGATCAAACGTGTTAAGTTCCGCAGGCGATCCAAATTTAATTTAAAAGAACACATGGTAGCTAGGAAAGGTTCAGACCTTTTGTACAAAAATTTTTGTATAGTGGAACCATTGGGTTTTCCGAGTAGCAACCAACAATTGGTATCAGAGCTAGGGTTTTGCATCTGTGTATTTGGTATTTGTTTAATTATGCACATGTCATACATAATTTAGGCAGGTTAATAGTAGGATGTGCTAACTTTGTGGATGCAGGATCCAACTATTATGGCTTATAGTTTTTTATGTGTGTGATTGGACCCTTGGACATGTCAAGGACATTTATGTGTGTGCATGATTGTATTATAAAATACAGCAGGAGCTGTATTTAGTTTTATTAAGATTTTATTTTTGATCTAGTTACATGTACATTCCTTTTATGGAATATAGGATCGATAGATGTAAATTTTTATTTTATGTTCGATCTAATTCACATGTACATTCCTTCGAGGAATATAGGATAGAAAAATGTAAAATTCTATTTATGTCGCGGATCGAATCTTGCAAGGCGTGGAACTTTTTGAGGACCAGAGATGCAGTGGAACAAGGAGCAAGATGGATGCGACATCTAGACCCGGTGGCGGTGGCCAAAGATGGCAGCAGCTAGGGTTGGCGACACACGGAGGACAGCAATAGATACAAGTCATAATAGTTGAAAATTAGTTTTTCTATTTATTTCTTTTTATGCTGTGACTGTGTGTGCTTGTTAGTATGCATGTTAAGTAGGCTAGCATAGTCAAAATTCCTCAATTTTAAATAACTAAGTGGAAGAGGGATTTTAAATAAATTCCACGGTCTCCATTACTGGGTTGTAAGTGATGCAAACAAGCTTGCACGTTGGCTCTGAGTGCCTTCCTCCATATCGGATGAGCTTGTTTGCGGATCACTAGAACAAACTTCCATTTTGGATGACTATAGGAAGTTAATTAAGAGCGTGTGATCTTCCCCATCGGAAGGGGCACAATCTTATTAATGGACTTAGTGTCAAGTAATGGTGTACACTTAGACACGTCTAATAGTATTCTCCCCATCGGAGTCACTGCTATTATTCGTGTGACCAAAGAATATCAACTATTAATTTTATTTGTCAAAAAGTTAGGTTGAGAAGATAATAAAATTAATGGGTTTAACCCTCCTTTTACAAATGTTGAATTTGTATACGTCCACACTATCGTGGCATACAAAATTCACGGTGTTTTAAGGTGTTGGTTAATTTAAAATAGTATTGTTTGAGAAATCAATATTATTCTAAATTTAGAGTTCTGACAAAAAATTATTTGTGATTCTTAGGATGACTTTCAACCCACTGGCCATCATACTAAAAGAAAATAGACTTACTGGTCCTAACTACATAGATGGGAAAAGGAACCTGGACATTGTTCTTACTGCTGAAAGCTATAAGTTTGTACTGACTGAGCCTTGCCCTGATACACCCACTGGGGAATCTACCCAAGAGGAGATTGAATATCATAGGAAATGGGTAAAAGCAGATGAGATGGCGCGGTGTTACATTTTGGCTTCAATGTCAAATGTATTGCAACATCAGCATCAAGATTTACCAACAGCTTATGATATAATCTCAAGGAACTCTTTGGTCATCAGGATCGGGCTTCTAAGCAAGAAGCCATGAGAAAGATAATGACAGCCACCATGCAAGAGGGTACTCCTGTGAGGGATCATATCCTAAAGATGATGACTTATCTGAACGAAATACAGATCCTTGGAGGAGAAATTGATGGGGAAACCCAGATCGATATGATCCTCCAAACACTACCTAGAAGTTTTGAGCAATTCCGCCTGAATTACAATATGAAAAAAAGGGTATATTCATTGGCGAAACTACTGACAGAACTTCAAGCAGCAGAAGGTTTGTTTCGTCACAATTCTCATATTCACTATGCTGAAAATGGTTCTACTTCTAAACCGAAAGGAAAGAAGAAGAAGAAACAAGTTGGTCCAGCAAAGAAAGTGAATAAATCTCAGAGTACAGGACCTAAAGCTGGAATGAAGAAGCCGAAGGGCAAGTGCTTCATCTGCAAGCAGTCAGGGCATTGGAAGGCGGACTGTCCTCGTAGGAATCAAAACAACAAAGGTATATCTCATGCTCTAGTTGTTGAAACATGTTTAGCGGTGTTATCTACCAGCACCTGGTGTGTAGATACGGGAGCCACTGATCATATCTGCAATTCCTTGCAGGGTTTTCAGGAAACCCAACGACTATCTGAAGGAGAGATTACCGTCTACATGGGCAATGCTACTAAGGTGGCGGCTGTTGCAGTGGGAGACGTCTACTTATCTTTTAATAGAAATAGAATTTTGGTTTTAAGAAATTGTCTTTATGTACCCAATTTTAGAAAGAATTTAATTTCAGTTTCTAAACTGTTTTTAGATGGATATTCAGTTTCCTTTAGTAATGATGTAGTTATTAATAGAAATAAAGTGATTATCTGTTCTGGTGCATTAGTTGACAATTTGCATACTTTAAATCTAATTTCTCCCACAAAGCATAATATGAAAATTAATAACACATCTTCTAACTCAAATAAGAGAAAAGAACCTTCGGAAATGAACCAAGCATATCTTTGGCATCTAAGGATTGGTCATATTAACTTAAGTAGGATTCAGAGGTTTATAGCCGATGGACTCTTGGGTTCATTAGAGTTGGAAAATTTTCCAACTTGTGAATCTTGCTTAGAAGGTAAAATGACCAAGAGGCCTTTCAAGGCCAAGGGGTATAGAGCCAAAGAAGTGTTAGAATTGGTTCATTCTGATTTGTGTGGTCCTATGTCTGTCCAGGCAAGAGGTGGTTTTGAATATTTTGTCTCTTTCATAGATGATTATTCAAGATACGGATACATTTACCTAATGCACCGCAAGTCCGAGTGCTTTGATAAGTTCAAAGAATACAAGGCTGATGTGGAGAAACGACTAGGTAAAAGTATCAAGACACTACGGTCTGATCGTGGTGGCGAATACCTCTTAGGAGAGTTTAGGAATTACTTATCAGAGGCCGGGATTCAATCCCAACTGTCCGCACCTGGTACACCCCAACAGAATGGTGTGGCAGAACGAAGGAATAGGACTCTTATGGAGATGGTTAGATCGATGATGAGTTATTCAGAATTACCAAATTCGTTTTGGGGATACGCTCTGGAAACAGCAGTGTACATTCTGAACTTAGTACCTTTTAAATCAGTTTCTTCTACTCCCACAGAATTATGGATTTGGATTTGGGGTAGTCCAGCACATGTGCTGAAACCAGATGCTGATAAGTTAGAATCTCGTACAGAAGTTCATGTGTTTGTGGGGTATCCCAGAGGAATGAAAGGTGGTTTATTTTATAGTCCTAAAGACCAAAAGGTCATTGTTAGCACCAATGCTCAGTTTTTAGAAGAAGACTATATAATGGATCACAAGCCCAGTAGCAAAGTTGTTTTAGAAGAACTTAGGGAGGACACATCTACCTTAGTACCAACAGTACAAGATGAAGTACCACAAGAGACTGCAACACGTGTCACACATGATACACAACCACAGACAGTGCCTCGTCGTAGTGGGAGGGTTGTAAGGCAGCCTGCTAGATTCATGTTTTTGGGAGAGTCTTCGGACTTGATCCCGGGTAAACATGAACCTGATCCCCGAACATATGACGAAGCACTCTAAGATATAGATGCAGCATCTTGGCAAAAGGCAATGAATTCTGAAATAGAGTCTATGTACTCTAATAAAGTCTGGGAGCTTGTAGAACCACCCGATGGTGTAAAAGCCGTTAGATGCAAGTCGATCTACAAAAGGAAAAGAGGGACAGACGGGAAGGTAGAAACCTTCAAAGCTAGGCTTGTTGCGAAAGGGTACACTCAGAAAGAGGGAATCGATTATGAGGAAACTTTTTCATCGGTAGCCATGCTTAAGTCTATCCGGATACTCTTATCCATTGCTGCTCATATGGATTATGAGATTTGGCAAATGGACGTCAAGACAGTTTTCCTTAATGGAAGTCTTGAAGAGAACATCCATATGAAGCAACCAGAAGGGTTCATTGAAAAAGGCAAAGAGTATCTAGTGTGCAAGCTCAATCGGTCCATTTATGGACTGAAGCAAGCTTCAAGGTCTTGGAACATCCGGTTTAATGAAGTGATCCAGTCATATGGATTTATTCAGTGTCCGGATGAGTCTTGTGTATACAAGAAGTGTAACAGAAACGTGGTGGTATTTCTTGTACTATACGTAGATGATATTTTGTTAATTGGCAACAATGTCAAGGTATTATCGGACGTAAGGGTATGGTTGTCCAAACAATTTGATATGAAGGACTTAGGAGATTGTGCACACATTCTTGGGATCAAAGTTATAAGGGATCGCAAGAAAAGAATGTTGTGTCTGTCCCAAGCTTTATATATAGATACAATCCTTGCTCGTTTTAGCATGCAGGATTCCAAGAAAGGTTTCTTACCTTTTAGGCATGGAGTAGCTCTATCTAAAGAGATGTCTCCGAAGACATCAAAGGAGATAGAGGACATGAAAGCAGTTCCTTATGCTTCGGCTGTAGGAAGCCTAATGTATGCAATGCTATATACGAGACCTGATATCTGTTTTACCATGGGCATGGTTAGCAGATATCAGAGTAACCCTGGACAAGGACATTGGACTGCGGTAAAATATATATTAAAGTACCTGAGAAGGACTAGAGATTATATGCTTGTTTACCAAGCAGACGATTTGTTCCCTGTGGGTTACACGGATTCATATTTCCAATCAGATAGGGACAACAGTAAGTCTACATCAGGCTATGTGTTTACTTTAGGAGGTGGAGCCATTACATGGAGGAGTGTTAAGCAGAAATGCGTTTCGGACTCAACCATGGAAGCCGAGTATGTAGCAGCCTCTGAGGCGGCTAAAGAAGCAGTATGGCTCAGGAACTTTCTAATGGGCTTAGATGTGATTCCTGGTTTGCCCAAAATCATCACAATTTATTGTGATAATAGCGGTGCAGTTACAAACTCGAAGGAACCACGAGCTCATAAGGCAAGTAAACATATAGAGCACAAGTACCACCTGATACGAGATATCATGAAGCGAGGAGAAGTTGTCATCGCCAAGATTGCATCAGCAGATAACCTGGCAGATCCTTTCACTAAGGCCCTTCCGGCAAAAGCTTTCGATCGACATGTGGAGGGAATGAGAATCAGATGTATGACAGAAGATATGGCAGCTTAGTCATTAGTATAAGTGGGAGATTGTTAGAGTGTATACTGAAAGCCTAAGCTTTTGTAAACATTTATTTTGAATAAAGAATCACATTTGGTCAAATTGTCTACATTTGTTTGTAGTTGTTCAATTAATTTATATTGTAGATAACATAGTATGTGGTGTCACATACAGAAGATGATGTTATCAGTACCTTATAAATTATAAATAGTGGCTCACGACTAAAATGGAAAGGAACAAACCATTGGAAGGTCGTAGTGTAATTAGGAATTAGTTTATCTTAACTATATAATTATACTAGTACACTTAGAGTGTATTGAGTAGGACCATTAGAGGTCATTTCTTTTATATTGACTTTATAAAGGAACAAAGACCTCAATTATTATGGAAGTGTGTGCTCTTAATCCTAATATAATAACAAGCACATATATTTGATATTTATTTCTTTAATTTATCAATGGGTGAGATTTAGTTCGATAAATCAATAAACCCGATAAGTTGGGAAATGATATCACTTATAGTGTGTGTTGTTGATTATAGAAGGAAACTGTGTCCTAGTAATCTAGGTTGATAATGTCCCAACATGAGCTCATAAGGATTGTCATGTTAAACCCTGCAGGTGGACTTAGTCTGACATGACGATAAGGTTGAGTGGTACTATTCTTGGACTAAGATATTAATTAAATGAGTTGTCAGTAACTCACTTAATTAGTGGACATTCGATATCTTAAACACAGGGAGACTAACACACTCATAATAAGAAGGAGCCCAAAAACATAATTTGGGATTGGTGCGGTAGTTCAATAATAGTTCTCTAGTAGAATAAATTATTATTGATAAAATTAAGTTGTGTGTTCGGGGCGAACACAGAATGCTTAATTTTATCGGGAGACCAAAACTAATTCCTCCTCTCGGTCCCTATCGTAGCCTCTTATTTATAGAGTACTATACGCACCTATACCCACCTTCATACCCATGATGTAGGGGCCGACCAAGCTAGCTTGTGGATCAAGCTAGGGTCGGCCAAGCCTTGGTTCATGGGTGGCCAGCCCTAGCTTGAACCCAAGCTTAGGTGGCCGACCCCCATTAAATTAAAAAGAATTTTAATTTTAAATTTTTCTTATGTGAAAGATATAATTGGAGAGATTAAAAATTAAAATATCTCTTAAAAGGATCTACAAAAGATTAAAGAAAGAGATTAGATCTCTTTCCCTATTTGTAGATTGGAAAGATATTTTATTTTTCTTCTTTGTAAATTATTCACATGTTGAAAAATTAAAATTATAGAAATTTTCTTTTTATCAACCATGAAGGGATTTTAAAGGGAAATTTTATTTTTTTAAAATTTCCGAAGACAAATAAGGAATTTTAAATTGTTGATTGAAATTGCCTTGTTTGCTCTTATTGATGTGGCCGGCCATGACATGGAGGTTAAGGAAATTTTGTTTATTTTTTTCTTAATTAATTCATGTCAAGGAAAGTTAATGAAATTTTATTATAATTAAATTTCCTTATTTACCAAAGCTAAGGAATATAAAAGAGTGGGTTGGAGTGCCTTCATGACACACAACTTTATTATTCTTCTCCCTTTTTTCTTCCTTGGTGTGGCCGGCCCCTTCAAGATCTCTCTTCTCCTTGTTGTGGCCGAATCTCTTCTTCCTCTTGGAGATCAAGTGGTGGCCGGTTTTCTAGCTTGGAGAAGAAGGAGAGAAAGCTTTTATCCCTTGGAGCATTGGTGGTGGTTTCTCTTCTTCCTTGGAGGTGCACTTGGTTTGGCTGAATCTTGCAAGGAGGAGAAGAAGGTGCTTTGGTGGTTTCTCATCTCGGAAGATCGTTGCCCACACAACGTCCGAGGTTAGAAGAGGAATACGGTAGAAGACCTAGAGGTTTTTGCTTGCAAAAGAAAATGTATACTAGTATTTTATTTCCGCATCATACTAGTTTCATCTTCATGTAAAAAAATACCAAATACAAGAGGCATGCGATTCTAGTATTTCGAATTTATTTTCGATGTTGTGTTCTTTGTTTTTCTTTTCCTTGTGATTTGATTGTTCTTTTTGGTTGACCTAAAGTTATTTAAGGAAATTAAATATTAGCTTTCCTTAAAAGGCTTTGCCTAGGCGGTGGTGGTTGTTCCCATATCCAAGAAGGTCATGTGCCTCGCCATGCAGTCCTGGAAGCCAATTCTAGAAATTAATATTTAATGAAATTAATAACCTAGGTGATTTAGATCGAACGTGTTAAGTTCCGCAGGAGATCCAAGTCTAAACCTAAAAGAACAAGTAAATTAAATTTTGGATCAAACGTGTTAAGTTCCGCAGGCGATCCAAATTTAATTTAAAAGAACACATGGTAGTTAGGAAAGGTTCAGACCTTTGTACAAAAAATTTTGTACAGTGGAACCATTGAGTTTTCCGAGTAGCAACCAACATCTTGACCGCTATCCAGTGACGTTCACCTGGATCTGACTGGTATCTGCTCGTCATGCTCAAAGCATACGAAACATCAGGATGAGTACATAGCATGACGTACATGATAGATCCTATGGCTGAAGCATAAGGGATCTTATCCATGCGGTCTATCTCCTCTCTAGAAGAGGGACTTTGAGTCTTTGAAAGACTCACACCATGTGACATCGGCCGAAATCCTTTCTTGGAATTCTACATGGCAAACCGTAGTAATACCGTGTTAATATATGTACTTTGACTTAGGCCAAGAAATCTCTTAGATCTATCTCTATAGATCTTATGCCTAGAATACAGGCCGCTTCACCTAAGTCCTTCATTGAGAAACAATTCCCCAGCCAAATCGATACAGACTGCAGCAAAGGGATGTCATTTCCAATGAATAGTATGTCATCCACATACAATACAAGGAAGACAACTGTGTTCCCATCAAACTTCTTGTAGACACAGGGTTCATCTTCATTCTTGATAAAACTAAACTGTTTGATCGCATCATCGAATTGAAGATTCCATCTCCGAGAAGCTTGCTTTAGTCCATAAATGGACTTATGCATCTTGCATACTCTGCCAGTATGCAGTGGATCTACAAAACCCTCAGGTTGTGTCATGTACACATCCTCAAGCAAGCTTCCATTCAGAAACGCGATTTTGACATCCATCTTCCTGATCTCATAATCATGGTATGCTGCAATAGCAAGCATGATCCGAATGGACTTAAACATCGCTACTGGAGCAAAAGTTTCATCATAGTCAATACCATGAATTTGCTTGCAACCTTTAGCTACCAAACGACCCTTATAGGTAATAAGTCCATCCATGTCAGTCATTTTCTTAAAGACTCACTTACACCCAATGAGTTTGACGCCTTTAGGTGGATCAACCAAAGTTCATACTTGGTTGGCGTACATGGATTCCATCTCGGATCTCATGGCCTCTAGTCATTTCTCAAAATTTGGTCTCATCACAGCTTCCTGATAGGAGGTAGGCTCATTCTCAACGAGCATAACATTGTCATGGTCAGACAAGCGAAAATAGCATCTCTCAGGCTGACGACGTATCCTGCCAGACTTGCGAAGAGGTAGGTCTACTTGAACTGGTTGTTGTTGCTCAACTCCTTATGCAACAATCTCATCACCCACAACATTTTGCGGTTCCAGTTCAACTTCCATCAAGGCTTCAGTGCTATGGTCCATATCTTGAGCTTCTTTAAGATCGAACATACTCCCACTAGTTTTTCTAGAAACAAAGTCCTTTTCTAGAAATACCCCAGTCTTAGCCACAAACATTTTGTGATGACTGGGAATGTAGAAGTAATATCCCTTCATTTCCTTGGGATATCTTATGAAATATCACTTATCGGATTTGGGTCCCAGTTTGTCCGAGACTTGACGTCGAACGTAAGCCTCACAACCCCAAATCCTCATAAAAGATATCTAGGCATCTCTCCCAGTCCATATCCTATATGATATCTTTACCACAGCTTTGGATGGAACACAGTTAAGTGTGAAGGCTACTGTGTCTAGAGCATATCCCCAAAAGGATATAGGAAGATCTGAGTGACTCATCATACATCGTACCATATCTAATAGGGTATGATTCCTCCTTTCGGATACACCATTCCACTGTGGTGTTCCAGGAGGAGTGAGTTGGGATAGAATCCCACACTCATCTAGATAGTCACGAAACTCATGGCTAAGGTATTCACTACCTCGATCTGATCGAAGTATTTTAATACTCTTGCCTAGCTGGTTTTGTACTTCATTCTTGAATTCTTTGAACTTTTCAAAGGATTGTGACTTATGTGTCATTAGATACACTTAACCATATCTACTGAAGTCATCAGTAAATGTAATAAAGTACCTATAACCACCTCTGGCAGTGACATTGAAAGGGCCACATACATCACTATGTATAAGTCCTAACAAGTCAGTTGCTCTTTCACTGTGTCCACTAAAGGGAGTTTTGGTCATCTTGCCTAGTAGGCATGACTCGCATGTCTCATATGATTCAAAATCAAATGAGTCCAGCAAACCATCTTTATGGAGCTGGGATAAGCGATTCTCATTTATATGACCTAAGAGACAATGCCAGAGATAGGTTCGGTTCATTTCATTCGACTTGAACATTTTGGTACTTATGTTATAGATGGGGTTCTCTAAGTCTAGAATGTAGAGTTTGTTCATCAGAGGTGCACTACAATAGAACATATCGTTTAAATAAACGGAACAACATTTGTTCTTTATTATAAACGAAAAGTCTTTCTTGTCTAAACAAGAGACTGAAATGATGTTCTTTGTGAGAGCAGACACATAACAACATTCATCTAATTCTAGTACAAGCCTAGAGGGCAGAGATAGAAAGTAAGTTCCTACAGCAACAGCAGCAACCCGTGCTCCATTGCCTACTCGTAGGTCCACCTCACCCTTTGTCAATGACCTGCTATTTCTTAGCGCCTGTACATTAGTACAAATGTGAGAAGCACATTCGGTATCGAATACCCACGATGAAGAAATAGAAAGATTGACTTCTATAACATATATATCTGAAGAAGAAATCTTATTTCTCTTCTTCTTAAGATCTTCTAGGTATCCTTTGCAGTTCCTCTTCCAGTGCCCAGTCTGACCGCAGTGGAAGCAGGTAGCATCCTTGGCAACCCCTCATTTAGGTTTCATTACCTTGCTTTTGCCCTTGGCTTGGGACTTTTCCTTACCTTTAGGCTTGCCCTTGCCTTTATGCTTATGCACCATCAAAATGGAGTTGGGTTTTACCTTCTTAAGGTTTAGCTCAGCAGTTCTCAACATGCTTAGCGGCTCGGGCAGTGGCTTGTCAATTTCGTTCATGTTGTAGTTCATGACGAATTGACTGTAGCTCTCCGGCAAGGATTGCAAGATCAAGTCAGTGGCCAGCTCTTAGCCAAGGGGAATCCCAACCTCTGTAGGTTTTCTATGTACCCAATCATCTTGAGTACATATGGACCTACGAGAGTCCCGTCTTGCATCTTACACTGAAACAGTGCCTTAGAGATCTCGAATCTCTCGTGCCTTGCTTGTCCTTGATATAGTTGACGAAGATATTCAACCATATCATAAGCAGTCATCAACTCATGTTGCTTCTGAAGCTCAGAGTTCATGGTTGCGAGCATGAGGCATGACACATCTAATGCATCATCTTGATGCTTCTTATGAGCATCTCGGTCGGCTCGCGTGGCAGTGGCAGGAGGTGCCTCCGGAATGGGCTGCTCCAGGACGTATAGTTTACTTTCTTGTGTGAAAACGATTCTCAGATTCTTGTACTAGTCCAGGAAATTAGCTCCATTGAGCTTGTCCTTATCAAGGACAGAACGCAGGGAGAAAATGTTCGTGTTCATCGACATAGCAATCTACAACATAAATAAAGCAGAAAGTAAATATCATATTCCACTTATCATTTAATTAGACCTTTAACTAAATGATGCTCTCACTGATTTATAGGGCTTTTGTAGAATCAAGTCATGGATGTGTTCAAATCACACTACTAGATTCATACCAATTAGCTATAATTCTCGCGGGACAAGATCCACATCATACTACGCCTTGAGTTAGCTTTGGCTAAATCGCCCAAGACTTAGTATGATCAATATATAACTAATTATCAATTACATCTTTATGCAACTCTTGTTTATAGGATCAAGATAAATGTGATATTTATCTTATCTTCCCAACCGTTGGAAAATTCCTATAGTTTTACCCGATCCAATTGAGTTAACTAGTTATACTCAATCTAATTGAGTTTGCTCTCACCCAAGCTTTGATAGGCGGGACCAAGATTGTCCCTCCGCACCCTACCAAGATAATATGTGTTGCTCTGATTTGGCAGATTCAACAACAACAAATGATCGAGGTAGTGATGAGTATCAAAACTTGGTAGACATTTTGAGTTGACTTGATTAAGATCTAATCTAATCATGAATGTGTATCATATACGCATTAAGGCACTAATTACCCTATATTAGCATGCATCACATACACACAAGCAATGATAGATAATTAATTTGTGATGTGGTCATGCCCCTACTACGATCTTCTCAAGCCAATGAAAAGATCGGACGGTCAACCTAGGGTCAACGACTTATTTAAGCGCCTCCTTTTGACCGCCATGTGTTGACAGCACCCTCCTCGTAACTCCTTCTTGAGTGGACCTTCCACCGCTTCATTTTGTACATTACAAATATGAAACTCGAGTTACATTCGAGTCTAAAATCTATTTACAACAGGAACATAATAAGGCAGGCACGACGCGCAGGTCGCATATCATATACAACACGCACCATACAAAAAAATGAGGTGCATGCCATATTATGAATTAAAACACAATTTTAACCAATCACATTGGGATTTTTGGGCCATGACCATCACAATATCATACATAATTCTAAATTATGTATTTTACATAAATTTCTATAATTTTACTACTGTTTTATCAATTTTATGAGTCACAACTTCCTAGCGGTTCCGTTTAGCGATTTTCGGGCACGATCGCGAGACAATGCCCCTTGCGGAGTTAGGGGCAGCACCCCTTCTCGCGAAATAAATATCGCGAGTGTCACAAACTGATCTAATAGTGCCTTAAGCCGCTGTCCCAAAAAAAAAAAAAATTTATTTGGGCGAAACCTTGCCGTTTCGGAAGGTTTTTCTTGGTATTCGAAGCCTACAAGTGTTCAAACACTTGTTGCTTCGCCTCTACAAGAAAAATACTCACAAAATCAATAAAAGTAGAAAAATTACATAAATTTACAGATCTGAAATCTTTTCGTAATAACAAATACAAACATGTACAAGCTTCGCACGTGGCTATGATACCACTATTAGCAAAGAGCCGCAAAAATCGCTTTTTACGTTGCGGAAACCTCGAAGCTAGCCACGGATCCGTGCAAAGATAAATAAAAATTCATGTACATGTTTGTCTACACTAGATCTACCTTAAATCTACATGGAAAAAAGTTTTACCCTTGTAGCGATGCCCTTCGCTTATCCCGCTCGTCCAAATGGTTGTCGGATCTCGCAGAGTGTCAAGTGTACACTCCTCTACACGTATCCACACGGACAAAAGGTGGAGAGAACCACTTAGAGTGTGCTAGCACCCTTGAGAGGTCTCGACAATGGAGGAGAAGGAGACAACAAGAAGAGAGGAGGAAGAAGCCTTGAATGAGAATTCCCTCACCACACTAATGTGGCCAGCCACTTAATGGAGGTCTTATACCTCCATGTGATACCAAGAGTCATGACTCTTGGTCTTCCTCATGAGGTGACACATAATGATGTAGCCTTGATGATGTGGAACACCATCATTGGCCGGCCCATGTCAAGTCACAATGAAATGACATTTGGTCAAGTCAAACTTGACCCTTCATCTTCCCTCTCAAGTCAAGTCAAACTTGACCTCTTATCTCCCATAGTTGATCAAATCTAACCTTTGATTCAAATCAATTTAATTTAATGAATCTCTATTCATTAGTTTAAATTGACTCAATGAATCATAGTCTAAATTAGACTCATTCGACACATGAATCAAATTAAGTCTAACTCAATTAGTCTAATTTGGATTACTCTTAATCCAATTTGGTTCATCACATGAACCTAATCCTCTTGGTCCATCATATGAACCCAATCTCCATCTAACTGCCCTTTGTGTGTGACCCTATAGGTTCTTGTAACGTTGGCAATGCTCCTAAACCCATTTAGAAACATAAGTAATGAGCGGTATCTAGCAACACATCATTACTACCCAAGTTACAAGAATGTTGAGATCCAACATCACCTTTGTGAATACTAATTGTGACTCTCACAATATGTGACAATGTCCTTCTATCCATGACATCTAGATTGATCAATTGAGGCATAGACCGTGTCATCCTCTGATCAATCTATATCTTGAACTCCAAGTAGACTCACTCTAATTAAATAAGCTCAATATCTCATATTGACTTATTTGGACATGACCATGCACTTAGTGGTCTCACTTTATCAAGAATCATGATGTCACTCCCGTCATATAGGAGGGATAGATCCCATCTACATCACTCATATCCTTCCGTATAATTTGTTACATATCCATTAGTCGCCTTTATAGTCCACCCATTTACGGGTGGCGTTTGACGAAGCCAAAGTATGCAAATCCTTATGTAGGGAACCATGGTGACTTCAGGTCCAAGGACTGATAATCATACTAATAGTCACATGAGAAAGTATATGACACTCATATAACAATCCATGATACTTTCTCATGGCGGGTCATTCAGTATATATTCTCCAATGCATACTCATGTGTCAACTTAATATCTAATATCCATGACTTGTGAGATCAAGTCATCGAGTTGACCTACATGCTAGTCTCATCGCATTAACATTGTCCCTGAATGTTAATACTTGACTAGGAATGATTAAGAGTAGTGTTCTCTCTATCATCTCACTATCAATTCAACCAATCGATTGATATAAATAAGAACCTTCTACTCAGTTATTTGACACCAATACAAGTAAGTATAATAACTATAAAGAAATATCTTTATAAATATATATAGGAATATGATACATCGAGTCCATACAACAATCATCACATGATCGGCTCTAGGGCTCTCACTAACATAAACTACATAACCAACTAACTCTACAATCATGACAAGGCAATATGTTGTTGTGTCCAGCGATAATTTTGCAATGTTTAGACCAAAATTGATAAGGCTGCATTAAATTCCACTGGGCTTGTGATCACACAAACAGATGCGCATACAACAAAAGCAGTCAAAGACAACAGATAATAATCAATCTTTGGGCCTGATACGATTCATATCAGGCCCAACATGAAGGTTTATAATATGCATTTATATCAATAATGGCAACAAAGGGTAGGATTATCTAGCTATTAGAAGGATGTGTAATGGAGACAAATACAATTTTTGAGAGAGTTTAAATTCATAGTTGAAATTTTATAACCTAGTTTTCATATGCATGGAAAAATATTAGTGACCAATCTCTGAGAATAAACATTAATAAGTATGTTCAACATGAAAATTTTAGATTTAAGCTAAATCTAGCTAGATATGGTTATATGACTATAGAGCTGGCTAAAACTGCGCTCTCATATTGTATGTAAATTATATTAAGATCAAATACTTTACAGGTGATAGATTATGTGTCATCATTTAGAATCAATTGTGTAATAGCATACAAAAGATCAAACAAATACCTGTACTACCAATATGGTTCCACAGTTCAACTCACTCAAAATAGAATCAATGAGCCAAGCTAGCTTGCTTTAAAAAAGTCACAAAATGATTTTACCAATTAGTAAAGTATTAGCAAACAAGGGATATCTTAGTTACTCAATTCTAAAAAAGGTTGCCATGTTTAAAATGAGCAAAAGGCCAGCACACTTCCCAATGTATTTTGATAGAAGAGAATCAAAACTAACATGAGGCAACCGAAGGTACAGTGTTGCATATTGTTTTTCATCCATTTATTTTACCTACAATTTCGATGGGTGGGAATTAAGTTCACACCAAATTTTAATGAAAAAAAATCTCTGATTAAAACTCATGTAGAAGGAGAAAATGCTTATTTACATCCTGATGCTTGAGTTATGCTTCCAATTTACCACCTTATTGTGATGCAATGTGAGACCGGCCTAATGGTATAATATGATATGCCATTAACTGGTACTGCTAGAGACTAATCTGGGCAGCATTCAATACTTGTTTGCTAGAGACTAATCTGGGCAGCATTCAATACTTGTTTCATTCACAATGTTCAATTACTCGACTAAAAATAAGAGATAAGATGTCTTACACTTCGATAACAGATTCATGCTTACTTCCAGTTTAAACGGATGATAGCAACCAAAAGAACTAGATATGCAAACACTAGCACATGAAAAAAGAAGAATGACAATGCCATTTGAGTTTGTGATGCAACACATCTACATTTGCCAGATGTTGGGTTAGAGATGGAAGTCTTTGCACAGAAAAGGCATCGAGGAACAAAAGCACAATTACTTGCCATTCCCTAAGGCTCTGTTTACTTGGGAGAGTGTAAAGTAAAATTAAGGAAAAGTTTCTACGGTGGAAAAGTTTTCGCCGTTTACTTCATTAAAATTTTCCGAAGGAAAAGTAACGCACGCAATCCATCAGCGGATAATTTTGGAGCCAAAATCGATCACCTCAAAATCGGACGAAAAACAGCGGATGGAAAAAAAATGACGCATGTACCCCTTTTGCATTTACAAAATTACACCATATACAAAAAAAAATGACGCATGTAGCCTTTTTAACTCACAAAATTATACTATGTACCAAAAAAATGACGTATGCACCCTTTTTTATTTACAAAATTACATCATAAGTATTCACCTTCCTCTATCAAGGTAAACAAGTGTGCAAAGGAAAAGATTTTTCACCCTTTCTTTTCTCTTCCTCCAAAGATAACTTTCTATCGTTAATTCCTTTCCTTTCCTCATCCACACTCTAGAGTAAACATAGCATAAGAGGCAGGCAATGCTTCTAAGTATGACATTGTATTAAGATAACGACCCTGAAAAAAAAGATTAGGGTGAATGCTTTACCAAAACCTAGTGTATACGTTATTTTTTTAACACAGTGAAGGAATTGTCACTATTTATATAAACGTAGACTTTTTACAATCAAAATACTTGATTATGTTCATTGTATGCTCTTTGGAAAGAGGATATAGAACTAAAGTAGCAGAAGGAAAATCAGTGAGTGATAGTACACCATCTATTTTCCTTTGGTAGAGGGTAATCTTAGCAATCGAACATAGGTTTATCAGCTCACAATTTACTAAAACATAGTTCTAAATTATACTGTACAAAAGCAGGGAAACAAAATCAACAATTTAAGAAAAAAGAGATGATAAGTTAGCCAAACTAGAAAACTGTCTCGACTCTTTATGCATGTTGATAAAGGTGAAATTATCTCCTAAAGTTTCAGCGGCCAAAATAAGCAGGTTGATGAAAAAATCATTAATTACAAACTGACAGTTTCTTGCAATGAAAGGAAAAAAATACAATCAACATAGCAGGACTTGAGAAATTTGACCACTACACAAGCGCAAGGCCATCAGCCTCACTTGGATTGCATTGCTGGTAGAACTTCTCAACCTTTGCAAACTAAAAGGGGCCACCAAAAACCACTAGATAGAAAGCAGAACGAGAAATAAAGTAGGAAAGGAGCAGCGTGATACCACAACAACGAGCAAAAGAGCAATGGTTGCTTTCCCAACCCAGTAGCAGTATCGACTTTGTTGATGAGTTTCAAAATCACAAAAGGGGATAGAGGGAAAGGAAATGAAAAGAAGAAGAAGAAGAAAGAGTAGACAAACACTTCCTTTCCTTTCGATTTCTTTCATAATCTTTTTTTTTTTTTTTCAATTTTTATGCCATGCCTAAGAAGGGGGATCATAGTGGTTGCGTACCTTGAGTTGGACTAGTCGTTCGAGAATCCAGGGTTGCCGGTAGCAACATCCACCACGGGAATAGGAGGAGGAGAACATGGAATAGGAATTTCCAATGAGGTAGACTCGGCTTAGGGTACGGTGGGTAGGGTCCGGCGGGAGATTTTGGAGTAGGAGACCACACCGTCATAGAGGGAGAACCAGCGGCGACACCACCTGTTAGAGTGTATACTAAAAATCTAGCTTTTTGTATAAACATTTAAGAATTACATTGGTCAAATTATTTACATTTACTGCTAAGTGTAGTTGTTCAATTAATTTATATTGTAGATAACATAGTGTGTGGTGTCACTCACAGAAGATCGTGTTATCGGTTCTTTGTAAATTATAAACAGTAGCTCACGACTAAGATAGAAAAGAACAAACCATTAGAATAGTTATAATATAATTAGGTATTAGTTTATCTTGACTAATAAATTACACTAAGTACACTCCAAGTGTATTGAGTAGGATCATTTAAGGTAAGTTCTTTTTATACTGATTTAATAAAAGAACAAGATCTTAGTTATTATGGAAGTGTGTGCTCTTAATCCTAATATAATAACAAACACATATATTTAGTATTTATTTCTTTGACTTATCAATGAGTGAGATTTAGCTCGATAAATCAATAAACCCGATAAGTTGGGAAATGATATTACTTATAGTGTGTGTTGTTGATTATAGAAGGAAACTGTGTCCTAGTAATCTAGGTTGAGAATGCCCCCAAGAGGAGCTCATAAGATTTGTCATGTTAAACCCTACAGGTGGACTTAGTCTGACATGACGATGAGGTTGAGCGGTACTACTCTTGGACTAAGATATTAATTAAGTGAGTTGTCAGTAACTCATTTAATTAGTGGGCATTCGACATCTTAAACAAAGAGAGACTAACACACTCATAATAAGAAGGAGCCCAAAACGTAATTTGGGATTGGTGTGGTAGTTCAATAATAATTCTTTAGTGGTATGAATTATTATTGATGAAATTAAGTTGAGTGTTCGGGGCGAACACGGGAAGCTTAATTTCATAGGGAGACCAAAACCAATTCCTCCTCTCGATCCTTATTGTAGCCTCTTGTATATAGAGAATTATACCCACCGATACTCACCTTTCTACACACCTTAAGGTGGCCGGCCAAGCTAGCTTGGAGCCCAAGCTAGGGCCGGCTAAAGCTAATGTTTGAGCCAAATTAAGGTGGTCGGCCAAAGCTTGGGTCCCAAGCTTAGGTGGCCGGCCACTAGAAAATAAAAAGGGATTTTTATTTAAAATTATTTCTTATGTGGATATCATGGTTTTAAAAGAAAGTTTAAAATTTAAATCTTTCCTTTTATAGCTTTCTACAAAGGATTAAGAAAAGATTTGATATCTTTCCTTATTTGTAGATTGATAGGAAGATTTAAATTTTGATAAAACTTTCCTTTTTTGTAACCATATTCATGATTTAAAAAGAGAGTTTTAAAATTAAATATTTCCTTTATAAGTTTCTACAAAAGATTAGATATCTTTCCTTATTTGTAGATTGAAAGGAGATTTTAATTTTAGAGAAAATTTTCCCTTTTGGAAATCATCCACATGTTTAAAAGAAAGATTTTAATTTATAAAATTTCCTTTTATAATCCACCATGAAGGGAAAAATTATTATAGAAATTTTTATTTAAAAATTTCTGGAAACAAATTAGGAAGTTTTAATTTTGAGATTAAAACTTGCCTTGTTGGAAGAGATTGGAAGGTGGTCGGCCATATGATCTAAGAAAAGGATTTGATTTTAATCAAATTAAATTTTTCCTTTTCATGGCAAAGTAATAAGGAAGTTTTTTATTTAAAATTTTCTTATTTGCCAAGACCAAGGATTATAAAAGAGGGGGTAGGGGTACCTTCATGGCTAACAACTCTATTCTATTTCTTCCTCTCTTTTCTTTTTTGGTTGTGGCCGGCCCTAGAGGTTCTCCCTCTCCTCTTCTCTTCTTCTTTAGTGGCCAGTTTCATCCTTCTCTTGGAGCTTTTGATGGTGGCCGGTTCTAGCTAGGAGAAGGAGAGAAAGGAGGCTTTGTTTCTTGCATCCCTTGGAGCTTGGTGGTGGTAGCCGAAATTCTACATCCTTGGAGGATTCTTGGTTTGGTCGAAACTTGCAAGGAGGATAAAGAAGGGCTTGGTTGGTTCTCATCTCAGTAGATCGTTGCCCACACAATGTCGGGGATAAGAAGAGGAATACGGTAGAAGATCAAGAGATCGTTCCATACAAAGGAAGGTATAACTAGTAATTATTTTCCGCATCATACTAGTTTTTCTTTTGTATGAATTCCAAACACAAGAGGCATTATATTCTAGTTTTTCGAATTGTAATTCGAGTTTGTGTTTTTCTTTGTTTTTAGAATTTGTGATTTGATTGTATTTTGGTTATAAGGAAATTAAATATTAGCTTTCCTTAAAAGGCTTTGTCTAGGCGGTGGTGGATGCTCCCATACCCAAGAAGGCCATGTGCCTCGCCATGTAGTCCTGGAAGCCAATTTTGGAAATTAATATTTAATTGAATTTATAACATAGGTTAATTTGGATCAATAGTGTTAAGTTTTGCTTGCGATCCAAGTCTAAACCATTAAGAACAGATAAGTTAAATTTGGAATCAATAATGTTAAGTCCTTTTGTGATTCCTAATTTAACTTCTAAAGAACACAATAGGTTGTTTAGGAAAAGGTTCGACACTGGTATAAAATTTTTGTACAGTGAAACCAGTACGATCCTCCTAGGACGAACGAACAATTGATATCAGAGCTAGGGTTTGCCTCTGTGTGTTTTGGTTTTCAAATAGATTATGCACATGTCATACATAATTTAGGCAGGATAATAGTAGGATGTGCTAACTTTGTGGTTGCAGGCTCCAACTATTATGACATATAGATATTGTGTGTGATTGGACCCTTGGACATGTCAAGGGCATTTTATTGTGTATGCATGATTGTAATATTAAAAACAACAGGAGTTGTATTAGCCCTAGGATTTTACATTTATGTTCGATCTAGACTTGATGTACATTCCCTTGTGGATTATAGGATCGATGTATGTAAAATTTGATTTTATTTTTGTCGCGGATCGTATCCTTGCGTAGCGTGGTGCTATTGGAGGACCAGAGGCGCAGCGGAAAAGGAAGTTCGATGGACCCGACGACATGAACCCTAGGGCTGGCAGCACGCGAAGGACAGTGATGGAAAAGGCCATAATAGTTGGAAAATTAATTTCCATATTTATTGCTTTATTTACTGTGATGTGTGTGTGCATATGATATGTGCTTGTTATAGTTAAAATTCCTCACCTTAAATAACTAAGTGGGAGAGGGATTTTTAAATAAATTCCACGGTCTCCATTACTGGTTTGTAAGTGATGCAACAAGCTTGCGTGTTGGCTCTGAGTGCCTCCCTCCACAATAGATGGGTTTGTTGCAGATCACTAGATCAAACTTCTTTTATGGATGGTTATAGAAAATTATTTAGGAGCGTGTGATCTTCTCCAACTGAAGGGCACAATCCTATTTAATGGACTAAGTATCAAGTAATGATATACACTTAGACGCATTCAATAGTATTCTCTCCAACGTGTTGGACCCCGTGGTAGTTTTGATGTGATCAACCAAGTTGGTTAGGTCCTGCTGTGTTTGATCCCTGTGTCTGAGTGTGCAGGAGCTTAGGAACACAAGAAGTCGAGCGGAATACGCAGCTAGCGAGAAGGACGACACGGGAAGGGAGCCGACGGGCTCGGTGCGTCCGAAGGATGAGAGAGCTGCGGAAGAGTACTCCGGTGGGCATGAAGAGCATGCGCGGCGTTCGAGGGACGTTAAGCCGGGACGGAAGGCTGCTCGAGGAGAAGGCCGGGAATTGGGTTCGGGTGAGCCCTATTCCGATTGGCCGCAATCACCCAAAAGAACGGAGCGTCGGAAGCTGAAGAAACCAAGCTGGAAATTAGGCTAAGCTTGGAGGTGCCCTGGAAGGCGCCCTTGAAGGCGCCTTCAACCCTGTTGAAGGGCGCCCTCAACAGGTCAGTTTTGACCGTTTGCGTTCGGATAAAGTTTTATCGGCTGACCGAGCTGGAGGCGCCTTGAACCTTGTTGGAGGCGCCTTGGACCCTCGGGATAGACTTTCCAGGAACTATATAAAGGCCCCTAGAGCTAGGAATTAAACAACAACTCAAGCAATCAATCCATAAGCAATTCCTAGCAGTAGTTCTGAGTAATTAGAGTGTAAAAGGCTTCTCCGCCTTCAGAGAAGGAGAATTTTCTTAGTGCGCTTTTCACTGCCCTGGATTAACAACCCTCTTGGTTGTAACCTGGTTAAACTTCTGTTTCTTCTTTTATTTTCTGTCTTTGTTATTTTACTACTGCATTTATTCTGAGTTGAAATTCGAGGAGGGTAGTTTCATTTTTGTTTACAGCAATTCACCCCCCTCTTGTCGGTCTCCGCTGCGCCAACAAGTGGTATTAGAGCCTGATCACCTCAGAAGGACTAACCGCCAACTGAAACACTACGATCAAGACGATGGCCGGAGCGAACATTCATCCCCTGAAGTTCGACGGAGACTTCGCCACATGGAAGCGCAAAATAGAGGTATTTTTTACAACCGAATTTGACATTCTGTTAATAATGAAATATGGCTATGCAGTTCCGAAAGATAAGGAGGAAAATACCTGGACGAAAAAGGAGCAAGCAGATTTCGTCGCTAACGGAAAGGCTGAGTTCTACCTACTTAGCGTTCTACCGCCGCAGGAGGTAAATCGGATCAGAAGCTACGACTCAGCGAAAGATCTCTAGGAAAAATTCCTGGAGCTTCACGAAGGTACTTCCGAAGCGAAGCTAGCGAAGCGCGACATCCTCCGGAACCAGTTAACGAACCTCCGGATGAACCAAGGTGAGAAGGTAGCGCAACTCCAAGCGAGAATCAAGGAGCTGATAACGCAACTAACGAACCTTGGAGAAGAGGTAACCAACCGGGATTCTATCCGATATGCGCTCAATGCCTTCCCGAGAACTCCAGAGTGGGCCTCCTTAGTAGATGCGTACTACATCTCTAAGGACCTCGAGGTAAGTACATTAGAACAATTATTTTCGACTTTTGAACTTCATGAATCTCGAGTTTCAGAGCCAAATGGAGTAGAGAAGACCAGTCAGAACATAGCTCTAAAGGCAAAAGTAAACGGTTTTGACTCCGAATCCTCAGTCGACGAATCCGAAGTGGCACTACTGGTAAGACGCTTCAATAAGTTTTTCAGTACTAATAAATTTAAATCGCAGAGGCATCATCGAAAGAAGAGGACGGTTCGTTGCTACAACTGCAACGAAGAAGGGCACATCAAGGAGGATGCCCAAAATTGAAAAGAAAGGAGAAAGAAAAGGAAAAGCCAAAATACAAGAAACCAGAACCCTCCAAGCACAAGAATCTGAAGACTACTTGGTCAGATTCGTCAACCTCTGAGTCGGACATCGAAGAATTCTCGGGGTTAGCGCTATTGGCGAACCATCAATCGGAAGAAGACTCAAGCTCAGAGATGAGCATCGATGAAGGGGGAGGAACATCAGAAGAAGAAAGCAGCAGTGAAGGGGGAGCGTCACCAGATCAGGTAAGTAAGGTACGCAATCTAACCCCGTCTCAGTCATTTCAATTTATTAAATCGCTTTCTAGAGAATTAGATAAATTAGAAAAAGAAAATGAAAATTTGAAATCAGAAAATGAAAATTTAAAATTAGAAATTGAAAAATTGAAAAATGATGCATGCTTAAAGAAATTTCCAAAGTAAAAAATAAGAATATATGGTAAATTAAATTGGTATATAAGGAAGCATCAAGGTCAACTTAGGAAAATACCAAGAAACTATATACCCCCTAGATTTTTGAATAATCCTGTAGGAAGGAACCTCTATTGAGTTCCAAAATCTGTGCTTAATTAATTTTTCAAAAATTAAATGCTTACAGTGAGAAAATTAAACATTGAAATTCTTTATGGAAGCTTTGTTTAAGGAAGTGGTTGTTGCTCCAATAACCAAGAAGGCCTAGTGCCTCGCCACGACCTGGAAGCTAAAATATTGAAAGAAAATGTTTAATTAACTTTCTGAAAAAGCATTAAACAAGAATTAAATAATGCTTTGAACGTTTATCAAATATTTGTTAAAATAAACAAAAATTCCTTAGAATTTTTTTAAAAAATTCTAACTTAATTTTTTGGGTTAGAAATTCTCTTCTGGAAAATTCTAAAAGTTCATTCACTTGACTTAGAAATTCTTTTGGGAACATTTGAACATTTACTTAGGATTTTAACTTAGAATTTTCTTAAAAAAACTTCAATCTTACTTGAAAATTCTTAAGACCCCATTTTTGCTGTGATCAAAGGGGGAGAGAAAAGTACAAGTTTAGGGGGAATTAGAGAAAACTTAATTTTTTTTAAAAAAAGTGTTGCAATTTTACTAATTGCAAAAATTATTCTTAACTTGTTAGTTTAGTAATTTTTTCTTTAAAATTACTGTTTATGTCTATTTTCAACCCTAACTTGAACTTGGGTTGATGCACATCAAAAAGGGGGAGATTGTTGGACCCCGTGGTAGTTTTGATGTGATCAACCAAGTTGGTTAGGTCCTATTGTGTTTGATCCCTGTGTCTGAGTGTGCAGGAGCTTAGGAACACAGGAAGTCGAGCGGAAAACGCAGCTAGCGAGAAGGACGGCATGGGAAGGGAGCCGACGGGCTCGGTGCGTCCGAAGGACGAGAGAGCTACGGAAGAGTACTCCGGTGGGCGTGAAGAGCGTGCGCGGCATTTGAGGGGTGTTAAGCCGGGACGGAAGGCTGCTCGATGAGAAGGCATGGAATTGGGTTCGGGTGAGCCCTATTCCGGTTGGCCGTAATCACCCAAAAGAACGGAGCGTCGGAAGCTGAAGAAACCAAGATGAAAATTAGGCTAAGCTTGGAGGCGCCCTGGAAGGCGCCCTTGAAGCCGCCCTGGAAGGCGCCCTTGAAGGCGCCTTCAACCCTATTGAAGGCGCCCTCAACAGGTCAGTTTTGACCGTTTGCGTGCGGATAAAGTTTTATCCGCTGACCGAGCTGGAGGCGCCTTGAACCTTGTTGGAGGCGCCTTGGACCCTTGGGATAGACTTTCTAGGAACTATATAAAGGCCCCTGGAGCTAGGAATTAAACTCTAATTGCTCAGAACTACTGCTAGGAATTGCTTATGGATTGATTGCTTGAGTTATTGTTTAATTCACACAACAATTATACAATGCATGGAAGACATTCTAATATCCACTAACTAGCATTCTAACACGACATAGTGCAAGGTTTATTAATTCATAGCATTTAAACCACTAAAAATGTATAAAACTGTCTTAAGAAAAAAAACTAAGTTCTTAATTTGCTAAACTTCCTAAGGATCTTCGTTCCAGGTTCCTGCCACACACACCATCTCTGCATTGACCTCCAGCTTCCTCTGCTAGTCCATCTTCCCTTTACCTTTATCTGCAGTATAAGGGAAAATAGTATCTGTAAGCTTTAAGCTTAGTAAGAAATCATCTACCTCACTAAAACATGCAACGATGCAAACATGTTTTTAAAGAATGCTATTTAAAAACATGCACTGAATTTGTTAAAGCATGACATACTGAAGTTATATGGCATAAATACTGAAACATGACATGCATAATAAAATCTAAGCATGGAGCTATCTCATGGTATCAATAGGAGACCTAAACTGAAACTAAAACTAAAACTGAGCTAACACTATATTCACGTAACCAGATTACGAGTTTGAAAGCTATTATCATAATAGGTGAAAATAGTAATCATGCTGCAGTTTGGGCCCGGCAACTGTACTTGCTGTGCGCGCATCCCTAGCCAGACCCGGGTTTGCAAGTCCCGCATTTAGTAGAGTTTACTAGGTTATCTGAACCTAGGGACGACTGTGGGAGCCCAACCCAATGGACATCTGGTCCAGTACAGTGCCACTGAAAATAAAATACTGAATATAGCTACTAATTGTCTATTTTGCTGTTTCTAGGTTATCTGAACCTAGAGCTAGGTTATCTAAACCTAGAGGCGACTGTGGGAGCCCACCCATTGGACCGTAGTCCCATGTAAGCTGAAACTAGACTAATATACTTATTTAAATGCTACTAATGCATTTAACTGAGCTGTTAAAAATATCTGAGGTAGTATTTAGCTACACTAATCATTTTTTTGAACACTTGGTGTGCTCCAACTCTCCCCACTAATAGGGAGACCACCTCTAGGCACCCGACAACGTCTGGAGCCTCCAACTGAAGGAGAACAACGTGTCTGGCCCATCTAGAGGTGCTCAACTGGATCCCTAATCTGCGAGAAGGGTTTAAACACACCCTGGGTGCCGAAAAATCTGCATATAGCTAAACTAAAGGCATGCAATCAAACGAAAGCTACTTATACTGCAGGTGAGGGTTTCTTACCTCGTTCACTAGTTTTCTTACGAATCTAGTCGCTAGTTTTCCGGTGGGGACGATCTTCTTGACGATCCTCTCGTGTCTACGTGCTCTTCTCGCAGAGGGGAACGTCCTCGTGTTGGAGTCATCGCCGGAAGGTGCTCCTAGAGCCCTTAGGGAAAGAACCCTAGGTTGTTCTTGTGGTTGGCGCCGAGAGAAGGAGAGGAGAAGGGGAGTCGGCGGTGAGGGTTGGAGAGGAGGAGAAGTTGCCGAACCAAACAAAAATAAACCAAACCCCACTTAAACTTCCTATTTATTTTAAGTGGGTACTTTGTCCCAACTCTAATATAAATTAAATCGTTTCCCTTTCCTTTCAGCACGGCCCTGCTGGGTTCATCTGGTTACTAAGGCTAACTAAAAGTTATCGGATCCGAGAGGTCCCGGGTTCGATTCCCGCCTAAGTTATTTTGCGGTTCTAATTATTTTTGCTACTTCCGCTATTCTAAAAATTCCGGAAAAATATCTAAAAATTCCAGAAAAATCATAGAATATTTCTAAAATAAGTTTGAGAATTTTGGGCGTTACAATCCCCCATACCTTATAAAAAGTTCATCCTCGAACTTAGAATAATTCTGGGTACTTCTGTCTCATGCTGGCTTCTGTCTCCCATGTTGCCTCTTCTGCTGTGTGACTGTGCAAAATAACTTTAACTAATGGTACTTCCTTGTTCCGCAATTTCTTAACTGCTCGGTCTATTATCTGAATAGGCCGACTATCATAGCTGAGGTCTTCGCGGATCTGTACCAACTGGGGCTCAATCACCTGGGTGGCATCTGGGGTATGCTTCTTCAGCATAGAGACATGAAATACATTGTGGACAGCTGACATTTCCTGAGGTTGCTCTAGCTCATATGCTACCTTGCCCTCTCTTTTGCTGATAAGGTATGGTCCCACATATCGGGGACTTAGCTTGCCCTTCTTCCCAAAACGCATTACTCCCTTCATGGGAACTACTCTAAGGAACACTGAATCCCCAACTGAAAACTCTAAAGGTCTGCGCCATGTATCAGCATAGCTTTTCTGGCGGCTCTGAGCTGTCTCTTTCCTCTGGCGGATCTGCTGTATAGCTACTGTGGTATCTGCCACTAGATCTGTCTGAAGTTCTAGTTCTTTCTGTTCACCACTCTCATACCAGCAGATTGGAGATCTACACCTCCGCCCATAGAGAGCCTCGTAAGGTGCCATACCGATAGTGGCCTGATAGCTGTTGTTGTATGCAAATTCTGCGAGACTCAGATATTTGCACCAACTTCCTTTGAAATCTAGGGCACATGCTTGGAGCATATCTTCGAGTACCTGATTTACTCGCTCCGTCTGTCCATCTGTCTGAGGATGAAAGGCTGTGCTAAACTTTAACTTCGTGCCCAAAGCTGACTGTACACACTCCCAGAAGTGTGATGTGAATCTACTGTCCCTGTCTGAAATAATGGTTCGTGGGACTCCATGTAATCTAACGATCTCCTTGAGATATAACTGAGCTAGCTGTTCCATGGAGTAGGATATCCTGATAGCTAAGAAGTGGGCTGATTTAGTCAATCTGTCGACTATTACCCAGATGGTATCAAAACCATTCGTGGTTCTGGGTAATTCCACTATAAAATCCATAGAAATGTCTTCCCACTTCCATTCTGGTATTTGTATGGGCTGCAAAACTCCCCCTGGTCTCTGATGTTCTGCCTTAACCCTCTGACAGGTTAGGCAGGTGTTGACATATCGAGCGATGTCTCTCTTCATCCCAGGCCACCAAAAATGTTTCTTCATGTCCTGGTACATTTTGGTGGATCCAGAATGCATCGCATAGGGAGTCTTGTGAGCCTCGTCTAGGATTTTCCTCTGTAGTTCCTCCTGATTTGGAACACATAGCCTGTCACCAAAATACAACACCCCGCTATCTGATATTCTGAACTCTCCACCTTTTGATTCTACTAAACCTTGCTTGATTCTCTGAATTTCAGGATCCTGCTCCTGAGCTGTCTGGATGTCACCGAGCAAGGTAGACTCTAATGTCATAGTAGAGAGCTGTCCGACTATGAGCTCGAGACCGAAATCTGAGATCTCCTTCTGTAGGGGCGGTGACATGGCTGCTAGAGATAATAGGGCAGCGCTGGACTTCCTGCTGAGGGCGTCTGCTACCCTATTCGCTTTTCCTGGGTGGTAGAGGATATCTATGTCGTAGTCTTTGACCAGTTCTAGCCATCTGCGCTGTCGCATATCCAGATCCTTCTGAGTACTCTGATGATCTGTATACACTCTGCACTGAGCTCCATACAAGTAATGTCTCCAAATCTTGAGAGCGAACACCACTGCTGCAAGCTCAAGGTCATGAGTAGGGTAGTTCTTCTCATAATCCTTAAGTTGTCTGGAGGCATAGGCGATCACCTTGCCATCTTGCATCATCACTGCTCCTAGTCCCAATTTCGAGGCATCACTATATATGTCAAAGCTATCTGCGTTCTCTGGTAGAGTCAGAATAGGTGCACTGGTCAATCTCCTTTTCAGCTCGCTGAAACTGTTCTCACAGTCCTCTGTCCACTGAAATTTTCTATTCTTTCTGGTAAGAGCTGTCAGTGGGGAGGCTATCCTGGAGAAGTCCTCTACGAATTTTCTGTAATAGCCTGCTAATCCCAGAAAGCTTCTGATCTCTCTGACATTCTTAGGTCTCTTCCAGTTACTCACAGCTTCTATTTTACTGGGGTCTACCATGATACCATCCTTTGAGATGATGTGACCCAGGAAGGACACCTGATCTAGCCAAAATTCACATTTGGTGAACTTGGCGTACAGCTGATTCTGCTGAAGGGTCTGCAATACTGTTTTCAGGTGCTTTACGTGTTCTTCCTGAGTTCTAGAATAGATAAGGATGTCATCGATGAACACAATAACGAACCTATCTAAATATTCTCTGAATACCCTGTTCATAAGGTCCATGAAAGTAGCTGGAGCATTTGTCACGCTAAAGGGCATGACTAAGAACTCGTAATGTCCGTATCTGGTTCTGAATGCTGTCTTGGGTATGTCACCTTCTTTAACCTTCACCTGATGATAACCTGATCTGAGGTCTATTTTAGAGAACACTGCTGCTCCCTTTAGCTGATCGAACAGGTCATCTATTCTGGGAAGAGGATACCTGTTCTTAATGGTGACTTGGTTCAGTGCTCTGTAATCTATGCATAGGCGCATGCTCCCGTCCTTCTTCTTCATAAACAATACAGGCGCTCCCCATGGTGAGTGACTAGGACGTATGAAGCCTTTGTCAAGCAGCTCCTGTAGTTGTTCATGAAGTTCCTTCAGTTCTGCTGGAGCCATGCGGTAAGGCACTTTGGAGATAGGATTTGTACCGGGAATGAGCTCTATCTCAAATTCGATCTCCCTGTCTGGTGCTAGGCCCGGTAACTCTTCAAGAAAGACTGCTGGGTAGTCACATATGACTTAGACCTCTGCTAGCTGTTGGTCCTTGTCCTGACTGGTGCTGACTACGTGTGCTAAGAATCCCGTACATCCTGAATCCATTAACCTTTGTGCCTTCATAGCTGAGAGAAATTTCTTGGGCTTTCTCTTTGGTTCTCCGACGAACTCAAACTGTGCTTCTGCTTCAGGTTGGAATACAACTTTCTGCTTACGGCACTCGATGGAGGCACCGTATTTGATCAAGAAATCCATCCCGAAGATGACATCGTAGTCAGTCATATTTAGCACTATCATATCACAAAAGAGTTCTCTGTCTGCTATAATGACTGGCACTACTCTGAGCCAGTGCGTGGATGCCATAATTTCTCCTGAGGGTAACGTCGTAAGGAACTGGCTACTGAGTACCTCTGGAGGTACTGCTAACTTATCAGCAAATGCCCTGGATATGTATGGATGGGTTACCCCAGTATCGAATAAGACAGTTGTACTTTGCTGTAAAATACTAATCTGACCTGTAACAACTGTCGAGGCATTTGCTACGTCCTCTCTGGTGAGTAGTAGATCCTCGCATTGGTCGTAGCTGGAGGGGCTTCTAATCTGCCCTGGCTGATATGTGGACCATCTAAAGCGGCCTGTATCTGATGTAACTGAGCTGGCTGGCTTCTATACTGAATCAGCTGTGGCTGAGGAAGACTGGTCTTTTTTGGACA
Organism: Zingiber officinale; assembly: GCF_018446385.1. Taxonomy (NCBI): domain Eukaryota; kingdom Viridiplantae; phylum Streptophyta; class Magnoliopsida; order Zingiberales; family Zingiberaceae; genus Zingiber; species Zingiber officinale. The sequence goes on from NC_055986.1 coordinate 57,372,828, forward strand.
CTGCTTGGCCATATGCCCTTCCTGTCCGCATTCAAAGCATCCTCGTGTGCCCTTACGACAAACTCCAGGATGGAATTTCCCACAAGTAGCACACTTTGGATAACTGGGCTACTTGCTGGCTGGTCCTCCTTTTGGGTAACTCCCTGGTTTGCGCTTGTTGCTGGAGTTCCCTTTCCAGTTAGAGTCATGGGAGCTGTGGCCCTGCTGTTTCTTAGTGCCTGAGCCTCCTTGACCTTTAGCTTCTGAGAGGACTTGCTTCTGCTGCTTGATGCTATTCTGGTAATGCTTAGTGATTAGAGCACTGCGCACTAATTCTTCTATGGTTTGTGGCCTATGAACACCACCAGCCACGTTCATTGCTATTTCTGGCCTCATCATCTTGAGCATCAACCGGATTCGTTCCCTTTCTGTGCTGACTAATTCAGGGCATAGACGAGCCAACTTGTTGAATTTCTTCACGGCTTCCTCAACTGATAGGTTACCCTGATGAAACTCAGTGAACTCGTCGTAGTGACGGTTGATGACCCGCACGTGAAAGAACTACTCAAAGAATTCCTTCTCGAAGTCAGCCCATGTCATCTGGTTCACTGGGTGCTTCGCTCTGATTCTCTCCCACCACATACGTGCATCTCCTGTCAGACAGAAGGAGGCGCACTTCACCTTCTCATGTTCTGGCCAGTCCAGAAGCTCCATCGTACTTTCCAGTGTTTTGAACCATGCCTGAGCATCCCATGGTTCATTGTTGCCTGAGAAATTCTCTGGCTTGACTCTCTGCCACTGGATCAGATAGGCTTCTCTCTGCGTTCCTGCTGCTGGGGCTACTGGTGCCGTAGGCTGGACTGGTGGAACCTCTAAGACCACTGGTGTCGTTAAGTTAGGCTCCGGGGTGACAGTGGGAGTGTTCTGCTGACTAGCCTTTAAGGTGGCTATTTCCTGTTGTTGTTCAGCAATCGAGCCACTAGTGCTGTAAGGTCTGGGGGAGGCACTGAACTGCCTGCCTCATGCTGGGGCTCAGTGGCTGGTGCCCTTCTAGCTGGGCGTCCTCGTGCCATTTCTAAAGACATGCAGGACATACATGACTAACACAAGCATAATAGAGAAACTATTGTTATCATGTTAACTACTATCATAAACAAGCATGCTTTAGTTATCTATAACAGAAAAGCAATAAACATACAAAGTGAGAGGTATTCTTACTTGGAAGCTGCAGGTACAATGCTGATATGTGTGTAGGAAGTATGGAAACTGCTCTGATACCACTCTGTAACGACCCACCTTCTACTGACTAGGCTGTAAGGCCGATCGCTACATTATGCTGTGCTAAATTACTATTGCGGAAATCTAGATTGATTAAAATTTTACTAAACTGATTACTGTAAAATCTGAACTTAATATTCTAGGTGTACCTAGGAGTTGTACACATGCTAGGGAAGATAATCTATGCCTCTCGGATGTCCTGCTAGCTGTAATCAGGCATTTCAATCGATCCATGAATCGATTGGGCTGTCGGATCGATCCAGTGATCGATCCAGCTTGATACTGGCACGGAGAAAAACCCTGGATCGGTCGGCTGACCGATCCACAAACCATCTCGCTTCTGTATGCGGCTGGATCGGTCTACCGACCGATCCAGGAGTACACTGATCGGTCGGTAGACCGATCAGTGAGCTTTGTACTTCTCTGTTCACATCTGGATCGGTCGGCTGACCGATCCATAAACTCTCTGTTCACGACTGGATCGGTCAGCTGACCGATCCAGTGGCACAACCCAGTTCTGATCGATCCGTAGATCGATCTGGGTTTCTGATTTCGCACTGAAACTCTGATTTCAACACTAGTTCATGCCAAAACCTCACACAACAATTATACAATGTATGGAAGACATTCTAATATCCACTAACTAGCATTCTAATATGACATAGTGCAAGGTTTATTAATTCATAGCATTTAAACCACTAGAAATGCATAAAAGTGTCTTAAGAAAAAAAACTAAGTTCTTAATTTGCTAAACTTCCTAAGGATCTTCGTTCCAGGTTCCTGCCACACACACCATCTCTGCATTGACCTCCAGCTTCCTCTGCTAGTCCATCTTCCCTTTACCTTTATCTGCAGTATAAGGAAAAATAGTATCTGTAAGCTTTAAGCTTAGTAAGAAACCATCTACCTCACTAAAACATGCAACGATGCAAACATGTTTTTAAAGAATGCTATTTAAAAACATGCACTGAATTTGTTAAAGCATGACATACTGAAGTTACATGGCATAAATACTGAAACATGGCATGCATAATAAAATCTAAGCATGGAGCTATCTCATGGTATCAACTAGGAGAACTAAACTAAAACTGAAACTAAAACTGAGCTAACACTATATGTAACACCCACTAAGTTTTTAAGATAAATATGAGAATGATAAGTTTGCCTTAGAAAAATATTAGTAGAATGTTGAAATAAAAAGAAATAAAAATAGGGAGTGGTCAAGGATTGAACCTTGAACCTCTCATGATGTAAATGATAGGATTAATGGGTAATAACCAGTTGGGATAGGAATAATATATTGATAGCAAAGGAGGGAAACTCATGATAAGGATGAGAGTAAAAGCTAGCCAAAAGAAAACAAGAAAAGAACAAGAGAAAGGCAACTTGACTTCCTTCTTTTCTCTCCCTCTTCCTCTTCTTTGCCGTGACTTAAAGAGGGGAATTAAGGGGATTCATTCCCCCTTGTTTTATCATGAATGATGAAAACAAATAAATAAATAAAATAAATATAAAAATGAAAAAAAAGGGCTAAGGGAGAAGGAAAGCAAAAACCAATTTTGCTACCTCTTCCCCCTTAACATAAAAGGGAGCATGTGAAGAGAAGATTTGATTTTTCACTCATTTCTCTCATTCTCCCCTCTCCATCACCGAGAACCTCATCCCCCTCTCCTCCATTTTCGGCCCCCAAAACAAAGTTCCTCCTAGGATACAAGTAAGGCTACCAAGGGAAAACAAAGGAGGAGAACAAGAAGAAGAAACCCTTTCTTCCATCACCACACTTTAGAACCCCAAGCGAAAAGGATGTAAGTACCCCCTCACCTGTGGTACAAGTAGTTTTGATGTGTTTTTGGATTTTATGAGGATTTTAAAACCTAGAACAAAGTTGTGAAAAATTCGGCCAAAGGAAGGACTTGTGATCCTTGGAATGTTTAAAATAAGCCTTGATTCATGATAATTTTTCTATGCTTTGTAAGAAGGTTTTCTCTCATATTTTTATATATATGTGATGCTGGATTAAATATGTATCTAACCCTAGAGTTTCGGCCAAAAAGGTTTTATAAGGGCTAGGGAATTTATTTGTTTACCTAACTTGCACAAAACCCTCTAAATAAATGGTTAAAGATCCATTATTGTTTTCATACTTGAAGGTTACTTGGAACCAAAAGTATCCCACACACAAGTTTCGGCCAAGGAAGGGTTTAGGGTTAGGAATACTTTGGATTTAAACTCACCATGGTTATATGATAGAATATAGAGTTTCTTAAAGAAGTTGCATGCTTGTATGTTGATAGAAACTCATGAACACCACTCTTAATGTTTCGGCCATGGTAAGGTGGATGGCTTAGAATATCTTAAACAGATTTTTAACATGCTCAAAACCTCCATGATAATAAGATATGAAAGTTGTTTAATGCTCCCATGCTTAATTAGAGTATAGGAAAATTGGTTGCATGATATATGATAATTATGACCACAAGGGTCCTAGCTTGTTGTGAACCAAACTTATATGTATAGTTCTTTGATATTTTTTCCATAAAACTTGTTTAGGTTTTCCATACTTTAGGCCACCTAAAACCTAGTTTAAAGACTTGGAAGGTTTCGGCCAAACATATGCTATGAGATAAAGAAAGGAAAAACTTAGGAAACCTAAGACACAATTTAAATGTATGCTTATAGTGCTTGACTTTTATACATGTTATGAAATGTGTTATGACTTGATATGCTTTTATGCCATTTGAACAAATTCTATGCTTGATGAGGTTCAGCCATGTAGGGTTTAAAGACCTAGAAACCCTAAAATTTAGACCTCATGTGTTAAAGATGCTTCTTATGAAATTGAGATAACATGTTGATTGTGTTCACATGCTTATATATTTAACTATGATTCAAATGGACACCTTAAGGTCTCGGCCATGAAGGGATACATGCCCTAGAAACCCTAGAACTTACATTAAACATGCTCATGTCACTCTCCATGAAATATGAAATGTAGAAAGCTAAAATTCACATGCTATATGTTGTTAGTGACTTAAATAGATGCTAAGGGAAGTTTCGGCCATGATCACTTGTATGATGCCATTTATGAATTTATACATGATGTTAGAGTAAGTTCACATGCTTGTATGCTTGCTTGAAAACCTAAATGAGTACTTGTAAGTTTCGGCCAAGACATAAATTTAAGGGCTTAAAGAATTTAGGAACTAACTCAATGGTGCTTACCATATTCCTTGAAATGAATGCTATAAATATGGTTAAGGTTTCCATACTTTATGTCCTTTAGAACCTTGTTTCACACTTGTTAAGATTCGGCCAAATGAGGTTTAAGGACTTGGAGAACTTAGAGTCCAAGTAAACCTTGTTTATGATACTTCCTATGAAAATGATATGTGAATGAATTAGGTTCTACATGCTTGGATGTGTTTAAAACCTAAATGGGCACCTAAGAGGGTTTCGGCCATGATAAGAACCCAAAGGATTAGGAAGCTTAGTACCCAAATTAATCATGTTACATTGTTCCTTATGATTGGATGAGCACATGATATACTTTTATGCTTAGACATGTATGCTTGTGAGCTATACTAGATGAGAATTTCTACGATATGTTATGAGTTCAAAATATGCATGTTTCATGTTATGATATGTGGGTAAATCTTACATGCTTTGGTGATATGATATGAGCTGAAAATATGCATGCTTATGTTATGATATGTGGTTAAATTATGCATGCTTTGATGCTATGTTTAGTGCCTAAAATATGCATGCTTTCATGATATGCTATGTGGTTAAATTATGCATGCTTTGATGCTATGTTTAGTGCTTAAAATATGCATGCTTTCATGATATGCTATGTGGTTAAATTATGCATGCTTGATGATATGCTTTATGCTTAAGATATGCATGTTTTTATGATCCATGCCTAAGAGATGCATATTGTTATGATAGAATGTATGCCTAAGTGATGCATATTGTTATGATATGATGTATGCCTAAGTGATGCATACTTTTATGGTATGATGTATGCCTAAGTGATGCATACTTTTATGACATGATGTATGCCTAAGTGATGCATACCTTTATGATATGATGTATGCCTAAGTGATGCATACTTTTATGATATGATGTGTGCCTAAGTGATGCATGCTTTTATGATGTATGATATGTATAAGTATGACATGTACTTTACTTTATATGCCTTGTACCAAGGGTGGGCTCCATAAGCGCCCCGGGGTCGATGGAATAAGACTCGGGCCTCGTTAGGGATGGGCTCCTAAGTGCCCCTAGGTCGATGGAGTAAGACTCGGGCCTAGTATGTTGCCTTGTAGGGTTAAAGACTTGCTACCTTGGACCTACATAGGTTGCGCGTAATATGTAAGTGGTACATAGCCGAGATCCCTTTTAAGTTGTGATTATGTTCAAGTATATATGTAAGAAGAAATGGTTTTAAAGATCATGAGACATACACATGTTTTTCGGATACATGTTTTTTCAAAATCATATTGCATATACCTTATGATGATTTATGATATGCCATGGTTAGATATGATTATGTTATGTTCCATGATATGTCCATGTGTAGGATATGCCATGACTCCTTATGACGATATGCCATGATTAGATACGGTTATGTTATGCTTCATGCTATGCTTTACGCTATGATATGCCATGACTAGTTATGATTTCTTCATGTCGCATGATATGCTTAAAAGAGTATGTTACATTATGTCATGACTAGTTGAAATGATGCCATGTTAAGACATTCTTTGATTATACTATGATTTTCGGTTTTAGTGAGTAGGAAAGGAACTTACTGAGCCATGAGTGCTCACAGCTTACTGTCCTTGTACCACAGATAAAGGAAAAAGCTGGATGAGCTAGAGGAGCAGCAGGAGAGGCAAGGAAATGTGTGTAGCAGTGGCTAGGCAACCAAATAAGAACCTGCTTTAAAAACTTTTAAAGAACTATGCTTTGGTATCATGAATTGTAGTACCGTATGTGTGACTTGATGTTATGTTTCTACTAATTTTGATATCATGTTATTGAGGCCATGATAGTGTAGTTCGGATTTGATGAAAGGGAAAACAAAAGAAAAGTTTTTATTAAACTAAGAGAATTATTTTAAGTCTTCCGTTGTTTTAAAAAGAAAAATTGTACATAGAGTATCGTAGCCCCGTCCCTTAGGGTCAGCAGGGAGGGCGGGCGTTACACTATATTCACATAACCAGATTACGAGTTTGAAAGCTATTATCATAATAGGTGAAAATAGTAATCATGCTGCTGTTTGGGCCCGACAACTGTACTTGCTGTGCGCGTATCCCTAGCTAGACCCGGATTTGCAAGTCCCGCATTTAGTAGGGTTTACTAGGTTATCTGAACCTAGGGACGACTGTGGGAGCCCAACCCAATGGACATCTGGTCCAGTACAGTGCCACTGAAAATAAAATACTGAATATAGCTACTAATTGTCTATTTTGCTGTTTCTAGGTTATCTGAACCTAGAGCTAGGTTATCTAAACCTAGAGGCGACTGTGGGAGCCCACCCATTGGACCGTAGTCCCATGTAAGCTGAAACTAGACTAATATACTTATTTAAATGCTACTAATGCATTTAACTGAGCTGTTAAAAATATCTGAGGTAGTATTTAGCTACACTAATCATTTTGTCGAACACTTGGTGTGCTCCAACTCTCTCCTCTAATAGGGAGACCACCTCTAGGCACCCGACAACGTCTGGAGCCTCCAACTGAAGGAGAACAACGTGTCTGGCCCATCTAGAGGTGCTCAACTAGATCCCTAATCTGTGAGGAGGGTTTAAACACACCCTGGGTGCTGAAAAATCTGCATATAGCTAAACTAAAGGCATGCAATCAAACGAAAGCTACTTATACTGCAGGTGAGGGGTTTCTTACCTCGTGCGCTAGTTTTCTTACGAATCTAGTCACTAGTTTTCTGGTGGGGACGATCTTCTCGATGATACTCTCGCGTCTACGTGTTCTTCTCGCAGAGGGGAACGTCCTCGTGTCGGAGTCGTCGCCAGAAGGTGCTCCTAGAGCCCTTAGGGAAAGAACCCTAGGTTGTTCTTGTGGTTGGCGCCGAGAGAAGGAGAGGAGAAGGGGAGTCGGCGGTGAGGGTTGGAGAGGAGGAGAAGTTGCCGAACCAAACAAAAATAAACCAAACCCCACTTAAACTTCCTATTTATTTTAAGTGGGTACTTTGGCCCAACTCTAATATAAATTAAATCGTTTTCCTTTCCTTTCAGCACGGCCCTACTGGGTTCATCTGGTTACTAAGGCTAACTAAAAGTTATCGGATCCGAGAGGTCCCGGGTTCGATTCCCGCCTAAGTTATTTTGCGGTTCTAATTATTTTTGCTACTTCCGCTATTCTAAAAATTCTGAAAAAATATCTAAAAAATCCAGAAAAATCATAGAATATTTCTAAAATAAGTTTGAGAATTTTCGGGTGTTACATGCGTATACCCAATCTAGATCTAACACCACGGTATAGTGATAAGTAAACTCACTAAGGATCAACAACAAATATGCTCATAATACTTGAGCAATACAATCGACAACATATACATGTATGATATATGAATGTGCATGAAACATGACTGTTAGGATGTATACTAAAAGCCTAGCTTTTTGTATGAATATTTATTTTGAAATGAATCACATTGGTCAAATGTCTGCATTTAGTAAAATGCAGTTGTCCATTTAATTTATATTGTAGATAACATGATGTGTGGTGTCACACAGAAGATCATGTTATCAGTTCCTTATAAATTATAAATAGTAGCTCACAACCAAGATGGATTGGGACAAACCATTGTAATGGTTGTAGTGTAATTTGGTATTAGTTTGTCTTGACTATAAAATTACACTAGTACACTATGTGTGTATTAAGCAGGACCATTTGAAGTTGTTTCTTTTTATACTGACTGCATAAAAGAACAAAACCTCTATTATTATGGATGTGCATACTCTTAATCTCGATATAATAACAAGCACATATACTTAGTATTTATTTCTTTAATTTATCAATGGGTGAGATTTATTCGTTAAATCAATAGGCTCGATAAGTTGGGAAATAATATTATTTATATGGTGTGTTGTTGATTATAGAAGGAAACTGTGTCCTAGTTATCTAGGCGGATGATGTCCCTTTGAGGAGCTCATAAGGATTGTCATGTAAACCCTGCAGGTGAACTTAGTCTAACATGACAATGAAGTTTAGTAGTACTACTCTTGGAGCTAGATATTAATTAAGTGAGTTGTCAGTAACTCATTTAATTAATGTACATTTGATATCTTAAATACAGGGAGATTAATTCACTCATGATAAGAAGGAGCTCATAATGTAATATGAGATTGGTGCGGTAGTTCAATAATAACTCTTTAGTGGTATGAGTTATTATTGATGAACTTGAGTTGGGTGTTCAGGTCCAACACGAGAAGCTCAAGCTCATCGGGAGGCCAAAACCAATTTCTCCTCTCGGTCCCTACTGTAGCCTCTATAAAGCCTCGCGTTCACCCGTTTTGATTTTTCTTCTTACCCAAATGAGGGGCCGGCCACATCCTTGCTTGGTGTCTAAGCATGGGGCCGGCCATACAAGAAGAGAAAAGGAAGTTTTGTTAAAAATAAAATTTTATTAAAATCTTTCCTTTTTTGTAGTTATCAACAAGGGTTAAAAGAGAGATTTTAATTTTGTTAAAATCTTTCATTTTTTTGTAGTTATCTACAATTTTTAAAAGAGAGATTTTAATTTTGTTAAAATCTTTCCTTTTTTGTGTACAATGGTTAAAAGAGAGATTTTAATTTTGTTAAAATCTTTCCTTTTTTGTAGTTATCTACAATGGTTAAAAGAGAGATTTTAATTTTGTTAAAATCTTTCCTTTTTTCAGTTATCGACAATGGTTAAAAGAGAGATTTTAATTTTGTTAAAATCTTTCCTTTTTTGTAGTTATCTATAATGGTTAAAAGAGAGATTTTAGTGTTGTTAAAATCTTTCCTTTTTTATAGTTATCTACAATGGTTAAAAGAGAGATTTTAATTTTATTAAAATATTTCCTTTTTGTAACCAACCATTATAGGAATAAAAAGGAAGATTTTGTTTAAAATAAAATTTTGTTATAATCTTTCCTTTTATAGATATTTTCAATGGTTTAAAAGAGAGATTTTAATTTTGTTAAAATCTTCCTTTTTTGTAACCATCTACAATAGCAAATAAAAGGAAATTTTATTAAAAACTTTCCTTATTAGCCGCTAGCAAAGATTATAAAAGAGGAGGAGGGGATGCTCTCTGTTTTGTAACCAAGGCTCCTCTTCTAATTTCTTGTGGCAAGTTCTTCCCTCTTTTCCCTTTCTTCTTCATAAGGGCAGCGGCACTTGGAGAAGGACCTTCACCTTGTGGCCGGTTGCTTGGAGAAGAAGAAGGAGGAGGAGGAGGCCTCTTCACTTTGTATTCTTTGGTGGCCAAAAGCTTTGAAAAGAAGGAGAAGGTCGGGTGTCTTTGTCTTGGTAGATCGTCACCCACACGACGTCCAAGAGGAGGAGAGGAATACAACAGAAGATCAAGAGGTCTTTAAGATACAAAGAAAGGTATAACTAGTTAATTGTTTCCGCAGTGTACTGGTTTAGTTTTTCTTTGCATGGATCTTGAAATACCAAAACAAGGGGCTAGCGATTTTGTGTTTTGATTTTGTGTTTCGATTTTGGTCTCTAAAGTTAATCCTAAGGTTACTGTAAGAAGTTTAAATATTCAATTTCTTTGAAAGGCTTTGTCTAGTAAATGGTAGATGATCCCATACCCAAGAAGGTCGAGTGCCTCGCCATGTTTAACCTGAAAGCCAATATTTGAAATAGATATTTAATCAATTTCTGTAATATGTTTTAACTTCTGAAGAACACATGGGTTGAACTGAAATTTCGTTTCCAATCCAAGTTTAATTTCTAAAGAACAACTTGGATTAAAAATGTTAAGTTTCGTTTGCAATCCAAGTTTAACTTCTGTAGAGCACATTAGCTGCTAGGAAAAGTTCTGTTCTTGTACAAATTTTTGATCAAGGGAAACAGAATGGAATTCTAAGTAGCACCCAACAATGACAACCATATGCAATAATCATATCTCAAGTAAATACAACAATCACAAGTAAATGCAGATATATCTCTGAAAGATGCACCCACATCATATGCATATACATGTGTATGCAACATGGTCACTCCCACCCATCTCTCAAGACACGATGACCCCTGTGTGGCAGAGAGACCAGGGCAATGGCAATTGTACTACCCTCTAGATACCACTATAGAGTGGTCGAGGAGGATAGTTCGCTAAGTAGTTATCTAACTGCATAGTGATGGAGTCCTTGACTACTCGCATCTCTAGCCCCCTGCAGTTGTATTACCCTTACCATTACTCTCGAGTGACCGAGTGAGCATGATAGGACTAGCTCCACTCCAAGTTATGACTCTCTCACGATAGGCCAAATGGGCAGCTAACATGACTGATAACTAGCTTATATCGCAAGGGAGCAATGGTCATCAACATGCATATATATGACTGTCGACTAGCTCATACTATAAGGGAGTAATGGTTATCAGCATGCATATAGTGCAATGATGAACATAATGTAAATAATCATGATACTGACACAAATCATCATTAATGCAACATCCTAATCATCACAAATACCTCGAGTACATGATCCATATGACACCTAAATCTATAGGTATAGATAGATCTAATAGGTGTCTACTAAACAATAAATACAGTATGTAGCAACACCAGACATGTACGCACCCTACAACATAGGTATAATCATCATGATACCTTTAGTAGTATACACTAAATCCGTGTACACACCCAATATAGGTTTAATCGACTTGATACTTCTAATAGTCACATCAAACATGCATGCACACATAATATAGATTTAATTAGCTAGATTCTTCTAATAAACACACCAGACACGTGTGCACAAATAATATAGATATAGCCTAAACATGATCCATCAACCACATATATCTATTTGTATGCATAGATCCAATAAGTATCTACCAACAACACATGAGGTACGAAGCATCACCCATCATACAACTCACCTAAGTGGTTACACAACACTATATAGGAAATCAATCATATTAGCTCCTATAATATACACCATACATGTGTACATGCTACATATATACAATCAATCAACATGGTATCTCCTATGATACATACCATATGATCCTGTCTGAAGGCTGAGGAGATGGCGCACTAGCTCAGTTTGATAGTTTGGTGACAAATGGTTGATCCTCTGATTTGGGATGAAACTCCTCAATGATCCCGCGCACCACCAGATGATCCAAAGAATCATTAGTGACCAAAGACTAGGGAAGGGGTCCCTAGTAGGATCCTCTGATGCTCAACTCAGTATAGTTTTCTTGCAAGCGGAAAAAATAGTAGTAGATGTGTGAATGAAGGTCTCAAATGCCAGAATTACGTACCTTGCCAATGAAGAAGACTCCCCTTTTTTATACCACCTCTACGATCTCTGTGACTATGAGGTGGCATCATGCGTCGATGTTTGTTAGGTAGTTCCACAAAGAGATTTTGAGGAATCTTTTTTGTACTCACATATATAACTTTTTTATCATTTATAACTTAAACCTTTTCTCTAAAGTCGTTAGAGGGAGATGCCATTATAGATGAATCATTAATAAGAAATCAAATAAATTTCAGAGGAGTTTCCAAAGGAATATTCTCTGACAACTATGCTAGGCTATTAAAATATTATCAGTTATTTTTCTGTTAAATATATCTCGACCGATCCATAAGACCGGCCATATTACTTGTAGTTGTATCAATCTACCTTTTCATATGCTAAATACTATAGGAATCTATTTTAATATAGTGTCCACAATGTACTAAAACTTCATTCAAAAGATCACATTGTAGGTTATATGTATTAGAGCTTTATTTTAGAGACAAGATGACATTAAGTAATTAAAACCCAGTTGACCTATGCTTAGCCGAGCAGATATGCAGAGTTTTCTAAGGATGATTATCTTTAAGCTCGCTTGGTCTTTACCTAACCAACCGTATATTAAGAACTATATATATACGATTAAATATCTCTGGGTCCGCCCAGGTTTTGCCCTATCGGGTGTTCCTAGAGAACCTTATGTTCATTCAGCCTTTAGCTGGCCAATCGTATATATATATATATATATATATATATATATATATATATATATGGTTAAATATCTCTGGGTCCACCTGGGCTTTGCCCTATCGGGTGGTCATTGAGAACCTTATGTTCATTCGGCCTCTATCGAGCCAATAGTATATATATATATATATATATATATATATATATATATATATAAGGTTAAGTATTTCTAAGCCCGTCTAGGCTTTGCTCGGCCAGGTATTCACAGAGAACTTTTATTTTCGTCCGTCTTTTGTAGGCCAACCATATATTTTTATTAGGCTAAGTGTTGCTAAGCCAAGCCACCCTGTGCTCGACCTAGCTTTCCTTAAATATGGCTGACCGTTAACTGACTGAACACCCTACCATTTTGTTTTCAGAGTAAAATCCTAAAATCTTTATATTCAACCAAGTTCATAACCAATTTTCTCTATCCGGATGTTCTGTTGTGGAGTCGTATGGGTTAGATCCAAGAATTTTGAGGCTGGACGATCAACAGAACCAGGTATGGAATGCCCATCCATTTTGTCTTTGACCGCCACATCACCTTGACTTTGACTACTACATCATCTTCTAGATCCTCTTGTTATGACCCGTATCACTAGCCTCCCTTCAAGTCTAGTTGAAGGAGACATAGTTGACTGACTGGACTCAAGTTTTAGTCTTGCTCATTCCCCTTCTATACTTAATGATTTTTCAAGGTTTATGTTTTTGATCGTGCTTCTAGGCACTTGATGATCTTTTCAAAAAATGATCTGCTTCCTGCTAAAGATAGTATCGAGGACACGTGAAGAGATATTTTTTACTACAAAAGATGTCAATTGTCATGTCACCCATAAATGCCCATTTATGGGTGAATCCCACGTGGCCCCAATACTCATTCTTTGTAACGTTTACTGACATCTACTGGTTCATGTAACACAATGTCACATTCAACTTCACAAATCAATGATCATCCTTATGCGAGTCATTTTAATCGAACGGTGGTAACTAAATTCCTCCTTATAGAACCCTAGACCTTATGCATTCTTCACACTTTGTCTTTTATCTTCTTCAATCTTTTCCTCCGACGATCTCTCTCCCCTCGACTTTCTTCTATTCCTAACCTTATGCCCAGTAAGTCACTGATCTTTTACCTACTTTTTGTTCTACCATGGCTTAGGAATCTTTCACTTCTGGGTATACTTTTACCTCTTCAAAGTTTGATGCCTCTGATAGGGCCTATCTCTATTAGATATGAAATTCCTTACAATTACTATATTCGTATTCCTTCCTCGAATGAGCATCCTCACCTTCCCCTTGATAATCATGTGACTTTCTTATCTGATTAGTTGGTGGCTATTTTACGTTTTCTCATTCACCCATTTTTATCAGAAGTAAGTTATTTCTGCATCCACTACAACAATTTGCACCGAATTCATTCCGTTATATGTGAGGGATGTTCATGTTGTTCCGCCTATTAGAATTCCTCCTACTCCTTGCAATCTTTATCTATTTACCTATCCTTAAAAATTAGAGTTGGGGGTTTCCTATTCCAGTCTCGACCAAAGGTAGCCTTCTTCGAAGACATGCCATCTTCGAATAAGGGTTGGAAATCCCACTTCTTCTTCATAGAAATACTTGATTCTGTTACTTGGCCTGCTGCTTGGCAAGCTTCCTTTTCTCCTCTTCTTGATCCTACCAGATTGAAAAAGGATCCTATCTTTACTACTTATCTCCCCAAACTAAGCCATTAATGTTTTAGAATTCACAAATGGTTACAGGAGGACTTCTTATACCTTTTTGGTTTAAGCCCCATTCAAATGAGATTGCCATGTTCCTTTGGTAAGATTTGTTAACTTTGATGCTTACACTTTTTCTAACTGAGCTATTTTTTTTTATTTTATGCAGTAGATTCTATTCTATTATCCTTGATCGATGAATCAATCAATCTGAAAAGGCACGCTATATGCTAAGGAAAAGGAATTATTGACCGAGCGAGGTTTACCAGTACCCCCTCCCTCTGAGGAGACTTCTGGAGCTCGTGGGGTTGAGGTGAGCGCAACTGAAGTATCTAGGGAGTTGCCTTCACAACCTTCTCCTACCCTTGTAAGCTCTCCTCCAGAGAAGGTAGCTTCTCCTAAGAGACAATGCAAGAAGTGCAAGTTAACTCTTGCCCCTTCTCTTAAGAGGCTAATCGTTTTTACTCAATCAGCCTCCCCTCAGGAGTATGTACAAGAACCATCCCCCGAGCCAACCTTGGCTGCCCTATATCCTACTTTATCTGCTCCTACTCTCAACCAACCTCAAGAGGATACCTCTTTATTGGGTTGCTTACCTGATCCTATCCTCTCTATGTCTCCTGGCCCAATTATTACATCCGCTGTCCTAGAGAGTCTTCCCTAATCGTCAATCATTTTTTCTTTACTTTCTGCTAAAGCTTCAATTTTCCACCATCTCTTCTTCCTTCTACCTTTCCTATATTATTAGGAGGTCAACTAATAAATGCGTGGATAGAGGCCAAAGACCAGCTAAATAAACTCACACCCCTAGAGCTGGCAGATGAATTTTTGTATGAGGAAATCAAGGTATCACCACTTAGCCATCTACCTTTATCCGCTCTTTAAAACTAGTAACCGTGCTTATTTTCAGCAGTAGGCAATTAGTAAAGCATTGCTCAACAACTGCATGATTTAGCGAAGGAAAACGAGTTGCTAAAACAACAAACTTCTACAACTATTTCCGCACAAAATTTGGAACAAATAAAGAAATTATTTGCTTAACTGCAAGAAGCTCAAAAGTTAGTTGAAGCTAAGCGTGAGAAAGCGATTCAATGGAAGACCTTCTCAGAAACTCTCAAGGCTCAACTTCAATCAAAAGAAAACCTCCAAGATGAAATAAGAATGAAACTGGATGAACATATTACTAAGAATAAGCAATTATGCACTCAAATATCTAAATTGAAGTCTGCTCACGCAACTAAGCTAGCTACCAAGGAAGTTGAGTTACTAACTCAAAACGCTGAGCAAGATTCCCTACTCACCAATCTGCTAACCGCTCAAATGGAAGCAACAACCGATCGGGCAACATTGACAACTTATCGTGAGGGAGAGGATGAACGTTTTGAAACGAGGAAGACCGCCCTTTCATTACCCATGAGTTCAATGGGCTCATTGCTGACTCCCTTTCTAAGGTTCTTTTTCTCAAAGATGATGGAGCAATGGTGTAGTTAAAAGAGGGGGGGATATCTAATTACCAATCCTCCAACCAGCTTCCTGGATCACAAGAAGATAATACATGCTGCCTCTTCTGATTTACTTCCTCGCTTTTCTTAATCTACCTTACTTTTTTATGTCCAAGTTAATTGTTGACATATACTAGACTCTTATTGCCTATTCTAGTGTTTGATTAAACTCATTTACCATATTTTTATTTTCATGGTTACTATTTATTTGTTTATTTTAACAAAACTTCACTATGCCACCTCCATCGCCCGCTCAGGCGAAAACTTAGGCGAGCTGAGATTATGTCTTTTTAAATTGCTCACTCAGGCAAAATGAACTATCATTCGTGTCATATATCTGATTTAGGGCATCCATCCCTATGACCGACTGAACTTGGGATTCATTTAAATTCACACCTGTTTGATCGTACACCTTAAAAAAGGACTAGGTATAATGCTCATTATCTACTCAAGTAAATGGATTTGGGATTGATCGAAATTAAACATATTCACTATAAATTAGCATGTTCACCTAGTATTTCACGGACGAGTTTTGAAAACTCATTCAAGCTTAAGACCAGTAAAATATTAATCATAATTTCACCTTGAGGAATTATACAGAACACCTCCTTTGCTTCAGTAACTTTCCTTGATAAAAATACTATCACTTCGAATTAAGAGCCCATCAAATCAGTTACTACAGATGACTTTTTATTAGTAACACGTGTAGATGCATCATCATAGGTGTACAACTTGTTATTTGTCCACTGCTTTATTGACAGCTCATGACTATTCCCTCCTTTTTTACTAATATAATATGATAGTCTTGTTTAGAAAATCTATCCAAAGAATCTTTATAAATATTCTACAAAAATATCCTTAGTCTTTTCATCTTCATTCTCATCATTTTCTCCACAACTTTCCGCTCCCTTTTCATTGTTGATCCTAGCATTCTTTCTCTTGTTCAAGAATGGCAGAGAATGATGAGCATGGGCATAAGCATAAACATGTGCATATACATAAACATGGTCACTACACAAGTATGGAGCATGCATATAAACATATATCGAAACCTAACATTGTTGGTTGCTATACGAAATATCGTACCGGTTCCCCTGTACAGAAATTTTGTACAAGTCCTGAACCTTTCCTAACAACCTATTGTGTTCTTTAGACATTAGATTTGGAATCGCAAATAGAACTTAACATTATTGATTCCAAATTCAATTTATCTGTTCTTAGAGGTTTAGACTTGGATCGCAAACGATGCTTAACATTATTAATCCAAATCCACCTATGTTACAAATTTGATTAAATATTTATTTAAGAGATCGGCTTCCAGGTTAAACATGGAGAGGCACTAGGCCTTCTTGGTTATGAGAGCATTCACCACTTCCTAGATAAAGCCTTTCAACGAAATTCAATATTTAATCTCCTTATAGTAACCTTAGGTTTAACCAATAAGAACAATCGAATCACAAGATCGAAAAACAAAAGAAACACAAATTCGAATCATAAATTTGAAACCTAGAATCATTAGCCTCTTGTGTTTGGTATTTCAAGATCTAAACAAAAGAATAAACTAGTTATGATGCGAAAACTAATAACTAATTATACCTTTTGTAGCTTATAGACCTCACGATCTTCTGCCGTATTCCTCTTCTTATCTCGGACGTCGTGTGGGCGACGATCTACCGAGATGAGAATCCACCCAAGCCTCCTTATCCAAGCAAGTTTCGGCCATCAACAATCTCTAAGAGATGAAGAACTTTGGCCACTAACCAAGCTCCAAGGGATGCTAAGAAACAATGCCTCCTATCTCTCCTAATTCCTCTAGCAAGATCCGGCCACCACCAAGTTCCTTGAGATGAGATGCCGCCGGCCACCAAGGAAGAAGAATAGGAGAAGGAGAAAGGATGAGGGTTGACCACCATCAAGGAAGAGAAGAGAGGAATAATAGAAGTATTGTTGTGAGGTGAGACACCTCTAACCTCTCTTTTATATTCCTTGGTCTTGGCAAATAAGGAAAGTTTTAATAAAAACTTCCTTATTTTCCTTGCCAATTAAAGGAAAATTTAATTAATAAAAAAAAATTCCTTTTTATTATTTTAATGGCTGACCACCTCAAATCCTCCAAACAAGGAAAGTTTTAAACACAAAATTAAAACTTCCTAATTTGTTTCCAGAAATTTTTAAAATAAAAATTTCCCTTTAAAATATTCACTTCATGGTTGGTTATAAAAGGAAATTTTTATAAATTAAAATCTCTCTATTAAAACATGTGGATGATTACAAAAAGGAAAGTTTTCTCCAAAATTAAAATCTTTCTTTTAACTACAAATAAGGAAAGATATTAATCCTTCTCTTAATCTTTTATAGAAACTATAAAAGGAAAAATTTAATTTTTAAAACACTCTTTTAAATCATGACTTCCACATAAGGAAAGATTTTTTTTATAAAATAAAATCCCCTTTTATTTTTATTGTGGCCGACCACCTAAGCTTGGGCTCCAAGCTAGGGCCGACCACCACTTGATCCATCCAAGGCTTGCCTTGGCCGACCCTTGCTTGGGCTCCAAGTTTGGCATGGTCGGCCACCTATGTATGGGTAAGAAGGTGGGTTTAGGTGGGTATAAGACTTTATAAATAAGAGGCTACGACAAGGACCGAGAGGAGGAATTGGTTTTGGTCTCCTGATGAACTTGAGCTTCCCGTGTTCGCCCCGAACACCCAACTCGAGTTCATCAATAATAACTCATACCACTAAAGAGTGATTATTGAACTACCACACCAATCTCATATTACTATATAGGCTCCTTCTTATCATGAGTGTGTTAATCTCCCTGTGTTTAAGTTATCGAATGCCAACTAATTAAATGAGCTACTGACAACTCAATTAATATCTAGCTCCAAGAGTACCACTCAACCTTATCGTCATGTCGGAGTAAGTCCACCTGCAGGGTTTACATGACAATCCTTATAAGCTCCTCTTGGGGACATCATCAACCTAGATTCCTAAGACATAGTTTCATTCTATAATCAACAACACACCATATAAATAATATCATTTCTCAACTTATCAGGCCTATTGATTTATCGAACTAAATCACACCCTTTGATAAATTAAAGAAATAAATATTAAGTATACGTGCTTGTTATTATATCATGATTAAGAGCACACACTTCCATAATAATAGAGGTCTTGTTCTTTAAAAAAGTCAGTATAAAAGAAACTACCTCAAATGGTCCTGTTTAATACACACAAAGTGTACTAGTGTAATTTTATAATTAAAATAAACTAATACCAAATTACACTACTGTTAGAGTGTATACTGAAAGCCTAAGCTTATGTAAACATTTATTTTGAATAAAGAATCACATTTGGTCAAATTATCTATTTTTGTTTGTAGTTGTTCAATTAATTTATATTGTAGATAACATAGTATGTGGTGTCACATATAGAAGATGATGTTATCAGTACCTTATAAATTATAAACAGCAGCTCACGACCAAAATGGAAAGGAACAAACCATTGGAAGGTTGTAGTGTAATTAGGCATTAGTTTATCTTAACTATATAATTACACTAGTACACTTAGAGTATATTGAGTAGGACCATTTGAGGTCGTTTCTTTTATACTGACTTTATAAAGAAACAAATACCTCAGTTATTATGGAAGTCTGTGCTCTTAATCCTAATATAATAACAAGCACATATATTTGATATTTATTTCTTTAATTTATCAATGGGTGAGATTTAGTTCGATAAATCAATAAGCCCGATAAGTTGAGAAATGATATCACTTATAGTGGGTGTTGTTGATTATAGAAGGAAACTGTGTCCTAGTAATCTAGGTTGATAATGTCCCCAAGATGAGCTCATAAGAATTGTCATGTTAAACCCTGTAGGTGGACTTAGTCCGACATGACGATAAGGTTGAGTGGTACTATTCTTGGATTAAGATATTAATTAAATGAGTTGTCAGTAACTCACTTAATTAGTGGACATTCGACATCTTAAACACAGGGAGACTAACACACTCATAATAAGAAGGAGCCCAAAAATGTAATTTGGGATTGGTGCGGTAGTTCAATAATAGTTCTCTAGTGGAATGAATTATTATTGATAAAATTAAGTTGTGTGTTTGGGGCGAACACGGGATGCTTAATTTTATCGGGAGACCAAAACCAATTCCTCCTCTCGGTCCCTATCGTAGCCTCTTATTTATAGAGTACTATACCCACCTATACCCACCTTCGTACCCATGATGTAGGGGCCGGCCAAGCTAGCTTGTGGTTCAAGCTAGGGTCGGCCAAGCCTTGGTTCATGGGTGGCCGGGCCCTAGCTTGAACCCAAGCTTAGGTGGCCGGCCCCCATTAAATTAAAAGGAATTTTAATTTTAAATATTTCTTATTTGAAAGATATAATTTGTTGGAGAGATTAAAAATTAAAATATCTCTTTTAAAAGGATCTACAAAAGATTAAAGAAAGAGATTAGATCTCTTTTCTTATTTGTAGATTGGAAAGATATTTTATTTTTGTTCTTTATAAATTATTCACATGTAGAAAAATAAAATTATAGAAATTTCTTTTTATCAACCATGAAGGGATTTTAAAGGGAAATTTTATTTTTTAAAATTTCCGAAGACAAATAAGGAATTTTAATTGTTGATTGAAATATCCTTGTTTGCTCCTATTGAGGTGGCCGACCATGATGAAATTGATTAGGAAATTTTATTTAATTTTTCTTAATTAATTGTTGTCAAGAAAACTTAAGGAAATTTTATTGTAATTAAATTTCCTTATTTACCAATGCTAAGGATTATTCTCTCCCTCTTTTTCCTTGGTGTTGTGGCTGGCCATCCTCTCTCCCTCTCTTCCTCTTTGTGGTGGCCGAAACTCTTCCATTGCTTGGAGCTTTTTTGGTGGCCGGATACTACTTGGAGAAGAAGAAGAAGAAGAAGGAGAGAAAGCTTGCATCCCTTGGAGCTTAGTTGTTGGAAAAAGTTCTTCATCCTTGGATTTTTGGTGCTTGGCCGAAACTTGAAGGAAGAAGAAGAAGGTGCTAGGTGGTTCTCATCTTGGAAGATCGTTGCCCACACAACTTCCGAGGTTAGAAGAGGAATACGGTAGAAGATCAAGAGGTCTTTCTAAAAGGTATAACTAGTATTTTTCCTTTCCGCATCATACTAGTTATTTTTGGAAATAATACCAAATACAAGAAGCTTGCGATTCTAATATTTCGAAATAGTTTTCGAATTTGTGTTTTTTTTGTTTTTCTTATCCTTGTGATTTGATTGTTCTTTTCGGTTAACCAAAAGTTATTTAAGGAAATTAAATATTAGCTTTCCTTAAAAGGCTTTGTCTAGTCGGTGGTGGTTGTTCCCATATCCAAGAAGGTCATGTGCCTCGCCACGTCAGTACTGGAAGATAATTTTGGAAATTAATATTTAATGGAATTAATAACCTAGGTGATTTGGATCGAACGTGTTAAGTTCCGCAGGAGATCCAAGTCTAAACCTAAAAGAACAAATAGATTAAATTTTGGATCAAACGTGTTAAGTTTCGCAGGCGATCCAAGTTTAATTTAAAAAAACACATGGTAGCTAGGAAACGGTTCAGATCTTTGTACAAAATTTTTGTACAGTGGAACCATTAGGTTTTCTGAGTAGCAACCAACAATTGGTATCAGAGCTAGGGTTTTGCCTCTGTGTATTTGGTATTAGTTTAATTATGCACATGTCATACATAATTTAGGCAGGTTAATAGTAGGATGTGCTAACTTTATGGATGCAGGATCCAACTATTATGGCTTATAGTTTTTTATGTGTGATTGGACCCTTAGACATGTCAAGGGCATTTATATATGTGTGCATGATTGTATTATAAAATACAGTAGGAGCTGTATTTAGTTTTTATTAGGATTTTATTTTTGATCTAGTTACATGTACATTCCTTTTATGGAATATAGGATCGATGGATGTAAAATTTTATTTTATGTTTGATCTAGTTTACATGTACATTCCTTCGAGGAATATAGGATCGAAAAATGTAAAATTCTATTTATGTCGCAGATCGAATCTTGCAAGGCGTGGAACCTTTTTGAGGACCAGAGGCGCAGCGGAACAAGGAGCAAGATAGATGCGATAGCTAGACCCGGTGGCGGTGACCAAATATGGCAGCAACTTGGGATGACAACACACGGAGGACAACCATAAATAAAAGTCATAATAGTTGAAAATTAGATTTTCTATTTATTTCTTTTATATTGTGCTGTGTGTGCATGTTAGTATACATGTTTAGTAGGCTAGCATAGCTAAAATTCCTCATTTATAAATAACTAAGCGGGAGAGGGATTTTAAATAAATTCCACGGTCTCCATTACTGGTTTGTAAGTGATGCAAACAAGCTTGTGCGTTGGCTCTGAGTGCCTTCCTCCATATCGGATGAGCTTGTTTGTGGATCACTAGAACAAACTTCCATTTTGGATTACTATAGGAAATTAATTAAGAGCGTGTGATCTTCCCCATCGGAAGGGGCACAATCTTATTAATGGACTTAGTGTCAAGTAATGGTATACACTTAGGCACATCTAATAGTATCCTCCCCATCGGAGTCACTGCTATTATTTGTGTGACCAAAGGACACCAACTATTAATTTTATTTCTCAAAAAGTTAGGTTGACAAGATAATAAAATTAATGAGTTAAGACCTTCCTTTTACAAATGCTGAATTTGTATACGTCCACACTATCGTGGCATACAATATTCGCGGTGTTTTGAGGTGTTAGTTAATTTAAAATAGTATTGTTTGAGGAATCAATATTATTTTAAATTTATAGTTAAGGAGTAGATCCTTGCATTCATCATAGCTGGAGGGGCTTCTAGTCTGCCCTGGCTGATGTGTGGACCATCTAACACGGCCTGCATCTGATGTAGCTGTGTTGGCTGTCCTCCATACTGTATCGGCTGTGGTTAAGGAAGACTTGTCTTGTTCGGGCATTGCTTAGCCATATGCCCTTCCTGTCCACATTCAAAGCATCCTCGTGTGCCCTTGCGACAAACTCCTGGGTGAAATTTCCCACAAGTAGCACATTTGGGATAACTAGGTTGTTTGCTGGCTGGTCCTCCCTTTGGGTAACTCCCTGGTTTGCTCTTGTTGCTAGAGTTCCCTTTCCAGTTAGAGCTGTGGCCTTGTTGTTTCTGAGTACCTGAGCCTCCTTGCCCTTTGGACTCTGAGAGGACTTGCTTCTGCTGCTTGATATTGTTCTGGTAGTGCTCGGTGGTCAGGTCACTACTGACTAGTTCTTCGGTGGTTTGCGGCCTATGAACGCCGCCAGCCACGTTCATTGCTATCTCCGGCCTCAGCATCTTGAGCATCAACCAGACTCGTTCTTTTTCTGTGCTGACTAGTTCGGGGCATAGACGAGCCAGTCTGTTGAATTTCTTCACGGCTTCCTCAACTTATAGGTTGCCCTGACGAAACTCAGTGAACTCGTCGTAGTGACGGTTTGTGACCCGCATGTGAAAGAACTCCTCAAAGAATTCTTTCTCGAAGTCAGCCCATGTCATCCGGTTCACTGGGCGCTTCACTCTAATTCTCTCCCACCACATGCGTGCATCTCCCGTCAAGCAGAAGGAGGCACACTTCACCTTTTCATGCTCTAGCCAGTCCAGAAGCTCCATCGTACTCTCCAGTGTTTTGAACCAGGCTTGAGCATCCCATGGTTCACTGGTGCCTGAGAAGTTCTCGGGCTTGACTCTCGGCCACTGGATCAGATAGGCTTCTCTCTTTGCCTTTGCTGCTGGGGCTACTGATGCTGTAGGATGGACTGGTGGAACCTCTATAACTACTGGGGTTGCTATGTTTGGTTCCGGGATAACAGTGGGGGTATTCTGCTGATTAGCCTTTAAGGTGGTTATCTCCTGTTGTTGTTCTACTAGCTGCTTCTGTAACTGAGCCACTACTGCTGTAAGGTCTGGGGGAGGCACTGAACTGCCTGCCTCATGCTGGGGCTCAGTAGCTGGTGTCCTTCTAGCTGGGCATCCTCTTGCCATTTCTAAAGGAACAAAGGACGTACATAACTAAAGCATCATGTTTACATAGCTAACACTATCACAGATAAGCATACTTTAGTTATCTACAAATATGAAAGCAATACACATAACAAAGTGAGAGGTATTCTTACTTGGAAGCTGCAGGTTCAATGCTGATGTGTGTGTAGGAAGTATGGAACTTTCGGCTCTGATACCACTCTGTGACAACCCGCCTCCTACTGGCTAGGCTGTAAGGCCGATCGTTACATTATGCTGTGCTAATTCATGTGCGGAAAGCTGATTTGATGAAAAATTTTGCTGAACTAATGAATATGCTTCTGTTAATCGCTATACTATCTGAACTTAATGTTTAAACTACCCCTTGAATTACTGTGGCTATGCTAGAAGGGGTGTTCTAGGTCTTTGCTATCATCTGGAGCTGAACTAAAGTGTTTTTAGCTAGTACTAGGCCTCTGATCGATTCACGGATCGATCCAGTGTGGTACTGTGTAGGGAGACTAATTTGGATCGATCGGTTGATCGATCCAGGTTGGACAATCAATCCAGTGATCGATTCAGGACCCTATTGTACGCGGGAACTAGCGTCTGGATCGATCGGCTGATCGATCCAGGATGGCCAATCGATCCAGTGATCGATTCCAAAGCTCTCTGTTCGTGGGAGCAAATTCCCCGCTTCCTCGATCGATCGGTTGATCGATCCAGCAGCTTCTTGTTCGTGACAGAAAGTGACTGGATCGATCGGCTGATCAATCCAGGAGCTTACTGTTCGCGGAACAAGTTCACCAATCAATCAACGGATCGATTGAAGACCCCCAATCGATCGGCTGATCGATCGGGGTTTCTGATTTCGTATCAGAAGTCTGATTTCAACACTGGTTCGTGCCAAAATCACTTACATCAACTCTATAAGCATAAAATAGGATACTAGGCATAACAATACTCAAGGAGTGCTATCTAATATCATGGCAACTAACAATCTATGCGTAACTGTCATAATTCAAAACACTTAAACAACTAAAGTGTGAGAAAGTAATGACATAAAGAAAATGCTAGGTTCTAAGTGGGCTAGTTTCCAAGCATCGTTATTCCAGGTTCCTTCCACACACATCTTCATCGCATTAACCTCCAGCCTCCGCTAGTCCATCTTTCCTTTACCTTTATCTGCAGTATAAGGAAAAAAAATATCTGTAAGCTTTCGCTTAGTAAGAAACCATCTACCTCACAAAAACATGCATACGATGCAATTTATGTTTTTAAAACATGCTATTTGAAATATATGCTGAACAGGTAAAAGCATAGCATGGCATACAAACAAACTAGTCATGGCAACAAGTGCCAACATAAGCTATCATATGATATCAAAAGAAAACTGAACTGATACAAACAAACTCAACTGAGCTAATTCTAAGCTAATGCTAAAGCTGTACTGAAATCACATAACTATTTGTGAAGTTTTGAAAACTATTTTCATAAATAGGTTAAAATAATAATCATGCTGCTGTTTGGGCCCGACAACTGTACTTGCTATGCGCGCATCCCTAACTAGACCCGGGTTTGCAAGTCCCAAATTTAGTAGGGTTTACTAGGTTATCTAAACCTAGGGACGACTGTGGGAGTCCAACCCAATGGATATCTAATCCAGTACAGTGCCACTGCTAAAATAAAATACTGGTTATAGCTAAATTTTCTTATCTTGCCATTTCTAGGTTATCTGAACCTAGAGCTAGGTTATCTGAACTTAGAGGCGACTGTGGGAGCCCACCCATTGGACCGTAGTCCCATATAAGCTGTAGTAAAGCTGCATATACTAAATAAATGCTTCTATCGCATTTAGCTAACTATTAAAATGCCTAGTCGCATTTTAATGATGTTGAACATACTATCGGGCACTTGGCGTGACCTGTTGCACACCCTATGTGCCACAAATCCATATACTACTAAATTAAAGCATACAATCACACGAGAACTACTTATACTGCAGGTGAGGGGTTTCTTACCTTCTGCTCCAATTTTCTTACGATTCTAATCGCTAGATTTCCGAAGAAGATGATCCTTTCGACGATCTTCTCGCGTCTATGTGTTCCTCTCGCGGAGGGGAGCGTTCTCGTGCTGAAGTCATCACTGGGAGGTGCTCCTATGGCCCTTGGAATGGAACCCTAGGTTCCTTGGTCTTGGGCGCCAAGAGGGTGAGGGAGAGGGGTCGGCGGTGTGTGAGGGGTTGAGGGAAAAGTTTTTCTCGTTTAAGAAAATAACAATTCCTCACTTAAATTCCCTATTTATATTAAGTGGGTAATTCGGCCCAACTCAAATATAAATATAATTGTTCCCCTTTCCTTTCAGCACGGCCCTGCTGGGTTCACTTGGTTACTAAAGCTATCTAAAGGTTATCAGACCCGATAGGTCCCGGGTTCGATTCCCGCTTAAGCTATTTTACGTTTCTATTTCTTTTTGTTACTTCCGCTACTCTAAAAATTCCATAAAAATATCCTAAAATTCCAGAAAAAATCATAGAATATTTCTAAAATAATTTTGAGAATTTTCGGGCGGTACATCTACCCTCTTTTTTATATTCCTTGGTCTTGACAAATAAGGAAAGTTTAATAAAAACTTCCTTATTCCCTTAGCCAATGAAAGGAAAATTTAATTAATATTTCCTTTCTTGTTTCAATTTGGCCAGCCACCTCATGATCCTCCATCAAAAGAAAGTTTTAAACAAAAATTAAAACTTCCTAATTTGTTTCCAGAAATTTTTAAAATAAAAATTTCTCTTTAAAATTCCCTTCATGGTTGGTTATAAAAGTAAACTTTTATAAATTAAAAACTCTCTATTAAAACATGTGGATGATTTCCAAAAAGGAAAGTTATCTTTAAAATTAAAATCTTCCTCTCAATCTACAAATAAGGAAAGATATCAAATCTTTTCTTAATCTTTTGTAGAAACTATAAAAGGAAAGATTTAATTTTAAAACTCTCTTTTAAATCATGAGGATGGTTAAAAAAGGAAAGTTTTATCAAAAATTAAAATCTTCCTTTCAACTACTGATATGAGTTAGGTTTCATAGGTCCCCGGTAAGAAGGAGAAAGGATACAACCAAACAAAGGAGGTAGGCTAATATCGGCCGGGATATACCTCAAAAAGAGGTAGGGTTGTATCGACCGAAATATGCCTCCAAGGAGGAAGATCCATATCAGTTAGCATATAACTCAAAGGAGGTAGGCTAATATCGGTCTGGTTATACCTTGAAAAGAGGTAGGTCTATATCGACCGAAATATGCCTCCAAAGAGGAAGACTCCTGTCAATTGGCATATACCTCAAAGGAGGTAGGCTAATATCAGTCGGGATATACATCAAAAGGAAGTAGGGTTGTATCGACCGAAATATGCCTCCAAGGATGAAGACTCCTGTCAATTGGCATATACCTCAAAGAAGGTAGGCTAATATCGGCCGGGGTATACCTCAAAAGGAGATAGGGTTGTATCAACCGAAATATGCCTCCAAGGAGGAAGATCCATATCAGTTAGCATATAACTCAAAGGAGGTAGGCTAATATCGGCCGGGATATACCTCAAAAAGAGGTAGGGTTGTATCGACCGAAATATGCCTCCAAGGAGAAAGATCCATATCAGTTAGCATATAACTCAAAGGAGGTAGGCTAATATCGGTCGGGTTATACCTTGAAAAGAGGTAGGTCTGTATCGACCGAAATATGCCTCCAAAGAGGAAGACTCCTGTCAATTGGCATATACCTCAAAGGAGGTAGGCTAATATCAGTCGGGATATACATCAAAAGGAAGTAGGGTTGTATCGACCGAAATATGCCTCCAAGGATGAAGACTCCTGTCAATTGGCATATACCTCAAAGAAGGTAGGCTAATATCGGCCGGGGTATACCTCAAAAGGAGATAGGGTTGTATCAACCGAAATATGCCTCCAAGGAGGAAGATCCATATCAGTTAGCATATAACTCAAAGGAGGTAGGCTAATATCGGCCGGGATATACCTCAAAAAGAGGTAGGGTTGTATCGACCGAAATATGCCTCCAAGGAGGAAGATCCATATCAGTTAGCATATAACTCAAAGGAGGTAGGATAATATCGGTCGGGATATACCTTGAAAAGAGGTAGGTCTGTATCGACCGAAATATGCCTCCAAGGAGGAAGATTCCTGTCAATTAACATATACTTCAAAGGAGGTAGGCTAATATTGGTCAGGATATACCTCAAAAGGAGGTAGGGTTGTATCAACCGAAATATGCCTCCAAGGAGGAAGATTCATATCAGTTAGCATATAACTCAAGGAGGTAGGCTAATATCGGCCGGGATATACCTCAAAAAGAGGTAGGGTTGTATCGACCGAAATATGCCTCCAAGGAGGAAGATCCATATCAGTTAGCATATAACTCAAAGGAGGTAGGCTAATATCGGCCAGGTTATACCTTGAAAAGAGGTAGGTCTGTATCGACCGAGATATGCTCTCAAGGTGAAAGACCAATATCGGCCGGGATACGTCTTTAAGGAGGCAGGCCAATATCGATTTAAACATGCCTTTGAGAAGAAAAGCCAAGACAGGCCGGTTGACCAATACCTTGGAAAGATACTTAATAAAATATAGCCTAGTGTTATTTAGGATAATTCACATAGAAGGGCGCGGACAGAAGCCTCATGAGGAATAATAATCATTAACTAAATATAGTCATGACTAACTTCGACCGATACAAGGAACATGGGTATATTGAGCTATCCATGATATAATGAAAGCAAGAGGGACTAGAAGAAACGATAAAACACTTCAAAGGAACTCATGAGATAGGATAGAGGTAAATATTTTAAATAAGATAATTAATGAAAATATCTGCAATATGTGACTATATAATAGGCATTATATATTTTGGCGGGAAATGTGTTTTTAGATTATTTTACAGGTACTAAACGACAAAGAAGGTACATCTGGGGTACAAGAAAGATTCCTTAAAAGTCATTCACCACAAGTACGTAGCTTACATCATCTCATAACAAACTCTAATAAACCGGGGTCCACTTCATGATTACAGAGGTTATATGAAGTGGTATAAAAGGGGGAATCCTCTCCGTTGGCGAGGTAAGTTCACATCATTGCACACATTCATAACCCTAATCTCCAGCTACTGTTCATCTTCTTCTTCCTTCTTCCACACCGAGAGAGATCACTGACTTGAGCGTCAGAGGGCCTAGCCAGGGATTCCCACCCCGGTCTTAGGCCACTGACGATAGTGTTGGCTGGTCTCTTGTGTGCAGGAGGTCTCGGGAGCTTCGAATAGGGGTGTCTCTTTGATTAGGTTTCTCTCTCATCATCGGATCTTCGTGCAAGGAAGGCATTCGGTTACTCTATTTTTCCCGATCCACTTTGGGTTTCTCGGATCGGCGTTCTCTAGGCATCGCTCTTCATCAGCGGTGGGTTTCTTTTCACCGGATCTCCGTCTTGTCTAGCTTCTCAGACAGGATCAAATTTGGCGCTGTCTGTGGGAACTTCACCTGGATCTGAGACTACAAGATGGAAGAAGCCGGAAAATCAAACCTACTCACCATTAGTCGAGAGGATCGGGATTTCCTCATCAATTCTCACGTACAAAAAGCCTTACAACAACAACAACTTCAAGCTCACACTGGAGCTACTCTACCAACGGCTCATAATCCGGCGATTTCAACTACTGAGCATCGAAAAGGAAAGGAACTGGAAGAGGAGGAACATGCGTATTTTCCTCCAGCTGTTGTTTCTCCGACAAGACGTCCACGAGCCTTCCTTCGCACTCCCATGGAGCAGGGGGGTAGGAGGCCCGTGTTCCAAGAATCCTCTGGCGAGGCACCAGACAAAGAAAGCGTAAGATCAAAATGATAACTGGTGATAGCTCACCAGAGAAAGTCATCTCCCCATTCTCTCAGAGTGTATTGGATGATCCGCTCCCTAAGCGGTATCAAAATCTTCATATCGATGAGTACATTAGAACAACAGATCCAGAAGATCATCTGTTGAAATTCGAGAACGTAGCATTATTACAACAATTCTCTGACGAGGTGAAGTGTCGGATGTTTCTTACTACCCTCGGAGGAGCCGCACAGCGCTGGTTCAAAAGATTGCCAGAGAAGTCTATTCAAAAATTTAAAGACTTCAAGAAAGTTTTTCTACACCATTTTTCCAGCAACAAGAGGTATCATAAGACTCCTTGGAGTCTATTTTCAATTAAGCAAGCATCCAAAGAGTCCATCCGAGCATACATCAAAAGGTTCAATCAGGTAGCTATTGATGTACCTAATGCTACCACTGAAATATTAATAAGCGCTTTCTCTCAAGGTTTAAATGCTAATGATTTCTTTAAAGATTTAGTAAGAAATCCTCCTGCTAATTTTGATTCATTAATTGAGCGTGTTACCGAATTCATTAATGTGGAAGAAGCTCAAGCTGCTCGTAGGAAGGAGGGTGTTACCTCTTCTCCTATCCAGGTTAAGGAGAAAGCTCCGGCCCCTGTTCCTCCGCCTAGAGGGCCTAGAGCAACTCATACACCTCACCGACAACCAGAATATTGTCCACAAGCCGTACAACACGTGGAGAAACAACCAGAAGCACCAAGGAGATGGTGCACTTATCATAAAACTAGCAGTCATCATACTGAAGATTGTTTTGTTTTACGAAATAAACAAGCTAATAGGGAGCGATATCAGAGGCAAAACTATTATCGGCAGCAGTACCCCAGGCAGCAGAACCCTCTCAAATTAGAATATCGCCCAGTCGAACCTCGGCAAGATGCATTGCCGACCCAGGCCGGTACAAGCCAAGTGTCGGAAAAAGCTCCTTCTGAAGCCATGACGACTCGACAGGAAGAAAACAGGAGTAATGCTGCTCGGGGTAATATCAATATGATTGCGGGCGGACCCACAGATGGATATTCTAATATGGCCAGAAAAGCACACTCTCGAAGACTGGAAATTCATGCCGTGGGGTGTAGCATGGAACGAGCGGCCGGTCCCGAGATAAGTTTTGGGCCTAAAGATCTTGAGGGGGTAGAAATACCCCATGACGATGCCCTAATTATCAAAGCTGTGATAGCCAACTACACCATTTCTCGTACCTTCATAGACACGGGCAGTTCTGTCAATATTATATTCACGAAGGCTTTCGATCAACTACAAATTGACCCGAGTGAACTTCAGCAAATGGTCACACCTCTATATGGGTTCACAGGCAATAAAGTACAACCGTTGGGTCAGATAAAGTTGGTCATATCTCTAGGAGAGGAGCCTCTGATGAGAATAAGGAGATCTTATTTCATGGTAGTAGACGCTCCATCCTCTTATAATGTGATACTAGGTCGACCTGCCCTAAACGAGTTTAGGGCGGTCGTTTCTACTTTTTGTCAGAAAATTAAATTTCCTGTGGATGACCAAGTCAGGGAGGTGCGAGGGGATCAGAAGACAGCCCGAAAATGTTACGTAGAAATAATTCGGGCTGAAGCTAACGCTGCTCGAAAGATTCAAAGAATGGAAGTTAATGCCATTCAGGAGAAGCAGCCTGTTCTGGTTTATGAAGAAAAGGAAGAAGTTCAGATCCAGACCGGGCGGCCTGAAGCTACTACATATATTGCGGCTGATCTGGATCCCACTTTGAAAGTGGAACTGGTACAGTGCTTAAGGAGGAATAATGATGTGTTTGCCTGGACGCCCAAAGAAGTCTCGGGCGTTTCTCCTGCAGTCATGGAGCATGCCTTACATGTCTTCCCAGATGCCCGCCCGGTCAAGCAAAGAAAGAGGAATTTTAGCGCGGAACAGAACCAAATCATCAAAGAAGAAATAACTAAACTTATGGAGGCTGGTTATATTAGGGAAGTACAATTCCCTAGCTGGTTAACTAATGTGGTGTTAGTCTCTAAGCCGGGGAACAAATGGCGAGTGTGCATTGATTTCCGGGATCTCAACCAGGCTTGCCCAAAAGATTATTATCCATTTTCCAGGATCGATCAATTGGTAGACTCCACTGCTGGATGCGAGTACATCTCTATGTTAGACGCTTATCAAGGCTATCATCAGGTTCCCTTAGCTAAAGAAGATCAAGAAAATGTTAGTTTTATAACATCTGAAGGTACTTATTGTTATAATGTTATGCCCTTCGGACTAAAAAATGCAGGTGCAACTTATCAAAGGCTTATGAATAAGGTCTTCCAGAAGCAGATTGGTAGAAATATGGAAGTATATGTTGATGATATCTTAATTAAGTCTCTTCAAGTTGTTGATCTGTGCAGGGATGTAGAGGAGACCTGCAAGACATTGAGACAATATGGGCTCAAGTTAAATCCGAGCAAATGTTTATTCGAGGCGAAAGGAGGAAAATTCTGGGATATATGGTGTCCGAACGGGGAATAGAAGCCAACCCGAGCAAGGTCAAGGCACTTCAGAACATGGAGCCACCGCGTAACATGAGAGAAGCTCAAAGATTGACCGGTCGGATTACAGCCTTGTCTAGGTTTATTTCCAGGTTGGCCGATCGTAGTTTTCATTTCTTTAAAATACTCAGAAAAGCCAATAAATTTCAGTGGAATGAGGAATGTGATAAGGCTTTCCAAGAGTTGAAAGATTATTTGTCTACTCTCCCTGTACTAGCTAAGCCTATAGTAGGAGAGACTCTTTGGGTATATTTGTCGGCTAATGAAAACGCTGTAGGCTCTGTATTAGTCAGACAAGAAGGAAAAGAGCAACAACCTGTATATTTTTCTAGCCATTTATTAAAAGAAGCTGAGTGTAGATATACTACACTAGAGAAATTGGCTTATGCACTAGTCTTGACCGCTTGGAGGTTGCGCCCATATTTCTTAGCACATGAAATTATTGTATTAACCAACAGTACTCTTGGACGAGTGTTACTCAACCCAGAGGCATCAGGTCGACTGATCAAATGGACAACTGAACTTGGAGAATATGACATTCAATATCAACCTCGCTCGGCCATCAAAGCACAAGCTCTAGCAGACTTCATTATAGAAGTTCAAGGCCCTGAGGAAGAAAACATTTGGAAAGTTTATGTAGATGGCTCCTCAACTAGACAAGGTAGCGAAATTGGGGTTCTTCTTATATCTCCAAGGGAAGACAGACTTCAACTCTCTATCAGATTGAATTATAGAGCTACTAACAATGAAGCAGAATATGAAGCCTTGATAGCAGGATTACAGGCCGCTCGGCATATAGGGGCAGCTCGAGTCCTCATCTATTCTGATTCTCAATTGGCAGCCCAACAACTATCAGGTAATTTTGAAATTACTAATGAAAGACTCCTGCTATATGCTGAGGCGTTTGATAAGTTGAAATCTCATTTTCAAGAAGTAAATATACAAAAGGTTTCTCGATCTGAGAATCAAGTAGTAGATGAATTGGCTAAGATGGCCTCTGCTATAGTACCATGGAGCCTAGATCGGCCCGTAGAACAAACTCTGTTAATATCCTGTATCGAAAGACAGGCTGAAGCAGAAATTCAAGGTGACTGGAGGGCTCAAATTATATTGTATTTACAGCAAGGTATTCTTCCCAGTAATACAGAACAGGCAAGGGTATTTAAAAAGAGAGCTGCTCAGTACACGATGGTAGGAGAGCAGTTATATAAAAGAGATTTTTCTAAACCTTTGCTCAAGTGTATTGGTACAGAAGATATACAATTTATCTTACAGGAAGTTCATCAAGATTCATGTGGTAGTCATATAGGAGGGAGATCTTTGTCCCGTAAAATCCAATTAGCAGGGTATTTTTGGCCTACTTTACACGAGGATGCCAACAAGTTGGTAAGAACTTGAATGTCTTGGCAGAAACATCAAAATATTTCGCATCATCCCACACAGTTGTTGAAAACCTCTATAGTCTCATGCCCCTTCGATCAATGGGGCATGGACATAGT
This sequence comes from Zingiber officinale, assembly GCF_018446385.1. Lineage (NCBI taxonomy): Eukaryota > Viridiplantae > Streptophyta > Magnoliopsida > Zingiberales > Zingiberaceae > Zingiber > Zingiber officinale. The sequence continues at coordinate 57,406,448 of NC_055986.1, forward strand.
AGGCCCATTTCCTATAGCGCCTGCATAAAGAAGATTTTTATTGGTAGCAGTAGATTATTTTTCCAAATGGGTAGAAGCAGAACCACTTGCCCGGATTACTGAAGATGCAGTTATAAAATTTCTGTTGAAAAATATCATATGCAGATTTGGCATTCCTCATAAATTAGTCTCTGATAATGGAAGGCAATTTCAAGGGGATAGAATTCTAGCTTGGTGCAAAAGTTATGATATTACTCAAGCTTTTACCTCTGTGGCTTATCCTCAAAGTAATGGTCAAGCAGAAGTAACCAATAGAGAAATTATAAGAGGTTTAAAAATCAAACTGGATCATGTCGGAGGTAGCTGGGTAGATGAATTACCCAGCGTTCTTTGGGCATATCGTACTACACCTTGAGAAGCTACAGGAATCACTCCTTTTTAATTAGTTTATGGGAGAGAAGCAATAATTCCCATTGAGGTGGGAATAGAATCTGATAGAAGGCAATTATATGATGCAGACAATGAGGGTCGACGACTCATGGAGCTCGACTTGATAAAAGAAATCAAAGATAAAGCTGCTGCTCGTCTCGTATCATACCGACAAAGAATGAGACAAAATTACAACAAAAGGGTCATCCCCAAATTTTCCAAGTAGGAGATCTAGTATGGAAACGTATTAAACCTGTCGGGGATGTTAGTAAGTTGGCACCACAATGGGGTGGACCCTACAAAGTGGTGGAAAAGCTCGCATCATGCTCATATTATCTCCAAGACGCTGAAGGAAGAATTCTGGAACGTCCCTGGAGTGCAAATCATTTACAACCTTACCGGATTTAACAAAGATCATGCTACTTGAAAATATGTCAAAGGGAACAAACCATAATTATCTGAAGTAAGCTTCCAATGAAAAGAAGACAAGTATTTTTACAGTTTATGTACTCCATTTCTTTCAATAAACGCAATGCAAGGCGAATACCGCCACAAAAATAAATGTGGCTCATACAGATTGACCAGTATTGGCAAAACTTTTATAATCTATGTTCGAGCAATCAACAGTGGGAAATCGTAAAGACTTATTCGGCCCTCCCCTCCCCTGTGGAATCCAGAAATTCTAATTATCATAAGGTCAGTGCAATCATAATTTTACAATAAAACATAGTCGATCGGGAAATCTCATGAAGTAACTCAGACGGGTCTTCATGGGAGGAACCGGAGACTCTAAACCATCATAGAACATAGTCGATCGGGAAATCTCATGAAGTAACTCGAACGGGTCTTCATGGGAGGAACTGGAGACTTTAAACCATCATAGAACATAGTCGATCTAGAAATCTCATGAAGTAACTTGGACGGGTCTTCATGGGAGGAACCGGAGACTTTAAACCATCATAGAACATAGTCGATCGGGAAATCTCATGAAGTAACTCGGACGGGCCTTCATGGGAGGAACCAGAGACTTTAAACCATCACAAAACATAGTCGATCGGGAAATCTCATGAAGTAACTCGGACGGGTCTTCATGGGAGGAACCGGAGACTTTAAACCATCACAAAACATAGTCGATCGGGAAATCTCATGAAGTAACTCGGACAAGTCTTCATGGGAGGAACCAGAGACTTTAAACCATCATAGAACATAGTCGATCGGGAAATCTCATGAAGTAACTCGGACGGGTCTTCATGGGAGGAACCGGAGACTTTAAACCATCACACAACATTGTCGATCGGGAAATCTCATGAAGTAACTCGGACGGGTCTTCATGGGAGGAACCGGAGACTCTAAACCATCACAAAATATAGTCGATCGGGAAATCTCATGAAGTAACTCGGACGGGTCTTCATGAGAGGAACCGGAGACTTTAAACCATCACAAAACATAGTCGATCGGAAAATCTCATGAAGTAACTTGGGCGGGTATTCATGGGAGAAACCGGAGACTTTAAACCATCATAGAACATAGTCGATCGGGGAATCTCATGAAGTAACTCGGACGGGTCTTCATGGGAGGAACCAGAGAGTTCAGAGCATAATTAACCGGGATTATATTGGCAAAGCTATATGGATTTATTCACAAAATCGATTGACATTTTATACTAGATTAGAAGGGGAATTCTATGCATATGACACAGTTTCCATCTGGAAGCCCATTCATATGAACATCTTTATCTAAAATTCGCCCGGAGTATTACACTTAGGTCGGAACTCAGGAGTTTTATATAGTTCCTTATCTAAAATCACTCGGGATTATTCATTCTTTTGAAATATGAAGCACACCAGATGTTATCTGCAGAAGGATTCATCAAGACAAGGCTTAACTTCAAAAGATGAGCAAGGAATTCTCGAATAAAGTTTATACTTAATGCTCGGAAGCATTTCAAAAGGGGCATTTTCAAATCAGCACAATAGAGAAACAGGTAAATATCAAAAATTTCCTATACATCGCACGCACTTAATTACCAAGCTTTGATTACACTTCTTTTCATTACCAGTTTTTTCCATTACAAGTCTTTTATGAACAATCTTTTTAGACATCTAGAAAAAGACCTTTTAAATCGGCGGGTAGATCTTCATTAAGCCTGCGATGACTTATGAAAGAAGGGGGAGGTTCCTTGGGTAGATAGCCACCCTCTCTTAATTGTCGAAGAACTCCCGATACAGAATGATTTAAAGCACCCACTATCCTACGGACAAATTCTTGGGCAAACGCTGAAGACTTTAAATAAGTCAGACGCCACTCTTCCCATCGACTCTTCTCTTGCTCCTTATAGCTTTGAAAATCAGCTTGCAGTTTTGTGTTTTGATCTTTTAAAGCATCATTTTCTGATTTAAGCTGTTCCAATTCCTTCTGGAGCTGTGACAATTCAACATCTTGAGCTTTCCTTTGCTCTTGTTCCTGTAGGATAATGAAATCATGAGAGGCTAGGTCTTGAGCTTGGTCAGAAAGACAGGCATTATGAAGCTTCTCTACTTTCTCTAAAATAAGACTTTTTTGAGAAGCATCTAATAGAGCTTTCTCCTTTAAAGCAATCTCCAGTCGAAGACCAGAATGTAGTCGATCCACCTGTAATTCCAAAGTTCTTCTTGCAAGCTCTTTATCTTTCAATAATTGCTGGGACTCCTCCAATTCCTGTTTCAAGGTCCACAATTGCTGACCTAGTAAGGCCACTTTCTCTTGCAACTGAACCAGGTCGCTATTAGAAGAAGGTAAAGTAGCCTTCAATGTCTCCAGCTGAGCTTTTAATTTGTTGTTCTCCTGGTCCTTAGCCATAAGTAGCTGGTCGATATACAGACTTGAGGCAAGGAACTAAACAAAAGGATGATATAGTTAAAGATGAGGATACAAAGTTGACAACATATAACTAGAAATACTTACAGTTACTGCCTGACGACTATGGCGGTCGGCCCGATGTGGACGGCTAAGGCCTCTTAGCTGTTCTTGGCCTTGTAGCCAAGATTCGGCCAATAGGCCTTGTAGTTGTAAAGAACCATAGCTAGGTGGATCAGAGGGTTGTCCCAGTTGAGAGGGCAAACCCATAGCCTGTTTAAATAAAGGGTGGGGAATGGAGGAAGAAGGAGGTAGAGAAGAAGAAGATGCAATGGAAGGAAAAGAAACAGTAGAAACAATAGAAGCAGAAGAAGAACTAGATGGAATAGAGGGTAACAATGCGGGAGAGGCTGATTCAGTTATGGGAACACTAATAGTTGAAGGACTAGCACTTGATGAAGATCTTCGGCAAGGCGTCCGTTTTGCCCGGGGCCTAGAAGCCAAAGGAGGCAAGGCCAATGCGAGAGGTGCAGAAGACACAGAAGGGATAATGGCCATCTCAGAAGCAGAAGCAGAAGGAGCTGAAATAATAGAAGAAGAGGGGATAAGTAGACCGGGTCTCATCATCCTAAGAGAAGGATTAGAGATAATATGGGTAGGAGTTATTGGTGCTTTACCTCTCTCGAGAGAAATGGGCGCCAGGACAAGAGGAGCTTGCACAAAAGTACCAAAGAAATCACTAAAGGGAGAATCCTCAGTAAGCTTTGGCTTTTTAACTAAGGCAACAAAAGGTTCTTCTTCTTTCTCTTCCATGGCTGCGACGGCCTCTGCCCGTCGGTCTTCTTCAGATAACAAACCCAAGGTGGAGGAATTAGGATTATATCGGCGGGCGCGTAACCATTCTTCTCCAAGATTATTGACAAAGGACTTAGTCATAGCAGGATTCTTGTACATAAAGGTTGGAAGAAGAACATCAGCTGAAACACAGGAAGTAAACACTGTTATAAAAGAGATGTATTAATCAGTAAATACGGACCGAAATATTTATACATACCAAAAGATCCATCCAAAGGGGTGTCAATATTGCCTATCTCGAAAGGAAACATTAAACCCTCCACAATTAGATGCGGCAAGCTGAATTTCGCTCCTCTCAGTTTAGGTAGGGCAGAAAAAACAACGGGATCGTTAAGAAGATCCTGGGTGCTAGGAAGTGAAGGTAAATCATGTATCCATTGGATGGGAAACGGAGGAGGAGAAGGGAGACGCATATAGAAAAATTTGTGATACCATTCCCCTTGAGGAGATATTCGGTTGAACAGAATAGCCTTAGGACGAGATTGGAATTTGAAAACACCAACATCTACTCGACGAGGAATGAAAAAGTGATGAAAAAGACGAGGAGACAAGGGAAAATCTAACAGTTTGGATATCCCAATAAAACTCATAAGAATAGAAAAGGATTGAGGGACAAACTGGTTGAGTGGAATATTAAAATAGAGGCTAATATTACAGAAAAAAGGGTGAAGAGGAAATCAAAAACCTTGTAGGACTTGATCTCGGAAGATAGATATACACCCTGAAGGAGGAAGATGCGGACCCTCATGAGGAGCAGGACGGATTATATAAGAAGGAAAACCATAGGTCGCCTGTAAGTCCACTTCTTCTGTATCTATAAGGCTGGAAACACACGAGAGAAACCATGCAGGAGGGGAAGTTGCCATAAAGAGACAATAGAAGGAAGAAGAATCAAGGAAGATGAAGAGAGATGGGGGAAAGCGGAAGAAAACTTCGTAAAACCCTTGTTTTTCTTTTGGTCCTATGCTAAAGCCCCCAAACAGAAACAGCAGAAGGAAAGAAGGAAATAAAAGGTACTTAGAATTCCAATCGTCATAAATGAGTGATAATATTAAAGGATAAAATCAAGAGAAAGAGGTAAAGTTAGGTAATCTTCCTCGAAAAATGTGTGAAGTTTCCCCTAGAAACAATTCTTAAGAAAGCTTGACGGATATAAAGAAAAATTAGTCCAGTAATTATAAGTTCAGGTTATTGGTGTAATAAAGTAAGGCAAAAGTTGAGCGCAAAATATCAGTTAGCAGACAGGACTTGGTTATAGACTACCGGATGAGGTCCATAAATATGAATCGGGCGGTTCTGATATATCGGCCGAGACAAAGACCACCCAAACATGTCGGCCAAAAGCTTATCACAATAAGTTAAATAATATACACTATGACAAAACCATATGAGACGTGACTAATACGTAAAATAACATGTGAAGATATAAGTGTAAATCAATCAAGTAAAATAAATCGACCAATATTGGGAATATCATGATAGAACTGTGCTAAGTCGGGCAAGACATAACTAATCTATGAAATATCGGGCGGTACTTATCAACCTTGATATATACCATCCGGTTATGAGGAAATAATCTAGAACATAATAATCTGTTAGGTGAGGTTGTATGATGACCCGCCAAGCAACATTTGACATATTTAAACAAAACAGATGACTGTCGTGAGAAAGAGTGAAATTTACAATGAAAAGGGTTTAATCAGCATTACATAAGTTTGTCAGATTGTCATCACAGAGTTTTGATGCCCCTTTTTTACAAGAACTTGAATTTAAGTCAAACTAAAGTTAGCTGAGGGTATAGATCAGGAGGTTTGTTCTCAATGAGTCTGCCAAGGAGGGTCACGAGATAAGTAGCTCTCCTCCCGTAATTGTTCAATCGCTCCTTTAGCTCTCGCAGTAAAGGCTGATAAGATGGACTTCACGATTGTCCTATTGAATTCGGGAGATTCAATCATGGCGGTGGCCCGTTCTTTGTAACGAGTATCTTCATTCTCCTTGTAGACCACCAAAGCCGTTTGGGAAGTCTTCAGTTCATTCTCTTTGATAGAAACCTCGGTCTTAACTGAATTAAGGGAGGTATTCAGGGAGGTTATTTCATCTTCCTTTAGCTGCAGGGCTTTAAGTTTTTTAGCCAATTCTGCTTCATAATTAGCCTTTAGCTCGCCCATTTTGGAAGTCAATTCTTAGTTGAGGTTCGTAGCCGATTTGAATTGTGCTTGAAGACTTTCAATTTGGGTTTCAAGTTGCTTCTTGGTAGCATCAGAAAGCACGGCAGAAGATAACTCAGCAACATGAGTGATTCTCGTTGTATAAATTGTGCATTAGTCGAGATAAGCCCATGTTTTCTATCCATCGCTAGAAATGTAATAAAAGGTCAGGGAATAACTGCTAAAGAAATAGGGAGCAAACGTTAGTAAACATACCTGATTCTCCCTATGGGAGAAACGATCAATTGTCTCAGAAATATTGAGTTCTTCAAAAATGGGACGAACTTCATCCCAATCGCTGGCGAAGGAACCTCCTAGCAATATGGGAAGGACTGGAATAGTAGAAGAACCAGCAGAGAAGGAGGAAGTAGGGATAGAAGGAGGAGCAAAGACTAAATAAGAAGAAGGCGAAGAGGGTAAAGATCCAGAAGTTGGAATAGATAGGGGAAAAGTGAAAGAGACATCACCAGAAGCACTGGCATTAGAGAAGGGTGAGGCAGGAAAACTGAGAGAAGGGTAGAGTTCGGCCAACGTAGGTTCATCAGAAGGAGGGTCAGCAGGAACAAAACCTTCTGAAACCTGTTCATCAGCCGGAAGGACGAGCCTCCTTTTGGACGGAGGAATTCGGGTAAGTTTGCACCCCGAGCGTTTGCCAGTAACAAGTTCAACTATTGATTTATTGGGGCTACCAGAAGACGTGAGTTCAATGATGGGAAGAGGGGCAGATGAGGAAACAGCAGTAGCCACTAGTGAAGTAACAGCGGGTAAAGAAATAGCAAGGATCTTTGCAGAAGGACCCTCAAGAGCCTCAAGAGCCCGCAAAGAGTTGGGTGCCTCAGCTAGAGGAGTCGGCTCTTCGATTGAAGGGGGATGAATAATAGCAGCCAGAAGTTCGGCTTCCTTGGCACGAATTGCGTCCTCTTCCAAACGTAGCTCTTCATTAATCAAAGCGTCATAAAAACTCTCACTACATAGAAAAGAAAAATAGTTTAGTTAGTTAAAAGCAAGAAGAAAGAAACAAGGTGTTACCTAAAGGAACTTGAGTATCAGGTTTGACGGAACTTAAGCCAAATAGGTATAGAAGATCGACTCTCAACCACTTAGGAATAGAAAGTTGATGGCTTAACAACTTCTCACAATAAACAGGAAAAGAAGGATGAAGATTAAACTCCTTGACGTCGGGCAAGGGGGGCAAGAAGGATTTCCAGGCATGAGACCAAGGAATGGGTCCTGGAAACTTTATGAAGAAAAAATGGGATTTCCAAGCTTTAAGAGACGAGGGCATATCCTCAAAAAGGACCATTTTAGTTCGTGACTGAAATAAGAAAACACCAGGTTCCGAGCACTTGGGATAAGAGAACATGAAGAAATTTTGAGGAGTAGGAGGAATATCTCGTAAGCGAAATAGCATGAAAGTACCACATAGATAACGAAAGGCATTGGGGGCAAATTGTTGCAAAGGAATATCGAAATTCTGGCTTATTTCGATTAAGAAAGGAGGAATGGGAAACCTTAAACCGCCTATTAACTGATCCTTGAAAAAGGTCACGCAATTAGCAGGGGGATGGTGAGGACGATCATCCGATTTTAGGATTATGATGCCATACTCTCGGGGAATTTCATACTGACGACGGATGGTTAGCCTAGCATTTTTATCAAAAGAAGAAGACATGTGGGCGTACCAAGGAGCAATTGCTTCCTCATCCATGAACAAGAATATCGGCCAGCAACACAACATGGCGATTACTGGAAACAAGAAGGAAGATCATCGAGAAACGGTGAGCACAGGGTTTGGTCGAAGACTGCAGCAAGAAAAGAACTCTAAGGAAGAGAAAAGAAGGGACAAAGTTGAAAAGGATACGAAGGGTTTAGGGTTTGAAAAACACACAACCGTCGTCAGATCAAAACACTTTTATCTCAGCAGACACTGAGGATCACAGGAAAAAGGCAAAGGCTTACGTGACGTGGCGGCTAGAGAAAGTATGTGTCATATCATCATAAAAAACATTTATACTGGATGTGATAGATCGGATCACGCTGGGGTTGGTAATACCTCGTTGTACGCTTATAACATTCTCTTACCCGAAGAAAAGCCAATCACCAAGCAGGAAGTTTCGAAAGGAGACGTAATTAATTGGACATAATAAAGTGAAAAGGACTGAATTTTGACTAAGACCAGGCTAAGGACATAAACATTTAAGGATGGGGATTTAGGCGAATAACAGATGTTAAATTAACATCCTTATAAAATGCAAACTAGTATTAATCAAAATAATTTTATATTGGCCGGTATAACTTTGGTTATGCTAGATAAGTATAATATTGATTTAAATAACATTGTTTATAATAACAAAATAATATTGGTTGGTACAACATTAGCTATAATATAGAAGTATTCCAACAGTTAAGATAGCCTCAGCCATGATAAATGACACATAGGATATACGAAGGGATAATGAATATAACATCACATTTATTCTTATAAATTAAAGAAGGATTCAATAGAATCACTTAATTCAATACAAAAGTTTATTTTTACACTTAGAATCTGATCAAGTACATAACATTACATTTCCCCTCAGAACAGTAAACCTCAGATAGATAACAAAAATTACAAACATAAGCTCTTGAAAAATTTCAGTCCCACTGGATTCAAACTTACCATGGAGCAGAGATGGAAACATTTTACTTCGCCCAGGCTTGTCAAGGCGCATAAGTGGCAATATTTTGCCTGGGACGAAGAAAGCAACAAAGCAGAAAGACTCAAGGGCAAGGGGAAGGGGAAGGATCTATTCAGACCATGATGGAAAAGTAAATGAAAAAGCCACTTCCCCTCTCAAGCCCTGGAGTTCTGCAACTAGAGACACCCAACTTAGCCCGTTGGTAATATGTGTTGTGCCCTTCTCGCGACATCCATGGGCTATTTAGTTGGACCTCCATGAGTGATGAAAATATCTCTGAAGTTTCTTGAGCCTTCAGAACCCTGACATCTTTGGATGAAAAGTCTGGACTTTGAAGCTTCATCTCTTAAGACAATCCTTTGAACCCTAAAGTTAGCCAAAGAAAAAACTTGAATAAACTCATATATAGATCTTGCCTTGTCCGACAAAAGTCACCTCCAAAGAGGAGGATCCAAGACCATGACCTTAGCAATGAGAGTTAGCAAGGAAGGAAAAGAACTAAGATGGGTGGTGAACAAAGAGAAGGTTGTAACCCTATTTAAAGGATCAAAAGACTCAAGGAATCACTGTACTGGGGTTCACGGGATCGCTATACTTAGTTTCATCAGAAAGTTGTACACAAAATCTGTGAGGTCATTTCAATATCTGGAGCAGAGTCACGGGTAGGAAAAGATAAAATCAGACTTATGTCTAGTCAGTCGTCTACACCTCCTACGACTAGACTTGAAGGGAAGGCTAGTGATATGGGTTAGGTTTCATAGGTCCCCGATAAGAAGGAGAAAGGATACAACCAAACAAAGGAGGTAGGCTAATATCGGTCGGGATATACCTCAAAAAGGGTAGGGTTGTATCGACTGAAATATGCCTCCAAGGAGGAAGATCCATATCAGTTAGCATATAACTCAAAGGAGGTAGGCTAATATCGGCCGGGTTATACCTTGAAAAGAGGTAGGTCTGTATCGACCGAAATATGCCTCCAAGGAGGAAGACTCCTGTCAATTGGCATATACCTCAAAGGAGGTAGGCTAATATCGGCCGGGATATACCTCAAAAGGAAGTAGGGTCGTATCGACCGAAATATGCCTCCAAGGAGGAAGACTCCTGTCAATTGGCATATACCTCAAAGGAGGTAGGCTAATATCGGCCGGGGTATACCTGAAAAGGAGGTAGGGTTGTATCGACCGAAATATGCCTCCAAGGAGGAAGATCCATATCAGTTAGCATATAACTCAAAGGAGGTAGGCTAATATCGGTCGGGTTATACCTTGAAAAGAGGTAGGTTTGTATCGACCGAGATATGCTCTCAAGGAGGAAGAACAATATCGGCCGGGATACGTCTTTAAGGAGGCAGGTTAATATCGATTTAAACATGCCTTTGAGAAGAAAAGCCAAGACCGGTCGGTTGACCAATACCTTGGAAAGATACTTAATAAAATATAGCCTAGTGTTATTTAGGATAATTCACATAGAAGGGCACGGACAGAAGCCTCATGAGGAATAATAATCATTAACTAAATATAGTCATGACTAACTTCGACCGATACAAGGAACATGGGTATATTGAGCTATCCATGATATAATAAAAGCAAGAGGGACTAGAAGAAATGATAAAACACTTCAAAGGAACTCATGAGATAGGATAGAGGTAAATATTTTAAATAAGATAATTAATGAAAATATCTGCAATATGTGACTATATAATAGGCATTATATATTTTGGCGGGAAATGTGTTTTTAGATTATTTTACAGGTACTAAACGACAAAGAAGGTACATCTGGGGTACAAGAAAGATTTCTTAAAAGTCATTCACCACAAGTACATAGCTTACGTCATCTCATAACAAACTCTAACAAACCGGGGTCCACTTCGTGACTACGGAGGTTATATGAAGTGGTATAAACGGGGGAATCCTCTACGTTGGCGAGGTAAGTTCACATTGCGCACATTCATAACCCTAATCTCCAGCTACTATTCATCTTCTTCTTCCTTCTTCCACACCGAGAGAGATCACTGACTTGAGCGTCGGAGGGCCTAGCCAGGGATTCCCACCCCGGTCTTAGGCCACCGACGATAGTGTTGGCTGGTCTCTTGTGTGCAGGAGGTCTCGGGAGCTTCGAATAGGGGTGTCTCTTTGATTAGGTTTCTCTCTCGTCATCGGATCTTCGTGCAAGGAAGGCATTCGGTTACTCTATTTTTCTCGATCTGCTTTGGGTTTCTCGGATCGGCGTTCTCTAGGCATCGCTCTTCATCAGCGGTGGGTTTTTTTCACCGGATCTCCGTCTTGTCCAGCTTCTCAGACAGGATCAACTACAAATAATAAAAGATTTCAAACCTTTCACTTAATATTTTGTAGAAAGCTATAAAAGGAAAGATTTAAATTTTAAACTCTCTTTTAAAACCATGGAATCCACATAAGAAAATTTTTTAAAAAATAAAATCCTTTTAATTATATTGTGGTCGGCCACCTAAGCTTGGACTCAAGCTAGGGCCGGCCACACTTCATCCCATCCAAGCCATGTCTTGGCCGGCCCTTGCTTGGGCTCCAAGCTTGGCTTGGCCGACCATATAAGGATGGGTAAGAAGGTGGGTATGGGTGGGTATAATATTTTATAAATAAGAGGCTACGATAGGGACCGAGAGGAGGAATTGGTTTTGGTCTCCCGATGAAATTAAGCTTCCCGTGTTCACCCTGAACACCCAACTTAATTTCATCAATAATAATTCATACCACTAAAGAATTATTATTGAACTACCGACCAATCCCAAATTACATTTTGGGCTCCTTCTTATTATGAGTGTATTAGTCTCCCTGTGTTTAAGATATAAAATGTCCACTTAATTAAATGAGTTACTGACAACTCACTTAATTAATTTCTTGCTCCAAGAGTAGTACCACTCAACTTCATTATCATGTCGGACTAAGTTCACCTACAGGGTTTACATGACAATCCTTATGAGCTCCTCTTGGGGACATCATCAACCTAGATTACTAGGACACAATTTCCTTCTATAATCAACAACACACACTATAAATAATATCATTTTCCAACTTATCGGGCCTCTTGATTTATAAAACTAAATCTCACCTATTGATAAGTCAAAGAAATAAATACTAGATATATGTGTTTGTTATTATATCAGGATTAAGAGCACATACTTCCATAATAACAAAGGTCTTATTTCTTTATTCAGTCAGTATAAAAAGAACTTACCTTAAATGGTCCAGCTCAATACACTCTGAGTGTACTAGTGTAATTTTATAGTTAAGATAAACTAATATGAAATTACACTATAACTATTCCAATAGTTTATTCCTTTCCATCTTAGTCGTGAGCTACTGTTTATAATTTATAAGGAATTGATAACATGATATTCTGCGTGTGACACCACATATCATGTTATCTACAATATAAATTAATTGAACAACTACACTTAGCATATAAATGTAGACATTTGACCAATGTGATTCTTTATTTCACAATAAAATGTTTACAAAAGCCTAGGCTTTTAGTATGCACTCTAATAATCTCCCACTTATACTAAAGACTATGCTGTCATAAAAGTTGTCATACATCTGATTCCCATTCCTTCAACATGCAGATCGAAAGCTTTCGCCCAAAGGGCCTTAGTGAAAGGATCTGCTAGGTTATCTGCTGATTCAATCTTGGCGACAACAACTTCTCCTCGATTGACGATGTCTCGTATCAGGTGGTACTTACGCTATGTGTTTACTTACCTTATATGCTCGTGGTTCCTTCAAGTTTGCTACTGCGCCACTCTTATCATAATAAATTGTGATAATTTTGGGAAAAATCAGGAATCACATCTAAGTCCATTAGGAAGTTCCTGAGCCACACATCTTCTTTGGCTACCTCAAAGGCTGCCATATACTCATCTTCTATGGTTGAGTCAGAAACATATTTTTGCTTAACACTCCTCCATGCAATGGCTCTACCTCCTAAAGTAAACACATAGCCTGATGTAGACTTACTATTGCCTCTATCTGATTAGAAGTCAGAATCCATGTAACCCACAGGGAGTAAATCATCTGCTTGGTAAACTAGCATATAATCTCTAGTCCTTAGGTACTTTAATATATGCTTTACAAAAATCCAATGTCCTTATCCAGGGTTACTTTGATATCTGCTAACCATGCACATGGCAAAACAGATATCCGGTCTCGTGCACAACATAGCATACATTAGGCTTCTTACAGCCGAAGCATAAGGAACTACCTTCATGTCCTCTATCTCCTTTGATGTCTTCAGAGATATCTCTTTAGATAAAGCTACTCCATGTTTAAAAGGTAGAAAACCTTTCTTGGAGTCTTGCATGCTAAAACGAGCAAGGATTGTATCGATATATGAAGCTTGGGACAAACACAACATTCTTTTCTTGTAATCCCTTATTACTTTGATCCCAAGAATATGTGTGCATTCTTCAAAGTCCTTCATATTGAATTGTTTGGACAACCATACCCTTACTTCCGACAACACCTTAATATTGTTTCCAACTAACAAAATGTCATCTACGTATAGTACAAGAAATACCACCACGTTTCCATCACACTTCTTGTATACACAAGACTGATCTAGATACTGAATAAATCCATATGACTGGATTACTTCATTAAACCAGATGTTTCAGGACCTTGAAGCTTGCTCCAGTCCATAAATAGACTGATTTAGCTTGCATACTAGATGCTCTTTGCCTTTTTCCATGAAGTCCTCTGGTTGCTTCATATGGATATTCTCTTCAAGACTTCCGTTAAGGAAAGCTATCTTGACATCCATTTGCCAAACCACATAATCCATATGAGCGGTAATAGATAAGAGTATCTGGATACACTTAAGCATGACTACTGGCGAAAAAGTTTCCTCATAATCGATTCTCTCTTTCTGAGTGTACCCTTTCGCAACAAGCCTTGCTTAGAAGGTTTCCACCTTTCCATCTGTCCCTCTTTTCCTTTTGTAGATCCACTTGCATCCAACGGCTTTTACACGATTTGGTGGTTCTACAAGCTCCAAGACTTTATTAGAATACATAAATTCTATTTCAGAGTTCATCGCTTTTTGCTAAGATACTGTATCTTTATCTTGGAGTGCTTCGTCATATGTCCGGGGATCAGGTTCATGTTTACCAGGGATCAAGTCTGAAGACTCTCCCAAAAACATGAATCTTTTAGGTTGCTTTACAACCCTCCCACTACGATGAGGCATTGTCTGTGATTATGTAACATTTGTGATACGTGTTGCAGTTTCTTGTGATATTTCATCTTGTACTGTTGGTACTAGACTAGACATGTCCTCTCTAATTTCTTCTAGAATAATTTCTCTCATGGGCTTATGGTTCATTATATAATCTTCCTCTAAAAATCGAGCATTGGTGCTAACAATGATCTTCTTATTTTTAGGATTATAAAACAAACCACCTTTTGTTCCTTTGGGATATCCTACAAACAAACAAACTTCTGTTCGTGATTCGTACTTGTCAGTGTCCCCTTTCAGCACATGTGCTGGACTTCCCCAAATCCGAATGTTTCTTAGACTAGGCTTACACCCATTCCACAATTCTGTGGGAGTAGAAGGTATGCTTGTTTGCACTTGTTTGAGATATGCTTGTTGCATATGGTTGTCATGATGCATACATGTCATTTATTTTACATGTATATATAGTTATATTTATATTGCACAGGTGGCATGAGTGGGTTTGTTGCAGATCCGGTGAGTTTACTGATCATTGTACCATGTGTTGATTCCATATTGGGTATGTGTTTATCATTTTGTCCATTGTAGTATGTGCAATTTTTGTATGTCAGTTATGATCGTTATACCATATGAGATAGACTGGTACTGGTAGTTGTGTTTATTGGATATGTTAGTATGATCATGTTCTTTATTCTCTACTGAGACTGTATACCTTTGATCTCCATGTTTATTTATAGACCATGCAATATCTTGTCTATTACCCACTGAGTTACCTATACTCACCACCGCATTTATACCTTTATGTTTGCAGGTAGTAGTTAGATGTTTGGTGTGTCACTTGGAGTATCCTTTCTGTCGGGCCCTACGTCACATTCGAAGACCGTTTCAGGTTTTGTATATGTTTTATTTGTATTTGGTATTTGCTGTATTTGGTGTGTTGTTGTATTTGTTGTTGTGGTTGTTGTATAAAGCCTAGCCGGCTAGCAGTGTGTTGATTTGTTTTGTATTGGGCTTTCCATTATTGTTTTTCCGCTGTGTTGGTTTTTAATGCAACCGAGTGGGTTGTTCATTGTATATATATAAATGCATGGTTGTGTTTTATTATGTTCCAGCCGAGTGGGCTGAATATAAACTGTATGGTTGTGTATATATTCCAGCCGCATGTGGCTGATGTATTTTGTGTGTATGTATGCTTCAGATTATCACCGGTACAGGGGAGATGCTGCCAAAATTTTTCGGTAGGGAATCCTTTGGGGGCGTGACACTTGTACTATGATTCATATGTATATTGATGCATGTGTTAATAGTTTTGTTTAGTTTTTGCTTAAATGATCTAATATATTTATTTTAAATAGTTTAGTATGTCTAAATAAAATTATTAAATTAAAATTAGATGAATCAATCACATGATAGGTTATCTTTGTTTTGCTTTTAGGATCTTGCTTATACGATTAGATTGTAATGCATGCTTAGATAAAGATCATGTTTATGTTTGTTTTAAAAACCATACGAACACTTCTTTGATTTAATTGTTAAATCACAAATAAAATTTAAAATTTTTGCTGTGCATAGGAGTGTAGAAACATGATCACCGAATTTCGAATTCGGTCCCAACAATCTCCTCCTCTACTTCTTGGCACAGTCATGTGGAATTACACTGTGAGAGTCTTCTCCTCTTCAAATAATGGCACGACCGTGTGAACTTGACATAGCCAAGCCCTTTGTCTTTGCTTGTTCTCCGAATCATCTACGAGCATTGTTTTCATCCCAAAAGTAGCTCCTTTTAATAAAAAAAATTAAAGAGCAAATCTCCAACAAAGAAGAGTAATTATGCTAAACATTGTTAGTTAGAGCCCTAGAGCCAATCATTTGATGATTGTATGGACTCATTGTATCATATTCTTGTATATTAATAAAGGCATTTGTTTGGTTATTATACTTATTTATATTAGTGCCAAATAGACTAAGTATAATAGCGTCCTTGAGTAGAAGGTTCTTACCTATATCAATCGATTGGTTGAATCGATAGTTAGATGATATAGGGAACACTACTCTAAATCATTCCTAGTCGAGTATTAACATTCAGGGACAATGTTAATACAATAAGACTAGCATGTAGGTCAGCTCGATGACTTGATCTCACAAGTCATGGATATAGAGATATCAAGCTGACACATGGGTATACATTAGAGAATGTATACTGAATGACCCGCCATGAGAAAGTATCATGGATCGTTATATGAGTGTCATATACTTTCTCATGTGGCTATTAATATGACTATTAGTCCTTAGACCTAAAGTCACCATGGATCCCTACATAAGGTGTTATGTACTTTGGTTTCGTCAAACGTCACCCGTAACTGGGTGGACTATAAAGGCGATTACTGGGTATATAACGAATTATGTAGAGGGATGTGAGTGATGTAGATGGGATCTATCCCTCCCATATGACGGGAGAGACATCGGTATTCTTGATAGAGTGAGACCACTAAGTGCATGGTCATGCCCAAATGAGTCAACATTAGATGTTGAGCTCATTTGATCAAGTGAGTCTACTTGGAGTTCAAGATTTAGATTGATTAGAGGATGACACGGTCTATGCCTCATATTGATCAATCTAGATGTCTAGGATAGAAGGACAATGTCTCATATATTGTGAGGAGTCACAATTAGTAGTCACAAGGTGATGTCGGATCTCGACATTCTTGTAACTTGGGTAGTAATGATGTGTTGCTAGATACCGCTCATTACTTATGCTCCTAAATGGGTTTAGGGCATTGCCAACGTTACAAGAACCTATAGGGTCACACACTTAGGACAATTAGATGGAGATTAGGTTCATATGATGAACCAAGAGGATTAGATTCATTTGATGAATCAAATTGGATTAAGAGTAATCCTAATTGGGCTAACTTGAGTTCGACTCAAGTTGATTCATGTGTTCAATGAGTCTAATTTAGATTTTGACTCATTGAATCAATTTAATTTAATGAATTAGATTCATTATATTAAATTGGCTCGAATCAAATGGTTAGATTAGATCAACCATGGTAGAGATTGAGTCAAGTTTGACTTGACTTGAGAAGGAAGACCAAAGGTCAATTTTGACTTGACTTTTTGCCACCTCATTGGTGAGTTGGCATTAGGTGGACCAATAATGATGTTCCACATCATCATGGTGTTAGTGCAACCTTAGGTCAAGGTTGACCTGATTGACCCGACTCGAGGTAACGTGACTCGAGTTGTATTTTGATGTTTGACTTGGGAAGATTGTCGGTGCAACCTTAGGTCAAGGTTGACCTAGTTGAGTTGCATGTTGATGTTTGACACTCGTGAGAGAGTTCTATTCTTGATGTGAGACAAGAATAGATGTTTGGGAGATTATTGGTGTAACCGTAGGTCAAGGTTGACCTGGTTGACCTGATTCGGGAAAAAGTCCAAGTATGGAGACTTGGCACGGAGAAGTCCAAGCAGGGAGCTTGGCACGCGAAAAATCCAAGTGTGGAGACTTGGCACGGGAAAAGTCCAAGTATGGAGACTTGGCACGGAGAAGTCCAAGCAGGGAGCTTGGCACGAAGGAAAGTCCTAACTGGGATGTTAGGCAGTGTGGAAAGTCCTGGTGAGTGAAGCCAGGCAGTGGGAAAGTCCTAACTGGGATGTTAAGCAGTTGGAAAGTCCTGGTGAGTGAAGCCAGGCAGTGAGAAAGTCCTAACTGGGATGTTAAGCAGTATGGAAATCCTGGTGAGTGAAGCCAGGTGAAAGTCCGGGTGAGTGAAGCCAGGCAAGGGAAAATCCAGATGGATCAAGGATGATCGGACATCTGGTGTTGGAAAGACCAAGTGGGTCAAAGGGATTGACCGGACACTTGGTAGGGAGTCTTAGCAGGTCAAGGGAGTGACCAGATGCTAAGCATGAGATACCAATAGGTCAAGGTTGACCGGATATTGGTGTGGAAGGCGTGGGAATTGGTTTGGACAAAAACCAAGAGCTGGATCGATCAGTGGATCGATCCAGGTCATCTAATCGGTCTGGAGACCGATCAGAAAGCGATCAGTGTGCCTCTGTGAGCTTACTGATCGGTCTGGGGACCGATCAGCATGAATCCTGATCGGTCCCCGGGACCAATCAGGGTACGCACAGAAAGTTGGGCGCTTTTCTGTAGAACAGGTGGATCGGTCTGGAGACCGATCAGCATGGAGCCTGATCGGTCTCCACGACCGATCAGAGACGCAGCCACCTCTCTGTAAGAGAGGTGGGATCGGTCGAGGGGACCGATCAGACTGGGGCCTGATCGGTCTCTCGAACCGATCAGGATAGCTCCAGACCAATCAGGGCGATGCCTGATCGGTCTGGCCCTAGCCGTTGAGAGACAACGACTAGGCTATTTTTGGCTCCTGTGTTTCTGGCTTTTTGGCTTGCAGGTTCGCAGGTTATATAAGGGTTCGAGCGACTCTACAGATGACAACTCTTCTCCGAACCTTCTTCTTCTTTCTGCTGCTGAGCTCTGCTGAGTTCTTGAAGCGTTGAAGCTTCGCGTGAGCTTCTCTTTGGCTGGGTCACCTGCTGTTGTAGGTGTTGGAACCCCAAGGTTATTTTGGTGTGATCAACAAGTTAAGTTAGGTCCTGCGTTGTTTCTAACCTTGTGTCTAAGTGTGCAGGAGCTTAGGAGCACAGGTACTCAAGCGGAAGACGCAGCTAGCGAGAAGGACGGCACGCTGTGCGTCCGAGGGACGAGTCTGGAAGAGTACAGACGAGAAGGAAGAGTGCGGTGGTTCCGAGGGACGAAGGCCGGAGCGGAAGATTGCTCGGGGAGCAAGAGGCGCTAGAGCGAAGGTCGGCACGGGGTGCGACAGAGGGACGAAGTCTGCGGATGGGCGGGTGGACGAGAAGGGCACGCAGTAATTCCGAGGGACGAGAAGGGAGGGAAGCACGCTCGAGAAGACCGGAAGATGGGTTGGGTGAGCCCTATTCCGAATGTCGAGATCACCCAAGCAAGCGGGGCCGACCAGGACCAGAGGCGAGCTGAACCAGAGAAGAGAGCACGGACCAAAAGTCAACTGGTTGACTTTTGGCTCGGGCGCCCGGAACTATCCGGGCGCCGGAGCTATCCCGGGGCGCCCGGAACTGTCCGGGGCGCCCGGAAGTGACTTTTTCACAGGATCGAGCTTTGACTCGATCCAACCGTTGGGGGATAAATTTTATCCCCCCAAGGGCGCCCGGAACCCTTCCAGGCGCCCCGACCAAGGCTATAAATATAGCCTTGGTCCATAAGCTTTTCAACAATCATAATCATTCTATTTCCAAACACTTGTATGCTTTAGTTGTAGTTAAGCTTCTATTTTCTGTGCCTAAACACTGTAAGAGGCTTCTCCGCCTGAAGGAGTTTTTGAGCTTAATCTTCCTTGGATTAACAACCACATCGGTTGTAACCAAGTAAACATCTGGTGCCTCGTATTTACTTTTATGCTTTTATTTATCTTCTTAATTCATTTTACAAGTGTTAGCTTAATCGTTCGAGGAAGGGTTGTTTGTTTTTTTGACAGGCTATTCAACCAACCCTTCTAAGCCGGCCCAACGGTCCTACAAGTGGTATCAGAGCCGAGTACGCCTCAGAAGGACTAACCACCGTCTGAAGCAACAAAACAATGGCCGGAGCTAGCGACTACCCACCAGCATTCGAGGGGGAGCTTGCTTCTTGGAAGCAACAAATGACGGTATTTCTTAACTCTGATATTGGTATTTCTCTAATAATGAAAACAGGTTATGAAGCACCGAAGAACACGAACGGAGAAAGACTCGATCTACGCCTCTGGAACAAGAAGCAGCGTGACGAGTCAATGGCAAACGGTTGGGCAGAGTTTCACATTCTAACCGCAATACCAAATGAAGATTTCGATAGAGTTGGCGAATACAACAGCGCAAAAGAACTTTGGGAAAAGTTCTTAAAACTCTACGAAGAACCAACTGAAGCCGAATCCGACTCTTTGATAGACACCGAGCTGCCGACAGAACAGTCTGAGATGGAAGAAATTACCGAGACAGCCCCCAAGAGTGATGAAGGGGGAGAATCTTCGGATAAAAGCAACTCGACAGGGGGAGAATCAACTACCGAAAAGGTAAGTCAGGTATGGATTCGAACCTCTGATCAATTAAATGATTCAATCAAAAAATTGCCTGAAGAGTCTTTCGAATCAGAAATTGAATCATCGAAAGAATTTTTCGAATTAGAAAATCAATTGTCAAACTTGCCTTGCAAATTATTAAAAGAATTTTGCAAGTTATAAATTTTGTCGAAAAACTTTTGTAAATTGCAAAATATTTTTTCGAAAGAATTATGCAAATTAGAAATGATGTCAAAAACTTTCTTTGAATATTTTTTCGAATTACAAATTACTTTCTCGAAAGAGTTTTGCAATTCAGAAAATGAGTCATCGAAAAAGTGTTTCGGATTAAGAAATCTATTATTAATAAATTCCTGCAAATTAGAATTTTTATTAAAAAATTCTTGCAAATTACAAAATATTCTTTTAAACGAATTTTGCACATTGTCGAAAGAATTTTTTATAGTATCGAAAAATTTTATCAAGTTAGAATCTATGCTATCGAAATATTTTTGTGAACCTGAAATTCAAAAAATAATAGAAATTAACATGATACAAATTGTTGCATGTTTAATATTTTTTGCTTTAAATCTGAAAAAGTGTGACTTAAGAATTTCTGATAAATTAAAATGGAAATTTAAACCTTCTGATTAAAGCATAAAATATATAAATAAATAAATGCATAGAAAATTTCTCTTTATGTTATTAATTCTCTGAAATTTTCTTGCATAAAGCTTTCTGTTTAGAAACCTCTTAATCTTGATGTCGAATGACTTAGAAATTTGTCTTGACTTAGAAATATTTCCCTGAAAATTATTGAAATATAGTTTCAAAAATTTTTAATGTCAACCCTTAGATTTCGTTTGTACCCCATTTTTATTGTGATCAAAGGGGGAGAAGGGAAAGGATAAGTCTAGGAGGAGAAGGTAGAAAAAATTGAAAATTAAAATTTGGAATGTTTGAAATTTAATTTTTTCTATCATGTTGCATGTTATTGCAATAAACTGTTTAATTTCATATCTTGTTGACCCTAGCTTAACTTGGGTTGATCACACCAAAAAGGGGGAGATTGTTGGAACCCCAAGGTTATTTTGGTGTGATCAACAAGTTAAGTTAGGTCCTGCGTTGTTTCTAACCTTGTGTCTAAGTGTGCAGGAGCTTAGGAGCACAGGTACTCAAGCGGAAGATGCAGCTAGCGAGAAGGACGGCACGCTGTGCGTCCGAGGGACGAGGTGCTGCGGAAGAGTACACCGGCGGACGAGAAGGAAGTGCGCGCGGTGGTTCCGAGGTACGAAAGCCGGAGTGGAAGATTGCTCGGGGAGCAAGAGACGCAGCTAGCGCGAAGGTCGGCACGGGGTGCGACCGAGGGACGAAGTCTGCGAAGGAGTATGCTGGTGGACGAGAAGGGGCACGCGGTAATTCCGAGGGACGAGAAGCCGGAGGGAAGCACGCTCGAGAAGACCGGAAGATGGGTTCGGGTGAGCCCTATTCCGAATGTCATAGATCACCCAAGCAAGCGGAGCCGGAGCAGAAAGACCCGGACCAGAGGCGAGCTGAACCAGAGAAGAGAGCACGGACCAAAAGTCAACTGGGTTGACTTTTGTCTCCGGGGCGCCCGGAGCTGTCCGGGGCGCCCGGAACCATCCGGGGCGCCCGGAAGGGACTTTTTCACAGGATCGAGCTTTGACTCGATCCAACCGTTGGGGGATAAAATTTATCCCCCCCAGGGCGCCCGGAACCCATCCAGGCGCCCCGACCAAGGCTATAAATATAGCCTTGGTCCAGAAGATTTTCAACGATCACGATCATTCTATTTCCAAACACTTGTATGCTTTAGTTGTAGTTAAGCTTCTGTTTTCTATGCCTAAAACGCTGTAAGAGGCTTCTCCGCCTGAAGGAGTTTTTGAGCTTAATCTTCCTTGGATTAACAACCACATCGGTTGTAACCAAGTAAACATCTGGTGCCTCGTATTTACTTTTATGCTTTTATTTATCTGCTTAATTCATTTTACAAGTGTTAGCTTAATCGTTCGAGGAAGGGTTGTTTGTTTTTTTGACAGGCTATTCAACCAACCCTTCTAAGCCGGCCCAACGGTCCTACAGTAGGCGCTTGGAGCTGCTGCTTCTTCCAGTCGAAGAGAAGGCAAGCAAGAGTTTTCTTACTGTTGTATTTCTTGCTGTCTTTCCTTGTATTTCTGTACTCTCCTTACTTGCTGTTGCAAGAGTGTGTTGTGGCGAGGTTTCTCCACCCACAAGGAGCTTGTATTAGCCGGTTCTCCGGGGACTCATCCACCGACGGATTGATAGGCTTCGTCCACCTTACGGACACGCCGAGGAGTAGGAGTATCATTTCCGAACCTCGTTACATCGCTGCGTCTAAGGTTTGATCATCTTCGTTTCGTTTCTATTTAGTTATTTCCGCTGCGCTAACCCTAATTGTAGAAAGAAACGGAAGATTTGGGGTCGGCTATTCACACCCCCCTCTCTAGCCGAGTACGAACGATCCTAACAAGTGGTATCAGAGCGAGGCCTCTCTTCGACGGATCAACACCCGGGGGAGCACGGGCTAGAGATGGATCTCTATGGAGAAGATGTCACGATTCAACCCTTCTACGAGTCTCACGACAACTTCACATATTGGAAGGTAAGGATGACGTATTTTCTTAGGACTAATATGTTAAATTGGTTTTGTGTACAAGAAGGGTTTCCCCCTCCGATGGATGAGGAAGGAAAATCTATCAAGAAGAAGGAGTGGACGAAAGAGCAAATCCGATAATCCGAAATCAATGACGAGGTAACAAAAATTATTGAATTTGCTTTACCTAATAATGTTTTGTGCAAGATAGATAGGTACAACAACGCCAAGGAATTGTGGAACAATTTGGCAAAATTCCATGAAAAGGAGCCTAGTGAGCCAAGTAGCTCACATCGTGGAGGTGAGGAATTAGAAGTTGAGGGCTACTCAACATCTAAAGAAGAAGAGGAGGTGAGTTCTTCTTCAAGATCGAAGCACGAAGAAGAAGCTTCTACCTCCGGGAGGGATGAAGAAGAGAGCATCCATCCATCCTCAACCCTAGGTAACTCAAACACTTTAAGTTCAAGTAAATTGCATATAATGTGTTTTGAGTGTAGGGAATTTGGACATTACAAGAGTAAATGTCCAAAGAAGATTAAGAAGACTCCACCGGCGCCAAAGATCAAGGAAGTCGGAGTCCCAAAATGCAAGGGCAAGGAGCACGTGGTGTGCTTCCAATGCAAGCAACGGGGACACTATAGGAGTCAATGTCCAAGGGGGAGGCAATCTCACAAGGACAAAAGACCAAGCACGTGTAAAGGGGGAGCGAAGGCAAACCCTAAGTAATCCTCTAAGGTTCATTCTTGCACTTCTAATAAGATACATGCTAGTAGTCTTATTGCAATTGTCAAGAATGATAAGCATGTTAACTTTAGGAACCAATATATGTGCTTAGGTGCTAAACATGTTAGCCTAGATAAGGATAACACTAGGAAAGCCAACCCTAGGATCAACTCATCTAAGGCTAAGGAAAATCTAGGTAGAAATCCCAAAACTACTCGACATATGCCTAGGAATACCTCAAGGAACAATGACAAATTAAAACTTGAAGTATTAGAAAAGGAGAATCAAGTCTTGAGGTCAAGACTTGATAGTTTGGAAAAGGCTCTTAAGAACTTGGAGAAGTCATCTCTAGGGTTTAAGGGTCAAAAACCCAAGTCCAAGGACAAGAAAGGTTTGGGTCACAAACCTAAGTCCCAAACGATCAAGCCCACTTATCACAATGTTCCATTTGATTATGGAACAAAACCTAGGGCTAGGAAGACCATTACCAAGGTCACAAGGGAAGTCACCCCTATAGTTGACCTTGATGAGACCCAAATGACCAAGGCTTTAAAGCCTAAGAGGGTCATTAGGAGGGTTGCTAGGGAAGTTATCCCTAGTGAATATTTAGTGAACCCAATGAGCTCTAATAGGTATTGGGTTCCTAGGAGCATCTTCTCTACCCCATAGATGGGTTAGAGAGTGTCAACTCCGATTAGAAGGGTAGTTAACCCAACTTTGAGGAAATTGACACTCAAGGAGCATTTTCAAGGTTTTGAGAACTTTTGAAAATGAAATGGAATTATCATTTACTCCTTTGAAGAGTTAAATGTGCCTAAAAGATTGGAAATTTCATTTTTAATCTCAATTGGCACAATTTGGGAAAATCTAGAGAACTCTCGAGGAAAAATGAAACATGCCACGTTTTGAGGATAAATTTGATCTTTAAGTGGCATGAACTAATCTAGAGTTCAAGAAGTGTCAAAATTAGGATTTTGGCATTTTAGGGCAATCAAGGGTTAAATTTTAGGTTAGCAAAGTGGTTAAGGATACTTAGATAGGTAATCTAGGTATATTTATTTATGCTAAATCTTGCCATGATTGTTTGCCCTCACATGTCATGACATCATGTTTAGTTTTATTATCATTTGAAATGTCATGATAATGCTTAGGCTAGTTTTTATGTCATGTTTATTTAAGTTTCAAACTTTATGCCATGACATCATGACATTGGCACATGTTTTCATTTATGATACCATTTTATGCCATGTCATCATCTCTTGCATTAATAATCAATTGAATTGATTTAAGGATGAAAAACACATTTTGATATTGAGATCGAATTGGTGTTTAGAAAATGCATGAGAACCTAGCCTAAGTTGACCTTAATCCATATCTCACATCAAATTGACTTGAATGTGGTTTGATACACCTTAGATGTGTGTGAGATATTAGGATCATGAGTTAGGATCAAGGTGCATAGTCCTTGTACCTAGATGACCCTAATTCAAGAAATTAAGGATCATAGGGAAAGCTTGTGTACAAGTCATGTACATCTAGCCCTAAGATTATGGTCCTAAATTCAAATGGTTTTAAAAGCATTTTAAAATTGATTTGAAAAACCTTGATGAAGCTTTCCTAGTGATAGCATTCATCATTGAACATTGTGATACAAAGTTGAGTTAAACTTGAACTATTTCAAAGTTTTTGAATTTTGTATCAAGATTGAAAATGGAAACTAATTTCATAGAAAACTATTTTTCCATGATATTATATGCTATGAGGAATGTATCCTCAAAATTTCACAATTTTTCGAATTTTCTGAAATTTGTTGTGAGTTTCTGAATTTCGGGAGAAGGAAATCAGAACTCGAGTCTGTCCAAGGCTGGATCGGTCACTGGACCGATCCAGGGAAGGCTGGATCGGTCTGGGGACCGATCCAGAGGGGTTCTGATCGGTCCGGTGACCGATCAGGCGTGCTGAATTTGCTGAATTTCGACTGTGGTCTGAAATTTCAGCTGTGGGAGTTGAGTTTCGGGTTTCTAAAGGTTTGAAACTCTCCAAGACATTGTTGGTGCAATGGTCAAGGGGGAGTTGACCTTTAGGGAGAGTTTTTAACTAATTGTCAAGGGGGAGTTGACTTTGAGAAGGAGTTTTTTACTCCTTAAAGACTTTTGAGGATTAGTGACATAGGATTGTCACTAAGTTGATTGTTGAATTTAGTATCAAGGGGGAAATTAAGAGTTTCAATGAAAGGTATGGGACTTTCATTAGGAGGAAACTCTTGACCTTGATTCTCTCTTTTTGATGTGTGTCAAAAAGGGGAGAGTGTTCATTGGAGAATTATTGGAGAACCCAAGTTAGGTTATCGGGTTAACCTAAGCTAGGGGAAGAATGTCAAGGAATGTTCGAGGAAGAACATTGGAATTCTTTTTGATGTGTGTCAAAAAGGGGGAGAATTATTGGAGAACCCAAGTTAGATCATCGGGTTAACCTAAGGGGAGAATGTCCAGAGAATGTTCAAGGAAAGAACATTGGACATTGGAAGATGGTTGGAAAACCTAAGTTAGGTTATCGGGTTAACCTAAATTGATTATGGGTTTTGTCAAACATCAAAAAGGGGGAGATTGTTGGTGCAACCTTAGGTCAAGGTTGACCTGATTGACCCGACTCGAGGTGACGTGACTCGAGTTGTATTTTGATGTTTGACTTGGGAAGATTGTCGGTGCAACCTTAGGTCAAGGTTGACCTAGTTGAGTTACATGTTGATGTTTGACACTCGTGAGAGAGTTCTATTCTTGATGTGAGACAAGAATAGATGTTTGGGAGATTATTGGTGCAACCGTAGGTCAAGGTTGACCTGGTTGACCTGATTCGGGAAAAAGTCCAAGTATGGAGACTTGGCACGGAGAAGTCCAAGCAGGGAGCTTGGCACGCGAAAAGTCCAAGTGTGGAGACTTGGCACGGGAAAAGTCCAAGTATGGAGACTTGGCACGGAGAAGTCCAAGCAGGGAGCTTGGCACGAAGGAAAGTCCTAACTGGGATGTTAGGCAGTGTGGAAAGTCCTGGTGAGTGAAGCCAGGCAGTGGGAAAGTCCTAACTGGGATGTTAGGCAGTTGGAAAGTCCTGGTGAGTGAAGCCAGGCAGTGAGAAAGTCCTAACTGGGATGTTAGGCAGTGTGGAAATCCTGGTGAGTGAAGTCAGGTGAAAGTCCGGGTGAGTGAAGCCAGGCAAGGGAAAATCCAGATGGATCAAGGATGATCGGACATCTGGTGTTGGAAAGACCAAGTGGGTCAAAGGGATTGACCGGACACTTGGTAGGGAGTCTTAGCAGGTCAAGGGAGTGACCAGATGCTAAGCATGAGATACCAATAGGTCAAGGTTGACCGGATATTGGTGTGGAAGGCGTGGGAATTGGTTTGGACAAAAACCAAGAGCTGGATCGATCAGTGGATCGATCCAGGTCATCTGATCGATGCGAGACCGATCGAGCGATCGATGTGCCTCAGAGCTTCCGATCGGTCCGGGACCGATCAAGATGAATCTGATCGGTCCGGGACCAATCGTGCACGCAAAAAGTTGGGCGCTTTTCAGAAACGGTGGATCGGCGGAGACCGATCAGCATGGAGCTGATCGGTCTCCACGACCGATCGAGACGCACCACCTCTCAGAGAGGTGGGATCGCCGGGACATGCATGCTGATCGGTCTCTGGACCGATCAGGATACCTCCTGATGCGATGCCTGATCGGTCTGGCCCTAGCCGTTGAGAGACAACGACTAGGCTATTTTTGGCTCCTGTGTTTCTGGCTTTTTGGCTTGCAGGTTCGCAGGTTATATAAGGGTTCGAGCGACTCTACAGATGACAACTCTTCTCTGAACCTTCTTCTTCTTTCTGCTGCTGAGCTCTACTGAGTTCTTGAAGCGTTGAAGCTTCGCGTGAGCTTCTCTTTGGCTAGGTCACCTGCTGTTGTAGGCGCTTGGAGCTGCTGCTTCTTCCAGTCGAAGAGAAGGCAAGCAAGAGTTTTCTTACTGTTGTATTTCTTGCTGTCTTTCCTTGTATTTCTGTACTCTCCTTACTTGCTGTTGCAAGAGTGTGTTGTGGCGAGGTTTCTCCACCCACAAGGAGCTTGTATTAGCCGGTTCTCCGGGGCCTCATCCACCGACGGATTGATAGGCTTCGTCCACCTTACGGACACGCCGAGGAGTAGGAGTATCATCTCCGAACCTCGTTACATCGCTGCGTCTAAGGTTTGATCATCTTCGTTTCGTTTCTATTTAGTTATTTCCGCTGCGCTAACCCTAATTGTAGAAAGAAACGGAAGATTTGGGGTCGACTATTCACACCCCCCTCTATAGCCGAGTACGAACGATCCTAACACATGGGTGCCACCTCATGGAAGTTACAAAGCCATTCTCTTTAATGGCTTCATATTAATTGCAATTAATGTAATTAATTTGGGAGTTTTTTTAGAGTGGCCGGCCACTTTGTTTTGGTGTGGGAATTCATTTCTCCATTCATGTTGTGTAACTCCTTCTTCTTCCTTGTGTTCTCTCCTTGCTCTCCCTCCTCTTCCTTGTCGTGACCTATCAAAGTGCTAGCACACCTTTGTTTAGGTTTTCTCCATCAAGAATTGTTCGTGTGGATACTTCTAGAGGACCGACGCTTGACGGTCTAGAGATCCGGCAACTTCTTGGACGAGCGGGAACGCGAAGGGCTTCGCTACAAGGGTAATGATCTTAACTTTAGTGTAGATCTAAAGTTTTTACAAACTCGTACAAGAAAAAGTTTTTCGAAAAGTTTTGTTTACGAATCTTTGCACGAGATCCATGGCTTTGGGTGACTCGGGGTTTCCGCGACGCGAAAAAGCGGTTTTCGCGGCCCGAAGAACCCAACAAACATATGATAAGAGGTGTAGAAATTCACAGATCAAGCACAAATAAAGTACGCAAATTGTGTGTGAAAGTATGCATAAAAGTGTATATAATCTAGGCACATCAATAATCTTCTAAGCTGTGGTGAGTCACAAAAAATATCATTAAAGTAACCACGTGCCTAAGATAAAAACTTCTCAAAAATAACTAACCCAAAGAACTTAATGCTAGGTTTTGGTCTAACTAGCTCATGTTTGACTGGGATACCTTCAACTAGATCCACTACATCTAGTGCACTAGGTAAAACACATATGATTCAACCTAGACATGCCTTTTACAAAGTTTCCTTAGGCAACTATCATCCCAGTCCATTCTGATAATAAGTTGTCAAGGTTGGTTAAACTTTTTTCATATCTAACTGTTCTAAATTAAGCATGGCATTTTAAAGCATAAAATAAACAACCAAGTCAAATAATAATGCAAAAATGAAACTAAATGCTCCCCCTTATATCAATGATATTATTTTAATTTTCCCTCCCTCTGAATTATAGATTTGATATTGTTTATCTATATAGTAAACATACTCTTTGGAAATCAAGAATTTGTTATTTCCTACTTTGTTAATCAAGTGTGATTTTGGAACCTATACTTGAACATATTTGTTATCATTTCTATTTACAAAAGATAGATAAGTTCTATGTTGAGTGTCAGTCTTGTGTCCGAGTTCAGATTCATTGTACATAGCCCTTTGAGTTTCAAGTATCATATTTAGGTACTTGGGGCTCGAAGTAAACTTTTCCAACATTCCCTTTAGTTCTGCAACTTCACCTTTCAAAAGGGAATCTCTTCCTCAAGTTTTGGGACTTGAGTTGAGGTTCCATCCTAAACATAGTCAGTTGAGGAATTAGAGTTAGTCTTCCCCTCAAGGGCTTTAAGCTCCTTAAGTAGTAACTTGACTCGGACATTAGACTTACCTAATCTTTAAGTTAAGTAAGAAATCATATCATACAACTTATCAACTAAGGGAGAATTTACTTTGGTGTTTGGTTCATCTGAAATGGATACATATTTGTGGCTTGACTCAGACTTGGACTTAGATTCGAGTTTAGACTTGTGTTCGTCTTCTTTTTCTTTCGCCATTAGAGACATGAAGCTCGTTTAATTTGGCTCTTCTGCGCCTGACTCCTCCATAGATGAGTCATTTTCCTACATTTCTTTGTTAGATAATTTATTTAAATAAAGATCAATTTTTGTTACATTTGAAGCGTAGGTTTCCTCAAGAATTTCTACCAACTTATCCCAAAGATTTTTAACATTGCTTAAGATTCTGACTCAATTTAGTTCTTCATCTGTTAGACCACATTGAAGGATGTATGTGGCATGAGTATCAATTTGAGCCTTCTTCTTAATATCAGGAGTCCACCTTTCCATATTTAATAGTTCTCCAAATTCGTTGACTGGCATGGTGAATCCCTTCTTGATGATGATCCATGCATCAATGTATGTCTTCAAGAATTGCTCTATCCGCCCTTTCCAAAATTGGAAATTTTACCATTGAAGAGTGGTGGGTGAGAGGTATTGTATCCATTTGATTTTTGCAAAGAATAATTTAAAAGAAATTCCAAGACTTTTTATAGTCTTGGGTAAGTAGTGTAACAGAAGAAATTCTTCTAGTAAGAAAGAGAAATACAATTTTAGAAATCTTTTTAAAGAGAGAGAAGATATTTTAAAAGTTTGTTTTATAATAAAAAGAATGTTTTTCAAAAACTTGTAGAAGTGATTAAACTTACTCAAAGAAATAGGGCTTTAATGCCAATTATATCATCAAAAATCATGATAGAAAGGGGTTGAATATCACTCATCAAAAAATCTTTCCTTTTACGAAAATGGAGATAGGCAGCGGAATAAAAAATAAGATGACACGTTCAATTTACTTGGTTCATAGTCCAACGACTACTACTCTAAGGCTTGCAATCCTTGATCGCTTCTGAGTAGATACACTAAAGTTATCCTCTCTGAACACTTTTGGAAAAGGAGCAAAACTTGTACAGAATACGAGGTGAATAGTAACAAACTACTATCACCTTAAATGAATGCAAGCAATACAAAATATACAAACAATTGAAGAAGTAGAAGATGAGCATAGATTATCAAAGAGCCTCTCAGCATTGTAGTAGCAACACTTGCACGTTCTAAGCAGTAAGAAGAGTATTAGATTATAAGAGAATTTATTGTGTAGTCTCAAACCTTGAGGCTTCTTTTATAACTTTTTTATTTGGTCAACTGATACTTTTTCGGTCGACCAACCTTCAGAATCTTCCCAGCTTCATGTCCAGGTTTATGACTTGCTCAGATCATATCTTCCACAAAATTAGCCTGTATCGGTCGACTGATTATTGGTTGATTGAACACCAATAATTTTTTTTTGTTGCTCGATCTGATCTAATCCGATCTTTTCTGATCATCAGTTACCAAATATGTTTGGTAGAACAATCACATGTTCAGTCAACTAAACTCTAGTTATCAGCAATGCTCAGTCAATTAATTATGCTTTCAGTCTGCTGAACTAATTTTTTTTACTCAATTTGAATTTGATATGATCTCATCATTGGGAATTGGTCGACTAAACCACTTGGTTCATTAAACTGAACTTTTGGATCATGCCAACTTAATATCTACAAAACAAAGTTACCACGGTATAATAATAATCCTACAAAATAGAATTAGAAACAGATAAGTATGCATGCATTAATATGACAATTGAGACTGTCTTGATCTTGACTTAGAACATATGTTGGATTCTTAAGCCAGATCACCGCCTAAGGTTGTTCCGAATGGGACATGACCTCACCACTCTACTCTAAGAGCTTACCTCAAATTATCGCCAAACATCTGGTCCTTTCGATCTATTTGGACTTTTTCTTGTCTTGCTTAGTGTCTAATCAACCTAATTGACTAAGACTTTTATGTAACACTGAGTTAGCATAATAGATATAAAATCTTAAAGTAAAGTAGTGTTAGAAACATTCAAGATTTGTTGGCTCGGTCGACCACACGCGGTTGACTGAAAACCATTCGATAACACTTGCTTGGAGTTATACTCCTCCAAGACTTTTCATCTGCCTAACTTCTAATTAGGACTTTTCTTACCTAACCTCCAGTTATGACTAGTCACTAGATAAACTTCTCATCACTGCCAAGCCTCCAATCACCTTGACCACTTGGACTTACTAGTCACTTAGTAGACTACTCACCACTACTCAGTTTTTAGTCACCTTAACCACTTGGACTGTAACGACCACCCTTCTTAACTATACTATTACACTCTAAGGATGGCCGTTACTTGACTACTAACTCTACTTAACCGGTATGATCGAAACCACGAAGAGTCTCTACCGAAAAATTTCGACAGAGTCTCCCCTGTACCGGTGACCATAATCATTAATACATAACATAATATACATAGCCACAGGCGGCTGGAACATTTATCAAACCACCACGCAGTTTATAAGACACAACAACAACAAAAAAATAAACTATTCTAGCAATAACAAATGAATAAAACTCCAACAGTGGAAAATAACCAAACTAACAATGCGGAATGAAAATACAATCTAAAAAGACATAAACATAAGGTACAACTCAACTATTTCTATCCACTAAACATGAAACTCAAAACTTCCCAGGTCTCTCCATAGTCCTGGCATCACACATCCATCCGCACCTCCTTGTCGCCTTCCTTTGCTAACACTTTTCTTTTCCTGTATCTGCAGTAAGACGAAATGCAAACTATAAGCAAAATGCTTAGTAAGCGCTATCTAACTCACAAAATCTTGATATGCATGTACATACATCCATAACATGATCTAACTGATTACTTACTGAAGACTACTCATGCTCCTCTACTAATAAAAGAACAAGACATGCTGAAATGCTAAACATGTAAAGCTACTCATGCTCAGAAAATAGCAAAGAACAGTAAACTAATCTAAATAACATGCTAGCATAAAAGAAAACTCAACTTGCTGATTTTAAAACAAAGTGAAACTTAATTCATCTGTTCTAAACTTATTCTTTAATTCACTTGTTTAAAACTTATTCTTTAATACTTTATAATTATGTAAAACTTGCTTTACTTGTTCAAAAACTTATACTTATAATACTTCAAAATAATAATCAACTTCTCTTGGGCCCGGCAACTGTACTTGCTATGCGCGCATCCCTAACTTGACCCGAGATAGCTGGTCCCGAATCTAGTAGGGTTTACTAGGTTATCTAAACCTAGGGACGACTATGGGAGCCCAGCCCAAGGACAACTGAGAGTCCTGCATACTAGGTTATCTAAACCTAGGGACGACTATGGGAGCCCAACCCAAGGACAACTGAGAGTCCAGTACAGTGCCACTGATAAAAGTAAAATACTTGTTATCTTTTAATACTTCTAATATATAATGCCTCGGCATTTTAATAAGCACCTTGTGTGCCAAAAATCTCTAAAGTCTTGACTTTGAGATCTACTTAATGCCTTGGCCTTTTCTTTCTTTTCTTTATCTTTCTTATACTTGTTAATGCCTCTATTAAAAGGATGTCTCATACAAATCTGCACTAATATGCTTATTAACACTGCACTGAAATGCTTAACAGAATTGTATGGAAATACTTAATAAAACTGTACTGAAACTAAATCTGCATACAAGCTTAATTAAATCTGCCTACTAACTCAATCAAAATTCTGCATACAAGCTTAATAATCAAAATTCTGCACTATAAGCTTAATCAAATCTGCTTACTACACTAACTAACTTCTGCATACTATACAAAAGAAATTAAGAACTGAATGCTTTAAAAAGGAAAGCTACTCATGCATATCTAATAACATAAAGAACTAGAAATCTAAATCTGCTTATATTTAACTAATATCATAAGGAACTAGAAATCTAAATCTTTTCTACAAAATTATTGGTTGTCATGATTGGCTCTGATTAAGTTTAAGTTTCTATATTGGAATTGGTTTTAATCCTCTAAATTGCAGAATGCTTTCCTTCATACCAAAAATTTCTGCAAATAATGTGGAAAGATTTAAAGAAACTTATTCATTTGTAGAAGAGACATTTTCATAAAAACATGTTACCTTTACTACCTTCACTAGCCACCTGCTGGAATTTAAAAGGAAACTAGGTGAAGCATTAACGTCAAAGGAAAACAACCTGCTAATTCTTTCTACTTCTAGATATCATAGCACCAAACATTCCAAGACCTTTAACCCTTACCTCATCGAATCCATACTAACATAAAGGAATGCGCTTACAAAACTTTATAACCAATCCTATAACATGAACCTCAAAGCTGTGTAAACATACCAACACTAGAAATCTACAGTACTTAAAGCTTCTAACATCTCAAGAACAACTGAAAACGTTGTTAGATCTGTAGCTCTCACATAATTGACTCTATGCTCAATTTGAGTATTTACAAGGATCTGAAACCTACAACATAAACCAATTTCATCAAACTTCTATCTAGAAACTCGAACAACCTGAAGAAACAGGGCAGCAACAAATTCAATCTCAAATCCTGTGCAGAACCCAAAACAGAAAGCATGCGATGGATTAAGCACGAGCAAGAACAATTAGAACATCTCTGAAACCTCAATCATAGCTCCAAACCTTTCAATTCTTCCATGACATTTGGCCCTCTCCTCATTGAATCCTTACTAACCTAACATAACACACTTGCAAGATAAAATCATTATGGCACAGAAACACCCTAATTCACTGCATTGCAGTATCACAAAGCATAGAACTAAGTAGCATAGAATCCGATCAAAAGCACAAAGCACCAACAATCTGTCCCAAAGCTTTCGGGAAAAAAGAGAACAAGGAATAAAACCTCGGAGTTATCCCACTGCAGGTGAGTAGCAACTTACCTATCCTTGGACTCAAAACCGGGAAGAGGAGCTGCTAGGGTTCGGAGAAAACTCAAGTTCTCCAACTCTTCTTCGTGCTCACAGCTTCTCCTCGACGCAAAGATCACAACCCTGTGAAGATCCCCTCGGAGAAACCCTCGCCGGCCGCCGGAGGAACCCTAGCTTCTAGCCGCGTCTTCGCCCGAGAGAAGAATCGCCACCGCTCGCGTGAGGTGAGGAGAAGGAATTTTGTTTCGGGTAAATCAAGCCCTAAGTCCCTCTTTTATAACTTAGTGTTCTGTTAACTTGTTAAATAATTTTGCTACCTATTCTAAACAGAACCGACGGCCTGATCACTTGGTCAGTCGCGGCTTGGCTCGTGGTTGCAGTCGCAGGTTCGAATCTTGCCGAACCCCCTTTTTATTTTCTATTCATTAACTACTGCTTAAATAGAATATTTCTCCTTCTTTAATAAGAAATGCCCGCTGGAACAATTGGCTGGCTGGATTCGGTTAAAGCTCGGTTCAAGTCTGAGGTCCACGGTTTGAATCTCGACTTGAACATTTTTTTGTCGAAACTTCCTTCGTTTAGTAAAAATACCAAACAACCTCTAAAAATTACATAAAAATACTCTAAAAATCTCTAGAATATTTCTATAGCATTTCTAAATATTTTTAAGAACTTTTAAAACTCCTAATGAGGAAAATTGGGTCGTTACATGGACTTGATAGTCACTCAATATACTACTCACCACTACCAAGACTTCAGTCACCTTAACCACTTAGACTTACTAGTCACTCGGTAGACTAGTCACCACTTCCAAGTTTCCAGTCACTTTGACCACTTGGACTTACTAGTCACTCGGTACACTACTCACCACTACCAAGCCTTCAATCACCTTTGTTAAGGATGCCATCTAAAAGGGGGTTGAATAGCTTGGTCACCCCAAATTAATCTTCTTTCTACAATGTAAGTTGTGCAAGAAGAAATGAAACTAAACTAATAAGAACAACAAAAAATGAACACAAACTCTAACACGTTGTTTAATGTGGTTTGAAGATTGCTTGCTCCTACTCTATAGTTTGTCCTTGAGGTGGACGATCCCTTAATCAGTCAGTGGATTAGTCCCTGGCAATCTCCAGCTAAAGGTTACTCCTTCTCAGTGGAGTGAAACATCTCACAAATCTCTCTTCCACTTTACAAGATGGAAACTTAGATTAGGAGGAAGAGAATTGGCTTGGAGTTTTAGGGAATGACTTAGGAGTATTCTAGCAAGAATTAGTAACTTCCTTCATCCATCAAAGCTTCTTTAAATAGAGAAGAAAGAGTTTATCCCGAATCAACTCATTTCCTACACCAATCGACTGGTCCATGCATCAGTCAACTAGTGTAGCCGTTAGACACAGCTAATGGCACTCCGCAATATCTGGGATTCTACCAACGGCTACCAACACTTTCTACCAGTCGACTGGTCTTCACAACTGTCGAGCACAGAACCATTCGGTGCTCTCGTGAATTTGCACAAGTCGATTGGCCTCAATACCAGTCGATGGATCCCTTACATTCACTCACACTCATCCTCTCCTGAGTCTCCCTTGAAGCTCTCTTCCTTGATCTTCGTCCCTCAAATTCACTTGAGCCCGCGACTCCTCTCCATGTCATCCTTCAAGTTGCCTTGAAGTCCATTTCCTTCAGTCCACTTCTTTGCTCATATTCAGCGATCTCTCAGATGCACCATCCTTCATCAATCTCAAGGACCCAAGCCATAGGATGAGATTTTCCCAAACTTGGCCACACCAAGTTTCTCATGTGTTTCATCAAGTTTTGCATGACTCAAACACATAACAAAATAATATGAAAGCTTAACTTAAATTCTTTGACACACACATCAAAACCATGACTGTACCCAATCAAACCTAGATCGATTGCCCTCACAATCTCCTCATTTTTGATGTATGACAATATATTTAAATTAGGCATAAAACAACAATTTGAAAATAACAAGCATGAAGCATAAAATGCATTTATGCAAGCTCCCCCTTAACATATGCTTTTCCCACATAATTTTCAAATTTGCACATGTCACGCCCCGGGGGAGTCCCTGCCAGAAAAAATTCCGGCAGCATCTTCCCTGTACGGGTGACAATCTGAAACTTACTACATCAATCCAGATACCTCGGCCAACATGGCTGGAATAATAACAAAAAAATAAGTCAAACACTCACGTAGTTTAATAGTAAAACTAAACTAATGCAACGAAAAGAAAAATCCTTTCAAATATCCTACTCAACTACACTCATAAAGCTCAAAACTTATATCCTACTCAACTACACCCATAAAGCTCAAATCACGACGTAATAAAATCAACTCACCTCTTCTGCCATCCAGGCAGGCATGTAGTAAAACATATCCAATAAAGCTCATCGACAATAAAGATAATACAATATCCATAAGCAAAACCAGCATAAGTCCAATAAATAGACAACTATATAGTAAGAAAAAAACAATAAAAAGGTCCATATGAAAATCCTCTAAATCTGGAGGGGACTAGCGACTGGAAATCCTTCAAACAACCTCAACCTGAAAATAGTATATCAACGGGGTGAGTCAACTCCTCAGCGGGTAACTACTGACATGCATAGTAAGAAATGTAACATATAGCACTAATCATGTGTACAGTCTTCTGATATAAGAAGGATAAATGCAACTGAAATAAATAGGAAAATAATTGTACTAACCAGGACCTGGTGTATGGATAAGAAATCGAGAGGTATCGAAATGCTGTATGCATGTCAAACATATGCATCCACCCAATATGCAGCAAATAAATGCAGCAAACACAAGCAATAAATGCATCAATGTGTATGATGTCAATGGCATGTCCTGGTTACCCCTACTTCTAGTCAGCCATCTCACACACGATAGTGAGACCGAGTGGGTAGGGCTGTGACAACCATGCACTCTGCCATCACTGCTCCTGATGAGTGACCGAGTGGATGAGATGCTGTCGGAGTACACCTATCCTCCTACCCCAAATCATAAGTAGGGGAGCTCAATGCTCTCATCTCCTTAAGCCAGTCTAGAGGAGGGATCCCTGACATGCTACCACGTCGCGTCACGCTACCCATGAGTGGACCAACAGAGAGCACTAACATAGCACATGCTGCAACACACCCTACCTGAATAAAAACCACTAACCCATGAGTGGTTGTGTGTGCAAATCCATGTAACTGGTGATGTGCTCAATAATAATGGAGCCAACAATCGCACAGCATGTAATCATGCGAGATGATGCATGACACTAAGCAGGGAAATATCCTGATCCTATCCATCTCTACCAAAATGTGTACCAAAAGATATATGGATCAAATCAATGGTCTAGGTACACAGGTCAGATAAGGTATAAAAACCTAGGTCCTGAACAAAATAAGGCATGGTTATGTCACTACCTCTACAAGCATATAAAATCAGGTGGCTACTAACATGAAATGCATAACAAGTAAGCAAAAACAAGCATGTAACAGGTATCTGGTAGTGACAAACTGATGCAGATAAGAAACATAATTATTACTACTTGTTAAAAACTACTATGCATATAAATAACATATCAAAATAGATAAGTCAAGGTACTCGCCTCCAATAGAAGGTCTAATCCGGTCTAAATCTGACGTTGAGATGCGCGTCTCGCGTCAAAGTCCTGTGTCACCAATATATATACATTTCTATTTAGCTACAACTCAAATGAATAGCTAAATAAAATCCTTAAGAACAATTTAGGGAAAAATCCTAAACCATAAGCCTCGACCTACCTAAATTAAATCCAACGGTTAATTAGGGTCAGTTACCTAATCCCCAATCAACCCATTAGATTAATAATCCAACCCTAATGTCATTTACACATAAACAACTAATTACGTAATTCATTTCCCACACTTACCTAAATTCACAGCCAACTCTAGTTACTGCCAGAATAGAGGTAGCTGCTGGAAACCCAGGTAACACCCTGCAATTCACTGCCAGGATCAAAATGTAGCTTAAGAAATCAACTTCCAAACGACAACCCAATTTCCAGAATAACCTGAGCGCCTGACCTCTTCCTTTAACTGCCTATGATGACCAAGGACCCTACAAATCTGCTATTGGAAGCCCTAATGCCAGAGACTCAAGCCGATAACAAGGTGGCTGCTGGCACTTGACGGCTAGCCGACCAGTGCTAGGGCACAAGGACGATGGCGAGAGAAGGACACTACAGGAGAGCAGTGTCGGAGATGGCTGGGGCAAAGAGGAGAAGGCACTGCTCGGCAAAGAGGAGGAAGAAGCAAACTCACGGCAGCGCGATCCATGCTAGGGTAGAGAGATAGTGACGCTAAGGCGTGAGACCGGCAGAAGCTAAAGTCGGGAATTAGGGCATGGCGATGGACACACAGTGCTGACATTATCAAGATAACGGAGAGATCAGTGAGGGGGTGTTCTTCCGGGGTGCGTCCGTGCGAAGGTGGCCGAGGAAGAGAGGGGAAATGGGTGGATCGGGGGTCGATGTCGGCTGTGGTGGCGATCGGCGCCATCGCTCTGAGAAGTGGCGGAGCAAGGGTGGCGCGAGGCGTCTGCATGCGTCGGGGTGGCGGCTCGGGAGGGAAGGAGATGAGAGGGGGGCACAGAAGCTTGGTCGGCGTCGAGAGAAGGAGGAAGAAGGAGATGCAAAAATCCCTCGGCCACGGCTTAAATCGAGAGGGAGAAAGGGAAACCGCTCGCCGCAAGGAGGTTAGGGCATGACACGGGGTTCGGTGGGAAAGAAAAGAAAAAAGGAAAAGGAAAATAAAGAAGAAAAATCAAACATTACCTCGCTTAAATGGAGTAGCCTAAACAGGCTTTCCCGACACCCAATATTTATCCCCGTAAACTCATCATACGAGCTCCGAAAAATTTTTAAAAAATTTTTAAAAATTTCAAAAATTTCCCTTATGGTTATTCGTCCTTTTTTCGGTATTTTACATTCTCCCCCACTAATAAAATTTGGTCCCCAACTTGTTGTTATCCACCATCAGCAAGTACTAACAACAGATAAAGAATACAAATGCTGAACGATAAATTAACTCACATACCTCAAGTGAAAAGGTGGGGGTATTGAGCTCGGATCGTATCCTCAAGCTCCCAGCTGGGCTCCTCGTCTGAATGATGCTGTCATCCGACTTCAACCAGTCAGATAGTCTTGTTCCGCAGCCGACGCTCTTTCTGGTCCAAAATTCGTACCGAAACCTCCTTGTAGGTAGTGTCAGGCTGAAGGGGAACTAGTATATCAGATAGCACATGTGCTGGGTCGAGTATGTATCTCCTCAACATAGACACATGGAATACATCGTGGGCGCCTGCCAGGGATGGTGGTAGTGCCAGACGATAAGCTACCGCTCCAATCCTTTCCAAGATCTGGAAAGGTCCAATGTAGCGCGGAGCTAGCTTACCTCTGAGGCCAAATCTCTTCACCCCTTTCGTGGGTGAGACTCACAGAAATACATGGTCGCCTGTAGAGAACTCCAGGGGTCTTCGTCTCTTATCCGCATAACTCTTCTGGTGGTCCTACACCTCTGACATCCTCCGTCTGATAATACGGACCAACTCTGCCTCCTACTGAGCTCTATGAGGCCTTAGCAACTGGGCCTCTCCAACCTCATCTTAGAAGGTGGGTGTCCGACAAGGCCTACCATACATCGCTTCAAATGGTGCCATCTGGATAGCCAAATGAAAGCTGTTGTTGTAGGTTAACTCTACCAATGGAAAATGGTCCTCCCAATTGCCTCCGAAATCCAATACACAAGACCTCAGCAAGTCCTCTAGAGTCTGAATGGTCCACTCTGACTGTCCATCTATCTGCGGATGGAAAGCTGTACTAAAACGGAGTTGAGTGCCCAAGGCCTACTGCAGACTCTGCCAGAACTTGTTCGTGAACTGAGGGTCTCTATCAGAAATAATACTCAAAGGAACACCATATAATCTGATGATCTCCCGACAATACAGATCTGCCAATCGATCCAGGGAATCAGTATTCCAGATAGCTAAGAAGTGTGCGGATTTGGTTAATCAATCAACGAATACCCAAATCACGTCATGGCCTCGTCGTGTCCTAGGCAAACCCACCACAAAATCCATGGTAATGTGTTCCCATTTCCACTCAGGAATAAGAATCCGCTGAAGTAATCCGGCAGGTCTCTGATGCTTAGCCTTCACCTACAGACAGACAAGACATCTAGCTATGAATTCCGTGATGTCTTTCTTCATGCTGTTCTACTAGTAGGAATGCATCAAATCTCGATACATGCGGATCCCTCTTGGGTGGATCACAAATCGAGAGCGATGAGCCTCCTGAAGTAGCTCCTATAAGATCGGGTGAGACTGAGGTACGCATAATCTGCCTCAGAAATATATAATACCCTCCTCATCTCGTGTGAACTCGGTCTGCTGCCCGGAAGCTATCTGGCTGCCAATGAATTGAAAATGCTTATCACCGGCCTGAGCCTCTCGAATCCTCGTCCTGATCGACGATTGAGCAACCATGGTAACAAGAATACCCTGCTCTGTCTGTCCCTTCTCCTCAAGGCCTAACTCGGAGAAACCTTGAATCAAGTCCATGACTGAAGCTCAGTGGCAAGCCAAAGTCCCTTTGGACTTCCTGCTGAGTGCATCGGCAACCACATTAGCTTTCCCCGGGTGATAGCTAATGGTACAATCGTAATCCTTCAGGAACTCCATCCATCTCCTTTGTCGGAGATTAAGTTTTTTCTGGGTGAAAATATATTTGAGACTCTTATGATCCATAAGAATCTCAAAGGTAATGTCGTACAGATCATGCTGCCAAATCTTCAAAGCAAAGATGATGGCGGCTAACTCCAGATCATGTACAGGATAGTTCTTCTCATGATCCTTTAACTAACGAGAAGCTTAGGAGACTATTTTGTCGTGCTGCATTAGGACAGCGCCTAAACCCTGAAGAGATGCATCGGTGTAGAGCACAAATCTATCCTCTCCAGAGGGTAAAACCAAAACCGAAGCCAACACTAATCTCCGCTTCAGCTCCTGGAAGTTGGTCTTGCAAGCTTCGGTCTAAGTGAACTTTATGCCTTTCCTAATCAGGCGTGTCAACGACATGGCAATCGGGGAGAAACCCTCGACGAACCGTCTGTAATATCCATCTAGTCCCAGAAAACTGTGGATCTCCTGTACTGATTTCGGCTGCTCCCAACTGGTGATAGCCTCGAACTTCTGAGGGTCTACTGAAATACTTCAGCTAGAAACCACGTGACCTAGAAAATCGACTGAAGATAGCCAGAAGGCACACTTGCTGAACTTCGCATACAACTGATGTCGTCGAAGAGTCTCCAGGACTGTGCGAAGATGCTGTGCATGCTCCTCCTCGGAACGCGAGTAGACCAATATGTCATCGATGAAAATGATAACAAACTGATCAAGTTACTCTAGGAATATGCGGTTCATCAAATCCATAAATACCGCTGGAGCATTGGTAAGCCCAAATGGTATTACCAAAAACTCATAATGGCCGTATCTGGTACGGAATGCTGTCTTCTGAATATCAAATTCTTTGACTCTCAGCTGATGATATCCGGACCGCAAATCAATCTTAGAATACATTGATGTATCTCTGAGCTAATCAAATAAATCCTCAATCCATGGTAAGGGGTACTTATTCCTGACGGTCACTGCATTCAGTTGTCTGTAATCAATGCATAACCTCATAGTACCATCCTTTTTCTTGACAAATAATACAGGAGAACCCCATGGACAAGCGCTAGGGAATATAAATCCCCCGTCTAAAAGCTCCGGGAGTTGAACCTTCAGTTCATTCAACTCCTTAGTTGTCATACAATAAGAAGCTTTCGATGTCAGCGCGGTTCCCGGAATCAACTCAATAGCAAACTCCACTTGCCATCTAGGAGGCAAACCTGGTAGCTCCTCTGGAAATACATCCGGATACTCTCGGACTACTGGAACGTCAGAGAGTTGAGAACTACTGCTGTCTTCAGTATTAATTAAAGATAATAGAAAACCCTGACAGCCTTGTGATAGCAGTTTTTGAGCCTAAATCACCGAAATAGTCGATATGTCGTCGTCTCTGATGTTAGTGAAATCCCACGAGGGTTGGTTCGGAGGCCGGAATGTGACCACCCTCATCTGACAATCAACAGTGACATGATATGCTAACAGCCAATTCATGCCAAGAATAATATCGAACTCGACCATTTCCAGTACTAATAGATCTACCGTAAGTATCTTGTTGCCAAATTCTAGCGGGCAACCTTTGACCTCCTGGGCGACGTCCAATGCATCACCGGAGGGTAGAGAGACGGTCAGTCGTTACGGTCTGAAGGTGGG
This sequence comes from Zingiber officinale, assembly GCF_018446385.1. NCBI lineage: Eukaryota > Viridiplantae > Streptophyta > Magnoliopsida > Zingiberales > Zingiberaceae > Zingiber > Zingiber officinale. The sequence goes on from NC_055986.1 coordinate 57,449,240, forward strand.
TAATCTACCAATCTCCCTCATAAAGGTACGAGATATAAAAGAAAGTGAGCTACCAGTATCTATCATCATATCAGCAGATAAGGCATAAATAGAAATCATACCGTAGAAAACGGATCCGTCGACCCGCTGCACAGATGATCGCATGAATACATCCAGTCTCTGGCGGAGGTGGAGGTGGTAACGCTGCCAGTGGCTGCTGCATCTGGGCAGGAGCCTACCACTGAGGCGGTGTTGGATATGAGGCTTGAGTTGGAAGAGAGGACTGCGACTGATACTGTACTGGTAGTTGGGACTGCATTTGGTACTGAACCAGAGGCTGGGGCTGCAGATACTGGACTAGGGGCTGAGGCTGCAACTGATATGGAGATCCCACGACAGAACTCAATGGTACATGAGGGCACTGGGGTGCTCCTGTCCATACATGACATAAGCAGCTGCTGCAAGGGGGGCGGACATCTGCTGACGACGCGAAGATTGGGCTCTCTGCCCTCCTCGCCGAGTCCCTAACTGACTGTGCTGTCCTCCATGAGCAATAACTCTGGAGGCAATATGCTGAGCCTTTAGCGGACAATCTCGGCTCTGGTGCCCAGGAAGTTTGCAATAATAGCAAACTGACTGTCCCAGAGAGCAGGCTGAGGTGATGTGGTCTCTGGACCCACATCGGAAACAGTGAATGTCGCTGGCAAATTATTTCCAATTTTGTTAAGAAGACAGGAAACGTCCTATGGAAGATTGCCCTGACTTTTGAGGCCGACCAAATGCCCTAGAAGTACCCTGACCTAGCTGACTGTGACCACTCTACTACTGTGTAGCCTGTGTCGGTTGGATCTGTCCTGATGTCTGATCAATCTGCTTCCTTTTCTTATCCGAATACGCTCTCTAGTGAGCTGACTCTATCATCAGGGCTTTGCCTAGTGTCTCTATGTAAGACAAGTTCCCAAAACCTGCAAGCTTTACTTGTAGATGTCCATCCAGTCCCTGAATAAACTACTACATACGGGAACTATCCTCAACAACTAGTTCTGGACAAAATCTGGCCAACCAATTAAACTCGGCATTGTACTTTGTCATCGAGCGGTTGTTCTGTCGTAGACTCAGAAAATCCTGACGGCGAGTCATCTGATATGCCCGTGGGAAGTAGCGGCTCTAAAAAGCATCTCTGAATCTGGCCCAGGTGATGTTCTGCTCGCCTATGATGGAACGTTACAAAACCTACCAAGTGTCGGCCTCATCCCGTAAATGGAAAGCAGCCAGCTCTGCTTTCTCCCACTCAGAGCAAGCCATGTAGAAGAAGGTCCGCTCCATAGTCTCTATCCAGGACTGGGCTACACTCGGATCAGTCTCTCCTCGGAAGAGTGTGAATCGACTCGTCATTGACTCCGTCAATGCTGGGATCCGGGCTTGTGTCATGACAATATTAGTGAGGTGGGTAGGGATCGTCGTGGGAACTGGCATAATCACTGGAGTTGGTGCTACAGGTGGTACCGCTGGATATACCAGGGGAGGTACTCCCAGTGCTGCTGCATAAACTAGGGCATATACCGATGGTGGTACTGTAGGGTCGATATGAGTGGTCGCGGCTGGAGGTACGGTAGGTGGTGGTACCGGAAATGAAGCAACTGGTACCGCTGGTGCGGGTGCTTGGTACACTGTAGGTCTAGGTGGCGGTGGTGCCGGGTGTTGGTGCAATCGACCTAGGTTTTGATCGGTACGATCATAGTTTTGATGTGTGTGTCAAAGAGTTTAAGTTAGGTTCATCCTTGTATTTGATATGTGTATTTGAGTTGTGCAGGATACACATGCGACTCAGGTTGATGGCTTCGGGTCCGGTGAAGGATAAAGCATCCGAGGGACCGTGGACAAGGCAGCGAGGACAAGGGCCGAGGGAAGCAATTTCGAGGCATACGCGAAGGATGGCATTGGGGACGAGCCGCAGGCTTGAATGCATCCGAGGGACGAGAGCCAAAGAAAGTATGCTTGAAGGTTCTGGTAAAGCTGCAAAGGAAGCGTCAAAAGAGTCGTAAGGGTGAGGGTACGAGTACACGAGAGATTGTACTCAGAGTAAAAACATAAATTCTAGGGTTTACTGTAGCAGTACTGTAGCGTTACTGTAGCAGCACTGTAGCAGCACTGTAGCAGTCGACTGCATGTTTTAGCAGTCGACTGGTGCAGTCGACTGCGTAGTCGACTGGGCGCGAACAGAATGGTTCTGTTCGTTCGGTCGGTGTAGATCAGTCGACTGCAAGTTTTAGCAGTCGACTGCACCAGTCGACTGCTAGTTTTAGCAGTCGACTGGTATATGACCGTTGGTGCTGGAATGTAGCCGTTGGCTACCTCCAACGGTAACACCAGTCGACTGCATGTTTTAGCAGTCGACTGGTGCCGAGATGAGTTGATATGATGATCAACTCTCTCCTCTTATTTAAAGAAAGCTTTGGGGCTTGAAGGAGGTTACTCATGCTTATTGAATAACTCCTTGTCATTGCCCAAAAGCTTCCAAGCCTACTCTCTTCCTCCTAAACCTAAGTTTATCATTGTAAAGAGGAAGAGATCCTTTGTGAGAGGTTTGCTCCACCGAGAAGGAGAAAGCTCTAGCCGGAGATTGCCGGGGACTGATCCACCGAAGGATCAAGGGCTCGTCCACCTCAAGGACACGCCGTGGAGTAGGAGCAAGCAATCTCCGAACCACGTAAAAGAATCGTGTTAGCGTTTGTGTTCTTACTCATTGCTTTCTTGTTTTAGTTTCATTTCCGCTTGCGCAAACTAACCGTGTAGAGAAGAAATCAAAGTTGGGGGTGACCTAGCTATCCAACCCCCCTTCTAGCCGGCCACCGATCCCTTACAAGTGGTATCAGAGCGAGGACGCCCTTCAACGGACTAATCGCCGAGAAGAGCACTTCATCAAAATGGCCGGCTCAAACATTCATCCACCAAAATTCGAAAGGGACTTCTCATGGTGGAAGAAGAAAATGGAGGTATTTTTCAATACCGATTTTGACATTATGCTAATCATGAGAAGTGGCTTTGAAGAACCCAAGGATGAACGGAATGAGACAATCGACATAACAAGATGGACAAAAAGACAAAAAGAAGAGCATCTAGCAAATTCCAAGGCAATGCATCACCTACTACATGTTCTTCCACAACAAGAAATAACAAGAATTGGAAACTATACAAGTGCCAAAGACTTGTGGGAAAAGCTAGTGGAGCTTCATGAAGGGACATCGGAAGCAAAATTGGCAAAAAGAGACCTCCTTCGAACTCAACTCAACAATATCAAGCTTGAGAAAGGAGAAAAGGTATCAATTTTACATTCTAGAATTAAGGAAATTATTAATGGGCTAACAAGTGTAGGTGAGACACTTTCAAATCGAGACATGATGATGAAAGCCCTAAATGCTTTCCCAAGAACCACAACTTGGAGCTCCATTGTAGATTCATACTACATATCAAAGGACCTAGAGAAATCCTCTCTAGATGAACTCTTCTCAACAATGGAGCTTCATGAAACAAGAGTTGAAGGATTAGATGGAGAAGCTCATAGATCAAGAGGAGTAGCCCTTGTGGCAAACACGGGAAAGGGAAGAAGAAGAAATCTTCATCAACACCATCTTCCGACTCCGAAGAATCAAGTGCCTCAATGGATAGCGATCAAGAGGCATATATGGTAAGGAAGATGAGAAAGGCATTTAAATCTTTTTCTTCTAACAAATCTCGTGCTAGGAAAAGTACTAGAAGCAAAAGTAGGACAAGGAAGATCATTTGCTATAATTGTCAAGGAGAAGGACACATAAGAGATGATTGTCCTCTCTTGAAGAAGAAGGAAGGGAAGAAGAGGGAGGAGAAGAAGACAAAAGAAAAGGGGAAGAAGGCTCAAAACCTAAAAGCAACATGGGATGATCCTTCATCATCATCGGAGGAAGAAGAGCACCATGTAGTCAACTTTGCGCTAATGGGAATTGATGATATAGCCTCCACCTCATCCGAAAATGAAGAGGGTAAGAGCTCAAGTGAAGATGAAGAGGGGAGCTCAAGTGAAGGGGGAGGTCAAACATCGGATTCGGACATCTCGGTAAGTGAGGTACATAATCTTCCTCCTCATGTCTTAATTAAAATTATTTCAAGCACAAATGATGATTTGTTTAAGGCAAAAAGAAAGAATAAATCCTTGAAAAATGACATTTGCATGCTTAAAGAAAAATTAGAATCCATGCATATTAGGGATGATGATTTGCATGCTTCCTCTACAAGTTCAAATGATTCATGTTTAGAAGAGGAAAATAGGAAATTAAGGGAAAAGGTAGAATACCTCACCATAGCCCTTAGAAAATTTGAAATTGGCTCAAATACCTTAAACATGATTATTGGGAGCCAAAGGGCAAGTTTTAAGAAAAATGGGCTAGGATACAATGAACCCAATAATGAAAAGACTTATCATTGTCTACTGGCTAGGGGGAAATCAAAGACAAAGACCATAGATAGGAAATGGATCCCTAAGGAGTACTTGGTCAACCCAATTAGAGATAACTTCTATTGGGTGCCAAAATCAATCCTCAAGGGTTAGAGGATTTTAGGTCAAGTCAACCATAGAAATCATAATTCCAATTTCTTTTTGGTTGACTTGAGACCTTAAGGAGGAGTACTTAGCCTTGATAGAAATTCATGATAAAAAGGGCTAAGTAGAGATTACCTTTATCTCACAATGACTTGCATTATTTTCTAACAATAAATGTGAGATACTAGGATGATACAAATAATTCACATATGCTTATGGCATTTTGATGAGTTATGAAATGTATCAATTTTTAGTGATCATAGACCAACTATGGGGAAAGCAAATGTTTAATTAATGGACATCTTGCCCATAGATCATAGTTGGACATTTCAAATGTTTTGAAAACAATTCTATGTTTTATTTACTGTGGTTTAGCTATTTTGAAACATATGATTGCAAAACAAGGTTTCAAATTGATACAAACTTGATTGATTTTTAAAGTGTTTGAGTTTTTATCAAAACTTCAAAAATATGATGAATTTTCATGAAAACATATTTTTCCTTGTTAAATAACATTATAAGAAATATGTGTTCAAAATTTCATGATTTTTCGAATTTTCTAGAATTTTCTATGCATTTCTGAAGTTGGCTGTAAAATGCTGAAATTCGGGTTGGTTTGTGCCAGTCGACTGCGACAGATAGCAGTCGACTGGTAGCTGTTTTCCAGCACTTTCAAGAGCTGGTTTTGGGTACTTTTAAGTCCACATTGATACCATAGTATGTATACATGTTTGGTACAATTTTTGATGGTGTCAAAGGGGGAGAAATGCAAAGGTTTAAGTTAAAAACCTAACTATGTGCAAAACTTGAAAATTATGGTTGAGAGCATATGTTAAGGGGGAGCTTGGGTATTATGCTTTGCTTCTAATTTTCATGTTGATATTTATGCCTAACTTAAACATATTGCCACACATCAAAAAGGGGGAGATTGTTGGTGCAATCGACCTAGGTTTTGATCGGTACGATCATAGTTTTGATGTGTGTGTCAAAGAGTTTAAGTTAGGTTCATCCTTGTATTTGATATGTGTATTTGAGTTGTGCAGGATACACATGCGACTCAGGTTGATGGCTTCGGGTCCGGTGAAGGATAAAGCATCCGAGGGACCGTGGACAAGGCAGCGAGGACAAGGGCCGAGGGAAGCAATTTCGAGGCATACGCGAAGGATGGCATTGGGGACGAGCTGCAGGCTTGAATGCATCCGAGGGACGAGAGCCAAAGAAAGTATGCTTGAAGGTTCTGGTAAAGCTGCAAAGGAAGCGTCAAAAGAGTCGTAAGGGTGAGGGTACGAGTACACGAGAGATTGTACTCGGAGTAAAAACATAAATTCTAGGGTTTATCAGAGCAAGATCGCATCAAGATCGAGCGCCATCAGAGCAAAGACCGTAGCAAGATCTGTAGCGCAGTCGACTGGTGCAGTCGACTGCGCAGTCGACTGGGCGCGAACAGAATGGTTCTGTTCGTTCGGTCGGGGTAGATCAGTCGACTGCAAGTTTTAGCAGTCGACTGCACCAGTCGACTGCTAGTTTTAGCAGTCGACTGGTATATGACCGTTGGTGCTGGAATGTAGCCGTTGGCTACCTCCAACGGTAACACCAGTCGACTGCATGTTTTAGCAGTCGACTGGTGCCGAGATGAGTTGATATGATGATCAACTCTCTCCTCTTATTTAAAGAAAGCTTTGGGGCTTGAAGGAGGTTACTCATGCTTATTGAATAACTCCTTGTCATTGCCCAAAAGCTTCCAAGCCTACTCTCTTCCTCCTAAACCTAAGTTTATCATTGTAAAGAGGAAGAGATCCTTTGTGAGAGGTTTGCTCCACCGAGAAGGAGAAAGCTCTAGCCGGAGATTGCCGGGGACTGATCCACCGAAGGATCAAGGGCTCGTCCACCTCAAGGACACGCCGTGGAGTAGGAGCAAGCAATCTCCGAACCACGTAAAAGAATCGTGTTAGCGTTTGTGTTCTTACTCATTGCTTTCTTGTTTTAGTTTCATTTCCGCTTGCGCAAACTAACCGTGTAGAGAAGAAATCAAAGTTGGGGGTGACCTAGCTATCCAACCCCCCTTCTAGCCGGCCACCGATCCCTTACAAGTGTCGGGTACGCCGCAGGCTCTGCTGGTGGAGGTACCATGTATGCCGGTGGTACCCCTAGTGGTATCGTAAATACGGTAGGGGTGGGTACAACGGGTGCAGCCGAGGTAGGTACCTCTAAAGGAGCCATCGAGGTCTGAGAGCCCAACGCTCCCGCAGTATCTTGAGTCTGTCCATGTCCGACAGACCCAAACCCAGTAGGGATCTCTAGCAAGTCTGTTGCCAGAGATTCCAAAGTCCTCTTACGTGGTCGTCCAGCACCATATCTCGCAGCTACTCGTGTAGATATCCTCATATCTGTTAAGTTATATCACATATATCACTACAAGTATAAAATTATAAAATTACCTTTATACCTATTGGTTATCTGGAGATGTTCCGTCGTTGTCCAGTCCCCATATGTAACCTCGAAATTTCGTACGAGAAAATCAATGAAAATCCATACAAAATCCAAAACAAAATTCCAAAACACGAACATAACGAAAATTTGTACAAATCTAAAAATTCCCAGTTTGACTCGCAAACTTGGCTCTGATAATGATACCAAATAAATTGGTATCAGATTAACATGCAAAACCCAAAATATGAAAACCAAGCATCTGAAACTTGGCTCTGATACCAAATAAATTGTAACGCCCCGAGGGAGTCCCTGCCAGAAGAAATTCTGGTAGCATCTCCCATGTACGGGTGAAAATCTGAAACTTACTACATCAATCCAGATACCTCGGCCAACACGGCCGGAACAATAACAAAAAATAAGTCAAACACCCACGCAGTTTAATAGTAAAAATAAACGAATGAAACGATAAGAAAAAATCCTTTCAAATATCCTACTCAACTACACCCATAAAGCTCAAAACTTATATCCTACTCAACTACACTCATAAAGCTCAAATCACGATGCAATAAAATCAACTCACCTCTTCTGTCGTCCAAGCAGGCATGTAGTAAAACATATCCAATAAAGCTCATCGACAATAAAGATAATACAATATCCATAAAGCAAAACCAGCATAAGTCCAATACATAGACAACTATATAATAAGAAAAGAACAATAAAAAGGTCCATATGAAAATCCTCGAAATCTGGAGGGGACTAGCGACTGGAAATCCTCCAAACAACCTCAACCTGAAAATAGTATATCAACGAGGTGAGTCAACTCCTCAGCATGTAACTACTGACATGTATAGTAAGAAATGTAACAAATAGTGCTAATCATGTGTACAGTCTCCTGATATAAGAAGGATAAATGCAACTGAAATAAATAGGAAAATAACTGTACTAATCAGGACCTGGTGTATGGATAATGAACCGAGAGGTATCGAAATCCTGTATGCATGTCAAGCATATGCATCCACCCAATATGCAAAAAATAAATGCAGCAAACACAAGCAATAAATACATCAATGCGTATGATGTCAATGGCATGTCTTGATTACCCCTACTGCCAGTCAGTCATCTCACACACGATAGTGAGACCGAGTGGGTAGGGCTGTGACAACCGTGCACTCTGTCATCACTGCTCCTGATGAGTGACCGAGTGGATGGGATGCTGTCGGAGTACACCTATCCTCCTACCCCAAATCATAAGTGGGGGAGCTCAATGCTCTCATCTCCCTGAGCCAGTCTAGAGGAGGGATCCCTGACGTGCTACCACGTCGCGTCACACTACCCATGAGTGGACCAAAAGAGCACTGACAGAGCACCTGCTGCAACACACTCTACCTGAATAAAAACCACTAATCCATGAGTGGTTGTGTGTGCAAATCTATATAACTGGTGATGTGCTCAACAATAATGGTGCCAACAATGGCACAGCATGCAATCATGCGAGATGATGCATGACACTAAGCATGGAAATATCCTGATCCTATCCATCTCTACCAAAAGATATATGGATCAAATCAATGGTCTAGGTACACAGGTCAGATAAGGTATAAAAACCTAGGTCCTGAACAAAATAAGGCATGGTTATGTCACTACCTCTACAAGCATATAAAATCAGGTGGCTACTAAAATGAAATGCATAACAAGTAAGCAAAAACAAGTATGTAATAGGTATCCGGTAGTGACAAACCGATGCAGATAAGAAACATAATTATTACTACTTGTTAAAAACTACTATGCATATCAAATGACATATCAAAATATAGGTACCCGCCTCTAATAGAAGATCCAATCCGGTCCAAATCCGACGTCGAGATGCGCGTCTCGCGTCAAAGTCCTGTGTCACCAATATATATACATTTCTATTTAGCTACAACTCAAATGAATAGCTAAATAAAATCCTTAAGAACAATTTAGGGAAAACCCTAAACCCTAAACCTCAACCTACCTAAATTAAATCCAACGGTTAATTAGGGTTAGTTACCTAATCCCCAATCAACCCATTAGATTAATAATCCAACCCTAATGTCATTTACACATAAACAACTAATTACATAATTCATTTCCTACACTTACCTAAATTCACTGACAAGTCTAGTTGCTGCCAGAATAGAGGTAGCTGCTAGAAACTCAAGTAATGGCCTGTAATTCACTGTTCATATCAAAATGGAGCTCAAGAAATCAACTTCTAAACGACAACCCAATTTCCAGAATAACCTGAGCACCTTACCTCTTCCTTTAACTGCCTGCGATGACCAAGGACCCTACAAAGTTGCTGCTGGAAGCCCTAATGCCAGAGACTCAGGCCAATAACAAGGTGGCTGCTGGCACTTGACGGCTAGTCGACCGGTGCTAGGGCACAAGGATGGTGGTGAGAGAAGGACACTGCAGGAGAGCAGTGTCGGAGATGGCTAGGGAAAAGAGGGGAAGGCACTGCTCGGCAAAGAGGAGGAAGAAGCAAACTCACGATTGTGTGATCCATGCTAGGGCAGAGAGATAGCGACGCTGAGGCATGAGACCGGCAGAGGCTGAAGTCGGGAATTAGGGCACGGCGATGGGCACACGGTGCCGGCACGATCAAGATGACGAAGAGATCAGTGAGGGGGTGTTCTGCCGGGGTGCGTCCGTGTGGAGGTGGCCGAGGATGAGAGGGGAAAGGGGTAGATCGGGGGTCGGCATCGGCTGTGGTGGTGATCGGCGTCATCTCTCGGTGAAGTGGCAGAGCAAGGGTGGCGCGAGGCGTTTGGGTGCATTGGGTTGGCGGCTTGGGAGGGAAGGAGAAGAGAGGGGGGCACAGAAGCTTGGTCGGCGTCGGGAGAAGCAGGAAGAAGGAGATGTAAAAATCCCTCAGCCACAGCTTAAATCGCGAGGGAGAAAGGGAAACCGCTCGACGCGAGGAGGTTAGGGCATGACACGGGGTTCGGCGGGGGAGAAAAGAAAAAAGGAAAAGGAAAATAAAGAAGAAAAATCAAACATTTCCTCGCTTAAATGAGATAGCCTAAACAGGCTTTCCCGGGGCCTAATATTTATCCCCGTAAACTCGTCATACGAGCTCCGAAAAATTTCCGAAAAATTTCTAAAAATTCCATAAAATTCCCTTATAGTTACTCGTCCTTTTTTCAGTATTTTATAACACAAGTATGGAGAAATAAAAGTTTGTGACTTCAATCTTTCCATTTCTCCCCCTATGACACCATCAAAAAATTGTACCAAACAATCATGCATACCATGGTCTCAAATTTTGACTCAAAATGTCAATATCCCAATTTCTAAAAATAATTCAGAATGGCTGAAAATAGGTACTAGTCGACTGCCCTCTTCTATAGTCAATTGGCACAAGTAGAATCACAATTTCTGAATTTCAAAGCTAAATTCAAAAATACATAAAAATTCTAGAAAATTGGAAAAACTATGAACTTTTGAAAACATATTTCTTTTAAGTTTCTTTAACTAGGAAAAATATATTTTCATGAAAAGTCAATGTATTTTTAAAGTTTTGATAAAAACTCAAAAACTTTAAAAACCACTCAAATTTGTATCAATTTGAAACCAAGTTTTGAATTCATATGTTTTAAAATAACTATACCACAGTAAATAAAACATAAAATTATTTTCAAAACTTTTAAAATGTTCAACTATGATCTATGGTCAAGATATCCATTAATTAAATATTTACTTTCCCCATAGTTGGTCAATGATTACTAAAATTTGATACACTTCATAACTCATCAAAATGTCATAAGCATAAGTGAATTAAAAGTAACATCCTATCATTTCACATCCATGTCTAGAATTATAAAGCAAGTCATGCCTATAGTTTGTTCTGAGATGTAATGAAGGTAACTTTTGTTAGAGTGTATACTGAAAGCCTAAGCTTTTGTAAACATTTATTTTGAATAAAGAATCACATTTGGTCAAATTATCTACATTTGATTGTAGTTGTTCAATTAATTTATATTGTAGATAACATAGTATGTGGTGTCACATACAGAAGATGATGTTATCAGTACCTTATAAATTATAAACAGTAGCTCACGACCGAAATGGAAAGGAACAAACCATTGGAAGGTCGTAGTGTAATTAGGAATTAGTTTATCTTAACTATATAATTACACTAGTACACTTAGAGTGTATTGAGTAGGACCATTTGAGGTCGTTTCTTTTATACTGACTTTATAAAGAAACAAAGACCTCAGTTATTATGGAAGTGTGTACTCTTAATCCTAATATAATAACAAGCACATATATTTGATATTTATTTCTTTAATTTATCAATGGGTGAGATTTAGTTCGATAAATCAATAAGCCCGATAAGTTGGGAAATGATATCACTTATAGTGTGTGTTGTTGATTATAGAAGGAAACTGTGTCCTAGTAATCTAGGTTGATAATGTTCCCAAGATGAGCTCATAAGGATTGTCATGTTAAATCCTGTAGGTGGACTTAGTCCGACATGACGATAAGGTTGAGTGGTACTATTCTTGGATTAAGATATTAATTAAATGAGTTGTCAGTAACTCACTTAATTAGTGGACATTCGACATCTTAAACACAGGGAGACTAACACACCCATAATAAGAAGGAGCCCAAAAATGTAATTTGGGATTGGTGCGGTAGTTCAATAATAGTTCTCTAGTGGAATGAATTGTTATTGATAAAATTAAGTTGTGTGTTCGGGGCGAACACGGGATGCTTAATTTTATTGGGAGACCAAAACCAATTCCTCCTCTCGGTCCCTATCGTAGCCTCTTATTTATAGAGTACTATACCCACCTATACCCACCTTCTATACCCACCTAAAGAGGGTCGGCCAAGCTAGCTTGGGAATCAAGCTAGGGTCGGCCTAAGCATGGTTTATGGGTGGCCGGCCCTAGCTTGAACCCAAGCTAGAGGGGACCGGCCCTAATGAAATTAAAAATAATTTTAAATTTAAATTTTTCCTATGTGGAAGATATAATTTATTGGAGATAATTAAAATTAAAATATCTCTTCTACAAAAGATTAAGAAAAGAGATTAGATCTCTTTCCTTATTTGTAGATAGGAAAGATATTTTATTTTTTCTCTTTGTAAATTATTCACATGTTGAAAAATTAAAATTATAGAAATTTATTTTTATCAACCATGAAGGGATTTTAAAGGGAAATTTTATTTTTTAAAATTTCCGAAGACAAATAAGGAATTTTTAATTGTTGATTGAAAATTGTCTTGTTTGATCTCCATGAGGTGGCCGGCCATTACAAGGTTAATTGGGAAATTTTATTTTATTTTTCTCAATTAATTCATGTCAAATAAAGTTAATGAAATTTTATTATAATTAAATTTCCTTATTTGTCAAAGCCAAGGAATATAAAAGAAGGGGTTGGGGTGCCTTCATGAGACACAACTTCTATTATTCTCTCCCTCTTTTCCTTGGTGTTGTGGCCGGCCAACCTCTCTTCCTCTCTTCCTCTTTGTGGTGGCTGAAACTCTTCCATTTCTTGGAGCTTTTGTGGTGGCCGGATACTACTTGGAGAAGAAGAAGAAGGAGGAGAGAAAGCTTGCATCCCTTGGAGTTTTGGTTGGTGTTTTCTCTTCATCCTTGGTAAAGCTCTTGATTTGGCCGAACCTAGCAAGGAGGAGAAGAAGGTGTGTTGGTGGTTTCTCATCTCGGAAGATCGTTGCCCACATAACGTCCGAGGTTAGAAGAGGAATACAGTAGAAGATCAAGAGGTTTTTCTAAAAGGTATAACTAGTATTTTTCCTTTCCGCATCATACTAGTTATTTTTGGAAATAATATCAAATACAAGAGGCATGCGATTCTAGTATTTCGAATATGTTTTTCGATGTTGTGTTCTTTTATTTTTATTTTTCTTTTCCTTGTGATTTGATTGTTCCTTTCGGTTAACCTAAAGTTATTTTAGGAAATTAAATATTAGCTTTCCTTAAAAGGTTTTGTCTAGTCGGTGGTGGTTGCTCCCATATCTAAGAAGGTCATGTGCCTCGCCACGTCAGTACTGGGAACCAACTTTGGAAATTAATATTTAATGAAATTAATAACTTAGGTGATTTGGATCAAACGTGTAAGTTCCGCAGGAGATCCAAATAAAAACCTAAAAGAACAAATAGATTAAGTTTTGGATCAAACGTGTTAAGTTCCGCAGGCGATCCAAAATTTAATTTAGAAGAACACATGGTAGCAAGGAAAAGGTTCAGACCTTTGTACAAAAATTTTGTACAGTGGAACCTTTAGGTTTTCCAAGTAGCAACCAACAATTGGTATCAGAGCTAGGGTTTTGCCTCTGTGTATTTGGTATTAGTTTAATTATGCACATGTCATACATAATTTAGGCAGGTTAATAGTAGGATGTGCTAACTTTGTGGATGCAGGATCCAACTATTATGGCTTATAGTTTTTATGTGTGTGATTGGACCCTTGGACCTGTCAAGGGCAATTATATGTGTGTGCATGATTGTATTATAAAATACAGCAGGAGATGTATTTAGTTTTATTAGAATTTTATTTTTGATCTAGATACATATACATTCCTTTTATGGAATATAGGATCGATGGATGTAAATTTTTATTTTATGTTCGATCTAGTTTACATGTACATTCCTTCAAGGAATATAGGATCGAAAAATGTAAAATTCTATTTATGTCGCGGATCGAATCTTGCAAGGCGTGGAACCTTTTGAGGACCAGAGGCGCAGCGGAACAAGGAGCAAGATGGATGCGACAGCTAGACCCGGTAGCGGTGGCCAAATATGGCAGCAGCTTGGTATGACAACACACGGAGGACAACCATAGATAAAAGCCATAATAGTTGAAAATTAGATTTTCTATTTATTGCTTTTATATTGTGTTGTGTGTGCATGTTAGTGTACATGTTTAGTAGGCTAGCATAGTTAAAATTCCTCATTTATAAATAACTAAGTGGGAGAGGAATTTTAAATAAATTCCACGGTCTCCATTACTGGTTTGTAAGTGATGCAAATAAGCTTGCGCGTTGGCTCTGAGTGCCTTCCTCCATATCGGATGAGCTTGTTTGTGGATCACTAGAACAAGCTTCCATTTAGGATGACTATAGGAAATTAATTAAGAGCGTGTGATCTTCCCCCATCGGAAGGGGCACAATCTTATTAATGGACTTAGTGTCAAGTAATGGTATACACTGTCACGCCCCAAAGGAGTCTCTGCCAGAGAAAAATCCGACAGCATCTCCCCTGTACCGATGATAATCTGAAGCATCAATATAAGCAAAATACATCATCCACATGCGGTTGGAATTTTTATATACACAACCACGCAGTTATAATAACAGCCCACACGGCTGGAATGAAACAATCACAACCACGCAGTTATATATAAAACAGCCCACACCAAATACAAAACCAGAAAGGACCTTCGGATGTGACGTAGGACCCGGCAGACAGGATACTCCGAGCGACACTCCAACCATCTACCTGAAAACATAAAGATATACATGCGGTGGTGAGTATAGGTAACTCAGCGGGTAATAGAAAAGATAGTGCATGGTCTATACATAAACATAGAGATCAAAGGTATACAGTCTCAGTAGGGAAATAAAGAACATGACCATACTACCATATCCAATAAACACAACTACCAATATCAGTCTATCTCACATGATATAATGCTCATAACTGACATACAAAACTACACATACCACAACTGTCAAGATGATAAACACATACCCAATCTGGAATCGACACCTGGTACAATGGTCAGTATACTCACCAGATCTGCAACAGACCTACTCGTGACACCTGTGTAATATAAGTACGACTGCAAATACATGTAAAATCAATGACATGTATGCAGCATGACAACCATATGCAACAATCATATCGCAAACAAATGCAACATACCACAAACACATGTAACTAGTAACTACTAGGCATGTATGCAAATATATCTCCAAAGATGCACCGCGCATCAAATGCAAATGTGCATGCATGCTCCATGGTCACCCCCGCCACCTCTCTAGACACCACGACCCTTGTATGGCCGAGAGGCTTGGGTCCGTGACAAACCGTACTAGCCTCCAGTACATGCACCGCTATAGGCGGCCGAAGCGGACGGTCAGCTAAGTAGTTATATAACTACATAGCTAAGGGTCCCTGACCACTCATAACTCAAACCCTCTGCCTACTGTACCCTCAAGACCCACTACTCCAGAGTGGTCGCGGCTGACAAAACACTGAACGGCTGAATGAGCGCGACAGGACTAGCTCCAAGCTACCACTCTCCAACAGTGGTCGAAAGGACAGCTACAAACGACTGACGACTCTCTCCACCACAAGGAAGACAATAGTCGTCAGCAATGCAATGAATGATGAACATGATATATATATAATCATGATACGAACACCGTCATCATCCATGCAACTCTAAATCCACCTAAGTACCCCACAACATGAGTATAATCATCATGATACCTCCATATATCCCACCAAACATATGTATATAACTACACATGTATAGTCAACCAAAAATCTCCAATAACCCCAACAGACACACATACACAACCCCACATGTACAATCAACATGTATCCTCCAGTAAAAAAAAACACATCAAACACGTGTATAAACCACAGACATACAATCAACACAACTCCAATCATCACACCAGACAGAAGTATACACGACATACCAATGGACAAACCTCATATGAATACCACCAACGAAGTATCCCCTACCATACATACTCTACATGTAAAAATACCACAGAGTATAGATAACCAAAGTACAGACTGTATAAGAATTAAATAGATCATCACAAGGGTCAAGCATCGGTATCAAGCAGGAAAACAACAAACGAACACGATATAAGGTAAAGCATCCTAAACCCATCACATAAAACCACGCACTAAGCTCAATAAAATCTACATAGAGTCAAGGAAGAAATACCCGCCTTTATCTGTCAACCGTGTCAAACAATCCAATCCCACGTTGAGACGCTCACCTCGAAATAAAGTCCTGCGAGCACATAATATATTTAGCTAATTACATAGGTAGCAAATAGCTAAATAAACTTCCTAATCTAATTAGGGAAACCCTAACCGAAACAATTAACCCAATCCCTTAATCCAATTAGGTTTAACTGAATCCACAATCCTTCACTTCAATTCTACTCATAAATGAATCCCAAATCCATTACCAAATAGACTCAATATCCCTAACCACTTCATCTTTTAGTAAAGATTTACTAAAAACATAATCAATCCAAAATATACTAATACTGATCATGAATCCATCTATATAAACCATTCACCAAATAACCATCATGAACCCAACTCATTCACAACTCCCACCCTAAATCCTTCAATCATTCCAAACATAATCTACAAGTCATCAATCGACCCAATGCACCTTAAATCAATTTCTACAATCATTTCCACTAATCCCAACAAATGTAGAAATGAAATTAATCTTCAAAACTCACCTAAACCCGGAAGATCAAGTGGTGATCCACAGCCGAAGATATGCTTGCTTACGGGACCAATGTAGCCACTGCCACCAACAATAACCCCTAATCAAGACTACATCAAGATCAAATACCCAAATCCAATCCAATACTTAAAATAATCAATCCATAGCACCACTTACCCAAATTGGATCAAGGTGAAGATGTGCCTACTGCCAGAATTCGTAACCAAAGCAAGGAGGAAGTTTGCTTCAACCCAAAAGCCCCCAACTGATGTTCCACTACTGGAGAAGGTGGCTGCCGGAAAGGAGACAATGCAGGTGTCTACCTCTTTGCCCTGATCAAGCTGCGGTCCACCAACCGGATACCCCACCGTACACATAACCTCACCTCCTGGAATTCTTCCCCTCTGGTTGGATTAGGAAAACACCCCGGGTGATCAAAGAAAAGAGGAATCGATCACACAATATCTCAATAATCAACATAACTCGATGCCTTACCTCCAAGATCGTAGCTAGGGCACGGATCGCAACAAGAACATGACCACAGCGAGAAAAAGGCTCTGTTGCTTACCCTCGGAGCCCTAAATGCCTCTTCACGCCGACGATCAGCTCCCTTGGTGTCGGCGTCGGGGAAGGAGGGTCGGTAATTGTGAGAGGAGGGCTCAGGAAAGGCTTGAGAAGAGGAGATCAGGATGATCCGACCTCCTTGTTCAACCTCTGGTAAGCTCCAGCGACAAGCTCCTCCGGCGATGTCGACGATCGCCGGAGATCCGCCGGCTTTGATTCATTCGCGAGAGGGAACGAGAGACTCGGGAATGAGAAGGGATCAGGAAATCGCAGAGAAGAATGAGAGAGCACGGGTTTGGTTCGGCGATGGGTTGGGGAAAAAAGGAATTTATACATAAAACATTTCCCCACTTAAATGGGGTATCCCAAACAGGCTTTATCCTAACCCATAAATTCGTCCCCGCAAAACTCGTCGTACGAGCTCCGAAAAATTCCTAGAAAATTTCTAAAAATTATGGAAAAATCCAATAAGATTTTCTGTCCAATAATATTTATTATTTAATTTTGCTGTATCTTACATACACTTAGGCACATCTAATAGTATCCTCCCCATCGGAGTCACTGCTATTATTTGTGTGACCAAAGGATACCAACTATTAATTTTATTTGTCAAAAAGTTAGGTTGACAAGATAATAAAATTAATGGGTTAAAACCCTCCTTTTACAAATGCTGAATTTGTATACGTCCACACTATCGTGGAATACAATATTCGCGGTGTTTTGAGGTGTTGGTTAATTTAAAATAGTATTGTTTGAGGAATCAATATTATTCTAAATTTAGAGTTCTGACCAAAAGTTTTTTGTGATTCTTAGGATAACTTTCAACCCACTGTCCATCATACTACAACAGAATAGACTTACTGGTCCTAACTACATAGATTGGAAAAGGAACCTGGGCATTGTTCTTACTGCTGAAAGCTATAAGTTTGTACTGACTGAGCCTTGTCCTGATGCACTCACTGGTGAATCTACCCAAGAGGAGATTGAATATCATAGGAAATGGGTAAAAGTAGATGAGATGGCGCGGTGTTACATTTTGGCTTCAATGTCAAATGTATTGCAACATCAGCATCATGATTTACCAACAGCCTATGATATTATGAACAATATCCAGGAACTCTTTGGCCATCAGGATCGGACTTCTAGGCAAGAAGCCATGAGAAAGATAATGACAGCCACCATGCAAGAGGGTACTCCTGTGAGGGATCATATCCTAAAGATGATGGCTTATCTGAACGAAATACAGATCCTTGGAGGAGAAATTGATGGGGAAACCCAGATCGATATGATCCTCCAAACACTGTCTAGAAGTTTTGAGCAATTCCGCCTGAATTATAATATGAACAAAAGGGTATATTCATTGGCGGAACTACTGACAGAACTTCAGGCAGCAGAAGGTTTGTTTCGTCATAATTCTCATATTCACTATGCTGAAAATGGTTCTACTTCTAAACCGAAAGGAAAGAAGAAGAAGAAACAAGTTGGTCCAGTGAAGAAAATGAATAAATCTCAGAGTACAGGATCTAAAGCTGGAATGAAGAAGCTGAAGGGCAAGTGCTTCATCTGTAAGCAGTCAGGGCATTGGAAGGCGGACTGTCCTCGTAGAAATCAAAACAACAAAGGTATATCTCATGCTCTAGTTGTTGAAACATGTTTAGCTGTGTTATCTACCAGCACCTGGTGTGTAGATACGGGAGCCACTGATCATGTCTGCAATTCCTTGCAGGGGTTCCAGGAAACCCGACGACTATCTGAAGGAGAAATTACCGTCTACATGGGCAATGCTACTAAGGTGGCGGCTGTTGCAGTGGGAGACGTCTACTTATCTTTTAATAGAAATAGAAATTTGGTTTTAAGAAATTATCTTTATGTACCAAGTTTTAGAAAGAATTTAATTTCAGTTTCTAAACTATTTTTGGATGGATATTCAGTTTCCTTTAGTAACGATGTAGTTATTAAGAGAAATAAAGTGATTATCTGTTTTGGTGCATTAGTTGGCAATTTGTATACTTTAAATCCAATTTCTCCCACAAAGTAAAAAATAGAAATTTATAACTCATCTTCTAACTCTAATAAAAGAAAAGAACCTTCGAAAATGAACCAAGCATATCTTTGGCATCTCAGGCTTGGTTATATTAACTTAAGTAGGATTCAGAGGCTTATAGCCGATGGACTTTTGAGTTCATTAGAGTTGGAAAATTTTTCAACTTGTGAATCTTGCTTGGAAGGTAAAATGATCAAAAGGCCTTTCAAGGCCAAGGGGTATAGAGCCAAAGAAGTGTTAGAATTGGTTCATTCTGATTTGTGTGGTCCTATGTCTGTCCAGGCAAGAGGTGGTTTTGAATATTTTATCTCTTTCATAGATGATTATTCAAGATACGGATACATTTACCTAATGCACCGCAAGTCCGAGTACTTTGATAAGTTCAAAGAATACAAGGCTGATGTGGAGAAACGACTAGGTAAAAGTATCAAGACACTACGGTCTGATCATGGTGGCGAATACCTCATAGGAGAGTTTAGGAATTACTTATCAGAGGCTGGGATTCAATCCCAACTGTCTGCACCTGGTACACCCCAACAGAATGGTGTGGCAGAACGAATGAATAGGACACTTATGGAGATGGTTAGATCTGTTGGAACCCCAAGGTTGGTTTTGGTGTGATCAGCAAGTTAAGTTAGGTTCTGTTGTTTTCTAACCTTGTGTCTAAGTGTGCAGGAGCTTAGGAGCACAGGTACTCGAGCGGAAGACGCAGCTAGCGAGAAGGACGGCACGCGGTGCGTCCGAGGGACGAGGCGCTGCGGAAGAGTACACCGGCGGACGAGAAGGAAGTGCGCGCGATGGTTCCGAGGTACGAAAGCCGGAGCGGAAGATTGCTCGGGGAGCAAGAGACACAGCTAGCGCGAAGGTCGGCACGGGGTGCGATCAAGGGACGAAGTCTGCGGATGAGTACGCTGGTGGACGAGAAGGGACACGCGGCAATTCCGAGGGACGAGAAGCCGGAGGGAAGCACGCTCGAGAAGACCGGAAGATGAGTTCGGGTGAGCCCTATTCCGGATGTCAGAGATCACCCAATCAAGCGGATCCGGAGCAGAAGACCCGGACCGAGACGGGGACTTAACGGAGAAGTGGTCCCAGACAAAAAGTCAACCGTAGTTGACTTTTTGCTCCGGGGCGCCCGGAACCAATCCGGGCGCCCGGACCCTGATTTTGAACAAGATGGCGATTTACGCGATCTGAACGTTGGGGGATAAAACTTTATCCCCCCAGGGCGCCCGGAACCCTTCCAGGCGCCCCGACCAAGGCTATAAATATAGTCTTGGTCCAGAAGCTCTTCATCAGTTCAGAAATTGTAAACAACACTTGTGTGCTTCCACTGTTTAGTTTAGCTTTTGTCTTTCTGCGCTTATACTGCTGTAAACGAGGCTTCTCCGCCTGAAGGAGCTCTTAGTGCGATCTTCATCCTTGGATTAACAACCTCCCCGGTTGTAACCAAGTCAAATTCGGTGCCTCATTTTTATGCTTTATTTTCTGTTTAATCTATTTTTTATGTGTTAGCTTAATCGTACGAGAAAGGGTTGTGTTTGATTTTTCAGGGCTATTCAACCCCCCCTTCTAGCCGGCCGCATCGGTCCTACAAGTGGTATCAGAGCCGAGGCGCTTCAGGAGGACTAACCGTCGAACGAAGCAGCAAGATGGCCGGATCCAACATCCACGCACCAAAATTCGAAGGGGACTTCGCTAGCTAGAAAAAGCGAATGGAGGTATTTCTTGAAACAGATTATGATTTATTACTAACAATGGAATTTGGCTATGAAGCACCAGAGGGCAAAGCAAGAAATCAATGGTCAAAGAAGGAGCAGGCTGACCACGTGGCAAACAAGAAAGCAGAATTTCATCTGCTAAGTGTACTTCCAACACAAGAAGTCAATCGAGTCGGTACCTACAACTCGGCAAAGGAGCTTTGGGAGAAATTCCTTGAGTTACACGAAGGAACATCCGAAGCCAAACTTGCAAGACGGGATTTACTTCGTAACCAGCTTACAAACCTCCGATTTGAAGAAGGTGAAACAATTGCACATCTACACTCGAGGATTCAGGAACTCATCACCAGACTTACGAATCTCGGAGAAGAGGTAAGTAACCGAGATTCGCTAAGGTATGCCCTAAATTCCTTTCCTAGAAACTCAAAATGGGCATCACTAGTAGATGTCTTTTACATTTCAAAAGATCTAGAAAAAATTTCATTAGACGAATTCTTTTCAACTTTTGAAGTGCATGAGTCAAGATGTGCAGGTCCGAAGGAGCCCAAGAATAATGTCGCCCTTAAAGCTTCGAGAGACGAACCTGAGTCAGAATCTTCTCTCGACGAGGAAATGGTAATGATGGTAAGACGATTTAAAAATATTTGTAAATCTAGGAAATCTAACCATCCACAGGGAAGAAAGAAAAGAATCATCCGCTGCTACCATTGCGATGAAGAAGGGCACGTCAAGGACAATTGCCCTAAACTGAAGAACAACGGGAAGGACAAGGGTAAGAAGCCTATCCAAAAGCGCAAGGCCCTAAAAGCGACGTGGGACGATACGTCGTCGGAATCAGAAGTCGAGGAGTTCTCCGGGCTCGCGTTAATGGCGAGTCATCAAGACGACGACTGCGAATCAAGCTCTTCCGAAATGAGCATCGAAAGCATCAATGAAGGGGGAGCCACGTCCGAAGAGAGCAGCAGTTCAGGGGGAGAAACCGACAACGAGATCGACAAGGTAAGTGAGGTACGATCTCTTCCTCCTAATAAAATGTTTAAATTCATTAAAATTTTAACAAAAGATTGCTGCAAATTAGAAAATGAAAATAAAGATTTAAAAGCAATATTAGCTACATCTTGTCCGTTAGAAATGCTAGATAAATCAAATTTAGAAAATGAAAAATTAAAATTAGAAATTCAAAATTTAAAAATTCAAGTAGAAAACTTGAAAAACTCTGCTTGCTCATCTAAAACCAATTTTAGAAGGTTCAATAATTTGAATTGGTATTATAGATATCACCAGGGACAAATTAAAAATATCTCTAGAAAATATGTCCCTAAGAAATTTTTAGTTAATCCAGTAGGTTGGAACCTTTATTGGGTTCCTAAATCTTGCTTAGTGTAAATTTTAAAATCAAAGTTAGCGCTTTAAGTGAGAAAATTAAACAAAAATTTCTTTATGGGCTTTGACTAAAAAGTGGTTGTTGCTCCAATAACCAAGAAGGCCTAGTGCCTCGCCACTGCCTGGAAGCCAAATATTGAAATAAATGTTTAATTAATAAAGCATTAATACTAGAATTATTTAATGCTTTAAAAAGTTATTCAAACATGGTTCAAAATTAGAGTGTTTAGAAAAATTTTCAAAAACTATTTTTTCCTAAGTTAAAATAAAAAAAATAATAATAATAAATAAATAAAATAAATCTCAAAATTCTTTTACTTAAAATTTTACTTAGAATTTATTCTGCTTTTATTGATTCAAAAATATTTTTCAAAATATTTAATTAAGTTTTATTGATTGCAAAATTCTTTTTATAACTTAGACTCTTTTGACTTAGAAATTTTTTTTAAGGTAGCTTTTCAAAATTTTCTAAGTCTTTAACCCTTAGATTTTTTTGGAACCCCATTTTTTTGTGATCAAAGGGGGAGAAGGATAAGTATAGGTCTAGGGGGAGGTAGCCTAAAACTATTTTTTTCTATCTTTGTGCACTAAATTGTAAATTTAGTTAGTTTATTTTTTGTCTAGTTAACCCTAGCTTAACTTGGGTTGATCACACCAAAAAGGGGGAGATTGTTGGAACCCCAAGGTTGGTTTTGGTGTGATCAACAAGTTAAGTTAGGTTCTGTTGTTTTCTAACCTTGTGTCTAAGTGTGCAGGAGCTTAGGAGCACAGGTACTCGAGCGGAAGACGCAGCTAGCGAGAAGGACGGCACGCGGTGCGTCCGAGGGACGAGGCGCTGCGGAAGAGTACACCGGCGGACGAGAAGGAAGTGCGCGCGATGGTTCCGAGGTACGAAAGCCGGAGCGGAAGATTGCTCGGGGAGCAAGAGACGCAGCTAGCGCGAAGGTCGGCACGGGTGCGATAAAGGGACGAAGTCTGCGGATGAGTACGCTGGTGGACGAGAAGGGACACGCGGCAATTCCGAGGGACGAGAAGCCGGAGGGAAGCACGCTCGAGAAGACCGGAAGATGGGTTCGGGTGAGCCCTATTCCGGATGTCAGAGATCACCCAATCAAGCGGATCTGGAGCAGAAGACCCGGACCGAAACGAAGACTTAACGGAGAAGTGGTCCCGGACAAAAAGTCAACCGTAGTTGACTTTTTGCTCCGGGGCGCCCGGACCCTGATTTTGACCAAGATCGCGATTTACGCGATCGAACGTTGGGGATAAAACTTTATCCCCCGCCCGGAACCCTTCCAGGCGCCCCGACCAAGGCTATAAATATAGCCTTGGTCCAGAATCTCTTCATCAGTTCAGAAATTGTAAACAACACTTGTGTGCTTCCACTGTTTAGTTTAGCTTCTGTCTTTCTGTGCTTACACTGCTGTAAACGAGGCTTCTTCGCCTGAAGGAGCTCTTAGTGCGATCTTCATCCTTGGATTAACAACCTCCCCGGTTGTAACCAAGTCAAATTCGGTGCCTCGTTTTATACTTTATTTTCTGTTTAATCTATTTTTTATGTGTTAGCTTAATCGTACGAGAAAGGGTTGTGTTTGACTTTTCAGGGCTATTCAACCCCCCCTTCTAGCCGGCCGCATCGGTCCTACAAGATCGATGATGAGTTACTCAGAATTACCAAATTCGTTTTGGGGATACGCTCTGGAAACAGCAGTGTACATTCTGAACTTAGTACCTTCTAAATCAGTTTCTTCTACTCCCACAGAATTGTGGAATGGGCGAAAGCCCAGTCTAAGACATATTCAGATTTGGGGTAGTCCAGCACATGTGCTGAAACCAGATGCTGATAAGTTAGAATCTCGTACAGAAGTTCGCGTGTTTGTGGGGTATCCCAAAGGAATGAAAGGTGGTTTATTTTATAGTCCTAAAGACCAAAAGGTCATTGTTAGCACCAATGCCTAGTTTTTAGAAGAAGACTATATAATGGATCACAAGCCCAGTAGCAAAGTTGTTTTAGAAGAACTTAGAGAGGATACGTCTACTTCAGTACCAACAGTACAAGATGAAGTACCACAAGAGACTGCAACACGTGTCACACATGATACACAACCACAGACAGTGCCTCGTCGTAGTGGGAGGGTTGTAAGGCAGCCTGAAAGATTCATGTTTTTGGGAGAGTCTTCGGACTTGATCCCGGGTAAACATGAACCTGATCCCCGAACATATGACGAAGCACTCCAAGATATAGATGCAGCATCTTGGCAAAAGGCAATGAATTCTGAAATAGAGTCTATGTACTCTAATAAGGTCTGGGAGCTTGTAGAACCACCTAATGGTGTAAAAGCCATTGGATGCAAGTGGATCTACAAAAGGAAAAGAGGGACAAACGAGAAGGTAGAAACCTTCAAAGCTAAGCTTGTTGCGAAAGGGTACACTCAGAAAGAGGGAATCGACTATGAGGAAACCTTTTCACCGGTAGTCATGCTTAAGTCTATCCGGATACTCTTATCCATTGCTGCTCATATGGATTATGAGATTTGGCAAATGGATGTCAAGACAGCTTTCCTTAATGGAAGTCTTGAAGAGAACATCCATATGAAGCAACCAGAAGGGTTTATTGAAAAAGGCAAAGAGCATCTAGTGTGCAAGCTCAATTGGTCCATTTATGGACTAAAGCAAGCTTCAAGGTCTTGGAACATCTGGTTTAATGAAGTAATCCAGTCATATGGATTTATTCAGTGTCCGGATGAGTCTTGTGTATACAAGAAGTGTAACGGAAACGTGGTGGTATTTCTTGTACTATATGTAAATGATATTTTGTTAATTGGCAACAATGTCATGGTATTATCGAACGTAAGGGTATGGTTGTCAAAACAATTTGATATTAAGGACTTAGGAGATTGTGCACACATTCTTGGGATCAAAGTTATAAGGGATCGCAAGAAAAGAATGTTGTGTCTGTCCCAAGCTTCATACATAGATACAATCCTTGCTCGTTTTAGCATGCAAGATTCCAAGAAAGGTTTCTTACCTTTTAGGCATGGAGTAGCTCTATCTAAAGAGATGTCTCCGAAGACATCAAAGGAGATAGAGGACATGAAAGTAGTTCCTTATGCTTCGGCTGTAGGAAGCCTAATGTATGCAATGCTATGTACGCGACATGATATCTGTTTTGCCGTGGTCATCGTTAGCAGATATCAGAGTAACCCTAGACAAGGACATTGGACTGCGGTAAAGCATATATTAAAGTACCTGAGAAGGACTAGAGATTATATGCTAGTTTACCAAGCAGACGATTTGCTCCCTGTAGGTTACACGGATTCAGATTTCCAATCAGATAGGGACAACAGTAAGTCTACATCAGGCTATGTGTTTACTTTGGGAGGTGGAGCCATTGCATGGAGGAGTGTTAAGCAGAAATGCGTTTCAGACTCAACCATGGAAGCTGAGTATGTAGCAGCCTCTGAGGCGGGTAAAGAAGCAGTATGGCTCAGGAACTTTTTAATGGACTTAGATGTGATTCCTGGTTTACCCAAAATCATCACAATTTATTGTGATAATAGCGGTGCAGTTGCAAACTCGAAGGAACCACGAGCCCATAAGACAAGTAAACATATAGAGCGTAAGTACCACCTGATACGAGATATCGTGAAGCGAGGAGAAGTTGTCATCGCCAATATTGCAACAGTAGATAACCTGGCAGATCCTTTCACTAAGGTCCTTTCGGCAAAAGCTTTCGATCGGCATGTGGAGGGAATGGGAATCAGATGTATGGCAGAAGATATGGCAGCTTAGTCATTAGTATAAGTGGGAGATTGTTAGAGTGTATACTGAAAGCCTAAGCTTTTGTAAATATTTATTTTGAATAAAGAATCACATTTGGTCAAATTATCTACATTTGATCGTAGTTGTTCAATTAATTTATATTGTAGATAACATAGTATGTGGTGTCACATACAGAAGATGATGTTATCAGTACCTTATAAATTATAAACAGTAGCTCACGACCGAAATGGAAAGGAACAAACCATTAGAAGGTTGTAGTGTAATTAGGAATTAGTTTATCTTAACTATATAATTACACTAGTACACTTAGAGTGTATTGAGTAGAACCATTTGAGGTCGTTTCTTTTATACTGACTTTATAAATAAACAAAGACCTCAGTTATTATGGAAGTGTGTACTCTTAATCCTAATATAATAACAAGCATATATATTTTATATTTATTTCTTTAATTTATCAATGGGTGAGATTTAGTTCGATAAATCAATAAGCCCGATAAGTTGGGAAATGATTTCACTTATAGTGTGTGTTGTTGATTATAGAAGGAAACTGTGTCCTAGTAATCTAGGTTGATAATGTCCCCAAGATGAGCTCATAAGAATTGTCATGTTAAACCCTGCAGGTGGACTTAGTCCGACATGACGATAAGGTTGAGTGGTACTATTCTTGGATTAAGATATTAATTAAATGAGTTGTCAGTAACTCACTTAATTAGTGGACATTCGACATCTTAAACACAGGGAGACTAACACACTCATAATAAGAAGGAGCCCAAAAATGTAATTTGGGATTGGTGCGGTAGTTCAATAATAGTTCTCTAGTGGAATGAATTGTTATTGATAAAATTAAGTTGTGTGTTTGGGACAAACACGGGATGCTTAATTTTATCGGGAGACCAAAACCAATTCCTCCTCTCGGTCCCTATTGTAGCCTCTTATTTATAGAGTACTATACCCACCTATACCCACCTAAAGGGGCCGGCCAAGCTAGCTTGGGAATCAAGCTAGGGCCGGCCTAAGCATGGTTTATGGGTGGCCGACCCTAGCTTGAACCCAAGCTAGAGGGGGTCGGCCCTAATGAAATTAAAAAGAATTTTAAATTTAAATTTTTCTTATGTGGAAGATATAATTTATTGGAGAGAATTAAAATTAAAATATCTCTTCTACAAAAGATTAAGAAAAGAGATTAGATCTCTTTCCTTATTTGTAGATAGGAAAGATATTTTATTTTTTCTCTTTGTAAATTATTCACATGTTGAAAAATTAAAATTATAGAAATTTATTTTTATCAACCATGAAGGGATTTTAATGGGAAATTTTATTTTTTAAAATTTCCGAAGACAAATAAGGAATTTTTAATTGTTGATTGAAAATTGTCTTGTTTGATCTCCATGAGGTGGCCGGCCATTACAAGGTTAATTGGGAAATTTTATTTTATTTTTCTCAATTAATTCATGTCAAGGAAAGTTAAGGAAATTTTATTATAATTAAATTTCCTTATTTGCCAAAGCCAAGGAATATAAAAGAAGGGGTTGGGGTGCCTTCATGAGACACAACTTCTATTATTCTCTCCCTCTTTTCCTTGGTGTTGTGGTCGGCCAACCTCTCTTCCTCTCTTCCTCTTTGTGGTGGCTGAAACTCTTCCATTTCTTGGAGATTTTGTGGTGGCCGGATACTACTTGGAGAAGAAGAAGAAGAAGGAGAGAAAGCTTGCATCCCTTGGAGTTTTGGTTGGTGTTTTCTCTTCATCCTTGGTAAAGCTCTTGATTTGGCCGAACCTAGCAAGGAGGAGAAGAAGGTGTGTTGGTGGTTTCTCATCTTGGAAGATCGTTGCCCACACAACGTCCGAGGTTAGAAGAGGAATACGGTAGAAGATCAAGAGGTTTTTCTAAAAGGTATAACTAGTATTTTTCCTTTCCGCATCATACTAGTTATTTTTGGAAATAATACCAAATACAAGAGGCATGCGATTCTAGTATTTCGAATATGTTTTTCGATGTTGTGTTCTTTTGTTTTTTTTTCTTTTCCTTGTGAT
This sequence comes from Zingiber officinale, assembly GCF_018446385.1. NCBI lineage: Eukaryota > Viridiplantae > Streptophyta > Magnoliopsida > Zingiberales > Zingiberaceae > Zingiber > Zingiber officinale. The sequence continues at coordinate 57,477,235 of NC_055986.1, forward strand.
TTGATTGTTCCTTTCGGTTAACCTAAAGTTATTTTAGGAAATTAAATATTAGCTTTCCTTAAAAGGTTTTGTCTAGTCGGTGGTGGTTGCTCCCATATCCAAGAAGGCCATGTGCCTCGCCACGTCAGTACTGGGAACCAACTTTGGAAATTAATATTTAATGAAATTAATAACTTAGGTGATTTGGATCAAACGTGTAAAGTTCCGCAGGAGATCCAAATCAAAACCTAAAAGAACAAATAGATTAAGTTTTGGATCAAACGTGTTAAGTTCCGCAGGCGATCCAAAATTTAATTTAAAAGAACACATGGTAGCTAGGAAAAGGTTCAGACCTTTATACAAAAATTTTGTACAGTGGAACCTTTAGGTTTTTCGAGTAGCAACCAACAACTTTTACTTAGCCCTTTTATCATGAATTTCTATCCAAGGCTAAGTGTTCCCCTTGAGGTCTCAAGTCAACCATTTATAAAGGATTTGAATTAAATCTTCTATGGTTGACTATCCCAAAATCCTCTAACCCTTCAGGATTGACTTTGGCACTTAATAAAAGTTCTTTCTAATTGGGTTAACCAAATATTCCTTGTGAATCCATTTTCTATCTAGGGTCTTTGTCTTGGATTGCCCCTAACAATTAGAAAATGGTAGGGTTTATCATTGTTGGATTCCTCATAACCTAATTCCCTCTTGTTAAAACCAACCCTTTGGCTCCCAATGATCATATTTAGGCCTTAGAGCCAATAGTGAATTTTTCAAGGGATTTTGTAAAATATTCTACCTTTTCCCTTAACTCCTTATTTTCTTCTTCTAAACATGAATCATTTAAACTAAAAGAAGTATGCATACTAGAGGAATTTTGCACTTTAGAGGACATGGATTATAATTTTTCTTCTAAGTAAATAATATCATTTTTCAAAGACTTATTCTTTCTTTTTTCTTTAAACAAATCCTTACTTGTACTTGTAATAATCTTAACTAAAGTTTGAGTAGGGAGATTGTATACTTCACTTACCGAGAAGTCCGAATATGATGTTTACCCTCCCCCTTCACTTGAGCTCCCTTCTTCTTCGCTTGAGCTTCCTCCTTTTTATTTTCAGATGAGGTGGAGGCTAAGTCATCAACTCCCATTAAGGAAAAATAGGAGACATGTGTTCTTCTTTCTCTGATAATGATGGATCATCCCATGTTTCTATTGGATTTTGGGTCTTCTTTCTCTTTTCTTTTGTCTTCTTCTTTTCTTCCTTCTTCTTTCCTTCCTTTTTCTTCAAAAGAGGATATTGATCCCTCATGTATCCTTCTTCTTGGAAATTGTAGCAAATGACCCTCCTAGTTCTACTCTTGCTTCTTGAACTTTTCCTAGCATGAAATTTGTTAGTTGAAAATTTTTTAAATACTCTTCTCATTTTTCTTACCATATACATCTCTTGATCGCTATCCATTGAGGCACTTGATTCTTCAGAGTCAGAGAATGGTGGGGATGAAGACTTCTTCTTCTTACCATTTTCCTTGTTTACCAAAGGGCTACTCCTCTTGATCTATGGGTTTCTCCATCCAACCCTTCATTCAAGTCTCATGAACCTTTATTGTTGAGAAGAATTCATCTAGAGAGCTCTTCTTTAGATCCTTTGAAATGTAGAATGAGTCAACAATTGAACTCTAATTTGTGATTCTTTGGAAAGCATTAACGGCTTTCATCATCATGTCACGGTTGGAGAGTTTCTCACCTATACTTGTTAGTCCACTTAATATTTCCTTAATTTTAGCATGAAGTGAAGATACCTTTTCTCCTTTTTCAAGTTTGAGTTCGGAGTAGGTCTCTTCTTGCTAATTTTACTTCTGATGTCCCTTCATGAAGCTCCACTAGCTTTTCCTGTATAGTTTCCAATTCTAGTCACTTCTTGTTGGGGAAGCATATTTAGTAGATGATGCATGAAATTTGAGTTTGTTAAATACTCTTCCCTTTGCTTCTTACTCCATCTTGCTTTGTCAATTGTGGTGTTGTTTTGATTCCTAGGTATCTCAAAACCTTTTTCCATTATTAGCATAATATCAAAATCGATATTGAAGAATATCTCCATTCTCTTTTTCCACCAAGAGAAGTCTCCTTCTAATTTGGGTGGTTGGATGTGTGAGCCAGCCATTTTGTTGAAAGTGCTCTTCTTAGCGGTCCCTCAGATGCACCATCCTTCACTAATCTCAAGGACCCGAGCCATAGGATAAGATTTTTCCAAACTTGGCCGCACCAAGTTCCTCATGTGTTTCACTAAGTCCTGCATGACTCAAACATATATCAAAATAATATGAAAGCTTAACTTAAACTCTTTGCCACACACATCAAAACCATGACCATATCCGATCAAACCTAGGTTGATTACCCTCACAACCTTACCACTTAGACTTCATTAAACATATTATCAAACAAACATCAAAACTCTGAAGGCCAATGGCACCAACACATTGACCCATTTGGGCTTCCTGCCTAGTTTCCACAATTTATAGAGACTTCCACCACCTAGTATCTAGTCTAATTAACCTTCTAGGACTTTCCAAGTTGAGCATCCTGCATACTTAATCAATCTATTAGATTACAATAAGACTTAACTTAAACCTTTAATAATATCAAAATATAAGTTTGAGTCTGGTGCTCCTTACACTAATAGTAGTTTCTTCATATAGTTTTAGAGAGTATCTTGTTGATCAATATTTGTATATCAAGTTCAGTGGAAGCAAATTTGTTATTCTTATTCTGTATGTGGATGATATTTTATTGGCAAGCAATGATAAAGGTATGTTGCAAGAAACCAAATCATTTTTATTTGATGAATTTAAAATGAAAGATCTTAATGAATAATTATTTGTCTTATGCATACAAATTTTTCATGATCCTTCAAGGTGCACACTTAGACTTCACAAAATGCATATATAAAAAGGTGCTCATTCGATATAGAATGCAGAATTTTATTCTTGTCGACACATCTCTGTCAAAGGGTAATAGATTTAGCTTACAACAATATCCATGCCATGAACTTGAAATAAAGGAATATAGTAATTCCCTTATCTATCCGCAATAGGAAGTTTAATGCATGCTCAAGTATGTACTCATACGGATCATATGTACATAGTGGTTAGGCAAATATTTAAGTAAACCTAGAATAAAACATTGGAAAGTTGCAAAGAGAGTTATGTGCTATTTGTAAAGAACTAAAAATTACATGCTCACTTATCGAAGATCAGGTCATTTGAAGGTCATTGGATATTCAGACTTTGATTTTGTTGGATGCTTGGATAGCAAGAGGTTTACCTCAAGTTATATCTTTATGCTGGCAGAAGGGGCTATATCATTGAAAAGTGTCAAACAAACGATAATAGCCACTTTCATAATGGAGGTAGAATTTGTAGCTTACTATGAAGCATCCATCCATGGGATATAAATACAGAATCTTATTACAGGACTACAGATCATAAGGGGCATTAGCATGTCATATGGATCAACTATGATAACAAAGTTGTGGAATTTTATTCCAAAATTAATTACAATTCATTGAAGTCAAAACACATCGACATAAAGGTTTTGATGATTAAAGAAAGAATTTAGAGTGATTAAGTGATGATGGAGCATATAAGGATAAATTTTATATTAACGGATCCATTCACCAAGTGCTTTCGACCCAAAGTGTTTATCAGCATGTGCTTAATATGGGGGTTCTTTATTTTGATTGAATACCCATTTAGTAGGAGCATATTTGGAGTAATGATCTATATTAATGAGCACGTGTATTTTTGTCTTATTGTACATACTTAAGTTTATGCATGTGTATAAAAGTTTGACTGTTTGACATAAAGACATCATGATTGACTATTATAGCTTTGCATACAGTGCTTATAAATACGATATAAAACTTTATTTTGAGTCATAAGGTAGAATTATGGTTTATTATTGTGGTTTAGCATAAAGTATAAGTAAACTTGATTTGGATCTTATTTTGGGCCATAAGGAGAACTTATTGAGATGAATGGGCGTATTCGGATCACATTCATATCATTCTCATATTAACACATCCACATTAAATATATGTTGTTAATGAAGTTGGTATTATGATTACTATTGGCTCTTGTTGCAATTTAGGTAATTCTGACTTCTTTGTCCCATATTGATGGAATTAATGGATTAGATTGTTTAAAAGGATATTTAACTTATAAAATTTTAGCATGTTGAGCTTAAACTAAGGTGTTGTGTGGTGTATATGATATCACGTATGGTGTAAGTGAGAGATTGAAAGATTAAGCTCAATTTGATGGGCTAATATGTGAATTAACAATACACAACAATTATAATTAAGATTAAACTCTATTAAGTGATCTAATATTTGTTGTATTAAAGGTGGGTTTGTAGGGATCTAGCGCGCTAAACACGCTTAAGCGTAGCGAAAAATTAAATAGATCCTCTCCAGAAGATCCATGCGAAGGAGAAAACAATCATATACTAAGTTTTACATGAGAGGTATACCTTTGTTGTGTGCCCTTCGTAATCCCGATAGCAACCTTTTCTTTGGATTCAAATCTCAGCGCGTTCAAGCGCCCGCGCCTCTACGGTATCCACACGAACATATCCTTTGTTCGTCGCACGAACAAAGCCTTCGGAGAAGAACCATCTTCTTGTTCTAGCAAGAAACATGGTTCAGCCAAACTTTTAGGATTCGGCCAAGGAAGGAGGAGGAAGGAGAGAGGAGATCAAGAGTCACCATCTTCATCTCTTTCTCAACTCTTAATCATCTTATGAAAAATAAATCCAAAAAACCTATTTATATTCATCCCATGAATACCCAGGGGTTTTTTCTCTTCATATTCCTCTTAATGGGTTGGATTTATTATATTGGATTAACCATTAATCAAATAACCTAATAAGTCCAACTCATTTAGTCTAACCCATTAATCCAATGTGTCTAATTCGGATTGGACTCAATCCAATGAGTGGGTTCATTTGAGTCTAACTCAATAAGTAACCTAAAAGGCCTAATCATCTCATGATTGGCTCTTAGGGTTAATTACTAACAATCTCCCACTAGCACTAGTGCCAATCACCACTAAGATGACACCAACACTTTGGATTTACCCATTATTCTTAATATCCTTAGTATTTTAGTCAAACTAAAATACCCATCTCCAAACTAATATGTTCTTTGTGTTTGACCCTATAGACTCTCGTAACGTTGGCAATGTATCCAAATCAACATTTGCGATACATAAGCAATGAGTGGTATCTAGCAATGCATCATTGTTACCCAAGTGACGAGAAAGTCGAGATTCGACCTAACCTATCCGTAGCTATTATCTTGTATAACTCGGTCCCTCTATCCTTGATATCTAAATTGATCATAGAGGCATAGATCATGACATCCTCTTATCAATCTTTGTATTTCTTGATCTCTAAGTAGACACACTTAAACAAATGAGCTCAATATCTCAGATTGACTCATCTGAGTATGGTCATACATTCTTGTGTCCTACTAATCAAGGGGCCCAAAGATATCACCTCCGTTATATGGAAGGGATAGATCCCATCTACATCACTTACATCCCTCCGCATAATTTATTGAATCCCAGTGATCGACTTTATAGTCCACCCTGTTACGGGTGACATTTGACGATACCAAAATATACAACTCCTTATGTAGGAAACTGTAGTAACTTCAGGTCTAAGGACTATTCAGACCAATAGTCACATGAGAATGTTTATGACACTCATATAACAATCCATGAAACATCTCATGGTGGGTCATTCAGTATATATTATCTAATATATACCCATGTGTCAACTTGATATCTCATATCCATGACTTGTGAGATTAAGTCATCCGCTGACCTACATGCTAGTCTCAACACATTAATATTGTCCTTGTATATTAATGTTTGACTAGGAATAGTTTAGAATAGTGTTCTCTACAATATCTTACTATCAATTCAACCAATTGATATATTGTAGATTAGAACCTTCTACTCTAGGACATTATTATACTTATTCATTCGGCACTGAACTAAAGTAAATATAATAACCATTACCTTTGCCTTCTAATGAAATAACAAAATATGATACAAAATGTCCTAAGTCAATCAACTCTTGATTGCTTCTTAGGGCTTACACTAACAATCTCTTTATGTCACTAGTGTCAATCACTGAAATATCTAATATCCATTGACCTAGTGTGACCATCATGCTTCCTTGGTGTCAAAGCCTTAGTCAAAGGATCCATAATGTTAGCATTGTTTGATTCTCTGCATATCCTCATATCTCATATATCGATGATCCCTCGAATGAGATGAAATTGTTGTAGTATCCAAAACCCAAGACCATCATTTAAGTAAAATACATGCCCTAACTGCGATATAGAATCATCCTTGTCAATTTGGAAGCTTGCACCACTATAACCCTTTACAGCAACAGTTGTTGTTGGGTTCTTCGGGCCGCGAAAACCGCTTTTTCGCGTCGCGGAAACCCCGAGTCACCCAAAGCCATGGATCTCGTGCAAAGATTCGTAAACAAAATTTTCGAAAAACCTTTTCTTGTACGAGTTTGTAAAAACTTTAGATCTACACTAAAGTTAAGATCATTACCCTTGTAGCGAAGCCCTTCGCGTTCCCGCTTGTCCAAGATGTCGCCGGATCTCTAGTTGTCAAAGTAGACAACCTCTATATGTATCCACACGGACACAAGTAGAAGGAGATGACCAAAACACAAGGTGTGCTAGCACCAATGGAGTGTTCGACCAAGGAATGGGAGAAGGAGAAGAGAGAGCACCCAAGGGAGAAGAAGAGTGAATCAATCAATGAGAGGAAATTCAAACAACCCCTTAGCCATCAAGTGGCCGGCCACTCTAGGAGGTGTAACCCCCACATTAATTCCAATTAATGTGGAGACCATTAAGAGTTGTAACCCCCATGAGGTGGCACTCTAGGATGATGTGGATCAACACTATTGGTCCACATCTTGCCACCTCACTAAATGACATGGCAACAAGTGTAACCTCCTCATTTAATGTGGGCTAGCCACATTAAATGCTATGGAGGCTTGTAACCTCCATGAGGTGGCACACATTGATGATGTGGAGCAATCCTATTGGTCCACATCTTGCCAACTCACTAGTGATGTGGCAAAAAGTCAAGTCAAACATGACTTTTTCTCTTCCTCTCAAATCAAGTCAAACTTGATCAAATTTCTCTCATGGTTGATCTAATCCAACCATATGATTCAATCCAACTTAATATAATGAATCTAATTCATTAAATTAAGTTGATTTATGAGTCATAATCTAAATTAGACTCATTGAATACATGAATCAACTTGAGTCCAACTCAATTAGCCCAATTTGGATTACTCTTAATCCAATATGATTCATCAAATGAATCTAATCCTCTTGGTTCATCATATGAACCAAATCTCCATCTAATTATCCTTAGTGTGTGACCCTATAGGTTCTTGTAACGTTGGCAATGCCCTAAACCCATTTAGGAGCATAAGTAATGAGCGGTATCTAGCAACACATCATTACTACCCAAGTTACAAGAATGTCGAGATCCGACATCACCTTGTGACTACCAATTGTGACTCCTCACAAAATATGTGACAAATGTCCTTCTATCCTAGACATCTAGATTGATCAATATGAGGCATAGACCATGTCATCCTCTAATCAATCTAAATCTTGAACTCCAAGTACACTCACTCGATCAAATGAGCTCAACATCTCATGTTGACTCATTTGGGCATGGCCATGCACTTAGTGGCCTCACTCTATCAAGAATACCGATGTCGCTCCCGTCATATGGGAGGGATAGATCCCATCTACATCACTCACATCCCTCTACATAATTCGTTATATACCCAGTAATCACCTTTATAGTCCACCCAGTTACGGGTGACGTTTGACGAAACCAAAGTACATAACTCCTTATGTAGGGATCCATGGTGACTTCAGGTCTAAGGACTAATAGTCATACTAATAGCCACATGAGAAAGTATATGACACTCATATAACGATCCATGATACTTTCTCATGGCGGGTCATTCAGTATACATTCTCCAATGTATACCCATGTGTCAGCATGATATCTCTATATCCATGACTTGTGAGATCAAGTCATCGAGCTGACCTACATTCTAGTCTTATTGCATTAACATTGTCCCTGAATGTTAATACTCGACTAGGAATGATTTAGAGTAGTGTTCCCTATATCATCTCACTATCGATTCAACTAATCGATTGATATAGGTATGAACCTTCTACTCTAGGACGTTACTATACTTATTTTATCTGGCACTAATATAAATAAGCATAATAACCAAAAACCAAATGCCTTAATATATATCCATGAATATGATATACATGAGTCCATACAATCATCAAATGATTGGCTCTAGGGCTCTAACTAACAGTTGTAACCCTTTACAGCAATAGTTGTAACCCTTTACAGCAAGCTCTTCATCGCCTCCAAAGATCAAGAAATAATCTTGAGTTCTTCTCAAGTACTTAAGAATATTCTTGACTGTTGTCGAGTGACCTTCACTTGGATCTGACTGGTATCTTCTCATCATGCTTAACGCATACGAGGCATCTGGATGAGTACAAAACATGGCATACATGATAGACCCTATAGCAGATGTAAAAGGAATCTGATTCATGCAGTTCCATTCTTCCTTAGAAGAAGGGCATTGAGTCTTCGAAAGACTCACACCATGTGACATCGGCAGAAATCCCTTCTTGGAATTCTGCATGGCAAAACATTTAAGCACCTTGTCAATATATATGTACTCTAGCTTAGAACAAGCCATCTCCTGGATCTATCTCTATAGATCTTGATGCCTAAAATATAAACTGCTTCACCTAAGTCCTTCATTAAGAAATAATTCCCAAGCCAAGTCTTCACTGACTGAAGAGTATGGATATCATTTCCAATGAGAAGTATGTCATCTACATACAATATGAGAAAGATGACTGTGCTCCTACTAACCTTCTTGTAGACACAAGGTTCATCTTCATTCTAAGTGAAACCAAACACTTTGATCGCATCATCGAATCGAAGATTCCAGCTTCTAGAAGCTTGCTTTAATCCATAAATGGATTGTTGCAACTTACACACCTTTCCAACATGCTCTGGATCAACAAAACCCTCAGGTTGTGTCATGTACACATCCTCGAGTAGATTTCCATTAAGAAATTTGATTTTGACATCCATCTTCCAGATCTCATAATTATTGCAAGCAGCAATAGCAAACATGATCCGAATGGACTTGAGCATCGCAACTGGTGAAAAGGTTTCATCATAGTCTATACTATGAATTTGCATGAATCCTTTAGCTACCAATCTGCCTCTATAGGTATGCATATGTCTATCCATGTCAGTCTTCACCTTGAAGACCCACTTACACCTAATAGGTTTGATCCCTTTAGGTGGATCAATCAAAGTCCATACTTGGTTAGTGTACATGGATTCCATTTCAGATCTCATGGCCTCTAGCCATTTCTTAGAATCTGGGCCCTGTACAGCTTCCTAATAAGATGTAGGTGTTAGAGTGTATACTAAAAGTCTAGCTTTTTGTAAACATTTATTTTTGAAATAAAAGAATCACATTGGTCAAATGTCTACATTTATATGCTAAGTGTAGTTGTTCAATTAATTTATATTGTAGATCACATGGTGTGTGGTGTCACACACAAAAGATCATGTTATCAGTTGTTTATAAATTATAAACAGTAGCTCACGACTAAGATGGATAGGAACAAACCATTGGAATAGTCGTAGTGTAATTTGGTATTAGTTTATCTTGACTATAAAATTACACTAGTACACTATGAGTGTATTGAGCAGGACCATTTGAGGTAGTTTCTTTTTATACTGACTAAATAAAAGAACAAGATCTCTATTATTATGAAAGTGTGTGCTCTTAATCCTAATATAATAACAAGCACATATACTTAATATTTATTTATTTAATTTATTAAAGGGTGTGATTTAGTTCGATAAATCAATAGGTCCGATAAGTTGGGAAATAATATTATTTATAGTGTGTGTTGTTGATTATAGAAGGAAACTATGTCATAGGAATCTAGGTTGATGATGTCCCCAAGAGGAGCTTATAAGGATTGTCATGTAAATCCTACAGGTGGACTTAGTCTGACACGATGATAAGGTAGAGTGATACTACTCTTGGAGCTAGATATTAATTAAAGTGAGTTGTCAGTAACTCATTTAATTAGTGGGCATTCAATATCTTAAACACAGGGAGACTAACACACTCATGATAAGAAGGAGCCCATATAGTAATATGGGATTGGTGCGGTAGTTCAATAATAACTCTTTAGTGGAATGAGTTATTATTGATGAACTCGAGTTGGATGTTCGGGCCGAACATGGGAAGCTCAAGTTCCTTGGGAGACCAAAACCAATTCCTCCTCTCGGTCCCTATCGTAGCCTCTTATTTATAAACTGTTATACCTACTCATACCCACCTTCTTACCCATCTCAAGGTGGTCGGCCAAGCCAAGCTTGGAGCCCAAGCAAGGGGTCGGCCAAGATTAATCCTTGGATGGACCAAGTGGTGGCCGACCCTAACTTGGAGTCCAAGTTAGTGGCCGGCCACAATAAAATAAAAGGGGATTTTATTTTTTAAAAAAAATCTTTCCTTATGTGGAAGCCATAATTTGAGTTTTAAAATTAAATTTTTCCTTTTATAGTCTCTACAAAAGATTAAGAGAAAGGATTGATATCTTTCCGTATTTGTATATTGAAAGGAAGATTTTAATTTTGGAGAAAACTTTCCTTATTGTAATCATCCACATGTTTTAATAGAGAGATTTTAATTTATAAAAGTTTCCTTTTATGACCAACCATGAAGGGAATTTTTAATGAGAAATTTTTATTTTAAAAATTTTCGGAAACAAATTAGGAAGTTTTAATTTTGTGTTTAAAACTTTCCTTATTTGGAGGACAATGAGGGGGCTGGCCATTAAGGGTTTAAAAGGAAATTTTTAATTAAATTTTCCTTCTTAAACATTGGCAAGGAATATAAGGAAATTTTATTTATTAAACTTTCCTCATTTGCCAAGACCAAGGAATATAAAAGAGAGAGTAGAGGTGCCTCACCTCATAACATGTCTTCTAGTATTCCTCTCCTCTATTCCTTGGTGGTGGTCGGCCCTCATCTTCTTCCTCTTCTCCTTTTTCTTCTTCTTTGGTGGTCGGCGGCATCAACTCTCTAGGAGACTCTTGGTGGCCGGATTTTGCTTGGAGAAGAAGTAGAGAAAGGAGGGTTTTTTTCTTTGCATCCCTTGGAGCTTGGTTGGTGGCCGAAGTTCTTCATCTCTAGGAGATTGTTGTTAGCCGAAACTTGCAAGGAGAAGAAGGAAGCTTGGGTAGATTCTCATCTCGATAGATCGTCGCCCACACGACGTCCAAGATAAGAAGAGGAATACGACAGAAGATCGTGAGGTCTATAAGCTATAAAAGGTGTAACTAGTTATTATTCTCCAAACGCTGCCCAGAAGTTTTGAGCAGTTCTGCCTAAACTATAATATGAATAAGAGGATGTATTCATTGGCAGAACTACTGATAGAACTTCAGGCAACAGAAGGGTTATTTCGTCATAATTTTCAAATTCACTTTACTGAAAATGGTTCTACTTCTAAGTCGAAAGGCAAGAAGAAGAACCAGAAATAAGCTGGCTCAGCAAAGAAGGTGAATAGATCTCTAGGTACTGGACCGAAAGTTGGAGTAAAGAAACCGAAAGGCAAGTGCTTTATTTGTAAGCAGACTGGACATTGGAAGGCAGATTGTCCTCATAGGAGAGAGAACAATAAAGGTATATCTTATTCTCTAGTAGTTGAAACATGTTTAGCGGTGTTATCTACCAGCACCTGGTGTCAAGATACAGGAGACACTGATCATGTCTGCAATACATTGCAGGGGTTCCAGGAAACTCGATGACTATATAAGGGAGAGATAACCGTCTACATGGGCAATGCTACAAAAGTGGCGGTTGTTGCAGTGGGAGACGTCTACTTATCAATCGATAGGAATAGAACTTTGGTTTTAAGAAATTATCTTTATGTACCAACTTTTAGAAAGAATTTAATTTCAGTTTCTAAATTGTTTGTAGATGGATATTCTGTTTCTTTTGATGACAAAGTAGTTATCAAGAAGAATAGGGTTATTATCTGTTCTAGTACATTAGTAGGCAATTTGTATACTTTAAATCCAATTTCTCCCACAAAGCAACAAATGGAAATTAATAACACATCTTCTAATTCTAATAAGAGAAAAGAACCTTTGGAAATGAACCAAACATATCTTTGGCATCTAAGGCTTGGTCATATTAACTTAAGTAGGATACAAAGGCTAATAGCCGATGGACTCTTGGGTTCATTAGTGTTGCAAAATTTTCCAACTTGTGAATTCTGCCTGGAAGGTAAAAAGACCAAGAGACCTTTTAAGGCCAAGGGGTATAGAGCCAAAGATGTGTTAGAATTGGTTCATTCTGATTTGTGTGGTCCTATGTCTATCCAGGCAAGAGGTGGTTTCGAATATTTTGTCACTTTCATAAATAACTATTCGAGATATGGATACATTTACTTGATACGCCGTAAGTCTGAATGCTTTGATAAGTTGAAAGAGTATAAGGTTGATGTGGAGAAACGTCATGGTAAAAGTATCAAGACACTGCGGTCTGATCGTGGTGGCGAATACCTCTTTGGAGAGTTTGAGAATTACTTATCAGAGGTCGGGATCCAATCCCAATTGTCTGCACCTGGTACACCCCAACAGAATAGTGTGGCAAAACGAAGGAATAGGACTCTTATGAAAATGGTTAGATCGATGATGAGTTATTCAGAATTACCAAATTGGTTTTGGGGATATTCCCTAGAAACAGCAGTGTACATTCTGAATATGGTACCTTCTAAATCAGTACCCTCTACTCCCATGGAATTGTGGAATGGGCATAAACCTAATCTGAGTCATATCCGGATATGGGGTAGTCCATCACATGTGTTGAAGGGAGATACTGACAAGTTGGAATCACGTATAGAAGTTTGTCTGTTTGTGGGATATCCTAAGGGAACGAAAGGTGGTTTGTTTTATAATCCTAAAAATCAGAAGATCATTGTTAGTACCAATGCTCGATTTTTAGAGGAAGATTATGTAATGAACCATAAGCCCATGAGTGAAATTATTCTAGAAGAAATTAGAGAGGGCACGTCTAGTCTAGTACCAATAGTACAAGATGAAATATCACAAGAAACTGTAACACGTATCACAAATGATACACAACCATAGACAGTGCCTCGTCGTAGTGGGAGGGTTATGAGGCAACCTGAAAGATTCATATTTTTGGGAGAGTCTTTGGACTTAATCCCTGGTAAACATGAACCTGATCCCCAGACATATGACGAAGCACTCCAAGATAAAGATGCAGTATCTTGGCAAAGAGCGATGAACTCTGAAATAGAATCTATGTATTCTAACAAAGTCTGAGAGCTTGTAGAACCATCAAATAGTGTAAAAGCTATTGGATGTAAGTGGATCTACAAAAGGAAAAGAGGGACAGATGGGAAGGTGGAAACCTTTAAAGCAAGGCTTGTTGTGAAAGGGTACACTCAGAAAGAGGGTATCGATTATGAGGAAACCTTTTCGCCGGTAGTCATGCTTAAGTCTATCCGGATACTCTTATATATTACCGCTCATATGGATTATGAGGTTTGGCAAATGGATGTCAAGACAGCTTTCCTTAACGGAAGTCTTGAAGAAAACATCCATATGAAGCAACTAGAGGGGTTCATTGAAAAAGACAAAGAGCATCTAGTGTGCAAGCTAAATCGGTCTATTTATGGACTGAAGCAAGCTTCAAGATCTTGGAACATCCGATTTAATGAAGTAATCCAGTCATATGGATTTATTCAGTGTCCGGATAAGTCTTGTGTATACAAGAAGTGTGATGGAAACGTGGTGGTATTTCTTGTACTATACGTAGATGACATTTTGTTAGTTGGAAACAATATCAAAGTGTTGTCGGAAGTAAGGGTATGGTTGTCCAAGCAATTTGATATGAAGGACTTAGGAGAATGTGCACATATTCTTGGGATCAAAATAATAAGGGATCGTAAGAAAAGGATGTTGTGCTTGTCCCAAGCTTTATATATCGATACAATCCTTGCTCGTTTTAGCATGCAAGACTCCAAGAAAGGTTTTCTACCTTTTAGGAATGGAGTAGCTTTATCTAAAGAGATGTCTCCGAAGACATCAAAGAAGATAAAGGACATAAAGGCAGTTTCTTATGCTTTGGCTGTCGAAAGCCTAATGTACTCTATGCTGTGTACGAGACCGGATATTTGTTTTACCGTGGGCATGGTTAGCAGATATCAAAGTAACCCTGGACAAGGACATTGGACTGATATAAAGTAGATATTGAAATACCTGAGAAGGACTAAAGATTATATGCTCGTTTACCAAGAAGATGATTTGATCCCTGTGGGTTACACAGATTCTGACTTCCAATCAGATAAGGGAAATAGTAAGTCTACATCAGGCTATGTGTTTACTTTAGGAGGTGGAGCCATAGCATGGAGGAGTGTAAAGCAAAAATACGTTTCAGACTCAACCATGGAAGCTGACTATGTGGCAGCCTCTGAGGCAGCCAAAGAAGCAGTGTGGCTCAGGAACTTCTCGATGGACTTAGATGTGATTCCTGGTTTGCCCAAAATCATCACAATTTATTGTGGTAATAGCGGTGAAGTAGCAAACTCGAAGGAACCATGAGCCCATAAGGTGAGTAAACACATAGAGCGCAAGTACCACATGATATGAGACATCATAAAGCGAGGAGAAGTTGTTGTTGCCAAGATTGCATCAGCAGATAACATGGTAGATCCTTTCACTAAGACCCTTCCGGCGAACGCTTTTGATCAGCATGTTGAAGGAATGAGAATCAGATGTATGGCAGCGTTTATGACAGCATAGTCTTTTAGTATAAGTGGAGATTGTTAGAGTGTATACTAAAAGCCTAGCTTTTTGTAAATATTTATTTTTGAAATAAAAGAATCACATTGATCAAATGTCTATATTTATATGCTAAGTGTAGTTGTTCAATTAATTTATATTGTAGATAACATGGTGTATGGTGTAATACACAGAAGATCATGTTATCAGTTCTTTATAAATTATAAACAGTAGCTCACGACTAAGATGGATAGGAACGAACCATTGGAATAGTCGTAGTGTAATTTGGTATTAGTTTATCTTGACTATAAAATTACACTAGTACACTATGAGTGTATTGAGTAGGACCATTTGAGCTAGCTTCTTTTTATACTGACTAAATAAAAGAACAAGATCTTTGTTATTATGGAAGTGTGTACTCTTAATTCTAATATAATAACAAGCACATATACTTAATATTTATTTCTTTAATTTATCAAAGGGTGATATTTAGTTCGATAAATCAATAGGCCCGATAAGTTAGGAAATAATATTATTTATAGTGTGTGTTGTTGATTATAGAAGGAAACTATGTCCTAGGAATATAGGTTGATGATGTCCTCAAGAGGAGCTCATAAGGATTGTCATGTAAATTCTACAGGTGGACTTAGTCCGACATGACGATAAGGTTGAGTGGTACTACTCTTGGAGCTAGATATTAATTAAAGTGAGTTGTCAGTAACCCATTTAATTAGTGGGCATTTAATATCTTAAATACAGGGAGACTAACACACTCATGATAAGAAGGAGCCCATATAGTAATATGGGATTGGTGCGGTAGTTCAATAATAACTCTTTAGTGGAATGAGTTATTATTGATGAACTCGAGTTGGTGTTTGGGGCGAACACTAGAAGCTCAAGTTCATCGGGAGACCAAAACCAATTCCTCCTCTCGGTTCTTGTCGTAGCCTCTTATTTATAAAGTGTTATACTCACTCATACCCACCTTCTTACCCATCTCAAGGTGGCCGGCCAAGCCAAGCTTGGAGCCCAAGCAAGGGGCCGACCAAGATTAATCCTTGGATGGACCAAGTGGTGGTCGGCCCTAACTTGGAGCCCAAGTTAGTGGTCGGCCACAATTAAATAAAAGGAGATTTTTTTAAAAAAAAAAATCTTTCCTTATGTGGAAGCCATGATTTAAGAGAGTTTTAAAATTAAATCTTTCCTTTTATAGTTTCTACAAAAGATTAAGAGAAAGGATTGATATCTTTCCTTATTTGTAGATTGAAAGGAAGATTTTAATTTTGGAGAAAACTTTCCTTATTGTAATCATCCACATGTTTTAATAGAGAGATTTTAATTTATAAAAGTTTCCTTTTATAACCAACCATGAAGGGAATTTTTAAAGAGAAATTTTTATTTTTAAAATTTCCAAAAATAAATTAGGAAGTTTTAATTTTGTATTTAAAACTTTCCTTCTTTGGAGGGCAATGAGGTGGTCGACCATTAAGAGTTTAAAAGGAAATTTTTAATTAAATTTTCCTTCTTAAACATTGGCAAGGAATATAAGGAAATTTTATTTATTAAACTTTCCTTATTTTCCAAGACCAAGGAATATAAAAGAGAGGGTAGAGGTGCCTCACCTCATAACATATCTTTTAGTATTCCTCTCCTCTATTCCTTGGTGGTGGTCGACCCTCATCTTCTTCCTCTTCTCCTTTTTCTTCTTCTTTGGTGGCCGGCGGCATCAACTCTCTAGGAGACTCTTGGTGACAGGATTTTTCTTGGAGAAGAAGTAGAGAAAGGAGGCTTTGTTTCTTTGCATCCCTTGGAGCTTGGTTGGTGGCCGAAGTTCTTCATCTCTTGGAGATTGTTGTTGGTCGAAACCTGCAAGGAGAAGAAGGAAGCTTCGGTGGATTCTCGTCTTGGTAGATCGTCGCCCACACGACGTCCGAGATAAGAAGAGGAATACGACAGAAGATCGTGAGGTCTATAAGCTATAAAATATATAACTAGTTATTAATTTTTGCATCATAACTAGTTCATCCTTTTGTTTAGATCTTGAAATACCAAACACAAGAGGTTAATGAATCTAGGTTATCGAATTTATGTTTTCGATTTTGTGTTTCTTTTGTTTTTCAAACTTGTGATTCGATTGTTCTTTTTCGTTAAACCTAGAGTTACTATAAGGAAATTAAATATTGAATTTCGTTGAAAGGCTTGGATAGATGGATAGAGTTACTAGGAAGTGGTGGATGCTCTCATACCCAAGAAGGCCTAGTGTCTCGCCATGTTTAACCTAGAAGTCAATCTCTGAAATTAATATTTAATTGAATTTATAACATAGATGGATTTGGATCAATAATGGTAAGCATCGTTTGCGATCCAAGTCTAAACCACTAAGAACAGATAAGTTGAATTTGGAATCAACAATGTTAAGTTTTGTTTAAGATTCCAAATTTAATTTCTAAAGAACACAATAGGTTGTTAGGAATGGTTCAGGACTTGTACAAAATTTTTGTACAGGGGAACCGGTACGATATTCCGAGTAGCAACCAACAGTAGGCTCGTTGAGACCAACTAGCACTACATCACCGTTGTCAGACAAGAGAAAAGAATATCTCTCAGGTTGATGATAGGTTCTATCAGATCTGCGTAGAGCTTGTGCTACTTGAACAGGTTATTGTTCCACAACTTCTTATGGTGTAACAAAATCATGATCCACAACATCTTGTGGTACCTATTCAATTTCCATCAAGGCATCGATGCTAGTTTGTGTATCTTGAATTTCTTCAAGATCGACTTCAATCCCACTAGTTTTTCTAGAAATAAACTCCCTTTCTAGAAAGACATCATTTCTAGCAACAACCACTTTGCCTTGTGTGGGATTATAGAAGTAATATCCCTTTGTATCCTTGGGATATCCTACAAAATAGCACTTGTCTGATTTGGGTCCAAGTTTATCTGAGACTTATCGTCGAACGTAAGCCTCATAACCCTAAATCTTCATGAAAGATATTTTGGGACTCTTCCCAGTCCATATTGTATATGGTGTCTTTATGACTGTAACACCCCAAATTTCATGATTTGGAGTCCTAAAAGACCTTATTAAAATTTTGAAATACTTTAGAAAAATTCTAGAGATTTTTAGGAATTTATAGAGTATTTTTATGCAACTTTTAGAGTTCGTTTGGTATTTTTACCAAGAGAAAGAAGTTTAAAAAAAAATAATAATAACATATGTTGAAGCCGGGTTTTGAACCCAGGACCCCGGACCGATAAGGATCTTAACGAACTCAGCCAACCAACTGGTCTGCAAATGTTTTGTTAATTATATATGGAATAAAATGTATATAAGGTATAGTCAGGAACATTGGAAATAAATTGAAACGAAAAGTGCGCGGCTGAGGAATCGAAGCTGTGACCTTAGAGTTGGTCAAAATCCGGCTACCCAAGTGATCTAGCCGTCGGTTTTGTTTAGAAAAGGTAAGAAAATTTATTTAACAAGTTAACAGAAGTATGAGGTTATAAAAGAGGAGAACTTAGGGCTTGATTGATTACCCGTGACCTAACCTTTCCCCTCTCCTCCTCCCTTCTGCGCGCGACGGCGTTTCGGCTCGAGCGAAGGCGAAGCCGACGAAGCTAGGGCTTCGATCCGGCGGTCGGCCAAGGTTCTCCGAGGAGTTCCTCCATCTCCTTAATCTCTTCTCGACGAGGAGGAGTCGGGAGCACGAAGAAGAGTCGGGATTTCGAGCTCGTCGAAAGCCCTAGAAGCCTCCTTCTCGGTTGTAAGTCCAAGAAACCCAAGGTAAGTTGCTACTCACCTGCGGTAAGAGTTGTTCCGATTTTTTCTTTGCTGTCTTCTTGTTTTCTTAAGTTTTACCGTGAAGAAAACTTGGTTTTTGTTGGCTGCCGTGAATCCTAAAGAAAGAAGAGACAAATTAGTTCAGTAAGCATGAAGAACGGATTTGAATTTAGGTTTTCAGTGACAATTTTTCCTTATTAGTAGCACTTTGGTTTCTCTTGTTTACTTACTGTGGTACTGATCAGAAGGATGATTGAGTTAGGAGTTTTACTGCCGTGAGCCTAAAGAAAGAAAGAGGATGATTAGTTTGGAATCTTGTTGTTGGGCAAGGTACAAGAGAGGGTTTAGTTTTGTTCTAAAGTTTGTAGGTTGATGTTGTAGCTTACTGCAGAATAGTATACTTTGTTAACAGAACGTGAAGAACAACTGAGTTAGATTCTTTAGTTTTATGATTTAGCATGTTGTTAGACTTTCCTATTTGTTATTAGTTAAGCATGTGTAGTTTCTTTATTACTAGAAGAGCATGAGCAGTGTTGAATTGTAATGTTTCTCCTTGCTATTAGAATAACATGAACAGACTTGGGTTTGGTTTATCTTGAAGCTTGCTGCCATAAGACCAGATTTAGTTGTTTAGATTTGGGAATGAGAGCATGTAACATCCTAGTACTTGATTTTCTTCTTTGCTGCCATGTGTAGGAATAGGCCTTTTAACGAGCATGCAGTAGAGTGGTTTTGTGCTGTTAGCATTTCCATTGCTTAGTTTGATATAGATCCTTCCTTATTAGTTTTATGCATGCAATTTTCAAGTTTATGTAGCTCCAATGAGTAGGAACAGCTATGTCAGTTCACGTTGCAGTTTTGGATTTCCTTTGCATTATAAAAAATCTGATCAGCTTTCATTTTAGCATGCTTAAAGATTTCAGAATTATTTTCCTTTGTTTTAAATCTGTTGTAGCATGTTTGAAGAAGTTAGATATGCTTTCTTTTGATTTGTCTCTGATATAGCATGCTTATAGAAGTCAGATTTTCTTTCCTTTGATTTAATTCTGTTGTAGCATGCCTATATTCTTTTTAAGAGTTTAAGAAAAATATCAGAAAGATAAAGAAAAGAAAGAAAAAGGCCAAGGCCTTAAGTAGATCCCAAAGTCAAGACTTTAGGGATTTTGGCACACAAGGTGCTAAAGAAAATGCCGAGGCATTATATAGAAGTATTAAAAGATAACAAGTATTTTACTTTTATCAGTGGCACTGTGTTGGACTCTCTATCCTTGGGTTGGGCTCCCATAGTCGTCCTTAGGTTTAGATAACCTAGTAGTAACGGCTCGGACGACGGTCGACGGTCGACGACCATAGGGTCGCCAAATGGGCCGCCAAATGGGCCGCTGAATGGGTCGGGTCGTTACAAAAGTAAAAGCGCAGTTGCCGGGCCCAAGAGAAGTTGATTATTATTTTGAAGTATTATAAGTATAAGTTTTTGAACAAGTAAAACGAGTTTTACATAAACATAAAGTATTAAAGATTAAGTTAGAACAAATGAAATAAGTTTCACTTTGTTTCAGAATCATGCTTTATTTCTTTATAGAGCATATAGTTTCTAGTTCTTTTCGTATACATGCACATTCGTGATTTTGTGAGTTAGATAGCGCTTACTAAGCAAATTTTACTTATAGACTGCACTTCCTCTTACTGCAGATAAAGGAAAAGAAAAGTTATAGCAAGGAAGGCGATAAGGTGGCGCAGATGGTGTGTGATGCCAGGACTATGGAAGCCTTGGGACATAGTTTAAGAATTTATTAAGATTGTCATTTATTAAGAATGTATTAGATGAGTCATTTAGTCTTCTGCTATTAGTTAATTGTATATTTTTATTCTGTTTTTGCTATTTATTACTTGCATGATTTGATTTCATTAAACTGCGTGGTGATGTTATTCCTTTTGTGTGTTTGATATGTGTTCCAGCCACCTGTGGCTGTGTATATTATGTCATGTATTAATGATTATGGTCACCGGTACAGGGGAGACTCTGCCGGAATTTTTCGGTAGGGTTTCTTTGAGGTTTTTAATTATACCGGTTAAGTAGAGTTAGTAGATAAGTAACGGTCATCCTTAGAGAGTAGTAGTAGTAAGAAGGGTGGTCGTTACAATGACAACCTTGGATGGAACTCATTTAAGTGTGAAAGAGGCTGTCTCTAGAGCATGTCCCTAGAAGGATGTAGGAAGATCTGTATGACTCATCATTAATCGTACCATATCTAATAAAGTACAGTTCCTCCTTTCTGATACACTATTCCATTGTGGTGTTCCAGGTGGAGTGAGTTGAGATATGATCCCACACTCAACAAGATGGTCATGAAACTCTTGGCTAAGGTATTCCCCACCTCGATCTGATTAATGCATCTTAATACTCTTACCAAGTTGGTTTTGTACTTCATTCTTGAATTCTTTGAACTTTTCAAAGGATTCTAACTTGTGTCTCATCAAATACACATAGTCGTATCTACTGAAATCATCAATGAATGTAGTGAAGTAATGTTAGCCTCCTCTAGCTTCTATTCTGAAAGGGTTACATACATCAGTATATATGAGTCCTAACACATCATTAGTCATTTCTCTGTGTCCACTAAATGGAGTCTTAGTCATCTTACCTTGAAGGCAAGATTCGCATACCTTATATAATTCAAAATCAAATGATTCCAAAAGTCCATCCTTATGGAGTTGGGATATGCGACTCATTTATGTAACTCAAGCGACAATGCCAGAGATATGTTTGGTTGAAATCATTAGATTTGAACCATTTGGTATTTATGTTATAGATTGGGTTGCCAAAGTCTAGAACATAGAGTATATTCACAGGATGTGCACTACAGTAGAACATTTCATTGAAATAAATAGAACAACATTTAATCTTTATTACAAATGAAAAATATTTCTTGTCCAAACAAGAAACAAAGATAATGTTCTTTGTCAAAGCGGGCGCATAACAGCACTCTTCTAGTTCTAAAACAAGCTCAGTAGGCAAAGATAAGGAATATGTTCCTACAGCGACAACAGCAACTCTTGTACCATTTCCTACTCGTAGGTCCACTTCGCTCTTTGTCAATGTTATACTATTTCTCTTCCACTACACATTAGTATAAATGTGTGATGCACACTCAGTATCTAATACCCGTGAAGAAGAAATAGATAGATTAACTTCTATAACATATATACATGAGGCAGAAGTCTCACTTCACTTCCATTTTCAGTTCCTCTAGGTATAACTTGCAATTCCTCTTCCAGTGTCTGGTCTCACCACAATGGAAGCATGTTCCTTCCTTAACAACCCCACCTTTAGGTTTCAATGCATGAGTCTTTCCCTTTCTTTTGGTTTGGGTCTTACCCTTACCTTTGGGCTTCCAATTGCCTTTGCCCTTAGACACCATCAAAATGGTACTAGGCTTTGCCTTTTTAAGGTTGAGTTCAGCAGTTCTCAACATGCTCAGCATCTCAGGCAGCGGTTTGTCAATTTCATTCATGTTGTAGTTCATGACAAATTAACTATAGCTATCGGGCAATGACTGCAAGATCAGTAGCCAATTCTTGGCCTAGTGGAATTCCCAATCGCTGTAGGTTTTCTTCATACCCAATAATTTTGAGTACATATGATCCTACGTGACTTCCTTCTTGCATTCTGCATTGAAACAATGCTTTAGATATCTCAAATCTCTCATGCCTTGCTTGTCCTTGATATAGTTGTCCAAGATATTCAACAATATCATAAGCATCCATGTTCTCATGTTGCTTCTGAAGCTCAGAGTTCATGGTGGCGAGCATAAGGCATGATACATCTAATGCATCGTCTTGATGCTTCTTGTAAGCATCCCTATCAGCTCTAGTGGTAGTAGCAGGAGGTACTTCAGGAATAGGCTGCTCTAGGATGTACAGTTTTCTTTCTCTCTTGAGAACTATTCTCATGTTTCTATACCAGTCTAGAAAATTAGCTCCATTGAGCTTTTCCTTATCAAGGACAGATCATAGAGATAGTGTCTTCTACGTACTAGATGACATGGTGGTCTACAACAATAAAATGCAGAGAAGTATCCGTTGGGTGCTACTTGGAATTCGGTTCTGTTTCCCTTGTTCAAAAATTTGTACAAGAACAGAACTTTTCCTAGCAGCCCATGTGCTCTACAGAAGTTAAACTTGGATTGCAAACGAAACTTAACATTTTTAATCCAAGTTGTTCTTTAGAAGTTAAACTTGGATTGGAAACGGAACTTAACATTTTTACTCCAAGTTCAACCCATGTGTTCTTCAGAAGTTAAATCATATTACAGAAGTTGATTAAATATCTATTTCAAAGATTGGCTTCCAGGTTAAACATAGCGAGGCACTCGGCCTTCTTGGGTATGGGATTATCCACCACTTCCTAGACAAAGCCTTTCAAAGAAATTGAATATTTAAACTTCTTACAGTAACCTTAGGTTTAACTATAGAGACCACAATAGAAACACAAAATCGAAACACATAATCGAAACATAAAATCGATAGACTCTTGTGTTGGTATTTCAGGATTCATACAAAGAACACAAACTAATTATGCAGCGAAAACAAATAATTAGTTATACCTTTCTTTGTAGCTAAAGACCTCTTGATCTTCTGTTGTATTTCTCTCCTCCTCTTGGACGTCGTGTGGGCGACGATCTACCCAAATGAAATTCACCCGAACCTTATTCTTTGCCTACAAGTTTCGGCCACCCAAGGAATGCCAAAATAGGAAACTTCCTTCTCTTCTCCTTCCCCTCCAAGCAAACCGCCCACAAGAAGATGGAGCTTGATGTGCCGCCGGCCTTAAGAGAAGAAAACAAAGAGAGAAGAGAAAGAGAGAAGGGCCGGCCACCAAGGAAAAGAGAAGAGGGAAAGCTTAGGTTTCGGTCCTAAGGGAACAAGAGAAATATGGAGATGTGTTATGTGTTATTCGTTATTCCCATAAGGCACCCTCTACCTCTCTTTTATAATCCTTGGTTATGGCAAAAAAAATAATAATAATAATTAAAATATCTTTCTTTTAAATTTCCTATTGTGATGGCTACAAAAGGAAAGTTTAAAATTAAACTTCTCTTCTAAATCATGGTTACAAATAAGGGAAATTTTATCAAAATTAAAATCTCTCTTTTTAAAACCAATATAGATGGCAACAAAAAAGGAAAGATTTTAAAATTTAAAACTCTCTTTTAAAACCATGTGAATGGCTTCAAAAAAGGAAAGATTTTAAAATTAAAATCTCTCTTTTAATCCTTTGTAGATTGCTATAAAAGGAAATATTTTAACAAAAATTAAAATCTCTCTTTTTATTTCATTAGTGGTCGGCCCCTTGCTTGGTCACCAAGCAAGGCTTGGCCGACCACATCTTGGACACCAAGATGGGCTTGGTCGGCCCCTTGCTTGGGCACCAAGCAAGGATGTGGCCGACCCCTAGCTTGGGTAAGAAGCTGGGCTTTGGGTGGATAAAAAGGCTTTTAATAAGAGGCTGCAATAGGGACCTAGAGGAGGAATTTGTTTTGATCTCTTGATGGACTTGAGCTTCCTGTGTTCGACCCGAACACCCAACTCAAGTTCATCAATAATAACTCATACCACTAAAGAGACATTATTGAACTACCGCACCAATCCCATATTACATTATAAGCTCCTTCTTATCATGAGTACGTTAATCTCCATGCGTTTAAGATATCGAATGTCCATTAATTAAATGAGTTACTGACAACTTACTTAATTAACATCTAGCTCCAAGAGTAGTACCACTCAACTTTATTATCGTGTCAGACTAAGTCCACCTACAAGGTTTACATGACAATTCTTATGAGCTCCTCAAGGGGACATCATCAACCTAGATAACTAGGACACAGTTTCCTACTATAATCAACAACACATCATATAAATAATATTATTTCTCAACTTATCGGGCTTATTGATTTAACGAATAAATCTCACCCATTGATAAATTAAAGAAATAAATGCTAAGTATATATGCTTGTTATTATATCGGAATTAAGAGTACGCACATCCATAATAACAGAGGTTATGTTCTTTTATGCAGTCAATATAAAAGGAACAACCTCAAATGGTCCTGCTCAATACACACATAGTGTACTAGTGTAATTTTATAGTCAAGATAAACTAGTACCAAATTACACTACAACCATTCCAATGGTTTGTCCCAATCCATCTTAGTTGTAAGCTACTATTTATAATTTATAAGGATCTGATAACATGATCTTCTGTGTGACACCACACACCATGTTATCTATAATATAAATTAAATGGACAACTCTATTTTACTAAATGCAGACATTTGACCAATGTGATTCTCATTTCAAAATAAATGTTCATACAAAAAGCTAGGCTTTTAGTATACATCCTAACAGTATCATACTCGGATCATTTAATTAGGCCTTTAATTAAATGATTCTCCCACTAAATTCTAAAGCTTGATAGGAGCAAGTCACTACTAGCTCTAAACCCAAAAGTAAAGACATTCAAGTGAGACAAGATCCACATTATATCTTATCTTGAGTTAGCTTTGGCTAATCACCCGAGACTTGTATAAATTAGGTAGGCAACGTGTACCAATTGGACAATATCCATATTATACCTTATCTTGAGTTAGCTTTGGCTAATCACCCAAGACTTAGTACAACTTAGCTAGACAACGTTTACCAATTACATCCTATGTACCTCTTGTATCTTTAGGTGAATAAGACTATTTGTTCATTTTTCCCATCTTCTGAAATCTATACTATAACTCATCTTGAGTTAGCTTTGGCTAATCGCCAAAGACTACTATAATTTGAATTTCATCATATGGGATATGCCTCTAAGTTCTCAACTTAGTTAAATCACACCCAAAGTCCAATAGTCGGACATCACAATTGTCCTGTCGCACTCTACTAATATAAAACGAGTCACTTTGCTTTGGCAAACCTGACTACAAATGATCGAGGTAGTAGTGAGTACCAAACTTTGGCAAGCATATGAAAAGGACCTAATTACGATAGCTACACATGCATCACATACATTCATGGCATATCATGGCATACATCAACATATATGCTAATTTAAATGTAACATGGTTATGGCCCCATCACTACGATCTTCTCAAGCCAATGAGAAGAGCGATAAGTTAACTAGATCAAAGTAGCTTCTCCAAGTGCTTCCTTGGTCATCATGTGTTATTGTCATTCTCCCTTTTCACCCGTCGTCTAGTTGACTAACTCCTTTCTGATTTGTACATTACAAAATCTAAAGAAACTCGAGTTACATTCGAGTGTAGTCTAAATTACAACAAGAATAAAAGGATGAAGGCACGACACGCAGGCCGTATTATGAATTACAATATACACACACATCCAATCACATTGAGGGTTAAAGGTCATAACCATGCACCATGTCATATAACATTCACAATATTTTATGACATAAAATTTACTATGATTTTAACAACAAATCATGAGCTGCAACGTCACGGTGGTCCCACTAGCCGGTTAGCAGACGGGAGTCAAGGGGGCATCGCCCCTTGCGAGGTTTTCAGGGGGCAACACCCCCAAAGTAAAATTTATTTTGCATACTCATTTTATGAGTTACTGCTATACCCGAGACCCTACTACCCACAATACCAACTATGTTTTGTTCTAAACAAAACACCTCTGGCCGAGATCTTGTTGGTCACACACCAACTATGTTTTATTCCCAACAAAACACCCCTTTTGGTCAAGGCTTAGGATTTGGCCGAGACACAAAATCTGGCCAAGACTCATAGTCTGGCCGAGATTCACAATCTGGCTGAGACTCATAGTCTGGCCGAGACTCATAATTTTGCAAATCACAGTAAACCTATCATGTAATTTCTATATCATATATAAAAATTCTAATAACTTAGTATATGTCTTCACAAGTGGCTCTGATACTACTGTAGGGATCTAGCGCACTAAACACGCTTAAGCACAGCAAAAAATTAACTAGATCCTCTCCAAAAGATCCATGCGAAGGAGAAAACAATCATATACTAAGTTTTATATGAGAGGTATACCTTTGTTGCGTGCCTTTCGTAATCCCGACAGCAATCTTTTCTTTGGATCCAGATCTCAGTGTGTTCAAGCGTCCACGCCTCTACGGTATCCACACGAACATATTCTTTGTTCGTCGCACGAACGAAGCCTTCGGAGAAGAACCATCTTCTTGTGCTAACAAGAAACATGGTTCGGCCAAACTTTGAGGATTCGGCCAAGGAAGAAGGAGGAAAGAGAGGGGAGATCAAGAGTCACCATCTTCATCTCTTTCTCAACTCTTAATCATCTTATGAAAAATAAATCCAAAAAACCTATTTATATTCATCCCATGAATACTAAGGGTTTTTGTCTCTTTGTATTCTTCTTAATGGTTTGGATTTATTATATTGGATTAACCATTAATCCAATAATCTAATAAGTCTAACTCATTGAGTCTAACCCATTAATCCAATGTGTCTAATTAGGATTGGACTCAATCTAATGAGTGGGTTCATTTGAGTCTAACTCAATGAGTAACCCAAAAGGCCTAATCATCTCATGATTGGCTCTTAGGGCTAATTACTAACAGGGTTTAAGTTTTAGATGTGGATTGCAATATAGATCCAATAACCTGATTTGTTAATATTGATGAATAGTCCTTGTAAGATGGGTTTGGTATAAGAGGAAGACATTTGGTTTCAAGTTGGGCACACTGAAATTGAGCTTCTTTTTCTACCTCTTCTCTTCCCGATTGAGATGAGACTCTAGTTGTTGCTTACTTCATGCAAAAGACCTTTTGCTACTTGCAAGAACTTCGTTCAACGACAAAGATTCAATGGCATTGGCTCTCAATTCAGGTCAGCCCTTTGTTTGCCATTGTTTTGATTTGCAATATAGTAGTGTTGGTTGCTACTCAGAAAACCTAATGGTTCCACTGTACAAAAATTTTGTACAAAGGTCTGAACCTTTTTCTAGCTACCATGTGTTCTTTTAAATTAAACTTGGATCGCCTGCGGAACTTAACACATTTGATCCAAAGTTTAATCTATTTGTTCTTTTAGGTTTTGACTTGGATCTCCTGCGGAACTTAACACGTTCGATCCAAATCACCTAAGTTATTAATTCCATTAAATATTAATTTCCATAATTGGTTCCCAGTACTGACGTGGCGAGGCACATGGCCTTCTTGGATATGGGAGCAACCACCACCGGCTAGACAAAACCTTTTAAGGAAAACTAATATTTAATTTCCTAAAATAACTTTAGGTTAACCGAAAGGAACAATCAAATCACAAGGAAAAGAAAAAAAAACAAAGAACACAACATTGAAAATAAATTCGAAATACTAGAATCGCATGCTTCTTGTATTTGGTATTATTTCCAAAAATAACTAGTATGATGCGGAAAGGAAAAATACTAGTTATACCTTTTAGAAAGACCTCTTGATCTTCTACCGTATTCCTCTTCTAATCCCGGACGTTGTGTGGACAACGATCTTCCGAGACGAGAACCACCAAACCACCTTCTTCTTCTTTCCTTCAAGTTTCGGCCAAGCAAGACTTTCAAAGGAAGAAGATCCTTTTCCACCAACCAAGCTCCAAGGGATGCAAGCTTTCTCTCCTTCTTCTCCAAGCTAAGATCCGGCCACCACTTGATCTCCAAGAGAAAAGAAAGTTTCGGCCACAAAGATGGAGAGAAGAGAAAGGGAAGGGCCGGCCACACCAAGGAAGAAAAGAGGGAGAAAAATAATAGAGTTGTTCACCATGAAGCCTCCTCTACCCTCCTCTTTTATAATCCTTGGTCTTGGCAAATAAGGAAAATTTAATAAAAACTTCCTTAATTCTTTTGCCATTGAAAAGGAAAATTTATTTAATTAAAAATAATTTTCTTTTCATCATGATAATGGCCGGACAACTTTAATCCCTTAATCAAGGAAATTTTAATTCACACAAGAATTAAAACTTCATAATTTGCTTCCGGAAATTTATAAAAATTTCTCAAATAATTTTTCCCTTCATGGTGATTAATAAAAAGGAAATTTTATAAATTAAAATCTTTCTTTTAAACATGTGGATAAAAAGAAGGTTATTTCTAAAAATTAAAATCTCTTTCAATCTACAAATAAGGAAAGATATCAAATCTTTTCTTAATCTTTTGTAGAAACTTATAAAAGAGAATATTTAATTTTTAAACTCTCTTTTAAATCATGAACATGTTTAAAAAGGAAAGTTTTCTTAAAATTTAAAATCCACCTTTTAATCAACAAATAAGGAAAGATGTCAAATTTTTAAACTCTCTTTTAAACATGTGGATGATTTACAAATAAGGAAAGTTTTTACTAAAAATTAAAACTATCCTTTTAATCTACAAATAAGGAAAGAGATTAATCTCTTCTCTTAATCTTTTGTAGAAAGCTATAAAAGGAAATTTTAATTTTAAAACTCTCTTTTAAATCATGATATCCACATAAAAATAATTTTAATAAAAAAACCCTTTTAATATTCTAGTGGCCGGCCACCTAAGCTTGGGACCCAAGTTTTGGCCGGCCACCAACTTGACTCAACCATTTGGTCTTGGCCGGCCCTAGCTTGGGTTCCAAGCTAGCTTGGCCGGCCCCATTGGATGGGTAAGAAGGTGGGTATGTGGTGGGTATAAATCTCTATATACAAGAGGCTACGATAGGGACCGAGAGGAGGAATTGGTTTTGGTCTCCCTATGAAATTAAGCATCCCGTGTTCGCCCCGAACACACAACTTAATTTCATCAATAATAATTCATTCCACTAAAGAACTATTATTGAACTACCGTACCAATCCCAAATTACATTTTGGGCTCCTTCTTATTATGAGTGTGTTAGTCTCCCTGTGTTTAAGATAACAAATGTCCACTAATTAAGTAAGTTACTGACAACTCACTTAATTAATATCTAGCTCCAAGAGTAGTACCACTCAACTTCATCGTCATGTCAGACTAAGTCCACCTGCAGGGTTTAACATGACAATCCTTATGAGCTCCTCTTGGGGACATTCTCAACCTAGATTATTAGGACACAGTTTCCTTCTATAATTAACAACACACACTATAAGTGATATCATTTCCCAACTTATCGGGCTTATTGATTTATCGAACTAAATCTCACCCATTGATAAATTAAAGAAATAAATATCAAATATATGTGCTTGTTATTATATTAGGAGTAAGAGCACACACTTCCATAATAACTGAGGTCTTTGTTCATTTATAAAGTCAGTATAAAAGAAACGACCTCAAATGGTCCTACTCAATACACTCTAAGTGTACTAGTGTAATTATATAGTTAAGATAAACTAATACCTAATTACACTACGACCTTCCTATGGTTTGTTCCTTTCCATCTTGGCCGTGAGCTACTGTTTATAATTTATAAGGTACTGATAACCTGATTCTCTATGTGTGACACCACACACCATGTTATCTACAATATAAATTAATTGAACAACTACATTTATCATAAATGTAGACATTTGACCAATGTGATTCTTATTTCTAGATAAATATTTATACCAAAAGCTAGGCTTTTAGTATACATCCTAACAATCTCCCACTTATACTAAAAGACTAAGCTGTTATATCTGCTGCCATACATCTGATTCCCAACCCTTCAACATGCCCATCAAAAGCTCTTGCCTTAAGGGCCTTAGTGAAAAGATCTATAGGTCATCATCTGATGCAATCTAGGCAGTAACAACTTCTCCTCGTTTATACGATTTCTCGTATTGGGTGGTACTTGCGCTCTATTGTGTTTACTTGCCTTATAGACTCATGGTTTCTTCGAGTTTGCTACTGCACCACTATTATTACAATAAATTGTAATAATCTTTGGGCAAACCAGAAATCATATCTAAGTCTATCTTGAGGTTATTAAGTCATTCAGCTTTTATGACTACCTCAGAGGCTTGTCATATACTCAGCTTCTATAGTGGAGTCCAGAAAAACACCTATGCTTATCACTCTTCCATTGTTATGATTTTACCTCCTAAAGTAAACACAAAACCCCGAGGTTGACTTACTATTGTCCCTATCCGATTGGAAGTCAAAATCCGTACAACCCACAGGGACCAAATCAACTGCCTTGTAAGCTAGCATATAATTTCTAGTGCCTCTAAGGTACTTCAATATATGCTTTACTACAGTCCAATGTCCTTGTCAAGGGTTACTTTGATATCTGCTACTATGCCCTTGGCAAAATAGATTTCTGATCTCGTGCATAGCATACATTAGGCTTCCGATAGCCGAAGCATAAAGATCTGCCTTCATTTCCTCTATCTCCTTTGATGTCTTCGAAGACATCTCTTTAGATAAAGCTACTCCAAGCCCAAAAGGTAAGAAACCTTTCTTGGAGTTCTGCATGCTTAAAACGAGCAAGGATTTTTTTTCGATATATGAAGCTTGGGATAAGTAAAATATTCTTTTCTTGTGATCCTTTATTACTTTGATCCCAAGAATATATACATTCTCCCTAGTCCTTCATATCGAATTGTTTGGACAACCATACCCTTACTTCTGACAACACTTTGATATTATTTCCAACTACCAAAAAATATTATCTACGTGTAGTACAAGAAATACCACCACGTTTCCATCACACTTTTTGAATACACAAGACTTATCCGGTTACTTAATAAATCCATAGGTCTGGATTACTTTGATAAACCGGATGTTCCAAGATCTTGAAGCTTTGCCTCGGTCCATAAACTGATTGAGCTTGCATACAAGATGCTCTTTGCCCTTTGCAATGAACCCTTCTGGTTGCTTTATATGGATGCTTTCTTCAAGACTTCCATTTAAGGAATGCTGTCTTGACATCCACTTACCAAATAGATAAAAGAATCCGGATAGACTTAAGCATGGCTACCAGTGAAAAAGTTTCCTTTTTCATCAAGCCTTGCTTTGAAAGTTTCTACCTTTCTGTCTATCCATCTTTTCCTATTGTAGACTTATTTTCACCGAATGGCTTTTACACCATCTAGTGATTCTACAAGCTTCCAGATTTTATTATATTCTAATTCTGTATTCATTGCTCTTTGCCAAGATGCTGCATCTTTATCTTGGAGTGCTTCATCATATGTTCGGGATCAGCCTCATGTTCATTTGGGATCAAGTCCAAAAGACTCTCCCAAAACATGAATCTTTTAGGTTGTTTGACAACCCTCCCACTACAATGATGCACTGTCTATAATTGTGTATCAATTGTGATACGTGTTGCAGTTTCTTGTGATATTTCATCTTGTACAGTTGGTACTAGATTAGACTTGTCTTTTATTAAGAACAAATTACTTATGGGCTTATGATTCATTATATAGTCCTCTAAAAATCAGTCATTGATGCTAACAATGACCTTCTGATTTTTAAGACTATAAACCTACTTTCGTTTCTCTAGGATAACCCATAAATAAGTGAATTCCTATCCAGCTTATCATTGTCTCTCTTCAGCATATGTGCTGGACTACCCGAATCCGAATATGCTTCAAAATAGGCTTACGCCTATTCAGCAATTCTATATGAGTAGAGAGTTCTGACTTTGGAAGGTACTATGTTCACTTTCTTTTCTAGAGTATATCCTTAAAATGAACTTGGTAATTTTCTAAATAACTCATCAATCTAATTATTTCCATAAGAGTCCTATACCTTCTTACTACTACACCATTCTATTGAGGTGTACCAGGTGCAGTTAGTTGGGAGTGAATCCCTACTTCTGATAAGTAACTCTTAAATTATCCTAAGAGGTACTTGCCACTACGATCTTACCATAGTGACTTGATACTTTTACTTTAACGTTTCTCCGCATCAACCTTGTACTCTTTGAACTAATCAAAGCACTTAGTCTTGCGGCACATTAAGTAAATGTATTTGTATCTTGAATAGTTGTCTATAAAATAGACAAAATATTCGATATTATCTCTTGACTGGATAGTCATAGGATCACACAAATCAGAATGAACCAATTCAATATATCTTTGGCTCCATACCCCTTAGACTTAAAAGTTTCTTGGTTATTTTTCCTTCCAAGTAAGACTCGCAGGTTGGAAAGATTTCCACTACTAATGAACCCAAAAGTTCATCAGCTACCAATGAATCCTACTCAAGTTAATATAACCTAGCCTTAGATGCCAAAGATATAATTGGTTCATTTCCGAAGGTTGCTTTCTCTTAAAGTTAGAAGATGTGTTACTAATTTCCATTTGTTGCATCGTGGGAGTTATTAGATTATAATTTGTCAACCAACATACTAGAATAGATAACTTCCCTATTTTTCTTGATAACAACTTTGTTATCAAAATACACACAATATCTATTCTATAATAGTTTAGAAACTGAAATCAGGTTCTTTCTAAACTTAGTATGTAAAGACAATTTCTAATAATCCATATTTTATTCCTATTAGAGAATAAACCTCTCCCACTGCAACAGCTGCTACTTTTGCAGTAGTGCCCATGTGGACGGTGTTTTTATTTTCATTTAGTTGTCGGGTTTCCTGGAACCCTGCAATGAATTGTAAACATGATTAATGGCATCTGTATCTACACTCCAGGTTCTGGTAGATAACATCACTAGACATGTTTCAACTAATGAATTAAATACACCTATATTGTTCTTAGTTCTAAGAAGACAGTCTACCTTAATGTCCAAGTCCTATTTCCAATCATTACAATTGGGACTACTAAATCTTTTCTATAGTATAACAACTAGGGAATTGACAAACATTTTAAATCCTAAGAGTCACAAAAATATTTGGTCAAGATCAACTCCTTAAAATTCCCATGAATTTTGTATGCCACGATAGTGTGGACGTATACAAAATCAAAGAGGAGATTTTATCCATTAATTTTATTATCTCATCAACTTTTCTTTATGATGAATAAAATTAATAGTTGATCTGTCTTTGATCAAATATTTGGTCAAAACTTTTGAATTTAAAATAACATTGATTCCTCAAACAATATTATTTAAATTCACCAACACCTCAAACACCGTGAATTTTGCATGCCACGATAGTGTGGACGTATACAAAATTAAACATTTGTAAGAGGAGGGGTTTACCCATTAATTATCTTGTCAATAAATCTTTATGACAAATAAAATTACCTCAAACACCGTGAATTTTGTATGCCATGATAGTGTGGACGTATACAAAATCAAACATTTGTAAGAGGAGTTTTTAATTTTATTCTCTTGTCAACCTATTTATTTGACAAATTAATAGTTGGTTTTCTTCGGTCACACAAATAATAGCAGTGACTCCGATGGAGAGGATACTATTAGACGTGCCTAAGTGTTTACCATTACTTGACACTAAGTCCATTAATAAGATTGTGACCCTTCCGATGGGGAAGATCACACGCTCTTAATTAACTTCCTATAGTCATCCAAAATGGAAGTTTAAGCTAGTGATCCGCAAACAAGCTCATCCGATATGAGGAAGGCACTCAGAGCCAACACGCAAGCTTGTTGCATCACTTATAAACCAGTAATAGAGACCGTGGAATTTATTTAAAAATAAATCCCTCTCCCACTTAGTTATTTAAAGTGAGGAATTTTGACTATGCTAGTCTACTTAGCATGCATACTAACAAGCACACACAACACAACATAAAAAAGCAATAAATAGACAAACTAATTTTCAACTATTATGGCTTTTTATCTATTGCTGTCCTCCGTGTGTCGCCAACCCTAGCTGCTGCCATCTTTGGCCACCGCCACCGGGTCTAGTTGTCGCATCCATCTTGCTCCTTGTTCCGCTATGCCTCTGGTCCTCAAAAGGTTCCACGCCTTGCAAGATTTGAACCCGACATAAATAGAATTTTACATTTTTCGATCTTATATTCCTCGAAGGAATGTACATGTAAACTAGATCGAACATAAAATAAAATTTACATCCATCGATCATATATTCCATAAAAGGAATGTACATGTAACTAGATCAAAAAAATAAAATCCTAATAAAACTAAATACAGCTCCTGCTGTATTTTATAATACAATCATGAACACACAATAAAATGCCCTTGACATGTCCAAGGGTCCAATCATACACACAATATCTATAAGCCATAATAGTTAGATCCTGCATCCACAAAGTTAGCACATCCTTCTATTATCATGCCTAAATTATGTATGGCATGTGCATAATTAAACTAATACCAAATACACAGAGGCAAAACCCTAGCTCTGATACCAATTGTTGGTTGCTACTCGGAAAACCTAATGGTTCCACTGTATAAAAATTTTGTACAAAGGTCTGAACCTTTTCCTAGCTACCATGTGTTCTTTTAAATTAAACTTGAATCGCCTGCGGAACTTAACACATTTGATCCAAAGTTTAATCTATTTGTTCTTTTAGGTTTTGACTTGGATCTCCTGCGGAACTTAACACGTTCGATCCAAATCACCTAAGTTATTAATTCCATTAAATATTAATTTCCATAATTGGTTCCCAGTACTGACGTGGCGAGGCACATGGCCTTCTTGGATATGGGAGCAACCACCACCGGCTAGACAAAACCTTTTAAGGAAAGCTAATATTTAATTTCCTAAAATAACTTTAGGTTAACCAAAAAGAACAATCAAATCACAAGGAAAAGAAAAAAAAAACAAAGAACACAACATCGAAAATAAATTTGAAATACTAGAATCACATGCCTCTTGTATTTGGTATTATTTCCAAAAATAACTAGTATGATGCGGAAAGGAAAAATACTAGTTATACCTTTTAGAAAGACCTCTTGATCTTCTACCGTATTCCTCTTCTAATCCCGGACGTCGTGTGGACAACGATCTTCTGAGACGAGAACCACCAAACCACCTTCTTCTTCTTTCCTTCAAGTTTCGGCCAAGCAAGACTTTCAAAGGAAGAAGATCCTTTTCCACCAACCAAGCTCCAAGGGATGCAAGCTTTCTCTCCTTCTTCTCCAAGCTAAGATCCGGCCACCACTTGATCTCCAAGAGAAAAGAAGGTTTAGGCCACAAAGATGGAGAGAAGAGAAAGGGAAGGGTCGGCCACACCAAGGAAGAAAAGAGGGAGAAAAATAATAGAGTTGTTCACCATGAAGCCTCCTCTACCCCCTCTTTTATAATCCTTGGTCTTGGCAAATAAGGAAAATTTAATAAAAACTTCCTTAATTCTTTTGCCATTGAAAATAAAATTTATTTAATTAAAAATAATTTTCTTTTCATCATGATAATGGCCGGCCACCTTTAATCCCTTAATCAAGGAAATTTTAATTCACACAAGAATTAAAACTTCTTAATTTGCTTCCGAAAATTTATAAAAATTTCTCAAATAATTTTTCCCTCATGGTGATTAATAAAAAGGAATTTTATAAATTAAAATCTTTCTTTTAAACATATGGATAAAAAGAAAGTTATCTCTAAAAATTAAAATCTCTTTCAATCTACAAATAAGGAAAGGTATCAAATCTTTTCTTAATCTTTTGTAGAAACTTATAAAAGAGAATATTTAATTTTTAAACTCTCTTTTAAATCATGAACATGTTTAAAAAGGAAAGTTTTCTTAAAATTAAAAATCCACGTTTTAATCAACAAATAAGGAAAGATTTCAAATTTTTAAACTCTCTTTTAAACATGTGGATGATTTACAAATAAGGAAAGTTTTTACTAAAAATTAAAACTATCCTTTTAATCTACAAATAAGGAAAGAGATTAATTTCTTCTCTTAATCTTTTGTAGAAAGCTATAAAAGGAAATTTTAATTTTAAAACTCTCTTTTAAATCATGATATCCACATAAGAAATAATTTTAATAAAAAAATCCTTTTAATATTCAAGTGGTCGGCCACCTAAGCTTGGGACCCAAGCTTTGGCCGGCCACCAACTTGACTCAACCATTTGGTCTTGGCCGGCCCTAGCTTGGGTTCCAAGCTAGCTTGGCCGGCCCCATTGGATGGGTAAGAAGGTGGGTATGTGGTGGGTATAAATCTCTATATACAAGAGGCTACGATAGGGACCGAGAGGAGGAATTGGTTTTGGTCTCCCGATGAAATTAAGCATCCCGTGTTCACCCCAAACACACAACTTAATTTCATCAATAATAATTCATTCCACTAAAGAACTATTATTGAACTACCGCACCAATCACAAATTACATTTTGGGCTCCTTCTTATTATGAGTGTGTTAGTCTCCCTGTGTTTAAGATAACAAATGTCCACTAATTAAGTAAGTTACTGACAACTCACATAATTAATATCTAGCTCCAAGAGTAGTACCACTCAACTTCATCGTCATGTCGGACTAAGTCCACCTGCAGGGTTTAACATGACAATCCTTATGAGCTCCTCTTGGGGACATTCTCAACCTAGATTACTAGGACACAGTTTCCTTCTATAATCAACAACACACACTATAAGTGATATCATTTCCCAACTTATCGGGCTTATTGATTTATCGAACTAAATCTCACCCATTGA
The DNA here is from genome assembly GCF_018446385.1 of Zingiber officinale. Lineage (NCBI taxonomy): Eukaryota > Viridiplantae > Streptophyta > Magnoliopsida > Zingiberales > Zingiberaceae > Zingiber > Zingiber officinale. The sequence continues at coordinate 57,514,489 of NC_055986.1, forward strand.
TAAATTAAAGAAATAAATATCAAATATATGTGCTTGTTATTATATTAGGATTAAGAGCACACACTTCCATAATAACTGAGGTCTTTGTTCCTTTATAAAGTCAGTATAAAAGAAACGACCTCAAATGGTCCTACTCAATACACTCTAAGTGTACTAGTGTAATTATATAGTTAAGATAAACTAATACCTAATTACACTACGACCTTCCTATGGTTTGTTCCTTTCCATCTTGGCCGTGAGCTACTGTTTATAATTTATAAGATACTAATAACATGATCCTTTGTGTGTGACACCACACACCATGTTATCTACAATATAAATTAATTGAACAACTACATTTATCATAAATGTAGACATTTGACCAATGTGATTCTTATTTCTAGATAAATGTTTATACCAAAAATTAGGCTTTTAGTATACATCCTAACAAGTAGATGATGATAATTAGATCCTCTATATGCCTAAGAAAGTTGAATAGATGCAATGTAAATCTCGAAAACTTGTAAAAAATATTATGCAGTGCAATTAACAATAATCATATAAAGGCAGTAGGAGATGCTTGTATTTTTTTTTTAATTTAAATATTCAACTCTTCAAATTAATTAATCCTGGAGATGATTGATCCAGTCTCAAAAAACTTTCCTATCAACATAAATCTAATAGTACGAACGGCTCATTGCCCTGTAACTAGTGTTGCAGAGTTGTCTTCCCGCTGGAAGAAATTAATTTCACAATGTATCATAGATAAGAATTAATCTTTGATTACATATAAAAGCGGTCCACTATAACCCGGAACAGTAGTAGGTGCCCTTGCATACTTTATATGTGAATAAGGACAGTGGATACCTGATTTTAGCCCACATCAATGTAGTTTATTTACTCATTATAATAAAGATGATCATATTCATTTTAGATGTTTCTCATAGTCCGTCCCAAGTTAAGTAATATAAAGAGAGATAAATTATTTAATTTTTTTACTTTGGAACACTGCCATGTATGGACCGCGCGTGAGGATAGCAAAAATAAATATATATATATATATATATATATAGGCACTAGGTTGGAGTAGGCATGTGATGACTCTGTCAACCCAGCTCTTACCTGGATAACATGGTTCATTCTAACAACTAAGCCCAACCCACAGATCAGCTCGACCGTTCACTACACTTGCATGATCTGCTTGGTTCGCTTAACCTATTTAATCCACTCAATTGGACTGGACAGACCGGCTTAACCAATCCGTCTGCTTTGATCAACCCCACTCTCAACGAATCTGCCTGCCTTGATCAACCCCACTCAACCTGCCTGATCTAATTTGTCCTCCAGTGCAATCATCCTGCCTAGCCAGTTCCACTAGATCCGCTCGGCTTATCTGACTTGACTAACTTGACAGGTTTGCACAGCCTGATTAGATCCTTTTGGCAACAAGTCCAAGCTGAACACTTGCTACTCCGCTTGAAGACTAAAAAAAGGGTCAATGTGTGTTGTCACATCCAATGCTGCTGGAACGAATAAATCAACCTTGATAAATACAAAATGGGAGAAAGTGGGTGGACAACTGATGCAAGCATAAAATATCATATTCAGACACCACATCGACTAGCTAGAGGACATCACTAAGAAGTTTACTGAAAATTTCAATCAACAATTCCTCAGAAGGAAGTCTGAAAATAATAAGCACTCCTGGTTATTAAAGTTTTGACTGAGTAATAGAGAGCGTAACGCATATTACAACCTTCAACAACACAACCGTTTGTGTTGTCTCACAGCCGTCTCCAAAAGAACTGAAGCATGAGAGGATTTAACAACACATATTCACCGCCCACAAGAATCTCGTAATCAATGGTCCATATGATACTAGAAAATACAGGAAAGAATTGTATCTCACAAGCAGGCCTGATAACTACCTAACTGTCAATTGTCCTTGTACAAGGCATACCATCATCACAAGCTGGATTAATGCAAAATGATCCTTTCATCCTTAATCTGAAGATGGGGGAGCAGTAGCAGCAGGTGGTGCAGCAACAGCTGCCTTATTTACAAGAAGAGGAGAGAGAGCCTTAACCACAATGCTCATATTGGGTCGAAATTCAGATTCGTATTGAACACATAGTGCTGCCACTGCAGCCAACTGTATGAACAAAGTAAAAAACATTGCTATGTGATGAAAGCTATCCAAATTGTTCAAGAACAAGTAGAACGTAAACATGCAGAAGAAAGAAACCTTTGCAACTCCTTTTAGTGGATACTCTCCCTTCAGTCTTGGATCTATACATTGCTTTACTTTGTCTTCACTCAATCTTGGAGTGGCCTGTAAAGCAGGAAGGGAACACTATTAAGGATGGAACTAGTTGTTGACTGATTAGGATGCTAAATTGAATATATAACATGGTATAAAATAATGCAACTTCAGTCTAGTTACTTTAAATAAAACAGGTTAATTATTCAAAAGCCTCTAAAAAAATACAAAAATCTCCAGTTACCAAGAATGAATGAAAATTATTGATGTTAGACATGTATCAAGATCAAACTGCTATCAAAAAATTATCTAGATTGAACACTCTAAGACCACTGAAAAAAGAGGATGGGCTTGCAATAATCATGTAACTTTAATCCACATTGAGGACTTCAAGAGGTTCGACCTCTAGTTGCCCAAAATTTCTTAATTGATTGGTTACCCCATTGCCAAAAGATTACACAATTATATATAAAAAGACTAATTCTAAAAAAAATATACTTATTCTAATTAAATGGCTTATTCTAAAGAAAATAAAAAGTAATGATAATAGTTTGGATGAGAAATTTAAATAATTCTCTTTTGGGATTGTATCTTTCAGCCATCCTTTGAAACAAGAACTATCCTCTTCCATCTTCCTCTTTTTGCAATTTGCAAGTTCTTATTTACATTGTCATAATAGAAACCTCTTTTTGATAAATTTTTGATAGACAACAACCATTCTAAGATTCTTCCTTGTGCTGTGACTAAAATTCCCTTGATGATGAAATGTATTGTGTTGCATCTTCATTAAAATGTTTATAAGCATGCCGATATTTCCTTTTCTTTTGTAAGAGCGACTTTTGCATTGAGCCTCCATTTTGTTTGTCCTCATTGAGTTATAAAAAAAGAATAGTGTCCCCCATGTCTTCATTTGGCAGTAGTAAGTGCACCGATCGTGACATTTTTTTTAGTAAAAGTGAGTTCGGTAGTGTCGCTCCAAGGGGATTACTTGATGTTATCAACGATGGCAAAATATTTTTTCTTTATTCTCTTAAATGATGAAAGTAGATATTGTTGTAAATGACAGACTCAAAAAAGGTGACTTAAAATATAAGTATTGTGATTGTAGTGCTAGATTATTATTTTTATCGTTATCAATGTTAAGATCCTCATATGAATCACCTTTATAGCTATCTTGTTCTTGTTTTTTCTTTTGCTCTCTCTTTCACTCATGGTTTGAAATCTCATATCGTGATGGGTGAAATTGTCGAAACATATCATTTTCGTAAATCACCAAGATTTGATACCACTCAATGCCAAAGTTCAAAATATTGAATCGCATCATAATTTTAGTTTTTGATCGGAGATATCACTTCAATATCATGCCACATAATTGATATATTGAGGTTGGAAAGATTGAGGAAGGAGATATTGTCGAGTTTTGATAATTTACTAGATTGATATGTTTTGACCATTCTACTCAACATGGTACAAGATTTAATACTATGTTCAGCTCAGATAATATTTCCTTCATATATTTCATCTGCTTCTTTCTTTAATTCCAATCCATTATCAGCATCATGCTTCAAAATCATTACAATATCAAAATAGTATTATTCCAGTCAAAGATCGAAACTTTGATACGGCTAGAAATTTTAAACCTCGCTTCAACTAGTATTTTTTTTCCGATTGTACTCCAAACTTATATTATCACACATTATCTCGGGTAATGAATAACTCATAACTTCATTATTTCTTCTTCTTCAAAGATCTTTTCTTCTTGTAGTTTTGAAAAGGATAATGCAACTTTTAGGGTCCAAGGATGATATATTTTAACTCTCCTTTTGGACGTCAAAATAAAATCCATAAAAGTATGTAACAAATTTTGCCCTGACCAACCACTAGTTTAATTTGGTTAAAGTGTTAAAGAAAATGATTATGGTACTCAGGTAGTATTGTAACTAATCAAATTTTAGATAACTCCTCATTTGCATTGTCATACTCTTAAGGAATAAAATGGTAACCCTCAACAAACTCCATTTGTGATGCAAATCCATAACATGACTCAAATAATTGATATTATTAGAGAGCTTCCTCTTCACGATGCAAAAGAAGTCATCTCCACCTTGAAGTCATTTGGCAAAGTGTAAGAGTAAAAAACCTTTAGCTCTCAAAATCAATCCAATAGGATCTCCACTTCTCTAATAAGAGAATTTATCTTTTGTCTCATCTCGTACATTCTTTAGTTTGTTGCCATATGGTATCTACTTGCAATCATATTAGAATTGTTCAAACATATTTTTTTCAATAATATATTTTTGTTCTTATAATGGAAATAAACAAATAAGAAAATTATAAAGGAAGCTTCTTTAAATAAAATTGTAATTGATACGGCGATAAGACCCATCCTGCAGGGGTTTGTTGCCACGATGGAGGTCAAAATTAGGGCGGTCAACGTTCAGGTATCATACGGCCAAACGAATGATAATCGTTACGACCAAACGGATGATAATCGTATTGGCCGGTCGGGCGATCAAGCCCCCGACCGGGAGGATAAGATTCCGGTTTGACCCCACCTTTGACTCGGGGAGGTGTGTCAAACAACCGACGCTCAATGGAGTGGTGTTGGACGCCAAAAGGAGGAGGAGGGGACGATATGCAGAATCCTGGCCGAGCAGCTACCCCGCTCGGCCAGGCAACAAGACTCGGCCGGGCGCAACAAAGTTATGGCCGAGTAGCTACCCCGCTCAGCCCGGCAATAGGATTCAGCACAGGCGCAGCGTACTTTCAACCGAGCGGATGCGGAATTCTGGTCGAGCGGCTAACTAGCTCGGCCTAGCAACGGACCCACTATGTTATCTCTTGACATCCTTTTGGGAGTTAGTGTCGCTAACACCAGACATGGTTGACTAGAAGATCGTACGACAGAAGCTTCCACTATCACATCAGAGATATGCTCGACTTGTTAAAGTATTGTGTTAGAGACACTTTACTGACAAATCCTTTTAGGGAAAACTTCGAGAAGCGTGCTCGCTTAGGAAAGCGTGCACACGCGCTACAGGAACTCTACATAAAGGGGGGTCCAAGCATCGGCGAAGATACGCGATATACACTATTTACGCAACAGTGTTCATTCTTGTTGCTCCGCCTTCTACATCATCGCCAGTGACTGACTTGAGCGTCGGAGGGTGAATGCCGGGACCCCTTCCCTGGCTCGACCCTAACGTCATCTGTTTTGCAGGGCGGAGTGGAGTCTACGGGCGGTCAGGGGGACCTCCACATCCCTAGCTTTGCATCTCATCGACTTTCGGACAGGATTATATTGACGCCGTTTGTGGAAACTTAACTTGCATCCGAGTTGAGAAGATGGAGGGCGCTATACGACTCACTATCGTGACGCTCACCAAGGAGGAGCTCAACGTGCTCGTGCAAGCTTGAGCGGCGAAGATGGTCGAGCAGCAGCAACAACAGGCGTTAGTCGATCGACAAGCACCGCAGCATGCGACGTCGACGGCCGAAAGACAAGCGGGACTAGAAGACCAAGCGAAACAAGTTTCCATATGGAGGCAGAATAGGAGGCCGACCGGCACGCAGGGAGAAGCGCCGCACGCGCCAATCCCCTTCCATCGTGCCTTGTTCTAAACCCCCTCAGAAATAGCCCAGGCGAACCAAGAACAGGGATCATCTTCGAATGACACTCCCGTTCGGGATGCCCGAAAAGGCAAGGCGCCCGAAAGCCACGATTCGCCCGAACGAATCAAGCTGCAATTCTCTAAGGAGATCTTGCGTAACCCTCTGCCCAGACACTATACCCCGCTGGTGATCAGAGAATACAACGGAGCGACCGATCCAGATGATCATCTAGATAAGTTTGATAACGCAGCCACGCTGCACCAGTACACAGATGAGATGAAGTGCCGAGTCTTTCTCACTACGCTTTCCGGATCGGCACAACGCTGGTTCAGAAGATTGCCGGACGGATCAAAAGACGACGCTATCAAAAGACGAGCGTCAGCCTCTTTGCCCTAAAGCAAGGCCTCAAGGAAGCGCTCAGAGTGTACATCAAGCACTTTAACCAAGTAGCCATGGACATTCCATCGGTCTCTTCTGAGATGCTAATGAACGCCTTCACCCAGGGACTCGTCGAAGGAGAGTTCTTCCAGTCACTCATCAGGAAGCCGCCCAAAGACTTCGACCACTAGCTCAAGAAGGCCACTGAATACATAAATTTGGAAGAAGCTTAAGCGACAAGGAAAAAGGAAACGCCGACCAAACCCTCGACGACGTCCGCGCGTCGACCGTCGAAGAGCCACCAGCCGCCCAAGGGTCAAGAATCTACGATCGCGCAAAAGGCAAGGTATGGAATGTTCTGCTATTTTCATCAGTCGACGACGCACAACACGCACGACTGCTACGATCTGACACCGATCGTTAGCCGATCAGCACCAAGAGGATACCGCCACTGATCTCCGTCGCCCAATCAACGCCATAGGCATAGATCCACGGGGTGGCGTGAGGACGAAAGAAGGGCGCTCGAGCGATGTGATCAACAACACCAGAGGAGGGATAACACGGATCCCTCCCGACTCCCTGCTGAGCAGAATAGACCCTCAGGTCGGGAAGAAGAAAACGGAAGCAATGTCGCCCAGGGAGAAATAGGCATAATCGCCGAGGGACTAACCGGCGGCAACTCCAACAGATCCAGGAAGTCGCACGCTCGCCGACTGGAAATCCACACCGTGGGATGTAGCAGGGAGAGGGCCGAAGGGTCCGAGATCAGCTTCGGTCCTAGAGATTTGGAGGGAGTGGAGATCCCTCACGACGACGCACTGATCATTCGAGCAGTAATTGTCAATTATACTATTCATCGAACCTTTGTTGACACAAGGAGCTCGGTGAACATCATCTTCAAGAAGGCTTTCGATCAATTACAAATCGTTTGAAGCGAGTTGCTGCCTATAACAACCCCGCTCTACGGTTTCATACGCAATGAGGTATTGCCACTCGGACAAGCCAAGCTGGCCATCTCACTCGGAGAAGAGCCGCTGAGGAGAATCAGGACCTCAAATTTCATCGTGGTGGATGCACCGTCGGCCTACAATGTCATCCTAGGCCGACCGACCCTCAACGAATTCCGGAGAGTGATATCTACATACTACCAAAAAATCAAATTCCCGGTGGATGACCGGGTGAGAGAAGTCAAAGGCGACCAGCTTGCTGCTCGACGATGCTACGTCGAAATGGACAAGTCGAAAGCCAAGAACGCTCGGAAAAATCCATGCTTGGAGGTAAACCCAATCACTGAAAAACCTCCTACATTGGTATACGAAGAAAAGGAGGAGGTTCAGATCCACCCAAGCCGAACGGAAGCAACCACCTTTATCGCCGCCGACCTGGAGGAGGAGAAGAAGGCAGAGTTGGTCGTCTGCCTCAGACAAAATTATAATGTGTTCGCATGGTCGACACATGAGCTTCCTGGAATCTTACCGAGCATCGCCCAGCATGAGCTTCACGTCCGACCGGACGCTCAGCCGGTAAAGCAAAGGAAAAGAGATTTCAGCACGGAGCAAAACTTGATCATCTAGGCAGAAATAGAAAAACTGCTGAAGGTCGGCCATATAAGAGAAGTCCAATTCCCGAACTGGCTCGCTAACGTCATGCTAATCTCCAAGCCGGGAAATAAATGGCTGGTCTGCATTGACTTTCATGACCTGAATAAGGCATGCACGAAGGATTTCTATCCGCTACTTCGGATAGACCAAATGGTGGACTCTACTGCGGGTTGCGAACTGATCTGCATGCTTGATGCTTATCAGGACTATCATCAAGTGTTGCTCGCCCGAGAAGACCAGGAGAAGGTCAGCTTTATCACTGCCAACGGAACATTCTGCTACAACGTCATACCGTTCGAACTCAAGAACGCAGACGCTACTTACCAGCGACTCATGAACAAGGTGTTCTGGAGGGAGATCGTCCGTAACATGGAGGTATATGTGGACGATATATTGATAAAATCTCTCCGTGCTATTGACCTATGCGCAGATATTGATGAGATCTGTCAAACTCTGAGGGCTTACGGGATAAAACTGAACCCGAATAAATATCTATTCAGCATGAAGAGTGGTCGTTTCCTGGGTTGCATTGTCACCGAGCGGGGCATCGAAGTCAATCCAAGCAAGGTTAAGGCGCTATAAGACATGCCACCACCCCGGAGCTTGAAGGAAGCCCAACGGCTGACCGATCGGATCACAGCACTATCTAGATCATCCGACCGGAGTTTGCTATTCTTTAAGGTGCTTCGTCGAGTTACAAAATTTCAATGGGACGCCGAGTGTGATCGGGCGTTAGAAGAGCTCAAGAAGTATCTTAATTCCTTACCTATATTAGCCAAGTCGATTGTTGGTGAACCGCTCTGGATCTATCTAATCATCCAACGAACATGCGGTTGGATCGGCTTCAATAAGGCAGAACGGCCAGGAACAACAGCCTGTATACTTTTTAAGCCATATATTGAAGGATGCTGAGTCTCGCTACACCGGTCTGAAAAATTAGCTTATGCATTGATACTCGCCGCTCAGAGGCTTCATCCATACTTTCTATCACACTTAATCATCGTGCTAACTAACAGCGTCTTAGGGCAGATCCTTCTCAACCGAGGCATTTGGGAGACTAATCAAATGGACGATCGAGCTAAGAGAATTCGAACCCCGAACGGCAATCAAGGCCCAAACCTTGGCTGATTTCATCACAAAGGTCCAGAATGTCGAGCCGGAGGCAACCTGGAAGATATATGTGGATGGTTTGTCCACTCGGCAAGGTAGCAGGATTGGCTTAATGTTAAGCTCACCGCAGAAAGACTGAATGCACCTGTCAGTACGGCTGGACTACAAAGCCACCAATAATGAAGTTGAGTATGAAGCATTGATAGCCGGCTTACAGGCGGCCCGGCATATGGGAGCTATTAAAGTCCTCATCCACTCGAACTCTCAATTGGCTGGTCAGCAGCTATCAAGAACCTTCGAGATAAACAATACCTGGTTCAAGCTCTACGCGGAAGCCTTCGAGAAGCTGAAAGCCAACATTAAGGAGGTCGTCATACAGAAGATCTCCCCATCGGAGAACCAAGCAGCAGATGAGTTGGCAAGATTAGCCAGCTCCTTGACGTTGATCGCCATAGAGCATCCGATCGAGCAAGTCTCATTAGTGGCGCATATTGATAGGACAGAAGGGATAACCCTCCCGAGTGACTGGAGAATGACACTGATAGAGTTCCTCCGATCGAGGGTCACACCGGCCAATTAGGAGGAAGCTCGTCTACTAAAGAAGAGAGTCGGACGGTTCACCCTTGTCGGAGATCAGTTGCATAAAAGAGTCTTCTCCAAACCCTTGTTCAAATGCGTCAGGCCAGAAGATGCCGAGTACATCTTGAAGGAAGTACATCAGGGCTTTTGTTGAGGTCACCCGGGCAGTCGCTCGCTGGCCCGAAAGATACTCCTGACCGGATATTTTTGGCCCACTCTTCAAGAGGACTCCGCTCGGACAGTAGACACTTGCCTGTCCTGCTAAAAATATCAAAATATTCCGCACCGTCTGACCGAGGAGATAAAGACATCCAAGGCGTCTTGTCCGTTCGACCAATAGGGCATAGACATCGTTAGGCCATTTCCCATGACGACAGGTCAGCGGAGATTCCTGATCGTCGTCGTGGACTACTTCTCGAAGTGGGTGGAAGCAGAGCCACTTGCAAGAATAACCGAGCATATGGTCATTAAGTTCGTTTGGCATAACATCATATGCCGGTTCGACATCCCACGCCGGCTTGTATCAAATAATGGGAGACAATTCACCGGTTAAAAGCTTAGAAAGTGGTGCGAGGGCTCTAGCATCCAGCAGGCCTTCACCTCTGTGGCCTACCCAGAGCAACGAATAAGCGGAAGTCGCCAATAGGGAAATCCTCAGAGGACTACGGGCTCGGCTCGACCACAAGCAGCTGGATTGACGAGCTCCCCAGTGTGTTGTAGGCCCTTCGTACAACCAAAGGAGGGGACCGGCATAACTCCTTTCCACTTAGTATACGACGACGAAGCAGTCGTCCCTATAAAGGTTGGAGTGGAATCCGATCGGGTGCGGTTCTATGATAAAGGAAATGTCAGACGAAGATTCATGGAGCTCGACTTGGTGGACGATATGCGGGCTAAAGCAGTCATTCGGCTAATAGCGTACCAACAGCGGATGAAACAGAACTACAACCGAAGGGTGATCCCAAGGTCTTTCCAGGTCGGCGATCTCGTGTGGAAGAAAGTAAAGTCGGTCGGTGACGTCGCTAAGCTCGAAGCCCTATGGGTGGGACCTTTTAAGGTTGTGCAGAGGCTCCGCTCAGGCACCTACTATTTGGAGGATGAGAGCGGAAGACTGGTCGAGCGGCTGTGGAGCGTGAATCATCTCCAACCCTACACGGCCGGGTGAGAGGTGCGCAAGTGAACACGGATGTATTTGTATATTGCTTCATGGATGCAGGACAAATTTGAATAAAAGTGGAGTATACCGCTTTTGAGCTAAGTCAACGTCTTCACCAACGGTCGAGCGGCGACCTTAAACCCTCGTCTTCACCAACGATCAAGACGACCTTAAACCCTCGTCTTCACCAACAAACGAGCAGCGACCTTAAACCCTAGTCTTCATCAGCAGTCGAGCGGCGACCTTAAACCCCCGTCTTCACCAACGATCGAGCGGCGACCTTAAACCCCCGTCGTCATCAGCGGTCGAGTGACGACCTTAAACCCCGATCGTCACCAATGGTGACCTTAAACCCGAGTCTTTACCAACGATCGAGCGGTGATCTTAAACCCTTGTCTTCACCAACGATCAAGCGGCGACCTTAAACCCTAGTCTTCATCAGCGGTTGAGCGGCGACCTTAAACCATAGTCTTCACCAACGATTGAGCGGCAACCTTAAACCCCTGTTGTCATTAGTGGTCGAGCAGCGACCTTAAACTCTTATCTCGATAAGCGGTCAAGCGTCGATCTTATAATTCAAGAACGATAAACGGCCAACCGTGAATACGCGCTACTCAAAAGCTGCAAGTCATCAAAATACGATGATCGTTCGGGATTATTCTACTATGACTTCTCGTCACCGATCGGAAGGTCACAAAGCCACAATAAGCAACTCGCAATCTCGCTCAGGATTTTATGCGGCAACACATGAACAACTAAAATGCGAGTCAAATTGAAAGATGTCGAATGGCGGCAAGGGGATGAACGAATAAAAAAAGATCACCAGACGGGTGATCATTCATTAATACTTGAAATGAGGATTACAAACAGCTTGCATGAGGATTACAAACAGAAGGGTGAATACAAAATCACTCGAGCAAAGATCACTTTAGATAATCCAAGACATCATCAGGCAGCGATTCAGTCAGCTTGTCCCGACTAATGACCTTATTCGATAGAGCAGCAGGGAGGTAGTCGCCTTCCCTGAGTTGGTCGAACGTCCCTTTGATCGCCAGGTCAAACAGACGAAGTGCCCGGTCGGCGACCTTGACATTAGAAACATCCAAGCAGATGTAGGCTTGCTTCATGAGTTCAAACTTACCGGACTCGGCTCTCTGATATGTCTCTAGGGCCACTCGGGAGGCCTTAAGTTCTTCCTTCAACCAGGTCAACTCTTCGTCTCGGCGTCGAGCTGGGTCTTCGTTGAAGTTTGCTCGGCCAACCGTCCATCCCTTTCGGCCTTCAGCGCGACCTAAGTATCCTTCAAGTTTTAAGCCAACACCCGAAACTCTTTATTCTTGATCTCCAGATCTTCAATAGCCCGAAGTTTCCTGGTATTGGCCGAATGGATTTTGGCTTCAAAGGTGTTGGCCTGTTTATTAAGCCGAGCTATTTGGGTGGCCTGCTCGGCGCTTTTTCCTTTCTCCGCCTCTAGCAGCTCGGCACTCTTAGCCAGATCGGCTCGTAGTTGAGCCATATCAGTATTCATCTGCTCCAGCCGCTCCTAAGAAGCAGATGATTGATCGCCCGGCGCCTTCAGTTGCTTAACCTCCTGCTCCAAAAAAGCAAGCTTTTAGCACATAGTCAGGCTCTCTACCCAATACTACAAATAACCAGGAAAATATAAGCGTCGATCAAAAATAAATTAAGAAAATACAAGACCTATCCCAGTGGACATCTGGGTGTAGCTGTCCGCGAGCGCCCCCGGAGGCATGACCACTACACGGGCTCGAGCGTCAACCTATATCTGTGCAAGCAGCCCCTGAATGATTATCTGGTGCTCAGGAGCTCGGGCTTTAACGTCATCCGACTCACGCCATTCCTCGGTCGAAAGATGGAGAATCGCCGTTATATGGCGCTGGCCGCTCAGGGCTGATTGGGCCAAGGTCGCTCTGCTGGAAGGCCGAGATGAGGATGCTAGACGGATGCTAGATTTTGAATTTTCGATGGTGGCGGCATGAAGACAACTGACTGCGTGCAAATGGTTCCCTGTGTCCGATCAAACGACGTAGGGGGAACAGTCGTCAGAGTTGGAACTGGGGTCGAGGTTTCAACCCGCTCGGCAGAAGGGCGCGGGCCAGTTCTGGTGGGGGTCCGCACCACCGAGGAAGCGGATCGCAATGAAATCTCCGCCCGACGCCTCTTGGGCCTTATCAGTGGTTCCCCAGATGAGGTCAAATATGACGTCCTCTCAACTGGAATCACTGGCAGCCACTCGGAGGGAGGGTTCGATGCACCAACCCCTCCACCGCTGGGCGTCCGGTTGGCTATCCCTTCACTCACTAAAGCTGGAGCCCCCTCGCTCTCGCCATGCGGGTCTTCTTCTGAGACGATCGGCCGAAGACTGCTGCTCTCCATCTCGGCCATGGCCGCCGCATTGATCTCAACGTCCGCTTGGCCTTTTTAGCCAGATGCGCACGCAACATAATGTCAGCTGCAAAAGAAGAAGAGAAATCAGTTATAATCAAAGGATGAAGAGAAATTAGCTATATACCTAGGCTGGATGGAAGCAATGTGCGGATCGGACTCTAGCCGAAAACGTAGAGGACACCCTCCAGCAGCAACTTATGGATGTCATAGTTTTGGTCGGCCAGCATTAAAGTTGTGTTGAGGTAGTCCGATCGGCTCTTGTACTTTTTTAGTGGAGGCTGACTCGCCACTTCGAGCTGCCAGTCTGTCAGGAAGTCTGGCCGCTCAGGAAGGCGCATAAAAAAAATACTCCCTCCAATGTTGGTTGGTGGTCGGCATTTTATCGAAGAAAACTAAGCCCACTCGGGCATGGAAAAGGAAAGTCCCCGGCTCGGACAATTTGGGAAAATAAAAATAATGAAAAAGCCGAGGAGTGAGAGGAATGTCGTGCAGGCAGAACAGAACCACCACCCTGCACAACAGCCGAAAGGAGTTCGGCATTAGTTGATAAAGAGAGATGCGAAAATATTTACATATGGCAGGTAAGAAAGGGTGGATTGGAAACCGCAGACCGGCGGTAAATTGATCCCGAAAGAAATAAAGACAGTCAGACGGCGGAGCATTTGGTCGATCGGAAGGAGAAAGAAGAACTTGGTAATCGAAAGGAAACTCATAGGCGACTGTCAGGCTCTCATCGTCGCCGGCGTCAATCCTGGACTCAGTAGAGGTGTACCAAGGCCCAGGGACGGCGAGGAGAGGCTGTGAAGAACTCGCCATCGCAAAAAGCAAAGAAGACAACAAAAAGATGCGATTGGAGGGAAGGAAAGCTTGCTGGGATGTCGCCGAAGGAGCAGGAGAAGAAGGATATTGCCGAGAGACAAAGGTGAAGTATCGCCGAAGAGCTCAAAGATGGAAATATACAAAAGGAGAAGGCAGCAAGCAAGGGTTTATAAACCCCAGGGTCGTCCGATCTACGATCGAGGAGATCTAGGAAGAAATCTGGCCGTTGAATTCAAAGCGCCAAAGGTCACATCACCAGAGGATATCCGCCTATCATGTCAAGCGTGCGATAGCAGCAGGAGGGACACGTGGCGCACTGCGCCACGGGATGGCATTTAATGAAGGTAATTAAGGGCATGGAGGCACACTTGGCTATAATGAACAGGGATTTGCACGATCTCCCAGAAAATGGATGACGTAAACCTAGATCGTGCCCGCATCCCCAGCTTGTGTTGATCGACGTAAGGAAGCAGACATATCGCCAAACGACAGTCTTCAACAAGTCAATCGGCAAAGAAACTTGCTAACACATTCACTCAGTTACAAGGGAGCAGTCACATAACCGACCGTCAGGCTACGTCGGTCCGATCAGAAGCTAAGGAGTGTTATAAGCCGATCGGGTGAAAAGCGTCATTGACAAGTTGTCCAGCCAGTCGGACTTATAGGCTCCTTCGACTAGACTTGAAGGGGAGGCATGTGATGCGGCGATAAGGAAAGGCCCACCCTACAGGGGTTAGTTGCCACGATGGAGGTCAAAGTTAGGGCGGTCAACGTTCAGGTATCATATGGTCAAACGGATAATAATCGTTACGGCCAAACGGATGATAATCGTATTGGTCGGTTAGGCGATCAGGCCCCCGACCGGGAGGATAAGGTTTCGGTCTGACCCCACCTTTGACTCGGGGAGGTGTCAAACAGCCGACGCTCAATGGAGTGGTGTTGGACGCCGAAAGGAGAAGGGGACAATATGCAGAATCCTAGCCGAGTAGCTACCCCGCTCGGCCAGGCAACAGGACTCGGCATAGGCGCAGCAAAGTTATGGCCAAGTAGCTACCCCGCTCGGCCCGACAACAGGATTCGACACAGGCGCAACGGAGTTTCAACCGAGCAGACGCAGCACAGGCACAGCGAAGTTCTAGCAGAGCGGTTAACCCGCTCGGCCTAGCAACGGATCCACTATGTTATCTCTCGACATCCTTTTAGGAGTTAGTGTCGCTGACACCAAGCATGGTCGACAAGAAGATCGTACGACGAAAGTTTCTACTGTCACATCAAAGATATGCTCGGCTTGTTAAGGTATTATGTCAGACGCTTTACTGGCAAGTCTTTTCAAGGGAAACTTTGAGAAGCGTCCTCGCCTGGGGAAGTATGCAAGCACGCTATAGGAACTCTATATAAAGCGGGGTCCAAGCATCGGCGGAGGTACACGATATACACTATTTGCGCTACAGTGTTCATTCTTATTGCTCTGCCTTCTACATCATCGTCGGTGACTGACTTGAGCGTCGAAAGGCCAACGCCGGGGACCCCTTCCCTGGCTCGACACTGACGTCATTTGTTTTGCAGCGTGGAACGGAGTCTACGGGTGGTCAATGGGACATCCCCATCTTTCCATCTCATCGACTTTCGGACAAGATCAATAATCATGTTAAAGAGATGTAGGCTCAAGTCAATGATGACTAATGCTAACAATGGATATAGACAATGTTATATATGATAATGATTACAAAGAGTTTATATTAGTGATGGTTGTGGAGGGCTTATAATATAGGGGTAATTGATGGCAGCGAGGAATCTCGCTCTAATACCATGGTAATAAGAAGTTGCATCCTAATTCATAGGAAATCAGAGAAAAGAATAAGCAAATATTCACTTCCACAAGATTAACCTCCAATTGCCAAAACAGACTCTTAATTCATAAAGAATTAATTCAATAATTAATTTCTTGATTATTAGTCAAAAGCTCCATGTTTATTTATAGGCATCCAAGAAATGCCTTGTTGATAATAAAAAGACATTATAATAACTATCTCATATTCAAAACAAAATTGACTTGTTCTAATTAAATTACTGTAAAGATAATAAGGTTAATAATTATAAGTTGAAAAAGTAACTTGAATAACTTCCTTTTGGGATTGTATCCAATCCATAGATTCTCTATTATTTCATGCCGCATACAGATAATTAATAATTTTAGTTAAAGGAAAAGGCATCGTTACGTTTTTCAAGTTGCAAAAACAGGCTTAAAACAACCATCATTTTTTATCTTTTTTTTTTTTTTTGTTATCAATATGTTCATGTTCATTTTCATTACAAATATTAAATTCATTATTGATCCTAAGACTATGTATATTGAAACAAATAGATATAATCAAGTGATATAAAATAGTAAGAGTGAAATTTTACCCAAGTGACCAGACTTTGCTGCCCTTTAGGCATTGTATGATCCACAGGTTTCCTACCAGTCAACAATTCCAAAAGAACAACACCAAAACTGTACACATCACTCTTTTGTGTCAATTGGCCTGTCATAGCATACCTGCATATAATTGGAAAGACAGTTATAATTAAAAGGCATAAAATTCAATGTGTTATCATTTTGATCTGTCTCATAAAGATAGAGCTCATTGGAACGTTCATAAGCAAGTTAAATTCTACTAATGTTACCCTTTCAACTACATTTTCAGTTACACCATATAGAATCCATGATTAGCCAACTATTATATATGGCATGGTTAAGAATAAACAGCTACAACAATGATTCCTCATCCATTATGATCATTGTCTGAAAAACATAAAAACAGAAAGTTAGGAATGTGGTTACTGTGTTAACTAGATGTAGACCACGCTTCGATCTACAAGCACAAGAAACGTCAGTGCCGAGCCAGGGAAGAAGTTCCTGGCGTTGACCCTCCGACACTCAAATCAGTCAGCGGCACGAAAAAAAAGGTGGAACATAGTAGCACAAGCGTAAAATAGTGAATAATACATACCTACGCCGCTGTTGTACGGGACCCCCTTTATATAATGTCCTGGTGGGCGACGTGCCCACTTTTCGAGGAGTGGGCACATTCCCCAATTGGAACTGGACACGTTCTCCAATTGGTCATGGGAACGTCCTCTGATTTATCCTTCGTACAATCCGCCTAATAACCATGCCTCGTGTCGACGGCATCATCTCCCAAAAGTATATCCAAAGACACGTCAACGTTCCCGCTGATCGGCCGAGCAGGATAGCCGCTCGACTAAATACTCCTTTGATCGGCCAAGTACTCCTCCGCTGGGAAGGACTCGGCTACTCTTCCATACAGCGACGAGTTTCGATAGTACGTTCTTACCCGACCGGAATAACATTTCGGTCATCTCCAAGCTCCTTTGCTTCGTGACGAACTTTTGGTGATCTTGGCTGCACGGGCGCTTCGCTTGGCCCACCTCTTTGTCGGTCGGGCAACATATGCCGGTCGGCCCCTGATGTAGGGCTCCGTTCGACCACCCTTTAGTGGGCCCGTCGGTCTTCTAACATTGACCTCCTTGACTTTGACCTCCACGTGGATTGATATCTTCCTCCTTTGACCCACACTTGGTGGCCTCCTTTATCACCGCATCACAAGCCTTCTCCTTATGTCTATTCGAAGGAGGCTGCAAGTCCGATTGACTTGACAAGAAGTGCCTCGAGTGACCTCCGCCGATCGAACACTCTATGTGCTCTGAATGCTGGTCGGATCAAATCTAATAATCGTCGTTCGAGCATAATGAGCGATAAAGTTTAGTCGTTGATTCGGAGAGCTAACTCGTCGACCGGCATTTCATTTCTATGTTCTCCAGTTCCCAATCGGCTTACATAAACTTCGCCGTTCTGCTACATTTGTTGAACTTGGTGTGTGACTAATTCTCAGATCATACCTCATAAGCTTGGTGGTGGATCGGCCTTTCGGCGGTGTGATATTCAGATATCTGTGTCGCTCGGGAACGTTGACGACTACACTTAACGAATTTTCTCTTTTCCCTATTCTCTCTCGGATGAGCGCCCTGTGATAGTGGCTGACGTCGTCCAAATTTCTGGAAGACCGTGCAAATATCTGATCATTGTACTTGAGCACACCGCCCATGCCTTTTAATTAAACCTCATTAATACTCCGCTATAACCTGCTAACACGTGTCTCACTTTCTACCGCATGCTCAATGTGACAGGTGGATATCCGTTGGTGATGTGGCAGGTGCCTTTTTAAATTCTACAGCCGGATCTTCTCCTAGTTTTGCGCAACCCTTGATCGGACGGCTATGGGCGATCGACCACAAGGTTTATAAACATCCCGTTGCTCGCCGTCGTCTTCACCGTGTCTTGCATCCTCTTCTTCGAGAAACCTCTGCGACGTTTCTTCTCCCCTTCTTCTCCGGCGACCCTTTTCAGTAAGGCTTTTCTCTTTTCCTTTATTGAATCCGCGTGTTGTTTCTTCTCGATTCCTTCGTTTTCAATGCTCAGTTCCTCGCAATCCCCTATGTCCATCCCTAGGCTCTGGTATACTTCTACCGAGTCCAGATTTGATGGGGACGATATAGAGAAGATGAAATCCACCTACCACTTTCCATCCGATTATCAAGTCGTTATTCCCTCCGCTTACGACCAGTCACACGAACCACCCGTCGGTTTTCTGTCTTTCTTTAAGGATCAGTTTAGTGCAAGTCTTCGGTTTCCCATTCATCCCTTCTTTTCTGCCGTCTGTAAATATTTCGACATCTCCCTTCATCAATTAGTGTCGAACTCCTTTCAATTATTGTACGGGGTAGTAGTCATCTTCCGCCTGCACGGCAGAGAGGAGCAAGTGCGCCGAGCAGGCTTCGTAGCTGGTGAGGCTCAATAAGCAGGCCAGTTCCTTTGAAGCGAAGGTCAATTCGGCCAACGCTATGAAGCTCCGAGCCATTGAGGACTTGGAAATCAAGAACAAAGAGGCTCAAGTCCTGGCCTAAAACTTAAAGGAGGCGGAGGCAGCTCTGAATGCGGAGCGGGATACCCGATTGGCTGAGCAAGCAGCAACGCAAGAGCAGCTTGCTGATAAGGATGCCGAGTTGGCTTCTATGAAGGCCGAGTTGGAGGGCTCCCGAATGGCTTTGGAAGTTATCAAGGTGCAGAGTCTAGCCGGTTCAAGATTCTGAAGTAGGATTACCTCCGATCGGACCCCTTCAATGATCGACTCACCGACCAAGCGCTCCGCCTCTTCAACCTCGCCATTAATGGAACGCTCGACCAACTGAAGGGTGGTGGCTATATCCCAACTGCATTGACCAATAAGGCCATTAGTCGGGACAAGTTGACTGAGTCACAGCCTGATGATGTGCTCGATTATCTTGAATGGCCCCCGCCCACTAGAAAGCTCGCCTCCTTTTGTACTGCTTCTGGTTATTTTGTAAAAATTTTTCAAATGTTAATGCATGATCGTCCATTCGGCGAATCTTTGTTTAGTTGGTTTTAACAACATTCCATCATACGTTTCTTCCCTTTGTTCGGTTTTGCACTTGTTAATAAATGTATTGCCGCTCGGTTTAAGTAGGACTATGAACCACTTATCACTTTGCAAAAAAATCACTTTGCAAAAAATCTCTAAGCATGGCTCCTTGTACTCCCGATCGTCAATGTAACTGGCTGATATGTTGTCGGAGTAATTATTTCAGCCCAGCCGAACGACGTTATTTTAGCGGAAAATTACCGCTTCTAGGAGTAACATGTTTCCTTACCAGCCTTATTCTCGGCTTATATATTCATTGATCGGCTTGATTTGTCATGGACTTGGTTTTAAAGCTATCGCTCGACCGATATTCGTCATAGACTCGGATTTATAGTTATCGCTCGGCTGATGACGAAGACTGGGGTTTATAATCGTCGCTCGACTGTTGAAAGCATAGAGGAGATTTATAGTCGTCGCTCAACTATTGAAGGAGTAGACGAGGGTTTATAGTCGTCGCTCGACTGTTGAAAACGTAGACAAGAATTTATAGTCGCCGCTCGACTATTGAAGGCGCAGATAGGGGTTTATAGTCGTCACTCGACTGTTGAAGGCGTAGACAAGGGTTTATAGTCGTCACTCGACTGTTGATAAAGACTAGGGTTTATAGTCACCGCTCGACTTTTAAGTTGGCCGAACGGCACAAGAGTCTGGAACACTTAGGATTTTCATTCATTGTCTTCCTACATCCACAAGACCTAGACTTACACAAGTACATTCAGATATAACCACGCACCTCTCACCCGGCCCTATATGGTTGGAGATGATTCGCGCTCCAAGGCCGCTCGAGCTTTCGCCCATCCTCGTCCTATAGGTAGTAGGCTCCCGAGCAGAGCTTCTGAATGACTTTAAAAGGTCCTCCCCATGGAACCTCCAATTTGGTGATGTCACCGACCGACTTTACTCTTTTCCAAACCAGGTCGCCGACTTGAAATAACTGTGGGATCACTCTTTGGTTGTAGTTCTGCTTTATGCGTTGTCTGTACGCCATCAACCGGGCAGCGGCCTTGTCCTACGTTTCATCCACTAAGTCGAGTTCCTTGGCCTCCGCTTGGTGTTTCCATTGTCGTAGAGCTGCACCCAATCATACTCTACTCTGACTTCCACTGGAACCACCGCCTCACCGTCGTACACCAGGTGAAATGGTGAGACGCTGGTCGCCTCTCTTAGTGTGGTACGATGAGCCCACAAGACGCTCGGGAGTTCATCGACTTAGCTTCTTCCAGTGTGGTCGAGCTGAGCCCGTAACCCTCTAAGGATCTCCCGGTTGGTGACTTCCGCCTGGTCGTTGCTCTAAGGGTAGGCCACTGAGGTGAAAGTCTGCATAATGTCGTAACCCTCGCACCACTCCTTGAGTCTCCCTCCGGCAAACTGCCTTCCGTCATCTGAGATGAGCCTGCGAGGGATGTCGAACTGACATAGGATATTTTGTCATATGAATTTGATAATCATGTGTTCAGTTATCTTGGCTATCGGCTCGGCCTCCACCCACTTTGAAAAGTAGTCTACTACGATGAGCAAGAATTCTTACTGACTGGTCGCCATTGGAAATGGTCCAATGATATCCATGTCCCATTGGTCGAACGAACAAGACACAGTGGATGTCTTCATCTCCTCAATCAGTCAGTATTGAATGTTGTAATATTTTTTACACAATAGATAGGTGGTCATTGTCCGAGCGGCATCCTCTTGCAGTGTGGGTCAAAGATATCTCGCCAACAGGATCTTTCGGGCCAGCAATCTGTCGCCCGGGTGACTTCCGTAAGAACCCTGATGCACTTCTTGAAGGACGTACTTGACGTCCTCCGATCCGACACACTTGAGCAACGACCTTGAGAAAGCTCTTTTATACAACTGGTCTCTAATCAGAGTTTACGGTCCGACCCTCTTTTTCAATAGGCGAGCTTCTTCCTGACCGGCTGGAATGCTACCCGATCGGAGGAACTTATCAACGGGCTTCTCCAGTCGCTCGGGAAGTTTATTCCATTCATCTTGTCAATGTGCACCACTAGTGAGACTTGCTTGATCCGCTGCTCTATCATGATCGGTGACAATGAACTGGCTAACTTAGCCAACTCATCCGCGATCTAGTTATCCGAGCGGGCGATCTTCTGTATAACAACTTCTTGGAAGTTTGCCTTCAACTTCTTGAAAGCTTCTGCATATAGTCTGAGTCGAGAGTTGCTTATTTCGAACGTCCCCAATAGCTGCTGAACGGCCAGCTGAGAATCCGAGTGGATGATGACTTTTGCAGCTCCGACATGTCGAGCTACCTGCAAGTCGGATTTTAAAGCCTTGTACTCAGCTTCATTGTTTGTAGCCAGATAGTCTAGCCGCACGGGCAGTTGCATCCTGTCCTCTCGAGGCGAAATCAAGAGAATGTCAATCCCGCTACCTTATCGAGTGGATTATCCGTCTACGTATATTTTCCAAGTCGCATCTGGCTCGGCGTTCTCGACCTCGGTGACAAAATTTACTAAGGCCTGGGCCTTGATCGTCGTCCTGCGTTGATATTGTATGTCGAACTCACGCAGCTCGGTTATCCATTTGATCAACCGTCCGGATACCTCTGGGTTGAAAAGGACTCTTCCCAAGGCACTTTTGGTCATCACGACGATCGGATGTGATAGAAAGTATGGACGGAGTCTCCGAGCGGCGAGTACTAGCGCGTAGGCCAATTTTTCGAGATAGGTGTAGCGGGGCTCTGCATCTTTTAATATATGACTTGGAAAATATACAGGCTGTTGCTCAGAGCCGTTTTGGCGCACCAACGCCGAGCCAACCACATACTCAGTGGATAACAAGTAAATCATTAGCGGCTTGTCGACAATGGGCTTGACCAATACAAGCAAGGAGGTAAAGTACTCCTTGAGCTCTTCTAGTGCCTTATCGCATTCCGCGTCCCACTAGAACTTAATCGCTCAACGCAGTATCTTGAAGAATAGGTGACTCCGGTCGGATAACTTGGAGATGAACCTTGATAGCATGGTAATCCGTCCGGTCAGCCATTGGACCTCTTTCAAGTTACGGGATGGGGGTATGTCCTGTAGCGCCTTCATTTTGCTCGGATTCACCTCGATCCCCCATTCGGTGATAATGTATCCGAAGAAGCACTCACTCCTTGCTCCGAACTAGGGGTGTAATCGAGCCGAGCCAAGCCGAACTTTTAAATATTTGAGTTTGGCTCGTTTATAATCGAGTCGAGCTCAAGCTTTATTTAACGAATATATTCATAGCTCACGAACTTATTCGAGCTTTTATCGAGCCTAAACGAGTTTAAGAAATATAAATTATAAATTTAAATATTCATTAAAAACTAAATTATATATTTAAAGAAAATTATAATATTCTTATTAAAATTTATAATTTTATTCTAATAAATAAATTTAGTATATTTGTCTATATGTTTAATAAGTAGAGTGTAAAATCTATAAATTCAATATCAAAACTATTATTTTTTTATTTAAAAGTTGATTCATGAGCTTAACGAACATGTTCACGAGCTAACGAGCCGAATATTGTGAAGTTTGAGCTTGGTTTGTTTATCTTAACGAGCCTCATTAAACAAGCTCAAACGAACTTTTATCGAATCGAGCTTCGAATAGCTCACGAGCGGCTTAATTCATTTACACCCCTACTCCGAACAGACACTTGTTCGGGTTCAGCTTTATTCCATACGCCCTCAAAGTATGGCAAGTTTCTTTAATGTTTGCACAAAAGCCAGCAGCGATGAAGGGATTATATTAAGGTTATCGACATATACCTCCATGTTACGATCGATCTGGCGTCGGAACACCTTGTTCATCAGTCTCTGGTAGGTGGCGCCGGCATTCTTCAATCCGAACGGCATGACATTGTAACAATAAGTTTCGTCGACAATGATGAAGCTGACATTTTCTTGATCCTCTCGAGCGAGCGGCACTTGGGGGTAACCTTGATATGCGTCGGGCATGCAGTGGAGTCCACCATCTAGTCTATCCTGGGTAGGGGATAAAAGTCCTTCGAGAAAGCTTTGTTCAGATCACGAAAGTCGATGCAAACTCGTCATTTGTTGCCCGACTTAGAGACCAGCACGACGTTGGCGAGCCGGCTGGGAAACTAAACCTTGCGGATGTGACCAACTTCAAGCAATTTTTCTATCTCCGCCCGGATAATCTGGTTCTGCTCTACACTGAAGTCCCTCTTCTTCTATTTCATAGGCCGAGCGTCCAGTCGGACGTGAAGCTCGTGCTGAGCTACACTTGGCAAGATGCCCGAGAGCTCGTGGGTCGACCAAGCGAACACGTCGTGACGCCTAAGGTACGTGACCAACTCTGCCTTCTTTTTCTATGTTAGGTCGGCAGCGATGAAGGTGGTGGCCTCCGATCGGTTGGGATGAATCTGGACTTCCTCCATTTCCTCATAGACCAGCGTGAGAGGTTCTTCCCTGATGTCATTCACTTCCAAGCGAGGGGTCTTCCTGTGACTCTTGCTTCGGACTTGACAATCTCGACGTAGCATCACCGAGCGGCCAACTGATTGTCTTATACTTCGCCCACCTTGTTGTCTACAGGAAACTTGATCTTCTGACAAAAAGTAGACACCACCGCTCGGAACTCGTTAAGGGCCAATCGACCCAATATAACATTGTAGGCGGACGGCGCGTCTACCACAATGAAGTTTGTGATCCTTGTCCTCTTGAGCGGCTCCTCTCCGAGCGATATGGCCAGCCAAATTTGGTCGATCAGCAATACTTCATTGTCTGTGAACCCGTAGAGTGGGGTCGTCATTGGCTATGACCCACTTCGGTCAATTTGCAGCTGGTCGAACGCCCTCTTGAATATATCAACAAAGGTCTAGTGAATATTATAATTAGTTATTACCACTCGGATGATCAGGGCGTCGTCGTGAGAGATCTCCACTCCCTCTAGGTCTCGGGAGCCGAAATTGATCTCAAGCCCCTCGGCTTTTTCCTTGCTACATCCGACAGCATGTATCTCTAGGCACCAGGCATGCGACTTCCTCTCTCGGTTTGAGTCACCACCGGTCGACCCACCTGCGATCATTCTAATCTCTCCTCGAGCGATGTTGTTTCAGTTCTCCTCCTCCCGAGCCGAGGTTCTAGTCCGCTCAGCAGAAGCTCAGGCGGGACATGTGTTGTTTTTCCTTTGAGATTGATGATGACGTCACTCAAATGCCACTCGATCGCCATATCGCCGCTTCGTTGATCGACGACTCTTATGTCGATCGAGTGATGGTGACCGACGACGATATCCCCGAGGAGCCGATCGGCTCGCAATTGGCGTCAAATCGTAATAATCGCGCGTGTTGTGTGTTGTTGAAAGATGGAACGAGCAAAACATTGGCGTCCATACCTTTCCCTTCGCCGCCTTTAGGCGACTGGCTGCCACATGCTATACAGCTTGCATTCTAGGCTCCTAGTGTTGTTGTGCACCTCCCGCTCAGGGCCCCTTAGGTGGCTGATGGCTGCTTCTTGCAGCTTAGGCCTCTTCCACATTATGTACTCCATGGCCCTCTTGAGCAAGTGGTCGAGGTCCTTCGGCGGCCTCCAGATGAGTGAGCGGAAGAACTCTCCTTCGGTGAGCCCTTGGGCGAAGACATTCACCAATATTTTCGAGACCGATGGAATATCCATGGCCACTTAGTTGAAACACTTGATGTAGGCCCTCAGTGCCTCCTTGGGCCCTTGTTTCAAAAAAAATAGGTTGACGCTCGTCTTTTGGTAGCAGCTGCTGCTGGCGAAGTGGTGTAAGAATGCTACTCAAAAGTCTTTGAAGCTATGAATCGAGCCAATCGGCATTTGTCTGAACTAGCGCTGCGCTAACCCAGAAAGTGTGATGAAGAAGATCCGACACTTCACCCCGTCGTTATCAAACTGGACCAGGTGGTCGTCTGGATTGGTCATTCCGTTATGCTCAATGATCATCAACGGGGTGTAGTGCTTTGGCAGAGGGTCGCCCAAGATTCCCTGAGAAAACTGTTGATTGATCCGCTCGGGCGAATCATCATTCCTTAGTGCTTTCCCTTTACGTGCGTCCCGAACGGGCGCGTCATCCGAGGAGGATCCTCGTTCCTTATTCGCTCGGCCTTACTCCTCTGCTGGAGTGTGGAACAGTGCTCAATGGAAGTGGGATCGACGCGTGGGGCGTGTCTCCGTATGTATCGGTCGGCTTCTTACTCTGTCCCCGAACAAATACATGATCCGCTCGATCTCTATATCCGACTGGATGACCCCCTGCTAAGGCCGCGGGCTCCTATAACTACGATCGGCCAGCGCCTGTTGCTGTTGTTACTCCACTATTTTTGCCGCTCGGGCTTGTATCAGCATATCCAGCTCCTCTTTTGTTAGAGTAACCGTGGCAAGTCGTCCAGCGTCCTCCATTTTCGCGTTTCGGATTCAGGCTACGATCCCACAGACGACGTCAATATGATCCTATCCGAAAATCGTAGAGACGGAAAGCTAGGGATGTGGCTACTGCGTTGACTGGACGTAGACCACATTCCGATCTACAAACACAAGAAACGTCAGTGTTAAGCCAGGGAAGAGGTGTCCAGCGTTGGCCCTCCAACGCTCAAGTCAGTCACCGGTACGAAAAACGAGGAACAACAGTAGCACAAGCCTAAAATAGTGAATAATTCGTACCTACGCTGGTGTACAACCCCCCTTTATATAATGCCCCAGTGGATGACGTGCACGCTTTTCGAGGCGTGGGCACGTTCTCCCATTGATTACGGACATATTCCCCAATTGGAACTGGACACGTTCTCCAATTAGTCGTGGGCACGTCCTTCGATTTGTTCATCGTACAATCCGCCTGTTGACCATGCCTCGTGTCGGCGACATCATCTCTTAAAAGTATATCCAAAGACATGTCAGCGTTCCCGCTGATTGGCCGAACGGGATAGCCGCTCGACTAAGTACTCCTCTGATCGGCCAAGTACTTCTTCGCTCGAAAGGACTCGGCTGCTCTTCCATACAGCAACGAGTTTCGATAGTACGTTCTTAGCCGACCGGAATAACATTTCGATCATCTCCAAACTCCTTTGCTCTGTGACGAACTTCTGGTGATCTTGGCTGCATAGGCGCTTCGCTTGGCCCACCTCGTTGCCGATCGTGCAACATATGCCAGTCAGCCCCTGATGTAAGGCTCCGTTCGACCACCCTTTGGTGGGGGGCTCGTAGGTCCTATGACGTTGACCTCCTTGACTTTAACCTCCACGTGAATTGCTATCTTCCTCCTTTAACCCACACTTAGTGGGCCTCCTTTATCACCGCATCACATTATTTCATTAAGCATTAACAGCACACAAATTTTAGTGGCTTTATGCCACAATAAATATTCTGAGCTATCTAATTTTTTCAATGTAGAAAAAAGGTAAGAAACCTAAAAATACTAGACTATTCCAGTTCACGTACACAATTCAACTGCCCTATGTTGGCTGTCCATGACTGTTAATTTCGCAATAGATGATTTACATTTTTTTAAGAAATATTTTCACAATCTGATCACCCAATGATCATACTGAAAAATCAGTAATCATCCAGAGAATAAATCTTAAGACCATTTTCCAAAGACCAATACAGTTTTGTAATTTATAAATAGAGAACTTTATAATTTACACAATTAAGAAAGTATCATCCAAGCACGTTCACATAAAAACATTCTTTGTTTTTTGATGATTATTCATTCTCATTAGGGGGTAATTAAATATGGCAGATAAGGTAAATACTTCTCAAATAACTGGTTATTAAAAATTATAGCTTTAAAAAAATACAATAAGAGTAGCAAAAGTAAATGCTTCTCGAATAGCACATCAGCACATGTCTTGAAAGTGCAACTTAAAGATTAACCATCTATAAAAAGATTCATTGTACTTGAGAGGACAAGCATTATCCTAAGAATCTAGTCAAAGGATCATGCTGATCGAGGCTGCCTTGAAGCAGGGCAATGTTAGATGAAAGAAAAACTTTAGTGGGCTATGTTCGTAGCCACCGGGTAATTCTATACGTGCACCACATTTTCTTAGGCATGCAGTTAAGAACACCAAGCATCATTCTGGACTAGCATAAATAGTTAAATACAACCATGCAATAAATAAATATTCAGGTCAAGTAATTACTCTGGTGCATGGTAACCGAAGGTTCCTAACACTCGAGTAGAGTGAAGACGAGCAGCCATGTCAGGAGCCTGATTTGAAAGGTTAAAATCTGCGATTTTGGCTCTGAAGTCCTCGAATAGAAGAACATTACTTGATCTGATATCACGATGTATTACAGAAGGTTGAAACCTCTCATGTAGATACTCAAGTCCCTTCGCAGCATCAACAGCTATTCTAACTCGTTGCATCCAATCTAGCACTGGACCAGGTTGTGCGCCTTGAACTCCCTTTCTGCCTGAGTTTTAGTGCATACATGAAATTTTTATCATTTTTATGTATAATACTGCGTAGATGAAATTTTTAATGTATAATATCTGCCTGACCAGTCTTATATTGGCTTAGGCGCATGGTCAGGCTACTACAGTCAGGTAAATGCAAGCCGTACAAATCATTACCATTTCGTAAAAGTGCAATAGAGCTCATTCTATCTCAATATGACTAGAGAATTAGCAGAATATTAATACTTAGCAAGCACTTAGTGGCCACTACACTTGTCCATGTTGGACTATATGTCTGAAGCACCTAGTCTTCAGCAAATTTTGAATCAAAAACAATATCTAGTTATCTACTGTTATGGTTCTTTGAGGAGACTGCTATCTGAATCCATCTTAAGAAGTAACTGAAAAAGAACATCAAAGTTGACAAAGTAGCGTGACAAATGCCATAGCCATACCATGCAAAACGTCATGTAAAGAGCCCATAGTTGCAAATTCATAGGCCAACAGACGCATATTTCCTTCCACACAGTATCCCAGCATCTCAACAAAATTTTCATGCTTCAATCTGGATACAGTAGCAACCTGAAAGCACAAAAAAATACAGAAAAATATTGGATTAGATAATGATGCAGAAATCCTGTCAACCAAATCTCAACCAAATTTTCATTCTTCATCATGTGTAAAAGATAACCTGAGACAAAAATTCATTTGAGTCATCTTCAGAAGCATCAAGCTTCTTCACAGCAACATGCTTCCCATTGTCTAGAATTGCAAAGTACACCCTTCCATATGACCCTTCCCCTACCAAACACTTTGAATCAAAATTATCAGTCTTCTGTTTCAGTTCCTCTAATGATAATGCAGACAACTGAATAACTGGTGGACCCTTTGCTATGACATTTTTAACAGGAGAAGAATACTTCGAGCCTGTCGGTGGTCCTGGAATAATAGGAAACAGTCTTTCATTATACAACAATAGATGCAAAATCCACTCCACTAGATAAAAAATTAAAGAGTACATGTTTAGCGTTAAAGGAACATTATGGTTTTGTATTTCAATAACAAATGGAAGAATAAAAGAAAATGAGAAGACAAATTAAAAAATAAAATATTAAGGGTTATTGAAGTTGGCTATCAAAAAATACAATGACAAGAATTAATTATCAAAGAGGAAATTCTTATCCCCCTCAGCACAAGAACTGCAAATAAAACAACAACTGTTTAGGGTCTGCTACCAGGATCTAACACTTGCATTGCATTCTTGTAAGGCTATATTCCTAACATTTGTTAAGATTGATTAACCACTTAGTTTAATAGCTTCATCTACTAGGGAAGAGACCAATTTATATTTTATATTCATAACACTCCCCCTTAGAATCACAGGTGGGTTGGTGAAGATTCCAACAACAACAACAACAACCATGCATTTTCCTACTAGGTGAAGTCGGCTGTATGAATCCGACATTGAGCTCTATCTCCTACTATATCATCATCTATATTTAAATAAATTTTATCTTGTTTTATTGTTGCTAACCAAGTCTTTTTTGGTCTTCCTCTTCCTCATTTAATATGCATGTTTATTATAGTTTCACATCACCTAACTGGAGCATTTATTGGTCGTCTAAGTACATGTCCGTACCATCTTAAACGTGTCTCTCGGAGTTTTTCCTCAATAGATGTAACTCCGACTTTCTCTCTAATGCTCTCATTTCTTATTTTGTCCATCCTCGTATGTCCACACATCCATCTTAACATCCTCATCTCTACAACTCTCATATTCTGCTTATGTGCTCGAGTCATATCCCAACATTCAGCTCCATATAATATAGCAGGTCTAACTGTGATTTTATAGAACTTACCTTTAAGTTTAAGAGGTACTTTACGGTCACATAAAACACTCAACGCTCCCCTCCATTTCAACCATCCTGCCTGTATTCTATATAAGACATCTCTCTCAATCCCTCCGTCGTTTTGTAAAAATGATCTTAAATATTTAAATCTCTCGGTTTCGAGCAACTCGTCCTCTCCTATCTTAACAATTGTCTCATTACTTCTAATATTGCTAAACTTAAATTTCATATATTATATCTTTAATCTACTAAGCTTCAAACATTTTCCTTCTATTATTTCCCGCCAAGATTCTAGTTTAACATTTACTCCTTCACATATTTCATCTACCAAAATAATATCATCTGCAAATAACATGCACCACGGTACTGTGTCTTGAATATGCGCAGTGAGTTCATCCATAATTAATGTAAAAAGATAGGTGCTTAGAGTTGATCCTTGATATAATCCTATTTTTATTGGAAATGCTTCAGTTACTCTGCTTGAAGTCTTTACTCTAGTCATTACTATTGGTACCCCAAGGTTGTTTTGATGTGATCAAACAAATTAGGTTAGGTCCTGTTGTGATTAACCTTATGTCTAAGTGTGCAGAAACTTAGGAGCACAAAATGTCGAGCAAAAGACGCAACTAGCGAGAAGGAAAGCACGGGAGAGAGCAGACGAGCTCAGTGCATCTGAGAGACGAGGTGCTGCGAAAAAGTACGCGGACGGACGAGAAGGAGGCGCGCGGCGTTTCCAAGGGACTAGAAGCCGGAGCGGAAGCTTGCTCGAGAAGGCCGAAAGTTGGGTTCGAGTGAGCCATATTCCGGATGGCCGAAATCACCCAAGCGAGCGGAGCCAGAGCGGACGACCCAGACCGAAGCAGGGGCGCCCGGAACCCTTCCAGGCGACTGGAACCCAAGTTTTAACAGTTTCGATGTGGCCTTTGACCGTTGCGTCGGGGATAGAGTTCTATCCCACTCCAAGCGCCTAGAACCCTTCCAAGTGCCCCGAGCAGGGCTATATAAGCAGCCCTGCTCCTAGAAGCTAGTAACAACAAGAATTATTCAAGCAACACTTAGTACACGCTTCTTTGTCTGTTTTAGCTTCATCTTTCTGTGTATCATTGCTGTAAAGAGGCTTCCTCGCCTGAAGGAGAAATTAGCGCGACTTTATTTCTTGGATTAACAACCTCCCCAATTGTAACCAAGTAAAATTCTCTATGTCTCTGTCTTTTCAGTTTATTTTTTATTTTGTCTATGCAAGTGTTTTAATCTAAGTTATAAGTCCAAGAAAGGTATTTGTTTTGTTTAATTTGTGTAGGTGCTATTCACCCTCCCCCCTCTAGTCAACCTCCAAGGGTCCTAACAAGTGGAATCAGAACGAGGACGCTTTAGGAGGACTAACCGCCGAACGAAGCACACGAGATGGTCGGACCGAACATCTATCCACCAAAGTTCAAGGGAGAATTCGTGAGCTGAAAAAAGTAAATGGAGGTATTCTTTAAACCGATTTTGAATTGCTTTTAATAATGAAATTCGATTTTGTAGCATCCGAAGGTAAGGAAGAATACCAGTGGACGAAGGAGCAAACCGACTTCGTGACAAACGGCAAAGCAGAGTTCCATCTGCTGAGTGTCCTACCACCACAAGAAGTCAATCGGATCAGCACCTACGACTCAGCAACGGAGCTTTGAGAGATGTTCCTTGAGCTACATGAAGAGACATCCGAAGCCAAGCTCGCGAGACGAGATCTACTAAGAATCAATTAAGCAACATAAAATTGGAAGCAGAAGAAACCGTTGCACATCTTCACTCGAGAATAAAGGAACTAATCACCGAACTCACGAATCTCGGAGAAAAGGTAAGCAACCGGGATTCGCTAAGGTACGCACTTAATGCATTTCCTAGAACTACCGAGTGGGCATCATTAGTAGATGCTTACGATATATATCTAAAGATTTAGAATTTGTTACCTTAGAAGAAATGTTTTCAACATTTGAAGTCCATGAAACGAGATATGCAAATACGAAGAAGGAACCGAAGAACAACATTGCCCTTAAGGCAAAGATGGATGAACAGGATTCAGAATCTTCTCTCAACGATGACGAAACAGTAATGATGGTAAGACAATTAAAAAAATTATTTAAATCTAGAAAAACTAACCATCTGCAGAGTAGAAAGAAAAGAGCAATCAGATGCTACCATTGCAATGAAGAAGAGCACGTTAAAAATAACTGTCATAAATTGAAGAACAAGGACAAGGGTAAGAACAAGAAGCCCGTCCAAACGAACAAGCACAAAAACCTGAAGGCAATGCGGGACGAAACGTCGTCCGAATCAGAGATTGAGGCTTTCTCCGGACTTGCGTTAAATGGTAAGTATTATTATTATTGGAATAGGGGATATAAAAATAGTTATCGTGAGTAGAAACCAGAGTATGAATGTCATTCCGTGCTGCCCAACATGGACGATTTTTATCGTTCCGCCGGGCGGCCGAAACCGGCACGGGGGGCATCCCCGTCTCGGCGGCGCCGAAGAAGACGCGGGACGCCTCCATCGGTGCCGGAGGAGACGCGGGACGGCTCCGGCGACATCCCGCAACGCCTTCGGCACTAAAGGCGTCATGCGCGACGCCTTCTGCGACACCGAAAGCGTCTGGCAGGGTCGCCAGACACTTCCGGCGCCTCTGGAGGCGTCCAACAACGCTTCCAGCACCGTCTGACGCCCCCCCGGGATCGCCCGCGACAGGCGATCTCGCGTACGCAGGTTTTTTTCTTTTTTAATAATTATTTATTTTATTTAATTAATTTAAACAATTCCTAAAGAGGATGTGTAATATTTCAAAGAGGCTTTTATAAACCCTAATTAAATTATCCTAATAAAATATATAAAAAATATATTTAAAATTAAAATAAATTAAATAAATTTTATTAATTAATATTCTGAAAAAAATAATATTTTAAATTTTATTTAAAAATTTTAAAAAAATATATAATAATTCTTATTTATATTCTAATATATGTTTATTATTTTAAATTTCATTTAATTTTTTTTAAAAAATCTAAAAAAAATTCTAAAATTTTTTTAAAAGATTCTAATAAATTATATTTATATTCTGATATTTTTTTATTTTTTAACTTGATATGTTTTTACTATTTAAAATATATATTATTTAATTAATAATTAATTAAATGAATAAATAGTTATTTTATATAATTATTATTAATATAAAGTAATATCTTGTATTAATTTATATTATTATTATTATAGATACTTTCATTTTTATTTGAATTATTGATATATCAATTCTATTTAAATAAAATTATTTTTAATTATTTTTTCTAACAATATTAAATTATTCAATAATTGAGAACTTATAATAAATCAATATATAATTTATTTTTATATACACAATAAACATATTTATCTTATAATTACTATAGATAAATAAAAAATACCGAAACTTTATCGGCACGGCACGATACGATACCGAAATCGTATCGTTCCGGTCTGAGACCGAAACCTCGATATGGGTCAAAATTTTAAACCTTGGTAGAAACTAACCAGTTACCCTTTTGAGAACAAGTTAGGTTACTAGGACTATTATTATATTTCTCTTGATACTGATTACTCCTTTGAGACCTTATGTAGTTTAAGAGGGAAGAACTTTGCGAGTAGCAGGTAAGTGTCTATCATCAGAAGCATGAGGAAGACAGTTAGATGGCGACTTGCTTGGAGATTAAACTTGAAAAGATTAGGTCTCTCATCGCACTGAGCACGGAGAACTTTTACTTAGGCCACATAAATAATTTTGTATTATGCACATCAATGAAACTACATGATAGGATTATACTGATTTACTAGAGATTATGGCGCACCATCTACACAAATCTAGATTGCAGGTTTTTGCTCGAGGGCAAGCAAAGGTTTAAGTAAGGATGGCAATGGGTCGAGTTTGAGTCGGATTCTATATCCTCCGTCCTCATACTCATCGGGTATAGGATATCCGATAGATATATCCATACCCATTAAAGAATCGGATATCTTTTATACTTATAATTTTTCTTCTTTCTATCCAACTATTATCATTCAATAAAAACATATTAAAATTAAGATTCTATTAAAAATATATATACATAATTAAAAAAATAGATTAAACATCTATATAGCCTCCTCCTCATATCAACAAAAATAGTTAGTGGATTTTGGAAAAAGAAAATTTTCTTTAATATATGTATGTATATATATTATTTAATCGGGTATTCGGGTCGGATATTGGGTATTGATAGTCCCTCCATACCCTCCTCCATTCGGGTTGAATATTGGATCCTCCATCGGATTCGGGTGAAATTGTCATCCCTAAGTTTAAGTCTAGGGTGTGATGTGCATAGATTATATATATTTTCATACATTGTGTAACACACATTTATTTGTATTTCATGAACATGATTTACGCTATCGCACCCTATTTTATCATTATATTAGTATCTTTTTGTTCGAAGATCTGCTCTTTGTATATTTTCTTCAACAAAATGTATTTTGGAGCGAAAATGAAGCAAAAAAACAAACATTGGAGCAACTTTAGAGAAAAGCAGCAAGGCAAGGCCTTGCCTCTTTAAGCACGGTCGTGTTTATCACTGACATGGTCATGCCTCATCAAACATAGTCATGTCTACCCGAAGTTCCTAGAATCGTGTCCAGCAGAACCGACGGCATAATCGTGCCCAAAGGCACGGCTGACAAGCCCAACGCCGAGGTCGTGTCTAAGGGGTGATCCCAACAGACTCCACGTGTAGGTCGTGCCAAGAGGCACGGCTGTGTTAACTTACCCGTGGCTTACACGCCTTGGTCGTACCCCTCAGACACAGCCGTGTCAACTTACCCATGGCTTACATGCCACGGTTGTGCCCCTCAAGCATAGTGTCCCCAACTATAAAAAAAGATTTTCTCCCCTTTCGAGAGTATCTTGAGTTTGGGGCTCTGCCCCTTTCCTTGGGAAAGGGTTCTCCCCTTAGGAAAACTCTAGAACCTCATCCAAGAGCTGCCACGATGATCCATCCACCATCCGAGCTAGGACTTCATCCAAGAAAACTAACGACACATTGACAAGCATCCCTCTTCTCAATTTCGTGTTTTGGATTATAGAATGTTATTTTTCTTATCTCTCAGTTGTATTTCCTACGCTATATAGTAGATTCTCCAGTTCTAAGATGTAGGGAGTAATTATGATATGATGTTGATATATGAACTATGTAATTTCTCATTTCCATGTTCAATGATATGTGTATGACTTGTTATTTTGTGTTATGTCTTGTTCATGTTTGACGAAATGTGTGTGTGATAAATGCATTTAGATGTAAAGAATTGATTACCATGTAGAGAAGATGCTTTGGATTGTATAACCGGGAGACTCTCAGTGACAACGGGTATTTCTTTAACAGGACTTTTCTAGAGTATCAACTTGAAATGGGGGTCAACTTTCTACAAGAGATTAGCTAATTAGAGTTTAATGAGTTTTCCCCAATTTAATGTTAGGAAGTGACTTGTGTAATCTAGAGATTGTATAACCAGGGGCTCTTAGTGACAGAGGGTATTCTTTTAACCGGACTTTCTATGTTACCTCTTCGTTTAATAGCATTAATCTAACGTTAGGAAATAAATGAGAAAACTCTAAATATTGTATGATCGGGGGCCTTAATAACAAAAGGTATCCCTTTAACCGAACTTTTTAGAGTTACTTCTTAATTAATGGCGTTGGAAATTGGTGTAAACTCTTCAATGCGATCTTCACTAGGTCGTACAGGTAATTTGGTTAGAATCCATGTAAGCATTGAGATAAGGAGATAAACAATGCATAGGGACATTAATTAACGTCATAGTGAAACTGAATTCCTAGAATCATCCCTAAATCCAACTTCTTTCTTCACTCACTTGTGCTCACTTTCTCTCCTTCTCAACTCTCTCTCTCAATCTCTGGTTTTCAAGCGTTCTCACAATTTTTGATCATCTAAATAACTTGCTTTGCGAACTCGACTAGTGCTTAATCAACATTCCTTGTGGATCGATATTATTATTGCTTGACGACTTAACCGTCCACTTGCAGTAGAACAACACATATGCTAAGAAAATTATAATAGTATTATTAATATCATCTGAGTTTTTCCCATGGATTAAATGTGATCTGCATATAGTTGAAATATGAAAACAAAAATGTTAGTACTAGTTGCAAAGATGATCTAATGGTTCTGCCAACATTGGCAACAAGCAATTATCTAATTTGATTAGTTTGGTTGTCCACAGGTTAGGTTGTTTCTTTTGTAAATGAGAGTGAACACTAGAGCTATTAATCTAATGCAAATACATGAATAAATAGTTTGGTTAGTTAATAATATTTTCTTGAACCCGCATCAGGATCATGCAAAGATGATATTTTTTTGAATTTGTAGTAACTCGTATCCTCATATTCTATCCCATGCCATAATAAACATCCAGTATAAATCTATTTGAGGTACAAGCAAGAAAAGAATCAGTAACTAATCACTCAAGTTCAGAAAAGTACAGGTTAGGAATTCATCCCAAATGCAATTTCATTGTGATATTGCACATAACGGAAAACAATAAATAAAAGAGGTAAAACTGAATAGGACTATTGTTTCTATGCGATAGAATCCTATGTCTTCATCATTCTGTCTTTTCTTTATTTATCATTTGTTTGCAGCCACTGCTCTTTTTCTGCTGAATCTGTTAGAACTGCAGATTATTTTATCAAACTTTTAGAAAAGAGGCACAACTCTGATGCAAAACCCAAATGGCTACTTTCTATCATAATTCACAAATTCTTTTTTGTATTAATGCAGTTATAATTAACACCATGTGAAAAAAATACTAATTGCAAATCCAAGGCAAGTTGTAAAATTCAGCAACTGATCAATGTTGTTTGAGATAAAATACAAATGTAGTTGGAAGGGGGGAAATGAAGAAGAGATCTTGTCGGCTAATTATGATATTACTGTTACATAAGCCAGGCTTCATGAACAGTGACTGATTATTATATAAGTTTACAAATGTAGCAAATTGTGGTCTTCTATAACAACCATTTCGACAGCCTTATGTTGTCACAATAGCTTTAAGGCTTATGTAACAGCCATTGTGGAGTCATCGAGCACAGTTGTAGTAGGGCATCTAAAACCTTAAATTGGTTCTATTGATCCTTCTTTCTTTTCTTCTTTCTTCCCATTAATTGCAACAACCCTTCCCTTATGCACTCTGTGGGCCCCTTCAATGACCCTTCCCAAGAACTAAGGTAACAACTCTTCCACCTCTCCA
Source organism: Zingiber officinale (assembly GCF_018446385.1). Lineage (NCBI taxonomy): Eukaryota > Viridiplantae > Streptophyta > Magnoliopsida > Zingiberales > Zingiberaceae > Zingiber > Zingiber officinale. The sequence continues at coordinate 57,551,426 of NC_055986.1, forward strand.
GACACAATCTACTTCATTTGTCATAATTTCACTGTCTTCTTCCTCCTACTAGCATCATATGCATAGCTCACCTCCTCTTCCAAGCTTGTTGCCTAGCCTCCTTTGTGCTTTCTGCTAGTTCTACACCTAGACCTGTTGTCAATTTCCCCTTCGAGCCAACATCTTACTTTCCTTCATCTATCCCTCCATGTTCATTATATCTCCACTAGCCCCTCTAAAGCACGTGTTTTTTCATAGATTTGTTGATAGCTTCATAACAATATTATCTCCACTCAAACGTGGTGATGACATATGCAAAAGACCATGATATTTTGGAGGTTTTGGGACAGGTTACTAGCATTGTAAAAGTTGGCGCATTATATCTTTGACACTCTCTGTCAATACAATTCGCAATGATGTAATCTCGTTGCAATATTTTATGAAATCAAACCTTCTGCTAAGTTATTCAGAAGACAAAACAGTTTGGAATATCGACTTGATGAATTACTGAAGTATAATGAAAAAAAAATTATACTCTGAGATTGAAAAGAAAGAAAGGGTTTGATTGTCTCCATCTTCTATTGCTTCTTTATGTTCTAGATATCTGTGTCCAGTGGATCAAGATATCAACTATCTCCAGTGGCTCTCTTGTCTGATATTTAAAAAAGGATAGTAACGGACATTAACTCCAGGTCAAACTACTCTTTTTCAGTTGCTTCTTGCTATCTATCATAAGAATTGAGTTATTGACCCAAATCATCCAAGTAATTTCTAGTATGTAATGATAGGATGGATGGTCATTAGCCAAAAAGTATTATAAGACTTCTCAATGTCACAAGAAACATTTAGCTAACAAATGCCAATAATCTAACATGTTCCAGCAGAACTATCAATTACATATGTAAACCACCTACTCCTTTGTTGCTAATGGTAAATTTAGTGGAATATGAAGCTGAAAATAGCAAGAGAATGATTCTATTCCATTAAGATATAAATGGGTATTAAATCAAGAGAATGACTTATCCTTGACATTAAATCTGCACTATTAGACAAGTGACTATGATGTTGCTAACTTGAAGAGAGAAAAAGTAACCATAACAACAAAGAGGGAACAAAGAAAACACAGTTTTTAAAAAAAAATAAGACAAATAGAAACAAAAAGAAAATCAAGCCTTGGGGGAAAAACAATAATAAGGTAGGTACAGAAAGATCACGCAGGCTGCTCTTACTATCTATTCAGAATTTCCTATTGTAGAACTCAATAAGAAACTATCAAAATTTAAGAAAATGGTATGTTTGTTGGATTATTTATATCCCACTTTATCTATCTCAGAGGTGTGAAGCAAATATCTGAAGCACATTTATGCTCAATAACTTTTATTTTTTCATCTAAAAAAACAATTTATTTAAAACTAAGGAATGGAGCTAAGCACACAAGAAGAAATTATTCCAAATTGCTATTTTAGACATAATCAAAACATCCAGACATTTAGATATACAATTACATTTAAAAGATACAGAATTTTAAAAATCAATTATAAAGGTGAAAGTCACCACAAACAACCTACCACTTGCATTATTTGTCGGGTTCTTCTTGTATTCATCCTCATGGGCATCATGAGACACATTCACCTGAAAAGAACAACAAAACCAATGCCGAACTTTACTCATTTTCTGCTATCTCTTTTATGTTACACGCGTACCCTGATGCAACAAACAGATCATCAGGTAAAGATAATAGTACAGTACCACATATTATAGAAGAAATCACATATTTTCCCTTCTAACAAACAGAATGCTTTATTTGAAACAGGATGAAGAACACAACAATCTTCTCACAGTGAGAAGTTAATAAAATGCTGGGAAATGCATCTCAATCTGATGGGGGAAAACTAAAAAATTAAGAAATGCATCGCCATTTGATGAAGAAAAATCTAAGTGATCTTAGGTTAATTAGAGGAAAGGTAAGGCCTTTAGGCAATTAAGATAGTTTTTAAAAAGGCCATCATAGTTTATTGTGGAGATAATTGAAACAAGCCATCCTGCCAGATCCCCCAAGCACGGTTGGTCGTTGCCTAATAGTGCTAACACTAACAAGAATTTATATGGTAACAAAGCCTCGTCGTTTTCTTTGTGAATCTCGACATGTACCTCCATCATGCAGAAGTCTTCAACTGCTGATGAAACACAAAAATCGAAATAGTATTTTCGCTAACAATGACTTCCAAGGTACTTATACACCATGACGCCTTCTAGCGAATTCCAGCAACCAACAGAAAAAGCTCTACCGCATTCTCCAGCCAAAGGCAACAAAACCAACCAATTGAACAAAACAAGATCAGACCAAAGAGGAAATGAAAAAACTAAAACGTTCCTCGCTGAGAGCTAAGAAACCTCGAAAAGGGCAAAGAAAAAGATACTAAAATTGATAGGGAGTCGAGACACGAAATATCGTTAAAAGCTCGCATCAGAAAAAAAAAAACAAAATACTCAAAAAAAATGCTTTAAACGTGGAGATTTGATGCTTCCGATCAATTGAGAATTACATCGACGTATCTGACGAAGGATAAAAGAAACCGTACCTGGTATCGGATACCTCGCAGCAAGAGGTAGGATTACGATTTAATTTCTCCGGAGCGTGGGGATATGGGAGGGAGCGAGGAAGATCGCGGAAGGAAGAGCGAGGAGGATGGTGGAAGGACGACAGAAGAAAGAACAGAGAACAGAGAACAGAGAAAACGTGGAGTCGTCGAGCGTATGAACACCGCGTTAAAAAGAAAGAGGAGACGCGTGAGGATGTTGGGTGGGGTCATTTGGTGTAATTGGAACAGGAAAGGAATGGAGAGAAAAAGGAAAGGAAGCGGCTCACGTGTGAAATTGGATACGGACTCTGTCTTTGGTGTAAATAATGATTTTTTAAAAAAAAACCTATTATTCTCAATCTATTTTTTAATTATTATTATTTTACTTTTACTCTCAGTCTATTCGACTATATGTCTATGAATTATCAACTTAATAACTCAACCGGTCATCACCTAACTGCAATTGTTTTTTTTTTCAAAATATTAAAAAAATCACAATTCAATTTAGGTCATTTGTACTGAGCTACTTTGAAAGTGCTTAAACTCTTGTTTTCCATCTTAAGTCATTTTCACTGGTCATCATCTCTCTTGCTTCATCGAATTCTTACAATCTCTTCCGCCTTCCAAGATTTCAAATGAAAAGTTATTCAAATATTTGTTTATTGATCTAGGATTTAGAAGAATATGTGAAATCAATACATTAACAACCTAAACCTTCATTCATCTTAAATGTTTGTGACCTTTATTGTTTTATAAAATGTAGCATCTTATGCAAAACTATTCCTCGTTATAGACTGATTTATAGTGAAGTTGAAACATTTCATTATGTTCATTGGATTATAGGGAGATGTAAGATCCAATTGTAGTTTTGCCTCATTTCAAAATTTATCCTTGAGCTCCTCATCGTTGTAGTAGTTTTGATGCTCCATGTTGGAGTAGCTTTTGTTGGAGTTAAGAAGGTGAAAGGGTGTCTCTTCCCCTTCAACGTCCTCTTTAATTAGTGATGTTACCGTCGCTTGCCTTTTGTATAAATGATACAAAAGGTGTGTGTTTGTGATCAAAAAAGAGCATCAAGAGCAATGTGAGGGATTTGGTTCGTGGAACCTTGAAAAGATTTTTGAGATTTTCGATTTGGTGGTAATCGCTCGGAAAGTTCTTCTCTGATTTCTTCTCCAAGAGTAAAACACTATAAGTTTATTATTTTGTATGAACTTCTTATTGTCAACAATGGTATCAAAGTCGATAAGTGTCGGTGACTGCGTCACAATAGTTTTTCCCTAAGCTGACGGCATAGTGAAGTCGTGATTTCAATAGTAGCTGGGAAATCACGATGGTATCGTGATTTTTACGTGGCTGCCAGGAACTCACAAACACTGGAAGATAAAGCGTCTTGCAGAGTTGAGCAGCGGCAGCGCCCTTTCATCTCCGTCATCGGGACTGTCATAGGCCAACGGCCGATCCACAAGCCAAATATCACATTCGTCATGGTAGAGATGGTCGCAGCCACATCTCACAATTCCACGCACCTAGGGGGTCGGCTACCACGTCAGATGGTTGGCGATTGCCTTCCGTTGCCGGAGACCCGAACAATTGCATCAAGAGGGCAGCGATCGATGGTCATGGCCGATAACTATTGGTCCCTTGACGACCGACTAGAGGGGGGGGTGAATAGTTTGAAATAAAAACAAAATCTTTCTCGTCTTTTCAAGCTTAATTAAGAAACACTGGAATAAAAAGAAACTTAATTAAAGAAAGAAAGCGGTAGATCATTTACTTGGTTACAATCTAGGTGGTTGTTAATTCAAGGCAAATAAAACTCACTAAAAATCTCCTTCAGGCGGAGAAGCCTCTTACAGTAGTTGAAGCTAGGGGTGGCAATTTTTGACCCGACATGAAAACATGACCCGAACCAAACACGAAAAAATCAAGTTAGGGTCGGGTAGTTTCAGGTTCGGGTCGATCCAATTGACCCAATTAATAAATAGGTCGGGTTCGGGTCAATCTAAAATGGCCCATTACAACTTGTGAACCCGTTTATAAATAATTATAAATTTAAACTAAAATTACAAATAAAAAAACTAAAAAAGTTAAGAAGTAAAAACCCTACCCGTTCTGACACATCTTCTATTCTTCTTCAGCGGGCGACGCTGCGACGCAACAGCCGAACTCCTTTAATCTTTTCAGTTTTCATCTTCTAATCTTTGATTCTTCTTCAGTTCTTCACCCTTCCTCAGAGAACTGCACACCGATGCCCGATGCTCCAACGCCGCAATGACCTATCCCCGAGTCCCCAACACGACAACCCTAGAGTTCTAAACGTTGACCCCCAGATGCCTCGACACCCTCGACGTTAACGATCCAACACGTTGACCATCGATGTCGAAGCCACGACGTGACGACGTCCAAGATAAGCCCTAGATATCGTCGCGACCACCGAACGAGAAAGGTATCATCACGATTCACCCCCATTTCTCTTTTGACTTAAATGTCTTCTGTGTATTCTCTGTTAGATACTAGATAGTTTGTTTTTATTACTAATATTTTTTTTTATTGAAAATTATTTTGTAGGTAAAATATAGAAAGGAACGAAGAAGATGAAATTTTAATGGATATTAAAGATAGCAGTGAGGATTCAATTCAAGAAATACCACAAGGCTCGCAATCTTCTTGCCATAAAGATAAAGCGAAAAAAGTTCAACCGTCAACAAAAAAAGAGAAGACTTTCATCTGGAGTTTGGTCGCACTTTAGTATGCTTCCTCGAAATTCAGATGGGAAACTCGAATGCAAATGCAACAAGTGTGGGGCTAAGTATGTAGTTGATAGCAAAAGTGGTACAGGTAATTTACACCGTCATATTAAAAAATGTGTGAGAATGACTACAAAAGAAATTGGGCAGTACATAATTGCTACGGATGAAGGTTTGTGCTTAACCATAAGAACAATCTTTAATCAAGATAAATTTAGGGAGTTAGTGGTGCATGCAATTTTGAGATATGATTTGCCGTTTTCTTTTGTTGAATATGAAGGAATGTGGAATATCTTTAAGTACTTGGAATCAAGAGTTTGTCATTTCTCCAGAAACACGGTAAAGTCTGGCATTAAGAAGATTTATGGTGTTGAATTTGGTAGACTGCGTACTGAATTACTTGCATGCCCTGGTAGAATATATTTAACCTCTGATGCATGGACTTCTATTGTGACTGATGAGTACTTGAGTTTGACTGCACATTATGTAAACAAGAATTGGGTGTTGCAAAAAAAGAATTTTGAATTTTTCCTATATTCCTCCTCTATATATAGGGGTTGCTTTGGTTGAAAAGATTTATAGTTTGGCTTGTGATTGGGGTATTGAAAAGAAGTTGTTTTCTATCACTTTGGATAATGTTAGTGCGAATGATGTTTGTGTTGAAATACTTAAAACTCAGCTTCGGTTAAAGAATGCTTTGATCTTCGATGACACTTTGTTTCATGTTCGATGTTGTGCACATATTCTCAATTTGATTGTACAAGATGGTTTGAAAGAGATTGACATTGTCGCGGATAAGATTAGAGAATCTATGAAATATGTTAAGGGTTCTCAAGGAAGAAAGGAAAAGTTCAAGAATTATGTTTCCCAAACTTCTCTAGATTCTAAATGACCATTAATGCAAGATGTTCCGACTAGATGGAATTCTACATATAGGATGCTTTCTAGTGCTCTTTACTATCATCTTGTTTTTTGCCATCTTCAATTGAGTGATTCTAATTTTCAAAGTTGTCCAACTGCAAAAGAGTGGGATAGAGTTAAAAAAAAATATGTGAATTTCTTGAAGTTTTTCATAATGCAACTGTGGGCTTTTCTGGATCTCGTTATCCAACATCAAACTTGTACTTTCCTCATGTCTTTGTAATTTAGTTGAAGTTACATGAAGAGTCATCTAGTCAGGATTTGTATATGAAGAAGATAGTTGATCAAATGTTTGTTAAATTCAACAAATATTAGTGTGAATTCAATGTTTTATTTGTCATTGCTGTGAAATTTGATCCTCTGTACAAGTTTTAGTTTGTTGAATTTAGTTATGGAAAGCTTTATGGTTCTGGATCTCGGGAATTAATGAAAGTTAGAGAAACACTTTTTGGTATTTTTGGTGAGTATATGAAAGATTCAAATACTAGTCCAGCATCATCTTCGCATTCTCAAGGAAGCAAAGAGGTCAATGCTCTCACATTTCAGGATGATATTAGTAAAGAATCTTCAAATGTTTTCAAGGTATGATATTAAGTTGTTAATGTTAATAGTAATTTTAGAATGATGAACATTTTGATCATTTTGAATTATTTTTATCAAATATAATATTTTTTTATCTTGATATGCTAGGAATTTGAGGATTTTGAGTTTGCTGTCGGTGCTCAAAAAAGTCAATTGGAGATGTATTTAGATGAACCAAGAAGTAAAAGAACATCTTCAATTAATGTACTTGAGTTTTGGAGATCTCAACAATTCATATATCCAGAGTTAGCTAAATTAGCTAGGGATGTTCTTGTTGTTCCAGTTTCAACGGTTGCATCTGAATCGACTTTTAATCTTGGTGGTAGAATTCTTGACCAATATCGTAGTTCAATGTCTCCACAAGTTGTTGAAGCCTTAATATGCAGTAGAGATTGTTAGGATCGGTTGAGCTAGAGGGGGGGTGAATGGCTCACTTCTTTTGCTGACCAACTTTGTTTTGCACAGCGAAAATCTGAAGGCAATGCTAACACTGGTATTTACTTGGTATCCACCTCCTCAAGGAGGTGACTAATCTAAGGATCCACACCACTCACACTCTTTCACTATCGAAAACCCTCCTTCTCGGAATCACACCGAAGGTGGAGAAACCTTAACAGAAATACACCTCTCCCTTTTCTTCAAAATAAATATCACAAACGCTACAAAGAAGAAGTAGAGAAGGATTACAAGATTTAACCAGCTTCTTCTTTGCAGGTGAGATTTCAGTACGTAGTAGAGAGGAGCTTGAACCCTTTGCTTTGAATCTTTATCACTTGAGAGCTTTCAAAAGGCTTGGAGAGCAATGGAACAGTATATGTTTCGTTGTATTTGTTTTCCAGTTTTTTCCCGTGTTTTATACGTTGAGAAAACTAGCCGTTTCTCACGCCGCCGTCGCCGTGGATCGATTGAGGTTATATTCCAATCGATTCACAACTATCCGTTGGAAGCCATCGTGTCAAGATCGACGGTGCAGATTCTTTTATTTGACTTGGATCGATTGGAGGCAGCGTTTGAATCGATTCAGCCGCTTGCTTATGAAATCGCAGCTGCTTGAATCGATCGGCCGATCGATTCAGAGTGATTCTGTGCTTCGCACGAATGTTCACGGATCGATCGACCCTTGAATCGATCGACTGATCGATTCAGAATGATTCTGTGCTTCGCACAGAATGTTCACGGATCGATCGGCCGATCGATTCAGTACCTTGAATCGATCGGCTGATCGATCCAGACGCATTCTGTGTTGCGCAGAACTTTACCAATCGATCAGCAAATCGATTGCCTTACCTTCAATCGATCGGCTGATCGATTCAGAGGCAATTTGCGTCACAGCCATGTCTGAATCGATTTTCCATTCGATCTCTGACAGTGAGCCTATCACACACATAATCTTGTGACTTGCAGGAGCTTCTCTTGCCAAGAATCCGGTCCCCGACCTTCTTGGACTTCTCTTGCCTTGCATCTGGTCTTCTGATCTACAAGAACTCTTTTTGCCAAGAATCCAGTCCTCGACCTTCTTGGTCTTCTCTTGCATCTGGTCTTCTGACCTGCAAGAAACTCCTCCTGCAAACTCACAATGTATGTTAGTTCCACCGTATTATCCTAAACTTAAATAATTGTCAACACATTGAAACTTCCAGGGCATGATTGCACCAACAATCTCCCCCTTTTTGATGTTTGACAATCTATTTAAGTTTAGGCTAATTTCCAATACAATGATAAATAATGATTGTATCTTGCTGAAATAATAATTGCATAATTGTAGTAAGCTTGATTTTAATTTACTAAGATAGTCATAAGCAATAAGCATAAACTTCAACATAGATCTCCCCCTTTGTCAAAAATCAAAAGCAAATAACTCCCCCTCAATAAGTGCACAAAGCAAATACGATAAATCCAAGGAATGCTCCCCCTAAAACACACATATATCAACAGAACAGAACAACACTGAAATGTAGAATCAAAAGGAGAGCGTAGCATAAAAGTATATCATACATTCAAAATAAAAGAGAGTTCACAAAAAGGACCCCAGAACAACCATCCATACAACAAGATAAAAATACATCATATAGGAACGTAAAACTCGATAAGCTCGTCTCCAGGAGGGGTGGGATCAGGATCAGCAGCTGGAGCGGACGTAGTAGCCGGAGCAGGAACCACCGCAGAGTCAGGATCAGGGGCATCCTCAGCAGGAGGAACAGGGGCGGTGGATGGACCAGACTGAGACGGGTGAACCGTCACCCACGAGCCCACTAAGTCCACTAGTGTATCCAGAGTCCGCTGCATCGAAGTCTGCTGCTGGACCACGGTATCCATCGTGGTACGCAGGCTGGCTACCTCCAGGGTCAGCTCCTCAAGGCGAGTGGAAACCGTCTCCTCAAAACTCGGAGAAGCTGGCCCATGAAACTCCTCCTCAGCCTCATCCTCCGCAGGAGCCAAGGCCTGTGCCTCCCCCCTGTGGCGAGCTCGGGGTCCCTCCCCAAAAGCACGGCCATCGATCCATCTAACTCCAGCTGGACCACCAATCAGACCCGACTTCTTGAAAGAGCGTGAAGAAATCCGAGAATAAGCCACGGTCATGTGCTCCAAACGTCCCCTGGAGACATCAACCTTCTGGGATGCCAGCCAATCTGTGATAAGATGCCCGAAAGGCATATGTATCGTCTGCTGTACGGGCTGGGTGAAATGGATGATGCAATGAAAGATATTCAGAGTGATGTTGATGTCAAGGGAATGACGAATGGCGTAGAGAGCAAACATATGAGGCGGTCGTAGAGTAGCTAGGGCACGAGAGGCAATGGGGAAAAGACAGTTGATGATCACTTTAAACAAAGCGGCATTTTCAGCCGATAACTCAAGAGAAGAGAATTTGGTGACATGAGCATCTGGCCCATCCGGACGCGGACGACCAAAGAGAAATTGATGCATGGATGCGATGCTAATACGCTCAAAAGGTGGAGGGAGCTCATCGGGAAGAGTGGGATAAAAGACAAAATCATTATCTGAAGGTAGACATTTAAGATAAGATTGAAGAATCTCATAGGAGAAGTCTAGGCTCCGTTTTGCTACACGAGTACGATAATGTACATCATCTGTAGTGTGTAAATTATTATAAAATTTGGAGACTAGACCTATATTGATATCCCTCTCACAAGTCAACAAGGAGTCAAGTTTATAATGTTTGAACCTATTATAGGTATCAAAACAAGAGGATCTATAATATTGCAAGTTCACTGATCTAGGGGGAATAAGTTTGAAAGCATTTTTGGTGAAAGCTTGTTGCATTGCAGCATTTGGAAACCTAGGATCAGTGGGAGGTTGAGGATGTGAGGAAGGGACAGACGACCCTTCGCCCGATTCACGGACCTTTTGTTTCTTTCTGTGGGATAGAAAACAAATGCACGACATGCCCAGGGTTGACAGTGAACGGGAAGGAATGCAAGTAATGCAAAGATTCAAGGGTAATGCAAGTAATGCAATGCATGAGGGATAATGCAATGCATAAAGACACAAAAAAAAATACAGATTAGGGCAAAAATAGGAGCAAAAAGAGCAGACAAGGAGTAGAGCAACGAGTTTTACCTAGGTTTAGGGTTTTGAGTCCGCATTTTGTGTGAGGACGCGGAGAAGAGGAAAGGAGCTGCCCAGTGTGTCGAGAGAGAACTGGAAGAGAAGTGGAATAGCTCCTCTTCGCCGGAGAAGAACGCCGGAGTGACGATTGAGACAGGCAGAACCGTCGCCTGGGAAGTCGCCTAGGGCAAAAGCCGCGTCGAGAGAGAGAAAGAGAAAAGAAAAAAATTAAGGGATCGATTCAGATCCACGGGTTTAAGACGGGTTTTAGGGCTTCGATCGATCGACCGATCGATTGAGAGTAATTTAATCGATCGGTCGATCGATTCACAATGCTTCTGTGAAAGTCGAACAAAAGGCCGAATCGATCCATGGATCGATTCAGACGCCTTCTGTGGAAAAACGAAAGGGTGTCTCAATCGATCCATTGATCGATTGAGGTTCTCTGAATCGAACCATTGATCGATTCAGATGCCTTTTGTGGAAAACCGACGAGCATCTCAATCGATCCATTGATCGATCGAGGTACGCTGAATCGATCCATTGATCGATTCAGGCGCCTTCTGTGGCCAAGTGCGAGCCTCCCAATCGATTGACCAATCGATTGGGAAGCCTGATAGTTCTGCATGTCTGAAAAACTTCCAGAACCAAGATTTGGAAAAACACAACTAATTGTACACTACTCCAAAAATCATGAAATTTTGCATAGACACTATATATGTCCCATATTATCAAGGAAAAAATAAAGTTTAATAAAAATAAACTCGTCTTAATGAAAACTTACACAAAACCACAAATTATTGAAAACTTCAAAGATATGAGGAAGTTTGTATCTATCTTTTTCATAATAATCCCCATCCAATAACACACTTCAACCAATGTTTCAGAAGTAAGTTGTGACATGATCAATTGGAAATTTCCAATCATAATCGTAGGGCAACGGGCACATGAGTTGTACACTTGCTTTCCCTATGATTGGACAAATGAATGTTTCATGTGAAAATCATTTTTCTTGGCCAACTTAATGCATCATAACAAGCATTATGACCAAGATAAATGTTCCTAACCTCTCACTCCCATCTAAATCACGCAAAGAAGATAACCCTATGTGTTTGTGAGAGGCAAAAATTAAGGTGAAGAACCCAAAGGCTCTACCTATAAAGTGATCATGGAGGATTTGATTTAATCAATACAACACATTCCCAATTCTCTTCTAAGAAAGCTAAATTCAACTTCGGGAAGAGGTTTGGTGAAGATATCGGCTAAGTTAGATTTTGATCCAACATAATTTAAAATGATATCACCTCGAGTTACATGATCACGGATAAAATGATGTTTAACCTCTATGTGTTTCGTTCTTGAATGATGAACGGGATTTTTTGTTAAGTTGATTGTACTCACATTATCACAAAGTACTTGAACATTGTTATAGGTAAGTTTATAGTCTTCTAGAGTATGAGTCATCCACAATAATTGCGATACACACTCTCCCATGGCAATATATTCCGCTTCGGTTGTGGAGAGAGCTACACAATGTTGTTTTCTACTTGACCAACTTACTAAAGAGGACCCTAGAAATTGACAACTGCCACTAGTGCTTTTGCGATCCAACTTGCATCCGGCATAATCGGAATCGGTATAGCCCACTAGGTCAAAAGTTTCGGTTCTAGGATACCAAAGACCAACATTTTGAGTCCCCTTGAGATAACGAAGAATTCGCTTAACGGCACTCAAATGTGACTCCTTGGCACAAGATTGATACCTAGCACATATACCTACGGCGAAAAGTATATCCGGTCTACTAGCCGTGAGATAGAGAAGACTTCCTATAGCACTACGATACACTTTGGAGTCAACTTCTTTCCCCTCAATGTCTTTATCCAACTTAGTATTTGTGGCCATGGGGGTAGATATTTCCTTTGCATTTTCCATTCCAAATTTCTTAAATAGCTCTTTGACATATTTGGATTGATGAATGTAAATGCCCTCTTTTGTTTGCTTAATTTGTAATCCTAGGAAAAATGTCAACTCACCAACCAAACTCATTTCGAATTCACTCTCCATGTGATTAATGAATTCATTTAAAAAGTCTTTATTTGTGGAACCACAAATAATGTCATCTACATATACTTGGGCCACAAACAAATCATTACCATTATTTTTCAAGAATAAAGTAGGATCAATTTTTCCTCTATGAAACCCTTTTGATACTAGAAATGTTGACAATCGTTCATACCAAGCCCGAGGAGCTTGTTTTAGTCCATATAAGGCCTTTTTAAGTTTATATACATGGGTTGGACACTCCAAATTTTCAAATCCCGGTGGTTGCTCAACATATACTTCTTCTTTTATTACACCATTTAAAAATGCTGATTTTACATCCATTTGGTACAATTTGAAGCCCTTGTGGGCGGCAAAGGCCAACATCATTCTAATTGACTCCAATCTTGCTACGGGTGCATAAGTTTCATCATAGTCCAACCCTTCTACTTGATTGAAACCCCTAGCGACCAATCTAGCTTTGTTTCTCACCACTATCCCTTTATCATCAAGTTTGTTCCTAAAAACCCATTTTGTATCAATAATTGATTTGTTGTTAGGCCTAGGAACTAAATCCCAAACTTGACTTCTCTCAAATTGAGATAATTCATCTTGCATTGCTAAAATCCAATCCGGATCAAACAAGGCATCATCAATGGTTTTTGGTTCTATTTGAGATATTAAGGCAACTTGACTTCCTTCATTTCTAAAGTAAGATCGAGTTCTCACTCCTTGAGTAATGTCTCCTACTACTTGATCTAAGGGATGATTTACATGAGTCCTAATAGGTCTTGAGTCTTGATTTGTTATAATTTCGGGTTCAAGTGGCAAAGGTTCATTTTTCTCACCATCACTTTCTTGATTTTCTTCTCCTTGATGATTTACCTCATTTAGTGTTAGTTTCTCTAACTCAAATTGTAATTCTTCATTGTTTGTTCTTATAGCGTTTAAAGAGGGATTTTCTTCAAATACAACATTTAGTGATTCTTCAACTAGTTTTGATCTTTTGTTGTAAATTCGGTATGCCTTGCTATGACTTGAGTATCCTACAAGAATCCCCTCATCCGCCTTAGCGGAAAACTTTCCCAAGTGATCCTTGGTGTTTAGAATATAGACCTTACACCCAAATACTCTAAGATGCTTAATTGTAGGTTGTTTACCAAACCACAATTCATGAGGTGTTTTTCCTAGAAACCTATGTATTAAAGTTCGATTTTGGACATAACAAGCCGTATTGATTGCTTCGGCCCATAGGAAACTATGTAGTGAATATTCATTTAGCATGCTCCTAGCGACCTCTTGTAACACCCTATTTTTCCTCTCAACAACTCCATTTTGTTGAGGTGTTCTAGGGGTTGAAAACTCATGTTTGTAGCCTTTTTCCATACAAAAACTTGTGAATCTATCATTTTCAAACTCACCTCCATAATCACTTCTTATTTTGTTTATCTTATGAGACTTTTCATTTTCTACTCTATTACAAAAAGCAATCAAGGTATCTAGAGTTTGATCCTTATGTTTCAAGAAAAACACCCATGTATATCTAGTGTAATCATCCACAATTACAAAGCAATATCTACTACCGTTTAAAGAAATATATTTGCTACTATCAAATAAATCCATGTGAATGAGCTCTAAAGCATTTGAAGTACTTACAACATTTTTACCTTTATGAGTAGCATTGGTTTGCTTTTGAGGATTCATCGTCAAGAAAGCACAAGTTAAAGAGCTACAAGATGTCAATGAAGGAGGGGCATAGTACTTCACGACCACCATTCTATGAAGGCAGCAATTTTGCTTATTGGAAGAGCCGCATGGAACACTATCTCATGACCGAAATTGATATGTGGTTCTCAATCACGGAGGGATTCATGGCGCCAACTGAAAATGGAAAAATGTTTGAGTCATCCAAGTGGACTGTTGAACAAAAAATGAAGGCTCAAGCAAATGCAAAGGCGATTGTGACTCTTCAATGTGGATTAAGCTCGGAACAACTCAACAAAGTTGGACCCTTTAAGAGTGCCAAGGATTTGTGGGATAAGCTTATTGAACTAAATGAAGGCACCAAGGATTCAAGAATTGCAAAGAGGGATTTGTTGATAAATCAACTTCAAAACTTCACCATGAAGGATGGAGAAACGGTAAGCTCACTACATGGGAGATTCAAGGAACTCCTAAATGGTCTTCATTCAATTGGAGAGAGTGTAGAGAACCGAGATCTCATAAGGTATGCCCTGAAATCTTTCCCAAGAAACTCATTATGGTCATCCATGGTGGATGCCTATAAGGTATCAAGGGATTTGTCAATAGTAAAGTTGGATGAATTATTTTGTGAACTTGAATTGCATGAGCAAGCTAACACAAGCCACAAAGAGAAAGGTATAGTCTTGATTGCAGGTGAAAAGAGCAAAAAGAAGCACAAGGAAAAGAAAAAGAGAAGAAGGAGTCATCTTCAGAATCTTTGCAAGATAGTGATAGTGATAGTGATGAAGAGCTATCTTCTAGTGAAATGGTGAACTTTGTTCGAAGAATGATGAGAAATTCAAGGAAGTTTGACAAAAAGGATGTTAAGAATATTTTCAATGATGAAAAGAAAAGGTAAATCTTTTGTGGATTCTAAGAATAAAACTGATGTAATTTGCTATGAATGTAAGAAAAAGGGGCACTACAAAACGGAGTGTCCAAAGTTGAAGAAGCAAGAGGAAAAGATCAAGAAAAAGAAGAAGGCGTTGAAAGCCACATGGGATGACTCATCATCAAGCTCATCGGAAGAAGATGAAAGGAAGAGCTCAAAGCACATGGCTCTCATGGCCTTAAGTCATGTAGAAGATAGTGAAGATGAAGATAGTCATGAAGAAGATGTGGAGTCTTCAAGTGAGTCATCTTCTAGTGATGATGAGGTAATTTCTCCCAAGCTTGATAAGATGTATGCCACCATTGCATGCTTAACCAATGCACTAGCTAAATCAAAAGGGAAGGTCAAAAGATTGCAAAATGAATTGAAATCACTCAAAAATGAAATTGTGCCATGTGAAAGTTGCATGCTTCATGAAAATGACAAAAATGATGTTGATGATCTTGAAAAAGAAAATGTATCATTGAAATCACAAGTTGATGATCTTAGATGTGCTCTAGTAAAATTTACTTCAAGCTCAAAATACTTAGACATGATTCTAGGAGCTCAAAGCCCTAGAATCGAAAAGAATTTAGATATCTCCATAATTGCATGATATTGTCCACTTTGGGCCTAAGCCCTCATGGTTTTGCTCTTGGGCTCTCCCCAAAAGGCCTCATGCCAATAGAGATATCTTTTCTTTTATAAACCCATGATCTTTCCCATGTGTTTCCAATATGGGACTATGTTTGCAACCTTGCAACCCCAACAATCCCCCCCTCAAACAAAGGACCATAGGCTTTCCATGTCCAATCCTCGACCCACCAGGTCTTCCTGCCCCTCGGTCCACCCGACCTACTAGGACTTCCTTGCCTAGTCGCAACTAGGACTTCCTGCCTGGTGTCTAGTCCTCTTGATCCAGACATAGGAGCCCCCATTTTCTTTGTTCGAGGTCAATATTGTACCCACATGGCTCAATCAGACCATAGCTCTTGTGCACAGTCGGCGGTTAAACATTCTGGCAGTCCGGGCTCTGATACCAATTGTTAGGACCGAAAAGAATTTAGATATCTCCACAATTGCATGATATTGTCCACTTTGGGCCTAAGCCCTCATGGTTTTGCTCTTGGGCTCTCCCCAAAAGGCCTCATGCCAATGGAGATATCTTTTCTCTTATAAACTCATGATCTTTCCCATGTGTTTCCAATATGGGACTATGTTTGCAACCTTGCAACCCCAACAGAGATTGGCTCTTTGGAGAAAACGATAAATTTTCCAGAGTTATAAATTTTTTAATCTAAAGTTGTATTTGTAATGTATTTTTTCCTTTCTTTTTCATGCAGATATTGTTGGTGCGGGAAGCATCCGACGATCGAACCTAAGTTTTGATAATGACAAAGATATCCAAAGTAAAGATTCCTTGTTATCTAATATTCTTATATGAGATTGTAGAAAAGTCCTAACTACGGTTAGACAGGTGAAAACCCCTAGGGGATGGTAACCCTAGGTCCTAAGGGGTGGTAACCCTAGGTGGTAGGAAAATCCTAAGGGGCGGTAACCTTAGGTCCTAGGGGGCGGTAACCCTAGGTCCTAGGGGGTGGTAACCCTAGACAGAAAGTCCAGTCGGTCTGGAGGACCAGACTGGCACCAGGTAATCTCTCCTTAGGGGAGTAGGTGAGGATGCGTTCCCCATAGAGGGAACAGTAGGCGTCGGGTCGACCTAGGGTTTCCGGTTGGAAATCCGAAGTCAAACCCAGACAACCCGTTGACTGTCGATATTTCATTTAGTATATCTATTTTGTGCTAACTTTGTTTTGCAGGGTATGTGTTTGGGACTAACACATTTTGCAGGAACAAAAAAGCAACTTATACCTCGGATGAACAGTGTCCGAGGCGCCTCCATGGAGCTTGGAGGCGCCTCGGGTGCAAGCTGAAGCCAGCTGTCCAGAGGAGCTAGAGGCGCCTTCATGGGGACTGAAGGCGCCTTGGACCAGGGATTGGAGGCACCTTGGACAGCCATGGAGGCGCCTTCAAGCTGATAAGGTGAGACGAGTTCAGCAGTGATCCACGCGGTTGACTCGGAGGCCTGGAGGTGCCTTGGATGGTATTGGAGGCGCCTCCAACACTGTATAAAAGAGGACTTCGAGCAGCTCCTTGAACAATCAGAAAAAAACACGATCTTTCATCAACGTGCTGCTCCAAAATACGCCCAGAAGTGCTATTGCAAGTCCCCGACGACCCGAAGCTCCGAGATTCCGATTATTGTTGTTGGTATAAAGTTTTATTATTGCACTTATTGTAATACATATTTGTAAACATTTTGCGCGATATAGTTGTTGCCCACAGTAAGCGATCAACGATCGCGGACCTTGGAGTAGGAGTCACCCTAGGCTCCAAACTAAGTAAAAAAAAAAGTAAAATAAGTGAAAGCCACGAGCGCTATTCACCCCCCCTCCCCCACCTAGCGCTTTCGATCCAACAATTGGTATCAGAGCGGGGTCGCTTCGATTTGGTGCAACCACCAATCAAGCAATTTTTTCTTGGTATTTTCATTTTTTCGGAGTCGACCGGAATTAGTATAATTACTATATTCCGATCTATTTCTCGTTTGAATCGGTTTTGCTCGAGGCTGGTGCAACACTACTCGAGTTCGTTTTTTTATTTATTTCAGCACTACTAATTTAAAACCAAGTCTTTGAATAGATTTTATTGTTTTTGTCGTGCAAGATATCAATGGCCCAACAAGAGGGTTATAGCACTGTCCATCCCCCGCTCTTCACCGGAGAGGACTTCGGTTACTGGAAAGGTAGAATGGAGAACTTCTTGAAGATCCAGTTCGAGACATGGATGATAGTCAAGACTGGTTTGGAACTACCAACTGATAAAGACGGCAAACCTACACCCTGCGAGGACTAGGAACCAACATTAATCAAGAAGGTGGAGGCAAATGCTAGAGCAACTTGTACCCTCCAGTGCGGACTAACAAAGGAGGAGTTAAACCGCGTCAGTCCATTCTCGAGCGCCAAGGAGCTATGGGAGAAGCTGATCGAGCTTCACGAAGGGACCTCCGATACCAAAGTAAGTAAGCGAGATTTGTTATTCAATAAATTGTATAACTTAAAAATGCAGGAAGGTGAGACGGCTAGCCAGCTCCACGCCCGAATTCAAGAACTACTAAATGGACTCCATGCGATCGGACAGAAGGTAGATAACCGAGACATCATAAGGTACTCCTTAAACGCCTTTCTGAGGAACACCTTATGGACATCCATGGTAGATGCCTACAAGGTTTCTAAGGACCTCTCTACTATTAAATTAGATGAGTTGTTTTCTGAGTTTGAGCTTCATGAACAGACTAACTCACGTTCGGCCGAGAAAGGGTTGGCTTTTATTGCAGGTACAGGAAGAGCACGCGAGTCAAAATCAAAACGTAGAACCGAACAAGAATCAAAAGAGGAACAAGATTCAGAAGATGACGACGAGCTCACAAGCGAATTCGTCAACCTGATGAAAAAACTCTACAAAAAGAAGGGCTTCAACAAAAAGGATGTCAAAAAGGTCATCCAGACCAAAGAAGCCCAATCAAGCTCAAAGGTCAAATTCGAGGTGACTTGCTACGGGTGCAATCAAAAGGGGCACATCAAGGCGAACTGCCCGAACCAAAAGGATCCAAAGAAACCAAGAAGGAAGAAGGCTCTGAAGGCAACTTGGGACGAATCTTCTTCCGAGGAATCCAACGACGAAGAAGTCGAGCAGGCAAGCTTCCTCGCATTAACAGCCCGGGACTACACCAAAAGTGAGGACAAATCGGAAGCCGAGTCCGAGAGAAGCCACGGATCCGCATCCATTTCTGAAGGGCCAAATCCCTCTGTAAGTAAATGTCGTTTATATAGTTTAATCAATTATTTAATGTATAAAGTAGCTAAGTCAAAAGTTTGAATTAAGTCGCTTCTAAAGGAGATAATGCTCCTTAAAGAAGTGACTAACTCCATAACCTTGCCTGACCCAGTTCAGACTAGAAATTCAACCCAAGTCCAAAAGCTTGAGGAAGAAAATTCTAATATGAAAACTCAGGTCAAGGATTTGGAGAAGACCCTAAAACGGTTTTCTTTGGGGTCCAAGAACTTTAACCTAATTCTTGGGACTCAAAGAACAGTTTATAATAGAATTGGATTAGGATTTAAATCCAAAAAGAAATATAGATCCTATCTATCCTTAGTCAACAGACCAAATAGTAAACTAGTCCAATCATGGGTACCCAAATCCAACTTGGTCAATCAAGTTGGACTTGGTAAATATTGGGTCCCCAAGTATCAAATACATTACCTTGAAAAACCTTATCGAGGCTATGATCCAGGGGAGTAAAAACTATTTTAATAAATAAAAAAAAATAATCTTAACAAATAAATAAATAATAAATAAATAAAAATAATATTAACAAATAAATAATAAATAAATAAAAATAATCGTAACAAATAATTAATTAATAAATAAAAATTATTTTAACAAATAACTAATCAATAATGGATGCTCCAGAATAGCTGGCACCTCCAAAAAGGAATCTACCCGACAGGATAACCGAACGCAATCTACCCGGCAAGGTAATTAGGACTAGAATAAAAAAGACTAAGTTTAACTTGACCCACGGTACTGGTGAAGTATTGGATGATAGTACATTAGGGAAGCTTAGTCTATGCATGTCTAGGAAGATATGACTTCGACCTGGTGCATTTAGCTAAGTGGAACTGACCGAAGCTACCCTTTATGGATCCTAACTAGTTAGACCAAGGTTTTGTACTAAGTTTAGTGGATAGGACTATTTGGAAAACCTCGAAGGCATGGTTACTTTAATGATGTCCAAGTGACTCACCATAACTCAGAAGTTTATCCAAAAAATGCCTATTTGTTGAGCCTAAAGCTAAACTTGAATCTAACATAAAGTTAAACCAAACCCCATAATAAAATTAATTCATCTCACAAAATTATAGGTCCCCCTGATTGAAAAATCCAGATTGGGTGATATGACTAAGGATGAAAATTAAAATTAAAATTAAATCAAATGGAAATTAAAATTAAAATTAAATCAAGTGAAAATTAAAATTAAATTAACGTAAATTAAAATTTAATTAAAACTTAAACAATTCTTCAAATTTAATTAAATTAAATAGTTTTTAAAACTTGATATTTTTAAAAATTTAATTAACCTTAATATTTTTTTTCAAAATTTAATTAACTTTTCAAATTTTAATTAACTTAATATTGTTCAAAATTTAATTAACTTTTCAAAATTTAATTAACTTAATATTTTTTAAAATTTAATTAACTTAATATTTTTCAAAATTTAATTAATTTTTTAAAATTCAATTAACTTAATATTTTTCAAAATTTAATTAACTTTTCAAATTTTAATTAACTTAAAATTTTTCAAAATTTAATTAACTTAATATCTTTTCAAAATTTAATTAACTTAATATTTTTCAAAATTTAATTAACTTTTCAAATTTTAATTAACTTAATATTTTTAAAATTTTAAATTTTAATTAACTTAATATTTTTCAAAATTTAATTTAATTAATTTTTCAAATTTTAATTAACTTAATAACTTAATTTTTTGAAAATTTAATTAACTTTTTAATTAACTTAATATTTTTCAAAATTTAATTAACTTTTCAAATTTTAATTAACTTAATATCTTCTCAAATTTTAATTAACTTAATATTTTTTAAAATTTTAATTAACTTAATATTTTTCAAAATTTAATTAACTTATCATATTTTAATAAATCTAATTAATTTTTCAAAATTTAATTAATTTAATATTTTTCAAAAGTTAATTAACTTTTTTAAATTTTAATTAACTTAAAATTTAATTAACTTTTCAAATTTAATATTTTTCAAAATTTAATTAAACTTAATTTTTTTAAAATTAACTTAATACCTAATTATCCTACCAATAACTAAATGAGCCAATAACTTCACTATCTTTTCATCAAAGAGATTCCAATTCAATCACTTTATATATAGGAACATAAAGAATTGGATCAATGGATGTTGGATAGTGGATGCTCCAGACATATGACTGGAGATAAACTGAAGTTCACAAAGCTCAAATTAAAAAATCTAGGATCTGTTGTATTCGGCAACGACGACAAACTTAAGGTAATTGGAAGAGATAACATCGAACTCAATTCCGACTTTATCATTCGAAAAGTATTATAGTTGAAAATTTTAACTTTAATTTACTCAGTATAAGTCAATTATGTGACAGTGGTTATTCAGTCAACTTTACCAAATCTGAATGTATCGTTAAAAGTACTGATAATCCTGAAATCATACTTAAGGACACTAGGAAAGATAATGTCTACACCATTAACCTACCAACATCCTCAATAAAGTGTTTTCTAACACAATAAGAGGAAACTGAGTTGTGGCACAGAAGACTAGGTCACACTCACACTAGACTCATTTCGAAAATGAGTCAAAATGGTCTAGTTAGAGGTTTGCCCAAATTAAAAATTATTGAAAACTCAACCTGTAATGCTTGTCAACAAGGTAAACAAACCAAGTCAAACCATAAGTTAACCAACCTAGATAGAACTACCTTAATACTTGAGCTCCTTCACCTAGACTAGACTTGTTTAATTCGCATGGAGCCAAGTCACTAAGTAAAAATCAATATTGCTTAGTAATAATCGATGATTACTGAAGATTTACTTGGGTAAAATTTATAAAAACTAAAGATGAAACCTTTGAAGTATTTAAAATCTTCTGCAAACTAATAGAAAATGAAAAAGACACTCAAATAAAAAGAATTAGAAGTGACCACGGGGGGATTTAAAAATCACAACTTTACTGAATTTTGTGAAATTAATCGGTATAAATATGAATACTCTTGCCCAAGGGCCCCCCAACAAAATGGCCTAGTAGAGCGTAAAAAATGAACCCTACAAGAAACCGCTAGGACTATGTTAAACGAATACAAGCTATCCAACCCATTCTGGGCTGAAGCAATAAATATAGCATGTTATATACAAAAAAGAATTTTAATTAACAAATCTCATAACAAAATATCCTATGAAATATATTATAATAAAATCCCTAATTTAAATTATCTAAAAGTTTTTGGATGTAAAGCATATATTTTAAACACTAAAGACTATTTAGGAAAATTTTCATCAAAAACAACCACATGAATATTTTTAGAGTATTCAACAACTAGTAGGACATATAGAGTGTATAATAAACATACCTAAAAGTTGAAGAAACAATAAATGTAATATTTGATGAAGATCATAAAATAACCACTATAACAAATGAACATAATATAGAAAATATTAACCCACTAAATACAGAAGATGACGAAATTTAACCTAAACCCAATGAATCTGAAGAACCAATCACTAACCCAAACTTAAGACCAACACGAACAAACACAAATCACCCATCTGACCAAATCTTGGGTGATCCATCTCTAGGAGTTAGAACTAGGTCATCCTATAGAAACAATAGCCAAATAGCCTTGATATCTGAAATTGAACCCAAAACTGTAGACGAAGCTCTACCCGATTCAGACTGGACACTAGCAATGCAGGAAGAATTAGCCCAATTTGAAAGAAACCAAGTCTGGGTCTTAGTACTGAAACCCACTGATAAAACTATAATTGACACTAAATGGGTTTTCAGAAACAAACTAAATAATCAAGGTGAAATAGTTAGAAACAAAGCAAGATTAGTAGCTAAAGGGTTTAATCAAGTAGAAGGGTTAGATTATGATGAGACCTACGCTCCTGTGGCTAGACTTGAATCTAGACTATGTTAAGCCGTTTAGGTCGGTGTCCCAGACTCTCGCCCCAGTGTGAGTTATAAGTGAGCTATGCTCTCACGCCCAACGACCGTCCAGGTCGGTGTCCCAAACTCTCGCCCTAGTGCGAGTTATAAGTGAGCTATGCTCTCATGCCCAACGACCATCTAGATCGGTGTCCCATACTCTCACCCCAGTGCGAGTTATAAATGAGTTATGCTCTCACGCCCAACGACCGTCCAGGTCGGTGTCCCATACTCTCGCCCCAGTGCGAGTTATAAGTGAGCTATGCTCTTACGCCCAACGACCATCCAGGTCGGTGCCCCAAACTCTCGCCCCAGTACGAGTTATAAGTGAGCTATGCTCTCACGCCCAACGACCGTCCAGGTCGGTGTCCCAGACTCTCGTCCCAGTGCGAGTTATAAGTGAGCTATGCTCTCACGCCCAACGACCGTCCAGGTCGGTGCCCCAGAGTCTCGCCCCAGTGCGAGTTATAAGTGAGCTATGCTCTCACGCCCAATGACCGTCCAGGTCGGTGTCCCAGACTCTCGCCCCAGTGCGAGTTATAAGTGAGTTATGCTCTCACGCCCAACGACCGTCCAGGTCGGTGTCCCAGACTCTCACCCCAGTGTGAGTTATAAGTGAGCTATGCTCTCATGCCCAACGACCGTCCAAGTTGGTGTCTCAAACTCTCACCCCAGTACGAGTTATAAGTGAGCTAAGCTCTCACGCCCAACAACCGTCCAGGTCGGTGTCCCAGACTCTTGCTCAAGTGCGAGTTATAAGTGAGTTATGCCCTCACATCTAACGACTCTCCCGGTCGGTAACCTCTACACTCGCCTGGGAAAAATACAACAAAACATATTCTCATGCTCAACCGGTTGGTAAGCCATATTTCCATTATTTTTGCTACCAAATATAAAAACTAACAGGCATATTCTCAAGCGTCTTGGCTTCTCAAGCCTTTTAATCTTCTGGTGAGAGGTAAGAAGAAGGCTGGATAAGCAAGCTATCCTTATTATCTTTGTTAGAAATGTGAGAGAAACGCAGGTGTTTATAACGCAATGATACAAGAGCAAAGGGGCATAGATTTACACAATTATCAACGGAATCCAAGAAACCTGTTTTATTTCATTAAAAGAGGAACATTTTTCAGGGGTTTACATTGCTACCAGATCCAGAGGCATGCCCCCTGCTCTCTAAATGAGCCCATGCTTGAGCCAGTTCCTCCTCAACAAGTTTGAGGGAGTTTTGCAGTTGACCAATGGTCTTGTCCTTTAGCCGACTCTCCTCTTTTAGGAAGGCCACCTCGTCCTTGTGTTTCATCATCAGATAAAGGATATGATGGATCTGAGCCTGGAAGTCCGCATGAGCCTTTATCTTGAGAGCTACCTCAGCTCGAGTTTTATACTTGGCCGCCTGCCAGAGCTCTTCCATCTCCCTACGAAGAGAAGTCTGAAGATCCATGTTTAATGTCATCTCGCGCGAGGCTTTTTCTTTAAGAGCAAGTTGGTGACAAAAAGAAGATAGCTCGTCATGCTCCATGGGTTAGAGAGGAATAGCTGGAAGAAAGGAAGGTGGTGGTAGGCACAACAGGAGAAGTCTTCTCAACCTTCTTATAATGGAGGAGAAGGTGAAGGGATTACCTCGGAACATGGACTGGCGCTTGGGAAGCTGTACGACATTTATGTGAACGGGACATGATCAAAAACCAAATAGTCAATACACACCATAAAATCCCTCCAATCTTTTAGGGAAGGCAATGAATGTCGAATGGGACTTCAGGAGAAGGATCCGCAAGTAGAGAGATGTAAAGGCTAGGTCAGGTATGAAGACTAAGTCAGGAAACTACATGACTGGGGTCTAGTCAGTTGGACTAGAGCCTTCTTCGACTATACTTGAGGGGGAGACTTGTGATATTGTGCGTGATCGTGGGGTCGGAGAGATGACGTGGTCGGGAGTCAAGACTGCGGTATGGTCAAAAGTCAAGCTCTTGTGGAGGTCAGAAGTCAAGCTTGCGTGGCGGTCAGAAGTTAAGCCAACGTGGTGGTCAAAAGTCTGACTCACGTGGAGGTCAAGGATCCGACCTACGTGTAGTTCAAGGGGCCCAGTTGTAAGATAGGCGGGGTTAGGCATGAATGGCGTCTCAAGAATGGACCTGTGTTGAGTGAGGACTCGAGTACAGGTCGGGATTATGCTAATCAAGGATACAGGTCAGAACTTCTAACCTTGCGGCACAGGTTACAGGGATCAAAACGTACATGTCGGGATTGTGCCAACCAAGGTTACAGGTCGGGACTTCTAGCCTTGCGACACAGGATACAGGAACAAGCGTACAGGTCAGGATTGTGCTAACCAAGGATACAGGTCGGGACTTCTAGCCTTGCGGCACAGGATACATGGACAAGCGTACAGGTCGGGATTGTGAAAATCAAGGTTACAGGTTGGGGCTTCTAGCCTTGCGACACAGGATACAGGGACAAGCGTACAGGTCGAGATTGTGACAACCAAGGATACAAGTCAGGACTTCTAGCCTTGCGGCACAGGATACAGGGATCAAAACGTACAGGTCGGGATTGTGCCAACCAAGGTTACAGGTCGGGGCTTCTAGCCTTGCGGCACAGGATACAGGGACAAGCATACAGGTCGGGATTGTGCCAACCAAGGATACAGGTCAGGACTTCTAGCCTTGCGGCACAGGATACAGGGATCAAAACGTAGTTCGAGATTGTGCCAACGAAGGTTACAGGTCAGGGCTTTTAGCCTTGCAGCACAGGATACATGGACAAGCGTACAGGTCGGGATTGTGCCAACCAAGGTTACAGGTCGGGGCTTCTAGCTTTACAGCACAGGATACAGGGACAAGCGTACAGGTCGGGATTGTGCCAACCAAGGATACAGGTCAGGACTTCTAGCCTTGCGGCACAGGATACAGGGATCAAAATGTACAGGTCAGGATTGTGCCAACCAAGGTTATAGGTCGGGGCTTCTAGCCTTGCGGCACAGGATACAGGGACAAACATATAGGTCGGGATTGTGCCAACCAAGGTTACAAGTCGGGGCTTCTAACCTTGCGGCACAGGATATAAGGACAAGCGTACAGGTCAGAATTAGGCCAACCAAGGATACAGGTCGGGACTCAGGATGAGCGGAAGCAGACCGACGCATACAGGTCGTGACTCAGGATAGCTACAGGTCTGCACCCACAGGTCGGGATCATCAAGTATAAAGAGCCAACACAGGAACAATGGAATAAGGGGGTCGGAAGCTACACGACAAGCAAGCCAAGGAATTGTAACAACCTGTCAAGGAATAATCACTGCCTATCAGAGAATATGCCAATGGTCTGGTGTGTACTGTTGGTGCAACCTTAGGTCAAGGTTGACCTGGTTGACCCGACTCGAGGTGACTTGACTCGAGTTGTATTTTGATGTTTGACTTGGGAAGATTGTCGGTGCAACCTTAGGTCAAGGTTGACCTAGTTGAGTTGCATATTGATGTTTGACACTCGTGAGAGAGTTCTATTCTTGATGTTTGACAAGAATAGGTGTTTGGGAGATTGTAGGTGCAACCTTAGGTCAAGGTTGACCTGGTTGACCTGATTCGGGAAAAGTCCAAGCAGGGAGCTTGGCACGAGGGAAAGACCTAACTGGGATGTTAGGCACTGGAAAAGTCCAAGCAGGGAGCTTGGCACGGGAAAAGTCCAGGTATGGAGACTTGGCACTGGAAAAGTCCAAGTATGGAGACTTGACACGGAAAAGTCCAAACAGGGAGCTTGGCACGAGGGAAAGACCTAACTGGGATGTTAGGCAGGTGGAAAAGTCCTGGTGAGTGAAGCCAGGCAGTGGGAAAGTCCTAACTGGGATATTAGGCAATTGGAAAGTCCTGGTGAGTGAAGTCAGGCAGTGAGAAAGTCCTAACTGGGATGTTAGGCAGTGTGGAAATCCTGGTGAGTGAAGCCAGGTGGAAAGTCCTGGTGAGTGAAGCCGGGCAAGGGAAAATCCAGATAGATCAAGGGTAATCGGACATCTGGTGTTGAGAAGTCCAAGTGAGTGAAGCTTGGCATATGGAGTCGGAGAGGGCTCGGTAGCTCGTTCTCCGAGCTAGGTTAGAGAGGGCACTCTAAACCTAGGAGTTGGATCGGTCTGCATCGATCAGTGAAACTCGAGTTTCGATCGGTGCGGTGACCGATCGATTCCACTCGAGCATATGGAGTTCCTGATCGGTCCTCGAACCGATCAGCGGCGATCGGTGAAGAAGAAGCTCGATCGGTCCGGGACCGATCAGGTGTATGCTCGATCGGTCTCCACGACCGATCAGAGACGCAGCTGGAGAGGTGGGAGACCGCGGAGACCGATCAAGGCCTGATCGGTCCCATGACCGATCGAGGCATCCGATCGGTGAAGCCCCGATCGGTCCAGTTCTAGTTGCGTTGCAGCGTTAGTTTCTTCACCGCCTTCTTCGCAGTATAAAGGTCGAGAGCCGCTGCACATCGCTTCTTTCTCTTCTTCTCGTGCTGCTTACGTGCTTGAGCTTTGTTGAGCTCTTCTTCGCAAGCTTCGCGTGAGCTTCATTCCACGATTGGATCCGAGAGCTGCTGCTTCACCAGCATCCGTCCGTGAAGTTGTTGCTTCATCTGGGACTTCAGTCGACAACGAGAAGGCAAGCTAGTGTTGTTGCATTCATATTGTCTTGTATTTCTTGTTGTATCTCGTGTACTCTTTGCTTGCTGTTGCAAGATTTTGTGGCGAGGTTTCTCCACCTAGAAGGAGTATATTTTAGCCGGGTTTCCGGGGATTCATCCACCGACGGATTGACAGGGCTCGTCCACCTTACGGACACGCCGAGGAGTAGGAGTATCATCTCCGAACCTCGTACATCGCTGTGTTAAGGTTTGATATTCTTCCTTTCGTTTCTAGTTTATTTTTCCGCTGCGCTAACGAAGTGTAGGAAGAAACGCGAGCAATTTGGGGTCGGCTATTCACACCCCCCTCTCTAGCCGTACAAAGGATCCTAACAAGTGGTATCAGAGCGAGGTCGCTCTTCATCGGATCAACACCCGTGGGAGCAAAGCTAGAGAATGGATCTCTATGGAGAAGACATCACCATTCCACCCTTCTACGAATGCGGTGACTTCGCGTATTGGAAGGTAAGGATGAAGTACTTTCTTATGACTAACATAATGAATTGGTTTTGTGTACAAGAAGGTTTTATTCCTCCGGTGGATAAGGAAGGAAAACCACTTGAGAAGAAGGAGTGGACAAGAGAACAAATTCACAAATCCGAAATCAATGAAGAGGTAACGAGAATAATTGAATTTTCATTGCCTTCTAACATCTTGTGTAAGATAGGTTACAACAATGCCAAGGAATTATGGGATAACTTGGCCAAGTTCCATGAGGGAAGCTCAAATTCAAGCCATGAAGAGGAGCTAAGTGAGCCAAGTAGCTCACATCATGGAGGAGAGGAATTAGAAGTTGAGGGTTACTCAACATCTAAGGACGAAGAGGAGGAGAGTTCTTCTTCAAGTTCGGAGCAAGAAGAAGAAGCTTCTACCTCCGAAAGGGATGAAGAAGAGAGCTCGCATCCACCCTCAACCCTAGGTAACTCAAGCAATTTAAGTTCAATTAAATTACACATTATGTGCTTTGAGTGTAGGGAACATGGACATTACAAGAGTAAGTGTCCGAAGAGGGTAAGAAAGACTCCACCGGCGCCAAAGGTCAAGGAAGCCAGAGTCCCGAAACGCAAGGGCAAGGAGCACATCGTGTGCTTCCAATGCAAGCAAAGGGGACACTATAGGAGCCATTGTCCGAGGGGGAGGCAACCTCACAAGGGCAAGAGACCGGGCACATCGATAGGGGAAGCTAAGGCAAACCCTAAGGTAACCTCTAAGGTTCATTTTTGCAATTCTAATAAAATGCATGCTAGGAATTTTATTGCACTTGTCGATAATAACAAGCATGATAACCTTAGGAATCAATACATGTGCTTAGGAGCTAAACATGTTAGCCTAGGTAAGGATAACACTAGAAATACCAACCCTAGGATTAACTCATCTAAGGCTAAGGAAAATCTAGGTAGAAATCTCAAATCATCTAGACATATGCCTAGGAATACCTCAAAGAAAAATGACAAATTAACACTTGAGGTATTAGAGAGGGAAAATCAAGTCTTGAGGTCAAGACTTGATAATTTAGAAAAGGCTCTTAAAAACATGGAGAAGTCATCTCTAGGGTTTAAGAGTCAAAAACCCAAGTCCAAGGACAAGAAAGGTTTGGGTCACAAACCTAAGTCCCAAGTGGTCAAGCCCACTTATCATAGTGTTCCATTCGATTATGGAACAAAACCTAGGGCTAGGAAGACCATTACCAAGGTCACAAGGGAAGTCACCCCTATAGTTGACCTTGATGAGACCCAAATGACCAAGGCTTTAAAGCCTAAGAGGATCATTAGGAGGGTTACTAGGGAAGTTATCCCTAGTGAATATTTAGTGAACCCAATGAGCTCTAATAGGTATTGGGTTCCTAGGAGCATCTTCTCTATCCCATAAATGGGTTAGAGAGTGTCAACTCCAATAAGAAGGGTAGTTAACCCAACTTTGAGGAATTGACACTCAAGGAGCATTTTCAAGGTTTTGTGAACCTTTGAAAATGAAATGGAATTATCATTTACTCCTTGGAAGAGTAAAATGTGCCATTATGGAAAAGAATGATTTTAATTGGCACAATTTGGGAAAATCTAGAGAACTCTCGAGGAAAAATGAAACATGCCAAGTTTTGAGGATAAATTTGATCTTTAAGTGGCATGAATTAATCTAGAGTTCAAGAAGTGTCAAAATTAGGATTTTGGCATTTTAGGGCAATCAAGGGTTAAATTCTAGGTTAGCAAAGTGGTTAAGGATACTTAGATAGGTAATCTAGGTATATTTATTTATGCTAAATCTTGCCATAATTGTTTGCCCTCACATGTCATGACATCATGTTTAGTTTTATTATCATTTGAAATGTCATGATAATGCTTAGGCTAGTTTATATGTCATGTTTATTTAAGTTTCAAACTTTATGCCATGACATCATGACATTGGCACATATTTTCATTTATGATACCATTTTATGCCATGTCATCATCTCTTGCATTAATGATAAATGAAATTGATTTAAGGATGAAAAACACATTTTGATATTGAGATCAAATTTGTGTTTAGAAAATGCATGAGAACTTAGCCTAAGTTGACCTTAATCCATATCTCACATCAAATTGACTTGAATGTGGTTTGATACACCTTAGATGTGTGTGAGATATTAGGATCATGAGTTAGGATTAAGGTGCATAGTCTTTATACCTAGATGACCCTAATTCAAGAAATTGAGGATCATAGGGAAAGCTTGTGTACAAGTCATGTACATCTAGCCCTAAGATTATGGTCCCAAATTCAAATGGTTTTAAAAGCGTTTTAAAATTGATTTGAAAAACCTTGATGAAGCTTTCCTAGTGATAGCATTCATCATTGAACATTGTGATACAAAGTTGAGTTAAACTTGAACTATTTCAAAGTTTTTGAACTTTGTATCAAGATTGAAAAATGGAAACTATTTTCATAGAAAACTATTTTTCCTTGATAGTGTATGATATGAGGAATGTATCCTCAAAGTTTCGTAATTTTTGAAATTTTCTGTAATTTTCTGAACTTCTCCCGGAGAGAAAATCAGAAATCTCTGATTTCAGTGGCTGGATCGGTCCGGGGACCGATCCAGGGAAGATCTGATCGGTCTGCGGATCGATCCAGAGTATTGTGGATCGGTCTGCAGACCGATCCAGTGAGTTCCAGTAGCACGAGTGCGATCTGGTGAAGGGCTGATCGGTCTGGGGACCGATCAGGGCGTGCCGAATTTCTGATTGTTCAGCTGTTGTCTGAAATTTCAGTTATGGAAATGGTGTTTTTTGGATTTATAAAGGTTTGGAACTCACAAAGACATTGTTGGTGCAATGGTCAAGGGGGAGTTAACCTTTAGGGGGAGTTTTACCTATTTGTCAAGGGGGAGTTGACTTTTAGGGGGAGTTTTTACTCCTTAAGACTTTTGAGGATTAGTGATATGGGATTATCACTAAGTTGATTGTTGAGTTTAGTATCTAGGGGGAAATTAAGAGTTTCAATGAAAGGTATGAGACTTTCATTAGGAAGAAACTCTTGACCTTGATACCCTCTTTTTCTTTTTGATGTGTGTCAAAAAGGGGAGAGTGTTCATTTGAGAATTATTGGAGAATCCAAGTTAGGTTATCGGGTTAACCTAAGCTAGGGGAAGAATGTCAAGGAATGTTCGAGAAAGAACATTGGAATTCTTTTTGATGTGTGTCAAAAAGGGGGAGAATTATTGGAGAACCCAAGTTAGGTTATCGGGTTAACCTAAGGGGAGAATGTCCAGAGAATGTTCAAGGAAAGAACATTGGACATTGGAAGATGAGTGGAAAACCTAAGTTAGGTTATCGGGTTAACCTAACTTGATTATGGGTTTTGTCAAACATCAAAAAGGGGGAGATTGTTGGTGCAACCTTAGGTCAAGGTTGACCTGGTTGACCCGACTCGAGGTGACTTGACTCGAGTTGTATTTTGATGTTTGACTTGGGAAGATTGTCGGTGCAACCTTAGGTCAAGGTTGACCTAGTTGAGTTGCATATTGATGTTTAACACTCGTGAGAGAGTTCTATTCTTGATGTTTGACAAGAATAGGTGTTTGGGAGATTGTAGGTGCAACCTTAGGTCAAGGTTGACCTGGTTGACCTGATTCGGGAAAAGTCCAAGCAGGGAGCTTGGCACGCGAAAAGTCCAAGTATGGAGACTTGGCACTGGAAAAGTCCAAGCAGGGAGCTTGGCACGCGAGAAGTCCAAGTGTGGAGACTTGGCACGGGAAAAGTCCAAGTATGGAGACTTGGCACTGGAAAAGTCCAAGTATGGAGACTTGGCACGGAAAAGTCCAAGCAGGGAGCTTGGCATGAGGGAAAGACCTAACTGGGATGTTAGGCAGGTGGAAAAGTCCTGGTGAGTGAAGCCAGGCAGTGGGAAAGTCCTAACTGGGATATTAGGCAGTTGGAAAGTCCTGGTGAGTGAAGTCAGGCAGTGAGAAAGTCCTAACTGGGATGTTAGGCAGTGTGGAAATCCTGGTGAGTGAAGCCAGGTGGAAAGTCCTGGTGAGTGAAGCCGGGCAAGGGAAAATCCAGATAGATCAAGGGTAATCGGACATCTGGTGTTGAGAAGTCCAAGTGAGTGAAGCTTGGCATATGGAGTCGGAGAGGGCTCGGTAGCTCGTTATCCGAGCTAGGTTAGAGAGGACACTCTAAACCTAGGAGTTGGATCGGTCTGCAGACCGATCCAGTGAAACTCAGTGTTTCCTGATCGGTCTGGTGACCGATCAGATTCCACTCAGTAGCATACTGTGGAGTTCCTAATCGGTCCCTGAACCGATCAGGAGGCTTGGCGAAGTGAAAAAGCTCTGATCGGTCCGTGGACCGATCAGGTATGCTGATCGGTCTCCACGACCGATCGAGAGACGAGCGCCACTGAGGAGCTGGGATCGGTCCGGGACCGATCAGCAAGGCCTGATCGGTCCCCACGATCGATCAGGCAAGCCCCAGACCGGACCGATCGAGTTCTAGCCGTTGCGATGCAACGGCTAGTTTCTTCTTCTTCGCCTTCTTCGCAGGTATAAAGGGTCGAGAGCCGCCGCATTCGCTTCTTTCTCTTCTTCTCGCGGCTGCATTACGGTGCTTGAGCTTTGTTGAACTCTTCTTCGCAAGCTTCGCGTGAGCTTCATTCCACGACTGGATCAGCTGCTGCTGAGTTGCTTGTCGGCATCCGTCCGTGAAGTTGTTGCTTCATCTGGGACTTCAGTCGACAACGAGAAGGCAAGCTAGTGTTGTTGCATTCATATTGTCTTGTATTTCTTGTTGTATCTCGTGTACTCTTTGCTTGCTGTTGCAAGATTTTGTGGCGAGGTTTCTCCACCCAGAAGGAGTATATTTTAGCCGGGTTTCCGGGGATTCATCCACCGATGGATTGACAGAGCTCGTCCACCTTACGGACACGCCGAGGAGTAGGAGTATCATCTCCGAACCTCGTACATCGCTGTGTTAAGGTTTGATATTCTTCCTTTCGTTTCTAGTTTATTTTTCCGCTGCGCTAACGAAGTGTAGGAAGAAACGCGAGTGATTTGGGGTCGGCTATTCACACCCCCCTCTCTAGCCGTACAAAGGATCCTAACATGTACAACCCTAGGATTCCTTCCTAGACCTATAAAAGGACGCCACGTGTCATCCACCGCTAGACAAAGCCTGACGTCCGACATTCCCTGACACCCGTCAGACTCCAGAAACATCCGTTGTAGTATAAAAAGGGATGCTTTGTCTCTTACGAAGGTACGCTCACTCATCATTTTCATACTCATCTTCTACTTTTCGTTCTTTCTCTGTGTTTCTGGGGAAATAGTACCTGACTTGAGCGTCGGATGGCCTGACCCGGAGACTTTTTCCCTGGTTTCTAGTCTCTAACGACAGGTGGGCTCGTCTGAGTGTGCAGAGGGTCCTTGCTTCATCATCTCCGTCACCACCCCCCATCATCCACTTGTGTGAGCTCTCCCGGAGGGTGCCCGGCTTCGTGACGACTTTCCGTCAACATCAGCGACTTCGCGACCCACCTTCATCCGACTCAGCTTCCGAACGAGATCATATACCTCGGACCATACCTAAGTGTAAAGAGCAATAGAGATGCTTAAACAATTATTTGATAGTATTTTTGAGTTTTTCAAAAGATTTTTTTTAAAAGGAATACTTTAATACTGATGCTTGAAATTATTTTATATATTTAGCATGAAAGTGTATACTACGCACTCATATCTGTTAATTGGAATGCAAGTCAATTTATTAGACTATATAGAAATTTTTATCCAAAAGTTAAAAATTAAAAACAAAAACAAGAGTTATTCCTACAAGTAACAAAGTGAAAGTGTGGAGTTATAATTAACCCCAAGGAGTGATTTAATTTTATTGACATTTATGATTACCTAAAGTGACAAACAAAAATCACTAGGTAAAGATGTGTAGGAAAAAGAAAAGCAAAAACACAAAATCTGTGCGAAAACAAAATAGAAACGCATGGAAAGCGTCTTTATCACTCCAAAACTAAATGTTTACTCATCACATGTTTCTCCCTTACATGATGATGCACACCACATGCGCGTCATGTATAGCTCATAATCTTTGCCACTGTAGCATCTTTACTACACAAATTCCTCCAGGTATATCTTACCCATAGCTATTCCACGCACACCTGAAGCAGTAACAACTAATACGGTAACAGAGAGAAGAAGAATAAGGAGGGGGGGAGATCTCAAGTTTTTCCTCCAGCAGAAGAAAATCCATGGAGCTGTTCTCCGCACAACCAGAGTTATCACTTCAGATAAGCCCACCAAGCGGCTCTCCGTCATCAACTTGGAGGCCGAAACCAGCAGACGAGAGCATTGAGGTAGGATTGTGGACAAAGCCATCCCTCGACAGAAACATCAACAACTCCTGCACCAGCAGCATCCCCTTCGCTGCAGGGGTGAAGAACGTCGGCGAGCCATCTGCTTGTCGGAACTCCCAGCAGCAGTTCCTCCAACACCCTCACCTCCCTGTCCCATCACTGATAGGAGGACTCCACCAGAGTCACCCCCACCACCTCTGCTTGCTGAAGCCCATAAACGGAATACCGGTCTACAATCGCCCACTACCGCATAACTTGTGTGACTCCTCGTTCGCCTCCAGCGCTTCTCTCTTCGCTCGTACCCAGTTAGGGCTGCCGAGGGCATCGTTGTCGAGGTGCTACTTGCCGTCGAGGTTGTTACTCGGAAAGCGGGGGGTGAGAGCGCCTAGAATGCGCTGGACCCCCACTCTCCACACCCGCTTTGTCCATGCTGTGGAGCTCCTGGGAGGCCATGAAAGTACTAATTTATGAACCACTTCTGATCAATTGGGTTGCTCATCGCTTACCTCTTTTGATGCCTTGCGTTACTTTGCTTAACTAGGAGCCACGCCTAAGTCGGTTCTTGAGCTCATGGATGTCAAAGATCTCACCATGGCTCATGTCAAATCTCACTTGCAGGTAAGAGAGATTTTCCTTTCGATCGTAGCTCTTCTAAGATCTATGAGCGAAACCTTTTTCCCTATTCTTCTACTCCTCTCCCTCAATTTCTTAATTGTAATACTCTACCCCGCCCTCTCTTTTCTATCGAGATTTTACAAGAACTCGTTACAAATGAATATTGCAGATGCATCGAACTGTGAAAAATACCGATCACAGGACACCACTTTCTTCAGGTATCATCGTTTAGTGACCATGGTTACTGATTAGCTAGGTCGTAATTTTTTTCTTTATTTTTGTTTCCTTCGTTTTAGGCCAACTCGATGGATTTGAGAACGGGTTATCCAGGGAGGTGTTCGATGTTAACTCCCCGGAGAGACCAAACCTGCGTACGGTTGGATCATTCCATGGAAGGTGAGCTTAATTAAGATTAACAATGAAACGCTACTATATATCACTATGAACATGAATGTTATCCGCGTTAATTATTATTTCTTACTCAATTACATTTCTTTATATATAGTTGTATCTATCTTATAAATAATACAATTAGCACTTAGTGTGCTAAGTGCCCTTTCATAGAAATAGCTAGGGATAATGCAAGATGGCTAACCGACCTCAATTTTTTTTCTATGCTCAAACCAATCTTTTTCATGCCAGTTCGCACGAAAGCTTCTCCTGGATACTTTTTAATTAACTAATTAATTAATTTTTTAAGTTTCAACTTATATTCATCTGCGCACAGAGGCCAAGAAAAATTGCAGCCTATTTATATAAATTCTAGGTGTACCTTCAACATTGTGATAATGATGATTTGATATGAGATGATAGAATTTCTGCAGTTCAAACGAGACAACAGGAGACCATATTTCTCTCTTATTTCGAGGCAATGTCTCATCTGAAAAATCTGCCCAAAAAAGACAAATAAAAAACTGTTGTTTATATGCAACTTTGTTTTTATTATGAGAAGGTCGTTGTTTTTAACAATAGTCTCTTGCAGTCCTTATTTAGTATGCATTAATTAATTTGGTCGATCTTGTTTTATCAGGGAAAGTTGTTTCCCTGATGAACCCACCGCAAACAATGCTGAAACTTTTGTTGAGGTACAGAAACAACTTGAATGATTTAAGAAAGAAAATACAGATGAGTTTCGAAGCCATTTTCGTCGAATTTGCAGGGCATGCAAGCGAAAAGCAAGCTCGAAGTGTTTTCAGATTTGAGTCCAAGCAAAGTCAATCTTGAGTTCACATTGGGAAGGCCACGATGACTTAGATTACTCAAGACGGATCCACTCGCAACTAAATGACTCAAAAGAAAGTTCAAACAATTAAAGAGACAAGAAGACAATTGAATCAAAACAAGAAAAGAAAAGAAAAGGTAGCGCAAGGGAGATCATCTTGAAGGACACAGGTGCCTGTGTCTTTGGAAAAGTTATTAATTAACCAACAGATATGTTCTATCTAATTAGTGTAAAGATTTATCGGCACAGACTTTGTGTTTAATTTTCTTTCATGAAAGTGATTACAACATTTGATGGATGAGCTTGATGATGTGTATTTCATTGTATTCTCCCAATAAAGTCAAAAGACAGTCATTAGTGTAAGCATAGTTCTATATAATCCTATAGCACTGTGAGAATTGGGTAATTTATTGGTTAGCGGATGCCAATATTCATGAAATAAGTTTAATGAAAACTATATTAAATTCGTATATATATTGAGTTTTTTTTTATTTTCATCACAATTTATTCGGCAAGTTGATCCTTTTCTAGTGCTGGTTAAGAATTAAGTTTAATTATTATAGCTTAACTTACACATAAAATGAAGATAAATGATCAAATGTTTCTTTGGAAAAGTTGTTTAAAATTTCTATATTTTATCACAAATCAAAAATGTATTAATCTTCATGCATCAATTATTAACGTATAGAAACAATGGAGAATGAATCAAGCATAGAATCTTCAGCACATCCATCTTTACTCCAGTGATGAAGAATGACTTAGTTTAGGAACATTTGACTTCACCTCTACTGGAGAATAATAGCGTAACGATGAGGCATATTAATTAGGAAGAATGGCATCGGCATTTACCAAAAGATAGGTCCTGCAAAGCTTCTTTTGACCTTTGTTCATGTGGTTATGCTCCCTCAACATGCAACCGTTATCTGCACCTCATACACTTTCACCCTTTGCTTTACGATGCTTGCTTAGCTTTTTCATGCTCACCTTTTCTTTCTGATGCATCTTACTTTCTCTAGTTTCACATCATGCAACATGTTAAAAATATTTAGCATACCGTGCTCTCATGCTATTCTCATATCTAATTAAACCCTCATGTTTCTTAATTATTCTGTAAGTAAACCTGAACCGGACTGCCATCAGTTAGAGATTAAATGAATGGACAGTTGACAGCAGACAAAGGAAATAAAGCAGCAGGCGAAGGCAGTAAAGTTAAATGGATAGTAAGTAAATAAAGACTCCTTTAGAGGCGCAGCAACTCGATGATAAAAGACATCTTTTCAGAAATCATCGTACGGGAGCATTTGTTGCTTTCAAACCCTCTTTTTTAAAGAAAGAAATTAACTCTCATTCTCTGTTTTTTTCACTTCTTTACTTTTTCATGAGGGAAAAAAGTGAAAAAGGCAAAAAACAAACAAGGGGCTGAAATAATAAAAGAATGATTACTCCATGATGATGTATAGGATGCACTCATTCTCTCATCACAAGGTTCCAAAGCTTGTGGCTCTTTTCTTTTTCTTGAATTATCCCCCTCTTTCTTCGCTGGCAGCAAGGGCAGAGCAGTGTCTAGTCGCCTCGTTACCTTGGTTTGGCAACAAAGTTGGTCGGACTTGTGAGGTGACGTCTCTTTAATTGATGCCTTGTTTTCATGTAGAGGTTTGCCTCTTCCCCACATCCCTGCATTTTGGGCCACTGTGATATGCTAGTTTACCTTTGGACCCCAAGACTTTCTCTCTGGAAGGGTCAGTGTCTTTCTGGGAAGTTAGCTAACTAGGTAGCGCTTGGTCAACACTCAACTGGATTGAGTGGGTGTGAGCAGATGTTACTTGGAAAAGGAAGAGTAGCATTTTAAAGAAAGTTTTTTTCATTCAAAATAATCATTCAGTTTATTTAATTTAGACAGAAATGAGATAAATCAGCCGGATTGATATTACTTCTTTTAGAAAACATACATGTTTTCAAGTAATTTAAAAAACAAGCTCTAAGATTTTTAATATTTTCCAATAAACTGTCTTCATCTAGGTGAATAACTCTAAAGTAAACAGTAAGAGAAAATGTTAGTTACTTGCTCAATAATGAATAGAAAAGAGATACAACGAAAAATAAAATGAAAATTTTATTATGAATGAGAATTTAGTTTCATGTTAAAAATTTCTTGATAAGTCTTTTGATTTAAATTATTATATATAGATTCATGATATGAATAAATATATAGGGAGAAACTATCTCTCATATTTGAGTGTGCAAGGAGTTGTAAATTTATGATTCAAATTATATTGAACTAAGTTGTTAAGTCGAATACTGGACTGGTCGAGAAAAAATTTACCCAAGATGTTTTGTCATATTTTTTTTTGTTGCTGTTCAAATGTAAAATTGATGAATTAATTGAGATTAATTCCATTTGATTAAAATTGATGAGTAATAATGGCTAGCGAATAATTACATCGAATAACGACCATTTATAATCGTCAAAGACAAAACTTCTTTATAAGGAGGTCATTAGCATAGTACTGAAAAAGAGAGAACTCATTTTAGTCAAACTAACTGTAGTGCTTACCTAACTTTACTAACCAAGTAAAATTTACTACCTTATGGTAAGTAGGTAGTAGCTAAAAGTTAGATATTTTGTTAAGGAAAATAGATGTTAATTTTGAAGCTTTTCTTTACTTTAAACTCTCGTGCTTGGACTTTAGGACTTTAAAGTATTTTTTTTCATTAATCAAGGGGGAATGAAAGGGAGTTAATGCATTAATTCTTTTTCAAAATTTCAAAGTTAAACTATTTTTCTTTGAAAAGTTAAAGTATTTTAAAAAAATTAAGTTCAAGTTTTTTTTTTACATTAATCAAGGGAGAGTGAAAGGGAAGTTCAATTTTTTTATTTAACTATTTTCCTTGAAAAAACAAGTTCAAGTTTTTTTAAGTTTTTCAAAAAGCTATGTACTTGATAAAATATTTTAATTTTGGCTAAATAGTTTTTCAAAAACATCACCTTCTTAGCTAAATATGGTTAAAAGGCATTTCCTTTCAATACTTAAATTTAACTAAACTATTTGGAAAAAGCTAAACACTTTCAAAGATTTATAAATTTGCTAAGTGCTTAACTATACTGTTTATCTAAAAATTCTTTAACGCTAAGTACTTAACTATGATTTTTATCAAAATCCCTTTCAAACTAAGTTGTTATCAAAATATTTTTAAAACTATGTTTTTAAAGCTAAGTTTTTCTTAATTACTAAGCTATAAGCTTTATCCAATTTTCAAGATTATCAAACCCTAGTCGGTTAACATTCTTGCATTTCTTTGATATATGTCAAAGGAGGAGAGAAGTTAGAAAATTCTAAAGTTAAGGAGAAAGTGAAGTGATTAAGGAGAGAAAGTTAAGTGATTAAGGGGGAGCTATAACTGTTGGTGCAATATTCTTTGGATCAGGTTGACCAAGTTGACTAAGCTTGAATTGACTCAAGCTTGAGTTTGGATGTTTGAGTTTCGATGTTTGACAATACATGGAGATTGCAGATGCAATCATCCGATTGGGGAGATTGTTGATACAATTCTCATCTGGTCAAGGATGACCAGTTGGATGTGAAGAATAGTTAAGTAGGTCAAGATTGACCGGAACTTTACTGGAAAAGTCCTAACTGGAGGTTAGGCAAGGGAAAATCCAGGTGAGTGAAGCCAGGTGAAAAACTTAGTAAGTGAAACTAGGCAGGTGAAAGTCCTGGTGAGTGAATCCGGGTAGTAGAAAAATCTGTTGGTGCAACCTTAGGTCAAAGTTGACCTGGGTGACCCGACTCGAGTTGACCTGACTCGAGGTATATTTTGATGTTTGACAAGAATAGAGAAGTAGTATTTTGATGTTTGACAAGAATAGGAACTTGGGGGATTGTGGGTGCAACCTTTGGTCAAGGTTGACCTGGTTGACCCGACTTGAGTTGACCTGATTCGGGAAAAGTCCAAGTATGGAGACTTGGCACGGAAAAGTCCAAGCAGGGAGCTTGGCACGGGAAAAGTCCAAGTATGGAGACTTGGCACGGAAAAGTCCAAGCAGGGAGCTTGGCACGGGAAAAGTCCAAGTATGGAGACTTGGCACGGAAAAGTCCAAGCAGGGAGCTTGGCACGGGAAAAGTCCAAGTATGGAGACTTGGCACGGAAAAGTCCAAGCAGGGAGCTTGGCACGGGGAAAAGTCCAAGTATGGAAGCTTGGCATGGGAGGTCGGAGAGGGCTCGGTAGCTCGTTCTCCGGACTAGGTCAGAGAGGGCTCGGTAGCTCGTTCTCTGGACTGGATGGAGTCGGAGAGGGCTCGGTAGCTCGTTCTCCGGACTAGGTCAGAGAGGGCTCGGTAGCTCGTTCTCTGGACCGGACGAAGTCGGAGAGGGCTCGGTAGCTCGTTCTCCGGACTAGGTCAGAGAGGGCTCGGTAGCTCGTTCTCTGGACCGGACGTGGAAGTTGGAGATGGCTCGGTAGCTCGTTCTCCGGACTAGGTCAGAGAGGGCTCGGTAGCTCGTTCTCTAGATCAGGAAGGCTTTAGGTTTAAGGCTGGGAAATTGGATCGGTCTGCTGACCGATCCAGTGATACTATGGGTATCTGGATCGGTCTGCTGACCGATCCAGTGATACACTGATTCTCACTGTGGGGCATCTGATCGGTCTGGTGACCGATCAGTAACCAAACAGTAGCTTTTTGTAAGTTATCTGATCGGTCGGTAGACCGATCAGGAAGCGATGGGATTCAGAGAACAATAGGGAGGATCGGTCTGTGGACCGATCCACCTATGGCCTGATCGGTCCACAGACCGATCAGGGATCGCAACCAACTCTCTGTGAGAGTTGGGATCGGTCTGGGGACCGATCAGCGTAGGGCCTGATCGGTCCCCCGACCGATCAGATCTGCCCTGGAGCCTGATCGGTCCAGGTCTAGCCGTTGAGTCACAACGGCTAGATTTCTGCTTCTTCTTTGTCTTCTTCGCAGGTTCAGGATATAAAGGCCTCTACATCAACAGTGCTGGGGATTATTCTTCTTCCTCCTTGCGATCTGAGCTTTGCTGAGCTCTCCACTGCTGAAGTTTCGTGTGAGCTTCCCTCGGCTGGGTTTCCAACTGAACAGTTGCTGCTGTGGTTGGCATCCGTGAAGTTGATGCTTTATCAACAGTAGACAAGAAGGCAAGCAAACTAGTGTTTTTTACATTCATATTGTTCTTAGCTTCTTGCTGTATTTCTTGTACGCTGATCTTGCTGTTGCAAGAGAGATTGTGGCGATGTTTCTCCACCCAGAAGGAGTTTTTATTAGCCGATTTTCCGGGGTCTCATCCACCGACGGATTGATAGGATTCGTCCACCTTACGGACACGCCGAGGAGTAGGAGTATCATCTCCGAACCTCGTTATATCGTCGTGTTTGAGGTTTGATCTTCTCCATTTTCGTTTCTACTTTTTATTTCTGCTGCGCTAACTCAAATTGTAGGAAGAAACGAGAATTTGGGGTCGGCTATTCACACCCCCCCTCTCTAGCCGCATCCGAAGGTCCTAACAAGTGGTATCAGAGCGAGGTCGCTCTTCGTCGGATTAACACCCGGGGGAGCACGAGCTAGAGAATGGATCAACTTGGAGAAGACATCACGATTCCACCCTTCTACGATCGCGACGACTTTGCTTATTGGAAGGTAAGAATGAAGTATTTTTCTTATGACTAACCTAGTAAATTGGAATTGTGTACAAGTAGGTTTTATTTCTCCGGTGGATAAAGAAGGAGAACCTCTCGAGAAGAAGAAGTGGACGAAAGAACAAATCCACCAATCCATAATCAATGATGAGGTAATGAAAATCTTTGAATTTTCATTACCTAATGATATCTTGTGTAAGATAGGTGGATACAACAATGCCAAGGAGTTGTGGAACAACTTGGCTAAGTTCCATGAGGAGAGCTCCAATTCAAGTCATGAAGAGGAGTCAAGTGAGCCAAGTAGCTCACATCATGGAGGTATGGGATTAGAAGTTGAGGGCTACTCAACATCTAAGGAAGAAGAGGAGGAGAGTTCTTCTTCAAGACTGGAGCAAGAAGAAGAAGCCTCTACCTCCGGAAGGGATGAAGGAGAGAGCTTATATCCATCCTCAACCCTAGGTAACTCAAGCAACTTAATTTCAAGTAAATTACATATAATGTGCTTTGAGTGTAGGGAATATGGGCATTACAAAAGTAAATGCCCAAAGAGGATTAGGAAGACTCCACCGACACCAAAAGTCAAGGAAGCCGGAGTCCCGATACGCAAGGGCAAGGAGCACGTGGTATGCTTCCAATGCAAGCAAAGGGGACATTATAGGAGTCAATGTCCAAGGGGGAGGCAACCTCACAAGGACAAGAGACCAAACACATCTATGGGGGAGCTAAGGCAAACCCTAAGGTATCCTTTAAGGCACATTCTTGCAATTCTAATAAGACACATGCTAGTAGTTTTATTGTAATTGTCAATAATGATAAGCATGATAACCATAGAAACCGATACATGTGCTTAGGTGCCAAACATGTTAGCCTAGATAAGGACAATGCTAGAAATGCCAACCCTAGAGTTAACTCATCTAAGGTTAAGGAAAACCTAGATAGAAATCCCAAAACAACTAGACATATGCCTAGGAATACCTCAAAGAAAAATGGAAAATTAAAGCTTGATGTATTAAAGAAGGAAAATCAAGTCTTGAGGTCAAGACTTGACACTTTAGAAAAGACTCTTAAGAATTTGGAGAAGTCAACTCTAGGGTTTAAGGGTCAAAAATCAAAGCCCAAGGACATGAGAGGTTTGGGTCACAAACCTAAGTCTCAAGTGGTCAAGCCCGATTATCATAATGTTCTATTCGATTATGGAACAAGACCTAGGGCTAGGAAGACCATCACCAAGGTCACAAGGGGAGTCACCCCTAGAGTTGATCTTGATGAGTCCCAAATGACCAAGGCTTTAAAGCCTAGGAGGGTCATTAGGAGGGTTGCTAGGGAAGTCATCCCTAGTGAATATTTAGTGAACCCAATGAG
Organism: Zingiber officinale; assembly: GCF_018446385.1. Classification (NCBI taxonomy): domain Eukaryota; kingdom Viridiplantae; phylum Streptophyta; class Magnoliopsida; order Zingiberales; family Zingiberaceae; genus Zingiber; species Zingiber officinale. The sequence continues at coordinate 57,594,634 of NC_055986.1, forward strand.
CTCAAATAGGTATTGGGTTTCTAGGAGCGTGATTCCTTCACGCTAGATGGTTTAGGGTGTGCCAACCTTAATTGGATAGGTAGTTAACCTACTCATGGCAAAAGGTGACATTTTAGTAATTTTCAAGGTGTAATCAAGTCTTGAAAATGAAATTAAAAATTATTCCTAAGGTGATTAGGATGTGCCAACTACATTTGAGGAGTTTTCTAAGGTTAATCTAATTGGCACATAGTGATCTAAAAATCTTTAGTATATGATTTTAGGTCTATTACACTTAGGAATATAGAATTTATGATAAAATGATCAAAATTATCAAAAATGGCAACTAAGGCTAGAATTAGGTATTCTCTATACCTTTATATGTTATTTTCCATATATTGTTTGTCATATGCCATGTCATGACATCATATTTAACTTATCATCATTTGAAATGTCATGATAATACTTAGGTTAGTTATATGTCATGCCTTATTTAAGTTTCATACTTTATGCCATGACATCATGACATTGGCACATGTTTCCACTTATGATATTATTTTATGCCATGTCATCATCTCTTGCATTTATGATCAATTAAATTGATTTAAGGATAAAAACACAATTTGATATGGAGATCAAATTGTTGTTTAGAATCCATATCAAATTGTTGTTTAGAAAATGCATGAGAACTTAGCTTAAGATGACCTAAACCCATATCTCACATCAAAATTGACTTGGATGTGTTTGATACACATTAGATGTGTGTGAGATATTAGGATTATGAGTTAGGATCAAGGTGCATAGTTCTTGTACCTAGATGAGCCTAATTCGAATTTGAGGATCATAGGGAAAACTTGTGTACAAGTCATGTACATTTAGCCCTAAGATTGTGGTCCTAAATTGAATGGTTTAAGATCATTTCAAAATTGATTTGAAAAACCATGATGAAGCTTTTCTAGTGATAGCATTCATCATTGAGCAAGTTGATACAAAGATGGATTAACCTTGAGCTATTTCAAAGTCTTTCGAACTTTGTATCAAGATTTAAAAATGGAAGTTGTTTTCATAGAAAACTATTTTTTCATGATAATATATGTTATGAGGAATGTATCCTCAAAATTTTACAATTTTTGGAATTTTCTGTGTTTTTTTTGGGGTTTCTGAATTTCGGGAGAAAAATCAGAAATCCTTATCAGAGAGTTGTGGACCGATCAGAGAAGATCCTGATCGGTCCAGGGAAGTCTGGATCGGTCACTGGACCGATCTAGGGCAGTGTGGATCGGTCTGGTGACCGATCCAGTGAAGTCCTGATCGGTCTGGTGACAGATCAAAGCGTGCCAAAATGCTGATTTTCGTCTGTTGTCTGAAATTTCAGCTATGGAAGTTGGTGCTTTAGATTTCTAAAGGGTTGAAACTCTCCAAGACATTGTTGGTGCAATGGTCAAGGAGGAGTTGACCTTTAGGGGGAGTTTTACCTAATTGTCAAGGAGGAGTTGACGTTTAGGGGAGTTTTACTTATTGGTCAAGGGGGAGTTGACTTTTAGGGGGAGTTTTTACTCGTCAAGATTTCTGAGGATGAGTGATATGGGATTATCACTAAGTTGATTGTTGACTTTAGTATCAAGGGGGAAATTAAGGATTTCAATGAAAGGTATGGAACTTTCATTAGGAAGAAACTCTTGACCTTAATTCACTCTTTTTGATGTGTATCAAAAAGGGGGAGAATGTCCAGAGAATGTTCAAGGAAGAACATTGGAGTTTGGGGAGAATGTTCAGAGAATGTTCGAGGAAGAACATTGGAGAACTATTGGAAAACCTAAGTTAGGTTATCGGGTTAACCTAACTTGATTATGGTTTTTGTCAAACATAAAAAAGGGGGAGATTGTTGGTGCAACCTTAGGTCAAGGTTGACTTGGGTGACCCGACTCGAGTTGACCTGACTCGAGGTATATTTTGATGTTTGACAAGAATAGAGAAGTTATATTTTGATGTTTGACAAGAATAGGAACTTGGGGGATTGTGGGTGCAACCTTTGGTCAAGGTTGACCTGGTTGACCCGACTTGAGTTGACCTGATTCGGGAAAAGTCCAAGTATGAAGACTTGGCACGGAAAAGTCCAAGCAGGGAGCTTGGCACGGAAAAAGTCCAAGCAGGGAGCTTGGCACGGGAAAAGTCCAAGTATGGAGACTTGGCACGGAAAGTCCAAGCAGGGAGCTTGGCACGGGAAAAGTCCAAGCAGGGAGCTTGGCACGGGGAAAAGTCTAAGTATGGAAGCTTGGCATGGGAGGTCGGAGAGGGCTCGGTAGCTCGTTCTCCGGACTAGGTCAGAGAGGGCTCGATAACTCGTTCTCTGGACCGGATGGAGTCGGAGAGGGCTCGGTAGCTCGTTCTCCGGACTAGGTCAGAGAGGGCTCGGTAGCTCGTTCTCCGGACTAGGTCAGAGAGGGCTCGGTAGCTCGTTCTCTGGACCGGACATGGAAGTTGGAGATGGCTCGGTAGCTCGTTCTCCGGACTAGGTCAGAGAGGGCTCGGTAGCTCGTTCTCTAGATCAGGAAGGCTTTAGGTTTAAGGCTGGGAAATTAGATCGGTCTGCTGACCGATCCAGTGATACTATGGGTATTTGGATCGGTCTGCTGACCGATCCAGTGATACACTGATTCTCACTGTGGGTCATCTGATCGGTCTGGTGACCGATCAGTAACCAAACAGTAGCTTTCTGTAAGTTATCTGATCGGTCGGTAGACCGATCAGGAAGTGATGGGATTCAGAGAACAATAGGGAGGATCGGTCTGTAGACCGATCCACCTATGGCCTGATCGGTCCACAGACCGATCAGGGATCGCAACAAACTCTCTGTGAGAGTTGGGATCGGTCTGGGGACCGATCAGCGTAGGGCCTGATCGGTCCCCTGACCGATCAGATCTGCCCTGGACCGATCAGGGTGGAGCCTGATCGGTCCAGGTCTAGCCGTTGAGTCACAGCGGCTAGATTTCTGCTTCTTCTTTGTCTTCTTCGCAGGTTCAGGATATAAAGGCCTCTACATCAACAGTGCTGGGGATTATTCTTCTTCCTCCTTGCGATCTGAGCTTTGCTGAGCTCTCCACTGCTGAAGCTTCGTGTGAGCTTCCCTCGGCTGGGTTTCCAACTGAACAGTTGCTGCTGTGGTTGGCATCCGTGAAGTTGATGCTTTATCAACAGTAGACAAGAAGGCAAGCAAACTAGTGTTTTTACATTCATATTGTTCTTAGCTTCTTGCTGTATTTCTTGTACGCTGATCTTGCTGTTGCAAGAGAGATTGTGGCGAGGTTTCTCCACCCAGAAGGAGTTTTTATTAGCCGGTTTTCCGGGGTCTCATCCACCGATGGATTGATAGGATTCGTCCACCTTACAAACACGCCGAGGAGTAGGAGTATCATCTCCGAACCTCGTTATTGTTGGTGCAACCTTAGGTCAAGGTTGACCTGGTTGACCTGACTCGAGTTGACCTGACTCGAGTTATATTTTGATGTTTGACTTAGGAAGATTGTTGGTGCAACCTTAGGTCAAGGTTGACCTAGTTGAGTTGTATTTTGATGTTTGACACTCGTGGAAGAGTTGTATTCTTGATATGGGACAAGAATAGATGTTTGGGAGATTATTGGTGCAACCGTAGGTCAAGGTTGACCTGGTTGACCTGATTCGGGAAAAAGTCCAAGTATGGAGACTTGGCAACGGAAAAGTCCAAGCAGGGAGCTTGGCACTAGAAAAGTCCAAGTATGGAGACTTGGCACTGGAAAAGTCCAAGCAGGGAGCTTGGCACGCGAAAAGTCCAAGTATGGAGACTTGGTACTGGAAAAGTCCAAGCAGGGAGCTTGGCACGAGGGAAAGTCCTAACTGGGATGTTAGGCAGTTGGAAAGTCCTGGTGAGTGAAGCCAGGCAGTGGGAAAGTCCTAACTGGGATGTTAGGCAGTGTGGAAAGTCCTGGTGAGTGAAACCAGGCAGTGGGAAAGTCCTAACTGGGATGTTAGGCAGTGGGAAAGTCCTAACTGGGATGTTAGGCAGTTGGAAAGTCCTGGTGAGTGAAACCAGGCAAGGGAAAATCCAGATGGATCAGGGATGATCGGACTTCTGGTGTTGAAAAGTCTAAGTGGGTCAAAGGGATTGACCGGACACTTAGCGGGGAGTGCTAGCAGGTCAAGGGAGTGACCGGATGCTAGGCATGATGTACCAACAGGTCAAGGTTGACCGGATGTTGGTGTGGGAGCCTTAGGTTTAGGGCTGAAAAGTTTGGATCGGGCTGCAGACCGATCCAATGATACATGGCTCATCTGATCGGTCTGGTGACCGATCAGTGACCGATCAGTATGCTACTGATGGTTATCTGATCGGTCTGGAGACCGATCAGAAGGAGATCAGTGGCAGCGGAGAAAGAAGCCTGATCGGTCCGTAGACCGATCAGGGACGGAACAGAAGCATAGGCTTCTTCCCTGATTGGTCTGCAGACCGATCAGGATGTTGCCTGATCGGTCCACAGACCGATCAGGGCTTCGATCGCGACACCTGATCGGTCTGGGGACCGATCAGGTGACAAACAGAAGCTTCATGCGCCAAGGCTGATCGGTCTGCAGACCGATCAGGGTTCTAGCCGTTGCGACGCAACGGCTAGTTTCTTCGCTGTCTTCTTCGCAGGTATAAAGGGGTCGAGGGCTGCTGCTGCGCGACAACTTCTTCCTCTTCTCTTCTGCTACAGAGCTGCTGTTCTGGTGCTTGAGCTTTGTTGAGCTCTTCTTCGCAAGCTTCGCGTGAGCTTCTCGACTGGGATATCCTGCTGTTGTAGGTGTTCTGAGGAGCTGCTGCTTCAACGAATCCAGTCGGCAAGGAGGCAAGAAAACCTGTGTTTTTACATTCATTGTTCTTGTCTTCTTGTATCTCTTGTTGTATTCCTTTCTTGCTGTTGCAAGAATATTGTGGCGAGGTTTCTCCACCCACAAGGAGTATATTGTATTAGCCGGTTTTCCGGGGACTCATCCACCGACGGATTGAGAGGCTTCGTCCACCTTACGGACACGCCGAGGAGTAGGAGTATCATCTCCGAACCTCGTTACATCGACGCGTTGAGGTTTGATCTTCTTGTTTTCGTTTCCTTGTTTGTTTTTCCGCTGCGCTGACAAATTGTAGGAAGAAACGCGAGAATTTGGGGTCGGCTATTCACACCCCCTCTCTAGCCGTACGAAGGATCCTAACAAGTGGTATCAGAGCAAAGGTTCGCTCTTCATCGGATCAACACCCGTGGGAGCAAAGCTAGAGAATGGATCTCTATGGAGAAGATGTCACCATTCCACCCTTCTACGAATGCGGCGACTTCGCGTATTGGAAGGTAAGGATGAAGTATTTTCTTATGACTAACATAATGAATTGGTTTTGTGTACAAGAAGGATTTACTCCTCCGGTGGATAAGGAAGGAAAACCACTTGAGAAGAAGGAGTGGACAAGAGAACAAATTCACAAATCCGAAATCAACAAAGAGGTAACGAAAATAATTGAATTTTCATTGCCTACTAACATCTTGTGTAAGATAGGTTACAACAATGCCAAGGAATTATGGGATAACTTGGCCAAGTACCATGAAGAGAGCTCCACTTCAAGCCATGAAGAGGAGCCTAGTGAGCCAAGTAGCTCACATCATGAAGAGAGCAAATTGGAAGTTGAGGGTTACTCAACATCTAAAGAAGAAGAGGAAGTGAGTTCTTCTTCTTCAAGATCGGAGCACGAAGAAGAAGCTTCTACCTCCGGGAGGGATGAAGAAGAGAGCATCCATTCATCCTCAACCCTAGGTAACTCAAACACTTTAAGTTCAAGTAAATTGCATATAATGTGTTTTGAGTGTAGGGAATTTGGGCACTACAAGAGTAAGTGTCCAAAGAGGGTAAGGAAGACTCCACCGGCGCCAAAGGTCAAGGTAGCCGGAGTCCCGACATGCAAGGGCAAGGAGCACGTGGTGTGCTTCCAATGCAAGCGAAGGGGACATTATCGGAGTCATTGTCCGAGGGGGAGGCAACCTCACAAGGGCAAGAGACCGAGCACTTCTATAGGGGGAGCTAAGGCAAACCCTAAGGTATCATTTAAGTCTCATTCGTGCAATACTAGTAAGATGCATGCTAGAAATTTTATTGCACTAGTCAATAATGATAAGCATGATAACATTAGAAATCGATACACATGCTTAGGTGCCAAACATGTGAGCCTAGATAAGGATAACACTAGGAAAGCCAACCCTAGAATTACCTCATCTAAGGTTAAGGAGAACCTAGGTAGGAATCCCAAATCAACTAGACACATGCCTAGGAATGCCTCAAAGAAAAATGACAAATCAAAAATTGAGGTACTAGAGAAGGAGAATCAAGTCTTGAGGTCAAGACTTGATACTTTGGAAAATGCTCTTAAGAACTTGGAGAAGTCATCTCTAGGGTTTAAGGGTCAAAAACCAATGTCCAAGGACAAAAAGGGTTTGGGTCACAAACTTAAGTCCCAAGTGGTCAAGCCCACTTATCATAATGTTCCATTCGATTATGGAACAAAACCTAGGGCTAGGAAGACCACTACCAAGGTCACAAGGGGAGTCGCCCCTATAGTTGACCTTGATGAGACCCAAATGACCAAGGCTTCAAAGCCTAAGAGGGTCATTAGGAGGGTTGCTAGGGAAGTTATCCCTAGTGAATATTTAGTGAACCCAATGAGCTCTAATAGGTATTGGGTTCCTAGGAGCATCTTCTCTACCCCATAGATGGGTTAGAGAGTGTCAACTCCAATTAGAAGGGTAGTTAACCCAACTTTGAGGAAATTGACACTCAAGGAGCATTTTCAAGGTTTTGATAACCTTTGAAAATGAAAAAGAATTATTATTTACTCCTTAAAGAGTAAATTGTGCCATATTTGAAAAATATCGATTTCAATCTTATTTGGCACAATTTAAGAAAACCTAGAGAAATACCATAATTGAGATTTTGGTTTTCTCTTAGGGATATATGGGCAATCTAGGGTTAGATTTTAAGTTAGCAAAGTGGTTAAGGATACTTAGATAGGTAATCTAGGTATATTTATCTATGCTAAATCTTGCCATGATTGTTTGCCCTCACATGTCATGACATCATATTTAGTCTTATTATCATTTGAAATGTCATGATAATACTTAGGCTAGTTTATATGTCATGTGTTAGTTTAGTTTCAAACTTTATGCCATGACATCATGACATTGGCACATGTTCTCATTTATGATACCATTTTATGCCATGTCATCATCTCTTGCATTAATAATCAATTGAATTGATTTAAGGATGAAAACACATTTTGATATTGAGATCAAATTTGTGTTTAGAAAATGCATGAGACCTTAGCCTAAGATACCTAAACCCATATCTCACATCAAAATTGACATGGATGTGCTTGATACACTCTAGATGTGTGTGAGATATTAGGATCATGAATTAGGATCAAGGTGCATAGCTCTTGTACCTAGATGAGCCTAATTCAAGATATGGGGGATCATAGGGAAAGCTTGTGTACAAGTCATGTACATATAGCCCTAAGATTGTGGTCCCAAATTAAAGGGTTTGAAATCATTTCAAAATTGTTTTGAAAAACCTTGATGAAGCTTTCCTAGTGATAGCATTCATCATTGAACATTGTGATACAAAGTTGACTTAACTTTGAACTATTTCAAAGTTTTTGAATTTTGTATCAAGATTTGAAAATGGAAGTTATTCTCATAGAAAACTATTTTTCCATGATAGTATATGTTATGAGGAATGTATCCTCAAAATTTCACATTTTTTCGAATTTTCTGGAATTTTTTAGGAGTTTCTGAATTTCCGGGAAGGGAAATCAGAAATCTCTGATTTCAGAGTGTGGATCGGTCACCGGACCGATCCAGGGAAGTTCTGATCGGTCTGGTGACCGATCAGTGACGATCCAGTGCGATCAGTGAAGCGTGGATCGGTCTGGGGACCGATCCATGGGGATTCTGATCGGTTTGGTGACCGATCAGTGCGTGCGTTTCGATTTTCAGCTGTTGGTCTGAAATTTCAGCTGGAAGTTGGGTTTTGTGGATTTCTAAGGTTTGGAACTCTCAAAGACATTGTTGGTGCAATGGTCAAGGGGGAGTTGACCTCTAGGGGGAGTTTTACCTAATTGTCAAGGGGAGTTGACTTTTAGGGGGAGTTTTTTACTCCAAAAGACTCTTAAGGATTAGTGATATGGGATTATCACTAAGTTGATTGTTGGGTTTAGTATCAAGGGAGAAATTAAGAGTTTCAAATGAAAGGTATGAGACTTTCATTAGGAAGAAACTCTTGACCTTGATACCCTCCTTGTTCTTTTTGATGTGTGTCAAAAAGGGGAGAGTGTTCATTGGAGAATTATTGGAGAACCCAAGTTAGGTTATCGGGTTAACCTAAGCTAGGGAAAGAATGTCAAGGAATGTTCAAGGAAGAACATTGGAATTCTTTTTGATGTGTGTCAAAAAGGGGGAGAATTATTGGAGAACCCAAGTTAGGTTATCGGGTTAACCTAAGGGGAGAATGTCCAGAGAATGTTCAAGGAAAGAACATTGGACATTGGAAGATGATTGAAAACCTAAGTTAGGTTATCGGGTTAACCTAACTTGATTATGGTTTTGTCAAACATCAAAAAGGGGGAGATTGTTGGTGCAACCTTAGGTCAAGGTTGACCTGGTTGACCTGACTCGAGTTGACCTGACTCGAGTTATATTTTGATGTTTGACTTAGGAAGATTGTTGGTGCAACCTTAGGTCAAGGGGTTGACCTAGTTGAGTTGTATTTTGATGTTTGACACTCGTGGAAGAGTTGTATTCTTGATATGAGACAAGAATAGATGTTTGGGAGATTATTGGTGCAACCGTAGGTCAAGGTTGACCTGGTTGACCTGATTCGGGAAAAAGTCCAAGTATGGAGACTTGGCAACGGAAAAGTCCAAGCAGGGAGCTTGGCACTAGAAAAGTCCAAGTATGGAGACTTGGCACGGGGAAAAGTCCAAGTATGGAGACTTGGCACTGGAAAAGTCCAAGCAGGGAGCTTGGCACGAGGGAAAGTCCTAACTGGGATGTTAGGCAGTTGGAAAGTCCTGGTGAGTGAAGCCAGGCAGTGAGAAAGTCCTAACTGGGATGTTAGGCAGTGTGGAAAGTCCTGGTGAGTGAAACCAGGCAGTGGGAAAGTCCTAACTGGGATGTTAGGCAGTGGGAAAGTCCTAACTGGGATGTTAGGCAGTTGGAAAGTCCTGGTGAGTGAAACCAGGCAAGGGAAAATCCAGATGGATCAGGGATGATCGGACTTCTGGTGTTGAAAAGTCTAAGTGGGTCAAAGGGATTGACCGGACACTTAGCGGGGAGTGCTAGCAGGTCAAGGGAGTGACCGGATGCTAGGCATGATGTACCAACAGGTCAAGGTTGACCGGATGTTGGTGTGGGGCCTTAGGTTTAGGGTCGAAAAGTTTGGATCGGGCCGCACGATCCAATGATATGGCTCATCGATCGGTGCGGTGACCGATCGCTGATCGATGTCGATGGTTATCGATCGATGCCGGAGACCGATCGAAGGAGATCGATGGCGGAGAAAGAAGCTGATCGGTCCGTAGACCGATCGTGACGAAGCATAGGCTTCTTCCACGATTAGTCCGCGGACCGATCAGATGTTACTGATCGGTCCACGGACCGATCAGGGCTTGATCGCGACACCTGATCGGTGCGGGACCGATCGGTGACAAACGAAGCCGTCGCCAAGGCTGATCGGTGCCGATCGGGGTTCTAACCGTTGACGCAACGGCTAGTTTCTTCATTGTCTTCTTCGCAGGTATAGAGGGCTGCTGCTGCGCGACAACTTCTTCCTCTTCTCTTCAGCTGCTGTTCTTGTGCTTGAGCTTTGTTGAGCTCTTCTTCGCAAGCTTCGCGTGAGCTTCTCGATTGGGATATCCTGCTGTTGTAGGTGTTCTGAGGAGCTGCTGCTTCAACGAATCCAGTCGGCAAGGAGGCAAGAAAACCTGTGTTTTTACATTCATTGTTCTTGTCTTCTTGTATCTCTTGTTGTATTCCTTTCTTGCTGTTGCAAGAATATTGTGGCGAGGTTTCTCCACCCACAAGGAGTATATTGTATTAGCCGGTTTTCCGGGGACTCATCCACCGACGGATTGAGAGGCTTCGTCCACCTTACGGACACGCCGAGGAGTAGGAGTATCATCTCCGAACCTCGTTACATCGACGCGTTGAGGTTTGATCTTCTTGTTTTCGTTTCCTTGTTTGTTTTTCCGCTGCGCTGACGAATTGTAGGAAGAAACGCGAGAATTTGGGGTCGGCTATTCACACCCCCCCTCTCTAGCCGTACGAAGGATCCTAACAGTTATATCGTCGCGTTTGAGGTTTGATCTTCTCCATTTTCGTTTCTACTTTTTATTTTCGCTGCGCTAACTCAAATTGTAGGAAGAAACGAGAATTTGGGGTCGGCTATTCACACCCCCCCTCTCTAGCCGCATCCGAAGGTCCTAACAAAATCTTGGTGAGTGAAGCCAGGTGAAAGACCTAGTGAGTGAAGCTAGGCAGGTGAAAGTCCCGGTGAGTGAAGTCGGGTAGTGGGAAAATCCTGGTGAGTGAAGTCAGGTGAAAGACCTAGTGAGTGAAGCTAGGCAGGCGAAAGTCTTGGTGAGTGAAGCCGTGCAGTGGGAAAATCTTGGTGAGTGAAGTCAGGTAAAAATCCTAGTGAGTGAAGCTAGGTGAAAGTCCTGGTGAGTGAAGCTAGGCAGAAGGAAAGCCCTAATGAGTGAAGCTAGGCAGAAGGAAAGACCTGGTGAGTGAAGGCAGACATGTGGAAAACCCAGGTGAGTCAAGGTTGGACGGACACCTGGTGTTGGGAAGCCTAATTAGGTCAAAGCATTGACCGGATACTTGGCACGAGGAAATCCAGATGGATCAAGAGTGACCGGACATCTGGTAGAAGTTCAAGTGGGTCATGGAGGATCGGACACTTGACGCGAGGCGGTAAGTCCAAGTGTGTCAAGGTTGACTGCATACATGGCACGAGGAGAAAAGTCCAAGTGGGTCAAAGAGTTGACCGGACACTTGGCAAAGAAGTCCCAACAGGTCAAGGTTGATCGGATGCTAGGCATGAGGAGTTCCAACGGGTCACGGTTGACCGGATGTTAGATTTGGGGATCCTAGACTTGAGTTAAGCAAGTCAAAGGGAGGACAATCGATCAGCCGATTGATTGAACCGAAGCTCAATCAATTAGTCGATCGATTGAACCGATGCCCAATCGATCAGTCGATCGATTGGGCACGGTGTTGTGACAAATGATAGCCCAATCGATCAGTCGATCTATTGGGAGCCTATATCGAGCACACAGTAGCTTCCCCAATCGACCAACTGATCAATTGGGCTCCCCAATTGATTGGTCAATCGATTGGGGCTTTTTTCGTGTAGACACAAGAACATAGAAGAAGGCTGAATCGACCAGCCGATCGATTCAGCCTCCCCAATCGATCAGTCGATCGATTGGGATTCAATCGTTGGACAAGATGCAGGTGATCGATGGATGCGATGGCTGGGATATGACATGGCAATTGATTGAGACGAAGCCCAATTGATTGGGAACCGCAGGAGCGCACAGTATATAGCCGTTGCGAGTGTTTTTCTCGGCAGCTTTTCACGTGCGATTCTTCCCAATTCTTCACACGATTTCTCCACTGCTCACAACCAGTTCTTGAAGGCTCTTAGGGACAAGTGCTGGTGCACTTCCAAGGTTCAAGAGGCAACACCAAATGACAAGTAAGCAAGAAGAGAGGGTTTTTTTTATTTATATTCATTGTATTTTTCTTCTTGTGTTGAGTTGTTGTATGTGTGAGTATTGTACGAGGTTTCTCCACCGCCGGTAGTTACCAAGAAAGAGTATTTTTATTAGTGGAGTGTTCGTCGTGTGTAGATCCTTGGATTAGTCACCTCTCTTGAGGTGGATACCAAGTAAATCCTAGTGTTCGCGGTTGTGAGTGTACTTTGTGTGTATTTTTGCTGCATATCATCATCACGAAGCAAGCAACTGGAGCGTGATGAGCTATTCACCCCCCCTCTAGCTACAAATCGACCCTAATAAGTGGTATCAGAGTTAGGTCACTCTTCACCGAAATCATCACCGGAAGGGGCAACGAGCTAGAGGGAGAAGAAGTTAAACCAAATTCAACAAGTCAAAGATTTTATCAAGGCTCAACTTCAAATGGAATTCCAAGATGGATTTGGATACGACACAAGGGTGCCTCCACCGTATACATTAACAAGCTTCGATTCTTGAAAAACAAGAGTCGAAAATTTCTTCATGATGGAGATAGAGCAATGGTTTGCTCTAATGGAAGGTTTTGAAACTCCAACAAATTCAAAAGGTAAAATTCTCAAGAAGAGCAAATGAAGTCAAGTGTAAATTCAAAGGAGTGAGGAAAATGACAAGGTGACCAAGCTATTGGTCAATTTATTGCCAAACAATATTTTGACTCAAATTGGAGAATACAAGGATGCCAAGGAGCTATGGAGTAAATTGGCTAAAGTCTATGAGGTTCCCTCCACTACATCAAACCAAGAGAAATCCAAAGAGGGCAACTCATTAGAGCAAGAACAAAAAGAGGAGGACTCCGAGGTTGAGAGATGCTCAACATCAGAAGAAGAAGAAGCTTCATCTTCAACGGAGTGCCACGAGAAGGGCAAAGAGGGAGCATACTCTTTGTTCCATGTACACGATGATGAAGATGAAGAGGCCTCCACCTCTAAGATTGAGGGGAAGCATCATTCGTTGACATCGGAGGAAGAAGAAGCTTCCACATCTGGGTCAAATAAAGAGGAAGATGTGTGCCAACCCTACAAGAAAAGATATAACAATTTCAATTGTTAATAATAAAAATCACATTATATGCTTTGAGTGTAAGGAAAAAGGTTACTATAAGAGCAAGTGTCCAAAATTGGCCAAGAAGAAGGGCCAAGCGACACCAAAGGGCAAAAGAAGCCTAAGAAGGTTGCTTCCATGACAAAGAAGAGTAAGGAGCACATTGTGTGCTTTTCTTGCAATCAAAAGGGGCATTACATGAGCCAATGTCCTAAGGGGAAGTGTAAAATATGGCAACAAAAATTAATTAAATAATAAGGTTAAATAGAGGAATAACCTTAACGAAATTTTTCAAAATTTTTAGAAATTATCTGGGAATTTTTTGGAGGTCGTATGATGTAGGTTACGGGGATAAATATTAGGGCTACGGGAAAGTCTGTTTAAACTACCCCATTTTAACGAGGAAATGTTTGTTTTTCTTATTTCCTTTTCTTTTCCTTTTCTCCTCACTGTGCCCTAAGCCCCGACGCCGACCCCCTTTCCTCCTCCTCCTTGGTTTCTTCTTCCCGAGTCTTCTCACCTTCCCAAACCGACGGCGTTTCCTCTCCTCCCCTCGCGTACAAAACCGCCGGCGGAAGCTTCGAGTCCTCCCCTTTTCCTCTTCCTCTTCGCCCATGAGTACAAAATCCTGAGCCTATCTCCCTCTTGATCACAACCAATGCCGCTTTCTTCCCTTCACCCGATTCCCTTCTTCCTCACGCGCCTCAGTTGACGCCGCCGTCGCTCGATCGTGCCGGTGTCGAGTCTCCATCGCCATCGACAGCCATGGCCGAGCGAGAGCACCCTAGGTGTCTCCCTCTTCCCTCACAGAGCAGCGCCGACGTTGCAAATCGAAGCCAACCGATCATCAGCTACACGAGCTCCTCTCCCTATCTCCTCACTTTAGGCGTGGCGCTCGGAGCCCTAGCTTCCTTCTTTGACACCGCCGATGGGTTGTTGCCGACCATGGAGATAGAAGTTGTAACGCCCGCCCTTCCTGCTAGTAGGGCGGGGTTACTGTACGGGGAACATACATGCATATTAAAATTTCTTTTCTAAAGCAGCGGAAGTACTTATTTATATATTCTTGTATACCTCTAAGTGAATGAGGTCATGAAATCAATTTCTATCATAAACATGAACAAGTGTCAAGTAATCATGCAAAACCTTAATATAAGATAGACATAGTTCATATCATGCATAAATTAATATAAGCAGGTTTTTTTCTTTTGCCGAGCCACTACCACACACATCTCTTGCCTCTCCTGCTGCTCCCTTAGTTCACCCATCCTTTGCCTTTATCTGCAGTACAAGGAAAGTAAACTATAAGCACATAGGCTTAGTAAGATCCTTTCCTACTCACAAAAACCATATATCATAGTATAATCCCATAAGCATATAGCATGGAGACATAATCATCTGAACATCATATCATGTAAAAGAGCATCATAACATATCATATCATAAAGTAAAAGAGCATCATGTCATATCATATCATAAAGAAACATCATGCTATATCATCTCATAAAATAAAAGAGCATCATATCATATCATGTCATAAAGAATCATCATGCTATATCATCTCATAAAATAAAAGAGCATCATATCATATCATGTCATAAAGAAGCATCATGCTATATCATCTCATAAAATAAAAGAGCATCATATCATATCATATCATCACATATCATATCATAACTTATCATATCGTATAAGTATATGCAAGATGTCTTTCAAAAACATGCGTCATGTCATGTGCAAGATGTCTTTTAAAGAAAACATATCATATAATACTTAAACATAATCTCAACATGAGGGCCCGGCTTGTACCACATACATACATAAATGCGCGCATCCTAAATAGATCCAAGGTAGCAAATCTTGAACCTACTAGGAACTAGGCCCGTTTCATAGACCATCGACCTAGGGGCACTTAGGAGCTCATCCCTTTTACTAGACCCGTTCATAGACCGTCGGCCTAGGGGCTCTTATGGAGCCCACCCTTGGTACAAGCCATACAAAGTAAAATAGTATGTCATAGTTACTTATCATATCATGAAGAGTGCTCTTAGTCCCAATTAATAGGGAAGCAACTCTTAGGTCTTTACTTATCATATCATGAAGAGTGCTCTTAGTCCCAACAAAAAGGGAAGCATCTCTTAGGCCTTTACTTGTCATATCATAAGGAGTGCTCTTAGTCCCAACAAAAAGGGAAGCATCTCTTAGGCCTTTACTTGTCATATCATAAAGCATGCATACTTGAGCATATAGCCCATCATAAAAGTCATTATCATACATGATTCATAAGAATACATAAGTAAGCATAAAACATATCATAGGGAAACATAATCATGCATGGAAAACATTAACTAGCATTTCTTAATTCATATCATAGCATGTAAAACACATAGTGAATCATGATTGGGTCTCTAACCCTAATTCCATAGAGTGGCCGAAACATGCAAGGGATTTCCCTAGGTTACAAACAACATAAAAGCATATAACCCTAAACCAACTTCATAACACTTATCATAAGAACATCATAAGCATGTTTAGTTTAGGTTCTAAGCTTCCTAGGTCTTTTGATCCTATCATGGCCGAAACTTGCCAAGCATGGATCTAGGTTACTAGCAACATAAAAGCATGTAAACCCTAAACCAATTTCATATCATATACCATAGGGAACATCATGAGCATGTTTAGTTTAGGTTCTAAGCTTCCTAGGTCCTTTAACTTGTTGTGGCCGAAACTTGTTAAGCATGTCTCTAGGTTACAAGCAACATAAAAGCATGTAAATCCTAAACCAATTTCATATCATATACCATAGGGAACATCATGAGCATATTTAGTTTAGGTTCTAAGCTTCCTAGGTCCTTTAATTGGTTGTGGCCGAAACTTTAAGGAGCATGAAACTAAGTCTAAGCAACCTACAAGCATAAGAACATCAAGCTAACTTCATATCATATCATAAGGAAAATCATGAGCATGTTAGATTTGGTTTCAAGCTTTCTTAGGCCCTTAAATTCTATCATGGACAAAACCCTAAGTGGAGGGCATCTAGGTTTTAAGCAACATGCAAGAATAAGAACATCAAGCTAACTTCATATCATATCATAAGGAAAATCATGAGCATGTTAGATTTGGTTTCAAGCTTTCTTAGGCCCTTAAATTCTATCATGGATGAAACCCTAAGTGGAGGGCATCTAGGTTTTAAGCAACATGCAAGCATAAGAACATCAAGCTATCTTCATATCATATCATAAAGAAAATCATGAGCATATTAGATTTGGTTTTAAGCTTTCCTAAGCCTTTAATCTTATCATGGCCGAACCCTAAGTGGAGGCATCTAGGTTTTAAACAACATGTAAGCATAAGAACTTCATATCATATCGTAAGGAAAACCATGAGCATACTAGATTTGATTTCAAGTTTTTCTTAAATTTTCTTTCATGCTTTAGTGGCCGAAAGTTTCAAGAAGAAACCTTAGGTTTTTTTTTTTACACAATCTAAACTCATGGAAGACATATGAACAACTTGTACCATAGGTGAGGGGATACTCACAACTTCTTGCTTAGTTTTTCTTAAAAGAAAGTACTCTTGTGAAGAGGAAGAAGAAGCTTCTCTTCCTAGTTCTCCCTTTTTCTTCTCTCGCTTGTAAGGAGTAGATCTTGAGGACTCCTTGTGAATTAGTTTTCTTAGGAAGAAAACCTTAGCTTGGATTTCGGAATGGGAGAGGGAGGAGCTCTAGGTCTCGGTGGAGGAATAAGGAGAAAGAAGGAGGAGGAAGAAGAAGGAGGAAGAAGTAGCCAACATTTCTTTCCCTTCTCTTCTCTTATTCCTATTTATCCTTAATGAGGAAAAAAAGGAGAATGTCTCAATTCATCCCCTTGACTCCTCTATTCCCTCACCCTCTTCATTCCCACGAAAATGGTAAGAGGAAGAAGAAAAAAGTAATTTGTCCTTTTGCTTGCTTCTTCTCTTAACCAAGAGGAAGAGGAGGAAAGCTACTTGATTTTCTCTTGTTCCCTTACTTAATCATACTCTTGCTTTTAACTACAATTTCCATTCTTTGCTATTCATATATCATTCATGTCTCTTGTGGTTATCATACACTAATTTAGCTTTATCTATTGAGAGAGGTTCAAGGTTCAAATCTTAACTCCTCTCTCTTTTTATTTCTTTTTATTTGGTTCTATTTCCATTTCCCTTTTATTCTAAAATAGAATACCCATATGTATAGCTTAAATATTTCGTGGGTGTTACAGAAGTCGGCCCCACATCTTCATCCCTGGTCCCTAGCTGTGGCGTGCCCTAGTTTGGATCTCTGCCCTAGAGCCAGCGTCGCACAGACCCAGGGTAACTTCCAATCTTTTCTCGATCTGTTGCTGCCACCAGCCCTGTTTGATTTCTGCCATCCTTGTTCACTTGTACAACGATGTGGATTTGGGTACACTGCTGTAAGGACTCCTAATTAGTTGAATTTGGGATTTATTTTCTATATTTCAGTGGACGGTTGGTCTGAGGTTGCTAGATTCCAGCCACCACAGCACTGTTAGCTGGACGTCTACATCACTGGATCCATGATCATCACCGGCGATTGAAGAGGAAGAGGTAATGGAAGCTATTTTGCTGCTAGATTGTGATAATGAATAGATTTCTTGGTTGCTTTCTTGATCTCCTTTTGATCCGGGCAATGAGGAGGTTTCCGGCCAGAGTAGTGGTGTTTCCGGGTATTCCCAATAACTGCGATCTCCGACTGCGAGTCAACAGTGGTGGCTTGAGTTGAGGTAAGAGGTGGAGGAATTTATCCTTGCTGTAGCTTACACCTAAAATTGAAATTAGGAAGATTAGAAATGATAGACCCAAGTGGTTGTCTTGATAATTAGGGTTAATTGAGGGATCTAATCTAAGTTTTAGATTAGACTCGATTTATTTAGTTAACTGAGATTAATGAATGAATTAGGGTTCTTGGTAAATAAGAATTTGGTTTAGCTATTTGGTATATATGGTAGTAGCTAAATTAAAGGTGTTGTTACAGGACTCTAATTTGCGGCGTGCTGCCTTACGTGGGATTACTTTTGGCACTCACTATTTTGGAGGCGGGTACCTTGACTTATCTTTAGATATTGTCATTTGATATGCATAGTAGTTTTTAACAAGTAGTAATGATTTTGTTCATATCTGCATCGGTATGTCACTACTAGTTACCTGTTGCATGCTTATTTTTAATTACCTATTTTGCATTTATATCTTCTTGATTATATATGCTCATAGAGGTAGTTACAAACCATGCCTTACGATGCACCGAACTAGACATTGACCATATCTGACATGTGGACCTTGACCTTCGTATTTGATCCATCTATTTTTGGTACATGTTTTATGGAGGTAGATATGGTCAGGTAGATAGTGTCATGCACCATCTTGCATGATTGCATGCTAAGCGATTGGTAGCCCCATTATTGTTGATCTCATCGCCAGTTTCATGGATCTGCACACACAACCACTCATGGGTTAGTGGTATATCAGGCAAGGTGTGTGACAGTTTGCTCTGTCAGTGCTCCGCTGGTCCACTCATGGGTAGCATGACGCAGCGTGGTAGCACGTTAGGGATCCCTCCTCTGGATTGTCTCATGGAGATGAGAGCATTGAGCTCCCCCACTTATGATTTGAGGTAGGAGGATAGGTGTACTCTGACAGCATCCTGTCCACTCGGTCACTCATCAGGAGCAGTGATGACAGAGTGCACAGTTGTCATAGCCCTACCCACTCGGTCTCACCATCGTGTGTGAGATGGTTGACTGACGTCAGGGGTGACCATGTCATATGCATTATGTGCATGATTGTATTTATTGCTTGTGTTTGTTGCACTTTATTTGTTGCATATTGGATGGATGCATATGTTTGACATGTATACAGGGACATGTTACTTTTGGTCTGACGACCTTATTATTTTGATAGGTGGTCTTGGTGAGTACAACTTCTCCTTTTCTTACAGTTTTGCATTTTCCATTACTCCAGGAGACTGTACACATGTTTATTACTATTGGTTATTTCTTACTATGCATGTCAACTTGGTATCTGCTGAGTGTTGGACTCACCCTGTTGATTTCATCTATTTCAGGTTGAGGCCGCCAGGAGATTCCAATCGCTAGTCCCCACTTCGTGTCACGATGATTTTCTGTTTACGGACTTGGTTCCTTGTTTTTGTGTTGATCTACTTGTTGATCTATATACTTGTGATTGTACTCGAGGATTTTTATCGAGTTTTGGTCTACTACACTTATTTTTCTACTGCGATGGTTTCTCTGTTGTGCTTTGCGTTTTCCGTCATTGTAGTGGAGTAGGTTGTTTTCAAATAAACTGTGTGGTTGTGACTTGTAGTCAGCCGGAGGATATACTCGACATATATAATTGTGTGGAGTGTTTTTATTTTATTGTATATGTTCCGGCCGTGTTGGCCGTCGATTGTGTGGCCCTGAGGGTTTTGTAGTAAAGTTTCATATTGTCACCCATATAGGGGAGATACTACCGAAATTTCTTCTGGCAGGGACTCCCTCGGGGCGTGATAGGAAGAAAGTGGTCAAAGTTAAAGGAAGAAGCTCAAGTCAAGGGGGAGCTTCAAAGGGAAAACATAAGGTATCATTTATTGAACCAATTCCTTTGACACATGGTAAAAAGCATGCTAGTTCAAATTTATATTATTTTAATACTATTTACCATAAAAATAGGAGGTATGATAGAATTAATGAAAATCATATGGCTCTTTATGTAAAGACTACCACACATAGGGCTAGAAAGATAAACAATAATTTGGGCAAGAATTCTAAGAATTTTAGATATACTCCCAAACATAAAAATGCTCATGGGAATAATGAAAATTCCAAAACTAAGGATTTAAGGATGGAAAACCAAGCCTTAAGGTCAAGGCTTGATAAATTAGAAAAGGTCCTAAAAAGGATGGAAAATATTCTAAAAGGGAAAAATGAGCATAACCTAGGTTTAGTACATTGAGAGTCATCCAATGGCCATAGAGGTTTGAGATATAAAACCAAGGCCAAGAAGGATGTTCCTTCTTATCATAAGGTTCCATATAACTATGAAACCAACCCTAGGTCTAGTGGTCGAGTAAAAAACACAAGGGATGTCATCCCTAGAAGTGTTTTTGCAAAGATAAATGTGACTAAAACTTCTAAGAAGTCCAAGAAAGTCACTAAGGAGGTCACAAGGGAAGCTATCCCTAGAGTTGACCTAGAGGAAGTGACCATGGCTTCTAAGAAGCCTAGAAAGGTCATTAGGAAGGTATTTAGGGAGGTTATCCCTAGTGAATACCTAGAACACTTAAAGAGCACCAATAGGTTTTGCATTCCTAGGAGTATATTCTCTACACCCTAGATGGGTTAGAGAGTGTCGACTCTAATTGGAAGGGTAGTTAATCCAACCTTGATGAAGTTGACACTTAGAGGCATTTTCAAGATTTTTGTTGACCTTTGAAAATGAAATGGATTAATTGTTTACACTTTGAAAGAGTTAAATGTGCCAAAATTTGAGGAATTGAACTTAATTTAAATTGGTACAAATTGAAAAAGGATAAGAAATGTCAAGTTGGGATTTTGGTATTTTCTTAGGGAGGTAAGGGCAATTTAGGCCTTAATTTAAAATGATTATTCTTTGAAAGAGTAAAGTGTGTCAAACCTTAAGGAATTATGCTTAATTTAAATTGGCACAAATTAAGAAAAGCAAAAGAAATGTCAAATTGAGAGTTTGACATTTTCTTGGGAAAAGTGGGCAATCTAAGATTTAATTTTAAGTTAGCTAAGGTTTAAGGATACTTAGATAGATAATCTAGGTATTTTACTTATGCTAAATTTTCATGCTTTGTTTTCCCATTGTATGCCATGACATCATGTGTGCATTCATTTTTATTATGAAAAATATAAAAATACCATGGCATGTCATGCATACATCATGTAGCTATAGTATATTTTCTTTTGAAACTATGTTGATGTATGTCATAAATCATCATGCATTACAATTAAGGATAATGACATTTACTAAAAAGGAGTATCCTAGGTGGATGTTCATAATTCAAAATGCCTAGATAGATATGCATGATCCCTAGTTTAGGGCAAAACTAAAATCTATATTTCACAAAGAATATAAGGTGACTTGTATGTGTTTTAGTACACATTAAATACAAGTGAGATATTAGGGTGATGAACAAAACTCAAGATATTGATTTAGTACATCTAGTTGAGTTTTGATTTCATCAAAACACATAGTTATGTGTACTCTAATCATTGGGAAAGCTAATGTACAAGTCATGTGCATTGAGCCAAAAGAACATGATTGGAAATTAGTTTTGAAAAACATTTTAAATATACTTTGGAAAACCTTGGTGAAGGTTATCTTTTTATAGTAATCATCATTGAAAAATTAGACACAAACTTGAAAGAAACATTGAAGTTTTTGTAAGCTTCCAAGTTTGTGTCAATCTTTGAAAATAAGATATATTTTTTTAGAAAACTATTTTTTCATGATAGTATATACCCTAAATAATGTCTACAATAATTTTTATGATTTTTAGAATTTTGTAGAATTTTTGGAGAGTTTCTAAATTTTGCTGAAATTGAATTTCAAGAAATCAGAGCCCCAATCGATCAGCCGATCGATTGGGATGTGTTTCCCGTGAGCATTAGCTCACGAAATTGATCAGTCGATTGATCCATTCACTCCTAGATCGATCGGGCAATCGGTTCAAAGGTACTTTCTACGAATATAACCTCTCTGAATCGATCAGTGGATCGATTGAGCAAGTGCCAATCGATTGAGTCCCAACTCAATCGATTGAAAAGGCTGATTTTGGCTGGAAAAGTCCGCTTTAAGCACTTTAAGTCATTTTTAGCCTCTTTAACCATTCCTAACCCTTTGAAACACATTTGTATACATTTAGGGGTAGTTTTCATGATGAAAACAAGGAGAAATGGTTAAGGATCACTAAGTTGAAGTTTAGGATTAGGTTTGGCTTCAATATTGACTTTTTGAACCTCAAAACTTTAAATTTTGGGTTTCCTAAAGGTTTAGGGATTTCAAGTCATTTCTAGTGTAATGACAGAAGTTTGGAGCATGTCTTTAGGGAGAGTTACTCTTTAAGGACATGAAAATTAATTTTTCATAAACCTTGGAAGGTGGGTAACCTTTTTTTAGAGAAAATACTCAAGGTTGAGCATTGAAAAATAATGGAGAGTGGATATCTTCGTTGTTAAGTTGTGAATGCTCAAGGATAAGTATTATAAAGTGGATTAATGCTCAAGGGTGAGCATTGGCTACAAAGAAGGGTATGAGACCTTCATTGTTGGAATGATGGGTACTCTAGGGTGAGCATTGTCACGAGGTTTAATGCTCAAGGGTGAGCATTGGATACAGTGAAGGGTATGAGACCTTCATTGTGGTATTGTGAACAATATGTAAGGTCGTGAACAATGTTGAGTAACTCTTCAGGGGAAGAGTTTTTGATGTGTGTCAATAGGGAGAGAATGTAGGATTTAAGTTAGACCTTCATTACTTCTCTAGGAAAGTTAGGGGGAGAATATAAGGTCTAAATCATTCCTTCATTACCAAAAGAGGGAGTTTGTCCTCTAGGAAGGGAGAGAATGAAGGAAACCCTCATTCATGCATTGACATGAAGAAAAAGTTGAGGCTATGAGATTATCCTAACTTAAAGGTATTGTCAAACATCAAAAAGGGGGAGATATTGGTGTAATATTCCCTGGGTTAGGTTGACCAAGTTGACTAAACTTGAGTTGACTCAAGTTTGAGTTTGGATGTTTGGGTTTCGATATTTGATAATACATGGAGATTGCAGATACAATCGTCCGATTTGGGAGATTATTGATACAATTCCCATCTGATCAAGGATGACCAGTTTGATGTGAAGAAGAGTCAAGTAGGTCAAGGTTAACCAGATACTTGACTGGGAAAGTCCTAACTGGAGGTTAGGCAAGGGAAAATCTTGGTAAGTGAAGCCAAGTGAAAGACCTAGTGAGTGAAGCTAGGCAGGTGAAAGTCCCAGTGAGTGAAGCCAGGCAATGGGAAAATCTTGGTGAGTGAAGCCAGGTGAAAGACCTAGTGAGTGAAGTTAGGCAGGTGAAAGTCTCGGTGAGTGAAGTCGGGCAGTGAGAAAATCTTGGTGAGTGAAGCTAGGTGAAAGACTTAGTGAGTGAAGCTAGGCAGGTGAAAGTCCTGGTGAGTGAAGCTGAGCAGTGGGAAAATCCTGGTGAGTGAAGCCAGGTAAAAACCCTCGCGAGTGAAGCTAGGTGAAAGTCGTGGTGAGTGAAGCTAGGCAGGAGGAATGCCCTAGTGAGTGAAGTTAGGTAGAAGGAAAGACATGGTGAGTGAAGCCAGGCACGTTGAAAACCTAGGTGGGACAAAGTTGATCGGACACCTGGTGTTGGTAAGCCCAAGTAGGTCAAAAGATTGACTGGATACTTGGCACGAGGAAATCCAGATGGGTCAAGGGTGACCGGACCACTGGTGGAAGTCCAAGTGGGTTATGGAGGACCGGACACTTGGCGTAAGACAGTAAGTACAAGTGGGTCAAGGTTGACCGAACACTTGGCACAAGGAGAAAAATCCAAGTGAGTCAAAGGGTTAACCGAACACTTGGCAAAGAAGTCCCGACAGGTTAAGGTTGATTAGATGCTAGGCATGAGGAGTTCTAACAGGTCATGATTGACCAGATATTAGATTTGGGGGCCCTAGACTTGAGTTAAGCAAGTCAAAGGGAGGTCAATCGATTATCCAATCGATTGAACCGAATCCCAATTGATCCGTCGATTGATTGGGCATAGTGCTACGATAAATGGCAGCCTAATCGATCAAGCGATTGATTGGGAACCTATATCACGCATACAGTAGCTTCCCTAATCAATCAATCGATAGATTGGGCTCCCCAATCAATTGGGGCAAGTTTTCTCGTGCAGACGTGAGAACACAGAAGAAAGCTGAATTGATCATCCAATCGATTCAGCCTCCCCAATCAATCAGCCGATCAATTGAGATTCGATTGTTGTGTAGAATGCACGTTATGGACGGCTGAGATGGCTAGGATGTGATGTGGCAATCGATTGGAACGAAGCACAATTGATTGGGAGCTGCAGGAGCGCATAGTATATAGCCGTTGCGATCGTTTTTCTCAGCAGCTTTTCACGTGCGATTCTTCCCAATTCTGTTGGTTGCTATTCTGGAATATTGTACTGGTTCCCCTGTACAAAAATTTTGTACAAGTCCTAAACCATTCCTAATAACCTATTGTGTTTTTTAGAAATTAAATTTGGAATCACAAATATAACTTAACATTATTGATTTTAAATTCAACTTATCTGTTCTTAGAAGTTTAGACTTGGATCGCAAATGATGCTTAACATTATTAATCCAAATCCACCTATGTTATAAATTTGATTAAATATTAATTTCAGAGTTCGACTTCCAAGTTAAACATGGCAAGACACTAGACCTTCTTGGTTATGGGAGCATCCACCACTTCCTAGACAAAGCCTTTCAATGAAATTCAATATTTAATCTCCTTATAGTAACCCTAGGTTTAACCATTAAGAACAATCAAATCACAAGATCAAAAAAACAAAAGAAACACAAACTTGAATCATAAATTCGAAACCTAGAATCGTTAGCCTCTTGTGTTTGGTATTTCAAAATCCGTAAAAAGAAAACTAGTATGATGCAGAACAAGACAACTAGTTATACCTTTCTTTATAGCTAATAAACCTCACGATCTTCTATCGTATTCCTCTTCTTATCTCGGGCGTCGTGTGGGCGACGATCTACCGAGACAAGAATCCACCCAAGCCTCCTTCTTCTCCTTGCAAGTTTTGGCCACCAACAATCTCCTAGAGATGAAGAACTTCGGCCACCAACCAAGCTCCAAGGGATGCTAAGAAACAAAACCTCCTTTTTCTACTTCTTCTCCAAGCAAAGTTCGGCCACCAACAAGCTCCTTGAGAGTTCATGTCGCCGGCCACCAAAGAAGAAGAAAAGGAGGAAAGGAAGAAGATGAGGGTCGGCCACCACCAAGGAATTGCGGAGAGGAATAATAGAAGATATGTTGTCTTGAGGTGAGGCACATCTACCCTCTCTTTTATATTCTTTGGTCTCGGCAAATAAGGAAAGTTTTAAATATAATTAAAACTTCCTTATTTTCCTTGCCAATGAAAGGAAAATTTAATTAAAAATTCCTTTTATTCTATTAATGTGGTCGACCCCTACAACTCCTCCAAATAGGTAAAGTTTTAAACACAAAATTAAAACTTCCTAATTTATTTCTGGAAATTTTTAAAATAAAAATTTCTCTTTAAAAATTCCCTTTATGGTTGGTTATAAAAGGAAACTTTTATAAATTAAAATCTCTCTATTAAAACATGTGGATCATTACAATAAAGAAAGTTTTCTCCAAAATTAAAATCTTCCTTTCAATCTACAAATAAGGAAAGATATCAAACCTTTCTCTTAATCCTTTGTAAAAACTATAAAAGGTAAAATTTAATTTTAAAACTCTCTTTCAAAATCATGTCTTCCACATTAGGAAAGATTTTAAAATAAAATCCTTTTTATTTTATTGTGGTCGGCCACCCTTGCTTGGACTCCAAGCTAGGGCCGGCCATAACTTGATCCATCCAAGACTTGATTTGGCCGGCCTTTGCTTGGGCTCCAAGCTAGGCTTGGCCGGCCACCTAAGGATGGGTAAGAAGGTAGGTATAAGACTTTATAAATAAGAGGCTATGGCAGGGATTGAGAGGAGGAATTGGTTTTGGTCTCCCGATGAACTTGAGCTTCCCGTGTTCTCCCCGAACACCCGACTTGAGTTCATCAATAATAACTCATACCACTAAAGAGTTATTATTGATCTACCGCACGAATCCCATATTACTATATGAGCTCCTTCTTATCATGAGTGTTCTAATCTCCCTGTGTTTAAGATATTTAATGCCCACTAATTAAATGAGTTACTGACAACTCACTTTAAGTAATATCTAGCTCCAAGAGTAGTACTACTCAACTTTATCATCATGTCGGACTAAGTCCACCTGCAGGGTTTACATGACAATCTTTATGAGCTCCTCAAGGGGAAATCATCAACCTAGATTATTGGGACACAGTTTCATTCTATAATCAACAACACATCATATAAATAATATCATTTCCCAACTTATCGGGCCTATTGATTTATCGAACTAAATCACATCCTTTAATAAATTAAAGAAATGAATATTGAGTATATGTTCTTGTTATTATATCATGATTAAGAGCACACACTTCCATAATAACAAAGGTCTTGTTCTTTTATGCAGTCAGTATAAAAAGAACTTACCTTAAATGGTCCTGCTCAATACACTCAGAGTGTACTAGTATAATTTTATAGTTAAGATAAATTAATACCAAATTACACTATGACTATTCTAATGGTTTGTTCCTATCCATCTTAGTCGTGAGCTACTGTTTATAATTTATAAGGAACTGATAACATGATCTTCTGTGTGTGACACCGCACACCATGTTATCTACAATATAAATTAATTGAACAACTACACTTAGCATATAAATGTAGACATTTGACCAATGTGATTCTTTATTTTAAAATAAATATTTATAAAAAAACTAGGCTTTTAGTATACACTCTAACAATCTCCCACTTATACTAAAAGACTATGCTGTCATAAACACTGCTATACATCTGATTCCCATTCCTTCAACATGCCGATCAAAAGCTTTCGCCGGAAGGACCTTAGTGAAATGATCTGCCAAGTTATCTGTTGATGCAATCTTGGCGACAACAACTTCTCCTCGCTTTACGATATCTTGTAACAGGTGGTACTTGCGCTCTATGTGTTTACTCGCCTTATGGGTTCGTGGTTCCTTCGAGTTTGCTACTGCACCGCTATTATCATAATAAATTATGATGATTTTGGGAAAACCAGGAATCACATCTAAGTCTATTAGGAAGTTCCTAAGCCAAACAACTGTTGGTGCGGGAAGCATCCGACGATCGAACCTTTGTTTTGATAATGATAAAGGAATTCAAAGTTAAGTTTATTTGTGATCTGACATGTCTGACTGAGCTTGCAGGAAAGTCCTAAGTATTCTTAGGCAAAAGTCCTAGCTGCGATTAGGTAAGAGGAAAACCCTAGGGGGTGGTAACCCTAGGTCCTAGGGGGTGATAACCCTAGGTGGAGGAAAATCTTAAGGGGGGAAACCTTAGGTCCTAGGGGGTGGTAACCCTAGGTGGAGAAAAATCCTAGGGGGCGATAACTCTAGGTCCTAGGGGGTGGTAACCCTAGGCGGAAAGTCCAGTCAGGTCTGGAGGACCGTACTGGCATAAGGTAATCTCTCCTGAGAGGAGTAAGTGAGGAAGCGTTCCCCGGAAGAAGAAACAGTAGGCATCAGTTCGACCTAGGGTTTCCAGTTGGAAATCCGAAGTCAGAACCGGACAGTCGGGAGACTGTCACACTTTCATATTCTTACTATTGTTATGTGCTAACTCTGTGGTGTAGGGTATTTTGGGACTAACATAGTTGCAGGTACCAAAATCACAAAGTTTATCTCGGATGAACAATGTTCGAAGCACCTCCATGGATCTTGGAGGTGCCTCGGGTGCAGAGTGTTAGTCAGCTGTGAAGAGGAGCTGGAGGCGCCTCAGACAGAGCTGGAAGCGCCTTGGACCGGCTTGGAGGCGCCTTCAAGTGGATCAGAGGAGACTTTTTCAGTGCTGATCCATGCAGCTGACTCGAGGCGTCGGTGTTTGAGGCGCCTCGGGTGGTGTTTGAGGCGCCTCTAGCACTATTTAAAAGGAGGCTTCGAGCAGCAATGTTCTTAATTAATTCACAAGCAACCATTCTGCAACAAGCTGCTAACAAGACATTCCGACGAAGCTACTACTTGATGCCGACGACCCGGAGCTTCCGAATTTCTATTTTCTACTGTCGTTGGTATATTTTACTATTGTTGATTGTACTTCACTTGTAAACATTTTATCGATATTATAGTTGTTGCCCATCGAAAGCGATCAACGATCGCGGGCCTTGGAGTAGGAGTCGCCCAAGGCTCCGAACCAAGTAAATAACTTGTGTTCGTGTTTTCTTTACTTAATTCCGCTGCTTTACTCATAAAGTTTTACGAATCTGAAATGCGTGAAAGCCACGAGCGCTATTCACCCCCCTCTAGTGCTTTCGATCCAACAACAGCTTCTTTGGTTGCCTCAGAGGCTACCACACACTCAGCTTCCATGGTTGAGTCTGAAACGCATTTTTGCTTAACACTCCTCCATGCAATGGCTCCACCTCCTAAAGTAAACACATAGCCTGATGTCGACTTACTATTGTCCCTATTTGATTGGAAGTCAAAATCCGTGTAACCCACAGGGAGCAAATCATCTGCTTGGTAAACTAGCATATAATCTCTAGTCCTTCTCAGGTACTTTAATATATGCTTTACAGCAGTCCAATGTCCTTGTCCAGGATTACTTTGATATATGCTAACCATGCTCACGGTAAAACAGATATCTAGTCTCGTGCATAACATAGCATACATTAGGTTTCCTACAGATGAAGCATAATAAACTGCCTTCATTTCTTCTATCTCTTTTGATGTCTTCGGAGACATCTCTTTAGATAAAGATACTCCATGCCTAAAAGGTAGAAAACCTTTCTTGGAGTCTTGCATGCTAAAACGAGCTAGGATTGTATCGATATATAAAGCTTGGGATAAGCACAACATTCTTTTCTTGCGATCCCTTATTACTTTGATCCCGAGAATATGTGCGCATTCTCCTAAGTCCTTCATATCAAATTTCTTGGACAACCATACCCTTACATCCGACAACACTTTGATATTGTTTCCAACTAACAAAATGTCATCTATGTATAGTACAAGAAATACCACCACGTTTTTGTTATACTTCTTGTATACACAAGACTCATCCGGACACTGAATAAATCCATACGACTGGATTACTTCATTAAACCGGATGTCTCAAGACCTTGAAGCTTGCTTCAGTCCATAAATAGACCGATTTATCTTACAAACTAGATGCTCTTTGCCCTTTGCTATGAACAGTTAGTGAGAGCCCTAGAGCCAAACATGTGATGATTGTTGTATGGACTCGATGTATCATATTCCTATATATTTATAAAGGCATTTCTTTAGGGTTATTATACTTACTTGTATTGGTACCAAATAACTAAGTATAATAATGTCCTTGAGTAGAAAGTTCTTGTCTATATCGATCGATTGGTTGAATCGATAATGAGATGATATAGAGAACACTACTCTAAATTATTCCTAGTCAAGTATTAACATTCAGGGACAATGTTAATACGATGAGACTAGCATGTAGGTCAACTCGATGACTTGATCTCACAAGTCATGGATATAGAGATATCAAGTTGACACATGGGTATGCATTGGAGAATGTATACTGAATCACCCGCCATGAGAAAGTATCATGGATCGTTATATGAGTGTCATATACTTTCTCATGTGACTATTAGTATAACTATCAGTCCTTAGACCTGAAGTCACCATGGTTCCCTACATAAGGAGTTGCATATTTTGACTTCCTCAAACATCACCTGTAAATGGGTGGACTATAAAGGCGACTATTAGGTATGTAACAAATTATACGGAGAGATGTGAGTGATGTAGATGGGATCTGTCCCTCCTATATGACGGGAGTGACATCATGATTCTTGATAGAGTAAGACCACTAAGTGCATGACCATGCCCAAATGAGTCAATATGAGATATTGAGCTCATTTGATTAGAGTGAGTCTACTTGGAGTTCAAGACATAAATTGATTTGAGGATGAAACGGTCTATGTTTCAGTTGATCAATTTAGATGTCAAGGATAGAAGGACATTATCATATATTGTGAGAGTCACAATTAGTAGTCACAAAGGTGATGTTGGATCTCAACATTCTTGTAACTTGGGTAGTAATGATGTGTTGCTAGATACTGCTCATTACTTATGTTTCTAAATGAGTTTAGGAGCATTGCCAACGTTACAAGAACCTATAGGGTCACACACAAAGGGTAATTAGATGGAGATTAGGTTCATATGATGGACCAAGAGGATTAGGTTCATGTGATGAACCAAATTGGATTAAGAGTAATCCAGATTAGACTAATTGAGTTGGACTCAATTTGATTCATGTGTAGTATGAGTCTAATTTAGATTATGATTCATTGAGTCAATTTAAACCAATGAATAGAAATTCATTAAATTAAATTGACTTGAATCAATGGTTAGGTTTGATCAACCATGGGAGATAAAAAGGTTAAGTTTGACTTGACATGAGAGGGAAGATGAAGGGTCAAGTTTGACTTGACCAAATGTCACCCCATTGTGACTTGGCATGGGGCTGGCCAATGATGATGTTCCACATCATCAAGGCTACATCATTGTGTGCCACCTCATGAGAAAGACCAAGAGCCATGACTCTTGGTGTTCCATGGAGGTATTAAACCTCCATTAAGTGGCCGGCCACTTTAGGTGTGTGAATGAATTGCATGGTGTGCTAATTCACTTCTTCTTCCTCCTCTCTAGTTTTTCTCTCCCTCTCATCCTCCATTACCGAGACTTCTCAAGGGTGCTAGCACACTCTAAGTTGTTCTCTCCATCTTTTTGTCCATGTGGATACGTGTAGAGGAGTGTTCACTTGACACTCTATGAGATCCGACAACCTTTGGATGAGCGGGATAAGCGAAGGGCATCGCTACAAGGGTAATGCTATTTTCATATAGATCTAAGGTAGATCTAGTATAGACAAACATGTACAAGATTATTTTATATATTTTCGCACGGATCCGTGGCTAGCTTCGGGGTTTTCGCAACGTAAAAAGTAATTTTTGCAGCTCGAAATGCCAACAGTGGTATCAGAGCCACGTGCGAAGCGTGTATATGTTTTATATTTGTTTTTTTGAAAATGTTTCAGACCTATGAGTAGGCAATGGAGCATGGGTTGCTGCTGTTGCTGTAGAAACTTACTATCTATCTCTGCCCTTTGGGCTTGTACTAGAATTAGATGAATATTGTTATGTGTCTGCTCTTACAAAGAACATCATTTCAGTTTCTTGTTTAGACAAGAAAGGTTTTTCATTTATAATAAAGAACAAATGTTGTTCCATTTATTTAAACGATATGTTCTCTTGTAGTGCACCTCTGATGAACGGACTCTACATTCTAGACTTAGAGAACCCCATCTATAACATAAGTACCAAAAGGTTCAAGTCAAATGAAATGAACCGAACCTATCTCTGGCATTGACGCTTAGGTCACATAAATGAGAATCGCTTATCCCAGCTCCATAAAGATGGTTTGCTGGACTTATTTGATTTTGAATAATATAAGACATGCGAGTCATGCCTACTGGGCAAGATGACCAAGACTCCCTTTAGTGGACACAGCGAAAGAGCAACTGACTTGTTAGGACTTATACATAGTGATGTATGTGGCCCTTTCAATGTCACTGCCAGAGGTGGTTATAAGTACTTCATTACATTTACTGATGAATTTAGTAGATATGGTTATGTGTATCTGATGACACATAAGTCACAATCCTTTGAAAAGTTTAAAGAATTCAAGAATGAAGTACAAAACTAGCTAGGTAAGAGTATTAAAATACTTCGATCAGATCGAGGTGGTGAATACCTTAGCCATGAGTTTCGTGATTATCTAGCTGAGTGTGGGATTCTATACCAACTCACTCCTCCTGGAACACCACAGTGGAATGGTGTATCCGAAAGGAGGAATCATATCCTATTAGATATGGTATGATCTATGATGAGTCACACAGATCTTCCTATATCTTTTTGGGGATATGCTCTAGACACAGCAGTCTTCACACTTAACCGTGTTCCATCCAAAGCTGTGATAAAGACACCATATAAGATATAGACTGGGAAAGATGGCCAGATGTCTTTTATGAGGATTTGGGGTTGTGAGACTTACGTTTGATGTCAAGTCTCGGACAAACTGGGACCCAAATCTGATATGTGCTATTTTATAGGATATCCCAAGGAAATGAAGGGATATTACTTTTACATTCCCAATCAACACAAAGTGTTTGTGGCTAAGTCTGGGGTATTTCTAGAAAAAGACTTTGTTTCTAGAAAAACTAGTGGGAGTATGTTCAATCTTGAAGAAGTTCAAGATATGGACCATAGCACTGAAGCCTTGATGGAAGTTGAACTGGAACCACAAAGTGTTGTGGATGATGAGATTGTTCCACAAGGAGTTGAGGAACAACAACCAGTTCAAGTAGACATACCTCTTCGCAGATCTGATAGGGTACGTCGTCAACCTGAGAGATACTCATTTCTCTTGCTTGACCATGACGATGTTATGCTCGTTGAGAATGAGTCTACCTCCTATCAGGAAGCTGTGATGAGACCAGATTCTGAGAAATGGCTAGAGGCCATGAGATCCGAGATGGAATCCATGTACACCAACAAAGTATGGACTTTGGTTGATCCACCTGAAGGCGTCAAATCCATTGGGTGTAAGTGGGTCTTTAAGAGAAAGACTGACATGGATGGACATTTGCATACCTATAAGGGTCGTTTGGTAGCTAAAGGTTTCAAGCAAATTCATGGTATTGACTATGATGAAACTTTTTCTCCAGTAGTGATATTTAAGTCCATTCGGATCATGCTTGCTATTACAACATACCACGATTATGAGATCTGGCAGATGGATGTCAAAATCGTGTTCTGAATGGAAACTTGCTCGAGGATGTGTACATGACACAACCTGACGATTTTGTAGATCCACTGCATACTGGCAGAGTATGCAAGCTGCATAAGTCCATTTATGGACTAAAGTAAGCTTCTCGGAGCTGGAATTTTTGATTCGATGATGCGATCAAACAGTTTGGTTTCATCAAAAATGAAGATGAACCCTGTGTCTACAAGAAGATTGTTGGGAACACAATTGTCTTCCTTGTATTGTATGTGGATGACATACTCCTCATTGGAAATGACATCCCTTTACTGCAGTCTGTAAAGACTTGGCTGGGGAATTATTTATCAATGAAGGATTTAGGTGAAGCAGCATGTATTCTAGGCATAAAGATCTATAGAGATAGATCTAAGAGATTGCTTGACCTAAGTCAAAGTATATATATTGACACGGTATTACTACGGTTTGCCATGTAGAATTCCAAGAAAGGATTTCTGTCGATGTCACATGGTGTGAGTCTTTAGAAGACTCAAAGTCCCTCTTCTAGAGAGGAGAGAGACCGCATGGATAAGATCCCTTATGCTTCAGCCATATGATCTATCATATACGCCATGCTATGTACTCGTCCTGATGTTTCGTATGCTTTGAGCATGATGAGAAGATACCAGTCAGATCCAGGTGAACACCACTGGATAACAGTTAAGAATATTCTTAAGTACTTGAGAAGGACTGAAGAATATTTCTTGATATTTGGAGGCGATGGCGAGCTAGCTATAAAGGGTTACAGTGATGCCAACTTTCAAACTGACCAGGATGATTATAGATCGCAGTCTGGGTTCGTGTTTTGCTTGAATGGTGGTGCTGTGAGCTGGAAGAGTTCGAAGCAGGACATAGTTACTGATTCTACAACAGAGGTCGAGTATATTGCTGCATCAGAAGCAGCAAAGGAGGCAGTTTGGATCCGCAAGTTCATTATTGAGCTTGGGGTGGTTCCTAGGATAGCCGATCCTATAGAGTTCTATTGTAACAACAATGGAGCAATTGCATAGGCTAATGAACCTCGCTCACACTAGCGGACCAAACATATACTATGGCGCTTCCATCTCATTCGAGAGATCATCGATAGAGGAGATGTGAAAATTTGCAGAGTACCCACAGAGGCTAACATCGCTGATCCCTTGACTAAGACTTTGGCACAGAGAAAGCATGATGGTCACACTAGGTTGTTGGGTATTAGACCCTATACTGATTGGCACTGGTGCTAGTGGGAGATTGTTAGTGAGAGCCCTAGAGCCAATCATGTGATGATTGTTGTATGAACTCGATGTATTATATTTTTATATAATTATAAAGACATTTCTTTAGGGTTATTATACTTACTTGTATTGGTTCCAAATAACTAAGTATAATAACGTCCTTGAGTAGAAGGTTCTTATCTATATCAATTGATTGGTTGAATCGATAATGAGATGATATAGAGAACACTACTCTTAATCATTCCTAGTCAAGTATTAACATTCAGGGGCAATGTTAATACGATGAGACTAGCATGTAGATCAACTCGATGACTTGATCTCACAAGTCATGGATATAGAGATATCAAGTTGACACATGGGTATGCATTGGAGAATGTATACTGAATGACCCGCCATGAGAAAGTATCATGGATCGTTATATGAGTGTTATATACTTTCTCATGTGACTATTAGTATGACTATCAGTCCTTAGACCTGAAGTCACCATGGTTCCCTACATAAGGAGTTGTATATTTTGGCTTCGTTAAACGTCACCTGTAAATGGGTGGACTATAAAGGCGACTATTGGGTATGTAACAAATTATACGGAGAGATATGAGTGATGTAGATGGGATTTGTCCCTCCTATATGACGGGAGTGGCATCATGATTCTTGATAAAGTAAGACCACTAAGTGCATGGCCATGCCCAAATGAGTCAATATGAGATATTGAGCTCATTTGATTAGAGTGAGTATACTTAGAGTTCAAGACATAAAGTGATTAGAGGATGACACGGTCTATGCCTCAGTTGATCAATTTAGATGTCAAGGATAGAAAGACATTATCATATATTGTGAGAGTCACAATTAGTAGTCACAAAGGTGATGTTGGATCTCAACATTCTTGTAACTTGGGTAGTAATGATGTGTTGCTAGATATCGCTCATTACTTATGTTTCTAAATGAGTTTAGGAGCATTGCCAACGTTACAAGAACCTATAGGGTTACACACAAAGGGTAATTAGATGGAGATTAGGTTCATATGATGGACTAAGAGGATTAGGTTCATGTGATGAACCAAATTGGATTAAGAGTAATCTAGATTAGACTAATTGAGTTGGACTCAATTTGATTCATGTGTAGTATGAGTCTAATTTAGATTATGATTCATTGAGTCAATTTAAACCAATGAATAGAAATTCATTAAATTAAATTGACTTGAATCAATGGTTAGGTTTGATCAACCATGAGAGATAAAAAGTTTAAGTTTGACTTGACTTGAGAGGGAAGATGAATTGTCAAGTTTGACTTGACCAAATGACACCTCATTGTGACTTTAGCATGGGGCCGGCCAATGATGATGTTCCACATCATCAAGGCTACATCATTGTGTGCCACCTCATGAGGAAGAACAAGAGCCATGCCTCTTGGTGTTCCATGGAGGTATTAAACCTCCATTAAGTGGTCGACCACTTTAGGTGTGTGAATGAATTGCATGGTGTGCTAATTCACTTCTTCTTCTTCCTCTCTAGTTTTTCTCTCCCTCTCATCCTCCATTGCCGAGACTTCTCAAGGGTGCTAGCACACTCTAAGTTGTTCTCTCCACCTTTTTGTCCGTGTGGATATGTGTAGAGGAGTGTTCACTTGACACTCTACGAGATCCGGCAACCTTTGGACGAGTGGGATAAGCGAAGGCCATCGCTACAAGGTTAACGCTCTTTTCATGTAGATCTAGTGTAGACAAACATGTACAAGATTATTTTATATATTTTCGCACGGAGCCATGGCTAGCTTCGGGGTTTCCGCAACGCAAAAAGCGATTTTTGCGGCTTGAAATGCTAACATGAACCCTTCTGGTTGCTTCATATGGATGTTCTTTTCAAGACTTCCGTTAAGGAAAGCTGTCTTGATATCCATTTGCCAAACCTCATAATCCTTATGAGCGGCAATAGATAAGAGTATCCGGATAGACTTAAGCATGGCCACCGGTGAAAAAGTTTCCTCTTAATCGATTCCCTCTTTCTGAGTGTACCCCTTCACAATAAGCCTTGCTTTGAAGGTTTCCACCTTCCCATCTATCCCTCTTTTCCTTTTGTAGATCCATTTACATCCAATAGCTTTTACACTATTTGATGGTTCTACTAGCTCCCAGACTTTGTTAGAATACATAGATTCTATTTCTGAATTCATTGCTCTTTGCCAAGAAACCACATCTTTATCTTAGAGTGCTTCGTCATATGTCCGGGGATCAGGTTCATGTTTACTAGGGATCAAGTCCGATGACTCTCCCAAAAACATGAATCTCTCAAGTTGCCTCACAACCCTCCCACTACGACGAGGCACTGTCTGTAACTGTGCATCATTTGTGATACGTGTTGTAGTTTCTTATGATATTTCATCTTGCACTGTTGGTACTAAAGTAGGCATGTCCTCTCGCATTTCTTCTAGAACAATTTCACTTATGGACTTATGGTTCATTACATAATCTTCCTCTACAAATCGAGTATTGGTGCTAACAATAATCTTCTGATTTTTAGGATTATAAAACAAACCACCTTTCGTTCCCTTAGGATATCCTACAAACAGACAAACTTTTGTACGTGATTCCAACTTGTCAGTATCTCCCTTCAGCACATGTGCTGGACTACCCTATATCCGAATATGTCTCAGACTAGGCTTACGCCCATTCCACAATTCCATGGGAGTAAAGTGTACTGATTTAGAAGGTACCATATTCAGAATGTACACTGCTATTTCCAAAGCATATCCCCAAAATGAATTTGATAATTCTGAATTAGGCTTGTTCAACCGGTCGGTTAACCGGTTTACCGATTTATCGGTTCCGGTTAATTCTGGTTAACCACATTTTATTGACAACCAGTTAACCGACTGATATTATTACCGGTTCTACCGGTTCCGGTTGAACCGGTTCTAGTTGAACCGGTTCCAGTTGGTTAACCGGTTCCAACCCATAACCGATAACTGATTCTTTGCTTTTGGCCTCCGCTCAAGTTAATACCCCTTTCTCCCATGAGGGTGGAGTCACCGTCGGCCTAAGTTTTGATAATCTGATGTCCATGTTCAGGGCACATGACTCCAACACTTGTTGGTACCATCTCCTGTCCATCTCCTTTCGGAAGAGCACATTTGCTTGAACAGTGCTGTACTGAATCCAAGCACTTTGGGGGACGTAGGCCCTCGTGCCGAAGACGGTGATTCTTCCGCCGGTGACTCTCGGAATCTCTCCGATGATACTGTAGAGGAAGCTTGACTTGCCGGAGCCAACCGAGCCGCACACCGCGACCTTCTCACCTCTCATTGCCTGAATCCTCTTGTCGATTTTGAGGGTGGGCTTCTTCGAGTTCGAGTTCGAGTTTGAGTTCGCTTCCCAGTTGTATTCGTCGGGTTTGATTTCCAAAGTGACGTGGCTCGATGCTTCGGTGTTGTTGCTTGGCCAGAATTGCGTCTGTTCCTCTTCCTTTAAGAAGTCCTGGATCCTGTTGATGGAGACTTTCATCTGCGTGATCATGGTGATGACTGACGAGCTCCAGGAGGTTGTAGATGGGCTATTGCAGGATTATGAATGTGGCTAAGGTGGAGAGGGGCAGAGCGTCGCGCCGGCGGTCAACGGGGTGCCGACCAGGTCCAGGATGCATACGTCGAAGGCGACGATGGAGACGAGAGTCGAAGAGGCCCAGAACAGGAAGGCGATCGCAGAGCATGTGTACAGATACCTCTTAAGCCAGCTCCTCTCCGCCTCTCTAAGCTGGAGCAGCTTGTCTAGGAAAGATGTTTCCCATGAATGGAGCTTCAAGATCCTCATGCATTTTAGTGTCTCGGTCGTGGCCTTGATCCTCGAGTCCTTCGCTTCCATGATTTTGGAGTGCAGTCGCTCCTGTAAATTGGCCAGCGGCGTGTTGCTCGCCATGACCACGATGGTCGCGATGAGCACAGAGAAGGCCACCGCTAAACCGAGGTTCATGTAGAGGATAAGCAGGGCCAGAGAGACCTGGACGCTGGATGAGAAGCAACCAAATACCGTGGATGTTAACCGGTTTACCGGTTAAACCGGTTTAAAAAATATTAAACTGAAAACTGAACCGGTTAACCGGTTAACCAGTTAACCGATTAAAACCAGTTAACCGGTTAACCGATTAAAACTGGTTAACCGGTTAACTGGAACCGATAAGTTACCGGTTTCGGTCTGATTTTCGATTTGTCGATTTTTTTGCACAACCCTATTTTGAATAACTCATCATCGATCTAACCATTTCCATAAAAGTCCTATTCCTTCGTTCTGCCACACCATTCTATTGGGGTGTTCCAGGTGCAGACAATTTTTCAACTATTTTGGTCTTTTCCATCACTGTCCTCTATGTGCTGCCAACCCTAGCTGCTGCCATCTTTAGCCACCGTAATCGGGTCTAGTTGCCGCATCTATCTTGCTTCTTTTTTCGCTACGCCTCTAGTCCACAAATAGTACCATGCCTCGCAAGGATACGATCCGTGACAAAAATAGAATTTTACATATATCGATCCTATATTCCACAAAGGAATGTACATGTAATCTAGATCGAAACAAAAATGTAAAATCCTAAAACTAATATAGCTCCTGCTGTATTTAATACATACAATCATGCACACACGTAAAATGCCCTCGACATGTCCGAGGGTCCAATCACACACAATCACATTAGGGGCATAATAGTTGGATCTAGGATGCCTGCAACCACAGAGTTAAATTTATTTGCACATCCTACTATTATCTTGCCTAAAAGATGTATGCCATGTGCATAATTAAACTGAAAACCAAACACACAGAGGTAAACCCTAGCTCTGATACCAATTGTTGGTTGCTATTCCAGAATATCATACTGGTTCCCCTGTACAAAAATTTTGTACAAGTCTTGAACCATTCCTATCAACCTATTGTGTTCTTTAGAAATTAAATTTGGAATCTCAAATAGAACTTAACATTATTGATTCCAAATTTAACTTATCTGTTCTCAGAGATTTAGACTTGGATCGCAAATGATGCTTAACATTATTAATCCAAATCCACCTATCGCAAACGTATCCCGCCAAGTTTAGGTTTCTCTCTAAGAGAAAACTAAACTACAAGAAGGAGTCTTCAAGGTGTACCCTTCCAAGCAAGAGAAAACAAAAGGAGTGCTAGGGGGAAGAAGCTCTCTACTTCCTCTTCACCAAGGGTACCAATTCTTTAAAGATTAACAAGTGAACACTAGGTAAGCTTCCCCTCACCTGTGGTACAATAGTTTATACGGTTTTTCCATGGAGATAGATCGCTTAAAAAAAACCTAGGACTTGCTTTGAGAAAATTCGGCCAAAAACAAGAAGAAGAGTCTAAGAAAGTTGTAATTAGATATGCTTACTATTTTTCTTGTGACATGTATTTTATGTAAGAGGTTAATCTAAGTTTTCCATGCTAGAATAAATAATGAAAAAACTAGATCCATAAGCCTTAGACTCTCGGCCAAGCATGAACAAGAAGACTAGGTAAGTTAAGACTCAAACTAAGCATGTTTCCTTATTCTTTTGTTATGTACCCTATGATAATGAGGTTGTTAACCTTTTCTCTTACTTGTATGTTGTTTGAAACTCCATTTCCATGCTCATGAATATTCGGCCATATAAGAAGTAAAGGCCTAGAAGAGTTTTAAAACTAAGACTAAGCATGTTAAGATTTTTCCTAAGACAAGATATGAAGCTAAATGTTATGACATGATTGTATGTTAGTTATGAATCTTATTCCATGCCTATGAAGGTTCGGTTATGATGAGATTTGAATGTCTAGGAAAGTTGAAACCAAGGCTAGGAGGCTCATGACTTCTTGATTAAACAATATGAAACTAGTTGATGATTTTATGGTTGCTTGTTACATAGAATTTTGGTTATATAAAACTTTCGGCCACACCAAGTTTTAAGGCTAGGATGTGTAGATTTTTTTTAAACTAAGTTTACTCATGTTGTTCCTTGTTATGATGCCATGAAAAATTGTGTAGAGTTTCCATGCTTTTAGGCCATATGAAAAACAAAACCAAGCTCATATGTTTCGGCCACTTTTGGATTAAAGGCCTAGGAAAACTTAGAAACCAACTTATATATGTTCATGATGTTTCTTGTGGTAAGTACTATGAAAGGTAGTTGTGTTTTCCATGCTTTTATGCCACTAGAAATTTAGTTCA
This sequence comes from Zingiber officinale, assembly GCF_018446385.1. Classification (NCBI taxonomy): domain Eukaryota; kingdom Viridiplantae; phylum Streptophyta; class Magnoliopsida; order Zingiberales; family Zingiberaceae; genus Zingiber; species Zingiber officinale. Next base: position 57,634,689 of record NC_055986.1, read on the forward strand.
TACTTGATAGGTTTCGGCCAAGACTAGAGTAAGGCCTAGAGAAATTTTGAAACCAACTTACATATGTTCATGATGTTTCTTGTGATAAGTACTATGAAATGTAGTGTGGTTACCATGCTCTTATGCCATTAAAAACCTAGTTCCATGAGTTATAGGTTTCGGCCACCTTGAGTTAAGGGGTCTAGGAAGTTTGAAATTTTAAACAAGCATGCTTATGTTGTTTCTCATGAAAATGTATAACATGTTGGCTTAAGGTTCAACACTTCCATGCTACTTGTAACCTAGAATGAGACAAGCTAGGGTTCGGCCATGATAAGATTAGGAGCTTAAGAAACTTAGAACCCAAACTAAATATGCTTAAGTAGTTCCCTATGAAATATGATATGATATGAGTTTAGGGTTTACATGTTTGCTTGTTGCTTAGAACTTGATTTCTCTTCATGAAAGGTTTCGGCCATGGAATAATTGGAAACCTAGGAGGGCTTAAAATTTAGGTTAACATGCTTATGACCTTTCTTATGTTAGTATGTGAAGATACCATGAGGTTTTTATGTTTGTATGTGGTCTAGAGATCATGTGGACCTTTCATGACTTTCGGCCATATGGGTTTAGTGACTAGATATACCTCACATGCTATGAAGAGATGATATTAAATGATTCCATGAATGGTTATGTCTTTTTATGATATGTGTTATGTTCTTTCATGTATGCTTATGACCCATGTATGTGCTATGTGCTCAAACATGCTTACTTTATGACATGATAAAATGATACGTTCGTTATGCAAGCCTATGATTCATGCATGTGCTGTGTGCCCAAATATGCATGTTTTATGATATGTTAAGAAATATGATATGCATGAAATGATAAGAACTATGATATGTAAGTCATGCTACTTTACTTTATGTATGACTTGTACCAAGGGTGGGCTCCATAAGCGCCCCGGGGTCGATGGACTAAGAAACGAGCCTCGTTAGGGATGAGCTCCTAAGTGCCCCTAGGTCGATGGACTAAGAAACGGGCCTAGTATGTATGCCTTGTAGGGTTCAAGACTTGCTACCTTGGACCTACATAGGACGCGCGCATTTATGTATGTGGTACAAGCCGGGGCCCTAATCATGTTGAGATTATGTTTAAGTATATATTGTATAAGTTTTCAAAAGACATGTTGCATATGTTGCATGATATATGTTTAGGGATTTACCATGCTTATACTTTATGATTATGCCATGCTAGTTATGATGATGTTATGCTATGACCGGATACGTTTGATGATCATGTTATGTTATGCCATGATACTTTATGTTATGTTAAGATATGCCATGATATGCTCTTGACAAGATACAATTGTTTTTATGCATATGACTTGTGATTTTAATATGCTTGTCAGTTTTTGTGAGTAGGAAAGGAACTTACTGAGCCATGAGTGCTCACAGCTTACTTTCTTGTACCACAGATAAAGGCAAGGAATGGATGTACTAGGGGAGCAGCAGGAGGGGCTAGAAGGATGTGTGCGGTAATGGACTGGCTAAAAGAAATGACCTGCTTTTGTTTAATAAGAAATTTGCCTTGTTGATGTTTTTACTTTATGACTCCATGACCTTAAGTATGTGTTTGGGCATTACGGCCCAAAAATTTATGATAGGTATGCTATGTGGATCTTTTATGTCTATTGTGATTTTTAAGTAAGAAAAGGTTTTTAAATTCTCTAAGTAAGACTTCCGCTGTGTTAAGTATGTATGTGTGACAAGGTAACCCCCGTCGCCTTAGCAGGAGGGGCGGGGCATTACACCTTAAATGGTCCTGCTCAATACACTCAGAGTGTACTAGTGTAATTTTATAGTCAAGATAAACTAATACCAAATTACACTACGACTATTCCAATGGTTTGCTCCTATCTATCTTTGTCGTTAGCTATTGTTTATAATTTATAAGGAATCGATAACATGATCTTCTGTGTGTGACACCACACACCATGTTATCTACAATATAAATTAATTAAACAACTACACTTAGCATATAAATGTAGACATTTGACCAATGTGATTCTTTATTTCAAAATAAATATTTACAAAAAACTAGGCTTTTAGTATACACTCTAACAAATTCTTCACGTGATTTCTCCACTGCTCACAGCCAGTTCTTGAAGGCTCTTGGGGACAAGTGTTGGTGCACTTCCAAGGTTCAAGAGGCAAGAACAAGCGACAAGTAAGCAAGAAGAGAGGGGTTTCATTTGTATTCATTGTATTTTTCTTCTTATGTTGAGTTGTTGTATGTGTGAGTGTTGTACGAGGTTTCTCCACCTCCAGTAGTTACCGAGAAGGAGTGTTTTTATTAGTGGAGTGTGCGTCGTGTGTGGATCCTTGGATTAATCACCTCTTCTTGAGGTGGATACCAAGTAAATCCTAGTGTTAGTAGTTGTGAGTGTGCTTTGTGTGTATTTCCACTGCATATCATCATCACGAAGCAAGAAACCGGAGCGCGATGAGCTATTCATCCCTCCTCTAGCTACAAATCGACCCTAACAATAACAAGTTGTTTAAGTGTTCAAGGGGGAGATGCATTTATGCTATATTTCTTGATTGCATTTCTCTTCCACATTATTATATTTCTTTTATTGCTATATGTTTTACTTAACTTTGAATTATTTTGTCATAATCAAAATAGGGGATATTATTGGTGTGGGAGCATCAGACGATCGAACCTATGTTTTGATAATGGTAAAGGGTTCAAATTTAAGGTTACTTATTATTTAGCAAGTTTGAATGAGCTTGTAGGAAAGTCCTAAGTGTTCTTAGGCAAAAGTCTTAGCTACGGTTAGGCAAATGAAAAACCCTAGGAGGTGGTAACCCTAGTTCCTAGGGGTGGTAACCCTAGGTGGAAAGTCTTGGCAGGTTGAGCGCTTTGGGCAAACCCTAGAGTCGGGGACTCTAGGTGAAAATCGCGGTGGTCGTTGACCAAGTGAAAGTCTGGACGGGTCGTGGAGTGGACGTCCAGCAAAAAGTCCTAAAGCCTGGTGCACTAAGCAAAAATCCAGTCGATCTAGAGGGTCGGTCTGGCAACAAGTAACTTCTCCTTGTTGGGTGCTACTTGGAATTCCGTTTTGTTTCCCTTGTACAAAAATCTGTACAAGTACAGAACTTTTCCTAGCAACTCATGTGTTCTTCAAAAGTTAAACTTGGATTGCAAACAAAACTTAACATTATTAATCCAAGTTCAACTCATGTGTTCTTCAGAAGTTAAACCATATTACAGAATTTGATTAAATATCTATTTCAAGGATTGGCTTCCAGGTCGTTGGCGAGGCACTTTGCCTTCTTGGTTATGGGATCATCCACCACTTCCTAGACAAAGCCTTTCAAAGAAATTGAATATTTAAAATCCTTACAATAAACCCTAGGTTTAACTATAGAGAACTCAATTGAAGCACAAAATTGAAAGCCTCTTGTGTTGGTATTTCAGGATCCATACAAAGAAAAACTAAACTAGTTTTGCTGTGAAATAAAGAAGTAGTTGTACCTTTCTTCATAGACAAAGACCTCTTGATCTTCTGCTGTATTCCTCTCCTTCTCTTGGACGTCGTGTGGGCGACGATCTACCAAGACGAAGACACCCGACCTTCTCCTTCTTTTCCAAGCTTTCGGCCACCAAAGAATACAAATTGAAGAGGCCTCCTTCTTCTTCTCCACCAAGCAACCGACCACCAAGGTAGAGTCTTCTCCAAAGGTGCGCCAACCCTAATGAAGAAGAAAGGATGGATGCTGCTGGCCTTTAGGGAAAGAAGACAATAGAAGAAGATAGAAGAAGGGTCGGCCACATAAGAGAATAAAAGAGGAGCCTTAGGTTGTGTTAGTTTTTGGGCACCTCCCTCCTCCTCTTTTATAATCTTTGCTAGCGGCTAATAAGGAAAGTTTTTTTTTAATAAAATTTCCTTTTATTTGTTATTGTAGATGGTTACAAAAAAGGAAAGATTTTAACAAAATTAAAATATCTCTTTTAATCCATTGTAGAAAGCTATAAAAGGAAAGATTTTAACAAAATTTTATTTTCAACAAAACTTCCTTTTCTCTTCTTGTATGGTCGGCCCCATGCTTGGGCACCAAGCATGGCTTGGCTGACCCACATCTTGGGCACCAAGAGGGCTTGGCCGACCCCTTGCTTGGGCACCAAGCAAGGATGTGGCCGATCCCTCATTTAGGTAAGAAGGAAAATCAAAACGAGTGAACGCGAGGCTTTATAGAGTCTACAGTAGGGATCGAGAGGAGGAATTGGTTTTGGCCTCCCGATGAGCTTGAGCTTCCTGTGTTTGACCCGAACACCCAACTCAAGTTCATCAATAATAACTCATACCACTAAAGAGTTATTATTGAACTACCGCACCAATCCCATATTACATTATGGGTTCCTTCTTATCATGAGTGCATTAATCTCCCTGTGTTTAAGATATCGAATGTCCATTAATTAAATGAGTTACTGACAACTCACTTAATTAATATCTAGCTTCAAGAGTAGTACCACTCAACCTCATTGCCATGTCGGAGGGACTAAGTCCACTTGCAGGGTTTACATGACAATCCTTATGAGCTCCTCAAGGGGACATCATCAACCTAGATTACTAGGACACAGTTTCATTCTATAATAAACAACAAACCATATAAATAATATCATTTCCCAACTTATCAAGCCTATTGATTTAACGAATAAATCTCACACATTGATAAATTAAAGAAATAAATACTAAGTATATGTGCTTGTTATTATATCGGGATTAAGAGTACGCACATCCATAATAACAGAGGTTATGTTCTTTTATGCAGTCAGTATAAAAGGAACAACCTCAAATGGTCATGCTCAATACACATATAGTGTACTAGTGTAATTTTATAGTCAAGATAAACTAGTACCAAATTACACTACAACCATTCCAATGGTTTATCTCAATCCATCTTGGTTGTGAGCTACTATTTATAATTTATAAGGAACTAATAACATGATCTTCTGTGTGACACTACACAACATGTTATCTATAATATAAATTAAATGGACAACTACATTTTACTTAATGCAGACATTTGACCAATGTGATTCTCATTTCAAAATAAATGTTCATACAAAAAGCTAGGCTTTTAATATACATCCTAACACTCCTGAGAGGAGTAGGTGAGGATGCGTTCCCCATTGAGAGAACAGTATATGTCGGTTCGACCGAGGGTTTCTAGAGGAAATATGAAATCAAAACTGGACAGCCCGAAGGCTATTTAGTTATTTATTTACATATTAATTGCTATTTGTCTAATCTATTTTGTAGGAAACTAACATGTTTTGCAGGATCAGACTTAGCCTTGATTGGTCGATCGAACAACCAGATCAGTCGACCGAACCAAGGATAAGTGGTGATTGGATTGAGCCAGGTTGATTGGATCAGATAAAATGGAGACCATCAGTTGATCGGTTGACCGAACGGAGGGATCGGTCGACTGAATGAAGGCTCATCCAGAGAGACTACATCTGGACGGAAGGTCGGGTGGATTTAGTAAATTCGGTCAACCAAGACTGGGGATCGGTCAACTGATCTAGGTCAAGTCGAACCTGATCTCGAGATCAGAGGATTTGGATCATGTCTGAAGAGGCCATAAAAAGAGGATCTTCTAAGATGCGCACTACACCGAAACGACTCAACAAAGCTCAACTATTGTTTCGACAATCGACAAACTAATTCCTAATCATTTATTGTTGGTATAATCTATTTTTTAAGTTCAGTACTTGTACTTTTATATTTGTAAAGAATTTTAGATCTATAGTGATTGCCCAACGTAAGCGATCAACCATCGCGGGCCTTGGAGTAGGAGTCGTCACAGGCTCCGAACCAAGTAAAAGAAATCTGTTAGCGATTGTATTTTTTTCTTTTCTTTATTCCGCTGTGTTATTCTAAGTTTTCTAAAACAAATGAATTAGTCACACGTGCTATTTAGCCCCACCCCCTCTAGCACGTCATCGATCATACAGAAAGTAGTAGTGGAACAAAAGAGGCAATAAGGGAATACATAATAAACGACAGACAATAACAAAACCACTTAGGGTTCTGAAGGATTTGGGAATAAATTGGTTTAAGGGAATGTTGAAATAGCAACTGACCATGATAAAGAAGGGAGAAAGGGGGAAGCGAAGGCCAGACTCAACTTGTGCCGAAAAAATGGTGGCACTCCCTAGAGGTGGATGATGAGGATGGTCTTCGGGAGTAGAGACCACAACGTCGTTAGGGGTACCGAAGTTGACTTGCAAATGGTTAGATTCGTTGAGATGGAATCAGGAAGAACATTGTGTATACCATTCATTATTTTCTGTGATCTTTAGAAAAGAAAGTTGCTTGCACTGGAGAGCAACAGTGACAAAGAGCTATAACGAAAATGAAGAAGACAAGGATGAGTGGGAAAAAAACCCTTCCATGGAAATGTGTATAAGAAATTGCTGGAAAGGTTCTCTAACAGGGACCATCAGATCATGATAGTGAAAAAAGCGGGATCAAATGTGTGTCGTAGATGAGAAGGTAAGGCGGTAAAAAAAGAAAAAGTGGTGCATTGGTAATGACATACACACATGTGTTACTAACGTAAGGCCTGTAGTGGTAGGTGAATAGAGAAGCAAGCATCTTGAGGCGTGAGAACTTTTACCTAGATAAACTCGGGTTTTTGTGCAATCCTTTTATTTTAAAGGAAGGAGCATTATGTTGAGAATGATGGGTCAAACGCATAACAAATTATAGTTCACTCTTCAGGTTGATCATCCTCAGGGTAATTATTTTAACTCACCCATCATGGTTCACTCAATTGTAAAGGCCAGGCATACTACACTTTATGTATGATAGGATGATCATTTTTTAGAGTTAAGCATGTCACAGTTCACTCAGCTGTAGAGGTTGAGCGTACTTCACTCTATGTATTGCAGGTGAATCGTCCCTAAGGGCCGAGTTTGTTATAGTTCGCTCGTCCGTAGGGGTCTACAACTCGATCGAGCTTTATAGTATGAGTAAATGGTTAATTAAGAAGGAATGAAGTCATAGTAGAAACCTTCACTAGAATCAAGTAAAAATTACAAACTTGCCAAATTAAGAAGTTAACATTTAAAAAAGTGTATGGAAGGATAAAAGGATAAAAACAAAATAAGTCATGAAAATTCTGGGAATAAATATGGGGGAGCATCCTGAGTTATACGCGCGAGGTCCAAAAAGCTATCAGGAGGGTTGGAAGTTAAGTAGCCACCCTCCTTTAGTTGTTCCATGGCTCTTTGTGCCCCTGTTACGATTCCGCAAGTGCACGGATTCATCGTCAGTAATAAAGATTATCGATCCCATGAGGACTGGTTATAAGCACTAGCAATGGTTCACTTAGGATTAGCTAAACTACCGATGGTTGTAAGTTATCTAAAGAAAAGAGATTGGGAAGCGGAAATGAGAACTAGTGAGGAGAGAGTAATTAACTTGGTTTATGAAGAGTTCTAGGAGTTCAGTTTCATTGTGATGGTATTGATGTATCACGTTCTATCCTTTACTCAATGTCCATCAACATGCATTCGCCGGAAGCTAAAGTAACCATCCTTAAGTACTAAATATAGAAGATCCCTGTGAAATCCTGTTACGGTTAACCCCTGTCACTAGGGCACCTCGGTAGATCACAAGAACGCAACTCTAATTGATGCCATTAAGGATAGAAATAAGGATTTGGTTTGGTCTCTTACTTCCTTGTGGAGAAGTTGCCTCTCCTTTTAAGGAAATACTCTAGATGTCCATGAACGGGTTACCCCTATCACTAGGGCCCCTCGGGTATACGATCTAAGATACTCTCTCTATGAGGTTAGCAATTCCTACACAATCAATTAATACGATATGGAAATTTAGCAACAAATCTCATGCATAGTAGTTGAAACAAAGCAAGCGAAATCATCCAATGAATAAAGGCATAAATATGAGTCTTACATCAAAACCAATCCACAACTACTCCCTAATCCTAGAACAAGAAATCTACTCCATAGACATCGGAGAAAAACATGAAAATATAATGTAATCAAGCATACAATCCTTAAACAAGAAGAGAGAAAGAGAAAGGATGCTTATCCAACGACGACGAGTGATCTTCAGATCCAATCCTTTGCTTCTGGAGTTGATGCGGTGATGAAGGATCGCAGGACGGAGGTCCTGGACGGCCTAGAACGGCACAAGGGTAATTCTCCCTTTGACGGATCGCTTCGCCCCTTTGGAGAAGTGTTAGAACCCTTTTTATATGCTAGGGCATGGCATCGCGGCACGGCCGTGCAAATATGGCATGACTGTGCCGTCTTTTGTCTCTAGCCGGGCTGCACGGCCGTGCCAATTGGCACGACCGTGTGGATCTGGGGCACTGCTCCTGGGGCATGACCGTGAAGGATCGCACGACCATGTATGACTTGGCTGCTGGTCGTGGGGGGCACGACCGTGCAGGTTTGCACGGCCATGCATGGATTCATCTCTGTTTGGCCGCACGGCCATGCAAGAGTTGCACGGTCGTACACTGTTCTTCCTCTGTTTGGCCACACGGTCGTGCGAGGATGCACGACCGTGTTCTTTGCCTCATTCTGGTGCATCGACAATCACTATTTTTACTCCAAAAGTTGTCCCTGTCAACATAAAACCATACAAAGAGCAGATCTCTGAACAAAAAAGTATTTATGATGAGTATATGATAAAAGAGATGATCATGCAAAGAATATATACGTGTAAAGCAAGTGAATGTGCGTTAAAATATGCATAAACGATCATAATATTTACGCATATCACACCCCCAGACTTGAACCTTTGGTTGTCCTCAAGCAAAACGCTGTAAACTATGTTCATGAGTTCCTACAGTGTTTCATAATCCCTAGTGCATTCGCCTAACTCTATCAACTAGTTTCATTGATAAGTACGATTGTGGAGTAACCTAAGTATGACCTAAGCATAAGTTCTTTGTGCTCGGTGCAATAAGTAACTCAAACTCTTCAAGTTTCAATTCTTTGTCTTAGTTAAGTCATCATACAATTGAGTTCCTAATGTTCCCGGTGATAGGCACTTACCTGCCACACACTTGGTTTGTTTTCCTTAATTTACATAAGGTCTCAAAGGATACCACTCAGAATCTAGAGAAACATAACATTTATTTCCCCAGTAATCAAACTCGGTCTCAAAGGGGTAAATTATTAGTTTCCACTCACAACAACTATTTTTTATCCCTTATTCTTTTTTTGGTACTATAGAGGTGTATCACTAATCACAAATGCAAGATGCATATATTGGGATTTAGATTTTTCCAAATGAGCTTCCATGATTCGAGGTCATCCAGTAACCAAAATGTAAATAAGAAATCACCATGGGAACAAAAGTACTAAACAATTTGGATGAATCATAACTATTTCAAAAATATTTCTACTATTCAAGCTTAAGTACTTAAGTATAGTGAAAATAAGATCCTTAAGGTTAGGCCAAGATCTATACCAAACTCCATACAATACTTAGCTTATTTCATGCTACTAAAGATAGAGAAAGGATATACACCAAGCATACTAACACTATCTTGACAACACATGAACTAAGAAAATGCTAGTCATTTTGCTATCGGACAAGTTAGCAGAAAAAGTAGAAGGTTTGATGTTCTCAAATATGCCTCAAACTATTTTTTATATTACAAGTAGGAAAGTGCAAATGAGATACAAATAGAAATATGAAACTAATAAAATCCGAATAAACAAAGTATACTAATAAAATATGTAAAAAGAAAAGCAAAACTCGACTCAACTCAGGTTGAACAGACACAACACCCCCCCAGACATAAAATTTTCATCATCCCGATGAAATCAATACAGTGGCGGGGGTGAGTTGGTGAATGAGCGTACATAATATCATTCCAGTCTAAGGAACTAATCATCCAATCTACGTCATCCCTAATTCCTAGCATATCCAAAGTAGTGGGATCCATATATCTAGTGCATATAATTCTTCTAGCAACAAGGATATCATATCTAGCTTTATGTTCATGATTTCTAAAAATAATATTAAACTCATTTTAATTACCTTCGTCGTGTGCCACCCTTTTTCCTTTGCCTTTTGAAGAAGAAGCCTTCCCCTTGCCTTTGTCGCCTCCCGACGCATCTCCTTCGCCAGATCCACCGCTTTCTCGATGAAGTCTCTTCAAGATTTGCGACATGATGTGCAAGGTGAACTTTGAGGAATTTCTTGTAGGTGGAGATGGATCTTGAGGATGGAAGAGGAGGAGAAGGAAGAAAAATAGGAGAGTTGCTTCTCTCTTTCCGGATTTATGGCCTGAAGAAGTGTTAGATCTAGATGTAGATCTAAGTAAAGGTGAACTTTAGAGGTAGGGGTTGGGGTTTGATGAGGTGTAGTGGGGAGGAGAAAACTTTTGGGAGAGAAGGAGATGGGAATTAGGGTTTTTTAGAGGGGTGGGTGGCGCACACGGGTAGGGGCACGGTCGTGTCTTATAGACACGGCCGGGTAGGTAGGGTTTCTGCACGACCGTACCAATTGACACGACCCCCTCTTTTCTCACCTTGGCCAAAATCGCACGACCGTGCCGGTTGGCACGGCCCATGCCTTCTTCCTCTCTGCCTTGATCGCATGGTCGTGCCAATTGGCACGGCCCATGTCTCCTTCTTCACTGGTAGTCTTGCACGACCATGCCAATTGGCACGGCCCGTGTCCTTTTCTCTACATAGGCCACACGGCCGTGCAAGGTTGCACGACCAATGGCATTTGTTCCCCTATTGGCTTCGCACGACCGTGTAGTGTCACACGACCGACTCCCTTAAGAGCACGGTGACTCGCCTTTCGCCGTTTTGGCTCCTCTGATGCCTCCATGCCCATGAAACGCTCATGGCCAGCTCGTGGAGGCTATGCACATCCTGAAAATGAATACCCAAAAATAAAGAAATAATAACAGTACTCGACTAAACTTACTAGAGAAATAAAATGATAAACGAAATAATGAACTAAAATGAAAAACCCTTGGGTTGCCTCCCAAGAAGCGCTTGTTTTAGGTCTTTAGCTCAACCCCGTTTCATTTAGTGTGGACTAAACCCATGGAAGCATGACTCTCCTCCTAGGGTTAATGCTCTAGTCTGCACCTTTAGTTTCGCTCGTGTAGGACAGATGCATTTCTTATTGCTCGCTGGAGGGGACCTCTCTTGGAAACTGCATTCCTCATCTTTGTGTATGTTCATCTTGCTAGAATTTCCCTGAGAAGAGGGGTCATAGTTAGAAGAATTAGATAAATCAAATTCTAACCTTTCTTTGTCGATCTCCAAGGATAACTTGTGACTTTTCACATCAATGAGGGCTCCAGAGGTGGCAAGGAATAGTCTCCCAAGGATGATTGGTATCTTGGGATCCTCCTCCATATTCAGGACAATGAAATCTGTGGGAAAGATGAATCTGCCTACTTCTACTGGCACATCTTCCACTATTCCCATTGGGTATCTACATGAATGGTCAGCTAATTGTAATGCTATAGTAGTTAGTTTAATGTTCTGGATGTTAGAGTGTATACTAAAAGTCTAGCTTTTGTAAACATTTATTTTTGAAATAAAAGAATCATATTGGTCAAATGTCTATATTTATTTGTTGAATATAGTTGTTTAATTAATTTATAAAGTAGATAACATGGTGTGTGGCGTCACACACAGAAGATCATGTTATCAGCTCTTTATAAATTATAAACAGTTGCTCACGACTAAGATGGAAAGGAACAAACCATTAGTATAGTCGTAGTGTAATTAGGTATTAGTTTATCTTGACTAATAAATTACACTAGTACACTCTAAGTGTATTGAGTAGGACCATTTTAGGTAAGTTCTTTTATACTGACTTAATAAAAGAACTAGACCTTAGTTATTATGGAAGTGTGTACTCTTAATCCTAATATAATAACAAGCATATATATTTAGTATCTATTTCTTTAACTTATCAAAGGATGAGATTTAGCTTGATAAATCAATATGCCCAATAAGTTGAGAAATGATATTACTTATAGTGTGTGTTGTTGATTATAGAAGGAAACTATGTCCTAGTAATCTAAGTTGAGAATGCCCCCAAGAGGAGCTCATAAGGATTGCCATATTAAACCCTGCAGGTGGACTTAATCCGACATGACAATGAAGTTGAGTGGTACTACTCTTGGAGTTAGATATTAATTAAGTGAGTTGTCAGTAACTTACTTAATTAGTGGGCATTCGTTATCTTAAACATAGGGAGACTAATACACTCATGATAAGAAGGAGCCCATAAATGTAATTTGGGATTGGTGCGGTAGTGCAACAATAACTCTCTAGTGGAATGAGTTATTGTTGATGAACTTGAGTTGTGTGTTCGGGGTGAACACGGGATACTCAAGCTCATCGGAAGGCCAAAACCAATTTCTCCTCTAGATCCCTATCGTAGCCTCATTAGTGCCTTATAAACCACTCATTAAAAGCCCTTCTTGGTGTCCAAGAAAGGAGGTCGACCCATTGCTTGGTGACCAAGCAATGGCCGGCCACTATCTCCTTAAGAGGGTCGGCCCTCTTGCTTGGTGACCAAGCAAGTAGGGGTCGTCCAAAATAAATTCAAATAGGAGGAGTGTTTTGAATTTTTAAAATCTTCTCTTTGTAGAAAACTATAAGTTTCAAAAGAGAGATTTTAATTTTAAAAACTTTCCTTATTTGAATTAGGCCACATGGTTTAATAGAGAGTTTTAAAAGTTTTAAAACTTTCCTATTTTAACTATCCTCATGGTTTTAGAAAAAAGGAAGAGAAGTTTTAAAAATTAAAATTTTCTATTCATGTTAAAAAAGGAAATTTTTGAAGAGAAGTTTTAAATTTTAAAACATGGTTTTAATTTTTAAAACTTTCCTTTTTAACATTCACTTTAGGAAAGAGAGCTTGTAAAATTTTATAAGAGAATTTCTTCTTGTAAAATTTTATAAAAAAAATATTTCCTTCCTCTTTAAGGGGGTCGGCCACCCTTGCTTGGTGCCCAAACAAGGGGGCCGGCCAAATAAAAATTAAAATAAAATCATCATCCAATGATTTGGTGATTGATTCAATCAAGAGGAAAGAAAAGGGAAAATAAAAAGGGAAAAGGAAAAACAAGAGGAAGATTTTAATTTTTATAAAAATTCTTCCCTTATTTTCCTTGGGCAAGTAATATAAAAGAATGGGTGAGGAGGCATCATGAGACACAACTCTTATTCTCTTGCTTGGTGGTTCTCTTGGTGTGGCTGACCCTCTCTCTTCTCCCTTTCCCTTTACTCTCTTTTCTTTTGTGGTGGTAGTGGCCAAAAATTAAAAGAAGGAGAAGAAGGCTTTGGGTGGTGTTCATCTTGAAGGATCGTCGCCCACACGACGTCCAAGGCGAGGCGAGGAATACGACAGAAGATCTCGAGGTCATTAGCTTGCAAAGAAAAGGTATAATTAGCAATTGTTTTCCGCATCATGCTAGTTATTTTTCTTTGTATGAATTCCAAACACAAGAGGCATTAGATCTAGTTTTTCGAATTAGTAATTCGTGTTTGCGTTTTTCTTTGTTTTTCGAATTTGTGATTCGATTGTTCTTTTTGGTTAAACCTAGAGTTATATAAGGAAATTAAATATTAGCTTTCCTTAAAAGGCTTTGTCTAGGCGGTGGTGGATGCTCCCATACCCAAGAAGGCCATGTGCCTCGCCATGCAGTCCTGGAAGCCAATTTTGGAAATTAATATTTAATGGAATTTATAACGTAGGTGGATTTAAATCAATAGTGTTAAGTTCCGTTTGCGATTCAAATCTAAACCATTAAGAACAGATAAGATAAATTTGGAATCAATGATGTTAAGTTCCGTCTGCGATTCCTAATTTAACTTCTAAAGAACACAATAGGTTATTTAGGAAAGGTTCGACACTTGTACAAAATTTTTGTACAGTGGAACCGGTACGATCTTCCTAGGACTAACTAACAATTGGTATCAGAGCTAGGGTTTGCCTCTGTGTGTTTTGGTTTTCAAATTAATTGTGCACATGTCATACATAATTTAGGCAGGATAATAGTAGGATGTGCTAACTTTGTGGTTGCAGGCTCCAACTATTATGACATTTAGATATTGTGTGTGATTGGAGCCATGGACATGTCAAGGGCATTATTTTGTATGTATGATTGTATGTATCAAATACAGCAGGAGCTGTATTATTTTTTAGAATTTTATTTTTTGTTCGATCTAGAATACATGTACATTCCTTTATGGAATATAGGATCGATATATGTAAAATTCTATATTTGTCGCAGATTGTATCTTTGCGAGGCGTGGTGCTATTGGAGGACCAGAGACGCAGTGGAATAAGAAGCAAGATAGATGCGGCAACTCGACCCAATGGCGGTGGCTAAAGATGGCAGCAGCTAGGGTTGGAGCATACTAAAGACAGTGATGGAAAAGGCCATAATAGTTGGAAAATTAATTTCTAAATTTATTGCTTTTATTTACTGTGATGTATATGTGCATGTGATGTATGCTAGCATAGATTAAAATCCTCAATTTTAAATAACTAAGTGGGAGAGGAATTTTAATAAATTCCACGGTCTCCATTACTGGTCTGTAAGTGATGCAACAAGCTTGCGTATTGGCTCTGAGTGCCTCCCTCCACAACGGATGGGTTTGTTGTGGATCACTAGATCAAACTTCCCTTATGGATGGTTATAGGAAATTATTTAGGAGCGTGTGATCTTCTCTAACTGAAGGGGCACAATCCTATTTAATGGACTAAGTATCAAGTGATGGTATACACTTAGACGCATTCAATAGTATCCTCCCCAACGGAGTCACTGCTATTGTTTTGCGTGACCAAAGTAAAATCAACTATTAATTTTATTTGTCATAAAATTAGGATGACAAGATAATAAAATTAATGGGTTACACCCTCCTCTTACAAATATTGAATTTGTATACGTCCACACTAACGTGGTATGCAATATTCACGATGTTTTGAGGTGTTGGTAAATTTAAATAGTATTGTTTGAGGAATCAATATTATTCTAAATTTAGAGTCCTGACCAAAATTTATTTTGTGATTCTTAGGATGACTTTCAACCCACTGGCCATTATTCTGAAAGAGAATAGACTTACTGGTCCCAACTATATAGATTGGAAAAGAAACTTGGATATTGTCTTAACTACTGAAAGCTATAAGTTTGTGTTGTCAGAGGCATGCCCAGATACACCTAATGGTGACTCTACCCCAGAGGAGATTGAGTATCATAAGAAATGTGTAAAAGCAGATGAGATGGTGCGGTGTTACATTTTGGCTTCAATGTCAAATGTATTGCAACATCAGCATCAAGATTTACCAACTACTTATGATATAATGAACAATCTCAAAGAACTCTTTGGGCACCAGAGTCGGACTGCTAGGCAAGAGGCAATGAGAAAGTTAATGACAGCCACCATGTCTGAGGGGACACCCGTAAGGGATCATATCCTCAAAATGATGGCTTATCTGAACGAAATACAAGTCCTTGGAGGAGAAATCGATGGGGAAACCTAGGTCGATATAATTCTCCAAACGCTACCCAGAAGTTTTGAGCAGTTCCGCCTGAACTATAACATGAACAAAAGAGAGTATACGTTGGCGAAACTTCTGACAGAACTACAGGCAACAGAAGGTATATTTCATCACAGTTCTCAGATTCACTATGCTGAAAATGGTTCTACTTCTAAGTCGAAAGGCAAGAAGAAGAAGAAACAGGTCTTTTCAGTAAAGAGAGTGAATAAACCTCAGGGTACAGGACAAAAAGTTGGAATGAAGAAGCCGAAGGGCAAGTGCACACTAGATGCTCATTTATACGAGAGTGCAAGTACCACCTGATACAAGACATCGTCAAGCGAGGAGAAGTTGTCGTCGCCAAGATTGCATCAGCAGATAACCTAGCAGATCCTTTCACTAAGGCCCTTCCGGCGAAAGCTTTTGATCGACATGTGGAGGGGATGGGAATCAGATGTATGGCAGCAGATATGACAGCTTAGTCTTTTAGTATAAGTGGGAGATTGTTAGAGTGTATACTAAAAGCCTAGCTTTTGTAAACATTTATTTTTGAAATAAAAGAATCACATTGGTCAAGTGTCTATATTTATTTGTTGAATATAGTTGTTCAATTAATTTATAAAGTAGATAACATGGTGTGTGACGTCACACACAGAAGATCATGTTATCAGCTCTTTATAAATTATAAACAGTTGCTCACGACTAAGATGGAAAGGAACAAACCATTGGTATAGTCATAGCGTAATTAGGTATTAGTTTATCTTGACTAATAAATTACACTAGTACACTCTAAGTGTATTGAGTAGGACCATTTTAGGTAAGTTCTTTTTATACTGACTTAATAAAAGAACTAGACCTTAGTTATTATGAAAGTGTGTACTCTTAATCCTAATATAATAACAAGCATATATATGAGGCATGTGAATCTTGTCTCCAAGGCAAGATGACAAAGACTCCATTTAGTGGGCATAGCGAAAGGGTTAATGACTTGTTAGGACTTAAACATACTAATGTATGTGACCCTTTCAAAATAGCAGCCAGAGGAGACTATCATTACTTCATTACCTTTACTAATGATTTCAGTAGGTACAACTACGTATATCTGATGAGACACAAGTTAGAATCCTTTAAAAAGTTTAAAGAATTCAAGAATAAAGTAAAAAACCAACTTGGAAAGAGTATTAAGATGCTTCGATTAGATTAAGGTAAGGAATACCTTAGCCAAGAGTTTCATGATCATCTCGTTGAATGTGGGATCATATCTCAACTCACTCTACCTGGAACACCATAATGAAATGGTGTATCAGAAAGGAGAAATCATACTTTATTAGATATGGTACGATCAATGATGAGTCATACAGATCTTCCTACTTCCTTCTGGGGACATGCTCTAGAGACAGCTGCTTTCACACTTAACTGCATTCCATCTAAGGCTGTCATAAAAACACCATATATGATATGGATTAGGAAGAGTCCAAAGATATCTTTCATGAAGATTTGGGGTTGTGAGCCTTACGTTCGATGATAAGTCTCAGATAAACTAGGAGCCAAATTAGATAAGTACTATTTTATAGGATATACCAAGGAAACAAAGGGATACTACTTTTATAATCCCACAAAAGGCAAGGTGTTTGTTGCCAGAACTGGTGTCTTTCTAGAAAGGGAATTTATTTCTAGAAAATTAGCAGGAGTAAAGTCTATCTTGAAGAAATTCAAGATGGACAAACTAGCACTGACACCTTGATGGAAACTGAATAGG
Source organism: Zingiber officinale (assembly GCF_018446385.1). Taxonomy (NCBI): domain Eukaryota; kingdom Viridiplantae; phylum Streptophyta; class Magnoliopsida; order Zingiberales; family Zingiberaceae; genus Zingiber; species Zingiber officinale. The sequence goes on from NC_055986.1 coordinate 57,652,013, forward strand.
AACCACAAGATATTGTGGATCATGATGTTGTTATACCACAAGAAGTTATGGAGCAACAACCTGTTCAAGTAGCACAAGCTCCACGCAGATCTGATAGGACTTGTCGTCAACCTGAGAGATATTCTTTTCTCTTATCTAACAATGGTGATGTAGTGCTAGTTGGTCTCAATGAGCCTACATCTTATTAGGAAGCTGTACAGGGCCCAGATTATGAGAAATGGCTAGAGGCCATGAGATTCGAAATGGAATCGATGTACACTAACCAAGTATAGACTTTGGTTGATCCACCTAAAGGAATCAAACCCATTGGGTGTAAGTGGGTCTTCAAGGTGAAGACTGACATGGATGGTCATATGCATACCTATAAGGGTGTGTTTGGTTCGGGGTTATCGTGGATAATCTTGGTTATCTGTCTATGGCTATTTACGATAACCGTGTTTGGTTCGAGATTTTTTTGGATTCCTAAGTTTTCCTCGATTCTGAAACGTCAGCACACGTCATCAATTGGGGCATCCATCCCAGAATAGAAATACCTTTGGCTGCCTTGGTTTTTCTTAATTCCTAATGTTATGAAATTTTTTGTCCGAAATTATCCTCGAAGTGATATGACCAGAGCATGAAGGTGGCAGTAGTAGGCTGCAGCAACAGTTGTCGAGCGGCGTGGGCAGCGGTCAACTTCGTCGGAGGTGGCAGCAGATAGCAGATCATTGGATGGTGGCAACAAGCGACTGGTGGCGGTTGACGGGCAACAGCAGATGTCGTCGAAGATGTCAACAGATCGTTGGATGGCGGCAGGCAACGGGAGACGGGTAGGCGGTGGGCAGCGAAGGCGGTCGGCTGCAGCAACAGGCGTCGGGCTGCGGTCGGTGGGCAGCAGTCAGCGTCGTCGGAGGTGGCAGCAGATCGTTGGATGGCGGCAACAAGCAGTTGGCGGCGGTCGACGGGCAACAGTAGATGTCGTTGAAGATGTCAGCAAATCGTTGGATGGTGGTAGTGAGAGGTGGCGGTAGATGGAGGTTGACAGGAAAAGGTCGGCGGGAGGCAAGCGATGGGCGACAGGCAACGAGAGACGGGCGGGCGGTGGGCAGCGAAGGCGGCTTGCGGCGGTGGGCAACGCGAGGGAGAAGAACCAACTTTACTTTTATCTGCAACGTTTTTTTTTAAAGTTAAATGTTAATATTTTAATTAAAACTTTATTAAATTAAAACAAATTGTAAGTAAAACTTCATTATTAACTTTAATAAATTATTTAAATGGATTATAAAATAAAAATAAAAAATAAAATATTATCTAATTTTATTTATTTATATTATTGAATATTAATATTATTAATTTAATTTATTTTAAAAAATAATCAAATATTAAATTGATTTAGTTATAAAATATCTTAGATGGAACAAAGGATAATACCGTAAATATAAAATTAGGTTATACATTAGAACCTCCAAACAAACAAGTTTGTGTTACATTACTTGGAATTAAACCAAACAACATTAGGTTATGTTTTATTCCCTATAACCTTAGTTATGTGATTACTAGGTAATTACATAACTAAGGTTATAAGTGATAACTTGAACCAAACGCACCCAAAAGGTAGACTGGTAGCTAAAGAATTCAAGTAGATTCATAGTATAGACTATGATAAAACCTTTTCACCAGTTGCGATGCTAAAGTCCATTCGGATAATGCTTGCTATTGCTGCTTACTATGATTATGAGATCTAGCAGATGGATGTCAAAATCGTATTTCTTAATGAAAATCTACTCGAGGATGTGTACATGACACAACCTGAGGGTTTTGTAGATCCAAAGCATGCTAGAAAGGTATGTAAGTTGCAACGATCTATATATTTATTAAAGCAAGCTTCTAGAAGTTGGAATCTTTGATTCGATGATGTGATCAAAGCATTTGGTTTCATTAAGAATGAAGATGAACCTTGTGTCTACAATAAGATTAGTGGGAGCACAGTCATCTTTCTCATATTCTATGTAGATGACATGCTTCTCATTGGAAATGATATCCCTACTCTTCAGTCAGTGAAGACTTGGCTTGAGAATTATTTTTCATTGAAGGACTTAGGTGAAGTAGCCTACATTTTAGGCATCAAGATCTATAGAGATAGATCTAAGAGATTGATTGGTCTAAGTCATAGTACATACATTGACAAGGTGCTTAAACATTTTGCCATGTAGAATTCCAAGAAGGGATTCTTGCCGATGTCACATGGTGTGAGTCTTTCAAAGACTCAATGCCCCTCTTCTAAGGAAGAAAGGGACCTCATGGATCAGATTTCTTATGCATCTGCTATAGGGTCTATCATGTACGCCATACTTTGTACTCGCCCAGATGTCTCGTATGCATTAAGCATGACGAGCATAAACCAGTTAGATCCAAGTGAAGGTCACTGGACAGCAGTCAAGAATATTCTTAAGTACTTGAGAAGATCTCAAAATTATTTCTTGATCTTTAGAGGTGATGAAGAGCTTGTTATAAAGGGTTACACCGATACTAGCTTCCAAACAGATAAGGCTGATTACATATCGCAGTTAGATTATGTATTTTGTTTAAATGGTGGTGCTGGGTATTAGATACTACAACGGTTCCATCTCATTCGATCATTCGAGAGATCATCGATAGATGAGATGTGAGGATATGGAGAGTACCGACCGATGCTAATATTGCGGATCCCTTGACCAAGGCTTTGGCACAGAGGAAGCACGATGGTCATACTAGGTCACTGGGTATTAGATATTTTAGTAATTAGCACTAGTGCTAGTGGAAGATTGTTAGTATTAGCCCTAGTACCAATTATGAGTTGATTGTAAATGGCTCCTTTTGTATCATATTTCATTATTAATAAAAACGTAAAGTTGGTTATTATATTTATTTCAATTCAATGTCGAATGAATAAGTATAGTAATGTCATAGAGTAGGAGGTTCTAATCTACAACATATCAATTGGTTGAATTGATAGTGAGATATTGTAGATATACATAGAATACTACTCTTAACTATTTCTAGTCAAGCATTAATATGCAAGGACAATATTAATGTGTTGAGACTAGCATGTAGGTCAATGGATGACTTAATCTCACATGTCATGGATATGAGATATCAGGTTGACACATGGGTATATATTAGAGAATATATACTGAATAACCCTCCATGAGAATATTTTATGGATCATTATATGAGTGTCATAAACATTCTCATGTGAGTTAGTATGAATCGCCCTTAGACCTGAAGTCACAACGATTCCCTACATAAGGAGTTATGTACTTTGATATCGGCAAACGTCACCTGTAACAAGGTGGACAATAAAGTCGATCACTGGGTATGCAATGATACGAAGGGATGTGAGTGATGTAAATGGGATCTATCCCTTCCATATGACAGAGGCAATATCTGTGGGCCTCTTGATTAGTAGGACACAAGAAAGCATGGTCATGCGCAAATGAGTTAATATGAGATATTGAGCTTATTTGATTGAGTGTGTCTACTTAGAGATCAAGAAACACAAAGGTTGATAAGAGGATGATACGGTCTATGACTCATTGATCAATCTATATATCAAGGATAAAGGGACCAAGTCATACAAGATAATAGCCATGAAAAGTTTAAGTCGGATCTCGACATGCTCATCACTTGGGTAGCAATGATGCCTTGCTAGATGCCGCTCATTGTATAAGTATCTAAATGTTGATTTGGATACATTGCCAACGTTACGAGAACCTATTGGGTCACACACAAAGAACAAGTAATTTGGAGATAGATTCATATGATGAATCATTGGATTAAATCTAATCCAAATTAGACTTATTAAGTTAGACTTAATTGGATCCAATTATTAGATTGAGTCTAATTTGAATTAGATTCATGGAGTTAATTTGGATTAATGTTCATGGAGTCAATTTAGATTGATATGGTTCAATGAGTTAGCCTCATTGGATAATGGTTCAATGAGTTAGACTCATTGGGTGAACTTGAGTTCACCAAGGAAGATGAATAGTCACCAAAGAAGATGAATAGTCAATTTTGAACCATTGGATTGAATGGTCAATTTTGAGTCATTTGATTGCAAGATGAAATGGCAAAACTCATTCGTATTCATGAGATGGATATAAATGAAAATTTATGGATGATAATTTTCATTAGATGAAAAAATTTTCTTCTTTTTCTTCTTCCCTCTTCCTCATCTTGGCTGAAACTCATCTTCTTGGTTGCTAGAATAACCTAAGGTAGTTTTTTTCTCCACTTTGAGAGTTTATGAGACAAACGGAGATAGTTCATGTGGATACCATTAGAGGCACGAACGCTTGATCGTGCTATGAACCTAGTTGTTGGGAGATCGTGTGCACGCACTAAAGGTATAACTTGTTGGTGTGGAAAGCATCCGACGATCGAACCTGAATTTTGATAATGGCAAAGGATTCAAAGTTAAGGTTATCTGTGATCTAATGTGTTGAATGAGTTTTGCAGGAAAAGTCATAAGGTATCTTAGGCAAAAGTCCTAGCTACGGTTAGGTAGGCAGGAAAACCCTAGTGGGTGGTAACCCTAGGTCTTAGGAGGTGGTAACCCTAGGAGAAAAGTCTTGGCGGGTCGAGGTCTTCGGGCAAAAGTCCTAGAGTCGGATACTCTAGGTGAAAATCCCGGTGTCGCGGATCGGGTGGAAAGTCTGGGCCGGTCGTAGAGCGGATGCCCAGCAAAAAGATGTGAAGACTCGGGCGTTGAGCAAAATCCCAGTCAATCTAGAGGATCTAACTAGAAACAGGTATACTCTCTTGAGTGGAGTAGGTGAGGACGCGTTCCTTGGAGAGGGAACAGTAGGCGTCGGTTCCACCTAGGATTTTCGATCGAAAATCCAAAGTCAGAACCGGACAGTCCGGAGACTGCCAAACACTTCTGTTATCATGTTTATTATATGTTAACTTTATTTTACAAGATATGTTGTTGTTTTGTGGACTAACATAGCTTGCAGGATGAAGAAAGAGCTCAAATCCCCGGATGAACAGTTCGGGGTGCCTCCATGGAGCTTGGAGGCGCCTCGGATGCTTTGGAAGAAGGAGCGCACAGAGTCAAGCTAGAAGCACCCTCAAGGAGTGCTGAGGCGCCTCGGATGGGCTTGAAGGCGCCCTCCATGGCATTGGAGGCACCTTCAAGAGGATGAGCGGCGATTTCTTCAACCCTTATCTTCACTGCAAAATCGGCGGAGTTGAGGGCGCCCTCAAGGAGGTTGAAGGCGCCCTCAATGGGATTTACATACCTGTCTCGACTAGCAGTTTAGAGATCATCACTTTCTAAGCATCGTTCAACTATTTGCTACTAATGAGACGATCCAGCTAAGCCATAACAAGACCCCGACGATCCGAAGCTGCGAATTTCAAATTCCTGTTGTCGGTATAATTTTAGCTCAGTTCAATTGTAATATTCCTCTTGTAATATTTGCGCGATTATAGTTGCTGCCCAAAGTAAACGCTCAACGAGTGTGAGCCTTGGAGTAGGAGTCACCACAGGCTCTGAACCAAGTAAATCCCTGTGTTCTACTTGTGTCTCTGTGTTTTAATTTTCGCTGCATTTACTCGATCATTTTAAATACGCAAGTGAAAGCCACGAGCACTATTCACCCCTCCCCCCTCTAGCGCATCTCGATCCAACAATTGGTATCAGAGCAGGGGCGCTTCAATTTGGTGCAACCACCAATCAAGCATTTTTTTTTGTGGTGATTTTTAGTTTTTTGGAGTCGATCAGAATCGGTATTATTGCCGCCTTCTGATCTAGTTTTTTCGTAATCAAATTTTTCCTTGAAGTTGGTGCAACACCACTCGAGCTTGCGTGTTTGTTTTCTTTTAACCCACACTACTAAGTCCAAGACCTAGTCTTGGAACCTTTTGTTGTTTATCTATCTGTGTGTGAGATTTATTTTACAAATGGCCCATCAAGAAGGCTACAGCACAGCCCACGCTCCGCTCTTCACCGGCGAAGACTTCGAATACTGGAAAGGCTGAATGGAGTCATACCTCCAGACCCAGTTTGAGATGTGGATGATCGTCAAGACTGGGATCTCGCTTCCACTCGACCGCTCGGGAAAACCTGTACAATGCGAGAACTAGGATGCAAGCATAATCAAGAAGGTTGAGGCCAACGCTAAAGCGACTTGCACCCTCCTATATGGACTAACGAAGGAGGAGCTGAACCGCGTCGGCCTGTTCTCCAGCGCCAAAGAATTATGGGAAAAGCTGATTGAGTTGCACGAGAGCACGTCCGACATAAAGGTAAGTAAGCGTGACTTACTATTTAACAAATTATATAATATTAAAATGTAGGAAGGTGAGACGGCTAGTCAGCTTCATGCCTGTATACAAGATCTGCTCAACGAACTCCACGCAATCAGACAGAAAGTGGAGAACCGCGACATCCTAAGGTACGCTCTAAATGCTTTTCCGAGGAATACCTTGTGGGCATTCATGGTAGATGCTTACAAGGTATCCAAAGACTTATCTTTAATTAAACTTGACGAACTATTTGCTGAATTTGAATTACATGAACAAATTAACGCTCAATCATCCGAGAAGGGTATAGCTTTGATTGCAGGTACAAGTAGAGTGTGTGAACCAAAAGTAAGACGCAGAACCGAACTGGAGTCAGAAGAAGAACTAGACTCAGATGATGACGACGACTAGATCATAGCCGAACTCATCAACTTGGTAAGAAAGCTCTACAAAAAGAAGAAGGGCTTCAACAAGAAGGACATCAAGAAGGTGATCCAGTCTAAGGAGGTTCAACCAAGCTCAAAGGTGAAGTTCGAAGTAACCTGCTATGGTTACAACCAAAAGGGACATATCAAAGCCAACTGTCCGAATCAAACAGATGCAAAGAAGCAAAGAAAGAAGAAAGCTCTGAAGGCAACCTGGGGCGAATCCTCATCAAAAGAGTCTGATGAAGAGATCGAACAGACGAGCTTCCTTGCACTGACGACCCAGGACAAAATCAATGAATCCGAAAGCGAGAATGAATCTGAATCGTAAGCAGAATCAGAGAGAAGCCATGGATCCGTATCCATTTCCGAAGGGCCTAACCCCGATGTAAGTATTTCTCGACTGCATAATCTGGTCAATTATCTTATGCATAAATTAGTTAAATCTAACGTTCGGATCAAATCACTTCTAAAGGAGGTAACATCCCTTAAAGAAGTTACTAACTCCGAATCCTTGACTGCCCCTATTCAGACTGAAACCTCAACTCAAGTCCAAAAGCTTGAGAAGGAGAATTCCAGCCTGAAAACTCAAGTCAAGGATTTGAAGATCACATTGGAATGGTTTACACTGGGTTCCAAGAATCTTGATTTGATTCTTGAAAAATAGAAGGTCGTATACAATCGATCCAGACTAGGATTTAAGATAAAAAAGAAATATCATTCATATCTATCACATGTTAATAGACCAAATAGAAAGGTAGTCCAAGCATGGGTACCCAAGTCTAACTTGATTAATCAAGTTGGACTTGGATATTATTGGGTCCCCAAGGATCAGATATATTACCTTGATAGACCATATCGAGGCTATGATCCAGGGGGAGCCAATAGAAAAACTATCTTTATAAATAAATAGAATTGTTTGATAATTGTTATTTTCTTTTCTTTATAATATGCATGCTTAGATTAGGATAGATTAAGGACCTAGGCATAATTTACACTTGATTGGTTAGGCCTACGAGTTTCAAAAAGAAAATTAAATATATAATTTCTTTGAAAGGCTTTGTCTAGAAGTGGTGTATGATCCCATATCTAAGAAGGACTAGTGCCTCGCCACAGCCTGGGAACCGATCCTTGAAATGTGTATTTAATTGACTAATTGAAAAACCTAAGTCTAACTCAAATGTAAATTAATCCTTAGACATAATCTAAATTAAAAGATAACCATCTCACAAAACTACATAAGGTTTCCTAATTGATAACTTAGAAATGAGTGAGATTGACCTAGGATGAACTTAGTCGAATTTAATTAAACCTAATTCATTTAACAATTTAATAAATTAATTAACTTACCTAAATAATTAACTTACCTAAATAATTAACTTAACTATTTAACTAACTTAATCAAATTAATTAACTTAACTATTAACTTAATCAAATTAACCTAATTAATTAACTTAATCAAATTAATTAACTTAACTATTTAATTAACTTAACTATATTAACTAACTTAATCAAATTAACTAATCTAACCTAATTAATTTAACTAAATATAATTCATAACTTAAACCTGAATAACTTAATAAACTATCTCACAATCACCCATAGGAATACCATGTTTGATCATCTAGACTAGGTGAGATGGAACATTAAGGAGTTGATTTCAATCAAACTATCTCTTGAATCCATTAAATTGACCCAAATCAAATACTTTATGTGTAGGAACATAAAGATTTGGATCAATGGATGCTAGATAGTGGATGCTCCAGGCACATGACTGGAGATAGATTGAAATTCACTTAGCTGAAACTCAAGAACCTAGGGTCAGTTGCATTCGGCAATGACGGACCCCTTAAGGTAATCAGAATAGGTAATATCCAATTAAGTTCCGATTTCTATATTCGAAATGTTCTACTGGTTGATCAATTCAATTTTAATTTACTTAATATTAGTCAGTTGTGTGATTCAAGATACTTAGTCACATTTTCAAAATCTGAGTGCTTAATTAAAAACATTGGAAATCCTGAAATCACACTTAAGGGAATTAGGAAAAAGAATATTTATACAATTGACCTACCATCCTCTTCACTAAAATGTCTATTGACACAACAAGAGAAAACTAAGTTGTGGCACAGAAGACTGTGTTACACTCATACTAAACTCATTTAAAAAATGAGTCAAAATGGCTTGGTTAGAGGTCTGCCCAAACTAAAATTTATAGAAAGTTCAATTTGTAATGCTTGCCAACAGGGTAAGCAAACCAAGTCAACCCACAAGTTAACCAACTTAAATAGAACTAATTCAATACTTGAGCTCCTACACTTAGACCTGCTTGATTCACATGTAGCCAAGTCACTAAGCAAAAACCAATATTGCAAAAATCGATATTGCTTAGTGATAATCGATGACTACTCAAGATTTACTTAGGTAAAATTTCTAAAAAACTAAAGATGAAACCTATGAAGTCTTTAAAATCTTTTGTATATTAATAGAAAATGAAAAAGACACTCAAATAAAAAGAATTAGAAGTGACCATGGGGGAGAATTGAAAACCATAAATTTATTGAATTTTGTGAAATAAATGGATATAAACATGAATATTCATGCCCTAGAACCCCCCCCCCCCCCCCAACAAAATGGTCTAGTAGAACGTATAAATAGAACCCTACAAGAAGCTACTAGAACCATGTTGAATGAATATAATTTATCTAATCAATTCTATGCTGAAGCAATTAATACAACTTGTTATATACAAAATAGAATTTTAATTAATAAAATTCAAAATAAAGCACCATATGAAATATATTATAACAAAATTCCTAACTTAAACTATTTAAAGGTGTTTGGGTGTAAAATTTTCATTCTAAACACCAAAGACTACTTAGGAAAATTTACATCAAAATCAACCCCATGAATCTTTTTAGGGTACTCTACAACCAGTAGAGTATATAGAGTTTATAACAAAAATACCCTAAAAGTTGAAGAAATAATAAATGTAATTTTCGATGAAGAGAATAATCTTTCCAATGTAATAAATGAAAATATTAATACAGAAAATATTAACTGAAGAAATATAGAAGATGATGAAGAAATTCAACTTAAACCTAGTGAATCACAAGAACCAGTTACTGACCCAAATATAAAACCAACAAGAACAAATACCAATCACTCATCCGACCAAATTTTGGATGACCCAACCCTAGGAGTCAGAACTAGATTATCTTATAGAAACCTAAGTCAAATAGCCCTTATTTCCAAAATTAAACCCAAAACTATAGACAAAGCCCTACCAGACCCAGAATGGATATTAGCAATGCAAGAGGAGTTAGCTCAATTTGAAAAAAAAAAAAAACCAGGTCTGGGAACTTGTACCTAAACCCATTAATAAAATCATAATTGACACTAAATGGGTATTTAGAAATAAATTGGATGATAAATGTGAGATAGTAAGGAACAAAGCCAGGTTAGTAGCAAAAGAGTTCATCCGAGTAGAAGGGTTAGACAATGATGAAACCTATGCACCTGTAGCCAGACTTAAATCTATTAGGATGTTGTTGGCCTATGCAGCACACAAACGATTCAAGTTATACCAAATGGATGTGAAATCTGCATTCTTAAATGTGTTCATCAAAGAAGAGGTCTATGTAAGTTGACCCCCAGGATTTGAGGATTTGAACCACCCAAACCATGTCTTTAGGTTAAAGAAAGTCTTATATGGACTAAAACAAGCACCTTGGTATAAACAATTATCAAATTATCTGATATCTAAAGGGTTTAACCAAGGTCAAATAGATCCAACCCTATTTGTAAAAATCTTAGAAAAAGATATTTTTTGTAGCCTAAATTTACGTAGATGATATAATTTGTGGTTCAACCAACACTAAATTTTTAAAAGAATTTAACAAGTTAATGGAAAATGAATTTGAAATGAGCCTAGTAGGAGAACTTAATTTTTTCTTAGGTCTACAAATTAAACAAACCAAAGATGGTATTTATATTTTCCAAAAAAAATATGCTAAGGAATTAATTAGGAAATTTAGAATGAAAAATTCAAAAAATATAAATACTCCAATGGCTACTAACATTAAAATTGACTCTGACTTAGAAGGAAAATCAGTAGATTGAAGCACTATCGAAGTGCGATAGGGAGTCTACTGTACCTAACTGCAAGTCAACCTGACATCCTTTTTCCAGTAGGTATGTGTGCAAGATACCAATCTTTTACAAAAGAGGCACACTTAACAAACGTTAAAAGAATACTTAGATATATTAAGGGAATCCTAAATGTAGGACTTTGGTACCCTAAGACTTGGACCTTTGGTTTAATTGGCTATTCTGACTCAGACTATGCCAGGTGCAAACTAGATAGAAAAAGCACAAGTGGTAGCTGTTAATTTCTAGGTCAGTGCCTAGTAAGTTGGTCAAGCAAAAAGCAACACTGTGTTGAACTATCCACCACTGAAGCTGAATACATAGCCCTAGGAGAATGTGCATCTCAACTATTATGGAAGATGCATACCCTAAAAGACTATCAACTAGAATATCAAAATACAAAAATTTCAATTGATAACATAAGTTCAATCAATCTAACCAAGAACCCAATTCACCACTCAAGAACTAAACATATAGAAGTAAAACACCACTATGTAAGGGATCATGTCACTAAAGGTGACATTGTACTCAACTATGTTGAATTCAAGTTAAACTTGGCTGACATTTTCACAAAGCCCTTATCTGAACTTGAGCTCGGTGTACTTAGAAGATAAATAGGGATGTGCTTAGTAGAATAGAACTTACTATTAAAATAATTATTTCTGCTTACTGTTTTAAAATTAGCTTGATCTTAAAACTCTAGGAAAAATATTTTTCAAAATTCTAATTTTGCTAGTTTTCAAAAATTTGGACTTAGCCTAGGAATTTTTTCCCTAGAATGCATGTCCCCCTAGATTTCAGCCAGAGCATCTCACAAGTACCCTAGGTTTAACTTGCTTGTGTATGAAAACACTTAGAATAGTGTGAGATGCATAGGGTACTGCCTGGACTTAAGAATGCTTATGTCTGTGCATCGACATAAGTCTGGGCAATAAATACCAATTTACATTAATCAAGTTAAGTTATCCTTTCTTAGTCAAATCTAACTGGATCACTGACTTAACTTGACTAACCAAGTGAAAGCTATTACTTTTTAGATAAGCAGTTAGTAGCTAATGGTTAGGCATTTGACTAAGGAAATTAAGTATTTAGTTTTAATTTTTTTAATTACTCATGCTTGGACTTTAGGACTTTTGGAAAAGAGAACTAACTTTTTCTTTAAAATTGACTTACTCTTTATGATTCTAAGTGAAAGTGGCCTTAGCTAAAGTTTACAAGTTTATGAAATTTACTATTTAAGCTAAGTATTTCTCAAATTTAACTAAGTAAAATTAATTTTTGAATCTCTAAAATTTTTCTTTAAAGTTTTATCACATATTTTTTTTGCTCTTTTTACACTAAATTTTTGCTAAGTCAACAAACTTTTCCTTAGATAAAAACTTCTTTCCAAACTTAGTTTCTGAAATTTTCTAAGGAAAAGATTTTTTAAATCTAAGTACATTCTCAAAAATCAGATTATTTTTAAAGAACTAAGCTCCCTATTTAACTTTTGATAAAGGTTTTTCTATTCATTCACTTAGCTAAAAAGTCTACAAGAAAATTTATTCTAAAAGCTAAGTTTTTATCAAAATGCTTTAAGTATTTGTTCAACCTTCTATTAAATTTTTTTTAGCTAAAAGTTTTTGTGTATTCTAAAAGCTAAGTATTTCTAAGGCTAAATTTTTAAAACTAAGTTTATGAAAGCTAAGTTTTTTCAAAACCTTCTGAAAAGCTAAGTTTTAAAAGTTAAAATATTTCTCAAAACCATTTATTAGCTATGTACTTTTAAAACTAAATTCTTAAACTAAGGCCTATGATCAACTTCTCAACTTGTCTATTTTTATTACACCTTCTTTTTGCTATTTTTTGATATATGGCAAAGGGGGAGTGTATATGAAAATTCAAATATGAAAATTCTAAAAAGAGAAGCTTTTATTAAGGGGGAGCTTTGCATTTAAATTTTGCTTGTACTGTCATTCAGTTATGCATGCATTGTTCTGAGATTTTTTACAGCATTATTTCTTTATTCTTTATATCCTTTTACTTAACTTTGAATTTTTATTGTCATAATCAAAAAGGGGGAGATTGTTGGTGCGGGAAGCATCGAACGATCGAACCTGAATTTTGATAATGGCAAAGGATTCAAAATTAAGGTTATTTGTGATCTAATATGTTGAATGAGTTTGCAGGAAAAGTCCTAAGGTATCTTAGGTAAAAGTCCTAGCTACGGTTAGGCAAGCAGAAAAACCCTAGGGGGTGGTAACCCTAGGTCCTTGGGAGTGATAACCCTAGGAGGAAAGCCTTGGCGGGTCGAGGTCTTCAGACAAAAGTCCTAGAATCGGATACTCTAGGTGAAAATCCCGGTGTCGCAGATTGGGTGGAAAGTCTGGGCAAGTCATGGAGCGGACGTCCAGTAGAAAGACCTAAAGACTCAGGCGCTGAGCAAAAGCCTAGACGATCTGGAGGATCGAACTGGCAATAGGTATACTCTCTTGAGTGGAATAGGTGAGAACGCGTTCCCCAAAGAGGGAACAGTAGGCGTCGGTTCGACCTAGGATTTTCGGTCAAAAATTCAAAGTCAGAACCAGATAGTCCGAAGACTGTCAAACACTTCTAGTATCATGTTTATTATGTGCTAACTTTATTTTGCAAGATATGTTATTGTTTTTTGGACTAACGTAGCTTGCAGGACAAAGAAAGAGCTCAAATCCCTAGATGAACAGTGTCCGGGGAGCCTCCATGGAGCTTGGAGGCGCCTCGGATGCTTTGGAAGAAGGAGTGCGCGGAGTCAAGCTGGAGGCACCCTCAAGGAGTGTTGAGGCGCCTCGAATGGGCTTGAAGGCACCCTTCATGGCATTGGAGGTGCCTTCAAGAGGATGAGCGGTGACTTCTTCAACCCTTATCTTCGCTGTAGAATCGGCGGAGTTGAGGGTCCCCTCAAGGAGGTTGAAGGCGCCCTCAACGGGCTTTATATACTTGTCTCGACCAGCAGTTTAGAGATCATCACTTTCTGAGCATTGTTCAACTGTTTGCTGCTAACGAGATGATCCGGCTGAGCTATAACAAGACTCCGATGACCCGAAGCTGTAAATTTCAAATTCCTTTTGTCAGTATAATTTCTGTTAAGTTAAATTGTAATATTCCTCTTGTAATATTTGCGCGATTATAGTTGTTGCCCAAAGTAAACATTCAACGAGCGTAGGCCTTTGACTAAGAGTCGTCATAGGCTCCGAACCAAATAAATCCCTGTGTTCTGCTTGTGTCTTTGTGTTTTAATTTCCGCTGCATTTACTCGATCGTTTTAAATACGCAAGTAAAAGCCACGAGCGCTATTCACCCCCCCCCCCCTCTAGCGCATCTTGATCCAACATAACTATCATGTAACTTAGTATAGGATGCTTATTTATTCTTCCCTTCACATGGATCCTCTTGATAAGGAACTAGATATTTTCCGCTGCGCTTTCGTGTGTTTAGCGCCCTAGTTTCTTATAGGTCGAACCTCCTAGAAAGGGTTGCTAGCACAACCTTAGGTGATTTCCTTCTCCACTTCGTGAGTTTGTGAGACAAACGAAGACTTGTTCGTGTGGATACGTAGAGGCATGGCCACTTGATCGCATTGAGATCTGGATCTAAAGAAACATTGCTGTCGAGATTGCGAAGGGCATGCAACAAAGGTATAACTCTCAACAAATACTTAATATATGATTTTCCTTCACATGGATCTTCTGGACAGGATTTAGATAATTTACTGCTGCGCTTTCAGAGTGTTTAGCTCTTTAGATCCTTACATCAGTAACTTCTATAACTGTGTAGCAGTTACTTGAGTAGCTGCTACAACTATTTTAAAGTAATTTTAACCAATTTAAAGTGATTTTGATGAAGTTTAAACAATTTTTATCAAGTTGATAAAGAGTATTTTGATATAATAGTGTTGAGAATTTATGCTTTAGAATTTAGAATTCATGATTTTGTAATTTAAAATTTAGTTATAATTGTGTAACAGCTACCTAAGTAGCTTCTACAACTAAATAGCAAAAAAAAGTAGCTTCTTTCAAAAGTATGAGTAGATTCCTCGGCTTCCTTAATAAATGAAATAATATTTATGTGTGTTCTTTGAGATCTTGGAAAAAATATTTGTAACTCTATTAATTTTATAGACCAAAATCCAACCAAAGAAGATAAAAGTGAGCTTTTAGTTTGAGTTTTTATTATTTTCACTACTTTATCATAATACTAGAAATTACATTAATTTGTTATATGAAATCTTAATCAAGATGAGGTATGGATTCATATACTTATTAAATATTTGAATACATATCTCACAAAATTGCAACATAAGCAGACCCGGACAATCCGTTGACTGTCGATATCATTTATCATATTTATGTGCTAACTTTATTTTGCAGGGTTTGTGTTTGGGACTAACACATTTTGGAGGAATAAAGGGGCACATTTAACCTCGGATGAACAGTGTCCGAGGCGCCTCCATGGGGCTTGGAGGCGCCTCGGGTGCTAGCCGAAGCCAGCTGTCCAGAGACGCTAGAGGCGCCTCGGAGGTCACTGGAGGCGCCTTGGACCAGGCGTTGGAGGCGCCTTGGACCAGCTTGGAGGCGCCTTCAGTGGGATAAGACGCGACCAGATCAGAGCTTATCCACGCGTGCGACTCAGCGGCCTAGAGGCGCCTCGGACAGGCTTGGAGGTGCCTCCAGCACTGTTTATAAGGAGGGTTCAAGCAACAGCATAACAAAACCATTCTCAAATGATCCTTCGACTATTTACTGCTCAAAAGACGACCCAGAAGTGCTGAAGCGACGCCCCGACAACCAGAAACTGCAATTCTACTTTTTCTGTTGTCGGTATAAGATTACGATTGTTTTATTTGTATTGCATTTCTGTAAAACTCTTAACGATTATAGTTATTGCCCAAAGTAAACGTTCAACAAGCGTGGGCCTTGGAGTAGGAGTCGCCACAGGCTCCGAACCAAGTAAATACTTGTGTTCGTGTGTAACACTCATAGGATCCCTAAGTTATTTTATGAGAATTGTTGCATGATTAGAATAAGCTTTATGTGAGTATTTCCAAAAATAAAAGAAAAATAGAACAAAAAAGAGGCATGACCAAGGTTTGAATCTTGGACCTTTTAGTAAGTAGTTCTATGTCATAACCAGTAGCCCCAGCAAGGGTGTGCTGTTATAAAAGAGAGGGAAATTGTAGTTAAAGGTAGGGAAAGAGAAGGCTCCCTTCACTAAGAAGGAAAAGTTAAAGTTATTCTTCTTATTCTTTCAATGAGAAGTTGGTTTTGCCTTCTTCCTTCATTGAAAATAAATAAGAAAATAAGTAGGAAAACTTCATTTGCTCTCTCTTCCTCCTCCTCCTTCTCTCCACCGAAATCAAGCTTCTTCTCTTCACCATTGCCGAAACCCAAACCAAAGGATTTTCTCTCTTAGAAAGCTTCCCAAGCGAGGTTACTTCACCTAGTAAATCAAGCGAGAGGATGTAAGTATCCCCCTCACCTGCAGTACAAGTAGCCTCCTACGTTTTCTATTTGTTTAAAAAAAATTGTTTTGAAAAACTTAGGATGAATCTTTGCTCTTTGAAGTTTCCGCCATGAAAAGATAAGGATAGTTAGAGAAAGTTTAAATGAAAACTATGCTTGTTTATGATCCCTTTATGGTTTGTAACTCACTACATGATGTTAGGTTAAGGTTTTTAATGGTTGATATTGCTTAGATCTTGGAACTTTGCTTTTGAAGTTTCGGCCATGAAAAGATAAGGATCGTTAGAGAGAGTTTAAATGAAAACTATGCTTGTTTATGATCCCATTATGGTTTGTAACTCACTACATGATGTTAGGTTAAGGTTTTTAATGTTTAATATTACTTAGATCTTGGAACTTTGCTCCTTGAAGTTTCGGCCATGAAAAGATAAGGATGGTTAGAGAAAGTTTAAATGAAAACTATGCTTGTTTATGATCCCTTTATGGTTTGTAATGTTGGTTGCTACTCGGAAAGCCTAGAGGTTCCACTGTACAAAAATTTTGTACAAAGGTCTGAACCTTTTCCTAGCTACCATGTGTTCTTTTAAATTAAATTTTGGATCGCCTGCGGAACTTAACACGTTTGATCCAAAACTTAATCTATTTGTTCTTTTAGGTTTTGACTTGGATCTCCTGCGGAACTTAACACGTTCGACCCAAATCACCTTAAGTTATTAATTCCATTAAATATTAATTTCCATAATTGGTTCCCAGTACTGACGTGGCGAGGCACATGGCCTTCTTGGATATGGGAGCAACCACCACCGACTAGACAAAACCTTTTATAGAAATCTAATATTTAATTTCCTAAAATAACTTTAGGTTAACCGAAAAGAACAATCAAATCACAAGGAAAAATAAAACAAAAGAACACAACTTCGAAAAACATATTCGAAATACTAGAATCGTAAGCCTCTTGTATTTGGTATTATTTCCAAAAATAACTAGTATGATGCGGAAAGAAAAAATACTAGTTATACCTTTTAGAAAGACCTCTTGATCTTCTACCGTATTCCTCTTCTAACCTCGGACGTTGTGTGGGCAACGATATTCCAAGATGAGAATCCACCAAAGCACCTTCTTCTCCTTTCTTCAAGTTTCGGCCAAGCACAAAGCTTCCAAAAGATGAAGATCTTCTTCCACCAACCAAGCTCCAAGGGATACAAGCTTTCTCTCCTCCTTCTTCTTCTTCTCCAAGTAGTATCCGGCCACCACAAGAGCTCCAAGCAAATAGAGAAGGTTCGGCCACCACCAAGAGGAAGAGAGGAAGAGAGGTTGGCCGGCCACAACACCAAGGAAAAGAGGGAGAGAAATAATAGAGGTTGTTCACCCTGAGGCCTTCTCTACCCCCTCTTTTATAATCCTTGGTCTTGGCAAATAAGGAAATTTAATTAAAAACTTCCTTAATTCTTTTGCCACGAAAAGGAAAAATTTATTTAATTAAAAACAATTTTCCTTTTCTCAATTTACATGGCCGGCCACCATCAAGCTATAAACAAGGAGAGTTTTAATTAATTAAAACTTCCTAATTTGTCTCCAGAAATTTATAAAATTTCTCCAATAATTTAATCCCTTCATGATTGGTTTATAAAAGGAAATTTAATAAATTAAAATCTTTCTTTTAAACATGTGGATAAAAGAAAGTTATCTCTAAAAATTAAAATCTCTTTTAATCTACAAATAAGGAAAGATATCAAATCTTTTCTCAATCTTTTGTAGAAACTAATAAAAGAGAATTATTAATTTTAAACTTTCTTTAAATCATGAACATGGTTAAAAGGAAAGTTTTCTTAAAATTTAAAATCCTCCTTTAATCAACAAATAAGGAAAGATTTCAAATTTTAAACTCTCTTTTAAACATGTAGATGATTTACAAATAAGGAAAGTTTTTACCAAAAATTAAAACCATCCTTTTAATCTACAAATAAGGAAAGAGATTAATCTCTTCTCTTAATCTTTTGTAGAAAGTTATAAAAGGAAAATTTTAATTTTTAAACTCTCTTTTAAAATCATGATATCCACATAAGAAATAATTTTAATAAAAATCCTTTTAATATTCTAGTGATCGGCCACCTAAGCTTGGGACCCAAGCTTTGGCCGGCCACCTACATGGCTCATTCACTTGGTCTTGGCCGGCCCTAGCTTGGGTTCCAAGCTAGCTTGGCCGGCCCCATTGGATGGGTAAGAAGGTGGGTATGCGGTGGGTATAAATCTCTATATACTAGAGGCTACGATAGGGACCGAGAGGAGGAATTGGTTTTGGTCTCCCGATGAAATTAAGCATCCCGTGTTCGCCCCGAACACACAACTTATTTTCATCAATAATAATTCATTCCACTAAAGAACTATTATTGAACTACCGCACCAATCCCAAATTACATTTTGGGCTCCTTCTTATTATGAGCGTGTTAGTCTCCCTGTGTTTAAGATATCGAATGTCCACTAATTAAGTGAGTTACTGACAACTCATTTAATTAATATCTAAGTCCAAGAGTAGTACCACTCAACCTTATTATCATGTCGGACTAAGTCCACCTGCAGGGTTTAACATGACAATCCTTATGAGCTCCTCTTGAGGACATTATCAACCTAGTATCTCTAGGACACAGTTTCCTTCTATAATCAACAACACACACTATAAGTGATACTATTTCCCAACTTATCGGGTTTATTGATTTATCGAACTAAATCTCACCCATTGATAAATTAAAGAAATAAATATCAAATATATGTGCTTGTTATTATATTAGGATTAAGAGCACACACTTCCATAATAACTGAGGTCTTTATTCTTTTATAAAGTCAGTATAAAAGGAACGACCTCAAATGGTCCTACTCAATACACTCTAAGTGTACTAGTGTAATCATATAGTTAAGATAAACTAATACCTAATTACACTACGACCTTCCAATGGTTTGTTCCTTTCCATCTTGGTCGTGAGCTACTGTTTATAATTTATAAGGAACCGATAACATGATCTTCTGTATGTGACACCACACACCATGTTATCTACAATATAAATTAATTGAGCAACTACATTTATCATAAATGTAGACATTTGACCAATGCGATTCTTATTTCTAGATTAATGTTTATACCAAAAGCTAGGCTTTTAGTATAAACTCTAACAATCTCCCACTTATACTAAAAGACTAAGCTGCCATATCTGCTGCCATACATCTGATTCCCAACCCTTCAACATGTCCATCAAAAGCTCTTGCCTTAAGGACCTTAGTGAAAAGATCTATAGGTCATCACCTGATGCAATCTAGGCAACAACAACTTCTCCTCGTTTATATGATTTCTCATATTGGGTGGTACTTGCGCTCTATTGTGTTTACTTGCCTTATAGACTTATGGTTTCTTCGAGTTTGATACTGCACCAACATTATTACATTAAATTGTAACAATCTTTGGACAAACCAGAAATCATATCTAAGTCTATCTTGAGGTTATTGAGTCATTCAGCTTTTATGGCTACCTCAGAGGCTTGCCATATACTAAGCTTCTATGGTGGAGTCCAGAAAAACACCTATGCTTATCACTCTTCCATAGTTATGACTATACCTCCTAAAGTAATCACAAAAGCCCGAGGTTGACTTATTATTATCCCTATCCGATTGGAAGCCAAAATCCATGCAACCCACTAGGACCAAATTAACTGCCTTGTAAGCTAGCATATAATCTCTAGCGCCTCTAAGGTACTTTAATATATGCTTTACTGCAGTCCAATGTCCTTGTCAAGGGTTACTTTGATATCTGCTAACTATGCCCTTGACAAAACAAATTTCAGATCTCGTGCATAGCATACATTAGGTTGTCTAACTGCCGAAGCATAAAGAACTGCCTACATGTCCTCAATCTCCTTTAATGTCATCGGAGACATCTCTTTAGATAAAGACACTCTATGCTTAAAAGGTAAGAAACCTTTTGAGGAGTTTTGCATGCTTAAAACGAGCAAGGATTTTTCCGATGTATCAAGCTTGGAATAAATATATTTTTTCTTGTGATCCCTTATTACTTTGATCTTAAAAATATATACATTCTCCCAAGTCCTTTATATCGAATTATTTGGACAACCATACCCCTACTTCTGACAACATTTTGATATTGTTTCCAACTACCAAAAATATTATCTACGTATAGTACAAGAAATACCACCACGTTTCCATCACATCTTTTGTATACACAAAACTTTATCCGTTTACTCAATAAATCCATAGGTGTGGATTACTTTGATAAACTGGATGTTCCAAGACCTTGAAGCTTTGTATCAGTCCATAGACTGATTGAGCTTGCACACAAGATGCTCTTAGCACTTTGCAATGAACCCTTCTGGTTGCTTTATATAGATGCTTTCTTCAAGACTTCCATTAAGGAATGCTGTCTTGACATCCACTTGCCAAATAGATAAAAGAATCCGGATAGAATTAAGAATGACTACCAGTGAAAAAGTTTCCTTTTTCATCAAGTCTTGCTTTGAAAGTTACCACCTTCCTGTCTATCCCTCTTTTCCTATTATATACCTTTTTACACCCAACGGCTTTTACACCATTTGGTGATTCTATAAGCTTCCAGATTTTATTAGAATACATATATTCTAATTATGTTATTCATTACTCTTTGCCAAGATGCTGCATCTTTATCTTGGAGTACTTCATCATATGACCGGAGATCAGGTTCATGTCCTCCAGGGATCGAATCCAAAAACTCTCCCAAAACATGAACCTATTTAGGTTGCCTAACAACCCTCCCACTACGACAAGGCATTTTCTGCAATTGTGTATCATATGTGATACGTGTTGCAGTTTTCTTGTGGTATCTCATCTTGTACAGTTGGTACTAGGTTAGACATGTCCTTTATTATTTCTTTAAGAACAAATTTACTTATGAGCACGTGGTTTATTATATAGTCCTTTTCTAAAAATCAGTCATTGATGCTAACAATGACCTTCTGATTTTTAAGACTATAAACCTACTTTTGTTTATCTAGGATAACTTACAAACAAGTGAACTCCTATCCAACTTATCATTATCTCTCTTTAACATATGTGCTGGATTACCTGAATCCGAATATGCTTCAAAATAGTCTTACGCCTATTCAGCAATTCTATATGAGTAGAGAGTTATGACTTTGGAAGGTACTACGTTCACTTCCGTTTCCAGAGCATATCCTTAAAACAAATTTGGTAATTTTCTGAATAACT
Source organism: Zingiber officinale (assembly GCF_018446385.1). NCBI lineage: Eukaryota > Viridiplantae > Streptophyta > Magnoliopsida > Zingiberales > Zingiberaceae > Zingiber > Zingiber officinale. Next base: position 57,673,581 of record NC_055986.1, read on the forward strand.
CATCATCTATCTAATTATTCCATAAGAGTCCTATACCTTCTTTCTACTACACCATTCTGTTGGGGTGTACCAGATGCAGTTAGTTGGGATTGAAATCCAACTTCTGATAAGTGACTCCTAAAATCTCTCAAGAGGTACTTGCCACTACGATCTTCCATAGTGACTTTTTACTTTAACATTTCTCCGCATCAGCCTTGTACTCTTTGAACTAATCAAAGCACTTAGTCTTGCGGCACATTAAGTAAATGTATTTGTATCTTGAATAGTTGTCTATAAAATAGACGAAATATTCGATACTACCTCTTGTCTGGATTGTCATAGGATCACACAAATTAGAATGAACCAATTCCAATATATCTTTGACTCCATACCCCTTAGACTTAAAAACTTCTTGGTTATTTTTCCTTTCAAGTAAGACTCGTAGGTTGGAAAGATTTCCACTACTAATGAACACAAAAGTTCATCAGCTACCAATGAATCCTACTTAAGTTAATATAACCTAGCTTTAGATGCCAAAGATATAATTGGTTCATTTTCGAAGGTTGCTTTCTCTTAAAATTAGAAGATGTGTTACTAATTTCCATTTGTTGCATCGTGGGAGTTATTGGATTATAAATTGTCAACCATCAGAATAGATAACTTCCCTATTTTTCTTGATAACAACTTTGTTATCAAAATAGACACAATATCTATTCTATAATAGTTTAGAAACTGAAGTCAGGTTCTTTCTAAACTTGGTACGTAAAGACAATTACTTATAATCCATATTTTATTCTTATCAAAGGATAAACATCTCCCACTGCAACAGTTACCACTTTTACAATAGTGCCCATGTGGATGGTGATTTACCTTTCATTTAGTTGTCGGGTTTCCTGGAACCCTGCAATGAATTGCAGACATGATTAATGTCATCTTGTATCTACACTCCAGGTTCTGGTAGATAACACCACTAGACATGTTTCAACTAATGAATTAAATACACATAAATTGTTCTTAGTTCTAAGAAGACAGTCTACCTTAATGTCCAAGTCCTATTTCCAATCATTACAATTGGGACTACTAAGTCTTTTTCTATAGTATGACTACTAGGGATTGACAAACATCCTAAGAATCACAAAAACATTTGGTCAAGATCAACTCCTTAAAATCTCCATGAATTTTGTGTATACAAAATCGAAGAGGAGATTTTATTCATTAATTTTATTATCTCGTCAACTTTACTTTATGATGAATAAAATTAATAGTTGATCTATCTTTGATCAAATATTTGGTCAAAACTCTTTGAATTTAAAATAACATTGATTCCTCAAACAATATTATTTAAATTTACCAACACCTCAAACACCGTGAATTTTGCATGCCACGTTAGTGTGGACGATACAAATTCAACATTTGTAAAGGAGGGTTTTACCCATTAACTATCTTGTCAACGTATCTTTATGACAAATAAAATTATCTCAAACACCGTTAATTTTGTATGCCACGTTAGTGTGGACGTATACAAAATCAATCATTTGTAAGAGGGGTTTTAACCCTTTAATTTTATTATCTTGTCAACCTAGTTTTATGACAAATTAATAGTTGGTTTCATTTGGTCACACAAATAATAGCAGTGACTCCGATGGGAGGATACTATTAGATGTGTCTAAGTGTATACCATTACTTGACACTAAGTCCATTAATAAGATTATGCCCCTTCCGTTGGGGAAGATCACACGCTCTTAATTAACTTCCTATAGTCATCCAAAATGGAAGTCTGTTCTAGTGATCCACAAACAAGCTCATCCGTTATGGAGGAAGGCACTCAGAGCCAACGCGCAAGCTTGTTTGCATCACTTACAAACCAGTAATGGAGACCATGGGATTTATTTAAAAATCCCTCTCCCACTTAGTTATTTATAAACGAGGAATTTTAACTATGCTAGCCTACTAGTCATGTATACTAACATGCACACACAGCACAATATAAAAGCAATAAATAGAAAATCTAATTTTCAACTATTATGGCTTTTATCTCTAGTTGTCCTCCGTGTGTTGTCATCCCAAGCTGCTGTCATATTTGGCCACCGCCACCGGGTCTAGCTGTCACATCCATCTTGCTCCTAGTTCCGCTGCGCCTCTGGTCCTTAGAAGGTTCCACGCTTTGCAAGATTCGATCCGCGACATAAATAGAATTTTACATTTTGATCCTATATTCCATAAAAGGAATGTACATGTATCTAGATCAAAAATAAAATCCTAATAAAACTAAATACAGCTCCTGCTGTATTTTAATACAATCATGCACACACAGATAAATGCCCTTGACATGTCCAAGGGTCCAATCACACACATAATAACTAAAAGCCATAATAGTTGGATCCTGCATCCACAAAGTTAGCACATCCTACTATTAACCTGCCTAAATTATGTATGACATGTGCATAATTAAACTAATACCAAATACACAGAGGCAAAACCCTAGCTCTGATACCAATTGTTGGTTGCTACTCAGAAAGCCTACAGGTTCCACTGTACAAAAATTTTGTACAAAGGTCTGAACCTTTTCCTAGCTACCATGTGTTCTTTTAAATTAAATTTTGGATCGCCTGCGGAACTTAACACGTTTGATCCAAAACTTAATCTATTTATTCTTTTAGGTTTTGACTTGGATCTCCTGCGGAACTTAACACGTTCGACCCAAATCACCTTAAGTTATTAATTCCATTAAATATTAATTTCCATAATTGGTTCCCAGTACTGACGTGGCGAGGCACATGGCCTTCTTGGATATGGGAGCAACCACCACTGACTAGACAAAACCTTTTATAGAAATCTAATATTTAATTTTCTAAAATAACTTTAGGTTAACCGAAAAGAACAATCAAATCACAAGGAAAAATAAAACAAAAGAACACAACTTCGAAAAACATATTCGAAATACTAGAATCGTAAGCCTCTTGTATTTGGTATTATTTCCAAAAATAACTAGTATGATGCGGAAAGAAAAAATACTAGTTATACCTTTTAGAAAGACCTCTTGATCTTCTACCGTATTCCTCTTCTAACCTCGGACGTTGTGTGGGCAACGATCTTCCAAGATGAGAATCCACCAAAGCACCTTCTTCTCCTTTCTTCAAGTTTCGGCCAAGCACAAAGCTTCCAAAAGATGAAGATCTTCTTCCACCAACCAAGCTCCAAGGGATACAAGCTTTCTCTCCTTCTTCTTCTTCTTCTCCAAGTAGTATCCGGCCACCACAAGAGCTCCAAGCAAATAGAGAAGGTTCGGCCACCACCAAGAGGAAGAGAGGAAGAGAGGTTGGCCGGCCACAACACCAAGGAAAAGAGGGAGAGAAATAATAGAGGTTGTTCACCCTGAGGCCTTCTCTACCCCCTCTTTTATAATCCTTGGTCTTGGCAAATAAGGAAATTTAATTAAAAACTTCCTTAATTCTTTTGCCACGAAAAGGAAAAATTTATTTAATTAAAAACAATTTTCCTTTTCTCAATTTACATGGCCGGCCACCATCAAGCTATAAACAAGGAGAGTTTTAATTAATTAAAACTTCCTAATTTGTCTCCAGAAATTTATAAAATTTCTCCAATAATTTAATCCCTTCATGATTGGTTTATAAAAAGGAAATTTAATAAATTAAAATCTTTCTTTTAAACATGTGGATAAAAAGAAAGTTATCTCTAAAAATTAAAATCTCTTTTAATCTACAAATAAGGAAAGATATCAAATCTTTTCTCAATCTTTTGTAGAAACTAATAAAAGAGAATTATTAATTTTTAAACTTTCTTTAAATCATGAACATGGTTAAAAGGAAAGTTTTCTTAAAATTTAAAATCCTCCTTTAATCAACAAATAAGGAAAGATTTCAAATTTTAAACTCTCTTTAAACATGTAGATGATTTACAAATAAGGAAAGTTTTACCAAAATTAAAACCATCCTTTTAATCTACAAATAAGGAAAGAGATTAATCTCTTCTCTTAATCTTTTGTAGAAAGTTATAAAAGGAAATTTTAATTTTAAACTCTCTTTAAAATCATGATATCCACATAAGAAATAATTTTAATAAAAATCCTTTTAATATTCTAGTGGTCGGCCACCTAAGCTTGGGACCCAAGCTTTGGCCGGCCACCTACATGGCTCATTCACTTGGTCTTGGCCGGCCCTAGCTTGGGTTCTAAGCTAGCTTGGCCGGCCCCATTGGATGGGTAAGAAGGTGGGTATGCGGTGGGTATAAATCTCTATATACTAGAGGCTACGATAGGGACCGAGAGGAGGAATTGGTTTTGGTCTCCCGATGAAATTAAGCATCCCGTGTTCGCCCCGAACACACAACTTATTTTCATCAATAATAATTCATTCCACTAAAGAACTATTATTGAACTACCGCACCAATCCCAAATTACATTTTGGGCTCCTTCTTATTATGAGCGTGTTAGTCTCCCTGTGTTTAAGATATCGAATGTCCACTAATTAAGTGAGTTACTGACAACTCATTTAATTAATATCTAAGTCCAAGAGTAGTACCACTCAACCTTATTATCATGTCGGACTAAGTCCACCTGCAGGGTTTAACATGACAATCCTTATGAGCTCCTCTTAAGGACATTATCAACCTAGTATCTCTAGGACACAGTTTCCTTCTATAATCAACAACACACACTATAAGTGATACTATTTCCCAACTTATCGGGTTTATTGATTTATCGAACTAAATCTCACCCATTGATAAATTAAAGAAATAAATATCAAATATATGTGCTTGTTATTATATTAGGATTAAGAGCACACACTTCCATAATAACTGAGGTCTTTATTCTTTTTATAAAGTCAGTATAAAAGGAACGACCTCAAATGGTCCTACTCAATACACTCTAAGTGTACTAGTGTAATCATATAGTTAAGATAAACTAATACCTAATTACACTACGACCTTCCAATGGTTTGTTACTTTCCATCTTGGTCGTGAGCTACTGTTTATAATTTATAAGGAACCGATAACATGATCTTCTGTATGTGACACCACACACCATGTTATCTACAATATAAATTAATTGAGCAACTACATTTATCATAAATGTAGGCATTTGACCAATGCGATTCTTATTTCTAGATTAATGTTTATACCAAAAGCTAGGCTTTTAGTATACACTCTAACATGTAACTCATTACATGATGTTAGGTTAAGGTTTTTAATGGTTGATATTACTTAGATCTTGGAACTTTGCTCCTTAAAGTTTCGGCCATGCAAAGATAAGGATGGTTAGAGAAAGTTTAAATGAAAACTATGCTTGTTTATGATCCCTTTATGGTTTGTAACTCACTACATGATGTTAGGTTAAGGTTTTTCATGTTTGATGTTGCTTAGATCTTGGAACCTTGCTCTTTAGGGATTCGGCCATGAAAAGATAAAGATGTTTAGAAAAAAAAAAGTTTAAATGAAAACTATGCTTGTTTATGATCCCTTATGATTTGTAACTCACTACATGATGTTAGATTAGAGTTTTCATGCTTCATGTTGCTTAAAGATCTAAAACCATGCTCTTAAGGTTTCGGCCAAGAAGGAATAAAGGAATTAGAGGAAGTTTTAGAATCTAATTATGTTTGTTTATGAATCCTCATTATATGTCACCCACTATATGATGTTAGTTTAAGATTTTCATGCTTCATGTTGAAGAAAAAGATTGAGAACCATGCTACTAGGGTTTGGCCAAGAAGAAAAACAAAAAGAAAGGATTAGGTCAAAAGCTAACTAGGGTCTCTAAAGCCCTTACATGCTATGTTAAGTATTATAAGAACTCAAGTATTTAATTTCCATGTTTTATGTTATTTGAAAACCCAAGAAGCATGCTGACAAGTTTCGGCCAAGACAAGAGAATTAGGTTAGGAAGCTACCTAGGGTTCCTAAGGGACTCACTTGTTATATTAAATGTTATGAGAACTTAGGTATTTGATTTCCATGTTTTATGTTGCATAAAACCTAGGATTCATGTCTTTGATGGTTCGGCCAAGTTAGGTTTTAGGGTTTGTAGGAAGTTCAAAATCCTAACCATGCATGATAATGATTCTACATGATATGGTATGAACTTTTATGTTATGATATGCTTTATGTTATGTACACACATGCCATCATGTTATGATTCCTTAGATTATGCTTTATGTTATGTATACTATGCTATGATATGACAAGAACATGCTATGCTTCATGATATGACAAGAACATGCTATGCTTCATGATATGCTAAGAACATGCTATGTTTCATGATATGACAAGAACATGCTATGTTACATGATATGACAAGGACATAATATGTTTATGAAAGGCTTATGTAAGATGAAAAGCCTAAGAGATGCTTCCCTTAAGTTGGGATCAAGAGCACTCTTCATGATATGACAAGAACATGATATGTCATGATATGATAAGAACATGATATGTATGATATGATAAGAAGCATGATATGTTATTTTACTTTTGTATGGCTTGTACCAAGGGTGGGCTCCATAAGCGCCCCTAGGTCGATGGTCTATGAAACGGGCCTAGTAAAAGGGATGGGCTCCTAAGTTGCCCCTAGGTCGATGGTCTATGAAACGGGCCTAGTTCCTAGTAGGTTCAAGATTAGCTACCTTGAATCTATTTAGGATGTGCGCATTTATGTATGTATGTGGTACAAGCCAGACCCTCATATTGAGATTATGTTTAAGTATGTATATGATATATGTTTTCAAAAGGACATTTTGCATATATATTCATTTCATGATACATGTTTTCAAAAGAACATCTCGCATCTACAAGTTCATGTTATATGATTTTTCGTATGATTATGTAAGATACTTTTGAAAATATGTCTATGATGCTTATATGATCATGTTACTATTTTATGTTTATGCTCTTACATGATATGATATGATTTTATGTTAATACTCTCACATGATATGATATGATTTTATGTTTATGCTCTCACATGATAGGATATGATTTCATGTTTATGTGCTCACATTATATGATATGATTTTATGTTTATGCTCTCACATGCTATGATAAGATTTTATGTTTACGCATGAGTTGTGATTTTTGTGAGTAGGAAAGGGACTTACTAAGCCTATGTGCTTATAGTTTTATGTTTCCTTGTACTGCAGAAAAAGGAAAAGAGTGGCTAAGCTAAGAGGAGCAGCAGGAAGGGCAAGAATGTGTGTGGAAGTGGCATGGTGGAATATATCCCTTTATGTTTCAGAACTTATATTTATGTCTTGACCTTTTATGTGAACCATGTTTAACTATATGCTTGATAACTACTTGAACTAGCATGGATAAATTATGCTCTTATGTTTTATTGTTTCATGTTGGTATGCTCATGATATCATGAATCATGTTTTAAGTAGTGATGATAAATCAAGTTACATGTTATGTTTGAAGGATTAGTATGTTAAGCATGTTTACTATGTTATATGATGATATGGTTCACATGTCATGTTTAGTCCATATGCATATGATTAAATAAACTTTTAGACAACCCACTTCCGCTGCCATTAGTTCATATGCATATACATGTATGTATGCTTCAATACAAGTATCCCCGTCTCCTCTTTAGTAGCAGTGGAGGGGCGGGTGTTACATCGTGTTTGTTATCTTTTATTTCCGCTGCTTTAAACTCGATTAGTGTTTTACGAATACGAAACGAAATAGCCATGAGTGCTATTCACCCCCCCTCTAGCGCTTCTCGATCCAACAATTAGTATCAGAGCGGGGTCGCGTTGATCTGGTGCAACCACCAATCACGTAATTTTTTCGTGGTATATTTCAGTTTTACGGAGTCAATTAGGATTAGCTTAATAGCTATATTCTAATTATTTCTTTTTTCGAATCGGTTTTTGCTCGAGGTTGGTGCAACACCACTCGAGTTCGTTAATTCTTAACCTTATTTACCGCACTGCTAATCCAAGACATAGTCTTGGGATATTTCTGCTATTTTTGTTTTGCATATTTAACAAATGGCCCAACAAGAGGGTTTCAGCACTGTTCGTCCCCTGCTCTTCTCCGGAGAAGACTTCGGATACTGGAAAGGACGAATGAAAACTTACCTGAAGATCCAGTTTGATACCTGGATGATTATCAAGACTGGAATACAACTGCCAACCGATGAAGACGACAAGTCGACACCTTGCGAAAAATGGGAACCGACTCTAATCAAGAAGGTGGAAGCTGATGCCAGAGCGACCTGCACCCTTCAGTGCAGACTGACCAAGGAGGAACTCAACAGAGTTGGACCGTTCTCCAATGCAAAAGAGCTTTGGGAGAAGCTGATCGAACTCCACGAGGGCACCTCCGACACCAAGGTTAGTAAAAGAGATATTCTATTCAATAAACTATATAATCTAAAAATGCAGGAAGGAGAGACGGTAAGTCAACTCCACGCGCGCATACAAGACATTCTCAACTCCCTCCATTCAATCGGGCAGAAAGTCGAGAATCGAGATATCAAAAGGTACGCACTAAACTCGTTTCCAAGGAGTACATTGTGGGCATCAATGGTAGATGCCTACAAAGTCTCCAAGGATCTATCTTCTATAAAATTAGATGAGTTATTTTGTGAGTTTGAATTGCATGAACAGACTAATACACAGTCAACCGAGAAGGGGGTTGCTTTGGTTGCAGGTATCAGTCGAACACGCGAACCAAAATCACGACGAAGAACTGAACCAGAATCGGAAGTCGAACCCGACTCAGATGATGAATTGACAACCGAACTAGTAAATCTTGTAAAGAAACTCTACAAGAAGAAGAAGGGCTTCAACAAGAAAGACCTAAAGAAAGCAGTACAATCCAAGGAAGGTCAACCCAGCTCAAGAGTCAAGTTCGAGGTGATTTGCTATGGGTGCAACCAGAAAGGGCACATCAAGTCCAACTACCCAAATCAGAAGGATGCAAAGAAGCAGAGGAAAAGGAAAGTGCTGAAAGCGACTTGGGAAGAATCCTCAGAAGAAGACACCAACGATGAACTCGATCAGACTAGTATACTTGCGCTGATGGCCCGGGACCGGATTGAACTGTCCGAGAGCGAGTGCGAGTCAGAAGCCGAGTCTAAGCGAAGCCACTGATCCGTATCCGTTTCTGAAGGGCCTGACCCCGCTGTAAGTGTTCCTCGACTTAACAATTTAGTTAATTACTTATTACACAAATTAGCAAAGTCAAATCATAAAGTTAAGTCACTTCTAAAGGAAGTAGCAGTCCTGAAAGAAGTGACTAACCCCAAAACCTTACCTAACTCAAGTCAGATAGGAAATTCAACTCAAGTTCAAAAACTTGAGGATGAAAACTCCAGTCTGAAAACTCAGGTTGAGGATTTAAAAAATACATTAGAACGGTTCTCTTTGGGCTCTAAGAAGCTTGACCTAATTCTTGGGACACAAAGAGCTGTTTACAATAAAACTAGGCTAGGTTATAAAACTAAAAGCAAATATAGATCTTACCTGTCCTTAGTAAATAGACAAAATCATAAATCAGTCCAAGTATGGGTACCCAAGTCCCACCTGATCAATCAGGTTGGACTTGGTCAATATTGGGTTCCCAAGGATCAAATACATTACCTCGATAGACCATATCGAGGTTATGATCCAGGGGAACCAGAAGAAAACTGTACTATAAAATTAGATTAAAAATTAAAAATTAAAATTCGAAAATAAAAAATTAAAATAAAAAATTAAATTAAAATTCGGAATTAAAATAAAATTAAAAATTAAAATTCGAAATTAAAATAAAAATTAAATTAAACATTAAAATAAAAATAAAAATAAAAATAAAAATTATAAATTAAAATTCAAAATTAAAATTAAAATTAAATTAAACATTAAAATAAAAATAAAAATAAAAATTATAAATTAAAATTCAAAATAAAAATTTCCAAGGGAAGGCTCCAGAATGACTGGCACCTCCAAACTTAATTCACCCGACAAGGGTAACCAAGAGTAGACTACCCGGCAGGGTAATTAAGGTTAGAATAAAAACGGGTTATGGTTAACTTGAATCACGGTACTGGTGAAGTATTGGATGATAGTACGTTGGGGAAGCTTAGTCATCGCATGTCTAGGAAGATATGGCTTCGACCTGGTGCATTTGGCTAAGTGGAACTGACCGAAGCTACCCTTTATGGATCATAACCAGTTAGACCAAGGTTTTGTACTAAGTTCAATGAGTAGGACTATTTGGAAAACCTCGAAGGCATGGTTACTTTAATGATGTCCTTGTGACTCACCATAGCCCAGAAGTTTATCCAAAGAATGACTACTTGTTGAACCCAAAGCTAAACCTGAATCTAATACAAAGTTAAACCAAATCCTAAATTTGAACCATAATTCATCTCACAAAAATTATAGGCTTCTCTGATTGAAAATTTAGATCGGGTGAGATGATTGAAATTCAATTTCAAATTAAAATTCTAAATTCTAAAAATTAAATTAATTTAAAATATTTTTCAAAATTAAATTAACTTAAAATATCTTTCGAAATTAAATTAACTTAAAATATCTTTCAAAATTAAATTAACTTAAAATATTTTTCAAAATTAAGTTAACTTAAAATATTTTTCAAAATTAAATTAACTTAAAATATGTTTTCAAAAAATCAATTAACTTAAAATATGTTTTCAAAAATCAATTAACTTAAAATATTTTTCAAAAATTAAATTAACTTAAAATATTATTTCAAAATTAATTAACTTAATTCAATTAAGTTGATATTCCTTAAGAAATTAATAACTTTTCTAATCTTTTTCAAATTGTTATAAACCTCTTCAAAGTTAAAAAGCATAACCAGTTAATAATTTTTAATCAATTTAAAAAAAAAAAAAAAAGGAACACGTGGCGCCGGTCAGAGGCGCCTCCCACACAAGGGAGGCGTCCTAAACAGCGGCGGGGAAACTCCCGCCGACTTACCTAAGGCACCTCGGTTCATCTTCGAGGCGCCTCTAAAGGCGCCTTAAGAAGCCTTTAAGGCGCCTTCAACCCGAAATATCACCACGAACAGAAGGCTTTCTGTTCGTTTTCTTCCGAAACCGAGCACGAAATTCTCGTGCGATTTCTCCCCAACCAAGGCGCCTTCAACCCACCTCTTCCTCCTCTACTCCTAGCAATGCCTCCTAGGTATACTCTAAACCTCCCTTAATCATCTATTACATAAATTTCGTACTAGTTTTGTTATTTTGCTTGTATACTATCAAAAATAGGAAACGTCGCATTGTTGATCCTACACCGGCTAGGGCCCCTTCTACGGACCCTAGATTCCCCTCGGAACAGCATAGGATAGATTTTGCTAGGTTTATCTTTGAGTCCATTAAACCTAGGTATATAGGTAGGGCATTTTTTGCCCAATTTTGTCTCCCCGCAGTCCAGATGATAGATTACTATCACCTAAGAAAATTGATTGACTGCAACACCACAGTAAATCAAGACTTATGTGCCCAGTTCTATCACAACCTTGAAAAGGTTGATGATAGCACCTATTCCACCAGAGTTGGTGGAACTGACATTCAGTTTACTCCCTCCCTGCTTCACACCAGCTTAGAGCTTAGGGAGTCTCCGTGTACATTCTTATGTTACCCGAGTAGGGATCTACCATTCGGTGATCCCTATTCCCATATTACCTTAGATGACATCTATATGCACTTTTTTGGGAAGGAGAGACTGTTGGTGCAACCTTAGGTCAAGGTTGACCTGGTTGACCCGACTCGAGTTGACGTGACTCGAGTTGTATTTTGATGTTTGACCTGGGAAGATTGTCGGTGCAACCTTAGGTCAAGGTTGACCTAGTTGTGTTGCATGTTGATGTTTGACACTCGTGAGAGAGTTCTATTCTTGATGTGGGACAAGAATAGATGTTTGGGAGATTATTGGTGCAACCGTAGGTCAAGGTTGACCTGGTTGACCTGATTCGGGAAAAGTCCAAGTATGGAGACTTGGCACGGAAAAGTCCAAGCAGGGAGCTTGGCACTGGAAAAGTCCAAATATGGAGACTTGGCACGGAAAAGTCCAAGCGGGGCTGGCACCGAAAAGTCCAAGTATGGAGACTTGGCACGGAAAAGTCCAAGCAGGGAGCTTAGCGCGAAAAGTCCAAGTATGAAGACTTGTGGAAAAGTCCAAGTATGGAGACTTGCACGGGAAAGTCCAAGCGGGATGTTAGGCGGTGAAAGTCCTGGTAAGTGAAGCCAGGTGGAAAGTCCTAACTGGATGTTAGGCGTGTGGAAAGTCCCGGTGAGTGAAGCCAGGAGAAAGTCCTAACTGGATGTTAGGCGTCTGGTGAGTGAAGCCAGGCAGACGGAAAAGTCCTGGTGAGTGAAGCCAGGCAAGGGAAAATCCAGATGGATCAGGGATGATCGGACTTCTGGTGTTGGAAAGTCCAAGTAGGTCAAAGGGATTGACCGGACACTTGGCAGGGAGTTCTAGCAGGTCAAGGGAGTGACCAGATGCTAGGAATGAAGTACCAACATGTCGAGGTTGACCGAATGTTGGTTTGGAAGGCTTGGGACTTGGTTTGGGCAAAAACCAAGTCACTAGTTATCTGATCGGTCTGGTGACCGATCAGTAACCGATCAGTGTGCTACTGATCGGTATCTGATCGGTCTGTGGACCGATCAGGAGCTTCCCTGATCGGTCGTGGCGACCGATCAGGAGACGATGTCGCGGAAGGAAGCGAGTTGGGATCGGTCTGTGGACCGATCCAGCTGTGGCCTGATCGGTCCACAGACCGATCAGAGTACGCACAGAATGTCTCTGTGCACTGACTGATCGGTCTGGGGACCGATCAGCGCAGGGCCTGATCGGTCTGGGGACCGATCAGGGCTTCGATCGCGACACCTGATCGGTCTGGGGACCGATCAGGTGACAAACAGAAGCTTCACGCGCCTAGGCTGATCGGTCTGCAGACCGATCAGGGTTCTAGCCGTTGCGACGCAACGGCTAGTTTCTTCGCTGTCTTCTTCGCAGGTATAAAGGGGTCGAGGGCTGCTGCTGCACTACTTCTTCTTCCTCTTCTCTTCTGCTACAGAGCTGCTGTTCTTCTTCGCAAGCTTCGCGTGAGCTTCTCGACTGGGATATCCTGCTGTTGTAGGTGTTCTGAGGAGCTGCTGCTTCAACGAATCCAGTCGGCAAGGAGGCAAGAAAACCTGTGTTTTTACATTTATTGTTCTTGTCTTCTTGTATTTCTTGTTGTATTCCTTTCTTGCTGTTGCAAGAATATTGTGGCGAGGTTTCTCCACCCACAAGGAGTATATTGTATTAGCCGGTTTTCCGGGGACTCATCCACCGACGGATTGATAGGCTTCGTCCACCTTACGGACACGCCGAGGAGTAGGAGTTTCATCTCCGAACCTCGTTACATCGACGAGTTGAGGTTTGGTTTGTTTTGTTTTCGTTTCCTTTTGTTATTTCCGCTGCTAACCTAATTTGTAGAAAGAAACGAGCAAAGATTTGGGGTCGGCTATTCACACCCCCCTCTCTAGCCATACAAAGGATCCTAACAGAGACCTCTTGGACTGACTGAGTTCAGGTCGACCCTTCTTAGAGTTCAGGACTATGTTATGTACAGAGTCCTGACAGCTTGCATTCTGCCCATCACATCTCGAGACGTCTCGAAGATGCGACCATCCCACTCATTCTTTTTGTACGCTCTTAGCCAGCCCCTAGATATAGACATTGCACTGCATATGTTTCATAACATCATTCATGCATCTAGTACAGTCACATCTGGAGTGATTCATATGCCCTACTGCCATATCCTGACCCGAATTTTCTCCACCTCTAGTATAGACACTACCAGAGGGACACTCATCCCACTTACCATATATGATGAGTTAGGTCAGCGTAGTTTTAGATTAGCGGGTGTAGAGGTCACTGTCGAGGGGATTCTGGCCTGGAAGGGCCGGCCACCGCCAGTCGCTGCTCCTGGTGCTCTAGAGGCCGAGGATGTACCAGGCGAGGGTGAGGAGTGGCCGGACTTCTTAGCCAAGGAGTTTTTCACAGATCCTTCCACCTCTGCCGGGCCCTCCACATCAGCCGGGCCTTCGACTTCGGCACCTCCTTCTGTGGAGGACAAACTCGCTCGGCTCGAGATCCAGTCCATTCAGACGTGACGGGCTGTGCTAGATAGCCATCGCTTCCTCTGATCTCTCCGATCCGAGATAGTTGCAGGGTTTGCGTCTCTCCGAGGTGAGATACGGCGCCAGGGACAGCCTCAGCCTGCACCTGAGCAGCCTCTTGCACCACCTCCAGCTGATGACCCTCCAGCTGATGATCCCGCTTTCGATGATCCTGCCTTTTGACACTATCACTTGATGTATCTTGGACAGACACCTATTTGTCTTCTCTGATTGTACTAGTATTTGGTTGACCTCTACTTATTTATGTTTACTAGTTTTAGTTGTTTACAATCTGCACAAATGGTAACATGTTGGGTAGAATAGGTCCTGATTTTCATATTAGTTTCCTACCTTTTTACTTGTTTTTCAAAATCTGCTTATTTATATTTCTTAAAATTCTAGGAAAATATTGTTTTTAAAAATTCCAATTTTACTAGATTTTCAAAATATGGAATTAGCTTAGGCTCTACCCTAGAAATCCTGCTCCCCTAGAATTCAGCCAGAGCATCTCACAAACACCTAGGTGTACCTTGATTTTGCCTGAAAAAACTTAGAACGGTGTGAGATGTATAGGGTACAGCATAGACTCAAGAATGCTTATGTCTGGCATCAATATGAGTCTAGGCATTAAACACCTAATTAACAATAATCAAGTCAAGTCATCCAGCCCTAGTCAAATCTAACTGGATCTATTGACTTAACTTGACTAACCAAGTGAAAGTTGTTACCTTCTAGGTAATCAGCAAGTAGCTAAATGGTTAGACATGTGGTCGCGAACCTAAGTACTTGACTGTTAAAATTTTTAGATCACTCAAGTATGAACATTAGGGCTCTGATACCTTACTTAAAGAGAAATTAGCTATTTTACAATCAATCTAACTCAACTCATGTTTGGACATTAAGGATTTAAGCTCCTCCCTTGCCCTCAAAAGTTTTAAATTGATTATTGGTCTAAAAGAAAAATCCTTTCAAATTTAGCTAAGTTTTCAAAACTTTAACTTTCAAAAGTCTTTTTTGTACCTTTTAGACTAAGCTTTCAAAATTCTAGCCAAGTAAAGCAAAATCTTTTCAAAATTATTTTGTTTTAGCCTTAGCCTTAGCCTTAGCCGTTCTTAAAAGTCTTTTTGAAATAATTGTTAACAAAGCTTTTCAAATTTATCTAAGTCCTTCAAATCTCTTCAAAACACACTTTCCCTTAACTAAGTATTTTGAAAATTTAGCTAAGTATTTTCTAACAGACTCACAAAATTTAGCTAAAACTTTCAAAAACATATTTTTTAATAAATTCAACTAGGTTTCAAAATTAGTTAAAGCTATATTTCAACGTCAACTTTTTATTAGCCTTTTTAACTCAGTTAAAAGAAAAATTGCTCTTTAGACCTTGATTTCACTTAGCTAAGAATATTAATTATAAAAAGCTAAGTGTTACCAAAATATTTTTTCCTCTTTAAAAGCCTAAGGTTTCAAAATTTTGACTAAGTTGTTTAAAACTAAAGTTGCTTTTGCTATGCTACAAAAGAAAAATCTTTCTCTAGCAAAATTAATTGATAATGTTTTAGAAAACTAACTTCGAGCTCAAACTATTTTACTTAGCAATTTGATTTACAAGAAATATCGCTTTTTAAACAAAGTGTCTTAAAGATTCCTTACTTAGTCTTTTTCCTCTTACCTTTGTCCTAAAATCTTTGTGAAAAGTTAAGATTTTTTAAACATGTTCATTCTTTTTGATAAATGGCAAAGGGGGAGAGTAGAGAAATTCAAAATACAAAAGCAAAGAATGTCTTTATTAAGGGGGAGCCTGACAAAGTTTAAGTTTTAGCTTAACCATGCTAATGTTCAAAATTTGTTAAGTTTGCTTACTTAAACTTTATGCATCGATTTTACTTAGCTTTGAATTTCAATTGCCATAATAAAAAAGGGAGAGATTGTTGGTGCGGGAAGCATCCGACGATCGACCGTTGTTTTGATAATGGCAAAGGAATTCAAAGTTAAGTTGTTTTGTGATCTAACGTACTTAATTGAGTGTTTCAGGAAAGTCCTAGCTGCGATTAGGCAAGTGGAAAACCCTAGGGGATGGTAACCCTAGGTCATAGGGGGTGGTAACCCTATGCGAAAAGTCTTGGCGGGTCGAGAGCTTCAGGCAAAAGTCCTTGGGGGGTAACCCTAGGTGGAAAGTCCTGGTGTCACGAACCAGGTGAAAGACTAGACGAGCTGGGAAGCAGAAGTCCAGCAAAAAGTCCGGAAGCTTCGAACGCTGAGCAAAAGTCCAGTCGATCTGGAGGATTGCACTGGCAATAGGTAAATCTCCTGAGTGGAGTAGGTGAGGACGCGTTCCCCGTAGAGGGAACAGTAGGCGTTGGGTCGACCTAGGGTTTCGGGTTGGAAATCCGAAGTCAAACCCGAACAGTCCGTTGACTGTCGATATCATTTATCATATTTCTGTGCTAACTTTGTTTTACAAGGTTTGTGTTTGGGACTAACACATTTTGCAAGAACAAAGGGGCACATTTAATCTCGGATGAACAGTGTCTGAGGCGCCTCCATGGGGTTTGGAGGCGCCTCGGGTGCTAGCCAAAGCCAGCTGTCCAGAGACGCTGGAGGCGCCTCGGAGGTCACTGGAGGCGCCTTGGACCAGGCGTTGGAGGCGCCTTGGAGCAGCTTGGAGGCGCTTTCAGTGGGATAAGGCGCGACCAGATCAGAGCTGATCCACGCGTGCGACTCGGCGGCCTGGAGGCGCCTCGGACAGGCTTGGAGGCGCCTCCAGCACTGTTTATAAGGAGGGTTCAAGCAACAGCATAACAAAACCATTCTCAAGCGATCCTTCGACTATTTGCTGCTCAAAAGACGACCCAGAAGTGCTGAAGCGACGCCCCGACAACCAGAAGTTGCAATTCTACTTTTCTCTGTTGTCGGTATAAGATTACGATTGTTTTATTTGTATTGCATTTCTGTAAAACTTTTAACGATTATAGTTGTTGCCCAAAGTAAACGCTCAACGAGCGTGGGCCTTGGAGTAGGAGTCGTCACAGGCTCCGAACCAAGTAAATACTTGTGTTCGTGTTTGTTATCTTTTATTTCTGTTGCTTTAAACTCTATTAGTGTTTTACGAATACGAAACGAAATAGCCACGAGCGCTATTCACCCCTCCCCCCTCTAGCGCTTCTCGATCAAACAAATTATATCTCACATATCTAGGTGGGTTAAAAAAAGGAAAAAAAAGTTAAAGATTAAATAAAGAAGAAAGTACATATTCGTTTTATTCGAAGAAAAAGGGCAATTTAGTGAATGTAACCGTGAATAAGTGACATAGTTAACAAGAGAGTCTCTTGGAAATTACTTTATCTTTGTAATCAATCAAGCTTGTTGTTCTATGAAAACAAAATTTGAATAGTTTTAAAAATTAAAGAAACATTTGATTTTTTTTCAATTTGGAGAGGTTACAACATACAGATGATGAAACCATGTCGAGGTCATACAAGAATCTTGAAAATTCTCTGACTCATAGGAGTTGTTTTGATATTAATGATGATGATGATAAAGTGCTCATTACCAAGATAAATAAAATCGATAATTAATGTAGTGAATTACTTGAAAAAAATGGATGGTCGTTTCTCAAATGCTCATATCTTTTAAAATCGTTTTGACTATCATAGTTATTATTAGCAAGTGCAGAATGAACTTTTTAAAGTTATAACTTATAAAACCTTTTTTCTAATCAACCATATCACAAGAAAATTTAAATGGATTGACTAAGTCCCTAGGATGTAACACAGATGATGGGTATATGATATCTCTAGCGTAATGGTTAAGGATCAATTCTCAGAAACTGACGACATGAGGTTTACCCTATCATGCGTCTAATGTCTGTATTGTATATCTGTATGTACTTCCCTCCATATTCATAGAACTAATATTAAAAAAATTATTAATATAATGAATCTATATTTAAATGATTTGACTATGCTACAGTTAAGAAAGAAATTACTAGCAACTTGATTGACTATATTAGTATTTTTAGTTTAAAATTGTAAGGCAGGTTATTTTTTATTGATCGATTTTGATATATTTATCTTATGGTTCCATTATAATAGAAATATTTTAGCTATTATGAATTGTTTAATTTTTTATATTGTCTTTTAATATGTTGATTTAATTCCAAGAAGTTGTCATGGAACTAAAAAAAATACGAACTCACTTTATAATTTAGGAGCTTTTTTTAAATTAGAGTAAGCCCAAAAAATATTAGGATCGGCCCTACATTCAAATATCAAATTAAAATCACAGTTCGATTGCATAATTGTGCGTATTAATAAATGCAATTTTGTTGTCTCTCAATAGTGAACTTATAGATCAATAATATAATTTCAATTTTCCCTGGACTATGATACAGTACTTAGGTCTTTTAAGCAATTAATTAGGTATATAAGGTTCAAATCCTAATTGTGACATGTTACAAAAAAAAAATTTCCAATAGGATAACAAATCTAAGAATATTGGTCGCTTGTATAGACATGTAAATATTTTCTGATTTATTCTAATAACCGATAAAAAATTTTCATTGGATCAAACTAATGACCTCCAAGATTTATCGGTTCAAAAAATTAGCTAACAAAAAAAAACTAATGTAACTTCAGTTGGTAGAGTGCTCCTTGTAGCTTATAATTCCAACATCAATTCGTTATGGATTTAAACCTTTAAAAAGATGCATCTCACTTCCATCAAATTACGCAAACCTGTAGCTCTTGAAGGCCACACCACGACAGCCCGGATCAAAGTTAACTCACAAAACTACGGACAACAATAAACACGCTTGAACCTAAAAATGATCACGTTGTACACGAAGGCGGAAACATGAAATTTTGTGCTAGTCATAGTTTGTATCGGACTACAAAATATACCGGACTCGAGCTAAATATGTTTGAATGAATCTGGAGTATGTACAATATTACTTGTAGACGACCAATATATGGCGTCAACTTCCACAAATAATTCATTAGCCACCTGAGTTGACACGGAAAACATTCAAGATTCTCCTCCCATCTTCCATACCATATGACTAAAGACTCGAACAATTTCCTGCTGCCAGGAGATCCTCTGCTGGCATTTAACTGAAGTTGAATCCGCCAGAGGGAACTTTGTTCTGGCCATTTCAGAAAGCAAATCCTGTTTGGGAAGCATCGCCAGCAGGCATTGCTTCATCTTCCTCCTCCAACCAATATGTTTCGAGAATCTTTACAGCTTTCTCATAGATCTCAGTATTATCGTGGCTCTGAAGATTTTCAATCTTCTCCAAACCCTCTGCTTCATCAATCATCTGTGCATACAAGTTCAGGCCTCCAGTAGAACCCAAGTTCTTCTCAGCTTCACCAACTTTCAGGATATTTTCAAGCCCCTCCAAACAAACAATAACGATCCTTGGGTCTGGACAGATGAGGAGATCACAGAAGGGTTTGATACAGCCCTGACTAACCAAATACCTAGTCAAATACAACTGAAAACAATTAGGCAAAGAGATTAAACCTGGAAGATTTTGAAGAGGAAAAAAATACAACAGGCATAACAGAATACATACTTTATCTGATCATGAGTACCACCAGAAGTGGCATTGGAGATTGCCCACGCAGCCTCCTTCTTGATGTCAAACTCAACAGTTTGCAATAGATGCACCAGTGGGCCAATAATCCCAGCTACTATCACAGCCTGTAACAATTCAAAACTAGATATGGTTTAGTCTATTAATTGAAATAATTTACAAAGACCATTAGTTATTTGCAAAATTTCATTGGGAAAAGAGACATTCTAAAGCCTAAGCTGGCAAATATCTACCACCATAAAGCTTCTGTAGTTTAGTCAGAAGTCCTTTAATCTTCTGTAAAATTACTGCAGCCTGTGTCTATTTTTTATCAGTATAACAAATACCAAAACTCAATTTGAATAGGGTAGTTCTAAGATCTTTAAGTAAGAAAACCAATAATATAGGTAAATATGCAAAATTGGAATATTTAAGGGACACCTCTATGAATAAACCATAAGGCAGATTAGGAAATCTTGGACACCAAGTATCAAATGACTTGTAGTACTGGATGATATAGCATACTTAAATTATGATAAATGGTGTGATATGAATTTCAAATTGACTATTCCCATCAGCAAACCTGAATCTGGTCCTTGTTTCCAGCTGTGATGTTTGAGATGGTCCAGCAGGCTTCCTTCTTGATGCTTTTCTTATGATTGTGAGTCAAGAGGTTCAGAAGGCAAGGAAGTGCTTGATGATTGATAACATACTGAAGCAAAATGGCAAATGATATCATTTAAAAAAAAAAAAACAGAATATATTACTATCAATTCAACTGAAAATTGAGATAAATATATTGAAATAAAAGGAGAAAAGAATATGGATAAAATAGTAGATTGCTGCAACAACAAAAAAATGATGAAGATGTGAGAAATCCAAACAGGGATGAGAGTAGGACAAAAAAAAAAAATTAAACACCAACTATAAGAATTGGGATTTGCATAAACAAGAAGGAACTAGGTAGAATTTTAAAATATACAAAATGATTATAGGTGTCAGTGGGTGGGTGTGAATTTTATAACAACAGTGATCTGGATAACAGGTGGAAATAATATATAACTAGCAGCTCCAATGATCTAAACTGGAATGATGAATACACTACTCTGTCTTCTTTCTCTTCAAACCACCATCACTGTCTCCTTCCCTAAGTGTCTTCTCCTAAGTTACTCAGAAACAATACAAATATTTAACATGATCATGGACAAATGGAATCACAAGACTCAGCAGAAAAGTATCCAAATAATAGACAATGGGTACAAGACACAACATATTAATATCATAATATGTCACGTCGCCTTTTAAGGAATAGTTTTTTGTTATTTAGTCAAATTAATACTCAACCAAGTTGTTAGGGAAACTTGTTTGCCGTTAATTGGACATAATTTGGGTCTCAATGTATAGGATCAGGCTTCGATTGGTCAGGACTCAAGGTGCATTCAATTTAGATTCTATCCATGGTCAAATCAGATCTTTTCTGGCTGGCTAAACTGGTCTGTTTGAGTAAGAAAGAAGGGTTAGGTTCATTTATTGGTCTCGGGCATCACACCTCTAGAACTTTTTATTCTAGGATCCCTCCCCTAATGAATTTAAACCTGTTCTCATTGTTTTGCTTGCATCCAGTCACCTGTGCCTTCCTCACACACCAAGTAGCTAATCCCTCCATCTGCAGGCAGGAGATCTCCAATGTTTTCTCCTTCCCTGAAGGCATGGCAACAGATTCATCTTCTTCTTTTCATCTACTGTTTCATCTTTCTAGTTTCTTCCCCTCATGTTCCTTCCATTCTTTCTGCTCAATTCATCTGAAGAAATAAAAAAGTTTGTTTCACAAGGCTCATTTAACATACCCATACCCTTGTCATTACCTTTTTGATATTCCTCGTTTGATGTGCATATTGGTCATAGTTTCATATCGCCTAACCGGAGCATTTATTGGTCGTCTAAGTACTGGTCCGTGCCATCTTAAACGTGACTCTTGAAATTTTTCTTAGATGCAACCCAACTTTCTCTTTAATGTTCACATCATCTCAAACGAGCAAAATATGAATGTGAAAAATAAATCCAACATATGTAAAATGAAAGAAAAATCATATAGAAATGTCATTTGGCATGATAAAAATCATACGGAAGGAAACAAGAGGATAACTAGGCAAAGAAATTACAATCTATCCACTAACTAGTTTGCCCAAGTTGGTCATACTATCTAAAAGCAAGGTAAAACCACAGTACCTACATACAAAAGTCTTTTAGAGTGTTGCACATTGCAAAAATTTAATACCATCATGAGAAGTTGCAAGTATCAGTCCAATAATCACAAGGTAATTTCTGAAATAATATACATGTCTTATTTTTTATTGTCTGGCACTAGGTTAATTGGTTTACATCGAAAACAAAAACCATGTGCAAATTACGCATTTCATTCCTAGGTCAGATGCATCCACCACACTTTACTTGGGGTAACTATAAGAGACACAAAAATGATGCCCAATCTTGAACAAATCATGGAGAACATCATAAAAAAATTAAGCGATCATTTAGCACACCTGAGTTTGCACATCATCTCCTGTGACAATGTTACCAACTGTACGAAGGGCTGGAATAAGCACAGAAGGTGAGGGATGGCTGCACTTATAAACACTGAAAATAAGCATTTTGCAGAGAGGAATTGAAAATATAATTAATGCAACCATATCTTACAGAAGAAGTTCTACAAGCCGAGGGCAGACACCAGCCTCAAGAACAGCTTGTATTTTGTCATTGGTACCATCTGACAGGTATGATAGTGCCCAGCATGCATCTGTCAGTACTTCTTCATCGGCCAAATGAATTAACCTCTCGAGAGCTGGAAGTGCAGGTTTAACCTGCCCATAAACATACATAACAGACAAGCAAAAAAAATGTGTTTTGGAGTGGCCATGAACAATAGTCTAATACAGCCAACAGAAACACCTGTTCAAAAACTGGTGGCGGCTTCCCTCTGCAGAAGTTTGACAGAGTCCATGTGGCATTTCTTAACATGGAGAGTTTAGCATGCTCATTCAGCTGCTGCAGGAGTGGGAGTAAAGCTCCATTACCAAGTACAAGATCTCGACATCTTGGTGAATCACCAGCCACATTACCCAAGGCCCACACAGCCTAAATTACATAACAAGTATTGACAAATTTACCCACAGCCAAATTTCATGCATTGTAGGGGATTAAAAATTCTTGTTGCAGTAAATTTTACCTGTTCTCGGACATCGTCATTGGGGGAACTGAGAAGTTTGACAAAAATGGGAACTGCTCCATGGTCTATTACAATCTTAGTGTGTTCTGAGGTCCCTGAAGCAATATTGGTGAGGGCCCAAGCAGCTTCAAACTGCCACATGGCAAGACATGTTTATGTAAATACAGAAGCCAGTAAATCACAAAAAAAAAAACAAAAACCAAAAACACTTGAAACCTAGGTAAGATAGACACTTACCTGAAGTTGAGGAAAATCTTCCCTCATAAGGAACTCAACAAATCGAGGAACGACCCCAGTCTGTATCACCTCCTCAATTGGAGGGCTTCGTTCTAAATAAATGGAAAGTTATAAACACGACAATCCTTTTCAGTAGGCGCTAAAAGCAAAAAATCATCTTTTTTAACCAAACTAATACCTATAGAGAGTAGTTTCCGAAACTGTGTAGTTGCTTCTATCTGCAAAGAGTTATCATCAGAATAAACGCCTGCCACCATTGCAGGGAGGTTCTCCAACTGCAAATTATCAGATCATTCAAAAAGGAAGCTATAAACTCCAAATCAAAAAACCAATGCAAAAAGCATAAACACCCTATCCCAACGAACAACCAGAGAGACGATTCAATCAACGGAATCAACAAACAAAAAACAGCAAAACAAAGTGACCTTTTTCTCGACGGCAGCGGTGTGGATAGGCTGGGGAACGGACTGGACAGGTTGCATCCCCTCCCTCCGTTTCTTGAGGAGACTCTCCTCCCGCCGGTTCTTTCGGATCTCTACCATGTTGTCCTCCCTCCGCCGCCTTCCCTCCTCCGCGTCGACGGCAACCTTGTACTTGTTCCGGCGGACTTCCGCTCTCTCGCTCGGCCTTAGCGACATCCTCCACAACCTCCCGCTAGCCTACCGATTACGCTGAAGAATGAAGGCAGAGATCAAGCAATCCAGATTCGACCAGAGAGGAAACCCAAACCCTAGCGAAGTTCAAAGGTAAAGGGAGGACTTGAGTAAGAAAAAAATAAACATTTTATATGACTGAATTATGGAGATGATGCTTCTCCAATTTCCGCGACGACGAAAACATTCAATAAAATCCATGAAAATTTTAATTTCGATATTTTACTAAATCAGATACTCAACTTTCATTATTATTCAAAACATGCACTACTATTTTAATATTTATCAATTCACACATCATATTCTTATAATATCCTTAACACATAACACATCTAAAGTAAATACTCATCTGGGCTACCGTCTATTAGAATCGTCAATTTAAATTGGATCTATCAGATTAATTCATCCCATCAAATAATTTAAATGGATTGAGTTAGAATTTTATCAACCCAAATTTATCATAGGCCGACCTACCTAAGCCCACGACCCGCACAGATCGACCCGCAACAAGCTTAGGTTGACCGGCAGGTTGAGAAACACATATAACTTAAGTTTTTTTGTTTATTTATTATCTTTCTTTATTATAATTTTGAAATGAAAATAGTACTTTCATCCCACATAAATACTCATTTGTATTTATTTATATTTAAAATGCATGTTTATGGATACATTTGGTTGATGAAACCTTTCCGAAGTAAAACGTTGAAGATATGAATTTTTTTTAATTTTTTTTTAAAAAAATTGATAGGCCCGCGGGTTGGCTCGTCAAACCCGCAACCCTCCTTGGATTGGGTTGGATTAAAAATTTCCTAACTCGCCAAGTTGACGGATCAGTCTGCCCTGTCCCGCAAAATAGTTGACCCGCCATGAGCCGGCCTGCCCCACCACAAGTTGGCCCGTTTGATAATTCTACTGCCAACATCCAAGCAACGAAACCGTTGAGGCAAAATTTACCCACTTCCTAAAATGATTTCATTTAACACAATCATTACTGCTTTGCCGCCTTAAATTCTGTTCTAATAGCTAACATATTCGATGAAGATGATCTTACGTAACATTGACTGATACCGATTATGACAAATGGATTCAGAAAATGATAGGGATATTAAAGTCAAGATAAGATGACGATCAAGGTTTAAACAGGATGATGTTTGTTATCTAGTTTTGTTGATCGCCCTGCATCAAAGTCTTGAAAGTGTGCCCAGGCGTCTCCCGAGCAGGATGCTTAGACATGGCCGACGGTTATAAACTATTTTTTTCGATAAAAAGAAAAATATATATCATCAAAAATGCACAAAACATACAAGGTGATCATGGAACCCCTTATGTCATGTCTGACGAAGTATCAAATCTGGAAGGGGAACCATGGTCATGTACATATTCTCACTCGTGTACCATCTATCCCTATCTCTTCTGCACATGCTGGATGCAAGCTCATCCTCGGTACTAGATATTGAAGTTGAGGTATCAATCAGCACTATCTGCTATCTTTATTCAACTGCTCATGTGTCCATATCATCAATGTCCACGCTATGTCCTGTGTCTCTGCAAGAAGGTGCCCCACACCTCCTCACCTCCTCCATGTCTCTCGTATCTCCCATGTGTCTGTGAGTCTCTAGTGATTTCAAGCAGTCTCAATCCATTTCCTCCAATGTCATGGGCCAAGGACCCATGAAGTCACTTTGAGCAAGTGACCAGCTATCAACAGATTTGGCACGTCTTTAACGTGAGCCATCTGCTGCGGGCTAGATAGGTCTTTATGCGATCGGTTATAAACTCGATCGTACATAAAGTTACCTGTGTGTGCTCGATCGAGCAAAGCCCCGAGCGAGCTTATGTGTATTCTGTTATTTGGACACTCCTTCACTGCCTGGTCCATTCCCTTCACTGCCCAGGTGACATGATCGTGTGATGTTCACACGGTCGTGGCATGCTCTGCCACTGCCCCCTTGCACGACCGTGTAGATCTACATGACCTACTCTGCCTCTAGCTCTGGAACTCCTGCACGGTCGTGTCTGGGACAAGGCCAAGGCTTTCTTAGCTTCTGGAAATGTTGCACGGCCGTGTAACACACACGGCCATGCACTGCTTTGGCTCTGGAAGGCTTACACGATCGTGTGATACTCACACGGCCTAGACACTCCTTCATTCTGCCAGTGCTGCAGGGGTGAGAATCACCACACGACCTGGGCAACTCCCCATGACAGGGCCGTGTGGCACTCAGGGATGGTACCTTCCTCCTTCGTTCAATTGTAGATTTTGCCTCGAACATCAATTCTTCTCTAAAATCGACTCCTGCGTACAGAAAATGCACAAAAGAAGATATCCGAACAAAAAGAGTAAATATGCTAAAAGCAAAGCTAGAAATACAAAAATGCATAGATAAAGTACACGCAAAATATGTGAATGTGCGTCAAAATATACTAAACAAGTGTATACAATCTATGCACATCAGATATACCCTAAAGTTCGGTGATCTCTCTATAGTATAACCTAGCTAATCGATCTAACGAATTTATCCTACGAATTGATAGCTAGGGAGCAAATTCACCAACCCAACAATGATTACCCAAAGCATCATATCCTCTCAATGTCCTGGATAATCACACAATAAAGTCCATCGTAACAAGCTCTCATTTCCATTCCAGTATCCGAATCTACTGGGGCAATCCTATTGGTCTCCGATGTTTAACCCCCCACATGCTGACACATTAGACATCAAGTTACAAAATTCGCGATGTCTTTCTTCCTGTTATTCCACTAGTAGGAACTCTTCAAGTCTCTATACATTGAGTGTCACCCGGACGTATCGCAAATCTGTATCGATGTGCTTCTTGGTGTAACTCCTCTCGGACTGATTGAGACTCAAGAACACACAGAATCTCCCACAGAGACAATGAATTCTGCATAAATGATGCCTCCATTTTTAACGTGAAAATGGCAGTTACTAACTCAGATCATGAGTCGAATAACTTTCTCACAGTCTTTCAGCTGTCGAGAAGAATATAGTACTATTCGACCGTGCTGCTTCAGAACTGCATCCAACCCCTAGTATCATACTTCTGTGTAGAGTATAAATCCGTCTACACAAGAAGGTGAAACAGAGACGGTGCAGTTATCAGCTTTTCGTTTCAATTCATGAAACTAGTCTCAAAAACATATGTCCAGGAAAATTCCACACTCTTCCTAGATAGTCAAGTCAACGACATGACAATGCTGGAGAACCCTCAACCAATCTCCGGTAATATCCAGCCAGACCAAGGTAGCTGCGAGTCTCCTGTACACACTTTAACTACTCCCAACTGGTAACAGCTTCTATCTTCTGTGGATCCACAGGTGTACCCTACTGGTGACCATATGTCTCAGAAATTTCATAGAGGGTAATCACAATACGTACAACTGAACTTCACATATAGATGTTCCCGTCGAAAACATCCCTAGATCTATGCGAAGATAATGTACATGATCCACCTTGGATCGAGAATAGATCACAATATTGTCACTGAAGACAATATCAACTGATCTAAATACCCTAAGAATACCAAATTCATCGAGTCCATAGAAATATCTAGGGCACTGTAAGCCTAAATAGCAATATCATGGACTCCTAATGTCCGTACAATAGACATACTCAATCATAAGATCACTGGCAACAAGTCTGTAATCTGATCACCAACAATATCCACCAATCTCAAATCATCCTCAACATCAATCAAACCTAATAGTCCCCTGAACAATGATAAAGAAAAAGGAAAATATCCATCCTTCAACACCCACTGCTAGGAAGCTTAGATATATTCGTCATGATTCAACATTGCACATAATGTTGTACCACTACAAAAATTATATCTAGTGGGAGAAATTCATTATCAAATTTCTTTAGTGAGACAAACTAGTCATGTACTCACCAATCTAATTTCCCACTATTCCACTCTCAATCATGAGCTACAATCAAGATGTAGAAATATATCACCATCCTACCAAAAGTGTAGCACGACTGAAATCCAAGGGTTTCCCTTGATTTCCTGATCGATGACCAACAACCCTCCAAATGCAGAGATATGGTCAATACATGAGACATGAGTATACAAAACTCTACTATTTCTATCTGAAAATATCCAAAGAGTATATCAACCTCACCCTTCAGATACTCAAATATCCATAGTATAGGAATAACAACCCAAACTCCAAAGGGTCACTTAATCTCCTGACTCAGAGTCTACCTATCAACAGAATATCACCACAACTCTCATAGGCGTGTCGTAAACATCCTCCGTCAACTGTCGACATAAGGTTGAACACCCTGATCCAACATATAGACTTCAAGACTTTCAGTAAATGATCAGGTGATTACGGTCTTGAACTACTTATAGAGACAATGATTGTTGAGACGACTAACCATTATCTTGTAACCCATACTACGATTGCTCCACCTGAGGTTCCATAACCTTTAGTGACGAGCAATGGACACAAGGGTAGAGGAGCACCCTTAACAAGTAGCTAATCGACATAATTGTCGATCGTCACTCTGCTCCTCGAAGATTATCATCTGACATTTCCATTCGGTGATGGTGGAACTTTGTAGGTGTTAGGCAACTGACACCACATACTCTGCATCACTACAGATCCTATATCAATATGTACCATCGAGGATATTGTTATGATTCCGTAAGTGCATGAATTCGTCGTCAGTAATAAAGATTATCGATCCCACGAGGACTAGTTATAAGCACTAGCGATGGCTCACTTAGGATTAGCTAAATTACCGATGGTTGTAAGTTATCTAAAGAAAAGGGATTTGGAAACGGAAACAAGAACTAGCAAAGAAGAAGTAATAGACTTGGTTTATGAAGAGTCCTAGGCGTTCCGTTTCGTTGTGGTGGTATTGATATATCACATTCTATCTTTTATTCATTGTCCATCAACATGTATTCGCCGGAAGCTAAAGTATCCATTCTTAGGTACCAAATAAAGAAGATCCCTATGAAATTCTGTTACGGTTAACCCCTATCATTAGGGTGTCTTGGTAGATCACAAGAACACTACTCTAATTGGTGTCACTAAAGATAGAGATAAGGAGCTTAGTTTGGTCACTTACTTCCTTGTGGAGGAGTTGTTTCTCCTTTCAAGGAAGTACCCCAGATGTCCGTGAATGGGTTACCCTTGTCACTGTTGGGTTTGCAAGGTTGCAAACATAGTCTCACATTGTAAAACACATGAGAAAGATTATGGGTTTATAAGAGAAAGATATCTCCATTGGCATGAGACCTTTTGGGTAGAGCCCAAGAGCAAAACCATGAGGGCTTATGCCCAAAGTGGACAATATCATGCAAATGTGGAGATATCTAAATTCTTTTCGATCCTACAATTGGTATCAGAGCTCAGACTGCCAGAAGGTTTAACCGCCGACTGTGCACAAGAGATATGGTCTGATTGAGCTATGTGGGTACAATATTGATCTCGGACAAAGAAAGTGGTGTTAGTTGTTATGCGGAATATCATATAAGTTCCCCTGTACAAAAATTTAGTACAAGTTCTGAACCTTTACTAACAACCTATCATGTTCTTTAGAAATTAAATTAGGAATCGCAAACGAAACTTAACATTATTGATCTGTTCTTAGTAGTTTAAACTTGGATCACAACGATGCTTAACATTATTGATCTAAATCCACCCATGTTACAAATTCAATTAAATATTAATTTCTAAAATTGGCTTCCAGGACTACATGGCGAGGTACTAGACCTTCTTGGGTATAGGATCATCCACCACCGCCTAGACAAAGCCTTTTAAAGAAATTTAATATTTAATTTCCTTATATAACCCTAGGTTTAACCAAAAGGAACAATCGAATCACAAATTCGAAAAACAAAAAAATACAAACTCGAATCACAAATTCGAAACCTAGAATCATATGCCTCTTGTGTTTGGTATTTCAAAAACTATACAAAGAAAACTAGTATGATGCGGAAAACAATTACTAGTTATACCTTTCTTTGTAAGCAACAACCTCTTGATCTTCTATCATATTCCTCTTCTTATCTCGGACGTTGTGTTGGCAACGATCTACCAAGATGAGAATCCACCAAGCCTCCTTCTTCCTTCCTCCAAGTTTCGGTCAATCACCTTTCTCCAAGAGATAGCAATTCTCGGCCACCAACCAAGCTCCAAGGGATGCAAGAGCAAAGCCTCCTTTCTCTCCTTCTTCTCCTAGCAAGAACCGACCACCACAAGAACTCCAAGAAGGGGATGCACCGGCCACTAAAGAAGAAGAGAAGAGGAGAAGAATAGGGTCGGCCACACATCAAGGAAGAGAGGAGAAACTATAGAAGATACGTTGTGAGGTGAGGCACCTCTACCCCCTCTTTTATATTCCTTAGTATTGGCATATAAGGAAATTTAATTATAATTAAAATTCCCTTATTCTCCTTGTCATTTGTTAATAAGGAAATTTTAATTAAAAATTCTTTTTAACCCATGCTATGGTCGGCTACATCACATGCTCCAAATAAGGCAAGTTTTAAACACAAAATTAAAACTTTCTTATTTGTTTCTGAAAATTTTTTAAAATAAAAATTTCTCTAATAATATTTCCCTTCATGGTTGGTTATAAAAAGAAATTTTATAAATTAAAATCTCTCTATTAAAACATGTGGATGATTTCTAAAAAGGAAAGTTATCTTTAAAATTAAAATCTTCCACTCAATCTACAAATAAGGAAAGATATCAAATCTTTTCTTAATCTTTTGTAGAAACTATAATAGGAAAGATTTAATTTTAAAAATCACTTTTATATCATCAAGATGGTTACAAAAAAGGAAAGTTTTATAAAAAATTTAAATCTTCCTTTTAACTACAAATAAGGAAAGATATCAAACCTTTCACTTAATCTTTTGTAGAAAACTATAAAAAGAAAGATTTAAATTTTAAATTCTCTTTTAAAACCATGGTATCCACATAAGAAAAGATTTTAAAAAATAAAATCCTTTTTAATTTTACATGGCCGGCCACACCAAGCTTGGGCTCCAAGCTAGGGTCGGCCACCTATACTTGGCTCAACCTATGGCTTGGCCGGCCCATGCTTGGACTATAAGATTGCTTGCCCGGCCACCTAATAGTTAGGTAAGAAGGTGGGTATAGTTGGGTATAACACTTTATAAATAATAGGTTACGATAGGGACTGAGAGGAGGATTTGGTTTTGGTCTCCCGATGAAATTAAACTTCCCATGTTCGCCCCGAACACCCAACTTAATTTCATCAATAATAATTCATACCACTAAAGAATTATTATTGAACTACCGCACCAATCCCAAATTACATTTTGGACTCCTTTTTATCATGAGTGTGTTAGTCTCCCTATGTTTAAGATATCGAATGTCCATTAATTAAATGAGTTATTGACAACTCACTTAATTAATATCTAGCTGCAAGAGTAGTACCACTCAACCTTATCGTCATGTCGAACTAAGTCCACCTGCAGGGTTTACATGACAATCCTTATGAGCTCCTCTTGGGGACATTATCAACCTAGATTAGTAGGACACAGTTTCCTTCTATAATCAACAACACACACTATAAATAATATCATTTCCCAACTTATCGGGCCTCTTGATTTATCGAGCTAAATCTCACCCTTTGATAAGTCAAAAAAATAAATATTAAGTACACGTGCTTGTTACTATATTGGGATTAAGCGCACACACTTCCATGATAACAAAGGTCTAGTTCTTTTATTAATTAGTATAAAAGAACTTACCTTAAATGGTCTGGCTCAATACACTTTGAGTGTACTAGTGTAATTTTATAGTTAAGATAAACTAATACCAAATTACACTATAACTATTCCAATGGTTTGTTCCTTTCCATCTTAGTCGTGAGCTACTGTTTATAATTTATAAGGAATTGATAACATGATCTTCTGTGTGTGACACCACACACCATGTTATCTACAATATAAATCAATTAAATAACTACACTTAGTATATAAATGTAGATATTTGACCAATGTGATTCTTTATTTCACAATAAAATGTTTACAAAAGGCTAGGCTTTTAGTATACACTCTAACAATCTCCCACTTATACTAAAAGACTATGCTTCCATAAATACTGCCATACATCTGATTCTCATTCCTTCATCATGCCCATCAAAAACTCTTGCCTTAAGGGTCTTAGAGAAAGGATCTTTCGGTTATCATCTGATGCAATCTAGACGACATCAACTTCTCCTCATTATACGATGTCTCGTATTGGGTGGTACTTGCGCTCTATGTGTTTACTTGCTTTATGGGCTCGTGGTTCCTTTGAGTTTGCTATTGCACCATTTATTATTACAATACACTGTAATAATTTTGGAGAAACCAAGAATCACATCTAACTCCATCATGAAGTTTTTGAGTCATACAACTTTTATGGCTGCCTCAGAGGCTGCCATATACTCAGCTTCCATAGTGGAATTTGAAAAAGTACCTATGCTTAACACTCCTTCATAGTTATGGCTTAACCTCCTAAAGTAAACACAAAACCCCGAGGTCGACTTACTATTGTCCCTATCTGATTGGAAGTCAAAATCCGTGTATCCCATAGGGAGCAAATCATCTACCTTGTAAACTAGCACATAATCTCTAGTCCCTCTCAGGTACTTTAATATATGCTTTACGGCAGTCCAATGTCCTTGTCCAGGGTTACTTGGATATCTGCTAACCATGCCCACAGCAAAACAGATATCCGATCTCGTGCACAACATAGCATACATTAGGCTTTCTACAGCCGAAGTATAAGGAACTGCCTTCATATCCTCTATCTCCTTTGATGTCTTCGGAGACATCTCTTTAAATAAAGCTACTCCATGTCTAAAGGGTAGAAAACCTTTCTTGGAGTCTTGTATGCTAAAACGAGTAAGGATTGTATCAATATATGAATCTTGGGATAAGCACAACATCATTTTCTTGCGATCCTTTATTACTTTGATCCCAAGAATATATGCACATTCTCCTAAGTCCTTCATATTGAATTGTTTGGACAACCATACCCTTACTTCCAACTAACAAAATGTCATCTACGTATAGTACAAGAAATACCACCACGTTTCTATCACACTTCTTGTATACACAAGACTCATCCAGACACTGAATAAATCCATATGACTGGATTACTTCATTAAACCGGATGTTCCAAGACCTTGAAGCTTACTTCAGTCTATAAATAGACCAATTTAGCTTGCACACTAGATGCTCTTTGCCTTTTTCAATGAATCCCTCTGGTTGCTTCATACGGATGTTCTCTTCAAGACTTCCATTAAGGAAAGCTATCTTGACATCCATTTGGCAAACATCATAATCCATATGAGCGGCAATAGATAAGAGTATCCAGATAGACTTAAGCATGGCTACTGGCGAAAAAGTTTCCTCATAATTGATTCCCTCTTTCTAAGTGTACCCTTTCGCAATAAGCCTTGCTTTGAAGGTTTCCACCTTCCCATCTGTCCCTCTTTTCCTTCTCTAGATCCACTTGCATCCAACGACTTTTACACCGTTTGGTGGTTCCACAAGCTCCCAGACTTTATTAGAATACATAGATTCTATTTCAGAGTTCATCGCTTTTTACCAAGATACTGCATCTTTATCTTGGAGTGCTTCGTCATATGTCCCGGGATCAGGTTCATGTTTACCTGGGACCAAGTCCGACGACTCTTCCAAAAACATGAATCTCTCAGGTTGTCTCACAACTCTCCCACTACGATGAGGCACTATCTGTTGTTGTGTATCATTTGTGATACGTGTTGCAGTTTCTTGTGATATTTCATCTTGTACTGTTGGTACTAAAGTAGGCATGTCCTCTTGCATTTCTTCTAGAACAATTTTACTCATAGGCTTGTGGTCCATTATATAATCTTTCTCTAAAAATCGAGCATTGGTGCTAACAATGATCTTCTGATTTTTAGGATTATAAAACAAACCACCTTTCGTTCTTTTGGGATATCCTACAAACAGACAAACTTCTGTTCGTGATTCCAACTTATTAGTGTCTCCCTTCAGCACATGTGCTGGGCTACCCCAAATCTGAATGTATCTTAGACTAGGCTTACGCCCATTCCACAATTCTGTAGGAGTAGAAGATACTGATTTAGAAGGTACCAAGTTTAGAATGTGCGCTGTTGTTTCCAAGGCATATCCCCAAAATGAATTTGGTAATTCTGAATAACTCATCATCGATCTAACCATTTCCATAAGAGTTCTATTCCTTCGTTCTACCACACCGTTCTGTTGGGGTGTACCCGGTGCAGACAATTATGATTGAATCCCAACCTCTGATAAGTAATTCCTAAACTCTTCAAAGAGGTATTCGCCACCATGATCAGACCGTAGTGTCTTGATACTTTTACCATGACGTTTCTCCATATCAACCTTGTACTCTTTGAACTTATCAAAGCATTCAGACTTGCAGCGCATCAAGTAATACATCCGTATCTCGAATAATCGTCTATAAAAGAGACAAAATATTCATAACCACCTCTTATCTAGATAGACATAGGACCACACAAATCAGAATGAACCAGTTCTAACGTATTTTTGGCTCTATACCCCTTGGCCTTAAAAGGTCTCTTGGTCATTTTACCTTCCAAGCAAGATTCACAAGTTAGAAAGTTTTCCAATACTAATGAACCCAAGAGTCCATTGACTATAAGCCTCTGAATCCTACTCAAGTTAATATGACCAAGCCTTAGATGCCAAAGATATGTTTGGTTCATTTTCGAAGGTTCCTTTCTCTTATTAGAATTAGAAGATGTGTTATTAATTTCCATTTGTTGTTTTGTGGAATATATTGGATTTACAAATTGCCAACGAACGTACCAGAACAGATAACTTCCCTATTTATCTTGATAACACCTTTGCTATCATAAATAGACAGAATATCTATCCTTGTTTTGTTTAGAAACTGAAATCAAGTTCTTTATAAAACTTGGTATATAAAGACAATTTCTTAAAACTAATATTTTATTCCTATAAACATCTCCCACTGCAACAGCTACTACTTCTGTAGCATTGCCCATATAAACAGTGGTTTCTCCTTCTTGTAGTTGTCCGGTTTCCTGGAACCCTTGCAATGATTTGCAGACATGATCAGTGGTTATCATATCTACACGCCAGGTAACGGTAGATAACACCACTAAACATGTTCCAACTATTGGAGAATATGATATACCTATATTGTTCTCTTCCTACAAGGACAGTCCACCTATAAATGTCCAGACTGCTTGCAAATGAAGCACTTGCCTTTCGGCTTCTTCATTCCTGCTTTTAGTCTAGTACCTAGAGATCATACAGTGCCTGTCAGCCCGATTCTAGTGTCCAAAGAGTTCCTTGAGATTGTACATCATGTCATGGCCAGTAGGCATGGTCTGATGCTGATGTTGCAGCACATTTGATATAAAAGTCAAATGTAACTCCGCGCCATCTCATCTGCCTTGACCCATTTCTAATGATACTCAATCTCCTCTTCACTAGAATCACTATTAGGTACATTGGGGCAGGTCTCTAACAGTACAAACTTATAGCCTTCAGCAGTTAGGACAATGTCCAGGTTTCTTTTCTAATCTATGTAGTTTGGACCAGTAAGTTTGTTCTCTTTCAGTATAATGGCCAATGGGTTGGAAGTCATCCTAAGAATCATAAAATAAACTTTGGTCAAGACTTTAAATTTAGAATAATATTGATTCCTCAAACAATATTATTTAAATTTACCAACACCTCAAACACCGTGAATTTGCATGTCATGATAGTGTGGGCGTATACAAAATCAAACATTTGTAAGAGGAAGTTTTACCTATTAATTTTATTCTTATCAACCTAACTTTATGAAAAATAAAATTAATAGTTGGTTTTTCCTTCAGTCACACAAATAGTAACAGTGACTCTGATGGGGAGGATACTATTAAATGTGCCTAAGTGTATACCATTACTTGATACTTAGTCCATTAAATAGGATTATGCCCCTTCAGATGGAGAAGATCACACGCTCCTAAATAATTTCCTATAACCATCCATCAAGGAAGTTTGATCTAGTGATCTGCAAACAAACTCATCCGATGGGGAGGGAGGCACTCAGAGCCAACACGCAAGTTTGTCGCATCACTTACAAACTAGTAATGGAGACCGTGGAATTTATTTACTAATCCCTCCCCCACTTAGTTATTTAAGGTGAGGAATTTTAATCATGCAAGCACACATCACATGCACACACACATCACAGTAAATAAAAGAAATAAATATGGAAATTAATTTTCCAATTATTATGGCTTCTTCCATCATTGTCCTTCGTGTGCTGCCAACCCTAGCTGCTGCCATCTTTAGCCACCGTAATCGGGTTTAGTCGCCGCATCTATCTTGCTTCTTCTTCCGCTACGCCTCTGGTCCACAAATAATACCACGCCTCGCAAGGATACGATCCACGACAAAAATAGAATTTTATATATTTCGATCCTATATTCCACAAAGGAATGTACATGTAATCTAGATCGAAGCAAAAATGTAAAACCCTTAAAACTAATACAGCCCCTGTTGTATTTAATACATACAATCATGCACACACAAAAATACCCTTGACATGTCCAAGTGTCCAATCACACACAATATCTATAAGTCATAATAGTTGGAGCTTGCAACCACAGAGTTAGCACATCCTACTATTATCCTGCCTAAATTATATATCACATGTGCATAATTAAACTGAAAACCAAACACATAGAGGCAAACCCTAGCTCTGATACCATTTGTTAGTTGTTATGCGGAATATCATACCAGTTCCCCTGTACAAAAATTTTGTACAAGTCTTGAACCTTTACTAACAACCTATTATGTTATTTAGAAATTAAATTAGGAATCCCAAACAGAACTTAACATTATTGATTCCAAATTTAACTTATCTATTCTTAGTGGTTTAAACTTGGATCGCAAACGATGCTTAACATTATTGATCCAAATCCACCCATGTGAAAATTTTTATTTTAAAAAATTTTCAGAAACAAATAAGGAAGTTTTAATTTTGTGTTTAAAACTTGCCTTATTTGGAGCATGTGATGTGGGCGACCATAGCATGGGTTAAAAAGAATTTTTAATTAAAATTTCCTTATTAACAAATGGCAAGGAGAATAAGGGAATTTTAATTATAATTAAATTCCCTTATATGCCAAGACCAAGGAATATAAAAGAGGGGGTAGAGGTGCCTCACCTCACAACATATCTTCTATAGTTAAATTTGGAATCAATAATGTTAAGTTCCGTTTGTGATTCCTAATTTAATTTCTAAATAACACAATAGGTTGTTAGTAAAGGTTCAGGACTTGTATAAAATTTTTGTATAGGGGAACTGATATGATATTCCACATAGCAACCAACAATTGGTATTAGAGCTTGGACTCCAAGCTTGCTTGGCCGACCACCTAATGGTTTGGTAAGAAGGTGGGTATAACACTTTATAAATAAGAGGCTACGATAGGGACCGAGAGGAGGAATTGGTTTTGGTCTCCCGATGAAATTAAGCTTCCCGTGTTCGCCCTGAACACCCAACTTAATTTCATCAATAATAATTCATACCACTAAAGAATTATTATTGAATTACCACACCAATCCCAAATTACATTTTGGACTCCTTCTTATCATGAGTGTGTTAGTCTCCCTGTGTTTAAGATATCGAATTCCACTAATTAAATAAGTTACTGACAACTCACTTAATTAATATCTAGCTCCAAGAGTAGTACCACTCAACCTTATCATCATGTCGGACTAAGTCCACCTACAGGGTTTACATGATAATCCTTATGAGCTCCTCTTGAGGACATTATCAACCTATATTACTAGGACACAGTTTCCTTCTATAATCAACAACACACACTATAAATAATATCATTTCTCAACTTATCGAGCCTCTTGATTTATCGAGCTAAATCTCACCCTTTGATAAGTCAAAGAAATAAATACTAAGTACACGTGCTTGTTACTATATTGGGATTAAGAGCACACACTTCCATGATAACAAAGGTCTAGTTCTTTTATTAAGTCAGTATAAAAGAACTTACCTTAAATGGTCCAGCTCAATACACTCTGAGTGTACTAGTGTAATTTTATAGTTAAGATAAACTAATACCAAATTACACTACAACTATTCCAATGGTTTGTTCCTTTCCATCTTAGTCATGAGCTGCTATTTATAATTTATAAGGAATTGATAACATGATCTTTTGTGTGTGACACCACACACCATGTTATATACAATATAAATTAGTTAAACAACTACACTTAGCATAATGTAGATATTTGACCAATATGATTCTTTATTTCACAATAAAATGTTTACAAAAGGCTAGGCTTTTAGTATACACTCTAACAAGTGGGGGCTCTTATGTTTGGATCAAGAGGACCATATACCAGGCAGGAAGTCCTAGTTGCAGCTAGGCAAGGAAGTCCTAGTAGATCGGGTGGACCGAGGGGCAGGAAGACCTGGTGGGTCGAGGATCGAACGTGGGAAGCCTGTGGTCCTTTGTTTGAAGGGGGGATTGTTGGGGTTGCAAGGTTGCAAACATAGTCCCACATTGAAAACACATGGGAAATATCATGGGTGTATAAGAGAAAAAGATATGTCCATTGGCATAAGGCCTTTTAGGTAGAGCCCAAGAGAAAAATCATGAGGACTTAAGGCCCAAAGTAGACAATATCATACCATTGTGGAGATATCTAAATTCTTTTATAAACCCATGATCTTTCCCATGTGTTTTCAATGTAGAACTATGTTTGCAACCTTGCAACCCCAACAGTCACTAGGGCCCCTCGGGTGTACGATCTAGGATATTCTCTCTACGAGATAGGCAATTCCTACACAATCAATTAACACGATATAGAGATCGAGTAGTTGAAACAAAGCAAGCGAAATCATCCAATGAAATAGAGGCAAAAGTATGAGTCGTACATCAAACCAATCCACAACTACTCCCTCATCCTAGAACAAGGAATCTACTTCATAGACGTTGGAGAAAAACCTGAAGACATAATGTTAAGTATACAATTCTCAAACAAGAAGAGAGAAAGAGAAAAGACGATTATTCAATGACGACGAGTGATATTCGGATCCAATCCTTTTCTTCTGGAGTCAATGTGGTGAAGAAAGATCACTAGATAGAGGTCCTGGATGGCATGGAACGACACCAAGTCGATTCTCTCCTTGACGGCTCGCTTCCCGACTCTCCCCCTTGAGGAAAAGGGTTAAAACCCTTTTATAGGCTAGGGCGCGGCCGTGGCGGCACGACCGTGTAAGGATGGCACAGTCGTGCTCTTTCTTGTCTCTGGTTGCGCTGCACGGCCGTGTGAACCTGGGGCTTGGCTCTGCAGATACGACCGTGCAGGATTGCATACCCGTGTACTGCTTGGTTGCGGTCATGGGGGGGCACGGTCATGCAAGTACGCACGACCATGCTTTGATCTGCCTCTGGGTTTACCGCACGACCATGCAAGGGTTGCACGCCCATGTACTTCTCCTCTCTTGTTTGGCCACACGGTTGTGCGAGGTTGCACGACCATGTTCTCTGGCTCGTTCCGGTGTGTCAATAATGCTGTTTTTGCTCTGAAAGTTGTCCCTGTCAACACAAAACCAAACAAAGAGCAGATATCCAAACAAAAGAGTATATATGATGATTACATGATAAAAGAGGCGATCATGCAAAGAATATATACATATAAAGCAAGTGAATGTGCATTAAAACATGCATAAACAATCATAATATTTACGCATATCACACCCTCAGACTTGAACCTTTGCTTGTCCTCAAGCAAAACACTACAAACTATGTTCATAAGTGACTGGCAGTGTTTAATAATCCCTAGTGCATTCGCCTAACTCTATCAACTAGTTTCATTGATAAGCACGATTGTGGAGTAACCTAAGTATGGTCTAATCATACGTTCTTTGTGCTCGGTGCAATAAGTAACTCAAACTCTTCAAGTTTCAATTTTCTGTCCTAGTTAAGTCGTCATACAATTGAATTCCTAATGTTTCCGGTGATAGGCACTTACCTGCCACACACTTGGTTTGTTTTCCTTAAATTACACATGGTCTCAAAGGATACTACTCGGAATCAAGAGAAACATAACATTCATTTTTCCAGTAACCTAACTCAGTCTCAAAGGGGTGAATTGTTAGTTTCCACTCACGACAACTATTTTTTATCCCTTAAAAAAATTTTCATATTTTATTTATTTATTTATTTATTTTTGTGCACTAAACATAAATGTTGGGATTTAGATTTTTCTAAATGGGCTTCCATAATCTGAGGTCATCCAGTAACCAAAATGTAATTAAGAAATCATCATGGGAACAAAAGTACTAAACAATTTGGATAAATCATAACTATTTCAAAAATATTTCTACTATTCAAGCTTAAGTACTTAAGTGTAGTGAAAATAAGATCCTTAAGGTTAGGCCAAAACTTATACCAAATTCCATACAATACTTAGCTTATTTCATGCTACTAAAGATAGAGAAAGGAGATACACCAAACATACTAACACTATCTTGACAACACAGGAACCAAGAAAATGCTAGACATTTTGCTATCGGACAAGTAGCAGAAAAAGTGAAAGGTTTGATGTTCTCAAATATGCCTCAAAAGTATTTTTTTTAGAAGAAAGAAAGTTCAAATGAGATGCGAATAGAAATATGAAATTGATAAAATGCAAATAAACAAAGCAAAGTAGTATAATATGCAAAACAGAAAAATAAAATATGCTGAAAGAAAAGAAAACTCGACTCAGGTTGTGCAAACAGACACAACACCCCCCCAGACTTAAACTTTTCATCGTCCCGATGAAATCAATACGGTGGCGGGGTGGGGGATAAGGGGGTCCCCGATGTGTGCCAGGGGAAAATCTAGGCATACCAGGAAGATGGCCAAGGTATTGATGATATTGATAAAGGGCATCTACTTGTTGTCTAGTAATATTCATATCATCCATAAAATTCCTCATTCTTTCCTGGTCGACCTCATAGTCCTGAACGAACCCTGTCACCTGACTATGGAAGTCCCTAGTAAACTGAAAATGATCTTGTACCTCCCTAATCGGGTCGTCAGATAACTTGAAGCGACCCTTTAACAATCATTATTGGGTATTTTACTTCTCATGAAGGGAGTCTAAGGAGGCACGGAAATCAGAAAAATCAAATCTAGAGGGTCCCGTGCCATAGGCAAAAGAGTGCCTAGGAAGTTCCGGAAATCCGGAAGCCTGCAGGAATCCTGATGACGAGGGCTCTTGGTGGTACTCGATTTCTTCTATAATGGAGGGGGCAGTTTCGGGGATAAAGTCAGTAATCACCCAGTTCGTAGGGTTGCGAACCGAAGTGTGCTCGGGGTAAGGAAGGGGTAATGGAAAACCATTATTCCTAGGGAAGGCAAACTCATTCTCATCTCAACAAATCATCTTCATCGCAAGACAAGAATCGATGTCGATCTTGTCATTACCATGAATAACCTCTAATCCATCAAGCTCATAACCCAGATTGACTGCTATTTGGGCGATCAATCCACCAAACACTATCATCCCCGAAGATACTTTAGCCGCTCTCAACAAATTTTTTAGGAAATGAAATCCGGAATCAAAATCCACTTTATTCAACATCGCCCAAAGATAATAGACTTCTACCTTTCTAACCACCCCATCACTCTCTCCTCGACGAAAGATCATTTTGCTCATCACTCGGTGGAGGTATCTAAAGGTCAGGTTTTGCATGTGGGATACTTTAGCTCTAGAAGGTTTGTAAGGGTCCTTTGATCCGATTATTGACGTCCAAAACTCATTTCATCTAATCTCATCATCAAATCCACAGACACCACCAATAGGTAAAGCAAAACAATTATTAAAATCACTAAAAATCCACCGAACTTCTTTATTCATCATCCTAAAAGTTATGACCACCCTACGTAGTCATCCTCAGAAGAAAATTTAACATCAATTGAACTCAAAAATTCAAGAACTAGGCGGGGGGTAAGTCGGTAAATGAGCATACATAATATCGTTCCAATCTAAAGCACTAATCATCCAATCTAGGTCGTCCCTAATTCCTAGTATATCCAAAGTAGCGGGATCCATATATCTAGTGCATATAATTTTTTTAGCGACAAAGATATCATATATAGATTTATGTTCATGATTTCTAAAAATAATATTGAACTCGTTTTCGTTACTTTCATCGCGTGCCACCCTTTTTCCTTTGCCTTTTGAAGAAGACACCTTCCCTTTGCCTTTGTCGCCTCCCGGTGCATCTCCTTCGCCAGATCCACTGCTTCCTCGACGAAGTCTCTTCAAGATTTATGACATGGCGTGCAAGGTTTTGAGGAATTTCTTGTGGAGATGGGTCTTGAGGATGGGAGAGGAGGAGAAGGAAAATAGGGGAGTTGCTTCTCTCTTTCCGGACTTGTGGCTTGAAGAAGTGTTAGATCTAGATGTAGATCTAAGCAAAAATGAACTCTAGAGGTGGGAATTTGGGGTTTGATGAGGTGTAGTGGGGAGGAGAAGGTTTTTGGGAGAGAAGGAGATGGAAATTAGGGCTTTTAGAGGAGTAGGCGGTGCAGTAGGGGCACGACCGTGTCTTATAGACACGGCCGGGTTAAGTGGGGTTCTGCATGGCCGTGCCAATTGGTACGACCTCCTCTTTTCTCCCCTCGGCCAAAGTCACACGACCATGCCAATTGGCACGACCCGTTCCTCCTTGTTCTCTGCATATGTCGCACGGCCGTGCCAATTGGCACGACCTAAGTCTTCCTCCTCTCTGGCGGTCATGCACGGTCGTTCTAATTAGCATGGCCCATGTTCTCCTCTTCTCTGCATAGACCACACGATCGTGCAAGGTTGCACGGCCCGTGGCTTTGGTCCCTCTGTTGGCTTCGCACGATCGTGTGGGGTCACACGGTCGACTCCTTTAAGCGCACGGTGACTCGCCTTTCGCCATTTTGGTTCCTCTGACACCTCCACGCTCATGAAACACTCACGACCAGCTAATGGAAGCTCTGGAAATCCTGCAAACGAATACCCAAAAATAAAGAAATAATAAAAGTACTC
Source organism: Zingiber officinale (assembly GCF_018446385.1). Classification (NCBI taxonomy): domain Eukaryota; kingdom Viridiplantae; phylum Streptophyta; class Magnoliopsida; order Zingiberales; family Zingiberaceae; genus Zingiber; species Zingiber officinale. The sequence goes on from NC_055986.1 coordinate 57,716,492, forward strand.
AACTTAAACCTACTAGAGAAATAAAATGATAAAAGGAACGATGAACTAAAATGAAAGAAACCCCTTGGGTTGCCTCCCAAGAAGCACTTATTTTAGGTCTTTAGCTCGACCCGTTTCAGTTAATGTGGACTAAACCCGTGGAAGCACGACTCTCCTCCTAGGGTTAATGCTCCATCCTGCATCTTTAGTTTTGCTCGTGCAGGACAAATGTACTTCTTATTGCTCGCTGGAGGGGATCTCTCTTGGAAACTGCACTCCTCGACTTTGTATACGTTCATTTTGCTCGAATTTCCCTAAGAAGAGGAGTTGCTGATAGAAGAATCAGATAAATCAAATTCAATCCTTTCTTTACCGATCTCCAAGGATAACTTGTGACTTTTCACATCAATGAGGGCTCCAGCTGTAGCAAGGAGTGACCTTCCAAGGATGATCAGTATCTTGGGATCCTCTTCTATATCCAGGACAATGAAATCTGTGGGGATGATGCATCCGCCTACTTCTACTGGCACATCCTCCACTATTTCCATGGGGGTATTTACATGAATGGTCAGCTAGTTGCAATGTCATAGTAGTCAGTTTAATATTCTGGAGTCTCAGCTTCTTACATAAGGAGTATGGAAGTAGGCTAACGCTGGCTCCCAAGTCGTAGAAAGCTCTCTGTATGAATTCAGGACTAATCCTACAAGGTATGGAAAAACTCCCTGGATCCTGAAGTTTTGGTGGAATGTTTGCTATAAGTAGAGTGCTACAATTCTCTGTTAATGCTACAATCTCGAAGTCGCCCTTTTGTCTCCTATTGGATAAAATTCCCTTTAAGAACTTTACGAACTTCAAAATTTGGTGCAGTGCATCTATCAGTGATACTTCTACACAAATTTCCTTAATCTTCTTCAGGAATCGATTGAACTCTTCATCCTTTTGGGATGTTATCAGTTTCTAAGGGAAAGGAATCGTCTCACTTTGTCGGGGAATTTGAAGAGTTCCTTCAACTTTCTTGGTTACCTCCTCTCCATCCCTATTCTGGATCTGATTGGGCATTAGGGGAGAGGGCTCTTCCTTTGAGTCAGGTCCTTTTTGAGTAATAATTTGGGGGTCTCCCAAAGTTCGTCCGCTCCTCAGCTCGATATGGTTGTAGTGTTCCACTGGGTTTATATCTGGCTTTTCTGGAAATGTTCCCTATACTCTTGAGAAGGACTAGGCTATCTGGGCTATCTCGCTGTCTTGCATCTTTTGGTGTTTCTCAAAATTTTCCATTCTTTGGGTCAATAGCTTGATCTCATTCTTCATCTCTTTTTCCTCTGAGAGGACTTCTTCAAGCATCTTTTCAATTCTGGACAATTGTGAAGGTTGTTGTTGTTGATAAGTCTGTTGTCCAGATGAGTAGCTCTGCTGCCCAGGTGAGGGTGGTTCCTCTATCCTGGGTTATATGTGTTGGAGTATGGATTGTTTTGCCTTTGGTTGTAGCTGACTATCGCATCGCACTGCTCAAGTTGGTTTATCTGTGCTTGTATTGGACCTAGGGGGCAAGTATCTTGAGCATGATCCGTACTTCCACAGGTTTCACAAACACAAACTATTGCATTGGTCATGTTGTTGTTGTTTCCCATGACCTCAAACTTCTTGGTCAAAGCATCTAGCTTTGCAGACATGAGTGTGACTGCATCTACGTCAAATTTTCCTGATGCCTTTATTGGATTCCCTGAGAAAGAACCACTAGATCTTTCTGTTTCCCAATGATGGTGGTTCTGTGCCACATTCTCTATGATCTCTTCAGCTTCATCAAGGCTCTTGTTCATTAGTGCTCCTCCTGCTACAGAGTCGAGGGATACCTTCATGTGATAGTTGATTACATTGTAGAAGGTGTGTATAATCAACCATTTCTCAAGGCCATGATGGGGGCATTATCTCAGCATACTTTTGAACCTGTCCCAGGCTTCAAATAATGATTCTGAGTCTATCTGTTTGAAGCTTGCGATCAAATTCCTCATGTGGGCAATTTTGCTTGGTGGGTAGAACTTGTCCAAAAATTTCTGCTCACACTGCTCCCAAGATGATATGTTGTTTGCTGGAAGGGAATTTAGCCACTGCTTGGCTCTGTCTTTCAGGAAAATCCAAAAAGTAGTAGCCTTACTGATTCTGGAGGGACTCCGTTCACTTTCATGGTAGCACAAATCTCGTAGAAAAGCTCTAAGTGGTGGTTTGGATCATCGTGCGGTCCTCCTCCAAATTGATTCTGCTGAACCATGTGAATTACTGCAGGCTTGATTTCAAAATTATTGGCTTCGATTGGTGATCTAGTGATGCTAGACCGAACCCCTCGCGCATAAGGTGTTGCGTAGTCTTTCAACAGTTTGTCAGCCATCACTGAAGATTCTTGTACTGCTTGAAATGTTTTTTGAAGGTTTCTTCTTCTCAAGAAGGTCCTATCGATCTCTGGATCGAACGGTAGAAATTGTCCTAAAAGATTAGCTCTTCGCATGCAAAAACAAGATATGAAATATAGTTAAGAAGAGAGTTGAAATAATAATATTTTTTTCAGCGTTTTAATAAAAATACAGAAAATAAAGAAAAACAAGAATAAAATTATTTATCTCTGTTAGGATGTATACTAAAATCCTGGTTTTTTGTATGAATCACATTGGTCAAATATCTATATTTATGCTAAGTATAGTTGTCCATTTAATTTATATTGTAGATAACATGGTGTGAGGAGACACACAGAAGATCATGTTATAAGTTCCTTATAAATTATAAATAGTAGCTCACAACCAAGATGGAATGGGGCAAACCATTGGAATGGTTGTAGTGTAATTTGATATTAGTTTATCTTGACTATAAAATTACACTAGTACACTATGAGTGTATTGAGCATGACCATTTGAGGTAGTTTCTTTTTATACTGACTACATAAAAGAACAAAACCTCTGTTATTATGGAAGTGTGTACTCTTAATCATGATATAATAACAAGTACGCATACTTAATATTTATTTCTTTAATTTATCAAAGGGTGTGATTTAGTTCATTAAATCAATAGGCCCGATAAGTTGGGAAATGATATTATTTATATGGTGTGTTGTTGATTATAGAATGAAATTGTGTCCTAGTAATTTAGGTTGATGATGTCCCCTTGAGGAGCTCATAAGGATTGTCATGTAAACCCCGCAGGTGGACTTAGTCTGACATGAAAATAAAGTTGAGTGCTACTACTCTTGGAGCTAGATATTAATTAAGTGAGTTGTTAGTAACTCATTTAATTAGTGGACATTCATAATAAGAAGATTAATGCACTCATTTAAGTTGAGTTGTCAATATCTTAAACACAGGGAGATTAATGCACTCATAATAAAAAGGAGCTCATAATGTAATTTGGGATTGGTGTGGTAGTTCAATAATAACTCTTTAGTGGTATGAGTTATTATTGATGAACTTGAGTTGGGTGTTCGGGGCGAACACAGGAAGCTCAAGCTCATCGGGAGACCAAAATCAATTTCTCCTCTCGGCCCCTGTTGTAGCCTCTATTAAGCCTTATATCCACAAAGTCCACTTCTTACCTAAGTAATGGGCCGGACACATCCTTGCTGTTGGGATCTAGCACACCAAAGACGCGGAAACACAGCGGAAAAATTACTAGATCCTCTTATCCAACAGTTCCATGCGAGGGGAAGAAACATTTTCTATTCATAATCTATACTAAGCTACATAATAAGATTATACCTTTGTTGCGTGCCCTTCGCAATCCCGACAGCAACCTTTCTTCAGTGCAGATCTCAATGCGTTCAAGCATCCGCACCTCTATGGTATCCACACGAACAAGCATTGTCTTCGCTTGTCTCACAAACAAAGCAAGATGGAGAAGAAATCACAAGGTTGTCCTAGCAACCACAATGGTGATTTCGGCCAAGAAGAATGCCAAGGGTCTCAACACTTGTTCATCTACTCAAAATTATCATCCAAATGATATTTATAACCATCTCATGGTATACCAAGAGTCTCCACCCTTTCATCTTCTCCTCTAATGGCTCAAAATCAACCATTCAATCCAATGGTTCAATTTTGACCATTCAACTTTCTTGGTGAACTCAAGTTCACCCAATGAGTCCAACCCATTGATTCTCAAGCAACTCGACTTAATCCAATAATTGGGTCCCTTTGAGTCTAACTCAATGAGTCAAATTCGGATTACACTTAATCCATTGATTCATCACGTGAACCCATCTCCATATCAACTTGTTCTTTGTGTGTGACCCTATAGGCTTTCGTAACGTTGGCAATGTACCCAAATCAACATTTGCGATACATAAACAATGAGTGGCATCTAGCAAGGCATCATTGCTACCCAAGTGACGAGAAAGTTGAGATTCGACCTAACTTGTCCGTGGCTATCATCATGTACGACTTGGTCCCTCTATCCTTGATATCTAGATTGATCAATGAGGTATAGACCGTGTCATCCTCTTATCAATCTTTGTGTTTCTTGATCTCCAAGTAGACACGCTTATCAAATAAGCTCAATATCTCATATTGACTCATTTACGCATGGTCATGCTTTCTTGTGTCCTACTAATCAAGGGGCCCACAGATATCGCTTCCATCATATGGAAGGGATAGATCCCATCTACATCACTCACATCCCTCCGCATAATTCATTGCATACCCAGTGATCGACTTTATAGTCCACTCTGTTACGGGTGACGTTTGATGATACCAAAGTATACAACTCCTTATATAGGGAACCGTAGTGACTTCAGGTCTAAAGACTATTCATACCAATAGTCACATGAGAATGTTTATGACACTCATACGACAATCCATGAAATATTCTTATGGTGGATCATTCAGTATATATTCTCTAATATATACCCATGTGTCAACCTGATATCTCATATCCATAACTTGTGAGATCAAGTCATCCGTTGACCTACATGCTAGTCTCAATGCATTAATATTATCCTTGTATATTAATGCTTGACTAGGAATAGTTAAGAGTAGTGTTCTCTACAATCTCACTATCAATTCAACCAATTGATATACTGTAGATAAGAACCTACTACCCAAGGACATTATTATATTTATTCAATCGGCACTGAACTGCAATAAATATAATAACCAACTTTGCCTTTTATTAATAATGATATATGATACAAAATGAGCCCTTTATAATCATCTCATAATTGGTACTAGGGCTAATACTAATACTTGCTTGGAGCAAGGGGGTCGACCAAGCATTATTTTGGAGCTCATGTAGTGGCCGGCCAAGCCATGCTTGGTGACCAAGCATGGGGCCGACCATTGGTAAAGGAAAAAAGGAAGTTTTGTTTAAAACAAAATTTTGTTAAAATTTTTCCTTATTTGTAGTTATCTACAATGGTTAAAAGAGATATTTTATTTTATTAAAATCTTTCCTTTTATGGTTAAAAGAAAGATTTTAATTTCCTTTTATAGCCATCCTCACGGGTTTAAAAGAGAGTTTTAAAATTTTAAAATCTTTCCTTTTATAGCTATCTACAAAAGATTAAAGAGAGATTTTAATTTTGTTAACATCTTTTCTTATTTGTAGTTATCTATAATGTTTAAAAGAGATATTTTAATTTTTGATAAAACTTTCTCTTTTTGTAACCATGATTTTAAAAGGAGAAGTTTTAATTAATCTTTCCTCTTTTGTAGTTGTCTACATATTTTAAAAGAGAGAGATTAATTTTAAAACTTTCCTTTATTACCATGTACAATAGGAAATTTAGAAAAGAGAGATTTTAATTGTTGTTAAAATTTCCTTTTTTAAATGGGAGGACACAAATAAGGAAGTTTTAATTATGTTTAAAACTTTCTTTTTTTGTCGTGACCAAGGATTATAAAAGAGAGGCAGAGGGTGCGTTATGGGAATAGATCTCTCTTAGCTCCTCTCTTTTCCTTGGTGTGGCTGGCTCCCTCTCTTCTTATCCTTACTTGTGGTCGACCCTCTCATCCCCTCATCTATCAAGGGCCAGCGGCACAAGAGAGGTTTATCTTCATCTAGATCCGAGGACATACAAGGGACCTCTCTTCCTTACCTTTGGCTGGAAGCAATTTCATCCTTACTTTGCAAAGGTCGGCGGAACAAAGAGAGGAAGAAAGCTTATGTTCAATTGCTTGGAGGAGAAGAAGAAGAGAAGGTAATTTCCTATTTTGGCATCCCTTGGTGGCTCGAGAGTCTTGGAGGAGAAGAAGTGGTTCGAGTGGATTCCATCTTGGTAGATCGTTGCCCACACAACGTCCAAGAGGAGGAGGGGAATACAACAGAAAATCAAGACGTCTTTAAGCTACAAAGAAAGGTATAACTAGTTATTTGTTTCTGCATCATAACTAGTTTATGTTCTTTGTATAGATCTTGAAAAACCAAACACAAGAGGCTATCAGTTTTAAGTTATCATTTTTGTTATCGATTTTATTTTTCGATAATGTGTTTCTATTGAGGTCTCTATAGTTAAACCCAGTTTACTGTAAGAAGTTAAATGTCTGATTTCTTTGTGAGGCTTTGTCTAGGAAGTGGTGGATGATCTCATACCCAAGAAGGCCTAGTGTCTCGCCATGTTTAACCTGGAAGCCGATCTTTGAAATAGATATTTGATTAACTTCTGTAATATGGTTTAACTTAGGAAGATCACATCGGTTAAACTTGGAGTAGAAATGTTAAGTATCGTTTCCAATCCAAGTTTAACTTCTGAAGGATAATTTGGATTAATAATATTAAGCATCATTTTTAATCCAAATTTAACTTCAGTATAGCACATGGGTAGCTAGGATAGTTCTATGCTTGTACAAATTTTTGTACAGGGGAACTAGAACAGTATTCTGAGTAGCAACTAACAATCTCTAAATGCAAAATATTAGTAAAAGGAAAGATAGAGGAAAAGAAAACAAAGTCTAGTATAATCTAATATGATTATCACTAATGTTATAGACGCAGTCCCTGGCAACAACGCCAAAAACTTGTTACGATTCCGTAAGTGCACGGATTCATCATCAGTAATAAAGATTATCGATCCCACGAGAACTGGTTATAAGCACTAGCAATGGCTAACTTAGGATTAGCTAAACTATCGATGATTGTAAGTTATCTAAAGAAAAGGGGTTTGGAAATGGAAACGAGAACTAGCAAAGAAGAAGTAATAGACTTCGTTTATGAAGAGTCCTAGGTGTTTGGTTTCGTTGTGGTGGTATTGATGTATCACATCCTATCCTTTACTCATTGTCCATCAACATGCATTCACCAGAAACTAAAGTATCTATTCTTAGGTACCAAATAAAGAAGATCCCTATGAAATCCTGTTACAGTTAACCCCTGTCACTAGGGTGCCTCGGTAGATCACAAGAACACTACTCTAATTGGTGTCACTAAGGATAAAGATAAGGAGCTTAGTTTGGTCTCTTACTTCCTTGTGGAGGAGTTATTTCTCCATTCAAGGAAGTATCCTAGATGTCCGTGAACAGGTTACCCTTGTCACTAGGGCCCCTTGGGTGTACGATCCAGGATATTCTCTTTACGAGATAGGCAATTCCTACACAATTAATTAACACGATATAGAGATCGAGTAGTCGAAACAAAGCAAGCGAAATCATCCAATGAAATAGAGGCAAAAGTATGAGTCTTACACCAAACCAATCCACAACTACTCCCTCATCCTAGAACAAGGAATCTACTCCATAGACGTCAGAGAAAACCCCGAAGACATAATGTTAAGCATGTAATTCTCAAACAAGAAGAGAGAAAGAGAAAAGACGCTTATCCAATGACGACGAGTGATCTTCGGATCCAATCCTTTGCTTCTGGAGTCGATGTGGTGAAGAAGGATCACTAGACGGAGGTCCTGGACGGCGTGGAACGACACCAAGTCGATTCTCTCTCTGACGGCTCACTTCCCGGCTCTCCCCCTTGAGGAAAAGGGTTAAAACCCTTTTATAGGCTAGGGTACGGATGCGGCGGCACGACCGTGTAAGGATGGCATGGCCGTGCCCTTTCTTGTCTCTAGCTGAGCTGCACGACCATGCCAATTGGCACGACCGTGTGAACCTGGGGCTCGGCTCTGGGACACGGCCGTGCAGGATTGTACGACCATGTACTGCTTGGTTGTAGTCATGGGGGCACGACCATGCAAGTACGGACGACCATGCTCTGATCTGCCTCTGGGTTGGCCGCACAGCCGTGCAAGGGTTGCACGACCGTGCACTTCTCCTCTCCCGTTTGGCCACACGGTCGTGCCAGGTTCCACGACCATGTTCTCTGACTCATTCCGGTGCGTCGACAATCGCTCTTTTTGCTCCGAAAGCTACCCCTGTCAACATAAAACCAAACAAAGAGCAGACATTTGAACAAAAGAGTATATATGATGAGTACATGATAAATGAGTCAATCATGCAAAGAATATATACGTATAAAGTAAGTGAATGTGCGTTAAAACATGCATAAACGATCATAATATTTACGCACATCGGATATCTACCCATATCCAATCGGTACATGAGTTAGGATACCCCATGGAACAACATTAAGTGCATCAACTGATCATCGCCTTATAAACCATTACGCTTCCAAAGGAAGTAAAGTACTCTCTCAAAACATCTCAAAATAATCACTGAGATGTTTTGTTCTCAAAAACTGTCTTCTGCCTTTTCCTTTATGTGGTGCTTGGTCATGTAAAGGATATGCGGCTAACATCATATTTTCCGTACCAGTACAAATCATATATCTGAATGTACTCACCATTTCATACACCTATATAACAAATGTATCACATAAGTGTTAAGCAGCTAGCTCTACACTTTTTCCACATCAATGGGGCATCTATCCAAATGTACCCTCTAGGTCATCCTACCAGGTACATACAGTCCATGGTCAAAGTCCCCATGGAATATGATATATTGATTGATATGGGTTGTGATAAGAGGATCTCTTTTTGGAGAGGACAAGGGGAGAAGGAGGAACGAGGATGAGGAAGGCTGGAAAGGACGAGAGGAGAGGCTGCCCGAAAAAGGGGTAGGTCGGGTGCGACATACCAACCTATCATGACATACCGACCGAGCATGTAAAACTAACCGAGCAGGTAGTACCGATCGAGCGTGTAGGACCGGCTGAAAAGACCGACCAAGTAGGTCCGGTCGGTCAGATATAAAGGATCGATCTGATGTAACAAAAGTATAACTTTGGGTGGTCCGGGACATAGCAGGGTCGCTTAAGTACATAAGTTTGGTAAGTAAAAACCGGTCAAGCAGAGGTACTCGACCAGGTATATATGATCGACCCAACGTAGAGAGTCAGCCAAATATAAAAGTTCTTGACCTTGTACATAATAGACAAAGACTGAACGAACGTAATATACCGATCAAGCCTATAAGCCTAGCGGGTAAAGGCTGACCGGGTTCTATAGATCGGACGAACACAGATACATTTGGTCTCATGTAACCCTTGACCTACAGTTGGTTGAAGGAAGGGTTATTGGATAAAGTTGCCTCTACAGACTCAATTGGATGATTTTAGTCAATGATGTAGAGTCGGGCGTGCTCAAAAAGACCGGCCGAACATATGAGTTTGGTAAACAAAGACCGGTCGAATATAAGAAACCTATCGAAAGTAGAAACACTTAACATTAAGCTATCTTGAAGGCCTATATACACCCGATTGATTAATCTTGGTCAATACGGTAGGGTCGGCCGAATAGACTGGCCGAGCGTAAAGGCGTTTAACAACATATGATCGAACAAAGGAAGACTTAAAGGGCAAAGGCGTCTTCATACGTCTGACCGATCAATCTTGGTCAGCAGATTATGACCGCCCAACTTTAATAGACAGGTTGAGTATGAGAAGTAAATCGAGCATAAAGGTTTTCAACCTTACATAGTTTTTGGCATATTTATAATGAAGTCTTGGTTGGGTATAAGTAGCCGATCGAGTATAGAACTAAAACTAGTATGGACAGAATATATTTCATATATATGCCAAATAAGCTTATGTGACTGACCAGACATACATAACAGGTGAACCATAATAATATACAATCATATGACAGCTTAATCAATTTAGCGGTAAATATCTTCTATATTCTATAATTCTCCGCAGGTATGATAAACGATAAAGAAGGTATATCTGGGGTAAGAAAAAGATTCCTTAAACTATTATTATTGCAGTTCTGGCTTACATCATCTCTTAACAAACTTTAACAAACCGGGGTCCACCTCATGACTGTGGAGGTTAGATGAGGTGGAATAAAAAGGAGAATCCACTCCACTGGCAAGGTATGCAAACATACGCATTGCATCCAAATCAAACCCTAATTTTCATACAGTTTTCTGCTGCTTCTTCTTCTTCCTCTCGCCGAAGACTAACTTGAGCATCGGAGGGCCTAGCCAGGGATTCCCACCCCGGTCTTAGGTCACTAACGCTTTGTCGGTTAGTCTCATTGTGTGCAGGGAGACAAGATCACTTCATCCACCGGATCGCTGAAATTCCGTTGATCCCCGGATTCATCTCATTGGAGTTCCATTCCGCAAGGTATCATCCAGAAGATCCACTTTGGTTTTCTCGGATTAATTGTCTTGTCTTCAAGTGTCAGTGAGGTCCATTGTGGTTTTCTCGAATCCTCTCCTATCATCAGTATCAAAAGCCGTCATCATCCACCGCCATCCAGTACTCCATCTCGCAAGCTTTTAGGCAAGATCAAATTTGGCGTCATATGTGAGAATCTCTTACCTGAATCTGAGACTACGTGATGGAGGACACTGGGAAGCATAATACTATTACTCTGACTCAAGAAGATCTAGAATCGCTCATCAACTCCCGAGTCCAGAAAGCATTACAACAGCAACAATAGCAACAAGCTAATACTGGAGGTACCTTGCTAGTAGCAATAAATCCGGCGATCTCGACTACAGATCACCGCAAAAACAAAGGTATGGAAGAAGACGATGTAGCTTATATAACCCCTACCCCTATTTCACCCACTAGACACCCTCGGGCATTCTTCCGCACTCCCCTGGAACAAGGAGGACGAAAGCCAGTATTGCAAGAATCTTCTGATAAGGCACCAGTAAGGGAAAAATGCAAAGGAAAAGTGGTGACCCAGAGAGTTCTTGATGACCCATTGCCGAAGCGTTATCAGAATTTGAACGTTGGAGAATATTCTGGGACTACAGACCCAGAGGATCATCTGGCTAAATTTGAGAACGGCTCTCTGCTACAGCAATTTTCTGATGGGGGCAAGTGTCGAATGTTCCTCACCACTCTTGGTGGAGCAGCTCAAAGATGGTTTAAACGCTTACCAGAGGGTTCTATTCGACGCTTCAGGGATTTTCATAAAGTATTTTTACATCATTTCTCTAGCAATCGAAGATATCACAAGACCCCTTGGAGCCTTTTCTCCATCAAACAAGAGCCTAAGGAAAGCATCAGAGCATATATCAAGAGGTTTAATCAAGTAGCTATCGATGTTCCTAATGCTACCACAGAGATATTGGTAAGTGCTTTCTCTCAAGGCCTCAACGATAATGATTTTTTCAAGGACTTAGTGCGTAATCCCCTAACCAATTTTGATTTGTTGATTAAGCGAGCCACTTAATTCATTAATGTTGAAGAAGCTCAAGCAGCTCGCAAGAAGGAAGGTACAGTACCGATCTTAACCACAGGTCATGAGGGAGCTGTAGCCCCTGTTCATCCACCAAGGGGGCCTCATAGAGTTCCCCCTCCACCTCACCAGCCTGAGCGGAGACCACAAGTAGTTCAGCATGTAGAAATGCCATAAGAAGCCCCTCGAAGATGGTGTACCTATCACATGTTAGGTACGCATTATACTGAAAATTGCCTTGCCTTAAGGAACCAAAGAACCAACAACAATCACTATCATCGGCGATCTCCCAACCTACAACCCTACCAGAGGCATAACAGTCCTCCCAAACAGGAATATCAGGCAACAGAGACACAACAGGGGACATTGCAAGTGTCAGGCGGGCCATCCCGGACACATGAACTAGCGCAACCTGAGATAGTGATTGCCCGACAGGAAGAGAATCGGAGCAATGCAGCCCAAGGCAATATTAATATGATAACGGGTGTGCCTACTGATGGTGATTCTAATCGCGCAAGAAAGGCACATGCTCGGCGGTTATAGATCCATGCAGTTGGGTGCAGCACGGAAAAGGCAGCAGGACCAGAAATCAGTTTTGGTCCTAAAGATCTGGAGGGAGTGGAAGTACCCCACGATGATACTCTCATAATAAAAGCAGTCATAGCCAACTACAATATTTCCCATACTTTCATTGATACCGGTAGTTTTGTCAATATTATTTTCAAGAAAGCTTTTGATCAGTTGCAGATAGACCCGAGTGATCTACAGCCCATGGTGACTCCCCTTTATGGTTTCACGGGTAATGAAGTTCAACCGCTCGGCCCACTACAAGAAAAACCCTCATAGACATCGGTTTTCCACCGCTGTCTATTACATTTTCGACCGATGTCTATGAAGGCGATGTAAAAGGTCTGCCATTTTAGACATCGGGTTATAACCGGTGTAGTATCACTTAACGACATCGGGTGTAAAACCGACGTAATATTATATGTTAATAACACCAGTTTTGACAGCGGTATATGACCAATGTAATATTAGTTAATGACACTGGTTTTGCAGCGGTGGAAAACCGATATAATATTAGTATTGTTTAATGACACAGATTCGATTTCCGAAATAGTGAAAAATCGATATTATATAGACAAGTGCATATCCATGTAACCAACACATAAATATTAAACACATCAAGTCCGTATCCACATAAATATTATACACATCAAGTCCGTATCCACCAATTGACTAGTTGAGGTACCAATTAGCCTACTGCTTAAGTAAGAAGCCCTTTTACTCATCTGTTCGGCATCCATCTCTTTGCTTGATTTCTTCTACCTCATGGAGGCCACCTTCTTTATCCTTTCCTTTACGTCAACTATAGATGCATCTGCCACTTCAGCTTCAATGTCTCCTTTCTCCTGATTTTGATCATGTTTCGCCTATTCCTTTGATGATTTTTCTTTCTTGGATTTCTTCTTCTTTAAGATTCTGTTCTCTGAAGGAGCACCAGCACTTTCTTTCTTCTCCCCTTCACTACTTTGCTCCAATTGCTTCTTGTCTGCATAACAAGGATAAACAAATTCAACACACATTAAACAGTCGTTCATATGTATGAAGCAACTCAAGTGAATTAAAATTTACTATCTATCAAAAATAAACTAATTAAAATTTGCAATGCCCATTTCATATAGAAGTGCATCCTGCTCTGCCATTTCCTTTTTCTTAAGCTCCTTCTTTGACAGTTGCCTTTCAGCATCTTTGGGTGGTGCTGAAACAGGAGCAGGTTTCTCAATGGTTGGTTCTTTCCTAATAGCCTCTGGTTCATTTTCATGTTCCTCAACATCATCATCATCACCCATGTCAAGACCATCATCCTCACTTTCACTTTCCTAAACACAAGACAAAAAAGAGTACTTGTTATAAATAAAATAAACTTAAATATCTGATATAAACAAATATGTAAGAAAAGAACTGACTCTCACATGTGAGAGTAAAGCAAATAGTAGATAAGCATAATCACTAGCAAGCAACAGAATTAGCTAATAGGAAGAGAATATTTTTATTTAAATAGATAACCTCAAAAACTCAAAAAGATTCTACTTGTATTGACATAATAAATTTCAATAACCTCAGACAATCACCATTAAAATAATATTACAATAGAGGAGAATATTAAATTAAGAATTACTAATATCACCTTTTAGAGCAATGTTGAAACACCATCTTCTTCAAAATCCTGCTAAATCTTGAATTGTGATTGAGCTTAAAGATTATTCTCATATTTCAAGTTGATACTACACCAAAGGAATAAGCAAACATTACAAGAAAAAAGCTAATAGACAACGCTTTTAAAGCGTTGTCTTTGTGCTTGAAAAAGCGTTGTTAAAGGCACTGTTGTTAAAAGTCTGCTCAATGACAACGCTTTTAAAGCGTTGTCGTTTGTACCAAAGACAACGCTTTTGCAACGCTTTAAAAGCGTTGTCGTTTTATGCAAAGGCAATGTTTTGCAACGCTTTTAAAGCGTTGTTTTTGGTAGAAAAGACAACGCTTTTGCAATGCTTTAAAAGCGTAGTCATATTTTACAAAGACAACACTATTACAACGCTTTAAAAGCGTTGTTGTTTTTTTTACAAAGACAACACTTTTTGCAACACTTTAAAAGCGTTGTCGTTTTAAAGAAGAAAAAAAATTATTTAAAAAAAAATATTTTTATATTTACGAAACTATTATTTTTCTTATTATTTTTATTTTACCATGTCTAGATTCGAATTTTACATATAATCAACTCAGTTAATGATTTCAAACTCATCAAAATAATAGAAATCTGACGTTGAAGTAAATTAGTATTTAATTACATGAGAAGCTAGTAAATATCAAAATTAACACTAATTTTGTTTCAAAGTATATAGTGATATTCACATATAAAACAAAAGAGCACAAAAAATCTATTTTGAACAGCTACAATCTGCTTACTTCTAAGAAGTAGCTACTGAATACTGAATACTGAAGAAGTAGCCAACAATCTGTTTACTCAAAACAGTACAGTAGTTACTGAATCCAGACGCTTAGTGTACTGATCAATTACTGAATCCAGACGCTCCTTAGTGTACTGATCTCGACTGTCCTATATCCACCTACAAAAGTAACAATAATATATTTCAAGTCCATATATGAGAATTACTGATGGCTCTTAAAAGAAACAAAACAATCATTGGAGACGAATGAATGAATACTCACAACCAATATTAGATGAACAATCATTGGAGAACTAGTATTAGATGCTAAAATTGCATAAACTTTTGAAATCCTATCAAGTTCTGAAAATAACTACTTTTTTTTTTTACTTCAGATTCCACAATGGCTTCAATTATGACATCTGCACTTTTAAGATCTTCTAAACTTGATGTGTATCTCGAGTGGTTCAACAAATCAGTACCTACAAGCCATAACACAGATGCAACAAGTGCTGGAAAATGGAAGCCTATAAGCTCTCATTTGCAGCAGCATAGTATCAAGCCATTAATGGTTGGGCAGCATGAAGGAGAGGGACTATCTAATGCATACATGTTTAATAAGGCTGAGAAAACAAGGACAATGGTGGAGTCATTACAGATTAGTATGGAGAATAGTAGGTTTCTCAATTTTTGCACTGCAGTTCAGATGTGCAGTTTCAGAAATCAGATTACTGTCCTGGCAACAGATACAAGATAAGAATATTGTACAATTTGGAAATGGAAACAACAGATACAAGATTCAAAATTGTTGGAAGGTGAGATAAGGGAAAGACCTAAAGATGTTTGTGTGGTGTTGTTCACAAAACTAGGCTACTGTGAAACTAGGACTGGTTGCCATAGTGATGTTTTCCACTGCCAGACTTGTATCTCTTTTCAATTCCAGTGGATGAGCATGATCAAAACCTAATGTAGCATGTTCTTAAAGAACTTCCTAGATGACTTCTTAATAAAGATTATAACTTGAATCATGAATTTATAGATGGATCTCTTTTCTAACAATTCACACTGCAGGAACAAGTTACTACGTGATTTGCTAGCATAAGGTAACCCCAAAATCCAGCTTTTTGTTGACAATAACCATGCTCATAGTTGCTACGTGATTTGCTAGCATTTTTGTTTCTATTTGTTGCATTCAAAGTTACAGGTATATCTACTACAACATCTTCTTTAAGGAATGCATTTGCCTCGTCATTTTCAGTGGCACACTTTCCATACATCCAACAACCATAAGCAGATATCACACTAGCAATCTGTAAGCATGTAAAATTGCACATACATAAGCAAGTCATATAACAAAACAAAGCATATGTCCAACCTTATCCATGTTCAAAAACCCCATAAGAAATATTAATGATATGAGCAAAATGCATCCAACTATACTGAGTTAGCAAATATTGCATATAGAATATAATCACAGATAGATGGGAAAAGAAGTTAGGAAATAAAACAAAAGTCCAAAAAAAAAGGAGCCGGAACATACCAGGAAATAGATGATCACTAACAAAAATGTCCACCTGCAGGCACCAAATTTAAATAGTCAGTAGCTGGCTTGGAAGCTAACAACAAAAATATAGAGTTGTCATGAATTTCTTTCACAAGAACCATTTAGTTACTAACTGAAATGATAAATTTAGAAACCTCTTTCCACAGTTGATGTTCTAGCTTGAACTAGTTAGATACATTGTCGTAATGGGAAGCAATTCATACAAGGAGAAACTTAACGAAATACTACATATATTTCGACGCACTCAATCAGCTCATGACCAGACACCTAAACCAGAATCAGAAAGAGGGAACCTATGAGCACATCCGCAGCAACCATAGAATCGAATTTTATTCTTGAAGAAATTTCCCCGAAATCCTAATAAAACATTTTATGTTCGATCGAAGCAAAAAAAGAAACAAGAAAAAACAGGATTTTTGAGCAAACATTCGACCACACGATGCAAACAATTCAACTAAAAAGGGCTTACTGAGTATAGAAATAGAAGGCGAAGACGCCGTCAAGGAGAAGCACCTGCCACAACAAAAAGTAGAAGATCGATAGAGAAACAACTCGAAATCCTAGAAGCCAAAAGCGGCTGGCCTTCTTCCAGCACGAGAGCCAGAGATCGGAGGATCTGAGGGGGTCAGCCCTGCCCGACGAGATCACGGACACCGACACGGCGGCAGGGATAGCCAGAACCACGAGGCATAGAGCCACTTTCCACCGCAGCCAGTAGGCTAGTCCTTGCTCCGCCTCGCCGACCGCCATGAGCGCAGGTGCGACGAGGGAGATCGAGACCGCAAATACGATTGACCCGTTGGCGTACCTTAAGTAAACTGAGTAAGTTCACGTGTCCCATCCGTTTCCACCAATCGTGCATCCCACCCATTTGTTCGCTGAAGTTGCCTTCGTTCCGGGTTCTTCTTCCGTCCGGATGACGGAGGCGAAGAGATTAATCCCGCGGTCTTGACGGAGAGGAGTTCGGAGAAGTGATTCGCGGAGAGGGGTTCGTCAGAGAGAGGTTTGCCGGAGAGGGGTTTGCGGAGAGGAGTTGGATGGCCGCGTGAGATGAGGAGTTGGGAGAAGGGTTCGGGATAAAAAACGATCCTAAGATAGGAGTTGGGAGAAGAGTTCTGGTTTTCTACTCCTTACTTAGATCCAACGGTTTGTATTAATCAAGATTTAGATGAGAACTTTACAATAGACAACACTTTTTAAAAAACGTTGTCGTAGACACTAAAAAAATGCTAATAGACAACGCTTTTAACGAAGCGTTGTCTTTGACCCGTAAAAATCACTAATAGACAACGGTTTTTAAAAAAGCGTTGTCTATTAATAAGAAAATAATGAAATAGACAACGCTTTTCACTAAAAGCGTTGTTAAAAAAAAAAAGACAACGCTTTTTATAAAAAGCGTTGTCGTTTAAGTGTTGTAGAATCCCAATTTTCTTGTAGTGAAAGAGTGATACAACATGCTAGTATGAAAAACAATCTAAAACATATATTTAAATAATGGTTTAACTGGCCATGATATCAATAGCACATAGATAACTGGATATTGGTGTATTAGTTAGCTTGACTATGGAAATAATGTTAGATGCCTAATACAATTGAATTAGACTACACAAATTTATGCAATTATCTCATGTGAGAATAAAATCCCAGATAATGCATTTCAATTTCAATTAAATTTAAAGTTAGACTAAAATCATACGATTGTTTAAAATGACTGCTAGGTAACTACAGGAGGGGAAGTGATTGTTTCTTGGAGAAAAATTACGTAACTCTACTCACAAAATCTTTTGAAAGATTCCAATGAGTACAATTTTTAATTAAACTATACTGTCATGGATAAATACGATAATCATCTGAAAATTACAGAGTTGTTAGAGTAACATAAGTGTGTTTTGAGTCAATGTTACTGATGGGCAGTTAAATCAAGGTTCAAAAGTGTCAAAAAAATTTTAAGTTTTGCTCTCACATCTTTACAGGGTCAATGAAATCTACTCAAATAAATGTAATTAAAAGAAATTTAACTGACAATATCCTAAGAATTACTAGCAATATAATCTTTTATACTGTTTTTTAAGAAAATTGTCGAGCGCACCAATATAACCGAAACAAATAACTCAAAAAATCTTTGCAAAATCATCTCACTTGAATTGGTGATGCTGTTCCAGGTCTTGTAGTGAAAATTAGCTGCCAGCAACCTTCGATCATACTAGAACTTGTCTACAAAAGATTGAATAAAAACAAAAGGAATTTCAACACAAAACTACCAATTTTCAATTGCGTGCATTTATAATGAGTTAAAGGAAAGGAAGAACTATTATATTATTAATTAAATGAATTTCCATAAAGAATTGCATAAAAAAAAGGTCATAGCATCCAATTAATTTTCAAGTAAATTGGACAACAATAATTCTTCATGTAAGACTGCTATTCTTGCAAGAACATAATGCAGGAATCAAATAAGAGCATTCATCAATCCAATACAATAGATTACAGCCAGTCAATATAGTAGACACATGAAAAGTAGGGTAAAATTACTGAAAGAATATAGATACGTTCAGGTTACGAGATATTGTAGGAAAGTGTTTGTAAGTTATGGCTGAAAAGCCAGAAAATAAAAGCTATAAAAATTATTTTTAAACATAAGTAACAAAGTAGAAATGATGCACATAAAAAGAAAAAAATAGAATTACATCCTACTGAAAAACAAATTGATTCAGATATGAAAATTCAAATCTCAATTTTATTCCCGTTCTACTCGTGAGTATCACTTTGTTCCTACTACATTTTTTTAGCACGCAGTCTATTTTGCGTGAGTCTAAGAGATTGTTATTGTATACTTGTAAGTAAAAAAAATAAATAAAGACAACCAATACCAAAGACTCACAGGATCCGGCAAGCCTCCAATACTCTCTAGGGTTTCCACGACAAACTCAACATCCTGTAACGATCGACAAAGCAATGGGTTTATATTCGATTCGAAGATACCACATAGAAGTAAGATCGAAGAAGGTGAGTGCCTGAAGTTGCATAGGAGAAGCGGCACAGCCCCGCCCTTGGATCCCGAGAAGCGCCTCGACAAGGACGAACTCTCGATCAGTGAAGGAGAGTTTCTGCTCCCCTTTCTCCACCAAAGAGGACAAGATAGGACGAAGGAATGTCAGCCTCTGTCTCTTCGTCAGTCGCGATTTTCGGAAGGGAAGCAGTAAATGAAAGGAGGCGATGTGGAAGGGCGACCGATCGAAGATGGCTGAACGAAGCCGAAGGCGAGCGGTGCGGCAGGAACCAGTAGACCGCGAGCCCATCACCCACACGAACCAGTAGACCGCGACAGCGCTGACGACCGTCGCCGTCCACATCACCGTCAAGAGATCCATTGCTCGTCTTTCAAATGGTAACTCCTAAAAGGAGGATGCGGAGGATTAGGGTTTTGATTTATGGTGGGCTAGGAGAAGCCCAAAAGAAAGTGCGCTAAGAAAGTCCGTTAAAATTTTGGTTCATAGACACCGGGTTTTAAAAACCGCGGTTAAAATCGGTGTCTATTAACGAAAAAAAGACGCTCATAGACATCGGCTAAAAAACCGATGTCTATGAGCGAAAATCTATGCTTATAGATACCGGTTTTTGGAAAAACCGGTGTAAAATACTCAAAGACATCGATTTTTGCTTAAAACCTTTGTTGTTCCACCGATGTCTATGAGGATTTTTCTTGTAGTGGCCAGATAAAATTGGCCACCTCTCTAGGGGAAGAGCCCCTCATGAGAACCGGGAGGTCTTATTTCATGGTGGTAGATGCACCTTCTGCGTATAACGTTATATTAGGTCGACCGACCTTGAACGAGTTTCGGGCGGTCGTTTCTACTTTCTGCCAGAAGGTTAAGTTCCCCGTCGATGACCAAGTAGGAGAAGTTCGAGGAGATCAGTTACTCTCACCAAAGTGTTATGTGGAGATCATTCATACAGAGGCTAATGTGGCCCGCAAAGTTCAGAGGATGGAGGTTAATGCTATCCAGGAGAAACCACCCGGTCTGATATACGAAGAAAAGGAGGAGGTACAAATACATGCTGGACGATTTGAAGCTGTAACCTATGTAGCAGCTGATTTAGACCTTCCACTCAAAACTGGGCTAATACAATGTTTAAGCCGGAATAGTGATGTGTTCGCATGGACTCCTAAGGAAGTCACAGGTATCTCTCCTTTAATAATAGAACATTCATTACATGTTTATCCTGATGCTAGGTCTGTCAAGCAAAAGAAAAGAGATTTTGGGGCTAACCAAAACCAGATCATCAAGGAAGAAATAGATAAGCTACTAGAGGCATGATATATTCGAGAAGTATAATTTCCTAGCTAGTTAGCTAATGTCATCTTGGTGCCTAAACCAGGGAATAAGTGGAGGGTATGTAATGACTTCCGGGACCTCAACAAAGTCTGCCCAAAGGATTATTATCCTCTGCCTCGCATTGATCAAGTGGTGGATTCCACAGCCGGATGTGAGTATATTTGTATGCTGGATGCTTATCAAGGCTATCACCAAGTACCTCTTGCTAAAGATGATCAGGAAAAGGTTAGTTTTATTATAGCTGAAGGTACTTATTGTTATAATGTTATACCTTTCGGACTAAAAAATGCAGGAACAACTTATCAGAGGCTTATGAATAAGGTCTTTCGAAAACAAATCAGGAGAAATATGGAAGTTTATGTAGATGACATATTATTTAAGTCACTTCAGGCTAATGATTTATGTAGAGACATAGAAGAAATCTGTAGAACGCTACGACAATATGGGCTCAAGCTCAACCTTGGCAAATGCTTGTTCGGGCCCAAAAGTGGCAAGTTCCTGGATATATGGTGACAAAGCGAGGAATAGAAGCAAATCCCAACAAAGTTCGAGTAATCCAGGATATGGAGCCCCCACACAATATGAAAGAAGCCCAAAGACTAACCAGGCGAATCACTGCATTATCCCGCTTCATCTCCCGATTAGCCGATCGAAGTTCCATTTCTTCAAGATACTTCGAAAGGCCAATAAATTCCAGTGGGATGAAGAATGTGATAACGCGTTTCGAGAGCTGAAAGATTATTTGCCAACCCTACCCGTGCTAGCTAAGCCTGTAGTAGGGGAAACCTTATGTGTATATCTTCCAATGAACGAGCATGTTGTAGGTTCAATATTGGTGAAGCATGAGGGTAAAGAACAGCAACCAGTATATTTTTCAAGTCATCTATTGAAAAGAGCCGAGTGTAGATATACAACACTCGAGAAATTAGCTTATGCTTTGGTTTTAACGTCTAGAAGATTGCGCCCTTACTTCTTATCGCACGCAATCATAGTGTTAACTAATAGCACTCTCGGTCGAGTGTTCCTTAATCTAGAAGCATCTGGGTGATTGATCAAATGGACGAACGAACTCAATGAATATGACATACAATATCAACCTCGTTCAGCAATTAAAGCACAAGCTTTGACAGATTTTATAATAGAAGTGTAGGGCTACAAAGAAGAAGGGATTTGGAAGATTTATGTAGATGGGTCTTCTACCAGACAGGGTAGTGGTATCGTTATTCTTCTCATATCTCCCAGGGAAGATCGGGTTCAACTTTCTGTCAGGCTAAATTATAGAGCCACCAACAATGAAGCGGAATATGAAGCATTAATAGCTAGTTTGCAAGCAACTCAGCATGTAGGAGTGGCTCAGGTATGGATTTACTCTGATTCTTAGTTGGCGGCACAACAATTATCAGGCAAGTTCGAGATCAGTAGTGATCGGCTTAAATTATATGCAGAGGCTTTTGATAAAGTGAAAGTTACATTTCAAGAGGTAAATATACAGAAAATCCCCCGATCAGAAAATCAAGTGGCTGATGAACTAGCAAAGCTTGCATCAGCAATGGTACCTTGGAACCTAGATCGACCAATAGAGCAAATAGTATTGGTGTCTTGTATTGAAAGACAAGCTAACATGAAGATACAAGGAGACTGGAGAGCACCGATCATATCCTTTTTACAACAAGGTGTCTTGCTAGGTGATGTCGAACAAGTAAGAGTCTTTAAGAAGAAAGCCATCAGATATACTCTGATAGGGGATCAGCTTTATAAAAGGGCCTTTTCTAGTCCCTTACTCAAATGCATTGGACCGGAAGATATGCAATACATCTTACAAGAGGTTCATCAGGATTCATGTGGTAGTCATATTGGAGGCAGATCCTTAGCGCGTAAGATTTTATTGGCCAGGTATTTCTCACCTACCCTACAGGAAGATGTAGCTCAACTCGTAAGGACATGCCTATCTTGTCAGAAGCATCAGAATATCCCACATCATCCTACCCAATTGTTGAAGACTTCCATCGTTTCTTGCTCTTTTGATCAATTGAGTCTGGATATAGTAGGCCCATTCCCCTTTGCCACCGCTCAAAGAAGGTTTCTATTGGTAGCTGTAGATTATTTCTCAAAGTGGGTGGAAGCTGAACCGTTAGCAAGAATTACTGAAAATGCAGTCATCAAATTCTTGTGGCAACATATTATTTACAGATTTGGTATTCTGCATAAATTAGTGTCTGACAATGGAAAACAATTTCAGGGACAGAGAATTAGAGAGTGGTGTGCAGGATATGACATCACCCAGGCATTCACCTCTGTAGCATATCCACAAAGTAATGGGCAAATAGAAGTGACCAAGAGAGAAATTATCTGAGGACTTAAGACTAAGCTAGATCATGTTGATGATAGTTAGGTAGATGAGTTACCTAGTGTGCTTTGGGCTTACCGCACTACTCCTAGGGAGGCCACGGGGATAACCCTATTTCAGCTAGTATATGGTGGGGAAGCAGTAGTCCCCATTGAGATGGGGATAGAATCTGATCGTAGACAACTCTATGATGACTATAATGACGGTCGACATCTTATGGAACTCGATCTTATTGAAGAAGCCCGGGATAAGGCAACAACTCGTCTTACATCTTATCGACAGCGAATGAGACAGAATTACAACAAAAGGGTTATCCCCCGATTTTTTCAATTAGGGGATTTGGTGTGGAGGCGTGCCAAGCCTGTGGGAGATGTTACCAAATTGGCACCCCAATGGGGAGGACCATACAAAGTTATGCAGAAACTTGCTTCCGGCTCTTATTATCTCCAAGACTCAGAAGGAAGGAATTTTGAGAGACCTTGGAGTGCAAACCACTTACAACCATACAAAGCCTAACAAGTACGCCTGTAATTTGTCCTTATATTTCATTTAATTTTTGGATATAATGGAAAGAGGCAAGCATCTATTCTTCAACCAATATATACATTTATTCGAATGAATCGAGTAATTTTCCTTTAGAGTGTGTTTCCTCCACTCAAATCTATCCGAGCGTGCTTCCTTCGCTTGATAATAGTCGATCAGGGACCTCCAGGAGTGACCGGGTTGGCTTCTTGGAGGGGAACTGAAAACTTTAAACCTTTAAGACATCGAGCGTGTTTCCTCCACTCAAATCTATCCGAGTGTGCTTCCTTTGCTCGATAACAGTCGATCTGGAACCTCAAGGAGTGATGGGATTGGCTTCCTGGAGGGGAACCGGAGACTTTAAACCTTTAAAACATCGAGCGTGTTTCCTTCGCTCCCATCTATTCGAGCATGCTTCCTCCGCTCGATAACAGTCGATCGGGGACCTCAAGGAGTGATCAGGCTGGCTTCCTAGAGGTGAACCAGAGACTTTAAACCTTTAAAACATCGAGCGTGTTTCCTCCGCTCCCATCTATCCGAGCGCGCTTCCTCCGCTCGATAATAGTCGATCGGGGACCTCAAGGAGTAACTAGGCTGGCTTCCTAGAGGGGAACCTGAGACTTTAAACGTTTAAAACATCGAGCGTGTTTCCTCCGCTCCCATCTATCCGAGCGTGTTTCCTCCGCTTGATAACAGTCGATTGGGGACCTCAAGAAGTAACTGGGCTGACTTCCTGGAGGGGAACCGGAGACTTTAAATCTTTAAAACATCGAGCGTGTTTCCTCAGCTCCCATCTATCTGAGCGTGCTTCCTCCGCTCGATAACAGTCAATTGGGAACCTTGAGGAGTAGCTGGATTGGTTTCCTTAAGAATAAGTAGAGACTTTAAACCTTCATGGCTCAAGCAGGCTTTATTCGCTCGACACCAGTTAATCAGAAAATTTTAGGAAACATCTAGCAGCGTTTCTGGGAAGGCATAAGAGAATCCTAAGTATTGAATCAATATAAGTTCGCTCGGGCTTATACGTCCGACCGAGATACAGCAGTACTTTGGTTTTCTGGTATCAATATAAGTTCGCTCGGGCTTATACACCCGACCGAGATACAGCAGTACTTTGGTTTTATGGTATCAATATAAGTTCGCTCGGGCTTATACACCCGACTGAGATATAGCAGTGCTTTAGTTTTCTGGTATCAATATAAGTTTGCTCGGGCTTATACACCCGACCGAGATACAGCAGTGCTTTGGTTTTCTAGTATCAATATAAGTTCGCTCGGGCTTATACACCGGACCGAGATACAGCAGTGCTTTGGTTTTTTGGTATCAATATAAGTTCGCTCAGGCTTATACACTCGATCGAGATACAACAGTGCTTTGGTTTCCTGGTATCAATATAAGTTCGCTCGGGCTTATACGCCTAACCGAGATACAGCAGTGCCTTAGTTTTCTGGTATCAATATAAGTGCGCTCGGGCTTATGCGTCCGACCGAGATACAACAGTGCTTTGGTTTTCTGGTATCAATACAAATTCACTTGGGGTCATATATCCAATCGAAAATAGATCAGGAATGCCAGCCCGACTGGAATATATCAGTACATCAAGTTACAAGTACCATCTACACTTGGAAGTATATGCCTAATCTAGGCTTACTGGCTCTTTGGCCTTCATCTATTGAAGCAAATTCACTCGGAAGTGTATCCCTAACAGGAAAATGACAAGGAGGTGCCTTTCTTACATTCGCTCAAGAGTATATTTACTATTGAAGTAGCCCCAAATTCTGAAGTGAAATAAGGGAAATCTTGAGGACAAACGGGTATGTCGTAACTCTCAGTTAGTTATTCCTGATCTAGAAACATGCCACCTGCACTTAACTACTTTACAAATTCTCCTTTTCATGGTTGGGTTAATATATATTCATTCTGAAAATTCATTTATAAGCATGATCAGAGTAGTAAAGTAATCTTCATAAATATGGCTTCAAAAGGAATTTAACATATATAGTTTTTCTGGCACACCAAAGGCCTACTTGAAACTGCTGACAAGTTCTCTAGGTAATTCCTTGTTAAGCCGACGATGATCTATAAATCGGGGAGGAGGTTCCTGAGGTAAGAACCCTCCTTCCCGCAATTGTGTTAGAACCCCATCAACTGAATGATTTAAGGCCCCCACCATACGTCTGGCAAACTCCTTTGTGAACTCAAGGGAAGTCAGGAACTCTCGACGGCGGACTTCCCATCTTTCCTCCTCACCTTCCTTATAGGTCTGTAGTTCCAACTCAAGGTGTTCTGCTCTCTCTTGGAGACTGGCCTTTTCAGTTTTGAAACGCTCTGATTCCTTAGTGAAGAAATCTATTTCTGAATCTTGATCTTTCAATCTCTCTTGTAGTTGTAGTAATTCAAAATTTTGAGAAGCTAACTCTTGAGTTGAGTCTGGGGACCTAGAGATGGAAGTTTGAAACTGTTCTAGAATAGAAGATCTAAGAATAGCATCTGAAATGACCTTATTCTTCTGGGCCATTTCAACACTTAGCTAAGAAGATAAGCTCTGTATTTGCAAATCCAAGGCCTTTTTCTCTTCCTCTTTGACCTCTAACATCTAACGATGATGCTGCAACTCTTTCTCCAAAAGAGCCACCATGTTGGCTTGAGAACTTACCTTCTCTTGAAGTTGAATGACCTCACTACTCGGAGTAGGGGGAGCTGACTTTAGACTCCCCAATTGATTCCTCAATTCTCTATTCTCCCTCTCTAGGTCGGCGGCTAAGTTGCCCATATAGAAGCATGTAGCGAAAAACTAGACAAACATAATAACATGATTAAAAACTATATGCACACGCTGGTAAGATTTATCTAAAAATGCTTACAGAAGAGGCTTGTCGATTGTATAGATTAGCTTGATCGAAAATGTTCTTGCCCAAAAACTAGACAAACATAATAACATGATTAAAAACTATATGCACACGCTGGTAAGATTTATCTAAAAATGCTTACAGAAGAGGCTTGTCGATTGTATAGATTAGCTTGATCGAAAATGTTCTTGCCCCTCAGAGAGTTCTGGCCTTGTACCCAAGACTCGTCCATGGAGTCCTTCAGCTGAAGGATACCAACAGAAAAAGGAATAGGGTCGTTCCTCAACAACGAAGGGAGATCTTGGGTCAACTTGAAAAGCACTCAGGGAGGGATTGGGGTTGCAGGACCCACAGAAGAAGAAGGCAGTGGCCCTGGAATGGAAGAAGAAGGTAATGAGCTGGAACGAGGCAGATAAAGACCAATGCTAGAAGGCAGAGGAGGTCTTGGCACACTAATGGGAATGGAGGAAGATAAAACGGAGGACGTAGAATCCACAACTGGCCTAACAACAACCTCGGGGGTGGCCAGACGGGAGGACCTCTTATAGGGGGTTCTTCTAGCCCTCACTACAATAGGAGTAGGAGAGGAAATCTGGGCAGGCGGAGGAGATAGCAGCGCACCTATAGTTATCTCGAGAACGGGAGTAACTAGAAGAAGGGGCGGAATCAATAAACCTGGTCGCATCATGTCAAGAGCAATGTTAGGACGGACGTGAGTATAAGGCATGATTTCCTTACCCCTCTCACGAGACATCTCATCAGGGACTATGGGAATTTGCTTTGATTCATAAATAACAATTGGAGCCAAGCTATTCTTTGAAACAAGTGTGACCACCTGTCGAACGATGAAGGGGCTCTCTTCCTCGGAAGATTCAGGTTCCTCGGCAGGGACCTCCTGAGGGGGAAGCAGACCGAGGGATGAAGTGATCGGATTGAGATGGCGATTCTCTAGTAGTCGGTCTCCTAGTCTAGCCAAAATTGGCTTTGTCAACCCTGAATTCTTATACATCAGAGCGAGGAAAATGGCATTAACTGAAAAAAGACAAAAACCATATGTTTTTTAGTGGAAACAAGCCAGAGATAGTAAAGGGATACAATAGAAAATAGGCAATTCACCAAAAGGAGCCTCTAATTCCGTGTCTATAGAGCTTATCCCAAAAATAAAAAGTAAGCCTTCAACAATCAGCGCAGGCAAGTAAAATATAGCCCCTCTCAACTTCGACATGGATTCATAAAATGTCAAGTCAGTAACACCTTCTGAGGAATTTGGAGAAGGAGGAAGAGTCCTTTTCCAAGTGATGGGATAAGGAGGAGGAGAAGGTAGACGCAAGAAGAAGAACTTCTGCCTCCATTCAGCCTGTGCTGGAATTTTGTTAAATAAGATAGCCTTAGGATGACTCTGAAATTTGAAAATACTATCTTCTACTTGACGAAGGACAAAGAATTGATGGAACAAACGGGGGGAAGGAGGAAAGTCAAGTAGCTGAGAAACGGCGATAAAACCAGATAGTATGGAGAAGGATTGAGGGATAAGTTGGTTTAAGGGCACGTTGAAATATTGACTTACGGCAACAAAGAAAGGATGAAGAGGGAGGCAAAAACTGGAAATTGCTTGTTCCCAAAAGACATTAACGCTCCCCGGCGGAGGAAGATGAGGGTGGTCTGCCGGAGAAGGAAGGATCAAATAGGAAGGGAACCCAAAGTTCACACCCATTGCATAGACTTTCGAATCAATGGCAATAGAAGAACAGTTAACAAACCACTCAGGCGGGGAGGAAGAAGAAGAGGGCATTACAAGCATAAAATCAAGGAAGGAAGCATAATCTTAATGGAACAGAGAGGAAAAGAGCACGGCGGAGGAAGAAGACGAAATGATGAACCCCTTTTCTTTTCGTTTCTAAAACCCTCGGTGCTACCACCAAGAGGGAAGTAAATATCAAAGAGATTAATGGGTAAACAGACAGTAGGCCAATCAGCTGTTGAGCAAAATATCGGGTACTCAAGAAGGGATACACTTACCCGGATAATCATGATGAATACATTCCCCAAGTACAAAGTCCAAACTTGTTAGATCCCGAGGCAAGTTATGATTAATCTTTAAAGTCCGGCAAGATTATGGCCCTAGGATGTATGACATGAAAAATAAAGCAGGTGAAAGCTCTCGCCCGATCATCCCATAACGAGTAGAAAAGGTGGGAGCCTCCTTCACCCGGACCGCCCGGGTAAACAGGTCCACCCTGCCTTTTTACACCAAGTGAAAAGTAAATAATCTCAAACAGCTCTGCCCATCCTTCATACATAGAAAAATCTCCAAAAGGAATATAACTCATTCTTCACAACATGTCCAGAAAGGAGAAAAACACGTATGCATATGTATAGACTAAAGTAATATAATCGTGAAGGATGAGATTAAGTTATTAAGTTAAGTTGGCTGGGAGGTTGATTTACACATATGCGAGTATGCAACCACACAAGTAGTTTTTTGCAAAGACATACACAAAGAGGGTAAGAAGGCACCCAAAATTATGGCAGATTAGGCCGTGACAAGTTTAAAATAATAGTCATACAAACTTCATCATTAAAAGAAAGTTGGTGAAAAATTAAGGCTACAACACAGCAGGGGCTACAATAGTTGGGGAAAGAAATCCGGGGGATGATTCCTCACTATTCTCCTTGTATCAGGAAAGTTAGAAGGAGGATCAGCTACCAATAACTTCAATTCTTTCAGTTACTCCACCCCTTCCTTTGTCACGAATTTGATAGAATTTATGAAGAAGTTGGTGATCGGAGTGATGAAATCAGAGGATTGAAGATAGGCCTTTCTGCGCTCCTCAAAATGGATGTCTTCATTGGCCTTATAGTTCGCTAGTTCTTCTTGAACAGTCTTAAGGGCAGCTTCTTTAAGGTTCAAAGCAGATAATTGATTGGCCAATTCCATAGCATGTGCATCCTTCACTGATTGCAACTGGGAAGACAGGCGAGCAATCTCCGATGTCTGTTCTTCTAATTTAGAGGATAGATCAATACCTTGAGCATTGGCTGATTGAAGCTCGGATTGAAGACTTTCTAGGTCAGCTTTGTATTGGTGTGATTGCTTGGTCTCCATCTTAAGCAACTGGATAGTTTTCTTCAATTGGGAGGACAGACCCTTTAGCTTCTCGTCCACCTGATCGGGAGATAACTCATAAACCCATTTTTTCAAAGCTTCATTCTCTTGGTTTAGAGTGTGCACTAGATGGGACATACTTATATATCCAACACTGCATAACACAGAGCATTAAGGAGATGTGTGATGAAAATAAAATTGTGAAGGGAAATGAAAGCACCTTCGTCTCCTCTAAGGAAAAATTATCAGCCACTTCAGAACGCCCGAGGTTTTCGATTATGTGGCGTACCTCCTCTCTGGCTGTAGTAAAAGACCTCCCCCCCCCCCCCCCCCAAGAGTATGGGTTGAGTATCGGTAATAGAGGAAGTATAAGATAAAGAAGTTTGAAACAAAGGAGGACAGTAGATAATGTAAGGCACGTTGTGAGGAGGCAAATGCATATGTTTAGGAAAGGTCATAAAGAAAGGGGGTGAAGAATTGCCACTAGGAATATGTGGAGTGGTAGATGCAGAGGGAGCAAGGGAAGGATATGTTGGTTGCTACTCGGAATATCGTACCGTTTCCCCTGTACAAAAATTTTGTATAAGTCCTGAACCTTTCCTGACAACCTATTGTGTTCTTTAGAAATTAAATTTGGAATCACAAACAGAACTTAACATTATTGATTCCAAATTCAACTTATCTGTTCTTAGAGATTTAGACTTGGATCGCAAACGATGCTTAACATTATTAATCCAAATCCACCTATGTTACAAATTTGATTAAATATTTATTTCAGAGATCGACTTCCAGGTTAAACATGGCGAGGCACTAGGCCTTCTTGGGTATGGGATCATCCATC
This sequence comes from Zingiber officinale, assembly GCF_018446385.1. Lineage (NCBI taxonomy): Eukaryota > Viridiplantae > Streptophyta > Magnoliopsida > Zingiberales > Zingiberaceae > Zingiber > Zingiber officinale. The sequence continues at coordinate 57,746,599 of NC_055986.1, forward strand.
ACTTCCTAGACAAAGCCTTTCAATGAAATTCAATATTTAATCTCCTTACAGTAACCCTAGGTTTAACCATTAAGAACAATCGAATCACAAGATCTAAAAACAAAAGAAACACAAAATCAAAACATGAATTCGATAGCCTAGAATCGTTAGCCTCTTGTGTTTGGTATTTCAAGATCTAAACAAAAGAATAAACTAGTTATGATGCGGAAACTAATAACTAGTTATACCTTTTGTAGCTTATAGACCTCATGATCTTCTATCGTATTCCTCTTCTTATCTCGGACGTCGTGTGGGCGACAATCTACCGAGATGAGAATCCACCCAAGCCTCCTTCTTCTCCTTGAAAGTTTTGGCCACCAACAATCTCCTTGAGATGAAGAACTTTGGCCACCAACCAAGCTCCAAGGGATGCTAAGAAACAAAGCCTCCTTTCTCTACTTCTTCTCCAAGCTAAATCTGGCCACCAACCAAGCTCCAAGGGATTGATGCCGCCAGCCACCAAAGAAGAAGAAAAGGAGGAGAGGAAGGATGAGGGTCGGCCACCACCAAGGAATAGAGAAGAGGAATAATAGATGTGTTGTGAGGTGAGACATCTCTACCCTCTCTTTTATATTCCTTGGTCTTAGCAAATAAGGAAAGTTTTAAACATAATTAAAACTTCCTTATTTTCCTTGCCTATGGCTAATAAGGAAAATTTAATTAAAATTTCCTTTTAAACCATCTTATGGTCGGCCCCTACAAGTCCTCCAAACAAGAAAAATTTTAAACACAAAATTAAAACTTCCTAATTTATTTCTGGAAATTTTTAAAATAAAAATTTCTCTTTTAAAAAATTCCCTTCATGGTTGGTTATAAAAGGAAAATTTTATAAATTAAAATCTCTCTATTAAAACATGTGGATGATTACAAAAAGAAAAGTTTTCTCCAAAATTAAAATTTTCCTTTTAACTACAAATAAGGAAATATATTAAACATTTCTCTTAATCCTTTGTAGAAACTATAAAAGAAAAAAAATTTAATTTTAAAACTCTCTTTTAAATTATGGCTTCCACATAAGAAAAGATTTTAAAATTAAAATCCCTTTTATTTTAATTGTGGCCGGCCACCTTCTTGGCCTCTAAGCTAGGGCTGGCCACCTACTTGAACCCATCTCTCCTTGGTTTGGTCGACCCTAGCTTGGGCTCCAAGCTAGGCTTGGCCGGCCACCTTAAGGTGGGTAGAAAGTTGAGTTTAGGTGGGTATAAGACTTTATAAATAAGAGGCTACGACAGGGACCGAGAGGAGGAATTGGTTCTGGTCTCTCGATGAACTTGAGCTTCCCGTGTTCGCCCCGAACACCCAACTCGAGTTCATCAATAATAACTCATACCACTAAAGAGTTATTATTGAACTACCGCATCAATCCCATATTACTATATGAGCTCCTTCTTATCATGAGTGTGTTAATCTCCCTGTGTTTAAGATATCGAATGTCCACTAATTAAATGAGTTACTGATAACTCACTTAATTAATATCTAGCTCCAAGAGTAGTACCACTCAACCTTATCGTCATGTCAGACTAAGTCCACCTGTAGGGTTTACATGACAATCCTTATGAGCTCCTCTTGGGGACATCATCAACCTAGATTCCTAGGACATAGTTTCCTTCTATAATCAACAACACACACTATAAATAATATTATTTCTCAACTTATCGGGCCTATTGATTTATCGAACTAAATCTCACCCACTGATAAATTAAAAAAATAAATACTAAATATATGCGCTTGTTATTATATCAGGATTAAGAGCACACACTTCCATAACAACAAAGGTCTTGTTCTTTTATGCAGCCAGTATAACAAGAAACTACCTTAAATGATCCTGCTCAATACACTCAGAGTGTACTAGTGTAACTTTATAGTCAAGATAAACTAATATCAAATCACACTACAACTATTCCAATGATTTGTTCCTATCCATCTTAGTCGTGAGCTACTATTTATAATTAATAAGGAACCGATAACATGATCTTCTGTGTATGACACCACACATCATGTTATCTACAATAGAAATTAATTGAACAACTACACTTAGTATATAAATGTAGACATTTGACCAATGTGATTCTTTATTTCAAAAATAAATATTTACAAAAAATTAGGCTTTTAGTATACACTCTAACAGGATAAAGAGCTGAAAGAGGAAGATCAGGAGAAGAAGGAGCAACGTCTGAAGGAGGAAAATCCACATAAGCAAATTTCTGCTTCGGGGATGGAGCAAGAGTCAGTTTACGTTTTTTCTTAGTAGGGGTCGCCTCAGGGGATTGCTCCGCAGTCGGTAGAGAGATAGGCTCATCAGTGGAAGGGAGATCGACGGAAGCTCCTTCCAAAGCCACATCTTGAGAACCAAAAATGCCTTCTGTGCCAGTAGGAGCCGTCGACGAAGAAGGCTGGCCCAAGGCAGCGAGAAGTTCTTGCTCCTTAGCAGCAATCAATTCCTCTGATAAACATAATTGATCATCAATTGCAGCAGCGTACAAAGAGTCCACTACAGAAAATAAAAAGTATCTTAGTTAGTCAAAAAGGGATTGAAATATATGAATAAGGACTTACCAAGGGAACCGTGAAGCTCTATCTTGACAGGACTTAACTCGAAGAGATAGAAGGGGTCATCACGAATCCACTTATGAATGAATAAGTGAAAGCCTGATAGCTTGCTGGAATAAGTAACAAAAGAAGTGTGTCTATGTAATTCCTTCACGTCAGGAAGAGCGGGTAAAGAAGATTTCCACGAAGAAGACCAGGGGATAGGTCTTGCAAGTTCTACAAAGAAGAAGCGGGATTTCCACCCCTTAATAGAAGAGGGCATCTCCTTAAAGAAGGTCATCTTGGGCCTTGATTGAAAGAGGAAGACACCAAGATCGGATTTCTTAGGATATGAAAATAGGAAGAAGTTCTGAGGGGTCGGAGGGATGTCATGGATACGAAAAAGCATGTATAAACCACAGCGATAATGAAAAGCGTTGGGGGCGAATTGCTGTAAGGGAATGTCAAAATATTGGCTAACTTCTATCAAGAAAGGGGGAATAGGAAAACACAAGCCCTCCACTAGTTGATCTTTGAAGAAGGCAACACAATTCTTAGGAGGAAGATATGGGCGGGCGTTAGCATCAGGAATGACAATGCGATAGGTCTTAGGGATATCACACAAAGAACAAAGAGCAAACCTATCCGATTTGTGAAAGACAGAACGAGTTTGAGCATACCAAGCCAAGAAGGACTCTTCAGCCATAGAGCAATGCAAGAATGCAAGAAAAAATGACTTACTAAGGTCCAAAGAAGGAGAAACAACGCAGAGAGATAGGAAAGGGAGGGAGACCAATTGAGAATACAAAAAACCCAGATAGCAGTGTCAGCAAAAAGCGTAGGGAAGAAGATGAAGAAGCGAAGGGTTTTTGCAAGTATTAAGGGATAAGAACTGTCGTTGGATGTAAAAAGTATTCATCAAAGGGGTCGTGGATATCGCGTAGAAAAGATGCGACAGGACGTTATTACAGGAACGTGCGGCTTATTGCGTCAAGAAAGAGAAATCAGTTGACACGTGTCAGGAAACTGCGATTAAGCATTTGTAATAGAAATAGCCAGCCAAATCACACTCGTATCAGCAATGTCGTTTCGCACACCACTGATATTCTCTTGCCGTTGAAGGGCCAATCAACGAGCAGAGGATATCAAAAAGGTGTCTAATTTCCTAAGTGTAATAAATAAAGGAGATTATTATCAAGTTATAATATGAAAAAAAAAATTGAAATACTTGGATAATTCTTAAGCCCGCCTGATTCCTTAGACAGGATGGATATCAAAGGTTCATTTATCCATATACAAGAAATTGCCCCTTTCCTCATTCTAGGTATGACCAAATACATTACATTGCAAGTCCATATCAAATATCAAGCTTTAACAGTATCAACAGTAGTTTTACAAACATAGTTATGGGGTTGCCATAAGTATATCAACTCCACTCTAGCTATTCATGATCAAGGAGGGGGAGGGGAAATATTTTGCCTGGTACTGACCATCTATAGATGTCAGAGCAAAAGATGATGAAGAGGAGAATGACAACTTGGCTGCATAGGAGAAAGTTGTCCTATTCTCCAGACGATCTGGGCGGCTTACCCCTTCAAATATGTGACTAAAGGGTCCACCTTCAGTCTAATTTAATCCAACTCGGCTTGCAGAATATCCACCTTAGCTTACAGTCGATCTAACTCTTATTGTTGCTGCGATATTAGCATATTGTCTGCATGGATCTTCCTGGTTAGCGCAACTATTTCTGAAGCATGACGAGCCTTCAACTCATTTAACTCTTTAGTCTTGCGTTCTAGATCCCGATAAACTTTATCCCTCGAGGAAGTCTCGGAATGAACTTGAGATGGGGATGCCGACGGTAGCATCCCTGATCCCCTGTGCAGAGAGCGACACTGGTCTAGAGTCTGCGCTTCCTCATCCAAAGTTTTTCTTCTCTCTCGTAGCAACTAATCCTAGAAGGAAGGATCTGAGGCCATGAGTTTTTATAAGCCTATAGAAGAAAAAAGAGCCAAGAGGAATAAAGATGGGTGTGGAAGGAGGCAAAAGCACAACTCTATTTAACATGCCAAAATGGGTCACGGGATCATTGTAAAAGAAGTCACGGGATCATTGTAAAAGAAGTCATGAGATCATTGTAAAAAATGTTACAAATCACTGAAAAAGTCACTACAAAGCTACCATAGAAATAAACTTAGGTCTAATCAGTCGGCTACACCTCCTTCGACTAGACTTGAAGGGGAGGCTAGTGATATGGGTTGTGATAAGAGGATCTCTTTTTGGAGAGGAGAAGGGGAGAAGGAGGAACGAGGATGAGGAAGGATGGAAAGGACGAGAGGAGAGGCCGCCCGAAAAAGGGGTAGATCGGGTGCGACATACCGACCTATCATGACATACCGACCGAGCATGTAAAACTGACCGAGCAGGTAGTACCGATCGAGCATGTAGGACCGGCTGAAAAGACCGACCAAGTAGGTCCGGTCGGTCAGATATAAAGGATTGATCTGATGTAACAAAAGTATAACTTTGGGTGGTCCGGGACATAGCAGGGTCGCTTAAGTACATAAGTTTGGTAAGTAAAGACCGGTCAAGCAGAGGTCTCGACCAGGTATATATGACCGACCCAACGTAGAGAGTCAGCCAAATATAAAAGTTCTTGACCTTGTACATAATAGACAAAGAACGAATGAATGTAATATACCGATCAAGCCTATAAGTGATAGATCGGATGCGAGCGATAGAGGGGGGGTGAATATCGCTTCTTTTAAAACTTTTCTTTTACTTTTTAAATTAGAATTGTGCAGCGAAAATAAGAAAAGAGACAAAGTCGTTTACTTCGTTCGGAGTCTAGCTCGACTCCTACTCGAAAGTCCGCGGTCCTCGACTGCACCGATGGGCAAAACACTAAAACCCTTCTTTTTGAAATCTTCGAAAAGAAGCAGATCATACAAGTACAATGAAATAAGATAGTAACACTCCTACTATCTTATTTTAATTTAAGTCCAATATGAAAATAAATATACCGACAATCGTATGCGTAGGATGTAGCTTGGTCGGTACTTCCGAACGGAGTGACTTGCTGAGCTGTTGAATATGTGTAGCACAATCTGTATGCGAAGAAGATCTTTTTAGATGATCAGAAGAGTTGTTATGGCCTCAGACTTCGAGCCTCATTTTATAGGTGCCTTAGGCATTCGATCGACCGATCCCTCTATTCAGTCGACCGAACCCGCTCCCTTCCTTCCTGGCTGGAGTCTGACGCTAGCTCGATCTCCGGCAATCAATGCTCTTTAAGCGTTCGGTCGACCGATCATGCCTTTCGGTCAACCGAACAGGATCTTTTCCCTATTCGTCACAATTAGCTGAGATCTTCTTTTAATGTTGTATTTAATGTTGATTAGATCGGTCGACTGGTCCTCCTGTTCGGTCGACCGATCATCCTTTTTTCCTTCTCCTGCTGATCGGTGCTAATGAGCTGGCAAGTGCCGAGTCAACATGGATCGGTCGACCGATCTTACTGTTCGGTCGACCGATCAAACTTTGATCGGACTCTGATCTATTCTGGTCTAATTTGAATGTTGTTCTGATTTTACCTGGTTCAGTCAACCGATACTACTGTTCGGTCGACCGATCCAGCCGGACCTATAAAACAGTATTAAGACAAAAAATCTCCTGCAAAACAGATGTTAGAACAATAATATTATAAAGCAAGAGTAATATAAAAGACAGTAGAACTGTCTTGATCTCAACTTGGAAACCTTTCTGGTTTCTTCAGTTGGATCGGCGACCTAAGGTTGTTCCCTTCGGAAACCCGACCTCACTGTCGCTCCTCCAGTTTGTTTACCTCAACCTACCTACCAAACTTTGATCCTCCAGATCTAGTTTGGACTTTTCACTCAGCCTTGATCGACTCCCTAGGACTTTTCTCTTGATCTTCGGTCCTCCAGACCTCTCGATCACACTGCCAAGCTTCGGGTCTCCTTGACCTACTTGGACTTGCACCTGGGTTCCACGATCTGCTAAGATTTCTCCTGCCTAGCCTCCAACTAGGTCTTTCCCGGTTGAGTAAACATCCTGCACACTCAATCAACTTGTTAGATCATAACAAGACTTAACTTGAACCTTTGACAACATCAAAACTTAGGTTTGATTCTGGTGCAGCTTGCACCAACAATCTCCCCCTTTTTGATGTTTGACAACCAAGGTTCAAAGTTAAGTTAAAAATATGCAACAATCAACAATTAAATAAACAAGCAATTTAACTTTTAACTTTTAATACTCCCCCTGAGTTAAACAACTCCCCCTGAATTCACTATCTCTCCCCCTTTGACACACATCAAAAATAGGAGAAGACCAACAAACCAGAAGGGTTGAAATGTATAACAATTTTAACTAAGTGTTCAAAAAATACTTGAAATGAAAAAGTTAATTTTGATATTCAAAAATGTTTTTAACTAAGTTAAAATGCTATAAAAAAAATTTTGAAAATATTTTGAAAATTTTTACTAAGTTAAAATAATTTTGAAAAGAATAATTTTCCTAAGTTAAACAGTTATTTTGAAAAATAGCAAAAATTTTACTAAGTTAGAATTTCTAAAAGCAAATAAGTAAGTAAAACGTTTTGGTTCAAATGTTTAAAGATATTAACACCTTAAAAAGTTTTCAGAAAAATATTTTACCTGCATTTTGTAAAGATAAAAAAATTTAAAAGTCTAAAAATATGAAAAATAAGAATTTTGAAAAAAAATAATAAAAAGTTTTTTTTTAATAAAAAGATTTTTCAAAAATAATTTTGAACATTTTTAAAAGTAAAAAAAATATGAAAGAATTTTACTAAGTGTAAAAATATAAATATTTTGAAAAATAAAAATTAAGATTTTCAAAAATTAGGATAAAAATGTGAAAAATGCATAGTTCAAGGCTCCCCCTAGAATTGATGACAGCCTAAAAGTTCAAGCATAGGCAAAAAGACTAAGGAAAAATGTCCTTATGATGAAATGTCCAACCTTTGTACAAAGCTAACTACCATAAGATAGTAGAAATAGACTTAGGTTGGTCAATTTGAGTGTTTAGGACTAACCAGGTTTTTACTTGCTAGTCAACTCAAATTGATTCATGTATGTTGTTTAAAGCCTAGATTTATAACGATGCACTGACATAAGCATCTGAAATCTTAGGCTAGGTCCTAAGCATCTCACCCATTCAAAGTTATCAAGCAAAGGATCCTACTGTGCTTGTGAGATGCTGGCTCCTAGAACTATAGGAACATGTAGTTCTACGGTAGAACTTAGGCTACTCCAGAAAATGAAAAAAAATTGAAAACCAAAATTTGAAAGAGGGATTTTTACAAAAATATTTTTGAAAAATTGTAAAATACCAAAAAATAGGCGAATATTAATAAGGGAATTTTCTGGAATTTTCTGGAATTTTAGGTCATTTTTCGGGAATTTTTCAGAGCTCGTATGGACGAGTTAACGGGGACAAGAACGGGGCCCGGGAAAGCCTGTTTAGGCTACCCCATTTAGGCGAGGAAAAGTTATTTATTTTCTTTTCCTTTTTATTTGTTTTTCTTTTCTCTTTTATTCCTCTCCCCGACGCCGTTCATTTCTTCTCCCCCGACGCCGAGCCGCACCCTCTCCTTGCCCTAACCGCCGGCCGCGGTGCTTTTCTCCTCTTCTCCCCTCTCCTTCGCCGAAGCCAGGCCGCCGACGACGAGAGCCACCCTAGCCGCCAGCCACCGAGACCCTCCTCTTCCTATCCTCTAGCCGAAGCGACACCACTGTTCTTCTTCTTCTTCTCTACCTAGCACCGGCCGTGATTTTTCTCTGCCGATGATGCCACCCGAGCCTTCCCGGCGAAGTTGCCACAGCCGACGGCGAGCCCTAGTTCTTCACCGTGCCTTAGTCCTCACCACCGGATCTTATTTTTTTCGCCATCAGAAGCCGGCAGAGACGAAGAAGTGTATCAAGATGGTAAGGCATTATGTTTCATTTGATGGTTGAGATGTATGGGATAGATTCATATTTTTTTTTCCCTTGCTCACCAGCGACATTAGGTTGTTGAAGTAAATTGGTTGTGGAATTTTCTTCCGGCAGCAACCATCTGTGGTTGAGAATTGAACAGAGGAAGAATTCCAAGAGGTGAGGTTCTGTGCACTGGGGTATTCGGGTGGTGGACAACATGTTTGAACAGGGCAGAGAGGTAAATTCCAGTAGGGTTTCTTTGCCGGCAGCACTTCAACCAGTAACCCTATTGGCTGTGAACTTGAGGTATGATGTAGGAATCTTAATACATTTTGTAATTGATGAGGTCTATAAATTTAGAATGGAACATGTGGTTAATCATGTTTTAGATTCAGGTGTACTTGGATTTAGGTTTTTGGATTTCTATCTAATGGTTTGTTTAGAGGTAAGGTGTATAAATTTGTTCTGGTATCAGGTTCGTATTTGGAAGAGTTTAAGTTGATTTAGGTTTAGACCTAAATCAAATTTTATAGTGGAACGAATTAGGGTTCTGGTAAATAAGGAATTTTCTTTAGCTATGTGATATATATGTAGCTAAATTAAATGTGGTTATTACAGGACCTGGTCGCGAGACGAGTATCTCGATATCGGATTGGACCTTTCTATTTTCGGAGGCGGGTACTTTTGACTTATGTCATTTGATATGCTTAGTAATTAAATTAACAGGTTGCATTAATTGTGTTTCTTATCTGTTTCGGTTAATCACTACCCAGATCTTACATGCTTGATTGATTGATTGGTTTTGCATCTCAGGTATATTTTACCTGTTTATACATGCTTATAGGGGTAGTGATATACCATGCTTTACCATGTTCAGGACCTAGGTTTTATACCTTCTGTATACCTTTGGATTGTTTTGGATTCGTTGACCTATGATGCATTTTTATATATGTATGGATTAGGTCAGGATGTTTATATGGTTATTGCCATGCATCATTTGCATGATTTCATGCTGTGCGATAGTCCGCTTCATTATTGTTGAGCACATCGCCAGTTACATGGATCTGCACACACCACCACTCATGGGTTAGTGGTCGATTCAGGCTGAGTGTGTTGCAGCAGGGACTCTGTTAGGCACCGTTGGTCCGCTCATGGGTAGTGTGACACAACGTGTTATCCGGCAGGGATTCCTCCCCGTCATTGTGTACCGGGAGTTGAGAGCATTGCGCTCCCCCATCTATGATTTGGGGTAGGAGGATAGGTGTACTCCGACAGCATCCCGTCCACTCGGTCACTCATCAGGAGTAGTGACGACAGAGTGCACGGTTGTCACAGCCCTACCCACTCGGCCTCACTTTTGTATGAGACGATCGACTGGCGTCAGGGGTGACCAGGACGCATCATTGGCATCATATGCATGATGCATTTATTGCTTGTGTTTGTGGTTGCTGCATTTATATGCTGCATATTGTTTGGATGCCTATGTTTGACATGCATACAGGATTCCTATACCACTCGGACTGTTTGTCCTTATACTCAGGTCCTGGTTAGTATAGTTCCTCTCCTGTTTACTTCAGATGCATATTTTTATCTTTCTTATATCAGGAGACTGTACGCATGATTAGTGTTAGGTGTTATTTCTTTACTTTGCATATCAATTGTACCTGCTGAGTGTTGGACTCACCCCGCCTCCATTGTTGATATTTTCAGGTTGATGCTGTCAGGAGAGAGTTCCAGTTGCTGGTCCCTGCAGACCTCGAGGATAGGATTTGGTTTCCGTTTTGGTTTCTTTTCTGTTCTAGACTATTTAAAACTTGTTATGTTTTAGATTTATTCCACCTATGGACGTTGTATGGATTTTATGATGTCGATGAAATTGGATTTGGTTTTATTCTACTACATGCCTGCCTGGACGGCAGAAGAGGTAAGTTTGTCGGATTTGAGCTTTACGAGTGTAGTGGAGTAGGGTGGATTTCGAGTCAGAGTATTATTACTGCGTGGTTGTGTCAGCCAGAGGCTGAATATATATATAAACTGCGTGGTGATTGATTTTATTTATTGTTATGATTCCAGCCGCCTGTGGCTGAGTATTTAGTGCTTGTAGAAATTTTTGATTGTCCGCCGTATAGGGGAGATGCTGTCGAAATTTTCTCGGACAGGGACTCCTCTGGGGGCGTGACAATTTAGTGGTATCAGAGCAGGTATACGATACTTGCTATATGTTTTGGATTTTCGAGATTTATCTGATACCAATTTATTTGGTATCAGAGCGCTAGTTTTACGATCTTTGTTTTCGTATTTGGAACATTTGAGATAACCTGATACCAATTTGTTGGTATCAAAGCGCTAAGGTTTGGCGATACTTGTTTTGATTTTCAGTATTTGGTTGATATCAATTTATTGGTATCAGTGCGGGTTATGATACCTGCTTTTGGTATTCTGGATTTTTGGGTTAGCCCAAGTTTGCGAGTCAAACTGGGTAGTTATTTTGGATTACATGGATTTTTCCATTATGTGTATGTGTTGGAGTTCTGTTTCGGATTATATGGATTTTCGATGTTTCTCGTTCGGAATTTTGAGGTCAGAAGTTGGGGACTGGACAGCGATGGAATATCTCCAGACGGCATATAGGTATGATGTTTAATTTTATAGTTTATGTCAGGTATTAGCATTCTTTATTTAGTACCTGTCTGGTTGCTGTAGCACATATTACTTGTGATGGGTTAGCCATTGACGATGGTTGACCTTAATAGAGATAAAAGATTATAATTTCTGGTGATTTTTCTTATCATACCATTAGTAGTGTTAGCTTCTGTTACTACTAGTAGGAGATGGAGACACATACTAGCCTTTGCTATTGTTAGCTGGGTAGTGGATGATACCTACATATTCCTGTTGACTTAGCCAGGAGAGTTTTATACTCATATCTTTTGGATGTTAGGGTATCAGGTACGATGGAAATTGATCATTAGGGGTTACCATGTTTGATCATTGTTGAGAATGGTTTGAGGTTGAGGGATATTGTGAGGTCATATATTATGATATGTTGATTTCTAATGATTTATGAGAGTAAATGTTATGTGGTTGTCTGATGATCAATTACTAGATATTTGTTTTGATGATCTATTAGTGGATAACTATTTTGATGATTTATATTTGGGTTGTCATTGATGGTGACATAGTGAGTGTCATTTATGATATTCACAGGTTTGATGATTATGGTTGGTGATCAGATTATAAATTGGGTGCTAGAGAGTTTATGGTTGAGTGTGCCTATGAGATTTTAATAATCGGGTTAGATGTGGTTAGTTAAAAGGATGATAAAATGGATAATTGCTTCCTCTGATATTGGACTTCGTGGATAAATAATGATTTGATGTTTTGAATGCTAACTTGCCCTCATGGGGAGTAGAGACTGATTCATCTGATATTATGTGGGCTGATTTTTTTTTTTGAGGATGAAAATGAGAGTGTCTTGATGTTCCTAAATATTGACTTTTTCTTTTGGGTTGTACACATTTATACATATGATATTATGTGGTTGGATATACCTTAGTTGCTTGTGGAGGATTAAGGTATTCTTGATTAGTTAGTAGATGAATGATTTAGTTTGTTGGGTGATCAGTAGAGGATTGCCATATTCTATTTTTAGAGTTTCGAACCTTTAGGTTATTTGTGCTTAGTTATGTATCTAGAGCACATTTGAGTACATGTTTTGTACTGACGTGAAAATGACTGATTTAGCCATATATCATTATCGGCTTGGATAGGTTATAAAGGATCGATGTATCCTATTCCATGAAGATTTTGACCATGGATTGTATATACCTGGTGGGATAACTTAGAGGGTGCTTTGGGATATGTGACCCCGCTGATGTAAGGAAGTGTAGAGCTAATTGCTTAACACTTATGGGATACAATCGCTACTAGTGTAAACTGGGAGAGTATATTTGGATTTATGATGATAAAATTTTTCCCATTGGATATAGTCTTGGTAGTGTATGACATTGACTGGCAATGTTATACCACGGTGTGTATATTTTTCTTGTCCGATACCAGTTCCTTTGAACCTAGAGCAGGGTTGTTACTGGATAATTAGGCTGCTTTATTTTGGGTTGCCTTTGATTGATGTATTCATGCTTGATACATATGCATGAATTTTGTTTAGATATACCGGTAACCCATGAGTGTTGGTAGCATAAAGTTGGTCTCTTTGATTGAGCTGGTATGCTGATTTTGCATGTATATCATGATTATTTTGGGTTGTAGGAGTCCTGTGGTAGACTGTCCATTTGCAAGTAGTATATGTATCCATGTTCTGATATGGTTTGAAGGTTCCTTGTGGATCATAGATATGTAGTTGGGTGTATGTATCTGGAGGTATTATTGAAGATATCTTGTTGATTAAATCCGAGATGTAGTATAAGTACATCGGTGGTGTTTTGATGGAGGCATTTTGTCGATTTAATCTGAGTTGTGATATGTACATATGTGTTTGGTGTGGTATCTGAGGTATCTTTTTGATTATGTTTGATATGTGAGTGCACCTGGGTTTAGTATGTTTTATTGGAAGTATATGTTGGTTATACTCTTGGCATAGGTGAAGATATGTCATGTGAGTGTTGTTTGAGGTGTATTGTTAATTTTACCTACATTGATTTTGCACACGTGTTCGGTATGTATTGTTGGAGGTATCATACTGAATATACCGGAGTTGTGAGTATGTTTGGTGTATAATAATTGGAGGTTTTTGTTGATCATACATATGTTGTGTGAGCATGTGTGCTAGGTGTATTATTGGTAGCAGTATGATGATTCTACTTATACTGAATGCAGAATGTGGAGTGACTGCATTATGTCATTTGTTGAATTAACCCATCAACTAATTTTCCTATCAGTGGATGACCCACTAGGATGCTGATAGAGTTGATGATGGATTTGATTAGTTACTAGGTTGTTATATCCTACGCTAACCACAGCGAATTGTGGTAGAGAGATCTTGTATAGTCTCTAGCTGGATAGTTAGGTGCCTTGGGGTACTTAGGTATTATTTGTGGTGGAGCGTTGCTCCCACATATCACGGATTGCTGGTAGCGGAGCATTGCTCCTATATTTATTGCAGATACATATTTCAGATTATTTGTGGTGGAGTGTTGCTCCCACATATTGAGGATTTATTGTGGTAGAGCATTGCTCCCACATATGTGGTGTTTCCTGTGATGGAGCGTTGCTCTCACCCTGGAGGATTTATTCTTTGGTGATTTATGTTATTGATGATCAGATTTTTTTTTTTTGATTTATTATTGGAGATCTTATGGATAGGAATGACTGTGATACGGACATTATGTGTATTGGTTTTTGCCATATAGGCTTACAGTACCTTAGATATTTTCAGGGACTCGATGATCCCGGTATGTCGAGGATGTTTGGATAGGTGTCCATTATCTTTGTGGACGATGTTGTGATTTATTACGGATCCGAGGTGAGTCATGTACACTATCTTTGTATAGATCTAGAGATGATTCGACGAGAACATCTATATGTGATTATCAGTAGTGTTGGTTTGGATTATCTTTTGTTATGATGTTTGGGACACACGGTCACCAGTAGGAGTGTACCGTGGTTCCACAGGAGATAGAGGTTGTTACCGTTGGGAGCAGCCGAAATCAGTGTAGGAGATCCGCAGTCTTTTGTGACTCGCAGGATATTACAGACCTTTCGTCGAGGGTTTCTTCCGCATAGCTATGCTACTTTCACGCGTGACCATGAAAGACGTGAAGTTTACTTGGACTAAGGATTGCAAGACCAGCTTCTAGGAGCTGAAGCGGAGACTAGTGTCGGCTTTGATTTTTGATTTTTACCTTCGGAAGAGGACGAATTTTGTCCTCTACACCGACGCGTCTATACAGGGTATAGGTGCTGTTCTGATGTAGTACGGTAGAGTATTCTCATATGCTTCTCGATAGTTGAGGGAGCCTGAGAAGAAAATACTCAGTTCATAATCTGGAGTTGGCTGCTATTATTTTTGTCCTGAAGATTTGGCGGCAGTACCTGTATGATATTACATTGAGATTCTCACTGACCATCCGAGTCTCAAATATCTGTTCACTCAGAAGGAACTTAATCTTCGACCGAGGAGATAGATGGAGTTCCTGAAGAATTATGATTGTACCATTAGCTATCACCTGGGAAAAACTAATGTGGTTACCGATGCACTTAGCTAGAGGTCCAGAGGGACTTTAGCTTGCCACCGAGTTGTAGTCACAGATTTGATTCAGGATTTCTCTGAGTTAGACATTGAGGAGCAGGGACAGACAGAGCAGGGTATTCTTGTTACGATGGTTGCTCAGTTGTCGATCAGGAAGAGGATCCGAGAGACCCAGTTGTTGAGACCTTATAGAGCTCAACGTGAGGCAGAGTGGTCCATATTATCAGACAGAGGATGTCAGAGGCATAAGACTGCCAGAAGTGTTATGCTGACCGGAGTCGGAGACCCTTAGAGTTCTCCATTTGCGACCAGGTATTTCTGCGAGTTTCACCCACGAAAGGGGTGAAGAGATTTGGCCTCAGAGGTAAGCTGGCTCCGCGGTATATTGGTCCTTTTGAGATCTTGGAGAGGATCGGAGCAGTAGCTTACCGGCTAGCACTACCACCGTCCCTGTCAGGCGTCCACGATGTATTCCACGTATCTATGCTGAGGAGATACGTACCTGATCCGACGCATGTGCTGGTTGATATTCCATTTCCAGTTCAGCCTGACATTATTTATGAGGAGGTTCCGGTAAGGATTTTGGATCGGAAAGAGTGTAAGTTGTGGAACAAGACTATCCGACTGGTTAAAGTCGGATGACAGCATCATTCAGACGAGGAGATTACTTGGGAGCTCGAGGATACGATCCGAGCTCGATATCCCCATCTTTTTACTGGAGGTATGTGATTTATTTACCGTTCAGCATTTATACTCTATATCTGTTGTTAGTACTTGCTGATGGTAGATAACGAAATTTGGGGACCAAATTTTTTATTAGTGGGGGAGAATGTAAAATACCAAAAAATAGGCGAATATTAATAAGGGAATTTTCTGGAATTTTCTGGAATTTTAGGTCATTTTTCGGGAATTTTTCAGAGCTCGTATGGACGAGTTAACGGGGACAAGAACGGGGCCCGGGAAAGCCTGTTTAGGCTACCCCATTTAGGCGAGGAAAAGTTATTTATTTTCTTTTCCTTTTTATTTGTTTTTCTTTTCTCTTTTATTCCTCTCCCCGACGCCGTTCATTTCTTCTCCCCCGACGCCGAGCCGCACCCTCTCCTTGCCCTAACCGCCGGCCGCGGTGCTTTTCTCCTCTTCTCCCCTCTCCTTCGCCGAAGCCAGGCCGCCGACGACGAGAGCCACCCTAGCCGCCAGCCACCGAGACCCCCCTCTCTTCCTATCCTCTGGCCGAAGCGACACCACTGTTCTTCTTCTTCTTCTCTACCTAGCACCGGCCGTGATTTTTCTCTGCCGATGATGCCACCCGAGCCTTCCCGGCGAAGTTGCCACAGCCGACGGCGAGCCCTAGTTCTTCACCGTGCCTTAGTCCTCACCACCGGATCTTATTTTTTTCGCCATCAGAAGCCGGCAGAGACGAAGAAGTGTATCAAGATGGTAAGGCATTATGTTTCATTTGATGGTTGAGATGTATGGGATAGATTCATATTTTTTTTTCCCTTGCTCACCAGCGACATTAGGTTGTTGAAGTAAATTGGTTGTGGAATTTTCTTCCGGCAGCAACCATCTGTGGTTGAGAATTGAACAGAGGAAGAATTCCAAGAGGTGAGGTTCTGTGCACTGGGGTATTCGGGTGGTGGACAACATGTTTGAACAGGGCAGAGAGGTAAATTCCAGTAGGGTTTCTTTGCCGGCAGCACTTCAACCAGTAACCCTATTGGCTGTGAACTTGAGGTATGATGTAGGAATCTTAATACATTTTGTAATTGATGAGGTCTATAAATTTAGAATGGAACATGTGGTTAATCATGTTTTAGATTCAGGTGTACTTGGATTTAGGTTTTTGGATTTCTATCTAATGGTTTGTTTAGAGGTAAGGTGTATAAATTTGTTCTGGTATCAGGTTCGTATTTGGAAGAGTTTAAGTTGATTTAGGTTTAGACCTAAATCAAATTTTATAGTGGAACGAATTAGGGTTCTGGTAAATAAGGAATTTTCTTTAGCTATGTGATATATATGTAGCTAAATTAAATGTGGTTATTACAGGACCGGTCGCGAGACGAGTATCTCGATATCGGATTGGACCTTTCTATTTTCGGAGGCGGGTACTTTTGACTTATGTCATTTGATATGCTTAGTAATTAAATTAACATGTTGCATTAATTGTGTTTCTTATCTGTTTTCGGTTAATCACTACCCGGATCTTACATGCTTGATTGATTGATTGATTTGCATCTCGGTATATTTTACCTGTTTATACATGCTTATAGGGGTAGTGATATACCATGCTTTACCATGTTCAGGACCTAGGTTTTATACCTTCAGTATACCTTTGGATTGTTTTGGATTCGTTGACCTATGATGCATTTTTATATATGTATGGATTAGGTCAGGATGTTTATATGGTTATTGCCATGCATCATTTGCATGATTTCATGCTGTGCGATAGTCCGCTTCATTATTGTTGAGCACATCGCCAGTTACATGGATCTGCACACACCACCACTCATGGGTTAGTGGTCGATTCAGGCTGAGTGTGTTGCAGCAGGGACTCTGTTAGGCACCGTTGGTCCGCTCATGGGTAGTGTGACACAACGTGTTATCCGGCAGGGATTCCTCCCCGTCATTGTGTACCGGGAGTTGAGAGCATTGCGCTCCCCCATCTATGATTTGGGGTAGGAGGATAGGTGTACTCCGACAGCATCCCGTCCACTCGGTCACTCATCAGGAGTAGTGACGACAGAGTGCACGGTTGTCACAGCCCTACCCACTCGGCCTCACTTTTGTATGAGACGATCGACTGGCGGTGACCAGACGCATCATTGGCATCATATGCATGATGCATTTATTGCTTGTGTTTGTGGTTGCTGCATTTATATCTGCATATTGTTTGGATGCCTATGTTTGACATGCATACTGATTCCTATACCACTCGGACTGTTTGACCTTATACTCGGGACTGGTTAGTACAAAGATTCTCCTGTTTACTTCAGATGCATATTTATATCTTTCTTATATCATGTACGCATGATTAGTGTTAGGTGTTATTTCTTTACTTTGCATATCAATTGTACCGCCGAGTGTTGGACTCACCCCGCCTCCATTGTTGATATTTTATGTTGATCTGGAGAGAGTTCCAGTTGCTGGTCCCTGCAGACCTCGAGGATAGGATTTGGTTTCCGTTTTGGTTTCTTTTCTGTTCTAGACTATTTAAAACTTGTTATGTTTTAGATTTATTCCACCTATGGACGTTGTATGGATTTTATGATGTCGATGAAATTGGATTTGGTTTTATTCTACTACATGCCTGCCTGGACGGCAGAAGAGGTAAGTTTGTCGGATTTGAGCTTTACGAGTGTAGTGGAGTAGGGTGGATTTCGAGTCAGAGTATTATTACTGCGTGGTTGTGTCAGCCAGAGGCTGAATATATATATAAACTGCGTGGTGATTGATTTTATTTATTGTTATGATTCCAGCCGCCTGTGGCTGAGTATTTAGTGCTTGTAGAAATTTTTGATTGTCCGCCGTATAGGGGAGATGCTGTCGAAATTTTCTCGGACAGGGACTCCTCTGGGGGCGTGACAAAAATAAACTAAGTAATAATTTTTAAAAATAAGAGAACCTACTCTATAAAACATATTCCTAATTGTCTTCTTAAGTTACTAAATTCTGCTTCAGGTAATGGTTTAGTGAAGATATCTGCTAGGTTAGATTTAGATTCAATATAGTTAAGTTCAATATCCCCTTTTGAAATATGATCCCTAATGAAATGATGTTTTACTTCTATATGTTTCGTTCTAGAGTGATAAACTGGGTTTTTAATTAGATTTATAGAGCTAATATTATCAATGTAAGTTTTTACATTTTTATAATTTAGATTAAAATCTTTTAAGGTATGTGACATCCATAGCAATTGGGCTACGCATTCGCCCATTGCAATGTATTCGGCTTCGGTGGTTGATAATGCAACACATTGTTGCTTACGACTAAACCAACTAACTAAAGATGATCCTAGTAATAACATCCTCCACTAGTACTCTTTCTATCTAACTTACACCCGACATAATCAGAATCAGAATATCCGACCAAGTCAAATTGTGAAGTTCTAGGGTACCATATTCCTACATTAATAGTCCTCTTTAAATATTTAATAATTCTTTTAACTAATGATAAATGAGATTCTTTCGCATAAGTTTGGTATCGGATGCACATACTAACGGCAAATAAAATGTCGGGTCGGCTTGCCGTTAGATAAAGTAAACTACCTATCATGCTTCTGTACAATTTTAAGTCAACATATTTTCCATTTTCGTCACTATCAAGATTTATGTCACTTGCCATAGGTGTTTTAATTTCTTTGGAATTTTCCATACCAAATTTCTTAATAAGGTATTTTGTGTATTTTGTTTGATGTACATAGTTACCATCTTTAGTCTGTATTATTTGAAGATGTAACAACCTAAATTTTCTCATTTCAAGTCCCAAAAATAATTTAAAAATATTTAGAAATGCTTTAGAAATATTCTAGAGATTTTTATAAATTTTTAGAGTATTTTTATGCAATTTTTGGAAGTCGTTTGATATTTTTACTAAACGAAGGAAGTTTCGACAAAAAATGTTCAAGTCGAGTTTCGAACCGTGGACCTCGGACCTGAACCGAGCCTTAATCGAATGCAGCCAACCAAGTGTGCCAGCGGTCATTACTAATCAGATAAAGGAGGAATAATATTTAAGCAGTAGTTAAGGGAACAGGAAATAATTGGGAAAAAAGGGTTCGGCTGAGAAATCGAACCTGTGACCTTTGACTCGGTCAAAACCCGGCTGACCAAGTGTTCACGCGGCCATTGCTGAATAAGGAAAGAATGACTAATATTTAAGGTATAGTATTTAATAAAAAACCCTAGTTACAAAAGAGGGCTTAATTTTCTCCCGAAACCTATTCTCTTTCTCTCCTTCCTCTCGCGTCGGCGCTTCTCTCGGGCAAAAATGCAGCAACAGCTAGGGCACGATTCCGGCGGCCGGCGAGGGGATTCTCCAGAGGTTCTTCACCAGTACAAGGTTCCCTCGTCGAGGCGGAGCCGTGAGCACAAGAAGAGACCGAGAGCTCGACTTCTCCGGAAACCCTAGAGCTTTTGCTTCGGTTGTAAGTCCAAGAACGCCATTGTAAGTTGCTTAATCACCTGCAGTAAGAGTAGCTATCGAGTTCTTGCTTTTTCCTGTTGTTTTTTTGTGATGTATGTCGTAAGGAGCTTGTTTTGAGGTTGTTGCCATGAGCCTCAAAAGGGAACGAAGAAGGGAAAGGTTGTATAGGTTAGGGAATTAGTCTTCTTTTTCCTTGCTTTTGGAACTTGCTGTAACCGATTATGTTGCTAGGAATTAGTCTTCTTTTTCCTTGCTTTGGAACCTGCTGTAATAGATTTAGCCTTAATGTGTATGAGAAGTTCTTTTTAAAGAGAATAGCAAGTTCATTTTTTTTTATCACAACATGTTGTCTAGACTTTACTTCTTTGCTGTATAATTCTCCTTTGTTGGTTAATTTCCCTTTTGCTGCCCTAGCTTGGTTAATTTACATTTGCTACCGTGAGTTTGATAAAGAAGAGGAGAAGGGATTTTAATGGTTTTATCATGTGTTCAAGTATTAGTTTTGTTTGTTTCCTGATTAGTTATTTAGCATGATTAGCTTTATTTTCCAGCATGCAGTTTTACCCTTGTATAGCATGATTAGCTATTAGAATTACATGAGTAGATTCCTTAGCTTTCCTTTGCTATTAGATTAACATGAGCAGCTATGTTTATGCTTTATTTTATTTTAGAGCATACAATTTCTAGTTCTTCTTGTATACATGCATATTCGTGTTTTTGTGAGTTAGATAGCGCTTACTAAGCAAATTTTGCTTATAGATTGCATTTCCTCTTACTGCAGATAAAGGAAAGGAAAAGATTTAGCAAGGAAGGTGACAAGGTGGTGCGGATGGTGTGTGATGCCAGGACTGTGGGAGAGATCTGGGGAATTGAGTCGTACTTTATGCTTTATGTCAATTGAGATTGTATTTTATATTCCATGTTTTAATGAGTTTATTCATGTTTTAGATTGCATGCTGTGATGAGGTTCTATGTAATAAGTAGATATTATAGTTTTTGACTCTTATTAAACTGCATGGGTGTTTGATACATGTTCCAGCCGTCTGTGGCTGAAGTATATCTTTTATGTATCTCAGTTTATGATCACCGGTACAGGGGAGACTCTGCCGAAGTTTTTCGGTAAGGACTCCTCGTGGTTTCGATCATACCGGTTAAGTAGAGTTAGTAGTTAAGTAACGGTCATCCTTAGAGAGTAGTATAGTATAGTAAGAAGGGTGGTCATTACAGTTGGTATCAGAGCAGTCCACATTCTCCAGCATCACACATCAGCACCATCTTTGCCGTCTTCAAGTAAGAAAGTATTTAAGTTTTTTCTTTTATGTTTTTTTATTATTTTCAGTATAGAGTATTTGCTTATATGCGCTTTAGTAAGATAGAAGTTTTGTTTCTCTTTTATCTATATACCTAAGTTTGTTTAGAAAGGATAGAGAATATATCAAGTCTTTCCTTCTCTCTGCATAACTAGATGTCAAGAAGAGGACGTCCCCGTACAGCTCGTACTGAGGATCGAGCATAGGGGAACGAGGAGCCCAGAGCAGTTGAACCAAATCTTTCTGAAGTTGTTGCTCAACTCCAGAGACAAGTAGCAGAGCAACAACAAGTGATCGTCAATCTGATGGCGAATCAGCAGCTAGCCCCTCCCACTCCTCCAACAATTAATGTGGAGACTCTAGTGGTGACTGAGGTTCCACCAGCCGCCCTGGAAGTCCCCACAGCACCTAGAAGACAAGAAGCATACCTGATACAGTGGCTGAAACTAAAGCCAGAGAGTTTCTCAGGCACGACTGAGCCCTGGGATGCTCAGGCTTGGTTCAAGACACTAGAGAGCACCATGGAGCTTCTTGACTGGCCAGAAGTCGAGAAGGTCAAGTGTGATTCATTCTGCCTATCTGGAGATGCTCGTATGTGGTGGGAGAGAGTTAAAAGCAAGAGAGCAGTCAATCAGATGAGCTGGGCTGACTTTGAAGCAGAGTTTTATGACGAATTCTTTCGCCAGCGGATCACCAATAAGCATTATGAGGAGTTCATAGAATTCAGACAAGGTGACCTGTAAGTGGAAGAAGCAGTAAAGAAATTCAATAGGCTAGCTCGTCTCTGCCCAGAGCTAGTAAGCACAGAGAAGGAACGAGTCAGACTGATGCTCAGGATGCTGAGGCCAGTGATAGCACTTAATGTGAGTAGTGGAACTCACCAGCCCTAGACTAGCGAAGAGTTGGTCAGCAGAGCATTAGTTGCTGAGCACTATCTGGACAACATCAGGGCACAACGAGCGCAGCAAAAGCCAGTCAAGATCGAAGACAAGACAGCTGGGAGTCAGAAACCTCAGGAAAATAAGCAAAACTAGAAAGACAAGGGTAGTAAAAGAAAGCAGTGGAACACAGGAGGTAACCAGAAAGGAGGACCAGCAAATAAGCATACCAAGTTCCCTCCCTGTCTTAAATGTGGGAGAACACATCCAGGAGCCTGTCTTTTGGGTAAGACTGGATGTTATTCATGTGGGAAGGAAGGACACATGGCTAAAGAATGTCCTAACAAGTTCAAAGTACCTCAGCCACAGCCAATACAATATGGAGGCAAACCTCAGCTACATTATATGCCTGTAACTCTGGAAGGGCCTCAGCTTAGTCAAGGAAGGTTGGAAGCCCCACCAGTTCTAGCCAGTGCTAGAGTATTCTCCCTCACCAAAGAAGAAGCTGCTAGTGCCTCGACGGTCGTAACAGGTCAATTAGTTATTTTTCAGCATTTAGCTACTACACTATTTGATACTGGAACGACCCATTCTTTTGTATCAGTACCCTTTGCCAAAGAATTACAGGTACCTATAGGAAGCATGAACTCCAAGTTCCTGATGACCCTACCTTCTGGGGAAGTCATGAAATCCAATCAGTGGCTTCGGGCTGTACCAGTCAGAATTTCA
Organism: Zingiber officinale; assembly: GCF_018446385.1. Taxonomy (NCBI): domain Eukaryota; kingdom Viridiplantae; phylum Streptophyta; class Magnoliopsida; order Zingiberales; family Zingiberaceae; genus Zingiber; species Zingiber officinale. The sequence continues at coordinate 57,769,397 of NC_055986.1, forward strand.
GACCGTGAGCCATATGTAGATCTAGTAGTCCTCGCCATGCAGGATTTCGATATCATTTTGGGTATGAATTTCCTCAGCAAGTATAGTGCTTTAGTGGACTGCCGCAAAAGGAAAGTGATCTTTAGTCCAGAAGGTGAACCATCCTTTGAGTTCACAGGGGTGCCGAAGAGGAAGACCCAGAAGTTCCTCTCTTCTCTCACAGCTCACCAGATGTTAGCTAAAGGGTGTGCTGGTTTTCTTGCGCACATTGTGAGTACAGAAGAACAAGAAGGACCCAAGCAGGAGGAAGTTCAGGTATTCTGTGAGTATCCAGGGGTATTTCCAGAAGAGCTACCTGGACTACCTCCCAACCGAGAAGTGGAGTTTGAGATTGAACTGGTTCCTGGTACCGGTCCAATTTCAAAAGCTCCATACCGCATGTCTCCAGCAGAGCTGAAAGAACTACAAGAACAACTTCAGGAGCTGCTCCACAAAGGCTTCATCCGCCCTAGTCATTCACCATGGGGAGCTCCAGTGTTGTTCGTCAAGAAAAAGGACGGATCTATACAGATGTGCATAGATTATAGGGCTCTGAATCAAGTGACCATCAAGAACAGGTACCCCCTTCCCAGGATCGACGACTTATTTGATCAGTTGAGAGGGGAAACAGTGTTCTCAAAGATAGACCTACGCTCTGGGTACCATCGGCTGAAAGAAAGGGATATACCCAGAATGGCTTTCAGGACCAGATACGGACACTACGAGTTTATAGTCATGCCTTTTGGTGTGACTAATGCACCAGCGGTCTTCATGGACTTAATGAACAGAGTGTTCAGAGAATACCTTGACAAATTTATCATCGTGTTCATCGACGACATTCTAGTCTATTCCAGAACCCTAGAGGAGCATGACACGCACTTGAGGATAGTACTGCAGACCCTTCAGCAAAAGCAGCTTTATGCTAAATTCTCAAAGTGAGAGTTCTGGTTAGATCAGGTGGCATTTCTAGGTCACATAATTTCTAAAGAAGGTATTCAAGTGGATCCAGCCAAAATAGAAGCAGTCAACAACTGGAGTAGACCCAAGAATGCCAGGGAGATCAGAAGCTTTCTTGGTTTAGCTGGGTACTACAGGAAATTCATGGAGGACTTTTCCAGGATAGCTTCTCCACTAACGGCCCTAACCAGGAAGAACAAGAAGTTTGAATGGTCAGACAAATGTGAGCAGAGTTTCCAAGAGCTAAAGAAGAGACTGACCAGTGCTCCCATCCTGATAGTTCCAGAAAGTGACAAGAGTTTTGACATCTACAGTGATGCTTCCAAGATGGGCCTAGGAGTTGTACTCATGCAAGAAGGAAAAGTTATAGCTTATGCTTCCAGGCAACTCAAAGATTATGAGAGGAACTACCCCACTCATGATCTTGAGCTGGCAGCTGTGGTCTTTGCACTGAAACTCTGGCGACATCATTTGTATGGAGTTCAGTGCAGAATCTTCACAGACCATCAGAGTCTTAAGTACTTCTTCACTTAGAAGGACTTAAACATGAGACAGCGTAGGTGGCTAGAGTTGGTCAAAGATTATGACTGTGAAATCCTCTACCACCCAGGCAAAGCTAACAAAGTGGCAGATGAACTAAGCAGAAAATCCAGTGTATCCCTGATGTCTTTGTCATCATTAGCCCTACCACTACAGAAGGAATTGTCAGACTGTTGTATGGAAATTATTTATGGGCAACTCTCTGCATTGACCTTAGAGTCTACCTTGCTTGAGGATATACAGATAAAGAAAAGTGAAGATCCAAATATCCAGAAGATCAAGCAAGGGATATAGAAAGAAGAAAATTTGGAGTTTCAAGTATCAGACAGTGGAATTCTTTATCAGGGGAGTCGCCTTTATGTCCCCAATGATGAAGAGCTGAGAAAGAAAATTTTAGAGGAAGCTCATAGTACACCTTACTCCATGCATCCTGGTTCTACCAAGATGTACCAAGACATGAAATAGAGGTTCTGGTGGTCTGGACTCAAAAGAGATGTAGCTAAATATGTCAGTACCTGCCTGACATGTCAGAGAGTCAAAGCAGAGCACCAGAGACCAGGAGGAGTTCTACAGCCTCTTCCTATACCAGAGTGGAAGTGGGAAGACATATCCATGGACTTCATAACAGGTCTCCTAAGAACCACAAATGGATATGATGCGATATGGGTAATAGTGGACAGATTGACCAAGTCTGCCCATTTTCTAGCCATCAAGGTGTCCTATTCTATAGAGCAGTTGGCACAACTGTATGTTAAGGAAGTAATCAGGCTTCACGGAGTTCCTAAATCTATTGTTTCTGATAGAGATGGACGCTTCACCTCACACTTTTGGGAGTGTGTTCAGAATGCACTAGGCACCAAACTCAAGTTCAGCACAGCCTTCCATCCTCAGACTGATGGACAGACAGAGCGAGTAAATCAGATTCTAGAAGATATGCTCAGAGCTTGTGCACTAGATTTCAAGGGAAGTTGGTGCAAGTATCTATGCTTAGCTGAGTTTGCCTACAACAATAGCTATCAGGCCACCATCAAGATGGCACCTTATGAGGTGTTGTATGGTAGGAAGTGCAGATCACCCATTTGCTGGCAAGAAGTGGGTGAAAGGAAAGAAATGGAAGTGGAACTGGGCATTCAGACAAAGATGATAGATGAGACTACTCAGGCTATTCAGAAGATCAGACAGAGAATTGAGACTGCCCAGAGTAGACAGAAGAGTTATGCTGACACACGCCGTAGGCCACTTGAATTCCAAGTAGAGGATTCAGTCTTTCTCAAGGTTGCTCCTAAGAAGGGAGTGATGAGATTTGGCAAGAAGGGCAAATTAAGTCCTCGCTATGTAGGACCCTACCTGATCACATAAAGGATTGGGAAAGTAGCATTCAAGCTGGACTTATCACAGGACATGTCGGTCATACATAATGTATTTCATGTCTCCATGCTAAAGAAGTGTCTCTACGACCCTAGCCAAGTGATTCAGCCTCAGTCAGTACAGATCCAGGAGGATCTTAGCTATGAGAGCATACCTACACAGATAGTGGACAGAGCAATCAAGAGACTAAGAAACAAAGAAGTGCCACTAGTGAAGGTCATCTGGCAGAACCAGAAGCACGAGGAAGTTACCTGGGAGCGTGAGGACAGTATGAGACAGAAATATCCAGAGTTATTCTAAGTTCGAGGACGAACTTTTTATAAGGTATGGAGAATTGTAACAACCCAAATTTCCTCATTTCGAGTCCCAAAAATAATTTAGAAATATTTAGAAATGCTTTAGAAATATTCTAGAGATTTTTAGAAATTTTTAGAGTATTTTTATGTAATTTTTGGAGGTCGTTTGGTATTTTTACTAAACGAAGGAAGTTTCGACAAAAAAATGTTCAAGTCGAGATTCGAACCGTGGACCTTGGACCTGAACCAAGCCTTAACCGAATGCAGCCAACCAAGTGTACCAGCGGTCATTACTGATCAGATAAAGGAGGAATAATATTTAAGCAGTAGTTAAGGGAACAGGAAATAATTGGGAAAAAAGGGTTCGGCTGAGGAATCGAACCTGTGACCATTGACTTGGTCAAAACCCGACTGACCAAGTGTTCACGCGGTCGTTGCTGAATAAGGAAAGAACGACAAATATTTAAGGTATAGTATTTAATAAAAAACCCTAGTTACAAAAGAGGGCTTAATTTTCTCCCGAAACCTATTCTCTTTCTCTCCTTCCTCTCGCGTCGGCGCTTCTCTCGGGCGAAAATGCAGCAGCAGCTAGGGCATGATTCCGGCGGCCGGCGAGGGGATTCTCCGGAGGTTCTTCACCAGTACAAGGTTCCCTCGTCAAGGCGGAGCCGTGAGCATAAGAAGAGACCGAGAGCTCGACTTCTCCGGAAACCCTAGAGCTTTTGCTTCGGTTGTAAGTCCAAGAACGCCATTGTAAGTTGCTTACTCACCTGCAGTAAGAGTAGCTATCGAGTTCTTACTTTTTCCTGTTGTTTTCTGTGATGTATGCCATAAGGAGCTTGTTTTGAGGTTGTTGCCGTGAGCCTCAAAAGGGAACGGAGAAGGGAAAGGTTGTATAGGTTAGGGAATTAGTCTTCTTTTTACTTGCTTTTGGAACCTGCTGTAACCGATTATGTTGCTATGAATTAGTCTTCTTTTTCCTTGCTTTGGAACCTGTTGTAACAGATTTAGCCTTAATGTGTATGAGAAGTTCTTTTTAAAGAGAACAGCAAGTTCATTTTTTTTATCGCAGCATGTTGTCTAGACTTTACCTCTTTGCTGTATAATTCTCCTTTGTTGGTCAATTTCCCTTTTGTTGCCCTAGCTTGGTTAATTTACCTTTGCTGCCGTGACTTTGATAAAGAAGAGGAGAAGGGATTTTAATGGTTTTAGCATGTGTTTAAGTATTTCATCTTAGGTTAGCTTTATAGATTTTAGTTTATATGCAATTAACTGGAAACGATTCAGAATTTTGCAGACCTGTTGAGAGCATGCTTTAGTGTAACATGTGTTAACTTTGATGGCAGCAGTAATTTTCCCTTAGGCTATGCTCGGTTAGAAACAAATCAACATGAGTAGATCCATTAAGTTCTTGTTCTAGTTTACCATGAAACAAAACAAGCTTTACATAGGTTTGAAGAGAAGATCCCAGCAGGTTTTAGCTTGAGTTGGAGCTTGCTGTACAGTTTCATATTTTCTTTTAGCATTTAGTTTAAGTTCTGTTATATGTATTTTCAGTTTTGGTATGAGGTTTATGTCTCTAGTTCTAGTTTATGTTCCCTTAGAAGTTTAGAAGCTTATTCATGCTTAACTCAATTTACAAAGCTAGTAAATATCAGATGTATAAGAGTGTGTTTAATTTCTGTTTTAAGAGTTAATTATTATGAGGATTGTACTATAAGTTTCTTCATAGTATGTTTTCATAGATGGTTTTAATGAGTAGTTATAAGTGAGAAAAGACCAAAGTCTTGATAGGATCCCTAAATTTTAAATATTGGGAATCAGCAGCACACCAAGTGCTCAAAGAAATGCCAAGGTATTTATTATAAGAATATTAAAAGATAACAAGTATTTTATTTTAAAGAAAGGCTAGTACTCGACTTCCGAGGTTGTCGTTAAATAAATCTAGGTGACCAATTCCGAGGTCTTGGCCCTGGTAAGACCGAGGTCTTTATCCTTGTAGAACTGGTGGCTCGCTACCCCAGTCTCTATTAGGGAGCGCGCTTTGGTACTACGCTTGGGCCCAAGAAGAAAGTTTATTTTTATTTTGAAGTAATAAAGTATAAGTTTTGAAACAAATGAAACAAGCTTCACTTATATTTAGAGTCAGCAAGTTTAATTTCTTTAAATTCGAAGCATGCAGTATTAGTTTTGTTTGTTTCCTGATTAGTTATTTAGCATGATTAGCTTTATTTTCCAGCATGCAGTTTTACCCTTGTATAGCATGATTAGATATTAGAATTACATGAGTAGATTCCTTAGCTTTCCTTTGCTATTAGATTAACATGAGCAGCTATGTTTATGCTTTATTTTCTTTTAGAGCATATAGTTTCTAGTTCTTCTTGTATACATGCATATTCGTGTTTTTGTGAGTTAGATAGCGCTTACTAAGTAAATTTTGCTTATAGATTGCATTTCCTCTTACTGCAGATAAAGGAAAGGAAAAGATTTAGCAAGGAAGGCGACAAGGTGGTGCGGATGGTGTGTGATGCCAGGACTGTGGGAGAGATCTAGGGAATTGAGTCATACTTTATGCTTTATGTCAATTGAGATTGTATTTTATATTCCATGTTTTAATGAGTTTATTCACGTTTTAGATTTGCATGCTGTGATGAGGTTCTATGTAATAAGTAGATATTATAGTTTTTGACTCTTATTAAACTGCATGGGTGTTTGATACATGTTCCAGCCGCCTGTGGCTGAAGTATATATTTTATGTATCTTAGTTTATGGTCACCAGTACAGGGGAGACTCTGTCAAAATTTTTCGGTAAGGACTCCTCGTGGTTTCGATCATACCGGTTAAGTAGAGTTAGTAGTTAAGCAACGGTCATCCTTAGAGAGTAGTATAGTATAGTAAGAAGGGTGGTCGTTACAGAAGACCTAAAAAATAGTTTAATTCACCAACCAGACTCATTTCAAATTCATTTTCCATTAAAGTTACAAATTCATGTAAAAATTTTGAGTTGGTTGAACCAAATACAATATCGTCAACATAAACTTGAGCTATGAAAATGTCTGAATTAAAGATTTTAATAAAAAGTGTAGGATCAATTTGTCCTTCTTTAAACCCTTTCGATTTTAAAAAACAAGATAGTCTTTCATACCAAGCCCTAGGTGCTTGTTTTAGTCCATATAATACCTTTTTTAGCTTAAAAACATATGTACGGTATTCTGTATCCTCAAAACCAGGTGGTTGACTCACGTAAACTTCTTCCTTAATATATCCATTTAAAAAGACGGATTTAACATCCATTTGATATAACTTGAAACCTTTGAATGCTGCATAGGCAAGTAGCATTCTAATTGATTCAAGTCTGGCTACCGGGGCATAAGTCTCGTCGTAATCTAGTCCTTTGACTTGACTAAACCCCTTTGCTACTAGACGAGCTTTATTCCTTAGGATTTCACCTTGATCATCTAATTTGTTCCTAAATACCCATTTGGTGTCTATAATTGTCTTACCTTTTGGTGGAGGTACTAAATCCCAAACTTGATTCCTTTCGAATTGATTTAACTCTTCTTACATTACAATTATCCAGTCAGGTTCTGTTAATGCATCACTTATGTGTTTAGATTCAATTTTAGATATTAATGTTATTTGACTTAAATTTCTAAAGGCAGATCTTGTTTGAACCCTTAATTCAGGATTTCCTATGATTTGGTAAACTGGATGATTAGGGTTAGATTTTACTATTCATGGATTAGAATTCTCAGATTCTTTAGGTTAAGTCTTCTTCTTCTTCTAGATTAACTGGATGATTAGAATCATTTTGAGTAATAAAAATATGATCATTTTCATTAAAGGTTACATTAGTGGTTTCCTCAATTTTCAAAGTAGATTTATTGTAAACTCTAAAGGCCCTACTTGTAGATGAATATCTAAGAAAGATTCCTTGGTTAGTTTTTGAAGTAAATTTGTCTAAGTGATCTTTAAGATTTAAAATGTAAACATTACAACCAAATACTTTAAAATATTTTATGTTAGGAATTTTGTTAAAATAAATTTCATAAGATGTTTTATTTTGATCTTTATTAATTATAATTCGATTTTGGACATAACAAGCTGTATTAACAGCTTCAGCCCAAAAATATTTTGGTATATCATATTCATTTAACATTGTTCGTGCAGCTTCTTGTAAGGTTCTATTCTTACGTTCTACTAAGCCATTTTGTTGTGGAGTTTTAGGGCACAAAAACTCATGGTGATAACCATTTTCTAAATAAAAATTATTAAAGTTTTGATTTTTGAATTCACCTCCATTATCACTTCTTATTTTCTTAATCTTAATCTCTTTTTCGTTTTCTACTTGTTTACAGAAATTTTTAAATATTTCAAAGGTTTCATTTTTAGTAGATAAGAATTTAACCCAGGTATATTTAAAGTAGTCATCAATGATTACTAAGCAATAAAGATTACCATTCAAAGATTTTATTCCATGAGAATCAAATAAATCTAAATGTATTAGGTTAAGTATTCTATTTGTTCTATTTTGATTGGTAAGTTTATGAGTTGATTTAATTTGTTTTCCTTGTTGACAAGAATTATAAAATTTATTTATAGGATTCCCTAACTTTGGCAAATCTTTTACTACACCATTTTTTCTTAATTTTAGTAAATTTCTAAAGTGAGTGTGAGCTAATCTCCTATGCTATAACCAAGTTTCATCATCATTTGCTAGAAAACATTTGGGTATTGTTTTAGGTAGATGAATGGAGTATATATTTTTTTATCTCTAAAGCCTTTTAGTAATATATTAGTTGAATCATTATAGCTTATCAAGCATTCTGAAGACAAAAATTTAACCCTAAATCCTGAATCACAGAGTTGGCTTATACTAAGCAAATTATAATTAAAATGTTCAACAAGTAAAACCTTCTTAATTGAAATGTTGGATTATAATTGAATTTCACCTATACCAATTACCTTTAGCTTGCCATTGTTTCCAAAGGTAACTGATCCTAAATTTTTGAATTCAATGTTGGTAAATTTGTGTTGATCCCAGTCATGTGCCGAGAGCAGCTGCTGTCCAAGATCCATTTATCCAGAGCTTTGGATTCCTACAAAATGTAGGATTCGAACCAAAGTTTGGTTAAAGGATGAAATTGAGTGGGTAAGTTTTTGGATTTAATTTAGTTGAATTGCATTTAATATTTATGGTGTAATGAGTTAAGTTTTAAGGTTAAAATAATTTTTAATTAAATGTTAAAATAATTTTTAATTAAGTTTTAAAATAATTTTTAATTAAGTTTTTAATTTTTAATTAAGTTTTTAAAATAATTTTTAATTAAGTTTTTAATTTTTAATTAAGTTTTTAAAATAATTTTTAATTAAGTTTTAAAATAATTTTTAATTAAGTTTTTTAAAATAATTTTTAATTAAGTTTTCAAAATAATTTTTAACTAAGTTTTTAAAATAATTTTAAATTAAGCTTTTTAAAAAAAATTAATTAAGTTTTAAAATAATTTTTTAATTAAGTTTTAAAATAATTTTTAATTAAGTTTAAAAATAATTTTTAATTAAGTTTTAAAACAATTTTTAATTAAGTTTTTAAATTTTTAATTAAGTTTTAAAATAATTTTTAATTAAGTTTTTAAAATAATTTTTAATTAAGTTTTAAAATAATTTTTAATTAAGTTTTAAAATAATTTTTAATTAAGTTTTTAAGATAATTTTTAATTAAGTTTTTAAAATAATTTTTAATTAAGTGATTATTTAATTTATTTAAGATTGAACTTGAAAAAGGTTATTGAACTCATGTTAGATTCAAATTTAGCTTTGGGTTAATCAAGCAGGCGTTCTAAGGATAAGCTTTCAGTTCAGTGGCGAGGCATATGACCTTCTTGTGTATCAACGGTGGACCACTTGCTGAAGACTTTCCAAACTATTCCCGCCCAAAAAAACTTAATACTAAATTTTGATCTAACTAGCCCATGTTTGACTGGGGTAGCTTCGGTCAGATTCATTAAATCTAGTGCACCAGGTAGAATTTCATATTCAGCCTAGACATGCCTTCGACAAAGTTTCCTTGACGTACTATCATCCCAATCCATTTCGATGCTATGTTGTAGGGTTTGGTAAACCTTTTTCATCTAACCATTCTAAGCACAAAGTAAACCTAATCCTAAGTGTATGAGTTTAGTTAATCAAGTTGGTTGAATTATTTTTCTAATTGCTCCCCCTGAGTCATACCTTAGATAAGGTCTATCTAAGTAATGGATTTGACTCTTAGGGACCAAGTAGAGGTTTGGTTTAATTGATTTGATTAAATGTTTTGTTTGGACCCATGCTTGGACTTGACTTCTAACTTTTTGACTAATTAAAGACAAATATGATTTGTTTGTTTGCTTAGGGTTGTAGCCAAGTCCTGATTTGTTGTACATGGCTCGTTGTGACCCAAGTATCATATTTAGACACTTGGATCCCAATTCGAACCATCCCAACGTTTTCTTGAGTCGCTCAACTTATCCTTTCAAGTCGGAATTTTCTTCCTCAAGTTTTTCAACTTGAGTTGAAGTTCTGACTTGAACTTGGTTAGTCGAGTCACTCAAGTTAACTTGTTGCTTAAGGTGGTATATTTCCTTAAGTAACAAGTCATTTTGTTTTTCTGATTTTGATAATTTTTTAAACAAACACTTAACTACTTTAAGCAAATTAGATTTAGAATAAATTATTACCATATTTGGATCTTCCGATCTGGGGCTTCTCTCAGAATCGAGGTCGATCTCGGACTCGTATTCTTCATCGGACTCGGAGTCAGAATCTTTGTCTCTTGCCATAAATGCAAGATGTCTCGAGTGCTTCATTTGCTCCGTGTCAGATTCGTCGGAAGAAGTCTCGTCCCAAGTTGCTTGAAGAGTCTTCTTTCGTCTTGTCGATTTGGGCTTTTCTTCCTTCCGATTCGGGCAATCGATTTTGAAATGTCCCTTTTTGTTGCACCCATAACAAATCACTTCTGATTTGTTTTGGGTCTGGTTGAGTGGAGTCTTCTTGACATTTCTTGAACTTCTTCTTCGTCAGAAGTCTCTGCACCATGTTGACCAACTCTTCTTCATTTGTTGAGTCAAAGTCTGACTCGCCTTCAGACTCGATCTTGGTTTTTGATTTTGTCTCCTTGCTTGGACCTGCATACAGAGCTACACCTTTCTCGACATGGCTTATATTAGACTGTTCGTGTAATTCCAATTCATAGAATAACTCGTCTAACTTAAGAATTGAAAGATCCTTGGAGACTTTGTACGCATCTACAATTGATGCCCACAAAGCATTCCTCGGAAAGGCATTTAAGGCGTACCTTATCGTGTCACGGTTTTCCAAGTTGTGTCCGATCAAGTGGAGGCCATTAAGTATGTCCTTCAATCAAGCGTGTAGTTGCGAGGCCATCTCTCCGGGAAACATTTTTATATTAAATAAATTATTTAAAAGTAAGTCTCGTTTAGTTACCTTCAAGTCGTCAGTTCCTTCGTGTAGTTTGACTAGAGAGTCCCACAATTCTTTAGCATTGTCGTAGGGGCCGACTCGATTCAATTCTTCCATTGTAAGCCCACACTGAATGGTGTTGATTGCCTTGTAGTTCAGTTGCACCTTTTTGATCATTGGGGGAGTCCAATCTTCAGGTTCAAGAGGCGTTCCATCTTTCGTCGGGGGAGTGTAGCCTTTCAAGATTGTGAACTAGAGCTCGATGTCAGACTTCAAATAGCACTCCATTCTATTCTTCCAATAACTAAAATTTTCTCCTTTGAATAGTGGAGGTCGGACAATACTATATCCTTCTTGATACGTGTTCGAAATCCTTGCAAGACAAAAATTAAAAGAAAAGTATTTCCAAGACTTTTCGTCTTGGGATTAGCAGTGCTTGAGAGGATAAGAAAAACAAAAAAAATATATTCTAAATTAAATCAAAGAGAAAGTTTAAAAAAAAAATACTTTGAAAAACGGTTAAGTTATTTCAGAGCTAACGAGGCTCTGATACCAATTGATAGATCGGATGCGAGCGATAGAGGGGGGTGAATATCGCTCCTTTTAAAACTTTTCTTTTACTTTTTAAATCAGAATCGTGCAGCAGAAATAAGAAAAGAGACAAAGTCGTTTACTTCGTTCGGAGCCTAGCTCGACTCCTACTCGAAGGCCCACGGTCCACGACAGCACCGATGGGCAAAGCACTAAAACCCTTCTTTTTGAAATCTTCGGAAAGAAGCAGATCGTACAAGTACAATGAAATAAGATATTAACACTCCTACTATCTTATTTTAATTTAAGTGCAATATGAAAATAAATATACCGACAATCGTATGCGTAGGATGTAGCTTGGTCGGTACTTTCGGACGGAGTGACTTGCTGAGCTGTTGAAGATGTGTAGCACAATCTGTACGCGAAGAAGAGCTTTTTAGATGATCAGAAGAGTTGTTATGGCCTCAGACTTCGAGCCTCATTTTATAGGTGCCTTGGGCGTTCGGTTGACCGATCCCTCTGTTTGGTCGATCGAACCCACTCCCTTCCTTCCTGGCTGGAGTCTGACGTTGGCTCGATCTCCGACAATCAATGCTCTTTAAGGGGTTCGGTCGACCGATCATGCCTTTCAGTTGACCGAACAGGATCTTTTTCCTGTTCGTCACAATTAGCTGAGATCTTCTTTTAATGTTGTATTTAATGCTGATTAGATCGGTCGACCGGTCCTCTGGTTCGGTCCACTGATCAGCCTTTTTTCCTTCTCATGCTAATCGGTGCTAATGAGCTGGCCAGTGCTGAGTCACCATGGATCGGTCAACCGATCTTATTGTTCGGTCGATCGATCAAACTTTGATCGGACTCTGATCTGTTCTGGTTTAATCTGAATGCTGTTCTGATTTTACCTGGTTCGGTCGACCGATACTATTGTTCGGTCGATCGATCCAACCGGACCTGTAAAACAGTATTAAGACAAAAAATCTCCTGCAAAACAGATGTTAGAACAATAATATTATAAAGCAAGAGTAATATAAAAGACAGTAGAACTGTCTTGATCTCAACTTGGAAACCTTTCCGGTTTCTTCAGTTGGATCAGCGACCTAAGGTTGTTCCCTTCGGGAACCCGACTTCACTGTCGCTCCTCCAGTTTGTTTACCTCAACCTACCTGCCAAACTTTAATCCTCCAGATTTAGTTTGGACTTTTCACTCAGCCTTGATCGGCTCCCCAGGACTTTTCTCTTGATCTTCGGTCCTCCAGATCTTTCGATCACATTGCCAAGTTTCGGGTCTCCTCGACCTACTTGGACTTGCACCTGGGTTCCACGATTTGCTAAGATTTCTCCTGCCAAGCCTCCAACTAGGTCTTTCCCGGTTGAGTAAACATCCTGCACACTCAGTCAACTTGTTAGATCATAACAAGACTTAACTTGAACCTTTGACAACATCAAAACTTAGGTTTGATTCTGGTGCAGCTTGCACCAACAATAAGCCTACCGGGTAAAGGCTAACCAGGTTCTATAGATAGGACGAACACAGATACATTTGGTCTCATGTAACCCTTGACCTACAGCTGGTTGAAGGAAGGGTTATCGGATAAAGTTGCCTCTATAAACTCAACTGGATGATTTTAGTCAATGATGTAGGGTCGAGCGTGCTCAAAAGACCGACCGAGCATATGAGTTTGGTAAACAAAGACTGGTCGAATACAAGAAACCGATCGAAAGTAGAAACACTTAACATTAAGTTATCTTGAAGGCCTATATAAACCCGATTGATTAATCTCAGTCGATACGGTATGGTCAGCCGAATAGACCGGCCGAGTGTAGAGGCGTTTAACAGCATACGATTGAACAAAGGAAGAGTTAAAGGCTAAAGGCGTCTTCATACGTCTGACCGATCAATCTTGGTCAACAGGCTATAACCGCCCAGCTTTAATAGATAGGTCGAGTATGAGAAGTAAATCGAGCATAAAGGTTTTCAACCTTACATAGTTTTTGGCATATTTATAATGAAGTCTTGGTTGGGTATAAGTAGTCGATCGAGTATAGAACTAAAACTAGTATGGACAAAATATATTCCACATATATGCCAAATAAGCTTATGTGACTTACCAGGCATACATAATAGGTGAACCATAATAATATACAATCATATGACAACTTAATCAATTTGGCGGTAAATATCTTCTAGAATTCTCTGCAGGTATGCTAAACGACAAAGAACGTACATCTGGGGTAAGAAAAAAATTCCTTAAACTATTATTATTGTAGTTCTGACTTACGTCATCTCTTAACAAACTTTAACAAACCGGGTGTAACGACCCAATTTTCCCTATTTTAAGTTCTAAAAGTCCAAAAAAATATTTGGAAATACTTTTAAAATATTCTAGAGATTTTTAGGAATTTTTAGAGTATTTTTACGTAATTTTTGGAGGTCGTTTAGTAGGTTTACAAAAAAGAAAGAAGTTTTGACCAAAAATCATTGAAGGTGAGACTCGAACCCAAGACCTCCGGCCGAACCCGACCTAACCGGATACAGCCAACCAACTGGGCTGCGCACGCTTTGTTAACCAAGTATGAGGAGAAATAAGTTTAAGGTATAGTATAATGGGAACCCAAAATTAGACCTAGCTATAAAAGGTTAAGTGAAAAGGGATTATTTTTATTCTTCTTTTTCTCCCGAAATCCCTTCTTCCTCTCGTTCTCGCGTGCGACAGCGGCGGCGTTGCTTGGGCGAAGACGAAGCCGAAATTAGGGCTGCATTCTGGTGGCTGGTGAGCGTTCTTCTTCAAGGGTTTTTCACAAACCAAGCTTCTCTCGGCAAGGCAAACGCTCGGGCAAGAGAAGAGGCCGAGATTTGGAGCTTCGCTCGAACCCTAGACCTCTTCCTCGGTTGTAAGTCCAAGAACCGGCAGTAAGTACTACTCACCTGCGGTAGGAGTTGTTTTCGGTTTTGTTTCTCCTTGTTTTTGAATCTGCCGTGAGTTGCTTGTTTCGGTTTTGTTCCTTGTTTTCTGGAGCTTGTTGAAAACCCTAGAGTGGTTCCGAGATTGGTTGCTCCTTTTTGTTTGTGAGCATGATGCTTAGATTGGGCGGTGTTGGTTTGATGTAGCTGCCGTGTACCTCAAATGGGCAGCAAGTTCAACTTGAAATTTTGCAAAAATAGGGATACGAGCAGCTTCATTTGGAGCTTAGAACAGCCCCATGCCTTTTGCATTTCTGCAGGCATGAACCAAGCCATTTGGAGCTTACGGATTGGGTCTGTTTTGGTAATTGCAGTAGATAGTTAGAAGGGAACAATACATTTAGCACTGTTGGTTGTTGTTCATTAAGTGCAGAATTCTTTAAGCATGACATATGTTTTATTTTAATAGGAATCTATTCCTTCTGGTAATTGCTTCAAGTATTGCTTCTGGTATGCATGACTTTAAGTTCATCATATTTCTAAACATGATTCATCTTATTGCTTCTGGTATGCATCACTTAAAGTCCACCATAGCTTTTGGTACGTTGTTTATACCCAAGTTTAGTTCTGAGTTTCATGAAGGCAAGATCAAATTTGTTTTCTTTTGCTCCATTTTGTAGCATGATTAGCAAGATCAAATTAGTTTTCTTTTGCTCCATTTTGTAGCATGATTAGTAAGCTTAAGGTTACTTTCTTTGGCTCTATTTTATAGCATGATTAGTAAGCTTAAAGTTGTTTTCTTTTGCTCTATTTTATAGCATGATTAGTAAGTTCAGATTTGCTTTCCTTTGCTCTATTTTATAACAGGCTTAGGGAGTTCAGATTTATTTTCCTTCGTGTTATTTTTATATAGCATGCTTGGTTAGTTGTAATCCTATACTTGTTAGATATATATCTAAAGGATTCTAATAAGCTCTAATAAAGGATTATGAGAAGTATAAGTAAAGAAAAAGACCAAGGTCTAATTAAAAAGAGATAACAAGTAAATTAAAGTAAGAGGCTAGTACCCGACATCCAAGAGCTTGTCGTTAAACAAATCCAGGTGACCATTTCCGAGGTCTTGGCCCTGGTAGACCGAGGTCTGCTCTTTTAGGATTGGTGGCTCGCAACCCCAACCTATTAGGGAACGCGCATGAGTTGGTACTAGGCCTGGGCCTAAGAAAAGAAAACCAAAGAAAAGAAAACCAAAAGAAAGAAAGAAAGAAGAAGAAAGTAAAAGATAGAAATTAAAAGATTAATTTCTATTACAAGGATATAAGAAAATATAATAAGTTTTATGCTTAGAATAAATAAAAAGTTAGTTTCTTTAATTCTAAGCTTACAGTGTTCATTTCTTATTATCCTGTTAGATAGTGAGCATGTTTAGTATTCAGTTTCATTTTCTGTATACCATGAGCACATGCAGATTTGCTTTAGCATTTCAGTTTCAGTATTATTGCATTACATTTATGCATTTCGAGTTTTGTGAGATAGATTAGTACTTACTAAGCGTTTTCACTTATAGATCTTTTCTTTTTTTTCCTCCTACCGCAGATAAAGGAAAAGCTAAGATATGAAGGGAGGCGACAGGGTGGTGGTGATGATGGATGTGTGTGGTGACTGAACTATGGAGAGGTCCAGAGGGGACTAGCAAGACTTATTTATTTAGAGTTTATGTCTAGTTCATTTTCCTTATTTCCGTTATGAAATTATGAGTTATGATTGAGTTTGATGTGCATTGTAACTTATTATGCTTCATTCTGGGAGATTGAGTTTAGTTCATGTTGCTAGATTAGTTTTTGATTATGATATGATTTATTACTGCGTGGTTGTGAATAAATTGTGATCCAGCCACATGTGGCTGTGTATATATCTTGTGTATTATAGATTTGGTCACCGGTACAGGGGAGACTCTGCCGAAATTTTTCGGTAGGAATTTCTCTGAACCGTGATAAATCTAAGTGTCGCTAATAATAGCATAAGTGACACTAGTAAGTAGAGTAGGAGTTAGGTAACGGTCGCCCTTAGAGAGTAGTAGTAAGAAGGGTGGGTTGTTACAGTTGGTATCAGAGCAGTGTTCCATTCTCCAGCATCACACACACATCAGCATCATCCTCGCCGTCTCCAAGTAAGAAAGTATTAAATCCTTTCTTATTTCTGCTTTCCTTATTTTTACTGCAGTATAGAGTACTTTCCTTTTTGAGTGCTTAAGTAAGATAAAAGATTTAGTTTCCCTTTTCTTTATTCATATTTAAGTATGTTTAGATGGGTTAAAGTAAGATATCAAGCCTTTACCTTGAATAAATAGATGGCAAGAAGAGGACGTCCCCGTGCTACTCACACTGAGGAACCAGCTCAAGGGAACGAAGTGCCTAGAGCAACTGAGCCCAACCTTTCTGAAGTGGTTGCTCAGCTCCAGAGGCAAGTAGCAGAGCAGCAGCAAGTGATTGCCAATCTGATGGCAAACCAGCCAGCAGTTCCTCCCCCTCCTCCAGCTGTCACTGCAGAGACCCCAGTGGTAACTGAGACTCCACCAGCTACTCAGGGAACCGTCACAGCACCCCAGAGACCAGAAGCTTATCTTATACAGTGGCTGAAGCTGAAACCAGAGAGCTTCTCAGGCACGACTGAGCCCTGGGATGCCCAGGCTTGGTTTAAAACACTAGAGAGCACTATGGAGCTTCTTGACTGGCCAGAAGGTCAAGTGCGCCTCTTTCTGTCTGTCTGGAGATGCTCGTATGTGGTGGGAGAGGATAAAGACCAAGAGAGCAGCTGATCAGATGACCTGGGCAGATTTCCAGTCAGAGTTCTATGAAGAGTTCTTCCACCTGCAGATTACCAACAAGCACTACGAGGAGTTTATAGAGTTCAAACAAGGTGACTTGTCAGTGGAAGAAGCAGCCAAGAAGTTCAACAGGCTAGCTCGTCTCTGTCCAGAGCTAGTGAGTACAGAGAAGGAGCGAGTCAGGCTGATGCTCAGAATGCTGAGACCACAGATAGCACTGAATGTGAGCAGTGGAGCTCATCGGCCCCAGACTGGCGAAGAATTGATCAGTAGAGCGTTAATCGCTGAACATTACATGAACAACATCAAAGCACAGCGAAGACAACATCAGTCAGTGAAGACAGAGGACAAGACAGCAGGAAGCCAGAAGTCACAGTTAAGCAAGCAGAACTGGAAGGGCAAAGGTAAAAGGAAGCAGTGGAACACAGGAGGTGGCCAGAAGGGAGGACCAGCAAACAAGCAGACCAAGTTCCCTCCCTGTCCCAAATGTGGGAGAATACACCCAGGAGCCTGCCTTTTGGGTAAAAATGGATGTTACTCCTGTGGTCAGGAGGGACACATGGCTAAAGAGTGTCCTAACAAATTCAAAGTACCTCAGCCACAACCATTGCAATATGGAGGCCAGCCTGCACAGTTGCACCATATGGAAACAGCATTGGAGGGACCCTACATCAGTCAAGGAAGATTAGAAGCTCCCCCAGTTCCAGCCTTTGAGGGTGCCAGAGTATTCTCCCTCACCAAAGAAGAAGCTGCTAGTGCCTCCACAGTCGTAACAGGTCAAGTAGTTATTTTCCAGCACATAGCTACTGTACTATTTGACACTGGGGCGACCCATTCTTTTGTATCGATACCTTTTGCCAGTAGTTTACAGGTGCCTACAGAGAGTACGAACTCCAAGTTCTGACGACCCTACCTTCTGGGGAAGTCATGGAATCCAATCAGTGGCTCCGAGCTGTACTGGTTAAAATTGCAGACAGGGAATTATATGTAAATCTGATAGTTCTCGCCATGCAGGATTTCGATATCATTTTTGGTATGGATTTCCTCAGCAAGTACAGTGCCTCAGTGGACTGCCGCAGAAAGAAAGTAATTTTTAGTCCAGAAGGTGAGCCAACTTTTGAGTTCACAGGAGTGCCAAGGAAGAAGACCCAGAAGCTCCTCTCATCTCTAGCAGCACACCAGATGTTAGCTAAAGGGTGTGCAGGTTTTCTTGCATACATAGTCAAGGCAGCAGAGCAGAAGGGACCCAAGCAGGAGGAGGTCCGGGTAGTATGCAAGTATCCAGAAGTATTTCCAGAAGAGCTACCTGGACTACCTCCCAACAGAGAGGTGGAATTTGAGATTGAATTGGTTCCTGGAACCGGTCCAATTTCAAAAGCTCCGTATCGCATGTCTCCAGCAGAGCTGAAGGAGTTACAAGAGCAGCTACAGGAGTTACTGGACAAAGGCTTTATTCGCCCTAGTCACTCACCTTGGGGAGCTCCTGTGTTATTTGTCAAGAAGAAAGATGGGACAATGCGGATGTGTATAGACTACAGAGCTTTGAATCAAGTGACAATCAAGAACAAGTACCCCCTCCCCAGGATAGATGATTTATTTGATCAGTTAAGAGGAGCAACAGTGTTCTCAAAGATAGACCTGCGCTCTGGGTACCATCAGCTGAAGGTGAAAGAAAGAGATATACCCAGAACGGCGTTCAGAACCAGATATGGACACTACGAGTTTGTAGTTATGCCATTTGGAGTGACCAATGCACCTGCGGTCTTCATGGACTTAATGAACAGAGTGTTCAGAGAATATCTTGACAAATTTGTCATTGTATTCATCGATGACATTATGGTCTATTCAAGGACCCCAGAGGAGCATGACACGCACTTGAGGATAGTACTGCAGACTCTTCAGCAGAAGCAGCTTTATGCTAAATTCTCCAAGTGCGAGTTCTGGTTAAATCAGGTGGCGTTTTTAGGTCACATAATTTCTAAGGAAGGCATTCAAGTGGATCCAGCCAAAGTGGAAGCGGTCAACAACTGGAGTAGACCCAAGAACGTCAGAGAGATCAGAAGCTTCCTTGGTCTAGCAGGGTACTACAGGAAGTTCGTGGAGGATTTTTCCAGGATAGCTTCTCCACTAACAGCCCTCACCAGAAAGAACAAGAGATTCGAATGGTCAGACAAATGTGAGCAGAGCTTCCAAGAGCTAAAGAAGAGATTGATCAGTGCTCCCATTCTGACAGTCCCACAGAGTGACAAGAGTTTCGACATCTACAGTGATGCTTCCAAGATGGGTTTAGGAGCTGTACTCATGCAAGAAGGAAAAGTCATAGCTTATGCTTCCAGACAACTCAAAGACTATGAGAAGAACTACCCTACTATGATCTCGAGCTGGCAGCTGTAGTTTTTGCACTTAAACTCTGGCGACATTATTTGTATGGAGTCCAGTGTAGAATTTTCACAGATTATCAGAGTCTTAAGTACTTCTTCACTCAGAAGGACTTAAACATGAGACAGCGTAGGTGGCTGGAGTTGGTCAAAGATTACGACTGTGAAATTCTCTACCATCCAGGCAAAGCTAACAAAGTGGCAGATGCACTCAGCAGAAAATCTAGTGCATCACTGATGTCTTTATCATCACTAGCCCTGCCACTGCAGAAGGAGTTGTCGGATTTTGGACTTGAAATTATTGAAGGGCAACTCTCTGCATTGACCTTATAGTCTACATTGTTTGAGGAGATATAAAGAAAGCAAAGTGAAGATCCGTACATCCAGAAGATCAAGCAAGGGATGCAGAAAAAAGACAAATCAAAGTTTCGAGTAACAGATAGCGGGATTCTTTATCAAGGGAGTCGTATTTGCATGCCCCATGATGAAGAACTGAGGAAGAGGATCTTAGAGGAAGCTCACAGTACACCATATTCCATGCATCCTGGTTCTACCAAGATGTATCAAGATGTGAAACAGAGGTTCTGGTGGTCAGGACTCAAAAGAGATGTAGCTAAGTATGTCAGTACCTGCTTGACATGTCAGAGAGTCAAAGCAGAACACCAGAGACCAGGAGGAGTTCTTCAGCCTCTTCCAATACCAGAATGGAAATGGGAAGACATTTCCATGGACTTCATAACAGGTCTTCCAAGAACCACCAGTGGATATGATGCGATATGGGTAATAGTAGACCGATTGACCAAGTCTGCTCACTTCCTAGCCATCAAGGTGTCCCACTCCATAGAGCAGTTGGCCCAGCTATATGTTAAAGAGGTAGTCAGACTTCATGGAGTTCCTAAATCTATCGTTTCTGATAGAGATGGGCGCTTCACCTCACACTTTTGGGAGTGCGTTCAGAATGCACTAGGCACCAAACTCAAGTTCAACACAGCTTTCCATCCGCAGACTGATGGACAGACAGAGCGAGTGAATCAGATTTTAGAAGACATGCTCAGAGCTTGTGCGCTAGATTTCAAAGGAAGTTGGTGCAAGTATTTGTGCTTAGCTGAATTCGCTTACAACAATAGCTATCAGGCTACCATTAAGATGGCACCTTATGAAGCACTATATGGCAGGAAATGCAGATCACCCATATGCTGGCAAGAAGCAGGAGAGAGAAAAGAGATAGAAGCAGAGTTGGGCATTCAGACAGAGGTGATAAATGAGACTACTCAAGCAATCCAGAAAATCAGACAGAGAATTGAGACTGCCCAGAGCAGACAGAAGAGTTATGCTGACACGCGCCGTAGGCCATTGGAATTCCAAGTAGGAGATTCAGTTTTCCTCAAGGTCGCTCCTATGAAGGGAGTGATGAGATTTGGCAAGAAGGGCAAATTAAGTCCTCGCTATGTAGGACCTTACCTGATCATAGAGAGGATTGGGAAAGTAGCTTACAGGCTGGACTTACCACAAGACATGTCAGCAATACACAATGTGTTTCATGTCTCTATGCTAAAGAAGTGTCTCCATGACCCGAGCCAAGTGATTCAGCCTCAGTCAGTGCAGATCCAAGAGGATCTTAGTTATGAGAGCTGACCTACACAGATAGTGGACAGAGCAGTCAAGAGATTGAGAAATAAAGAAGTACCACTAGTGAAGGTCGTCTGGCAGAACCAGAAGCACGAGAAAATCACTTGGGAGCGGGAGGACAGTATGAGACAGAAGTATCCAGAGCTATTCTAAGTTCGAGGATGAACTTTTTATAAGGTATGGGGGATTGTAACGACCTAATTTTCCCTATTTTAAGTTCTAAAAGTCCAAAAAAATATTTGGAAATACTTTTAAAATATTCTAGAGATTTTTAGGAATTTTTAGAGTATTTTTACGTAATTTTTGGAGGTCGTTTAGTAGGTTTACAAAAAAGAAAGAAGTTTTAACCAAAAATCGTTGAAGGTGAGACTCGAACCCAAGACCTCCGGCCGAACCCGACCTAATCGGATACAGCCAACCAACTGGGCTGCGCACGCTTTGTTAACCAAGTATGAGGAGAAATAAGTTTAAGGTATAGTATAATGGGAACCCAAAATTAGACCTAGCTATAAAAGGTTAAGTGAAAAGGGATTATTTTTATTCTTCTTTTTCTCCCGAAATCCCTTCTTCCTCTCGTTCTCGCGTGCGACAGCGGCGGCGTTGCTTGGGCGAAGACGAAGCCGAAATTAGGGCTGCATTCTGGTGGCTGGTGAGCGTTCTTCTTCAAGGGTTTTTCACAAACCAAGCTTCTCTCGGCAAGGCAAACGCTCGGGCAAGAGAAGAGGCCGAGATTTGGAGCTTCGCTCGAACCCTAGACCTCCTCCTCGGTTGTAAGTCCAAGAACCGACAGTAAGTACTACTCACCTGCGGTAGGAGTTGTTTTCGATTTTGTTTCTCCTTGTTTTTGAATCTGCCGTGAGTTGCTTGTTTCGGTTTTGTTCCTTGTTTTCTGGAGCTTGTTGAAAACCCTAGAGTGGTTCCGAGATTAGTTGCTCCTTTTTGTTTGTGAGCATGATGCTTAGATTGGGCGGCGTTGGTTTGATGTAGCTGCCGTGTACCTCAAATGGGCAGCAAGTTCAACTTGAAATTTTGCAAAAATAGGGATACGAGCAGCTTCATTTGGAGCTTAGAACAGCCCCATGCCTTTGGCCATTTGGAGCTTACTGATTGGGTCTGTTTATGGTAATGGCAGTAGATAGTTAGAAGGGAACAATACATTTAGCACTGTTGGTTGTTGTTCATTAAGTGCAGAATTCTTTAAGCATGACATATGTTTTATTTTAATAGGAATCTATTCCTTCTGGTAATTGCTTCAAGTATTGCTTCTGGTATGCATGACTTTAAGTTCATCATATTTCTAAACATTATTCATCTTATTGCTTCTGGTATGCATCACTTAAAGTCCACCATAGCTTTTGGTACGTTGTTTATACCCAAGTTTAGTTCTGAGTTTCATGAAGGCAAGATCAAATTAGTTTTCTTTTGCTCCATTTTGTAGCATGATTAGCAAGATCAAATTAGTTTTCTTTTGCTCCATTTTGTAGCATGATTAGTAAGCTTAAGGTTACTTTCTTTGGCTCTATTTTATAGCATGATTAGTAAGCTTAAAGTTGTTTTCTTTTGCTCTATTTTATAGCATGATTAGTAAGTTCAGATTTGCTTTCCTTTGCTCTATTTTATAACAGGCTTAGGGAGTTCAGATTTGTTTTCCTTCGTGTTATTTTTATATAGCATGTTTGGTTAGTTGTAATCCTATACTTGTTAGATATATATCTAAAGGATTCTAATAAGCTCTAATAAAGGATTATGAGAAGTATAAGTAAAGAAAAAGACCAAGGTCTAATTAAAAAGAGATAACAAGTAAATTAAAGTAAGAGGCTAGTACCCGACATCCAAGAGCTTGTCGTTAAACAAATCCAGGTGACCATTTCCGAGGTCTTGGCCCTGGTAGACCGAGGTCTGCTCTTTTAGGATTGGTGGCTCGCAACCCCAACCTATTAGGGAACGCGCATGAGTTGGTACTAGGCCTGGGCCTAAGAAAAGAAAACCAAAGAAAAGAAAACCAAAAGAAAGAAAGAAAGAAGAAGAAAGTAAAAGATAGAAATTAAAAGATTAATTTCTATTACAAGGATATAAGAAAATATAATAAGTTTTATGCTTAGAATAAATAAAAAGTTAGTTTCTTTAATTCTAAGCTTACAGTGTTCATTTCTTATTATCCTGTTAGATAGTGAGCATGTTTAGTATTCAGTTTCATTTTCTGTATACCATGAGCACATGCAAATTTGCTTTAGCATTTCAGTTTCAGTATTATTGCATTACATTTATGCATTTCGAGTTTTGTGAGATAGATTAGTACTTACTAAGCGTTTTCACTTATAGATCTTTTCTTTTTTTTCCTCCTACCGCAGATAAAGGAAAAGCTAAGATATGAAGGGAGGCGACAGGGTGGTGGTGATGATGGATGTGTGTGGTGACTGAACTATGGAGAGGTCCAGAGGGGACTAGCAAGACTTATTTATTTAGAGTTTATGTCTAGTTCATTTTCCTTATTTCCGTTATGAAATTATGAGTTATGATTGAGTTTGATGTGCATTGTAACTTATTATGCTTCATTCTGGGAGATTGAGTTTAGTTCATGTTGCTAGATTAGTTTTTGATTATGATATGATTTATTACTGCGTGGTTGTGAATAAATTGTGATCCAGCCGCATGTGGCTGTGTATATATCTTGTGTATTATAGATTTGGTCACCGGTACAGGGGAGACTCTGCCAAAATTTTTCGGTAGGAATTTCTCTGAACCGTGATAAATCTAAGTGTCGCTAATAATAGCATAAGTGACACTAGTAAGTAGAGTAGGAGTTAGGTAACGGTCGCCCTTAGAGAGTAGTAGTAAGAAGGGTGGGTTGTTACACCGGGGTCCACCTCATGACTGTGGAGGTTAGTTGAGGTGGAATAAAAAGGGGAATCCTCTCCATTGGTAAGGTACGCAAACATACGCATTGCATCCAAATCAACCCCTAATTTTCATACAGTTTTCTGCTGCTTCTTCTTCTTCCTCTCGCCGAAGACTAACTTAAGCGTCAGAGGGCCTAGCCAGGGATTCCCACCCTGGTCTTAGGTCATTAACGCTTTGTCGGTTAGTCTCATTCTGTGCAGGGAGACAAGATCACTTCATCCACCGGATCGCTGAAATTCCGTTGATCCCCGGATTCATCTCATTGGAGTTCCATTCCGCAAGGTATCATCCAGAAGATCCGCTTTGGTTTTCTCGGATTAATTGTCTTGTCTTCAAGTGTCAGTGATGTCCGCTGTGGTTTTCTCGGATCCTCTCCTATTCATCAGTATCAAAAGTCGTCATCATCCACCTCCATCCAGTACTCCATCTCGTAAGCTTTCAGACAGGATCATTGATCATCTACAGACTAATCAACCCAACAATGGTATGCAACCAATTCAGTCCTTTCTATGTTTGTACAAGTCATGTACTCAAATGTGTCTCCCAGGTTATCTAACTAAACACAAATCACCCAAAGGCTAGAATCTTCATGAAATAGTGTAATTCGGTCCCCTATTGACCGAACTAATAAAAATACTCAGTACCCTACTAACTACACTGACAAGAATGGATCAATCTTCTCTTGATCAAGTCAACAAAGGTAAATCAGTCCTCTACTAACCGAAACAACAAGAGTAAATTGGTCCTCTAAGGACTGAACCAACTAGAGTAGATCAATACTCTACTAAACAAGTCAACAGGGGTACATCGGTCCTCTACCAACCAAAAGAACATGATATTTAGTAGATACTATCCACTACCAAACTAGTGATAATCGAAACTAATAATACTGGTGGTATGATAAAAGAAATCTCATGAGACTATAATCCTTGATCTCTAGTAGGGTCAACCGTGATCAATGATTGACCCAACACATGTGATGTATGCTACAACCAACTAGACATGTACTAAAAAGAGTACTAATACATGACATAACTATCAGAACAACTATGCATGTACTAACAGAAATGTAAGATAACAATATGCAAACATACCTCCTATAGCTTGGAGATTCTTGTCGCTGCCTGGTCCCAAAACCCGAAAAGTCACATCGAGAAACTAAATCGCAAAAAAATCCAAATCACGGAAAATAGGCCTCATAAACCTTTGGCTCTGATACCATCTGTAACGCCCCATCCCAGGCAGGCCCCACCCGGACCGAACCGGGAATGCCACCAGAATTGCCCATCAGGTTGATGACTAGTTCCATAGACCACCGGAGGTCCTTTCAGCGTGCTTTGTCCTCACTCGCACACACCCTGGAAAACTTCCCAGGAGGTCACCCATCCTCAGATTTCTGCAGCCAAGCACGCTTAACTTTGGAGTTCTTAAGTTTGAGCTTCCGAAAAGGAAGGTGCACCTTGGTGATATTGATAGTACCATCAAACCTTTTAAGCCATACTTAACCAGAATCTCAGAACCGGCGTATTACAAAATAAATCCACACACAATCAACATTACACCTTGATCTACAACTAAGATAAATTACCCTACTCCTTACCTCAATTCACAGTCGTTGTTGCTGCTGGATGGGGTTGCTGCCGGAACTAAGAACAAGAAAACCTCCCAGCCTAACCTCTCCAATCAGTGATCTAAAGCCTAACCTCTCCAATCAGTGATCTAAATCAACCGTTCTGAATCCACAGTTACTGAGTGTGTCCGCTGCTGGAAACTAGATGAGTTGTTGGATTGCAGAACATCATAGTAAGATCAAGAATAGAGATCAAGATTGGAGATCACGGATCAAACAAAACAACCTAACTCACCTTGCTGTCACATTACCAGAACACCGTTACTCTGAAGGGGAGACGAAGCTCAGAGCTAGGGCACAAATCGAAGAAAATTAAGAGAAAGGACATCAAGAAACCTACCCCTGTCGCTGGCTAGTGCTCTCAACGTGGAAGTGAAGCAAGAGGAAGAGATCTGCTAGTTGGAGTTGTGGCACGCAGAGGACGGCGACCGGCAATCTAGGGTAGAGTTACGAGAGGGGGAGGGAGGAGAGAATCGACCAACAGCTAGGGCACAGGACAATGGACCTGGGGTGCTTGGCTTCAAGCTAGGGCGTCGGTGCTGGATGGTGATCGGAGAGGGTGGCGGCGTTAGGCGGTGGTGTGCGGCTCGGAAGGCTCTCATGCTCCGGTGTCGGTGGATCGGGGAAGAGGAAAGGAAGGGTTGTCGGCATCACAAGGGGAAGAAGGCGAAGGGGTCGAGGAAGGGAGGAGAGGGCGGCGATGCGAGCTCGACGAAGGAGAAAGCGGTGATGAATTGGGAAGATGAGTTCGGCGAGGGAGGAGAAGAGATAGGCATGGGGAAAAAATAAGAAAAGAAAAAAAAATAAATTAATTTAGGAAACTTAGGTTTGGTTTAATCAAACCCTAAGTATTTTCCTAAATCAACTCCTACTTTTGGGTATTTCTAAACAGGCTTTTTCCCTTACCTATTAATTAATCCTCGCAAACTACCTCATACGAACTCCGAAAAATTCCCAAAAAATTTCTAAAAAAGCTAGAAAATTCCGTTAAGCAGAAAATTCCGTTAAGCTATTTCATCCATTTAATCTTGTTATTGGGTTTCGATATTTTACATTCTCCCCCACTAATAAAAATTTGGTCCCCAAATTTCGTTATTTGCCATCAGCAATTACTAACAATAGATAAATAGTATAAATGCTGAACGGGAAATTAACCCACATACCTTAAGTGAAAAGATGGGGGTATCGAGCTCGAATCATATCCTCGAGCTCCCAAATAGCCTCCTCGTCGGAATGATGCTGTCATCCGACTTTAACCAGCCGAATAATCTTGTTCCACAGCTGACGCTCTTTGTGGTCTAGAATCTGTACCGGAACCTCCTCGTAGGTAACGTCAGGCTGAATGGGAATTGATATATCTTGTTGGGTTTTTCAGGTCGTAAAAACCGCTTTTTGCGTTGTGAAAACCCCGAAACCCCGCCACCGGATCCGTGCGAAGAAATGAAATTTCGTAAAAACTTTCACGTACGAGTTTTCTAAGCCTAGATCTACTTTAAATCTACAAGATAAGAATTTACCCTTGATGCGAAGCCCTTCGCTTAATTCCACTCGTGCAAGGTTCGTCGGATCTTGAGAGTATCAAAGTAGATACTCCTCTATGTGTATCCACACAAGCAAGAGATGGAGAAACCAAATAAAAAGGTGTGCTAGCCTTGATGATGTGGCACATCATCATTAGTCCACTTAATGCCAACTCACAAATGAGGTGGCAATGGTCAAGTCAAACTTGACCTTTCATCTTCCTCTCAAGTCAAGTCAAACTTGACCACTTCTCTCCCATGGTTGATCAAATCTAACCATTGGTTCAAGTCAATTTTAATTTAATGAATCTCTATTCATTGAATTAAATTGGCTCAATCAGTTTAAGTCAAATTAGACTCATTTAACACATGAACCAAATTGAGTCCAACTCAATTAGTTTACTTTGGATTACTCTTAATCCAATTTGGTTCATCACATGAACCTAATACTCTTGGTTCATCATATGAACCTAATCTCCATCTAATTGCCCTTTGTGTGTGACCCTATAGGTTCTTGTAACATTGGCAATGCTCCTAAACCCATTTAGAAGCATAAGTAATGAGCGGTATCTAGCAACACATCATTACTACCCAAGTTACAAGAATGTTGATATCCAACATCACCTTGTGACTACTAATTGTGAATCTTCACAAAATGTGACATTGTCCTTCTATCCTTGACATCTAGATTAATTAATTTGAGGCATAGACCGTGTCATCCTCTAATCAATCTAAATCTTGAACTCCAAGTAGACTCACTATAATCAAATGAGCTCAATATCTCATATTGACTCATTTGGACATGGCCATGCACTTAGTGGTCTCACTCTATCAAGAATAATGATGTCACTCCCGTCATATAGGAGGGATAGATCCCATCTACATCACTCACATCCCTCCGCATAATTTATTACATACCCAGTAATCACCTTTATAGTCCACCCAGTTACGGGTGATGTTTGACGAAGCCAAAGTATGCAACTCCTTATGTAGGGAACCATGGTAACTTCAGGTCCAAGGACTAATAGTCATACTAATAGCCACATGAGAAAGTATATGACACTCATATAACGATCCATGATACTTTCTCATGGCGGGTCATTCAGTATACATTCTCCAATGCATACCCATGTGTCAACTTGATATCTCTATATCCATGACTTGTGAAATCAAGTCATCGAGTTGACCTACATTCTAGTCTCGTCATATTAACATTGTCCCTGAATGTTAATACTTGACTAGGAATGATTAAGAGTAGTGTTCCCTATATCATCTCACTATTGATTCAACCAATCGATTGATATAGGTAAGAACGTTCTACTCAAGGACGCTATTATACTTAGTTATTTGGCACCAATACAAGTAAGTATAATAACCATAAACAAATGCCTTTATATACATAAGAATATGATACAATGAGTCCATATAACAATCATCAAATAATTGGCTCTAGGGCTCTAACTAACATATCTGACAGCACATGTGTTGGGTCGGCTACGTATCTCCTCATCATAGACACATGGAACACATCATGAACGCTTGTCAAAGCCGGTGGTAGCACCAGCCGATAAGCTACTGCTCCAATCCTCTCCAAGATCTGGAAAGACCCAATGTATCATGGAGCTAGCTTACCTCAGAGGTCAAATCTCTTCACCCCTTTCGTGGGTGAGACTCTCAAGAATACATGGTCACCCGTGGAGAACTCGAGGGGTCTACGTCTTCGATCAGCATAACTCTTCTAGCAGTCTTGCGTGTGAGATCTCGGAAAATTTAAATAAATAGGGTTATTTCAGAAATAGCCTTATAATATTTTTCCGAAATTTTTAGAATTTTTTGGGAATTTATCGGAGCTTGTACGATGAGTTTTGAGGGGATTAATTCTAGGTACAGATAAGGCCTATTTTGGATACCCATTTAAGTGAGGAAATGTTTTAATATATAAATCCGTTTCCTTTATTTTCTTTCCCCAATCCCATCGCCGAACCCGAGCCCTCCTTCCCCGATCTCCCCTCTCTTCCCTACTCTCTGTCTCTCTTGCGGACAAACCGACGCCGACGGAAATCTCCATCTGGGGGCGTCCACATCGCATCGCCGGAGGACCACGTCGTCGGGGCTCGACGAAGCCGGCAGAGTCCAGTCTATCTTTGGTCCCGTGACTGTTGTTCCGGTGAGTTCTGTGCCGATCCTCGACGGCTAGGGCACGGTGGAGGCTTGGTTCGCGTCATCTCCCAACGTACTGACTTCCTCGTTCCTCTTCCTCGAGTTGTCCCCGGAGCGATCCGTGTCTTCTCTAGCCGGAGCGCCATCGGGAGGTGATCCAGAGAGGTAAGGTTTCATCGGATCTATGTGCTTAACTAGATTAGGGTTCTTCCCTGTTCTTACCCTCGCTCTCTCGGATCTATGCTCTAGAACCATCGTCGGAGAGGGATCTTGGCCGTCGGTTATAGGTTCTTGGCCGATATCACCAAGTGCTCACTGAGAGCAAAGCCGAGCATCTAGTTTCCATTCTGTGGTGTTGAATTCTTGATCCGAATTGTGTAGTGGATCCAGCAAGGTGCTGTTCAGTGGGTTGTCTAGCTCCAGCAACAGCTACCCTTCCTGGCAGCACCACTTCTTCGTGTGGATCAACAGATCAGAGCTAGGAAATTAGGTAAGATGAATTAGATTGTTGTTGGAATACTTGGTTGAATCCATGATCTCCTTGTGTTTGATCCGAACAGTGGAGTGAATTCCAAATAGGTTCTGTTCTGTCCTGTTTTGTGGATTGGTTGGCTTCAGCAGTAACTCATCTTGGTCTCGGCAGCAACAATCCTCTTGTCCCAACAGCCACAGTAGCTGTGGAATTGAGGTATGGTTTTTGATCTTGCTGTAGGTTAGTTAATTTAGGTTTATGATTTGGATTAGGGTAATTGTTTATGTGTTGAACTAGGTATGATTAGTGGTTGTTTGTGGTTAAATCTAATTGCTTAGATTAATCTAATGGAATGATTAGGGTTAAGACAATTAACCCTAATCGACTATTGGATTTAATTTAGGTATTAGATAACTAATCTAATTGGTGATTAGGGATTAAGTGACTAACCCTAATTGACCGTTAGATTTATTAAGTAGGTTGAGGTTGACTTGATTAGGGTTTTGCCCTAATTTAGTATTAGGGATTTTATTTAGCTATTCTTTTGGATTTAGCTAAATAAAATATATATATTGTTTGACACAGGACTCTGATTCGAGACGGGCGTCTCGACGTTGGATTTGGCGTGATACTACCTGCTACTTGAGGCGGGTACCCTTTGACTTATCTTTTGATAGTGTCTTATGATATGTGTAGTTTATATATAATTACTAGTGGTAGATGGTAGATTTATCTCTTACCTGGTCTTAGCTTAGTTGATACCTGCTACATGCTTCTACTGTTATCTACTATACATTAGGCTGGTATACCTTTACTGCTTACCATGTGTATATATGTTCGTGGATAGGGATATTTATAGTGCTTCACTATACTGGATTAGTTGTTATACATGCTGGATATGTGATGTTGGGTTTATGCTGTTTATTATCCTTGTTATATATGTGTTTATCTGTTTGGCATCTACACATATGGGGGAGGATATGTTCAAGTATGATATACTGTAGCCGCATGCACCATATCGCATGATTGCATGCTGGGCGATTGACGACTCCATTATTGTTGAGCTCGTCGGCCAGCTACATTGACCTGCACACCACGTGACCATTGCATGGGTAGTGGCACAGCACATAGGGTGTGTAGGTTGCTCGGTGGTGCTCCGCTGGAGGCTCCACTCATGGGTAGTGTGATAGGCAGCGTGGTAGCACACCGGGGTCCCTCCCCGTCATTGTGTACCGGGAGATGAGAGCATGGTGCTCCCTCCTATAGTGAGGTTGGAGGATAGGTGTACTCCGGTGCATCCCGTCCACTCGGTCACTCTTCAGGGGTAGTGTGCACGGTGTCACAGCCCTACCCACGCAGTCTCACCATTGTGTGTGAGATTACTGACTGTCCGGGGTGACCATGTCATTTGCATCATATGCAGTTGCATTAATTATGATTGATGCATTTTGGGATTGCATATGATTGACATGCATCTGAGTATGTTTTTTGCCTGACTATTTTTATCTGTATGTAACAGTCATTGCACAAGCCTCGCAGTGAGTACAGTTTATTTCAGTTATGCATTTTCTTATTATTCTTGCTATAGACTGTACTTTTATCATATTTGGTTATTACAGTTTATTTCAGCTATGCATATCATTATCTTGTTAGGAGACTTGTGGTTATCTTTCTTGTATCATTAGGATATGGTTATATATTATTATGCATGTCTATTGGATTACCTGCTGAGTTTATTGAACTCACCCCGTTTTATTACCATTTCAGGTTGAGGCCGTCGAGGAGATTCCAGTCGCTAGCCCCTTTGCCGCGAGGATTTCTAGATATCGTTTTCTGTATTCTCTTTTATACGTATACTTGTGATGTGGGTGTGTATTGTGGACTTTATATCGAACATTCGGGTTTGCTACTTTGTTTTCCGCTGCGAATATTTCATTACTTCGTGGATTTCGTTTCTTCGTTGTAGTGGAGTAGGATGTGTACGTATATCTTCGTTGATTTCTATATCATCTTTTCTTTATATAACTGCGTGGATTGTTCATATTATATATGTGTAGAAATGTTGAATATAACTGCGTGGATTGTTTACTATTTGTGTGTATTGTTCCGGTCGAGTGTGGCCGAGGTATAGATATATGTATACTGAGATTCATATTGTCACACGTACAGGGGAGATGCTGCCAAAATTTCTTCGGACAGGGACTACCTGGGGCGTGACATTGCGCCTCTGACATCCTTCGTCTAATAGTACGGACCAACTCTGCCTCCTGCTAAGCTCTCTGAGGTCCTAACAGCTGGGCCTCCCCAACCTCCTCCCAGAGGGTGGGTGTCCGACAAGGTCTACCATACAACGCTTCAAATGGTGCTATCTAAATAGCCAAATGATAGTTGTTGTTGTAGGCAAACTCTACTAATGGCAAGTGGTCCTCCCAACTGCCTCCAAAATCCATAACACAAGACCTCAGCAAGTCCTCTAGAGTCTGGATGGTCCACTCTGACTGTCCATCTGTCTGCAAATAGAAAGCTGTACTAAAATGGAGCTGAGTGCCCAAGGCCTGCTGCAGACTCTGCCAGAACCGGGACGTGAACCATGGGTCTCTATCTGATATAATACTCAATGAAACACCATGCAATCTGATGATCTCTCAACAATACAGCTCTACCAATTGATCCATAGAATCGATCTTCTGGATCACTAAGAAGTGTGCGGATTTGGTTAATCGATCAACGACTACCCAAATCGCGTCGTGGCCTCGTCGTGTCCTAGGCAATCCCACCACAAAATCCATAGTGATGTGCTCCTATTTCCACTTTGGAATCGGAATCCTCTGAAGTAATCCGGCAGGTCTCTGGTGCTCAGTCTTCCCCTGCTGACAGATAAGACATCTAGCTACAAATTTCGTGATGTCTTTCTTCATGTCATTCCACCAATAGGAACACATTAAGTCTCGATACATATGGGTCCCGCCTGGGTGGATAGCAAATCGAGAGTGATGAGCCTCCTGAAGTAACTCCTCCCTGACCGGGTGAGATGGAGGTACGCATAGTCATCCTTGGAAATATATAATACCCGCGTCATCTCGGGAGAACTCTGTCTGCTGTCTGGAAGCTATCTGGCTGTCAATGGACTGTAAGTGCTGATCACCTGTCTAGGCCTCTCGAATCCTCATCCTGATCGATGAATGAGCAACCATGGTAACCAGAATACCCTGCTTTGTCCATCCCTGCTCTTCAAGGCCCAACTCGGAGAAACCCTGAATCAAGTCTGTGACCACAACTTAGTGGCAAGCTAAAGTCCCTCTGGACTTCCTGCTAAGTGCATCAGCAACAACATTAGCTTTCCCTGGGTGGCAGCTAATAGTACAGTCATAATCCTTCAAGAACTCCATCCATCTCCTCTGTCAAATATTAAGTTCCTTCTAAGTGAAAAGGTATTTGAGACTCTTATGATCAGTGATAATCTCAAAAGTAAACCATACAGATGATGCCGCCAAATCTTTAAAGCAAATATAATGAAGGTCAACTCCAAATCATGTACTGGGTAGTTTTTCTCATGCTCCTTCAACTGACGAGGAGCATAGGAGACTACCCTGCCGTGCTGCATCAACACAGCACCCAAACCCTGTAGAGAAGCGTCGGTGTAGAGTACGAAATCGTCCTCTCCAGAAGATAAAACCAAAACTGGTGCTGACACTAATCTCCTCTTTAGCTCCTAAAATCTAGTTTCGTAAGTCTCGAACCACGTGAACTTCACACCTTTCCTAGTCAGGCGTGTGAGCAGCATAGCAATACGCGAGAAACCCTCAACGAAACGTATGTAATATCCGGCCAATCCCAAGAAACTCCCGATCTCCTGAACTGATTTTGGCCGCTACCAACTGGTGACGGCCTTGATCTTCTAAGGGTCTACTGAAATACCTCGATTGGAAACTACGTGACCCAGAAAGCCAACTGAGGATAGCCAAAAAGTACACTTGCTGAACTTCACATATTGTCGATGTCGTCAAAGAGTCTCCAAGACTATACGAAGATGCTGTGCATACTCCTCCTCAGAATGTGAGTAGATCAAAATGTCGTCGATGAAAATGGCAACAAACTAATCTAGATACTCCAGAAAAATACGGTTCATCAAATCCATAAACACCGCTGGAGCATTGGTAAGCCCAAATAGTATTACCAAAAATTCATAATGTCCGTATCGGGTAGGAATGTTATCTTCTGTATATCAGATTCTTTAACTCTAAGCTAATGATATCTGAACCGCAGATCAATCTTAGAATATACTTATGTACCTCTAAGCTCATCAAAAAAATCCTCGATCCGTGGTAAGGGGTACTTATTTCTGACGGTCACTGCATTCAGCTGTCTGTAATCGATGCACAACCTCAGAGTACCATCCTTTTTCTTGACAAACAATACCGAAGAACCCCACAGAGAAATACTAGGGTGAATAAATCCCTTGTCCAATAACTCCTAGAGTTGGACCTTTAGCTCGTCAAACTCTTTCGGTGTCATACGGTAAGGAGCTTTTGATGCTGGCGCGGTCCCCAGAATCAGCTCAATAGCAAACTCCACTTGCCTTCGGGGAGGCAACCCTAGTAGCTCATCTCGAAATACATCCGGATACTCTCGGACCACTGGCACATCTGAGAGATGAGTACTCCTGCTATTGTCAGCATTAATTAATGACAAAAGAAATCCCTGACAGCCATGTGACAACAGCTTCTGAGCTTGAATCGCATAAATGATCGATATACCATCATCCCTAATGCCAGTGAAATCCCACGAGGGTTGGTTCGGAGGTCGGAATGTGACCACCGTTGTCTGGCAATCAGTTGTGGCATGATATATAGACAACCAATCCATGCCCAGGATAATGTCGAACTCGACCATTTCTAGTACTAATAAATCAACCATGAGTATCATGTTGCCAAAGTCTAACGGACAACCTCTGACCTCCTAAGTGGCATCCAATGTATCACTGGACAGTAAGGAGACGGTCAGTCACTACAGTCTAAGGGTAGGCAGTCTACCTATGTCCCTCATGAAAGCACAAGAAATAAAGGAATGCGAGCTATCAGTATCTATTAGCATATCAGCGGATAATGCATAAAGTAAAACCATACCGTAGAAAACGGATCCGTCGGCCCGCTGCACTTCCTTTCTGGTAACCGCGTGAATTCGTCCAGTCTCTGGCCTACCATGCTCAGTGAATTAAATATCAGTGCCGAAACTTAACTTGGTAAAGGTCTACGATAATGCATTTCATTTGCTCCTAACCAAGATAAGTTTTCAATCCACTGTCAGAACGAGACATTTCAAGTGTCCGAGGTGCTAGTATTGGTCCCTAGCACAACTCTAAATGGAGGAAGCCACTGAATTTTAGTGGTTGTACTAATTATTGGATCGAGACCGCGCTAGAGGGGGGGTGAATAGCGCTCGTGGCTATTTCGTTTTTCAAATCGGAAGACTATCGGAGTTTAAAACAAGCAGCGGAATAAAGAACAAACACACAGAGAGAGACACGAGAGATTTTACTTCGTTCGGAGCCTAAGACGACTCCTACTCGAAGGCCCGCGATCCTTGATCGCTTTCCGTGGGCAACAACTATAAGCTCGTTAAAAGATTACAATTATGAGTACAAAAAGCTATAAGTATTATACCGACAACAAGAAATGCTAATTCTGAAGCTTCGGGTCGTCGAGCACTTGTAGCAGTACTTCGGAACGTCTTTTGGAGCAGCACGTTGATGAGAGATCACTTGGTATTCATTGTCTTGAAGTGCTGGTCGAAACCCCCTTATAAAGGGTGTTCAAGGCGCCTTGAAGGCTGTTCAAGGCGCCTCCATGCTGCCGAATCCTCCGCGTGGATCAAGCTTGAACTGGTCGAAGTTCATCTGCTTAAGGCGCCTTAAACCTCACTCAAGGCGCCTTCTGCCTTCTTCAAGGCGCCTCCAATGGTGCTTCGCAGCCAGCTCAGCTTGTGCACCCGAGGCGCCTCCAAGCTCCATGGAGGCGCCTCGGACACTGTTCATCCGAGGCTTTAGGTTGCTCCTTTGCACCTGCAAGATACGTTAGTCCCAAACACTATCCTGCAACACAAAGTTAGCACAATAAATATGATAAATGAAGTATAGACAGTCTCCGGACTGTCCGAGTCTGACTTCGGGTTTCCAACCGGAAACCCTAAGTCGACCCGACACCTACTGTTCCCTCTACGGGGAACGCGTCCTCACCTACTCCACTCAGGAGATTTACCTGTTGCCAGTGCGATCCTCCAGATCGACTGGACTTTTGCTCAGCACTCGATACTTCCGGACTTTCTGCTGGACATCCGCTTCCCGGCTAGTCCAGACTTTCACCTGGTTTGTGACACCAGGACTTTCCACCTAGGGTTACCACCCCCTAGGACTTTTGCCTGAAGACATCGACCTGCCAAGACTTTCCGCATAGGGTTACCACCCCCTATGACCTAGAGTTACCACCCCCTAGGGTTTTTCTCTTTGCCTAACCGCAGCTAGAACTTTCCTGACATCCTCAAGTAGACTTGTTAGAAAACAAAACACCTTAACTTTGAATTCTTTGCCATTATCAAAACACGAGTTCGATCGTCGGATGCTTCCCGCACCAACAATCTCCCCCTTTTTGATTATGGCAACTCAAATTCAAAGTTAAGTAAACAAACGAATAGATAAACATTTTTAACACAGGCAAATCTGCTAAGTATTGATGAACAAAACTGACCAAAGCAAATTCGCTAAAGTGACCTATATGCCCCCCCTTAACTTTTGCTCCCCCTTAGCTATTAATTTGAATTTTACAATTTGCCTCTTACAAAATGACCAAGTTTGATAAAGTAACCTATATTCTCCCCCTTAACTTTTGCTCCCCTTTAACTATTAATTTGAATTTTACAGTGTGCTACTCTCCCCCTTTGCCATATATCAAAAAATGGGCAATAATAGACACTTTAATAAAATTGTTGGGGAATGCATCTCTTTGATAGATTTAGAAAGTTAGTGATTATATCTTTCTTACTTAAGAGAAAAAATTATTTGTTCGTCTTTGAAAAATTTACAGGAAATTACTCAGATTAATAGGTTAGCTAAGTTCAACAGGGTTTGAAAGTTAATGTCAAGTGTTAGGACGAGGTTATTCATTCAAGTTCAGTTGGTACCTAAGTCCAAGCATGAGTCATGTTCATTAGATTGATTTACTAGGTATCAGAGCCCTAAAGAACAAAATAATTTTAACTAGAAAATTGAGTAGCCTCTGCCAACTGTCTAACCTTAAGTTACTTGCTGATTGTCTACAGGACAATAGCTTTCACTTGGTTAGTCAAGTTAAGTTACTTTGGTCCAGCTAGATTTGACTAGAGCTGGAGGACTTAACTTGATTAATATATATTGCGTATTTAACGCCCAGACTCATATCGATGCACAGATATAAGCATTCTTGAGTCCAGGCTATACCCTATGCATCTCATGCCGTTCTATGTTTTTCAATCACAATAAAGGTATACCTAGGTGCTTGTGAGATGCTCTGGCTTAATTCTAGGGGAACATGATTTCTAGGGGGAAAGCCTAGGCTATTTCAAAAAAAAAAATTTTGAACAATCTAGGAAATTGGGAATTTTGAAAATTATTTTTCCTAGAATTTGAAAAAATGATAAGTATATCCAGAATTTTGAAAATTATTTTTCCTAGAAAAAAAAACAAGACAACAAAATGAGACCCCTACTCTACCCAACACATTCCTATTTGCCTTCTAAGTGCACTGAACTCAAGTTCAGGTAAGGGTTTTGTAAAGATGTCAGCTAGGTTTGATTTGGACTCAACGTGGTTGAGTGCAATTTCACCTTTAGCTACATGGTCCCTTACAAAGTGGTGTTTTACCTCTATGTGTTTAGTCCTGGAGTGGTGAATAGGATTCTTAGTGAGATTAATTGAGCTGATATTATCAATAAAGATTTGTGTATTTTTATACCCTAGTTGATAGTCTTTTAACGTATGCATCATCCACAGTAGTTGAGATGCACATTCTCCTAGAGCTATGTATTCAGCTTCTGTGGTGGATAGAGCAACACAATGTTGCTTTCTGCTTGACCAACTTACTAGGCACTGACCTAGAATCTGGCAGCTACCACTTGTACTTTTTCTATCTAGCTTGCACCCGGCATAGTCTGAGTCAGAATAGCCGTAAAGGTCAAAGGTGCAAGTTCTTGGATACCAAAGTCCTACATTTAGAGTTCCTTTAATATACCTAAGTATTCTTTTAACGTATGATAGGTGTGACTCTTTTGCACAGGATTGGTATCTTGCGCACATACCTACTGCAAACAATATGTTGGGTCGACTTGCAGTTAGGTAGAGTAAGCTACCTATGGCACTTCTATAGTATTTTGGGTCAACTGGTTTTCCTTCAGGGTCAGAGTCAATGTTTATGTTGGTTGCCATTGGAGTATTTATAATTTTTGAATTTTCCATACAGAATTTTTTAATTAACTCTTTAGCATATTTAGTTTGATAAATGTAGATTCCATCTTTATTTTGTTTAATTTGTAAGCCTAAGAAGAAATTAAGTTCTCCAACCATACTCATTTCAAATTCACTTTCCATTAATTTGACAAATTCTTTTAAGAATTTTGAATTAGTTGAGCCAAAGATAATTTCGTCAACATAGATTTGGGCTATAAAGATGTCTTTTCCTATAGTTTTCACGAATAAAGTAGGATCGATTTGTCCTTGGTTAAATTCTTTGGATATTAAGTAATTAGATAATCTTTCATACCATGCACTAGGGGCTTGTTTTAGTCCATATAGTGCCTTTTTTAATTTAAATGCGTGATTAGGGTAGTCTATGTCTTCAAACCCTGGAGGTTGGCTTACGTAGACCTCTTCCTTGATAAAACCATTTAAAAAGGCTGACTTAACGTCCATTTGGTACAATTTGAATTCTTTATTTGCTGCATAGGCTAATAACATCCTAATGGACTCGAGTCTAGCTACTGGAGCATAGGTTTCATCATAGTCTAAGCCTTCGACTTGACTAAACCCTTTGGCTACTAACCTTGCTTTGTTTCTTATTATATCACCGTGATCATCCAACTTGTTCCTAAAAACCCATTTAGTGTCTATTATTGATTTATCTATGAGTTTAGGTACAAGGTCCCAGACTTGGTTTCTCTCAAATTGGGCTAATTCTTCCTGCATTGCAATGATCTAGTCTGGATCAGGCAGGGCTTCTTCTATAGTTTTAGGTTCAATTTTAGAAATTAGAGCAATCTGACTAAGGTTTCTATAGGATGATCTAGTTCTGACTCCTAGGTTTGGGTCACCCAAAATTTGGTCAGGTGGGTGAGAGGTGCTTACTCTAGTTGGTCTTATCTGTGAGTCAGAAACTGGTTCTTCTGACTCATTAAGATTAGGTTGGATTTCATCATCGTCTATAGCTCTTGGATTAGTGTCAATATTTTCATTTATATTAGGTAAGTTGTTTTCTTTATCAAATATTACATTAGTTGTTTCTTCAACTTTCAAGGTATTTTGATTATATACTCTAAAGGCTCTACTGGTAGAGGAGTATCCTAAGAATATTCCTTGGTTAGATTTGGGTGTAAATTTTCCTAAGTAATCTTGTAAAATACCGAAAATAGGCGATTATGAATAAGGAAATTTTCCGGAATTTTTGGATATTTTTCGGAAATTTTTCGGAGCTCGTATGAACGAGTTAACGGGGACCAGAACGGGGCCCGGAAAAGCCTGTTTAGGCTACCCTATTTAAGAGAGGAGAAGATTATATTTATAAATCTTTTTCCTTTTTATTTCTTATTCCTTTTTATTTACATTGTCGCCGAAAATCCCTCATTAATCGCCGTTTCTGTTCTTCTCCCTCGCGCACCCGAGCCCACTCCTCGCGCCGAGTTTCCTTTTTGCCCTAACCGCCGGCACCGGCGGTTTCCCCCTCTCCTCTGCCGACGCCGTCCACAGAAGCCACCGTCGCCGAGTCTGTCTCGCCTACATCGAAGCCCTAGCCTCTGCCCGATTTTCTTCTTCTTCCTCTGCGCCTGCATCGCCACCGGTGAGCAGGGAGTAACGCAAGGATTCCTCTGCCCTAGTCGAGCAACACTGCCACCGATCGAAGCCTCTTTTCATCTTCCTCCTCATCCTTAGCGAC
Source organism: Zingiber officinale (assembly GCF_018446385.1). Lineage (NCBI taxonomy): Eukaryota > Viridiplantae > Streptophyta > Magnoliopsida > Zingiberales > Zingiberaceae > Zingiber > Zingiber officinale. The sequence goes on from NC_055986.1 coordinate 57,809,156, forward strand.
GGCCTTCTCTACGCAGTGCCCTGGGATCTCCACAGCCGAACGATTCCTTTGTTCCTCCTTCCCGAGCAGTTCACAGAGCCATAAGTGGTTTCGATTGAAGGGGGTTGGGGATCTTTTGAGTGAATTGAAAATCCAGTTGGTGGTTGTTTAGTGAATCCTCTTGATTCCAGCAGTGTTTCTATTTCTGGCAGCATCGACTGCTTGCACACTTGTTCTGCCGGATTCAACCAGACAGCAGTGAGGTGAGCAGTATCTCCTGATCAATTTGATTTGCTGCTATCTTTCGTTGTGTGAGATTTAATTTAGGAAGTGTGCATTTTCTGTAGAGGTCAGTAGAGATTATGCATGGTTTGATTTGTGATCATCTTGCCGGATCTCATCTTGTTCTGTTTGTGAAGAATTCCAGCCAAGAAAGGCTGTGCTGTGGACTTTCTGTTACGACATTTAAATTCATTCAGCAGCAACAGTGCTAGGAATCAAGGTAAGGTATTTGGTTTTTGGTCTTAGTTGTAGATCATAGTGTAATTCGATTATTTTAGCTAGATGATCATGTGTAGATGAATTTGTGTGAGAAGAATGAGGGTAATGTGATTAGGGTTTGCCCTAAGTTAGGATTTGAGATTTTATTTAGCTATTTGGAAGAGTTGTAGCTAAATAAAAATATATTTCTATTTGTGATACAGGAGTTTGATACGAGACGAGTATCTCGGAGTCCGGATTTGGACCATTTTATCGGAGGCGGGTACTTTGACTTATGTCTTTTGATATGCATGATAATATGTTTAACATATAACAGTAATTGTGTTACCTGTTTATTTCGGTTGGTCACTACATGATTAGTACATGTTGTTTGTTTATTTATTCTGCACTACATATTATCTACCTGATCACATATGCCTTAGGTAGTGACCTAACCACATGCTCTGTTATATTCTGGATCTAGGGTTTATTTGATACCCTCTTCGATTTGTGTACCTTCTATTTGATACGTCTTCTTGTGGTACACACTTTGTATCTATTTATATGGATCATGCCATGTTATTCATGAGATTGCCATGTTTAGTATCATGCATCATGATTGCATGCTGTGCGATTGTCGGCTCTACTTTGGTTGAGCTCATCGCCAGTTACATGTACTGCACACATCACCCATGGATTTGTATATCTGGCTGGTGTGTGGCGGTTCTGCTGTTTGGCTCCGTTGGTCAGGTGACTCAGCGTGGTAGCCGGCAGTCAGTTCCGCTCTGTTTGGCTCCGTTGGCATTTAGGGTAGCAGCGTGGTAGCCGGCAGATGGTGGACTTTGTTTGGCTCCGTTGGTCAGGAGACTCAGCGTGGTAGCCGGCAGAGATATCCTCCCCGTCATCGTGTAGCGGGAGATGAGAGCATTGAGCTCCCATTTATGATTTGGGGTCACAGGACAGGAGTACTCCGACAGCATCCCGTTTACTCTGTCATTGCACAGGAGCATTGATTTCAGAGTATGGGGTTGACATATGCATTTATTGCATTTTTATTTGCTTGTGATTGCTGCACTTATATGCTGCATTTGTTTGGATGCATTGATTGACATGCATACAGGATTATGACTCACTCGGTCTGACGACCTGTTACCTTTATACTTTGATCCGGTCAGTACAGTTATCTTCTGATTTCATTTCAGTTGCATCTATCCTCCTCATATTCAGGAGACTGTACGCATGATTAGTGTTGTCTGTTATTTGTTTTATTATGCATATCAGTTGTACCTGCTGAGTGTTGGACTCACCCCGCCTCCATTGTTGATATTTTCAGGTTGAGGCTGTCCGGAGCAGTTCCAGTCGCTGGCCCCCCATCTGCACGTAGAGCTAGTTCTCTACTAGGTTGATTATTTGCTTTATTTTGGTTTTCCTTCCATCAGACTATGTTTTAGTCTTGTTTTGGATTTCATTTATGGATATTGTACGGATTGTTACCGTTTGATGGACTTTTGGATGGTTTGGTTTTTATTCTACTATGTGCCTGCCTGGACGGCAGAAGAGGTGAGTTTCGTTGGATTTGAGTTTTACGAGATTAGTGGAGTAGGGTGGATTTCGAGTCAGAGTCCTATTGTTATTGATTACTATTTTTTTAACTGCGTGGTTGTGACAGCCAGAGGCTGAATATCTTTGTAAACTGCGTGGTGTCTGTTTTTATTTTTGTTATCATTCCAGCCGCCTGTGGCTGAAGTATATGTGATATGTAGAAAGTTTCATATTGTCCGCCGTACAGGGGAGATGTTGTCGAAATTTCTTGGACGGAGACTCCTCTGGGGCGTGACATTCGTGCTGTGTGTTCTGGATTTTTTTTTTACGATCTTTGTTTTCGTATTATGGATACTTTGAATAATCTGATATCAGTTTATTGGGTATCAGCGCGCCAAAGTTTGGCGATATTTATTTGATTTCCGTGTGTTGGATTTTCGGGATTTATCTGATACCAATTCATTGGTATCAGAGCAGGGTGTGATACCTGCGTTTGGTATTTTGGACATTTTTATACTAGCCCTAGTTGTGAGACAGATTAGTCTGGGCAGTTATTTTCGGTTGCACGGATTTGTCCGTTTCGATTATGTTATGGACTTCCGTTTTGGATTTATATGGATTTCCGGTGTTTGTTTTTCTCGTACGGAAATTCCGAGGTCAGTGATGGAACATCTCCAGACGGCATATAGGTATGATGTTTAATTTGATAGTTATGACATGTATTAGCACTTTATCTTTAGTACTTGTCTGGATGTTGTAGCACATATTATATGTGATGGGTTATCCATTGAGCATGATTGACCTTAATAGATATCAAGGATTATTATCTCTAGTGATTTTCTTATCATACCATCAGTAGTGTTAGTTTCTGTTACTACTCGTAGGAGATGGAGGCACATACCAGCCTCTGCTATTGTTAGCTGGGTAGTGGATGATACCTACATATTTATGTTGTTTTAGCCAGTGGAGGTTTTATACTCATATCTTTTGGATATTAGGGTACCCGATATGATGAAAAATTGTTCATTTGGGGAGTTACCATGTTTGATCATTGTTGAGAATGGTTTGAGGTTGAGGGATATTGTGAGATCAGATATTTTGATGTGTTGATTTCTAATGATTTAAGAGAGTAAATGTTATGTGGTTGTTGATGATCTTTTAGTGGATAACTATTTTGATGATCTTTTATTTGGGTTGTCATTGATGGTGATATAGTGAGTATCATGTATGGTGTTCACAGGTTGATGTTTATAGTTGGTGATCAGATTATAAATTGGAAGCTAGAGAGTTTATGTGCCTATGAGATTTTTGATTTTAATAAATCTGGTTAATTGTGGTTAGTTAACAGGATGATAAAATTGATATTTGTTTCATCTGATATTGAACTATGTGGATAAATAATGATTTGATGTTTTGAATGCTAACTTACCCTCATGGAGAGTAGAGACTTATTCATCTGATATTAGTGGGCTGATATTTTGAGGATAAAAAAAAAATGAGGGTGTCTTGATGATATTGAATTCTAGTTTTTCCTTTTGGGTCGTACACATTTATTCATATGATATTATGTGGATTGACATTCTCTAGTTTGAGATGATGTATTAGTGTTGAATTGACCCATGAACTGATTTAGTTATTTGATAATGTAGTATACCATTTGATCGTGGTTTGATATACCTTAGTTGCTTGTGGAGGATTAAGGTATTTTTGATTAGTTAGTAGATGAATGATTTAGTTTTGTTGGTTGATCAGTAGAGGATTGTCATACTCTATTTTTAGAGGTTTGAACCTTTAGGTTATTTGTGCTTAGTTATGTATTTAGAGCACATTTGAGTACATGTTTTGTACTGACGTGAAAATGACTGATTTAGCCATATATCATTATCGGCTTGGATAGGTTATAAAGGATCGATGTATCCTATTCCATGAAGACTTTGACCGTGGACTGTATATACCTGGTGGGATAACTTAGAGGGTGCATTGGGATATGTGACCCCGCTGGTGTAAGGAAGTGTAGAGCTAATTGCTTAACATTTATGGGATACAATCGTTACTAGTGTATACTGGGAGAGTACATTTGGATTTATGATGATAAAATTTTTCCTATTGGATATAGTCTTGGTAGTGTATGACATTGACTGGCAATGTTATACCACGGTGTGTATATCGTTCTTGTCCGATATTAGTTCCTTTGAACCTAGCGCAGGGTTGTTACTGGATGATTAGGCTGCATTATTTTTGGGTTGCCTTTGATTGATGTATTCATGCTTGATACATATGCATGAATTTTGTTTAGATATACCGGTAACCCATGAGTGTTGGTAGCATAAGGTTGGTCTCTTTGGTTGAGCTGGTATGCTGATTTTGCATGTATATCATGATTGTTTTGGGTTGTAGGAGTCCTGTGGTAGACTGCCCATTTGCAAGTAGTATATGTATCCATGTTCTGATATGGTTTGAAGGTTCCTTGTGGATCATAGATATGTAGTTGGGTGTATGTATCCGGAGGTATTATTGAAGATATCTTGTTGATTAAATCCGAGATGTAGTATAAGTACATCGGTGGTGTTTTGGATGGAGGCATTTTGTTGATTTAATTTGAGTTATGATACGCACATATGTGTTTGGCGTGGTATCTGAAGTATCTTTTTGATTATGTTTGATTTGTGAGCACACCTGGATTTAGTTGCTTTATTGGAAGTATATGATGGTTATACTACATGTTATGTGAGTATTGTTTGAGGTGTATTGTTGACTTGATCTATGATGATTTTGCACACGGGTTCGGTATGCATTGTTGGAGATATCACGATGATTTATACCTATGATGAGAGTAAGTTTGGTGTGTATTAACTGAAGGATTATGTCGATCATATATATGTTGTGTGAGCACGTGTGCTAGATTTATATTGGTAGCAGCATGATGATTCTACTTATGCTGAATACAGAATGTGGAGTGACTGCATTATGTCATCTGTTGGATTAACTCATCAACTAGTTCTACTATCAGTGGATGACCCACTAGGATGCTGATAGAGATGATGATGGATTTGATTAGTTTACTAGGTTGTTATAGCCTAGGTTAACCACAGTGATTTGTGGTAGAGAAATCTTGTACAGTCTCTAGCTGGATAGTTAGGTGACTTGGGGCACTTATGTATTGTTTTGTGGTGGAGCATTGCTCCCACATATTACGGATTACTGGTAGCGGAGCATAGCTCCTATATTTATTGCGATACATATTTCAAATTATTTGTGGTAGAGCGTTGCTCCCACATATGTGATGTTTCTGTGATGGAGCGTTGCTCTCACACTGGAGGATTTATTGTTTAGTGATTTATGTTATTGATGATCAGATTTTTCGATTTATTATCGTAGATCTTATGTATAGGAATGTCTGTGATACGGACATTATGCGTCTTGGTTTTGCCCTATAGGCTTTCAGTGCCTTAGATATTTTCAGGGACTCGATGATCCTGGTATATCGAGGATGATTGGATCGGTTTCCATTGTCTTTGTGGACGATGTTGTGATCTAATTCGGATCCGCGGTGAGTCACGCACATCACCTTTGCATAGATCTAGAGATGTTTCGATGAGAACATCTATATGTGATTATCAGTAGTGCTGATTTAGTTGTCTCCTATGAGATGTTTGAGACACACGGTCACCAGTAGGAGTATACCGTGGTTCCACAGGAGATAGAGGTTGCTACCATTGGGATTAAATAGAAGAAGCTTGCAACCTCCTTTGTTTGGCCGATATTTCCGGAGATCGTTGAGGGTTTCTCACGGATTGCTATACTACTACGCCTGACCATGAAAGGCGAGAAGTTTATTTAGACTGAGGATTTCATTAGGAGCTGAGGCGGAGACTAGTGTCGGCCGATTTTGGTTTTACTTTGGAGAGGACGGTTTGTCCTCTACACCGTTCTCTGAGGTATGAGTCTTTGTTACGATGCGACGGTTGAGTATTCTTATATGCTTCTCGATAGTTGAGGGCACGAGAAGAAAACACTCGGTTCTTGATGAGGTTGGTTTATTATTTTTACCACGAAGATTTGGCGGCACATGTGATATTACATTGAGATTCTCACCGACCATGAGTCTCAAATATCTGTTCACTCGGAAGGAACTTAATCTTCGACCGAGGAGATAGATGGAGTTCCTGAAGGATTATGATTGTACCATTAGCTATCACTTGGGAAAAGCTAATGTGGTTACCGATGCACTTAGCTAGAGGTCGAGAGGGACTTTAGCTTGCCACCGAGTTGTGGTCACGGACTTGATTCTGGGTTTCTTCGAGTTAGACCTTGAGGAGCAGGGATAGACCGAGCAGGGTATTCTTGTTACCATAGATGCTCAATCGTCGATCGGGACGAGAATCGGTGAGGTCCAATTGTTGGGACCTCATAGAGCTCAGCATGAGGCGGAGTTGATCCGTATTATTAGACGGAGGATGTTAGAGGCATAAGACTGCCAGTAGAGTTATGCTGACCGGAGTCGGAGACTCTTAGAGTTCTTTGTTGGCGACCATGTATTTTTGCGAGTTTCACCCAGGAAAGGGGTGAAGAGATTTGGCCTCGGATGTAAGCTAGCTCAGCGGTATATTGGTCCTTTTGAGATCTTGGAGAGGATCGGAGCAGTAGCTTACCGACTGGCACTGCCACCGTCTCTGTCAAGCGTGCACGATGTATTCCACGTATCTATGTTGCGGAGATACATTCCTGACCCGACACATGTGTTGGCTGATATTCCAGTTCCAGTTCAGTCGGACATTTCTTATGAGGAGGTTCCAGTGCAGATTCTCGACCGGAAGGAGCGTCAGTTGCGGAACAAGACTATCCGGCGGGTTAAAGTCGGATGGCAGCATCATTCAGACGAGGAGGCTACTTGGGAGCTCGAAGATACGATCCGAGCTCGATATCCCCACCTTTTCACATGAGGTATGTGATTTAGTTTACCGTTCAGCAATTATACTCTATATCTGTTAGTACTTGCTGGTGGTAGATGAGGAAGTTTGGGGACCAAATTTTTATTAGTGGGGGAGAATGTAAAATACCGAAAATAGGCGATTATGAATAAGGAAATTTTCCGGATATTTTTGGAAATTTTTCGGAGCTCGTATGAACGAGTTAACGGGGACCAGAACGGGGCCCGGAAAAGCCTGTTTAGGCTACCCTATTTAAGAGAGGAGAAGATTATATTTATAAATCTTTTTCCTTTTTATTTCTTATTCCTTTTTATTTACATTGTCGCCGAAAATCCCTCATTAATCGCCGTTTCTGTTCTTCTCCCTCGCGCACCCGAGCCCACTCCTCGCGCCGAGTTTCCTTTTTGCCCTAACTGCCGACGCCGTCCACAGAAGCCACCGCCGCCGAGTCTGTCTCGCCTACATCGAAGCCCTAGCCTCTGCCCGATTTTCTTCTTCTTCCTCTGCGCCTGCATCGCCACCGGTGAGCAGGGAGTAACGCAAGGATTCCTCTGCCCTAGTCGAGCAACACTGCCACCGATCGAAGCCTCTTTTCATCTTCCTCCTCATCCTTAGCGACGGCCTTCTCTACGCAGTGCCCTGGGATCTCCACAGCCGAACGATTCCTTTGTTCCTCCTTCCCGAGCAGTTCACAGAGCCATAAGTGGTTTCGATTGAAGGGGGTTGGGGATCTTTTGAGTGAATTGAAAATCCAGTTGGTGGTTGTTTAGTGAATCCTCTTGATTCCAGCAGTGTTTCTATTTCTGGCAGCATCGACTGCTTGTACACTTGTTCTGCCGGATTCAACCAGACAGCAGTGAGGTGAGCAGTATCTCCTGATCAATTTGATTTGCTGCTATCTTTCGTTGTGTGAGATTTAATTTAGGAAGTGTGCATTTTCTGTAGAGGTCAGTAGAGATTATGCATGGTTTGATTTGTGATCATCTTGCCGGATCTCATCTTGTTCTGTTTGTGAAGAATTCCAGCCAAGAAAGGCTGTGCTGTGGACTTTCTGTTACGACATTTAAATTCATTCAGCAGCAACAGTGCTAGGAATCAAGGTAAGGTATTTGGTTTTTGGTCTTAGTTGTAGATCATAGTGTAATTCGATTATTTTAGCTAGATGATCATGTGTAGATGAATTTGTGTGAGAAGAATGAGGGTAATGTGATTAGGGTTTGCCCTAAGTTAGGATTTGAGATTTTATTTAGCTATTTGGAAGAGTTGTAGCTAAATAAAAATATATTTCTATTTGTGATACAGGAGTTTGATACGAGACGAGTATCTCGGAGTCCGGATTTGGACCATTTTATCGGAGGCGGGTACTTTGACTTATGTCTTTTGATATGCATGATAATATGTTTAACATATAACAGTAATTGTGTTACCTGTTTATTTCGGTTGGTCACTACATGATTAGTACATGTTGTTTGTTTATTTATTCTGCACTGCATATTATCTACCTGATCACATATGCCTTAGGTAGTGACCTAACCACATGCTCTGTTATATTCTGGATCTAGGGTTTATTTGATACCCTCTTCGATTTGTGTACCTTCTATTTGATACGTCTTCTTGTGGTACACACTTTGTATCTATTTATATGGATCATGCCATGTTATTCATGAGATTGCCATGTTTAGTATCATGCATCATGATTGCATGCTGTGCGATTGTCGGCTCTACTTTGGTTGAGCTCATCGCCAGTTACATGTACTGCACACATCACCCATGGATTTGTATATCTGGCTGTGTGGCGGTTCTATTGTTTGGCTCCGTTGGTCGGCGACTCAGCGTGGTGATCAGTTCCGCTCTGTTTGGCTCAGTTGGCATTTAGGGTAGCAGCGTGCCGGCAGATGGTGGACTTTGTTTGGCTCCGTTGGTCGGAGACTCAGCGTGGTAGCCGAGATATCCTCCCCGTCATCGTGTACCGGAGATGAGAGCATTGAGCTCCCCATTTATGATTTGGGGTCACGGGACAGAGTACTCCGACAGCATCCCGTTTACTCTGTCATTGCACAGGAGCATTGATTTCAGAGTATGGGGTTGACATATGCATTTATTGCATTTTTATTTGCTTGTGATTGCTGCACTTATATGCTGCATTTGTTTGGATGCATTGATTGACATGCATACAGGATTATGACTCACTCGGTCTGACGACCTGTTACCTTTATACTTTGATCCGGTCAGTACAGTTATCTTCTGATTTCATTTCAGTTGCATCTATCCTCCTCATATTCAGGAGACTGTACGCATGATTAGTGTTGTCTGTTATTTGTTTTATTATGCATATCAGTTGTACCTGCTGAGTGTTGGACTCACCCCGCCTCCATTGTTGATATTTTCAGGTTGAGGCTGTCCGGAGCAGTTCCAGTCGCTGGCCCCCCATCTGCACGTAGAGCTAGTTCTCTACTAGGTTGATTATTTGCTTTATTTTGGTTTTCCTTCCATCAGACTATGTTTTAGTCTTGTTTTGGATTTCATTTATGGATATTGTACGGATTGTTACCGTTTGATGGACTTTTGGATGGTTTGGTTTTTATTCTACTATGTGCCTGCCTAGACGGCAGAAGAGGTGAGTTTCGTTGGATTTGAGTTTTACGAGATTAGTGGAGTAGGGTGGATTTCGAGTCAGAGTCCTATTGTTATTGATTACTATTTTTTTTAACTGCGTGGTTGTGACAGCCAGAGGCTGAATATCTTTGTAAACTGCGTGGTGTCTGTTTTTATTTTTGTTATCATTCCAGCCGCCTGTGGCTGAAGTATATGTGATATGTAGAAAGTTTCATATTGTCCGCCGTACAGGGGAGATGCTGTCGAAATTTCTTCGGACAGAGACTCCTCTGGGGCGTGACAAATCTTTAGTATTTAAAATGTGAACTTTACACCCAAATACTTTTAGATAGTTTAGATTGGGAATTTTATTATAGTAGAGTTCATATGGTGTTTTATTGTGAAATTTATTAATTAAAATTCTGTTTTGAATGTAATTTGCAGTATTTATCGCTTCAGGCCAAAATTGATGATTTAAGTGATATTCGTTTAACATAGTCCTAGCTGCTTCTTGTAATGTTCTATTTTTACGTTCCACTAGTCCATTTTGTTGGGGGGTTCTAGGACATGAAAATTCATGTTGGTATCCATTTATTTTACAAAATTGGGTAAACCTATGATTTTCAAATTCCCCTCCGTGATCACTTCTTATTCTTTTAATTTTAGTATCTTTTTCATTTTCTGTTAAGTTGCAAAAATTACTAAATATTTCATAGGTTTCATCTTTTGTTTTTAGAAATTTTACCCAAGTGTACCTAGAGTAGTCATCAATTATTACTAAGCAATATTGGTTCTTGTTTAGTGATTTGGCTCCATATGAATTAAATAGATCAAGGTGAAGGAGCTCAAGTATGGTGTTGGATCTTTCTAGGTTAGTTGACTTGTGGGTTGACTTGGTTTGTTTTCCTTTTTGACATGCATCACAGATTGAATTTTCAATAAATTTTAATTTGGGCAAACCTCTAACTAGACTATTTTGACTCATTTTTGAAATGAGTCTTGTGTGAGTGTGACCCAGCCTTCTGTGCCACAGTTGGGTTTCCTCTTGTTGTGTCAGGAGACACTTTATTGAGGATATTGATAAATCAATTCTGTAGATGTTATTTTTCCTAAGTCCCTTAAGTTTAATTTCTGGATTTTCAATATTTTTAACTAGACATCCAGATTTATCAAAATTAACTAGGTATCCGCTGTCACACAATTGACTTATACTTAGTAAATTAAAGTTAAAATTTTCAACTAATAAAACATTTCGAATAATGAAATCGGAACTAAGTTCAATATTATCTTTTCCGATTACTTTAAGTTTACCGTTGTTGTCGAATGCAACTGATCCTAGACTCTTGTACTTGAGTTTGGTAAACTTCAACTTATCTCCAGTCATATGTCTGGAGCATCCACTATCCAACATCCATTGATCCAATTCTTACACATGAAGTAGTTGAATTGGTTTCTTTTTAATGGATTTAAAGATAGCGTGATTGAAGCAGACTCCTTAGATTTTCTATTCTATTGTATTCAAGATAATTTAGCAAACACTTATGTTTATTTAGTTTAAGAATAATTTTGAAATTTAAGTTTTTAAAACAATTTTGAAATTTAAGTTTTTAAGATAATTTTGAAATTTAAGTTTTTTTTAAAACAATTTTGAAATTTAAGTTTTTAAGATAATTTTGAAATTTAAGTTTTTTTTTAAAATAATTTTGAAATTTAAGTTTTAAAATAATTTGAAATTTAAGTTTTTAAAATAATTTTGAAATTTAAGTTTTTAAGATAATTTGAAATTTAAGTTTTTAAAATAATTTTGAAATTTAAGTTTTTTTTTTAAATAATTTTGAAATTTAAGTTTTTAAAATAATTTTGAAATTTAAGTTTTTAAAATAATTTTGAAATTTAAGTTTTTAAAATAATTTTGAAATTTAAGTTTTTAAAATAATTTTGAAATTTAAATTTTTAAAATAATTTTGAAATTTAAGTTTTTAAAATAATTTTGAAATTTAAGTTTTTAAAATAATTTTGAAATTTAAGTTTTTAAAATAATTTTGAAATTTAAGTTTTTTAAATAATTTTGAAATTTAAGTTTTAAAACAATTTTGAAATTTAAGTTTTTAAAAGAATTTTGAAATTTAAGTTTTTAAAATAATTTTGAAATTTAAGTTTTAAAACAATTTTGAAATTTAAGTTTATAAAATAATTTTGAAATTTAAGTTTTTGAAATAATTTTGAAATTTAAGTTTTTAAAATAATTTTGAAATTTAAGTTTTAAAACAATTTTGAAATTTAAGTTTTTAAAATAATTTTGAAATTTAAGTTTTTGAAATAATTTTGAATTTTAAGTTTTTAAAATAATTTTGAAATTTAAGTTTTAAAACAATTTTGAAATTTAAGTTTTTAAAATAATTTTGAATTTTAAGTTTTAAAACAATTTTGAAATTTAAGTTTTTAATATAATTTTGAAATATAAGTTTTAAAACAATTTTGAAATTTAAGTTTTTAAAATAATTTTGAAATTTAAGTTTTTAAAATAATTTTGAAATTTAAGTTTTTAAAATAATTTTGAAATAGAGGTAATTAATTAAATTTTAATTTCTTAGTCATCTCACCTGATCTAGATTGTCAATCAGGGAATCCTATAATTGTTGTGAGATGAATTATTGTTGAATTTAAGGGTCTGGTTTAACTTTGTGTTAGATTCAGGTTTAGCTTTGGGTTCAACAAGTAAGCATTCTTTGGATAAACTTCTGGGCTATGGTGAGTCACTCGGAGCTCATTAAAGTAACCATGCCTTCGAGGTTTTCCAAATAGTCCTACCCATTGAACTTAATACTAAACCTTAGTCTAACTAGTTATGATCCATTTAAGGGTAGCTTCGGCAGTTCTACTTGGCCAAATGCACCAGGTCGAAGCCATATCTTCCTAGACATGCGATGCCCAAGCTTCCCTAACGTACTATCATCCAAAAACTTCACCAGTACTATGGTTTAAGTTAAAACTAGCCCTTTTTAAACTAGTCTTAATTAACCTGCCGGGTAATCTATTCTTGTTTTACCCATTTCGGGTAAATTAGGTTCAGTTACCCTGTCGGGTAGTTCAGTTGGAGGTGCCAGCTAGTTTGGATCCACCATCTATTTTTGAATTTTGGATTTGGAGTTTAATTAATTTCGATTTTGAATTTTGAATTTAAGTTCGAATTTTTTAATTTTGATTTTGAATTTAATTTTGAATTTTTAATATCGATTTTGAATTTTGAATTTAATTTCGAATTTTTTATTTCGATTTCCTTTTAGCTTTCCCTGGATCATAGCCTCGATCTGGTCCATCGAGGTAGTGTATTTGATCCTTCGGAACCCAGTATTGGCCAAGTCCAACTTGATTGATTAATTTAGACTTGGGGACCCATGCTTGGACTAATTTACTACCTTGTTTGTTTATTAAGGACAAATAAGATCTATATTTCTTTTTACTTTTATATCCTAGTCCAGTTTTGTTGTAGACGGCTCTTTGTGTTCCAAGAATTAGGTCCAAATTCTTGGATCCCAGAGAAAACCGTTCTAACATATTTTTTAAGTCTTTTACCTGATTTTTCAAGCTAGAGTTTTCTTCCTCAAGTTTTTGAACTTGAGTAGAATTTTCAGTTTGAACTTGATCAGGTAAAGAATTAGTGTTTGACACTTCTTTAAGGACGGCTACTTCCTTTAGAAGTGATTTAATCCTAAGATTTGATTTAGCTAGTTTGCGAAGTAAGTAATTAACTAAATTATTAAGCCTTGGAATACTTACATTGGAGTCTAGCCCTTCTGAAACGGATTCGGATCCGTGGCTTTGCTCAGACTCGGCTTCTGACTCGCTCTCGATGATCTGGTCCTGGGCTGTCAGTGCGAGTAGACTTGTTTGATCAAGTTTATCATTGTCGTCCTCTGAAGAAGACTCGTCCCAGGTTACTTTCAAGGCCTTCTTTCTTCTTTGCTTTTTGGCCTCTTTTTGGTTGGGACAGTTGGCTTTGATATGCCCCTTCTGGTTGCACCCGTAACACGTGACTTCGAATTTTACCTTTGAGTTCGGTTGGGCCTCCTTGAATCGAACTGCCTTCTTCAGATCTTTCTTGTTGAAGCCCTTCTTCTTCCTGTAGAGCTTCTTCACAAGGTTCACGAGTTCGCTGGTCAGTTCATCCTCTGAATCTTCTGAGTCGGATTCATCTTCTGATTCCGATTCAGTTTTTCGCCGTACTCTTGATTCCCGTGTTCGACTCGTACCTGCAACCAAAGCAATACCCTTCTCGGAAGGCTGTGCATGAGTTTGTTCATGAAGTTGAAATTCAGAAAATAACTCGTCCAACTTTAAAGAAGATAAGTCTTTGGAGACCTTGTAGGCATCTACCATTGATGCCCATAATGTACTCCTTGGAAACGAATTTAATGCGTACCTTATCACGTCCCGGTTTTCGACTCTCTGTCCAATTGCATGAAGAGAGTTAAGAATGTCCTGGATGCGTGCGTGAAGCTGGCTCTCCGTCTCACCTTCCTGCATTCTTAAATTATATAATTTATTAAATAATAAATCTCTTTTACTTACTTTTGTGTCCGTTGTGCCCTCGTGGAGTTCGATCAGCTTTTCCCAGAGTTCCTTTGCGGTTGAAAAGGGACCGACTCTGTTGAGCTCCTCCTTGGTAAGACCGCACTGGATGGTGCAGGTAGCTTTGGCGTCGGCTTCCACCTTTTTGATGAAGGCTGGTTCCCAGTTCTCACAGGATGTAAGCTTACTGTCTTTATCAGTTGGTAGTTGAAGTCCTGTCTTGACTATCATCCAGGTGTCGAACTGGATCTTCAGATATATCTCCATTCGCCCCTTCCAATATCCGAAGTCTTCTCCAAAAAATAGTGGGGGCGAACAGTGCTATATCCTTCTTGTTGAGTCATTTTAGACCTATATAAGCAAAAACAAAAAGATATATTCCAAGACTGTGTCTTGGATTAGTAGTGCGGGAAGAAAAAAATAACGAGCTCAAGTGGTATTGACCAACTTTGAGCAACACTGATAAAAAAAATAGAACTTTAGCTAATTAGCTAATTTCTAATGACTCCGAAACAAAATACCACGAAAAAAAATGTTTTGAATGGTGGTTGCACCAATTCAAAATAACCCCGCTCTGATACCAATTGTTGGATCGAGACCGCGCTAGAGGGAGGGTGAATAGCGCTCGTGGCTATTTCGTTTTTCAAATTAGAAGACTATCGGAGTTTAAAACAAGCAGCGGAATAAAGAACAAACACACAGAGAGAGACACGAGAGATTTTACTTCGTTCGGAGCCTAAGGCGACTCCTACTCGAAGGCCCGCGATCCTTGATCGCTTTCCGTGGGCAACAACTATAAGCTCGTTAAAAGATTACAATTATGAGTACAAAAAGCTATAAGTATTATACCGACAACAAGAAATGCTAATTCTGAAGCTTCGGGTCGTCGGGCACTTGTAGCAGCACTTCGGAACGTCTTTTGGAGCAGCACGTTGATGAGAGATCACTTGGTATTCGTTGTCTTGAAGTGCTGGTCGAAATCCCCTTATAAAGGGTGTTCAAGGCGCCTCCATGCTGCCGAATCCTCCGCGTGGATCAAGCTTGAACTGGTCGAAGTTCATCTGCTTAAGGCGCCTTAAACCTCACTCAAGGCATCTTCCAAGGCGCCTTAAACCTCACTCAAGGCGCCTTCCAAGGCGCCTTCTGCCTTCTTCAAGGCGCCTCCAATGGTGCTTCGCAGCCAGCTCAGCTTATGCACCCGAGGCGCCTCCAAGCTCCATGGAGGCGCCTCGGACACTGTTCATCCGAGGCTTTAGGTTGCTCCTTTGCACCTGCAAGATACGTTAGTCCCAAACACTATCCTGCAACACAAAGTTAGCACAATAAATATGATAAATGAAGTATAGACAATCTCCGGACTGTCCGAGTCTGACTTCGGGTTTCCAACCGGAAACCCTAGGTCGACCCGAGGCCTACTGTTCCCTCTATAGGGAACACGTCCTCACCTACTCCACTCAGGAGATTTACCTGTTGCCAGTGCGATCCTCCATATCGACTGGACTTTTGCTCAACACTCGATACTTCCGGACTTTCTGCTGGACATCCGTTTCCCGACTAATCCAGACTTTCACCTAGTTTGCGACACCAGGACTTTCCACCTAGGGTTACCACCCCTAGGACTTTTGCCTGAAGACATCGACCTGCCAAGACTTTCCGCATAGGGTTACCACCCCCTATGACCTAGAGTTACCACCCCCTAGGGTTTTTCTCTTTGCCTAACCGCAGCTAGGACTTTCCTGACATCCTCAAGTAGACTTGTTAGAAAACAAAACACCTTAACTTTGAATTCTTTGCCATTATCAAAACACGAGTTCGATCGTCGGATGCTTCCCGCACCAACACTAATCACCAACCCTAGACGTAGGAGGAGGAGGACTAGGCAAAGGAAGAGGAATCACATAACTCATGTAAGTGTGTTGTAAAAGAAAGGGTAGGGAAAGCAAAGGAATGATTGGAGGAATCAAATACAAGAAGAAAAGGATATCTTAGGAAGTCCAACTGGTTATCCTTGTGGAATAGTATAAGTACAAGCTCGTACCAAATAGACCCAAATGAATGCATGGTCCATTATTCTAGATTATATCATAACGTGGGAGTGGGTACGGCAAGTACGATCGAGGTAGGTACCTCTAAAACCATCGGAGTTTGAGAGCCCGACGCGCCCGTAGTACCATGTGGAGTCTGTCCCTGACCGATAGGCTCAACCCCAGCAGACATCTCTGGCGACTCCGTCTCCAGGGATTCTAATGTCCTCTTGCGTGGGCGTCCTGCACCACGTCTCGGAACGGAAACACATGTAGATCTCATCATATCTATTAAATTCTAACCCAAATCTTACTACAAGTATCAAAATTATAAAAATTAGCATTTTATCTATTTTCCATCTGGAGATGTTCCATCGCTGTCTAGTCCCCATTTATGACCTCGGAACTCCAAAATGAGAAAAATTGACGGAAACCCGTACAAATCTGAACGGAATTCCGAAACATAAAAATCGACGAAAATCCATATAAATCCAAAAATACCCAGATTGACTCGCAAAACCGAGCTCAGATACCAAAAATATTGTCACCAGATTAACTCAAAAATCCATAACACGAAAAATAGGCATCGTAAACCTGCTCTGATACCAAATAAATTGTCACGCTCTAGGTAGTCCCTGCCGGAAGAAATTTTAGCAGCATCTCCCCTGTACGGGTGACAATCTGAGACTTATATACATAGCCCTCAGGGCTCACACTCATTGTTGGGATGTATATTATAAATCTAGCTTTTGTATGAACATTTGTTTTGAAATGTTTTTGAAATGAGAATCACTTTGGTCAAATGTCTACATTTTATATTTATATATATGTCAATGCAGTTGTCCATTTAATTTATACTATAGATAACATGATGCGTGGTACCACACAGAAGATCATGTTATCGGTTCCTTATAAATTATAAATAGTAGCTCACAACCAAGATGGATTGGGGCAAACCATTAGAACGGTTGTAGTGTAATTTGGTATTAGTCTGTCTTTGCTATAAAATTATACTAGTACACTATGTGTGTATTGAATAGGATCATTTGAGGTTGTTCAATTTATACTGACTACATAAAAGAATAGAACTTCTATTATTATAGATGTGCGTCCTCTTAATCCCTATATAATAACAAGCACATATACTTAGTATTTATTTCTTTAACTTATCAATGGATGAGATTTATTCGTTAAATCAATAGGCTCGATGAGTTGGGAAATAGTACTATTTATATGGTGTGTTGTTGATTATAGAAAGAATCTGTGTCCTAATTATTTAGGTTGATGATGTTCCCTTGAGAAGCTCATAAGGATTATCATGTAAACCCTGCAGGTGGACTTAGTCCGGCATGATAATTAAGTTGAGTGGATGTTAATTAATTGAGTTGCCATTAACTCATTTAATTAACGGGCATACGATATCTTAAACACAGGGACATTAGCGCACTCATGATAAGAAGGAGTCCATATTGTAATATGGGATTGGTGCGGTAGTTCAATAATAACCCTTTAGTGGTATGGGTTATTATTGATGGACTTGGATTGGGTGTTCGGGCCGAACACAGGAAGCCCAAGCCCATCAGGAGGCCTAAACCAATTCCTCCTCTATGTACTTGTTGTAGCCTCTATATAAAGCCTCGCATACACTCATCCATAACTTGGTTTGGTTTAACTTGGTTTGGTTTAACTTGGCTTGGTTTAACTTGGTTTGGTTTAACTTGGCTTGGTTTAACTTGGTTATAGAAAAGGAGATTTTTCTATAACCAACGGCAAGCCTATAAAAATAGAATTCTGTTATTTTTCTTTCTTTATAACCAACGGCAAGCCTATAAAAAGGAGTAGGTGATGGCTCCTAAAATCTAATTTTTTTCTCTCTTCTCCTCCTTGTGGTCGGCGCGCCCCTCCCTTTCCTCCTCACCTAGGGCCGACGCCCCTCCCCTCCTCTTTGCTTAGGGTCGGCGCCCCTCCCCTTCTCCCTTACTAAGAGCCGGTGGGCCCCTCCTTGCTAGGGCCTGTGGCCTCCTCCTTGCTAAGGCCAGCGTCCCCCTCTTCTACTCCTTGGTGGGTGGCGGCTTGGAGAAGAGGAAGAACAGGAAGAAGAAGAGAAGGTGCCCCATCCTAGAGCCTCCTTTTGTAGTCGGCGGTTTTTAAACCGAGAAGAGAAGGAGGGTGGTATTGTCTTGGTAGACCGTCGCCCACATGACGGCCAAGAAGATGAGAGGAATACGACAGAAGATCAAGAGAAGTTTAGCTACAAAGAAAAGGTACAACTAGTTCTTTAATTCCGCTGCGTAATTACTTAGTTTTCTTTGTATCATTTTTGGAATACCAACACAAGATGCCAGTAATCTTGTACTTCGATCAAGGTGTGGTTTAATCCGTCAAGAACTTGCTTGATTGATCAAACACATGTCTGATCGAACATGCGGGTTGCTAGGAAAAGTTCTGTACTTGTATAATTTTTGTACAGGGAAATTTAAACAGAACAGAATTCCAACGCCTTCAAGTGGTATCAGAGCAAGTTTTTTGGTTCTGTGTGATTGATTTTCGGTTAAATTATGCACTGCTCATACATAAGTTTAGGTCGGATAATAGTCGGATGTGCAAGAAAGATTAACTCTATGGTTGCAGGCGCCTTAAGTCCAACTATTATGGCTTTGTGTGTTTGTGTGGGATTTGAACCCTCAGGCATGTCGAGGTTGTTTTGTGTGTGTATGATTGTAATAATTAAATACGGTCGATTGTCATATTATTATTATTTTTTACATTCTGTTCAATCTAGAATACATATAAATTCCTTTGTGGAATATAGGATCGATAAATGTAAATTTTATTTCTTTTTGTTGTGGCTTATATCCTTGCTATGCGTGGTGCTATTTTGAGGACCGGAGGCATAGCGGAGAAGGAAGCGAGATAGACGTGACGGCTTGATGCATTGGCGGTATATTGGAGGGAAGTGATCTATTGGCAGTATATTGGAGGACAGCATTTGATGAGGCCATAATAGTTGAAAATTTTATTTTCATATTTATTGCCTTTATATGCTATTTTATATGTTATGATGCTATGTGTTGTGTTGTGTATGCATATTAAAATTCCTCAATTTAAATAACTAAGTAGGAGAGGTATTATTTAAATAAATTCCACAGTCTCCATTACTGGTTTGTAAGTGATGCATTTAAACTTACGCATTGGCTTTAAGTGCCTTCCTCCATATCGGATGAGTTTGTTTACGGGTCACTAGATCAAACTTTCTCTATGGATGATTATAGGAAATTATTTAGGTTTGTGTGATCTTCTCCATCTAAAGGGGCACAATCCTAATTAATGGACTAAGTATCAAGTAATGGTATAAACTTAGGCACATTTAATAGTATCCTCCCCATTGGAGTCACTGCTATTATTTGTGTGGCCGAAGATGAACCAACTATTAATTTTATTTGTATTAAAGTTAGATTAACAAGATAATAAAATTAATGGGTAAAACCTTCTCTTATAAATATTTGAATTAGTATACGTCCACACTATCGTGGCATACGAAATTCACGGTGTTTTGAGGTATTAGTGAATTTAAATTATATTGTTTGAGGAATCAATATTATTTTAAATTCTAAAGTTTTGACCAAATATTTTATTTTATGATTCTCAGGATTTTAAAATGGCTTTCAATCCTCTTGCTATTATTTTAAAAGAAAACAAACATCTAGTCTAAATTATATTGATTGGAAACAAAACTTGGACATTGTCTGAACTGTTGAAGAATACAAGTTTGTACTTCTTGAGGTCTATCCTAGCATGCTTAATAAGGATTCTAGTGAAGAGGAGATAGAGAGACATAGGAAATGGGTCAAGGCAGATGAGATGGCGTGGTGTTACATTTTGGCTTCTATGTCAAATGTGTTGCAACATCAGCATCAGACCCTACCCACTGCCTATGACATGATGCTCAATCTCAAGAAACTCTTCGGACATCAGAATCGGGTTGTCAGGCAGGAGGCTATGAGAAACTTAATGATGACCACCATGACTGAGTGGACAGCCGTAAAAGATCATATCCTCAAGATGATGGCTCATTTAAATGAGATGGAAGTCCTTGGAGCTAAAATCGATGGGGAAACTCAGGTCAATATCATTCTCCAAACCCTGCCCAAAAGTTTTGAGCAGTTCCACCTGAATTACAACATGAACAAAAGGGTTTATTAATTGGCGGAACTTCTAATAGAACTCCAACCTGCAGAGGGGCTATTTCGTCAAAGTTCTCAAGTTCACATTGCTGAAAATGTTTCTGCGTCTAAGCCGAAAGGCGGAAAAAAGAAGAAGAAGAAACAAGTTGGTTCGGCAAAGAAAGTGATTCGACCTCTAGGGACTGGGGTGTAAGCAGGTGTGAAGAAGCCAAAGGGCAAGTGCTTCACATGCAAGCAGTCTGGACCTTGGAAGGTGGACTGTTCTCACAAAAAGGAGAACAATAAAGGTATATCTTTTTCATTAGTTGTTGAAACATGCTTAGCAGTGTTATCTACCGGTAGCTGGTGTGTAGATATGGGAGCCACTGATCATGTCTGCAATTCACTGCAGGGATGCCAGGAAACCCGACGACTACATGAAGGGGAGATCACCGTCTACATGGGCAATGCTACAATAGTGGCGGCTGTTGCAGTGGGAGATGTTTATTTATCTTTTGATAGGAATAAAACTTTGATTTTGAAAAATTGTCTTTACGTATCATGCTTTAGAAAGAACTTGATTTCAGTTTCTAAATTATTTATAGATAGATATTCTATTTCTTTTGATGACAAAGTTGTTGTCAAGAAAAATAGGGTGGTTATCTGTTCTGGTGCGTTGGTTGGCAATTTGTATACTCTTAATCCAATAACTCCCATGATGTAACAAATGGAAATTAATAATACATCTTCTAATTCTAATAAGAGAAAGCAACATTCGGAAATGAACCAAATATATCTTTGACATCTAAGGTTGGGTCATATTAACTTGAGTAGGATTCAAAAGTTAATAGCTGATGGACCTTTGGGTTCATTGGTAGTGGAAAACTTTCTGACTTATGAGTCTTGCTAGGAAGGAAAAATGACCAAGAGGCCTTTTAAGGAAAAGGGGTATAGAGCCAAAGAAGTGTTGGAATTGGTTCATTCTGATTTGTGTGGGCCTATGACTATCCAGGTAAGAGGTGGTTTCAAATATTTTATCTCTTTTATAGACGACTATTCGAGATATGGGTGCATTTACATGATGCGCCGCAAGTTTGAGTGTTTTGATAAATTCAAAGAGTACAAGACTGATGTGGAGAAATGTCATGGTAAAAGTATCAAGATACTACGGTCTAATCGTGGTGGAGAGTACCTCTTAGGAGAGTTTAGGAGTTACTTATCAGAGGTCGGGATTCAATCCCGATTGTCTGCACCTGGTACACCCCAACAAAATGGTGTGGCGGAATGAAAGAATAAGACTCTTATAGAAATGGTTAGATCAATGATGAGTTAATCAGAATTATCAAATTCATTTTGGGGATATGCTCTAGAAACAGTAGTGTACATTCTGAACTTGGTACCTTCTAAGTCAGTACCCTCTACTCCCATAGAATTATGAAATGGGCGTAAGCCTAGTTTGAAATACATTCAGATTTGGGGTAGTCCAGCACATGTGCTGAAGGGAGACGCTGATAAGTTGGAATCACACACAGAAGTTCGATTGTTCGTGGGATATCTTAGAGGAACGAAAGGTGGTTTATTTTATAATCCTAAAGATCAAAAGGTCATTGTTAGCACCAATGCCCGATTTTTAGAAAAGTACTATGTAATGAACCACAAGCCCATGAGTAAAATTATTCTTGAGGAAATAAGAGAGGGCACTTCTACTTTAGTACCAACGGTACAAGATGAGATACCACAAGTAACTGCAATATGTGTCATAAATGATGCACAATTACAGGTAGTATCTTATCGTAGTGGGAGAGTTATTAGACAACTTGATAGATTCATATTTTTAGGAGGGTCTTCAGACTTGATCCCTGTTGAACATGAAGTTGATCCCTGGACATATGATGAAACACTCCAAGATAAAGATACAGCATCTTAGCAAAGTGCGACTAGAGGGATTCATTGCGAAGGGCAAAGGGCATCTTGTATATAAGCTCAATCGGTCCATTTATGGACTAAAGCAAGCTTCAAGATCTTGGAACATCTGGTTTGATGAAGTGATCCAGTCTCATGGATTCATTCAGTGTCCAGATAAGTCTTGTGTATGTTGGTGCAATCGACCTCCAAGATTTTAATGTCAGACAAATATGTTTAAGTATGCTTAAGTTGTTTAAGTATGGAGATTGATCAAGGGAAGTCCTAGTTGTAGGATAGGCAAGGAGAGGGAAATCTCGGTATATCGTGTAAGCCAGGTGGATAGGTCTGGAGGACTTGATCCCTGGGTAGCCGAATATTGAGTCCTAGTTGTAGGCTAGGTAAAGGAAATCTCGGTATGTCGTGGAAGCCAGGTGGATAGGTCTGGAGGACTTGATCCCTGGGTAGCCGAATACTGAGTCTTGGTGAGTGAAGCCAAGTGGAGAAAACCCTAGGGGGTGGTAACCTTAGGTAACGAGAAGTCTTGGAGGAGTGAACTCCAAGCAAGGTTGATCGGATGGTTTCCGGTCAACCAGACCAACGGATCTCGGTAAATCTAGGTTTAGTTTTATCATTGTTTTCTGTATTACTATTATTGTTGTTGGCTAATATAGTATTGCAGGAAAAGTCTTAGTGGATCAGGCGATCAGACACTGAGCAGACTAAAGACCAAACATGTCTGGAGGATCATGTTTGGCAGGTAAGTTGAGGTATGCAACTGGAAGAGCGACAGTGAGGTCGGGTTCCTAAAGGAAACAACCTAAGGTCGCTGATCCAACTAAAGAAACCGGGAAGGTTTCCAAGTTGAGATCAAGACAGTGCTAACTGTCATACTCATGCATTATATATTACTGTGCTAACCTTTGTGTTGCAGGGATACTTTGCTTAATACTGTGTTGCAGGTTTGGCCGGATCGGTCGACCGAACCAGAGGATCGGTCGACCGAACCAAGATGACTCAGCACAGATCAGTTTAATCAGCAACGATCAATATTAAAGGCGCAGTAGGTGCAGATCACGGCAAATCTCAACGAACAGGGAAGGAGCCTGTTCGATCGACCGAACAGAGGGATCGGTCGACCGAACAGAGGGATCGGTCGACCGAACCATTGAAGTCTAGTTAATGCAAAATATCGAGTCAGCATCAGACTCCAGCTGGAAGGGATCGGAGCTGGTTCGATCGATCGAACAGAGGGATCGGTCGACCGAACATCCATCATACCTATAAATTGAGGCTCGAAGTCAGAGGCCATAGTGAACTTTCTGATCAAAAATTCCTGCTCTGTGAACAACTCGTCTTCATCAGCTCAGCAAGCTACTGCATCCTAAAGCGCCGACCTAAGCTCCATCTATAATCTCGTTGTCGGTATATTTTAATTAAAAAGCTTGCATTGTAATTTCTTTTAAAGCAAGATAGTAGTGTGTTACTATCTTGCTCCATTGTACGATTCACTTCTTTCCGAGGATTTCGGAAAGAAGGATTATAGTGCTTTGCCCATCAGTGCGGTTAAGGACCGCGGGCCTTCGAGTAGGAGTCGAGCTAGGCTCCGAACGAAGTAACCGAATTGTGTCTCTTTCTTATTTCCGCTACACGACTTTGATTTCAAAAGGTTAAAAGAAAAAGTTTTAAACGCGCGATATTCACCCCCCCCCCTCTATCGCTCCAAACGATCTATCAATTGGTATCAGAGTCGGTTAGCTCTGAAATTTCTTAACCGATTTTCAAAGCATTTTAAAACTTTTTTCTTTTCTTTTAGTATATTCTTTTTCCTTCATATATTTATCTTTCAAGAACTACTAATCCCAAGATAAAAGTCTTGGAAATACTTTTTAAATCTTTTCTTGTAAGAATGTCGATATCATATCAAGAAGGACGAAGTATCTATGACCCTCCTCCGTATGATCAAGAATACTTCAGTCCCTGGAGGCAAATGATGGAATGCTTCGTTGGAAGTAACAATTTTGACAACTCGATCGCACTAAGACAACCTTCTCGAAACTCAGAATCGAACAAAAAGGTAATGAATATGTTAATAGATATTTTGCCTAATGAAGTTTTGTGTCAACTAGAAGGTTACAAGAATGCATTCGAGATGTGGATCAAATTGATCAAGCTTCACGAGACCCCGTTGAGGCTAGAAGATCAAGGCGAAAGTGAGTCCGAATCCGAATTCGAAGAGCTATCCTCAGAACCAAATCTAGAAGATATAGACCAAATCAGCTTCATCGCTCTAGTGGCTGAGGAGGAGGCTAATGGATCTGAACCTGAGTCTGACCGAACACTTGAGCCTAAATCCAAAACGGTAATGGTCAAGGGGGAGAATCCTAATGAGGATTCAAAAGGTAATATTTTAAATACAAAATTTAAAGAACACATAACGTGTTTTAATTGCAGTGAAAAGGGGCACTACAAAAATAAATGTCCGATGAGTCGATCTGCACAACCGGAGGCAAAGGAGGAGCCGAAGCCTAGAGTCCGAAAAAGGAAGGACCACATCGAATGTTTCAAGTGCAAAAAGATGGGACACTACAAATCTCAATGCCCAGAGAAAAGACTCAAGGATTCAGGGGGAGCGAGTATGGTAAATAATTTTAAATTATATGAAAATTTGCATGCTTTAGATCCTTCTTGCTTGAATGGTAATATAAAATTTAAAATGCATGAAAATTCAACATTAAAATTACTTAACAAAAATAATCTAACTAATAAAAACTTAATTAATTCAAAAATAATTAAAATTGATCAAATCAACTCAAATCTTAATCAAGACCCCAATTCAGTTAATCAAAGTTTATTTATTCAAGATAATTTTAATTTAAATCAAAATAATAATTATCTAGAATTAAATAAGCATAATTTAACAAAAAATTTAAATAAAAATAAGAAACTAAACAATAAATCAAAGTTTAGAGAATTAGAAAAACAAAATAATATTTTGCAAAATAAACTTGTTAAACTAGAAAACATTATTAAAAATTTTATCAACTCACAAAATCTAGATTATAAATCAAAACCTAATTATAATCATGTACCCCTTAATTATGAAACAAATTAATAACAATAATAATAATAATAATAATAATAATAACAACAAATCAATAAGACAATAATAAATCAATAAAACAATAATAACACAATAAATAAACAACTAAATTATGTATGACTTGTTTGAATTGTATGACTTGCCATGTTCATGCATATTTATTTATTATTTAACATGTCATGCATCTTTTCTTTATGCTACTAGTTTAGAATGGTTAGATTAAAAAGGTTTACCAAACCCTACAACATAGTACCGGAATGGATTGGGATGATAGTACGTCAAGGAAACTTTGTCGAAGACATGTCTAGGCTGAATATGGAATTCTACCTGGTGCACTAGACTTAGTGGATCTGAACAAAGCTACCCCAGTTAAACATGGGCTAGTTAGACCAAAATTTAGTATTAAGTTTTTGGGCAGGAACAGTTTGGAAAGTCTTCAGCAAGTGGTCTAATGATATTCAAGTAGGTCATATGCCTCGCCACTGAACTGAAACTTATCCTTAGGACGCTTGCTTGATTAACCCAAAGCTAAGTTTGAATCTAACATGGGTTCAATAACCTTTTCAATTCTAATTAACTCAAACTTAATTCTAACCTAATTCAAACTTAATTCAAACCTAACTTAATTCACACTTAATTCAAACCTAACCTAATTCAAACTTAATTCAAACCTAACTTAATTCAAACCTAATTCAAACCTAATTCAAACTTAATTCAAACCTAACCTAATTCAAACTTAATTCAAACCTAATTCAAACCTAACCTAATTCAAACTTAATTCAAACCTAACTTAATTCAAACCTAATTCAAACCTAACTTAATTCAAACCTAATTCAAACTTAATTCAAACCTAACTTAATTCAAACCTAATTCAAACTTAATTCAAACCTAACTTAATTCAAACTTAATTAAAATTATTATAAAACTTAATTAAAATTATTTTAAAACTTAATTAAAATTATTTTAAAACTCAATTAAAATTATTTTTTTAAAAAAAACTTAATTAAAATTATTTTAAAACGTAATTAAAATTATTTTAAAACTTAATTAAAATTATTTTAAAACTTAATTAAAATTATTTTAAAACGTAATTAAAATTATTTTAAAACGTAATTAAAATTATTTTAAAAATTAATTATTTTAAAACTTAATTAAACTTATTTTACAACTTAATTATTTTAAAAACAACAAATAAATAATTAATAATAATTTAACCTAAAATAAGTAACCTAAAATAATTAATAAATTATTTTAAAGTTAATTAATCTCACCTTGAAATCTTAACTTTAATCAACAAATAAAGTAGTTTAACCTTAAACAAAATTAAATTTTTAAAACTAATCCTAAAATCTTTACCTAATTCCTAAGAAATTAATAATAATTCATAATCAATTAATTCGTAACTATTAATAATGAAACTTTAATCAACAATTAAAATTAATTCTTACTCTAATTAATAATAATACTAAATTAAATTGAAACTAATTTTAAATTATGTTTAAATCAATCAACCTATAATCATAGCTATTAAAACCAATTCTTAGCCAAATCCACTTAATAACTTTACAATTTCTAAACTAAACATTAACTCAATTAATTCACAAAATAAATGTTACCATCTATTTAACTTACAATAATCAAAGTTTCACCAAATTCAAAATCAATAAAGCCATCTCACACAATTATAGGATTACCATACTTGGAAATTTAGAATGGGTGAGATGCTAAGAGAATTAAAATTTAAAATTAATTTTAAACATGTTTTGAAAACTTATATATCTATTTTCTTAAGAATTATTTTCAAATTTTGATTGATGATTGATTGGGTGTATTATATATATAAATTATTGTTATTCACTGCCTAAGTCTTTAGAACCTTAAGTTAATCGTGACCCTTAGACACACATAGAAAAGTCTTCCTTGTGGGTAACAAGGATATCTAAAAATAGTGTCTAGTTAAGGGGGAGAGACTTGATTGAAGGACATATTTTCTGAAAACATATTTTGAAAAATGTTTTAAAACACTCTTTGAAAATTGCTTGATAAAACTTTTTTAATCTTAAAATCTCTTAATCAATTTTTTTAACGAAAATTATTACTTTTACAAAATTATTCTTCAAGCATTATCTTTTCAAAATCATATTTTTCAAACTCATACTTTTTGAAAAATCATAGCTTGAAAAATACTTTGAAAATTCCTCTACAACTTTATGTTTCATACTTTGAAATATTCTTTGCAAATAAAAAAATAAATACTTAGTGCATAAGAAAAGTATTTTTGAAAGAAATTCTAAGAATTTTTTACAAGCATTAAAACTTCTATATCATGTTTTTACAAAAATACTTTATGTCTTGGAATACTTTTTGAAACATATTCTTGAGAGATTTTACTTAGTGCATTCTTCAAAATTATTTTGAAAAAGATACTACAAAATTTACTCAATTTTTTAATGGAATAAGACTTTTTCAAAATCTCTATGACTCATTTTTGAAAACTCTATTATACATCAAATGGGTGAGGAAATACCTTAGGCATATCCTGACAATATTTAAAAGTATTCCATCATTGTTGGTGCAAAACTTAGGAATCCTTGACAATTAAAGCCGTTTATAAAGGGTTCTTTTTGTTGTGTGACAAAAGGGGGAGAAGAAGGGTTTAAGTTAGAAATCTAAATCTTTTTGAATTGACCTAACTTAAACATATTTGTCAAATATCAAAAAGGGGGAGATTGTTGGTGCAATCGACCTCCAAGATTTTAATGTCAGACAAATATGTTTAAGTATGCTTAAGTTGTTTAGTATGGAGATTGATCAAGGGAAGTCCTAGTTGTAGGCTAGGCAAGGAGAGGGAAATCTCGCTATATCGTGGAAGCCAGGTGGATAGGTCTGGAGGACTTGATCCCTGGGTAGTCGAATATTGAGTCCTAGTTGTAGGCTAGGTAAGGGAAATCTCGGTATGTCGTGGAAGCCAGGTGGATAGGTCTGGAGGACTTGATCCCTGGGTAGCCGAATACTGAGTCTTGGTGAGTGAAGCCAAGTGGAGAAAACCCTAGGGGGTGGTAACCTTAGGTAACGAGAAGTCTTGGAGGAGTGAACTCCAAGCAAGGTTGATCGGATGGTTTCCGGTCAACCAGACCAACGGATCTCGGTAAATCTAGGTTTAGGTTTATCATTGTTTTCTGTATTACTATTATTGCTGTTGGCTAATATGGTATTGCAGGAAAAGTCTTAGTGGATCAGGCAATCAGACACTGAGCAGACTAAAGACCAAACATGTCTGGAGGATCATGTTTGGCAGGTAAGTTGAGGTATGCAACTGGAAGAGCGACAGTGAGGTCGGGTTCCTAAAGGGAACAACCTAAAGTCGCTGATCCAACTAAAGAAACCGGGAAGGTTTCCAAGTTGAGATCAAGACAGTCCTAACTGTCATACTCATGCATTATATATTACTGTGCTAACCTTTGTGTTGCAGGGATACTTTGCTTAATACTGTGTTGCAGGTTTGGCCAGATCGGTCGACCGAACCAGAGGATCGGTCGACCGAACCAAGATGACTCAGCACTGTAACAACCACCCTTCTTACTACTACTCTCTAAGGGCGACCGTTACCTAACTCCTACTCTACTTACTAGTGTCACTTATGCTATTATTAGCGACACTTAGATTTATCACGGTTCAGAGAAATTCCTACCGAAAAATTTCGGCAGAGTCTCCCCTGTACCGGTGACCAAATCTATAATACACAAGATATATACACAGCCACATGCGGCTGGATCACAATTTATTCACAACCACGCAGTAATAAATCATATCATAATCAAAAACTAATCTAGCAACATGAACTAAACTCAATCTCCCAGAATGAAGCATAATAAGTTACAATGCACATCAAACTCAATCATAACTCATAATTTCATAACGGAAATAAGGAAAATGAACTAGACATAAACTCTAAATAAATAAGTCTTGCTAGTCCCCTCTGGACCCCTCCATAGTTCAGTCACCACACACATCCATCATCACCACCACCCTGTCGCCTCCCTTCATATCTTAGCTTTTCCTTTATCTGCAGTAGGAGGAAAGAAAAACAAGATCTATAAGCGAAAACGCTTAGTAAGTACTAATCTATCTCACAAAACTCGAAATGCATAAATGAAATGCATAAGTGCTGAAACTGAAATAATAAAGCTATCTGCATGTGCTCATGGTATACAGAAAATGAACGGAGTACAAATCATACTCAGTATCAAGCAGGATAACAAGAAACTAACAATGTAAACTTAGAATCAAAGAAACTAACCATTCTTATTTATTCTAAGCTTGGAACTTATTTCATTTCTTATATCCTTGTGTTAGAAATTAATCGTTTAATTTCTATCCTTTACTTTCTTCCTCTTTCTTTCTTCCTTCTTACTTAACTTTTCTTTTCTTTGGTTTTCTTTTCTTGGGCCCAGGCCTAGTACCAACTCATGCGCGTTCCCTAATAGGTTGGGGTTGCGAGCCACCAATCCTAAAAGAGCAGACCTCGGTCTATCAGGGCCAAGACCTCGGAAATGGTCACCTGGATTTGTTTAACGACAAGCTCTTGGATGTCGGGTACTAGCCTCTTACTTTAATTTACTTGTTATCTCTTTTTAATTAGACCTTGGTCTTTTTTTTTCTTTACTCATACTTCTCATAATCCTTTATTAGAGCTTATTAGAATCCTTTAGATATATATCTAACAAGTATAGGATTACAACTAACCAAGCATGCTATATAAAAATAACACAAAGGAAAACAAATCTGAACTCCCTAAGCCTGTTATAAAATAGAGCAAAGGAAAGCAAATCTGGACTTTCTAAACATGCTGTAAAATAGGGCAAAAAATGCTACTTTAGGGATTCTAATCATGTTATAAAACATAGACAAAGAATACTACTTTAGGGCTTCTTAAGCATGCTATAAAATAGACAAAGGATGCTACCTTTAGTGATTCTGATCATGCTGTAAAAACAAACAGACATAGAATGCTACTCAACTTCTTAAACATGCTGTAAAAACAAATCTCTAATCAACTTTAACTATGTACAACATGACCTTAAAGCAAGGAAATTCATGTACAACATACAACTCAAAGAATTCAACAGCAAGCCAAGACAATGCATCCTTAAGTGAACTCATGGCAGCAACATGGGATAACTATAATGATCTGTTCGGTATGATCCTAAACAGGGCAGCAAGGAATCAACCGAAACTCCACTGTGCACGGCCAAAATCCCTACCAATAATTAAGGATAGAATGCATACAATTCTACTTGGCACTAGAAACATACTCCATGCTCAACTAACCTAACCAAAACCTTGATTTCCCTGTGAAGCTCACGGCAGAACACCCAAAAGCCCAAATCCTTATAGCATGTTTCGGATTCAAGAAACTCAAGAAAAACAAGGAAACGAAAACCGAAAGATCGGAGCAACTCCTACCGCAGGTGAGTAGTACTTACCTAGGGTTTCTTGCACTTACAACCAGAAAGAAGGAAAGGAAGCTTCTAGGGTTCGGGTAGCTACTTTTCCCGGTGATCCCTTCGTGTTCCCAAGTTCTCCTCTGTCGAGACAACCACCCGCGGATGAAAACCAGCCGGAAGGAAGCTTCGCCGGCGCCGGAAATTGAAACCCAGCCTTTTCTTCGCCGTCGCCCGAGCAGGAGCAAATCGCCGTGCCGCGCGTGAGAGGAGAGGAGATTCGGGAGAAAAAGAAAAATAACCTAATCCCTCCTAACTTAGCCTTTTATAACTAGGTCTAACTTTAAACTTTGGGTTCTCATTATAACTCAACTATATTCGCTTCGTACTTGGTTAACAAAACGAGCATAGCTCAGTTGGTTGGGCCGTGTCCGGTTGGGTCGGTCCGACCCGAGGTCTTGGGTTCGAGTCTCACCTTCAACGATTTTTGGTCAAAACTTCTTTCTTTTTGTAAACCTACTAAACGACCTCCAAAAATTACGTAAAAATACTCTAAAAATTCCTAAAAATCTCTAGAATATTTTAAAGGTATTTCCAAATATTTTTTGGACTTTTAGAACTTAAAATAGGAAAAATTGGGTCGTTACAATCCCCCATACCTTATAAAAAGTTCGTCCTCGAACTTAGAATAGCTCTGGATACTTCTGTCTCATACTGTCCTCCCGCTCCCAAGTGATTTCCTCGTGCTTCTGGTTCTGCCAGACGACCTTCACTAGTGGTACTTCTTTGTTTCTCAATCTCTTGACTGCTCTGTCCACTATCTGTGTAGGTCTGCTCTCATAACTAAGATCCTCTTGGATCTGCACTGACTGAGGCTGAATCACTTGGCTCGGGTCATGGAGACACTTCTTTAGCATAGAGACATGAAACACATTGTGTATTGCTGACATGTCTTGTGGTAAGTCCAGCCTGTAAGCTACTTTCCCAATCCTCTCTATGATCAGGTAAGGTCCTACATAGCGAGGACTTAATTTGCCCTTCTTGCCAAATCTCATCACTCCCTTCATGGGAGCGACCTTGAGGAAAACTGAATCTCCTACTTGGAATTCCAATGGCCTACGGCGTGTGTCAGCATAACTCTTCTGTCTGCTCTGGGCAGTCTCAATTCTCTGTCTGATTTTCTGGATTGCTTGAGTAGTCTCATCTATCACCTCTGTCTGAATGCCCAACACTGCTTCTATCTCTTTTCTCTCTCCTACTTCTTGCCAGCATATGGGTGATCTGCATTTCCTGCCATATAGTGCTTCATAAGGTGCCATCTTAATGGTAGCCTGATAGCTATTGTTGCAAGCGAATTCAGCTAAGCACAAATACTTGCACCAACTTCCTTTGAAATCTAGCGCACAAGCTCTGAGCATGTCTTCTAAAATCTGATTCACTCGCTCTGTCTGTCCATCAGTCTGCGGATGGAAAGCTGTGCTGAACTTGAGTTTGGTGCCTAGTGCATTCTGAACGCACTCCCAAAAATGTGAGGTGAAGCGCCCATCTCTATCAGAAACGATAGATTTAGGAACTCCATGAAGTCTGACTACCTCTTTAACATATAGCTGGGTCAACTGCTCTATGGAGTGGGACACCTTGATGGCTAGGAAGTGAGCAGACTTGGTCAATCGGTCTACTATTACCCATATCGCATCATATCCACTAGTGGTTCTTGGAAGACCTGTTATGAAGTCCATGGAAATGTCTTCCCATTTCCATTCTGGTATTGGAAGAGGCTGAAGAACTCCTCCTGGTCTCTGGTGTTCTGCTTTGACTCTCTGGCATGTCAAGCAGGTACTGACATACTTAGCTACATCTCTTTTGAGTCCTGACCACCAAAACCTCTGTTTCACATCTTGGTACATCTTGGAAGACCCAGGATGCATGGAATATGGTGTACTGTGAGCTTCCTCTAGGATCTTCTTCCTCAGTTCCTCATCATTGGGCACGCAAATGCGACTCCCCTGATAAAGAATTCCGCTATCTGTCACTCTAAACTCTGAGTTGTCTTCTTTCTGTATCCCCTGCTTGATCTTCTGGATGTCCGGATCTTCGCTTTGCTTTCTCTGTATCTCCACAAGCAATGTAGACTCTAAGGTCAATGCAGAGAGCTGTCCTTCGATAATTTCAAGCCCAAAATCTGACAACTCCTTCTGCAGTGGCAGGGCTAGTGATGATAAAGACATCAGTGATGCACTAGATTTTCTGCTGAGTGCATCTGCCACTTTGTTAGCTTTGCCTGGGTGGTAGAGAATTTCACAGTCGTAATCTTTGACCAACTCTAGCCACCTACGCTGTCTCATGTTTAAGTCCTTCTGAGTGAAGAAGTACTTAAGACTCTGATGATCTGTGAAAATTCTACACTGGACTCCATACAAATAATGTCGCCAGAGTTTAAGTGCAAAAACTACAGCTGCCAGCTCGAGATCATGAGTAGGGTAGTTCTTCTCATAGTCTTTGAGTTGTCTGGAAGCATAAGCTATGACTTTTCCTTCTTGCATGAGTACAGCTCCTAAGCCCATCTTGGAAGCATCGCTATAGATGTCGAAACTCTTGTCGCTCTGTGGAACAGTCAGAATGGGAGCACTGATCAATCTCTTCTTTAGCTCTTGGAAGCTCTGCTCACATTTATCTGACCATTCGAATCTCTTGTTCTTTCTGGTGAGGGCTGTTAGCGGAGAAGCTATCCTGGAAAAATCCTCCACGAACTTCCTGTAGTACCCTGCTAGACCAAGGAAGCTTCTGATCTCTCTGACGTTCTTGGGTCTACTCCAGTTGTTGACCGCTTCCACTTTGGCTGGATCCACTTGAATACCTTCTTTAGAGATAATGTGACCTAAAAACGCCACCTGATTTAACCAGAACTCGCACTTTGAGAATTTAGCATAAAGCTGCTTCTGCTGAAGAGTCTGCAGTACTATCCTCAAGTGCGTGTCATGCTCCTCTGGGGTCCTTGAATAGACCAGAATGTCATCGATGAATACAATGACAAATTTGTCAAGATATTCTCTGAACACTCTGTTCATTAGGTCCATGAAGACCGCAGGTGCATTGGTCACTCCAAATGGCATAACTACAAACTCGTAGTGTCCATATCTGGTTCTGAATGCCGTTCTGGGTATATCTCTTTCTTTCACTTTCAGCTGATGGTACCCAGAGCGCAAGTCTATCTTTGAGAACACCGTCGCTCCTCTTAACTGATCAAATAAGTCATCGATCCTGGGAAGGGGGTACTTGTTCTTGATCGTCACTTGATTCAAAGCTCTGTAATCTATGCACATCCGCATTGTCCCATCTTTCTTCTTGACAAACAACACAGGAGCTCCCCAAGGTGAGTGACTAGGGCGAATGAAGCCTTTGTCCAGTAACTCCTGTAGTTGCTCTTGTAACTCCTTCAGCTCTGCTGGAGACATGCGATACGGAGCTTTCGAAATTGGACCGGTTCCAGGAACCAATTCAATCTCAAATTCCACCTCTCTGTTGGGAGGTAGTCCAGGTAGCTCTTCTGGAAATACTTCTGGATACTCGCATACTACCCGGACCTCCTCCTGCTGGAGTCCCTTCTGCTCTTCTGCCTTTACTATGTATGCAAGAAAACCTGCACACCCTTTAGCTAACATCTGGTGTGCTGCTAGGGATGAGAGGAGCTTCTGGGTCTTCCTCCTTGACACTCCGGTGAACTCAAAAGTTGGCTCACCTTCTGGACTAAAAATTACTTTCTTTCTGCGGCAGTCCACTGAGGCACTGTACTTGCTGAGGAAATCCATACCAAAAATGATATCGAAATCCTGCATGGCGAGGACTATTAGATTTACATATAATTCTCGGTCTGCAATTCTAACCAGTACAGCTCGAAGCCACTGATTGGATTCCATGACTTCCCCAGAAGGTAGGGTTGTCGAGAACTTGGAGTTCATACTTTCAGAGGCACCGTAAACCATCGCAAAAGGTATCGATATAAAGAATGGGTCGCCCAAGTCAAATAGTACAAGAGCTATGTCCGGAAAATAACTACTTGACCTGTCACGACCGTGGAGGCACTAGCGGCTTCTTCTCTCGTGAGGAGAATACTCGCACCATCAAAGGCTGGAACTGGTGGGGCTTCTAACCTTCCTTGATCGATATAGGGTCCCTCCAATGCCGCTCCCATGTGGTGCAACTGTGCAGGCGCCTCCATATTGCAATGGCTGTGGCTGAGGTGCTTTGAATTTATTAGGACACTCTTTAGCCATGTGTCCTTCCGACCACAGGAGTAACATCCAGTCTTACCCAAGAGACAGGCTCCTGGATGTGTTCTCCCACATTTGGGACAGGGAGGAACTTGGTCTGCTTGGTTGCCTCCCGGCTGCCTCCTGTACCTATCGCTTCATTTGGCTGGTTCAACTTGCCATCTTAGAGCATGCCGATTCGATCTTGGCAAACAAAGACATATTCTGCTCTTCATGGAAGAAGCTGGCTCGTTCACTCGTTTGTCTTTCCCGGCAAATATAGTGAGTTGCGGACGGCAGGCGACCGCATTCCCTATTGCTATTGCAGTAGAGTGGAAAACCGCTACGTGGGCTGCCCTTGACCATTTTCATACTGAACTTCTTGCTTCTTCCACCGACAAGTCACCTTTTTTGAACTCTATAAACTCCTCGTAGTGCTTGTTGGTAATCTGCAGGTGGAAGAACTCTTCATAGAACTCTGACTGGAAATCTGCCCAGGTCATCTGATCAGCTGCTCTCTTGGTCTTTATCCTCTCCCACCACATACGAGCATCTCCAGACAGGCAGAAAGAGGCGCACTTGACCTTCTCGACTTCTGGCCAGTCAAGAAGCTCCATAGTGCTCTCTAGTGTTTTAAACCAAGCCTGGGCATCCCAGGGCTCAGTCGTGCCTGAGAAGCTCTCTGGTTTCAGCTTTAGCCACTGTATAAGGTAAGCTTCTGGTCTCTGGGGTGCTGTGACGGTTCCCTGAGTAGCTGGTGGAGTCTCAGTTACCACTGGGGTCTCTGCAGTGACAACTGGAGGAGGGGGAGGAACTGCTTGCTGGTTTGCCATCAGATTGGCAATCACTTGCTGCTGCTCTGCTACTTGCCTCTGGAGCTGAGCAACCACTTCAGAAAGGTTGGGCTCAGTTGCTCTAGGCACTTCGTTCCCTTGAGCTGGTTCCTCAGTGTGAGTAGCACGGGGACGTCCTCTTCTTGCCATCTATTTATTCAAGGTAAAGGCTTGATATCTTACTTTAACCCTTCTAATCATACTTAAATATGAATAAAGAAAAGGGAAACTAAATCTTTGATCTTACTTAAGTACAAAAAACAAGTACTCTATACTGCAGTTAATAATAAGGAAAGCAGAATAAAGAAAGGATTTAAATACTTTCTTACTTGGAGACGGCAAGGATGATGCTGATGTGTGTGTGATGCTGGAGAATGGAACACTGCTCTGATACCAACTGTAACAACCACCCTTCTTACTACTACTCTCTAAGGGCGACCGTTACCTAACTCCTACTCTACTTACTAGTGTCACTTATGCTATTATTAGCGACACTTAGATTTATCACGGTTCAGAGAAATTCCTACCGAAAAATTTCGGCAGAGTCTCCCCTGTACCGGTGACCAAATCTATAATACACAAGATATATACACAGCCACATGCGGCTGGATCACAATTTATTCACAACCACGCAGTAATAAATCATATCATAATCAAAAACTAATCTAGCAACATGAACTAAACTCAATCTCCCAGAATGAAGCATAATAAGTTACAATGCACATCAAACTCAATCATAACTCATAATTTCATAACAGAAATAAGGAAAATGAACTAGACATAAACTCTAAATAAATAAGTCTTGCTAGTCCCCTCTGGACCTCTCCATAGTTCAGTCACCACACACATCCATCATCACCACCACCCTGTCGCCTCCCTTCATATCTTAGCTTTTCCTTTATCTGCAGTAGGAGGAAAGAAAACAAGATCTATAAGCGAAAACGCTTAGTAAGTACTAATCTATCTCACAAAACTCGAAATGCATAAATGAAATGCATAAGTGCTGAAACTGAAATAATAAAGCTATCTGCATGTGCTCATGGTATACAGAAAATGAACGGAATACAAATCATACTCAGTATCAAGCAGGATAACAAGAAACTAACAATGTAAACTTAGAATCAAAGAAACTAACCATTCTTATTTATTCTAAGCTTGGAACTTATTTCATTTCTTATATCCTTGTGTTAGAAATTAATCGTTTAATTTCTATCCTTTACTTTCTTCCTCTTTCTTTCTTCCTTCTTACTTAACTTTTCTTTTCTTTGGTTTTCTTTTCTTGGGCCCAGGCCTAGTACCAACTCATGCGCGTTCCCTAATAGGTTGGGGTTGCGAGCCACCAATCCTAAAAGAGCAGACCTCGGTCTATCAGGGCCAAGACCTCGGAAATGGTCACCTGGATTTGTTTAACGACAAGCTCTTGGATGTCGGGTACTAGCCTCTTACTTTAATTTACTTGTTATCTCTTTTTAATTAGACCTTGGTCTTTTTTTTTCTTTACTCATACTTCTCATAATCCTTTATTAGAGCTTATTAGAATCCTTTAGATATATATCTAACAAGTATAGGATTACAACTAACCAAGCATGCTATATAAAAATAACACAAAGGAAAACAAATCTGAACTCCCTAAGCCTGTTATAAAATAGAGCAAAGGAAAGCAAATCTGGACTTTCTAAACATGCTGTAAAATAGGGCAAAAAATGCTACTTTAGGGATTCTAATCATGTTATAAAACATAGACAAAGAATACTACTTTAGGGCTTCTTAAGCATGCTATAAAATGGACAAAGGATGCTACCTTTAGTGATTCTGATCATGCTGTAAAAACAAACAGACATAGAATGCTACTCAACTTCTTAAACATGCTGTAAAAACAAATCTCTAATCAACTTTAACTATGTACAACATGACCTTAAAGCAAGGAAATTCATGTACAACATACAACTCAAAGAATTCAACAGCAAGCCAAGACAATGCATCCTTAAGTGAACTCATGGCAGCAACATGGGATAACTATAATGATCTGTTCGGTATGATCCTAAACAGGGCAGCAAGGAATCAACCGAAACTCCACTGTGCACGGCCAAAATCCCTACCAATAATTAAGGATAGAATGCATACAATTCTACTTGGCACTAGAAACATACTCCATGCTCAACTAACCTAACCAAAACCTTGATTTCCCTGTGAAGCTCACGGCAGAACACCCAAAAGCCCAAATCCTTATAGCATGTTTCGGATTCAAGAAACTCAAGAAAAACAAGGAAACAAAAACCGAAAGATCGGAGCAACTCCTACCGCAGGTGAGTAGTACTTACCTAGGGTTTCTTGCACTTACAACCAGAAAGAAGGAAAGGAAGCTTCTAGGGTTCGGGTAGCTACTTTTCCCGGTGATCCCTTCGTGCTCCCAAGTTCTCCTCTGTCGAGACAACCACCCGCGGATGAAAACCAGCCGGAAGGAAGCTTCGCCGGCGCCGGAAATTGAAACCCAGCCTTTTCTTCGCCGTCGCCCGAGCTGGAGCAAATCGCCGTGCCGCGCGTGAGAGGAGAGGAGATTCGGGAGAAAAAGAAAAATAACCTAATCCCTCCTAACTTAGCCTTTTATAACTAGGTCTAACTTTAAACTTTGGGTTCTCATTATAACTCAACTATATTCGCTTCGTACTTGGTTAACAAAACGAGCATAGCTCAGTTGGTTGGGCCGTGTCTGGTTGGGTCGGTCCGACCCGAGGTCTTGGGTTCGAGTCTCACCTTCAATGATTTTTGGTCAAAACTTCTTTCTTTTTGTAAACCTACTAAACGACCTTCAAAAATTACGTAAAAATACTCTAAAAATTCCTAAAAATCTCTAGAATATTTTAAAAGCATTTCCAAATATTTTTTTGGACTTTTAGAACTTAAAATAGGGAAAATTGGGTCGTTACAAGCACAAATCAGTTTAATCAGCAACGATCAGATGCAGAAGGAAAATACACTGATCGGTCGACCGAACCTGAGGATCGGTCGACCGAACCATCAATATTAAAGGCGCAGTAAATACAGATCACAGCAAATCTCGATGAACAGGGAAGGAGCCTGTTCTGTCGACCGAACAGAGGGATCGGTCGACCGAACCATTGAAGTCCAGTTAATGCAGATTATCGAGCCAGCATCAGACTCCAGCTGGAAGGGATCGGAGCTGGTTCGATCGATCGAACAGAGGGATCGATCGACCGAACATCCATCATACCTATAAATTGAGGCTCGAAGTCAGAGGCCATAGTGAACTTTCTGATAAAAAATTCTTGCTCTGTGAACAACTCATCTTCATCAGCTCAGCAAGCTACTGCATCCTAAATCGCCGACCTAAGCTCCATCTACAATCTCGTTGTCGGTATATTTTAATTAAAAAGCTTGCATTGTAATTTCTTTTAAAGCAAGATAGTAGTGTGTTACTATCTTGCTCCATTGTACGATTCACTTCTTTCCGAGGATTTCGGAAAGAAGGATTATAGTGTTTTGCCCATCAGTGCGGTTAAGGACCGCGGGCCTTCGAGTAGGAGTCGAGCTAGGCTCCGAACGAAGTAACCGAATTGTGTCTCTTTCTTATTTCCGCTACACGACTTTGATTTCAAAAGGTTAAAAGAAAAAGTTTTAAACGCGCGATATTCACCCCCCCTCTATCTCTCCAAACGATCTATCAGTGTATACAAGAAAAGTGACAAAAATGTGATGGTATTTTTTGTACTTGTAACGACCCGCCTTCTGGGCGCTGGCTGTAAGGCCGATCGTCACAATAATGCTAAACTATACTGTGCGGAAAACTGGGCTAATTAAAATTTTTACTCTACTAAGGACGGATACAACTGGTAAGAAAGGTCTAAAGACCTTCTTTGCTGGTGTACACATGCTAAGGAGGGAAA
Source organism: Zingiber officinale (assembly GCF_018446385.1). Lineage (NCBI taxonomy): Eukaryota > Viridiplantae > Streptophyta > Magnoliopsida > Zingiberales > Zingiberaceae > Zingiber > Zingiber officinale. The sequence goes on from NC_055986.1 coordinate 57,848,879, forward strand.
ACTGGACATCCCAACTAAACTAGGGACTAGAACTAAACTTCCCAACTACCCACAGACCTGCCGATCGATCCACAGATCGATCGGAGCTGCGGTCGTTCTGTTCCCAACTGGATCGGTCGGCTGACCGCTCCAGGTGTGGCTGGATCGTTCGGTCCGACCGATCCAGGTATGTCTGGATCGGTCGGCTGACCGATCCAGGCACCTGAAGCTCTCCTGGAACGCTACTGTATCGTGCTGGATCGGTCGGCTGACCGATCCAGGAGGATACAGTAGCATACTGTATCTGTCTGGATCGGTCGGCTGACCAATCCAGTGGCACTGCCCAGGCTCTGATCGGTCTGGAGATCGATCAGAGTTCTGATTTCGCCCGGGAACTCTGATTTCAGCACTTTAGCGTGCCGAAATCTTACACAACAATTCTAAAATCAAAGGAAATACATTCTAACAACTATTAACCAGCATTCTATCATAATTACTAACAAACTAAATAAATCTCCCATGATTTAAACACTCTAAGGTTCAAAATTGCATAAAAGAAGAAATACTAAGACTTCTACTATTTAAGCTTGCTAAAACCCCTGAGGATCTTTTATTCCAGTTCCTTCCACACACATCTTGATCTGCATTGACCTCCAGCCTCCGCTACTGATCCACTTTTCCTTTACCTTTATCTGCAGTATAAGAAAAGTAGTATCTATAAGCTAAAAAGCTTAGTAAGAAACCATCTACCTCACAAAAACATGCAACGATGCAAATATGATTTTAAATCATGCTGTTTAAAACATACGCTGAATATACTGAATTGACTAAGCATGGCATAGCATATAAGCATACAATCATGACATATCTAAAGCAGAACATATAAACATGTATAACAACTGCACATAAAGTTATCATGCATATTCACACGGAAAAACTAAGTTGGAGCATGATACTAACTGAAACTAAACTAAGCCAAAACTAATCTTAAACTATAATCACTGGATTAGATTAAGAGTTTAAAAGCTAATATCATAATAAGTGAAAATAGTAATCATGCTGCTGTTTGGGCCCAGCAGCTGTACTTGCTATGCGCGCATCTCTAACTAGACCCGGGGTTGCAAATCCCGAATTTAGTAGAGCTACTAGGTTATCTAAACCTAGGGACCGACTATGGGAGCCCAGCCCAATGGATATCTAATCCAGTACAGTGCCAACTGAAAAGTAAAATACTGAGTATAGCTAAACTGTTCTAAATAGCTATTTCTAGGTTATCTGAACCTAGAGCTAGGTTGTCTGAACCTAGAGGCGACTGTGGGAGCCCACCCATTGGACCGTAGTCCCATATAAGCTAGGATAACTGATTTACTGATTTAGATGCTTCTAATGCATTCAACTGTGCTAATAAAAATACCTAGGTTGCATTTTTTTCTAAGCTAGTTATTTAATCGACCACCTAGTGTGCTTTAACTCCCCTCTCTATTAGGGAGACTACCTTTAGGCACCCAACAGCATCTAAACCTCCAACTGAAGGAGAAAAGACGTGTCCGGCCCATCTAAAGGTACTCACTAAATCCCTAAACCTGCGAGGAAGGTTAAATACACCCTATATGTCGAAAACATACGCATATAACTAAACTAATGCACAGAAAATCAAACGGTAGCTATTATACTGCAGGTGAGGGGTTTCTTACCTCCTGTTCATAATTTCTTACGATTCTATTCGCTAGAATTCCGGTGGAGATGATCTTCTCGACGATCCGCTCGCGTCTTCACGGTCCTCTCGCGGAGAAGAACCTTTTTCGTGTTGGAGTCGTCGCCGGAAGGTGATCCGAGAGCCCTTGGGGCTTGGGCGCCGAGAGAGGAGGAAGAAGAGGAGTCGGCGGCGGTGAAGGTTTTTGGGAGAGGGATAGGTCACGGTGAAATTTGATGTTGCCGAACCAAGTTCTCAAAATAAACCAACCCCCAACTTAACCTTCCTATTTATACTAAGTAACTAATTCGGCCAACCCAATTATAAATATAATTGGTCCCCTTTCCTTTCAGCACGACCCTGCTGGGTTCAACTGGTTCCCAACATTATCCCTAAGCCATAGGTCTCGGGTTCGATTCCCGCCTAAGCTATTTTGCGGTTCTAATTATTTTTGTTGCTTCCGCTACTCGGAAAATTCCGGAAAAATATCTAAAAATTCCAGAAAAATCATAGAATATTTATAATGCAGTTTCGAGAATTTTCGGGCGTTACAATCCCCCATACCTTATAAAAAGTTCATCCTCGAACTTAGAACAATTCTGGGTACTTCTGTCTCATGCTGGCTTCTGTCTCCCAAGTTGTCTCTTCTGCTGTGTGACTGTGCCAAATGACTTTGACTAATGGTACTTCCTTGTTCCATAATTTCTTAACTGCTCGGTCTATTATCTGAATAGGCCGACCATCATAGCTGAGGTCCTCACGGATCTGCACTGACCGGGCTCAATCACCGGTGGCATCCGGGTATGCTTCTTCAAGATAGAGACATGAAATACGTATGGACAAATGACATTTCCGGGTAGCTCTAGCTCATATGCTACCTTGCCCACTCTTCAATAAGATATGGTCCCACATATCCGGGACTTAGTTGCCCTTTTTCCCAAAACGCATTACTCCTTCATGGGAGCCACTCGAGGAACACTGAATCCCCAACCGAAAACTCTAAGGGTCTCAAGGTCAGACAAGATAGCTCTTCTCAAGGCTCTGCCTCTATCCTCTCGCGGATCCGTCAGATGGTCAGCTGTGGTATCGCGACTAGATCTGCTCAAGCTCTAGTTCTTCTGCTCACCACTCTCATACCAAAGAGATTGGAGATCTACACCTCCGCCCATAGAGAGCCTCGTAAGGTGTCATGCCGATAGTGGCCTGATAGCCGTTGTTGTATGCAAATTCTGCTAAGCTCGGATATTTGCACCAACTTCCTTGAAGTCTAGGCACACGCTCGGAGCATATCTTCGAGTACCGGTTTACTCTCTCCGTCGACCATCCGTCTGAGGATGGAATGCTGCTGAACTTTAACTTAGTGCCTAACGTTGACTGTACACACTCGTAAGTGTGATGTGAATCTATTGTCTCTATCTGAAATAATGGTTCGTGGGACTCCATGTAGTCTGACGATCTCCTGGAGATACAACCGAGCTAGCTTCTCCATGGAGTAGGATATCTTGATAGCTAAGAAGTGGGCTGATTTAGTCAACTTGTCGACTACCGATGGCGTCAAAACCATTCGTGGTTCCGGGTCCCACTATGAAATCCATAGAGATATCCTCCCACTTCCACTCGAATCAGATAGGCCGCAACTCCTCCTGTCGCTGATGTTCTCGCCTTGACCTCTGATGTGAGGCAGACATGCATATCCGGCGATGTCTCGCTCATCCGGGCCATAAAACGGTTCTTCGTGTCTTGGTACATTTGGTGGAACTGGATGCATCGATAGGAGTCTTGTGAGCTTCATCTAAAATTGCCTCCGTAGCTCCTCCCGATCGGGAACACGTAGTCTGTCACATCAAATACAACACCCCGCCATTGGACACTCAATTCTCTACTTGTCATAGCCCTTGCTTGATATTCTGAATTCCAGGGTCCTGCTCCTGAGCTGACTGAATATCACCAAGCAAGGTAGACTCTAAGGTCATAGTAGAGAGCTGTCCAACGATGAGTTCGAGACCGAAATCTACGATCTCCCTCTGTAGGGGCAGTGACATGGTTGTAAGAGATAATAAGGTAGCACTAGATTTTCTGCTAAGTGCGTCGGCTACCTTATTAGCTTTCCCTGGATGGTAGAGGATGTCTATATCGTAGTCTTTGACCAGCTCAAGTCATCTGCGCTGTCGCATTCAGATCCTTCGAGTGAAGAAGTACTTGAGACTCTGATGATCTGTATACACTCTGCACCGAGCTCCATATAAGTAATGTCTCCAAATTTTGAGAGCGAACCACTGCCGCAAGCTCAAGGTCATGAGTATGGTAATTCTTCTCATAATCCTTGAGTTGTCTCGGAGGCATAGGCGATCACCTTGCCATTTTGCATCAATATGCCCCTAGTCCCAACTTAGAGGCATCACTATAGATGTCAAAGTTACTGGTGTTGTCTGGTAGAGCCAAAATGGGAGCACTGGTCAATCTCTTTTTTAGTTCGCTGAAGCTGTTCTCGCAGTCCTCAGTCCACTGAAATTTCTTGTTCTTTCTGGTGAGAGCTGTCAGTGGGGAGGCTATCCTGGAGAAGTCCTCTATGAATTTTTATCCCGCTAATCCCGAAGCTCCCGATTTACCGTTCTTAGGTCTCTTCCAGCTATTTCATCGCTTCTATCTTGTGGATCTACCATAATACCATCCTTGGAGATGATGTGACCCAGGAAGGACACCTGATCTAACCAAAATTCACATTTCGTGAACTTGGCGTATAGCTGGTTCTGCTGAAGTGTCTGTAGTACTGTCTTCAGGTGCTCTGCATGTTCTTCCTGAGTTCCTGAGTAGATAAGAATGTCATCGATAAACACAATAACAAACTTATCTAAATACTCCCTGAATACTCTGTTCATGAGATCCATAAATGTAGCTGGAGCATTGGTCACACCAAAGGGCATGACTACGAACACGTAATGTCCGTATCTGGTTCTGAATGTTGTCTTGGGTATATCCCCTTCTTTAACCTTGACCTGATGATAACCTGATCTGAGATCTATCTTGGAGAACACCGCTCCTCAATCGGGTCGAACGTGTCATCGATTCGGGAAGGATACTGCTTTGATTGTGACTTGGTTGATCCAGTAGTCTATGCACAACAGCATGCTTCCATCCTTCTTCTTCACGAACAACACAAGCGCTCCCATGGTGAGTGACTAGGGCGATGAAACCCTTGTCGAGCAGCTCCTGTAGTTGCCCCCTCTGCTGGAGCCATGCGATATGGCGCTTTGGAAATAGGATTGGTGCGGGGAAGAGCTCTATCTCAAATTCAATCTCCCGGTCTGGTACTAGGCCTGGTAACTCCTCGGGAAGACAGCTGGGTAGTCACATACAACTCGGACTCGCTACTGTTGGTCCTTGTCCTGGCCGGTATTGACTACATGTGCTAGGTACCCGTACAACCTGAATCCATCAACCGTGCCTTCATAGCTGAGAGAAATTTCTCGGCTTTTCTCTTTGGTTCTCCGATGTCTTCTGCTTCGGGTTGGAATACGACCTTCTGTTTACGACACTCTATGGAAGCACCGTATCGATCGAAGTCCATTCCAAGGATGACGTCGTAGTCGTCATTTCCAGCAGGATCGATCACAAAAGAGTTCCCTGCTCTATAATGACCGACCGCCCGAGCCAAGGCGTGGATGCCATGATCTCTCCTGAAGGTAGTGTCAAAAACGACCACCGAGTACCTCCGAGGGTATTTCTAATTTTTCGGAGAACCTCGCTATATATGAATGGGTTGCCCCGATCAAATGAACAAGAGCACTATACCGAAAAATACTAATTTGACCGTGACAACTGCCGAGGCATTAGCACGTCCTCTCGGTGAGTGAGTAGATCCTCGATTCGCCAGAGTGGAGGGGCTTTTAATTTGCCTGGCCGATAAGTGGACCTTCTAGAGCGGCCGCATCCGATATAACCGAGGTGGCCGGCTCAGACATCAATCACGGCGTCGAGGAAGACCGGTCTTGTTCGGGCTGGCCATATGCCCTTCTTGTCCACATTCAAAGCATCCTCATGTGCCCTTGCGACAAACCCCGGGTGAAATTTCCACAAGTAGCACACTTTGGATAACCGGGTCGCTACTAAATGGTCCTCCTTGGGTCACTCCCGATTTGCGCTTGGAGTTCCTTCCAGCTAGAGTCGTGGCCTTCTGCTTTTTGAGTGTGAGAGTTTCCTTGGCCTTTGGACTCTGAGGAGACTTGCTTCTGCTGCCTAATGCTGTTGGTCAAGGCACCGCTCACTAACTCCTCCGTGGTTTGTGGCCTATGTATGCCACCAGCCACGTTCATCGCTATCTCCGGCCTCGGGATCTTGAGCATCAACCGGATTCGTTCCTTCTCTGTCTGACTAACTCTGGGCATAGACGAGCCAACCTGTTGAATTTCTTCACGGCTTCAACTGAAAGGTTGCCCCGACGAAACTCGGTGAACTCGTCGGAGTGGCGGTTTGTGACCAGATGTGAAAGAACTCCTCAAGAACTCCTTCTCAAGTCAGCCCATAACATCCGTTTACTGGGCGCCATGATTCTTTCCCACCACATGCGTGTGTCTCCAGGCAGAAGGAGGCACATTTCACCTTCTCGTGTTCTGGAGTCCAAAAGCTCCATCGTGCTCTCCAGTGTTTTGAACCAGGCTTGTGCATCCCATGGTTCACTAGTGCCTGAGAAGTTCTCCGCTTGACTCACGCCACCGATCGATAGGCTTCTTTCTTGGCTCACCGCTGAACTGTGGGCCGGTGCCGGTGTCAGAGGTCGAGCCGGTGGAACCTCTAAGACTACCGGAGTCGTCAAATTCGGTTCGGTGACTGTGGGGTATTCTGCCGATTAGCCTTTAAGGTGGCTATTTCGTGTTGCTGTTCAGCTAGCGAGAATGTAAAATACCGGAAATAGGCGAATATGAATAAGGGAATTTTCCGGAATTTTTGGACATTTTTCGGGAATTTTTCAGAGCTTGTACGGACGAGTTCACGGGAATAAAAACGGGGCCCCGAGAAAGCCTGTTTGGGCTACCCATTTAAGAGAGGAAAAGATTTATTTATTTATCTCTTTTTCCTTTTCTTATTTATTATCTTATTTTCCCTTTATTTCCTCTCATCCTCGCCGATTCTCTCATCCTCGCCGAAAACTTCTCTCTTCTTCTCTCGCGCTCGACGCCGGCCCTAACCGCCGGCCGACGGTTTCTTCTTCCCGAGCGCCGGCAGCCGGTTCATAGCCGAGCCTTTCCTCCCGACGCCTCCCCATGCCCTAGCCTTTCTCCCTCTCCGCAGCCGAGTGACGCCGGTCTCTCCGTTGTGCCCTAGCCGAAGTCGACGGCCACGGTTCCATCTCTCTCCGGCGGCCATTTTGTTGTTGTCTTTGCTATGCCCTAGCGCCGGCAGCCGACCACAGTGCCCTAGCCTTCTTTCTGCCACAGCCGCCACAGGGAGCAGTGAAGCCGCCTTTCCTCTTCTTCCTGTCCAAGCGCCGGTGACGTGCGAGCACAACCGAGCAGAGCCTTCACATTTCTCTAGCGCCATCCTCCTTCCTTCTGTGCTGCCGAGCCGACTCTTCCTCTGTTTCCCTCACTGTGGAGATTCCGGTGCCACCGCCGCCGACGGCCAAATCTCTCTGCCGACGCCACTGCTCTCTCTGGACCGGAGTAGCCTGTGCCCTAGTTATTTTCCCCTTGCCACGGCTACTGCCGCCGCAGATCAGCAGGCACACTCCAGCAACGTTGGTGTTCTCTCGTGCCCTAAATCCTCAGTTCTCTATTCCAGTGAGTTACTGGATGAAGGTAAGGATCAGGTTGCAATTTTAGTGTGCACTTGTATTTGATTGGGTAGTTGATGCATTCGTAGTGGGATTTTTGGATTCGATTGTTGGAAGGCACCTAGTTGGTTCCGGATATCACAGCATTAATAGTTGTTGCTGACCCTGCTTAATTCCGACCAGCAGCACCCCATTGTTCCAGAAATCAATAAGGCTGAGAAATAAGGTAAGGTGTAGGACATTTGATATATGTTATGAATCATGGTTTTGATTCAATTATTTCAGATAGTGTTTGTGTTAAAGGAATTAGGGTTTTACCCAAATTTTAGGGTTAGAGGTTGTATTTAGCTATTTATGTGAAATGTAGCTAAATAAAAAGATTTATTGTTTGACACAGGACTTTGACGCGAGACGAGTATCTCGGAGTCAGACTTGGACCTTTCGATTTGGAGGCGGGTACTTTTGACTTATTGTCTTTGATATGCTTAGTAATTAAATTAACAAGATGCATTAATTGTGTTTCTTACTTGTTTCGGTTAATCACTGCCCAATACATGCTACCTGTTGATTGATTGTTTGTTTACATCTTGTATGGATATATACCTGATTTCACATGTTCATGGGTAGTGATATAACCATATTTTGCCATGTCAGGACCTAGGTTTGATGCTTTATATGATCAGATACCTAGATATGATTCATTCGCTTTGGTGCACATTATGATATGTCCAGAGTTTGGTTTAGTATATTACCATGTTTAGTGACATGCACCATTCGCATGATTGCATGCTGAGTGATTGATTGCTCCTTTATTGTCGAGCACTTTGCCAGCTTCATCACTGTTCGGTGCTCCGTTGTGACGCTCATGGGTAGCGGGACACAGCGTGGTAGCACGTCAGTTTGGCTCTTCCGGTGCTCCGTTGATCCGCTCATGGGTAGTGTGACGCAGCGTGTAGCACGTTAGAGATCCCTCCCGTACCGGGAGTTGAGAGCATTGCGCTCCCCCATTTATGATTTGGGGTAGGGGTACGTATGTACTCCGACAGCATCCCGTCCACTCGATCACTCATCAGGAGTAGTGTTGCAGAGTGCACGGTTGTCACAGCCCTACCCACTCGGTCCCACTGTTGTTGTGAGTCGGCTGACTGGCGTCAGGGGTGACCATGACATTGGCATCATATGCATGATGCATTTACTGTTTGTGTTTGTGTTTGTTGCACTTATATGCTGCACATTGCTTGGATACCTTGATTGACATGCATACAGGTCTTCTATACCTTTCGGACTGTTTGTCCTTGTACCGGGTCCTGGTTAGTACAGATTCTCTCCTGTCTTCTTCGATTTGTAGTTACCTTTATCTTTATCAGGAGACTGTACGCATGATTAGTGCTAGGTGTTATTTCTTTACTTTGCATATCAAATGTACCTGCTGAGTGTTGGACTCACCCCGCCTCCATCGTTGTTATTTACAGGTTGATGCTGTCCGGAGGGAGTTCCAGTCGCTAGTCCTCACTGCACGTAGTGCTGGTCCCTGCAGACCTCGAGGATATGTTTGGTTTTCTTTGGTTTCTTTTCTGTTCTAGACCGTTTTGAACATGATATGTTTTGGATTATTCTGCTTATGGATATTGTTTGGATTTTATTTATTGCGATGGATTTGGATTTGGATTTTATTCTACTACATGCCTGCCTGGATGGCGAAGAGGTGAGTTCATCGGATTTGAGCTTTACGAGTGTAGTGGAGTAGGGTGGATTTCAGTCGAGTATTATTTTTTGTGTTAATTATCTTAATTGCGTGGTTGTGACAGCCTGAATAGATTATATATAATCGTGGTGATGTTTTATTTTGTTGTTATTATTCCAGCCGCATGAGGTATTTGTGAGATGTAGAAAGTTTCATATTGTCCGCCGTACAGGGAGATCTTAAATTTCTTGGACAGAGACTCCTCCGGGCGTGACAATTTAGTGGTATCGGAGCATGTATACGATCTTTGTTTTTGTATTTTTATGTTTGGGATAACCTGATACCAATTTATTTACTTGGTATCGCGCCAAGTTTGGCAATACTTGTTGGATTTTGTATTTTGGATTGTCGGATTTATCGATACCAATTTATTGGTATCGAGCGTGTTATGGATACCGCTTTTGGTGTTTTGAGATTTATCGGATACTTGTTGTTAGTATTCGGATATTTGGGTTAGCCAGTGCTGAGTCAAACCGGCATTTTCGGATTTTCGATATGGTTATGTTTCGATTCCGTTTGGATTTATTTGGATTTCCAGCGATGTTTCGTTCGGAGTTTGAGGTCAAAGGTTGGGGACAGGACAGCGACATCTCCAGATGGCAAATAGGTATGATGTTTATTTTATGATAGTTATGACATGTATTAGCACTTTATCTTTAGTACCTGTCTGGTTGTTGTAGCCATATTACATGTGATGGGTTAGCCACTGATTTGGGTCGACCCTCATAGAGATCAAGGATTATAGTCTCTGGTGATTTTTCATATCATACCATCAGTAGTTTTAGCTTCTGTTACTACTATTAGGAGATGGAGGCACATATCAGCCTCTACTATTGTTAGCTGGGTAATGGATGATACCTATATATTCCTGTGGACTTAGCCAGTAGAGTTTTTATACTCGTATCTTTTGGATATTAGGGTATTCGATATGATAAAAATTGGTCATTGGAGAGTTATCATGTTTGATCATTGTTGAGAATGATTTGAGGTTGAGGGATATTGGAAGATCAGATATTGTGATGTGTTGATTTCTAATGATTTATGAGAGTAAATGTTATGTGGTTGTTTGATGATCCATTATTAGATATTTGTTTTGATGATCTATTAGTGGATAACTAATTTGATAATTTATATTTGGGTTGTCATTGATGGTGACATAGTGAGTGTCATTTATAATATTCACAGGTTTGATGATTATAGTTGGTGATCAGATTATAAATTGGGTGCTAGAGAGTTTATGGTTGAGTGTGCCTATGAGATTTTAATAATCTGGTTAGTTGTGGTTAATTAAAAGGATGATAAAATGGATAATTGCTTCCTCTGATATTGGACTTCGTGGATAAATAATGATTTGATGTTTTGAATGCTAACTTGCCCTCATGGGGAGTAGAGACTGATTCATCTGATATTATGTGGGCTGATATTTTTGAGGATGAAAATGAGAGTGTCTTGATGTTCCTAAATATTGACTTTTTCTTTTGGGTCGTACACATTTATACATATGATATTATGTGGTTGGATATACCTTAGTTGCTTGTGGAGGATTAAGGTATTCTTGATTAGTTAGTAGATGAATGATTTAGTTTTGTTGGTTGATCAGTAGAGGATTGCCATACTCTATTTTTAGAAGTTCGAACCTTTAGGTTATTTGTGCTTAGTTATGTATCTAGAGCACATTTAAGTACATGTTTTGTACTGACGTGAAAATGACTGATTTAGCCATATATCATTATCGGCTTGGATAGGTTATAAAGGATCGATGTATCCTATTCCATGAAGATTTTGACCGTGGATTGTATATACCTGGTGGGATAACTTAGAGGGTGCTTTGGGATATGTGGTCCCGCTGATGTAAGGAAGTGTAGAGCTAATTGCTTAACACTTATGGGATACAATAGTTACTAGTGTATATTGGGAGAGTACATTTGGATTTATGATGATAAAATTTTTCCCATTAGATATAGTCTTGGTAGAGTATGACATTGACTGGCAATGTTATACCACGGTGTGTATATTTTTCTTGTCCGATACCAGTTCCTTTGAACCTAGAGCAGGGTTGTTACTGGATGATTAGGCTGCTTTATTTTGGGTTGCCTTTGATTGAGGTATTCATGCTTGATACATATGCATGAATTTTGTTTAGATATACCGGTAACCCATGAGTGTTGGTAGCATAAGGTTGGTCTCTTTGATTGAGCTGGTATGCTGATTTTGCATGTATATCATGATTGTTTTGGGTTGTAGGAGTCCTGTGGTAGACTGTCCATTTGCAAGTTGTATATGTATCCATGTTATGATATGGTTTGAAGGTTCCTTGTGGATCATAGATATGTAGTTGGGTGTATGTATCTGGAGGTATTATTGAAGATATCTTGTTGATTAAATCCGAGATGTAGTATAAGTACATCGGTGGTGTTTTGATGGAGGAATTTTGTCGATTTAATCTGAGTTGTGATATGTACATATGTGTTTGGTGTGGTATCTGAGGTATCTTTTTGATTATGTTTGATATGTGAGTGCACTTGGGTTTAGTATGCTTTATTGAAAGTATATGTTGGTTATACTCTTGGCATATGTGTATATATGCCATGTGAGGTTGTTTGAGGTGTATTGTCGATTATACCTATATTGATTTTGCACACGTGTTCGGTATGTATTGTTAGAGGTATCATACTGAATATACCTGAGTTGTATGTTTGGTGTATAATAATTGGAGGATTTTGTTGATCATACATATGTTGTGTAAGCATGTGTGCTAGGTGTATACATTGGTAGTAGTATGATGATTCTACTTATACTGAATGCAGAATGTGGAGTGACTGCATTATGTCATTTGTTGAATTAACCCATCAACTAATTTTCCTATCAGTGGATGACCTACTAGGATGCTGATAGAGTTGATGATGGATTTGATTAGTTACTAGGTTGTTATATCCTAGGCTAACCACAGCGAATTGTGGTAGAGAGATCTTGTACAGTCTCTAGCTGGATAGTTAGGTGCCTTGGGGTACTTAGGTATTGTTTTGTGGTGGAGCGTTGCTCCCACATATCACGGATTGCTGGTAGCGGAGCATTGCTCCTATATTTATTGCAGATACATATTTCAGATTATTTGTGGTGGAGTGTTGCTCCCACATATTGAGGATTTCTTGTGGTAGAGCGTTGCTCCCACATATGTGGTGTTTCCTGTGATGGAGCGTTGCTCTCACCCTGGAGGATTTATTCTTTGGTGATTTATGTTATTGATGATCAGATTTTTCGATTTATTATTGGAGATCTTATGGATAGGAATGTCTGTGATACGGACATTATGTGTCTTGGTTTTTGCCATATAGGCTTACAGTGCCTTAAATGTTTCCAGGAACTCGATGATCCTGGTATGTCGAGGATGTTTGGATAGGTTTCCATTATCTTTGTGGACGATGTTGTGATCTATTACGGATCTGAGGTGAGTCACGTACACTACCTTTGCATAGATCTAAAGATGATTCGACGAGAACATCTATATGTGATTATCAGTAGTGCTGGTTTGGATTGTCTTTTGTTATGATGTTTGGGACACACGGTCACTAGTAGGAGTATACCGTGGTTCCACAGGAGGACGAGGTTGTTACCGTTGGGAGTAGACGGAGTCTATAGAAGAGACTCGCAACTTCCTTTGTTTGGCTCGATATTTCCGGAGATACGTTGAGGGTTTCTCACGGATTGCTATGTTACTTACACGCCTGACCAGGAAAGGCGTGAAGTTCACTTGGACTGAGGATTATGAGATCAGCTTCCAGGAGCTGAAGCGGAGATTAGTGTCGATTCCGATTTTGATTTTACCTTCTGGAGAGGATGGATATGTCCTCTACATCGACGCATCTATTCAGGGTTGAGCGCTGTTCTGATGCAGCACGATATGGTAGTCTTCTATGCTTCTCGTCGATTGAAGGAACATGAGAAGAACTACCCTGTACATGATCTGGAGCAAGTCGTCATTATTTTTGCCATGAAGATTTGACGATATAAGTTATATGGCATTACATTTGAGATTCTCACTGACCATAAGAGTCTCAAATATCTGTTTACTTGAAAGGAACTTAATCTCCGACAGAGGAGATGGATGGAGTTCCTGAAGGATTATGATTGTACCATTAGCTATCACCCGGGGAGAGCTAATGTGGTTGCCGAAGCGCTTAGCAGGAAGTCCGGAGGGACTTTAGTTTGCCACCGAGTTGTGGTCACAGACTTGATTTAAGGTTCCTTCGATTTGGCCCTTGAGGGGTAAGGACAGACAGAGTAGGGTACTTTGGTACCATGGGTGCTCAGTCGTTGATCAGGACAGGGATACGAGAGCCATAGGCTGCTGATCAGTATTTACAGTTTATTTACAGCCAGATAGCTTCCGGGCAGTAGACCGAGTTCACATGAGACGACGAGAGTGTTATACACTACCGAGGCAGATTTTGCGTGCTTCAATCTCATCCGGTCTTATAGGAGTTACTTCTAGAGGCTCATCGCTCATGATTTGCTTCCACCCAGGCGGTACCCGTATGTACCAAGGTTTGATATGTTTCTATTGGTGTAACGACATGAAGGACGACATGAAAGAAGACATCGCGGATTTTGTAGCTAGATGTCTTATTTGTCAGCAAGTAAAGGCCGAGCACCAGAGACCTGCTAGATGACTTAGCAGATTCCTATTTCCGAGTGGAAACGAGAACATATTACTTTGGACCTGGTGGTGTGTTTGCCGAGGACACAACGAGGCCATGACGCGATTTGGGTAATCGTGGATCGATTAACCAAATCCGCGCACTCGTTAGCGATCCGGAAGACTGATTTCCTGGATCGATAGGCAGATCTGTATTGCCGGGAGATCATCAGACTACATGGTGTTTCGTTGAGTATCATTTCGGATAGAGATCCACGGTTTACGTCTCGGTTCTGGCAGAGTCTGCAGCAGGCCTTGGGTATACAGCTTCGTTTCAGTACAGCTTTCCATCCACAGACAGATGGACAGTCAGAGCAGACCATTCAGACTTTAGAGGACCTGCTGAGATCATGTGTTATGGATTTCGGAGGCAGTTGGGAGGACCATCTGCCGTTGGTAGAGTTTGCCTACAACAATAGCTTTCATTCGGCTATCCAGATGGCACCGTTTGAGGCGTTGTACGGTAGACCTTGTCGGACACCCGTCCTCTGGGATGAGGTTGGAGAGGCCCAGCTGTTGGGACCTCATAGAGTTCAACAGGATGCAGAGTTGGTCCGTACTATCAGACGGAGGATGTCAGAGGCGCAGGACCGCCAGAAGAGTTACGCTGATCGGAGACGTAGACCACTAGAGTTCTCTGTGGGCGACCATGTATTTCTGCGAGTTTCACCCACGAAAGGGGTGAAGAGATTTGGCCTCAGAGGTAAGCTAGCTCCGCGATACATTGGTCCTTTCGAGATCTTGGAGAGGATAGGAGCAGTAGCTTACCGACTGGCACTACCACCGTCCCTGTCAGGTGTTCACGATGTATTCCACGTATCCATGCTGAGGAGATATGTACCCGATCCGACGCATGTGCTGACAGATATTCCAGTTCCTATCCAGCCTGACATTACATATGAGGAGGTTCCGGTACGGATACTCGACCGGAAAGAGCGTCAGTTGCGGAACAAGACTATCCGGCTGGTTAAAGTCGGATGACAGCATCATTCAGACGAGAAGGCTACTTGGGAGCCTGAGGACACTATCCGAGCTCGATATCCCCATTTTTTTTTTACATGAGGTATGTGATTTATTTACCGTTCAGCATTTATACTCTATATCTGTTGTTAGTAATTGCTGATGGTAGATAACGAAATTTGGGGACCAAATTTTTATAAATGGGGGAGAATGTAAAATACCGGAAATAGGCGAATATGAATAAGGGAATTTTTCGGAATTTTTGGACATTTTTCGGGAATTTTTCGGAGCTTGTACGGACGAGTTCACGGGAATAAAAACGGGGCCCCGAGAAAGCCTGTTTGGGCTACCCATTTAAGAGAGGAAAAGATTTATTTATTTATCTCTTTTTCCTTTTCTTATTTCTTATCTTATTTTCCTTTATTTCCTCTGATCCTCGCCGATTCTCTCTTCCTCGCCGAAAACTCCTCTCTTCTTCTCTCGCGCTCGACGCCGGCCCTAACCGCCGGCCGACGGTTTCTTCTTCCCGAGCGCCGGCAGCCGGTTCATAGCCGAGCCTTTCCTCCCGACGCCTCCCCATGCCCTAGCCTTTCTCCCTCTCCGCAACCGAGTGACGCCGGTCTCTCCATTGTGCCCTAGCCGAAGTCGACGGCCACGGTTCCATCTCTCTCCGGCGGCCATTTTGTTGTTGTCTTTGCTATGCCCTAGCGCCGGCAGCCGACCACAGTGCCCTAGCCTTCCTTCTGCCACAGCCGCCACAGGGAGCAGTGAAGCCGCCTTTCCTCTTCTTCCTGTCCAAGCGCCGGTGACGTGCGAGCACAACCGAGCAGAGCCTTCACATTTCTCTAGCGCCATCCTCCTTCCCTCTGTGCTGCCGAGCCGACTCTTCCTCTGTTTCCCTCGCTGTGGAGATTCCGGTGCCGCCGCCGCCGACGGCCGAATCTCTCTGCCGACGCCACTGCTCTCTCTGGACCGGAGTAGCCTGTGCCCTAGTTATTTTCCCCTTGCCACGGCTACTGCCGCCGCAGATCAGCAGGCACACTCCAGCAACGTTGGTGTTCTCTCGTGCCCTAAATCCTCAGTTCTCTATTCCAGTGAGTTACTGGATGAAGGTAAGGATCAGGTTGCAATTTTAGTGTGCACTTGTATTTGATTGGGTAGTTGATGCATTCGTAGTGTGATTTTTGGATTCGATTGTTGGAAGGCACCTAGTTGGTTCCGGATATCACAGCATTAATAGTTGTTGCTGACCCTGCTTAATTCCGACCAGCAGCACCCCATTGTTCCAGAAATCAATAAGGCTGAGAAATAAGGTAAGGTGTAGGACATTTGATATATGTTATGAATCATGGTTTTGATTCAATTATTTCAGATAGTGTTTGTGTTAAAGGAATTAGGGTTTTACCCAAATTTTAGGGTTAGAGGTTGTATTTAGCTATTTATGTGAAATGTAGCTAAATAAAAAGATTTATTGTTTGACACAGGACTTTGACGCGAGACGAGTATCTCGGAGTCAGACTTGGACCTTTTCGATTTGGAGGCGGGTACTTTTGACTTATTGTCTTTGATATGCTTAGTAATTAAATTAACAAGATGCATTAATTGTGTTTCTTACTTGTTTCGGTTAATCACTGCCCAATACATGCTACCTGTTGATTGATTGTTTGTTTACATCTTGTATGGATATATACCTGATTTCACATGTTCATGGGTAGTGATATAACCATATTTTACCATGTCAGGACCTAGGTTTGATGCTTTATATGATCAGATACCTAGATATGATTCATTCGCTTTGGTGCACATTATGATATGTCCAGAGTTTGGTTTAGTATATTACCATGTTTAGTGACATGCACCATTCGCATGATTGCATGCTGAGTGATTGATTGCTCCTTTATTGTCGAGCACTTTGCCAGCTTCATCACTGTTCGGTGCTCCGTTGCGGGACACAGCGTGGTAGCACGTCAGTTTGGCTCTTCCGGTGCTCCGTTGATCCGCTCATGGGTAGTGTGACGCAGCGTGTAGCACGTTAGAGATCCCTCCCGTACCGGGAGTTGAGAGCATTGCGCTCCCCCATTTATGATTTGGGGTAGGGGTACGTATGTACTCCGACAGCATCCCGTCCACTCGATCACTCATCAGGAGTAGTGTTGCAGAGTGCACGGTTGTCACAGCCCTACCCACTCGGTCCCACCGTTGTTGTGAGTCGGCTGACTGGCGTCAGGGGTGACCATGACATTGGCATCATATGCATGATGCATTTACTGTTTGTGTTTGTTGCACTTATATGCTGCACATTGCTTGGATACCTTGATTGACATGCATACAGGTCTTCTATACCTTTCGGACTGTTTGTCCTTGTACCGGGTCCTGGTTAGTACAGATTCTCTCCTGTCTTCTTCGATTTGTAGTTACCTTTATCTTTATCAGGAGACTGTACGCATGATTAGTGCTAGGTGTTATTTCTTTACTTTGCATATCAAATGTACCTGCTGAGTGTTGGACTCACCCCGCCTCCATCGTTGTTATTTACAGGTTGATGCTGTCCGGAGGGAGTTCCAGTCGCTAGTCCTCACTGCACGTAGTGCTGGTCCCTGCAGACCTCGAGGATATGTTTGGTTTTCTTTGGTTTCTTTTCTGTTCTAGACCGTTTTGAACATGATATGTTTTGGATTATTCTGCTTATGGATATTGTTTGGATTTTATTTATTGCGATGGATTTGGATTTGGATTTTATTCTACTACATGCCTGCCTGGATGGCAGAAGAGGTGAGTTCGTCGGATTTGAGCTTTACGAGTGTAGTGGAGTAGGGTGGATTTCGAGTCAGAGTATTATTTTTACTGTTTAATTATCTTAACTGCGTGGTTGTGACAGCCAGAGGCTGAATAGATTATATATAACTGCGTGGTGATGTTTTATTTTGTTGTTATTATTCCAGCCGCCTGTGGCTGAGGTATTTGTGAGATGTAGAAAGTTTCATATTGTCCGCCGTACAGGGGAGATGCTGCCGAAATTTCTTCGGACAGAGACTCCTCTGGGGCGTGACAAATGCTGTATGGTCTGGAGGAGGCACTGAACTGCCTGCCTCTTGCTGGGGCTCAGTAGCTAGTGCCCTTCTAGCTGGGCGTCCTCGTGCCATTTCTAAAGACATAGAGAACCTATGTATAACTAATACTATCACAGTTATATAATTAATGATATCATGTTTAAAAGACTATCACATACCAACAGGCAGTAGGCATAAAAACATGAACTGTAATAACAAAACAAGGAGCATAAATAAAGTAGAGGTATTCTTACTTGGAAGCTGTAGGTACAATGCTGATGTGTGTGTAGGAAGTATGGAACACTGCTCTGATACCACTCTGTAACGATCCGCCTTTTGGGCGCTGGCTGTAAGGCCGATCGTCACAATAATGCTAAACTATACTGTGCGAAAAACTGGGCTAATTAAAATTTATACTCTACTAAGGACGGATACAACTGGTAAGAAAGGTCTAAAGACCTTCTTTGCTGGTGTACACATGCTAAGGAGGGAAAACTGGACATCCCAACTGAACTAGGGACTAGAACTAAACTTCCCAACTACCCATAGACATGCCGATCGATCCACAGATCGATCGGAGCTGCGGTCGTTCTGTTCCCAACTGGATCGGTCGGCTGACCGATCCAGGTGTGGCTGGATCGGTCGGTCCGACCGATCCAGGCGTGGCTGGATCGGTCGGTCCGACCGATCCAGGTATGTCTGGATCGGTCGGCAGACCGATCCAGGCACCTGAAGCTCTCCTGGAACGCTACTGTATCGTGATGGATCGGTCGGCTGACCGATCCAGGAGGATACAGTAGAATACTGTATCTGTCTGGATCGGTCGACTGACCGATCCAGTGGCACTGCCCAGCTCTGATCGGTCTAGAGACCGATCAGAGTTCTGATTTCGCCCGGGAACTCTGATTTCAGCACTTTAGCATACCGAAATATTACACAACAATTCTAAAATCAAAGGAAATACATTCTAACAACTATTAACCAGCATTCTATCATAATTACTAACAAACTAAATAAATCTCCCATGATTTAAACACTCTAAGGTTCAAAATTGCATAAAAGAAGAAATACTAAGACTTCTACTATTTAAGCTTGCTAAAACCCCCGAGGATCTTTTATTCCAGTTCCTTCCACACACATCTTGATCTGCATTGACCTCCAGCCTCCGCTACTGGTCCACTTTTCCTTTACCTTTATCTGCAGTATAAGAAAAGTAGTATCTATAAGCTAAAAAGCTTAGTAAGAAACCATCTACCTCACAAAAACATGCAACGATGCAAATATGATTTTAAATCATGCTGTTTAAAACATACGCTGAATATACTGAATAGACTAAGCATGGCATAGCATATAAGCATACAATCATGACATATCTAAAGCTGAACATATAAACATGTATAACAACTGCACATAAAGTTATCATGCATATTCACACGGAAAAACTAAGCTGGAGCATGATACTGACTGAAACTAAACTAAGCCAAAACTAATCTTAAACTATAATCACTGGATTAGATTAAGAGTTTAAAAGCTAATATCATAATAAGTTAAAATAGTAATCATGCTGCTGTTTGGGCCCGGCAGCTGTACTTGCTATGCGCGCATCTCTAACTAGACCCGGGGTTGCAAATCCCGAATTTAGTAGAGCTACTAGGTTATCTAAACCTAGGGACCGACTATGGGAGCCCAGCCCAATGGATATCTAATCCAGTACAGTGCCAACTGAAAAGTAAAATACTGAGTATAGCTAAACTATTCTAAATAGCTATTTCTAGGTTATCTGAACCTAGAGCTAGGTTTTCTGAACCTAGAGGCGACTGTGGGAGCCCACCCATTGGACTGTAGTCCCATATAAGCTAGGATAACTGATTTACTGATTTAGATGCTTCTAATGCATTCAACTGTGCTAATAAAAATACCTAGGTTGCATTTTTTTCTAAGCTAGTTATTTAATCGACCACCTAGTGTGCTTTAACTCCCCTCTCTATTAGGGAGACTACCTTTAGGCACCCAACAGCATCTAAACCTCCAACTGAAGGAGAAAAGACGTGTCTGGCCCATCTAAAGGTACTCACTAAATCCCTAAACCTGCAAGGAAGGTTAAATACACCCTATATGTCGAAAACATACGCATATAACTAAACTAATGCACAGAAAATCAAACGGTAGCTATTATACTGCAGGTGAGGGGTTTCTTACCTCCTGTTCGTAATTTCTTACGATTCTATTCGCTAGAATTCCGGTGGAGATGATATTCTCGACGATCCGCTCGCGTCTTCGCGTTCCTCTCGTGGAGAAGAACCTTTTTCGTGTTGGAGTCGTCGCCGGAAGGTGATTCGAGAGCCCTTGGGGCTTGGGCGCCGAGAGAGGAGGAAGAAAAGGAGTGGGCGGTGGTGAAGGTTTTTGGGAGAGGGATAGGTCACGGTGAAATTTGATGTTGCCGAACCAAGTTCTCAAAATAAACCAACCCCCAACTTAACCTTCCTATTTATACTAAGTAACTAATTCGGCCAACCCAATTATAAATATAATTGGTCCCCTTTCCTTTCAGCACGGCCCTGCTGGGTTCAACTGGTTCCCAACATTATCCCTAAGCCATAGGTCTCGGGTTCGATTCCCGCCTAAGCTATTTTGCGGTTCTAATTATTTTTGTTGCTTCCGCTACTCGGAAAATTCCGGAAAAATATCTAAAAATTCCAGAAAAATCATAGAATATTTATAATGCAGTTTCGAGAATTTTCGGGCATTACAGTACTATACTTATATGACATTTTGCTCATTGGCAACAATGTCAAATTATTGTCAAACATAAGGGTATGGATGTCCAAGCAGTTTGATATGAAGGACTTGGGAGAATGTAAACATATTCTTGGGATCAAAGTAATAAGGGATCGCAAGAAAATGATGTTGTGCTTATCCCAAGCTTCGTACATCGATACTATCCTAGCTCGTTTTAGCATGCAAAACTCCAAGAAAGGTTTTCTACCTTTTTGCCATGGAGTACCTTTATCTAAAGAGATGTGTCCTAACACATCAAAGGAGATAGAGGAGATAAAGGCAGTTCCTTATGCTTCGGCTATAGGAAGCCTAATGTATGCAATGCTATGTACGAGACCGGATATCTGTTTTACCGTGGGCATGGTTAGTAGATATCAAATTAACCCAGGACCGGGACATTAGACTGTCGTAAAGCATATATTAAAGTACCTGAAAAGGACTAGAGATTATATGCTGGTTTACCAGGCAGATGATTTGCTCCCTATGGGTTACACGGATTCGAATTTCCAATCTGATAGGGACAGTAGTAAAATAACCTTGGGGTATGTGTTTACTTTGGGAGGTAGAGCCATAGCATGGAGGAGTGTTAAGCAGAAATATGTTTCAGACTCCACCATGGAAGCTGAGTATGTAGCAGCCTCTGAGACAGCCAAAGAAGCTGTATGGCTCAGAAACTTCTTAATAGACTTAGATGTGATTCCTGGTTTGCCCAAAGTTATCACAATTTATTGTGATAACAGTGGTGCAGTAGCAAACTTGAAGGAACCACGAGCCCATAAGGCAAGTAAATAAATTGAGCACAAGTACCACCTGATATGAGACATCGTAACACGAGGAGAGGTTTTGTCGCCAAGATTACATCAGTAGATAACCTGGTAGATCCTTTCACTAAGGCCCTTCCGGCGAGAGCTTTTGATAGGCATGTTGAGGGGATGGGAATCAGATGTATGGTAGCATTTATGGCAGCATAGTCTTTTAGTATAAGTGGGAGATTGTTGGAATGTGTACTATAAGCCTAACTTTTGTATGAACATCTGTTTTGAAATATTTTTGAAATAAAATTCACTTTGATCAATGTCTGCATTTTATATTTATATATATGTCAATGCAATTGTCCATTTAATTTATATTGTAGTTAACATGATGTGTGGTGCCACACAGAAGATCATGTTATCGGTTCTTTATAAATTATAAATAGTAGCTCACAACCAAGATGGATTGGGACAAACCATTGGAATGGTTGTAGTGTAATTTGGTATTAGTCTGTCTTGGCTATAAAATTACACTAGTACACTATGTGTGTATTGAACAAGACCATTTGAGGTTGTTCAATTTATACTGACTACATAAAAGAACAGAACCTCTATTATTATGGATGTGCGTCCTCTTAATCCCTATATAATAACAAGCATGTATACTTAGTATTTATTTCTTTAACTTATCATTGGGTGAGATTTATTCGTTAAATCAATAGGCCTGATGAGTTGGGAAATAGTACTATTTATATGATGTATTATTGATTATAGAAGGAATCTGTGTCCTAATTATTTAGGTTGATGATGTCCCCTTGAGGAGCTCATAAGGATTATCATGTAAACCCTGCAGGTGGACTTAGTCCGGCATGATAATAAGGTTGAGTGGTACTACTCTTGGAATTGGATGTTAATTAATTGAGTTGTCAGTAACTCATTTAATTAACGGACATACGATATCTTAAACATAGGGAGATTAGCGCACTCATGATAAGAAGGATCTCATATTGTAATATGGGATTGGTGCGGTAGTTCAATAATAACCCTTTAGTGGTATGAGTTATTATTGATGGACTTGGGTTGGGTGTTCGGGCCGAACACAAGAAGCTCAAGCCCATCAAGAGGCCTAAACCAATTCCTCCTCTAGGTCCCTGTTGTAGCCTCTATATAAAGTCTCGCATCCACTCATCCATAACTTGGTTTGGTTTAACTTGGCTTGGTTTAACTTGGTTTGGTTTAACTTGGCTTGGTTTAACTTGGTTATAGAAAAGGAGATTTTTTCTAAATAGAATTCTATTATTTTTCTTTCTTTGTAACCAACGGCAAGCCTATAAAAAGGAGTAGGTGGTGGCTCCTAAAATCTAATTTTTTCCTCTCCTCTCCTCCTTGTGGCTGGCGCCCCTCCCTTTCCTCCTCACCTAGGGTCGGTCCCTCTCCCCTCCTCTTTGCTTAGGGTCGGCGCCCCTCCCCTTCTCCCTTGCTAAGAGCCAGCAGCCCCTCTCCTTGCTAGGGCCGGCAGCCCCCTCCTTGCTAAGGCCGGCATCTCCTATTGGTGCGGGAAGCATCCGACGATCGAACCTGAGTTTTGATAATGGAAAAGGATTCAAAGTTAAGGTTTGTGGTGATCTAACGTGTTGAATAAGTGTTTCAGGAAAGTCCTAGCTGCGATTAGGCAAAGGGAAAATCCTAAGGGGTGGTAACCTTAGGTCCTAGGGGGCGGTAACCCTAGGTGAGGGAAAACCCTAAGGGGCGGCAACCTTAGGTCCTAGGGGGCGGTAACCCTAGGTGAGGGAAAACCCTAAGGGGCGGCAACCTTAGGTCCTAGGGGGCGGTAACCCTAGGTGAAGGAAAATCCTAAGGGGCGGCAACCTTAGGTCCTAGGGGGTGGCAACCCTAAGTGGAGAAAAACCCTAGGGGGCGGTAACCCTAGGTGGAAAGTCCAGTCGGTCTGGAGGACCGGACTGGCATCAGGTAATCTCTCCTGAGGGGAGTAGGTGAGGACGCATTTCACGTAGAGGGAACAGTAGGCATCGGGTCGACCTAGGGTTTCCAGTTGGGAATCCGAAGTCAGACTCGGACAGTCCGAAGACTGTCAGTTCTTCTTTACTATATTTTATCAAATTCTAACTCTTTCTCGCAGGGTATTTGCTCGGAGTAACCTTGTTTTGCAGGAGAGGAACCTGCTGGAAAAAGGTGGTCCGGGCGCCCGGGATGGATCCGGGCGCCCAGAGGTTCAGGCGCCCGGAGCAACACTCCAGGCGCCCGAAAAGGTCCCAGGCGCCCGGAACCTCATATAAAAGGAGGGTTGAGGTGCAGCTTTAAAACACACAATCTTCCAAGCATTCTCCGTGCGACAAGCTGCTAACGTCTCGACTCAGAAGTGCTGCAACGACAACCCGGAGCTTCAGTTTTAGTCTTTTTATTATCGGTACAATATTCTTTTCTACATAAATTGTACTTAGCTTGTAATAGCTTTTACGAATTATAGTTGTTGCCCACCGGAAGTGATCAAGGATCGCGGGCCTTCGAGTAGGAGTCGTCACAGGCTCCGAACGAAGTAAATCCTTCGTGTCCACTTTATTTACTTTCCGCTGCGTTATTTCTGAACAAGCTTTTACGATTTCGAAAAACGAAATAGCCACGAGCGCTATTCACCCCCCCCCCCTCTAGCGCTTTCGATCCATCAATTGGTATCAGAGCGGGATCGCTTTGAACTGGTGCAACCACCATTCAAGCATTTTTCGTGGCTTTGTCGTTTGTATAGGGTAAAAATAAAACCTTACGCCTTTCGTTTTTTTTTCCTCCAAAATTATTTTTGAAAAATTCATTTTTATCCTTTCACAGTTTATTAGTATTGATAAAATATTGAATTTGGCAAAATTTGAAATAATATTTTTTAAATAATTTTTTTAATAATATTTTATTATTTTTTCTCGAAACTGGTGAACTTCTACTTCTATCCTTCCATACCGCACTGCTAATCCAGGATCAAGTCCTGGTACATTTTGTTTTGCTATTCTTTTTGTGTGCAAGGTTCTTTTAAAATGGCATTCCAAGAAGGATTCTGCACCGTTCGACCGCCGCTCTTTTCTGGCAAGGACTTCGGATACTGGAAGAACCGGATGGAATACCACCTCAAGACGCAAGTCGAGATGTGGATCATCATCCAGACCGAATTCGAACTTCCACGTGACGACACCGGAGAACTTATCTCATGCATCAACAGGGATTCTATCACAATGAAAAAAGTTGAAGCCGATGCCAAAGCAACCTGCATGCTACAATGTGGCCTAACCAATGAAGAACTGAACCGCATCGGCCCTTTCGCAAGTGCAAAAGAGTTGTGGCAAAAGTTGATGAAACTACACGAGGGCACTTCCGACTCTCAAGTAAGTAAGCATAATTTAATAAATGATTTATTTGAATTAGATGAACAGAATAATACTACTTCGGCCGAGGAAGGTATTACGATGGTTGCA
The DNA here is from genome assembly GCF_018446385.1 of Zingiber officinale. Classification (NCBI taxonomy): domain Eukaryota; kingdom Viridiplantae; phylum Streptophyta; class Magnoliopsida; order Zingiberales; family Zingiberaceae; genus Zingiber; species Zingiber officinale. Next base: position 57,873,780 of record NC_055986.1, read on the forward strand.
GGTACGAGTAAGACAGAGGAAAAGATATGGTCCGAGTCTTCAGATGAATCCGGGTCCGACGAAGAAGAACCGACGAGCTTCCTCGCTCTACCAGTACAAGCAACCATGGCGGAAACTGAGTCCGAGTATGAGTCAGAAACCGAGAGCGAATCCGAGACTGAGTCTGATCGAAGCCACGACTCCGCATTCGTTTCCGAAGGACCAAAACCCACAGTAAGTTCACTACTCGCAGAATTTCAATTAGATAACTTGCATGAATTATTACCTTACTTAGTAAAAAAGTTGGCTAAATCCAACGTCCGGGTTAAGTCGCTCCAAAAAGAAGTAACAGCCCTTAAGGAAGCGACCGACTCGAGCTCTTTAACTGAGTCAGTTCAAACTGGAAGTTCAACTCAAGTCCAACAACTTGAGGAAGAAAATTCCAATTTGAAAGCTCAAATTAAAGAACTCAAGGACACGTTGGAACGGTTCACCTTGGGCTCCAAGAATCTGGATCTGATTCTTGGAAAACAGCGAGCCATTTACAACAAAACTAGACTTGGATTTAAAACCAAAATAAAATACAAATAATATTTATCGCTAGTTAATAGAAATAATAGAAAAATTGTCCAAGCATGGGTGTCAAAATCCAACTTGGTTAATCAAGGTGGAAATGGTCACTATTGGGTCCCCAAGGATCAAGTCTATTACCTTGATAGACCATATCGAGGCTAAGATCCAAGGGGAGCTAATAGAAAAATAATATTAAGAACATAATTCGAAATTAATTACAAAAATTCAAAAATTCAAAATTCAAAATTTATTATTAATTATTAATTATTAAAATTCAAAATTCAAAATTTATTATTAATTATTAATTTTCAAAATTCAAAATTTGAAATTAATTACTAAAATTTAAAATTTTAAATTCGAAATTTATTATTAATTATTAATTATTAAAATTCAAAATTCGAAATTAATAACTAAAATTCAAAAAATTCAAATTCGAAATTAATTACTAAAATTCAAAATTCAAAATTCGAAATTAATAACTAAAATTCAAAAATTCAAAATTTGAAATTAATTACTAAAATTCAAAATTTGAAATTTATTATTAATTATTAATTATTAATTATTAAAATTCAAAATTCGAAATTAATAACTAAAATTCAAAAAATTCAAATTCAAAATTAATTACTAAAATTCAAAATTCAAAATTCAAAATTAAATTCAAAATTCGAAATTAATAACTAAAATTCAAAAATTCAAATTCGAAATTAATTACTAAAATTCAAATTTTAAAATTCGAAATTAATTATTAAAACTCAATTATTCAAAATTAATTCAAAATAGGAGGGTCCAGAATAGCTGACAACTCCGAAACCTATTTACCCGACTGGGTAACCGAACTTAATCTACCCGAAATGGGTAAACAAGAGTAAATTACCCGACAGGGTAAGTAAGGATAGATTAAAAGGGTTAGATTTAACTTGAAACACAGTACTGGTAAAGTTTTTGGATGATAGTACGTTGGGGAAGCTTGGGCATCGCATGTCTAGGAAGATATGGCTTCGACCTGGTGCATTTGGCCAAGTGGAACTAACCGAAGCTACCCTTAAATGGATCCTAACTAGTTAGACCAAGGTTTAGTATTATGCTCAATGGGTAAGACTATTTGGGAAACCTCGAAGGTATGGTTACTTTAATGAGTACCTTGTGACTCACCATAGCCCAGAAGTTTATCCAAAGAATGCTTACTTGTTGAACCCAAAGCTAAACCTGAATCTAACACAAAGTTAAACCAGACCCTTAAATTCAACCATAATTCATCTCACAACAATTATAGGATTCCCTGATTGAAAATTTAGATGGATGAGATGACTAAGGAATTTTAAAATTTTATTTGAAAAATCTTTTCAAAATCATTTCAAAATCTTTAAAACTTATTTAAAATTCTTTTCAAAATTATTTGAAAAATCTTTTCAAAATCATTTCAAAATCTTTAAAACTTATTTAAAATTCTTTTCAAAATTATTTGAAATTTTTTTTCAAAATCATTTCAAAATCTTTAAAACTTATTTAAAACTTCATTTCAAAATTATTTGAAAAATCTTTTCAAAATCAGTTCAAAATCTTTTAAAAAATTCTTTTCAAAATTCTTTTCAAAATCAGTTCAAAATCTTTTAAAAAATTCTTGTCAAAATCTTTTCAAAATCAGTTCAAAATCTTTTAAAACTTCATTTCAAAATTATTTGAGAAATCTTTTCAAAATCAGTTCAAAATCTTTTAAAACTTCATTTCAAAATTATTTGAGAAATCTTTTCAAAATCAGTTCAAAATCTTTTAAAACTTCATTTCAAATTTATTGAAAAATCATTTTCAAAATACTTTAAAAAATCATTTTCAAAATCCTTTAAAAAAATGATTTAAAAAATATTTTCAAATTTATTGAAAAATCATTTTCAAAATACTTTAAAAAATCATTTTCAAAATCCTTTAAAAAAATGATTTGAAAAATATTTTCAAATTTATTGAAAAATCATTTTCAAACTACTTTTGACTTGTCTTAAAAATTCAGGATATTTTTAACTTAGCTTTAAAATTAACATCATTTATGACCTGACCTTTAAAACTAAGCCCTTATGTAAAACCCCTTTAAGCTAAGTACCTAATCGAATCCTCTTTAACTAAACTCAATTAAATTACACTCTAGACTTAGCTATTTGGCAAGATGTTCTCTAGAGGCAATATTAAAGTTTAAGCATGCTTGTACTTAAGGGCTCTGATACCTGATCAAAACCAAATCTTGACTCATGCTTGGACCTTAGGGCTCTGATACCTTATCAAAACCAAATCTTGACTCATGCTTGGACCATAGGGCCCTGATACCTTACTAAAACAAAATTTGTAAACTATTAAACACTAAGGTTATCGCTTCTCCTTTGCCTTAAGTATCTTTGAAATTCATTTCTCTTAAGCAGCTTTTCAAAAACTTTATCAAACTTAAAACTTTTAAGTCTCTTCTATTTGAAATTTTTTTTTGGAATTTTGTTAGAAAATTATTTAAGTTGAAACTTTTTCAAAAATTCGTTAAGTTGAAATTCTTTTTGAAAACTCTTTAAGCTGCAATTAACTTCTTTAAGTTGAAAATTTTCCTTGAAAATTTTTTTTAAGCTGGAAAATTTTTGAAATCGGAAAATTTCTGAAGTTGTTTGAAAATTTTTTTTAAAAAAAAAAAAATTTGAAACTCCTCAAAATTCACTAAGTTAAAAAGAGTTGAATTCTTATTTAAAATATCACAAAGAAAAATCTCCTCAAGCAAAATCAATGGTTTAAAGTTTTTTTTAACTATTTTCCTTAGCAAATTTTCTTTCAATGTTGCTATTAAAACCAATTCTAAGATGTTGCTTTTCACTTACCCCTTTTTGCCTCGTACCTAAGTTTTTCAAACAAACTCTGCTAAGTTTTGTCTTGAAAAGTCAAGTGTTTTCAAAACTAGCTTATTTTTGATATATGGCAAAAGGGGAGAGTAGAGAAATTCAAAAATCCAAAGAGGAGGTTATATTAAGGGGGAGCTTGTAATGCCCATTATTTATGCCCATTATTTTGTACTTTTACCTTACTGCATATTATTACTTAACTTTGAATTTCGATTGCCATAATCAAAAAGGGGGAGATTGTTGGTGCGGGAAGCATCCGACGATCGAACCTGAGTTTTGATAATGGCAAAGGATTCAAAGTTAAGGTTTGTGGTGATCTAACGTGTTGAATAAGTGTTTCAGGAAAGTCCTAGCTGCGGTTAGGCAAATGGAAAATCCTAAGGGGTGGTAACCTTAGGTCCTAGGGGGCGGTAACCCTAGGTGAGGGAAAACCCTAAGGGACGGCAACCTTAGGTCCTAGGGGGCGGTAACCCTAGGTGAAGGAAAATCCTAAGGGGCGGCAACCTTAGGTCCTAGGGGATGGCAACCCTAGGTGGAGAAAAACCCTAGGGGGTGGCAACCCTAGGTTTAGGGGGCGGTAACCCTAGGTCCTAGGGGGTGGTAACCCTAGGTGGAAAGTCCAGTCAGTCTGGAGGACCGGACTGGCATCAGGTAATCTCTCCTGAGGGGAGTAGGTGAGGACGCATTCCCCGTAGAGGGAACAGTAGGCTTCGGGTCGACCTAGGGTTTCCGGTTGGGAATCCGAAGTCAGACTCGGACAGTCCGAAGACTGTCAGTTCTTCTTTACTATGTTTTATCAGATTCTAACTCTTTCTCGCAGGGTATTTGCTCGGACTAACCTTGTTTTTCAAGAGAGGAACCTGCTGGAAAAAGGTGGTCCGGGCGCCCGGGATGGATCCGAGCGCCCAGAGGTCCAAGCGCCCGGAACAGGTCCGGGCGCCCGGGACCAACTTTTATCCCCTGCGCGACTTCGCGACATGGAGCAACCTGGTTGGCTGGCCACGTCACACTCCAGGCGCCCGGAAAGGTCCCAGGCGCCCGGAACCTCATATAAAAGGAGGGTTAAGGTGCAGCTTTAAAACACACAATCTTCCAAGCATTCTCCGTGCGACAAGCTGCTAACGTCTCGACTCAGAAGTGCTGCAACGACAACCCGGAGCTTCAGTTTTAGTCTTTTTATTGTCGGTACAATATTCTTTTCTGCTTAAATTGTACTTAGCTTGTATTAGCTTTTACGAATTATAGTTGTTGCCCACCGGAAGCGATCAAGGATCACGGGCCTTCGAGTAGGAGTCGTCACAGGCTCCGAACGAAGTAAATCCTTCGTGTCCACTTTATTTACTTTCCGCTGCGTTATTTTTGAACAAGCTTTTACGATTTCGAAAAACGAAATAGCCAAGAGCGCTATTCACCCCCCCCCCCCTCTAGCGCTTTCGATCCATCATCTCCCTCTTCTACTCCTTGGTGGGCGGCGGCTTGGAGAAGAGGAAGAAGAAGAAGAAGAAGAGAAGGTGCCCCATCCTAGAGCCTCCTTTTGTAGTCGGCGGTTTGGAAATCGAGAAGAGAAGGAGGGTGGTATTGTCTTGGTAGATCGTCGCCCACACGACGTCCAAGAAGAGGAGAGGAATACGATAGAAGATTAAGAGGTCTTTAGCTACAAAGAAAATGTACAACTAGTTTTTTAATTTCGCTGCGTAATTAGTTAGTTTTCTTTGTATCATTTTTGGAATACCAACATAAGAGGCCAGCGATCTTATACTTTAATTAAGGTGTGCTTTGATCCGTCAAGAACTTGCTTGATCGATCAAACACATATCTGATCAAACATGCGGGTTGTTAGGAAAAGTTCTGTACTTGTATAATTTTTGTACAAAGAAATTTAAACAGAATGGAATTCCAGCGCCTTCACTCATCAGCTAACACGGCCAGTATATATCAAACAAAAAATACAACCATCCACGCAGTTATAATAAAACAGCCTCTGGTTGTCACCACAATGTGAAAGAAAATAAAAATATCATCTAAAATACTTCTTCTGCCCATCCGGCAGGCGCGTAGCAAAACATACCAAATACAATCCACCAAGCAGACAAAACCCAACCAGTACATTACTTAAAGACAAGCCACACAAAAATCCAGAGTACCAAAACCAGAACAAATCTAAAACATAGCTCTAAACAATTAAACAGAAACCAAAAGACCAAAGCAAAAAATCCTTGAGGCAAGGGGACTAGCAGCTGGAACCTCTTGACGACTTCAACCTGAAATAAGAATAATCAATGGGGTGAGTTTAAGAACTCAGCGGATACCAGATAGACATGCATAATAAAATATCACTAACAGTAATCATCATGTGGTACAGTTTTCTGAACAAAGGTAGGAAATGTAAACTGAAAAGGCTGAAGAAAACTGTCCTCACCAGGACCTCCTATCTGAATATATGGGTCATCAAACCAGATACAAAATGTCACCTTTATGCATGTCAAACATATGCAACCCAAGCAAATGCAACATCCAAAATGCAACAATCACAAAGAATAAATGCAATTTATGCATATGGTGCAAAAATGGCATGTGTCACCCCTGACGCTAATCAGTCATCTCACATGCGATGGTGAGATTGAGTGGGTAGGGCTATGACAACTGTGTACTCTGTCATCACTGTTACTGAGTGACCGAGTGGACAGGATACTGTCGGAATACACTTATCCTCCTACCCCAATAGAGTGGGAGAGCTCAATGCTCGCATCTCCCTGTATCATAGTCAAGGGGAGGGATCCCTGCCCGCTACACGCTGCAGTCATCGCTACCCAGGAGCGGACCAGCGGAGCCCTGACAGAGTAAGCTGCACACACCCTGCCTGATATACCACTAACTCATGAGTGGTTGTGTGTGCAAACCATGTAACTTGTGATGCGCTCAACAATAATGGAGCTAACCATCGCCAGCATGCAATCATGCAAGATGGTGCATGACACTAAACATGTAGATACAGACCGTATACCCTCCATATAAAAAAGGTACAAAAAGGAAATAAGTCATACAGTGGTCTAGGTATCAACAACCTAAGTACACAAATCAGATATGACGATAAACAAGACTACTACACAGTAGGTAATGTAAGTCACTATTTCTATGAACATGGATAAACATAGCGGCAATCAAAGAAAATATAAGTAGGAATACATAACAGATAGGAATATAGGCAGATAACAAGAACTAGATAGTGGCATATCAAGCAGATGCAAACATAATCATTACCATTCAAAATAAACTATTATGCATATCTAACATGACTATATCAAGAGATAAGTCAGAAGTACCCGCTTCAGATAGAAGGTAGTATCAAGCCAAATCCGACGTTGAGACGTTGATCTCGAATCAGAGTCCTGTATCAATCAACATATATGCTTTTATTTAGCTAAAATTCAAAAGAATAGCTAAATAAAATTCTTAAGACTAAATTAGGATAAAACCCTAATCACATCACCATTATCCTACCTAAACTACTTCCAACGTTTAATTAGGGTTAGTTACCTAATCCCTAATCATCCATTAGACTAGAAATCTAAACCTAAATCAATCCACACACAATCAACATTACACCATGATCTACAACTAAGATAAATTACCCTACTCCTTACCTCAATTCACAACCGCTGTTGCTGCTGGAATAAGGTGATGCTGGATGGGATTACTGCCAGAACTAAGAACAAGAAAACCTCCCAGCCTAACCTCTCTAACCAATGATCTAAAGCCTAACCTCTCCAATCAGTGATCTAAATCAGTCGTTCTGAATCCACAGTTACTGAGTGTGTCCGCTGCTGGAAACCAGATGAGTTGCTGGATTACAGAACACCATAGTAAGATCAAGAATAGAGATCAAGATTGGAGATCATGGATCAAATAAAACAACCTAACTCACCTTGCTGTCACATTACCGGAACACCATTACTCTGAAGGGGAGACGAAGCTCGGAGCTAGGGCAAAAAATGAAGAAAATTAAGAGAAAGGACATCAAGAAACCTACCCTTGTCGCCGGCTAGTGCTCTCAGCGTGGAAGTGAAGCAAGAGGAAGAGATCTGCTAGTTGGAGCCGTGGCACGCAGAGGACGACGGCCGGTGATCTAGGATAGAGTTGCGAGAGGGGGAGGGAGGAGAGAATCAGCCAACATCTAGGGCACATGACAATGGACCTGGGGTGCTCAGCTTCAAGCTAGGGCGCCGGCGCTGGACGTTGATCGGAGAGGGTGGTGGTGTTAGGCGACGGTGTGCGGCTCAAAAGGCTCTCATGCTCCAGCGTCGGTGGATCAGGGAAGAGGAAAGGAAGGGTTGTTGGCGTCGCAAGGGGAAGAAGGTGAAGGGGTCGGGGAAGGGAGGAGAGGGTGGTGGCGCGAGCTCGACGAAGGAGAAAGCGACGATGAATTGGGAAGATGAGTTCGGCGAGGGAGGAGAAGAGATAGGCACGGGAAAAAAAATAAGAAAAGAAAAAAAATAAATTAATTTAGGAAACTTAGGTTTGGTTTAATCAAACCCTAAGTATTTTTCTAAATCAACTCCAACTTTTGGGTATTTCTAAACAAGCTTTTTCCCCTACCTATTAATTAATCCCCGCAAACTACCTCATACGAATTCCGAAAAATCCCCAGAAAATTTCTAAAAATTCTAACAAATTTTGTTAAGGTATTTCATCCATTTAATCTTGTTATTGGGTTTCGGTATTTTACACGACGCCTATAGTTCCCTCAATAGGGAACGCGTCCTCACTGGATCTCTCCTCCAATTGCTTACTTTTACTTACCACTTGTAGTCACTCGACTTGCCTCTAGCCCACTAGGTCTTCCCACCAGTTGTCAGGTCCACAGACCTAACTAGACTTCGACCGATTGTCAGGTCCCGCAGACTCAACCGAACTTCCCGCCAAATATCAGGCCTCGCAAACCTATCTGGACTTCGTACCAACTATTGGGTGTCAAGTCCTTCGGGCCAGTCAACTCTTGTACACTTAGTAGAAGCATTAGACAAACGACCCATCTAATTTTAACCTATTTGTCATACATCAAAATCAGACTGTTAGTGCAACCTGTATCAATAATCTCCTCCTTTTTAATGTAATAACAACTTGGGTTAAAATTAGAAAAAAAAATGCAATAAAATAATAAAGCATAAAATGTTTAAAGTGTTTTAAAGTGAGTTCAATTTTCTAACTTAACCCACTATCCTCCCACCTTTAGAATATATCAAAAAAATAAAGACATAATGCATAAAAAATAAGTAAAAAAATATTCTAAGTTGAGATTTTCAAGCAAGTTTCAAAGAATTATGGCAATGTAAGAAATTTTTAATACTAATTACTTTAAATAACTTTGTAACAAGGCAGAAGTTCAGGTTCATTTGAGAGAGGAATAAATATTTTGAGAAATTTTACAAGATTTTCAAATATTTTAAAAGTAATAACTTTTCAAAATAAGGTAAAGCTGTTTTTTAAAATGATTTTAAAAAATTCAAAGTTTTCTAATTAAGACTTTCAAAAGAAAGTTTGGAGAGAAATGTTTAGGTAATATTTTCAAAGGAAGTTTAAAGCAAAACTTTTAAGGAGTTATGTATATAAGAGCATTATTGAAGTAAAGCTTTGTAAAAACTTCCTTAAAAAAATTTTAAAGTGGAATGACTTTTCAAAATATTCTAAAAATATTTTTTCAAAACATTTGGCTGAAGTTTTTCAAAGTAAGTTTGTCAAGAATTTTTAAATAAATAAATTACATTTTTCTTCAAAAATCCAAAGTACTTTAAAAATATAACTATGTAAGGCTAATTTCGAAAGTACTTCCAAAAAATGAGAAAAAATTTCAAGGCAAGAGAGATGTTTTTAAGGAAAAAAACATAGAGAGATCATTTTTAGAAATTATTTTTAGCTTATATAAATAAATTCTCCCCCTTAATCTGATAACATAGTGAGATCAATCATTATATAATAAGAAATAGCAAGTCAAATCACTAAAGTGAAACTGGCTAAAGAGAAATGGAATACTAGTAACTGAAATAAAAGTAAAGTCACATCAAGTCAATATGTACAAGCAAAAAAAACAATCAAGGACTGTACTACTGCGAAGATGAGGAAGATGGATCGGAACCCCAGGAGCGTAAGAAGTCCATCAACTCAGTATGACGAGTCTAGTTCTCCTCTTGAGAACTAGAGATGTCCCGTCGAAGATCGGAGATCGCTTATCAAAGACTCATCATGGTCGCCTCAGGTCTGGTAACTCGGTTGTCTAGAATACAAGGGACTAGAGGTTCATGTGCCCCAAAGAGGTCTTATATACGCATCTAGCTCTGCCTCCTCTCCTAGAGCTGGATCAGGTTGATCCTAGGTCTCAGGATCAAGCTTGGGCTAGGCATCTGGATTAGGTGGAGGCTGAGCAGCAAGATCAGGCTAGTGCTAGTCCTCTCTCCTCCGGGATAGGACACTGTCATCAGGTGGTGGCCATTTTTGACATTTTTTAATTTTTTAATTAATTAGTTAAGGGTTAAGTTTAAGGATCTATTTAAGTTAAAATTGATTAAGTTAAAGATTAATTTGCTTGAAAATTGAGCAAATTAAAAGGTTTCTTAAGTTAATAAATTGATTTAAGTGACAAATTGATTCAAGTTAAATTTAATTAATTTTGTTAGGTGAAATTGGAAGATTAAGTAAAGAAGATGATTAAGTAATTATCTTAAGTTAAATAGTTATGGTATTTAATCGAATTGGAGATTAAAAATGATTAACTTAAAATGGTTAATTTAGTTATTTTTAATTAAGGTTAAGGATTTTAATTGAGTTTTAATAGATTAATTAATTTGTTAAATAAGTTAAGAGATAATTAGTTTAGGTCAATTCTTTAATTTAGGTTAAGAATTAAGTAGATTTATAGAATTGATTAAATTAAAATATTAATTTAAATTAAATAAGTTGTTTAAGAACAAATTAGTGTAACTTATAAGTTAATTTCAAGTTGTGAAATTAAGTTGAAACTTAAGTTAATTAACATAGATTTTGATGATTAATTAGCTTAAGAAGTTAATTAAAGATTGATTTATGAAAAATATGAATTTAATTAATGGTTAATTAAATTGATTAACTTGAGGATTAATTCAAGTTTAAAGGTTATTTTGAGTTAATTTCATTAATTAATTAATTGAATATTAATTTAAGTTAGTAATTAAGTCAAAGATTAAGTTAACATAGGTTAGAAGACTAATTAAGATAAAAATTTAAGAAGAGTAGTAGTAATAGAAGCTTAGTTAAATATATTCATCAATTATTGATCCTTAACTGTCTAACGCTTGGTTACTAACTAACTATCAGAAGATAACAATATTTATCTGATTAGTCAAATTAAGTATTTATGTCCAATTAGATATTTACTAAAAAAAAAGGACTATTTGATTTGATCAATATTCAATTGTATATTTTGCCCAGACTTATGTTGATGCACTAATATAAGCATCTGAAGTCCAAACAAAATGCCTACGCATCTCACACTATTCTATGTTTATATATACATAATCAAGGTAACCTAGTATATTTGTGAGATGCTCAATTCCTAGATCTATAAGATCATGCTTTCTAGGGGTTTGATCTAGGTTAAGTCTAAAACAAATCTTGGAAAACTAACAAAATAGGAAATTTTTAGAAAATACAAGTAAATAAATTTTCCTAGAATTTTAAAAATTATCCGAATAAATATCCTCCCCCTTAATCTAAGATTTTTCAGATACAAGCAATATCTTTAAACTTATTTGCAAACAATTTTAATGAATTAATTATTTGATTTCAGTTTAATTATTTGGATTTAATTTACTTTTAAATTATCTTTATTCATCTCACCAGTCTAAATTTTCAAACAAAAGGGATCCTATGGTTTTGTGAAATGAGTTAAATTGAATTTCACACCTGGATATCATTAGAGTAACCATGCCTTTAAAGTTTTCCAAATAATCCTATCCACTGAACTTAATAATAAAACTTTAGTCTAACTATTTAGGATTGGTAGAGAGTAGCTTCAGTTAGTTCCACTATGCCAAATACACCAGGTCGAAGTCATATCTTCCTAGACATGCATAGACATAGTTTCCCTAACTTACTATCATCTTGTAACGCCCGAAAATTCTCAAAACTATTTTATAAATATTTTATGATTTTTCTGGAATTTTAGGATATTTTTACAGAATTTTTAGAGTAGCGAAGGTAGCAAAAACAAATAGAAAACGAAAACGGCCTAAGCGGGAATTGAACCCGAGACCTATGGTTTACGGATAATTTTAGTAACCAGTTGAACCCAGCAGGGCCGTGCTGAAAGGAAAGGGAGGCAATTAAATTTATATTAGAGTTGGGCGAATTAATCCTTTAATATAAATAGGGAGGAATTAAGTGAAGAGTTATTTTGGGATCGTAGCTTTTCTCTCCTCAAACCCTCACCGCCGACTCCCCTTCTCCTCTCCTTCTCTCGGCGCCAACCACAAGAAGAAGCCTAGGGTTCCTTTCTGAGGGCTTCAAGGACACCTTCCGGCGACATCTCCGACACGAGGACGTTCCTCTCCGCGAGAAGAACGCATAGACGCGAGAAGATCGTCGAAAGGATCGTCTCCTTCGGAAATCTAGTGATTAGAATCGTAAGGAAATCCGAACAGGAGGTAAGAAACCCCTCACCTGCAGTATAAGTAACTTCCGTGTGAATTCCATGTTTTAGTTTAGTAATATGTAGACTTTCGGCACAAGGATGTAAATTAGTGCACACTAAGTGTTCGATTAAATTATTTAGTACAGAAAAATGCAACTTAGGCATTTTAATAGCTCAGTAAATGCAATAGAAGCATTTAAACAGTTTAGTTAGCCTTGCCACAGCATATATGGGACTACGGTCCAATGGGTGGGCACCCACAGTCGCCTCTAGGTTCAGATAACCTAGTAAAAGCAAGGTAAATTAATTAGCTATGATCCAGTATTTTACTTCCAGTAGGGGCACTGTACAGGATTAGATATCCATTGGGCTGGGCTCCCATAGTCGGTCCCTAAGTTTAGATAACCTAGTAAACCTTACTAAATTCGGGATTTGCAACTCAGGGTCTAGTTAAGGATGCGCGCATAGCATGTACAGTTGTCGGGCCCGTTAGCAGTATGATTATGTACTTTAATCTATTACATTATTAGTTTTTCAAAACTCACAAAGATTAGTTATGTTAGTTGAGTTTGAATTCAGCTCCAGTCTAGCTCAGTTTATGTTCAGTTCAGTTTTTTTTATTATTGATACATATGCTAGTTTATGGTTAGCTTTGTATGCCATGCTTTGGTGTTCATGTTCAGTTTTGTTACACATGTTAGATGATAGTATGTCATGACTAGCTTTGATTTCTATGTATGATAGCATGCCATGTTTCAGCCTAATCAATACATGTTTTAAATAGCATGTTTTCAAAGCATGATTTGCATCGATTGCATGTTTTGTGAGGTAGATGGTTTCTTACTAAGCGAAAGCTTACAGATACTTTTTCCTTATACTGCAGATAAAGGTAAAGGAAAGATGGACTAGCGGAGGCTGGAGGGCAATGCTACGAAGATGTGTGTGGGCAGGAACTTGGAAAGAAGATCTTAGGAAACTCTAGCAAGTTGTTTAAACATTAGAACTTTTCAGTGTTTTAGTATTTTGCACTTCAGTATGTTAATTGCCATGAATTAGTTAACCATGCACTTTATTATGCTTAGAACACTTCTTTTAGGATGTTAGAATGTTATTTGTTAGTGGTGGAGTGATTCCTAGTCATTTTAGAACTTGTAATAGGATTGAGGTACGAAATAGTGCTGAAATCAGAGCTTAACTGCGAAAACAGAAACCCCAATCGATCGGTGGATCGATTGGGGGGGTCCCAATCGATCAGCTGATCGATTGGGCAAATTGCTCCGCGAACAGTAGGTTTCTGGATCGATCAGCCGATCGATCCAGCAATTTCTGTCGCGAACAGAGAGCTCTGGGATCGATCACTGGATCGATTGACCAGCCTGGATCGATCAGCCGATCGATCCAGAATATCGCCCCGAGCACAGTAGCGTGCTGGATCGATCACTGGATCGATCCAACCTATGTCCCGCCTACAGTAGTCGGCTGAATCGATCACTGGATCGATCAACTATTCCAATCGATCTGGGGATCGATTGGGAGGTCTGATAACAGCTGAAAAACATTTATTTCAGTTCCTTGACCATAGGGGATGTAGTATATGCTAGGTATACTTTAGATTACACCCTTTAGCATGTATAGAATCAAGAAAAGTAACAGTTTAGCAAAAATTTAAATTAGTACAGCTTCCGCATCTAGATTTTATGATGGTCAGGGAGTAGTTAGCACAGCCTAATGTGACGATCGGCCTTATAGCCTAGTTAGTAGAAGGCGGGTCGTTACACATCCAAAACTTCTCCAATGTTATTTTTCAAGTTAAACTTTTGTCCTTATTTGATCTAATTCTAATTACCCAGCTGGGTAAACTAATATTTTAGATGTGCCAACTAATTTAGAGTCTCCCCCTAAATTATTGAGTTTTTATTTTTTAGGTTTATGTCAATTTTTGTAGTTATAAAAAACTTGATGATAATTTAAATTAGCTTTGTAGTTATTTGATTTGTTTTTTCTATTTGGATTTGAATTGTTTGGATTTATTTTGCATGTTGGGTTTAGGTTTGATTTGTTTGATTTTAATCCATTCTTTAGTTTGGATTTTAGCTTTAAAGGTTTATTTTGGTTTAGTTTTGAATTAAAAGGTTTAGTTGGATTTAGTTTTAGATAATGAATTTCAGTTTTAGGTATATAAAATTGATTGAATTCTACTTGCGTGGTTAGACACGCTTTCGGAACCCAAGCTTTAGTTTGTTTCTTATTTTGGCTTATAAGTGATATAAATATTTTCTTTGTTGAGCTAGATTTGTATCCAAGCCCAGATTTATTGTATACAGCTTTTTGGGTTTTAAGAATTAAATCCAAGTTTTTAGATATAGTGGTGAATGTTTCTAACAATCCTTTAAGTTTGTTAATTTTATTCTTTAATATTGTGTTTTCCTCCTGAAGTGTTAGAACTTGATTTGGATTTGTACTTTCAATCTGTTCCTTGAGGTGTTGATTTTTCTCAAGGAGCGTTTCATTTTGTTTTTCATATTTAATTAATTTTTTATTTAAAAACGTAATTATTCTAAATAATTTTGAGGTTAGGATAGAAGATACCTCATTCAAACCTTTGGAAATGAGTACAGACTCATGGCTTGATTCATCTTCAGACTCATCGTCTTGTTCCATCTCACTTTTTGATACCAGTTCGAATGCTATCAATGCTAGGTAGTTGTGATGTTCCCGATCTTCGACATTCGATTCTTTGGAGGATGCTTCATCCCATGTCACCTTCTCTTCTTCCTGCATTTTGACGTTAAGTAATTTATTTAAAATAGAATCCTTTTTAGTTACCTTTGCCTCGTTGGTGCCTTCATGTAGTTCAATTAGTTTGTCCCAGAGTTTCTTCGCATTTTTATGTGGGCCGACGCAATTCAGTTCTTCCTTCGTTAACCCACACTAGATTGTCTTGAGAGCCTTGAAGTCGATCTGGGCCTTCTTCTTCATTTTCGGATTCCAATTTTCTGGGTCCACTAGAATTCTGATGTTGTCAACGGGAGCCTTGTAGTCTTTGGTGACGCTAAACCATTGGTCGAAGTTGATCTTCAGGTATACCTCCATCCACTTCTTCCAGTACGGGAAGTCGTCACCGTTGAAGAAGGGAGGACGGATGGTGATGTGTCCCTCATTTTGGGCCATGAATCTTGCACACAAAAAGAAAAAGAAAAGGAGGTCCCAAGACTGGGTCTTAGATTAGTAGTGTGGGAGAAAAATGAAAATAGTAAGACTAAATTAGTGTTTCACCAATTCAGAGTAGTTTTCAACAAAAAAAATTATCCAAAGAGGTAATTGTACTAATTTGGATTATATCGAAAAAGCTCAAAAATGGGAAAAAAAATAAAAAGAAAAAGAAAAAAAATATCACCCTCTTTGCCTGATTGGTGGTTGCACCAATTTAGAGTGGTACCGGCTCTAATACCACTTGTAGAATCAGAAAGAATGCTAGAGGGGAGGTGAATAGCGATCATCAAAAATTCGATTCAAAACAGATACGTAGTGGAAGATTAAGAAGCAATGCTAACACGACCAAGTTTTTACTTGGTTCGGAGCCTTCGATGACTCCTACTCCAAGGCCTGCACTCATCGAGTGTTTTCATTAGGCAATCCACTAATAGTTCGCAATGGTTACAAATTACAAGTATAAGAATTATAAATATAAGGAACTTGGGCGCTAAACATGTGAAAGTGCAGCAGAAAACATCTAATTCCTCCAGAAGATCCATGTGAAAGGAAACCATATACTAAGTCTTACATGAGAGGATTATACCTTTAATGTGTGCCCTTCGCAATCCCGACAGCAACCTTTCTTTGGATGCAGATCTCAGCATGATCAAGTGGCTGCACCTCTACGGTATCCACACGAACATATTCCATTCATCACACGAACTCTCGATCTGGAGAAGAACCAACTTTTTGGTGCTAACCACATAAGGTGATTCGGCCATGAGGAAGGATCGACCAAGAGGAAGAAGAGGAGGAAGGAGAAGAAGACAAAAAGATTAACTTTCTTACAATCAATGGCCAAAATTTCTCTTTTTGTATTCCCATGGAATACAAAAAATCCATTTGGGTCTTGATCTCCCTTTTGCCTCTTGATCTTCTTCATGAATTGACTCTTAGTCATCTTTCATGAAGAGTCTTTTGGTCAAGTCAAAATTGACCTTTCCTCTTCCCTTTTGGTCAAGTCAAAATTGACCTTTCCTCTTCCTTAGTGAATTCAAGTTCACCCAATGAGTCTAACTCATTAAACTTTACCAATCCCAATTGACTCTATGGGTATCAATCCAAATTGACTCCATGAATCTAATTCAAATTAGACTTAATCTAATAATTGGATCCAATTGAGTCTAACTTAATTAGTCTAATTCAAATTAAACTTTTCTTTATTTTCCTCTTAATAAGTTGGATTATTTATTGGATTAACCATTAACCCAATAACTCAATAAGTCTAATCATCTCATAATTGGCTCTTAGGATTATTACTAACAATAAAACAGTGTTACTGATAATGAAAAAAGAAAAGAATCTTGATCTCCTGTTATTAGAGGAGCTTCACAACATCGCAAGAGCTTTTTTGGAGCATCGAGCAGAAGAGAAAGTCATTACAGTTGTCATTCTGAAGCTCTGGGTCGAAGGCCTTTAAATAGGTCAATTATGGGTGTCTGGAATTCTTTTAGGTGCCTGAAATCCTTCCAGGTACCTGGAACCCTTCTAGGCACCTAGACCACTTGGCTCGGCCAATCGACGTACTCCACGTAAGCTTGTGGATCAATTTTTGGGTTCGAGCGCCAGGACTGAGTCCAAGCACCTAGACCACCTGGGCGGCCATGACCCTTCCTAAGCGAGCCTGGTCCGGGCGCTCAGACCCCATTTCTTCAGCCTTTCCACCTGTAAGAAAAGGTTAGTACAAGCAATCAAAAATTTATTTTACCCTGCAAAATAAAGTTAGCACAACATAATAGATTATGAGTAGTAATTAGATCCTGTCTCCCCGAGACCAGGATCTAGTCAAGGTCTCAGCTTAGGTTTCCTAAATGGACCTAAGCTGGACTGACGCCTACAGTTTCCTCAATAGAGAGTGCGTCCTCACTGGATCTCTCCTCTAGTTGCTTACCTTTACTTACCACTTGCTATCACTCGACTTGCCTCTGACCCACCAGGTTTTCTCGCCAGTTGTCAGGTCCGCATACCCAATTGGACTTCGGTCAATTGTCAGGTCACGTGGACCCAACCGAACTTTTTGCCAGATATCGGGCCCCGCAGACCTATCTGGACTTCGTATCAACGATCGGGCCTCACGGAACTAGCTGGATTTCCCACCAGCTATCAAGCCCCGCTGACCTAGCTGGATTTCAGCCTAGTATCAGGTCCTTCAGACCAGTCAACTCCTGCACACTTAGTAGAAGTGTTAGACAAACAACCCATCTAGCTTTAACCTATTTGTCATACATTAAAACTAGACTATTAGTGCAACATGCACCAACAGATACTTGTGCTTGACCTTTGAGATGATCTATTTATTTCATATACAGTCTTACCTTTTGAATATTTATACTCTGTTGTGTATACACATTTAGAGTATATACTACAGGGGGCGTCTTGTTGACTGAGTTAACATTCTAATTATAAATTTGATGTTGAGTGTACACATGATTGGTATGTGTTGTAGGAGTCATTATATTGACTGTCTATTTATATATTGTATGTGTACATATGTTCGGTGTTTACTATTGGAAGAATCATTTTGATTATATCTATGTTGTGTGTGTGCATATGTGTCTAGTGTTTACTATTGGAGGAATTATGTCGATTATAGCTATGTTGGTGATCATATGTATCTGATATGATTCTTGGAGGATCATATGGATTGTACTTATATTGTGTGTACATATGTCTATAGTGTATTATTGGAGGTCTCATGTCAATTATACCTATGTTGGGTGAGTACACGTGTTTGGTGTGATTGATTGGGATATCATGATAATTATTCCTATGTCGATTGGGTTGTTGCATTGATGATGATGATGTATGTACCATGATTATTTACATCATGCTCATCATTGCATTGCATGCGGGTGACCATTGCTCCATTGTGATATGAGCTAGTTGTTCGTCATTTTTAGCTGACCATTCGGCCACTCAGGGGAGGAGTGGTGGTATGGAGTGGATCTTGTCCTGTCATGTTGCTTGACCACTCTGTGTAGTGGTGGTATGGAGTCACGTAGACAGTGACCCTCGTTATTATGTACCTAGATAGCTGCTCTGCATCCTGCCCATCTCGGCCACATTGAAGCAGTGGTAGCTTGGAGATGCGAGCAGTTATCACAGTCCTGCCCATTCGGTCACTCAAATGTAGTGGCGGCTATGAGCTGGGTACAGGAGTGGCGCATACATACATGCATATATGCATATGATGCACGGTGCATCTATTGGAGATATATTTACATACATGTTTAGTAGATACTAGTTACATGTGATTGTTATATGTTGCACTTGCTTGAGATATGATTGTTACATATGATTGTCATGCTTCATACATGTTCATTTATCATACATGTATATGTTGTCGGTTATATTGCTCAGGTATTACAAGAAGATATATTATTGATCCCTAGTGAGTATATTGATCATTATATTGTATGTGTCAATTCCAGATTGGGTATGTTTATTCATTATGTCAGTTATGGTTATGTGCATTGATTATGTCGTTTATGATTATGTTCTTTATTCCATACTAAGATTGTATACATTGATCTCTATGTTTTATATAGATTATGCACTATCTTGTCTATTACCCGAGTGACCCACACTCACTACCCTATTTGTGTATTGTCTTTTTTCTCAGATAATAGGTAGATGATTGTGGAGTCACATGGAGTATCTTGTCTGTCAGTGCTACATCACATCTGAGGATGGATTCTAGTTTTGTTTCCTATTTTACTTGCATTACGAGTTTGTGGATTTGACATTGTATAACTTGACTTTGTTTTAGAGTATTGTTGTGTGGTGTCTTGTATTTGCTTTGTTATGGTTGTGTAAAACCTAGCCAGCTAGAAGACTGTCGTTTTTGGTTAATGGGCTTTTCTTTTATTTTCTGCTATATTTTTAGTACAGCTATGTGGGATGTTTATTATATAACTACGTGGTTGTGATCATTTTATTCCAGCCGAGTGAGTTGTGTATATAACTGCGTGGTTATGTATGTTCCAGCAGTGTGGGCTGTTGATTATAGCTTATGAGTAACCTTGTGGCATTGTATACATGTTTCATTTGTCACTGTTATAGGGGAGATGTTTTCGTTTAGCAGGCAGGGACTCCTCTAGGGTGTAATAGGGCAGTCCGGAGACTATTAAATATTACTTTTCTTTACATATATTATTGTCTATCTCTAACCTTATGGTATAAGTGATTGAAATTGCAAGGTGGCTAGAAAATGAGTATCCAGGCCCCCCAACTAGGTCTGGGCACTCAAACGTCCAAGTGCCCGGACATGTTCCAGACACCTGGACTGGGACGAATCCAGGCACCTACATGGGCTGAGGTGGTGCATGCGGATTGATGGATAAAAATTGTTGGATGAAGTTTCGATGAAAGCACACTACGTTAGTTATGTGGGGTCACCCGGGGAGGAGTCTGGGAACTTAGATGGGGCCATAAAAGGAGGGTTCGACTAGCACCTTCAGGACATCAATTCAAAGAAGTTTCTCTATTGCGCGTTGCTTAGAAAATGACTTTACGATGCCCGAACGCTACTCCGATGAGACTTGTGTGGGTGCAATCAACCTAGGTTTGATCGGGTATGATCATGGTTTTGATGTGTGTGTCGAAGAGTTTAAGTTAGACTTTCATATTATTTTGATATGTGTTTGAGTCATGGAAGGCTTGGTGAAATACATGAGGAACCTGGTGCGGCCAAGTTTGGGAAAATCTCATCCTATAGCTTGAGTCCTTGAAGATTAGTGAACGATGGTACATCCAAGGGACTGCAAACAAGGAGCAAAAGAGTAAAGCCAAAGAAAATAGACTTCAAGGCAACGTAAAGGATGGCACGGAGAGAAGCTGCAGGCTTCAAATGCATCTGAGGGATGAAGGCCAAGGAAGAGGGCTTCAAGGGCCACATACATCACTATGTATAAATCCTAACAAATCAGTCGCTCTTTCGCTGTGCCCACTAAAGGGAGTCTTGGTCATCTTGCTTAGTAGGCATGACTCGCACATCTCATAAGATTCAAAATCAAATGAGTCCAGCAAACCATCCTTATGGAGCTGGGATAAGCGCTTGTCATTTATATGACCTAAGCGACAGTGTCAGAGATAGGTTTGGTTCAGGTCATTTGACTTGAACCTCTTGGTATTTATGTTATAGATAGGGCTTTCAAGGTCTAGAATGTAGAGTCCATTCATCAGAGGTGCACTACAATAGAACATATCTTTTAAATAAACAGAACAACATTTGTCCTTTATAATAAAAGAGAAACCTTTCTTGTCCAAACAAGAAACTGAAATTATGTTCTTAGTTAAAGTAGGCACATAACAACATTCATCTAATTCTAATACAAGCCCAGAGGGCAGAGATAGATGATAAGTTCCTACAGCAACAGCAACAACCCGTGCTCCATTGCCTACGCGTAGGTCCACCTCGCCCTTCGCCAATGCTCTGCTATTTCTCAGCGCTTGCACATTAGTACAAATGTGAGAAGCACATCCGGTATCTAATACTCATGATGAAGAAATAGATAGATTGACTTCTATAACATATATACCTGAAGTGGAAGTCTCACTTCGCTTTTTCTTAAGATCTTCCAGGTACACCTTGCAGTTCCTCTTCCAGTGCCTGGTCTGACCGCAATGGAAGCAGGTAGCATCCTTGGCGACCCCTCCTTTAGGCTTCAGTGCCTTACCTTTGCCCTTGGCTTGGGACTTTCCTTTGCCTTTGGGCTTGCCCTTGCCCTTGTGTTTCTGAACCATCAGAACAGAGTGGGGCTTTGCCTTCTTAAGGTTCAGCTCAGCAGTTCTTAACATGCTAAGCAGCTCAGGCAGTGGCTTGTCAATTTCGTTCATATTGTAGTTTAGAACTAATTGACTATAGCTATCCGGCAAGGATTGCAAGATCAGGTCAGTGGCCAGCTCTTGGCTAAGCGGGAATCCCAACCTCTGTAGGTTTTCCATGTACCCAATCATTTTGAGTACATATGGGCCTACGGGAGCCCCATCTGACATCTTGCACTGAAATAGTGCCCTTGAGATCTCAAATCTCTCATGCCGCACATGTCCTTGATACAATTGACGAAGATGTTCAACCATATCGTAAGCGCCCATCAACTCGTGTTGCTTCTGAAGCTCAGAGTTCATGGTCGCGAGCATTAGACAGGACACATCTAATGCGTCATCTTGATGCTTCTTGTAAGCATCTCAGTCAGCTCGCGTGGCAGTGGCAGGAGGTGCCTCCGGAATGGGCTGCTCCAGAACGTACAGTTTACGTTCTTGGGTGAGAACTATTCTCAAATTCCTGTACCAGTCCAGGAAATTTGCTCCGTTGAGCTTGTCCTTCTCAAGGACAGAACGCAGGGAGAAAGAGTTCGTATTCGACGTCATGGTTATCTACAACAGAAAAATGCAGAAAATAAATATCATATTCTTTTAAATCATTTAATTAGGCCTTTAACTAAATGATGCTCCCACTGAATTCTATAATTTATGTGGGACAAGATCCACATCATACTAACCCTTGAGTTAGCTTTGGCTAATACGCCCAAGATTTAGTATGATCGGTAGGTAACGATTTACCAATTACATCTCTATGCAATTCTTGTTTATAGGATCATTATCCGCCATTATATTAAAACTTGAGTTAGCTTTGGCTAATACGCCCAAGAATTAATATAAATGTGATTATGTCCTATCTTTCCAACCGTTGGAAGAATGCCTACAGTTAAACTCGATTTAACTAGTTGTACTCAATCAAATTGAGTCTCTACTCACCCATGCGTTGATAGGCGGGCCAAGATTGTCCCTCCGTACCCTACCAAGATAATATGTGTTGCTCTGCTTTGGCAGATTCAACAACACATGTGATCGAGGTAGTGATAGGTATCACGATACGGTAGGCATTCGAGTTGACGCGATTGAGATCTAATCTAATCGAGAGGGTGCATCTTGTACACGATTTAGATCTAATCTAATCGTTAGACACTAATTAATTACTAATTATGCATCACATACACACAAGAAATTAATTAAATTATTTGTGATTAGTCATGGCCCTACTACGATCTTCTCAAGCTAATGAGAAGATCGGATGGTCAACCTAAGGTCAACAGCTTCTCAAGCTCCTCCCTTTGACCACCTTGTGTTGCTCGCACCCTCCTCGTAACTCCGTCTCGAGTGGACCTTCCACCGCTCTAATTTTGTACATTACAATTTTTGAAACTCGAGTTACATTCGAGTCTAAAATAATTTACAACAAGAATAAATGGAGAAAGGCACGACGTGCAAGTCGCGTATCAAATATACAGCACACACAACACAAATGACGGCGCGCAGGCCGTAATATGAATTACAACAAGTTTCCAATCAGATTGGGTCTTTTTGGGCCATAACTATCATAAAATAATACAAATAATACATAATTCTAAATTATGTATTTTCTATAATTTTCTGTAATTTTTCTACAATTTTTATAATTTTTTATGAGTAAAAATTCCCGGCGGTCCCGTTAAGCATTTTTCGGGCGCAATCACGGAACAAATCCCCTTGCGGGGACAGGGGCAGCACCCCTACCCGCGATCTAACCATCGCGAGTGTCCCTAAGCAATCCTACAGCGCCTTAGCCCACTGTCCCAAAAAGTTTTGGGGCGAAACCTTACCGTTTCGAAAAAATCTTCTCGGTAGTCGAAGCCTACAAGTGTCGAAACACTTGTGCTTCGCTTCTACGAGAAAAATGCCCATAAAAACCATAAAATTACAGAAAGTTACAGAACCTATATTTTTCATAAAAAATCAAATTAAATTCGTACTCGCTTCGCACGTGGCTCTGATACCACTGTTGGGTCTTTCGGGCCGCGAAAACCGCTTTTTCGCGTCGCGGAAACCCCGAAACCTCTGCCACCTGATCCGTGCGAAGAATAAAATTTCGAAAAACCTCCGAGTACGAGTTTACAAACTCTAGATCTACATTAGAGTACGAGTTTTACCCTTGATGCGCGCCTTTCACAAATCTCGCTCGTCCAAGGTGCCGGATCTCAAGATTGTCAAAGTAGACAACCCTCTAGAAGTATCCACAAGAACAAATCGATGGAGGGAGAACCTTAGAGTGTGCTAGCACTCCAAGAAGGTCTCGGCAATGAAGAGGAGAGGGAGAGAAGAATTGGAGCAAGGAAGAAGATGAGAGTTACAAAATGCTTGAATGAAATTCACCTCATCAAAACCCCATAAGTGGCCGGCCACATTAAGGAGTGTAACTCCTTTTCATTAAATGTGGAGGCCATTAAAGAGAGTACTTGTAACCTCCATGAGGTGGCACATACATGTGCCAACTATGATGATGTGGCACATCATCATTAGTCCTCCTAATGCCAACTCACAAATGAGGTGGCAAATAGTCAAGTCAAACTTGACTCTTCCTCTTCCTCTCAAGTCAAGTCAAACTTGACTTAATCTCTCTCATGGTTGATCTAATCCAATCATTTAATTCGAGCCAATTTAATATAATGAATCTAATTCATTTAATTAAATTGATTCAATGAGTCATAATCTAAATTAGACTCATTGAACACATGAATCAACTTGAGTCCAACTCAATTAGCCCAATTAGGATTACTCTTAATCCAATTTGATTCATCAAATGAATCTAATCCTCTTGGTTCATCATATGAACCTAATCTCCATCTAATTGTCCTTTGTATGTGACCCTATAGGTTCTTGTAACGTTGGTAATGCCTCTAAACCCATTTAGGAGCATAAGTAATGAGCGGTATCTAGCAACACATCATTACTACCCAAGTTACAAGAATGTTGAGATCCAACATCACCTTGTGACTACTAATTGTGAATCTTCACAATATGTGACATTGTCCTTCTATCCTTGACATCTAGATTGATTAACTTGAGGCATAGACCGTGTCATCCTCTAATCAATCTAAATCTTGAACTCCAAGTAGACTCACTAAATCAAATGAGCTCAATATCTCATATTGACTCATTTGGGCATGGTCATGCACTTCGTGGTCTCACTCTATCAAGAATATCGATGTCACTCCCGTCATATAGGAGGGATAGATCACATCTGCATCACTCACATCCCTCCGCATAATTTGTTACAAACCCAGTAATCGCCTTTATAGTCCACCGAGTTACAGGTGACGTTTGACGAAACCAAAGTACATAACTCCTTTGGCTAGGGAACTATGGTGACTTCAGGTCTAAGGACTAGTAGTCATACTAATAGCCACATGAGAAAGTATATGACACTCATAAAATGATCCATGATACTTTCTCATGGCGGGTCATTCAGTATACATTCTCCAATGCATACCCATGTGTCAACTTGATATCTCTATATCCATGACTTGTGAGTTCAAGTCATCGAGTTGACTTACATACTAGTCTCGTCGCATTAACATTGTCCCTGAATGTTAATACTCGACTAGGAATGATTAAGAGTAGTGTTCCCTATATCATCTCACTATCGATTCAACCAATCGATTGATATAGGTAAGAACCTTCTACTCAAGGACGCTATTATACTTAGTTTATTTGGCACCAATACAAGTAAGTATAATAACCAAAACAAATGTCTTTATTTATATAAGAATATGATACAATAAGTCCATAATACAATCATCAAATGATTGGCTCTAGGGCTCTAACTAACAGCAATGAGTTATGCATATAGATGTGAGTGATGTAGATGGGATTGTAAGTTAGAGTCCTAGAGCCAATCATTTGATGATTGTTGTATGGACTCATTGTATCATATTCTTATGTATATAAAGTCATTTGTTTATGGTTATTATATTTGCTTGTATTGGTGCTAAATAACTAAGTATAATAGTGTTCTTGAGTAGAAGGTTCTTACCTATATCAATCGATTGGTTGAATCGATAGTGAGATGATATAGGGAGCACTACTCTTAATCATTCCTAGTCAAGTATTAACATTCAAGGACAATGTTAATGCGACGAGACTAGCATGTAGCTTAACTCAATGACTTGATCTCACAAGTCATGGATATAGAGATATCAAGTTGACACATGGGTATACATTGGAGAATGTATACTGAATGACCCGCCATGAGAATGTATCATGGATCGTTATATGAGTATAATATACTTTCTCATGTGGCTATTAGTATGACTATTAGTCCTTGGACCTGAAGTCACCATGGTTCCCTATATAAGAAGTTGCATACTTTGGCTTCGTCAAACGCCACCCATAACTGGGTGGACTATAAAGGCAATTACTGGGTATGTAATAAATTATGCGGAGGGATGTGAGTGATGTAGATGGGATCTATCCCTCCTATATGACGAGAGTGCCATCATTATTCTTGATATAGTGAGACCACTAAGTGCATGGCCATGTCCAAATGAGTCAATATGAGATATTGAGCTCATTTGATTATAGTGAGTCTACTTGGAGTTCAAGGTTTAGATTGATTAGAGGATGACACGGTCTATGCCTCAAGTTAATCAATCTAGATGTCAAGGATAGAAGGACAATATCACATATTGTGAAGAGTCACAATTAGTAGTCACAAGGTGATATTGGATCTCAACATTCTTGTAACTTGGGTAGTAATGATGTGTTGCTAGATACCGCTTATTACTTATGCTTCTAAATGGGTTTAGGAGCATTGCCAACGTTACAAGAACTTATAGGGTCACACACAAAGGGCAATTAGATGTAGATTAGGTTCATATGATGAACCAAGAGGATTAGGTTCATGTGATGAACCAAATTGGATTAAGAGTAATCCAAATTAAACTAATTGAGTTGGACTCGATTTGATTCATGTGTTCAATGGATCTAATTCAGATTACGTTTCATTGAATCAATTTAATCAATGAATAGAGATTCATTATATTAAATTGATTTGAATCAAATGGTTAGATTTGATCAACCAAGGGAGATAAGAGATTCAAGTTTGACTTGAGTTGAGAGGAAAGATGAAGAGTCAAGTTTGACTTGACTACATGCCATGTCATTTGTGACTTGGCATGGGCCAGCCAATGATGATGTTCCACATCATCAAGGCCACATAATTAGTATTCCCAATGTGGTCGGCCATATGAATGGAATAAGATTCATTTGACATGGAATGCATTAAATGCATTCAATGTGGCCGGCCATATGAATGGAATAAGATTCATTTAGCATGGAATGCATTAAATGCATTCAATGTGGCCGGCCATATGTAGGGAATGCGTGATTGTCATTCATTTTTTATCATAGAATTGAATTATCTTCCTCTCTTGAATTCCTCTTGCTCTCCCTCTCCTCCTTCTTGGCTGAAACCTTCAAGAGTGTTAGCACACTCTAAAGGTTTTTCTCCACTCTTTTGTCCGTGTGGATACTTGTAGAGGAGTGTTCATTTGACACTCTTCGAGATCCGGCAAGAACATTGGACGAGCGGGATACGCGAAGGGCATCGCTTCAAGGGTAACTTCTTTATCATTTAGATCTAATGTAGATCTCGAGTATCATTTATCATTTAACTAAGAATATCATTTCAGTTTCTTGTTTAGACAAGAAAGGTTTTTCATTTATGATAAAGAACAAATGTTGTTCAGTTTATTTAAATGATATGTTCTATTGTAGTGCACCTCTGATGAACGGACTCTATATTCTAGACTTGGAAAACCCTATTTATAACATAAGTACCAAAAGGTTCAAGTCAAATGGCATGAACCAAACTTATTTCTGGCACTGTCGCTTAGGTCACATAAATGAGAGTCGCTTATCCCAGCTCCATAAAGATGGTTTGCTGGACTCATTTGATTTTGAATCATATGAGACATGCGAGTCATGCCTACTGGGCAAGATGACTAAAAGTCCCTTTAGTGGACACAGCGAAAGAGTGGCAGACTTGTTAGGACTTATACATAGTGATGTATATGGCCCTTTCAATGTCACTACCAAAGGTGATTATAGGTATTTCATTACATTTACTGATGACTTCAGTAGATATGGCTATGTGTATCTGATGACACATAAATTAGAATCCTTTGAAAAGTTCAAAGAATTCAAGAATGAAGTACAAAACCAGCTTTGCAAGAGTATCAAGATACTTCGATCAGAACGAGGTGGTGAATACCTTAGCCATGAGTTTCGTGACTATTTAGCTAAGTGTGGGATTCTATCCCAACTCACTCCTCCTGGAACACCACAGTGGAATGGTGTATCCGAAAGGAGGAATCGTACCCTATTAGATATGGTTCGATCTATGATGAGTCACATAGATCTTCCTATATCCTTTTGGAGATATGCTCTAGACAAAGCAGCCTTTACACTTAACCGTGTTCCATCTAAAGTTGTGATAATGACACCAGATATGATATGGACTGGAAGAAATCCTAAGATGTCTTTTATGAGGATTTGGGATTGTGAGACTTACGTTCGACGTCAAGTCTCGGACAAACTCAGACCCAAATCTGAAAAGTACTATTTTGTAGGATATCCCAAGGAAACGAAGGGATATTACTTCTACATTCCCAGTCAACACAAAGTAGTTGTGGCTAAGACTAGGGTTTTTCTAGAAAGGAATTTTGTTTCTAGAAAAACTAGTGGGAGTACGTTCAATCTTGAAGAAGTTCAAGATATGGACCATAGCACTAGGCCTTGATGGAAGTTGAACTGGAACCAAAAAGAGTTGTGGATGATGAGATTGTTGCACAAGGAGTTGAGCAACAACCAGTTCAAGTAGACATACCTCTTCGCAGATCTGATAGGGTACGTCGTCAGCCTGAGAGATACTCATTTCTCTTGTCTGACCCTGATGACGCTATGCTCATTGAGAATGAGCCTACCACCTATCAGGAAGTTGTGATGAGACCAGCTTCTAAGAAATGGCTAGAGGTCATGAGATCCGAGATGGAATCCATGTACACCAACCAAATATAGACTTTGGTTGATCCACCTGAGGGCATCAAACCCATAGGGTGTAAGTGGGTCTTTAAGAGAAAGACTGACTTGGATGGACTTATCTATAAAGGTCGCTTGGTAGCTAAAGGTTTCAAGCAAATTCATGGTATTGACTATGATGAAACCTTTTCTCCAGTAGCGATGTTTAAGTCCATTCAGATCTTGCTTGCTATTGCAGCATACCATGATCATGAGATCTGGCAGATGGATATCAAAACCGCATTTCTGAATGGAAACTTGCTCGAGGATGTGTACATGACACAACCTGAGGGTTTTGTAGATCCACAGCATACTGACAGAGTATGCAAGCTGCATAGGTCCATTTATGGACTAAAGCAAGCCTCTTGGAGCTGGAATCTTCGATTTGATGATGCGATCAAACAGTTTGGTTTCATCAAGAATGAAGATGAACCTTGTGTCTACAAGAAAGCTGTAGGGAACACAGTTGTCTTCCTTGTGTTGTATGTGGATGACATACTACTCATTGGGAACGACATCCCCTTGCTGCAGTCTGTAAAGACTTGGCTAAGGAATTGTTTCTCAATGAAGGACTTAGGTGAAGCAACCCGTATTTTCAGTATACAGATCTACAGAGATAGATCTAATAGATTGCTTGGCCTAAGTAAAAGTACATATATTGACAATGTATTACTACAGTTTGCCATGCAGAACTCCAAGAAGGATTTCTGCCGATGTCACATGGTGTGAGTCTTTCGAAGACTCAAGGTCCCTCTTCTAGAGAGGAGAGAGACCGCATGGATCAGATCCCTTATGCCTCAGCCATAGGATCTATCATGTACGCCATGCTATGTACTCGTCCTTATGTCTCGTATGCTTTGAGTATAACAAGCATATACCAGTCAGATCTAGGTGAAAGTCACTGGATAGAAGTCAAGAATATTCTTAAGTACTTAAGAAGGAATAAAGAATATTTCTTGATATATGGATGTGATGACGAGCTAGCTGTAAAGGGTTACAGTGATGCCAGCTTCCAAACTGACCAGGATGATTATCGATCGCAGTCTGGGTTCGTGTTTTGCTTGAATGGTGGTGCTGTGAGCTGGAAGAGTTGGAAGCAGGATACAGTCGCTGATTTTACAACAGAGGTCGAGTATATTGCTGCATCAGAAGCAGCAAAGGAGGCAGTTTGGATCCGCAAGTTCATTATGGAGCTTGGGGTGGTTCCTAGCATAGCTGATCTCATAGAGCTCTATTGTGACAACAATGGAGCGATTGCACAGGCTAAGGAATCTCACTCACACCAGCGGACAAAACACATACTACGGTGCTTCCATCTCATTCGAGAGATTATCGATAGAGGAGATGTGAAGATTTGCAGTGTACCCACAGAGGCTAACATCGCAGATCCCTTGACCAAGGCTTTGGCACAGAGAAAGCATGATGGTCACACTAGGTCATTAGGCCTTAGGGCCTACACTGATTGGCACTAGTGCTAGTGGGAGATTGTTAGTTAGAGCCAATCATTTGATGATTATTGTATGGACTCATTGTGTCATATTCTTATATATATAAAGGCATTTGTTTATGGTTATTATACTTGCGTGTATTGGTGCCAAATAACTAAGTATAATAGCGTCCTTGAGTAGAAGGTTCTTACCTATATCAATCAATTGGTTGAATTGATAGTGAGATGATATAGGGAACACTACTCTTAATCATTCCTAGTCAAGTATTAACATTCAAGGATAATGTTAATGCGACGAGACTAGCATGTACGTCAACTCGATTAATTGATCTCACAAGTCATGGATATAGAGATATCAAGTTGACATATGGGTATGCATTGGAGAATGTATACTGAATGACCCGCCATGAGAAAGTATCATGGATCATTATATGAGTGTCATATACTTTCTCATGTGGCTATTAGTATGACTATTAGTCCTTGGACCTGAAGTCACCATGATTCTCTACATAAGGAGTTGCATACTTTGGCTTCGCCAAACGTCATCCATAACTGGGTGGATTATAAAGGCGATTACTGGGTATGTAACAAATTATGCTGAGGGATGTGAGTGATGTATATGGGATCTATCCCTCCTATATGATGAGAGTGACATCATTATTCTTAATAGAGTGAGACCACTAAGTGCATGGTCATGCCCAAATGAGTCAATATGAGATATTGAGCTCATTTGATTATAGTGAGTCTACTTGGAGTTCAAGATTTAGATTGATTAGAGGATGACACGGTCTATGCCTCAAGTTAATCAATCTAGATGTCAAGGATAGAAGGACAATATCACATATTGTGAAGAGTCACAATTAGTAGTCACAAGGTGATATTGGATCTCAACATTCTTGTAACTTGGGTAGTAATGATGTGTTGCTAGATACCGCTTATTACTTATGCTTCTAAATGGGTTTAGGAGCATTGCCAACGTTACAAGAACTTATAGGGTCACACACAAAGGGCAATTAGATGTAGATTAGGTTCATATGATGAACCAAGAGGATTAGGTTCATGTGATGAACCAAATTGGATTAAGAGTAATCCAAATTAAACTAATTGAGTTGGACTCGATTTGATTCATGTGTTCAATGGATCTAATTTAGATTACGTTTCATTGAATCAATTTAATCAATGAATAGAGATTCATTATATTAAATTGATTTGAATCAAATGGTTAGATTTGATCAACCAAGGGAGATAAGAGATTCAAGTTTGACTTGAGTTGAGAGGAAAGCTGAAGAGTCAAGTTTGACTTGACTACATGTCATGTCATTTGTGACTTGGCATGGGCTAGCCAATGATGATGTTCCACATCATCAAGGCCACATAATTAGTATTCCCAATGTGGTCGGCCATATGAATGGAATAAGATTCATTTGGCATGGAATGCATTAAATGCATTCAATGTGGCCGGCCATATGAATGGAATAAGATTCATTTGGCATGGAATGCATTAAATGCATTCAATGTGGCCAGCCATATGTAGGGAATGAGTGATTGTCATTCATTTTTGATCATAGAATTGAATTTTCTTCCTCTCTTGAATTCCTCTTGCTCTCCCTCTCCTCCTTCTTGGCCGAAAACTTCAAGAGTGCTAGAACACTCTAAAGGTTTTTCTCCACTCTTTTGTCCGTGTGGATACTTGTAGAGGAGTGTTCATTTTACACTCTTCGAGATCCAGCAAGAACTTTGGACAAGTGGGATATGCGAAGGGCATCGCTTCAAGGGTAACTTCTTTATCATTTAGATCTAATGTAGATCTCGAGTAGAAAACATGTACAAGTTTATTTTATTAATTTCGCACGGATTCGGTGGCAAGTTTTTCGGGGTTTCCGCAATGCGAAAAAGCAATTTTTTGCGGCTCGAAATGCTTATAGTGGTATCAGAGCCATGTGTGAACTTGTACATTGTTTTTGTTTTTGTTTTATGAAAAAGTTTCATTTCTGTAAGTCTCTGTAATTTTACTAATTTTATGGTTTTTATGAGTATTTTTCTCGTAAAAGTGAAGCAACAAGTGTTTGGTCACTTGTAGGCTTCGACGACCGAGAAAAACCTTCCGAAACGGCAAGGTCTCGCCCAAACAAATTTATTTTTGTTTGGGACAGCGACTTAAGGCGCTGTAGGATCACTTAGGAACACTCATGATGGTTTTATCGCGAGTAGGGGTGTTGCCCCTAACCCCGCAAGGGGCTTTGTTCCGCGATTGCGCTCGAAAATCGCTAATCGGGACCGCCGGAAAGTTGTAACTCGTAAAATAGATAAAATAATAGTAAAATTACAGAAATTTATAAAATACATAATTTAGAATTATGTGTGATGTTGTGATGATAATGGCCCAAAAATACCCAATACGATTGGTTAATAATGTGTTGTAATTCATAATATAGCCTGCGCGCCATTTTTGTGTTGTGCATGTTGTATTTGTTATGCGACCTGCGTGTCATGCCTTCTCTTTTATATTCTGGTTGTAAAATAGTTTTAGACTCGAATGTAACTCGAGTTTCACATTTTTAATGTATAAAATTGAAGCCGTGGAAGATCCACTCTAGGAGGAGTTACGAGGAGGCTAAAGTCAACACATGGTGGTCAAAGAAGGCGCTTGATGAAGCGGCTAACCCTAGGCTGACCATCCGATCTTCTCATTGGCTTGAGAAGATCGTAGTAGGGTCATGATCTCATCACAATTTAATTAAATAGTTAATTAATATATATATGTATATATATATATATATATATCATTGCTCTTGTATGTGATGCATGCTAATTTAGTGAAATTAGTGCCTTTATGCGTATTTGATTCACATCCTCGATTAGATTAGATCATAATCGAATCAACTCGAAAAAAAAATACCTAACAAGTTTTGATACCCATCACTACCTCGATCATATGTTGTTGTTGAATCTGCCAAAGCAGAGCAACGCATTTTATCTTGGTAGGGTGCGGAGGGACAACCTTGGTCCCGCCTATCAAAGCTTGGGTGAGAACAAACTCAATTAGATTGAGTCAAACTAGTTAACTCAATTGGATCGAGTAAACTATAGACATATTCCAACTGTTGGAAAGATAGGATAAAGTTCGCATTTATACTAAAACTTGGGCGATTTAGCCAAAGCTAACTCAAGTTTTCTTATAAATGAGGGTCTTTATTCTATAAACAAGAGTTGCATAGAGATGTAATTGATAATTAGTTATCTACCGATCATACTAGGTCTTGGGCGATTTAGCCAAAGCTAACTCAAGGCATAGTATGATGTGGATCTTGTCCCACGAGTATTATAGCTACTTGGTGGAATCTAGTAGTGTGGTTTGACCACATCCATGACTTGATTCTACAAAGACCCTATAATTCAGTGGGAGCATCATTTAGTTAAAGGTCTAATTAAATGATAAAAAGGAATATGATATTTACTTTCTGCTTTAATTTCTATTGTAGATTGTCATGACGTCAAATACAAACTCTTTCTCCCTATGTTCTGTCCTTGAGAAGGACAAGCTCAACGGAGCTAATTTCCTGGACTGGTACAGGAATCTGAGAATCGTTCTCATATAAGAATGTAAACTGTACATTCTGGAGCAGCCCATTCCGGAGGCACCTCCTGCCACTGCCACGCGAGCTGACCGAGATGCTTACAAGAAGCATTAAGATGACGCATTAGATGTGTCATGTCTCATGCTCGCAACCATGAACTCTGAGTTTCAGAAGCAACACAAGTTGATGACTGCTTATGATATGGTTGTACATCTTCATCAACTATATCAAGGACAAGCACGGCACGAGAGATTCAAGATCTCTAAGGCACTATTTCAGTGCAAGATGCAAGCTGGGACTCCCGTAGGTCCATATGTACTCAAGATGATTGGGTACATAGAAAACCTACAGAGGTTGGGATTCCTACTTGGCCAAGAGCTGGCCACTGACTTGATCTTGCAATCCTTGCCAGAGAGTTATAGTCAATTCGTCATGAATTACAACATGAACGAAATTGACAAGCCACTGCCTGAGCTACTTAGCATGTTAAGAACTACTGAGCTCAACCTTAAGAAGGTTAAGCCTAACTCCATTTTGATGGTGAACAAGCATAAAGGCAAGGGTAAGCCCAAAGGTAAGGGAAAGTCCCAAGCCAAGGGCAAAGGCAAGGCACTGAAACCTAAAGGAGGGGTTGCCAAGGATGCTACCTGTTTCCACTGCGGTCAGACCGAGCACTGGAAGAGGAACTGCAAAGTATACCTGGAAGATCTTAAGAAGAAGAGAAGTAAGACTTCTACTTCAGGTATATATGTTATAGAAGTCAATCTATCTATTTCTTCATCATGGGTATTAGATACCAGATGTGCTACTCACATTTGTACTAATGTGCAGGCGTTGAGAAATAGTAGGGCATTGACAAAGGGTGAGTTGGACCTATAAGTAGGCAATGGAGCACAAGTTGCTGCTGTTGCTGTAGCGACTTATTTTCTATCTCTGCCCTCTGGGCTTGTACTAGAATTAGACGAATATTGTTATGTGCCTGCTTTAACTAAGAATATCATTTCAGTTTCTTGTTTAGACAAGAAAGGTTTTTCATTTATGATAAAGAACAAATGTTGTTCAGTTTATTTAAATGATATGTTCTATTGTAGTGCACCTCTGATGAACGGACTCTATATTCTAGACTTGGAAAACCCTATCTATAACATAAGTACCAAAAGGTTCAAGTCAAATGACATGAACCAAACCAATCTCTGGCGCTGTCGCTTAGGTCACATAAATGAGAGTCGCTTATCCCAGCTCCATAAAGATGGTTTGCTGGACTCATTTGATTTTGAATCATATGAGACATGCGAGTCATGCCTACTGGGCAAGATGACTAAAACTCCCTTTAGTGGACACAGCGAAAGAGTGGCAGACTTGTTAGGACTTATACATAGTGATGTATGTGGTCCTTTCAATGTCGCTGCCAGAGGTGGTTATAGGTACTTCATTACATTTACTGATGACTTCAGTAGATATGGTTATGTGTATCTGATGACACATAAATCAAAATCCTTTGAAAAGTTCAAAGAATCCAAGAATGAAGTACAAAACCAGCTTGGTAAGAGTATCAAGATACTTCGATCAGATCGAGGTGGTGAATACCTTAGCCATGAGTTTCGTGACTATCTAGCTGAGTGTGAGATTCTATCCCAACTCACTCCTCCTGGAACACCACAGTGGAATGGTGTATCCGAAAGGAGGAATCGTACCCTATTAAATATGGTTCGATCTATGATGAGTCACACAAATCTTCCTATATCCTTTTGGGGATATGCTCTAGACGCCTAACCGTGTTCCATCTAAAGCTGTGATAAAGACACCATATACGATATGGACTGGGAGAAATCCTAAGATGTCTTTTATGAGGATTTGGGGTTGTGAGACTTACGTTCGACGTCAAGTCTCGGACAAACTGGGACCCAAATCTGATAAGTGCTATTTTGTAGGATATCCCAAGGAAACGAAGGGATATTACTTCTACATTCCCAGTCAACACAAAGTAGTTGTGGCTAAGACTGGGATTTTTCTAGAAAGGAATTTTGTTTCTAGAAAAACTAGTGGGAGTACGTTCAATCTTGAAGAAGTTCAAGATATGGACCATAGCACAGAGGCTTTGATGGAAGTTGAACTGGAACCACAAAGAGTTGTGGATGATGATATTGTTGCACAAGGAGTTGAGCAACAATCAGTTCAAGTAGACATACCTCTTCGCAGATCTGATAGGGTACGTCGTCAACCTGAGAGATACTCATTTCTCTTGTCTGACCCTGATGACGCTATGCTCATTGAGAATGAGCCTACCACCTATCAAGAAGTTGTGATGAGACCAGATTCTAAGAAATGGCTAGAGGACATGAGATCCGAGATGGAATCCATGTACACCAACCAAGTATAGACTTTGGTTGATCCACCTGAGGGCATCAAACCCATAGGGTGTAAGTGGGTCTTTAAGAGAAAGACTGACTTGGATGGGCTTATATATAAAGGTCGCTTGGTAGCTAAAGGTTTCAAGCAGATTCATGGTATTGACTATGATGAAACCTTTTCTCTAGTAGCGATGTTTAAGTCCATTCGGATCTTGCTTGCTATTGCAGCATACCATGATCATGAGATCTGACAGATGGATGTCAAAACCGCGTTTCTGAATGGAAACTTGCTCGAGGATGTGTACATGACACAACCTGAGGGTTTTGTAGATCCACAGCATACTGACAGAGTATGCAAGCTGCATAGGTCCATTTATGGACTAAAGCAAGCCTCTCAGAGCTGGAATCTTCGATTTGATGATGCGATCAAACAGTTTGGTTTCATCAAGAATGAAGATGAACCTTGTATCTACAAGAAGGCTATAGGGAACACAGTTGTCTTCCTTGTGTTGTATGTGGATGACATACTACTCATTGGGAATGACATCCCCTTGCTGCAGTCTGTAAAGACTTGGCTAGGGAATTGTTTCTCAATGAAGGACTTAGGTGAAGCAACCCATATTTTAGGCATACAGATCTATAGAGATAGATCTAAGAGATTGCTTGGCCTAAGTGAAAGTACATATATTGACAAGGTATTACTACAGTTTGCCATGCAGAACTCCAAGAAGGGATTTCTGCCGATGTCACATGGTGTGAGTCTTTCGAAGACTCAAGGTCCCTCTTCTAGAGTGGAGAGAGATCGCATGGATCAGATCCCTTATGCCTCAGCCATAGGATCTATCATATACGCCATGCTATGTACTCGTCCTGATGTCTCGTATGCTTTGAGCATGATGAGCAGATACTAGTCAGATCCAAGTGAAAGTCACTAGATAGTAGTCAAGAATATTCTTAAGTACTTGAGAAGGACTAAAGAATATTTCTTGATGTATAGAGGCGATGACGAGCTAGCTGTAAAGGGTTACAGTGATGCCAGCTTCCAAACTTACCAGGATGATTATCGATCGCAGTCTGGGTTCGTGTTTTGCTTGAATGGTGGTGCTGTAAGCTGGAAGAGTTGGAAGCAGGATACAGTCGCTGATTCTATAACAGAGGCCGAGTATATTGCTGTATCAGAAGCAGCAAAGGAGGCAGTTTGGATCCGCAAGTTCATTACGGAGCTTGAGGTGGTTCCTAGCATAGCTGATCCCATAGAGCTCTATTGTGACAATAATGGAGCGATTGCACAGGCTAAGGAACCTCGCTCGCACCAGCGGACAAAACACATACTACGGTGCTTCCATCTCATTCGAGAGATTATCGATAGAGGAGATGTGAAAATTTGCAGAGTACCCACAGAGGCTAACATCACAGATCCCTTGACCAAGGCTTTGGCACAGAGAAAGTATGATGGTCACACTAGGTCATTAGGCCTTAGGGCCTACACTGATTGGCACTAGAGCTAGTGGGAGATTATTAGTTAGAGCTCTAGAGCCAATCATTTGATGATTGTTGTATGGACTCATTGTATCATATTCTTATGTATACAAAGACATTTGTTTATGGTTATTATACTTGCTTGTATTGGTGCCAAATAACTAAGTATAATAGCATCCTTGAGTAGAAGGTTCTTACCTATATCAATCGATTGGTTGAATCAATAGTGAGATGATATAGGGAACACTACTTTTAATCATTCCTAGTCAAGTATTAACATTCAAGGACAATGTTAATGCGATGAGACTAGCATGTAGGTCAACTCGATTACTTGATCTCACAAGTCATGGATATAAAGATATCAAGTTAGCACATGGGTATGCATTGGAGAATGTATACTGAATGACCCGCCATGAGAATATATCATGGATCGTTATATGAGTGTCATATACTTTCTCATGTGGCTATTAGTATGACTATTAGTTCTTGGACCTGAAGTCACCATGGTTCCCTACATAAGGAGTTGCATACTTTGGCTTCGTCAAACATCACTCGTAACTAGGTGGACTATAAAGGCGATTACTGGGTATGTAACAAATTATGAGGAGGGATGTGAGTGATGTAGATGGGATCTATCCCTCCTATATGACGGGAGTGACATCATTATTCTTGATAGAGTGAGACAACTAAGTGCATGGCCATGCCCAAATGAGTCAATATGAGATATTGAGCTCATTTGATTATAGTGAGTCTACTTGGAGTTCAAGATTTAGATTGATTAGAGGATGACACGGTCTATGCCTCAAGTTAATTAATCTAGATGTCAAGGATAAAAGGACAATATCACATATTGTGAAGATTCACAATTAGTAGTCACAAGGTGATGTTGGATCTCAATATTCTTGTTACTTGGGTAGTAATGATGTGTTGCTAGATACCGCTCATTACTTATGCTTCTAAATGGGTTTAGGAGCATTGCCAACGTTACAAGAACCTATAGGGTCACGCACAAAAGGCAATTAGATGTAGATTAGGTTCATAAGATGAACTAAGAGGATTAGGTTCATGTGATGAACCAAATTGGATTAAGAGTAATCCAAATTAAACTAATTGAGTTGGACTCGATTTGATTCATGTGTTCAATGGATCTAATTTAGATTACGTTTCATTGAATCAATTTAATCAATGAATAGAGATTCATTATATTAAATTGATTTGAAACAAATGGTTAGATTTGATCAACCAAGGGAGATAAGAGATTCAAATTTGACTTGAGTTGAGAGGAAAGATGAAGAGTCAAGTTTGACTTGACTACATGCCATGTCATTTGTGACTTGGCATGGGCTAGCCAATGATGATGTTCCACATCATCATGGCCACAAAATTAGTATTCCCAATGTGGTCGGTCATATTAATGGAATAAGATTCATTTGACATGGAATGCATTAAATGCATTCAATGTGGTCGGTCATATGAATGGAATAAGATTCATTTGGCATCGAATGCATTAAATGCATTCAATGTGGCCGGCCATATGTAGGGAATGAGTGATTGTCATTCATTTTTTATCATAGAATTGAATTTTCTTCCTCTCTTGAATTCCTCTTGCTCTCCCTCTCCTCCTTCTTGGCCGAAACCTTCAAGAGTGCTAGCACACTCTAAAGGTTTTTCTCCACTCTTTTGTCCGTGTGGATACTTGTAGAGGAGTGTTCATTTGACACTCTTCGAGATCCGGCAAGAACTTTGGACGAGCGAGATACGCGAAGGGCATCGCTTCAAGGGTAACTTCTTTATCATTTAGATCTAATGTAGATCTCAAGTAGAAAACATGTACAAGTTTATTTTATTAATTTCGCACGGATCCAGTGGCAAGTTTTTCGGGGTTTCCGCAACGCGAAAAAGCGATTTTTTACGGCTCGAAATGCTTACAGGGATCTATCCTTTCCATATGACAAAAGCGATATCTACGAGCTCCTTGATTAGTAGGACACAAGAATACATAATCATGCTCAAATGAGTCAATATAAGATATTGAGCTTATTTATGTGAGTGTGTATACTTAGTGATCAAGAAACACAAAGATTGATAAGAGAATGACATTATTTATACCTTATTGATCAATCTAGAAATCAAGGCTAGAAGGATTAAGTTATACTAGATAATAGTCATGGATATGTTAGGTTGGATATCGGCTTTCTCGTCACTTGGGCAATAATAATGCATTGTTAGATGTCACTCATTGCTTATGTATCTAAAATGTTATGATATGCATGTTTCTTCTTCTAGTTTAAATGTATCATGTTTAGAAGAAGAAAATAAGGATTTAAGAGAAAAGGTAGAATATCTTACCTAAGCCCTTGAAAAATTTAAAATTGACTCCAAAACCCTAAACATGATTATTGATAGCCAAAGGGCGAGCTTCAACAAAAAGGGGTTAGGATACAATAAATCCAAAAATGAGAAAGTTTATCATTGTTTACTTGTTAGGGGCAATCAAAAACAAAGATTATAGATAGGAAATAGATCCCCAAAGAATATTTGGTTAATCCAATTAGAAAGAATTTCTATTGGATGCCAAAATCAATCCTTAAGGGTTAGAATATTTTTGGGTTAGTCAACCATTAAAATCATATTTATTTATTTTTAGTTGACTTAAGACATTAAGGGAGAACACTTAGCCTTGATAGAAATTTATGATAAAAAGGGCTAAGTAGAGGTTACCTTCATTTCATCTCATAATGACTTGCATTATATTTCTAAATATAAATGTGAGATGATAGTATAATACATTTAATTCACTTGTGCTCATGGAATTTTGATTAATTATAAAATGTATCAATTTTTAGTGATCATAGATCAACTATGGGGAAGCAAATGTTCAATTAACGGACATCTTGCCTATAAATCATAGTTGGACATTTTAAATATTTTGAAAATAATTCTATGTTTTATTTATTGTGGTATAGTTATTTTGAAACATATGAATTCCAAATAAATTTTAAAATTTATACAAACTTGAGTGATTTTTAAAGTTTTTCAGTTTTAGTCAAAACTTCAAAAATATATTTACTTTTCATGAAAATATATATTTTTTCTTATTATAGGACATTAAAAGGAATATGTTTTCAAAATTTAATAATTATTTGAATTTTATGAAATTTTTTATGTATTTTTAAAGTTGGTTTTAGAAAGCTAAAATTCGGATTGGCTTTATGCCAATCGACTACATTATATGGCAGTTAACTAGTGACTGTTTTTTCAACATTTTGTGTGTATTTTTCAGGATTTGAACTTGGTTCAAATTAAGTCAAAATTGATATCATACTGTGCATAGTTATTTAGGTACAATCTTTTTGATAGTGTCAAAGGGAGAGAAATGGGAAAGTTTAAGTTAGAAACTTATTTCTCCATATTTGTGCAAAACATGAAAATTAAGTAATAGAATATATGTTAAGGGGGAGCTTAGATTTATGCTTCATGTTTACATTTTGCTTGAAAATTTTTAAGTTATTATTTATGTCAAATCTAAACATATTGTCACACATCAAAAAATGAGAGATTATGAGTGTAATCGACCTAGGTTTAATCGGGTACGATCATGGTTTTCATTTGTGTGTCAAAGAATATAAGTTAGGCTTTCATATTATTTTGATATGTGCTTGAGTCATGTAGGTCTTGGTGAAACACATGAGAAACCTGGTGCAGCCAAGTTTGGGAAAATCTCATCATATAGCTCGGGTCCTTGAAGATAGGTGAAGGATGGTACATCCAAGAGACCGTGGACAAGGAGCAACAAAGTAAAGTCAAAAGAAGCGGACTTCAAGGCAACGTGAAAGATGGCATGAAGTGGAGTCGCGGGCTTCAAGTGCATCTGAGGGACGACGACAAAGGAAGAGGGCTACATGGGTGACTCTAGAGAGGATGAGTGTGAGTGAATGTAAGATATCAGTCAACTGGTATTGAGACTAGTCGACTGGTCCAAACTCACGAGAGCATAGAATGCCTTTGTGCCTGATGGTTGTGAAGATTAGCCAACTAGTAATGACACCAGTCGACTGATGGAAAGCCATTGGCAGAATCCAAGATTCTGCGGAGTGTTGTTGGTTGTGTCCAACGACTACACCAGTTGACTGATGAATGGACCAGTTGAATAATGTCGAGATAAGTTGGCCTTATGTTCAACTCTCTCCTCTTATTTATAGGGAACTTGGGGCATTGAAGGAGTGGGTTGATCTTATCTAAAAAAACTCCTAAGTCATCCCTCAAGATTCCAAGTCTTTCTCTTCCTCCTAAACCTAAGTTCCATCTTGCAAAGAGGAAGAGAGCTTTGTGAGAGGTTTGCTCCACCCAGAAGGAGAAAGCTCTAGCCGAAGATTGCCGAGGACTAATCCACCAAAGGATTGAGGATTTGTCTAACTCAAGGACAAGCTGTGGAGTAGGAGCAAGCAATCTCCGAACTACGTTACATCAATCTTGTTAGAGTTTGCCTTTTCTTTTACTTTAGTTTTATTATTTTTATTCTACTACGCACTAATATTGTAGGAAGGAAAATGATTTGGGGTGACCAAGCTATTCAACTCCCTTTCTAGTCGGTCAACGATCCTCAACAACTTGTACTTAAATTTTAATTTCTTTTGTAACAACTCGATTGATTAGTGATTGCCCAACGAAAATACTCTTAAGTGCGAACCCCTAGTGACAACATATGATACAACATGATATAAGTGTTGGAATATATACTAAAAGTCTAGCTTTTGTATAAACATTTATTTAGAAATAAAGAATCACACTGGTCAAATGTCTATATTTATATGCTAAGTGTAGTTGTTCAATTAATTTATATTATAGATAACATGGTATGTGGTGTCACACACAGAAGATCATGTTATCAGTTCTTTATAAATTATAAACAGTTGCTCACGACTAAGATGCATAGGAACAAACCATTGGAATAGTCGTAGTGTAATTTGGTATTAGTTTATCTTGACTATAAACTTACACTAGTACACTCAGAGTGTATTGAGCTGGACCATTTAAGGTAAGTTCCTTTTATACTGACTGAATAAAAGAACAAGATCTTTGTTATTATAGAAGTGTGTGCTCTTAATCATGATATAATAACAAGCGCATATATCTAGTATTTATTTCTTTGACTTATCAAAGGGTGAGATTTAGCTCGATAAATCAAAAAGCCCAATAAGTTGGGAAATGATATTATTTATAGTGTGTGTTGTTGATTATAGAAGGAAACTGTGTCCTAGGAATCTAGGTTGATGATGTCCCCAAGAGGAGCTCATAAGGATTGTCATGTAAACCCTGGTGGACTTAGTCCTACATGACAATAAGGTTGAGTGGTACTACTCTTGGAATTAGATATTAATTAAGTGGGTTGTCAGTAACTCATTTAATTAGTGGGCATTCGATATCTTAGACACAGGGAGATTAACACACTCATGATAAGAAGGAGCCCATATAGTAATATGGGATTGGTGTGGTAGTTCAATAATAACTCTTTAGTGGTATGAGTTATTATTGATGAACTCGAGTTGGGTGTTCGGGGCGAACACGGGAAGCTCAAGTTCATCCGGAGACCAAAACCAATTCCTCTTCTCGATCTCTGTCGTAGCCTCTTATTTATAAAGTATTATACCCACCCATACCCACCTTCTTACCCATCCTAAGGTGGTTGGCCAAGCCAAGCTTAGAGCCCAAGCAAGGGTCGGCCAAGATCAAGCCTTGATGGAGCAAGTAGGTGGTCGACCCTAACTTGGAGCCCAAGTTGGTGGCCGACCACAATAAAATAAAAAAGATTTTTACTTTTTAAAATCTTTCCTTATGTGGAAGCCATGATTTAAAAGAGAGTTTAAAAATTAAATATTTCCTTTTATAGTCTCTACAAAAAATTAAGAGAAAGGTTTGATATCTTTCCTTATTTGTAGTTAAAAGGAATATTTTAATTTTTGATAAAACTTTCCTTTTTTGTAACCATCCTCATGGTTTTAAAAGAGAGTTTTAAAAATTATAAATCTTTCCTTTTATAGCTTTCT
This sequence comes from Zingiber officinale, assembly GCF_018446385.1. Lineage (NCBI taxonomy): Eukaryota > Viridiplantae > Streptophyta > Magnoliopsida > Zingiberales > Zingiberaceae > Zingiber > Zingiber officinale. The sequence goes on from NC_055986.1 coordinate 57,916,915, forward strand.
ACAAAAGATTAAAAGAAAGATTTGATATCTTTCCTTATTTATAGATTTAAAAGGAAGATTTTAATTTTGAGAAAACTTTCCCTTTTGTAATCATCCACATGTTTTAAAGGAGAGATTTTAATTTATAAAAGTTTCCTTTTATAACCAACCATAAAGAGAATTTTTAAAAAAGAAATTTTTATTTTAAAAATTTTCGGAAACAAATTAGGAAGTTTTAATTTATGTTTACAACTTTCCTTATTTGGAGGACAATGAGGTGGCCGACCATTAGAGGTTTAATAAGAAAATTTTAATTAAATTTTCCTTCTTAAACATTGGCAAGGATTATAAGGAAATTTTATTTATAAAACTTTCCTTATTTGCCAAGACCAAGGAATATAAAAGAGATGGTAGAGGTGCCTCACCTCACAACAACATATCATCGATTATTTCCTCTCCCCTCTTCCTTGGTGTGGCCGACCCTCATCCTCTCCTCATTTTCTTCTTCTTTGGCCGGCGGCATCAACTCTCTAGGAGACTCTTGGTGGCCGGATTTTGTTTGGAGAAGAAGTAGAGAAAGGAGGCTTTGTTTCTTTGCATCCCTTGGAGCTTGGTTGGTGGCCAAAGACCTTCATCTCTAGGAGATTCTTGGTGGCCAAAACTTGTAAGGAGAAGAAGGAGCCTTGGGTGGATTCTCGTCTCGGTAGATTATCGCCCACACGACGTATGAGATAAGAAGAGGAATACGGCAGAAGATCGCGAGGTCTATAAGCTACAAAAGGTATAACTAGTTATAAGTTTCCGCATCAAAACTAATTCATCCTTTTGTTTAGATCTTGAAATACCAAACACAAGAGGCTAGTGATTCTAGGTTTTGGATTTGTGATTCGAATTTATGTTTCTTTTGGGTTTTTTTATCTTGTGATTTGATTGTTCTTTTTGGTTAAACCTAGGGTTACTATAAGAAAATTAAATATTGAATTTCTTTGAAAGGCTTTGTTGAGGCAGTGGTGGATGATCTCATACCCAAGAAGGCCAAGTGTCTCGCCATGTTTGACCTGGGAGCCGATCTCTGAAATAAATATTTAATCGAATTTGTAACATGGGTGGATTTGGATCAATAATGTTAAGTATCGTTTGCGATCCAAGTCTAAACCTCTAAGAACAGATAAGTTAAATTTGGAATCAATAATGTTAAGTTTTGTTTGCAATTCCGAATTTAATTTCTAAAGAACACAATAGGTTGTTAGGAAAGGTTCAGGACTTGTACAAAATTTTTGTACAAGGGAACCGATACGATATTCCGAGAAGCAACCAACAATAAGTCTACAGATCAGGAAGAAATATACAACGGAAGATAAAAACATAACCACCAATTAAAAAAAAAGAGGGATTTACACAATGCCCTCATAATATATAAAACACAAATGACTACGTACCAGTACAACTTACACAATAGGTACAAGTCCGAATAATAGGACACCACAAGTCTAAAATCCAAGAATGCAACAAAGTATAAATACAAACAATAAGACACAGTGGGAAAACCATGATCTCGATTGTGATGTGGGATTGACAGCTAGGGCCTCTAAGTGACACACATGTCCTCCACCTGCTAACCTAGAAATAAAGGGAAGCAAGGGGTAGTGAGTACAAAATACTCAACGGATACAAAAAATAGTGCATGATATATGTAAGAAAATCAAAGAATGCAGTCTCTAGTGAAACACTTACTACAATAGTAAGAGAGTCAATATAAGCAACCACTAATGAAGTATAAACAACTACCTAACCATCTACTGACTAGCTCAACCAGGTAAGACCAATAAATCAGGAGTACATGCAAATCTTACACAAACAAACACGCAACGAACATATATCAAGCATATAGAAAACACTGGCTACACGCCACAACATGCTATTACAAATGGGTCTCGTGAGCAGTCAAGGTATATAAATAGTCATAATCTATGGGAGAACGCTCTACCACAGATGGTCTCGTGGGTGGACAGAATGATATAGCTATCTAACTCCTCAGCCATTGGCTGCGGAAAACGCTCTTCTAGGGATGATCTCGTGGGTAGTCAGGGTATGTAAACAATCACTATGTGCGAGACAAAGCTCTACCATGGATGGTCTTATGGGCAGACAGGGTATGTAAGTAGTCACTGTCTGCAGGAGAACACTATACCACAAATGATCTCGTGAGAAGACAGGATGTATACGTGTACCAGTTAAAATGATACATAAGCAGTGACAGTCACCTCCAAGAGTAAGTTTGCTAGTTACCCTATGGTATGGTCTCACTAGTATATAGTCTCTAGCCCAAACAACTAGGAAGGGGTCAAGTAGGATATTCATCTATTCACTGCGGTCTACATGCGATAGCTCAAGATCACTATTTGATTTAATGACCAATTCAAATGCATAGACATTCATTAAGTAACAAGTCTAATAACATGTGTCTAAGTACCACAACAATGAGTACAATAGTAATAATCTCAATCCTAGGAGATCCTAACCTCTAGTCATAATATCTCCTCGAACTTCATGGTATCATCATACATATAATAAATAACAGGATCAGGATCAAGTAGTTCTAGATGTTGATCCGAAGAGAATAACCTAGTGGGCTACGCTACCCCTCCGTTAGGGAGTGATTTCCATCAAGTATAGGTAGGTATAATCTCACTAACATATAATTAGACTACATATGATATTGATAACTTGTAGGCATGCGCCTAAATATATAACCATACTATAATAGCCTATAACTAGACTATGGTCTGGTAATATCATGTATATATATAACCAATCCAATCTTGAATAACAAATAAGACTGCATAGATATCAAATAGATCAAAATATAAGGACAAGTAATAAAGTATCAAACTTATGCACTAAGACCAAAGATCTAAATAAACAAGTCAAGAAATACCCGCCTTCAAGATAGATCGTTACTTAAACTATCTTCACATCAAAGTGCTCATCTCATATCAGAAACCTGTATCACATAATATAGATCATAGCTAAGTTCTACCATGGAGCAAATAGCTAAACCAAATCCTTAATCGATTAGGGAAACACTAACTTATTTAAATCATCAATTCAATTAATTAACCTCATTTCAACTCACTTATATCCTCATCTGAGAATTTAACCCTAATTCTTACCTAGTCCGACGACAATCAATGGCGGCTCACGACTAATGACGGTGGCTCACAATGTTCAACGGTCTATCACAAATGAAGAGAGAAGTCGACGAGGGTTCTTTCAGATGGTATATCCTCATCTGACAATAGTAGGGGAAAAAGAAAATCGTCGATGTCTTGCTTGTGTCTAGAGCAAATGAGAGGCGACGGTGGATGAGTGACTCGGCACAGACCAAGGAAACAACAACGCACGTAGAGGGCTCTCGCTCGTGGCCGGAGATGGGCTAGTGGTGATGGCCCTTTGCTTACGGATTGGAGTAGGCGACGAAAGAGGGGCATTAGCGTCAGCTCTCATATTGGTAGCGGCCTATGGCGTTGCCGAGCTAGCCTCACACGAAGAGGGGGCGACTTCTACTTCCCCGACGGCAACCGCCTGCTACGTCGTTGAGTCGGCCTCATGCGATGAAGGGGACATCGGCAGATCAGAGATGCCTAGGGTTCGGGAGGAAGAAAACGGGATCGACGATGAATGTGAGATCGACAATGGTTCCCTAAAATGACCATAGCCATTCTCACAAAGGTCGGTGGCTGGATCGAACAGCGCCGACGCCATCTGACGATGGCATCAGGTAGAGTTGTGTGGATGACGTCGACGACGAAAAAAGGGATCGAGAGAATAGGGAGAAAAATGAAAGGAAGAAACCTAGGAATTTACATTAATACTTAGGTTAATTAATTCCAACTTTAAGTTCAATTAAATTAATCAACTTCTAACTAAATGGGCATTCCAAATACACTTTCTTTAAACCTAATAGATCCATCCCTTAAAATATGTTATACGAACTTCATTTAAATCCTAAAAAAATTTTAAAAAAATTCTATAAGGGTATTTCTCGAATAACATAGGTTCCGAACTAAATAAATCCAACACGTGTTAGCTTGGATTCTCTTTCCCTTCTTCTTTATTTCCGTTACATTTTCTCTTTCGATAATTTTATACGAAAAAGTGAAAAAGCCACGAGTACTATTCATTTTTCACTAATACTTTCGATCCAACCGATAATTTTAACTACTACAATACCGTAAGTAAAGGATATTCTTAGGATAAAATATCTAGTTAGATATTTTTTATTTTTTTTAAAAAAAAAAATCCTTTCAATCATTTTCTCTTTAGTTTTGCCCAAATTTCTACTTTAGTTTGATTGATTTTCTTTATAACCTCGAACTTTTCCATCTTCCTTCAGCAACTCCTTTCTTGACTTTTAAGATCGTGAATGTTTTTTATATTAAGGCCCTTCACAAACAAAGTTTTTATTTTATTTTTTATTAATTTTATTTCATATTTCATATTTCTTTATTTTCTTTTATATATATATATATATAAATTCTAAATTCTAAAATCTTAAACTTTAAATTATATATAATATTAAAAAATAATAAAAAAATAAAAACACATAAAGAATTGAAGTGTCTGTAGTTTGGTTGACTTCTCTCGCCGCCTCGCAGTTTCCCATCCTCCTCCATCAACGGCTTCCATCTTCTTCCACCGTTAGCTCCTTCACCTCGAGAATCAATCAAGCAGTAAGCTCGTTTACTTAATATTCTTCCGTAGTCGAATAATCTGTTCAAATTGTTTCGCTAAACAGATGAAAAATGTTCAATTTAGGGATTTGACGAGTGATCTCTTTAGTCCTTGCAATACCTGTCCTTAAGTTTTTTTGTTCACGGTATCAGATATATGAGAAGTTCGCGGCAAAAATATTCCTTATTATGACCACCGAGATATTGATTCACCTTGGATCTGCAGCTGGATCTTTCCCCATCGTGACTTCTCCTGATTCAATATTTTGTTATTTTTTCTCTTTTCGTAATTTAGTTCCCTTTAGCAACCCCACCTAGTGGGATAAGCTTGGTTGTTGTTGTTGTTGTGGTAATTTAGTTCCCTTTGCCATATATGATCTACTTCCGCAGATGTTTTGATGTAATCCGTTCCTTTGATTTCTCTTCCCTCTTTCCCATTTTTCTTTTGCATTTGTTTTAGTCATATCTTGTTTACCTTTGACTAGTTCATAGATTTCCTTGCAAAGAATTTTTGTAAAGTCATGGGATTTGCAACTGGAAAATCTTTGTTTTTTATTATTACTCAATTACATGCTACACGGTACTGTTTTTATTTCAATCAGCTCTAGATTTGTTATTTTTATTTTTTTTTATTGTTATGTGTGTGTGTTTAGTAGAAGGTATTTAGAAATTTGTTGAATTTTATCTGTGAGGAGAAAAAGTAGGGAAAAACTAAAGAAGCCTTTGGCTTTACAAAAAACGCTTGGCCAGGGTCCTCATTTTCAAAAGTCTCAAATACTGCCCCTGATCTCCAAGCAACCCCCTGTAAACCCAGCCCCTCTCTATTTATTTGTCCAATCAGTTTCATTCTGCTCAACAATCTAAGATCAAATGATATTTGGACTGAGTGGATTAACTTGGACCAGCATGTGAGTGGATTAACTTGGACCAGCATGTAGTGTAAAAAGTGCAACTTCATGATCCTCGTGCATCAAAGCCAAAATTTGATAGTCACCCCTTCTATTGTATAACTGAACTATTTGAACTCCTCTCACTCATTGTGTTTCACTATCGAGCATCTAAAAGGAGATTGAAGGAAAACCTTAACTCAAGTGTGGTGGTTGCTTGTTCATCCTATTAGGACCGTTAAGAGGCTAGAGGATGGTTGAAGAGACTCGTTTGCTTTCTTGCTACAAGATTTTAGTGTAGTAGAAAAACAAACAGCCAATATACAAAACAAAAACAAACACATGAGAAGAGACAATTCATTTACTTAGTTTGGTTATCCTCCCAAGGAGCCCTACTCCATGACTATGATCCTTAAAATGGATAACTCTCGAACCACTTCTCACTTTTCTCTTTCTTTGAATTCTGTCGGAGGTGGAGAAACTTCTTGCAAGCTTTTACATTCTCTTCTTACAAGTACGAGAATTTTGAGTACATGAAGAGAGGAAAATGAAGAACAATGAAAGCTTAGTATAAGAAGAATTTGTAAGCAAGAATATGAGGATTCAATAGTCTTCTCGTGCTTCTAAACCCCTATATATATATGCAGTCTCTCGCAACATCAAGCTTTGTTACAGTTCTTGAGGTTGACATCAATCGGCTGACATACCATCACTCAACTTAATTTAGTCTTCTTTTGTGTTGCAGTCATGGACCAATCAACTACTAACCATTATCAATCGATTACTTGCACAATAGTCGATAGCTTTTAGATCATTGCTCTTAGTTGACTACTTTGACTAATTTTATTGGAGTCAACTAATTAGTTGACTATTCCCAAAATTAGATCGAAGAGAAACATTTTGTTTGAATAGTTTTATGCTTTAGTTAAGTCGATTGCCACAACATTACTCAATTGAAATACCTTGAATAAAAACTTTATTCTTTTCGTGGTTTGAGGTTTGGGATTTGAATAATTAACTAATATGACTTACCAATTGACTATTGGCCTCGATAGACTTGAACAAAAACATTTTGTTCATTTTTTTAGGCTGAGCTGATTGACACAAATCATTGGTAGAATATACAATTTGTTAATGCCCAGTCGACTAACATACAAACAGAAACCTTCATTTTGGCTTTGTTCAATTGGACACTTTGGTTGATTCAAGGACTGTCAACTATTCTGTTAACTTGAGTACTTCTAAGATTGAGTCAGTTCTTAAAATTTTCCAGGTCATACTTAATAAAAAAAAGCCCTAATAGGTTACGAAGATCAAACACTAGGCAGGAAACTGTTAGTGGATCAAGTGGACTAGACACTAAGCAAAAGAAGACCAAATGGGTTGATAAACCAAACATCTGGCAGGACAGACTTGGTGGGTCAGCAAAACCAAATATCAAGTAGAAGAAAGCCATGGTGGGTCGATGGGACACTAAGCAGAGCAAGTCCAAACGGTTCAACGGCACCGAATGATTAGCCAAGTAAGCAAGGTAAGTTCAAGAGAGGTCTTTTGAACAGAAGACTGCAAGGAGTGTTTCAACCATGGGACGAGCGTAATCCTATAGCCAAGCAATGATCTGACTAAGAAATCAACATGAGTTTCAAAGTTGAGATTAGATAGAATTTACTGTCAAAAGTTAGAGCATGCATTATATTATGTATTTGTTATACTAATATTACAGAAATCTGTTTTTCAGTCGAACGAAAGGGATTACCGGTCGACTGAATAGGAGTATGCTGCCTAGCGGAAGATAAGATCAAAGATGGATCGGTCGATCAGAACTATTGATCGTGCGACCAAAAATAGATCTGATTGATCAAGCGCGATATTGATTTGATCAACAAATGAAATTGGATGGGAAGTTGGCTCAGATATGATCGGTCGACTATTATGGTTGATCGGTCTACTGCAAACAGATGTGAACAGTGGATTGAGCAGGATAAGATTTTGATTAGTCGACCGAACATGGCTTATTTGTCAACTGGAAAATTCTTATAAAAATACATCAAGCTCGAGACTCAAATTCTCAAGCAATCATCAAAGTGTGTTCAAGCATCTAATTCTTTCTAAAGTTCTGTTTCTCTACATTCGAAGTCTTTTCTGCACTCAATTTCGACACACTCGATTGAGTTTCGAATCTTTACTTTGGTAACAATTGTTTTGTTATTATATTTGGTCATCACATTCATTTTGAGATACGATAATCATTTATTGTAATTTCATTGAATTGTAAGAGGTTTCTCCACCTCCAACATTTTTTCGGGAAAGAGAAGATTCAAAGGTGACTTTCGGGAAACGATCCACTTGATGGATCGTAGGCCTTGGACATAACTTAGGGGTTGTAAACCAAGTAAATATTTGTGTTCTGTGTTCTTTGTTTGTTCTTCTTTAACTTTCCGCTACGTACTAATTGTGAAAAGGAAGAAGAACAAGTTTAAAATCAAGTGATATTCAAACCCCTATCATTATATTCCCTTTTCCCTTTCTCCCAATGTATAAGTGCTCTCACTTTTGGTTTAGGAGTTTACCTTTACCAAGAGTCCTTCATGCCTTTGACTTCATTGTGCAGCCTTCATGCTTTTGTGTCTGACTCTTCGTGTCTCTAAGACCATTACTTTTCTTAGGATCCGATCTCTTGATTTGTTGGGACTTTCTTTGTCAAGTATTCAATCTCCATCAACCTATTTAGTCTCCTCTTGTCAACTATCTAGTCTCTTTCGACCTATTTGGTATTCCACTTTCCAAGTATTTAGCCATCATTGACCTACTTGGGCTTCTATTTGTTGCTCCTACAACTTATGTCAAATTTCCTATATATGCACACATATATGTTAGATCACAAGTATTACCTAACTTAAATTTTGCTCAAACATCAAAATCCTAGGGGCATTGGCAAAGCTAGTTAGTGCAAAACTATGCTTTAAGGAAATATTATTTTACTTAAGCCAAGACTTAAATTTAGGCTACTATTATATATTGACATCCTAGTTATTTCATATAGATTGACTACTCAAATGGCACATAACTCGATTATAGCTAAGATATGGTTTTGGAGAATTGCCATGTTTTCCTTTGAGATGATTTTATGCCTTTTAGGAGACTAAATGACTTGATTTTACACATGATATCTATCTTTAGCACCTATTATAATGTTGTGTGTAAATCACAATGCCCATAAACTGACGATAGCATGAATTTGATTTTGAACCCCTGCATGGCTTTTAAGTGCTTTAGAAGTGAGAATTAATTATGTTGTTTTTACATGGGTGTTCCATGCATGTATAATTTTGAGCACAAGATTATGTTATGCTAAAATATGATTTTGGGCTTTCTTGGTGCCCAAATACCCTAAAATTTATGCGGCAATATCAATTCTCACCATGTATCATGAACATGTGATTTAAGGTTATTTATCAGAAACAAATTTTATTCATGTATTGTATGAAGAAGATTATGAAGGAACATTTATGTCCACATCTATGAGCGACCCTCATACCCATCATCAAACCCATTGATAACATTTTTCACATGGATTAGATCCTTCATGAATTTGCCTTCATAACATACCTTAGAAAATGTGATATAATAACTATGATTATTGACAATTGATATAGTTTTAGACCAATTTAATCTTCATTAGTTATTAATAATTGGATCAAGCATTTGCTATTGTTGGTGCTCGGAATTCCGTTCTGTGTAAATCCTCTGTACAAAAATTTGTACAAGGACAGAACTATTCCTAGCAAACAATTTGCTTGATCAGACATATGCTTGATCAATCAAGCAAGTTCTTGATTGATCAAAACGCATCTTGATCGAAACACAAAATCGTAGTCTCTTGTGTTGGTATTTCAGGATCCATACAAAGAAAACAAAACTAGTTGCGCTGCGGAATAAATAACTAGCTGTACCTTTCATCGTAGACAAAGACCTCTTGATCTTCTACTGTATTCCTCTCCTCTTCTTGGACGTCGTGTGGGTGGTGATCTATCAAGACAAATCACTCGAACCTTCTTTTGTTTCCAAGCCGCCTACCACCAAAAGGTGCAAAGAAAAGGGGTGTCTCCTTCTTCTTCTCCTCCAAACCGCCGGCCACCTAGGATGGTTCTTCTCTTCTTCTTCTTCTCCTCCAAGCTCTGGCCACCAAGGGAGATGTGCACCGACCCTAGAGGGAGGAAAAGGAGGAAGAGATGAGAAGGTGGGGCGCCAACCCTAGGAGGAAGAGAGGAGGTGAGCGCCGGCCCTAGGGGAAAAGAAAAGAGAGAAAAGAAGAGATGAGGTGCCTACCACAAGCAAGAGAAAACAACTCAAGAGAGATTAGATTATGGTGGCATGACCTCTTTCCTTTTTATAACCTTTGGCACCAGATAAAAGAAGAGAAATATTAACAGAATTTTTGTTTAGAAAAAATCTCTATGAAAGAATTAACATAATTCTTTTTAGAAAAATTTCTTAGGAAAGAATTAATATAATTCTTTTTAGAAAATTTCTAAGAAAGAATCAACATAATTCTTTTTAGAAAAATCTCTAATTCTGTTGAGAAAAAATCTCCCCTTTTTTTCTTTCTTTTCTTTTCTCTTCATTTTCTTTTCTTTTTCTTTTGGTTTGGCCAGCCCCTTGCTTGGGCACCAAGCAAGGCTTGGTCGACCCCTTTCTTGGGTAGGAAACAAAATCAAACGAGTGAATGCGAGGCTATGTAGAGGCTATAACAGGGACCGAGAGGAGGAATCGGTTTTGGCCTCCTGATGGACTTGAGCTTCCTGTGTTCGACCCGAACACCCAACTCAAGTTCATCAATAATAACTCATACCACTAAAGAGTTATTATTGAACTACCGCACCAATCCCATATTACATCATGTGTCCGTTAATTGTTACTGACAACTCAATTAATTAATATCTAGCTCCAAGAGTAGTACCACTCAACCTTATTATCATGTCGGACTAAGTCCACCTGCAAGGTTTACATGATAATCCTTATGTGCTCCTCAAGGGGACATCATCAACCTAAATAGGACACAGTTTCCTTTTATAATCAACAACACACCATATAAATGGTACTACTATCTCCCAACTCATCAGGCCTATTGATTTAACGAATAAATCTCACTCATTGATAAGTCAAAGAAATAAATACTAAGTATACGTGCTTGTTATTATATCGAGATTAAGAGAACGCACATCCATAATAACAAAGATTCTGTTCCTTTATGCAGTCAGTATAAATCGAACAATCTCAAATGGTCCTGCTCAATACACACATAGTGTACTAGTGTAATTTTATAGTCAAGACAGACTAATACCAAATTACACTACAACCGTTTCAATGGTTTGTCCCTATCCATCTCGATCGTGAGCTACTATTTATAATTTATAAGAAACTGATAACATGATCTTCTGTGTAGCACCACACACCATATTATCTACAATATAAATTAAATGGACAACTGCATTAATATATAAATAAATATAAAATGCAATATTTGATCAAAGTGATTCTCATTTCAAAATATAAATGTTCATACAAAAAGTTAGGCTTTTAGTATACATTCTAACAGCTACTACTTGCATGTGGATTGTTAGTTAGAGCCCTAGAGCCAATCATTTGATGATTGTATTATGGACTTGTTGTATCATATTCTTATATAAATAAATACATTTGTTTTGGTTATTATACTTACTTGTATTGGTGCCAAATAAATTAAGTATAATAGCGTCCTTGAGTAGAAGGTTCTTACCTATATCAATCGATTGGTTGAATCGATAGTGAGATGATATAGGGAACACTACTCTTAATCATTGCTAGTCGAGAATTAACATTCAGGGACAATGTTAATGCAATAAGACTAGCATGTAGGTCAACTCGATGACTTGATCTCACAAATCATGGATATAGAGATATCAAGTTGACACATGGGTATGCATTCTAGAATGTAGAAAGTATCATGGATCGTTATATGAGTGTCATATACTTTCTCATGTGGCTATTAGTATGACTACTAGTCCTTAGACCTGAAGTCACCATGGATCCCTACATAAGGAGTTATGTACTTTGGTTTCGTCAAACGTCACCCGTAACTGGGTGGACTATAAAGGCGATTACGGGGTATGTAACGAATTATGCAGAGGGATGTGAGTGATGTAGATGGGATCTATCCCTCCTATATGACGGGAGCGACATCGATATTCTTGATAGAGTGAGACCACGTGCACGGTTACGCCAAATGAGTCAATATGAGATATTGAGCTCATTTGATTTAGTGAGTCTACTTGGAGTTCAAGATTTAGATTGGTGGATGACACGGTCTATGCCTCACATTGATCAATCTAGATGTCTAGGATAGACGGACACTTGTCATATATTGTGAGGAGTCACAATTAGTAGTCACAAGGTGATGGGGTAGTAATGATGTGTTGCTAGATACCACTCATTACTTATGCTCCTAAATGAGTTTAGGGGCATTGCCAAAGTTACAAGAACCTATAGGGTCACACACAAAGGACAATTAGATGGAGATTATGTTCATATGATGAACCAAGAGGATTAGATTCATGTGATGAATCAAATTGGATTAAGAGTAATCCTAATTGGGCTAATTGAGTTGGACTCAAGTTGATTCATGTGTTCAATGAGTCTAATTTAGATTATGACTCATTGAATCAATTTAATTAAATGAATTAGATTCATTATATTAAATTGGCTTGAATTAAATGGTTGGATTAGATCAACCATGAGAGAGATTAAGTCAAGTTTGACTTGACTTGAGAGGAAGAAGAAGAGTCAAGTTTGACTTGACTTTATGCCACATCATTTGTGACTTGGCATTAAGTGGCCAATGATGATGTGCCACATCATTAAGGCTAGCATATGTGTGTGCCACCTCATGGAGGTTACAACTCTCCTTTAATGGCTACATTAATTGTGAATGGAGGTTACAATCCATGAAGGTGGCCGGCCACTTTTGATTGTGAATGAATTCATTTTTCATTCAAGGCTCATTCAACTCATCTTCTTCCTCCTAGAGCTCTCTCTTCTTGCTCTCCCTCTTCTCCTTGGCCGAACCACCTAGGTGCTAGCACACCTATTGTTTGGTCTTCTCCACCTCATTAGTTCGTGTGGATACGCATAGAGAGTTGTCTACTTTGACAACTTGAGATCCGGCATCTCCTTGGACAAGCGGGACTCGCGAAGGGCACGCATCAAGGGTAAAAGGTTTTCTCCTTGTAAATCTAGTTTAGAACTAAGTCTAAGAAACTCGTACTCGTAGTTTTTCGAAAGTTTTATTCTTCGCACGGATCCGGTGGCGGGGTTTCGGGGTTTCCGCAACGCGAAAAAGCGATTTTCGCGGCCCGAAAAACCCAACAGTTGTCGTGCAACCTAATTTATGAGTCTAAGGTACTCATAAAGAGCTCTTAGTACTAGCTGTGATACTAAGACCGGATGTTTTACCCCCACTATACCTGCTTTGACATGTCACAATACAAATATGTTGTACGAATTTTTCACAATTAGATTCGGCCTCGTTTATGAAGGGGCAAGAGGAAGAACAAAGAAACAAAGGAAATCTATCAGCAACTTGTGTTATGCTTGGAGGAAGTTGATTTTGATGGCATCATGTGTAAGGAGGGAGGATATTTTTTAATTACAAATGCATTGTTTGCACGAAGAAAAGGACTAAGTTCTGCACATACATGTTTGATTGTGTCACCGACTACTAAGATTAAATCATCAATTTCTCCTTGGGAAAAAGGAATGCCAATTGAAAGAAAGAGAAAGAGAAAGAGAAAGAGAAAGAGGAGAGATTAGTAGAATGGAAAAGAGAAAGAGGAGAGATTAGAGGTACTACCTATGTATCAAAAGGAGAGGAGACCTTGTAACGCACTAGTAGGATAATTATAGTGCTCATGATTCAAAATGATGCAAGGGAACCCAAGTTGAGACACGATTCAAAAGAAGAATAGACTTGATTCATCCTTAAAGTAGTCTAAATCAAATCAAGCCAACCTGATTTAAATCTTGACTCGGAACAAAACCCATCTAATGGACTAATATAACCCTAAGTAGACTTTTAATGGATCTTAAAAGCCAATAAATTGTATCAATTCAACTTAATTAAATTAAAATTAAAATTTAAATAAAGTAAAAAAATACAATATATAACATAAGAAGATGTTGGTTAGGGTTATGGGTAAGGATATAAGGCATATCATTTGCATAATGCTTATCTTATATGAGAATATATAATTTATTATATGTTGCTATTTATAACTTATATAAATTCACTTTATATAAGTTTTATAAATTCAGATAGAAGTTTATTATATTAATTATTTTATATAATATTTGAATAATAATAATAATAATAATAATAATAATAATAATTGTTTGTTATATGTTAAATAAGAAAAGTCTTGGCGCAATAGTAAAGTTGTTACCATGTAACATGATGGTTACAAATTTGACTGACAGTGCAGGATCAAGCTGTGTATAATAGAACATTCTCTGGCACCCCGCATTGGCTGAAGCTTCATGCAACCGGTTGTTCTTTATATGTTAAATAAATTTTAAGTTATATAATTTATAATATATGTTACAGATTATATAAATAAAAAATATGAACTATAGAGGTAATTTATTTTAATTGTAGAGATATGATTTACACTGATGGTAGGTATTTGAATAAGTATATATATATATATACAATTAATAACATAATTATTCCTCCAAAATTTTTTAACATGGTGTTAAAGCAAACCTTAGTTGCCATCCCAAACCCTTAATGTCATTCAAACCTTAGCCTCCTTTTCTCTTTCATTATTGATCAACGACCATCTCTTCTCTTGCATTAATTACCTTTGGCCTATGAGGAACAACTAATTGCTGATCTGTATTGCCTAAATTCCATTTATCGGAATCTTTGAGCATGAGCCACACGCGTCATTATGAGTATTCTGGTCCAGTCCCACGAGCTGGTGAGTGAAAGCGTGTTCATAATTGAAAATCTCTTCGATTGTTACTATTTTGTTCGCCCTACTCCATACATCTTCACATACCCTATTGAGTTAGCATCTGTTCAAGTGTGAGACTTTTTTGTGCAGCAAGTTCAGAGTTTCTTTGATATTCTAAATTTAGTTCTTTGATTTCTTTTATTCTTGCTGCTCCTTGGTGATATTATTGAGAAGAATTTTTGTTGGAACAATCTAGGTACTCTAGGTTTTGATGTTTGGGCAAAGGTTTATTATTGTATTTGATATGCATTGTGAGTGTGCAGGATACAGGTACAACAAAGAAAATCCAAGAGTGATCTTGGCAAAGGAGGAAAGTCTAAGGATGAGTCTTGGCAATGTAAGTCCAAATGTGACATGGCAATGGATAAAGTCCCGGAGGCGCGATCTCTTGGCAAAGGAAGATCTGACAACAATGACAAGGCCGATGGAAGCTCCAGAAGGCAAGACGTGAAGGATGAGTAGGCATCCGAGGGGCACAAGGCTAATGGAGAAGTTAGAAGGCTAGGTCTAAGTTGGTCGGGCGAGGACGAGTGCTGAGTGAATGTACTCGAGGATTAAATCCTAAGATTAGGGTTTTATTGCAACGTTACTGTACTGTAGCAGTCGACTGATATTTTCATCAGTCGACCGGGCAGTCGACTGGAGCGAACAGAATGCTTCTGTTCGTTCGGTTAGTATGGAGCAGTCGACTGATGAAAGTATCAGTCGACTGGTATTGAGTCATTAGGTTGTAGCGGTTGAATCTCCACATAGGGCAGTCAACTGATGGTTTTTGCAGTCGATTGGTAGGCGGGGTTTTCCAACTCGTGGCCTATATAACAAGCATTGGAAGCTTAGTTAAGTTGACGAAATTGAGGTGGTTAACCCCTATTAGTAGTCTTCCAAAGCCTCTAAGCTCTTCTTGTGATCTAATAGTGTTTGGATCAAGGTTGTGGTGAGGTTTCTCCATCGAGAAGGAGATTTGAGCTAGCCGGAGGTTTTCGGGGAGTCATCCACTGACGGATTAGGATCGTTCACCTTACGGACAGTCGTGGAATAGGAGCCCTAATCTCCGAACCACATAAACGTCTTGTGTTACGGTTTGTTTTGGTTTATTGTCTTTCCTTATTGTTTATAGGGTTTAGCTTTCTTCTTGTTAGTTTGTATTTTATTTTCCGTTGCGTACCAACAAGTGTAGGAAGTGACGATTTGCGCGAGACGCTATTCACCCCCTCTAGCGGACATCAAGGTCCCAACAATTTTGTCATGATCTTTGTTGATGAATATGTCAAATTCTTAGTTCTACACCAATTACTACCATCGCCAAGTTAGGTAAACCAAATACATGTCTTATTTCCTCATCTTCCAATTGAGTCATTGATTCTGATGCAGATCATATGATAGGTGATTCTAATTTGTTCTCTACTTTTCAGTCACATACCTCAATTTCTATTGTTACTTTAGCAGATGGGTTAACCTCTTATATTCTTGGGTCTTACACAATTACTTTCTCATTCAATTTCATTATATTGTCTAAAGCTTAACTCAGTTACATTTTAATTTAAATTTTTTAAGCAAACACACTCGTACTCTTAATTATTGTGTCTCATTCTTTCTTAATTATTGGTAAAGGAGTTGAATCTAGGGGTCGTTACATCCTCAATGCACAAGTACCAAAGTCCATCACTTGTATTGGAATAATCATCCCGTTTGAAGCACATTATCGATTGGGTCGTCTTCTCTCCCATTATTGAAGAAACTTTGTCCGTAATTTTGTAGTCTATCCTTATTGGATTGTGAGTCATGTCAGTTTGCTAAACATCATTATCTTAGTTCAAGACCAAGTTTAAATAAATGAGCTCCTTTTGAATTAATTTATTTAAATATTTAGAGATCTTGTCATATTATGTCTCAACTTGGGTTTAAGTATTTTGTTATTTTTGTTGATGATTATTCTAATTAGTTATATTTGATGAAAAGTCATTCTAAGTTATTATTTCATTTCTTGGCCTTTTTTTGTTGAGATTAAAACTCAATTTACTATTCGTGTACAAATATTGTGAGGTGATAATACTAAGGAATATTTATTAGAATCTTTTCAAATTTACATGACTCAAGATAACATTCTTCACCTCTTGTATATACACGACACCTCAAAATGGGATTGCTGAGAGAAAGAATACACCTTTTTTTATAAGTAAATTAGTATAGCACAAATCAGGAGTACAACAATGGACCTTTAGGAGCTACTTTTGTTTGACATAGTGTTAGATCTGAGTATACTCACAAAGACGGATATATATGAATTTGCATATTCCTAAGGTTGCGTTTGGTTAAGGGTAATGTAATCAAGCTTGTAATATAATAAAATTTATAATGTAATGTAATGTAATTAATATTATATTACTACGTTCAATGAAAGAGTTGTAGACTATGCATGTAATCTTTTATTACAAGGGTGAATACATTCTTTTGTTAGTGTCCATTATTTTTTATAAGGAATGTAATTCATATTATTATAATATGATAAAAATATCCCGAGACCTCTGGTGATGCCCAGTCGGCGATTGCGGCGACGCTTAGCCGGCAGCGCCTGCACTCGACGTCTAGCTAGCGACGAACGGTTGGTGTAGAAAATAGACTAGGGTATATTTGACATTTAAATTTTAGTTATATATTGAGCTTGGAATATAATTAGATTATATGTTGGCCTTGTAGTCCAGATTATAAACTTTATTATCTTTTGTAATCTAGATTATATTACATTACAATTTTAAAATTGTACCAAATAAAATAATCAATATTGTAATGTAATCTTGATTACATTATAAGATTGATTACCCCTCACCAAATGTAGCCTAAACATTTTCTCACTATCTAATTATCCTTCACCAAAGAAACTTCTATTTTTAGCCCTCTATACATAATGTATCATAGAAGATAAGGTAAAATGATGAACCTTTATCAACATCCTGCTCCCATGGTAATACCTCCTAGAAACTCGGATCATCCATCGATATATGGACATCTCCTGAAGCCATGTCTCTAATTCACCTCCATAACTCTACTATAAAGGGGCATCTAAAGAAGATATGCTCCTGTGTGTCTAGCACTTGTCTACAGAATGTGCATTGTCGATCCTCTATGTATTTCTTTTTGTCTCTAGTGGGAAGACGCCAATATGCCAACATCCAGGGGGTGTAGGTCTTTCACACTATCCAAGCACTTCTTAGGACGAGGAAACCTAAAGAAGTCATATACTCGAACCACATCGTCGTCTCTAATAAACCAATCTGCTAGCCTCTGTCCAGCAACCTTCGATGACCCAGCAGCCGATAATATAAGATTTCGTATCTACAACACATGTTTTGATCAGAGGGGAATCTGTGTCGGTTGCTTCCCAGGTGCATACATCTTCACGCCTTAAGTATGATGAACCCACTTAATCCAAAGTGCATCTGCTTTAGCTTGCATTCGCCATAGTACTTTAGCCAAGAGGGATAAATTCTATGCACGTAAGTCTCGAAACCCCAAGCCACCTTCATCTTTGGGTCTGCACATATCTGCCCATAACATTGGTGGGTGTTTAGAAGTCCACATGAAAGACTTGCAAATGATGTAAATGCAATCAATGATACCCCAAGGGTATTGGCAGAATAAATAATTAGAAGAACTCCACTCCCTGAAATACTGATGTAATAAGTTACTCGTTGCCACCATATGATAGAGTCTTCTATGGCCAAACATTCATCCGTTGAATAAGAGAATTAAGTAGGAGCTATAATCTGAGATTCGAAGACGCTCAGCAGCTTGTGCAGTCATGAGATATCTGAAAGGCATGGAACCCACCTGAAAGCCTGTGATGGAAAGCAGCCGCCTGCGTGTCGTCTCATTAACTCCAGTTAGCTAAATACATAACTTTAATCTATTAACATAAAGTCTTGCTGTTGCTCCAAACTCCTATAAGAAGGTGGACAATTGTTGTCTAACCTCAAGTGCACGGTTACGTCGTCAAATAATAAAATATCTAATCAAGCACTAGTTAAGTTCACAAACCTAATTGTTTAGACAATTGAAGGTTGTGCAAAAGCTTGAGAGCAAGAGAGTAAGAGAGAGAGAGAGATCCAATGAGAGCAAGATGATCGAAGAGGGAAGAATTGATTTGGGAAAACGATTCTAGGATTTCGGTTTCATCATGATGTTAGTTGATGATGTTCTATGAATTATTTATCTTCCTATCTTCATGTTTATACTCTTGTAGGGATTCTAACTAAATTATCGGTATGAACTCGTGAAGGTTACACCAAAGTGTTTACCCCATTGAATTTTAATGCTATTAAGTAAAGAGGTAATATATAAAGTTTGGTTAAAGGAATACCCTTGTCACATGACGACCCTTGGTTATATAGTTTACATTACACAAGTTACTTCCTAATATTAAATTGAAAAAAATTCATTAAACTCTAATTACTTAATCGCTTGTAGAGAATCGGTCTCTATTTTAAGGTGATATTCTAAAAAGTCCGGTTAAAGGGATTACCTCTGTCAGCCATACAATCTAAAGCATCTCCTCTTTATGGTGACCAATCCTTCACATCTATTCAATCAAACAATACATACAATTAATCATTCATCACACACGTTTAATCAGACAAGAACAAGGCACAAACATATCATAGAATAAGGAAATTAGTAAATCCATAATTAATATATCAAATATCACATCTTAGTTACTCCTTATATCTTAGAATCCGGAGAATCTACTCTATAGCAATGGAAATACAACCATAAGACAGAAAAAAACAATCTTCAACTCAAATCTAGAAGGAGAAGAGAAAGCTTAGCGAGATGTTGTCGATGTTTTTGGTTGAATCCTTGCTTTGATGATGGATAGATTGGTGAAATTTGTCTCGGATGGTGGATGGATCGTCGAAATCTACCTCGGATGTGGACCTTGTGGTTCCCTTAAAGGGGAAACCCTCTCTCCTCAAAAGGAGATCTTTTGCCCCTTTTATATACCTCCAGACGGACCCCTCTTAATGTAGGATCGGAAAGAACGCTAAAGGGGGAGGGTGGGTGAATAACGATCGTTGAAAATTGAGAGCGAATTAAATCGAAGTACGCAGTGAAAGAAAAATAAACCAATGCTAACAAACCAAGTTTTACTTAGTTCGGAGCCTTCGACGACTCATACTCCAAGGTTCGCACTCGTCGAGTGCTTTCGTTGGGCAATCCACTAACAGTTCGCAAAAAGTTTACAGGAGTTAAGTATAAGAACGGGAAATAAAAGTTACCAACAACAACAAAATAGGAAAGTCTTGGTCGCTAGTTGTCGGAGGAGCTTCGCAACATCGCAGGAGCTTTTTTGGAGCATTGAGCAAGAGAGAAACTTGTCGTAGTTGTTGTTCTGAAGCTCCGGGTCGAAGGCTTTTAAATATGTCCATTCTGAGTGCCTGGAACCCCTCCGGGCACCTGGACCACGTGGCTCAACCAATCGACGTGCTCCATGTCAACTTGTGGATGATTTTTTGGGTCGCTTGGGCACCTGCAGCCCGCCTGGGCCAGCCTGCTCCGGGCGCTCGTACCAGCTCTGGGCGCCCTGAGTCCGGGCGCTCGGATCCCTTCCGGGCGCCCGAAGTCCTTTTCTTCAGTAGCCTTCTTCCTGCAAGAAAAGATTAGTCCGGGTAATAAAAATTATGTCTACCCTGCAAAACAGAGTTAGCACAACATAATAGATAGGGTAGTAATTCAATCCTGTCTCTTCAAGACCAGGATCTAGTCAAGATCTCAACTTAGACTTCCCAAATGAACCTAAGTTGGATCGACGGTTATAGTTCCCTCAACGAAGAACGCGTCCTCACTAGATCTCTCCTCCAGTTGCTTACCTTCACTTACCAACTGTAGTCACTTGACTTATCTATGATCCACCAGGTCTTTCCGCCAGTTGTCAGGTCCGCTAACCCAACTGGACTTCGCGGTTGTCAAGTCTCACGAACCCAACCGGACTTCCCGTCAGATATCAGACCCCGCGGACCTATCTGAACTTCCCACCAGCTATCAGGTCCGCAGACCAAGCTGAATTTCTGCCTGGTGTCACCGGTCAACTCCTGCACACTTGGTAGAGAAGGTTAGACAAACATCACATCTAACTTTAACCTATCTGTCATATATCAAAATCAGATTATTAGTGCAACCTGCACCATCAATCTCCCCTTTTTTAATGTAATGATAATCCGGATTAAAGTTAGAAAAAAAATGCAATAAAGCAAAAAAGCATAAAATGTTAAAAGTGAGTAGATTTTTCTAACCTAACTTACTATCCTTTCCCTTTGACATACATCAAAAAAGATAAATGCATAAAGCATAAAATAAGGCTAAAAGGAAGTACAATCATGCAAATAATTTCACAGTAATGTATCAAATAACCGAAAGCAAATACTTTGTATATTGAAGTAAATATTTCAAACAACATTTCTAAGATATTTGCGTATATTTTCAAAAATTTATAAGTAAAGCTGTGAAAACTTTAGAAATTTTCTAAGTAAAAATTTTCAAGAATTTTTTAAGTTAAGAATTTCTAAGTGAATTTAAAAAAAATTCTAAGTAGAAAATTTCAAAAACTTCTTTAAGTTTGAAAATAATTTTAAATAAAACTAAATACTAAGTAAGAATTTCAAAGTTATTTAAAAAACTTTTCTTAAGGAAAATTAGAAAAAGTGATTTCTAATGCTTTAATAATTTTTTAGGAAATTAATTGCAAAAAAAACTTTCTAATAAGGATTCTTAAGGTAAAAGTGAATAAAAAAAATTCTTCAGAGTGATTTTTCTAACATTTTAAGAATTTTTTTCACAAAATAACTTTTCAAAATATTCTAAAAATATTTTTCAAAGAGATTTTCAAAACATTTGAATGAAGTTTTTCAAAGTAAGTTTGTCAAGAATTTTTAAGACAAAAACTATGTTTAAATTGTCTAAAACAAGTTCTCCTCCTTAATTTGATAAGGATTATCAAACATTATGTAATAAGCATTACTAAGTCAATTAATTTAAGTGAAAATAGCTAAAGGGAAACTGAATACTAGTGACTAAGCTAAGCATCAAGTCAATATGTACAAACAAGAAAAAAAATAGCAATCAAGGCTGTACTACTGCGAAGACGAGGAGGGTGGGTCGGAATCGCAGGAGCGTAATAAGTCTATCAACTCAATATAACGAATCTAGTTCTCCTCTCGAGAACTGGACATGTCCAGTCGAAGATTAGAGACCTCCCGTCGAAGATTAGAGACCTCCCGTCGAAGACTCGTCACGGCCATCTCAAGTCCGATAAGTTGGTCGTCTAGAGTACGAGGGACTAGAGGCGTAGGTGGCCCAAAAAGATCAACTATGTATGCATCTATCCCTGCCTCCTCTCTTGGAGCTAAATTAGGCTGTCCCTGAGCCACGGGATCAGGCTAAGGTTAGGTTGTTGGATCAGGCTGACCCTGAGCCGTGGGATCAGGCTGGGGTTGGGCTGCTGGATCAAGCTGGTGTTGGTCTTCTCTCCTCCAGGATAGGACACCCTCATCGTCTATATGGACACCACCTAAGGAGAAGTTTCTAGCACTGACCATGTCAAACTTAGGGCTCTGACATCACCTGTGGTGACATCATTGCCTAATGAGGTTATATAGGCAATCAAAATGTGACAATAGGGCATGTGAACCCGTCGATTGGTGGTGATATCAGCTGAATAGAGAATGGTATGAAATATATGCAAACTAATATCTATATCTAACCTATGACATAATGCATAAAGGAGAAATGAATGAAAGAGACACATCATCACTACGTCGCGAGTGGTCAAAGGCAAAATGATTGTGACTAAGACCCTATAAAGGACATAGTCCTGGACTCTGAGGATGATTGAACGAAACAGGGTCACAATCGGTACACGCTGACCTCCAAAAAAATATGAATAAATCATATCGAGCGTAAGATGCGAATAGGGATCACCAAATGGTAGATCCCTTGGAGGGTAGCACTGATAAGGACATGTGGATGGTCGTAGTCCTAAAAAGGTACGGATGATAGTGGGGGATAAAGTAATATCTGTACCGGCGAAGGAAGATCATTGATTCTAACTAAATTGTTATACAGTTCAGCACACAGACCTATGTTAACTGAACTAGTGCAATAAACTAAGCGCTGTAAACTGTAATAATCAATAACCTCTATAGATGAAATGCATGATCGCATGAAAAACTTCCTATCTAAATATCTAGATAACACAGGCATATAGACAGTAGAGATAAACCTAATCCTCCTCAGTAGGAAATCTAGGGTCTGTACTAGCGGTCGAGGGGCCAGCACTAGCACATAATCGTTTCCTAATTAACAAATAACATCCTAAAAGATAAGATACTAAAGCAACTAACACATAAAATAAAGTTTAAAAATAATTACCGAGGCATCGTGAATAATTATAACAGAACTGACGATCTCGGTTGATCCGTAAAGCGATACTATAACCGAAGGAGGAAAGTTTTAGGAAGTTTGAAAATTTTATTTTTCCTTATCCGCTTTTGCTCGTAAAACCTGGTAAAGGACCTTTTGCAAAAACAAAGAAGATGAGGGGCAAAGGTTGAGGGTGCCCCTACTACCCCTTTTATAGTGGATTCCAGGCGCCTGGATGGGGTGGCGGGGCGGGGTGCTCGAACTCTTGTCCGGGTGCCCGGAGTTTTATACCAGGGGCGCCTGCCCCTAGTTTTAGGCTCCTGGTTTCGATTTTTTTTTTAAAGGATTGAGTTAAGTTTAAAACTTAATTTAAGTTAAAAGTTAATTAATTTTAATAACAGAATTAATTAAGTTAAGTTGAAAATTGATTAATAAATTGATTAATGTTAATAACAAGATTAATTAAGTTAAGTTAAATATTTTAGTTAAATTGGATAATTTATTTAAGCCAAGATTAGTTAGTTGAGAATCGAATAGATTAAGAAGTTAAAAAAATGATTAAGTTGACAAATTGATTTATGTTAGCCATTAATTGATTTAGAAATTTTATTTCATTTTATTTATTTATTTTTAAAATTAATTTAAGTGGTTAACTTAAATTAAGTTAATTAATTTTAAAGAATGATTAACTTAAGAAGTTAATTTAGAAGATTTATCAAAAAAAAATGATTAAATTAATTAATTCAATTTTAAAAGATTTTTTTGGGTTAATTTTATTAATTAATTTAAGTTAAAAATTGATTTAGCAATTTATTAGGTTGAGAAATTAATTTACGAATTAATTAACAACTTAGTTTAATTTAGGAATTGATTAAGTCAAAGTTAAAAAATAACTTAGGTTGACTTAGGTTAGGAAATTAATAAGAAATAAAAAGCTTAATTAAAAATATTCATCTATAATTAGTCTTTAACTGTCTAACCTTTGGTTACTAACTAAGTACTAGAAGATAGCAGTGTTCACCTGATTAGTCAAGTTAAGTATAAATGCCCAGTTAAAATTTACTGAAGAGGACTACTTAACTTAATCAATGTACTGTTATATTTTTCACCTAGACTTATATTAACGCACTGAAGTCCAGGCAAAATGTCTACGCATCTCACATCGTTCTATGTTAATGAAAACAATGTCAAGTTAGACCTAGACTTAGTGTGTTTGTGAGATGTTCGTTACCTAGATCTATAGGATTATGCTTTCTATGGGTTTGATCTAAGCTAAGGCCAAAATAAATTTTGGAATACTAACAAAATAGGAAATTTTTAGAAAACATAAATAATTTTCCTAGAATTTAAAAATTATCTGAATAAATATCCTCTCCATTAATCTAAGATTTTTCAGACACAAGCAATATCTTTAAACTTATTTGCAAACAATCTTAATGAATTAATCATTTGATTTCAGTTTAATTATTTAGATTTAATTTAGTTTACTTTTAAATTATCCTTATTCATCTCACCAGTCTAAATTTTTAAACAAAAGGAATCCAATGGCTTTGTGAGATAAGTTAAATTGAATTGCAGGGTTTGGTTTAACTTTGTGTTAGATTCAATTTTAATTTTGGGTTCAACAAATAGGCATTATTTGGATAAACTTTTGGGCTATGGTGAGTCACCTGGACATCATTAGAGTAACCATGCCTTCGAGGTTTTTCAAATAGTCCTATAACTTAATAGCAAGACTTTGGTCTAACTAGCTAGGATTGGTAAGGCGTATTTTCAATATACTCCACTAAGCCAAATACACCAGGTCGAAGCTATATCTTCATAGACATGCATAGACAGAGCTTATCTAACTTACTATCATCCAAAACTTTTTCAGGCACATAGAATTGATTGAGTCCTACTTGTGTGGTTAGACATGCTTTTGGAACCCAAGCTTTAATTAAGTTTTTGTTTTAGCTTATGAGTGATCTAAATGTTTTATTTGTTGAGCTGGACTTGTATTAGAGCTCGGACTTATTGTATACACCTTTTTGAGTTTTAAGAATTAAATCTAAATTTTTCGATCTAGTGGTGAAAGTTTCTAATAACCCTTTAAGTTTATTAATTTCACTTTTTAAATTTGTGTTTTCCTCCTCAAGTGTTACATCTTGATTTGGATCTTTATTTTTAGTTTCTTCTTAGAGGCGTTGATTTTTCTCAAGAAGTGATTTATTTTGTTTTTCATATTTAATTAATTTTTTGTTTAAACATGCAATTATTCTAAAAAATTTGGAGGTTAAGATGGAGGATATCTTGTTCGAATATTCGGAAACGAGTACGGACTCGTGGCTTGATTCGTCTTCGAACTCGCTTTCTGATTTCGGTTTCGTTGCCATCAATGCGAGGTAATAGTGATGCTTCTGATCAACATTCATGCCTTTTTCTTTCTGGTTGGTTTGGGTTTGTCGTCTTTCATCTTCGGACACTCGTTCTTGTAGTGTCCTTTCTTGTTGCACCCGTAGCATGCAAAGCTTGCTTTGATCACCTTTTGTAAGTCCTTCGTGAAATTGTTCTTCTTTCTCGTGAACATTTTTCTAACCATGTTCACGAGTTGTTCTTCTACCTCTTCCGAGTTAGATTCAAATTCTGGCTCTGGTTTGTGCTTGTGTTTAATTTCTTTTGAGGGACCTGCAAAAAGAGCTATACTTTTCTCGACTTGCTTTGAGTCAGTCTCTTCATGGAGTTCAAGTTCACAAAATAACTTATCTAGTTTTAATTTAGATAAATTCCTCGAAATTTTGTAGGCATCCACGATGGATGCCCACAGTCTATGTTGAGGAAATACGTTTAGTGCGTACCTTATAAGATCGCGGTTCTCCATCTGGTGGCCGATTGTGTGAAGTCCGTTAAGGATGTCCTTTATCCTCGCATGTAGTTGACTCGCAGATTCTCCTTCCTATAATTTTATGTTAAATAGTTTATTTAAAAACAGATCCCTTTTTGTTACCTTTGTATCGTTGATTCCCTTGTGCAGTTCTATGAGTTTGTCCCTTCGCGTTTTCATGTGAACCAATGCGGTTCAGTTCTTCCTTCGTTAGCCCGCACTGGTTGTGTTGAGAGCTTTGAAGTTGACCTGAGCCTTCTTCATTTCCGGATTTCAATTTTCCGGCTCCATTGGAATTCCGGCGTTGTCGACGAGCGCCTTGTATCCTTTGGTGACATTGAACGTCGAAGTCGGTTTTCAGGTACATGTTACGATTCCGTAAGTGCACGGATTCATCATCAGTGAAAGATTATCGATCCCACGAGAACTGGTTATAAGCACTAGCAATGGTTCACTTAGAATTAGCTAAACTACCGATGGTTGTAAGTTATCTAAAGAAAAGATATTGGGAAGCGGAAACGAGAACTAGTGAAGAGAGAGTAATTAACTTGGTTTATGAAGAGTTCTAAGAGTTCGGTTTCATTGTGGTGGTATTGATGTATCACGTTCTATCCTTTACTCATTGTCCGTCATCATGCATTCGCCGAAAGCTAAAGCAACCATCCTTAAGCGCTAAATAGAGAAGATCCATGTGAAATCCTGTTACGGTTAATCCATCACTAGGGCGCGTCGGTAGATCATAAGAACGCAACTCTAATTGGTGTCATTAAGGATAGAAATAAGGGTTTGGTTTGGTCTCTTACTTCCTTGTGGAGAAGTTGCTTCTTCTTTCAAGGAAATATCCTAGATGTCCGTGAACGGGTTACCCCTGTCACTAGGGCCCCTCGGGTATACGATCTAGAATACTCTCTTTACGAGGTTAGCAATTCCTACACAATCAATTAATACGATATGAAAATCTAGCAACAAGTCTCATGCATAGTAGTTGAAACAAAGCAAGCGAAATCATCCAATGAATAAAGACATAAATATGAGTCTTACATCAAAATCAATCCACAACTATTCCCTAATACTAGAACAAGGAATTTACTTCATAGATGTCGGAGAAAAATCCGAAGACATAATGTAATCAAGCATACAATCCTCAAACAAGAAGAGAGAAAGAGAAAGGATGTTTATCCAACGACGACGAGTGATCTTCGGATCCAATCCTTTGTTTCTGGAGTTGATGTGGTGATGAAGGATCGTTGGACGGAGGTCCTGGACGGCGTGGAACGGCACCAAGGCAATTCTCCCTTTAACGGCTCACTTCCTCTTCGAGGAGAAGGGATAGAACCCTTTTTATAGGCTAGGGCACGGTGCCACGGCACGACCGTGCAGATGTGGCATGGCTGTGCCTTCTTTTGCCTCTGGCTACGCTGCACGGTCGTGCCAATTGGCATGGCCGTGTGGATCTGGGGCACTGCTCCTGAGACACGGCCGTGTAGAATCGCACGACCGTGTTTGACTTGGCTGCTGGTCGTGGGGGGCACGACCGTGCAGGTTTGCACGGCTATGCACAGATCCATCTCTGTTTGGCCGTGCGCTGTTCTTCCTCTGTTTGGCCACACGACCATGCGAGGTTGCACGGTCGTGTTCTCTGCCTCGTTCCAGTGCGTTGACAATCACTATTTTTGCTCCGAAAGTTGTCCCTGTCAACACAAAATCAAACAAAGAGCAGATCTCCGAACAAAAGAGTATTTATGATGAGTATATGATAAAAGAGACGATCATGCAAAGAATAGATACGCATAAAGCAAGTGAATGTGCGTTAAAACATGCATAAACGATCATAATATTTACGCACATTAGTACACTTCCATCTATTTCTTCCAATATGGAAAGTCATCACCGTTAAAGAGGGGAGGGCGTACGGTAGAGTATCCCTCGTTTTGGGCCATGAACCTTGCACACAAAAGAGGAAAAGGCAAAAAAAAATCCCAAGACTAGGTCTTGGATTAGTAGTATGGGAGAAGAAGAAAAAAAAATTAAGACTCGATTGGTGTTGCACCAATTCAGAGTTATTTGCAGCGAAAAAAATTTATCCAAAAAGATAATTATACCAGTCTGGACTATACAGAAAAAGCTCAAAATCCGAAAGAGAAACAAATCACCCCCTTACCTGATTGGTGGTTGCACCAATTCAAAGCGGTACCCGCTCTGATACCACTTGTAGAATTGGAAACAACGCTAGAGGAGGGGTGAATAGTGATCGTTAAAAATCGAGAGCGAATTAAATCGAAGTACGCAGCGGAAGAAAAATAAACCAATGCTAACAAACCGAGTTTTACTTTGTTCGGAGCCTTTGATGATTCTTACTCCAAGGCCCGCGCTCGTCAAGTGCTATCGTTGGGCAATCCATTAACAGTTCGCAAAAAGTTTATAGGAGTTAAGTACAAGAACTGGAAATAAAAGTTACCAACAACAACAAAATGGGAAAGTCTTATTCGTCGGTTATCGGAGGAGCTTCACAACGTCGCAGGAGCTTTTTCGGAGCACTGAGCAAGAGAGAAACTTGTCGTAGTTGTTATTTTGAAGCTCCAGGTCGAAGGCCTTTAAATAGGTCTATTACGGGCGTTTGGAATCCGGCGCCTAGGCCACGTGGCTCGGGCAATCGACGCGCTCCGCGTCAGCTTGTGGATGATTTTTCGGGTTCGGGCACCTGGATCGATTCAGAGCGCCTGGATCACTTGGGCACCTGCGGCCTGCTCCGGACGCCCGGACCAACTCCGAGCTCTCGGACCAACTCCGGGAGCTCGGATTCCTTTTCTTCAGTAGCCTTCTCCCTGCAAGGAAAGGTTAGTCCGAGCAATAAAAATTATATCTACCTTGCAAAACAGAGTTAGCATAACATGGCAGATAGGGTAGTAATTCGATCCTGTCTCTTCGAGATCAGGATCTAGTCAAGATCTCAACTTAGGCTTCCTAAATGGACCTAAGTTGGATCGACGCTTACAGTTCCCTCAACGGAGAACGCGTCCTCACTTGATCTCTCCTCCAGTTGTTTACCTTCACTTACCAACTGTAGTCACTTGACTTGCCTCTGACCCACCAGGTCTTTTCGCCAGTTGTCAGGTCCGACCCAACTGGACTTCGGCTGGTTGTCAGGTCTCGTGGATCCAACCAGACTTCCCGCCAGATATCAGCTCCGTGGACCTATCTGGACTTTCCACCAGCTATCAGGCCAGCAGATCAAGCTGGATTTCAGCCTGGTGTCATGTCCTTCAGACCAGTCAACTTCTGCACACTTAGTAGAAAAGGTTATACAAACATTACATCTAACTTTAACCTATCTGTTATACATCAAAATCAGATTATTAGTGCAACCTGTACCAACACTTAATGCCACACGACCATGCAAAGAATAATTGTGGCGTGAAAATGTTTGTGATCGTGGAACTTATTGTAAGGCATGGCCATGCCTTACAGGTATGACAGAATCATGAGGTTGACCGGGACTCCTTGAGAGAAATGGTCATACCCTTGAAGCATGACCATGTCCTAGCTGAATAAGACACGGTCGTGCCTTTGAGGCACGACCATGTCTTAGCTTCTTTCTCTCCAAGCTCGCTCCAATGTCCAATAAGCTTTATTTTTTAAAAAAAAAATTCTATCAATCAAAATAAGAAAAGAGCAAACCTTCGAACCAAAAGAGTAAAAGTGTTGATATCATAATAAAATATGGTGCGATAATGTAGATCATGATAATGAAATGCAAGTAAATGTGCAACAAACAATGCTTAAAAAGATGCATAATCCACGCACATCATACCCCTAGATTTGAATCTTTATTTGTTCTTAATTAAAAACCTACAATTTAGATTCATGTGGCGAAATGGTGCATCATAATTCTTAGTGAATTAGTCTAATCCTATCATATAATTGCATTGATGAGCATGATACAAAAATTGTTTGAGTATGACCTAAGTATAAGTTCAACGTGCTAAGTGTAATGAGTGACCTAACTTTTTCAAGTGTCAATTTCTAAGCCTAGTCAAGTCGTCATCTAACCGTGTTCCTTATGTCTCCGGCGATATACACTTACCTGCCACATGTATGGATCATCCTTTTAAAATCTACACAAGGTGGATTTTGTAACAGTTATTTCCTAAGTAACTTAACTCTATTTTAAATGGGTAACTTGTTAGTTTCCACTAACAATAACTATTTTTTTATCTATTATTATTATTATTATTATTATTATTATTATTATTATTATTTTCGCTAAGTGCTTGCAAATTGCAACACATGAACAAATCCTTTTGTTTTTTTTGGGTTGCTTAAAAATGTAGCACTAGGACAAATATATGGATTTTGATTTTTTTCAAATGAGTTTACGTGATCTGAGTTTATCCTGTAATCAAAATATAATTGAGAGGTCCTCTTAGAAGCACAAGTACTAGTTCGATTTATAAATCATGACTATTTTTAAAATTATCTACCATCAAAGTAAGCATAGTGTGAAAAAAAAATCTTAAATTAGGTTAACATTCAAACTCTTATAGTAAAAATATTGCTCACTGCATGCTAATATAAATAGGAAAAAATAGATGAATAGACATACTAGCATCATAAATCACAACAATATGAAAATTTAGAACAAGCGTGTTAGCATTTTTGTAATAAGGACAAACCAACAATGATAGGATGACTAATGTAACTAAATATGCCACAAATGAAATATAACCAAATCAAAACAAACTGCATGAAACAAGCGTATGTATATATGTACAAACTTCTCAGACTTGAACGCTTCATTGTCCTCAATGAAAAGAAAATTAAAAGGTGGGGACGAAGGAAAATCACGGCACAGGAAGGTCAAGAAACTAATACTTCGTTTTGTGCATGTGTTGGTGGTATTTATACATAGTATCGATTTCAATACAAGTTAATTGCATTAAACGCCAATTATACTCCTATTTCTCCCGTTCTTTCTCTTAAAGGTGAATGAAATCAATGTCGGACTTAAATAATTCCTCCCTCCTAAAGTGTCGCCGCATACATTGAAACTCATCCGACATAATATGCTGACGCTTTAAAAGATATGTATGCATAGTATGATCAAATTGAAGATATCTAAGGTGGAGCGTAATTCAAAAAAGTCAAACTGAGAGCCTATAGAAGAAGTGGCAAAAGCTGATGAATGTCTAGCAGACTCGAAAGTAAAGGCAGCATGGTCACTTAAAGAAACCCAACTAGAAGGCTCTACTAGAGAGGGAACAGGTGTTGATTGGTATTCTTCATTAATCAATTTTTCTTGACATGAATGGTAGTTAAATCGTAGTTTGACAAATGCAAAGGGTAGTTATCCTTTCTAATTAAGCCATATCCATTACCATCTCTTCGGATGATGTGTATTACTAAACATGAGTTGATATCAATCCAAGGGGCGCACCATCCACTACTTCAAAACCCTTTAAACATAGCCAAGGACAATAGCAATATGAGTGAGCAATCCTCCCAGAATGATAGGATTAGGGGAAGAGAATCTCCCTAGTTTTACTAAGTGTTTAATAAAATGAAATCCTGCATCGATATTAACTTCCTCAAGCATAGCCCATAGACAATCTTATGCATGACTCCTTTATTATCACCGTCTAAATATTGTATGCCTTAGAACTTGATGAAGGTACAAGGAAACAGGATTAACAATGGAAGCAGCCTTAGAAACAGAGGATTTAAACATAGCATCACCACTAAGTAAATCCCACACATATATATATACTATTGAAATTATTAGGAATTATTCGTTTCGCACTATATGGTAATTCAAAACAAGAATTAAAGTCATCAAGTGTTCACTTGTAATTATCATTAAGCAAGCAGAATGAAATCTTTCCTATCCTAAAAATATCTTGAAAATTGATAGAGCTTAAAAGTTCTAAGACAATTCTAGGATATGTTGGGTAATTCATATTCATGAGACTTTTATATCCTATCCTATTAATCAACCATTCAACATCGTTCTTGAGACCCAAAACATCCAAAGTGTTATAATCTAAATATTTAGTGTAGACAATAGGATGGTTTACCAAGGAATTTAAACGAGATTTTTGCTCATCGAAAAATAATTCCATAAAGATTTTTATTACCTTTGTCGCGTGCCCTTTGCTTTTCCTTAATCGTAGACTTTTCTTTGCCCTTGACTTTGGATGCACCATCTTTGCGTGAGCCACCACCTTTCTTAAGATGCTTCAACATCTTATTGATATAGAAGAAAAGCTCAAATGAGTTTTTTAGTTGTAAGGGGATAAATAAGAGAAAAAGGGAAAGGAGAGGGTCCCTTAAGAAGAGAAGAGAGTAGGGATGAGAACTTTGGATGAGAATGAGAATGAGAAGATGGAGGTGAAAGAAGGGAGATGAGAGGTCTTTGAAAGATATAAAGGGGAAAGAAGAAATAAAAGAGGGGCGAGTTGTGAGGAGGCACGGTCGTGTGGAATTAAACACGGCCTCTACTCTAGGGTTTTAAACCCTTGGATTCATGCCACACAGCCGTGTCAAATGACATGGCCAGACCGTGAAACTTATTGTGGCTCACTTTTTTTTTCAATGACACGCCCGTGATAAAAAGAACACGGTCATGCAGTGGATGCCTCCTGTCTTGATCCAGGATTGGCACGGCGGTGTCTTTTGACACTACCATGTCGTGATACTTTCTATGCGTGAGGTCAAAGTTCCTTTAAAAAGTGGCATGATCGTGCCTGAGAGGCACGGCCCTGCCGTGAAACCTTTTGTGGGCAAGGCACGACCGTGTCAAAAGGCACGGCCTTGCCGTGGAGCATTCTGTCCCTGGCATTGATGAGGCACAACCGTGCCTTTTGGGCACAACCTACCTTTAAGTTTTCTTCAAATCCCTTCCACGCATGTGGTAAGTACGACGGCCGTGTAGGTTTGCAACCTTGAAAACATGCAAAGAGAAGACTCAAATAAAAATCAAAAGGAAGAAATTGAAAACATAAATTAAAATAAGAAAGTAAACCCTTGGGTTGCCTCCCAAGAAGTTGTCGTTTAAGGTCGCGAACTCGACTGCTAACTTGGCTCAGCGGGAACCTTTGCCTTAAAGGGGTTGTATTCCCCTCCACCATGGCAAGGTGAAATTTCTTGCCCTTCGTTCAAGCGCTTGCCGGAATGATATATTTGTCTTTTTTTTATTTGGGTTTCTTTTCTTGAATCACCCAACTTGGTGCTACATCCGACAATCGATCGTCAAGTTGATACTTTTTCTTTTCTGGTTGGAGTCCTTCCAACCTACAACACAAACTTTTGACAGCAAATAAATCAAAGATCATCCTAAAATGATAGGAATTTTTGGAGAGGTAGGAATAGGCTCTCCAATTGGAATATTTTCAATCCCTTTGTTCTTCGCAGTCACTTAAGGATCACTCAAAGTCCTTAGCTCAACTATGTTGCAATGCTCAATAGGATTTGATTCGGGCTTTCCCGTAAATGCCCCTAGAGATCTTGAGGATGAGTTAGCCACTTGTGTCATTTGATTATCAAACACTTTTAAAAGTTTCTCAACATTGTCCATTCTTCCATTAAGTTGCTTGATCTCAGTCTTCATCTTTAATTGAGTGGCTTGCATCTCTTTAAGAATTTTCTCTAATCTTGAGGGTTGTGAATTTTGTTTAAATCCAGAAGATTATCTTATTTTATCTTGGTTGTTGCGGTAAGAAAAATCTGGGTAATTTCTTCATCCGAGGTTATATGGTCTGGAGTAAGGATTGTTGGGTCTTGAGTTGAAGTTGTCAACAGCGTCCGCTTGTTCAATTTGATCCAATTGTGCAGTAATTTGCTTCTAATTGGTGAGCTTCCTTAGTTCTGTATCACCACAAATTTCACAACTTGTAATCATCGCATGATTCACATTCATCAAATCAAACTTCTTTGTAAAGGCATCCATTTTTGTAGAAATTAAATCCAAGGTGCCCACATCATATTTTCTGATAATCTTGATTGGTTGCTTTGCTCTGATGCCCATTAATGATGATTAAGTGTCACATTTTCAATGATCTCAGTTTCATCAAGTCCTTTATTCATTAAAGGTCCGCCTGCTGCGGAATCTAAGGACACCTTTATTTAATAATTAATTCCATTATAAAAGATATGGATGACAAACTATTTATCAAGTCCATGGTGAGGTCATAGTTTAAGTATTCTCTTTAATTTATCCCAAGCTTCGAACAAAGATTCTCCGTCCTTTTATATAAAGCTTGTAATAAGATTTCGCATAATTAATTCCATTATAAAAGATATGGATGACAAGCTATTTATCAAGTCCATGGTGAGGTCACAGTCTAAGCATTCTCTTTAATTTATCCCAAGCTTCGTACAAAAATTCTCCATCCTTTTATATAAAGCTTGTAATAAGATTTCGCATATGGGTAGTCTTGCTTGGTAGATAAAATTTTTCCAAGAATCTTTGCTCACATTGTTTCTAAGTAGTAATATTGTTAGTAGGAAATGAATTGAGTCAAGATTTAGCTCTATCCCTCAGTGAAAAATCAAATAACATCATTCTGACAACCTCTACTGAAATACCATTCATTTTCATTGTTCCACAAATCTCATAGAATATTTCCAAGTGTTGGTTGGGGTCTTGAATGGGTCCTCCTCAAAATGGTTTTGTTGCACTATAGAAATAATAGCAGGTTTGAGTTCAAAATTGTTGGTCTCAATAGTAGGTCTGGTGATGCTAGACCTTAAGCCCCTTGCATATAGTGTTGCATAATCCTTCAAAGGTTTGTTTGCTAGATTTGTATTTACTCTTCTTCTAATGTATTTACATATTTTTTCTTCTTCTTAATGTTCTGTCAATCTTAGGATCGACTGACTAAAGATTTCCTGCCATATTAGCCCTTCGCATGCAAGAAAACAAATTCAAACCTCTTTTCAAATAAAATTCCAAATTAGAGTTATTGTAAATAAGAAAATGTAGAATTTTATGAGAAAGAAAATTGAATTGCAAAACTATTCACAAGTACTAGATGCAGAATTTTATTAGCAAAAAGAAAGAAGTCTAGAGTAACTAAATTGCTTGTCAACTAATAATAATCAAAAATAGTTTCCGGCAACGACATCAAAAATTTATTATCTAATTGTAATTACATTATTATGTCCATCAAGTAATAAAATATCGAATGGACTGTTGATTAAACACTTGTTAAGTTCGCTAAGTTAGTAATCTAGACAATTGAAGGTTGTGTGAAAGTTTGAGAGAAAGAATGTAAGAGAGAGAGATCCAATGAGAAGATGATTGCAAAAGGAAGAATTGATTTGAGAAAGATTCTAGGATTTCGGTTTCATCATGATGATAGTTAATGATGTTCTATGAATTATTTATCTCCTTACCTCCATTTTTACGCTCTTGTAGGGATTCTAATCAAATTATCGGTATGGACCCGTGATGGTTACACCGGAGTGTTTAACCCATTAAATTTCAATGTTATTAAGTAAAAAGGTAACATAGAAAGTCAGTGTTTACCCTCTGTCAAATGAAGGCCCATAGCCATACAGTCTAGATTACACAAGTTACTTCCTAACATTAAATTAAAAATTATTAAATTCTAATTAGCTAATCCCTTGTAGAGAATTGATCTCTATTTCAAGGTGATACTCTAGAAAGTTCGATTAAAAAGATTTCCTTTATCACTAAGGCCCCAGTCATATAATCTAAAGCATCTCCCTTTCATGGTGGCCAATCCTTCACATCCATTGAATCAAACAACACATGCAATTAATCACTCATCACACATATTTAATCAAACAAGAAAAAGATACAAACATATCATAGAACAAGGAAATTGGCAAATTCTTAGTTAATACATCAACATCACATCATAATTATTCCCTATATTTTAGAATCCGAAGAATTTACTCCATAGCAATGAAAATACAACCATAAGACATAGAAAAAAATAATTTCCAACTCAAATCTGGAAGAAAGTGTTGAAGCAATCTAGGTGCCCTAGGTTTTGATGTTTGGGCAAAGGTTTAAGTTAGGTTTATTGTTGTTTTTGATATGCATTGTGAGTGTGCAGGATACAGGTACAACAAGGAAAGTCCAAGTGTGATCTTGGCAAAGGAGGAAAGTCCAAGAATGAGTCTTGGCGGTGAAAGTCCAAGCATGTAGTCTTGGCAACGTAAGTCCAAGTGTGACTTGGCAATGGATGAAGCCCCGGAGGTGAGGAGCCTCTTGGCAAAGGAAGACCCGACAATATGGACAAGGCCGAAGGAAGCTCCAGAAGGCAAGACGTGAAGGATGGGGAGACATCCGAGGGACGCGAGGCTGATGGAGGAGGCTAGAAGGCTAGGTCTAGGTTGGTCGGGCGAGAACGAGTGCTGAGTGAATGTACTCGAGGCAAAATCCTAAAATTAGGGTTTACTGTAGCGTACTGTAGAAGTACTGTAGCGTTACTGTAGCAGTACTGTAGCAGTCGACTGATGATTGTAGCAGTGGACTGATACACTATAGCAGAGAGCCGTTGAGATAGCCGTTGGCACCAGTCGACTGGTAACGGGCAAATCAGGTTCTGATTTGTTCCAAGCTCTATAAGAAGGAGCTTGGTATGGCCGGCCAAGGTGACGAAATTAGACTTGGTTAAAGCCTAATTAGTAGTCACCAAAGTGCTCAAGAGATCTTTGTGTGCCAAGAGGTCTTGGTTGGAGTTGTGGTGAGGTTTCTCCACCCACAAGGAGGTTGAGCTAGCAGGAGTTTGCCGGGGACTAATCCACCGATGGATTGAGGGATCGTCCACCTTACGGACACGCCGTGGAGTAGGAGCAAGTTATCTCCGAACCACGTACACGCCTTGTGTTAGGGTTTGTGTTTGGTTTGTTGTCTTCTTCCTTCTTGTTTTAGGTTAACTTTCGTATTTGTTAGTTTGCTTTTGTATTCCGCTGTGCACTAACATTATAGGAAGTAAAGTTTTGGGTGAGACGCTATTCACCCCCCTCTAGCGGGTGTCAAGGTCCCAACAGAAAGGAGAAGATAAAGCTTAGTGAGATGCTGCCAATGTTTTCGGTTGAAATCCTTGCTATGATGATGGACGAATTGGTGAAAGCTACCTCGGATGCTAGACGAATCATCGAAATTTACCTCAGATGTTAACCTTGTGGGTTCTCTTGAAGGGAAAACTCTCTCTCTCCTCTAAAGGGGATATTCCACCCCTTTTATAGACCTCCATACGGGCCCCTCTTGACGCCACATAGTCGTGCCTATGAAGCACAACCTTGGCATGAAAATGTTTGTGAAGAGGGTACGGCCGAACTATGGGACTCTGTGAGCAAGGCATGGTCGGATCGTGAAACTCACTGTGAGCAAGGCACAATCGAACTGTGAGGCTGGCTAGGACTCCTTGAGAGACACAATCGTGTTCTTGAGGCACGACCATGTCTTGGCTGAATAAGACACAGTCGTGCCTTTGGCTTCTTTCTCTCTAAGCTCTCTCCAACATCTAATAAGCTCCATTTTTCTCCAAGAAGTGTCGTGTCAATCAAAATACGGAAAAAAAAATCATATTTCCGAAGCAAAAGAGTAGAAGTGCTGATATTATAATGAAATAGGGTGCGTTAGTGTAGATCATGCTCATGAAATGCAAGTAAATATGTGACAAATAATGCCTAGAAACATGCATAATCCACGCACATCAACAGTGTGCCAACTGATAGTGCATCATCCCTACTAAAAAGGAGTAGATCATTTGCATAAGCCAAGTGAGTCAATCTGAGGTGGACACGTCGTGGGCGCAACCTAAAGCCTGCTCTGATTGTACACTGCTATATTTGCCTCCCAAAGAACTCAACACTAATACCAAATAAGTAGGGTCATAGTGGGTCTCTATCGTAGTTCTCTGGCTCCTCTGAAATGCCTAAACGTTCCAGCATTGATGAAAATGAGAATAAGGTAGTTGTCACACATTCCATAATCCATGCTATAAACCACTCAGGAAAATTCAGTCCAATAAGAAATCCAGTGCACTGAATCAAAAGCCTTCTGGAGGCAGAGATGCATTTCTTGATGTATCTTCGAAAGAGCTCCTGGGCAAGTGGATATTATTTGTGATGAGTCGGCCTTGCACAAATACTGCCTATGACTCATGTAGGATGTGATCTAATGTGTCAGACAGTCGATATGCCAAAAGTTTAGAGATAACCTTATAGAAAACCGTATAGCAAGAGATTAACCGATAATCCGACACTTTGCTTGCAGGTGTGGACTTTGGGACAAGTGATATCAAAGTGTGATTCCATCTTCTGAGCAGTTTACCATTCTTGAAGAACTCCAAAATGGCAATAGAAACATCCCCACCAATCGTATCCCAATCTTGTTTAAAAAACTTTGACCCATAATCGTATGAGTCGGGCGCCCGTTGATCCCCTATATCAAATAGTGTTGCCTTGATTTCTTGTACTGTAGGAAGACATCCTGATCATGTTAATTAGTATGGATGAATCACCCAAACGAAATACATGAATGAGGGAATGCAGATCAGTCCAATAATGTGCCAAGTTTCCTTTGGAAGTGATCCGTGAAGAAGAATAGACACCTTGAAACTACATAAGCTTTAGTATTTAAAATGCAGGTTTCCTAAATGGTTTTGGACAGATGTAGTTTCCACAGCTTGCTTTCTAATTAATCGCATGTCATCGTCTGTTCTTCATGGTGAAACTCCTTAACGCATTCTATTTCCAAATAAGTTAGTATTTCTATTCAAACATTTGGTTGTACCTGCTTTGTTTGGATAGTCGTCCTTGGGCGACAAAATTTGATCCAAAAATTTTAAAGTGTGTTTTTCTTGCATTCAAAAAGGGTATTGTTGCTCTACTAATCTTAATAAGTATTGTAATTACCTTCAAAGAAGAGACAATTGGATGCAAATGGGTATTTATAGTTAAAGTCAATCCTGATGGATATTTTGCTCAACTGAAAGGTCATTTTGTTGCTAAAGGCTATGCCTAAACTTATGAAGTGGCCCTAAACACTAATCCTTTCGGGAAGAAGTTTATATGGAGCAATTGCTAAGCTTTATTGCTCAAGGGGAGAATGGGAAACTTTGTCATTTTCATAAATCCTTAAATGGTTTGAAACAAAGTATCCCATGCCTAGTTTGACAAATTTAGTTAGCGATTGAGAAGTGCATCATCTTATTCGTTGTATATGTGGATGATATTGTTAACACAGGGAGTGATGTTGTAGGTATTTCGTCTCTTAAATCTTTTCTTCACAATCAGTTCACACAAAGGATTTAGGAATTTTAAAATACTTCCTGGATGTTGAGGAGAAGTAAGAAAGGAATTTTTTTATTTTAGTGGAAGTATGTACTTGACTTATTGTCTAAGACAGGAAAATTAGAGGCTAAACCATGTAGTACTCCAATGACTCCTAATCTACAACTCACAAAAGATTTACAAAAGATGGTGAATTATTTAAGAATCCTAAGAGGTATAGAAGATTGGTCGGAAAGTTAGATTATCTCATTATGTCTTATCCAAATATTGCATATTCAGTAAGTTTTGTGAGTCAGTATATATGGCTTATCCAATGGTTAATCATTGGAAAGTTGTACAACATATTTTGTGCTATTTGAAAATGTCACTTGGACGAGGTATCTTGTATAGCAATCATGACCATACTAAGATTGAGTATTTTCTAGATGTTGACTTGGTAGGATCCAAGGATGATCAAAGATTCACATCTGGTTATTGTATTTTTGTTGTGAGAAATCTAGTTTTATGGAATTGTCTCACATTCGAGAATGAAATCATAATATAGAGCTACAAATGTGGTGTGTGAGATAGAGTGGATGTATCAAGAAAGTATGTCTTAAAACTTCAGTAGTAACCAAATTGTGGTGTGATAATCAAGCAACTCTACATGTTTCTTTCAATCGCGTATTCCATCGAACTAATTATATTGAAATTGACGGGCATTTTGTTTGTGAAAATATTCAACAAGGAAAAAATATGTGAGAGATATTTATACAAAAACTTTAAAAGTGGTTCGAGTTGATTATCTTTGTAACAAATCTGGGTATGATTAATCTTTATGCCCCTCCAGCTTGAGGGGGAATGTTATAGATTATAAAAATAAAAATAGGAAATATAGAGATATGATCTATCTTAATTGTAGGGATATGATTTATTTTGATTGTAGGGATTTGATTAAGTCTAGATACTCTCTCTATATACGTATGAGATGAATAAAAAAACAAAAAAAATAGATTTCGCCTTTTGCCACATGAGATGAACAAAATTAATAACATATTTTTTCTTCCAAAATTTCTTAACAATATATAAACTAACTTTAGAAGGGGAGCCTTGATGCAACGGTAAAGTTGTTGTCGTGTGAACCGGAGGTCACAGGTTTGAGTCTCAAAAATAGTCTATTGCAAAGGTAAGGTTGTGTACAATAAACCCTTCTTCGGGTCCTCGTATTGACAGAAGTTTCGTGTATCAGGCTGTCCTTTTATATAAACTAACTTTAGCTAATATTTGATCAAATATTAATGTACAAATTTTTAGACCCTACGCCTTTTCGATGAACCCTCATGCTCTCATTTTGACCAAATGTCATGTCTAAGACTCGTATTTCACAGACATGGATATGAATACTCTTTTTCAAATCTGAATAATATAGAGTACATAGATATATTACTATCCATAAATATAAATATTTCATATGGAGTATGTTCATCTATAAGTGAATCACTTGTAATAGCTTTCATGTTTTGACGTTAGAGGGTCCTTAACAATTTCTGAGGTGTTGACTTGTCAACTGTGACTCTTGTAATTTTATTTAGAATTATTCTACATTCTAGATAGTAAACATTGGACTAATTTATTACTACAAGATAGTTATATTGAATGTCTTTGTATCCTACATGTTTTGTAGTCTTCATCACGAGGTATCCATCCCTACACCACAGGCTTTAGATTGGTATTCTACCCTAAAGAAGCTCTTCTATGAAAATGGAGGCTTGACTCTAGTTGTTATCTACTTTTTTTTTTCACTTATAAACCTTCAAAGAATATATTTAATGTGTTTTCTAATGGTTTAATAGTGCAAGATGTTATTCGACACTGAACATGAATGAAAAATGCCAATGCATTGCTCAACTATGGTAAAGACACCATGGAGAGTAAGGGTTTTAAATATGATTTGAAATGGAGCCAATGCATTGCTCAATTATGGTAAGGAGCTAGGAAAACCAAGCCTTCAAAAGAGGTCCTTGGAAGAATAAAGGTCCTGATTGGGATTTTTTTTTTTTTTTTTTTTTTTTGATAACCATGGTTCTTTTGAGGGATTTTACCTAAACAAACAAGAATAAATTGAGAAAGACATAAAAATTAGAGAAAATTGTCAAACGAGTGTTTACAAGAGTAATAGGAGGGTGAGGAGATAAAAGCCCTGAAAATAGTGGAAGCCTATTCTATCTTTGGTGACCTCAATCCCTTATTCATTCCATTGTGTGATACCAGGTGATTGTAGGTGCAAATTTCTTGCTGCCAATATTGTTGTTGGTTAACTCTGTTCTGCATCGAGTGTAACATGGCTAGTAAGTGTCATAGCTGAAGTTGCACGAGCAATTGACGGCTCTACAGAGCTAGTTGAGCAATGAATTTTGCTGTCATGCTTTGTAGGCATTGAGCATTATAGCAACCATTATTGTCAAATAGCTTTTGTTGTTGCAAATAGACAAAAAATGCCTCTTCCTCACCCATTATGCACACCAAAGATTGAAATGAACATTGATAACTAAAGCTGGTCGGGATGGAGGAGAACACCAAATCCATGAATTTGTTAAGTGCAAATAAATGTATTTTCTTAGAGAATTATTTTCATTAAACTAGGTTGATTCCTTTTCTGACTTAAACATTATACATGACCATTTATAAATTTGTTCTAATAACTCCTTGTTTGATTAGTTATTATTGTACTAAAAAGATATAACTAAATATAAATATAATTATTTGTCAACGTGAAATCTCAAGATGTGGTAGAGAGACACAACACTGTTGTAGAACACATCGAGAAGGGAAAAGTGAAGAAAGGTTGGGACAAATGGGTCAGTTGAGAATAAGAAGACAAATCTAATTCATTATTTTCTTATTTTGAGAAAATATATTTGGAAGAAGGTTTTTGACCTTTACACCTTCTCTAATAATCTCTCTCCAAGCGGCAGTTGGTAAATATTTCTTCCTAATTTACTATATAGACTTTTCTCTCACTAAAATGCACCTACTTTTGTGTTTTTTGACGGATCAAATCTAACATTAATCATACTACTATCCAGTGGGTGGTATCCATCATTTGCTCAAGAAACTAATCATTTT
Organism: Zingiber officinale; assembly: GCF_018446385.1. Classification (NCBI taxonomy): domain Eukaryota; kingdom Viridiplantae; phylum Streptophyta; class Magnoliopsida; order Zingiberales; family Zingiberaceae; genus Zingiber; species Zingiber officinale. The sequence goes on from NC_055986.1 coordinate 57,959,213, forward strand.
GTTTCTGTTTTTTCAGTATTACTACTTTGTCTGTCATTTTATTATTTCAGATGGATACTGAAGCAGCAACGGAGATCAAGCCTAAGAATGAATTTCCATCCGAGCAACTTGATAGCAGGAGTCCCAGCTGGCTAACCAGGCTCTTCAATTTACTTCCATTCTTCACCTTTATCTTCCTCACAGTCAATGCTGTGGAGTCTGCTTATCACTCACGTCATGACCCTTCAGCACTGGTCTTCTCGGCATTTATTTACTCAGACTTACTGCTGCTCTTTGCTTGCCTTAAGATGTTTGACAATCTTGGCCCGGATTCTCCACCGAAGAGGAAGGGGCAGCTGAAGCTGGCAGTGTGGGTCCTTGCTGCTGGTCTCAATGTTGCCTTTGCATGGCGTGTGGCAGCGGTGATGCCACTGCCACTATCTGTCATGCTATGGCTAATGTCTGGGGTGGTCACTGTAGGTGGATTTTTTGGATTGTTTATCTACCGGGAGGATGGCCCTGTTCCTGCTTACGCTCATGTCAAAAGCACCCAGCTTACTCCTGCCGAAAATGCTTGAGATGGATTGACTGCTCAGTTAATGTCAATCAGTATTACCTATGTATGAAATAAACAATGTGGTTCATGTGTTGTGGTTCATGTGTTGTGGTTTATGTGTAGTGCAGACCCACTGCTCGGTATTTGGTGTGTGAAATAAACAATATATGCTGTGCAGATCAAGTAGTGGCCACCTGAAATCTGAATACTCTATTCTATGGATTATTGTATGAAAATAGGTTCAACACTTACTAAATGCTTGTTCCACGTCCTTCATCTACAGATTATTACAATGTTTGTATAGTATTAGTTAACTGTGTCATTAAAGATGCTCTGTGGTCTTTTTAAAGGACCTATTAAAAACTGTTTCTTATTTAGTCAAATTTTACAAGGATCAGATATATAAAGTAATGGGGCCCCAGGACGTAGTACAAACAGTGGACACATGACATCTCGGATGTAATGACCGATCGATTCTCACTATAATATTCATATCCAATCTCCGCATTGTTATAGCCATATCCATATCCAATCTCCACATTGTTATGGCCATAAACGTTTAACAATTTTATTTGTATGTATTAGTGTCATCTTATACATCTATCAACTACTAACACAACATTACGATTTAGAATTTAATCACAATTATTATATAATATAATAAGATTGCTAACAAAAGATTAGATATATTGAATAGTATAATTACTGAATAAGTGTTCCTGCTAAGTGATTATCTCTATAGTTCTCTCATTAATAATTTCTGACATGTACTAAAGCTAATTGATAACTCATTTATTTGATACATTCTTTTAATTGATATTAGGTGATTTTATGCTAATTCTATTTGTTAGTTGACATATTTTAGATTGTTTACAAATTGAGAATTATTTTGAGCTAAATTGTATTTCTTCTCTTAATTCATGATATATTCCTCATCTCAATTTGAATTTGGTCTTGTAGGACATTGAAATTGATATATGATTCAAGTGAAGTGAATTCAAGAGGAAGCAAACCAATTCAAGGGGAGGCTTGGTCCATTCAACCAAGTGAAGAAGTCCAAAACCCTACTTGGATTCAATTCGATTCCAACCCATCTCAAGGAGTAAACCCATTGAACTCAACCCAAGTTCAATACTCTCAACAAATTCCTAAAACCCCACTTGGACCTGACCCAAAGTTACTGTTTATAGCCAGTTCAAACCCTAGTATTAAACCCAGATTTTGGCACAGTGAATAGTGGCTTGTGCTACTGTTCATCGTGTTGTTCTTCTTCGCGCGACATACAACCCATCCCTTCTTCCAAATCTGCATCTCAGTACGACTTCATTGACATTGAGGTCTTCAACAACCAGTGACCAGATTCTAATCATCTGGAATCGTCGGTGAGAGGTGTCCCGACAGTAATTTAGTTTTTCGTGATTCTCTACTTTCGCCACTGATCGGAGGTGTTCCTCCGATCAGTGGTTCATCTTCACCTTGCAACATCAACAACATTCCTCTGGTGTCACTGAGCTCCTTTCAAGGACAAACCTTCAATCACAGCCTTCATTCAGGTTCAGTGATTCCGATTTTTTAGAATCCAATTTTTTAGTTCGTTGACAACTTCCAATTGCTCTTTGCTCATTGGGAGGTTTTGTTGGATCCCGTGATTGTTTTGATATGATCAACTAAGTTAGGTTATGTCCTATTTAGTTTTTTATCCCTGTGCCTAAGTGTGCAGGAGCTTAGGAGCACAGGAAGTCGAGCAAAAGACGCAGCTAGTGAGAAGGATGGCACGGGAAGGGAGTCGACGGGCTCGGTACATTCGAGGGACGAAAGGGTTGCAGAAGAGCACACTAGTGGACGAGAAGAACGTATGTGACGTTCGAGGGACGAGAAGCTGAAGCGGAAGCCTACTCGAGGAGAAGGTCGGAAATTGAGTTCAGGTGAGCCATATTTCGGTTGGCCGCAATCACCCAAGCGAACGAAGCAGCGGAAGATCCAAAGGAAAGCTGGAGCTATTTGTGCGTTGCAGGTAGAGGGCGCCCTCCATGATATAGAGGGTGTCATCCATGATGTATAGAGGGTGCCCTCCATGATGTATAGAAGGGCACCCTCCATGATGTATAAAGGGTGCCCTCCATGCTTATTGAGGGCGTCCTCGACCCAGTCTTTGTAATCGTTTGGCAGCGGATAAAGCTTTATTCGTTGCCTCACTGAAGGCGCCCTCCAAGCCCCTTAGAGTAGCCCTCAAGCAATAGATAAAAATTTTCAGGGGCTATAAAACGACCCCTGGACCTAGGAAAGATACAACAACTTGAAAACAACTACTATAATCATTTCCTAGAGATTTTATGAGCTTTTCAAAGAGTGTAAGAGGTTTCTCCGCCTACAGAGAAGGAGATATTTCTAGTAGAGTTTGGCAACCACCTTGGATTAACAACCACCTAGGTTGTAATCAAGTCAAATCTGTTTGTCTCTTTTCTTTTTAATTAGTTGTTCATTTCAGTTTATTTTAATTGTGATATTACTACTAATCTTGGTTGGAAAGAAAGGAAAGGTTTTATTTTTTTTTACAAATGTTGCGCCCTCTCACCGACACTGCCACTGCGCCAACATTTTTCTTGGTCATGCTGAGCTCTTCAGGATTGAGCTTATAGCTGAGGTTCTCTTCTTTAATACTGCGTGAAGTGGTCATTGTGATTACTTGTGTGACGGCAAGGGAAAGAAGTACTGAAGTGTGATTAGGGATTAAAGATGTTTATGTTCTTTTAGTTTATGAATTTGTGTTGATGCAATTTTGTTCTTCAGTTTTTATTCTTGCAATTTCAATTTTGTTTTCAGTTTCTACACTCTTCGTTACTACAATTTTTATTTTCAAGATCTTGTTTCAACAATTCTAGTTTCTGCAATTCAATTTTGTAATTTTTGTTCTTGCAATTTCAATTCTGTTTTTCCTTTAGTTTCTGAATTTTTAGTTCTTGTAATTTAGTTCTTAGATCTTGTTTCTATTAACCTATTTTTGCAATTGAGTTCTTAATTAGTTTTGGAAAATCCTTGTAATTTGATTAGTTGATTTCATAATCTAGCTTTGCTTGATTTAGTTTAAGTTTAGTTGAGTTATAATTTGTTTCTCAAGAGTCCATTAGCTCGAATTCTGTTAAGGAGTAGCTTAATTAATGGCAGATTTGGATTTCAATTTGTAGTGGCTTAATTTCCGTGATCTTAGTTTGCATTGATTAGTTGTTCTTGTCTTGTGTTGAGTAGTTTAGTTTTGTTGAGTTAATCTTTAAGCCTAATTGTTCTTTAAAGATCCTTAGGGTTAGATTCTTTCTTGTTAAGTAGTTTAGATTTTTATTAGGATTTAAATTTTCTTTTAGATCTGATTTAATCAATTCTCATGTCCTTTACTTGTTTGCATTTCATTCCTTAAGCTAGGTTTTAATCCAAAAATTAAACAACCCTCATTTTCCAAAAGAGTTTTAAATCTAAATCAAGCATGCATCATTACTTTAGTGAAGTTGAGGATTTTCAAACACTTAATTAATTTGGAGTCTATTTGTGACACTCAGTGAAAGACTTATCAAATTTTAGTTCGTTGTCGGGAACTAGTAGTGTTTGATTGCTTTTTAGATTGTGCATAGTTTTATCTTTTCTTTGTTATATTTTCTTGATTTTATTGTCTATCCACTTGTGTTCTAATTATTCATTTTGTTATATGACTAGGTCTTCGTGTGATAAGTTACTTGATCTTGATCCAGAGATTGAGAGGACTTTTAGAGCTCTGAGGATTCAGAAAGGTCACCAGAAATTCCTAAAAGTAGTTCTCAAGATTTAGATACTTTAATGGTACAGAACAACCAGACTATGAAGGAGCTTGTAGCTCCAGATATGACCTACAAGTATTCTTGCATCACTTACCCAGACATGACAGTAGATTTTGAGCTCAGATCAGGTCTAATTCATTTACTTCCCAAGTTTCAAGGTTTATCAAGAGAAGATCCTAATAGGCATTTACATGAGTTCCTTATGGCTTGCTCCACTATGAAACCACAGAGCATTTCAAAGGAGGATATTAAGTTGAGAGCCTTCCCATTTTCCTTATCAGGAGCAGCAAAGAAATGGTTATATTATCTTTCAGCCAGATTTATTATAAGTTGGATTGATATGAAGAGGGCATTTTTAGAGAAATATTTTCCAGTATCTAGAACTACAATTATAAGAAAGAGCATTTGCAGCATTCAACAAGTTGTAGGGGAGACTCTTTACGACTATTGGGAAAGATTTAAGAAATTATGTTCAAGTTGTCCTCAACATCAAATCAGTGAGAAACTAAGTAAAGATGGTATAATTTTTAGCAACAAATGGTGTTTATTTATTTCTATGTCTCATACAAATTGGATGGTATTGATTTGTGATTTCTGAAACTCTCAAATTGCTAAAAATGAAATCTACTGGAAAGCTGCTGTTTGATATCAAATGTGTTGAAAATATATCTGTTGGGTTGCTTAAATAAAACAAAATGAAATAATCTTATCTTCCAACTAACTAAGGAATGAGTTCTAACTATAAATGAGGGAAACAAAATGTAAAAGTGGACTGGAAGGTAGAACTACAAAATTGTAGTAGTTGATAGAAATGAAATGGTAGCTGAAATTGTTCTTTGTGTAGAAATTGTATTAGTGTGTTATAGTGATTTTTATGATTAGAAAGGAATTGAAGGCAAGCTAATTTGAGTTAATGTTACTTTAAGAGATCTATTGAGATTCAATCTTTAAGGTTTGATCGAAAATTCCATAGAAGTCAGAGAGTTGAAACTGAACCACTAAAATGCAGGAATTCAGAAATGAAAATGTTGTTTCTGTTGGAGAACAAATCTATTGATTTCTTAACTACACAAAACATTGGAAGACATATTTTAGAAGATCAAGAAACAAGTGTTAAAGGAAAATGAAGAAACAAATTTTAGAAGCTATTATCGAGAGTTAGATTCACAAAAGTAGTAAAGGTAGTAAACTAGAAAACAGAATTCAGTTTTAGAGTTTTATCAAGTGTGTACCAATCTTTTATAACATGTTCTCAAACTAGTGAGGAAAAATAATGAAAGCTCTTGCATTCATAATGATAAATGGTGTCTCAATTCTTTCCATGTCTTTCCAAATTGCTTTGAACAAAATTTTGAAAGTATCAAATGGCTTAAATGGAAAACTATAAGCTGTTTGAATAGGGTGAATGTAGCTACTGGTAATCTGTTATGGGGAGAAGAATTTGAAACTGAATTGGTGAGCACCATTTCACTTATGAAGTACTTCAAATTGAGACATTATTTATGAAGAAATGAAGACAATCACATCCAATTGATACCAAAATAGTGATGAAGAAAAATATGGAAGCCAACCAATTCAAACAGTTTGGTGCAAATCTGTTTAGCAGTGAATTTATTTGGGTTCTATTTGAAAAATGTGCAAAATGAAATTATCTTCCAGCTAACCAAAGAAAAGAACTACATATAAATGAAGAACAGTTATTGAAATTCTAGATTAGAAGTTGAAATTTGGATGAAACAAAAATATATAAAAGCTAGAAACTGCTAAAACTTCAAAATTCTATACCAATATGCTAAACTATCTTAATTTGAAATCAATTGTATTCAAGATGGTATTGATTGAGTGTTAAATGAGATGACACTACAAAACTTAAATGTTCAAACTTGATCATCAGGAAATCAGGTGTTGGTTGATACTAAGAATATCGTATCGGTTCCCCTGTACAAAAATTTTGTACAAGTCCTGAACCTTTCCTAACAACCTATTGTGTTCTTTAGAAATTAAATTCGGAATCACAAACAGAATTTAACATTATTGATTCCAAATTTAACTTATCTGTTCTTAGAGGTTTAGACTTGGATCGCAAACGATACTTAACATTATAGATCCAAATCCACCCATGTTACAAATTCAATTAAATATTTATTTCAAAGATCGGCTCCCAGGTCAAACATGGTGAGGCACTTGGCCTTCTTGGGTATGGGAACATCCACCACTGCCTCGACAAAGCCTCTCAACGAAATTCAATACTTAATTTCCTTATAGTAACCCTAGGTTTAACCAAAAAGAGCAATCAAATCACAAGATCAAAAAAACAAAAGAAACACAACTTTGAATCACAAATCCGAAAATCTAGAATCACTAGCCTCTTGTGTTTGGTATTTCAAAATTCATACAAAGAAAACTAGTATGATGCAGAATAGAATTACTAGTTATATCTTTCTTTGTAAGCAATAACCTCTTGATCTTCTATCGTATTCCTCTTCTTATCTCGGACATTGTGTGGGCAACGATCTACCAAGATGAGAATCACCAAGACACCTTCCTTCTTGCAAGTTTCGACCACCAACCTTCAAGCTCCAAGGGATACTAGAACAAAGCATCCTTTCTCTCCTTCTTCTCCTAGCAAGAATCGGCCACCACAAGAACTCCAAGAGAGGGATGCACCGGCCACTAAAGAAGAAGAGAAAAGGAGGAGTATAGGGCCAGCCACACCAAGGAAGAGAAGGGAGAAACAATAGAAGATATGTTGTGAGGTGAGACACATCTACCCTCTCTTTTATATTCCTTGGTCTTGGCAAATAAAGAAATTTAATTATTATTAAAATTCCCTTATTTTCCTTGCCATTGGTTAATAAGGAAAATTTAATTAAAAATTCCTTTTAACCCTTCTCATGGTTGGCCCCTATAAGTGCTCCAAATAAGGCAAGTTTTAAACACAAAATTAAAACTTCCTTATTTGTTTCCGGAAATTTTAAAAATAAAATTTCTCTTTAAAAATTTATTTCATGGTTGGTTATAAAAGAAAACTTTTATAAATTAAAATCTCTCTATTAAAACATGTGGATGATTACAAAAAGAAAAGTTTTCTCAAAATTAAAATCTTCCTTTCAATCTACAAATAAGGAAAGATATCAAATTTTTTCTCTTAATCTTTTGTAGAAGCTATAAAAGGAAAGATTTAATTTTAAAACTCTCTTTTAAAATCATGAGGATGGTTACATAAAAGGGAAATTTTCTCAAAAACTAAAATCTTACTTTTAACTACAAATAAGGAAAGATATCAAACCTTTCTCTTAATATTTTGCAGAAAATTATAAAAGGAAAGATTTAAATTTTAAACTCTCTTTTAAAACTATGGCTTCCACACAAGAAAAAAATTTTAAAAAATAAAATCCTTTTATTTTATATGGCCGGCCACACCAAGCTTGGGCTCCAAGCTATGACCGGCCACCTACTTAGCTCAAGCCTTTGGCTTGGCCAGCCCAAGCTTGGGCTCCAAGCTTGCTTGGCCGGCCACCTAAGGGTGGGTAGGAAGTGGTTATTTGGTGGATATAATTCTCTATAAATAAGAGGCTATGATAGGGACCGAGAGGAGGAATTGGTTTTGGTCTCCGGATGAAATTAAGCTTCCCGTGTTCGCCCCGAACACCCAACTTAATTTCATCAATAATAATTCATACCACTAAAGAATTATTATTGAACTACCGCACCAATCCCAAATTACATTTTGGGCTCCTTCTTATCATGAGTGTGTTAATCTCCCTGTGTTTAAGATGTCGAATGCCCACTAATTAAATGAGTTACTGACAACTCACTTTAATTAATATCTTAGTCCAAGAGTAGTACCACTCAACCTTATCGTCATGTAGAACTAAGTCCTCCTACAGGATTTACATGACAATCCTTATGAGCTCCTCTTGGGGACATTATCAACTTAGATTACTAGGACACAATTTCCTTCTATAATCAACAACACACACTATAAATAATATTATTTCCCAACTTATCGGGCCTCTTGATTTATCTAACTAAATCTCACCCATTGATAAGTTAAAGGAATAAATACTAGATATATGTGCTTGTTATTATATCAGGATTAAGAGCACACACTTCCACAATAACAAAGGTCTTGTTCTTTTATTCAGTCAATATAAAAAGAACTTACCTTAAATGTGTTGGTGCAATATTCCCCAGATCAAGGTTGACCGTGTTGACTACGCTTGAATTGAGTCAAGCTCGAGTCTTGATGTTGAGGTTTCGATATTTGACAATATATGTAGTCAATACATGAAGATTACAGGTGTAATTGTTCATGTGTGAAGGAGAGTCAAGTAGGTCAAGGTTGACTGGATACTTGACGGGAAAATCCTAGTGAGTGAAGCCAGGTGAAAGTCCTAACTGGGAAGTTAGGCAATAGGAAATCCTGGTAAGTGAAGCTAGGTGAAAGTCCTGGTGAGTGAAGCCAGGCAGATGGAAATACCTAGTGAGTGAAGCTAGGCAGAAGGAAATCCTGGTGAGTGAAGCCAGGTAAAAGACCTAGTGAGTGAAGCTACGCAGAAGGAAATCCTGGTGAATGAAGCCAGGTGAAAGACCTAGTGAGTGAAGCTAGGCAAAAGGAAGTCCTGGTGAGTGAAGTCAGGCACGAGGAAATCCAGATAGATCAAGGCTGATCAGACATCTGGTGTTGGAAAGTCAAAGTAGGTCAAAGGGATTGACTGGATACTTGGCACGAGGAGGAAAGTCCAAATAGGTCAAAGGGATTGACCGGATACTTGGCACGAGGAGGAAAGTCCAAGTAGGTCAAAGGGATTGACCGGATATTTGGCACGAGGAGAAAAGTTCAAGTGGGTCAAAGGGATTGACCGGACGCTTGGTAAGGGTGTCCTAGCAGGTCAAGGGTGATCGGATGCTAGGCACGATGAACCAACAGGTCATGGTTGACCAGATGTTGGTTTAGGAGGCTTTAAACTTGATTTTAGGGAGAAATCATGAGCTGGATCGATCAGCCGATCGATTGGCTCATGCCCAATCGATCGGCCGATCGATTGGGCGAGTCTTCACGATAAGCCTCCTCCCAATCGATCAGTGAATCGATTGGGACAAGTGCGCGATCGCACAGAACAGCTCTGGATCGATCAGTCGATCGATCCATAGCCCCCAATCGATCAGTGGATCGATTGGGAGCTGCGATTTCGCGCTATAAGCCCTGGATCGATCGGCCGATCGATCCAGACAATTCCCGAGAGTACAGAGGCTCTCTAGATCGATCAGCCGATCGATCCAAAGCCTCCCCGATCGATTGGGAGCAATCCAATTGATCGAGATCCGACCGTTGGCATCATATTTAGCTGCAGGCGTTCGATTCCTTTGGCAGAACTTCTAGATTTCATTTCAGATCTTCACAGCAACTCCACAGCTTCTCCACAAAGTTCAGATCGCCAATTCTTGAAGGTTCTTGGAGGTTTTTCCAAGTCAAGAGGCGGATCTACAGCTGAAGAAGAAAGTTAGGGTTAGGGTTTCCTTGTGCAAACTTGTAAGCTCTTGTTTGTATTTTGTACCCTTTTCTTTCTTCTTGTAGTGTGAACTTGTAGGGCTTTTCCACCTTCGGTAGTTACCGAAAAGGAGCATTTTATTAGTGGAGGGTGTGTGAGTGTGTGGATCCTTGGACTAGTCACTTCTTTTTAAGGTGGATACCAAGTCAATCCTTAGTGTTAGTGTTGTGTTTGTTTTCTTTGTATTTTCCTCCGCATATCTTTGAAGAAACAAGCAACGAAGAGCACGACGAGCGCACCGAGCTATTCACCCCCCTCTAGCTACATAATCGGTCCCAACAAGCGGTATCAGAGCAAGGTTGCTCTTCACCGGAATCATCGCCGGAAAAGGAAAAGAGCTAGAGGGTGAAGAAGTTGGAGCAAAATTCTTCAAGTCAAAGATTTTATCAAGCTCAACTTCAATGGAATTCCAAGATGGTCTTGGATTCGATACAAGGGTGCCTCCACCATTTACTTCAACAAGTTTCGATCTTTGGAAATCAAAGATCGAGAACTTCTTGATGATGGAGATAGAGCAATGGTTTGCTCTCATGGAAGGTTTTGAGGCTCCAACAAATTCCAAGGGCAAAGTTCTAAAGAAGAGCAAATGGAGTCAAGAGCAAGTTCAAAGGAGCAAGGCAAATGATAAAGTGACCAAGATTTTGGTCAATTTATTGCCAAGCAATATTTTGGCTCAAGTTGGAGATTTCAAGGATGTCAAGGAGCTTTGGAGCAAGTTGGCAAAGATTCATGAGATCCCCTCCACTGCACAAATTCAAGAAGAATCCAAAGAGGGTGACTCATTGGATCAAGACCAAGAGGAAGAGGACTCCGAGGTTGAGAGATGCTCAACTTCCGAAGAAGAAGTCCAAGAAGCTTCATCTTCAAAGGAGTATAATGAAAAGGACAAAGAGGGAGCATACTCTTTGTTCAATATACAAGACGAAGATGAAGAAGCCTCCACCTCTAGGATTGAGGGGGAGCAACTTTCATTGACACCGGATCAAGAAGAAGGAGAAGTCTCCACATCCGGGTCAAGAGAAGAAGAGGATGAAGAAGTTTCCACCTCCACAAGTCAAGTCAAATCTATTGGAGGAGCATCATTGTCAGATCAAGAGGAAGTTTCTACCTCCGGATCAAAAGGAGAAGATGTCATCCCTACACATGAAGGTATAAATATGTCAATTAAAAATAAAAATCATATTATATGTTTTGAGTGTAGGGAACATGGGCACTACAAGAGCAAGTGCCCCAAATTGGCCAAGAAGAAGGGATAAGTGGCATTAAAGGGCAAGGAGAAGCTCAAGGAGACAGTCCCCACAACAAAGAAGAGCAAGGAGCACATTGTGCTTCTCTTGCAATCAAAAAGGACATTACCGGAGCCAATGTCCTAAGGGGAAGAAAGAGGTCAAACCTCAAGAAGGAAGCACAAGTCAAGGGGGAGCCTCCAAGGTAAAACGAAAGGTATCGTTTATTGAGCCTACCCCTTTAAATAATGATAAAAAACATGCTAGTTCTAATTTATATCATTTTAATACTATTTACCATAAACATAGGAAGCATGATAGCATTAAGGGAAATCATATGACTCTTCATGCTAAAACTACCACACCTAGGGTTAGGAGGATAGATGAAAATCTAGGCAAGAAAACTAAGGATTTTAGTTATAAGCCTAGAAATAGAAATGCTCATGGATTTAATAAAAAAACAAAAACTAAGGATTTAATGATAGAAAATCAAGTCTTGAGATCAAGGCTTGATAAAATTGAAAAGACCCTAAAAAGGATGGAAAATATCCTAAAAGGGAAAAATGAGCAAAACCTAGGTATAGGAGTACAACAAGGGTCATCCAAGGGCCATAGAGGTTTGGGATACAAACCTAAGGCTAAGAAGGATGTAATCTCTTACCATAGGGTTCCATATAGTTATGGAACCAACCCTAGGTCAAGTGATCAAGTCAAAAATACAAGGGAAGTTATCCCTAGAAGTATTTTTGCAACAAACGTGACTAAGACTTCTAAGAAGTCTAAGAAAGTCACTAACAAGATCACAAGGGAGGCAATCCCTAGGGTTGACCTAGAAAAAGTGACCAAGGCTTCTAAGAAGCCTAACAAGATCACTAGGAAGGTATCTAGGGAGGTTATCCCTAGTGAGTACCTAGAGCACCCAAGGAGCACCAATAGGTTTTGGGTTCCTAGGAGCATTTTCTCTACCCCGTAGATGGGTTAGAGAGTGTCAACTCCGATTAGAAGGATAGTTAACCCAACTTTGATGAAGTTGACACTCGGAGAGCATTTTCAAGGTTATTGTTAACCTTTGAAAATGAAAAGAATTTTTATTTACTCTTATAAGAGTAAAATGTGTCACAATTTGATAAATTGGATGATATTTTAAGTGACACAAATTGGAAAAATCATAAGAACTACCAAGTTGGGATTTTGATATGTTCTTGGGAAATTAAAGGCAAGTTATGCCTTAACTTAAAGTGGTTACTCTTTAAAAGAGTAAATTGTGCCAAAAACTTGAGGAATATGTTTAATTTAAATTGGCACAAATTAGGAAAAGTAAAAGAAATGTCAAAATTGGATTATTGGTATTTTCTTGGGAAATAGTGGGCAATCTAGGTTTTAAATCTTAATTTAGCTAAGGCTTAAGGATACTTAGGTAGACAACCTATGTGTTTCATTAATGCTAAAACTTGTCATGCTTTGTTTGCCCATCATATGTCATGACATCATGCTTATTTTTGCATTCATATTTTAGTATGAAAAACACAAAAATACCATGTCATGTCATACATATATCATGTAGTTATAGAAATTTTCTTTTGAAATTTTTTTTTTTTTGATGTATGTCATAACATCATCATGCATTATTTTATTCCTTGCAAATTAAGGACTAATGACATTTATTAACAAGTAACATCCTTGGTGGATGTTTACAACTCAAAATGCCTAGATAGATATGCATGATCCCTAGATTAGGGCAAAACCAAAGTTTACATCTCACTAAAGAACTATAAGATGACTTGTATGTGTTTTAGTACACATTAGATATAAGTGAGATGTTAGAATGATGAACAAAACTCAAGATGTTGATTTAGTGCATTCTTTTGAGTTTTTGGTTCATCAAAACACATAGTTATGTGTTTTCCAATCATTGGGAAAGCTAATGTATAAGTCATGTACATTGAGCCCAAGGAACATGGTTGGATATTAGTTTTGAAAATCATTGTAAAATACTTTTGGAAAACCTTGATGAAGACTATCTTTTGATAGTGATCATCATTGAAGAGTTAGACACAAACTTGAAGAAAACACTAAATTTTTTGTAAGTTTTCAAGTTTGTGTCAATCTTTAAAAATAGAATGTATTTTCTTAGAAAACTATTTTTCCATGATAATATATGCCCTAAATAATGTCTACAACAATTTTCACGATTTTTGGGATTTTGTAGAATTTTCTAGGGGTTTCTGGAATTGACTGAAATAGAATTTCAGCTTTTTCAGAGCTTCAATCGATCACCCGATCGATTGAAGGGTCTCAATCGATCGGCCGATCGATTGAGAGCAAGCTTCTCGCGAACAGAAGCTTTCTGGATCGATCCACCGATTGATCCAGCCCTCCTGAATCGATCAGTGGATCGATTCAAGCAGGTTCAATAGATTGGAACCCAACTCCAATCGATTGGGAATGCTGATTTTGGCTGGTAAAGCCTGATTTCAGCATTTTGGACCATCTTTAGTTTAGGTAACCATTCCAAACCCTTTGGAGCACATTTGCACACATTTAGGGGGAGTTTTCATGATGAAAACTAGGATGGATGGGTTAAGAAAGACTAAGTAGAGGTTTAGGTTGAGGTTTAGTTTCATTATTGAATTTATGAACCTCAAAACTTCTAATTTTGAGTTTCCTAAAGGTTTAGGGATTCCAAGTCATTGTTGGTACAATGATAGAAGTTTCGTGCATGTCTTTAGGGGGAGTTACTCTTTAAGGACATGAAAAATACTTTTCATACACCTTGGAAGGTGGTTAACCTTCTTTCGCGGAAATGCTCAAGGTTGAGCATTTGAAAATAATGGAGAGTGGATATCTTCGTTATTCAAGGGGTGTTTGCTCAAGGATGAGCATTTAATGATAGTGAAGGGTATGAGACCTTCGTTATCGGATTGTGAGCAACAAGTGAAGTTGTGAACAACGAAGGGTAACTCTTCAGGAGGAGATTTTGCTTTTGATGAGTGCCCAAAGATGGGGAATGTTTGTGATATGTGCCAATAGGGGGAGAATGAAAGGTTTAAGTTAGACCTTCATTATCTAAGAGGGAGTTCGCCCTCTTAGGGGGAGAATGTAGGGTTTATCTTACGCCTTCATTACCCAGTGGCATGAGGCTATGTGATTAGCCTAACTTAAAGAAGGTATTATCAAACATCAAAAAGGGGGAGATTTTTGGTGCAATATTCCCCAGGTCAAGGTTGACTGTGTTAACTGCGGTTGAATTGAGTCAAGCTCGAGTCTTGATATTGTGGTTTCGATGTTTGACAATACATGTAGTCAATACATGAAGATTACAGGTGTAATTGTTCATGTGTGAAGGAGAGTCAAGTAGGTCAAGGTTGACTAGATACTTGACGGGAAAATCCTAGTGAGTGAAGCCAGATGAAAGTCCTAACTGGGAAGTTAGGCAATAGGAAATCCTGGTGAGTAAAGCTAGGTGAAAGTCCTGGTGAGTGAAGTCAGTCAGATGGAAAGACCTAGTGAGTGAAGCTAGGCAGAAGGAAATTCTTGTGAGTGAAGCCAGGTGAAAGACCTAGTGAGTGAAGCTACGCAGAAGGAAATCCTGGTGAGTGAAGCCAGGTGAAAGACCTAATGAGTGAAGCTAGGCAGAAGGAAGTCCTGGTGAGTGAAGCCAGGCACGAGGAAATCCAGATGGATCAAGGCTGATCAGACATCTGGTGTTGGAAAGTCCAAGTAGGTTAAAGGGATTGACCGGATACTTGGCACGAGGAGGAAAGTCCAAGTAGGTCAAAAGGATTGACCGGATACTTAGCACGAGGAGGAAAGTTCAAGTAGGTCAAAGGGATTGACCGGATACTTAGCACGAGGAGGAAAGTCCAAGTAGGTCAAAGGGATTGACTGGATACTTGGTAAGGGTGTCCTAGCAGGTCAAGGGTGACCGGATGCTAGGCACGATGAACCAACAAGTCATGGTTGACCAGATGTTGGTTTAGGAGGCTTTAGACTTGATTTTAGGGAGAAATCATGAGCTGGATCGATCAGCCGATCGATTGGCTCATGCCCAATCGATCGACCGATCGATTGGGCGAGTCTTCGTGACAAGCCTCCTCCCAATCGATCAGTGGATCGATTGGGACAAGTGCGTGATCGCACAGAACAGCGCTGGATCGATCAGTCGATCGATCCAGAGCCCTCAATCGATCAGTGCATCGATTGGGAGCTGTAATTTTGCGCTATAAGCCCTGGATCGATCGGCCGATCGATCCAGGCAATTCCCGATAGCACAGAGGCGCTCTGGATCGATCAGTCGATCGATCCAAAGTCTCCCCAATCGATTGGGAGCAATCCAATCGATCGGGATCCGACCGTTGGCATCATATTTAGCTACAGGCGTTCGATTCCTTTGACAGAACTTCCAGATTTCATTTCAGATCTTCACAGCAACTCCACAGCTTCTCCACAAAGTTCAGATCGCCAGTTCTTGAAGGTTCTTGGAGGTTTTTCCAAGTCAAGAGGCGGATCTACAGCTGAAGAAGAAAGTTAGGGTTAGAGTTTCCTTGTGCAAACTTATAAGCTCTTGTTTGTATTTTGTACCCTTTTCTTTATTCTTGTAGTGTGAACTTGTAGGGCTTCTCCGCCTTCGGTAGTTACCGAAAAAGAGTGTTTTATTAGTGGAGGGTGTGTGAGTGTGTGGATCATTGGACTAGTCACCTCTTTTTGAGGTGGATACCAAGTAAATCCTTAGTGTTAGCGTTGTGTTTGTTTTCTTTGTATTTTCCGCTGCATATCTTTGAAGAAACAAGCAACGAAGAGCACGACGAGCGCACCGAGCTATTCACCCCCCTCTAGCTACATAATCGGTCCCAGCAAAATGGTCCAGCCCAATACACTCTGAGTGTACTAGTATAATTTTATAGTTAAGATAAACTAATACCAAATTACACTACGACTATTCCAATGATTTGTTCCTATCCATCTTAGTCGTGAGCAACTGTTTATAATTTATAAAGAACTGATAACATTATCTTCTGTGTGTGACATCATACACCATGTTATCTACAATATAAATTAATTGAACAACTACACTTAGCATAAATGTAGATATTTGACCAATGTGATTCTTTATTTCAAAATAAATGTTTACAAAAAGCTAGACTTTTAATATACACTCCAACATCAGGGAGATTAGAATTTGAATTGATGTTCAAAAATTCTAGATTTTTATAATCTGTAAGAGTTCAATTTGAGATGGAATCTATATGATAAGCATCTTAAATATTCTAGAAAGTTACCTAAATAAATTAATAAGTAAATAAGGGTTATACTCTCAAAATGTTAAGAGAAATATCAAGTTGATTCTAGGAAAACAATTGGAAGAATAGAACACTATCAAGAGAGAAATTTTATAAGTTGTTACAAAATTTAGAAATGAAGATTTTGATTCAATTGTGACAATTTGAGGAGGATTAGTTGAAAATTAGAAGGGAATACATGTTCATGAGTTATTGATCAAAATAAACAAGTGGAAAAGAATTTGGAAGTACAGAATTATAATTAAAATGAGTTGAAGAAATGCAATGCTATTAAAATTTGTCACTGTACAGAATTTTATACCAACTTTTATTAGTATTAGCCCTAGTACCAATTATGAGATGATTCTAAAGAGCTCATTTTTGTATCATATTTCATTATTAATAAAAAGGTAAAGTTGGTTATTATATTTATTTTAGATCGATCAGTGTCGATTGAATAAGTATAATAATGTCCTTGGGTAGTAGGTTCATATCTACAACATATTAATTAGTTGAATTGATAGTGAGATATTGTAGATATACATAGAACACTACTCTTAACTATTCCTACTCAAGCATTAATATACAAGGACAATATTAATGCGTTGAGACTAGCATGTAGGTTAACGGATGACTTAATCTCACAAGTCATGGATATGATATATCAGGTTGACACATGAGTATATATTAGAGAATATATACTGAATGATCTGCCATGAGAATATTTCATGAATCGTTATATGAGTGTCATAAATATTCTCATGTGACTATTGGTATGAATAGTCCTTAGACCTGAAGTCACTACGGTTCCCTACATAAGGAGTTGTGTACTTTGGTATCGACAAACATCACCTGTAACAAGGTGGATAATAAAGTCGATCACTGGGTATGCAATGAATTATGCGGAGGGATGTGAGTAATGTAGATGGGATCTATCCCTTCCATATGACGGAAGCGATATCTATGGGCCCCTTGATTAGTAGGACACAAGAAAGCATGACCATCCATAAATGAGTCAATATGAGATATTGAGCTTATTTGATAAGTGTGTCTACTTGGAGATCAAGAAACATAAAGATTGATAAGAGGATGACACGGTTTATGCCTCATTGATCAATCTAGATATCAAGGATAGAGGAGTCAAGTCATACAAGATAATAGCCATGGACAGGTTAGGTCGGATCTCGACTTTCTCGTCACTTGGGTAGCAATGATGCCTTGCTAGATGTCACTCATTGCTTATGTATCTAAATATTGATTTGGGTACATTACCAACGTTACGAGAACCTATTGGGTCACACACAAAGAACAAGTAGATTTAATTTGAATTTTTTAAGTTAATTTTAATTTTAATTTTAATTTTAAGAGATAATTTTAACTGATGTTGACTTCAGACTCAGCTTTGGGTTAATCAAATACGTTTATTAAGAGTAAATTTTCAGTCGGTGGTGGGGCATATGACCTTCTTGAGTATCAACGGTGGATCACATTCTGAATACTTCTCAAAATAGTCTTACCCAAAGAACTTAATATTAAGCATTGGTCCAACTAGTTCAAACTAGATAGGGGTAACTTCAATTCGTTTTACTAAACCGATTACACCAGGTTGAATACATATGATTCTCCTATACATACTTTCGACTTAGCTTCCATGACCTACTATCATCCCAGTCTCTTCTGGAACTAAGTTAAAATTTTTCCTAATCTTATTGGTCCTAATTACCCGGACAAGTAGGTTAAGTTATTGAGATGACAACTAATTTGCCGCCTCCCCCTAAAATATTGGTTTTATGTTTTAAGTAATAAATATTATTTTTTGATACATAGTATTGGTTTGGTCCTATTTGCTTTGTTAGAGAAGCTTTCGGAACTCATGCTTGGATTAGGTTTCTAACATTTTAACTTAACAAGAACATATTGTTAGGATGTATACTAAAAACCTAGCTGTTGTATAAACATGTATTTTGAAATAGGAATCACATTGGTCAAATGTTTGCATTTATGTTAGTTGTCCATTTAATTTATATTGTAGATAACATGGTATGTGGTGTCACACAGAAGATCATGTTATCAGTTCCTTATAAATTATAAATAATAGCTCACAACCAAGATGGATTGGGACAAACCATTGGAATGGTTGTAGTGTAGTTTTGGTATTAGTTTATCTTGACTATAAAAATACACTAGTACACTATGAGTATATTGAGCAGGACCATTTGAGGTTGTTCTTTTATACTGACTGCATAAAAGAACATGACCTCTATTATTATGGAAGTGTGTGCTCTTAATCCCGATATAATAACAAGCACATATACTTAGTATTTATTTTTTTAATTTATCAATGGGTGATATTTATTTAGTTTGATCAATAGGTCCGATAAGTTGAAAAATAATACTATTTATATGGTGTGTTGTTAATTATAGAAGGAAATTGTGTCCTAGTAATCTAGGTTGATGATGTCCCCTTGAGGAACTCATAAGGATTGTCATGTAAACCCTATAGGTGGACCTAGTCCGGCATGACAATGAAGTTGAGAGGTACTACTCTTGGAGCTAGATATTAATTAAGTGAGTTGTCAGTAACTCATTTAATTAGTGGACATTCGATATCTTAAACATAGGGAGATTAATGCACTCATAATAAGAAGGAGCCCATAATGTAATATGGGATTAGTGCGGTAGTTCAATAATAACTCTTTAGTGGTATGAGTTATTATTGATGAACTTGAGTTGGGTCAAATAAGTATAGAAATTTTAATTTTTATTGTAGAATTCAAACTTCAGAAGTAGAACAAACTTTAAATGAGATGCACAATAGAAAAGTCGTTGGGCTAGATGATATTCCTATAGAGGTATGGAAGTGCCTAGGGAAACAAAGTATTGAATGACTTATAAAATTATTTAACATGATATTGAAAATGAAAAAAAATCTGATTAATGGAGGATAAGTACTCTAGTTCCCTTATATGAGAACAAGGGAGACTTACAAAATTATGCAAACTATAAGGATATTAAACTAATGAGTCATACTATGAAACTTTAGGAAAAAAGTAATAGAAAAAAGATTAAGGAGCCCACAGTGACCAAAAATTAATTTGGGTTCATGCCTGAAAGGTCAACAATAGAAGCTATACATCTTCTTAGACAATTAATTGAAAAATATCAGGAGCAAAAATAAGATCTGCACATGGTATTCATTGACTTAGAAAATCTTATGACAGAGTTCCAAGAGAAATTATATAGAGAATTCTAAAAAAGAGAGCTGTTAGCATAATATATATTACACTAATTAAGGATATGCATGAGGATGTAACGACCATAGTAAAGACTTCAAGCGGAGTAACTGAAGCATTTCCAATAAATATAGGGGTACATCAAGGATCATCTCAAAGTCCTTATCTTTTTACACTAATTATGAACGAACTTACTGTGCACATTCAAGACATAGTACCGTGGTGCATGTTGTTTGTAGATGATATTATTTTTTGTAGATGAAATACGTGAAGGAATAAATGCTAAACTAGAATCTTGGTTGGAAACATTAGAAATGAAAGGTTTTAAGCTTAGGAGATTAAAGACAGAATATATGAAATTTAAGTTTAGCAATAGTAGAAGTAATGAGATAATTGTTCAGATAAGAGAGAACGAGTTGCCCGGAACCGAGAGATTTAAATAGTTAGGATCATTTTTGTAAAATAATGGAGGGATTGAGAGAGATGTCTTACATAGAATACAATCAGGATGGTTGAAATTGAGGGAAGCGTTGAGTGTTTTATATAACCGTAAAGTACTTCTTAAACTTAAAGGTAAGTTCTATAAAACCGCAGTTAAACTTGCTATGTTATATGGAGCTGAATGTTGGGCTATGACTCGAGCACATGAGCAGAAGATGAGAGTTGCAGAGATAAGGATGTTAAGATGGATGTGTGGACATAATAGGATGGATAAAATAAGAAATGAAAGCAATAAAGAGAAAGTCGGAGTTGCATCTATTGAGGAAAAATTTCGAGAGACATGTTCAAGATGATACGGATATGTACTTAGACGACCAATAAATGCTCCAGTTAGGTATGTGAAACTATGATAAATATGAATATTAAATGAGGTAGAGAAAGACCAAAAAGGACTTGGTTAGCAATAATAAAATAATATAAAATTTATTTAAATATAGATGGTGGTAAAAGGCGAATACGCTCGCCTTTAGCGCCCCCGCCAACCTGTCCCAGGGCCAACACGGAGGAGGTAAATTATGGGCGGTTACTAGCCTTTAGAATAGTGACTAACACATAAGGGAGGAATTTACCTCGGCTTTGCCGAGATTCGAACTCCAGACCTCATGGTGGCAACATCTCATGCACTAGCCACTAGACCGTCTCGAGGGGATTTTATTTAAATATAGATGATGATATAGTAGGAGATAGAGCTCAATGACGTAAAATGATTTATATAGCCGACTCCACCTAGTGGGATAAGGCTTGGTTGTTGTTATGTATTCACTGTTTATGTAACCCTTAGAATTTTTTTTTCTAATTTATTTTAGATGCTTACCCCTATTTTTAATGTTATTAAATGGGGAGAAATAATATTAAGTCTAGGAGGAGATATAATTTTTTGTATCAATTGTTTTAATTTACAAATTAAATGTACTAAATTATATATTCATTTAGTTTACTCTTTTGGCTTAACTCTAACTTAACTTGAGTTGATTCACATAAAAAAAAGAGAGATTGTAAGTATTTCGTGTTGGTTTTGATATGGTCAACCAAGTTAAGTTAGACTTTGCATATTTTTATGCATTGTGTTTGAGTGTGCAGGGACTTAGGAACGCAAGAAGTTGAGCGGAAGACACGATGGACAGGAAGGATATCACAAGAATAGAGTCGATATGCTCGGTGCATCCAAGGGACGAGAAGCTACAGAAGAGTACACTAGTGGAGCGAGAAGGACACATGCGCTACTCTTCTGAGGAACGAGAAGCTGAAGTGGAAGATTGCTTGAGGAGAAGGCCGGAGTTGGGTTCGGGTGAGCTTAACTCTAGAAGGCCGAAGGATCACCCAAGCGACTAGAGAAGAAGCCAGCAACCAGAGAAGAAGCTAGCGACTGAAGAAGATGTTGGACGAGTCAGCAGTTGGTTGATTGATCCGGGCGCTCAGACCAACTAGTCCAGGTGCTCGGACCATCTGGGTGCTTGGACCAACTAGTCCGGACGCCTAGATCGTTCGGGCACTTAGACCATCTAGTCTAGGGGCTCAAACCACCCTAGCACTAATGAGGCGCCAATTTCGATCTGTTGCAGCGTGGATCACTTTTGGGTCCATGTCAACAACGTTCTAGGCGCCTAGATTAGTCCAGTTTCTCGGAAGTGGATAAAACCTTATTCTAGCGTTGTTGCAAAGTCGTTGTGTAGAGATAGAATTTGCCACACTGGAGGCATCCGGATTACCATCCAGGCGGTTAAAGTTGACCACATCAACAAAGGATATATTTGACCAGCGGACTATAAATAGAGCCCTAGTTCACTTAGTTTAACAATACTTTAATTGTACTCGAATTCTTTCTTGTTCTTTATTGTTCGTGAGCTGTTAATGTCTTATATAATGTTCCTCCGCTTCCGACTTGTGTCGAAGGAGTCAACTTAAAGAGCTTCATTTATCTTGAGGGTGTAATCGAGCCGAGTCGAGCCAAACTCTTTGATGTTTGAGTTTGACTCGTTTGTAATCGAGCCGAACTCGATCTTTATTTAACGAATATATTCATGGCTCACGAGCTTATTCGAGCTTTTATCGAGCCTAAACGAGCTTAATAAATATAAATTATAAATTTAAATATTCATTAAAAACTAAATTATATATTTTTAAAAAATTATAATATTCTTGTTAAAATTTATAATTTTATTCTAATGAATAAATTTAATATATTTGTCTATATTTTTCATAAGTAGAGTGTAAAATCTATAAATTCAATATCAAAACTATTATTATTTTTTATTTAAAAATTGATTTATGAGCTTAATGAACATGTTCACGAGCTAACGAGCCGAATATTGTGAAGCTTGAGCTTGGTTTGTTTATCTTAACGAGCCTCATTAAATGAGCTCAAACAAGCTTTTATCGAATCGAGCTTCGAATAGTTCACGAGCGGCTTGGTTCATTTACACCCCTAATTTATCTTGGATTAGCAACATCTATGATTGCAAACCAAGTAACCTTTTTGCCTCATATTTCTTTCAGTTATTGCATTTATTTTTTATTATCGAAGTTAACGTTGAAAGAAAGAGAAAGATATTTTGATTGTAATTGCAAGACTATTCATCCTCCTCTAACAGGCCGCCAAGGGACCAACATAAAGCATGTGGCTATGCCCATCAGTTGGCCTGTCCTGCCTTGCCAAATAATTAAGAGGGTTTAGTTGAAATTTTATCAACCTGTTTAAAAGCTAGCCTAAACGGTCTAGTCCACATAAGTTACAGGTCCAGGTGAGCCGGCCCGTGGCGTGCTCAGGTGGCTCATGGGTTGAGAAGAAAAAAAGATCTAAAACTGAAAATTAAAATGGAAACTCAAGGAACTTGTGTTGATTCATCTAATCCACAACCTAAACTTAAAAATTTTCAACCTTTTCAATATATTTTTTATTTTTTTTTAGACTCGTGGATGGATCCAGATAACTCACAACCCACTTTGAGTTGGATTTGAGTTGGGTTAGATTATAGATTTCCTAGTTTGCCAGGCTGGCACGCAGACCCATCCAGCTTGACTTGCCAGATGTTGGATTCTTTACTGACCAACCCACCTCACCATGAGCAAGTCCGCTTTACACGTGACAACTCAAAAATGACCGTGCCAAAGCAAAACACTAAAATCCTAAACTATAAGTCCCTTAAAAGTTTGGGAGAAAACTTCTCCAGATGGTGATTAGAATGACAAAAGGCTAAGAAGTTGGCCAAGAGACAGTGATGTGGGGGTGATAATTTTCAAGCATAGGTGCTATCGTCTAGGTTGGAGCGATGGTCTAACACATTTTTTATGTTTTTTTTTTGAATGGACAGATAAGTGGGTGAGTTGATGCAGATGATTTAGTGAGTATTAAGATTTTTCATAAAAAGAACATCTTTTAAAAAAAACAACAAAATCTGAGAGCATTGACCAATTTTATTTTGTCAAATTTAACGAGCTCTCTACCACACATCACAGTCTGATCATTAAGATATAAGAAGTAAGGGCCATCTGTCTTCGAGGAGTTTTGTAAAATAAAAATATTAAATGAAAAAAATTCGAACAGGTGTAAGGTTTAACATCTTCATTTTAAGAATAATAATGAAATTTTAAATCTATTTTTTTCCTGAAATTAATAATATAGATGTGACCATTCAAAAAAAAAAATGTGTGATTAGGAGAATTTTAAAAAATTGATAATGTAGAATTTTAAAAAATTATTAGGGGAATTTTTAATAAGGAAAAAAATAGTAAATTTTTATATGATATTTTGATGTGGTAAAAAAGTTCATTTTAGAACCGGAATGATCGGCGATGCCATGAGAGGTCAGCAGTTCAAACAAATATGATTAATTGTTCTCCCGAAGATTTTACAAAGGAATTCAAGAGAGAGGGGAAACGGCTGCTGAGGAGTCTCATCGGAATTCTGAAGACCAGCAGGCAAGCGCCCATTCAGTGACGCCCTCCCTCTCCGCTGCCGTCTACGCCAATGGCGCCCCTTCTCCGCTCTCGTGGCCTCCTCCTCCGTCGGCCCTTTCACCTCCTCCTTCCACGACTTTACGGATCCGTCTCTCCTGAAGGCGGGATCGACCTGATGAACCCTACTTATGTCGTCTGGGGTTCCAACACCGGCGTGGGAAAAACCCTCGTCTCCGCCGGCCTTGCGGCCTCCGTCCTTTCCCAATCATCCCATGGTCCTTCCTCATTTCTCTACCTGAAGCCCGTCCAAACCGGATTCCCCGTGGACTCCGACTCCCGGTTCGTCAGCCGGAAGGTCTCCGCCCTCTTCCGCAGACTTCACGGCAACTTCCCAACTGGCCTTCTCGTATCTGACCACGTTTTGAACGCTTCGAGCGCTGCTGCTGCGGAGTTGCTCGGAGGTAGGCTTGATAAACGGGAGGAGACCGAGGGACGTGATGAGGCAGGATCAGGAGGTCTCTGTGCGTACGAGGAGACGCGTATTGGAAAAGAAGAACTAGAAGAGGGAGATTTTAGGTTGGTTTGCAAGACGTTGTTTGGATGGAAGGAGGCCATTTCGCCGCATCTAGCTGTACAGAGAGAGGGCATGCTGGTTGAAGACTCTTCTTTGAGAAAGCTACTGGGAAAGTGTTTGAGGCTTTCACTGCAAGGGGGAGGTGATGGCAGTAGGGAGAGAGTTTGGCGAGTGATTGAGACCGCTGGAGGTGTTGCAAGCCCTGGACCTTCTGGAACTCTTCAATGTGATTTATATAGGTACGCTATTATTCCTGCTATTACCGTTGGTGAAGTATCCACATGAAAAGAACAATATGTTTAGAATTGGGAATAGGAGAATATTGCATTTCATTATTATGAGATATATTTATAGATTCGCCATAAATCCTAAATACTAATGTGGGACCAAACCTACTACACCTTATACCTAATAAGTCTACTACCCTCAACACTCATTCTCAAGTTGGAACATAAATAGTATCTAAGTCCAATTTTTATATAAACTAGAGAAACTCTTGTAAGTAAAAATTAGCTAGACACGACAATGATGAAACTGAAAAACATACTACTTGCATGCAAGTAAGACAAAATTTAAGGTGTTAGTGGACCATGTAGATGGTCTCTGTTAAAGTTTGGGTTAGCATACAACCAACAATGTGTTTGACTAAATTCAACAAATCAACAAAGAGAGAAACATATACAAAGGAAAGGTTGAAGAGAAATCTTAGAAATTGATCTCTCAAGTCAGCTTCTCCATGAAGTGGTGCATATAGTAACACATAATAAACTGAGAGTTAGGAAATAACTCAACAGTCTTTAGAGGATGGATAGCAAAGCTTTTTAATTGACATAGAAAATTGAGAAGAAGATATTCTCTCTACTTAGATCTTCATTGGAGACGAGTAACATAGCTTGATCCTTTGTTGGATGTAGAAAATGAGTACATGACAATTTATTTATTTTGGTCTTCAATGCACAGTAGGGGAAAAAGGAAGAAAATGGAGTGAATACAATGTCTAAAGGTGTTGTAAGTAGCTTGTGGAGGTTAAGGTAGAATGGGTTTGAGTGCTAAAGCACGAGGAGGAATTTAAAGAAGACAATCTCTGAGAACTTCCTTTTGCAATGCAACCTAAAGAAGATGAGTGAGGAGGAGATTACATTGCTAAAAGAAAAGAGACAATCAAATTCACCAACATTGAGAGTCTTTCACACATATAAACTGTGAGTTGGAAAGGGAGAGCCAACAAATTAGAGAAGAGAAGAAAGACATAGGGTTATTCTTGGCTCGTAGAAGGCCACATGCAACTATTTTGGTGACATGCAATGACCAACGATGAAGGAGCAACAATCTAAAGTGGAGGTTGCATGAGCAATAATGATTGTGGTGCTTGAAGTGGCCTAGTTGAAATATGACAGAGATATGATAGTGATGGAGGAATGAGTTTTCACCCCAGTATCTAGTTGGTGGGTGGGCATTATTCTCTTGGGCGAAATTGCAAGGTGCTTGCTACATGCTTTGCCAAGGGTAGGGGTATTAGATGGAGGTGAGATACAATTGCTAGTTAAAGCTTGCATTAATGCTCAAGATTATCAGAGTTTTGGGGATTTCTTCATTGGAGAAGGCATGCTCATCAAAGATACTTGAAATCTGCTACGTATCCTTGGAACCCCAAATATGTTGCTATTTGGTGTGAGAGAATCACTAGAAAAATTAGCATCATTTAGCTTCAACACTTCATTTCACTTGCATTAGCATCGACCTTTTACTCCGCCTGACAGCAATCATCATTGAAACCATCAAGTTATTAAATAGACCCTTGCAAATTAAATTCTTGGTAGCAGTGTCATATGACCCTATGCTCCTTGATTGAAAACTCGAGTTGGTCATCAATGGAAAACTGGTTCTTTGTTTCGCTTGTGCTGCTGTTGACCATTTACTCTGCTGATAACAGTGGTTGAGTTGTGAAGGCACTGGTGGCTGTTGGATCACAACAGTTAGGGAGGCATGTAGATTGTGGAAATAACTATTGAGGAGAAAAGAAATTTGAAGAAGAGAGGTGAATAGGTGGACGAGGAGAGAGGCAACTAGAGGGAATATTTTTTGGAGCTCTAAATTCAGAAAGGGGACTCTAGTACCATATAAAATTTGGGAATAGAAGAAGATTGTATTGCATTATTTTGAGATAACCATGACATCATGGGTACATATGGACTCTTAATTGTAACCCTAAACCTAGAATTATTTATGTGGCACTTAATGGATTACACTTAGTTTCTAATAAATCCAATACCTTTAGCAATATGTTTAAGGAAATGTTCAATGGACAATGTTCTTGTCTACTAGAATAGATTTGTTTGTAAATTATAAGTGAAGAAGATGGTATTATATTGAGTAGGTTCCAATTTGCATTGGTATCTAATGTTGGAATTTTCAGGGTTTCAGTTGACTTAGTGCTATCAATGGTAGCATTTTATCTGCTAAAAGGTTGCTAAATATGTGATTTAGAAACTGTGCTCCTACCTGAAGGAAGCAATAATTTGGCAAAATGGAAAAGAGGAAGTTGTCATTTATTTCTATTTTGAACTTAAAAGTCCTGTTTTCTTGCAGAGAGCAATGTTGCTGATAGTTAAAACTAATTCTTTATAACCCTCCGTTGAACATTCTTTGAACCCTTTATGAATTTGGTCATCAGTTGTCCTATGACATAGTTTGTGCTATAATTTTGGAGTGATTGTGTTGATGTTGCTTCTTGTAAATAATTTGTCAGAGTTCTAACACTTTTGTGATGATTACATGAGCTCATTTTTTTCTTATACCTGGAACGTGGATCAGGCCTTTCAGATTTCCTTCCATTCTGGTTGGAGATGGTCGTTTGGGTGGAATTTCTGGAACTATAGCTGCATATGAGTGTCTGACTCTTAGAGGATATGATGTTGCAGCTATTATTTTGGAGGATCATGGCTTTTCTAATGAAGTGCGCCTACAGTCATACCTACGAAATAGGTAATGATATGCTATACATAATTTATGCAGTGAACTTTTAGACTTTGTTTCATTATGGAACATCCAGTCTCCTCTGTTGTCAATTTTGTTTTTTTTAAATCTCCCAAGTCCCAACATTTTTCATATTTTTTTCTCATATATTGGAAATATCAATCATCTTTTGTGTAAAATTGTCAAAATGAAAGTCGATGACAAATGTGTGTTTTAAACTTTAATTTCAATTTTCAATTTTTTTCTTTCTGGAAACGGAATATTGAAAACAAAAAAATTTAGAAAAGGAAAATTCAATTCATCAAACTTCGAAATAACAATAATCCTAACCATCATTCTGTATCACAAATCTAAAAGGGTTGGATAAATCTATGTTAAAATTTTTGTTTTGACTTGCAATGTCAATTCATAACTCAGTAATTCTTCTGCATGAATCCTGGATTATTCTACCTCTTGGGATGCAAGAAGTCAACTCTATTAAATGTTATCTTTATCAACAGGATATAATCTAGGAAATTAACATGGACATTCGCTCATGAATTGGAAATTAACATATTAGGATGAACTAGTATCAAACTTCTCTACTATCAAGTGCTTTCTGCATATGATTACCACATATGTAGAATCTTTTTTGTTGTTCTTTGTTCACTTATATTCCTACACGTATATTTTATAGATCAATGTAATATGCCCTTCTGTCTTAATGAAGGCTACCTGTGCTTATGCTGCCACCAATTCCTCAAGATCCAATAAACGACTTGCTGGATTGGTTTTATGAATCTGGAAAGGTTTTCAGTTCCCTTCAGGAAGTCTTGGTGTCTGCTCATTTAAAAAGAATTCAAAGATTGCATGATATGCCAAGAAAGGCAGGCAACCTTTTCTGGTGGCCATTCACACAACACAAACTGGTTCCTGAAGAGACTATTACTGTCATTGACTCACGCTGTGGTGAGAATTTTGCTATACACAAGGTCTGTCTACTTCTCTGTTATGATAGACTAATACTTCTTTTTTCAAACATCTAAATGATGCATGTTTTATGATCGACGTTGCACTTTTCTCTGTTGCTTGTCTAGGTTTGGAATGATCAAGAGATGATCATTCCACAGTTTGATGCATGTGCAAGTTGGTGGACTCAAGGGCCTGATTCTAATTTGCAAGTCAGTAATACAACATTTTCTTGCTCCTCATGCGACACTGTAAAAGTTGACCTACTAATATTTTTCTGGCCTATTATACTCTTTTCATGATTTAGTTACATGCAGAAAGGCAATGAAGTAATA
The DNA here is from genome assembly GCF_018446385.1 of Zingiber officinale. Lineage (NCBI taxonomy): Eukaryota > Viridiplantae > Streptophyta > Magnoliopsida > Zingiberales > Zingiberaceae > Zingiber > Zingiber officinale. Next base: position 57,988,078 of record NC_055986.1, read on the forward strand.
TGTTCCTTGAACTTGAAACTGCTTCTTAATTATGATTTTATTGATTATTTAAGACTCCTTTTGAGTTAAACATCTGAAGTAATTCCAAATTTTGTTCATTTGTTTTGGAAAATCTTCAAATTTTATTATGTTTTTATTTTTATCTATATCTCTTAGGTCAGTTAGTGTATGAAGCTGATTTGCAGATATTCTTAGCTTAGAACAAGCAGAATATAGATAATTATTTCACTGAATGTCAAAACTAAATTGCTGAAAACTTTTAGTGGCTATACAATATGTCTCCTATGTCTTGTTTGGAACTAAATCTACTAGCATGGGTGAAAGAATAATGGGCAAAAATCAAAAGGGTGCCCTTTATTTTCATTAACATCAAAAGGGCACCCCAGTTTGAAAACAACATCCCATTATATCTCTTGCTATCAATTCCTGACGGGCACATGTCCTCGGAAAAAAAACCCCTCCTACTCTCTAGCCACTTGGCGATTAGCTATAAGCTAACCTTGTGATTTATCTCCCTTCACATAACTTGGGGATGACTGTAAAAGGTGCTTGGGTCAGTGTAAACATCCCATTATATTTTCATTATGAAAATATTCTTATTCTAGCATTATTTTGGTGGCTTTGTTCAAAAGTATTATAACGTGTAGTAGACTGTTACAACATAAAGCAATTTGACCAAAATTGCAGCTTTAGCCAAAAGTGCTATAATATTATTGAAGTGAATTTGACTAAGTTAGAGTAATTCTGACAAAATTGGAGCAATTTTGACCAAGTTCAAAAAGGATACTTTGATATAATAGTGCTTTACGTTATAACAGTTTTGGCCAAGGCTACTATAACAATGCTAAAACAAATGGTATTTTTTGGGGCGCACTTTTTGAAAGGATATTTTGATATAACTTTGTTGTTTTAATAATTTTTCAAACTGGGGCACTCTTTTGACAATAACAAAAATAAGGGGCGCTCTTTTGATTTTTGCCCAAGAATAACACCACAACTTATAAAACTAAACTATAAATTCTACAACACTATTCATGATGCCAAGATTTCTGTCCGGTGGTTTGAGGTTTTGCCTTTTAATGTGGATTAGATGGAGTTGATTAATATCAGAGTCATTATTGTTGGAGTAAAAAATTTCTGTCCTGCAAAACAAAATGGTGCTTGGAATTGCCAACGCAGGTAGCTTCAATGCTCAATCAACCTCAGATATAAAATTTTAAAACTTAGGGATCTAGAATGTGCTTTCCAAGTGCTCTCATCTCAATAGGTTTTACTTGTGGAATAGTCTTATCTCAGAAGGTCTTTTTCTTACCAAGGATATTCTTCCTCTTCTTCTTTAGCTCAGAGGCTAAGGCATTTAATATTTTTGTTACCTTGAAAGTAAGGTCTTCATCTTTTCTCTTGGTTCGAAGTTCTATTGTTCTTGCTCTTATCTTGGAGAAGGTCTTCCTGCTATCCTTCCCCTTCCCTCTCAGCTTGGAAAGCTGACATTTCTTTTTCTCTTACCTTGGAGATCGTTCTCTTCCTTCTTTATTTTTGTTGGAGTGCTTTCTGTCATTGTCCCTTGAGCATTTACGCTTGCTGAGGATACCTGCGTGAACCTGAACGATGTTCAGGAAAATATAACAAAGACACGTATCAAGATTCCATCATGAAACTGAGATTTAGGTTACTCATGTACAATTATTTGGAATCTGATAACAAATTATAAGTAAAGGCATTACATCTAAGTGGTTAAAGTATAGATAGTAAACATTAAGGAAGCTAAACATGGATAGGTATATATAATATAGATAATTTACTTCACTCCACATGGGAGTTGTTCAATCACTTATTTGAAAGAAAAATTTGTCAAATATCTCAAATGGTCATCTACCTATGGGTGGACATCACTTATAGATACTAGTTTTAGAGCAGAATATGAACTCCAAACTGACTCTTAGTTCCAAATTAACTCTATTATTATTGATTTATTGGAGTTGTTAGTTATATGTGTTTTAAGTTTACCTCCACATTGGATGTTTTTGTCTACATCACTCGGACCCAAGCAAGTATGAGTATTGAACATGTGTGTGATAGAAAGAGGTTCAAATTTGGGATGCAGGTGCAGGACCAAGAATCAAAGTGTATGAGAAAATTAATGAGTATGAGGATTTCTTATACATCAATAACTCTAGATTAAAAAGTACCTTTGCACCCCCTTGCATGTTCCTAATTAGATTAATTTTTTTTTTCCAAAACCCCTCCTTGTATCTTCATGTCTCTAGACTAGTGTCATGTTTTTGTTTATGTCCTGTGTCTTTGTCATTTTTATCTTTCTCTTTTTGTGAGTTTTTTTGTTTCTAATCTACGTAACAGGCTGGGTAATGTAATATTTTAATACTATACCTCGAGAAAGGATGTTAGCATTTGGTTTTGGTTGTTAGAGTTATCAGTTAATTGAAATTGTTAGTTATGTATTGTGGGTTTGGTACTCTTCTCTTTCAGATAAAACACTCAATTTTGGTTAAAATTATGTCAACTATGAATAATGAAGGGTAGGAGGAAAAATCTAACACCTCATGAGCTCTTTGGTGCACCTCAAGTATATAAGTTGCTGTGAGTTTTCTCTATTCACTAAAATAGTAAAAAAGAAAGATTAATATGCTTGTTTTGGAGAATTATTGATCACCACAATAACAACTTTTCTTGCTGAAGCTCTATCCCATCAGGTTATGTAATGACCAATATGACAAGGTTTATGCTGAAATCCGTTCATCTTCAGGAAAGTTTAATTCACACATCCCCGAAATGAAACCTTTGATTGACACCAGCCATGTCTAACATCAGCCTTATTAAAGAAGCATTTTATCATTACTCAGTGATCTATTCTAATTTTTGGAGATTCTACAACACTGGTCTTCTATGTCTACTGGATCAATTTAATTAAGTTCATGCACTTCTAAAGGAGTTCTGCCGTGTAGAAATAAGGTTAGGAAGGATTATCATTCCTGATTTAGCATACGCGTAATCATTTAGATAATGGTGGGATTCAACCCCAAACACAATTAATAGTGAGGAAATTCAAAAGCACACACCATGGACATGAATTAACCAGTTGTAAATTAATTTTTAATAACTTTATTTTTATAACATATAAGTTAATTCTTTATACAATCTAATTAATCTTAGACCATAAAAATTGTTTCTTAAAAATATTTAATTATTAAAATAATTTATATTAAAAACTTTTAATTAGTTTTATGCAATTTCATATAGTTATATTAGCATCAATGAAATAATCTGCTTATAACACGATTAAAAGGAGATAACAAAAATTTCCACCGCTACTTGAAGTCATAAGCAAGAAAAGTAAAAATTAGGACTCAAATAAACATTCTTTTCTCTCTTTTTTCCTCTACCTGTCCTCGTTGTGTAAGCAAAGAAAGTTACTATGGAGAAGAGAAAATCTCTCTATCTTATATTAATATGTTTACATGTAGGTATTTATATACACAAAGAGAGAACAGAAAAATCAACCTCAATCCCTATAGTAATACAATCAAGATCAATCTTAATTCCAATAATCAAGGGAATCCAAATCAATTATAATCCGTACAATTAAGGGAATCTTTGGAAGTATTCAACACTCTCCCTCAAGCTGGAGAATATAGAACATATGCACCAAACTTGTTACATATGTAGTCAATTCGGGGACCTCTCTGTACTTAGTAAATATATCTGCTAGTTGATCATGTGAATTGACAAAGCTAGTAGATATTTTTCCAGATATGACTCTCTCTGACAAAGTGATTGTCAACCTCAATATGCTTTGTCCTCTCATGAAAAATTGGGTTTGAGGCGATATGCATGGCGACCTGGTTGTCACATATAAGTGATACTTGTGTAAATTCTTCAAACCTTAGTTCCTGAAGCAACTGTTTTAGCCATATAAGCTCTTGATTGACTATGATCATAGTTTGATATTCTGCCTCTACATTGGATCTTGTCACAACATTATGCTTTTTACTTTTCCAAAAAATAAGGTTATTTCCGACAAATATACAAAATCCAGAAGTGGATCTTCTATCAGTGGGAGATCCTGCCCAATCTGCATGAGAATATCTTACAACTCGAGTATGTCCTTTGTCTTCATACAAAAGATCCTATCCTGGCACGCCTCTGATATATCGAATAATGCGAGTTACAACATCTTAATGTTCCTTGCATGGAGAGTTCAGAAACTGACTTACTGCACTTACTGTAAACGAGATATCAGTGTTTCCCTACTAATCGTTTGTACCGTTCAGGATTTGGAAGAGACTTCCTCGATTTGGCAGGAGCTTGACATTAGGATCCATGAAATTGTTGACTATCTTTGAGTTTAACATTATTGTTTTTTCCTTTGGGATATGATGATCCCGTCTTTAGACTGTGTTACTTCTATCCCCAAGAAATATTTGAGTGTGCAGAGATCCTTTGTCTGGAAATGTTTGAAAAGATACTGTTTTATTTGTGAAATCCCGAGATGATCACTACCTGTGATGACGATATCATCAACATAAACCACCAAATAGATGCAACCAGTAGATGAGTAGCGATAAAAAACAGAATGGTCAGCCTCACTCCGAGTTATGCCAAATTGTTGAATTACAGTACTAAATCTATTGAACCATGCCCTGGGTGACTGCTTGATGCCATATAAAGATTTTCGCAGGCAACATACAAGACCAGAACTCCTCCCGAGCAACAAAACACGGAGGTTGCTCTATGTAGGCCTCCTCGAGCAGGTCACCATGTAAGAATGCATTTTTGATGCCCAACTGATAAAAAGACCAATGTTGAATCGCAGCAATGGACAGGAAAAGGCGCACAAAAGACATCTTGGCAACAGGAGAAAAAGTGTCCCTATAATCCAATCCGAGGATCTGAGTATAGCTTTTAGAGATAAGGCGAGCATTAAGCCGGTCAACTGTGCCGTCTGGACCAACTTTCACCATATACACCCATCGACAACCAACAACTGACTTCCCAGGTGGTAGAGGAATGAGGTCCCAAGTCCCACAGGAGAAAAAGTGTCCCTATATTCCAATTCAAGATCCGAGTATAGGCTTTAGCGATGGGCGAGCCTTAAGCCGGTCAACCGTGCGTCTGGACCAATTTTCACCGTATACACCCATGACAACCAACAACTGACTTCCCAAGGGGTAGAGGAACGAGGTCCCAAGTCTTACTGAGTTGCAAGGCACACATTTCATTGAGCATAGCCTGTTTCCATCCTGAATGGGCAAAGACATCACCTGGAGTATTTGGAAGAGAGACAAACGACAAGGAAGAAAGATAAGAAAAGTAGGAAGGAGAAAGACGATAATAACTCAAGGAAATATAATGAGGAGAAGGATTCCAAGTGAAACACATACCTTTCCGAAGTGCAATGGGAATATCAGACTTAAGGGACGGGACCGGAGGAAGAGGCAAAGGACTCGGCTCCAAAGATGTGTCTATGGCAATGTCAGTGATGGGCGACGACAAAGCAGGGTGAGGACGACGCCGATAAACCTGCAAAGGAGGAGATGGGGTTGGAGGTGATAGAGACTCCCCCGGAGGATAAAAGACAGTCACGGGTGTAGGCGGAGGAGAGAACTCGGATGGAGATGCGTGAGGCCCAAAAAAGGGAACTTAATAAAGAACGTGACATCAACACGATAAAGTACCGACGGAGAGTAGGGGAATAACACTTATACCCTTTCTGAGACCGAGGGTATCTAAGGAAGACACACTTATGAGATCGGAGAGAGTTTGTCAATGCCAGGATCAAGAGCATGAACAAGACATATAGAACCAAAGACCCTAGGTGGTAAAGGATGAAGAGACTGATAAGCATAAATTACATTATGAGGTATTTTACCCTGGAGAGTTGAGGAAGACATGCGATTGATGAGATAACACGCAGTAAGTACATCATCACCCCAAAACTGATGAGGAACGTGAGAGTGGAGAAGAAGAGTCCGGGTGGTCTCGAGGAGATGACGATTCTTACGTTCTGCAACCCCATTCTGTTGAGGGGTATGAGGGCAAGACGTGCAATGCAACACACCGTGAGATGCCAAGAATGTACGAAACTAAGTAGATAGATACTCACATGCATTATTACTTTGTAAAGTTCGAAGAGAAATACTAAATTGAGTTTTGATTTCATGGAAAAAAAAGATTGAAAATTAGGAAATAATTCTGAACGATCCTTCATCAGATATAACCAAGTACAAAGGGAAAAATTGTCTATAAAAAAAACAAAATATCGTGATCCCAATGTAGAAGAAATATGATTCGGGCCCCAAACATCAAAATGAACCAAAGCAAAAGGGGACGTAGCCCAGGAGAAAAAGAACTACAAACATGCGTTCCTAATTGACACGACTCACAAGACAAACACTCTAAGTGAAAAAGTAGGACGTAATTGTTTCAACTTATCTAAACCTGGATGTCCCAGCATGAATAAGAAGTGAGATGTCGCCGCCGAACCAACAAGAGAGGGCTGTTGAACCCCGTATAGGCCATGAGACTCACATCCGAAGCCAATCATCCTCCTTGTAATCCGGCCCTGTAAGGAAACAAAAGTTTTAGTAAAAGAGATGACACAATCAAAAGGCCCGAGTAAGTTGGCTTATGAACAATAAATTAAAGGGAGCTCCGAGGACATAAAGAACATTATGGATAGAAAGAGACAGGGAAGGATGAACAATACCAACACCCGGACTGAGTTTGGAAACCATTGGCTATGGTAAAATGGGTAAATAATCGGAAGTAGAGAGAAAAGAAAAAAAGGGATTTATTACTAGTGATATTTTCGGTGGCTCCAAGTCAAGAACCCAAGGGCCCAAAGAGGGAGATATGCCAGCAAAGGAATTACCAGCCTGTGTGATAGCAACATTGGAATCTGAAGCATGTCGATCCTCATACCATCTCAGAAAGTCATCATAGGAAGGCGGTGGGGTCAGATCCGGTGGCAATTGTGTAGTGGAAGTTGAAGAAGTGACAGAACTCTAAGCGATCCGAGCAACGCGAGGAGGTCGACCATGGAGACTCCAACACTTATCAATCGTGTGTCCGGGTCGGTGGCAATGATCATACCAAGGACGTCCTCTGCCAATCTTACGAGGTGGAGGTCTGTTTTTGTTTCGAGAGACCAAAGCTGACGAGTCAACAAGAGCGGAAGGAGGCAACGTCAAGACTTTGGCAGGGACACGGAGGAGAGTTGTCTAGGTATTGTCCATGGTAGCTTCTGTGGGGCTGCCCAGATCTGATCGCGAACATGAGAATAATATGTGGGCAGACCATATAAAGCCAGTGACAAAAAATTTCTTCCTATTTCTAAGCTCTGCAACAGGAGTCGCCGCAGGTGGAAGTAGTTCATTGAAATTACAAAAAAGACTAGAGACTGAACCTAGAGGTCCTCTGCCAATCTTACGAGGTGGAGATTTGTTTTTGTTTCGAGAGACCAAAGCTGACGAGTCAACAGGAACGGAAGGAGGTAACGTCAAGACTTTGGCAGGGACACGTAGGATAGTTGTCCAGGTATTATCCATGGTAGCTTCTGTGAGGCTATCCAGGATCTGATCGCAAACATGAGAATAATCTGTGGGCAGACCATATAAAGCCAGAGACATAAAAAATTTCTTCCTATTTTTAAGCTCCGCAACAGGAGTGACCGCAGGTGGAAGTAGTTCATTGAAGTTACAAAGAAAACTAGAGATTGAACTTAGATAGGTAGACATTGAATCCTTAACCTGATGGGCACTGAGGATGGTCATGAGATCTTCTCAAACCTGATAGAGTAGCCGAGAGGTGTTTGTAAAGAGTTGTTGAGTCTGTGTCCAAACAGAGTTACATGTTTTGTCAGTGTGGAAGACATCCCTAAGAGATGAATGGATGGTGACTCAGATAATGCAACAGAACAACCTTTTTCCATATAAGATAATCAGCGACTTGGACATCTTTTTCAGTGTGAGTGAGATGTGTCTCATAACCCTGTCCAATAAAGCCAAAGCTCAGTCTGAGAGGCCCGAGAAGAATAGTTCTTACCATCCAACTGCTCGGAAGAGAGTGGTGCAGGGATGTGGTTGGTAAATATTGAAATATCCGGATTTGGAGTGTCTGAGAAAGCCATTGATCAGCTCGGTGAAAGAGGGCACACGACGAAGAAAGGCTCAAGCGATGCAAGAAGATAGGTGAGGACAGTGGAACTGCAGGAAGAATAATCCCTGTCGTCGCCAAATTACTGATCTCCCGAGCCTCTCTCCGTCGTTGGACTGTTGGAGAGGACGTGCCATGACATAGGAAAATGCCAGCGTCAGTTCGCGAAGAGGAGAGGAGGGAGGTAGCGTCGAGCGGTTGTCAAAGAGGGACTGTGATATGGTGCGAAGAGGCGGCGAAAGGATCTCGGCGGTGCAGAAAGAAAAAAAAAGGGTTTGCCTTTCAACCTCACTCTGATACCATGTGGAGAAGAGAAAATCTCTCTATGTTATATTAATATGTTTATATGTAGGTATTTATATATACAAGGAGAGAAAAGAAAAATCAATCTCAATCCCTATAGTCAAGGGAATGCAATCAAGATCAATCTCAATCCCAATAATCAAGGGAATCCAAATCAATCATAATCCCTGCAATCAAGAGAATCTTCGAAAGTATTCAACAGTTACCATATTCCTTTTCCCATGTGAAATATGTTTTTAGTTGTTGGTTCTTCTCACATCTGGAGAAGTTTAAAAATAATCCATTCAAATATGGCCTTGCAAAATTGTTGTGCATGTATTTTTTTAACCAGATATCCCACCCAACATTTTAAATCTCATTTCATGTCGATCCACACAAACAAAACTTATTGTTTCATCTGCAGCTTAACATGCAGATCAACTTGATTCACCCAATGCAGGCTTGGGCAAATGAGGGCGAGGGAGAAGGTGAGGATTCTTCTAGAGCTTTGTGAGCTGTGATACAGAAGAGAGGAGGCTAGGGTAGAAAGCTTCTGTTGCAGATGGAGACTTGGGCAGAAAGCTTCTGAGGCAGGGCAGATAGCTAGGAAGAAAGATCACTGATGGATTTTGAATATCTAAACCTCTTGTCGTGGTCACCCTCCCTCTTCCTCGCCTTTTCAGATCCCTTCTCCTCTCTCTCCTTCTTTGCCTGCTGCTCTACACCTTCCTAGTTGAACCTTCCTCATCTGTGGCAATTGGTAACACTGGTAAAATGACATTGTTAGTGATTTGTTCTAATTGAAAATTGAAAGGTTGGCTCAGCACTGGTAAAATGGCACTGTTACTGATACATTCCAACCGAAGATTGAAACCCTGGTTCAGGATGAAACTTTCAATCTTGATACCACTGATAGCTTGCTATTTTATACCCCCAAAATTTAGATTGTCAAAATCTTAATCACCTGAGATAATTGTGAAGCTTCAAGATGAAAAACATGAATATTTGGATAATATACAGAATTATTATCTGATTGCTTTAATTCTAATAGTCCATTTTACCGACGGACACCCACACTGCTCAGTTCATTTCATTTTCAAAATTGATTGCAATGCTTGGTGTTTAGATTTAATGTGCATGCTGCTCCATTTGCTAAATATGTGAATTTCAAATCTCCTAGTCATAAAAACTACTGTAACACTTGTTTCTTTTGGATAAGCATTTTTTGTTGGCTAGGTGGTTTCAGATTGAACTTGCCAAAGACATTGGATATTCTGCTGCAAGGTATGGGCATGTAATGTTTCCGGAGAATGTGTATGAACCTGCGTTGCAATGTGCTGAGCTTTTACTTGATGGGGTTGGAAAAGGTTTGATATTACTTCTTAGTTTCCTAAGTTGCCAAATAAATTTATTATTGAAAGCATGGATGTTCAAGAATGATATAATTCACACTTTCCATTTTGTCTTTTATTTTACAGGATGGGCATCTCGAACTTACTTTTCTGACAATGGATCTACAGCAGTTGAAATTGCTCTGAAGATGGCTTTTCGCAAATACATGTTGGACCATTGCATCAATGCAGATTTTCACAAGATTAGTTCACTAGAAGGATGTGTAGACCTCAAGGTAGATTTCCCAGTTTTGTGTCCATTCTCCTTGTTCATTTCATTCTTGCTAATCTTATTAATGATGAATGCTTTTTCTTAGGAAGGGAATAGTAATGGATAATATGTAGTTGATATTATTCAAAAAAATATTTGATGTGAAATTTTATGGTATATACTACTGTTTTGTCACAGTGCATTATTGTTCTGAGAGTTTCATAATTTTGTTAGCTGTAATAAATTATTACTTTGGCAGTTAGTTGCATGTGTTGTCTCAAAGATAAACACGGGTTTGAGTCGTGTACAACCCAATGTGGTTCAATCTTTCCTGGGATCCCGTACTAGCAGAACTTGATGAAGAGATATCTTCTTATTTGAAGTGTCCATTAAGGAATTATTCTTTCTGAAAAATAATCCATTAGAATTCTCATCTTATTTTATTTGAACCAGTTCTCATGAAGAGAATTTTTCTTATACAGGAAATGTTCATTAAGGGATTATTTCTGTTTGAAAAATAATTGATTAGAATTCTGGTATACTTTTGTTCTTCCAGAGCTGCTTAAAGTTAAGTCAGGACTGAATTTTAGATTCTATTAGAAATTATGGTGAAATCTCTCTCTCTCTCTCTCTCTCTCTTTATCATTCTTGTTGGAGAAGATTATGCTCATGCAATGATAATTAAGCATTTTATGTAGATACTAGTTGATTAGCATGAAAGGAAGTTCTGGCGCAACGGTAAAGTTGTTGCTTTATGACCAAAAGATCACGGGTTCGAATCCTGGAAACAGCCTCTTGCAAAAAGCAGGGTAAGGCTGTGTACAATGAATCATTTTCCGGGACCCCGCATAGCGGGAGCTTCGTGCACCGGGCTGCCTTTTTTTTTTACTAGTTGATTAGCATAATTCAGTTGACATCCTTTGAGCTGGTATGCCTATGAAAATAGTGCTTTAATTTTTCTGCTCTACTATTATTAATATTAACATGCCTTTGCACTATAAAGGGATAACTAGATGCCTAAAGTATGTTGTCAATTCCGCAGTGCACGGAAAAGTCATCAAGTAATAAAAAGATATCAATCCAAGAGACTTCACAAAGTGAATTATTTAGACGGTCAAAATGTTGGTTCTAGTTGTGAACTAGAAGGACTGAGAGAGAGCTGGAGAGAGAAGAGCTAGAGAGCGTGGGAAGTTTTGTGAGGAAGTCTAACTTGGGAAGGTTGTTCTAGGATTTTGGTTTCATTGTAATATAAATCGCTTATCTCCTACCCTCTATGTTTATGCTCTGTGGGAAGTCTAACTAAGTATCGGAGTTGCCTTGTGACAGTCACACTAGAGTGTTCGCCCTTTTGATACTCAGTGCTATTAAGTAGATAAGGTAACATAAAAAGTCCGATTAAAGGGATACCTTCTGTCATCAAGAGTCCTCCGGTCATACTATCTAAATTACACATGTCACTTCCTAGTACGAAATTGGAAAAAATCCATTAAGTGCTAATTAGGACCTTCCTTGTAGAGATTTAGCCTCCATTTCAAGGGAATGCTCGGGATGCCTTGTTAAAGGGATACCTTCAATCACTAAGGGCCTCTGATAATACAATGTCGAGTATTCCCTCTATGTGACGACCGATCTATACATCTGTTCAATCAAACAATACATATAAGCACATAAAGTTCATACACATTTAATCGAATAAGAATAATGCATAAACATGTCATAGAAATAAGAAATAGGCATATCCATAGAGTTTACATCAAATACACATTACAATTACTCCCTATGTCTTAGAACAAGAAAAATCTACTCCATGCACAAAGAAATAGGGCTCGAAGTCATGAATAGAGGCAAGAAACAACTCAAAACACAAAGAAGAGAGAAGAAAGCTTAGCCGAGATGAAAACGATGTCTTCAAGAACCAATCCTTCACTTTGGAGGTGGACAAATGATGGAGACCATGATAGATTGTCGAGAAGATGCCGAAAGATGGAGTGGAAGGACCTAAGTTCGTCTTCGCCAAAAGGGAAATTTCCTCCTCAAAAAAAGGGGAGGCCCCCTTTTATAAGCAGGGGGCACGATCGCCCTGCCTGTCCGCGCACATGACCATGCCTCAAGGCACGACCGTGGCATGTAGCGGCTCAGAAAGTATGGCACGATCATGCCTTGAGGCACGACCGGGCCGTGTGACTCTCTACCTTCTGAGCACGACACAACCATGTGGAGCTTTGAAGGGAAGGGCATGATCGTGACTCAGGGCACGACCTATCCTTGTGTAGCGCTGTGGGGAGAGGTATGCCCATGCTCATTACCGAAGGAGGCTGCATCATGCATTCTTTATTCATTTTAGTTCCATATCACATCCTATCAATGAAAACTAGATAAAAACAGATCTTCGAACAAAATGAGTAATCATGCTGATAAAATGATAAAATAGAGTGCGATGTCATGAATTATAATCAAGAAATACAAATGAATGTGCATCAATCAACGTTTAAAAGCATATATAATCTACGTGCATCACACTCTCAGACTTAAATCTTTGCTTGCTCTCAAACAAAAACTTGCAATCTAAATCTATGTGTCAGTATAATGTATCATAATCCATATTGAATCAATCTAACTCTATCAAATGGTTTTATTGGTGCTCATGATACCAAAGTAATTTGAGTGTGGCCTAAGAAGATGTTCTCCGTGCTCAGTACGATGAATGATCTAAGTTCTTTAAGTTTCAATCTTTATGCCTAGTCAAATCGTCATCTAACAGAATTTCCTCATATTCCCAACAATAGATACTTACCTGCCATACGCTTGGTCCATTCTTCTCAAACTACCCAAGGTCTCGAAGAAGTGCTCAGAATCAAGAGAAGTATAATAGTTATTTCCCCGTAACTTAACTTGGTTTGAAATGGATAAGTTACTACATTCTACTTGCGATAACTGTTTTTTAATCTCTTATTCAAATTTAATTTATTTTCTTGGTGCTTTAAAAGTGCAGCACTAACATAAATGCATATATACAAATGCAAGTGTCAGCATAAAGATTTTTCCAAGCGAGTTGACATGATCTGAGCCGCATCTAATAACCAAAATGTAGTTTGAGAGATCACGGAACACAAGTACTAACAAGTTTTTATGAATCATGACTATTTATAAAGTTATTTACCATTCAAAGCAAGCAAAGTGAAAAGAGATCCTAAAACTAGGCCATCACTCAAATATTTTCAATAAAGACATTGCTCACTAAAGATGGGGAAAAATCATTCACTAAACATATTAGCACTAAACATTAAAAAAATAAATAAAGAACAAGCATGCTAGAATTTCTACTTGAGAACAAGTCAGCAGCAATATGATCAAAGATGAGCTCAACAAGCCATAAAGTGAAACTAACATATATTGGAAAGCAAGCTGAATCAAAATGCAAACAAGTTGAAATAAACCAAGACTAAACTGAAATAAGAAACAAGTATGTACCTATGTACAACTCGCTCAGACTTGGACATTTCATTGTCCAATAAAATCAATAAGGTGGTAGAGGGGGATGGCGCGGGCGGTGAAACGACGGAGGAGGGTATGACACAAGGAGCATTTCCTAGGAGGGAGTCTAGGTACTCGTGGTAGGCTGCCAATTTGTTCGTGATACTAAAAAAGTGTGGCAACTTGCCGCCTAGTAACGCCCATGGAGTTCTAAAATCCTGCATTCTATCCCGTTCATCATAATAATCATTAACAAATTTAGAGATATGCCCTTGAAGATTTCTCGTTTATTGAAAATGATCACGAACTTCTTGAAACTGTTCTTGAGTCAATGTGCAATGCCCCTCCAGCAAGCGTCGGGTGGTCATGTGCCCTCATGAAGAGGGTCCAAAGAAACACGAAAGTCATAAAAATCGAATCTAGAGTACCTTGTATCACCATAGGCAAATGAATATCTTGCTAGCTCGGAGTGTCCAACTAGCTTTGGGTATCTAGCAAACGAGGGTTGATGGTGCTCCTTGGGGGTTGGGGCATGCTCGGGCGCTAAGTCCTTAATGATCCAATTAGCCAGGTTTTTAATTGAGGTTCGGTCGGGGTTAGGCAGGGGTAAAGGAAACCGATTCCTTCTCAAGAAACCATGCCCATTTTCGTCTCAACATATCATTTTCATTGGCAAATAGGTTTCTAGGTCTATCTTATTTTACCATGTAAGACATCTAGACCATATAAATTACATCTTAAGTGTAAGGTAATATTGATTATCAATCCGCCAAAAAACAATCATCCCCGATGAGGCTTTTTCGTCTCTAACAGAAGTTTGGAGAAAATAGAACCCTGAATTGAAATTGACTTTGTTTAACATCACCTAAAGACAATAAAGCTCTACCTTCCTAACTATCCTGTCACTCTCACCTTTACCAAAAATGATTTTACTCGTAACTTGGTGGAGGTAAAAAAAATAGTGTTTTGAAGGGAGGAGTCTTTGGGGCGAGATGGGTTGTGGGGGCCATCAAGATCAGTCAATACAGTACAAAATGAGTTGATATTAAAAGGGAAATTAAATTTACGAAACCTCGAAGGCAAACTAAAGCAGTTATCAAAGTTGTAAAGAGACCATCGGTAATCATGATTCATTATTCGAAAGCTAATATTACCATCTTGATTATCTTCCAAGGCAAAATTAGTCTTTAACGACCTTAAAAATTTTAGGATAAGGCGGGGATAAGTATGATGGTGTGTATACATCAAATCATTCCGATCGAGGTTGCTAATCAACCAATCGACAATATCCTTAAAGCGTAAAATTTTTATTGTATAAGGATCAAGATATCTAGTGCAAACTAGTTTTCGGGTAACAAGAACATTAAATCTAGATTTTTGCTCTTCATTTCTAATAGTAATGCCCAAAGAATTCTCGTTACCTTCGTCGCGTGTTTGCCTTTTTCTTTTTCCAGATGCCTTGGCCTTCCCTTTGTCAAAGGCCTTTCTTTTTCCCTTGTTCTTGTCGGGGTCCTCGCCTCCTCCGTTTGATCCGCCACTCCTTTGGAGCCTCTTTAAGATATTAGACATGATATGTCGAATCTAGAGGGGAAAGTTGCTCTTGGAGGAAGGAGAGAAGAGGAAGAGAGATTTTTGAAAATGAAAAAGAAGGAAGATTGCTTCTTGTGACGAATTGAGGTGGGGAAAAAAGAGAGGAGATGTGTAGATCTTGGGATGGGGATGGAAGACAACTTAGATTTAACCTTGGAAGCAGTAGATCTTGGCTTTAGAAGGTGGATCTTGCTAAAGGTTGAAGAAGGGAGGGATTTGGGAGGAGAATTAAAGGAATAGATGAAGGAGAAGGGGGGAGGTGGAGCTTAAACGATTGTGCCCCAAGGTGGCATGGTCGTTTTTGGGGCTAAATAGCCCCGAGTCTTCGAATCGACATGACCGTGCTTGGATACACGGCTGTGCTGTGTGTTTCTCTGAGAAGACAAAGATATGGCCGTGCCGTGTATCTCTCTGACTACACAGACATTTTTTTTTCCTTGGCATAGCACGACTGTGTCGCATGACCTTGCCGTGTGTCCTCTTGTGCGTGGGGGCATGACTGTGCCTCATGATACGACCTCGGCGTGCGTCTCTTTGAGCTGAGGGGCACAACACGACCAAGGCGTGGATTTCGTCTTCTTCTGCCGATGCTCCCACACAGCCGTGCACGACTGGGTCATGTGGACTGCTGCCCCTGCTCCTATTCGACAGTAGTTTCTTTATTTCACTTCTCCCTAATGCCTCCACACTCATGAATGAGTTCATGGCCAGCTACGGAGGTCGACAATCCTGAAAATGAAAATTGAACCTGAAATTACACTCGAAAAATAAACATAACAAGAAAAAAAAAGAAATAAACTAAGGAAATCCTTGGGTGGGCTCCCAAGAAGCGCCGTTTAAGGTCACGAGCTCTACCCTTGGCTCAACTTAGAGCCTTTGCCTTAAAGGGGAGATGCTCTCCTCCAACGTGGCAAGTTATTTGCGGCCCCTCCTTCATCCGGGCATGTGCTGGGATGATATAGTTATCGTTATGGGTTCAGGGGTGTCTTTCCTTATCCGTCGGACTCGGTGTTTCATCCGACGGTCTTCCTAGGGGTGGTGGTTTCTTTAGGTTAGATCTCAACAACTCTTAACAACAGACAATGGATTAGATGACTTGGATAAATCAAATTCAAGCCTGTCCTCTCCGACTACCAAAAATAATCTATGGTTTTTCACGTTGATCACGGCTCCTGTTGTAGTAAGGAAAGGTATTCCAAGAATACTAGGGATTTTTAGGTCTTCATCCATGTCCAAGACCATAAAATCCGTAGGGACAACGAGTTGTCTACTAGTTGTAGTGCTATGGTGGTCAATCTCAAGTCATTAAAACCAAGTTTTTTACACAAAATAAGGAATGAGACTAATACTAGCTCCTAAATTGCAAAAAACTCGGTGGTACCAATTTTGCATGGGATGGAGAAACTTCCTAGATCTTGGAGCTTCGGTGGTAGTGTGTTCAGCAAAAGAGTATTACACTCTTCAGTTAAAGCTATAGTCTCATAATGGTTCTTTTAAGCATTGGAGATGATGTCCTTAATGAATTTATAAACTTCCTCCTTCCAGGCTTGTGACCAGGAGGAATTAAACAAGGCCATTTCTCTTGAAAGGGTGTAATCAGTGAGTCGAGGCCAAACTCTTTGAATCTTGAGTTTGTTTCGTTTGTATCAATGAACTAGATCTTTATTTAGAATATATTCAGCTCACAGCTTATTCGAGCTTTATGAACTCATGAGCAATAAATATAAATTATAAATTTAAATATTCATTAAAAACTAAATTATATATTTTTAAATTATAATATTCTTATTAAAATTTATAATTTTATTCTAATGAATAAATTTAATATATTTGTCTATATGTTTCATAAGTAGAGCGTAAAATCTATAAATTCAATATTAAAACTATTATTTTTTTATTTAAAAATTGATTCATGAGCTTAATGAACATGTTCACGAGCTAACGAGCCGAATATTGTGAAGCTTGAGCTTGGTTTGTTTATCTTAACGAGCCTCATTAAATGAGCTCAAACAAGCTTTTATCGAATCGAGCTTCGAATAGTTCACGAGCGGCTTGGTTCATTTACACCCCTAATTTATCTTGGATTAGCAACATCTATGATTGCAAACCAAGTAACCTTTTTGCCTCATATTTCTTTCAGTTATTGCATTTATTTTTTATTATCGAAGTTAACGTTGAAAGAAAGAGAAAGATATTTTGATTGTAATTGCAAGACTATTCATCCTCCTCTAACAGGCCGCCAAGGGACCAACATAAAGCATGTGGCTATGCCCATCAGTTGGCCTGTCCTGCCTTGCCAAATAATTAAGAGGGTTTAGTTGAAATTTTATCAACCTGTTTAAAAGCTAGCCTAAACGGTCTAGTCCACATAAGTTACAGGTCCAGGTGAGCCGGCCCGTGGCGTGCTCAGGTGGCTCATGGGTTGAGAAGAAAAAAAGATCTAAAACTGAAAATTAAAATGGAAACTCAAGGAACTTGTGTTGATTCATCTAATCCACAACCTAAACTTAAAAATTTTCAACCTTTTCAATATATTTTTTATTTTTTTTTAGACTCGTGGATGGATCCAGATAACTCACAACCCACTTTGAGTTGGATTTGAGTTGGGTTAGATTATAGATTTCCTAGTTTGCCAGGCTGGCACGCAGACCCATCCAGCTTGACTTGCCAGATGTTGGATTCTTTACTGACCAACCCACCTCACCATGAGCAAGTCCGCTTTACACGTGACAACTCAAAAATGACCGTGCCAAAGCAAAACACTAAAATCCTAAACTATAAGTCCCTTAAAAGTTTGGGAGAAAACTTCTCCAGATGGTGATTAGAATGACAAAAGGCTAAGAAGTTGGCCAAGAGACAGTGATGTGGGGGTGATAATTTTCAAGCATAGGTGCTATCGTCTAGGTTGGAGCGATGGTCTAACACATTTTTTATGTTTTTTTTTTGAATGGACAGATAAGTGGGTGAGTTGATGCAGATGATTTAGTGAGTATTAAGATTTTTCATAAAAAGAACATCTTTTAAAAAAAACAACAAAATCTGAGAGCATTGACCAATTTTATTTTGTCAAATTTAACGAGCTCTCTACCACACATCACAGTCTGATCATTAAGATATAAGAAGTAAGGGCCATCTGTCTTCGAGGAGTTTTGTAAAATAAAAATATTAAATGAAAAAAATTCGAACAGGTGTAAGGTTTAACATCTTCATTTTAAGAATAATAATGAAATTTTAAATCTATTTTTTTCCTGAAATTAATAATATAGATGTGACCATTCAAAAAAAAAAATGTGTGATTAGGAGAATTTTAAAAAATTGATAATGTAGAATTTTAAAAAATTATTAGGGGAATTTTTAATAAGGAAAAAAATAGTAAATTTTTATATGATATTTTGATGTGGTAAAAAAGTTCATTTTAGAACCGGAATGATCGGCGATGCCATGAGAGGTCAGCAGTTCAAACAAATATGATTAATTGTTCTCCCGAAGATTTTACAAAGGAATTCAAGAGAGAGGGGAAACGGCTGCTGAGGAGTCTCATCGGAATTCTGAAGACCAGCAGGCAAGCGCCCATTCAGTGACGCCCTCCCTCTCCGCTGCCGTCTACGCCAATGGCGCCCCTTCTCCGCTCTCGTGGCCTCCTCCTCCGTCGGCCCTTTCACCTCCTCCTTCCACGACTTTACGGATCCGTCTCTCCTGAAGGCGGGATCGACCTGATGAACCCTACTTATGTCGTCTGGGGTTCCAACACCGGCGTGGGAAAAACCCTCGTCTCCGCCGGCCTTGCGGCCTCCGTCCTTTCCCAATCATCCCATGGTCCTTCCTCATTTCTCTACCTGAAGCCCGTCCAAACCGGATTCCCCGTGGACTCCGACTCCCGGTTCGTCAGCCGGAAGGTCTCCGCCCTCTTCCGCAGACTTCACGGCAACTTCCCAACTGGCCTTCTCGTATCTGACCACGTTTTGAACGCTTCGAGCGCTGCTGCTGCGGAGTTGCTCGGAGGTAGGCTTGATAAACGGGAGGAGACCGAGGGACGTGATGAGGCAGGATCAGGAGGTCTCTGTGCGTACGAGGAGACGCGTATTGGAAAAGAAGAACTAGAAGAGGGAGATTTTAGGTTGGTTTGCAAGACGTTGTTTGGATGGAAGGAGGCCATTTCGCCGCATCTAGCTGTACAGAGAGAGGGCATGCTGGTTGAAGACTCTTCTTTGAGAAAGCTACTGGGAAAGTGTTTGAGGCTTTCACTGCAAGGGGGAGGTGATGACAGTAGGGAGAGAGTTTGGCGAGTGATTGAGACCGCTGGAGGTGTTGCAAGCCCTGGACCTTCTGGAACTCTTCAATGTGATTTATATAGGTACGCTATTATTCCTGCTATTACCGTTGGTGAAGTATCCACATGAAAAGAACAATATGTTTAGAATTGGGAATAGGAGAATATTGCATTTCATTATTATGAGATATATTTATAGATTCGCCATAAATCCTAAATACTAATGTGGGACCAAACCTACTACACCTTATACCTAATAAGTCTACTACCCTCAACACTCATTCTCAAGTTGGAACATAAATAGTATCTAAGTCCAATTTTTATATAAACTAGAGAAACTCTTGTAAGTAAAAATTAGCTAGACACGACAATGATGAAACTGAAAAACATACTACTTGCATGCAAGTAAGACAAAATTTAAGGTGTTAGTGGACCATGTAGATGGTCTCTGTTAAAGTTTGGGTTAGCATACAACCAACAATGTGTTTGACTAAATTCAACAAATCAACAAAGAGAGAAACATATACAAAGGAAAGGTTGAAGAGAAATCTTAGAAATTGATCTCTCAAGTCAGCTTCTCCATGAAGTGGTGCATATAGTAACACATAATAAACTGAGAGTTAGGAAATAACTCAACAGTCTTTAGAGGATGGATAGCAAAGCTTTTTAATTGACATAGAAAATTGAGAAGAAGATATTCTCTCTACTTAGATCTTCATTGGAGACGAGTAACATAGCTTGATCCTTTGTTGGATGTAGAAAATGAGTACATGACAATTTATTTATTTTGGTCTTCAATGCACAGTAGGGGAAAAAGGAAGAAAATGGAGTGAATACAATGTCTAAAGGTGTTGTAAGTAGCTTGTGGAGGTTAAGGTAGAATGGGTTTGAGTGCTAAAGCACGAGGAGGAATTTAAAGAAGACAATCTCTGAGAACTTCCTTTTGCAATGCAACCTAAAGAAGATGAGTGAGGAGGAGATTACATTGCTAAAAGAAAAGAGACAATCAAATTCACCAACATTGAGAGTCTTTCACACATATAAACTGTGAGTTGGAAAGGGAGAGCCAACAAATTAGAGAAGAGAAGAAAGACATAGGGTTATTCTTGGCTCGTAGAAGGCCACATGCAACTATTTTGGTGACATGCAATGACCAACGATGAAGGAGCAACAATCTAAAGTGGAGGTTGCATGAGCAATAATGATTGTGGTGCTTGAAGTGGCCTAGTTGAAATATGACAGAGATATGATAGTGATGGAGGAATGAGTTTTCACCCCAGTATCTAGTTGGTGGGTGGGCATTATTCTCTTGGGCGAAATTGCAAGGTGCTTGCTACATGCTTTGCCAAGGGTAGGGGTATTAGATGGAGGTGAGATACAATTGCTAGTTAAAGCTTGCATTAATGCTCAAGATTATCAGAGTTTTGGGGATTTCTTCATTGGAGAAGGCATGCTCATCAAAGATACTTGAAATCTGCTACGTATCCTTGGAACCCCAAATATGTTGCTATTTGGTGTGAGAGAATCACTAGAAAAATTAGCATCATTTAGCTTCAACACTTCATTTCACTTGCATTAGCATCGACCTTTTACTCCGCCTGACAGCAATCATCATTGAAACCATCAAGTTATTAAATAGACCCTTGCAAATTAAATTCTTGGTAGCAGTGTCATATGACCCTATGCTCCTTGATTGAAAACTCGAGTTGGTCATCAATGGAAAACTGGTTCTTTGTTTCGCTTGTGCTGCTGTTGACCATTTACTCTGCTGATAACAGTGGTTGAGTTGTGAAGGCACTGGTGGCTGTTGGATCACAACAGTTAGGGAGGCATGTAGATTGTGGAAATAACTATTGAGGAGAAAAGAAATTTGAAGAAGAGAGGTGAATAGGTGGACGAGGAGAGAGGCAACTAGAGGGAATATTTTTTGGAGCTCTAAATTCAGAAAGGGGACTCTAGTACCATATAAAATTTGGGAATAGAAGAAGATTGTATTGCATTATTTTGAGATAACCATGACATCATGGGTACATATGGACTCTTAATTGTAACCCTAAACCTAGAATTATTTATGTGGCACTTAATGGATTACACTTAGTTTCTAATAAATCCAATACCTTTAGCAATATGTTTAAGGAAATGTTCAATGGACAATGTTCTTGTCTACTAGAATAGATTTGTTTGTAAATTATAAGTGAAGAAGATGGTATTATATTGAGTAGGTTCCAATTTGCATTGGTATCTAATGTTGGAATTTTCAGGGTTTCAGTTGACTTAGTGCTATCAATGGTAGCATTTTATCTGCTAAAAGGTTGCTAAATATGTGATTTAGAAACTGTGCTCCTACCTGAAGGAAGCAATAATTTGGCAAAATGGAAAAGAGGAAGTTGTCATTTATTTCTATTTTGAACTTAAAAGTCCTGTTTTCTTGCAGAGAGCAATGTTGCTGATAGTTAAAACTAATTCTTTATAACCCTCCGTTGAACATTCTTTGAACCCTTTATGAATTTGGTCATCAGTTGTCCTATGACATAGTTTGTGCTATAATTTTGGAGTGATTGTGTTGATGTTGCTTCTTGTAAATAATTTGTCAGAGTTCTAACACTTTTGTGATGATTACATGAGCTCATTTTTTTCTTATACCTGGAACGTGGATCAGGCCTTTCAGATTTCCTTCCATTCTGGTTGGAGATGGTCGTTTGGGTGGAATTTCTGGAACTATAGCTGCATATGAGTGTCTGACTCTTAGAGGATATGATGTTGCAGCTATTATTTTGGAGGATCATGGCTTTTCTAATGAAGTGCGCCTACAGTCATACCTACGAAATAGGTAATGATATGCTATACATAATTTATGCAGTGAACTTTTAGACTTTGTTTCATTATGGAACATCCAGTCTCCTCTGTTGTCAATTTTGTTTTTTTTAAATCTCCCAAGTCCCAACATTTTTCATATTTTTTTCTCATATATTGGAAATATCAATCATCTTTTGTGTAAAATTGTCAAAATGAAAGTCGATGACAAATGTGTGTTTTAAACTTTAATTTCAATTTTCAATTTTTTTCTTTCTGGAAACGGAATATTGAAAACAAAAAAATTTAGAAAAGGAAAATTCAATTCATCAAACTTCGAAATAACAATAATCCTAACCATCATTCTGTATCACAAATCTAAAAGGGTTGGATAAATCTATGTTAAAATTTTTGTTTTGACTTGCAATGTCAATTCATAACTCAGTAATTCTTCTGCATGAATCCTGGATTATTCTACCTCTTGGGATGCAAGAAGTCAACTCTATTAAATGTTATCTTTATCAACAGGATATAATCTAGGAAATTAACATGGACATTCGCTCATGAATTGGAAATTAACATATTAGGATGAACTAGTATCAAACTTCTCTACTATCAAGTGCTTTCTGCATATGATTACCACATATGTAGAATCTTTTTTGTTGTTCTTTGTTCACTTATATTCCTACACGTATATTTTATAGATCAATGTAATATGCCCTTCTGTCTTAATGAAGGCTACCTGTGCTTATGCTGCCACCAATTCCCCAAGATCCAATAAACGACTTGCTGGATTGGTTTTATGAATCTGGAAAGGTTTTCAGTTCCCTTCAGGAAGTCTTGGTGTCTGCTCATTTAAAAAGAATTCAAAGATTGCATGATATGCCAAGAAAGGCAGGCAACCTTTTCTGGTGGCCATTCACACAACACAAACTGGTTCCTGAAGAGACTATTACTGTCATTGACTCACGCTGTGGTGAGAATTTTGCTATACACAAGGTCTGTCTACTTCTCTGTTATGATAGACTAATACTTCTTTTTTCAAACATCTAAATGATGCATGTTTTATGATCGACGTTGCACTTTTCTCTGTTGCTTGTCTAGGTTTGGAATGATCAAGAGATGATCATTCCACAGTTTGATGCATGTGCAAGTTGGTGGACTCAAGGGCCTGATTCTAATTTGCAAGTCAGTAATACAACATTTTCTTGCTCCTCATGCGACACTGTAAAAGTTGACCTACTAATATTTTTCTGGCCTATTATACTCTTTTCATGATTTAGTTACATGCAGAAAGGCAATGAAGTAATATGTTCCTTGAACTTGAAACTGCTTCTTAATTATGATTTTATTGATTATTTAAGACTCCTTTTGAGTTAAACATCTGAAGTAATTCCAAATTTTGTTCATTTGTTTTGGAAAATCTTCAAATTTTATTATGTTTTTATTTTTATCTATATCTCTTAGGTCAGTTAGTGTATGAAGCTGATTTGCAGATATTCTTAGCTTAGAACAAGCAGAATATAGATAATTATTTCACTGAATGTCAAAACTAAATTGCTGAAAACTTTTAGTGGCTATACAATATGTCTCCTATGTCTTGTTTGGAACTAAATCTACTAGCATGGGTGAAAGAATAATGGGCAAAAATCAAAAGGGTGCCCTTTATTTTCATTAACATCAAAAGGGCACCCCAGTTTGAAAACAACATCCCATTATATCTCTTGCTATCAATTCCTGACGGGCACATGTCCTCGGAAAAAAAACCCCTCCTACTCTCTAGCCACTTGGCGATTAGCTATAAGCTAACCTTGTGATTTATCTCCCTTCACATAACTTGGGGATGACTGTAAAAGGTGCTTGGGTCAGTGTAAACATCCCATTATATTTTCATTATGAAAATATTCTTATTCTAGCATTATTTTGGTGGCTTTGTTCAAAAGTATTATAACGTGTAGTAGACTGTTACAACATAAAGCAATTTGACCAAAATTGCAGCTTTAGCCAAAAGTGCTATAATATTATTGAAGTGAATTTGACTAAGTTAGAGTAATTCTGACAAAATTGGAGCAATTTTGACCAAGTTCAAAAGGGATACTTTGATATAATAGTGCTTTACGTTATAACAGTTTTGGCCAAGGCTACTATAACAATGCTAAAACAAATGGTATTTTTTGGGGCGCACTTTTTGAAAGGATATTTTGATATAACTTTGTTGTTTTAATAATTTTTCAAACTGGGGCACTCTTTTGACAATAACAAAAATAAGGGGCGCTCTTTTGATTTTTGCCCAAGAATAACACCACAACTTATAAAACTAAACTATAAATTCTACAACACTATTCATGATGCCAAGATTTCTGTCCGGTGGTTTGAGGTTTTGCCTTTTAATGTGGATTAGATGGAGTTGATTAATATCAGAGTCATTATTGTTGGAGTAAAAAATTTCTGTCCTGCAAAACAAAATGGTGCTTGGAATTGCCAACGCAGGTAGCTTCAATGCTCAATCAACCTCAGATATAAAATTTTAAAACTTAGGGATCTAGAATGTGCTTTCCAAGTGCTCTCATCTCAATAGGTTTTACTTGTGGAATAGTCTTATCTCAGAAGGTCTTTTTCTTACCAAGGATATTCTTCCTCTTCTTCTTTAGCTCAGAGGCTAAGGCATTTAATATTTTTGTTACCTTGAAAGTAAGGTCTTCATCTTTTCTCTTGGTTCGAAGTTCTATTGTTCTTGCTCTTATCTTGGAGAAGGTCTTCCTGCTATCCTTCCCCTTCCCTCTCAGCTTGGAAAGCTGACATTTCTTTTTCTCTTACCTTGGAGATCGTTCTCTTCCTTCTTTATTTTTGTTGGAGTGCTTTCTGTCATTGTCCCTTGAGCATTTACGCTTGCTGAGGATACCTGCGTGAACCTGAACGATGTTCAGGAAAATATAACAAAGACACGTATCAAGATTCCATCATGAAACTGAGATTTAGGTTACTCATGTACAATTATTTGGAATCTGATAACAAATTATAAGTAAAGGCATTACATCTAAGTGGTTAAAGTATAGATAGTAAACATTAAGGAAGCTAAACATGGATAGGTATATATAATATAGATAATTTACTTCACTCCACATGGGAGTTGTTCAATCACTTATTTGAAAGAAAAAATTTGTCAAATATCTCAAATGGTCATCTACCTATGGGTGGACATCACTTATAGATACTAGTTTTAGAGCAGAATATGAACTCCAAACTGACTCTTAGTTCCAAATTAACTCTATTATTATTGATTTATTGGAGTTGTTAGTTATATGTGTTTTAAGTTTACCTCCACATTGGATGTTTTTGTCTACATCACTCGGACCCAAGCAAGTATGAGTATTGAACATGTGTGTGATAGAAAGAGGTTCAAATTTGGGATGCAGGTGCAGGACCAAGAATCAAAGTGTATGAGAAAATTAATGAGTATGAGGATTTCTTATACATCAATAACTCTAGATTAAAAAAGTACCTTTGCACCCCCTTGCATGTTCCTAATTAGATTATTTTTTTTTTTCCAAAAACTCCCCTTGTATCTTCATGTCTCTAGACTAGTGTCATGTTTTTGTTATGTCCTGTGTCTTTGTCATTTTTATCTTTCTCTTTTTGTGAGTTTTTTTGTTTCTAATCTACGTAACAGGCTGAGTAATGTAATATTTTAATACTATACCTCGAGAAAGGATGTTAGCATTTGGTTTTGGTTGTTAGAGTTATCAGTTAATTGAAATTGTTAGTTATGTATTGTGGGTTTGGTACTCTTCTCTTTCAGATAAAACACTCAATTTTGGTTAAAATTATGTCAACTATGAATAATGAAGGGTAGGAGGAAAAATCTAACACCTCATGAGCTCTTTGGTGCACCTCAAGTATATAAGTTGCTGTGAGTTTTCTCTATTCACTAAAATAGTAAAAAAGAAAGATTAATATGCTTGTTTTGGAGAATTATTGATCACCACAATAACAACTTTTCTTGCTGAAGCTCTATCCCATCAGGTTATGTAATGACCAATATGACAAGGTTTATGCTGAAATCCGTTCATCTTCAGGAAAGTTTAATTCACACATCCCCGAAATGAAACCTTTGATTGACACCAGCCATGTCTAACATCAGCCTTATTAAAGAAGCATTTTATCATTACTCAGTGATCTATTCTAATTTTTGGAGATTCTACAACACTGGTCTTCTATG
Source organism: Zingiber officinale (assembly GCF_018446385.1). Taxonomy (NCBI): domain Eukaryota; kingdom Viridiplantae; phylum Streptophyta; class Magnoliopsida; order Zingiberales; family Zingiberaceae; genus Zingiber; species Zingiber officinale. Next base: position 58,014,480 of record NC_055986.1, read on the forward strand.
TCTACTGGATCAATTTAATTAAGTTCATGCACTTCTAAAGGAGTTCTGCCGTGTAGAAATAAGGTTAGGAAGGATTATCATTCCTGATTTAGCATACGCGTAATCATTTAGATAATGGTGGGATTCAACCCCAAACACAATTAATAGTGAGGAAATTCAAAAGCACACACCATGGACATGAATTAACCAGTTGTAAATTAATTTTTAATAACTTTATTTTTATAACATATAAGTTAATTCTTTATACAATCTAATTAATCTTAGACCATAAAAATTGTTTCTTAAAAATATTTAATTATTAAAATAATTTATATTAAAAACTTTTAATTAGTTTTATGCAATTTCATATAGTTATATTAGCATCAATGAAATAATCTGCTTATAACACGATTAAAAGGAGATAACAAAAATTTCCACCGCTACTTGAAGTCATAAGCAAGAAAAGTAAAAATTAGGACTCAAATAAACATTCTTTTCTCTCTTTTTTCCTCTACCTGTCCTCGTTGTGTAAGCAAAGAAAGTTACTGTGGAGAAGAGAAAATCTCTCTGTCTTGTATTAATATGTTTAGATGTAGGTATTTATAGACACGAAGAGAGAAGAGGAAGATCAACCTCAATCCTATAGTAATACAATCAAGATCAATCTTAATTCCAATAATCAAGGGAATCCAAATCAATTATAATCCGTACAATTAAGGGAATCTTTGGAAGTATTCAACACTCTCCCTCAAGCTGGAGAATATAGAACATATGCACCAAACTTGTTACATATGTAGTCAATTCGGGGACCTCTCTGTACTTAGTAAATATATCTGCTAGTTGATCATGTGAATTGACAAAGCTAGTAGATATTTTTCCAGATATGACTCTCTCTGACAAAGTGATTGTCAACCTCAATATGCTTTGTCCTCTCATGAAAAATTGGGTTTGAGGCGATATGCATGGCGACCTGGTTGTCACATATAAGTGATACTTGTGTAAATTCTTCAAACCTTAGTTCCTGAAGCAACTGTTTTAGCCATATAAGCTCTTGATTGACTATGATCATAGTTTGATATTCTGCCTCTACATTGGATCTTGTCACAACATTATGCTTTTTACTTTTCCAAAAAATAAGGTTATTTCCGACAAATATACAAAATCCAGAAGTGGATCTTCTATCAGTGGGAGATCCTGCCCAATCTGCATGAGAATATCTTACAACTCGAGTATGTCCTTTGTCTTCATACAAAAGATCCTATCCTGGCACGCCTCTGATATATCGAATAATGCGAGTTACAACATCTTAATGTTCCTTGCATGGAGAGTTCAGAAACTGACTTACTGCACTTACTGTAAACGAGATATCAGTGTTTCCCTACTAATCGTTTGTACCGTTCAGGATTTGGAAGAGACTTCCTCGATTTGGCAGGAGCTTGACATTAGGATCCATGAAATTGTTGACTATCTTTGAGTTTAACATTATTGTTTTTTCCAGAATATCCATTGCATACTTCCTTTGGGATATGATGATCCCATCTTTAGACTGTGTTACTTCTATCCCCAAGAAATATTTGAGTGTGCAGAGATCCTTTGTCTGGAAATGTTTGAAAAGATACTGTTTTATTTGTGAAATCCCGAGATGATCACTACCTGTGATGACGATATCATCAACATAAACCACCAAATAGATGCAACCAGTAGATGAGTAGCGATAAAAAACAGAATGGTCAGCCTCACTCCGAGTTATGCCAAATTGTTGAATTACAGTACTAAATCTATTGAACCATGCCCTGGGTGACTGCTTGATGCCATATAAAGATTTTCGCAGGCAACATACAAGACCAGAACTCCTCCCGAGCAACAAAACACGGAGGTTGCTCTATGTAGGCCTCCTCGAGCAGGTCACCATGTAAGAATGCATTTTTGATGCCCAACTGATAAAAAGACCAATGTTGAATCGCAGCAATGGACAGGAAAAGGCGCACAAAAGACATCTTGGCAACAGGAGAAAAAGTGTCCCTATAATCCAATCCGAGGATCTGAGTATAGCTTTTAGAGATAAGGCGAGCATTAAGCCGGTCAACTGTGCCGTCTGGACCAACTTTCACCATATACACCCATCGACAACCAACAACTGACTTCCCAGGTGGTAGAGGAATGAGGTCCCAAGTCCCACAGGAGAAAAAGTGTCCCTATATTCCAATTCGAAGATCTGAGTATAGGCTTTAGCGATGAGGCGAGCCTTAAGCCGGTCAACCGTGCTGTCTGGACCAATTTTCACCGTATACACCCATGACAACCAACAACTGACTTCCCAAGGGGTAGAGGAACGAGGTCCCAAGTCTTACTGAGTTGCAAGGCACACATTTCATTGAGCATAGCCTGTTTCCATCCTGAATGGGCAAAGACATCACCTGGAGTATTTGGAAGAGAGACAAACGACAAGGAAGAAAGATAAGAAAAGTAGGAAGGAGAAAGACGATAATAACTCAAGGAAATATAATGAGGAGAAGGATTCCAAGTGAAACACATACCTTTCCGAAGTGCAATGGGAATATCAGACTTAAGGGACGGGACCGGAGGAAGAGGCAAAGGACTCGGCTCCAAAGATGTGTCTATGGCAATGTCAGTGATGGGCGACGACAAAGCAGGGTGAGGACGACGCCGATAAACCTGCAAAGGAGGAGATGGGGTTGGAGGTGATAGAGACTCCCGGAGGATAAAAGAAATCACGGTGTAGGGAGGAGGAGAGAACTCGGATGGAGATCGTGAGGCCCAAAAAAGGGAACTTAATAAAGAACGTGACATCAACACGATAAAGTACCGACGGAGAGTAGGGGAATAACACTTATACCCTTTCTGAGACCGAGGGTATCTAAGGAAGACACACTTATGAGATCGGAGAGAGTTTGTCAATGCCAGGATCAAGAGCATGAACAAGACATATAGAACCAAAGACCCTAGGTGGTAAAGGATGAAGAGACTGATAAGCATAAATTACATTATGAGGTATTTTACCCTGGAGAGTTGAGGAAGACATGCGATTGATGAGATAACACGCAGTAAGTACATCATCACCCCAAGACTGAAAAGGAACGTGAGAGTGGAGAAGAAGAGTCTGGGTGGTCTCGAGGAGATGACGATTCTTACGTTCTGCAACCCCATTCTGTTGAAGGTATGAGGGCAAGACGTGCGATGCAACACACTGTGAGATGCCAAGAAGAAACGAAACTGAGCAGATAGATACTCGCGTGCATTATCACTTTACAAAGTTCGAAGAGAAAAACCAAATTGAGTTTTGATTTCATGAAAAAAAGATTGAAAAATAGAAACAATTCTGAACAATCCTTCATCAAAAATAATCAAGTATAACGGGAAAAATCGTCTATAAAAGTAACAAAATATTATCATCCCAATGTAGAAGAAATACGACTCGGACCCCAAACATCAAAATGAACCAAAGCAAAGGGGGGCGTAGCCCGACTCACAGTACAAGGAGAAAAAGAACTGCAAACATGCTTTCCTAATTGACACAACTCACAAAACAAAGACTCTAAGTGAGAAAGACTTGGACGTAATTGTTTCAACTTATCCAAACCTGGATGTCCCAACTGAGCATGAATAAGAAGTGGAGTTGTCGTCGCCGAACCAACAAGAGAGGGTTGTTAAAGCCTGTATAGGCCATGAGACTCACATCCGAAGCTAATTATCTTCCCCGTACTCCGGTCCTGTAAGGAAACAAAAGTTTTAGTAAAAGAGATGACACAATCAAAGGCCCGAGTAAGTTGGCTTATTGACAATAAATTAAAGGGAGCTCCAGGGACATAAAGAACATTATTGATAGAAAGAGACGGGAAAAGATGAACAATACCAACACCCTAGGACTGAGTTTGGGAACCATTGGCTATGGTGACAAAGGGTAAATAACCAGAAGTAGAGAGAGAAGAAAAAAAGGATTTATTACCAGTGATATAATCGGTGGCCCCAGAGTCAAGAACCCAAGGACCCAAAGAGCGAGATATGCCAACAAAGGAATTACTAGTGTATGCAACGGTGGTAGTGGAATCTAAAGCATGTCGATCCTCATACCATCTCAGAAAGTCATCATAGGAAGGCGGTGGGGTCGGATCCAGTGGCAATTGTGTAGTGGAAGTTGAAGAAACGACAGAACTTTGAGCGATCTGAGCAGCACAAGGAGGTCAACCATGGAGACTCCAACACTTATCAATCGTGTGTCCCGACCGGTGGCAGTGATCATACCAAGGACGTCCTTTGCCACCCTTACGAGGTGGAGGCCTGTTGTTGTTTCGAGAGACCAAAGCTGGCGAGTCAACAGTAACGAAAGGAGGCAACGTCAAGACTTTGGCATGGGCACGGAGGAGAGTTGTCTAGGTATTGTCCATGGTAGCTTCGTGGGGCTGCCCGGATCTGATCGCTGAACATGAGAATAATATGTGGGCAGACCATATAAAGCCAGTGACAAAAAATTTCTTCCTATTTCTAAGCTCTGCAACAGGAGTCGCCGCAGTGGAAGTAGTTCATTGAAATTACAAAAGACTAGAGACTGAACCTAATCTTACGAGGTGGAGATTTGTTTTGTTTCGAGAGACCAAAGCTGACGAGTCAGCAGGAACGGAAGGAGGTAACGTCAAGACTTTGGCAGGGACACGTAGGATAGTTGTCGGTATTATCCATGGTAGCTTCGTGAGGCTATCCAGGATCTGATCGCAAACATGAGAATAATCTGTGGGCAGACCATATAAAGCCGGAGACATAAAAAATTTCTTCCTATTTCTAAGCTCTGCAACAGGAGTGACCGCAGGTGGAAGTAGTTCATTGAAGTTACAAAGAAAACTAGAGATTGAACTTAGATAGGTAGACATTGAATCCTTAACACGATGGGCACTGAGGATGGTCATGAGATCTTCATAAACCTGATAGAGTAGCCGAGAGGTGTTTGTAAAGAGTTGTTGAGTCTGTGTCCAAACAGTTACATGTTTTGTGAGTGTGGAAGACATCCCTAAGAGATGAATGGATGGTGACTCGGATAATGCAACAGAACAACCTTTTTCCATATAAGATAATCAGCGACTTGGACATCTTTTTCAGTGTGAGTGAGATGTGTCTCATAACCCTGTCCAATAAAGCCAAAGCTCGATCTGAGAGGCCCGAGAAGAATAGTTCTTACCATCCAACTGCTCGGAAGAGAGTGGTGCAGGGATGTGGTTGGTAAATATTGAAATATCCGGATTTGGAGTGTCGAGAAAGCCATTGATCAGCTCGGTGAAAGAGGGCACACGACGAAGAAAGGCTCAAGCGATGCAAGAAGATAGGTGAGGACAGTGGAACTGCAGGAAGAATAATCCCTGTCGTCGCCAAATTACTGATCTCCCGAGCCTCTCTCCGTCGTTGGACTGTTGGAGAGGACGTGCCATGACATAGGAAAATGCCAGCGTCAGTTCGCGAAGAGGAGAGGAGGGAGGTAGCGTCGAGCGGTTGTCAAAGAGGGACTGTGATATGGTGCGAAGAGGCGGCGAAAGGATCTCGGCGGTGCAGAAAGAAAAAAAAAGGGTTTGCCTTTCAACCTCACTCTGATACCATGTGGAGAAGAGAAAATCTCTCTATGTTATATTAATATGTTTATATGTAGGTATTTATATATACAAGGAGAGAAAAGAAAAATCAATCTCAATCCCTATAGTCAAGGGAATGCAATCAAGATCAATCTCAATCCCAATAATCAAGGGAATCCAAATCAATCATAATCCCTGCAATCAAGAGAATCTTGAAAGTATTCAACAGTTACCATATTCCTTTTCCCATGTGAAATATGTTTTTAGTTGTTGGTTCTTCTCACATCTGGAGAAGTTTAAAAATAATCCATTCAAATATGGCCTTGCAAAATTGTTGTGCATGTATTTTTTTAACCAGATATCCCACCCAACATTTTAAATCTCATTTCATGTCGATCCACACAAACAAAACTTATTGTTTCATCTGCAGCTTAACATGCAGATCAACTTGATTCACCCAATGCAGGCTTGGGCAAATGAGGGCGAGGGAGAAGGTGAGGATTCTTCTAGAGCTTTGTGAGCTGTGATACAGAAGAGAGGAGGCTAGGGTAGAAAGCTTCTGTTGCAGATGGAGACTTGGGCAGAAAGCTTCTGAGGCAGGGCAGATAGCTAGGAAGAAAGATCACTGATGGATTTTGAATATCTAAACCTCTTGTCGTGGTCACCCTCCCTCTTCCTCGCCTTTTCAGATCCCTTCTCCTCTCTCTCCTTCTTTGCCTGCTGCTCTACACCTTCCTAGTTGAACCTTCCTCATCTGTGGCAATTGGTAACACTGGTAAAATGACATTGTTAGTGATTTGTTCTAATTGAAAATTGAAAGGTTGGCTCAGCACTGGTAAAATGGCACTGTTACTGATACATTCCAACCGAAGATTGAAACCCTGGTTCAGGATGAAACTTTCAATCTTGATACCACTGATAGCTTGCTATTTTATACCCCCAAAATTTAGATTGTCAAAATCTTAATCACCTGAGATAATTGTGAAGCTTCAAGATGAAAAACATGAATATTTGGATAATATACAGAATTATTATCTGATTGCTTTAATTCTAATAGTCCATTTTACCGACGGACACCCACACTGCTCAGTTCATTTCATTTTCAAAATTGATTGCAATGCTTGGTGTTTAGATTTAATGTGCATGCTGCTCCATTTGCTAAATATGTGAATTTCAAATCTCCTAGTCATAAAAACTACTGTAACACTTGTTTCTTTTGGATAAGCATTTTTTGTTGGCTAGGTGGTTTCAGATTGAACTTGCCAAAGACATTGGATATTCTGCTGCAAGGTATGGGCATGTAATGTTTCCGGAGAATGTGTATGAACCTGCGTTGCAATGTGCTGAGCTTTTACTTGATGGGGTTGGAAAAGGTTTGATATTACTTCTTAGTTTCCTAAGTTGCCAAATAAATTTATTATTGAAAGCATGGATGTTCAAGAATGATATAATTCACACTTTCCATTTTGTCTTTTATTTTACAGGATGGGCATCTCGAACTTACTTTTCTGACAATGGATCTACAGCAGTTGAAATTGCTCTGAAGATGGCTTTTCGCAAATACATGTTGGACCATTGCATCAATGCAGATTTTCACAAGATTAGTTCACTAGAAGGATGTGTAGACCTCAAGGTAGATTTCCCAGTTGTGTCCATTCTCCTTGTTCATTTCATTCTTGCTAATCTTATTAATGATGAATGCTTTTTCTTAGGAAGGGAATAGTAATGGATAATATGTAGTTGATATTATTCAAAAAAATATTTGATGTGAAATTTTATGGTATATACTACTGTTTTGTCACAGTGCATTATTGTTCTGAGAGTTCCATAATTTTTGTTAGCTGTAATAAATTATTACTTTGGCAGTTAGTTGCATGTGTTGTCTCAAAGATAAACACGGGTTTGAGTCGTGTACAACCCAATGTGGTTCAATCTTTCCTGGGATCCCGTACTAGCAGAACTTCGATGAAGAGATATCTTCTTATTTGAAGTGTCCATTAAGGAATTATTCTTTCTGAAAAATAATCCATTAGAATTCTCATCTTATTTTATTTGAACCAGTTCTCATGAAGAGAATTTTTCTTATACAGGAAATGTTCATTAAGGGATTATTTCTGTTTGAAAAATAATTGATTAGAATTCTGGTATACTTTTGTTCTTCCAGAGCTGCTTAAAGTTAAGTCAGGACTGAATTTTAGATTCTATTAGAAATTATGGTGAAATCTCTCTCTCTCTCTCTCTCTCTCTCTCTTTATCATTCTTGTTGGAGAAGATTATGCTCATGCAATGATAATTAAGCATTTTATGTAGATACTAGTTGATTAGCATGAAAGGAAGTTCTGGCGCAACGGTAAAGTTGTTGCTTTATGACCAAAAGATCACGGGTTCGAATCCTGGAAACAGCCTCTTGCAAAAAGCAGGGTAAGGCTGTGTACAATGAATCATTTTCCGGGACCCCGCATAGCGGGAGCTTCGTGCACCGGGCTGCCTTTTTTTTTTACTAGTTGATTAGCATAATTCAGTTGACATCCTTTGAGCTGGTATGCCTATGAAAATAGTGCTTTAATTTTTCTGCTCTACTATTATTAATATTAACATGCCTTTGCACTATAAAGGGATAACTAGATGCCTAAAGTATGTTGTCAATTCCGCAGTGCACGGAAAAGTCATCAAGTAATAAAAAGATATCAATCCAAGAGACTTCACAAAGTGAATTATTTAGACGGTCAAAATGTTGGTTCTAGTTGTGAACTAGAAGGACTGAGAGAGAGCTGGAGAGAGAAGAGCTAGAGAGCGTGGGAAGTTTTGTGAGGAAGTCTAACTTGGGAAGGTTGTTCTAGGATTTTGGTTTCATTGTAATATAAATCGCTTATCTCCTACCCTCTATGTTTATGCTCTGTGGGAAGTCTAACTAAGTATCGGAGTTGCCTTGTGACAGTCACACTAGAGTGTTCGCCCTTTTGATACTCAGTGCTATTAAGTAGATAAGGTAACATAAAAAGTCCGATTAAAGGGATACCTTCTGTCATCAAGAGTCCTCCGGTCATACTATCTAAATTACACATGTCACTTCCTAGTACGAAATTGGAAAAAATCCATTAAGTGCTAATTAGGACCTTCCTTGTAGAGATTTAGCCTCCATTTCAAGGGAATGCTCGGGATGCCTTGTTAAAGGGATACCTTCAATCACTAAGGGCCTCTGATAATACAATGTCGAGTATTCCCTCTATGTGACGACCGATCTATACATCTGTTCAATCAAACAATACATATAAGCACATAAAGTTCATACACATTTAATCGAATAAGAATAATGCATAAACATGTCATAGAAATAAGAAATAGGCATATCCATAGAGTTTACATCAAATACACATTACAATTACTCCCTATGTCTTAGAACAAGAAAAATCTACTCCATGCACAAAGAAATAGGGCTCGAAGTCATGAATAGAGGCAAGAAACAACTCAAAACACAAAGAAGAGAGAAGAAAGCTTAGCCGAGATGAAAACGATGTCTTCAAGAACCAATCCTTCACTTTGGAGGTGGACAAATGATGGAGACCATGATAGATTGTCGAGAAGATGCCGAAAGATGGAGTGGAAGGACCTAAGTTCGTCTTCGCCAAAAGGGAAATTTCCTCCTCAAAAAAAGGGGAGGCCCCCTTTTATAAGCAGGGGGCACGATCGCCCTGCCTGTCCGCGCACATGACCATGCCTCAAGGCACGACCGTGGCATGTAGCGGCTCAGAAAGTATGGCACGATCATGCCTTGAGGCACGACCGGGCCGTGTGACTCTCTACCTTCTGAGCACGACACAACCATGTGGAGCTTTGAAGGGAAGGGCATGATCGTGACTCAGGGCACGACCTATCCTTGTGTAGCGCTGTGGGGAGAGGTATGCCCATGCTCATTACCGAAGGAGGCTGCATCATGCATTCTTTATTCATTTTAGTTCCATATCACATCCTATCAATGAAAACTAGATAAAAACAGATCTTGAACAAAATGAGTAATCATGCTGATAAAATGATAAAATAGAGTGCGATGTCATGAATTATAATCAAGAAATACAAATGAATGTGCATCAATCAACGTTTAAAAGCATATATAATCTACGTGCATCACACTCTCAGACTTAAATCTTTGCTTGCTCTCAAACAAAAACTTGCAATCTAAATCTATGTGTCAGTATAATGTATCATAATCCATATTGAATCAATCTAACTCTATCAAATGGTTTTATTGGTGCTCATGATACCAAAGTAATTTGAGTGTGGCCTAAGAAGATGTTCTCCGTGCTCAGTACGATGAATGATCTAAGTTCTTTAAGTTTCAATCTTTATGCCTAGTCAAATCGTCATCTAACAGAATTTCCTCATATTCCCAACAATAGATACTTACCTGCCATACGCTTGGTCCATTCTTCTCAAACTACCCAAGGTCTCGAAGAAGTGCTCAGAATCAAGAGAAGTATAATAGTTATTTCCCCGTAACTTAACTTGGTTTGAAATGGATAAGTTACTACATTCTACTTGCGATAACTGTTTTTTAATCTCTTATTCAAATTTAATTTATTTTCTTGGTGCTTTAAAAGTGCAGCACTAACATAAATGCATATATACAAATGCAAGTGTCAGCATAAAGATTTTTCCAAGCGAGTTGACATGATCTGAGCCGCATCTAATAACCAAAATGTAGTTTGAGAGATCACGGAACACAAGTACTAACAAGTTTTTATGAATCATGACTATTTATAAAGTTATTTACCATTCAAAGCAAGCAAAGTGAAAAGAGATCCTAAAACTAGGCCATCACTCAAATATTTTCAATAAAGACATTGCTCACTAAAGATGGGGAAAAATCATTCACTAAACATATTAGCACTAAACATTAAAAAAATAAATAAAGAACAAGCATGCTAGAATTTCTACTTGAGAACAAGTCAGCAGCAATATGATCAAAGATGAGCTCAACAAGCCATAAAGTGAAACTAACATATATTGGAAAGCAAGCTGAATCAAAATGCAAACAAGTTGAAATAAACCAAGACTAAACTGAAATAAGAAACAAGTATGTACCTATGTACAACTCGCTCAGACTTGGACATTTCATTGTCCAATAAAATCAATAAGGTGGTAGAGGGGGATGGCGCGGGCGGTGAAACGACGGAGGAGGGTATGACACAAGGGGCCGATCAACATGATTTGGAGAGCATTTCCTAGGAGGGAGTCTAGGTACTCGTGGTAGGCTGCCAATTTGTTCGTGATACTAAAAAAGTGTGGCAACTTGCCGCCTAGTAACGCCCATGGAGTTCTAAAATCCTGCATTCTATCCCGTTCATCATAATAATCATTAACAAATTTAGAGATATGCCCTTGAAGATTTCTCGTTTATTGAAAATGATCACGAACTTCTTGAAACTGTTCTTGAGTCAATGTGCAATGCCCCTCCAGCAAGCGTCGGGTGGTCATGTGCCCTCATGAAGAGGGTCCAAAGAAACACGAAAGTCATAAAAATCGAATCTAGAGTACCTTGTATCACCATAGGCAAATGAATATCTTGCTAGCTCGGAGTGTCCAACTAGTTTTGGGTATCTAGCGGACGAGGGTTGATGGTGCTCCTTGGGGGTTGGGGCATGCTCGGGCGCTAAGTCCTTAATGATCAAATTAGCCAGGTTTTTAATTGAGGTTCGGTCGGGGTTAGGCAGGGGTAAAGGAAACCGATTCCTTCTCAAGAAACCATGCCCATTTTCGTCTCAACATATCATTTTCATTGCCAAATAGGTTTCTAGGTCTATCTTATTTTACCATGTAAGACATCTAGACCATATAAATTACATCTTAAGTGTAAGGTAATATTGATTATCAATCCGCCAAAAAACAATCATCCCCGATGAGGCTTTTTCGTCTCTAACAGAAGTTTGGAGAAAATAGAACCCTGAATTGAAATTGACTTTGTTTAACATCACCTAAAGACAATAAAGCTCTACCTTCCTAACTATCCTGTCACTCTCACCTTTACCAAAAATGATTTTACTCGTAACTTGGTGGAGGTAAAAAAAATAGTGTTTTGAAGGGAGGAGTCTTTGGGGCGAGATGGGTTGTGGGGGCCATCAAGATCAGTCAATACAGTACAAAATGAGTTGATATTAAAAGGGAAATTAAATTTACGAAACCTCGAAGGCAAACTAAAGCAGTTATCAAAGTTGTAAAGAGACCATCGGTAATCATGATTCATTATTCGAAAGCTAATATTACCATCTTGATTATCTTCCAAGGCAAAATTAGTCTTTAACGACCTTAAAAATTTTAGGATAAGGCGGGGATAAGTATGATGGTGTGTATACATCAAATCATTCCGATCGAGGTTGCTAATCAACCAATCGACAATATCCTTAAAGCGTAAAATTTTTATTGTATAAGGATCAAGATATCTAGTGCAAACTAGTTTTTGGGTAACAAGAACATTAAATCTAGATTTTTGCTCTTCATTTCTAATAGTAATGCCCAAAGAATTCTCGTTACCTTCGTCGCGTGTTTGCCTTTTTCTTTTTCCAGATGCCTTGGCCTTCCCTTTGTCAAAGGCCTTTCTTTTTCCCTTGTTCTTGTCGGGGTCCTCGCCTCCTCCGTTTGATCCGCCACTCCTTTGGAGCCTCTTTAAGATATTAGACATGATATGTCGAATCTAGAGGGGAAAGTTGCTCTTGGAGGAAGGAGAGAAGAGGAAGAGAGATTTTGAAAATGAAAAGAAGGAAGATTGCTTCTTGTGACGAATTGAGGTGGGAAAAAGAGAGGAGATGTGTAGATCTTGGGATGGGGATGGAAGACAACTTAGATTTAACCTTGGAAGCAGTAGATCTTGGCTTTAGAAGGTGGATCTTGCTAAAGGTTGAAGAAGGGAGGGATTTGGGAGGAGAATTAAAGGAATAGATGAAGGAGAAGGGGGGAGGTGGAGCTTAAACGATTGTGCCCCAAGGTGGCATGGTCGTTTTTGGGGCTAAATAGCCCCGAGTCTTCGAATCGACATGACCGTGCTTGGATACACGGCTGTGCTGTGTGTTTCTCTGAGAAGACAAAGATATGGCCGTGCCGTGTATCTCTCTGACTACACAGACATTTTTTTTTCCTTGGCATAGCACGACTGTGTCGCATGACCTTGCCGTGTGTCCTCTTGTGCGTGGGGGCATGACTGTGCCTCATGATACGACCTCGGCGTGCGTCTCTTTGAGCTGAGGGGCACAACACGACCAAGGCGTGGATTTCGTCTTCTTCTGCCGATGCTCCCACACAGCCGTGCACGACTGGGTCATGTGGACTGCTGCCCCTGCTCCTATTCGACAGTAGTTTCTTTATTTCACTTCTCCCTAATGCCTCCACACTCATGAATGAGTTCATGGCCAGCTACGGAGGTCGACAATCCTGAAAAATGAAAATTGAACCTGAAATTACACTCGAAAAATAAACATAACAAGAAAAAAAAAAAGGAAATAAACTAAGGAAATCCTTGGGTGGGCTCCCAAGAAGCGCTCGTTTAAGGTCACGAGCTCTACCCCTTGGCTCAACTTAGAGCCTTTGCCTTAAAGGGGAGATGCTCTCCTCCAACGTGGCAAGTTATTTGCGGCCCCTCCTTCATCCGGGCATGTGCTGGGATGATATAGTTATCGTTATGGGTTCAGGGGTGTCTTTCCTTATCCGTCGGACTCGGTGTTTCATCCGACGGTCTTCCTAGGGGTGGTGGTTTCTTTAGGTTAGATCTCAACAACTCTTAACAACAGACAATGGATTAGATGACTTGGATAAATCAAATTCAAGCCTGTCCTCTCCGACTACCAAAAATAATCTATGGTTTTTCACGTTGATCACGGCTCCTGTTGTAGTAAGGAAAGGTATTCCAAGAATACTAGGGATTTTTAGGTCTTCATCCATGTCCAAGACCATAAAATCCGTAGGGACAACGAGTTGTCTACTAGTTGTAGTGCTATGGTGGTCAATCTCAAGTCATTAAAACCAAGTTTTTTACACAAAATAAGGAATGAGACTAATACTAGCTCCTAAATTGCAAAAAACTCGGTGGTACCAATTTTGCATGGGATGGAGAAACTTCCTAGATCTTGGAGCTTCGGTGGTAGTGTGTTCAGCAAAAGAGTATTACACTCTTCAGTTAAAGCTATAGTCTCATAATCGTTCTTTCGCTTGTTGGAGATGATGTCCTTAATGAATTTAGCAAACTTTGGCATTTGATGTAAGACATATATGAGAGGAATCTCAATGTAGAGTTCTTTAATCTTCTCGAGAAATTTCTCAAATTCTTTATCCTTTTTAGCTTTTGCAATTCGTTGAGGGAAAGAGATTGGTAGAATATTTCTTTGTGATAGAGGCTCTTCAACCTTCACCTCCTCTTGAGTAGGATCAATGTTAGAGGAGAAGACTTGAATTTTTTTTCAATTCCTTTTTAAGCAGTCTCTTGGGGCTTTCCTAACGTCCGTCTACTCCTTAACTCAATAAGATTGCAATGCTTTATAGGATTGGGCTCTAGCTTTCTTGGAAAGGATCCTTGTGTTATTGAAGAAGAGCTGGCCACTTGTGCTACTTGAGTGTTAAGCATCTTCAGGTGTTTCTCAACGTTGTCCATCCTTGAATTAAGTTGCTTAAGGTCATTCTTCATCTCAACTTGGTTGGCTAGAATTACTTCAATAAGTTTATCCGTTTTTGAGGGTTGATGATTCTGCTGATATCTGGATGACTGCCCTTGGTCTGATTGTTTCTATATGAGAACTTCGGATGATTCTTCCATCCGGGGTTGTATGTATTGGAGTACGAATTGTTCTGTCTTGTGTTGAAGTTGCCTATAACATCCACTTGTTTAAGCTGAGCCCACTGTGCTGTAATGGCTCCAAGAGGGCAGACTTCTTTTGCATGTTCCACTCCACACATTTCACAAGTTGAGACAATAAAATTTACCGAACTCGTGTTCATTAACTCGAACTTCTTTGTTAAGGCGTCCATCTTTGTAGAAATTAAGCTTAAGACATTAACATCATACTTCCTAGTGGTTTTAACGGGGTTGCCACTTTGTTTAGATGCCCATTGGTGATGATTCATTGCCACACTTTCTATGATTTTTTCAGCTTCATCAAATCCCTTGTTCATCAAGGCTCCACCAGTTGCGGAGTTTAAGAAGACTTTGGTTTGATAGTTGATTCCATTGTAGGTGTGGATATGGATAGCAACGAGGCGGGTTTGGGCCGGGTTTGGCCAATCCCAGAACCCGCCCCGCCCGAAAAAATGGACCCAAACTTGGACATGACTCGCCTATTTTTTCAACCTGCTCCGCCTCGACCCCACTCAAAACCCGACGGCTCCATAGTGAGTTGGACCCGCAACCTGGAAACTTAAAAAAAATACAATTCAATGATAAGTTATTATTATTGTGTATATATATATAGTGGGTTCATTGAAACTCGTAACCCCCCCTGAACCTGCTTCTAAACCCGATCAACGAGTTTAGACCCGCCCCGTATCCCGTTTGACCGGGTTTAAGCCTGCCTTAATAGGGCTCGTTTAATACGGGGTCGGGTTTAAACCCGCCCCATTGCCGTCCCTAGGTGTGAATGACTAGTCATTTCTCTAATCCGTGATGTGGGCATTTCGTGAGCAATCCCTTGAATCTGTCCCAGGCTTCGTATAAGGATGTGGCCTGTTTTGCTTGGAAGGAAGAATTTCTCCAAGAAGATTTGTTCACACTGCTCCTAAGAGGAAATGCTATTTGCGGACAAAGAATTAAGCCAAGCCTTTGCCCTGTTTCTCTCAAAAAAAAAATCCAAATAAGAGTAGTCTGATAGCTTCAAATGGGACACTGTTCATTTTCATGGTGCTATAGATTTTATAAAACGTCTGAAAGAGTTGGTTTGGGTCTTTTGTGGGTTCACCCCCAAATTGGTGCTGCTGAACCATATAAATGAATGCTGGCTTGATTTCAAAATTATTGGCCTCAACAGATGGTGTGGTGAAGCTAGACCTGAGACCTCAACAGATGGTTTGTTTGCCTTGGTCCTTTGTGCTTGTGCTTGTGCTCGCTCTTCTTCTATTTGTCTCTGCGGATTTCTTCTTCTATTGAATGTCCTATCGATCTCAGCATCAATAGACAATAAATTCCCTACATTATCAATCTTCGCATAAAAGGGCAAAAGCAAACTCAGTTTTTGTTTTCAAGAACAAAATGCAGAATTTAAATGTAGAAATTTAAGTGTAGAATTAAAAGAGAGAAGTTGCAAGATACGAAATATTCACAAAAAGATGTGTCTAGATTAACTCAAATGCTAATCAAATAATGTTGCTCTACAACAATCCCGGACAACGACATCAAAAGCTTGTTAATTCTGCAAGTACACGGAAATATCGTTAAGTAATAAGAAGATATCGATTCACAGGGATTGGTGAGCAACCACTAGAGACTTTGCAAAGCAAATTATCTAGATGGTCGAAGTGTTGGTTGGTGTTGTGAACTAGAAGGACTGAGAGAGAAAGTCGGAGAGAGAAGAGCTAGAGAGTGAGGAAAGTTGTGTGAGGAAGTTTAACTCGGGAAGGTTGTTTTAGGATTTCAATTTCATTGTAATGTTCATTGATGTAATATGAATAACTAATCTCCTTTCCTCTATGTTTATTCTTCGTAGGAAGTCTAACTAAGTACCGGAGTTACCCTGCGACGGTCACATCGTAGTGTTTACCCTTTTGGCACTTAGTGCTATTAAGTAGATAAGGTAACATAGAAAGTCCGGTTAAAGGGATATCCTCTGTCATCAAGGATCCTCCGGTCATATAATCTAAATTACACAGGTCATTTCCTAGTACGGAATTTGGAAAAATCCATAAAGTGCTAATTAGGACCTTCCTTGTAGAGATTTAGCCTCCATTTCAAGGGAATGCTCGAGTTGTCTGGTTAAAGGAATACCTTCAATCACTAAGGGCCCTTGATAATATAATGTCGAGTATTCCCTCTATGTGATGACCAATCTATACATCTGTTCAATCAAACAATACATATAAGCACATAAAGCTCACACACACATTTAATCGAATAAGAATAATGCATAAACATGTCATAGAAATAAGAAATAGGCATATCCATAGAGTTTACATCAAAGACACATTACAATTACTCCCTATGTCTTAGAACAAGAAAAATCTACTCCATGCGCAAAGAAATAGGGCTTGAAGACATGAATAGAGGCAAGAAACAACTCAAAACACAAAGAAGAGAGAAGAAAGCTTAGCTGAGATGAAAACGATGTCTTCGAGAACCAATCCTTCGCTTTGGAGGTGGACAGATGATGGAGACCGTGACGGATCGTCAAGAAGATGCCGAAAGATGGAGTGGAATGACCTAAGCTCGTCTTCCTCAAAGGAGAAACTTCCTCCTCAAGAAAAGGGGAGGAGGAACCCTTTTATAGGCCAGGGGCACAATCCTCCTGCTTGTCCTTGCACACGGCCGTGCCTGGCATGCAGCGGCTCAGAAAGTATGGCACGATCGTGATATGACCATGCCTCTGGGCACGACACGATCGTGTGGAGCTCTGAAGGGAGGGGCACGACCTGCCCGTGTGCAGGGTTGTAGGGAGAGGCACGACCGTGACTTAGGGCATGACCTGCCCATGCTGATTTCTAAAGGAGGCTGCATCATGAATTCTTTATCAATTTTCGCTCCATATTGCGTCCTGTTAATGAAAACAAGACACGAGTAATTATGCTGATAAAATGATAAAATGGAGTGCGATGACGTGAATTATAATCAAGAAATGCAAGTAAATGTGCGTCAATCAATGTTTAAAAACATAAGTACAACTTATATTGATGCCTATATGAATATATTTATGAGGAAAAATGTATAAAAGTGGTTATTGATTTTTCAATGGCATCATTGGAAGCCAGATCTACTCTACCATTTTATTATCCAGACAAATGAATATGTTGATACTCTGAATGATTCTGCTTTTTCTATAATGCTCATTGCTGTTAGTATCAGCTACATGCTGGTTAGTAGGATAACTTAGAATACCATCCTGGCATTGTGAATCTCTCAAACTCACCAATGCACAACAAAAAAAACTTGTCTCATCTCTGATAGTCTACAGAAATTTGCTATTAGTAAAAGCAACTAAAGTTTGTCCATAATAACGTCTTCATCCAGGTCTTAGCTCTGACTGGATCTTATCATGGGGATACCTTGGGTGCCATGGAAGCTCAAGCTCCATCATCATATACAAGTTTTATTCAGCAGCCATGGTATCATTTTCAAGCCATGTTTACTATGTTGCTATGATGGAATTACTTGTTTGACAGGAGATTGAAGGACTCTTATAGCATATCTAATTATTTATTAAGAGATACCATAGTGATAATAGGAGTATTCTTGGTCTGGTTTTTGTTAGCTGTACAAATTTTGTCAAGGTAGCATCATTATATGGGCAGAGCAATAGTCGGTTCTTGCACAAAGTGTTTTAGTTGTGTAACAAAACAACTGTTATGGCATCTAAAAAAATGCAAATCTTTCCATGTTTAGATAGCACGATTCTATATTAAACCCTCTAGTGTTTTTTTTGTTGAGTGATATTTGGCTCAAAGATTTAGAATATATGAAACCTTCAGAAATTATTCTTATAATAAACTAGCAATATGTATTTGGAACTCATAAATTCAGAGTTTAAACAATGTTTTTCTGCAAGAGATATTGAATTGAAAAGGATTTGTTATGTTAATCTTCATACTCTGGCTGTTACACTGCTTCCCCTCTCTTTTCTTTCAGGTATTCAGGAAGAGGTCTTTTTTTGGATCCTCCTGAGTGCTTTATTACCAAAGGAAACTGGCATCTTTCTCTACCTGATTGCCTAAAATCAGTCCATGTGAAGCTGGAAGCCACGAGTAAGAGAATTTGGTTCATGGACACATTGCTACTTCTAGAATCATTGATCTTTATGACATAGTTATCATTCACCTCTTACAGGATTTTACTCGTGTAGTGAATTGCTTTGCCCAAGCAGGGATTCTTCATCTATTGCTCATATTTACTCCAATTATATATCAGAACAATTGTCTTCTTTTGCTGCATCTAACCACTCCTCACAGATTGGATCACTAATCATTGAGCCAGGCAAGTGTACTTTTTATTTGAACCTTCTTTATTTTTTGTAGCCTTGCATATAGCTTAATAGAGGGGTAAGATTTATTAAGCCACCCAAAATAGTCGGCATAGCTCTGGTTGATGCTTACAAACAAATTATATCTGCTGGTCAGACAAACAAATTATATCTGGTATTCAGATTTCAGATTGTACTAAATGAAGCTGTTACAAGCAAGGTTGTCAAAATCGAGATTCTACGTTGAAACGGAAGGGAGTTGTAGAATCGTAAACTCGTAGTATCGTAACACGAATCGTAAGTTTTTACCAAAATGTAAAATTATATATAAACATATATATACTCATAGAAAATAACATAGATAAGATTAATAACCTCAAAAACACATTAAACATTTGATTAAACTAAACATTTATAAGGTCTTCTACAATCCACACATAAAATAAGTCATAAGTCACAAATTTTAGATAACATATAAGTCTACAACATGAAAAATAATAGTCAAGTTCTAAACTTCATAAATTCATGAATTCATAATCATCCTCCATGTGTTCTTCATCTCCAGCATCCTCCATGGCATCTCCACCTTCTTCAACTTCATCATCATCATAACTAGGCAGCTCCAAATCATCATGAGGTGCTCCACTACTAGGTCCTTCTTCAACTGGAACCAAATCTTCATTTGAAGCATCCAAATCTAAATTTTCACTATCATCCACAATCCAATCATCATCAGAAGCTAGGTCATCAATGCTATAGTCATTGACTTTCCTCAATTCCTTCTTCTTGGCTAATTTTGAATTAGCCATCACAAAGACTACATCATTCATCGTTTTTGCCTTCAAACGATTTCTTCTCTTAGTGTGGACCTAAATAATAACAAAATCAATTAACACATACTCATATAATCACATACAACTAGGTAATTTCATTCAAGAATGAAATGCAATACCATCTCAAATGCACTCCAATTCCTCTCACAGCCAGATGAGCTGCATGTCAAGCTCAAAACACGAATAGCAAACTTTTGCAACTCAGGATGTTCATAACCATATGATTCCCACCATTGTGCTGGAGTTTTGGTTTCAATTCCACAAGTGGCTACTGCACTACCAAAGAATTTCTTTCGATATTTGAAGTCTTCCAGTTGAGCATCAATCTTCTTTACTTCTTCCATACTTTCAACCATCCTTTGTAGACAATCATATATTCCTCTTTTCACTTCAAAGTCAGCTTTAAAATTAGGACTGTAATGAAATTGAGGGTTAAGGTAATAGCCCGCAGCATGCAAAGGCCGATGTAGTTGATTATCCCATCTTGCATCTATAATTTCCCATAGAGGCAAGTAACTAAAGAGTGAGAAAAAATTTGAATTAGTTTCCAAGAAATTATAAATTTATACGAGTATTTAATAATTAGTAATAAATTAAGTTACCTTTTCTTAATACCATTAAAGGCAGCTTGTATCTTTTCTTTGGCCCTGTCCATTTCCTCATAAATGAACCCCATGGCAGGCTTCTCATCTGAGTCTACCAAACGAAGGACTTTGATCAAAGGATAAGCACTCCTCAAGCATGTAATAATGCTTTTCCAGAAGTCCTTATCCATTACCACATTTTCAATAACCTTTCCATCTTTAGTCTTTGCAAATTGACTAGATTTCCATTCTTTGGATGTAAACATTCTAATCAATGCTCCCTTATTGTCATTCAAGCAACCCAAAGTCAAGTAAGATGTGGCAAAACGGGTAGTGGCTGGTCTAATCAAATCCTTTTCTTTGGTAAAATGATGCAATAGAGAAATAAGCGCAGTCCTTGAATAGATGTAAGTTGTGATCTTTTTACCTCGTGCAATTGTCTCTTTATGTATTGGTATCTTTTTTTCAAAATCCTCCAACATTAAATCGATGCAATGAGCTGCACAAGGCGTCCAATATAGCCTCTTTCTCTTCCCCATCAACATCTCCCCGGCTGCTTTGTAGTTTGCTGCATTGTCTGTGACAATTTGCACTACATTCTCTTCACCAACTTCTTCAACAATTTCATCCATCAACTTGAAAATCTTGTCAGATGCATCAATTGACTTCAAAAAAATGGTTCCCATAGGACTATTAACCAAGAAGTTTAATATAGTCCTCCTCCTCTTATCTGTCCACCCATCAGTCATAATTGTGCATCCCATTTTCTTCCAAAATGCTTTGTGCTGCTCTATAACTTCTTTGGTGCAATCAACTTGTTGTTTCAAATACTTGACTCTAATCTCATGGTAGGATGGAGGCTTAAAGCCAATACCATGTCTTGCAACCAAGTCTAGCATCTTCTTGAATTCATCACTTTTTGCCACATGAAAAGGTATAGCATTATTATAGAAAAAAGAGGCAATCCCTTGGCAAGCTTCCTCCCTCAAATTCTTCTTGAAAATGCCATTGATGGTAGTTTGACTACTCACACCCCTTTTCTTGAATAGATCAGCAGGATTCTTTGCAATTTCTCGCCTTTGTCTTTTTGCACCCTCCACCTCCTCATCTTCATATTGGCCAAGAGGACTTGAATCACTTGATCTTCCTTCAATCTCCTTTGCCCTCTTTATTAAATTTTCTTGCAATGAGGATACAATTTTTCACATTTCCTTCCTTACATCATCACTAACAGCCTTGCATGCTCCAACATCCTTTTGTGTTCCTGCCAAATGATGCTTGAGTCTATAAATCCCTCCATTTATCACCTTTTGACAGTATTTGCATTGCACTTTCTTTGGATTTTCATCAACTGCAATTCCATGTTTCCAACCTGGATCAGATCTATTTCCAGGAGCATTCACTGCCAATCTTTTGGAATCTGAAGTTCCACTAGTTGTGGAAGCTACGCTTGGAGTGGCTGCACCACTATTGGAGCTTGCTTCACCAGACCCACCAACACTAGCTTCTCTACTCATTTTCGTGAAATTAAAGAAGAACAAGAACACCACCACGCAGCTTCAGCTTCACCAACGACACTGCAACTCTGCAACAGCAGCTCGCGAACCACAGACGTGGCCAACAGCCTTCAGAGATGCAGACGGGACAGAGACGACCAAAGAAGTAAAGAACAGAGACCCACAGATGAGATAGATGGAGAAGGGACAGAGGCGGATGGTGGCGTACCTTTAATCGAAGTCAGTCACAGTGCCGGTCGACGCACACCGGACGCACAGGGAGGAGACAGACGCGTACATGAAGGAGACGATGGTTGCTGAAGAAGAACGAAGCACAGCAGTTGCGGCGACAATGGCTCGCGACCCGACTTAGGAAAGTTAGGGTTTCTTGAGATCAAATCTTCTGTCCCGAAACTCTCCCTGTCCCTCTGTCCCACGCAGAAAACGACAACCGACTCGTGAGAAACACGTGACGAAGGCGGAAATCAGGGCTCTGCAAGGGCCGATCGGCCTAGGGGCTGATTGGTCTGGGGACCGATCAGGCCATAGGTGGATCGGTCCACAGACCGATCTCCCTATTTTTCTGAAGGAGAAAAGTTTCTTGGACCCGTGTTTGATCGATCGCTGCGATCGACCTTCTAGTCTTGGAAAACCAGCGGACATTTCGCGTAGAATCGCTGGACTCTTACGAGTCTACGATTTCCGCTACGCTTCCACGCGATTCTGCATGATTCCACCCGATTCCGCTTCCGCCTGGGCACGCAACGCGGAAGGCCACCAAAAATGCGTAGAATCGTGCGATTCTACGTTCCGACTCGCGATTTTGACAACATTGGTTACAAGGCTAAGTTGGATCTCATTTATCCTTTTTATAGCCTTGAAAGAATTTCCATATAGTCTCACTTTCTTCATAAATTTGGTTAATGCATCTTCAAACACCTGGTTCTCATTCTCCACTGTTGATTCTCTTAATTTTTTTGAAAGCACTTGCCTTTAGATACATTTTAACGTATAAGTGCTAGTCATGTAGTGCTATCTGAAGTTTGGAATTATGTGGACCCTTATTAATAAAAGACATCGCCTCAGGTATTTCTTAACGAGACAACTAATTCTCATGGATTGGCTAAGTTATTCATGGTGAACATGGAAAGTATTCTGTTTTTTTTAGCAGAACTCAGTTGTGGAAGATGATTTTTAATCATCATCTTTTGTAGCATATCCTTCAGCCATAGATATTTGTTGATCCCAAATTTTAAACAAATAATTCTTGGTGTAAAGTGAGAAAAGCAATTGCCAAGAATAATGAGGGTGTTCAGTACTTTAACACGTTACCAATATTGACGTTTTTGTTTAGGGCTTGAGCTATGGTGCTTATGTGAAACATATTCTCTCATCAAAGATAAAAATGAGAATATTCTGATTGGAACACACTAAGATAGGTCTTATTGTCTCATCGGGTGATTTTTCATTCTTTGCAAGCATAACACTAATTATAAACTAGTTGTGTATGGTATCTATTCTATTTTCTAATAGAACAATTGTGTTTTTTTTTCTTAAATTCTTGAGCACCTAATTTAAGTTGTCTCCATATAGAAGTTACTTGTAGATCTTGATAATATTTGCAAATTAGAAAGTATCACTTTCTAGGGTGTAGCATGTTTGACTAGATTCCACTTCCAACTTTCACTAATGCACTCATGGAAAACAAGGTTT
Organism: Zingiber officinale; assembly: GCF_018446385.1. NCBI lineage: Eukaryota > Viridiplantae > Streptophyta > Magnoliopsida > Zingiberales > Zingiberaceae > Zingiber > Zingiber officinale. The sequence continues at coordinate 58,037,797 of NC_055986.1, forward strand.
ATTATTCTTTTTGATTCCTCAAATGATGGAAATTATGTTTATAGGTGTTGTTTGAAAATCATGTCAAATTTTGAAAGAAGAATGTTATACTTGGCTTTAAGATCCAATGTATTAAAAGGCGGTTCCAGGTATAGGGAGTTGTCACACTATTTAGCACTTTGGCAATTAACATTAAAATAATGTTAAAATAGAAAAAAGAAGTAACTTAAATTAAGAATACTAACGTAATATGAGAATGGGAAAGAGAAGATAATTAAATTAAAGATGATTAATATTGATACTTATATAACAATTATATTTGATGTGCCTCGCAAGCCCTAGCAAATATTGTAGACGCGCCAATGCTTGCCAAATGGCCCAAGATGTGACCTCAAGTTTTCACGAATTCAAAAAGTTTCACGGCTTGGGAACAACCTCTTTGGGTACATCCTCGGAAAAACTAAGGGAGCGTTTGGTTTCATTTTCATTTTCTTAGAAAATGACTTTTAGACATTCTCTATTTTCCCATGAAATGACATATCCTTTTCTAGAAAATGGATGTGGAAATTGCCAACCAAACAATATTTTCTTTTTTTTCAAAAAATGAAAATGGAAAATGCGCACACCAAACACTGCCTAAGTCTTCATAGCTTCGGAAGTTCGTGGACTCGGAAGTGTGTGGACTCGGAAGTTGGTGGATTCGGAAGTGCGTGGACTCGAAAGTGTGTGGACTCAGAAGTATTCGAAAGTTCGGGGACTCATAAGTGCATGACTTGGGAACAAAACCCCTTGGAAATATCTTCCTTGAACTCTGTCCCCTCAGGTTATTCTACTTTGTCATTCCAGCTAAATACTTCTTTAGCTGGCAATCAAATAGGTGGCGCAGGCATCTAGGCTATGAGAATGTCCTCACACAATGGTATCTTCCCTGGACTCTGACTCCTTCATCATCCAGGATGCGAGAGCAGTGTCGTCATCCATGTTGTGTGAACATTCGCCGTGGGAATCTCCCTTGTACTCCACCCTTACCAATTATTCTACTTCATCATTCATGTTAGTATCTCTCTAACTAGCATTCTACCGGGCAGCGTAGCCATCCAGGCCTTGAGAACATCCCCTGTGGGAATAACTCCCCAGGACTCTGCCCCCTCCGGTTATTCTATTCCATCATTCCTGCTTGTATCTCCATAACTGGCAGTCTACCATGTAGCGCCGTCATCCAAACTGCTAGAACATCCCTGCTCGTGCTAGTAGTTCAACAGGTGGTGCTGTCATCTAAGCCGCGAGAACATCTCTGCTAGTGCTAGTAGTCCAATAGATGGTGTTGTCATATGTGAGAACATCCCTGCTCGTGCTAGCAGTCCAACAGGTAGCAGCTCATGATGGTGGGAAGTTAACCTCAACCAGACAACAACAGATCTCCTGTGCAGATCCCCTCTTCGACAAGGCGACAATAGAGCTCCGTTCTTACAAGGCGACAACAGATCTCCTTTGTAGGTCCCCTCCTTGACAAGGCAGCTAGTATTCCTCTGGCGTAGTACAAGACATGTTGGGCATCACCTGATCAACACATGTGGCATAGATGGTAACCAGTATGAGGGCTTGCCTCTTATCTATATAAGGACAAAAGATGCATCTTGAAGGGACTCTTTGTCTCTCTCCCTCCGGGACTCTCTCTTGGCCGTTTTGGAAAAACCACTCACTATGAATAATCAAGGGTCAAGGTAGTGGGTTGACCTGCTCAATCATGGTTCTTCTTCCTATTTTTCTTCTACCTTAGCTCAAGCCCTTCCTAGCAGAAGTCACTTTGGCTCACAACCCTTCCCCCCTGGAAGACACTCTTTTCCAGTTCATGCCCTTCTCGAGTGAGGCGACTTTTTTCTTCAGCCTAATTGCCTGCCTCTTTTGATGGGTGAATTAGGCAATTATCACCTTTACCCGCCTCTTTTGATGGGTGGATTATAGGTGGTTCACCCCATTAATAAATTATATTAATCCTCATGTAAAGACTAATTTATGAAGGGAGCCTTGGTGTAATAGTAAAATTGCTTCCATATGATCATAAGATCACGAGTTCGAGTCACGGAAGCAACCTATTGTAAAATGCAAGGTAAGACTGTGTACAATAGACTCAATGTGGTCTGATCCTTCCCTTGGACTTTGCACTGGCTGGAGTTTCGTGTACCAAGCTGTCATTTTTCGTGTAAAGATTATTTATATAAACATTAGAAAAGAGGAAACAAGGAGAATTAATGAAACTAATTAAAAAGGGAATGAAAGAAGAATAACGAGGAAGGAGTAATGATACAATGATGCAAGGAACATGAAAACAAACACTTTAAGAACATTGCAGCGATTAGGGCCTCCAAGCAGCCAGTGGAAAAGTTCGGAGGCAATGATGCAATAGTAAAGCCCTCCAAGCGGTTAACTAGGCATTTAAGGGGCGAATCCCAGTTGCGGTAGGGATTTTCCTCCCATGGGATGACAACGTAAAGAACTTTGGCCGCTCTAAAGGGCTTTCATAAGTGCTTCTTGATTTATCCTGATTGCCGGTGGGAAACTTCCGTGCGGCCGTGCTAGTCACCTCGAGGATTATTCGGTTCGAATAACTGGATAACTTTTATACATTTTGGTATTTAGGTACTTTGGCGTATTCTTTTCATTTGTAGCATGAGTCCAGTTTTGTCAATTATCGTGAGTCTAGTAGAGTCATTTTGAGTTGGATAGTGTGTTAATATTTTTCTATATTATTAAATAAATTGTTAAGTATTCATGTTGTTATAGCCTAGTGCATCCTTGAGGGTATTACTTGTGCTTATGATGCAGTGATGCATATTGTCATGTAGGGAGGCTATCTCTTATATAGCGTTGGAAGTCTTTAGGTCATGATGTTAGATAATGCTAACTCAATCTAGATGCTTATCACTATGCTTATATTAATCTACCCATAAACCCCAAATACAATTCACATAGGTGTTTGGGCTGACTTCAAGTTTAACACTTTCACTTAGATAAAAAGGGTAGTCTGTGCACGAAGCTCCTGCCATGCGGGGTCTCGGGGAAGGATCTATTGTACGCAGTTTTATCTTGCTTTTTGCAAGAGGCTATTTCCATGATTCGAACCCGTGACCTTTAGGTCACCAAGCAACAAATTTATCATTGCCCCAAGACTCCCCTTCACACTTTCACTTAGATAGAAGCTTCAAATTGCTTTAATCTCATCCTTTTAAGTGTATACTATTGAGCTTAACATTACCTAAAATAAAGATCAAATTGTAACTCCAAGACAGGGTCATCAATCCAAATTGACTTAAATTTGTAATCAAACATCAAACTCGTCATAGTGTAATTGGTCAAGATGCGATAATTGAGATGAAAAACATGTGGACAATCATTTTTGGTGACTCTTAATGACCATAAGGACAAGGACCCAATGAAGGTTCACCTCAAGAGTGTGTTAATTATGGTTTTAAAGTACATACCATGAATTGAAATTTTGAACCATGCAGTTAGGCATGACTGGGAATTTACTATTATGTGTGATAACCAAAACACAACATTTGGCAACACAAAAAAGCTACTATGTGTCGCAAGGATGTTGAGAGTACAGTGTGGTTTTGTCAATATACCTTATACTTGCTTGCTCTCTTTACCCCAGAGGACGGATAGAGGAGGGCTATATGATCTTTAGGAAAAAAGAGGGGAATTCCTAGGGTTCAAAATTTCATTGTGGAAAAGAAAGGAAAAGAGGGAAATTCATAGGAAAGGAAGGAAAGGAAGGAAAGGAGAAGAGGGAAATTCATAGGAAAGGAAGGAAAGGAGAAGAGGAGGGGATCACCCACAACCTCACAAACTCATAGCTAGTCCGCAACTATGAGATTGTGGCTGGCCCACAACATTGCGGCTTGCTTATGGTCACGAGCTTGTTTACAACTAGCGGGCGAGCTCATGGCAAGCTTGCTATTGGGCTTGCGATAGATTGCTGGAAAGAAAAGTTGGTTTGGAAGGGGAGGAAAGAAAATGTGTTCCATCCAGGTTCAAGTGGATGAAAAAAGGGAAAAATTGAGATGTGTACGGATTTAGAATCCGTCCTTTCCTTTATTTTACGTCAAATAAACAGAGGAAAGTGTCTTGACTCTCGTGTGATTCACGCTTTCTCTAATTTGCCCTTTTAGGTAAACCACACATTAGAGCTTTTCGATTGGAAAAGGTTTGTCTTGTTAGCTTACTTAGGAATCCATTATATGAGATCAAAGGACTCAAGTGAGTATCTATGTAGTTTTAGTTGCGATTTGTCGCTGATCTAGAGGCCACCGTTGCCAATTTGGGCATTAGCCTCCAACACATTGTCAGTCTTGAGACTTAGGATGTGTCATGCTTCAATTTTATAATTCTAATTTATTTGGTATTAAAGTAAATTCAGTATAAATTATAAGAAAACATCAGTCTCATAAGTAAATTACGATTGTAAATTATAAGTAATGAAATTATTATGTTAGAGATTTGTGTACTGCATGCTTATTGAGATTGTGTAGATTTGAAAGATCATAGTGTTTGCTGATTGTAATTACTCGATACATTTATTCTTTATCAACTTCTATACTTCGATTTCATGTTAGAGGTTCTCCTACTAACATTTCTGCCGATGCCTTGATACGTACATTTGTCTCTTGATCATCACGTTGAGTTGAATCATTAGGTGTTCTCTAGGTGTTTCTCTGGCACATACTGCAAGGGTTGGAGATCTGCATCTGAATTTCTGTTTCCTGCACATTTTACTATTATTAAACTTTTTTCATAGATTATTTTTGAATCATATTTCTGAGGCACATGCATATTGTGACACATTTCTATTGTGCTTGTATGATGGTCATTTCTGTTCATTAAGACATGCTGCTGGGGAGAGCTCACTTAGCATGTGACAGAAATTCTTAGTGATCATTTGCTGTATTGCAACTATCATGAACGAGCTTGGTGTTTTCTTTCAGTTAGAAACTCATGATCGCACTATGGAAGTGCAAATTATGCTTTTTTTTTTCCAATTTGTTGTTAATACCTTTCTTGTCATCACTAATCGAAAACTATGTCGTGACTATAGAAATTGGATTTTTTGCAGTTATACAAGGTGCTGGTGGAATGCACATGGTCGATCCACTTTTCCAGCGGATCCTTGTTAAAGAATGCCAGTCACGTAAAATTCCTGTTATATTTGATGAAGTATTCACAGGGTTTTGGCGACTTGGAAGAGAGGTAAAGCAAAATTGAATTCCAACGTATAGATTTTAAAATTGTTTTGACACTTTCTCTGTTTATTTTGTAGTCTGCTGCTGAATTACTAGGCTGTTGGCCTGATGTGGCATGTTTTGCTAAATTGATGACTGGAGGAGTTGTTCCATTAGCTGCAACTTTAACTACTGAATCTATTTTTGAAGCATTTGAAGGTGACTCTAAGGTACATGATAATAACTTCCTTATATTGATTTTGTGTTGGCTGAGAGAAGATTCTACTTAGCCAAGCATTTCTATTCTTTTGTTTATAGCTTATGGCACTTTTGCATGGTCACTCTTATTCTGCTCATGCTGTGGGTTGCGCATCAGCTGCAAAAGCTATCCCGTGGTTTAAAGATCCGTCCACAAATCCAAATATTGATAGTGAACGAAAAATACTAAAAGAGGTATGGTTAATTTTTTGTCAATGCTTTTTGCACGTTGTTCACACAATGGTCATACGCCCTTTTAAAGAACAAGCCACGTAGAATTGATGAAATGATGAGCAAGCTCATTAAATATTTCTCAAAATTAAGGCAACCCTGAGACCTTGACCACAAATTTGATCATTAGTTTCTACTATCCATCATTTTTTTTGATAAGTAAAATTTTATATATAGCACTGACAAAGTGTACAATAAGCAGACTTTAGTAGAGGCTCATGATTGACAAATTGTCAAATAGAGTACACTACTAAAGACCGGAATACATGAATTTATACACTTCAAAATTCTTATTGTCTAATTGCACCTTATCAAAGAAGCTATTATTTCTTGCTCTCCACACATTGTGAAGCAAAGAGGACAAGGCAAGATGTTGGACTTTTGTCAACATTCGACTCTCACAATAGTATCTCTCGAAGACTCTTAATATCCAATGGTAGGTAGACATCTCCATTTGCATGTATAGCCAATCTTGGATCCTCTTTCATAACTTTATAATAGGGGGTCACCTGAAGAATAAGTGCTCCTACTACTCCAATACTTGTTTACAAAAAGTACACTGTCGATCCTCCATGTAATCTTGTCTGTCTCTTGTGAGAAGATGCCTCTTTGCCAACTAGAGTGTGACTGTATGACTGTTGGTGCTGGGAGCACTAGATAATCGAATCCGGTTTTGATGTTGGCAAAAGTTTAAAGTTAAGACTTATTTGTGATCTAACGAGCTTGACTAAGTTTGCAGGAAAGTCCTAGTTGAGGCTAAGCAAAAGAGTCCTGGTCGAGTGGACTGAGTAAATAAGTCTTAGTCGAGTAGATTAGGCAAGGAAGTCCTGGTCGAGTGGACTGGGCAGAAGTCTTGGCAGATCGAGGACATCAGACAGAAGTTCTAGGGGTCGAGGGCATTAGGCGAGAAGCCCTAGGGGTTGCGGGCACTAAACAGAAGTCTAGGTGGGTCGAGGATTGGAAGTCTCGAAGGTTAAGATCAGATGTTGAGTAAAAGTCCAAACAAGTTTGGAGAACCAGAAGCTTGGCAACATATAAACTCTTTTGAGAGGAGTAGGTGAGGATGTGTTCCTGGTTGAGGGAATAGTAGGCGTTGGTCCGATCTAGGATTTTAGCGAAATCCGAAAGTCAGGATAGGATAGTCCAAAGATTGTCAAACTATTTTATTTCATATTATTATTCTGTTTTATGTGCTATCTCAATGATCTAGAAATCAAAAAGCCTGGAAATGTTGATTTGGGCGTTTAGAATGGATCCAGGCGCCTTAAGTTAATTCAGGCTCTTAGAAGGGATCCAGGCACCTTGATCACCTCAGCTCGCGGTAGGATGAGGTGTTAGCTTCTAACTGATCGGTGCACGCTAGCAACTAGTCGCCTAGAAGGGATTTAGGCACTTGGGACGAGATAGACTCGACCAGGATACTTTGATGAGGTGCTGCCACATCAGCGGTCTTAGGCACCCGAAAATGGTCCGAGCGCCTGAAGTAGATACGTTGGCGACGAAGGTGGATAGGCCTTGGTGGAGGCATCTAGAAGGGATCCAAGTGCTTGAAATGACTTATAAAAGAGTCTTCGACCAGTAGTTTTAAACACCATTCTTCTATGGTCAAACAAGCGCTTATCTGAAACTTTGCTTCAACGCCGAAACACTACTCCGATAACAACCTCCCAAGTCTATACTCTTTCCGGGTTGTCGGTATAATTGTCCATTTTATTAAAGCTTCATTTACTCATTTGTATTTTGTATTCTGATCGAGCTCTTAGTGAATTGCCCAAATTACTCAACAAGTGCGGGCCTTGAACTAGCAGCATGAGCTGTGAACCAAGTAAAGCATAGTGTGTTAGTATTGTTTCTATTACTTATTATTCTGCTGCTTTAATTTGTGTTTTTTGAAAAAGTGAAAAAGTGACGTACGCTATTCACCCTCCTCTAGTACTTCTTTCGATCCTACAATTGGTATTAGAGCAGGATCACTCTGAATTAGTGCTACCATCGTTTGTGCAGAAATTTTACTTACGTTTTTTTTTAAATTTTTTTATCTTGAGTCAGAATTAAGTGTAATCACCTCTTCTGACAAATTTCTCATTTTTTTTCGTAATTGCTTGAGATTAGTCCAATACCACTTGAGCCGTTTTTCGTGTCTCTTATTTCGTTACTCCTGCACTACAATCGAAGACTAAGTCTTGGTACAATCTTTGTTTTTTTTTTGTTTGGGAGGATTATTCTAAATAGCCCATTAAGAAGTGCTCGACCACCGCTTTTCTCCGCCGAAGACTTCAGTTACTAGAAGGGCCGGATGGAGTTCCACCTACAGACTTAGGTGGAAATGTAGATTATAACCCAAACTGGATTCACCATCCTTGCTGAAAATGGAGAACCCATTAACTGTGACAAATGGGACGCACTAATAAAGAAGAAAATCGAGGCCGAAGCTAGAGCGGCACTGAGTGCGGCCTAACCAAAGAAGAGCTGAACCGAGTCAGATCCTTTAAACTGTAGAACAAATTGATCGAGCTACACAAAGGAACCTCCGACACCAATTCCTGAAAGCAACGTGGTCTGAGTTGTCAGAAAACTCGAACGAAAAAGAACAAACTCAGCCGAGCTTATTGGCACTACCAGTATAAGCTCACGTTGCCAAGACCGAATCCGAAGTCGAAGTGGAGTTCGAATCAAGCCACGAATCCATATCCAGTTCAGATGGTTCCAACACTGCTGTAAGTTCTGCTTAGTTGAAAAGTTGTAAAACATGATTTCCTATATGACTCGTAAATTAGCTAAGTCTAATGTTCAGTCAAGCCACTTCAAAAGGAGGTAACAGTTCTTAAGAAAATGGCTAGCTCAAGTTCTTTAAATAAGTTCGACAACTTGAGAATGAAAATTCCATCGTAGAAAATCAAGCTGAAGACCTTAAAAGATCATTGAAATGGTTTACTTCGGGCTCCAAGTACCTTGATATAATACTTGGAACTCAAAGCACTGTATATAATCGATCCGGACTTGGATACAAGACTAAGACTCGATTTAGATCATATCTATCTTTAGTGAATCAAAACATTAGAAACCAAGTCCAAGCATGAGTCTCTAAAACAAGCTTGATTAATCAAGTTGGACCAAATCAATATTAGATATCCAAGGGTCAAATCCATTATCTAGATAGACCTTATCGAGGTTATGACTTAAGATAAGCCAATAGAAAAATAATTTTTTTTTTTATATGCATGTTTGATTGATTTATTGTTTTCTATTTACATGCTTATTTTTTTTGCTTAATTTAGAATGGCTAGATATGGACTTAGACCTATTTGACACTTGCTCAACTTTGTATTATGGTGAGGCGAGATGATAATACGTTAGGGAAGCTTTGTCTAGTAAGTCAATTAGGGTAGGTTTGTGCCTCGTCACAACTTAAAGCTAATTTTTAAAATGTGCACTTACTAATTGTTAAACCTGAATATAATCCAAATACCTATATTATTAGAATTCAAACTAAATTTACAAAGATAAAATTCACAAACATTTCACTAAGCCATCCTGATTGATAATCTAGAAATAAGTGAGATGTTAAATTCAATAAATTTAGTTTAATCGAACCAACTTAATTAATACTTAATTAATTAATTCAAACACAATTAATTAATCTAATTAAATTAATTAATTCAATTAAAACTTAATTAACCAAATTTATTTAATTAATCTACTTAATTAATCAAATTCAATTAAATTAACTTAATTATTTTAAATCAATTAAAACTAATTAATCAAATTCAATAAATTAATTAACACAGCTTAATTAACTAATCAAATCTAATTAAAATTTTTAATCAAACTAAATTAATTTTAATTGAATTAAAACTCTTCATGAAACTTAACTAATTTAATTGAAATGGTTAATCAAATTTAATTAATTTAATTAATTAGTCGCAACTTGAGTAATCTAATTTATTCAACCTAATTAATTAATCTAATTTATTCAACCTAATTAAGCTATCCTGATTGATAATCTAGAAATAAGTGAGATGTTAAATTCAATAAATTTAGTTTAATTGAACCAACTTAATTAATTAATTCAAACACAATTAATTAATCTAATTAAATTAATTAATTCAATTAAAACTTAATTAACCAAATTTATTTAATTAATCTACTTAATTAATCAAATTCAATTAATTTAACTTAATTATTTTAAATCAATTAAAACTAATTAATCAAATTCAATAAATTAATTAACACAGCTTAATTAACTAATCAAATCTAATTAAAACTTTTAATCAAGCTAAATTAATTTTAATTGAATTGAAACTCTTCATGAAACTTAACTAATTTAATTGAAATGGTTAATCAAACTTAATTAATTTAATTAATTAGTCGCAACTTAAGTAATCTCATTTATTCAACCTAATTAATTAATCTAAGTTATTCAACCTAATTAATTTAATTAAAATTTAGTTAGCACCCATTTAATTAATTAATATGAAACTTAATTAATTAATCGAACTAGTTAACGCTATACTAATTAATTAACTTAAGAAATCTAAATTTAATTTAAAATCTAACTGAAAAGCTTTTTTCATGCCTAATGGTTTTTTTTTTTTAAATTGCCTTTATTAAAATGTTTTGAAAAAGAAAAATGCCAATGTTTTTGAATTATTTCTAGTTTATTATTTTGAAAACTACCTATCCTGTTTTTTTTATATATCAAAGTTTTTTTTTTTTTTGAATGTATGTCAAAGGGGGAGAAATGATATGTTAAAAGTTAAAGTAAAATATTTTTTCACAATATGCTGATTTTCAAAATATGCCCGCTTTCAAAATCATTAGGGGGAAAGTTTTAATTAAGGGGAGCATGTCAAACTCTTTTTTTTTCCAAAACATTTGACAATTTTCATATGGAAAATTAATCTTATAACTTCACATATTTTAGAAAGTTCACTTGAAAAACTCAGTTGTTAAAATTCATTGTTTTTTTAAAACAAGCTTTTATCTGTAGCAACGTTGTAATATTTTATTTCAACTCCTTAATGGTTTTTTGATGTATGTCAAAGGGGGAGAGGATAGGTTAATTTTTTTTTTAAAAAAGATCAAAGTATTTACAAAATCTCAAGGACATTAACTTCACGGGGAGAGGTTAAGTTAAGGAGAGCTTTTATAAAATCTTTTGTTTTAAAAATTGTTAACTTATGTTTTATAAGTTTTTTTTCTTAACTTTGAATCAGATTGTCATAAATAAAAAAGGGAGAGATTGTTGCAGTACTAGATAATCGAACTTGTTTTTGATGTGGATAAAGGTTCAAAATTAAGACTTATTTGTGATCTAACGAGCTTGATTAAGTATGCAAGAAAGTCCTAGCCGAGGCTAGACAAAGAAGTTGGGTCAAGTGGACTGGGCAAAAAAGTCTTGGTTGAGTAGATTGGGTAAGAAAGTTCTAATCGAGTTGACTGGGCAGAAGTCTTGGTAGATCGAGAACATTGGACATAAGTCCTAAGGGTCGAGGATACTAGGTGGGCAACCCGGGGTCACGAACATTAGGCAGAAGTCTAGGCGGGGCGAGGATCGTATGTCTAGCAGGAAGTCCTGAAGGTCAAGATCGGACTGGATAGTCTAAAGATTGTCAAACTATTTTATTTCATATTATTATTGTGTTTTCTAGGCTAACTCCAGCAGAAATCAAAAAGTCTGGAAATGTTGATCCAGGCGCAAGGAATGGTAATAGGCGCTCTAAACTAATTTAGGCTTTTGGAAGGGATCTAGACGCCTTGATCACTCGGCTCGCGGCAAGATGAGCTGTCAGGCTCTAACTGGTCTAGCCGCCAGGGAGTGGTCTTGGCACCTGGAAGCAAGGTTTAAAATCTCGACCCGTGCCGTGATTTCGGTCCTAGACCGGAACGATACAGTTTCGGTATCGTATATATATATATATATATATATATATAACTTAATAGCATACATTTATCAAAACTTCCAAAATAAAGGATGTTGATACCCCAAGGTAGTTTTGATGTGATCAAACATCAAACAACTTAAGTTAGGTCCTGTTGTATTTAACCCTGTGTTTAAGTCTGCAGAAACTTAGGAGCACAGGAAGTTGAGCGAAAGACGCAGTTAGCGAGAAGGACGGCACAGGAGAGAGCCGACGGGCTTGGTGCGTCTAAGGGACGAGGTGTTGTAGAAAAGTACACCGGCGGACGAGAAGGGAGCGAAAGATTGCTCAAGGAGCAAAAGAAACAGCTGCCCGAGGGACGAAAAACTGTTGAAGAGTACGTTGGCGGACAAGAAGGAAACACGCAACGATTTCGAAGGACGAGAAGCTGGAGCGAAAGCTTGCTCGAGGAGAAGGCCGGAAGTTGGGTTCGTGTGAGCCCTATTCCAGATGACTGAAATCACCTAAGCAAGCGAAGTCGGAACGGAAGGCTCGGATCGATGCGAGCGGAACCGGAGCAGGAGATCGGGACCAAAAATCTGCTGATTTTTGACCAGACCGGGGCACTCGGACTAGACCGGGCGCCCGGACCAATCCGAGGTGTCCGGACTCCGGGCACCTGGAACCCTTCCGAGCAGGGTGCTCGGAACCTGATTCTTAGCCATATTGATGTGGTGTTTAAACGTTGCGTCACGGATAGAATTCTATCCCATTCCAGGCATTTGGAACCCTTTCAGGCGCCCCGAGCAGGACTATATAAGCAGCCCTGCTCCCAGAAGCTAAAAACAATAAGAAAAAGAGAAACAACACTTGTACTCATTCAGTTTCCTGTTTAGCTTCTGTTTTTGTGCATTCATTGATGTAAAGAGGTTTCTTCGCTTGAAGGAGAAATTAGTGCGACTTCATCTGCCTTGGATTAACAACCTCCTTGATTGTAATCAAGTAATCTTGCTGTGCCTCTTTCCTTTTAGTCTCTTTTATTATTCTTATGCAAATGTTATTTTAATTAAGTTATAAGTCAAGAAAAGTTCATTTGCTTGATTTATGCAGGGGATATTCACCCTCCCTCTAGCCGACCGCCAAGGGTCCTAACAAATGATATGTAATTTAAAGTATTTATTTAATATTTATAATTTTAAATCTCTTTTTCTAAGATAAAAAATATATATTATTTATAATAATTATATAAATTAATAGAAAAGTCCTAATTTATATATAATAATTATATAAAATTTTAATTTATTTAATTATTAGTTTATATAATATATATTTATATAATTATAGTTTATAGATATTCTAAATAATCTATATTAAATATTTTATATATAAAGAGATAGAATTGTTAACTTGGCTACCTTCTAAAAGTAAATTTATTTTAAAAAATTATATATTTTTTAATTTTTTAACAATTAAAAGTTTAGAATTATTTATAAACTTTTAAAATTATTTATCAATTTTTAAAAATATTTAATATTCTAAATAATCTATATTAAATATTTTATATATAAAGAGATAGAATTGTTAACTTGGCTACATTCTAAAAGTAAATTTATTTTAAAAAATTATATATTTTTTAATTTTTTAACAATTAAAAGTTTAGAATTATTTATAAACTTTTAAAATTATTTATTAATTTTTAAAATTATTTTAAATATTTTTATAACATTTTAATCTATTTTTAATTTATAAAAATAATTTAAAGTTTGATTTTAAAATTGTTTTAAATTATATAACTATATATTATATGAATTATCTATTTTTTTACTTTAATTTTTTTATATTTTTAATAAAAAACAAATTAAAATAAAATTATATATTATAATTATATCAGTTAATTAACCATTTAATTAATTAATTAATAATTTATATAATATATATAATAATTAATTTGAAATTATATATATAATAACGATTTTAAATTTTAATTATAAGTTTTTTAAAAATCTTACTTTTTCTTCTCATCGCGATGTGCGATTCGCCGCCTCCCTTCGCATGGGAGCCACCGTCGTCGTCGCCTCACCACCACCGACGCTACTAATCTCTTACCGGTAGCCTCATCGAGGCAGATGTTCCAGGTAAGTGATCCGTAAACTATCCCAAAGATTCATTCTTCCTTCCTCCTTCCTTCTGTCGCGTGAGCACCCACGATTCCTTCTGTCACTCGACGACGAGCGCACGCGATTCCTTTTGTTGCATGACGCACGCCGAAATCATTGCTCTTTGGATGTCGGTTTCGGTGTATGGGTAGAACGGTAAGTTTCGCCCGTTCCGCTCGACGCGGAACGAAACCCTAAACCCTGCCTAGAAGTGGATAAATTGGCAATGAAGGTGGATCGGATAAGCGTTGGTGGAGGCACATAGAAGGGATCCAGATGCCTGAAATGACCTATAAAAGATCCTTCGACCAATAATTCTAAACACTATTCTTCTATAATCAAACGACTCTCACGCTTCTACGAAACTCTGCTACAAGGTTGGAATGTTACTTCGACAACAAACTCCAAGTCTATATTTGTTCCAGGCTGTCGGTATAATTGTTCTTTTTATTAAAGCTCCATTTCCTCCTTTGTATTTTGTATTTTGATTGAGCTCATAATGAATTGCCCAACGAAAGCCGTTAACAAGTGCGGGCCTTGGACTAGTAGCACAAGTTGTGACCCAAGTAAAACAAAGTGTGTTAACATTGTTTCTATTACTCATTCAGTTGTTTTAACTCATGTTTTTCAAATAGGTGAAAAAGTGACGCGCACTATTCACTTCCCTCTACGACTTCTTTCGATCCTTCAGTGACTCGGCTGTAGGTAGGCCTTCTATACTGTTCAGGTTTATGTCTTTTTAGGTCTAGGATGTCTCAAGAAGTCATATGCCTGAATGACCCCTCCATCTTGAGTAAACCACTCTATTAGTCTTTGTCCAGTAGAGTCTTTGTCCAATAGCCTCCTGGGAGCTAGCACCCAATAATAGAAGATTTCGTATTGCAGTAGGCAATTATTGCATCATTGCTTAATGTTTGGGGCAATTATTGCAGTCTTGTTGGTACATTGGGTAAGTTGATTAGCAAATTGATTGGTATCCATTCCATGCTTAACTTTTCAAGCATAAGTTGGACACTTTTTAATAGGGCCATTATTCTGGACCGAACTTCATTGTTTAACATGGATCTCTGCCACTAGTCAAATCAACATCTGCTGTAGTGGAGTACTATTACTTAAGAGTTTAGATGACAACCCTACCCTATAATTCTGTAATTTTCTACATGATCCTTGTTGATTTCTCTCTCTTCATACATTGTTGTATTTGGGTTGGACTTAGGCTTTATTTACCTTGGAGGAGGGTTACCTTTCAGCAGAGAGGGAAGACATGATATGGATCTCCTTCACTTTTATTCATCCCAGGAGAAAAACTACGCAGGAACAATGTTTAAGGTGAAAAGAGTCAAGTCCAGATATCACAGTTTAATGGGCACTGCGATGCTGTGCATCACTGGTCACATTGTGCCAGTGGCCATTAATTGGCATCTCCTAGCTCAGAATTGAATTGAGCTGCTGCTAGAACTGACTAATGAATGATTTTTACTTGTGTCCACATCCACCTTTGTTCTGGTTGTTAATGTTCTCCCTTGGAGGTAATTCCTATCCAGAATGTGGATATCTTGACCCAGACAGGAGGTGAGTGGGAGGTGAGCGAGTTCTGGCAGGAGGTCCCAAGTCATTGATAAGATGCAGCACTGGAATATGGCGCACTACATGATTACAATTCAAAATTAATATTGAACCCCTCTAAGGAATGTAGACAATGAATGTATGATAAATCTTAGGATGTAATTTTATTCGAACATGGGGTTTGGATTTGATTTAACTCTTAGCCCAACAATTAAAAGACAATAGTAATGAAGCCTAATCTAATTTAAACTACAATTGCATGGGAATTGTAAGCAACATCAAGTGAAATGAAATTTAGAGCATGTAATGAAACCTAAACTAATCTAACCTATTGCATTGAACACAAACATAATGGATTTAAAACTAACAAGCAATGCAAACAATTAACTAAAGGAATTACCAAACTAAAACTTAACTACTCAAAGAAACATTCCATCGAACACCTTGCGAGCATCATCCAATCAAACCCTATGTATATGAAATCTAAAACATGGGGAGTTTAATCTATTACAATTCAACCAGCAATGAATTCATACAAGCATTTAAACATAACTCTAGCAAGCAATCCATACATCAAAGAAGTAGATGATCAAATCAAACATCAAACAAAATGAACCCAAGCTTGCTTCTGATGGCTGTGTTCATGTTTGATGTTGAGGAAGATCCAATTGAAGAATGTGATGACCGGCTAAGAAGGGGATCCCCTTAACTTGTCAGTGTTGGCTTATGGTGGAGATTGGCCAATCGGATAAGCTTGGAGGTTCCGTAGCCAGATCTGATGGAGAAGCTGCTTTGAGGAAGAAGGCAGGTGTCCAGAAAGAAGATGAAACTGGGAAACCTCAAGAACTCGCAGATTGAAGGCCGAATGTGGGCTTGGTGGATGGAAGATCACTGGATTGAAGAAGAAGATGATGAGTGGAAGGGGTGTTTCATCATTTCCCTATTACTCCACCTCCGCCACCTTGTCAACTAAGTAAACAACCTTTTTTTTTGTCTCCGGCCTACTTCCCTTCCTTCCTCATCCTCCAACTTAAGATTGTATGACATTGTTTGTGTGAGACATTGGCCATGACTTGTATGAATGAATGGACTAGTCTAAAAGTTCATTGATCATCTTCATTTACTACATTAAACTTTCTCCAGAACCCTGTACCAAACTCTAAAAATTAGTCACTGAGACTCATGGTAACTCAACACTACTGTAAATTTAAAGTTGATGTTGACATGTTGGATTGGGTTGCAACAGCCAATCTCCTTTTGTTGGCGTCTGTTGCTGTCAGAATAAAGAAGAGTATCTCCCTCGAAAAAGTGGTTGACATATGATGTTGTGAAACTGCAAGTGCATGATCGTCAAGTAATAAAATATCGATCCCACGAGTACTATTTATTAAACACTAGTTGAGTTCGCAAAGCAAGTTATTTAGACAATTGAAGCTATGTGTGGTACGGGATAAGAGAGAGAGTTGAGAGAGAGAGAAAGAGCGGTTGAATGGTTGAGAGGGAAATTGGATTGAGGGAATGGTTCTAGGATTTCGGTTTCGCTATGATGATTGTTGATGGCCTAAGTATTCACTTTCCTACCTGAACCTACCCCAAATTACCAATATGGAATCAAGAGAATTACACTAGCGTGGCTACTCTAATCCGATGCCTCTTTGCAAGGAAACCTATCTAGTGTCCGTTTTGCAGGACTACCCTGTCACTAGGGCTCCACGGTACTCCTAGATGATCCCCTGTACTTTGCAACATCGAATTGGGCAAACCCATTAAGATTTATGTTGGAGTTATCTCATGGCAAGCCGATTCCATTCAAGGTGATAATGTTAGAATTCTACTTTGTGGGACTACCCCTGTCACTAGTGCTCCATGGTTCATCTAGATTATCACCTATTCATGGTGATTGACTTACCACGTCCTATAGCATTCAAAGCATACTTAATAAAGCAAGAACAAGGAATAAACATGTCATGTAATAGAGAAAGAAACAAATACTCAGTTCATACATTAACAATTATATCGTAGCTATTTCGTACTCCTAGAATCTGGAGAACAAAAGGAAATACAACCAAAAGACATAGAAAATAACATTCTACAACTCAAAATACGAAACAGAGAGAAGAAAATGCTTATTCATGAATTTTTGATGTCGACAGAAGAGTTTCCGAGCTTCGATGGTGGACAAATCATCACTACGGCTCCTTGACGGGCTCCTAGCGTTTCCTCTTTAGGGGAAAACCCTTCTCCAAGAAAGGGGGTGGAGCCCCTTGTCCAAATTGACTTACCTTGATCCTTTTATAGCTTCCTCAAGCATTCTAGATTTTCTAGACTCGGCCAAAATGGATTTTTGCCCCTTAGACCCGGGGTTTACGGGTTCAACCCTGAATCAAACCTGTAGATCTTGAAATTATCTACAATTTGATAATTTGTAGGTTCCATGGCTTGAACGGAGTCGAAAGTTATGCCCTTTTGATGTTTGGTCTGCAAATTAAGCTAGAGGCTTACACGTGAAGCATGGCCAGGGCGTGTCGGAAACTGTAGACTTCGTTTTTTGCTTCGTTTTGTGCCAAATTTTGTCTAGAGGAACATGCCCGTGTCATGGGACACGACCAAAGTATGTTCCTTGATTAAAACTTCATTTTGATGGATTTTGGAATGCCTTTTTCTTCCTGTATGATTTGTGTCGGGCAGAGGTACGAGTGTGCCTAGAAGGAAATACATGTTCTAAGGCTTATTTGCTTCGTTTTAGCTCCGAAAATGTGTCCTATCAATGAAAAACAAGAAATTCTCTAAACTAAAATAGTAAAAGTAATGAAACGATAGAAAGAAGATGTACGTATGCAAAATATGCTCATGAATGACACAGAATGTATGTAAAATAATGCTATAAAACATGTAAGAAATGCACTTATCAATACCCTCGACTTAAACTGATGCTTGTCTTGAATCAAAACCTACAATCTAGATTTATGTGTAAATGATACATTATAATCCCTAGTAAATCAGTCTAATCCTATCATGTAGTTCACTAATGAGCAAGATAACAAAATTGTTTGAGTGTGACATAAGTGAAAGTTCTTCATGCTCAGTACAATGAGTGACTTAACTTTTTCATGTGTCAAATCTCTGATCGTCAAGTCGTCATCTAACTGTGTCCCTAATACTTCCAGCGATAGACACTTACCTGTCACACACAAGGTTCATCCCCTCCAAAAGTGTTATGCACTGTATAGACAGGGTCTCAAAGAAATACTCGATATTAAAAGAAACACGACAGATATTTCCTTAGTAATCTAACTCGGTCTCAAAGGGGTATCTTATCTGTTTCTACTCATGACAATTGTTTTTTATTCCTTATTTTTTTATTTTTTCATTAAGTGCTTGCAAAGTGCAATACTTGAACAAACCTTTTCTTTTATTTTTTTTTGGGATTTTGATTTTTCATGATAAGTACCATGATCTAAATTTATCCTAACCAAAATGCAGTTGAGGGGTCATTTAGGAAACAAGAGTACTAGTCCAGTCCTATGAATCATGACTATTTTTGTATATATCAACTATCAAAATTAAGTATAAGTGTAAGAGATCATAAACAACTAGGCCAATACCATAACTTTTCGAGCAAAAACACTTGCTCAAGTCATGCTACTATTGATAGAAGAAAATAACTCATTAAGCATACTAGCAAACTATCACGACAACATAAAATCTAGAATCAATTGTGCTAATGTCATGCTATAAGGAAGGAACAAACAATACAATGCATGATTACATGTAAGCATGATATGATGCAAGAAAAGAAAAAAATTATAAAGTAAAAAGAAACATAACAAAACTAAACTAATAAGCTAACAAAACTAATTAAACCAAAAACTCCATACTTGAATTTTTCATTGTCCTCAATTATTACCAAATATGTTATGGAGGAGATGGGAAAAAGAGGGAAGTTAGTGAGATTACCAAGTGATGCGTAGCATACAAGTCATTCCACCATTGATGTTACTCCATCTAGGAGTTGCGCTCCTCTATAATGGTGGAGAGGGTAATTATCATCTCGGAAAAATAGTACACCGAATGCCCTATAGAAGAACTAACAAAAGAAAGCAAAGAACATTTATGTGTGACAACTCGTGTGGATAGGTGAGTGGTGCCCATGAGATAGGGTGAATGATCCTTAAGAAACCGGTGGTAAAAGTCACCATCCCTAACAATGCAATCCTTTATATCCATCCTCAAGCTACCTCTAGCTTTCTCAAGTCAGAATCAAATCATAACTACAAGATAATTTTTAAATCAAATGAAATTGCTTTAAGGTCATATGATGATCATTATTAAACAACCGAAAAATAATTTGACTTTCATGACATCGTTTACCTTGTAAAATATTGACCTCCACCTAACTAAAAAATTTAAGGATAATTCTAAGATAAATAGCATACATCATACTCATGAATCTCATCCAATCAATATTATCCTTAAGGCTAAGACTAGTTAAAACATGTTTGTCTATATATCGAGTATTGACAAATTTCCTCGTAACAAGTATATCATAACGAGTCTTATGATTAGTAATTCCAAAGAAAATAATGCCAAAGGGGTTAGAATTGTTACACTTGTCTCGTGCTTCGTCCTTGCCTTTGTTGTGTGAGCTTGATCCCATCCTACGTTGTTTGAACATTTTTGTCTTAAACCAAGGTCTTCCGGACTTCTAAAAGGTCTTTCAAACAATATTTTTCAGGTTTGCAATTGGGCCATTACAAATCGAATTTGGTTCCAAATTGTAGATCTTCTAAAGAGCTTCGATTTGAGTGGTTGTACATCCCGTAATTTATCCTGGATCAAAAGTTATGACCGTTTGAAAAATCGTGTGCAGTGAGACATAACCATGCATGGGAAGCACGACCTGGCTGTGTTTAAATCTGTTTGGCGGACACGATCGTGCCTTGAGGCACGATCAACCTGTGTTGCTTGCTGTATTTGACATTTTTGCAGCCAAAAAGTGTCACGGTTATGGTTCTCGACATGACCTACCCGTGCACATCACTGCGAAGCTCTCCACGCTTGTGGCGGTTGCCATGGCCAGATCTTGGATCCCACTAACTTTCAAACAAAATAAAAAGTTAAAACTACGAAACAGAAGAAAAACTTAAATGAAAGAAAAGAAAGAAATTTGGGTTGCCTCCCAACAAAACGCTTGTTTATGGTTATAAGTTCTATCCCCTAATCGAGAGCGCATGATTTAAGGTGGTTGCGCTCCCTTTTTCTTTTATTAAGGGCAACAATAGAGTATCTTTTTAACCTTGCCTGTGCCAGGTAAGATACTTTTGAACCCTCTTGCCAAGGGTTATTGGTCTTCATCAAATATGCTCATCTCCAAAGAGTTGTCATGAGGCCGTTCATGTGATTCTTCTATGGGTATTTGCTTTGAAAATTCTTCACCAATCACCAAAGGAAGTATAACATCGAACATGATTTCAGATATGGATAGGAAAAGTTCTTCTAGATCCTCGAGGTTTAGAGGTAATTGAATTAAAGTAGTGTATTCTTTTGTCAAAGTCCTAATTTCATATTCCTTGAGCTCCTCTTCATGTGGTATCTGAGTGGCTTCTAACTCTTCGTTTCTGGTGTCGTCTTCATTATCCTCGCTCAAGATACACTCCTCCCAAGCTGAAATTAGTGTTGAACAACTGGCTTGATGCGAGGCTATTTCGATGTTAGCTCCTGTTTGTTTGATTGCCTTGCTCATCTCGTCTTGTGAAGTGATCAAGCCTTCCAACATTTTCTACATTCTATCAAGCTGAGAAGTTATTTAAACTCCTGTTGATGGCCTAAAATTGTTCTGCCCTACTTGATGTTGATTGTTCATGAAAAAAATTTGAGAGTTCCTCTAACTAGGCTATAAGTGTGCGAATATGTTGAGACTATTTCATCAAACCTTCTGATGAGATTATCTAATGATGTTTTCAAATTTTGTAATCTACTGTAGTTTTCGATTGTATGACATGTTTCACAAACTTCACAATAATATTGTTTCGGCCACATATTGTAGTTGGGGAGGACACCCCATTTTTCCCCATATACTCCATATGCTCGGTCTTATAGTATCGGACAATGATTGATCATATGACATGTTGCACCACAAAGCTCATAATAATAGTAAAAAAAATTCACAGCATTAAATTGGTTGAACCATTGAGTTTGAGCATCCATTTTGCTTATAAGGAAACATTTCCACCTCAAAAGAAAAGGTCAGAAAAGGAAAGAGATGCAATAGTAAAGAAGAAAAGAAAGAGAGCACATAATTGCAAGAAAGAAAGAAATCTAGATCAACTAAATCACTAATCAATCAATATAAATAGTCCCCGACAACGACCCCTAAAATTTGATGTCGTGTAACCGCAAGTGCGCGTTTGTCGTTAAGTAATAAAATATCGATCCCACGAGTACTGTTGATTAACACTAATTGAATTCCAAGGTGGTATCTTGATCCCTTTTTCAATTTTTAGGATCTGCGGGGTTGATTTGGGGAAATATTGGTTTTTGTAGATCTTGATGTTGCTTTTTAATGTGCATTATGCTGGTTCTGCATCTAAATTGCAATTTTTGTCCCTTTGATCTGCGGTTAAGTGGTAAAATTGTGTTGGATTGAAAGAAAACCCTAATTCCTAATCCAAGTTCAGAGGTGTATCGCCTTTTAGATTTATAGGTCAACTATGACATCATAATCATCTCAATTTTTATGCAGTTTACAGGATATTCCTGGCACATTTACAACATTTTATAATACACATTATCTCATGATCTCACCTCCCACCACCTCCCCCGCTTACCTCTTCTTCCTCCAACTAGCAGTGGCCCTGTGTGGGAGTGAGAGATCCCTCAGTCAGCCACCTTCAGTGCCCAGTGGGGTGAGTGGATCTGTTGGGAACAACAGCAGAGGAGATGGGAGGTGGGGTGAGTGCTTGGAGGGAAAAGGAGGAGGCTGTTATGGAAGGAATATTAATCCATATACAATTTATTGAATGGATATCTGATGGATACTGAATTTTAACACAAAATGTTGTAGGTTGTGCTAGAGTAGATAATGAAAGGTTGTACTAGATTTGAAAAAACCATTAAAGTTATACTAGATCAGTGTATGTACCCTTCTATTTACTATATATGCATTGCTTGGTGCTGAGCCTAATTACTGAAAACAGAAAACGGTTAAGGTTGTGCTCGATCAATGGATTAACCCTTATATTTACAATATGCATTGCTTGGTGCTGATCCTAATTGCATGATCTTTATAATTTTGTAAAATACAGGATCTTTATAATTTTGTAAAATACAGGAACAATATAAATTTGCCATGTTCACTTTGCTGGTTTTTTCACATTGATATGAGTGATCATTTGTGTTTTCTTTCCATTGACAAATTTATCCAATGTATCAGCTAGAGCTGAATTTCCTTTCAGAACTAAGATATAGGTGTTTTGTTTTTTAGTTCAACCTTAAATAATCCAACGGAGTAATATGTTTGATCTTTTTTAATGTGTTTATGTGATACTATTGCAGTTGTGGGACATGAAACTTGTTCAGACTATATCTGCTCTTCCTGGAGTAGAAAGAGTAGTAGTTATTGGGACTCTATTTGCTTTTCAACTCAAATCTGATGGCTCTGATGCAGGGTATGCTACTATTCCAATTCAGCTAATAATAAAGTTCCCTTTAGGTAAAACTAAAAAGCTACTCAAATGCATTGAGCTTATGTAGCTTATCAAAGTCCAGTCATGAAAATAACTCATGGTTTATGTTAAGACTCAGTAGGTCTTGCTATTGCTCTTATTTCACCATGCCTATTGCTTGAATAAGTTGATTGACAATTGTAACTCCGCAACTTATATTATTTTCTTTAGCCTATTGATGGTCCATTGCTCATGCAGATATGCTTCATTGTTTGCGAGTTCCTTGGTCCAACAGCTTCGTGCAGATGGTCTTTACATAAGGCCTCTTGGGAATGTCATATACCTCATGTGTGGCCCATGCACATCGCCACATTTCTGTACCGAACAACTTCACAAAGTACATCGTAGAATTTGTGAATTCAGCAAACCTCAGATTGAAGAATGAAGTAGTGAAAAAAGGGGTACCGGAGCAAGCATTCTCTTTGTTCGAATAACCCTACCTTAATGAGGAACCTCTTTGTGCTGGTAGTCATGTCACTAAAAAGTGATATATCTAAAATACTGACAATGAGAAAAATACGGATGCTAGCGTTGATGTTGGAGGACACAACTATATAATAACTGATTTGTTTTCAACCAGAATTTTGATGCATTTGTCGTGGTAAGTTTTTCATCTACGTTAGGTATGATGTGGTTGGCTTAGCAAATGACCACAAAGTCAGATCTGACATGGATCTAGTGAGTTGGGTTGGATGGATGCAATATGAGATGAGGCTGGATTGGAGGTTGCAGATGCAACTTGATTGAGAACCAATGGTGAATGGTGTTGCGTAATAATGTTGACGGTGTCATTGATCAACAGTATAGAGGATTCTACAGCATAATCATCCGAGTTGAAAGCACTTCGATTGAGGTGTCAAGGAGAGCTGTTTAGATCAGTTGAGGTGAATCCTAACCATTTGAGGTACCTGGTATGACCTGAGGTGAGTTGGGTTTAAGCTAAGGTGGGTGAGGTCTGGCCGTGGATGAGACATTAAAATGAACTACCTTGTTTTTATATGTCCCTTGAGGCTGCTCATGCTTGCCGTAGGCATAGCATGTTAAAGGTTAGGACTCCTGTTATTGTAGCAGGTCCCATTTATAGGGTGAATGGTGACTCTTTTCATCTGCTCGGGTTTCTGCCTTTTCTCCTTCTCTTTAGCGGTGGTGGTGAGGGATTCTCTGCATGCAGGGACTTGGAGATCCAAGACTGAAGCGGACCAACGTTAGTTACCACACCAGCTCTGGATGGGTTATGTGGAGGATTGCATGCTTGAGGATCACGCCTTCTCTCCTACGACGACAGTTGTTGGTATGTATTGCCAATTTTATTGTTGTTGGTATGTATTGCCAATTTTATTCGATTGTTAGTCTTGTATCACTTTCTTCGGGATTAGAGATGGGGAAAAAGGTTAAAATTTTGATATGCCGCACATAATATATCAAAATATATCTGACATTATTGATTTAATGGTATACAAAAAATTTTGGTATGAACATTACTAAAATTTTTGATATCGATATCAGTATAGCATTTATATCAAAATTTTTAATATATTATACTGGTATCAAAATTTTACACTAAAAGATATGAAATTTAACCATATTAAAAATTTGATATACCAAAAATTTAGTACGATATCGATATATTTTTTTTTATATACCGAATATTTTTATATGATATACGGTATATAAATTTTTTTTTTTTTTTTTTTTTGTAATTTCAGTATACCATCCCTATCTAGGAGACCACTAATGGATATTGACTCGAAATGGTGAGAGGTGAATCCTCATAAAAGCCAACTCAGCCAAGCTCCTTCCTAGCAGGCCTATGACGTGGCCATTTGGCTCTGAGCTACTTGGGTTGGGTTTCTTTGGATTGAAGTAGGTTTGGAGAGACCATTAACGGGGGCGGGTTAACTTGGGTGACATCACATGTCCCCCTTCTAAATCGGAGTGAAGAGTGAAGTCTAATGAAGTTTCATAAATTAGAAAATCAAGGAGGAGGAGAGGTTCATACACAATTAGATCCAACAATGCAGGCCCTCACTATGGGGATTTTGAAGATGGAAGAAATTGATAGCTGACATCCTGAATGCCATCTCCTATAGATTTGCTCGGGGAAGAAGTATCCAAATTCTTGCCTAAGACTTAATATAAAGGATGTGTCCTTGTAGCCAGAAATAAGAACACCCCTCATATTAAGATTGAGGAGAGATGCTCGATCTCGTGGCCAGTAATAAGGATGACCTTTGTGTCTAGATCGGGTCGGGGAGAGGTATTCGATCCCGCGACTAGTAATAAGAATAACCTTTATGTCTGGATCGGGAGAGGTGCTTGATCCTGCGTGTCACGCCCTAAGGGTAATATTGTCCAACAAAAATAAAAATCGGATAGCACATCCCTTGTAGCAGTAACAAATGAAATATGTATACAATGTCACAAGGCTACTCATAAGCTATCAACAGTCCACATGGTTGGATGTAAATACAATCACGCAGTTTATAACCAGCCTACACAGCTGGAAGTAAACACAACCACGCAGCTAATAAACAACCCATACGGCTAAAACAAAATACAGTGGAAGTCACAAAATAACGATTGCAAATTCATAAAAACAGCTAATTGTGAGCCGACCCGTCTTGTACAACAACATCAAAATAATTACGGGAAGCCACAAGGCTAAACTCCATACAAAAGATATATATACATGTACAAGTCCAAAACCAATAATGCAAATGATAGCAATAACGGAAGAAGTCACTCGATGTGACATGGGACTAGCGGACAGGATCTCCAAGTGACTCCATAAATCCTCTACCTGCTCTCTGGCGAAAGAAAAACCAGTACAAGGGGTGGTGAGTGCTAATAACTCGATGGATAATAGATAGATAGTGCATGAATATAATATTTCTAGAGATTCAAAAGTATATAGTCTCATAGGGAAACGATCAACAAGTATAATAGTAATGCCATAACAAGTGTCCATACCTGAACGATGTCCCGAGCACCTAAAAACTGTAAGTGTAAGAGTGAATCTACAACATAACTACTTGTATCTACTAAAGCATCATATATGGTCTATCCAGCTACTAATAAGCAGACCAAAGTCAAGTACATACAACTGACATATCTCAATCATATGCAAACATATCACAAATATATAGATATAATCAATAACAAGCATATGCAATCACATAACATATGCATATACACGGCATGGTTACTCCCGCCTACTCCTCAGCTATCATGACCCTTGTATGGTTGAGAGGTCGGGATAATGACAACTGTATACACTACCAACAACCACTACTCTTGAGTGGTGTGAGTGGACAGTTCGTTGAGTAGCTATCTAGCTACATGTCAACGGGGTCCCTGCTGCTCGCAACTCCAACTAACACTACCCCTGAGTAAAGCGAGTTGGGCACGTCATGACAAGATGCACTCACTCCAAGCACACTACCTTGAGCGGCAGAGTGAGCAGCAATGGCCAACGACTCAACCACAAGGGAGATATAGTCACCGACATACATGTAATATTATGATAAGCAAGATGCAAATAATCATCACCACAGATATAGCAAATAACTATGCCATAGTATAACCAACATATCCAACTAAGTACATGTATATAAAGCAATCAATGCAAATAAACAAGATATTTAGTATTTACTAAATATCATAGATAGCAACGAGAGACTATATAGATATAGAATCAATCATCTCAAAGATCAAGCAACCAAGTGTCAAGTTCATGAAATAATATGAATGGAGTCAAGGTAAATACAACAACCTATCTAAACATAGTTCATGCACTAAGGTCAAAGTACTACAGAAATAAGACAAGAAGTACCCGCCTTAATGTTGATCAAGTGCAACTTCCACACATCAATGTCTACCACGAGCTTAGGTCCTGTAGCATACAACATGAGTTATTACATCGCTCTACATAAATCAAATAACTCACTCCATTCCTAATCAATTAAGGGCAACTCTAACTTACCGATCGTCATCGAAACCTAACTAACCTTTTGTTATTCCTCTCCTTTTCACTCTCTTCTTTAAACAGTTCACTGTTTGAATCAAGATTATTCCACCCAATTCAACAACCAAAATCCTAATTAATCCGAAAATCAAACAATAATTCAGATTAATCAAATTTCTACGTGAATCGAATACCTTAACTGACTATCGCTACTTGGTGAAGAATTCCTGATGTAGGAGTGAGAGAAAAGGGAAATCTTCACTCAGATCCACAGAAAAGATAGTGGTTGTCGAAGACTCCAGAGGTGGCTAGGGGGAGGGGACAGTGCCTCTCCTCTTTGAATCCGTAGAGAAGATGGTTTCCGTGACCATCATCCTCCTTTCCAAGTCTTAAATTTGATTGGGTGCCCTATTTCATTGCATGACAGTGGTGCCGCCAAGCTGGCCATCAAGTAAGACACCGATCGTGAGGTATGGCAAATGAGAGGATGCTAGGGCATGCAATGGAGATGGGATGAGATCGGTAGCTTTCTCTCTCCAAGAGTGTTGGCGTCAGAGCGATGAGAGAGGGCGATCGTGCCTCCTTGCTCCTAGCTGAAAACTAGCCTGTGCAGAGGCAGGCGACTCAGAGAGGATGGTGATAGCGAGTTAGACTTGGCGATCAGAAGGCGAGTCGGTGGCGACCACATGAGACAGAGGAAGAGAGTGGGCAACCCTGCTCTCCCATGGCCGACGACTGGATCGTAAGAGGAGTGGCTGACGTCGACGATTGAAAGGCCAGTCGACGGCGATTGCGTGATATCGGGAGGTGTGTACATATATATAACTGAATCTCCTATTTTAATTGGGTGTCCTAAATAGACTTTCCTTAAGTTTAATAGGTTCATCCCCATACAGACTCCGTTTAAATCTCAATTTTTTTTTAAATATTCCTAAAAAATATATTAAGGTTATTTCTACAATAACATCAATTATTTGATTATTGTATCTTATATTGCAACTAGTAATAAGAATATCTTTTGTGTCTAGACAGGTGAGAGGTGCTTGATCTCACGATCAGTAATAAGAAACATTGCCTCCTTAGTCTAGTTAGGGATTGAGAATGACATGAAGTCGTGAGAACCATAAGATATATCTCTTCTTGAGCAGGAATTATACTTGCTCTGATAATTGATGAAGACGGCATTGAGCATGAGATGCTTTCCTGCCATCTGGGTATCATATGAGTCCAACCCTTGTGAAGATGGTATCAAACCTGCAACTATAGACTAAGCAGAGAGGGTAAATTGGAAGTATCCATTCAACTTTACCCGTTTAGGTCTAGTTTTCTTCCTATCTATGGCTTATGTCTGGATCTCATCTACTGTCACATCTGTCAATCTGTCCATCTAAAACATTGATGGTGATGACGTTGGCTAGTTCAAAATTCAAGGTCTTCAACCCATAATGCGCTTACACTATATCCACTTGAGCGCTCACTCTGTCGCTTCACCTTCCGGGGCTTTATGTTTCGCCAAATGGAAAGGACCACTTCCAGGTGGTCATAATCCCTGCCTTTAGATAGAGGGAAATGAAAAGACTTGAGAGATCCCCATCATTCAAGGGTTCCCCTAATTACAAGGAGCCCCACTATAAAAGGTGGGGGCATATCCCACCATAAAAATCCTTGTCATTCTGCTTCTTATTTGGATGCATGATATTCTTTGTTTACCTCCCTACTTCTGTCGAGTCGTTTAACTTTTACAAGCAAGTATTCCAACTTGACCTTTTTACATAGTTAAGTTGCCCAGTCGTTCCTTGTTGATTATTTCTTCTTTCTTCAACCATACCCATGCGGATACCAACTTTGCTGTCAATATGCAGACTATTTCGAAGAAGCGAGCCGAGAAGCATAGCCGTGCACCTGAAGCGGTAGATCTGATGCCCAACGAACTTACGATGATGCCCTTTATTGTGGCGGGACCAAGTCAAGTCCACACACCATCTAGTATTTACTCCTTAGGTTCCATAATTTTGGCCCTACCAGTTAGGAATTCGCATCTACCCCAATTTAAACCTACTTTAGCTATAGCCCCTTCATCCTGGTCTTGAGTTAGACCTATTTTAAAGATCATCCCTGTTGGGACACATCGTCGCTCAACCCGGATCATGCCCTAGCCAAGCTTCCTCTGCTATCCCTTCCCCTCTTATTCTTCTATTAGAGGATTAATCTCCCGCCTCATCCCCTTTGCATGAAACTATGTCTCCTTCTTCCTCAGTCGGTATTTCGGGCATATCCAACGAGACCGCTCAAGCAAGTCGATCCATGTTTCTTGTTTGTTCTTATGACGTAGGCCTCCCAAGCATACCTATTGAGGTTCCTCCAGAAAAGGAGATCTTGCATCTTTTGGAAGAGAGATTAAACCCTGCTGCCTCTAATCCACCTAGCTTTGCTACTCTAGCTTTTCCTACCAGCGAAATTATGCCTTCCGTAAATGAGATAGTTGTTCCCTCGACATCGGGTCCTTTGTCTTATCTGAGTTGGAGGAAAATGTGTGATGTTATGTTGCAGGGAATGTCACAGTTACTTTGAAATTCCATGGCTCCCTATATTCCTACTATTTGCTTAATTTTTAGGGTGTGTTTGATTCGGGGTTATTCTTGATAACTTTGGTTATCCATTCAAGGTCATCAACAAAAACCTTGTTTGGTTTAGGTATTTGATGATTCCCAAGTAATGTTCCATGCCCGACACGTCAGCAAAATGGTCATGCAGCCCGGAATCGGAAAACCTCAGAAAACTAAGGTTTTTGTTGATTCCGGGGTTAACAAATTTTTTTTACCAAAAATATCCTCCGATAAGAAAAAACATGAAAAAAAGAGAAAAAATGTAAAATAATATTAAAAAATGTAAAAAAATGTTTTAAAAAATTTAAAAATTTATTTTTTTTAAATAAATAATTTTAAAAAATAAAAAAAATAAAAATTTAAAAAATAAAAATTTAAAAAAAAATAAAATTTTTAAAAATAAAAAAATAAAATAAAAAAAATTATGAAAATTTAAAATTTTTAAAAATTTAAAAAAATTAAAAATTAAAAAAAAATAAATAAATAAAATTTAAAATTTAAAAATGTAAAAAAATAAAAAAATATAAATATAAATAATATAAAAACATAAAAAAATAAAAAACACATAAAAAAGTAAAAAAATATACATGAAAAAGAAAAGTAAAAAAAAATAAAAAATAAAAAAAATAAAAATAAATAATAATAATAATAATAATATGTATAGTTGGTTTTATAATTGAGGGTAATACGGTAAAATATTAAACTAGGGTATTCATTAAAACCTTCAAACAAACAAGTTTTTGTTACATTCCTAAGTTAAATCAAACAAAATTTGGTTATGTTTTATTCTTTATAACCTTGGTTATATGATTACCAGGTAATCACATAACTAAGATTATACATGATGACTTGAACCAAACGCACTCTTAAAATTTTTCCTTCTTTCTTGATGTATATGGGCTAAAGTAACTTGTCTAGGTGATGGATCAATTTCCCCAACTGTTGCGAGTAGCCCTGCTCCCTAGGTTGACTAACATTCTTCTTCTTTTCTATTGTACCTAGCATCTACTAAGGCTTGGGATGAAGGTCGGAATGAAACTATGACACACATGATGGATGAACTTTCTGCCACTCGACGCAAGAGCAGGCCTCTGCTAGGGAAGTAAATATACTGTGACACATAATATCTGAGTTGGAAGGGAGAGTGAAGGATATTGACCGTCGCACCCAAAAGGCGAAAGAGGCTAGACCACTAGATATCAAGAAGTTGTATTTAACCCAATCCTGAATAGACTTCTTTAAGCATATAGTTTGGCATCTAAAGGCCGAACTAGCTAGCAAGGATGAAATACTAGCTGCCCAAGTGACCAAGTGAGAGGTGGAATTTTGCTCGAACCGAAAACTTACTGACTCACTAATGGACTACGTACTTAGCTATTTACAAGAGGGCTTTGATGATTGTATATCTCAATTTGAGGAAGTTGAATATCCTCCACTCGAGCGAGATTCATCCTTCTTGGGTTTTGACTACGTCCTCAAACGTAACCCTTGCGGATCTGTTTGTCTACAAACCTTCCTCCTCCTAGCCTCTTTATGGACTTCAACTCAGTACTATATGGTGTTTGAACATATGTACTTTGAGGATGTTAAGGTGGTGGATATGTGGATATATTAGGATGGACAAAATAAGAAATGAGAACATTAGAGAGAAAGTTGGAGTTGCATCTATTGAGGAAAAACTTCGAGAGACGTTTAAGATGGTATGAACATGTACTTAGACGATCAATAAATACTCTAGTTAGGCGATGTGAAGTTATGATAAACATACATATCAAACAAGGAAGAGGAAGACAAAAAAAAATTTGGTTAGTAACAATAAAATAAGATAAAATTTATTTAAATATAGATGATGGTATAGTAGGAGATAGAGATCAATGGCGTAAAAGGATTCATACAGCCGACCCCACCTAGTGGGATAAAGCTTGATTGTTGTTGTTGTTGTTATATGTACTTTGTGTGAGGGCGGAGAGCTTGTTTAACTCTTACCTTTATTGTGAGAGAAAGATGATTTTTGTGCGGCTATCAAGTCTATAGTTTTATCCCCCCAGGACGTCCGAAACCCCTTCGGGGTGCCCCGACCAAGGCTATAAATATAGCCTTGGTCCAGTAGCTTTTCATCAACTCAAAAATTGTAATTCCAACACTTGTGTGCTTCTTTTAGAGTTTAGCTTCTTTCTTTTTGCGCTTTCATTGCTGTAAGAGGCTTCTCCGCCTGAAGGAGATATTCTAGTGTGACATCTTCCTTGGATTAACAACCTCCCCGATTGTAACAAAGTAAATCTCTGTGTGCCTCGTCTTTTCAGTTTTAATTTATTGCTTTCTTAATTTATGCAAGTGTTAGTTTAAGAAAGTTCGAGAAAGGTTTTTCTTTTTTTTTTGTTTACAGGCTATTCAACCCCCCTTCTAGTCGGCCACCACGATCCAACAAGTGGTATCAGAGCCAAGGCGTTTCAGGAGGATTGATCGCCGAACGAAGCAACGATATAATGGCCGGACCAAGCATCTACCCGCCGAAGTTAGAAGGGGAATTTGCTAGCTGGAAAGAATGAATGCAGATATTCTTTAAAACTGATTTTGATTTAATGTTAATTATGGAATTCAGTTTTACAGCACCGGAAGGTAAGGTGAAATACCACTGGACGAAAAAGGAGCAAACTGACTACGTGACAAATGACAAAGCTGAGTACCATCTACTAACCGTTCTTCCGCCACAAGAAGTCAACCGGATCGACAACTACGACTCCGCGAAGGAACTTTGGGAGAAGTTCCTTGAACTGTACGAAGGAACATCCGAAGCAAAGATCGCAAAATGGAATTTACTCCGCAACCAGCTCACCAGCCCGCGACTTGGGGAAGACGAGACAGTTGCACATCTGCACTCAAGGATAAAGGAAATCATCACCGGACTATCGAATCTCGGAGAAAAGGTAAGTAACCGAGATTCGCTAAGGTACGCGTTAAATTCTTTTCCGAGAAATTCAAAATGGGCGTCACTAGTAGATGCTTTTTATATTTCAAAAGACTTAGAAAAAATTTCATTAGAAGAATTCTCTTCTACATTTGAAGTGCACGAATCAAGATGTGCAGGTACAAAGGAGCCCAAGAACAACGTCGCCCTCAAAGCATCGAGAGACGAACCTAAGTCGGAGTCTTCTCTCGACGACAAGGAAATGGTAATGATGGTAAGATGATTCAAGAAATTATGTAAGTCTAGAACTACTAACCATTCGCAGAGTAGAAAGAAAAGGACCATCCGCTGCTACCACTGCGACAAAGAAGAGCACGTCAAGGATAACTGCCCCAAACTAAAGAACAAGGACAAAGATAAAGGTAAGAAGACTGTTCAAAAATGCAAAGCATTAAAAGAGACATGGGACGATACGTCGTCTGAATCGGAAGTCAGCTTTCTCCGGACTTGCACTAATGGCAAGTCATCAAGACGACGACTGCGAGCCAAGCTCTTCCGAAATGAGCATCGAGAGCATGGATGAAGGGGGAGCCACGTCGGAAGATAGTAGCAGTTCAGGGGGAGACACGGACAACGAGATAGACAAGGTAAGTCAGGTACAATCTCTTCCTCCCGACAAATTGTTTAAGTTCGTTCAACTATTAACAAAAGATTGCTGCAAGTTAGAAAATGAAATTAAGAATTTAAAATAATATTAGCTAAATCTTGCCCAATAGAAGAATTTGACAGAATTAAGTTAGAAAATGATAATTTAAAAGTACAAATAAATAACTTGAAAAACTATGCATGCTCATCTAAAACCAATGTTAAAAAATATAACAATTTAAATTGGTATTTTAGATATCATAAGGGACAAATTATGAATATTTCAAAAAGATATGTCTCTAAGAAATTTTTAGTCAATCCAGTAGGCTGGAACCTATATTGGGTTCCAAAGTCTTGTCTGACTTGAACTTGAACTAAGTAGATTTAGAGCTTTCAGTGAGTTCCTTTATGAGGCTTTGTCTAAGGAAGTGGTTGTTGCTCCAATAACCAAGAAGGCCTAGTTTCTCGCCACGACCTGGAAGCCAAAATATTGAAATAAAATATTTAATTAACTTTCTGATAAAAGCATTAAGGTGGAAATTTAATAATACTTTAAAAAGTCTTTTAAACATTTTTTAAAATTTTAAAATTTTTTTTGAAATGTTTTTGTGCGTAAAACTTTTACTTAAAAGTTAAAAGTTTTTATGAAAATAGAAATTTCTGCTTAAAATATTTACTTAGAAAATTTTATTTTTTGCAAAATTTCCCAAGTCAGGATTTTTTTAAAATTCTCTTACTTAAAGCTTTACTTAGATTTTTTTTTATATACTTAGAGTTTTTCCTTAGAAAATTTGGTATCTTAGAAAATTGTTTAACTTAGAATATTTTTTGCTGAAAATTATTACAAATTCTCTTACTTAGAATTTATTCAACTTAGAATTTTTGTTAAGAAAGTTAGAAATTATTTTACCCTTAAATGTTTTTCCAGAACTCCATTTTTTATGTGATCAAAGGGGGAGAAGGAAAAGTATAAGTCTAGGGGGAGGTAGACGACTAATTTCTCTATCTTTTTGCACTTAATTGCAAATTTAGTTAGTTTATTTTTTTATTTCTATTTATCCTAGCTTAACTTAGGTTGCTCACATAAAAAGGGAGAGATTGTTGGAACCCCAAGATTGTTTTGGTGTGATCAACAAGTTAACTTAGGTCTTATGTGTTTTTAACCTTGTGTCTAAGTGTGAAGGAGCTTAGGAGCACAGATAGTCGAGTGGAAGACGCAGCTAGTGAGAAGGACGGCACGCGGTGCATCCGAGGGACGAGGCGCTGCGGAAGAGTACACTGTCAGACGAGAAGGAAGCGTGCGATGGTTCCGAGGGACGAGAAGCCGGAGCGGAAGACTGCTCGAGGAGCAAGAGACGCAACTATCGAGAAGGTCTGCACAGGGTGCGACTGAGGGACGAAGACTGCGGATGAGTACGTTGGTGGATGAGAAGGAAGCACGCGGCGATTCCGAGGGACGAGAGGTTGGATCGGAAGCCTACTCAAGAAGATCGGAAGTTGGGTTCGGGTGAGCCCCATTCCGGATGGCAAAGATCACCCAAGCGAGCGGAAGACTCGGGCTGAGATGAACGGAGCCGGAGCAGAAGACTCGGGCTGAAAAAAGTCAACGGGGTTGACCTTCCCCTCCGAAACAGTCCGGGGCGCCCGGAACCCTTCCGGGTGCCTCGAGTTGACTTTTTTACCAGATCGCGTCAATCGTGATTTGAACGTTGGGGGATAAAGTTTTATCCCCCCAGGGCGCCTAAAACCCCTTAGAGGCGCCCCGACCAAGGCTATAAATATAGCCTTGGTCCAGTAGCTTTTCATCAACTTAGAAATTGTAATTCTAACACTTGTGTGCTTCTTTTAGAGTTTAGCTTCTTTCTTTTTGAGCTTTCATTGCTGTAAGAGGTTTCTCCACCTGAAGAAGATATTCTAGTGCGACATCTTCCTTGGATTAACAACCTCCCCGGTTGTAATCAAGTAAATCTCTGTGTGCCTCATCTTTTCAGTTTTAATTTATTGCTTTCTTAATTTATGCAAGTGTTAGTTTAAGAAAGTTCAAGAAAGGTTTTTCTTTCTTTTTTGTTTATAGGCTATTCAACCACCCTTCTAGCCGACCGCTGTGATCCAACAGGTGTAAGTCTAAGTTGTGTAGCCTTAGGAACGTAAGTCCATTCGACAGTGTAAGTCCAAGTTTGTAGCCTTGGCAACATAAGTCCATTATTTTTAGCATATTGTTTTGCTATTATGTTTTCTCTAACTTAAACGTATTGCCAAATATCAAAAAGGGGGAGATCGTTGGAGGAATCCCAATGGTTTGTGCGACCATGTATTTTGGTGTTTGGGCAAAGGGTTTAAGTTAAGTTCACCCTTATATTTGATATGTGTATGTGAGTGTGCAGGTTTCAGGATAAACATATGACTTAACTTGATGGCTTCAGATCTGGTGAAGGATGGAGCATCCGAGGGATTGTGGACAAGACAACAAAGACAAGGACCGAGGGAAGTGACTTCGAGGCATACGCGAAGGATGACATTGGGGATGAGCCGTGGGCTTGAATGCATCTAAGGAATGAGAGCCAAAGGAAGTAAGTTTAAAGGAAAGACGTCAAAGCTGCAAAGAAGAGTCAAGTGAGTCATGAGGGTCCGAGTGTGAGAGAAATGTACTCAGGAAGGGAAACCCTAGGTTAAGGGCTATGCCAGTCGACTGGTACTGGAACCAGTCGACTGGGATGTGTTGGTTGGTCCTAGGAAGATCGTACCGGTTTCCATGTACAAAAATTTTGTACAAGTCCTGAAACTATCCTAACAACCTATTGTGTTCTTTAGAAATTAAATTCGGAATCGCAAACAGAACTTAACATTATTGATTCCAAATTTAACTTATCTGTTCTTAGAGGTTTAGACTTGGATCGCAAACGATACTTAACATTATAGATCCAATTCCACCTATGTTACAAACTCAATTAAATATTAATTTCGGAAATAGGCTCCTAGGTCAAACATAGCGAGGCACTTGGCCTTCTTGGGTATGGGAACATCCACCACTACCTCAACAAAGCCTCTTAACGAAATTCAATATTTAATTTCCTTATATAACTCTAGGTTTAACAAAAAAAAACAATCGAATCATAGGATCGAAAAACAAAGAAACACAAACTCGAAACAAATCCGAATATCTAGAATCTCAAGCCTCTTGTGTTTGGTATTTCAAATCTATACAAAGAAAACTAGCATGATGCGGAATAGAATTACTACTTATACCTTTCTTTGTAAGCAACAACCTCTTGGTCTTCTATCATATTCCTCTTCTTATCTCGGACGTTGTGTGAGCAACGATCTACCGAGACGAGAACCACCCAAGCCCATCTTCTTCCTTCTTTCAGGTTTCAGCCAAGCAACTTTCTCCAAGAAAAACAAGTCTCGGCCATCAACCAAGCTCCAAGGAAAACTAGGAAACAAAACCCTCCTTTCTCTTCTTCTTCTCCAAGCTAGATCCGGCCACCAAAACAAGCTCCTAGAGATTGATGAGGTTCGGCCACAAAGGAGGAAGAAAAGGAGGAGAAGATGCTAGGGCCGACCACCACCAAAGAGGAAAAGAGAGAGGAAAAATAGAAGAGAGTTATCTCTGATGAAGGCACCCCTCCCTCTCTTTTATAATCCTTGGTCTTGGCAAATAAGGAAAATTTTAATAAAAACTTCCTTATTTTCTTTGCCATGGAAAGGAAAATTTAATTGATTAAAAATAATTTCCTTTTCTTAAATTAAAGTGGTCGACCACCTCATAGCTCCAAGAAAGGAAAGTTTTAATAACACACGAATTAAAACTTCCTAATTTACTTCCGGAAATTTTAAAATAAAAATTTCTCTAATAATTTTTCCCTTCATGGTTGATTATAAAAGGAAATTTTATAAATTAAAATCTCTCTATTAAAACATGTGGATGATTTCCAAAAAGGAAAGTTATCTTTAAAATTAAAATCTTCCTCTCAATCTACAAATAAGGAAAGAGATCAAATCTTTTTTTAATCTTTTATAGAAACTATAATAGGAAAATTTTAATTTTAAAACTCTCTTTTAAAATCATGAATATGGTTTCATAAAAGGAAATTTTTATCAAAAATTAAAATATTCCTTTCAATCTACAAATAAGGAAAGATATCAATTTTTTTTTTAATCTATTGTAGAAACTATAAAAGGAAAGATTTAATTTTAAAACTCTCTTTTAAAATCATGAGGATGATTTCATAAAAGGAAAGTTTTATCAAAAATTAAAATCTTCCTTTTAACTACAAATAAGGAAAGATATCAAACCTTTCACTTAATCTTTTGTAGAAAGCTATAAAATGAAATATTTAAATTTTAAACTTTCTTTTAAAACTATGGTATCCACATAAGAAAGATTTAAAAATAAAATCCTTTTTAATTTAATGTGGTCGGCCACACCAAGCTTGGATTCAAGCTAGGGCCGGCCACACAACTTGGCTTATCCTATTTGCTTGGCCGCCCCAAGCTTGGGTTCCAAGCTTGCTTGGCCGGCCACCTTAGGATGGGTATAAAGGTGAGTATAGGTGGGTATAATACTTTATTAATAAGAGGCTACGATAGAAACCGAGAGGAGGAATTGGTTTTGGTCTCCCGATGAAATTAAGCTTCCCGTGTTCGCCCCGAACACCTAACTTAATTTCATCAATAATAATTCATTCCACTAAAGAATTATTATTGAACTACCGCACCAATCCCAAATTACATTTTAGGCTCCTTCTTATCATGAGTGTGTTAATCTCCTTGTGTTTAATATGTCGGATGCCCACTAATTAATCGAGTAAATGATAACTCACTTTAATTAATATCTTAGTCCAAGAGTTGTACCACTCAACCTTATTGTCGTGTCGGACTAAGTCCACCTGCAGGGTTTAACATGACAATCCTTATGAGTTCCTCTTGGGGACATTATCAACATAGATTACTAGGACACAATTTTCTTCTATAATCAACAACAGACACTATAAGTAATATCATTTCCCAACTTATCGGGCCTATTGATTTATCAAGCTAAATCTCACCCTTTGATAAGTCAAAGAAATAAATACTAAATATATGTGCTTGTTATTATATTAGGATTAAGAGCACACACTTCCATAATAACTAAGGTCTTGTTCTTTTATCGAGTCAGTATAAAAAGAACTTACCTTAAATGACCTTGCTCAATACACTCAGAGTGTACTAGTGTAATTTATCAGTCAAGATAATTAAACTAATACCTAATTGCACTATGACTATTCCAATGGTTTGTTCCTTTCCATCTCAGTCGTGAGCTACTATTTATAATTTATAAGGAATTGAAAACATTATCTTCTGTGTGTGACACCACACACCATGTTATCTACAATATAAATTAATTGAACAACTACACTTTACATAAATGTAGACAATTGACCAATGTGATTCTTTATTTCTAAATGAATGTTTTATACAAAAAGCTAGGCTTTTAGTACACTCTAACAGGATGAGCACAGAGAGTTTCTATGCACGAACAGTAGGGACCAGTTGACTGGTGCAAGGACCAGTTGACTGGTAAGGAGTCGTTGGCTAGGCACCAGTCGATTTATCCAAGGACTAGTTGACTGGTAATGGTAAACAACCTTGTTGTTTCTTCCCAGGCTCTATAAGATGGAGCTTGGGATAACTGGCCAAGGTGACGAATTAGACTTGGTTAAAGCCTAATTAGTAGTCAACAAGTTCTCAAGTGCTCATTGTAATCCAAGAGGTCTTGGTTAGTGTTGTGGTGAGATTTCTCCACCCACAAGGAGAGTTGAGATAGCCGGAGTTTGCCGGAGGCTAATCTATTGATGGATAGGGATCGCCCACCTTACGGATAGCCGTGGAGTAAGAGTCATAATCTCTGAACCACGTTAAAGAAAATGTGTTAGCGGTTTGCTTGTTCTTTCTTATTGTCTTTAGCTTAGCTTTCTTGTTTATATTATTTTGTATTTCCATTGCACAAACTAACATTATAGGAGAAGTAATTGAATTGGGGGCACCGTCTATCCAACCCCCTTCTAGCCGGCCACAAGATCCCCAACAATAAGCACTGGTGATTTCTCATGGAGAATTAGCTAAACAATTGATGGTTGAGAGTCACGTGCTAAGTAAAGAGAAATAAGATTGAGAAATGGGAGAGTGAGAGAGAGAGAGACTTGATTTAGGAGATGTTCTAGGGGTTCAGTTTTATTTTGATGTTTATCAATGTATCATGGTTCACCAATTGCCCATCCTCAATTCCCATTCACTTATAGGAAGCTAGATTCATTACTGGCTCTTCCTTGTGGTGGTCAAACTGGAATACTATTTGGATCCATACCCCATATTAGTAAATGGAAATGGTTCCTATGAAGTTCGGTAACAGGTTACCCCTGTCACTAAGGCCCCTCAGTTATAAATTACAAGAACACACTTATACACAATAACCATAGAGATAGAGATAACAATTACGTTCAATTCCCTACTTCCTTATGGGAATTTCTTCTCCTTTCAAGGTAATGACCTAGATGTCCAAAAACAGGTTACCCCTATCACTTGGGCCCCTCGGTCATATAATCTAAGGCATTCTCCCTACGGTATTAACAATTCTACACAAACATTCAGTCAAATATGAGAATTAAGCCCAACATAATACATGTATATAATATCAAATAGATACAAGGTATGGTAATATCATATAGATAGGAAATTAACATATCCATGAGTTCTTACATCAATTCACATCACAATTACTCTCTTAATCCTAGAATAATTGATCTACTCCATGGCATGAAGGGCAGAATTTAAAGACATAGGAATTGAAAGTATCAAAACCCAACTAGAAGAGGAAGGGAGAAGAAGCTTATCCAATTGCATTGAGTGATTTTTAGATCCAATCCTTTACTCCTAGAGTCGATGAGAAGATGAAGATGACCTTGGATCATCGAATGGAGAGCGTGGAGAATGTAGATCGGTACCAAGATGGATCTCCCAAAGGGAGAACCTTCCTCCACTTGGAAAGGGGAAGAAACCCCCTTAAATATTAATGGGCATGGGCCTGCCACGACCCATGCCACGACCGTGTGACATCGACATGGCCAACCTCTGCTTGTCCTCCGGTAAGGTGACATGGCTATGTGGATTCACATTGCCGTGTTCTGCTTGGTCTCTTGACGATCCACACGACCTTGTGGATTTCACACGGCCAAGGTCTGCTCCTCCTCTGAAAGGCCACATGGCCG